>NC_138830.1:29913780-32370244 GCF_965183815.1 Platalea leucorodia
CAGGGAGATGCTCTGCGCTGGGCGACGTCCCCAAGGCAGCCTTCAAAACCGCTCGCGCTCTCTGCAGGGCCCCACACGGTGCCAGAGTAAGGCGTTGCTCACGCTACATGGGGAGATGGGAGCCTGCGAGCCTCGGCCTGCACCTGCAGCCCCGCAGGGGTTCAGCCCCGGGGCAGGAGGGAAGAGCGCTGCCGCCCATCGAGAGGGCTGCACAGGCGACATCGTCCGCATGCCTCCACCCGGGCAGGCTGGGAGTCTGTCTGTGCTGCACGAAACGTCAAGAGAGGCAATTTGGGGGTGCCCTGTGGAGCTGGACCACTTAGGAGCCGTGCAAGCAGATGCTTGGACCTGGGCTTCAGCAGCTTGCCAAGTGGAGGAGGGAGCGGCTAAGCATCCAGTGTTCAGCAAGGGCCTGCTCCGTTCCTTTTCCCTTTTCCCTTTTCCCTTTTCCCTTTCCCCTTTTCCCTTTCCCCTTTCCCCTTTCCCTTTTTCCCTTGTGGGGGTGCATCCCCACAGGGATGAGCAAACCGGCGTGGAAGAAACCAGGCATGGCCCCTCTCAGCATGCTCCCTGTTTTTATTTCAGAGGGGCCCCGGGGGGCCTGGACGTCCCACTCGGAAGCGGCGCCAGGGGAGGCGGTGCGCGTGGTCCCCTGAGCCCGGCTCGTCCTCCCAGACCCTCCGCAGCCATGATGGGTCTTCACTGGCCTCTGGCGTCAGGCTCCGGCTGCGCTGGCGGGGCATGGCAGGGCTGCGCTCCCCAGGCTGAGCGGAGAGTCTGTGGCGCCGGGGACCTCCGGGGCCCCGCTGCTGCTGCCGCCATTGCTGCCTCCACGGCCAGGGCCCCGCGTAGGGGTCGAAGTGTCCGTGGCGACAGCAGGCCACCCCGGCATGGTCATCCTCCCCCTGCAGGCAGCGGATGGCCATGAGGGGCCGCCGACAGAGCGGGCAGGTGGCAGCGACGGCGGTGGCAGCCCAGCGCTGGATGCAGGCATGGCAGAATGCGTGCCAGCACGGGTCCACAGCAGCAGGGCCTTGGAGGGGACCCAAGCAGATGGGGCAGGTGTCCCCCCGCTGGGATCTCCTGCCGGCTCCCGGCGCCTCCAGCTCGTGCCTGGACGCCTCCAGTGCTGCTGCTGGGACTTGATGTTTTGTCTGCTGCTGGCAGGACTTGATGGGTGCCGCTGGCGGGCCTCGGTGGCTCCTCGGCTGCCGGCACCTGGCAACGTCTGGCGTACCGTTGGCAGGACTCGACGTCTCGCGTGCCACTGGCAGTACGCAACGCTGACATATATAGCCGCCCATCGCAAGTGACATCACAGGGTGACTGTGACTCTCTGGAGACATCACAAGGCTCTTGCGAGGGCACCTGCGGCCACACCCAGGAGCTCCCCCAGCCTCCGAGAGAGATGCTCTGTGATGCAAAGCCCATCTGGCAGCGTGCTTCACACCTCCGCGTTTGCTCAGGCCCCTTTCAGGCGGTCCCTGGTGGTGCTGGTGGTTGTGCCAGCATCACGCACTCACAGAGCAGGTCAGGGCTCCTTCCCTTTCCCTTTCCCCTTCCCCTTCCCCTTCCGGGCGTGCATCTCCGCAGGAACGAGCAAACCGGCGTGGAAGAAACCAGGCATGGCCCCTCTCAGCATGCTCCCTGTTTTTATTTCAGAGGGGCCCCGGCGGGCCCGGATGTCCTGCCAGGAAGCGGCGCCAGGGGAGGCGGTGCGCGTGGTCCCCTGAGCCCGACTCGTCCTCCCGGACCCTCTGCAGCCGTGATGGGTCTCCGCTGGTCTCCGGCGGGTAGCAGAGCCGACTGCGCCCATCGCTGTCTCACTGCCACGACAGGATACGCTCACTACAGCCATGCGAGTAAACCAGGAGAGGTTTTCTCTCCTCAAGAAGGCAGCCCTTTCCAAAGGAGGAGCTCCAGGCCCCAAGACCATTATCCACGCAGCAGCGCAGCGTCCTGGCACTACTACTGACATCACCTCAGCACAGACAGGCCAGCATCCCTCCACCAGAAGAGCGGCTCCCGGCTGGCGGCTCAGGGAGATGCTCTGCGCTGGGCGACGTCCCCAAGGCAGCCTTCAAAACCGCTCGCGCTCTCTGCAGGACCCCACACGGTGCCAGAGTAAGGCGTTGCTCACGCTACATGGGGAGATGGGAGCCTGCGAGCCTCGGCCTGCACCTGCAGCCCCGCAGGGGTTCAGCCCCGGGGCAGGAGGGAAGAGCCCTGCCGCCCATCGAGAGGGCTGCACAGGCGACATCGTCCGCGTGCCTCCACCCGCGCAGGCTGGGAGTCTGTCTGTGCTGCACGAAACGTCAAGAGAGGCAATTTGGGGGTGCCCTGTGGAGCTGGACCACTTAGGAGCCGTGCAAGCAGATGCTTGAACCCGGGCTTCAGCAGCTTGCCAAGTGGAGGAGGGAGCGGCTAAGCGTCCAGTGTTCAGCAGGGGCCTGCTTCGTTCCTTTTCCCTTTTCCCTTTTCCCTTTTCCCTTTTCCCTCTTCCCTTTTCCCTTTTCCCTTTCCCCTTTCCCTTTTCCCCTTGTGGGGGTGCATCCCCACAGGGACGAGCAAACCGGCGTGGAAGAAACCAGGCATGGCCCCTCTCAGCATGCTCCCTGTTTTTATTTCAGAGGGGCCCCGGGGGGCCTGGACGTCCCACTCGGAAGCGGCGCCAGGGGAGGCGGTGCGCGTGGTCCCCTGAGCCCGGCTCGTCCTCCCAGACCCTCCGCAGCCATGATGGGTCTTCACTGGCCTCTGGTGTCAGGCTCCGGCTCCGGCTCTGGCTGCGCTGGCGGGGCATGGCGGGGCTGCGCTCCCCAGGCTGAGCGGAGAGTCTGTGGCACCGGGGACCTCCGGGGCCCCGCTGCTGCTGCCGCCATCGTTGCCTCCATGGCCAGGGCCCCGCGTAGGGGTCGAAGTGGCCGTGGCGACGGCAGGCCACCCCGGCATGGTCATCCTCCCCCTGCAGGCAGCGGATGGCCATGAGGGGCCGCCGACAGAGCGGGCAGGTGGCAGCGACGGCGGTGGCAGCCCAGCGCTGGATGCAGGCATGGCAGAATGCGTGCCAGCACGGGTCCACAGCAGCAGGGCCTTGGAGGGGACCCAAGCAGATGGGGCAGGTGTCCCCCCGCTGGGATCTCCTGCCGGCTCCCGGCGCCGCCAGCTCGTGCCTGGACGCCTCCAGTGCTGCTGCTGGGACTTGATGTTTTGTCTGCTGCTGGCAGGACTTGATGGGTGCCGCTGGCGGGCCTCGGTGGCTCCTCGGCTGCCGGCACCTGGCAACGTCTGGCGTACCGTTGGCAGGACTCGACGTCTCGCGTGCCACTGGCAGTACGCAACGCTGACATATATAGCCGCCCATCGCAAGTGACATCACAGGGTGACTGTGACTCTCTGGAGACATCACAAGGCTCTTGCGAGGGCACCTGCGGCCACACCCAGGAGCTCCCCCAGCCTCCGAGAGAGATGCTCTGTGATGCAAAGCCCATCTGGCAGCGTGCTTCACACCTCCGCGTTTGCTCAGGCCCCTTTCAGGCGGTCCCTGGTGGTGCTGGTGGTTGTGCCAGCATCACGCACTCACAGAGCAGGTCAGGGCTCCTTCCCTTTCCCTTTCCCCTTCCCCTTCCGGGCGTGCATCTCCGCAGGAACGAGCAAACCGGCGTGGAAGAAACCAGGCATGGCCCCTCTCAGCATGCTCCCTGTTTTTATTTCAGAGGGGCCCCGGCGGGCCCGGATGTCCTGCCAGGAAGCGGCGCCAGGGGAGGCGGTGCGCGTGGTCCCCTGAGCCCGACTCGTCCTCCCGGACCCTCTGCAGCCGTGATGGGTCTCCGCTGGTCTCCGGCGGGTAGCAGAGCCGACTGCGCCCATCGCTGTCTCACTGCCACGACAGGATACGCTCACTACAGCCATGCGAGTAAACCAGGAGAGGTTTTCTCTCCTCAAGAAGGCAGCCCTTTCCAAAGGAGGAGCTCCAGGCCCCAAGACCATTATCCACGCAGCAGCGCAGCGTCCTGGCACTACTACTGACATCACCTCAGCACAGACAGGCCAGCATCCCTCCACCAGAAGAGCGGCTCCCGGCTGGCGGCTCAGGGAGATGCTCTGCGCTGGGCGACGTCCCCAAGGCAGCCTTCAAAACCGCTCGCGCTCTCTGCAGGGCCCCACACGGTGCCAGAGTAAGGCGTTGCTCACGCTACATGGGGAGATGGGAGCCTGCGAGCCTCGGCCTGCACCTGCAGCCCCGCAGGGGTTCAGCCCCGGGGCAGGAGGGAAGAGCGCTGCCGCCCATCGAGAGGGCTGCACAGGCGACATCGTCCGCATGCCTCCACCCGGGCAGGCTGGGAGTCTGTCTGTGCTGCACGAAACGTCAAGAGAGGCAATTTGGGGGTGCCCTGTGGAGCTGGACCACTTAGGAGCCGTGCAAGCAGATGCTTGGACCTGGGCTTCAGCAGCTTGCCAAGTGGAGGAGGGAGCGGCTAAGCGTCCAGTGTTCAGCAAGGGCCTGCTCCGTTCCTTTTCCCTTTTCCCTTTTCCCTTTTCCCTTTCCCCTTTTCCCTTTCCCCTTTCCCCTTTCCCTTTTTCCCTTGTGGGGGTGCATCCCCACAGGGATGAGCAAACCGGCGTGGAAGAAACCAGGCATGGCCCCTCTCAGCATGCTCCCTGTTTTTATTTCAGAGGGGCCCCGGGGGGCCTGGACGTCCCACTCGGAAGCGGCGCCAGGGGAGGCGGTGCGCGTGGTCCCCTGAGCCCGGCTCGTCCTCCCAGACCCTCCGCAGCCATGATGGGTCTTCACTGGCCTCTGGCGTCAGGCTCCGGCTGCGCTGGCGGGGCATGGCAGGGCTGCGCTCCCCAGGCTGAGCGGAGAGTCTGTGGCGCCGGGGACCTCCGGGGCCCCGCTGCTGCTGCCGCCATTGCTGCCTCCACGGCCAGGGCCCCGCGTAGGGGTCGAAGTGTCCGTGGCGACAGCAGGCCACCCCGGCATGGTCATCCTCCCCCTGCAGGCAGCGGATGGCCATGAGGGGCCGCCGACAGAGCGGGCAGGTGGCAGCGACGGCGGTGGCAGCCCAGCGCTGGATGCAGGCATGGCAGAATGCGTGCCAGCACGGGTCCACAGCAGCAGGGCCTTGGAGGGGACCCAAGCAGATGGGGCAGGTGTCCCCCCGCTGGGATCTCCTGCCGGCTCCCGGCGCCTCCAGCTCGTGCCTGGACGCCTCCAGTGCTGCTGCTGGGACTTGATGTTTTGTCTGCTGCTGGCAGGACTTGATGGGTGCCGCTGGCGGGCCTCGGTGGCTCCTCGGCTGCCGGCACCTGGCAACGTCTGGCGTACCGTTGGCAGGACTCGACGTCTCGCGTGCCACTGGCAGTACGCAACGCTGACATATATAGCCGCCCATCGCAAGTGACATCACAGGGTGACTGTGACTCTCTGGAGACATCACAAGGCTCTTGCGAGGGCACCTGCGGCCACACCCAGGAGCTCCCCCAGCCTCCGAGAGAGATGCTCTGTGATGCAAAGCCCATCTGGCAGCGTGCTTCACACCTCCGCGTTTGCTCAGGCCCCTTTCAGGCGGTCCCTGGTGGTGCTGGTGGTTGTGCCAGCATCACGCACTCACAGAGCAGGTCAGGGCTCCTTCCCTTTCCCTTTCCCCTTCCCCTTCCGGGCGTGCATCTCCGCAGGAACGAGCAAACCGGCGTGGAAGAAACCAGGCATGGCCCCTCTCAGCATGCTCCGTGTTTTTATTTCAGAGGGGCCCCGGCGGGCCCGGATGTCCTGCCAGGAAGCGGCGCCAGGGGAGGCGGTGCGCGTGGTCCCCTGAGCCCGACTCGTCCTCCCGGACCCTCTGCAGCCGTGATGGGTCTCCGCTGGTCTCCGGCGGGTAGCAGAGCCGACTGCGCCCATCGCTGTCTCACTGCCACGACAGGATACGCTCACTACAGCCATGCGAGTAAACCAGGAGAGGTTTTCTCTCCTCAAGAAGGCAGCCCTTTCCAAAGGAGGAGCTCCAGGCCCCAAGGCCATTATCCACGCAGCAGCGCAGCGTCCTGGCACTACTACTGACATCACCTCAGCACAGACAGGCCAGCATCCCTCCACCAGAAGAGCGGCTCCCGGCTGGCGGCTCAGGGAGATGCTCTGCGCTGGGCGACGTCCCCAAGGCAGCCTTCAAAACCGCTCGCGCTCTCTGCAGGGCCCCACACGGTGCCAGAGTAAGGCGTTGCTCACGCTACATGGGGAGATGGGAGCCTGCGAGCCTCGGCCTGCACCTGCAGCCCCGCAGGGGTTCAGCCCCGGGGCAGGAGGGAAGAGCCCTGCCGCCCATCGAGAGGGCTGCACAGGCGACATCGTCCGCGTGCCTCCACCCGCGCAGGCTGGGAGTCTGTCTGTGCTGCACGAAACGTCAAGAGAGGCAATTTGGGGGTGCCCTGTGGAGCTGGACCACTTAGGAGCCGTGCAAGCAGATGCTTGAACCCGGGCTTCAGCAGCTTGCCAAGTGGAGGAGGGAGCGGCTAAGCGTCCAGTGTTCAGCAGGGGCCTGCTTCGTTCCTTTTCCCTTTTCCCTTTTCCCTTTTCCCTCTTCCCTTTTCCCTTTCTCCTTTCCCCTTTCCCTTTTCCCCTTGTGGGGGTGCATCCCCACAGGGACGAGCAAACCGGCGTGGAAGAAACCAGGCATGGCCCCTCTCAGCATGCTCCCTGTTTTTATTTCAGAGGGGCCCCGGGGGGCCTGGACGTCCCACTCGGAAGCGGCGCCAGGGGAGGCGGTGCGCGTGGTCCCCTGAGCCCGGCTCGTCCTCCCAGACCCTCCGCAGCCATGATGGGTCTTCACTGGCCTCTGGTGTCAGGCTCCGGCTCCGGCTCTGGCTGCGCTGGCGGGGCATGGCGGGGCTGCGCTCCCCAGGCTGAGCGGAGAGTCTGTGGCACCGGGGACCTCCGGGGCCCCGCTGCTGCTGCCGCCATCGTTGCCTCCATGGCCAGGGCCCCGCGTAGGGGTCGAAGTGGCCGTGGCGACGGCAGGCCACCCCGGCATGGTCATCCTTCCCCTGCAGGCAGCGGATGGCCATGAGGGGCCGCCGACAGAGCGGGCAGGTGGCAGCGACGGCGGTGGCAGCCCAGCGCTGGATGCAGGCATGGCAGAATGCGTGCCAGCACGGGTCCACAGCAGCAGGGCCTTGGAGGGGACCCAAGCAGATGGGGCAGGTGTCCCCCCGCTGGGATCTCCTGCCGGCTCCCGGCGCCGCCAGCTCGTGCCTGGACGCCTCCAGTGCTGCTGCTGGGACTTGATGTTTTGTCTGCTGCTGGCAGGACTTGATGGGTGCCGCTGGCGGGCCTCGGTGGCTCCTCGGCTGCCGGCACCTGGCAACGTCTGGCGTACCGTTGGCAGGACTCGACGTCTCGCGTGCCACTGGCAGTACGCAACGCTGACATATATAGCCGCCCATCGCAAGTGACATCACAGGGTGACTGTGACTCTCTGGAGACATCACAAGGCTCTTGCGAGGGCACCTGCGGCCACACCCAGGAGCTCCCCCAGCCTCCGAGAGAGATGCTCTGTGATGCAAAGCCCATCTGGCAGCGTGCTTCACACCTCCGCGTTTGCTCAGGCCCCTTTCAGGCGGTCCCTGGTGGTGCTGGTGGTTGTGCCAGCATCACGCACTCACAGAGCAGGTCAGGGCTCCTTCCCTTTCCCTTTCCCCTTCCCCTTCCGGGCGTGCATCTCCGCAGGAACGAGCAAACCGGCGTGGAAGAAACCAGGCATGGCCCCTCTCAGCATGCTCCCTGTTTTTATTTCAGAGGGGCCCCGGCGGGCCCGGATGTCCTGCCAGGAAGCGGCGCCAGGGGAGGCGGTGCGCGTGGTCCCCTGAGCCCGACTCGTCCTCCCGGACCCTCTGCAGCCGTGATGGGTCTCCGCTGGTCTCCGGCGGGTAGCAGAGCCGACTGCGCCCATCGCTGTCTCACTGCCACGACAGGATACGCTCACTACAGCCATGCGAGTAAACCAGGAGAGGTTTTCTCTCCTCAAGAAGGCAGCCCTTTCCAAAGGAGGAGCTCCAGGCCCCAAGACCATTATCCACGCAGCAGCGCAGCGTCCTGGCACTACTACTGACATCACCTCAGCACAGACAGGCCAGCATCCCTCCACCAGAAGAGCGGCTCCCGGCTGGCGGCTCAGGGAGATGCTCTGCGCTGGGCGACGTCCCCAAGGCAGCCTTCAAAACCGCTCGCGCTCTCTGCAGGGCCCCACACGGTGCCAGAGTAAGGCGTTGCTCACGCTACATGGGGAGATGGGAGCCTGCGAGCCTCGGCCTGCACCTGCAGCCCCGCAGGGGTTCAGCCCCGGGGCAGGAGGGAAGAGCGCTGCCGCCCATCGAGAGGGCTGCACAGGCGACATCGTCCGCATGCCTCCACCCGCGCAGGCTGGGAGTCTGTCTGTGCTGCACGAAACGTCAAGAGAGGCAATTTGGGGGTGCCCTGTGGAGCTGGACCACTTAGGAGCCGTGCAAGCAGATGCTTGGACCTGGGCTTCAGCAGCTTGCCAAGTGGAGGAGGGAGCGGCTAAGCGTCCAGTGTTCAGCAGGGGCCTGCTCCGTTCCTTTTCCCTTTTCCCTTTTCCCTTTTCCCTTTTCCCTTTTCCCTTTTCCCTTTTCCCTCTTCCCTTTTCCCTTTCTCCTTTCCCCTTTCCCTTTTCCCCTTGTGGGGGTGCATCCCCACAGGGACGAGCAAACTGGCGTGGAAGAAACCAGGCATGGCCCCTCTCAGCACGCTCCCTGTTTTTATTTCAGAGGGGCCCCGGGGGCCTGGACGTCCCACTCGGAAGCGGCGCCAGGGGAGGCGGTGCGCGTGGTCCCCTGAGCCCGGCTCGTCCCCCCAAACCCTCCACAGCCATGATGGGTCTTCACTGGCCTCTGGCGTCAGGCTCCGGCTCCGGCTCTGGCTGCGCTGGCGGGGCATGGCGGGGCTGCGCTCCCCAGGCTGAGCGGAGAGTCTGTGGCGCCGGGGACCTCCGGGGCCCCGCTGCTGCTGCCGCCATCGTTGCCTCCACAGCCAGGGCCCCGCGTAGGGGTCGAAGTGGCCGTGGCGATGGTGGGCCACCCCGGCATGGTCATCCTCCCCCTGCAGGCAGCGGATGGCCATGAGGGGCCGCCGACAGAGCGGGCAGGTGGCAGCGACGGCGGTGGCAGCCCAGCGCTGGATGCAGGCATGGCAGAATGCGTGCCAGCAGGGGTCCACAGCAGCAGGGCCTTGGAGGGGACCCAAGCAGATGGGGCAGGTGTCCCCCCGCTGGGATCTCCTGCCGGCTCCCGGCGCCGCCAGCTCGTGCCTGGACGCCTCCAGTGCTGCTGCTGGGACTTGATGTTTTGTCTGCTGCTGGCAGGACTTGATGGGTGCCGCTGGCGGGCCTCGGTGGCTCCTCGGCTGCCGGCACCTGGCAACGTCTGGCGTACCGTTGGCAGGACTCGACGTCTCGCGTGCCACTGGCGGTACGCAACGCTGACATATATAGCCGCCCATCGCAAGTGACATCACAGGGTGACTGTGACTCTCTGGAGACATCACAAGGCTCTTGCGAGGGCACCTGCGGCCACACCCAGGAGCTCCCCCAGCCTCCGAGAGAGATGCTCTGTGATGCAAAGCCCATCTGGCAGCGTGCTTCACACCTCCGCGTTTGCTCAGGCCCCTTTCAGGCGGTCCCTGGTGGTGCTGGTGGTTGTGCCAGCATCACGCACTCACAGAGCAGGTCAGGGCTCCTTCCCTTTCCCTTTCCCCTTCCCCTTCCGGGCGTGCATCTCCGCAGGAACGAGCAAACCGGCGTGGAAGAAACCAGGCATGGCCCCTCTCAGCATGCTCCCTGTTTTTATTTCAGAGGGGCCCCGGCGGGCCCGGATGTCCTGCCAGGAAGCGGCGCCAGGGGAGGCGGTGCGCGTGGTCCCCTGAGCCCGACTCGTCCTCCCGGACCCTCTGCAGCCGTGATGGGTCTCCGCTGGTCTCCGGCGGGTAGCAGAGCCGACTGCGCCCATCGCTGTCTCACTGCCACGACAGGATACGCTCACTACAGCCATGCGAGTAAACCAGGAGAGGTTTTCTCTCCTCAAGAAGGCAGCCCTTTCCAAAGGAGGAGCTCCAGGCCCCAAGACCATTATCCACGCAGCAGCGCAGCGTCCTGGCTCTACTACTGACATCACCTCAGCACAGACAGGCCAGCATCCCTCCACCAGAAGAGCGGCTCCTGGCTGGCGGCTCAGGGAGATGCTCTGCGCTGGGCGACGTCCCCAAGGCAGCCTTCAAAACCGCTCGCGCTCTCTGCAGGGCCCCACACGGTGCCAGAGTAAGGCGTTGCTCACGCTACATGGGGAGATGGGAGCCTGCGAGCCTCGGCCTGCACCTGCAGCCCCGCAGGGGTTCAGCCCCGGGGCAGGAGGGAAGAGCCCTGCCGCCCATCGAGAGGGCTGCACAGGCGACATCGTCCGCGTGCCTCCACCCGGGCAGGCTGGGAGTCTGTCTGTGCTGCACGAAACGTCAAGAGAGGCAATTTGGGGGTGCCCTGTGGAGCTGGACCACTTAGGAGCCGTGCAAGCAGATGCTTGAACCCGGGCTTCAGCAGCTTGCCAAGTGGAGGAGGGAGCGGCTAAGCGTCCAGTGTTCAGCAGGGGCCTGCTCCGTTCCTTTTCCCTTTTCCCTTTTCCCTTTTCCCTCTTCCCTTTTCCCTTTCCCCTTTCCCCTTTCCCTTTTCCCCTTGTGGGGGTGCATCCCCACAGGGACGAGCAAACCGGCGTGGAAGAAACCAGGCATGGCCCCTCTCAGCATGCTCCCTGTTTTTATTTCAGAGGGGCCCCGGGGGCCTGGACGTCCCACTCGGAAGCGGCGCCAGGGGAGGTGGTGCGCGTGGTCCCCTGAGCCTGGCTCGTCCCCCCAAACCCTCCACAGCCATGATGGGTCTTCACTGGCCTCTGGCGCCAGGCTCCGGCTCCGGCTCTGGCTGCGCTGGCGGGGCATGGCGGGGCTGCGCTCCCCAGGCTGAGCGGAGAGTCTGTGGCGCCGGGGACCTCCGGGGCCCCGCTGCTGCTGCCGCCATCGTTGCCTCCACAGCCAGGGCCCCGCGTAGGGGTCGAAGTGGCCGTGGCGATGGTGGGCCACCCCGGCATGGTCATCCTCCCCCTGCAGGCAGCGGATGGCCATGAGGGGCCGCCGACAGAGCGGGCAGGTGGCAGCGACGGCGGTGGCAGCCCAGCGCTGGATGCAGGCATGGCAGAATGCGTGCCAGCACGGGTCCACAGCAGCAGGGCCTTGGAGGGGACCCAAGCAGATGGGGCAGGTGTCCCCCCGCTGGGATCTCCTGCCGGCTCCCGGCGCCGCCAGCTCGTGCCTGGACGCCTCCAGTGCTGCTGCTGGGACTTGATGTCTCGTCTGCTGCTGGCAGGACTTGATGGGTGCCGCTGGCGGGCCTCGGTGGCTCCTCGGCTGCCGGCACCTGGCAACGTCTGGCGTACCGTTGGCAGGACTCGACGTCTCGCGTGCCACTGGCAGTACGCAACGCTGACATATATAGCCGCCCATCGCAAGTGACATCACAGGGTGACTGTGACTCTCTGGAGACACCACAAGGCTCTTGCGAGGGCACCTGCGGCCACACCCAGGAGCTCCCCCAGCCTCCGAGAGAGATGCTCTGTGATGCAAAGCCCATCTGGCAGCGTGCTTCACACCTCCGCGTTTGCTCAGGCCCCTTTCAGGCGGTCCCTGGTGGTGCTGGTGGTTGTGCCAGCATCACGCACTCACAGAGCAGGTCAGGGCTCCTTCCCTTTCCCTTTCCCCTTCCCCTTCCGGGCGTGCATCTCCGCAGGAACGAGCAAACCGGCGTGGAAGAAACCAGGCATGGCCCCTCTCAGCATGCTCCCTGTTTTTATTTCAGAGGGGCCCCGGCGGGCCCGGATGTCCTGCCAGGAAGCGGCGCCAGGGGAGGCGGTGCGCGTGGTCCCCTGAGCCCGACTCGTCCTCCCGGACCCTCTGCAGCCGTGATGGGTCTCCGCTGGTCTCCGGCGGGTAGCAGAGCCGACTGCGCCCATCGCTGTCTCACTGCCACGACAGGATACGCTCACTACAGCCATGCGAGTAAACCAGGAGAGGTTTTCTCTCCTCAAGAAGGCAGCCCTTTCCAAAGGAGGAGCTCCAGGCCCCAAGACCATTATCCACGCAGCAGCGCAGCGTCCTGGCACTACTACTGACATCACCTCAGCACAGACAGGCCAGCATCCCTCCACCAGAAGAGCGGCTCCCGGCTGGCGGCTCAGGGAGATGCTCTGCGCTGGGCGACGTCCCCAAGGCAGCCTTCAAAACCGCTCGCGCTCTCTGCAGGGCCCCACACGGTGCCAGAGTAAGGCGTTGCTCACGCTACATGGGGAGATGGGAGCCTGCGAGCCTCGGCCTGCACCTGCAGCCCCGCAGGGGTTCAGCCCCGGGGCAGGAGGGAAGAGCCCTGCCGCCCATCGAGAGGGCTGCACAGGCGACATCGTCCGCATGCCTCCACCCGCGCAGGCTGGGAGTCTGTCTGTGCTGCACGAAACGTCAAGAGAGGCAATTTGGGGGTGCCCTGTGGAGCTGGACCACTTAGGAGCCGTGCAAGCAGATGCTTGAACCCGGGCTTCAGCAGCTTGCCAAGTGGAGGAGGGAGCGGCTAAGCGTCCAGTGTTCAGCAGGGGCCTGCTCCGTTCCTTTTCCCTTTTCCCTTTTCCCTTTTCCCTCTTCCCTTTTCCCTTTCCCCTTTCCCCTTTCCCTTTTCCCCTTGTGGGGGTGCATCCCCACAGGGACAAGCAAACTGGCGTGGAAGAAACCAGGCATGGCCCCTCTCAGCATGCTCCCTGTTTTTATTTCAGAGGGGCCCCGGGGGCCTGGACGTCCCACTCGGAAGCGGCGCCAGGGGAGGCGGTGCGCGTGGTCCCCTGAGCCTGGCTCGTCCCCCCAAACCCTCCACAGCCATGATGGGTCTTCACTGGCCTCTGGCGCCAGGCTCCGGCTCCGGCTCTGGCTGCGCTGGCGGGGCATGGCGGGGCTGCGCTCCCCAGGCTGAGCGGAGAGTCTGTGGCGCCGGGGACCTCCGGGGCCCCGCTGCTGCTGCCGCCATTGCTGCCTCCACAGCCAGGGCCCCGCGTAGGGGTCGAAGTGGCCGTGGCGATGGTGGGCCACCCCGGCATGGTCATCCTCCCCCTGCAGGCAGCGGATGGCCATGAGGGGCCGCCGACAGAGCGGGCAGGTGGCAGCGATGGCGGTGGCAGCCCAGCGCTGGATGCAGGCATGGCAGAATGCGTGCCAGCACGGGTCCACAGCAGCAGGGCCTTGGAGGGGACCCAAGCAGATGGGGCAGGTGACCCCCCGCTGGGATCTCCTGCCGGCTCCCGGCGCCGCCAGCTCGTGCCTGGACGCCTCCAGTGCTGCTGCTGGGACTTGATGTCCTCTCAGCTGCTGGTGGGACTTGATGTCTCGTCTGCTGCTGGCAGGACTTGATGGGTGCCGCTGGCGGGCCTCGGTGGCTCCTCGGCTGCCGGCACCTGGCAACGTCTGGCGTACCGTTGGCAGGACTCGACGTCTCGCGTGGCACTGGCAGTACGCAACGCTGACATATATAGCCGCCCATCGCAAGTGACATCACAGGGTGACTGTGACTCTCTGGAGACATCACAAGGCTCTTGCGAGGGCACCTGCGGCCACACCCAGGAGCTCCCCCAGCCTCCGAGAGAGATGCTCTGTGATGCAAAGCCCATCTGGCAGCGTGCTTCACACCTCCGCGTTTGCTCAGGCCCCTTTCAGGCGGTCCCTGGTGGTGCCGGTGGTTGTGCCAGCATCACGCACTCACAGAGCAGGTCAGGGCTCCTTCCCTTTCCCTTTCCCCTTCCCCTTCCGGGCGTGCATCTCCGCAGGAACGAGCAAACCGGCGTGGAAGAAACCAGGCATGGCCCCTCTCAGCATGCTCCCTGTTTTTATTTCAGAGGGGCCCCGGCGGGCCCGGATGTCCTGCCAGGAAGCGGCGCCAGGGGAGGCGGTGCGCGTGGTCCCCTGAGCCCGACTCGTCCTCCCGGACCCTCTGCAGCCGTGATGGGTCTCCGCTGGTCTCCGGCGGGTAGCAGAGCCGACTGCGCCCATCGCTGTCTCACTGCCACGACAGGATACGCTCACTACAGCCATGCGAGTAAACCAGGAGAGGTTTTCTCTCCTCAAGAAGGCAGCCCTTTCCAAAGGAGGAGCTCCAGGCCCCAAGACCATTATCCACGCAGCAGCGCAGCGTCCTGGCTCTACTACTGACATCACCTCAGCACAGACAGGCCAGCATCCCTCCACCAGAAGAGCGGCTCCTGGCTGGCGGCTCAGGGAGATGCTCTGCGCTGGGCGACGTCCCCAAGGCAGCCTTCAAAACCGCTCGCGCTCTCTGCAGGGCCCCACACGGTGCCAGAGTAAGGCGTTGCTCACGCTACATGGGGAGATGGGAGCCTGCGAGCCTCGGCCTGCACCTGCAGCCCCGCAGGGGTTCAGCCCCGGGGCAGGAGGGAAGAGCGCTGCCGCCCATCGAGAGGGCTGCACAGGCGACATCGTCCGCATGCCTCCACCCGCGCAGGCTGGGAGTCTGTCTGTGCTGCACGAAACGTCAAGAGAGGCAATTTGGGGGTGCCCTGTGGAGCTGGACCACTTAGGAGCCGTGCAAGCAGATGCTTGGACCTGGGCTTCAGCAGCTTGCCAAGTGGAGGAGGGAGCGGCTAAGCGTCCAGTGTTCAGCAAGGGCCTGCTCCGTTCCTTTTCCCTTTTCCCTTTTCCCTCTTCCCTTTTCCCTTTTCCCTTTCCCCTTTCCCTTTTCCCCTTGTGGGGGTGCATCCCCACAGGGATGAGCAAACTGGCGTGGAAGAAACCAGGCATGGCCCCTCTCAGCACGCTCCCTGTTTTTATTTCAGAGGGGCCCCGCGGGGCCTGGACGTCCCACTCGGAAGCGGCGCCAGGGGAGGCGGTGCGCGTGGTCCCCTGAGCCCGGCTCGTCCTCCCAGACCCTCCGCAGCCATGATGGGTCTTCACTGGCCTCTGGCGTCAGGCTCCGGCTGCGCTGGCGGGGCATGGCAGGGCTGCGCTCCCCAGGCTGAGCGGAGAGTCTGTGGCGCCGGGGACCTCCGGGGCCCCGCTGCTGCTGCCGCCATTGCTGCCTCCACGGCCAGGGCCCCGCGTAGGGGTCGAAGTGGCCGTGGCGACAGCAGGCCACCCCGGCATGGTCATCCTCCCCCTGCAGGCAGCGGATGGCCATGAGGGGCCGCCGACAGAGCGGGCAGGTGGCAGCGACGGCGGTGGCAGCCCAGCGCTGGATGCAGGCATGGCAGAATGCGTGCCAGCACGGGTCCACAGCAGCAGGGCCTTGGAGGGGACCCAAGCAGATGGGGCAGGTGTCCCCCCGCTGGGATCTCCTGCCGGCTCCCGGCGCCTCCAGCTCGTGCCTGGACGCCTCCAGTGCTGCTGCTGGGACTTGATGTTTTGTCTGCTGCTGGCAGGACTTGATGGGTGCCGCTGGCGGGCCTCGGTGGCTCCTCGGCTGCCGGCACCTGGCAACGTCTGGCGTACCGTTGGCAGGACTCGACGTCTCGCGTGCCACTGGCAGTACGCAACGCTGACATATATAGCCGCCCATCGCAAGTGACATCACAGGGTGACTGTGACTCTCTGGAGACATCACAAGGCTCTTGCGAGGGCACCTGCGGCCACACCCAGGAGCTCCCCCAGCCTCCGAGAGAGATGCTCTGTGATGCAAAGCCCATCTGGCAGCGTGCTTCACACCTCCGCGTTTGCTCAGGCCCCTTTCAGGCGGTCCCTGGTGGTGCTGGTGGTTGTGCCAGCATCACGCACTCACAGAGCAGGTCAGGGCTCCTTCCCTTTCCCTTTCCCCTTCCCCTTCCGGGCGTGCATCTCCGCAGGAACGAGCAAACCGGCGTGGAAGAAACCAGGCATGGCCCCTCTCAGCATGCTCCCTGTTTTTATTTCAGAGGGGCCCCGGTGGGCCCGGATGTCCTGCCAGGAAGCGGCGCCAGGGGAGGCGGTGCGCGTGGTCCCCTGAGCCCGACTCGTCCTCCCGGACCCTCTGCAGCCGTGATGGGTCTCCGCTGGTCTCCGGCGGGTAGCAGAGCCGACTGCGCCCATCGCTGTCTCACTGCCACGACAGGATACGCTCACTACAGCCATGCGAGTAAACCAGGAGAGGTTTTCTCTCCTCAAGAAGGCAGCCCTTTCCAAAGGAGGAGCTCCAGGCCCCAAGACCATTATCCACGCAGCAGCGCAGCGTCCTGGCACTACTACTGACATCACCTCAGCACAGACAGGCCAGCATCCCTCCACCAGAAGAGCGGCTCCCGGCTGGCGGCTCAGGGAGATGCTCTGCGCTGGGCGACGTCCCCAAGGCAGCCTTCAAAACCGCTCGCGCTCTCTGCAGGACCCCACACGGTGCCAGAGTAAGGCGTTGCTCACGCTACATGGGGAGATGGGAGCCTGCGAGCCTCGGCCTGCACCTGCAGCCCCGCAGGGGTTCAGCCCCGGGGCAGGAGGGAAGAGCCCTGCCGCCCATCGAGAGGGCTGCACAGGCGACATCGTCCGCGTGCCTCCACCCGCGCAGGCTGGGAGTCTGTCTGTGCTGCACGAAACGTCAAGAGAGGCAATTTGGGGGTGCCCTGTGGAGCTGGACCACTTAGGAGCCGTGCAAGCAGATGCTTGAACCCGGGCTTCAGCAGCTTGCCAAGTGGAGGAGGGAGCGGCTAAGCGTCCAGTGTTCAGCAAGGGCCTGCTTCGTTCCTTTTCCCTTTTCCCTTTTCCCTTTTCCCTTTTCCCTCTTCCCTTTTCCCTTTCTCCTTTCCCCTTTCCCTTTTCCCCTTGTGGGGGTGCATCCCCACAGGGACGAGCAAACCGGCGTGGAAGAAACCAGGCATGGCCCCTCTCAGCATGCTCCCTGTTTTTATTTCAGAGGGGCCCCGGGGGGCCTGGACGTCCCACTCGGAAGCGGCGCCAGGGGAGGCGGTGCGCGTGGTCCCCTGAGCCCGGCTCGTCCTCCCAGACCCTCCGCAGCCATGATGGGTCTTCACTGGCCTCTGGTGTCAGGCTCCGGCTCCGGCTCTGGCTGCGCTGGCGGGGCATGGCGGGGCTGCGCTCCCCAGGCTGAGCGGAGAGTCTGTGGCACCGGGGACCTCCGGGGCCCCGCTGCTGCTGCCGCCATCGTTGCCTCCATGGCCAGGGCCCCGCGTAGGGGTCGAAGTGGCCGTGGCGACGGCAGGCCACCCCGGCATGGTCATCCTTCCCCTGCAGGCAGCGGATGGCCATGAGGGGCCGCCGACAGAGCGGGCAGGTGGCAGCGACGGCGGTGGCAGCCCAGCGCTGGATGCAGGCATGGCAGAATGCGTGCCAGCACGGGTCCACAGCAGCAGGGCCTTGGAGGGGACCCAAGCAGATGGGGCAGGTGTCCCCCCGCTGGGATCTCCTGCCGGCTCCCGGCGCCTCCAGCTCGTGCCTGGACGCCTCCAGTGCTGCTGCTGGGACTTGATGTTTTGTCTGCTGCTGGCAGGACTTGATGGGTGCCGCTGGCGGGCCTCGGTGGCTCCTCGGCTGCCGGCACCTGGCAACGTCTGGCGTACCGTTGGCAGGACTCGACGTCTCGCGTGCCACTGGCAGTACGCAACGCTGACATATATAGCCGCCCATCGCAAGTGACATCACAGGGTGACTGTGACTCTCTGGAGACATCACAAGGCTCTTGCGAGGGCACCTGCGGCCACACCCAGGAGCTCCCCCAGCCTCCGAGAGAGATGCTCTGTGATGCAAAGCCCATCTGGCAGCGTGCTTCACACCTCCGCGTTTGCTCAGGCCCCTTTCAGGCGGTCCCTGGTGGTGCTGGTGGTTGTGCCAGCATCACGCACTCACAGAGCAGGTCAGGGCTCCTTCCCTTTCCCTTTCCCCTTCCCCTTCCGGGCGTGCATCTCCGCAGGAACGAGCAAACCGGCGTGGAAGAAACCAGGCATGGCCCCTCTCAGCATGCTCCCTGTTTTTATTTCAGAGGGGCCCCGGCGGGCCCGGATGTCCTGCCAGGAAGCGGCGCCAGGGGAGGCGGTGCGCGTGGTCCCCTGAGCCCGACTCGTCCTCCCGGACCCTCTGCAGCCGTGATGGGTCTCCGCTGGTCTCCGGCGGGTAGCAGAGCCGACTGCGCCCATCGCTGTCTCACTGCCACGACAGGATACGCTCACTACAGCCATGCGAGTAAACCAGGAGAGGTTTTCTCTCCTCAAGAAGGCAGCCCTTTCCAAAGGAGGAGCTCCAGGCCCCAAGACCATTATCCACGCAGCAGCGCAGCGTCCTGGCACTACTACTGACATCACCTCAGCACAGACAGGCCAGCATCCCTCCACCAGAAGAGCGGCTCCCGGCTGGCGGCTCAGGGAGATGCTCTGCGCTGGGCGACGTCCCCAAGGCAGCCTTCAAAACCGCTCGCGCTCTCTGCAGGGCCCCACACGGTGCCAGAGTAAGGCGTTGCTCACGCTACATGGGGAGATGGGAGCCTGCGAGCCTCGGCCTGCACCTGCAGCCCCGCAGGGGTTCAGCCCCGGGGCAGGAGGGAAGAGCGCTGCCGCCCATCGAGAGGGCTGCACAGGCGACATCGTCCGCATGCCTCCACCCGGGCAGGCTGGGAGTCTGTCTGTGCTGCACGAAACGTCAAGAGAGGCAATTTGGGGGTGCCCTGTGGAGCTGGACCACTTAGGAGCCGTGCAAGCAGATGCTTGGACCTGGGCTTCAGCAGCTTGCCAAGTGGAGGAGGGAGCGGCTAAGCGTCCAGTGTTCAGCAAGGGCCTGCTCCGTTCCTTTTCCCTTTTCCCTTTTCCCTTTTCCCTTTCCCCTTTTCCCTTTCCCCTTTCCCCTTTCCCTTTTTCCCTTGTGGGGGTGCATCCCCACAGGGATGAGCAAACCGGCGTGGAAGAAACCAGGCATGGCCCCTCTCAGCATGCTCCCTGTTTTTATTTCAGAGGGGCCCCGGGGGGCCTGGACGTCCCACTCGGAAGCGGCGCCAGGGGAGGCGGTGCGCGTGGTCCCCTGAGCCCGGCTCGTCCTCCCAGACCCTCCGCAGCCATGATGGGTCTTCACTGGCCTCTGGCGTCAGGCTCCGGCTGCGCTGGCGGGGCATGGCAGGGCTGCGCTCCCCAGGCTGAGCGGAGAGTCTGTGGCGCCGGGGACCTCCGGGGCCCCGCTGCTGCTGCCGCCATTGCTGCCTCCACGGCCAGGGCCCCGCGTAGGGGTCGAAGTGTCCGTGGCGACAGCAGGCCACCCCGGCATGGTCATCCTCCCCCTGCAGGCAGCGGATGGCCATGAGGGGCCGCCGACAGAGCGGGCAGGTGGCAGCGACGGCGGTGGCAGCCCAGCGCTGGATGCAGGCATGGCAGAATGCGTGCCAGCACGGGTCCACAGCAGCAGGGCCTTGGAGGGGACCCAAGCAGATGGGGCAGGTGTCCCCCCGCTGGGATCTCCTGCCGGCTCCCGGCGCCTCCAGCTCGTGCCTGGACGCCTCCAGTGCTGCTGCTGGGACTTGATGTTTTGTCTGCTGCTGGCAGGACTTGATGGGTGCCGCTGGCGGGCCTCGGTGGCTCCTCGGCTGCCGGCACCTGGCAACGTCTGGCGTACCGTTGGCAGGACTCGACGTCTCGCGTGCCACTGGCAGTACGCAACGCTGACATATATAGCCGCCCATCGCAAGTGACATCACAGGGTGACTGTGACTCTCTGGAGACATCACAAGGCTCTTGCGAGGGCACCTGCGGCCACACCCAGGAGCTCCCCCAGCCTCCGAGAGAGATGCTCTGTGATGCAAAGCCCATCTGGCAGCGTGCTTCACACCTCCGCGTTTGCTCAGGCCCCTTTCAGGCGGTCCCTGGTGGTGCTGGTGGTTGTGCCAGCATCACGCACTCACAGAGCAGGTCAGGGCTCCTTCCCTTTCCCTTTCCCCTTCCCCTTCCGGGCGTGCATCTCCGCAGGAACGAGCAAACCGGCGTGGAAGAAACCAGGCATGGCCCCTCTCAGCATGCTCCCTGTTTTTATTTCAGAGGGGCCCCGGCGGGCCCGGATGTCCTGCCAGGAAGCGGCGCCAGGGGAGGCGGTGCGCGTGGTCCCCTGAGCCCGACTCGTCCTCCCGGACCCTCTGCAGCCGTGATGGGTCTCCGCTGGTCTCCGGCGGGTAGCAGAGCCGACTGCGCCCATCGCTGTCTCACTGCCACGACAGGATACGCTCACTACAGCCATGCGAGTAAACCAGGAGAGGTTTTCTCTCCTCAAGAAGGCAGCCCTTTCCAAAGGAGGAGCTCCAGGCCCCAAGACCATTATCCACGCAGCAGCGCAGCGTCCTGGCACTACTACTGACATCACCTCAGCACAGACAGGCCAGCATCCCTCCACCAGAAGAGCGGCTCCCGGCTGGCGGCTCAGGGAGATGCTCTGCGCTGGGCGACGTCCCCAAGGCAGCCTTCAAAACCGCTCGCGCTCTCTGCAGGACCCCACACGGTGCCAGAGTAAGGCGTTGCTCACGCTACATGGGGAGATGGGAGCCTGCGAGCCTCGGCCTGCACCTGCAGCCCCGCAGGGGTTCAGCCCCGGGGCAGGAGGGAAGAGCCCTGCCGCCCATCGAGAGGGCTGCACAGGCGACATCGTCCGCGTGCCTCCACCCGCGCAGGCTGGGAGTCTGTCTGTGCTGCACGAAACGTCAAGAGAGGCAATTTGGGGGTGCCCTGTGGAGCTGGACCACTTAGGAGCCGTGCAAGCAGATGCTTGAACCCGGGCTTCAGCAGCTTGCCAAGTGGAGGAGGGAGCGGCTAAGCGTCCAGTGTTCAGCAGGGGCCTGCTTCGTTCCTTTTCCCTTTTCCCTTTTCCCTTTTCCCTTTTCCCTCTTCCCTTTTCCCTTTCTCCTTTCCCCTTTCCCTTTTCCCCTTGTGGGGGTGCATCCCCACAGGGACGAGCAAACCGGCGTGGAAGAAACCAGGCATGGCCCCTCTCAGCATGCTCCCTGTTTTTATTTCAGAGGGGCCCCGGGGGGCCTGGACGTCCCACTCGGAAGCGGCGCCAGGGGAGGCGGTGCGCGTGGTCCCCTGAGCCCGGCTCGTCCTCCCAGACCCTCCGCAGCCATGATGGGTCTTCACTGGCCTCTGGTGTCAGGCTCCGGCTCCGGCTCTGGCTGCGCTGGCGGGGCATGGCGGGGCTGCGCTCCCCAGGCTGAGCGGAGAGTCTGTGGCACCGGGGACCTCCGGGGCCCCGCTGCTGCTGCCGCCATCGTTGCCTCCATGGCCAGGGCCCCGCGTAGGGGTCGAAGTGGCCGTGGCGACGGCAGGCCACCCCGGCATGGTCATCCTTCCCCTGCAGGCAGCGGATGGCCATGAGGGGCCGCCGACAGAGCGGGCAGGTGGCAGCGACGGCGGTGGCAGCCCAGCGCTGGATGCAGGCATGGCAGAATGCGTGCCAGCACGGGTCCACAGCAGCAGGGCCTTGGAGGGGACCCAAGCAGATGGGGCAGGTGTCCCCCCGCTGGGATCTCCTGCCGGCTCCCGGCGCCGCCAGCTCGTGCCTGGACGCCTCCAGTGCTGCTGCTGGGACTTGATGTTTTGTCTGCTGCTGGCAGGACTTGATGGGTGCCGCTGGCGGGCCTCGGTGGCTCCTCGGCTGCCGGCACCTGGCAACGTCTGGCGTACCGTTGGCAGGACTCGACGTCTCGCGTGCCACTGGCAGTACGCAACGCTGACATATATAGCCGCCCATCGCAAGTGACATCACAGGGTGACTGTGACTCTCTGGAGACATCACAAGGCTCTTGCGAGGGCACCTGCGGCCACACCCAGGAGCTCCCCCAGCCTCCGAGAGAGATGCTCTGTGATGCAAAGCCCATCTGGCAGCGTGCTTCACACCTCCGCGTTTGCTCAGGCCCCTTTCAGGCGGTCCCTGGTGGTGCTGGTGGTTGTGCCAGCATCACGCACTCACAGAGCAGGTCAGGGCTCCTTCCCTTTCCCTTTCCCCTTCCCCTTCCGGGCGTGCATCTCCGCAGGAACGAGCAAACCGGAGTGGAAGAAACCAGGCATGGCCCCTCTCAGCATGCTCCCTGTTTTTATTTCAGAGGGGCCCCGGCGGGCCCGGATGTCCTGCCAGGAAGCGGCGCCAGGGGAGGCGGTGCGCGTGGTCCCCTGAGCCCGACTCGTCCTCCCGGACCCTCTGCAGCCGTGATGGGTCTCCGCTGGTCTCCGGCGGGTAGCAGAGCCGACTGCGCCCATCGCTGTCTCACTGCCACGACAGGATACGCTCACTACAGCCATGCGAGTAAACCAGGAGAGGTTTTCTCTCCTCAAGAAGGCAGCCCTTTCCAAAGGAGGAGCTCCAGGCCCCAAGACCATTATCCACGCAGCAGCGCAGCGTCCTGGCACTACTACTGACATCACCTCAGCACAGACAGGCCAGCATCCCTCCACCAGAAGAGCGGCTCCCGGCTGGCGGCTCAGGGAGATGCTCTGCGCTGGGCGACGTCCCCAAGGCAGCCTTCAAAACCGCTCGCGCTCTCTGCAGGGCCCCACACGGTGCCAGAGTAAGGCGTTGCTCACGCTACATGGGGAGATGGGAGCCTGCGAGCCTCGGCCTGCACCTGCAGCCCCGCAGGGGTTCAGCCCCGGGGCAGGAGGGAAGAGCGCTGCCGCCCATCGAGAGGGCTGCACAGGCGACATCGTCCGCATGCCTCCACCCGCGCAGGCTGGGAGTCTGTCTGTGCTGCACGAAACGTCAAGAGAGGCAATTTGGGGGTGCCCTGTGGAGCTGGACCACTTAGGAGCCGTGCAAGCAGATGCTTGGACCTGGGCTTCAGCAGCTTGCCAAGTGGAGGAGGGAGCGGCTAAGCGTCCAGTGTTCAGCAGGGGCCTGCTCCGTTCCTTTTCCCTTTTCCCTTTTCCCTTTTCCCTTTTCCCTTTTCCCTTTTCCCTCTTCCCTTTTCCCTTTCTCCTTTCCCCTTTCCCTTTTCCCCTTGTGGGGGTGCATCCCCACAGGGACGAGCAAACTGGCGTGGAAGAAACCAGGCATGGCCCCTCTCAGCACGCTCCCTGTTTTTATTTCAGAGGGGCCCCGGGGGCCTGGACGTCCCACTCGGAAGCGGCGCCAGGGGAGGCGGTGCGCGTGGTCCCCTGAGCCCGGCTCGTCCCCCCAAACCCTCCACAGCCATGATGGGTCTTCACTGGCCTCTGGCGTCAGGCTCCGGCTCCGGCTCTGGCTGCGCTGGCGGGGCATGGCGGGGCTGCGCTCCCCAGGCTGAGCGGAGAGTCTGTGGCGCCGGGGACCTCCGGGGCCCCGCTGCTGCTGCCGCCATCGTTGCCTCCACAGCCAGGGCCCCGCGTAGGGGTCGAAGTGGCCGTGGCGATGGTGGGCCACCCCGGCATGGTCATCCTCCCCCTGCAGGCAGCGGATGGCCATGAGGGGCCGCCGACAGAGCGGGCAGGTGGCAGCGACGGCGGTGGCAGCCCAGCGCTGGATGCAGGCATGGCAGAATGCGTGCCAGCACGGGTCCACAGCAGCAGGGCCTTGGAGGGGACCCAAGCAGATGGGGCAGGTGTCCCCCCGCTGGGATCTCCTGCCGGCTCCCGGCGCCGCCAGCTCGTGCCTGGACGCCTCCAGTGCTGCTGCTGGGACTTGATGTCTCGTCTGCTGCTGGCAGGACTTGATGGGTGCCGCTGGCGGGCCTCGGTGGCTCCTCGGCTGCCGGCACCTGGCAACGTCTGGCGTACCGTTGGCAGGACTCGACGTCTCGCGTGCCACTGGCAGTACGCAACGCTGACATATATAGCCGCCCATCGCAAGTGACATCACAGGGTGACTGTGACTCTCTGGAGACATCACAAGGCTCTTGCGAGGGCACCTGCGGCCACACCCAGGAGCTCCCCCAGCCTCCGAGAGAGATGCTCTGTGATGCAAAGCCCATCTGGCAGCGTGCTTCACACCTCCGCGTTTGCTCAGGCCCCTTTCAGGCGGTCCCTGGTGGTGCTGGTGGTTGTGCCAGCATCACGCACTCACAGAGCAGGTCAGGGCTCCTTCCCTTTCCCTTTCCCCTTCCCCTTCCGGGCGTGCATCTCCGCAGGAACGAGCAAACCGGCGTGGAAGAAACCAGGCATGGCCCCTCTCAGCATGCTCCCTGTTTTTATTTCAGAGGGGCCCCGGCGGGCCCGGATGTCCTGCCAGGAAGCGGCGCCAGGGGAGGCGGTGCGCGTGGTCCCCTGAGCCCGACTCGTCCTCCCGGACCCTCTGCAGCCGTGATGGGTCTCCGCTGGTCTCCGGCGGGTAGCAGAGCCGACTGCGCCCATCGCTGTCTCACTGCCACGACAGGATACGCTCACTACAGCCATGCGAGTAAACCAGGAGAGGTTTTCTCTCCTCAAGAAGGCAGCCCTTTCCAAAGGAGGAGCTCCAGGCCCCAAGACCATTATCCACGCAGCAGCGCAGCGTCCTGGCTCTACTACTGACATCACCTCAGCACAGACAGGCCAGCATCCCTCCACCAGAAGAGCGGCTCCCGGCTGGCGGCTCAGGGAGATGCTCTGCGCTGGGCGACGTCCCCAAGGCAGCCTTCAAAACCGCTCGCGCTCTCTGCAGGGCCCCACACGGTGCCAGAGTAAGGCGTTGCTCACGCTACATGGGGAGATGGGAGCCTGCGAGCCTCGGCCTGCACCTGCAGCCCCGCAGGGGTTCAGCCCCGGGGCAGGAGGGAAGAGCGCTGCCGCCCATCGAGAGGGCTGCACAGGCGACATCGTCCGCGTGCCTCCACCCGGGCAGGCTGGGAGTCTGTCTGTGCTGCACGAAACGTCAAGAGAGGCAATTTGGGGGTGCCCTGTGGAGCTGGACCACTTAGGAGCCGTGCAAGCAGATGCTTGAACCCGGGCTTCAGCAGCTTGCCAAGTGGAGGAGGGAGCGGCTAAGCGTCCAGTGTTCAGCAGGGGCCTGCTCCGTTCCTTTTCCCTTTTCCCTTTTCCCTTTTCCCTCTTCCCTTTTCCCTTTCCCCTTTCCCCTTTCCCTTTTCCCCTTGTGGGGGTGCATCCCCACAGGGACGAGCAAACCGGCGTGGAAGAAACCAGGCATGGCCCCTCTCAGCACGCTCCCTGTTTTTATTTCAGAGGGGCCCCGGGGGCCTGGACGTCCCACTCGGAAGCGGCGCCAGGGGAGGCGGTGCGCGTGGTCCCCTGAGCCCGGCTCGTCCCCCCAAACCCTCCACAGCCATGATGGGTCTTCACTGGCCTGTGGCGTCAGGCTCCGGCTCCGGCTCTGGCTGCGCTGGCGGGGCATGGCGGGGCTGCGCTCCCCAGGCTGAGCGGAGAGTCTGTGGCGCCGGGGACCTCCGGGGCCCCGCTGCTGCTGCCGCCATCGTTGCCTCCACAGCCAGGGCCCCGCGTAGGGGTCGAAGTGGCCGTGGCGATGGTGGGCCACCCCGGCATGGTCATCCTCCCCCTGCAGGCAGCGGATGGCCATGAGGGGCCGCCGACAGAGCGGGCAGGTGGCAGCGACGGCGGTGGCAGCCCAGCGCTGGATGCAGGCATGGCAGAATGCGTGCCAGCACGGGTCCACAGCAGCAGGGCCTTGGAGGGGACCCAAGCAGATGGGGCAGGTGTCCCCCCGCTGGGATCTCCTGCCGGCTCCCGGCGCCGCCAGCTCGTGCCTGGACGCCTCCAGTGCTGCTGCTGGGACTTGATGTCTCGTCTGCTGCTGGCAGGACTTGATGGGTGCCGCTGGCAGGCCTCGGTGGCTCCTCGGCTGCCGGCACCTGGCAACGTCTGGCGTACCGTTGGCAGGACTCGACGTCTCGCGTGCCACTGGCAGTACGCAACGCTGACATATATAGCCGCCCATCGCAAGTGACATCACAGGGTGACTGTGACTCTCTGGAGACATCACAAGGCTCTTGCGAGGGCACCTGCGGCCACACCCAGGAGCTCCCCCAGCCTCCAAGAGAGATGCTCTGTGATGCAAAGCCCATCTGGCAGCGTGCTTCACACCTCCGCGTTTGCTCAGGCCCCTTTCAGGCGGTCCCTGGTGGTGCTGGTGGTTGTGCCAGCATCACGCACTCACAGAGCAGGTCAGGGCTCCTTCCCTTTCCCTTTCCCCTTCCCCTTCCGGGCGTGCATCTCCGCAGGAACGAGCAAACCGGCGTGGAAGAAACCAGGCATGGCCCCTCTCAGCATGCTCCCTGTTTTTATTTCAGAGGGGCCCCGGCGGGCCCGGATGTCCTGCCAGGAAGCGGCGCCAGGGGAGGCGGTGCGCGTGGTCCCCTGAGCCCGACTCGTCCTCCCGGACCCTCTGCAGCCGTGATGGGTCTCCGCTGGTCTCCGGCGGGTAGCAGAGCCGACTGCGCCCATCGCTGTCTCACTGCCACGACAGGATACGCTCACTACAGCCATGCGAGTAAACCAGGAGAGGTTTTCTCTCCTCAAGAAGGCAGCCCTTTCCAAAGGAGGAGCTCCAGGCCCCAAGGCCATTATCCACGCAGCAGCGCAGCGTCCTGGCACTACTACTGACATCACCTCAGCACAGACAGGCCAGCATCCCTCCACCAGAAGAGCGGCTCCCGGCTGGCGGCTCAGGGAGATGCTCTGCGCTGGGCGACGTCCCCAAGGCAGCCTTCAAAACCGCTCGCGCTCTCTGCAGGGCCCCACACGGTGCCAGAGTAAGGCGTTGCTCACGCTACATGGGGAGATGGGAGCCTGCGAGCCTCGGCCTGCACCTGCAGCCCCGCAGGGGTTCAGCCCCGGGGCAGGAGGGAAGAGCCCTGCCGCCCATCGAGAGGGCTGCACAGGCGACATCGTCCGCGTGCCTCCACCCGGGCAGGCTGGGAGTCTGTCTGTGCTGCACGAAACGTCAAGAGAGGCAATTTGGGGGTGCCCTGTGGAGCTGGACCACTTAGGAGCCGTGCAAGCAGATGCTTGAACCCGGGCTTCAGCAGCTTGCCAAGTGGAGGAGGGAGCGGCTAAGCGTCCAGTGTTCAGCAGGGGCCTGCTCCGTTCCTTTTCCCTTTTCCCTTTTCCCTCTTCCCTTTTCCCTTTCCCCTTTCCCCTTTCCCTTTTCCCCTTGTGGGGGTGCATCCCCACAGGGACAAGCAAACTGGCGTGGAAGAAACCAGGCATGGCCCCTCTCAGCATGCTCCCTGTTTTTATTTCAGAGGGGCCCCGGGGGCCTGGACGTCCCACTCGGAAGCGGCGCCAGGGGAGGTGGTGCGCGTGGTCCCCTGAGCCTGGCTCGTCCCCCCAAACCCTCCACAGCCATGATGGGTCTTCACTGGCCTCTGGCGCCAGGCTCCGGCTCCGGCTCTGGCTGCGCTGGCGGGGCATGGCGGGGCTGCGCTCCCCAGGCTGAGCGGAGAGTCTGTGGCGCCGGGGACCTCCGGGGCCCCGCTGCTGCTGCCGCCATCGTTGCCTCCACAGCCAGGGCCCCGCGTAGGGGTCGAAGTGGCCGTGGCGATGGTGGGCCACCCCGGCATGGTCATCCTCCCCCTGCAGGCAGCGGATGGCCATGAGGGGCCGCCGACAGAGCGGGCAGGTGGCAGCGACGGCGGTGGCAGCCCAGCGCTGGATGCAGGCATGGCAGAATGCGTGCCAGCACGGGTCCACAGCAGCAGGGCCTTGGAGGGGACCCAAGCAGATGGGGCAGGTGTCCCCCCGCTGGGATCTCCTGCCGGCTCCCGGCGCCGCCAGCTCGTGCCTGGACGCCTCCAGTGCTGCTGCTGGGACTTGATGTCTCGTCTGCTGCTGGCAGGACTTGATGGGTGCCGCTGGCGGGCCTCGGTGGCTCCTCGGCTGCCGGCACCTGGCAACGTCTGGCGTACCGTTGGCAGGACTCGACGTCTCGCGTGCCACTGGCAGTACGCAACGCTGACATATATAGCCGCCCATCGCAAGTGACATCACAGGGTGACTGTGACTCTCTGGAGACACCACAAGGCTCTTGCGAGGGCACCTGCGGCCACACCCAGGAGCTCCCCCAGCCTCCGAGAGAGATGCTCTGTGATGCAAAGCCCATCTGGCAGCGTGCTTCACACCTCCGCGTTTGCTCAGGCCCCTTTCAGGCGGTCCCTGGTGGTGCTGGTGGTTGTGCCAGCATCACGCACTCACAGAGCAGGTCAGGGCTCCTTCCCTTTCCCTTTCCCCTTCCCCTTCCGGGCGTGCATCTCCGCAGGAACGAGCAAACCGGCGTGGAAGAAACCAGGCATGGCCCCTCTCAGCATGCTCCCTGTTTTTATTTCAGAGGGGCCCCGGCGGGCCCGGATGTCCTGCCAGGAAGCGGCGCCAGGGGAGGCGGTGCGCGTGGTCCCCTGAGCCCGACTCGTCCTCCCGGACCCTCTGCAGCCGTGATGGGTCTCCGCTGGTCTCCGGCGGGTAGCAGAGCCGACTGCGCCCATCGCTGTCTCACTGCCACGACAGGATACGCTCACTACAGCCATGCGAGTAAACCAGGAGAGGTTTTCTCTCCTCAAGAAGGCAGCCCTTTCCAAAGGAGGAGCTCCAGGCCCCAAGGCCATTATCCACGCAGCAGCGCAGCGTCCTGGCACTACTACTGACATCACCTCAGCACAGACAGGCCAGCATCCCTCCACCAGAAGAGCGGCTCCCGGCTGGCGGCTCAGGGAGATGCTCTGCGCTGGGCGACGTCCCCAAGGCAGCCTTCAAAACCGCTCGCGCTCTCTGCAGGGCCCCACACGGTGCCAGAGTAAGGCGTTGCTCACGCTACATGGGGAGATGGGAGCCTGCGAGCCTCGGCCTGCACCTGCAGCCCCGCAGGGGTTCAGCCCCGGGGCAGGAGGGAAGAGCGCTGCCGCCCATCGAGAGGGCTGCACAGGCGACATCGTCCGCATGCCTCCACCCGCGCAGGCTGGGAGTCTGTCTGTGCTGCACGAAACGTCAAGAGAGGCAATTTGGGGGTGCCCTGTGGAGCTGGACCACTTAGGAGCCGTGCAAGCAGATGCTTGAACCCGGGCTTCAGCAGCTTGCCAAGTGGAGGAGGGAGCGGCTAAGCGTCCAGTGTTCAGCAGGGGCCTGCTCCGTTCCTTTTCCCTTTTCCCTTTTCCCTTTTCCCTCTTCCCTTTTCCCTTTCCCCTTTCCCCTTTCCCTTTTCCCCTTGTGGGGGTGCATCCCCACAGGGACGAGCAAACCGGCGTGGAAGAAACCAGGCATGGCCCCTCTCAGCACGCTCCCTGTTTTTATTTCAGAGGGGCCCCGGGGGCCTGGACGTCCCACTCGGAAGCGGCGCCAGGGGAGGCGGTGCGCGTGGTCCCCTGAGCCCGGCTCGTCCCCCCAAACCCTCCACAGCCATGATGGGTCTTCACTGGCCTGTGGCGTCAGGCTCCGGCTCCGGCTCTGGCTGCGCTGGCGGGGCATGGCGGGGCTGCGCTCCCCAGGCTGAGCGGAGAGTCTGTGGCGCCGGGGACCTCCGGGGCCCCGCTGCTGCTGCCGCCATCGTTGCCTCCACAGCCAGGGCCCCGCGTAGGGGTCGAAGTGGCCGTGGCGATGGTGGGCCACCCCGGCATGGTCATCCTCCCCCTGCAGGCAGCGGATGGCCATGAGGGGCCGCCGACAGAGCGGGCAGGTGGCAGCGACGGCGGTGGCAGCCCAGCGCTGGATGCAGGCATGGCAGAATGCGTGCCAGCACGGGTCCACAGCAGCAGGGCCTTGGAGGGGACCCAAGCAGATGGGGCAGGTGTCCCCCCGCTGGGATCTCCTGCCGGCTCCCGGCGCCGCCAGCTCGTGCCTGGACGCCTCCAGTGCTGCTGCTGGGACTTGATGTCTCGTCTGCTGCTGGCAGGACTTGATGGGTGCCGCTGGCGGGCCTCGGTGGCTCCTCGGCTGCCGGCACCTGGCAACGTCTGGCGTACCGTTGGCAGGACTCGACGTCTCGCGTGCCACTGGCAGTACGCAACGCTGACATATATAGCCGCCCATCGCAAGTGACATCACAGGGTGACTGTGACTCTCTGGAGACATCACAAGGCTCTTGCGAGGGCACCTGCGGCCACACCCAGGAGCTCCCCCAGCCTCCGAGAGAGATGCTCTGTGATGCAAAGCCCATCTGGCAGCGTGCTTCACACCTCCGCGTTTGCTCAGGCCCCTTTCAGGCGGTCCCTGGTGGTGCTGGTGGTTGTGCCAGCATCACGCACTCACAGAGCAGGTCAGGGCTCCTTCCCTTTCCCTTTCCCCTTCCCCTTCCGGGCGTGCATCTCCGCAGGAACGAGCAAACCGGCGTGGAAGAAACCAGGCATGGCCCCTCTCAGCATGCTCCCTGTTTTTATTTCAGAGGGGCCCCGGCGGGCCCAGATGTCCTGCCAGGAAGCGGCGCCAGGGGAGGCGGTGCGCGTGGTCCCCTGAGCCCGACTCGTCCTCCCGGACCCTCTGCAGCCGTGATGGGTCTCCGCTGGTCTCCGGCGGGTAGCAGAGCCGACTGCGCCCATCGCTGTCTCACTGCCACGACAGGATACGCTCACTACAGCCATGCGAGTAAACCAGGAGAGGTTTTCTCTCCTCAAGAAGGCAGCCCTTTCCAAAGGAGGAGCTCCAGGCCCCAAGGCCATTATCCACGCAGCAGCGCAGCGTCCTGGCACTACTACTGACATCACCTCAGCACAGACAGGCCAGCATCCCTCCACCAGAAGAGCGGCTCCCGGCTGGCGGCTCAGGGAGATGCTCTGCGCTGGGCGACGTCCCCAAGGCAGCCTTCAAAACCGCTCGCGCTCTCTGCAGGGCCCCACACGGTGCCAGAGTAAGGCGTTGCTCACGCTACATGGGGAGATGGGAGCCTGCGAGCCTCGGCCTGCACCTGCAGCCCCGCAGGGGTTCAGCCCCGGGGCAGGAGGGAAGAGCCCTGCCGCCCATCGAGAGGGCTGCACAGGCGACATCGTCCGCGTGCCTCCACCCGCGCAGGCTGGGAGTCTGTCTGTGCTGCACGAAACGTCAAGAGAGGCAATTTGGGGGTGCCCTGTGGAGCTGGACCACTTAGGAGCCGTGCAAGCAGATGCTTGAACCCGGGCTTCAGCAGCTTGCCAAGTGGAGGAGGGAGCGGCTAAGCGTCCAGTGTTCAGCAGGGGCCTGCTCCGTTCCTTTTCCCTTTTCCCTTTTCCCTTTTCCCTTTTCCCTTTTCCCTCTTCCCTTTTCCCTTTCCCCTTTCCCCTTTCCCTTTTCCCCTTGTGGGGGTGCATCCCCACAGGGACGAGCAAACCGGCGTGGAAGAAACCAGGCATGGCCCCTCTCAGCATGCTCCCTGTTTTTATTTCAGAGGGGCCCCGGGGGCCTGGACGTCCCACTCGGAAGCGGCACCAGGGGAGGCGGTGCGCGTGGTCCCCTGAGCCTGGCTCGTCCCCCCAAACCCTCCACAGCCATGATGGGTCTTCACTGGCCTCTGGCGTCAGGCTCCGGCTCCGGCTCTGGCTGCGCTGGCGGGGCATGGCGGGGCTGCGCTCCCCAGGCTGAGCGGAGAGTCTGTGGCGCCGGGGACCTCCGGGGCCCCGCTGCTGCTGCCGCCATCGTTGCCTCCACAGCCAGGGCCCCGCGTAGGGGTCGAAGTGGCCGTGGCGATGGTGGGCCACCCCGGCATGGTCATCCTCCCCCTGCAGGCAGCGGATGGCCATGAGGGGCCGCCGACAGAGCGGGCAGGTGGCAGCGACGGCGGTGGCAGCCCAGCGCTGGATGCAGGCATGGCAGAATGCGTGCCAGCACGGGTCCACAGCAGCAGGGCCTTGGAGGGGACCCAAGCAGATGGGGCAGGTGTCCCCCCGCTGGGATCTCCTGCCGGCTCCCGGCGCCGCCAGCTCGTGCCTGGACGCCTCCAGTGCTGCTGCTGGGACTTGATGTCTCGTCTGCTGCTGGCAGGACTTGATGGGTGCCGCTGGCAGGCCTCGGTGGCTCCTCGGCTGCCGGCACCTGGCAACGTCTGGCGTACCGTTGGCAGGACTCGACGTCTCGCGTGCCACTGGCAGTACGCAACGCTGACATATATAGCCGCCCATCGCAAGTGACATCACAGGGTGACTGTGACTCTCTGGAGACATCACAAGGCTCTTGCGAGGGCACCTGCGGCCACACCCAGGAGCTCCCCCAGCCTCCGAGAGAGATGCTCTGTGATGCAAAGCCCATCTGGCAGCGTGCTTCACACCTCCGCGTTTGCTCAGGCCCCTTTCAGGCGGTCCCTGGTGGTGCTGGTGGTTGTGCCAGCATCACGCACTCACAGAGCAGGTCAGGGCTCCTTCCCTTTCCCTTTCCCCTTCCCCTTCCGGGCGTGCATCTCCGCAGGAACGAGCAAACCGGCGTGGAAGAAACCAGGCATGGCCCCTCTCAGCATGCTCCCTGTTTTTATTTCAGAGGGGCCCCGGCGGGCCCGGATGTCCTGCCAGGAAGCGGCGCCAGGGGAGGCGGTGCGCGTGGTCCCCTGAGCCCGACTCGTCCTCCCGGACCCTCTGCAGCCGTGATGGGTCTCCGCTGGTCTCCGGCGGGTAGCAGAGCCGACTGCGCCCATCGCTGTCTCACTGCCACGACAGGATACGCTCACTACAGCCATGCGAGTAAACCAGGAGAGGTTTTCTCTCCTCAAGAAGGCAGCCCTTTCCAAAGGAGGAGCTCCAGGCCCCAAGGCCATTATCCACGCAGCAGCGCAGCGTCCTGGCACTACTACTGACATCACCTCAGCACAGACAGGCCAGCATCCCTCCACCAGAAGAGCGGCTCCCGGCTGGCGGCTCAGGGAGATGCTCTGCGCTGGGCGACGTCCCCAAGGCAGCCTTCAAAACCGCTCGCGCTCTCTGCAGGGCCCCACACGGTGCCAGAGTAAGGCGTTGCTCACGCTACATGGGGAGATGGGAGCCTGCGAGCCTCGGCCTGCACCTGCAGCCCCGCAGGGGTTCAGCCCCGGGGCAGGAGGGAAGAGCCCTGCCGCCCATCGAGAGGGCTGCACAGGCGACATCGTCCGCGTGCCTCCACCCGCGCAGGCTGGGAGTCTGTCTGTGCTGCACGAAACGTCAAGAGAGGCAATTTGGGGGTGCCCTGTGGAGCTGGACCACTTAGGAGCCGTGCAAGCAGATGCTTGAACCCGGGCTTCAGCAGCTTGCCAAGTGGAGGAGGGAGCGGCTAAGCGTCCAGTGTTCAGCAGGGGCCTGCTCCGTTCCTTTTCCCTTTTCCCTTTTCCCTTTTCCCTTTTCCCTTTTCCCTCTTCCCTTTTCCCTTTCCCCTTTCCCCTTTCCCTTTTCCCCTTGTGGGGGTGCATCCCCACAGGGACGAGCAAACCGGCGTGGAAGAAACCAGGCATGGCCCCTCTCAGCATGCTCCCTGTTTTTATTTCAGAGGGGCCCCGGGGGCCTGGACGTCCCACTCGGAAGCGGCACCAGGGGAGGCGGTGCGCGTGGTCCCCTGAGCCTGGCTCGTCCCCCCAAACCCTCCACAGCCATGATGGGTCTTCACTGGCCTCTGGCGTCAGGCTCCGGCTCCGGCTCTGGCTGCGCTGGCGGGGCATGGCGGGGCTGCGCTCCCCAGGCTGAGCGGAGAGTCTGTGGCGCCGGGGACCTCCGGGGCCCCGCTGCTGCTGCCGCCATCGTTGCCTCCACAGCCAGGGCCCCGCGTAGGGGTCGAAGTGGCCGTGGCGATGGTGGGCCACCCCGGCATGGTCATCCTCCCCCTGCAGGCAGCGGATGGCCATGAGGGGCCGCCGACAGAGCGGGCAGGTGGCAGCGACGGCGGTGGCAGCCCAGCGCTGGATGCAGGCATGGCAGAATGCGTGCCAGCACGGGTCCACAGCAGCAGGGCCTTGGAGGGGACCCAAGCAGATGGGGCAGGTGTCCCCCCGCTGGGATCTCCTGCCGGCTCCCGGCGCCGCCAGCTCGTGCCTGGACGCCTCCAGTGCTGCTGCTGGGACTTGATGTCTCGTCTGCTGCTGGCAGGACTTGATGGGTGCCGCTGGCAGGCCTCGGTGGCTCCTCGGCTGCCGGCACCTGGCAACGTCTGGCGTACCGTTGGCAGGACTCGACGTCTCGCGTGCCACTGGCAGTACGCAACGCTGACATATATAGCCGCCCATCGCAAGTGACATCACAGGGTGACTGTGACTCTCTGGAGACATCACAAGGCTCTTGCGAGGGCACCTGCGGCCACACCCAGGAGCTCCCCCAGCCTCCGAGAGAGATGCTCTGTGATGCAAAGCCCATCTGGCAGCGTGCTTCACACCTCCGCGTTTGCTCAGGCCCCTTTCAGGCGGTCCCTGGTGGTGCTGGTGGTTGTGCCAGCATCACGCACTCACAGAGCAGGTCAGGGCTCCTTCCCTTTCCCTTTCCCCTTCCCCTTCCGGGCGTGCATCTCCGCAGGAACGAGCAAACCGGCGTGGAAGAAACCAGGCATGGCCCCTCTCAGCATGCTCCCTGTTTTTATTTCAGAGGGGCCCCGGCGGGCCCGGATGTCCTGCCAGGAAGCGGCGCCAGGGGAGGCGGTGCGCGTGGTCCCCTGAGCCCGACTCGTCCTCCCGGACCCTCTGCAGCCGTGATGGGTCTCCGCTGGTCTCCGGCGGGTAGCAGAGCCGACTGCGCCCATCGCTGTCTCACTGCCACGACAGGATACGCTCACTACAGCCATGCGAGTAAACCAGGAGAGGTTTACTCTCCTCAAGAAGGCAGCCCTTTCCAAAGGAGGAGCTCCAGGCCCCAAGACCATTATCCACGCAGCAGCGCAGCGTCCTGGCACTACTACTGACATCACCTCAGCACAGACAGGCCAGCATCCCTCCACCAGAAGAGCGGCTCCCGGCTGGCGGCTCAGGGAGATGCTCTGCGCTGGGCGACGTCCCCAAGGCAGCCTTCAAAACCGCTCGCGCTCTCTGCAGGGCCCCACACGGTGCCAGAGTAAGGCGTTGCTCACGCTACATGGGGAGATGGGAGCCTGCGAGCCTCGGCCTGCACCTGCAGCCCCGCAGGGGTTCAGCCCCGGGGCAGGAGGGAAGAGCCCTGCCGCCCATCGAGAGGGCTGCACAGGCGACATCGTCTGCGTGCCTCCACCCGGGCAGGCTGGGAGTCTGTCTGTGCTGCACGAAACGTCAAGAGAGGCAATTTGGGGGTGCCCTGTGGAGCTGGACCACTTAGGAGCCGTGCAAGCAGATGCTTGAACCCGGGCTTCAGCAGCTTGCCAAGTGGAGGAGGGAGCGGCTAAGCGTCCAGTGTTCAGCAGGGGCCTGCTCCGTTCCTTTTCCCTTTTCCCTTTTCCCTTTTCCCTTTTCCCTCTTCCCTTTTCCCTTTCCCCTTTCCCCTTTCCCTTTTCCCCTTGTGGGGGTGCATCCCCACAGGGACGAGCAAACCGGCGTGGAAGAAACCAGGCATGGCCCCTCTCAGCATGCTCCCTGTTTTTATTTCAGAGGGGCCCCGGGGGCCTGGACGTCCCACTCGGAAGCGGCACCAGGGGAGGCGGTGCGCGTGGTCCCCTGAGCCTGGCTCGTCCCCCCAAACCCTCCACAGCCATGATGGGTCTTCACTGGCCTCTGGCGTCAGGCTCCGGCTCCGGCTCTGGCTGCGCTGGCGGGGCATGGCGGGGCTGCGCTCCCCAGGCTGAGCGGAGAGTCTGTGGCGCCGGGGACCTCCGGGGCCCCGCTGCTGCTGCCGCCATCGTTGCCTCCACAGCCAGGGCCCCGCGTAGGGGTCGAAGTGGCCGTGGCGATGGTGGGCCACCCCGGCATGGTCATCCTCCCCCTGCAGGCAGCGGATGGCCATGAGGGGCCGCCGACAGAGCGGGCAGGTGGCAGCGACGGCGGTGGCAGCCCAGCGCTGGATGCAGGCATGGCAGAATGCGTGCCAGCACGGGTCCACAGCAGCAGGGCCTTGGAGGGGACCCAAGCAGATGGGGCAGGTGTCCCCCCGCTGGGATCTCCTGCCGGCTCCCGGCGCCGCCAGCTCGTGCCTGGACGCCTCCAGTGCTGCTGCTGGGACTTGATGTCTCGTCTGCTGCTGGCAGGACTTGATGGGTGCCGCTGGCGGGCCTCGGTGGCTCCTCGGCTGCCGGCACCTGGCAACGTCTGGCGTACCGTTGGCAGGACTCGACGTCTCGCGTGCCACTGGCAGTACGCAACGCTGACATATATAGCCGCCCATCGCAAGTGACATCACAGGGTGACTGTGACTCTCTGGAGACATCACAAGGCTCTTGCGAGGGCACCTGCGGCCACACCCAGGAGCTCCCCCAGCCTCCGAGAGAGATGCTCTGTGATGCAAAGCCCATCTGGCAGCGTGCTTCACACCTCCGCGTTTGCTCAGGCCCCTTTCAGGCGGTCCCTGGTGGTGCTGGTGGTTGTGCCAGCATCACGCACTCACAGAGCAGGTCAGGGCTCCTTCCCTTTCCCTTTCCCCTTCCCCTTCCGGGCGTGCATCTCCGCAGGAACGAGCAAACCGGCGTGGAAGAAACCAGGCATGGCCCCTCTCAGCATGCTCCCTGTTTTTATTTCAGAGGGGCCCCGGCGGGCCCGGATGTCCTGCCAGGAAGCGGCGCCAGGGGAGGCTGTGCGCGTGGTCCCCTGAGCCCGACTCGTCCTCCCGGACCCTCTGCAGCCGTGATGGGTCTCCGCTGGTCTCCGGCGGGTAGCAGAGCCGACTGCGCCCATCGCTGTCTCACTGCCACGACAGGATACGCTCACTACAGCCATGCGAGTAAACCAGGAGAGGTTTTCTCTCCTCAAGAAGGCAGCCCTTTCCAAAGTAGCAGCTCCAGGCCCCAAGATCATTATCCACGTAGCAGCGCAGTGTCCTGGCACTACTACTGACATTGAGGCGGTGCGCGTGGTCCCCTGCACCCGGCTCGTCCTCCCTGACCCTCTGCAGCCATGATGGGTCTTTTCTGGCCTCCAGCTCCCGCCATGCTGGCAGGGCATGGCGGGGCTCTGCTCCCTACACTCAGCACATAGTCTCTGGTACCAGGGACTTTCCACACCCCTCTTCTACTGGTGCTGCCTTCTCTGCCACATCCCTGCGTAGGGATGGAAGCAGCCGCAGTTACAGAGGGCCACCTCAGCACTGTCATCCTCCACGTGCAGGTTGGAGACCTTTGCGCACAGCTCCGTCTTTAGCCAGCAATTTCATCTTCCTCTGGGTGTTGGCTATTTGTCTCACCTTTCCTATTACATAGCAGAGCAGCAATGCCCTGCCCTGCAAATCGGCCCAGAACCAGCTTTGCCTGGCCTTATTGTGCAGTGCTGTCCCACAATCGCAGCGTCTCTCCCGTGGCTCAAAGCCAAGCTCCCTGTTACACCCTGTTAACCCCTTCTTCCAAGTGTCCACCCGCGTCCTCTGAGTGCCTGTCATCCTTGGCCGTGTACCCTGTGGGGACTTAGGCACACTGTCCCACCACTTTAGCCATGCTGTTCCCATCACCATCTACTCCCCCTTCCCTGTGTAGGGCAGCCTTCCCAATGCAGTGGCCTTGCACGGGACTAATTAATCCTCATGAAGGGTCGTTTTAGATGCCAGGCTCAACTCTCGGTTACAGTGCAGACATGTTTCTTCCAGGATGTGGGCAGGCATCTCAGCCACCCACAACCCAGCTTCGCCTCCCTGCCACAGGCCAGCTGAGCCAAAGGAATCTCCAGCTTTGCAGTGCATCTGCCATGCAATACCTGTACCCAGCAACCTTCACAGAAGTAATTAGAAAAACTAGCAGAAGCTCCATCACAGCCTGTCCCGGTCTGATTTCAGGCTCAGGGAAGGTTTGTAATGATCCCAAGAGTGAGATTAAGACACAAAAGAGATCAAATGCCGCCACCTTTGGTCACTTTATTGAATGCGTGTAAGTGGCAAAGGAGCGATAGGAAAGGCAGGAAATATTAGGAGGAAACTAAGCAAGCATTCGGAGAGAGAAGCAGAGGATAGTCACCACCATGGATCCAGCGGCGTCCCGTTGGTCCGTAGTTGCATCTTTGGTGGTGGGTGCACACCACGGTTCTGCTTCACGCTGCTTTCATAAAGGGTCAGAAGGGGGCGGGGGCGGAGTTCTGGTACCAGCAGTCGGTACCTGGGCTCTGGCACGTTTGGCACGTACTCACTGTCCGGCACATGCGTGCACCTTTCATGTGCTGTCCACGCATCTTGGGTCTCGTCTTTCATGCGACCCCCTTCCACGTGACAAGTTGCCAGCCAGGTCCAGATGCCTCTGCCACCGCTCTGCCTGTGTCCGACAGGTATCAGAACCTCCCGCTACCACCACAGGCTCACACAAGCTTTGCCAAGCAAGCTTTGAGACAATTATCTAACAGTCCAGTCTCTCACACAGGCTATGAAAGGCAGCCCCTGGGCCAGGGATGCTGGAGCCCAGGATGCGAGCAGATGACGCAGCATTTCTGCCCAGCAATAACCTGTGCTGGCCTGGCAGCACAGCATGCCCTCCGCTTGTCCCCAGGGCACAGTTATGCTCCATCCAGGCAGGGACCCAGTTCCCCAGGTGGAGCAGGTCCCTCTGCTGCCCTGGTTTAGCAGAGGAGGACACAGCCTGTAATGAGTGGGGTCCCGGCGAGGGTAACCTGCTTGCAGGGCCTCCCCATCCCTGATGGTTTTGGAAGCACCACCCCTTAGTGCTGGGAACGGGGCCAGTGGCAGTGCTCAGGTAGCCCAAAGGGATTATACTGGTCCCCATCCCCAGGGCAGGATTGACCCGGAGCCCATCGCAGCCCAGGAGAGGTAAAGGCAGCTCTAACAGCTTTGTAGTTTAGCACCAGCTGCCTCCATACATCGCTCGTTCTTAAAGCTCCCACAGGGTCCCCCATATCTTTGGTTGGCAGGAGGACCACAGCCCCTCCAGGCTAGTGTACCCAGTAAAGCACAGGGCACAACCAGGATCTCTGTCAACATTTTCACTTCTCCTTACACAGTTCCACGCTTTGTTTTCCATGCGCATAGGGCAGTTTGCACAAGGAGCTCCAAACCAAATGCAGGGCATTGGGGATTTCTTTAAAGCATCATCTCCCAGCCACGCATAGCCAGATAAGATGCTGTCACCACCTCCCACAGCTGTTGATCAGTAGCACCAGGATGCAGCCCCTGCCCAGCCAGTTCAACAAACTAGCACAGAAGATGGGAGAGCACCCATGAGAGCATGGCAACCCAACCCCACTGTTTCAGCCCTCCTCTCAGCACTGCAGCCTAGATCACGCTAACAGGAGCCCAGGTTACAGACCAGGTGCTTACTGAGCATTGGCAGAGTCATTCACTTTGTTCCTACCACCTGAAGCAGAGTATCCTCTGGCAGCAGCCAGACACAGCCTAGATTAGAAGTCACCTGCAAGTCTTGCATCTCTGACCATCCTGTCAAAAGCCAGCCAGATTCTGGCAGCCAGTGCGCACCTCAGGCGCAGCAGCAACAAGGTTTCACAGCTGGTTTAGCTTCAGAAGTTCAGCTCAAGCAGTTTGTGTCCGAGGGCCATAAGCCTGGCAATGCAAATGGAGCATTTTATGCAAGCCCACAGAAATGCTACCATCTGCAGCCTGGAGCAAGTCACCCCACCTGGCAGGAGGCAATAGTCAGCTTCTCTTAGCCAAAACTATCAAGGTAGATGTATTGCTTGCACGCAAGGCTCCTTCATACTGCAAAGCCAATTTTGGTCAAGTATAGGACCATATAAGAGCAGTCAGCTCCCATCCTCCTTTCCCCACCCCTGGATCCCTTACGTAGGTAGCACAGCACAGGGTTTAGTCTGTATGCAACGCTGGCAGGAGCCCCTCAGCCACCCCACTTAGACAAGGGCTCTCAGGGGTGCTAGAGGACACCAGCCAAGCTCTTGCAGAAAGACCTAGCTCCTTTCTTATAGAGCAGCGTTACTCCCATCACCCAGCTTTTCCTAACAACTGAACATCTCCATGGACAGACTCCTCCTTTCAAGCCCAGCAAGAGTTCAAGGTAGCCTTGCTTCTGCCTCCCTCAGCTATCCCATCAGGGCCTGACAAGCCAGGGCCACATAACAGCGACAACTCCATCAGCCATTGCTGTCAACCTGTACCTGGCGTGGAAGCAGAATTAAACTCTTTCAGATTAGGATAGTAATCAAATCAGTTTAATATATAGTCAACACATTGTAAAGGCATCCGAATCCTACAGTATTGCTATCAGCCGTGGCCATCAAACCCAAGAGACCACCTTTCTAGAAAGGCACAGAGAGGTAGGAGAGTTGGGACATTTCCCCAGATTAGTTGCAAGTGAGAACATGCACATGGGACCTTCATCCTGGAGGCCCAAGATAACCAGAAACTTGTGCTTTTTGAAAGGAATGCTAACATGCTGGGACAAGTACAGGCACCTGTAGTAACAGCCAAGGCCTCCTGCTGACCAATAAGTCAAGAAACTCTTGCTGGCTTTTGCCTATACTAAAAGAAAAAAGATTTAAAAGAAAGGAGGTGGACAGAAGAGCCTGGCTCTGTGAGTGTGAAGGGTATTCGGTGAAGCAGGAGTAAGAAAGATGCATAAGGTTGCTTTTGCCCTTGGCCAGGGACAAGGACTGTTATTTGACTTGCTTTGGATTCTGTTACCACCCCAGGTGTGAGTGAGAAGAAACCTGTTCTCCGGTATTGCCACCATGTTTTCCTGCACCAGCAGAGCAAGAGCAACGCTCTGGAGCAAACCGAGCATCTGGAGTAGGGACAACGGTGTTGCCAAGCATTTGGCTCATCTTCTGTGGCAGCTGAAGTGGGAAGTGGCACCGCAGTGGTCTCCTTTTGGTGGGGGAAGCATGGAGTCCTGTGGCTCTGTGGGAAGGCACCGTTCACTGGGGTGGGCAGGTCCAGAGGTGCTAATTCTCAAATTTTGCATAAGGGTTCTCTTCCTTGAACAGGCCTAGAAGAGAAGACAGATTCATTCAGACAGCAGCAGCCACGCCAGTCACAGCCAGCAAGAAATCTAGTTCTTGGTTACAACTCTGTCATTCGTGTTTCATCCAGCCTCCTGTCCTGCAGTCCTTCCAAAAGACCTGCTCTTACTCGAGCCATGCATGCCGTCAGCCCTATTTCACTCTCGTCCTCTGCACAGGAGGAGAGATCCATTAAGAAGTTCGACATGATGGCAAACTCCTCTCCCAGACACTCCATAAAAAGTCCCAGTACAGCAGCATGACTGATCTTCCAGAGCACCCCTTCTGCATGCTCCTTCTCTTGGGCTGGACTCAGAAGCAGAGCGCCCCGAATTCAATTCAAGCCATTCTTAGACCTGCTCCCTGCTCCTACATCCACAGACTGAGAGACAGCAGAGCAAGGATACAGGGCTGACTTCTGAGCCAATGACAAGCCCCCGTGCCACTCTGTTGACTGCCTTCCCAGCCCCAGCCCAACACTTCTGGGGAGGAACAGCCAGAAAGGACAAGATTGCAAACTCTGTGGTCAGGCTGCAGCAAGGCAGACCCCTGGCTTGGCAAGATAGTCCTGGAGCACGGCTCTTCCACTTCCACAGGGTGCCTCCCCCACCAAGTGTTACTTCTGGCACAGCTTTGCCTACTTTTCCTCCCCAGAGGAGCCAGCTCAGCCAGAGACCCCCAGATCTCCTGCCCAACTTGGAACTGCAGCAGGCAGCAGCTGCTGGCAGAGGAAAGGTCTCCAGCTTTCCCTACAGCCCGGCCCCCCACCCCCCCCAGAGCCAGAGACCACTATGCTTGGTGTGCATGAGCCCAACTGCTCCCTGCTCTGCAGCCTCCCTCGGAGAGTCCCCAGCAGCCCTGACAGCCAGGCAGGAGAGACCCCTCCACCAGCTCTGAGCAACTGGCTGCTCCCCGCTTCTTTCCAAGCTGCTGTCCCCTTCAGGCAGGTCCCCACCTGCCCTGGGGCCATGGGACTCACCTGGAGGACAGTCCAGCCCCAGGAGGGAGGCTGTGCACTCCCAGAACCCAGGGGACTGAGCTACCTCTTCAGGAACCACTGCAAGCACAGAGGACCGGCTCCATGGTTGAGCTGGTGCCTGCTCTGTGCTCCTGCAGCTGTGGGCATCCGGGCTCCCACCTGGCCCCCGACCTTGGGCTGTTGGCTACTTGGTGACCGCAGGGCTGCCAGAGGGCCATGCCTGAAGGGCAGCACCATTACAACTGGTGCTGTGTCTACCAGCTTCTGCTTCTCCCCTCCAGTCAAGCTCCAGCAGCTTCTCACATGTGGTGAGTTCAGAGGACAAAGGTCCCAGGGAGTGTTAAACACTACCTCTTCCCTGCCCAAGAGGAGCAGCACTTGTGTGGGGTCACACGACATGACCAGAGTCTCTACTCTTGCTCCCAGAGGGCAAGAGAGCAATTCACTGAGACAGGGGAAGCAGAGACTGTTTTCCCTGCTGGCCAGGTCTCCTCTGCAGCTGTAACCATAGCAAGGAACACAGTTACTGAGGCTGCTCGATCTAAAGATTAGTTTGAATCACTTGCGTCAGCACTGTACCATATTTTCTTCGGATTTCATCATGCCGTGATTTCATCTCTGCTCTCCTGCAAGAAGCAAACAGAAAAACCACAGATCAGTGACTGGCGATACAAAACCAAACAAGAGCAGCTCCAGCTCCTTGCTTCTTCCCAACCCAGGGAACTCCAGGCTGCCAGCTTTGCTCAGCCCCTGCTGCCCACCTCCCCACCTCCTAGAGGCACTGGGGACCACCAGAGCCCACACACATCAGCAGCCCTTGGGGAGTCAGGCACACAACACCATTGTGATGCTACATCCACGAGTCACCCCAGAAAGACATTGCTCATGAGGTTTATGTTCATTCTGAGCTTGAAGCAGCCACCGGCTGCACGTGTCAAGCCCCACGTGCTTCCTGGCATCATGTTTGACTGTACAGACAGGAGCCAAATTGTTCTGCAGCCTTAGGCAGTGTGGCTCACTGACACAGGAGCAGTGGCTGCGGGGCAACCTCACCTCTCCTCCTGTCGCACCCGCCTCTTCTCCTGCTCCCTGGCCGCTCTCTCGTCATCCTTGTCTGGCCTAACAGACAGAAGAGCCTGTTAGTGGCACTCAGCACTCATTTCTGCAACAGCAAGTGGTTGCATCTGAGCTACTCCGAGAAAACAAGGAACCCTTCCAATACTTGCTTTTTGCTCTTTTTCTTACAACAGCAGCAGCAGCAGCAGACCCCCACCATGATAAGGATCGTTCCTCCCACCACAGACATCGCAATGATGAGGGCTTCAAAGTTCACTAAAGGATTTGACAAAACACATTTAGCACACAAATACATGGCTGCCTGGAGTAACTACATTTCCAGCATACAGCTACTGTCACCAGCAGCTTCCATCACTGGGCTGGAGACATGCGTAACAGCCTGGGAAAGCAAGATGGACATTGTTATCTATAGGTATACCAAGTGTTGGCACCAGGACATACACACCAACAGAGTATATGTAGCTGCTAACTACAGCATTCAGGTACTGGCTATGAAGAAAGGCAAGAACAAATGCACTCAGGTCAAACTCCTCCTGCAGAAACAGAAGCAAAGCAGTCTTAATCACTAATCCAGGCGAACAGTAACCCATCAAAGGAAAAAAAAAATGGAGGCTTCAGTGCTGAGGAGCAACCTCCAACAGAGAGGCCACAGCTGGCACTGGAGTTACTGCCCACAGGACCCAGCCTCAGAAGCCATCTAAGATGAGATGACAGTGGACTGGAGGCACTTATGGGTGTCTGGAGTCCTTGGGCAAGACACAAAGTGGGACGAGATCCATTGGGATTTATCAGCTTGGGGCCAGCAGTGCTGCTGAAGCAGCTGAAGGCAGAGGGCTGCTTCATGCACCCCACCACCATGTCTCCCCGGGGCTTGGGGGATCTGCTCGCCCATGCACAGCGCAAAACCCATTGGGATGCGGTGGTGAAGCAGTGGCCTTGAGCCCTGGCCCCAGCGAGGCAGTCATCCTACTTTACTCCTGCAGTAATAACAGTAGAGACACCAGCCAAAACAGACATATCTAGACATCACCTGAAATCCTTTGCCCCAAAGAGAGGTTTCTTCCAAGTATGATTCAGACTCTTCAGAGACTTGGGCCTATGGAAATATTTGTTTAGGAGCCACTTCGCACACAGCAGCCAAGTTACAGAAATCCTAATGCACCTGAGCCTGCTCAGAGCACTTCTGATCCCCTCTTCTGCATGCAGCTCAGACCATGAGCCCAGTGGAAAGCCTGAGCACTGCATGTGGTGCATTTCAGGGCATTTCAGAAGATGCCTGCCTGTCCCCTCACCGCAGGGACTCAGCGGTAGCAGGCTTATTGGGGTGCTCCAGGCTGAGCTGGCTCCACCACTGAAGTTGCTTTCAAAGCCTCCAGCTCCTGCTCCCAGTGGAGAGCTTCATCGCTGCCAACAACTGTGCCATCAGACTCTCAAATCATACTGTGTCCCTACCCAGGCTACCGTGGCAAGCACCATGCAAGGAATGTGGTTCCAGATACCAACCACAGACAGCTGCCATGGCCTAGCAGGTCACCAGTGAGACCAAGAGTCAGCAGACCACCAGCTTGCAGACACTTGTGTTGGTCCCCACAGGTGGGCTTGCGCAGCCTCTCCAGCACTCACCCAGCAGCAGGGAGGTCTGCAGGTCCGTGTTCCCAGTAAGGCTTTGAGAAAGATGGTATTTGAGACCTGACTGTCCACGGCACTGTCTTGCCTCAGAGCAATGTGAAGCTTTTGCTGGCTGCGAGTCACATGCGACCCACGGGGTCATGTAGGGGACAGCCCAAAAGCCAAGGATAGGAAGTCAGCCCAGTGGGGGTGAGACAAACCCAAACAGGCTCTTCAGCTCAAAAGGGAGTTTCTCCACCAGCATGTCTGTATTGGTGCTTCTGAAACCTTGGCTTTCAGGGTGAGCCTTGGGTTCAGATCACCCCTTCCCGCAGAGAGAGGTCTGTGGCAGAGCACCAGGCACTCCTCCACCTGATGATAAAGGCTTAAGTCACACACACCAAAAATGCAGACTCATTTAAGAGCTAATCTCCCACAGGACTAATCTCCTCTAAAGCGAGTTTTACAAGCTAAGGAATGTGTTCTTCTATAATGAAGCCTTTTGTGAAGCTACTCACATACAAACTAGTATTTCAAGGTCTTACACAAGTTTCGGAAAAGCATACTGTAGTGCTCACAAAGAGGAGATTCTTCCTCCACAAGGAATGGGAGCAGTTGTAACTCTCTTGTGGGTAGAGAGCCAAGCCTCAAGCACAATAGATGTCAGGCAACCACAATTCAACTCCAACTTCCCCATCAAGGGCACAAGTGAGAGAAATCAAGCCCCAGCTTGCTTCCTAGCTGCCCAAGCCCCCCAGAGTTGGGTCCTGTCTAAGCATGAGCATGCACCAAGCTTGGTGTAAACAAGACACTAATTTCTCCAGAAACCCACCAGGAAACAGAACACCAAGGAGGAAAGGCAGCCAACAGTCAAGTGTCAGCCAGAAAAAGCTCGGGGAGGCGACCTGGCTGCAGGGCTCATTTTGGAAGAGGGTATTTTCTCAGGTGGGTAAGAGCTGAGCAGGACTGTGGCACACTCAGCACTAGAAGCCCATGCAGGCCTCCAGAGAAGTCACCTCATCTCTGGTTCCAAGAGCGCCCCTGAATTTTAAGAGCCTGCCTGGGACAGCAGCCACACCACTAAAGATGAAGAGCCAGAAGCCATGCAAGGAACGACACACGGGGTGCAGAGGAAAGAGCTGCTGAAGAGTCAGACACTGGTGTGCACACTTGAGCACCGGGAAGGTTTGCATGGACAGCTGCCCACAGAGCACCTTCCACTCTTGTTCCTAGGTGCTGGCCACATGTGGAAGCCTCCATCACACCAAAGCATGAGGAATGTATTTAGAATAGCTAAAGCCCTGTGGGTCCTTCTTGCCAGAAGGCAGGGACTGCGTACACTCCGCTTTCTCATCCATGCTTCAGGAAGTTTGGAGAACCCTGATTGACTTCAGCATGTCATTGCTACACCAGCAGTGAGAAAGGGAGGCAAGGGAAACCTCCCATTACCACTAGCGCAAGCGGCAGTCAGTGCCATTTAGCAGCAAGTGCTAAATGCAGTCATCACTTGAGTGGGATCCACTTACCCCAGCAGACTCCCCAGCGTGCAGAGCGGAGCTCACAGAGGTCGGCTGGGGGGAGGACTCTTCGGACAGGGTACTCCACGCACCTCCCACTGCTGGCACACCACAGACACTGGGACACAGGAACCAAGCAGTGCAGTGTTACTGATGCACGGCAGCACTGCCAGTTAGCCGCAGCAACAGGGCCACCAACACCTGCTCCCGAGGACCAGGTACCACCCAGCAGCAACGGGATGCTCAGGAGTAACAGTTGTGTTTGGTCAGCACAGGCTGTATCAGGCTTGCCTGCACAAGGAGAGGCAGGCGAGGGGAGTGCAGGTTTCTAGAGCAAGTAAAGATGCTGAGAATCCTTCTCCTGGCTTGGATGATAGCAGTGATCACCAAATCCTTCCTGTTTATTCTGTGCAGCATTTTTGGGACAAGAAGAAAGCCTTTGAGACAAGCCACTCGACACAGAGCTGATAAGCAGGAGAGGTTTGTGTGTGCCCTCACTAGTCTTTCCCAGCCAGACTACCTGCAGCAGCTTTGCACCCTCCTCTCTTGGTGGCTCCAACCCCCAACGCCAGCATTCGGCTGGGTCTGGTCAAACTGGTTCTGGCTAAGTCAGCTGTGAGATCTGACTCAAGTTTGAGTTTGCTGATGTCAGAGATAAGGCAGTGGAGGTTAGCAGGACCCAGGTACGCATCCTGCATCCACACAGTGCCACAGCACCCACAGACTGGTGGAGGGAGAACTTGACCAGCCAGTCCAGCCCTCTCAGCTCCTTCACAGTGTGCGTCCCTCTGACAGCGTCTCCCATCTGTGAGGAGGAGCTCCATTACTTGACTGAAAAAGCATACAACAAAACCCAAGCAGTTTCTAGCAACCTCTTCCCAGAGCACTGAGGGGTGTTTGCCCTCTCACCATCATGGCTGGGTGGCATTTGCAGCATGTTCAGGACAAGAGCAGGGGAGCAGCCCCACTTCCAGGAGCTAAACTGCTCCGTAACAGCCCTGCAAAGCCCACGCTACGTTTTCAGGCATCGCGAGAGGTTGGGAGTTCTACTGCTGCTACTTACAGTGACATTTTTCAGACACTCCTCACAGCTCCTGTTCGTATACTGGTGACAATCTACAGGAAGGAAAAAAGACACCTCAAGTACTTTGAAGAGCTTCTCAGTGGTTTAAAACTCCATGCTCCTCAGAGCCTGCTCCTGCCTGCTGATTTGCCCACTCCAGGAGGTGGTCACTCCCATTGGACCAGGGGCAATGCAGCTTAATGCTGCTGCAAGAGCTGCCAGCTTCAAAACACACTCACTGTTACAGTGGGAGGCCCAAATACAAATGGAAGTCATCTGCCTTGCCCTTGCTGACCCAAAGCCCCGAGCTGTGCGTTCCTCTCCCTGGGTCTTATTTACCTAAAAGCCTGAGCATCTGCTGTGGCCAGCAGGCAGCCAGACCACTGGGGGACACAGCTGGGGTTGGTCCGGAGGGACCCGGCAAGGACAAGCATTGGGCAGGCAGTGCAGTGCAGTCCCATATCACTGGATGACGGAGCAGCTCAAGCAAACAAGCTCCAGGCAAGGAAGATACTACCAGGAAAAACAGCAGCAGAGGAGCACAAGGAAGGACATGCAGCTATGGTCCCCACAGCAGCCTGTACCCTCCCGCTGCACATGAGGACCATACCCTGCCCCAGCCAATTCATCCAAACTCTCTTTCAGCAGGAAACGCTCCAGGTGACGGGTGCAGCACCACAGCTGAAATCTGCACCCATGTTCAGAACCTGTTTCCACCCCCACTTGTCAGAGGAAGACCCCTGCTCTATAGACACAGGCGGCTCTCAGCACCAGTGCCACCATGGATGATGGCATCCCCAGGGGATGCAGGTCAGCCGGGCAGGGGGAACGGATCAGGTCTGAACACAGGACAAGACGGCCCAGTCCAGCGGCTTTCCTGGGCTTGCCTGCAGCTCCCAGCAGCACTAGCTCTTTGGGAAAGTCTTCCTACAGGATACTCGCCTGCCATTTCACTGGTATGGTCCCCCAGATCCTCAGGAAGGGTGGTTTGCCAGCCCTTGAGGATCAGCCATTTAAACCTCACCCATGCCTAAAGAGTCTAAGCCTCAGCCTGTTTGATTGTGGTTTAAAAAAAAAAAAAAACTACAAACCAATTTGCCTGACTACTCAGTAATTGGTGGAAGAAGGATCACTGCTTCACAGCACTTTAATCAGGAAAAAAATCAGTCCCAGAGGTGCTTGTTTTCCACACTCACAAGCAGCAAAGCTGTATTTTCTCTCTCCAGCTGGCAGAAACCTTCAGCTGTGACCTACTGTCAACAGTCACATGCTCTGTGCAGCCCTCCAAACAACTGGGCAATTTATTAACATAGCTCAGATAAGGGTGTTTACATGCCGTCTGGAGAGGCCGAGATTGCAGATTTTAAACACTCTAGGAAGCTGCGTCTTCCCTGTTTCTCCAACCGAGGCCAGAAAAGCATCACAGCGCCTGTGCTGCCCCTGAGACTGCTTACAAGGAGTCATGAAACAGCCCTCTTGCACCGCAGGTGGCCATCGGCAGGCAAAAGGAAAGCCTGCGGTTTTAACCGGGCTTCCTACTGATGGTCTGCTTTTGCCCAGGGTGTCCCCTCTCCTGGCACTCTCAGCTGGGGTTCATCCTCTGAGCCGTTAAGTCAAAGCCACCCTTGTACAGCTGTATGGGAACGGGCTGTTTCCAGGACCTTGCAGCCCTTCAGGATCTGGGTTTTGTCCAAATGCCCAGTCTCAGGGGACCAGCTCACTTGCACAGGACGGCATGGGAAGCACCACAGTCCTTGGGGTCAGAGGTGGGAGAGCAGCTCTTGCTGTGCTAGAAGCCTCCTGGATAATGCTTTTGCCACTTGGCTACAAGAGAAGTGAATGGCTTGGGGCGGAAGGAAGACTGCAAAACACATGCTGGTCCTCACTCTCCTCCCAGCCAGAGCCACCATGCAGCTGTCAGAGGGCTGGTCATCACATGGAGAACAGTTCCTCGCTCAGAAGAGTGGGCAGACTTTTTGGGACACCCCTGAAGGGGGCTGTCCCCACCCTTTGCCAGAGCTTTTCCTCTACCTGGCACGGCATCCACGGGGCTATGCCATATCCTCACCCACCAAGGAGAAGCAGTCGGCCACCCACTGCTCCTCACCCTCACCTGGATCTGATGGCACCCATCTTCTTCCTGGTCTAAAGCTCTCAGCCTGAGGCTCCCCCAGCCAGTCTCCCCTGTCCTGAAGGAGAATCTCCTCCGAAGGACCACTGGTGGGGGCCTGGCTGCCCAGCGAGTCCCCCCTGCCCAGGACAGGTACCCAACTCCCACCTGAGACCTGGCTGAGCCGTTAGCGTCACTAAACACACAGTTACATTGTAGTGGCAGCTGGAAAAGAGGCAAGGAAAGCCTCTCTTTCAGCACCCCATCTTCCAGACCTCAGAGGGACACATTGGCACCCTGTGCTGCGCAGGATCGCACCCCGCAGAGCTCCCAGCAAGGATGGGACCTCCCCTCCCAGCTCCTGCTGCCTGTCCCCATCCTGAGTGGCCACAGGACCCTAGCCAGCAGCCACCCTGTGCCCAGTGCACGCCTGGAGCGCAGTCCATGGGGCAACACGCACCAGATGTCCCGCAAAAATGGGGTCCAAAGTAACTGCAAAGCCATGATTTTTGGGTGCTCTGCGAGGAGCCCTTGCTGCCAGGCCTCTATCCCCATCCCCTGCGGCGCGGGGGGAAGCAACCAGCGGGGCCGGGACCGCCGGGCTCAGCCGATCTCAGGGCTCAGAGTCCCCGATCCCCACGGGCAGGGAGCGCCGGGGGGTGTCACAGTGCCGGGACGGGCACCCACCCCGCTGGGACCGGCGGAGCCGGGCCAGGACTCCGCCAGCGCCGAGCCCCGGGGCCGCGCTTACCTCCCGCCACGACCTGCGCGGCGGCGGCGGGCAGCAGGGCCAGGGCCAGGGCCAGGGCGGCGCAGAGCCGGAGCGGCGGGGCCATGGCGGAGCCGAGCGGGGCGGCCGGAGCCGGGCGGGGCGGGCGCCGCCGGTTCTCTAGGGCCCAGCGCGGGGGCGGGCCGGGGGTGGCCCCGGCCCTGACGGGGCCCGGGGGAGGGACTGCACGGAGCCGGCGGCGACCGAGGAAAAAGGAAGACCCGTGGGGCCGGAGGCGGGCCGGTGCGGCGGCCGGAGGAGCTGCTTCGGCGGTTACCCCTCCCCGCAAAGCGGGCGGAGAGACCCGCGGGGCCGCCGGAGCCCCCCGGGCGGACCGCCCCCCGCGCAGCCCCGGGCCCGGCCGCGGGAGGGGGCCAGAGCCCCGCGGGAGGAGGAGCGGGCGGCGGAGGCAGCTGCCCCCTCGCAAAACCCGCAGGGCTCGGGCAGTGCCAGCCCGAAACGGAGCGCCTTCTGCTGTCCCAAAGGGTCCCCAGATCCCCTCCCCTAGCCGTTACACCGGTCTTTATAGCATGAAAGTGCGTTAACTTTGTTAATATATATATTAGTTCACATGATGCACTGCGATGTAATCCGGTAGTGGAATTTTACTGGAGACTCTGGTATTGTTCATGCTTAAGTAAAACAAACGAAAGGACAGCCCAGCCCTGCAAAGAAGGACTTTGCTTCTGGGAAGCTTAGAGCTGTCCATGAAGGATCATAGAACCATGGAATCATAGAATCGTTTAGGTTGGAAAAGACCTCTAAGATCGTCAAGTCCAAGTGTTAAGCCAGCACTGCCAAGTCCACCACTAAACCATGTCCCTAAGCACCACATGTACCCGTCTTTTAAATACCTCCAGGAATGGGGACTCAACCACTTCCCCAGGCAGCCTGTTCCAGTGCCTGACTACCCTTTCAGTGAGGAAATTTTTTCCTAATATCCAACCCTGGCGCAACTTGAGGCCATTTCCTTTTGTCCTATCGCTTGTTACTGGGGAGAAGAGACCGACCCCCACCTTGCTACAACCTCCTTTTGGGTAGTTGTAGAGAGCAATAAGGTCTCCCCTCAGCCTCCTCTTCTCCAGACTGAACAACCCCAGCTCCCTCAGCTGCTCCTCATAAGACTTGTGCTCTAGACCTTTCACCAACTTCCTCGATGTCCTTCTTGTAGTGAGGGGCCCAACACTGAACACAGTACTTGAGGTGTGGCCTCACCAGTGCCAAGTACAGGGGGACAATCACCTCCCCAGTCCTGCTGGCCACACTATTTCTGTTACAAGCCGGGATGCTATTGGCCTTCTTGGCCACCTGAGCACACTGCTGGCTCATATTCAGCCAGCTGTCAGCCAACACCCCCAGGTCCTTTTCTGCCAGGCAGCTCTCCAGCCACTCCTCCCCAAGCCTGTAGCGTTGCATGGGGTTGTTGTGACCCAAGTGCAGGACCCAGCACTTAGCCTTGTTGAACCTCATACAGTTGGCCTCAGCCCATCGATCCATCCTGTCCAGATCCCTCTGTAGAGCCTTCCTACCTTCAGGCAGATCAACACTCCCACCCAGCTTGGTGTCATCTGCAAACTTACTGAGGGTGCCCTCGATCCCCTCATCCAGATCATTGATAAAGATATCAAACAGAGCTGGCCCCAATACTGAGCCCTGGGGAACACCACTTGTGACTGGCACCAACTGGATTTAACACCATTCACCACAACTCTTTGGGCCCAGATAAAGGATACTCCGGGACAACCACGATAAGTCTGGCATCCCAGCCCCTCCAACATATCTTTGAAACCCTCCCAGCATAGTCTGGCATCACAGATCAGTAACTCAAGCAAGACTGACTCCAGGGATGCCTGGATCAATAGAGAAGCAGCAAGAATGCTGCAGAAATAAAGTGGCTTTGCAAAGTTTTACTGTGATTAGTAATTGGTAGTGTGGGTGTTAGTGATTAGTCAAGTCGTGTTGCACCTGACTGTTTGAAGGGTATAAGAAGCCCATGTAAAACCACATTCGGGTGCCCCAATTTGGCTGGGACACCTCATGCCCATGAATAAATGTTTACCCTTGTAATTCTATGCTTTGCATTGTAGCCTCTTGCCTCGGTCAGCACGGGCCGGGTGTGAATTTTCATGACACATGGGGTGCTGGGGTCTCCCTCCTGGGCAAAGCAAGAAGCCCGCTGGCCTCAAGCCCACGTGTTCAACGTTTGAGATGTGAGAAGCTGTATCGATATAAATGGGGATTTTCAGATGCTGTAGGTCAAGAATACAGCTGACTGCTTTCCTGCGCTGGAGCCAAAGAGCTCCGCACTGCTTGATTCAGGCCCAGTGATGCAGAGAGCCCAAAAGAAATGGGTTTCCAACCGTCGCTGTGAGGAGGGTTGCAATGCTGCCTGCATGGGGCTGCTCTGGGACCTGGTTTTACCCCAGATCCCTTGGGAACGGAGTATCACTACATGCACGTGGCCTTCTTGGCAGCAGCAGGGCAAAACCACTGTTCTATGAGTGGACCTGTCCCGGCTTGCAATCCTGTGCCCAGGCCCCCATGTGTACCGCAGGGTGCTGTATCCCCACTGGCCACTGCTTCCCTGCTCTGCAGCGATGGCTGAAGCCACCACCCCTTGAAGCTGGGTGGGCATCGGGCTCCAGCACAAAGGCACGCTCACGCCAGGCTGATTCAGAACAAGACCAAGCTTTTTCAGGCAGACACATGGCTGCAAATCCCCCAACACCATCAGTGCCCCTGAAACGCACCTTGCCCCTTGAGGTGCAGGCAGGAGCAGGCAGCCTGGCACAGGCAGTGGGATGGGGAGACACAAGCTACTGCTGCACTGGCACCGCAGCCAGGTGCACCCTTGGGATCCCATGGAGGGACCAAGCATGGCACAGCTGTTTCTCTGTGGGAAAGAGTTGTTTGTAGCTGACTGATTTTGGCTGTGGGATAGGCATGGGGCAGCATGAGGGAGCCCATGGGTGGGAGGCAGGAGGCAGCACTGGAGATGCGCTGCAGAGCTGAGCGTGGGTGCCGAGGGCAGAGCTCTGGCTTGGTGAATAACTCACTCCCCAGCATGGAGGCAGCTTGGGGACAAGGAATAGAAATGTATTTTGGATTGTCCTAAACTAAATTAAGAAGACGACTAATCTTTATCAGCAAAAGGGAGAACGAAACCTGAAAAAAGCAATCCTGTAGCTTGAGCAGGCAGCATTGCTGGCCGCCCCTGCCACCGCCAGCTTCATTGTGGAGCTCATCGTCTGTCTGCTCTGAAAGCTTCGCTCTGCCTGCCGTGTTCCTGGTGTCCTTGAGAGCCAGATGGGCTGGCCACTGGTGACAGAGATCCTGCAGGCTGGGAGAGTAAACGGCCGATAGCGTTAGGTCAGCCAAACTGTGGGATGTGGGGGCTGAGCCGTAGGAGATGCATGATGCAGAGGAGGGAACGGGCCTCTCTTGATTTTGCCACGGCAGGTGAGCGCTCTGACATGAGCAGCTTCCTCTTGCAGGTGGTTCAGATTTTGGCAGCTCCTCGGGAGAAACACGGGGCTCTTTGCATGTAGTGGGGACTCAGGGGCTGCCAAAAGACATGGGACCTGTGTGTTTGTTCCTCTAAAAGCAGCTGGTGCTTGAGGCTGGGCAGGCACTCTGGCATTAGCAGGCCCAGGGAAGTCTCCTCGAAGCCACCTCCTGGGCTGGAGGCAGCTCTTTCACACTTGTTGAGCAATGCCCTGACACCAGAGCCGCTGACGGCTGGCTTGGGAGGCCAGAGGAAGCATTCACTGAACCATTTCTGTTTGCAAAGTGCCTTGTTCGTTTGTCCTGGGTTCATTCATGAACCAACACTTGGGCTATGGAGCATCCTGGTGGCACAGGCAGGGACCCAGAGAGAGAACCCGCAGACAGGCATGCGGGCAGTGAGAGCGGGCAAGGTGCCAACAGGCAAGCCGGGGGAGACCGAAACGCTGCTCTAATCCTGCTGGCCTTTCCTCTCCCTCTCCTTATTTGTCTCTGAAGGGTATTTTCAAACCCTTCAAGATGGCCTCAAGTGGTTTCCAAGGCAACAGTGCTAAAGTCATCACTGCCATGGAAACCCTCTCTTTGGCATAATATAAATATTTCCCTTGAAGGAGGCTGGATGAGTGGGCGATGTGCTATTTTCTAGCACTCCCTGGCTGCAACAGGACAATCTCCAGGAGATAGTGTGGGGCCGGGGAGGATAAAATTAGCTCACCATGCCAGCCGGCGATGGAAAGGGGCAATTGCCAGCATTTCGGGGCAAAACCTGGGCTTGTTTGTGTCAGTGGGGCCCAAATGAAAAAGATTTACTTTGCAGGGAGAAAAAGAAAAAAAAAAAGGGGGGGGAAAAAAGGAAGGTCACAAACAGTCACTTTTTCTTGCCCTTCTTCAAAGTTTTCCCTTTAGTCTCAACCCCACGTCCCCTCTGGTCAGCACCAGCAGACAGGGATCCTGGAGCACCCTTGGTGCTGGGCCAAAGATGACTGAGCCTGAGCCAGCCTCTCCTGGGACCATGTGCATTGCTGAGGTGCTTAATTTTGCCTTTAATGACCTCTTTTCTGTCTCATCAACTCACCAACACCTTCACTTGAGCCTGGAGAGAGGTGCCTGCCTGCAGCCCGGAGCGTCAGCGGTGGAGCAGGACCTCCTGAAACACCCTCTGTGCTGCGGCGTCCCCCAAACCGGGGCTGCCTGCAGGGGCCATGGCTCTGCCGGGGGCCCCAGCCCATCGCAGCCCTCCAGCCCTCTGCCCGCCCAGGCTCCTCTGGCCACACCATGCTCAGCACTGGGGCACATCTCCAAAGAGGGGCTGCTGGCATGCCCGGTGCCCCACACAGGAGGGACATGGCTGTCCCTGCTGCCACCCCACCATGCCAGCTCCTGACAGCCACCGGCCAGGGGGGGATTTCCGAGCTGCTGTGGGAGATCCCGGTGCAGCAGAGCAGGTGTTTTCCTAAACAGAGATGGCTGCATTCATCATCAGGGCCAAGCAGGGCGGAGGTGCCAGCGGCATGACAGGAGCTGGGGATGAGACGTCTGCAGAGCCCATCTCTGCCCAGGCTGGCACGGAGGTGTAAACACCGCCTGTCCCCTGAGCAGATGGCTCCTCTCACATCCACACTCCAGGCAAATACCAAAGGGCTTTCCTAACAAATAAAAACCCCACGGAACGCAGGCACGTTCCCAGGCCTGGAGCAGTGCTTCTCACTTTCCTGGAAGAAGGGGAAGCTCTCGCCTCACTGGGCCACCCAGGCTATTTTTAAATCACTGTAGCAGCCAGAGGATGGGGAGACACGGTGTGGTGAAGTCCCCCTGTGCTCTCGCCTGCTGGTCGCTGCCTTTTGACAGCAGCTGGGGATGAACGTGGGGTCCCAGCAGGTGCAGCCCCTGCCAGCCAGCTGGGCTGGAGGACAGGGGCTCGCCCTGTGAACCCCCCAGCACCACCCCAGAAAGTCTCCCAGGGGGCAGAGAGCCACCCCAAGGCCTGTTTGCCCTTCCTGCCCCGGGAGGTGCTGCCAAGGTTGTCGGGAGGCCAGCAGGGTCAGACTCCAGCACCTGCTTTCCCTTTTCTCCCTTTGGGAAAAAAAATAGAACAAACCCAGAGCAAACAATTAAAATGTTCCAGCTGCTGGCTCAGAGCAGCAATCCCAGATAAAACCCCAAGGATCTGCCGGCTAAATATAGCCTGAGCCCCATAAATTAAACAAAAGCTTTTCACTGGGCTCTCAGAAAGCCGGTTCCAGCGGCAGTTTTATCTATGTAAGGTATAACTCTAGTGGTATTTGTTATTATTAGCTGTACCTCCCCCATGTCACTGACCTCCCCAACGCCGTTGTTTAGGAACACAAATTTTGCAGAGCCAGATTTCTCCCTCCCAACAGCTCCCCTGCTGAGGTGGGATCACACCCCGGGCAGTTTTCCTGCCTTTTTATAAGAATTTACAAACCTAATATTTTTTTCTTTTGGACAACTTCTGATTATTCGAAACTTGCCCATCATCTCAGACATCCTGTGTTTTCTAGGGCTGCCCTCACTTAAGGCCTGTCTCAGGCATCTGCTTAATTTTTATCCCTATCAGCTGTCCTAGGAGCTGTGAAACCTTAAATAAAATACTGCCTGCAGTGCAAAGGTGTTGGAAAGCTCTTGAGGATACTGTGCAAGCCAATGCACATGTAGGTGCTTGTCTCGCCTCCTTTTTCTCATCAAGGTTATGAACAATATCTTATGATATTATATATATTATATATTTATATTCTATTCTATTCTGTTCTATTGCCAATGACTTATGGCTTTCTGGGAGTTTTCTCCCCCAACCCTTTAAAGAAGTTTCAGCACCCTGCTGCCTGGAGTGCACGTGGTTGGCTCGTGAGCAGGAGCGATGCTGGTTGTGTTGCCGAGGATGAGTTCACTCTGCTTTCTCTCCAATGCTTCCTCCCAGCACGCTGTGCTTGGTGTGAGGAGTGCATCCAACACCTGCTTTCCCATCCCAGATATTTAGGCTTTGTTTCTTTTTCTATGGGGTTTTGCAAAAGCATTTCCCAGAGCTGCTCTATCCCAAAGCTGAGGGCTGGCTCGGCCAGCTTGCAGAGCTGCTGAAATCCCAGCCCCTTTCTCTGTCCTGGTGCTGGGCTTTGATTTTGTTTCTGCATTTGCCAGTGCGTCTATGGCTGAGTAATCCAGCCCACTTCTCAGAAAGGTGTGAGCAGGGCTGGCAGCCCAGAAAATCCAAATCACCTTTTCCAAGTGAAAGCACCATCTCCTCGCTGAGTTTTTCTCAGCCTCCCATCACTCCTGGCTCCCAGCAGCACGACTGGCTCTGCTGAAGCCATCCAGCAAAGTTCCTTCTTGCTGATCAGCATGCAAGCAAGCCTCCACAGGCACCAGCCTTTCTCCAGGGCCATCCACTTGTCTCATCCTCCGTGTTGTCATGGGTCCCCCCAGCTTTTTTGGTTCCCTGCAATGGTTTTTAGACAGATAGCCCTTTCCTGGGCAGGGCATGCGGAAGAAGAGGCCAGAGCTGCCTCCTCTGGTTCCTGCTCCTCCTCATCAGCTGGAGGCAGCCCGGGAGCTCTGCAACCACATCCCCTCCATCCCTTGGGAGCATCCCAGAGCGGGTGGGAGGAAGGGCGAGGTTTCCCCCTCCCACCATCTCCTTGGGTTTTTACCTCTGTTTCTAAACACACCTCTACCTGCCCTCTCGGCAGGGCACAAAAAAAAAAAAAAACAGGCTGTTTTAAGTGAACTCAACACCCCAAAAAAAAGAAGTCAACTCTGAGGCTGTCATGGCTATATTTAGTTGGAACTTTTCTGTCCAGGATTCAGACTCTATTTGGAAACCCTGTGCCTTGGCGTGCAGCCAAGCATCTCAGTTTTATACAGTAATCCCTCAGCATACGGCAAATGTTTCTCATCTCCCAGTGGCTGCGGCACTGGCCCCGGCAGCCCGGCAGCAGAGGGTTTTAAGCTGAAACCGAGACAAGCTGGCTGGCTGCGGTTGTGGATTCACATCTTAGATCCAGAAGGTCTTTTAATAGAAACATCTTCTTGACATAGCTTTAGAAAAACAAAACCCTGGGAGCATCAGACCTGCCCTTGGCCCCCAGTGCCTGGTAGGCATTTTCGGGGTGCAGACCTCAGGGCATCCCTACCAGCCGCTGGCCTGGGGTGATGCCTGGGAGCGGGGCGATGGGGAGGAAGACGTGGGGCACCCTGAACCATATGCCCAGGCCTCCCCGGTTGGTTCAGCTGTCAAGGTGGGAAAGAGCTTCTGGCTTATTTTGCCCCTCTTTCCACTGAAAATGTCATGAAAACTCCCATTTCACATGCCGGGAGTTCTGGGGTTGACACAACACAATGATTGCCTGGAGAATGGTGTAATTCCCAGTTATGTGACAGCATTTCAGTGCCACGAATTTTGTTCTGACAGTCTGTGGGTGTCTGAGTGATGCTCAGGGAAGCAGCATCCTCAGGTGCCCTGGTCCTCTCCTCTCCTCTCCTCTCCTCTCCTCTTCTCTCCACATATATTTTGGATGAAACAAGGCTTATGACAGCATCTCTCTTGGAAACACTGAAAGTAACCAAAAGTAAAACTGCAGGTTCCCAAGTGCCATGTGCATTTTCCTGCTCCGCGGCAGCTGTGAGATAGAGGGAAGCAGGAGCCAGCTGAGAAAAGGTGATCAAACGGCTATTTGTACAGCCCTTCCAAATATTTTAGACTTGTGACATGCATGATGATGTATAACAAAAATATCTGCTTCAAAACCTTCCAAGTTAAATCCCACATCCTTATTTTAATTCAAGAGTTCAAGGGATTTAAGGAAGTATATACTTAAAGCGATTCTTCTTACCACTCACGGTTAGTACCGCTCCAGCCAGCCCTCGGGGATAACGGGACAAGCTTTGGGGAGAGACCTACAACCCAGCACCACGACCCTGGGGAAGAGCAGCCACAGAGGGGACACGGTCTGGACCAACTGTGGGAATAACACCAAGGGCATCTGCAGGGGTGTGCAGGATCAACGCCTTTGAGGCGATTTGATTTGGGGACACCCCTGTCCCCACTGGTGGCCCTGTGAAGCCTGCCACAGAGAGACTTAGTGTCCCCTGCAGCCTGGCACTCCAGACTGCTCAGCCTGATAGGGTTTCTAATAAGGCTAATTTAATCCTGCTCACTTAAGAGAGTCCAAAGCACTCGAGGGACCCTTCAGGGCTCTGCAAGGCCCAAGAACTGAGGTTGGCCAAGCCCGCAGCCCCCAGCCAGGTGTGGGCAGGAGCAGAGGGGTGCCTTGGGGGTGCCAGGGTGCCTTGCAGGTGCTGGTGTCTCGCACCACCCCAGTCTCACTGCTCCTCGCCTTCCTCATGCCGTAAGCACTGCCGCAGCATGTCAGGGCTGGAGGTCCAGTGGGCACAGCCGGAAGCAGAAAAGATGGCAACCTATATTAATGAGCGCAAATGAAGATCCCCCAGCTCCTTCTGACCCCATGAAGCAGCAGCCATCTCCTCCATGCTTCCCCATCAGCTCCAAGGCCCCCGGAGCAGGGCTGTCCTGGCAAAGCTCGGCTCACACCAGCACACTGTGCTGGGACCACGGGCTCTGGTGCTGCAGCCCGAGGCACCCATCTGCCAGCCCCTTCCCCTGCCTCGGGATCGGCAGCATGCAGGGGTCCCCCACGGGCACCAGAGCATTCAGTTCCCCTCTCTGCCCCACACCATTTCCCTGGTTCTGGTGGGAGAAGCCGGGAATGGGGGGCAGAACCCATTCCTGCAATGCCCAAATGTCTGCCGGAACTGCGCCAAGCTTTACAGAGTAGTTTAAACACCCGTTAGCACGTTCCCTAAAGCCCTGTGATTCATCGACAGCCACTCAGTTCAGCTCTACCCTTTCATCGTCCCCGAATGTGGCATTTCCCTAAATCACATGGGCTTTTTCTGCTGCTATTACACACCTACAGGTCCAGCTGTTCCCGCCCAGACACTTTCTATACAGTGCCACCCTGCTTTAAAAGTGCCCGCTGCCTGCATGGTGCGTGTTGCCTTTAGGGGAGACGCAGGCTTGTCACAGTGGGTTCGATCCCCGCAGTGTTGCCGCAATCCCTCTTCCTGGAGGACAGGGGTTTCCACGCCATGGTTATCGCCCCATGCAGCCGCTTGTGTCCCTTGTGGTGCAGCGATGCAGGACGAGAAGGATGGAGATTCAGATAAAGGTCCGGTGGCTCTTCTGGGATGAAAGGCTGGTGGAAAACCTGGACAGCCCCGCCAGCCCTTTGATTAAGGATGCAGGATCCGCACACACACTCCCAGCGAGGTGGGGTGTCTGTGGGAACCAGCTACCCCACCAGAAGTGACCCACAGCCAGGTAGGTGTTTGCAGGCTGTGCAGGATCCACACATCCCAGAAGGTGGAATGAGTTGCCCAGGAGCTCTGCTGTGCAGCGAGGATTTTTTCTGTAATTCTGTTTTTTCTCAGTCTCAGACTGGGAAGTTTGAGCTCACAGTGCCAAATGCCACCCCGGCGTGTTTATTAATGCTAATTGTAAAACCTTGGCAAAAGCATTCACCATCAGGTCTGCAGAAATCCTGCCGGATCCAGTGCCTTCCAACCAGATGGGCCTTATTAAGAGATGTCACACTGCTAACAGTACCTGACAGCTCTTTGACTCCCTTCCCTGCTCTGCTCCACATGCTCTGAGCAAGGCAGCAGCCTGAGCTGAGAGCCAAGGGGAGGTAGGAGCCCGCTGTTCCCACGCCTGCCCCGAGAGCATGGAGCCAGGGCTCTGCCTCGGCATGGGCTCCTGCACCCCAGATTTGCTTCGTGCTCCTCACCTGCCTTCCTCCTCCCACCTGCCTTTTCCTACTGGAGGCACCTAGCTGCACCCAGGTGTGTGCAGTGAACTGTCACCCACAGCATCAGCCACCTGGGGTTGCAGATGATACATTGATACCTCTGTACAAGAGGGTTTTTCCATATATTTGGTTAAATGTGTGATTTTTCCACTATGCTAATAATTGAGTTAAAATAACTGCTGGGAGCACAGATATGGCAGGCTACAGCACAATTTTCTACATATTTTAATAACACAATATCACACCAACATTAGTGGGCACAGACAGGGCACTTCCTGCATGGCTGTGCTGAAGCATCCCTCATGTCTTTGCATTTACACTGCCAAGATGTAATTTTGAGGAGCAACATGGTTGGGACATGGATGGGAAGGTGCAATGTTGCACCCTGCATTTCAGGTGTGCGGCTGTCCCTGGGGCTCTCTGCTGACAGCTTCTGATGCCATGATGCTATGATGCTGTCCCTTTCCGAGCCATTGCATTGTCACTGTGGTCATCATCTTCTGCAGACTCAAGGTCACTCAAGGGGAAACAGGGCAAGGGCTGATGGGTGCTCTGACTTGGCCCATAGCACTGCTCTTGGTTGCCCAGCTCCTTCCCACCTGGGTTTCCCCAGCTTGTGCTGAACTCCCGGGCTCAGAGGGAGCCGGTGGCTCTCAGGCTCTGTGCCACCGGTTGCCGACTTGGCATAGGGTCCTCCTCCTGCCTTGGGGAGAACACTGCTTCATCCAAATCCCTGACTCACTTGCACCATATTTCCCCGACAGCAGGCTGGCTCCGCGCATGGGCTGGGCTTGGGCAAGAGCTGCGCAGCCTTGGAGAGCTGCTGTTGGCACTGCTGTGCATCTTCCCTCGGACTGCATCGCTGCAGCTCTCGCTTGCTGCCTGCCAATGCTTCCCCATGTGATACGCCAGCCCCAGAGATTCCAAAATCAGAAATATTTCACCCTCCAGAATCCTGCCTAAAAATCATGCTCTGGAGGAGAGCTGGGCAGTTTGGTCTCAAGGCGCTGGAGGCAGGGATGGAGTCAGCTGGCAGCCAGCAGCAGAGATGCTGTTGTTTCCCCCTGACATGCAGCACCCCCAGGCAGGAGGCTGGGAAAAGCCCGCTAGGGTGACACCAGAGTCTTTGGGAAAACACAGGTAATAAAAGTGGCCGAGTGGCTGATGCCCCGGGGCACCCTGCATCACCATGACCAGCGGCTGAAGGGGCCAGCTTGGCTGCACTGGAGTCTCCCAGCTCTGCGGCTGAGTCCCTCTCAGGGGACATCCCATCCCTGCCGCGTTTTCTAATTTCCAGCCTAGTCTGCCACTCTCCAGGCTCACCGCAACTTAATATAATGCTGGTGACCACCTGCGGGCAGGAGTGGGAGAGCTCGTCCTTGTCCCTGCCTATCCCTGGGGCACCACCGCTGAGCAGAATGAAAGCTGTAAAAGAAAAAATCAGCCTGGAAATTTCTCAAGTGTTTTTTTGGTTTTTTCCTCCCCTTTGAAATTTACCGTCTTTCTCCGGTCACTGAGAAATAACTGGCGAGGGTGAAGGGCAGGCGAATGGCTTTCCGAGCAGCCTGCTTGTCTTCGGAGCAAGAGCTGGGGCCGGGGGAGCCTGGGCTCATTTTAATTATATCTTGACTGTGGTGCTCATTACTCAGAGTCCTAACGGGCTCTGCGGTTCCCATTTGTAATCACACATTCAGTAAAATAATCAAGTTATAATTGCTAGGGATTCCTTCTCCCCTACGTAACAGAGCCCAGGCAGGGGAGGCGGCACTGCAACTGAGTTAGCAGCAAACCACGGCGTTGCCTTGGGTCAACGTTTCAAGAGTAAATTAACCAGAGTTAAAGCAAGAAGAGAGCTGATAAAAATCCCCCAAATCTGCCCAGATGATGAAAAGACACTTTTAACCTCTCCTTTGCTTGTCGCACTGATAAAAGCATCCTCTTCCCTTTGGGTGGCCCCAAAATAATGCTTGTACTGCTTCTGTGTCTCTGCCCACACCTCAGGGAGCAGCGGGGGCTGCCCGTCAGTGCCCAGCCCGGAGGGCGATGGCTTTGCATAGCAACCGTCTCCTTGGGAGCCTGGGTGCTTGAGTCCCACGGGTGCTGGGCAGAGCGGGCAGGGAAAGGGATTTCAGCCCCCAAAACCACAGGGAGCTGCACTTTCTGCCTATGGCTTTGCGCACCCTTTTGCCTGCTGATCATCTCTGGGGTTTGGGCCCTCCCAGGGGGAACCAGTGAGAAAAAAGAAATTACTGAGCATCAGAACAGGGAATCCTAAGTGACTCAGGTTTAAGAAGCACAATTTTTCCCAGGCAAAATGTGATGGCTTTTTTGGACGGGACTAGAAAACAGGGCTGCAGCTCTAATCAATCCAGCTTTCAGCGCATCACTTGCGTTAATCTGGAAAGCGAGGCTTGGCCAGCCCCGGCCTTGAGACGCAGGGCTTGGCAGGAGCACTTTGCCGAGGAAGCACGGGCAGCCGCAGCTGCGGGGTCTCCGGCAGGTGGTGGGTCATCGGTAATCCACAGCAGGGAGCCATTGGCACAGCAAGGAGAGTATTGGTAAACTGATGGGGACCAGGGAGAAGTTATGAACCCTGGAGGGGGTGGGTTATGAAACAGGGCAGCGTCCCCACGCCGGCACATTGTCCTTCACACTTCTCCAGACTGGGCTTTTGCTCCTCCAGCGTGTGCAGAGGCAGCACTTGGAGGCTTCACAGCTGCTGCCAGCACCCCCAGACCACGGTCGCTGCCACCCCAGCACAGGGACCCTCCTTCTCTTGTGGGTGGAGAGCACTGCTGGCCGCATGGTCAGAGCTTTCAGGCCTGGGGATCAGTGTTTAATGCACCTGTAGGTAGTTCTTAACCACCCAAACCCCGATCCCAGTGTCTTTCCGACTAAGAGAATCAATCCAGGGGGTGAATCCACTCCCCACAGCCCTTCAAGGGAGGGGGGAATGTGCTGGGACATAGCATGCAGACCTGCAAGAGAGAGCCATCGTCACCAAGGCTTGTGCTTAATCATAATAATTTTGTCATTCTACCATTTTAATTTACTAATTAATGCCTGGAAGGAATACCTACTTGGATGCGGGGAAAGAATGAAACTTTCTCATCCGGGTGTTCTGGGAGTGTTTCACCAATAGCCTGGGCAGAGCATTCGCAAACCCAACGCAGAGTAGGGGAGTACAGCATCTCGGCTGGACCGTCGGCTTCTCGTGGTCGAGCTGGACTCCCTGCGTGAAAAAAATATTCATGCACCACTCATGCAGGGCCATTTCCAGCCCCTGGCAAAAGCTGTGGGATCTCCCAGCCATCTGGAAAGCCCCGGGGGGCCACTGCCAGCCAGAGAGCATTGCTGGAGGTAGTAGCACGTTCCGAGTGCATCGCTCCCACAAGGGCAAGGGTCAGCCCTGAGCTGGGCAAGGTTTCATCTGGTGCAAGGCTTCTTACTGGGAAAAGGACTTTGTGTCCGCCAGCACCAGGTGTTTCACCAGCTCTGGTCGGGTCTCTGCCTGCTCAGCCCAGAGCCAATGTGCCCTGGTACGCTGGGCAAAGGCAATAGTGGGTGTACAGCCAGGAGCCTTCCCCATTCTCCTCCTCCTCCTCCTCTCACCCACATTTTTGGCAAACGGCTGCCTCCCTGTGGAGAGGCCTCCCTAGGATGGAAGAGAAGTGGCCCAGAGCCATTGGACGGGATGAGGACAGGGCTGGGACGCTCGTGTCAGGGGAGAGGGGCGGTCACCCGCTTTGGGTAGGTATTGACACAGGTTACAACTCCCGAGGAAGACGTTGGCATGGACGGGAGCCGGGGAGCTCAGGGCCCTCTTTCCACTGCTCTGCAAGGTGAGATGACTCCGTGCTTCGCCACAGCCCATCACCAAGGGCCAGTGGGTGCTCCTCTTGCCTGGGCGCAGAGGACATGAGTCCTGCCATCTCCCCTAAAACTGGCATGTCTCTGGAGACTCTGTCATCCTCAGCATTCCAGCCAGGAGCCCCGACCCATCTCTCTGGGGTCCCTGCCAGGAGGGAGGGAAGGAAAGTGGGGCTGGGACTGGAGAGATCCCAGGTGTAGAGCAGGAATGTCGTACAGGACCAGCAAACAGAGTGAAGATATAGCTGAGTATTCTGCTTCTCTCTGCCTGTTTCTCTTGAGAAAGTTCAGTCTCAGCTGTCAGTCCCCTTCTCCTGCTTTTTTTGAAGTTGGAGAACTACGTACATGGATGGCATCTCTAATTAATATAAATATAGTGAAACATAAATAATAGACATGCCTGAAATTGTGTCACCCCCGAGCAGGCAAGCATACGCGTCATGGAAAGAAAATAAAAATGCTTTTTATCTGTTTTGGCATTTTTTTGTTTGTTTGTTTTTGGCAGTTTGTTCCGTTCCTTAGGAAAGAGCAACCTTTGCTGTCGGTGAAACCGCTCAAAAGCAGGAGACCCCGAGGTGCAGGGGGGTAAAAAGCCCCAGGGAAGAGAGCGGGATGGGGATGGGAATGGGGATGGGGACGACGACGGGGAGGGGGACAGGAATGATCTCAAGGGCCTTTTCCAACCTAAATGATTCTGTGGGGACAGGGATGGGGAGCGGCGGGGCCGGTGGGAGATGGGGAAAGTCCTGCCGCTGGGGGTGGTGGTGGGAATTCATAATAAAGGAGATGGAAAGGCGGCTCCCGGTCCTACCCGCAGGTCGGCTGCTCCCCGCCACGGCGCTTCCCGGCGCTGCCCCGGGCCCGGGGAGGGGCGGGGGCGCGGTCGGGGCCGCCGGGCTCTTCCCTCCTCCTCCTTCCCCTCCGCCTCCCGGTCGCCCGCCGGTGCCGGCGGAGGCGGGCGGAGCGGAGCGGCGTGGCCGGGCCCGCTCGCATCCCCCCGCCCGGCTCCGCCTCGCCGAGGGAGCGGGGAGCTGCCGGGCTGCCCAGCCAGGCCGGGAACGGGCAGCCCCCGGAGCCGCCGCCGCCGGAACGACCTGGCCGGCCCCGCCGATGGCACCGCGCTGCCGCCTCCAAGTAAGGGGACAGCGGCGGGGGAACGCGGGGCTGCGGCAAGGGGAGGGGGGGACCGGGGACCCGCCGTGGGCTCGCCCCTTTCCAGCCCCGGGAAGAGCCCCCGACCCACGCGGGACCGCCGCTCGCCCAGCCGCGACCTCCTGCCCCGGCCGGGACCGGCTTGGCGGCGCTGCCCCCTCCCCCGCGCCCGGTGCCCTCGGAGCCCGCGACGCCCCCGGGGTCGGTCCCGACCCCGTCCCGAGGCCTTTGGGCCGGGTGGGAAGCGGTTCGGGGAGCGGGGAGACGCATTCAACGAGCGGGGCAGTGCTGGGGCGCAGCAACCGGGATCCCCTGGTGCCCGGGCCGGGGAGAAGCTGCCCTAAGGGTGGGGAAGGACAGGGCAGCATCCCCTTGTCCCCCAGGGTGGAGAAGATGGCTGCCACAGAGCCTTTAACGCAGCCTGGGGAGGCTACACGATCTTCACTGGTGTCTCAGCATGTGTTGGTTCTCAGCTTTGCTATAAAACCACACACCCTTTTGGTGAGCAGCAAAACAGCCCAAGTCAGCCATTCCCCCGTGTTGCCAGGCTGGAAAAGCTCGTTAGTGTCTTTCTCGTTAAGTAAAACTTGCTGGGGCCATTTGCTTTGGAGGGCAGGAGGACCAAGGAGGTGTTCAGCACACCTGGCCCGCAGAAAGAGGCTGTCCGCAGTGTCTTCTTCAGGTTGTTTCAGGGGATGAAAGGGGAGAAGCATGTATTTCAAAGCTATCGGAAAGCAGCGTTATCCCACACAAGGTGCGGTTAACCCATGGGACTTGCTGCCGCAGGATCCTATGGGGAGAGGCCTGGGGCCTCCCTGTTCTGGCTGCGGGAAGCCCTGGATTTGTAGGTGTGAGGTGATGGAGTCGGGACCCAGGGAGGATCCCAGGGGCCAGCCACTGCCTCCCTGCCTGGCGTGGGAAGGGGCTTTTCTGCAAGACAAGCTCTAGTCCAGCTGGGACCTGCAGGGGAGGTGGCGAGAGGACGGGTCTCGTTCAAAAGGCGTCCTAGCTTGGATCCAGTCTGCTCTGAACACAGCCAGCAAAATTATTCTCTAAAAAGGCAACAGTCGGGAAGTTGTTGGTGTCCCTAGGGTGCGAGCTGAGCTGTCCTGGCTCTGGCAGCTGATGGGGGGGGTGAGCTCCAGCGGGGCCGTGCTGCGTCCCTGCTGTCCCCAGGCAGCTAGACTGAGCCAAGCTCTCCCAGCTCCCAGTCGGGAATCATAGTCTGCAGTCCGACCCCGGGGCCAGAGGGCTGGCCACGGCCACCCTCCTCTTCCCGTGTCACTGCCCCGCTGTGTGGGAGAGAGCACCCGCCACGCGAGAGCTGGTCACAGTGGCAGCAGCAGATGACTCTTCTCCCTGGCTTTGTCGGTCCCCCGATACAGCGGTTGGGGAGGGGGAGCATCTCTTGGTGAAACACTGCTCGCTTGCTTAAAAGCTGCCAGGGAAGGATGCCCCACAGCCGGGATTGGGCGCAGCGGCCCAGCGAGGTGCTCCTGGCAGATGTGTGTGCATGCGGCGTTTGGGGTTGTGCACCAACAACTGCCTCTGTGTTTGCTGGACCGCTGCCGACAGCAGGGGAGCGGGCAACCGGCACAACGCACTGAAAAGCAGCTACTCCAGGTGGGAAGGAGCACCTTCACCCATGAGAGGTGCTCAGGGCCAGCCGTCGCGGGCTCATGGGCAGCTGCCTGCCTGGGTGCTCCGGTGCGTCCTGCCAGCACATTTCATTGCTTCAGTGCCATGAGGGTACTCGGTACCCAAAGCAAAGTTGATGCAAGGTACCCGAACAGCGTGCCTGGCTCTGCATGGGTGGGTGGGTAGGCAAAGGGCCAGGGGAATGTGTAGAGAGCAACAGGCAGGGAGAATGGAAAAAGCAGATCCTGAGTGTCCTCTCGGGCTGGCAAAATGCAGAAAAGTGCGTTCTCCTGTCATTGCAGAAAATAGTTTGAGCGTGACTTGCTTGGGGTTTGTTTGCTGCAGTGGGACAGGAGGGATTTACACTCCACCCACCGCCTCAGGGGCCTCTCCCCAGCCCAATACAAAAATAGGCTGATCTTTCCAAAAGATGGGGCGGGCGGGCTGGAAAATGCCATTCCTGCAGGGACCCACTGTGCTTCTGCCGTGGGAGAAGATGTTGTGAGTGACTATGGCTTTCAGCAGGCCCAGCCAGGAATGCAGGGAAGAGCCCGGCTTTGGGCTGTGCCATACCCCGCTGCTGTTGGAGAGCTACAGTCTCTGCACATGCAAGCGTGCATATGCACAGCAGGAACTTTCCCTCCTCAAACCATCTCCTGAAGCTTGAGGAGCCAACGTTTTTCCTTCCCAAAGGTCATCTGAAGCAGAAATCTCCTGCAGGCAGGGCATGTGCTTGCAGCCCCATCTGCACACCCCTGCGGAGCCAGTAGAAGGCTGGAGGCTCTACGAGAGCAGCTGCTCTTCTGCCGGCACCTGGAGGCTGCCGTCCCACTGCCTGTGGCTGCTCTGCCTCAGCTTGGGCAGAATTAGGTCTCCATCACTAGCTCTGGTCCCAGAGAGGGCAGGTGGGTGCTGGTGGAACAAGCCCTCCCAAACCCACAGCAAGCCCCGTGGCACTGTGTGTGTGCCAGGGGAGCAACCCAGGAGCTGGGTCCTCTGTCCTTGGCAGTGCTGGGTGGCCATGGGATGGCTGGGAGGCTCATGGGCAGGGCTGGCTGGCTGGAAAAACAGCTCCTCTGCCCTCCCGTTGCTGTTCCCAGGAGCCCCCGAGCCCGGGACACTGGGGCTGCCCGTGGGCAGCCCTTTCTCATGGATACCGAGACATGCCTGCTGCCCATGGCTTGGCCCTGCCGCTGCCTGCCCGGGCCCTGCTCCCCAGCAGGCACAGGCCTATTGCCAGCTTCAGCCTCACATCTCCTGTGTTGATGTGAGTGTTTCAGGCCCTACATGGCTGGGCCCTGGCTCCCACCAAGCTGCGCCTGTGCCTGCACCCGGTGATGTTTCCTGTGGCACCTCCTTCGTCACCCCTCGCCCAGCCCTCAGCTCCCTCATCCGGCCCCAGGGCTGACAGGATGCTCCATGTGGGGGCTTCCTGAGGGCTCCAGCACTAGCTAATCCCTCAGGAGAGTTTGGAAGGTGCTTGGAGCCCTCCCAGCTCCCCCCTCTCCATCCTCCCCCAGCCACTTCAGCCGTCCTGAGTCACGCCGCACCACCGGTGCTGGCGGAACGGCAAAGCCCACGCGCGCGGCTGGCGGGCGCGGAGCGAGAAGGGAGAGGGGCCGCGTCCCGGTAAGTGCTTTCAGGCAGGGTAATCCAGTGTTATTTGTAACACTAGTAGGGGAGCTATTTTTAGAGAGAGGCAAATTTGATTTAATAGAACATAATTTGCCGCTGACAATTCAGAGGGCGGCCAAACGAGCAGCAGCTGGATTCCTAAGGAGGCTTTTTCCTGCCCTTCCTGAAATCCAAGGCTGACGTGCCAGAAGTGGCATTTGTTATTCCAGCAATTGCTGGGGGAAAGCCCTTTGGGATAGCCCATTAGCTCCACTTTGCTTTCCTTCTATTGCTTCATGCTGCCCAGTAACCTGCCGTCAAAAGAAGCGAGGAATATCTTTGCTGCCGTCCGTTGTGGGAGGGCTCAGTGCATCTGAACTCCTTTGGGCAGCTGGAGCCAGCCAGGTCCCCCCCTTCACCTTTTCTTCTGCAGGCTGAGCTAGCTCTGCTCTCCCAGCCTCTCATTGTATAAATGTAGGATAAAAAATAGGTTCTGGTCAAACCAAACAGCTCATTTGCCAGGAAACTGAAAGCCTGTGTGCACTCCTGGAGGGTTTCTTACAGACTGAATTCTTCTGGACCAGCCTCAGAGATACCTCGGGACAAACCATTCATCCTGGAAAGGTGCAAACACCAGATTCCTGCTTGTCCCTTCCCCAAGATGAAGATCCCCACAAAACCGATGGCCAGTGTGGGAAGACGGGTAGTTTTTTTTCTAGCCCTAAAACTATTGTGTCCAGCCTGTCTCCAGTTGGTGGCATGGGGACAAAAAGCCACCGGGATGAGCTGGGACAGCCGCAGACAAGTTGCCATGGAGCTGGCAGGGCCCCGGCGAGGGTGGGGAGGTGACATTTGTGTATTGTCCCCACATGAGTGTCCCAAGGGCAGAGCGGGCACCTGGCATCGTCACTCCCAGCCCTGGGGCAGCCGTCCCCCTGCTGCCCTGGGCTGGAGCAGCAGAAGCATCTCAGGGGGTCCCCAAGCCCCTGCCAGCTCAGCCTCTGCTGTGCTCCTGGCAGCCTTGGAGCCACATTGCGCTGCAGCCGAGAAGCCCCAGGCCCTGGGACAGGACTGCCAAAGAGAAGACCCCAGCGGCTGTGCCCCCTGGGGCTGTCTCCTGCTAGCAGAGGGAAGGGAGAGCTGCGGGGGAGAGGGGCAGGAGCTTTCCTGGACAGCAGCATCTACGCAGCTCTCCAAGAGCATCCTCAGGCAGCAGCATCGCTGGCAGGGCATGGCTTCATACCCAGCAAAATTTGCTGTGAGGCTGCCAGCCAGCTCTGCACAGCCAGCCCCGCACTGGAGCAGCTCCCCAACAAGTGAAGCAGGGTGTGCTCTGAGCTGCAGCTCCCAGCTGCTCGCGGGAGGAAAGGTCTGAGCAGGACTAAGCACAGCCGTGTTGTTTAACTCCAGTAAATGTGTGCCTGGGGTTTGGTGGGCTTCTCTCCAGATGTGCAGTCACTCCCTGCAGCTGGAAAACTCCTCGGCAGCCAGCTGGCTGGGTGCTCAGCCCTGTGCTGCTGGCTCAGGGGTCACCGTCCTCGCCGTAGCCCCGAGGAGGGGTTTGCAGCACTCCCTCCTCCACCAGTGCGGGGCTTTGCCCTTGGGCCATGTCTCACTCTGGCGTACTTGCAGCAGCTGGAGTTAAAGCCAAAATAATATTAGTAAAGAAAATTGGTTTTGCTGGGGACTGAGCAGCAACGCTCCCCTGATCGCATCCCAAAACCACTGTGAAGGTGGTCACACGTCCTTGCCGACACTGGGGCTGCCCTATGTGGCTGGGGTGACAGAGACCGGTTGCAGGGAGAAATCCTGAGGATGAGGGGCTAAGTGCCTGTCCCTACTGCACCCTGTGTGCAACCATCCCTGGGGACACCGGCTGGGGGCGGTGTGGCATGTGGCACCCAGCAGCTCCCCAAAATGACTCTCTCACCTTAATCAAATGCCTTTTCCCGCAAATGAAAAGGCGCCATGGGCAGCCCAGCTAGCCGCAGGGGGTGCGGATGCTTCCTGAGCATTGCCCCAAGTTGTGTGATCTTTCCCAGCTCGTCCATGCTCTGCTTTCTCTGGTCCGTCAGCTCAGGCTGGTGGAAACCAGGAGCCAACATTTAGCAAGGAGATTCGGTTAAGTGAAGAAGCCAGTCAATTTTGAAGCCTGCAAATGCATGGGCTGGAGAGAGCTGCTTGGTTGGAGGCCTTCTGACATTTCCTCTACGGCACAGGTTTTTCCAGCCTGGGCAGGTTCCTTCTCACCCAATTTTGAATGTAGATTTTCATGTACAATAATTATCAGTGGCAGAGCCAGCTAAAGGTCACCACAAGCTTTGGACGTGAAGGTGCGAGCTGGGAGTTTCCACTTGTTCAGACCCCCTGCCTCTGGGCGCTGTGTCTTCTCTAATTAATTGTGTCCTTCCTTCTGCTCCTATCATGCTGGGTTGCCCTGGAAAACGTTGGGGTAAATAAGGCGACAAACTCCTTTCCCTGCCCACGGCGTTTGCCTTGCCTCTGTCGAGCCACATCCTCCAGCCTCCAAGAGCTGCGGCCGTTGTGGGTGGCAGCACACCGGCTCCATGGCAGAGGGGCTCCCCCGGGACGCCAAGCCCTGGGGACGGTCATGTGGCAAGGTGCTCTGTGTTCCTCCTTGCACTTACCCCGCTTTCTGCCAGCTCCCCGCTGTGGCTGATGCACTCCCTCTCCATTCTCACAGGGTGCCTGGAGCAGGGGTTCCCCACATCTGTGACACGGAGCCCTCCCCAGCCAGGAAAGCACCCTTGCACCCCATTTCCAAGCTCACGCACCCCCGTTCCAGCCCCAGTGACCACCACTGCCACAGGCGACTCTGCCCCAGGGGGAGCTGTGGCAGGGCACCCTGTGCAGGCAGGATCCAGGCTCTGCCTGCTGCAGGCAGGGCACTGCTGACCCCCTCCTCTCTTTCTGTCCCCACTCTAGGGAGGAAGGTGCTGACCAACTGCTCCTGGCTCCGGGGTTTGCTGCCCATGGGCTCAGCAGGATGATGCCAGCCGGCTGAGAGCCCCCCGTACCCGTTGTGGTGCTGATGTGACTGAGCCAGGACCTGCAGCGCTGAGCCCGGCACAGGGAGCGCAGCAGCTCGTGGCCCCCCCAAGCGGGCCCTGCCACCCAAAGATGAGCGATGGCGGGTGGATCTCGCTCAGCCCCACGGAGTTTGCCCAGCTCCAGCAGTACACAGACTGTGAGTACCCTGTGCCTCCTGCACATCCCGCCGTGGGACAGGGGCTTTAAAAGTCCTGTTGATCTGTTCTGGACTGGTGTCCTGCACGTCGTTGGTGTCCTTCTGGAGAACTAGATGACTTCTTAAATTTTGGGTGGGGAGGCTGGGAAGGTCCCTGACCCGCAGCACTGGCTGGTGGGGCACGGCAGAGGAGTCTCCATGTCTGCGCGCCCGGGAGGATTTAGCTGAGCGCAAGCCCCCACTGCTTTGGGCGATGCACACGTGAGCACGGCTCAGTCCCTCCGAAGGCGGCCGGCTCCCACGTTCGTTTGTGAAGCGAAATGCCACCGAGGAAAGCAGACTGGCTTTTCCTAAACACACTGAGCCACTCCACGGCTCGCCTCAGGTTGCCAACCCTCTGCAGTAATTTTACTTAGTGCTTTTGCAAAGCAACCCTCTACTTCAGCTCCTGTTGAGGAGAGGAGGTTGGTGGCGGTGCTGTGGGGTCCTGGGGCTGCAAGCAGCTCAGGAGGGAGCCTGGGCAAAGCCCAGGGGTCCAAAACCAGGTCCTTGAGGTCCTGCCTGCAAGAGAGCCAGTGTGCAGGTGTGCTCCTTGTGGCAGGCAATGGAGAGGTGATGCAGCCTGGGGAGGTGCTGAGAGCAGGGCAGGATGGGCAGGAAAGCCCAGCCAGGACCGCGGGACAAAGGGAGAAGGGGTGTAAAATCTCAGGGGCATTGCTTTGCAGGGGCAGCATGGCCACGGGGTGAGCAGGCTCCTGCAGCTGCGCAGGAGAGGACTGGGAGGCAAAGGGGACCCCATGAGCACCCCGGGGCTGTCCTTGGGGCTGCTGTGCATTGTAGGGGTGAGGTGAACAGGGTCAGGGCCGACAGCATGGGGAGGTACAATCTCCCAATCCAAACAGCACAGTGCAAGCTGCCCCCAGCCCCCTGCCTGCCTGCCAGACAGCCCAGGCAGGGGCAGGCAGAGCTGCGGGCAGAGGTGTGTGTGCAGCATCACTGTCCGCATCTCATCCTGCCTCTCCAGAGAACGGGCTCTGTTTTCTTGAATCACAGACCATAAAACACCATCTGTAATGCTGAGCTCAGAACACATACGGCATCTTAGTTTCGTTCATCAAAGTTTGGCAAGTGAGGCTGCAGCATGGGCAGCTGCCTCTTCCCCAGGAGGGTGGCCCGGCACCGGGCTGGGGAGCAGGGCTCAGGGGTCCTCCCCAGGTCCTCCCCAGCCCTGGGGCCAGGAGCCCCCTCCTCAAGCGCATGCTGGCCCCTGGTTGTGCTTCTGCAACCCCCAGACCTGCCCCAGGCATCCCGGACAGTCATGGTCCAGCACCGAGCTCCATCCCCAGTGGAGGGCTGGGGGCAGCAGGAGCCAGCACAACCCCCACTCGGAGAGAGGATTTCACAGTAATTAACAGGGCTGGCGTGTTCGAGAGCCTTTTAAGTGGACATGCCCGGATATATGAGTCTGAAGGCTGGTACTTAACGTTCCCTCTCCTTGATCTTTTTTTCTGTTTTCCCCTTATTTTTCAGTTTTGGAAGGACCAATGTCCCTCCAGACACTCCAGCCCTGAGGACACCCAGCCAGGGAAAGTCATGGGCCATTTACTATCTGTATGGAAGTCTGCACGGAGCAATGCCATTCTATTTCTCCCTCCTGGCACCTCCTGGAGATACCGATGGGCAGCCCTGGGCGGGCTCTGGGAACAGCTCGGGCTGCCAGCAGGCACCAGCTCGCAGTGCAGGGTCAGCCACCCAAAGCCTGTGCGGAGGGGCCGGAGCAGGGACGGCCAGGCTTTGTGCTCAGCATCGCCCCCAGAGCAGCCAGGGCTGGGGAGTGGTCCAGGCTTTCCTTGCCCAGCGCCACAGCTTCACTTCGGGTCTGCGTTTATTTTCATATAGGTAGGAGGAAGAGGACCCATCCCTGCTGGCAAGCTTTACATATATACCCTGCACTCCAAAGTCGGGGGGGAAAGCAGGACGTGGTTCGCCCCTTCCCAGGCATGGAACGGACCAGAAATTGTATATCCAGCAGATAAACTTGTCTCTACCATCCTGAATGGTGGTTTAACGGCGAAGGGGGCTCGCCGGCACTGTGCTCAGTGCCATGCCTTTGTCTCCTCAGACTCCACCAAGAAGCTCAAGGATGTCCTGGAGGAGTTCCATGGTGATGGCGTCCTCTCGAGGTACAACCCTGAACAGGTATGGCCCTGTCCCCTCCAGCCTCCCCCCATGCTGCTAGCAGCTCCCGGCCCCCCACTAGCTCCCCCAGCCCAGCTCCCGCAGCTAAAAGCAGCTGGGAGAAGGCAGGCCTGTCTGTCTGCTCCCCTGCCGCTCCCCATGGTTGTGCTCACAAGCATGGGAAAGATGCTCCCGCAGATGGGAGCATCTTACCCAGCCCCCAGCCACATCCCCCCCCAGCCATCCTGCGCTTGCTACGCAGCTGTCCCACACCATCCCACCGATGCTGCTGGGACCCCGCAGCTGCACTGCTGTCCTGTGCTGGGTGCAGGCTGTCTTGCTGAGGGTGTTTTGGGACATGTCCTTGCCAGGCAGAAGCTGGGAGGGATTTACTTTCTCTTCCTCCAAAAGCAAATGAGTTTGCTGTTGCCAGCGTGGGGGCAGGGGAAGGCCCTGTGCCTTCTTGCTCTCGCCTGGGGAAGGCTGGGGTTATTTTTTCCAAGCGGTGCTTTCAGAGAGACCTATTAGCATGCCAGCAGGACAGAGCCCGTCATGGGGGCCATAATCACTAGAAATGAGGCGAAACATGAACAATCAGTGGGCTGAACGTGTCAAGGAGGGGCAGCAAAACTACCCCGCTATTCAAGGGCACCACAGGACCCTCACTCCAGCTGGGGCCATAAAAGCCATCAGGAAGGCAATGTCCCAATGCGATGGGGATGCCCAGCAGGGAAGGAGGAGGCAAGGAGACCTCAGGAGGACGATAGTCCCCAGGGGCTGGGGGTGGGCTGCCGGGTCCTGCTGCTCCGTGCCTTGCCCCGCGGGGGGGTGGGAGGCTTTCAGAGCACAGCTCGTTACACCCCTCTGCCTCCAACACCCCCAGCCTCCTTTGGCTGTGCCAGAAGGTCTGTATTTAGTTCCTCAATCGTTTCCCAGGAGCTGAGCACCCAGCTCCATCAGAGCTTCTTGCCCCTCCACTGAGCTGCCCACCATCTGCAAGGGTCTGCTGGCTACAGACCCCTGGGGCAGGCGAGCTGGCTGCTGCCCCACTGCCTGCAAGTGCTGTCCCACCACAGCTCTGCCCTTGCCTGTCACTCCCCCAGCTCCTACCCCGGCTCCCAACGCCGCTGGCCTGGCTCAGCTGCGCTGGCCCCCGGCAGCCAGCTAGCACTGGGGATTTCTGGCCCTGCTGTCTCTGGGTCACTTTAGGTTATATCCCGCCATCGGGATTTGGGGATCTGGTGGTTTTGGGCAGGGCTCTGCAGCTGATGCGCCCGGTGAGGGAGACCCAGGGCACGGGACCCCCCAGCCGGCAGCTCTGCACCCCCATGGCATGCCCAGGGCACCTCCATCATCTTCCTCTGTCCCCTCCCCAGCCCATTGACTACGAGGGCTTTCGCCTCTTCATGAAGACCTACCTGGAGGCAGATGTGCCTGAAGAGCTTTGCCAACACCTCTTCACCTCCTTCAAGCGTAAGATATGCCAAGCCTCCCCTGAGACCCAGCGCCAGAGTCCCAGTGTCTCACAGCTCAACACCCTTGGTGAGCCAGCCCTGCCTCTGCCACCCAGCCGGGCACGCCGTGGCACCGTGGCACGTTGGGCTCGCTCCCACGCTGCCCCACGGGGATGAAAGTTGCGGGGTGGCACCTGCAGTGCATGGCATTGGAGCCCAGCTCTGTCCCATCCGACGGACAGGCTCCCAGGGACCCTGCACTGCTCTGGGGAGGAGAGGGCTTTCCCTGGGGTGGAGACCCAGAGGGCACCATTGCACTGATTCCTCCCTTTCCTCTGAGCGTTCAGAGCCCAAGTCTCTTGATGTTGGCATCTCCATCCAGACCGAGGTGGCCTGCACCCCTGTCACAGGTACTGGCGTGGGCAGCCACCGAGCGTGTGGCTGCGCCCGGAGCAGGGGACGTGTGCTGGGCACCCAGCTTCTGCCTCCCCTGGCCCCTGCCCGGGTGGACTTGCAGTGTGTGGAGACATCTGGCAAAAGGACTATAAACTGCAAAAGAAAAAGGAGAACCCTCCCTGGATGCTTGGCTGCTACATCAGGACATGGTGGCAGGGGACCACATCCTCCCCACCTGGTCCCAAGCACCGTGGCACCATGGGACGGGAGTGCTACTGGGAGCCACTGGGCCAGGCAGGAGGGTGAGGGGCTGCCTGCAGTGCCCCTCAGAGAGCCCTGGGTCCGAGATGCCAGCCTGCTTTTGGGCTAGCAAAGAGGACCCAGGGTGAGCGACCGGCACCCAGGCGGGGCTCCTGGAGGAAGAGGTTTGCCAGGCACAGGCACTCTGGTGTGACACTGCCCATGGGCATATGTTTGCTTTGCAGGGATCAATGGGAAAACACTCCTAAGTGCCCTGGGACGACACACTCCTGAGCCCAAGAGCTGCCACAGCAACGTGGCTGAGCCACAGCCAGCGTCCCTCACCCCAGCATCAATCCCCAACACCTCCCCCAGCTGGTCCAGGTCATCCTCCCAGAAGTCCACCACTGGCACCCCTTCTGCTCACAACTCCTCGGGCTCTTCAAAGATCTCCTCTGGGTCCCTGCTAAGCCCTCAGTCACCAGGTGAGCTTGGCTGGGGCTCCACGGGGGACATGGGCAATGACAAGCCCTCCTTGGTTTCCCAAGCTGCAGAGCTTGCCCCAGCGGTGGCGGTGACCTTCCAAACTCGGTGGGTTCCTGGCATCTTGACGCCTTTGCTTTGCAAACTTAAGCCATGGATCCCGTCCCACAGAGCCCCCGCTGGTCAATGTCTTAATTACCTGGCAGCAGCTCCTAGCGAGGGGGGATTGGAGCAGTGACTCATGGCTGCCTCCAGCCAAGCTCCTGCCAGCCACCAACGAGGGGAGTGCTGGGAAGGGCCCCTCTTCCAGGAGCAGCCATCTGCCAAAGGCTGCCGCCGGTGCAGGCAGCCGCGAGCGTGGGCTGTCCTGGCACCCTGGTGAGCTGCCCCGCTGCCAGCTGAGCTTCTCGCTCCTTCTGGCTGGGTGCTCGTCCCCAGCAGGGCATGTCCCCGTTGGCTCCCACCGCTCATCCCACCCATGCCCACATTGCCGGAGGTGCGGGGGTCTGCGCCCCGGGGACCGATTGGCAGTGTTCAGCCCTGCTCCTGTGATGGCACCCAGCCCCGCATTCTCCACGCCTTGCCCGCCGCACGCTGAATGGGTCCCTGCCCTGGAGTTCATGTGCTGCCAGCCCCATTTGCCAGCTGGGGACATCTCCTTGTTCCCCTGTGCATGGCCTTCATCCCTCCCTCCCTCCCTCCCTGCCCACAGGCACAAGGAGTGTGGAGAAGAGGTTACCCTTCAGCCTGCGGAAGAGCCAGAGCTCCTTGAAAGCCCCCCTGCCGCCGCCCCCCGCCCCCCTGCCCCAGGTGGTCCACCTGAAGGACATCGTCTGCTACCTGTCCCTGCTGGAGAGGGGACGGGCAGAGGACAAGCTGGAGTGTAAGTGGGACCCTGGGGTCATGGGCTGCCGGTCACACAGTGTGGAGTGGGGACCAGTGGCGGGAGGCATCGCCTGGGGGATCTGCCTGAGTAGGCGTGTGAGGCTGGGCACTCCTGCTCACTTTTTGATGCTGAAACATTAAAACCACTTGGGAAACCCAGCTTCAGCTCCCAGGTGGGTTATTGCTAGAAAAGGACCCCATTCAGCATCACCCTGCTCCTGCCTGTCGGCACCTGTGTCCGGCAGAGGGGCAGCCAGAGGGGCCGCGGCTTCCCTCCAATACTCTGCAGCCCAATACAGACTCAGGCCACATCTCACCTGGGCTGAGCCGGCGCGGCACTACTCCCATCCCACAGCCCCGGCAGCCCTGGGGCTCTAACCGGCAGCTGGCTTCTCTTCTCCCTCCAGTTATGTTTCGCCTCTACGACACTGATGGAAATGGCCTCCTGGACAGCTCGGTAAGTCTTCCCTTGGGATAGAAAGCTGGGGCCACTCTGGGGGCCGGAGACAAACAGGGCCCTATTGGGGTGCCCACTCCCCCGGTGAGGCGCTCCGAGCTGAACAGGGACATGGGAAGGGAGGAGGAAGGCAGCAGCATTTGCTGCGGGGCCAGACTGTGGGGCTGGGGGATGCGCACCGGCTCTGCAGCATCCAGCACCACCTCTAGAAAATCCACCCACCAGTAATTGTAGCTCTACATCAGGTCACGGTATTTCAGAAACATAAAAATTATGCACAACTGTCCCTTCCCAGGATGTTTTCTCTTTGTCCTTTGGGTATCTCCCTTGAAACCTGTTGCAAATAAAAATCTGTTTTATCAGAGCAGTTTTTTCCAAGGGAAAACCCACTGCAGATTTTCTGGCAGATTTTCAGAGGAGAAAGCAGCAGCCAGCACCCACCAAGAAGTCGGGGGGTCACTGGCACCCTGTGCGGGTGGGGGCCCAGGGCAGCCTCGGGTGTATCAAGACGTAGACCTGATACGTCCCTGGTTTGGGAGCTTGAGGCTGGACACGCTGCTCGTGCCCAAAGTCATCCCTAAGCACTGGGCACTGTCGTCTTCCTGTGCCCAGGAGCTGGATCGGATCATCAACCAGATGGTGCACGTGGCTGAGTACCTGGAGTGGGACTCCACCGAGCTGAAGCCCGTGAGTGCTGGGGCTGGGGAGGCTGCAGGGGCTCTCGGCCGGAGCCGGCAGCCAGGGTTCGCAGGTGGCATCGCTGTGTCACTGCATCTCCTCCCTCCTCCAGATCTTGAAGGCAATGATGGAGGAGATCGACTACGACCATGACGGGACCGTGACACTGGAGGAGTGGATCCGGGGTGGCATGACCACCATCCCCTTGCTGGTCCTCCTGGGGATGGAGACGGTGAGTGCCTGCTCTGGGACCTGCTTCGGCTGCATCCAGCCACCCTGCCTGCTCCTGGAGGAAAGCCTGTGAGAGGAGGGTGATGATGGAGGGCACGCAGGAACCACGGGAGGGCACTCTACCCCCGGCAACGCGCCATGCGCCCGTCTGGCACCGCACAGCCCCACACCGGCCCCGGCTGCCCAGCCCCTGCAGACACCCCTGCCCTGCCTCTGCTGACCAGCCTTTGCCCCCCAAATCTTCCTAAGCTCAGTTTTGAGCTGTGGGCGTTGCCAGCTGCCGTGCCTGAGCAGGCTGGGCTCACTACTTGCTGTCGTAGCACACTCCGGTTTGATGAATTTAATCAAAAAATAGGATGAGCACATAAAATGCCAACTCCTGTCCTGGGGTGAGCTTCAAAGAGCAAAGGTGGGGTGGTTTGGGACCCCCCTTATTTCCCTGTGTTGTTTTTTCATCCTTTTGGCCTTCGTTTCATCGAGGTGAATCCCTGGCCATCAGGTAATAGTTTGCAGGGAAAATCCAGGTTTTTGCTCCCCAGTGCCCGTTCCTGGTGTTTGCTTCCCACAAAGAGGTGGGGGGGCAGGTTTTCTGGCAGGAAGATTCAAGAAAACGTAATTTTAAGTGGCTCCTGTAAAATGCTTGTGCCTGGACCCAGATGTAAGAGGCTTGCTTTGGTCACCCTGTGGTGGTGGTGGTCTGGCCCCAGATGTGGAGTCACCTTCTTTCTGTCGGCCACTGGCAGAGCATCCCTGCAGCCGGACTGTGCCGAGGGGCCCTGGGGAGCCAGAGCTCAGTACCAGGAGCTGGACATGCCCGGGGAGCAGGGGGATGTGGCAGTAGGGATGCATGAGGGACATCGGGGAGAAGGGCAGCAGGGGGAGTGTGTGGTCCTGCAGACTCCCACAGACACGCTGCGGGCTTTTACCAGACGAAAAGCTGATAAAAGTGGTGGGCTGGGACCCATGGTGGGGGAGTGACTCCCCTTGCCCTCTGCTCTCCTGCCCTGCAGAACGTGAAGGATGATGGGCAGCATGCCTGGAGGCTGAAGCACTTCAAGAAACCTGCCTACTGCAACTTCTGCCGCACCATGCTGCTGGGGGTCCGCAAGCAGGGCCTCTGCTGCTCCTGTGAGTCCCTGCCCCGCCATGCCCCAAGGCTGGGGGCTCCCGCCCCATGCCAGTGCCCCAGGGAGCGGGTACTGGCCCCCATCAGTGGGTGCTGCAGGGTGAGCGGGAGGGGCAGCGCCCAGGGGTGATGCTTACCACCTTCTTCTCTTCTGCCAGTCTGCAAGTACACTGTCCACGAGAGGTGTGTGTCCAAAGATATCGCCTCCTGCATCAGCACCTATGTGAAGTCCAAGAGAAACACGAGTGTGAGTAGGCAGCCAGCATGTTTCTGAGCTGGCGCGTCTCCCATGGAGCCCTCCCGGAGGCAGCACCACCAGCAGCAGCTGGCTCCTCGGTCTCCTGCCCTGGTCCCTCATGGCTTTTTCTCCCTGAGATTTGCCCCTCGGGTCCTGGGCAGCAGCTCACAGGCATTCCCAGCATCCATGGCCTGGCAGGGCGGGCCCCAGCCCCAGCCCCTGGGGACCCACAGGACCCCCAGCCCTGAAGTTTGTTGTGGCTCTGGGTGGGGGATGGGTGTCCTCGATATGCTGCATGGAGCATCAGGGAGGGAAGGCAGCCATGCAAGGGGCTGGTTTGGATCAGTCAGCATCCCTGCACAACAGGCCACCCTCCAAAATCATGGCGACAGCCCTCAGTGGAGAGGAGATGCCGGCGGGTTGGGTGGTGCACCCGCAGTGCCCCGCTGTGCCTTGCAGGTGATGCAACACACCTGGATAGAGGGCAATTCCCCTGTCAAGTGCGACAGATGCCACAAGAGCATCAAATGCTACCAGGGCATCACCGGCCTGCACTGCGTCTGGTGCCAAGTCACCGTGAGTACATGGGCATGGGGGGCCCGGTGTGCACCCCGCAGCACACCCCACACGGCCAGCCCCTGGGGAGGAGAGGCTCACGAATAGGAGATGGCTGGGTGTCCCCTACCCAACATCCCTTCCTCCCCCGCCTCCAGCTCCACAACAAATGTGCCTCCCACGTGAAGCCGGAGTGCGATGGGGGCCCACTGCGGGATCACATCTTGCTGCCTTCCTACATCTGCCCCGTTGTCCTGGTAAGTGCCCCCCTCCTTGCTGCCGGGCGGCAGGGACCCAGCAGGGCATTGCTGCGGCCAACCTGCTTCCCTGGCTGCCGGCACTGCCTTCTCGAGGCAGTGTGCGCATCCGTGCCTTTGTTCCCCAAAGGACAGGCAGTCCCACTGCCGGAGATCTGAGAGCGACTCCCCTGCCAGCACCAGCCCCGAGGACAACCAGGGCTTCAAGTTCAACTCCACCACAGTGGACGGGCAAGGACTGCAGGTAGGTTCCCATGCCAGGCTGCTGGCGAGCTCTGCCGTGGGTGCGTGCCGAGCCCCGCAGTGGCTGGGCATTCGCAGCCATGCTTTCTGCCCTCCAGATCAGTCCCCAGCCTGGGACACACCCCCTTCTGGTGCTTGTGAACCCCAAGAGTGGAGGAAGGCAAGGGGAGCGGTAGGTGGGATCCTGCCCGCATTCCCACTGGGGTCGGGGGCTGCTGGTTCCTTGGGCTGCCCCAGCACCTCTCCCGGAGGGGAACTCACCTCCGCGGTGTCCCTCATGCCTCTCTTTTCCCAGGGTCCTTCGGAAATTTCACTACCTGCTCAACCCACGCCAAGTGTACAACCTGGACCGTGGCGGGCCCGCACCGGGGTACGGAGATGCTGCGGCTGATCCTCTGCCCCCTCCCGCCGGCCCCTGCTCCCCCATGTCACCCCTTGTCTCTCCTGGCTTTCTCCAGGCTGAGTTTCTTTCGGGATGCTCCGGATTTCCGCGTCCTGGCCTGCGGCGGAGACGGCACAGTGGGCTGGATCCTGGACTGCATAGGTGAGCAAGGACTGGCCGTGCTCCCTCAGAGCAGCGTCCACCCATGTCCTCGGTGATCTGCCATGGGTTCCCAATATTCCCCTGGTGAGAGCGGGACCAACAACATCACCGCTGGGCTCCCCAACCTGGAGTGCTGGCCGAGGAGGGACATGGAGAGGAGCAGGGAATGAGCCCTTTCAGCCCCAAATCTGTTTCCTCTTGAATTGCAGACAAGGCGAACTTGGTGAAGCACCCACCGGTGGCCATCCTGCCCCTGGGAACAGGCAATGACCTGGCCCGATGCCTGCGCTGGGGAGGAGGTGAGGCCAGGCGAGCATCACGTGGGGGCCGGCCGGCCTGCGGGGACCATCCGGTGCGGCTGGGTGGGTGCTGTTCACAGGGAGGGAGGGCTCCCGGGCTCTTGGGACAAGGCTCAGGGCTGCATCTCAGCCCTGGTGCCTCCTGATGGTGCCTCTGACCCCTTCCAAAAAAAGCAGCTGCTGCTTTCTAAACCCAGATCAGCCCAACAACCTTTTTCATCTGGGAGAGCCGTTAGCTGAAATCTCTGCCACCGTTGCAAGGATGAGCTGGGCACCTTGCTGGTGCTGTAGCAGCAGCCCCAGGCTGCCCTGGGTGCTTGGCACCTGACTACCTCCAGCCCCACGTGACATGGCCATGCTCCCCTTCGTCCTCCTTCATCCTCCGATGATGACCACCTTCTTTCCCTTACAGGCTATGAAGGAGGCAACCTGATGAAGGTCCTGAAAGACATCGAGCACAGCACGGAGGTGATGCTGGACCGCTGGCAGATAGATGTCATTCCCAGTGACAGAGAGGCCAACGGAGACCCTGTCCCATCCACCATCATCAACAACTACTTCTCCATCGGGGTTGTGAGTACCACAGGGCAGGGATGGGTCCTGAGGGCAGCCCAGAGCACAGCACACACATATTTTAGCTGGAGAGAACAGCATGGCACAGGGCTAGTAATTGGTACCCAGACCGTGCCATGCCCACTGGAGCTGCCTGGCCACGGTAAAGCAGAGGGAAGAATTCCGGAGGCCAGCAGAGCAGGGAAGCTGTCACCTGGGTCCCCAGCGCAGCCGCAGCCTCAAATCCACCTGGATCAGGGGATTCCTCTGCTGCCGTCAAGTCGCTGGAGCGATCCAGCCTGGCGGATGCACTCGAGGGATGCCAGACCCCCACACTTCCCTCCCTGTCTCCTCCTAGACTCATCCTTAGCCCTCTTCCAAGCCAGCCCCAAGTTAATTCGCACGAGCAGGGGCTGGTTCCTCGTGATGTTCCTCAGAGAACATAAAAGCCTTTCTAAGTCTTTGGTGAACCTCTACATTTAAGCTTGAGTCTCTCAAGCCGGGGACTCTCCCTCCCTGCTCTTCCGTGCTCATGTTCCCATCCTCCTTCTGCCTCCTTACGTTGTTTTCTGGTTTTATTCTCATTTGTAATGGCAGCACTTAAATGCATAATCAGGTATGGAATCTCTCCCTTCCCAGCCGGGAATGTTGCAAGAGCAAGTGTGTGAGGAGCTTAAATGAGGTTCAGGGAAGTTTGGGGTCTTGGGGATGGGTTGAGATCTGCTGGACGCCCCACCTGAAGCTTTTGCCAAGATGGCATCCATTGGCAAAGCCCTGCTTTGGTGCTTGGACCTGTGTTCCCCCATGTTTTCCTAACCCAGGGAGGGTTAGGGAGCCCTGGGAGGATGGCAGCCCTGTGCCACGGGGCCTTTCCCCAGCCCTGGGGGTTGATCCCAGGAGCAGCAGGGCTTTGGGGGAACAGTGAAGTGGAAAGCGCTTTTTTTCCCAGGGGCTTGCAGCATTTTTGTCCTGAGCCATGGGTGCCTGAGCGGTACCACCACAGCGTGGGTCACCCACCCGGCAGCACTGCAGGATGCTTCTAGTTTCACATCAGCTTCTGCTAAGGCCAGGTGATGTCACTGCAGGTGGCATTTGGTGACAGCTTCCAAGTTGGGCTTAAATGCCCCCCACTCCGCATGGGAGAGGTTGGGATGAGTTTCAGGAGAGCTGCCACCCTGCCAGGGGAGCTGTCAGGGTACAGGGTCCTGGGATGTCCCCAGAGCCCCTCTGCCCTGCCAGTAGCCCTTCCTCCCTCCCTCAGCATCACCTCCAGGCAGAGCCCCTGTGATAAGGGAAGGAGGCCAAGCGCACTAATTATGTTTCACTTAACAAGCCCATTCAATGCTTTGCGAGCAGCCTGGCTGAGGGTGCCTCCATTGCCTTGGCATGGCCCCTGTGCTGTGCCCCTGTGCCATGGGGGCTGGCAGCAAGGGCAAAGAGCTGAGCCCCCTTATCCTGCCATGTGCTGGTGGGGCACAGAAGGGAGTTTCTATTTCCCTGCTGTGCCACGGACATCTCTGCACTTGCTTTCCCCACAGGACGCCTCCATCGCCCACCGCTTCCACGTCATGCGAGAAAAGCACCCTGAGAAATTCAACAGCAGGTAAGGGCTGCCCATGGTCCCCCCGAAAGCTGTGTGCGGGGGAATGCCCTGCCGCTGCCGTGCGCTGTGCTTGAGGGGACGTACCAGAGCCTGCTCCCCTCCCACCAGGCTCCTCTCGTCCCTGTCGCTGTGGTACTGGCAGCAGCCCTGAGGATGTGGCGCAATGTTTGGCCAGCCTTAGGAGGCAGGCAGGAGACGTGCCAGGCATCGCTGGGGGCAGGAGCCAGGCATGATGGGGGTCCAGGGTGCTCCTTCGGGCCCCATGCAGTGTGGCAGCCTGCTCAAACTTGGCTGTGCACCCAATTACGTTCATTCATGCTTTATAATTAGCACCAAATACCAGGACCAGCAGGAGCAGGCCAGGCAGTGAGGGCAGGGCAGGCAGCAGGTTGCAGCTCGCTCCCACTGTGCTCGGGATGCATGGAAATGATGTGATGGCAGCAGGAGCCATGGCTTGCAACCCCCATCGCCATGTTCAGAAATACCTGCTAGAAAAACCCCAAATGGACCAAAGCACCTGGCTCTGCTCTGAAATTCAGCTCCCCTCAGCTTACAGCTCCACCTTGGTGCCTAGCACAGCAATTGATACAGGGGATGAGCAGTGGTCAGCGGCTGCCTGGCAGGGTGCCGGGAGGGTGCGAGGCAGGGTACTGAGGTGGGGGACATCTCCTCCATGGGGTACCCCATCTCCAGCAGCTCCATCGAGAGACGACATCCCACGCTCAGCTCTGCTGAGAGCCAGTGAAGGCACCCCGTCCCATGCTGAGGGACCACCCAGCACCTGCATCCTTCCCCTCCGCAGGGTGTCAGAGCCAGGTTCACCTGAGCCACCCACTGTCCCACAGCACAGCTCCCTGGGACCGTGACACCAGCGGTCCATCCCCACAATGGCTCGTGTCCCATCGATGGCTCGTGTCCCCATCGCAACGGCTTCAGAAAGGCTCTGGCAGCCCATCCTGATGCCGGCTGGGCTGGGGGTGGCTGGGGTGGGGCACCGTGCCTGAGCGGGATGCTGATGCATCTCTGTGCCCCAGGATGAAGAACAAGCTGTGGTACTTCGAATTCGGGACATCGGAGACCTTTGCAGCCACCTGCAAGAAGCTCCACGACTATGTTGAGGTGGAGGTGGGTTTCCTGGGATGGTCCCTGGCTCCAGCTGCGGCACAAAGGCTTTTTGGGAGATGTCGCCCATGGGTCCCTCGGGCAGGGCTTTTGGCTGTTCAGTGAGAGGGTGTGCAGCAGCTTTGACCCCTTACAACGGCAGGAGGATGCAGTGGCTGGCAGGACCCACTCTTCCACTGCGCGGCGCTTGCTGCAAAGGCAGCCAGCTGCAGACAGAAGAATAGCCCTGTATTTCACTCCCCCTTCCAGCTGTATTCGAGAGCGTGCCTGAAATATTCTCTCTGTAAACTCTGCGTCTGCTCCCAGCCCCCGTTGGATGACATGGAAACAGCCTTTAATTAGAGCGGGGAGGAGGGCCCGTGGTTGCTAAGAGCACTGTCACTTCTTCGCTCGCGCTGGGGGGTTTGGGCCATGCTTTGCTGCAAACTTCCGCCTCTCCTTATCTCTGGATAAACGACCCTTTTATAACTCAGGCTTGAGGGTGAGAGGAAAAAAATGTTTCTTGCTGCAAAGGGCTGGCATGAGTTGGACCAGGCGGTGGGCGCAGGGTTGCTGGCAGAGAGCAGGCAGAGAGTGGGCAGAGCCTGGGGAGCTGGCAGTGCAGTGCATGCAGCTGTGGGCAGGGGGACTTTGAAGTCTGTTTCTACACGGGGAGTTTCAGCCCTTCCCAAAGCCCAAAGGGGGTAGCTGTGCCCTCGTCAGCTGGTGGGAAGGGGCAGGAGCAGGGGCATGGCCATCTCACCCCCTTTGCCACCCATGCACCAGCATCCCGATGCAGATAAAGTCCATGTCTGTGGGGTTCAGTGCTGCCGGAGATGGGTGCAAGGTGCCCCCTGCTCCTCATGAGGTGCCCCGCATGCTCCCTGCCAAGTGTGCGTTGGCACCAGCTGCACCGCACCGGCAGGAAAGTGTTAATCCCGCAGTATTTGAAGTTGAAAGCAGCAGCCTGTCCTCCCTCTGGCTCCCAGGCAACTGTCAGCCTTGCAAAGAAATGGCAGTTTTGTTTTGGAAATTGGCACTCGTTCCCCTACAGCTCCTGGAAATGAATTTGCTTTTTCCCCAGCTGCAAATTTCTACTTCCAGCATCGCTGCCAGCGCGCCGTCAGCTGCCCCTGCTCAAAGAGCCCATTGTAGCTCGCTGGCACACTAACAGGGGAGGGCTACACAGGGAGAAATCACTCCCCGCACGCATGTGCATGGGCAGGCATGGGCAGCCGTGGTCCTGCCCGCTCTGCATGCCCCCAGGCAGGAGTGGACTCCCACAGCGTCCCCAGAAGTCTTGCAGCCGGGGTAGCTCTGGGCAGCCAACTTGCTCCCATCCCACTGCAGCCAGGGCGGTACCTACCACCTCACAGGCAGGCAGGAAAGATGCCTGTGGTCAGGGGCGATGCTCAGCTCAGACAGGCATGGGATGTGTTGTCCATCCCATGAGGCATCGGAGCCCTCTCACTTGGTATCCGCTGCTCAGAGTGTTAGGGTCTTTTCTGTTCATACAAATCATAATATCATAAAGATGTATTGAGAATGAAAAGATTTACATCCTTTACAAGCCTTGGAGAGACAGCTCTTCACTCCCAAACCAGAAGATTCCTGCCTTTTGCTTTCAATGTGAGGCTAAAAATAAGATCTCGGAGCATCAGGGGAGGCAGAGCAGATCTGAACATCCAGAGATGCTTGCTTGTGGGCATGCTCAGCTCCCCATACATGTGGCTGGTGTGCTCAGTGCTTACTGACAGGGTATTAAAAATAAGCTCAAGACCTTCACTCTTTGCTAGAGGAAAACAACTGGAGTCAAAGCAGCAGCAGGGGTTCATCAGCCCATTCGCATTCCTCTCGGCAAAGCAAGAGAGGGCAGAAATGCTGTTGCATCACCAAAATGCAAGGAAATAATGTGCTTGTATTTGCTGAAGCGTAGCGTGGCAGGTAGAGAGCAGATGTGTAAAGGAAAATACAAATGCTCTAAAGACAATATAGTTGAATGGGAAAGCAGCTGCTTCCTCCAGAGGTATCTAGAAGGGGGATCCAGTGTCGGCTAGGTAGCGTGACAGTGAGAAGGCCTGAAGTTAAGAAATGCATTTCCATGGCTGCTGCTTCCAGTCCTGTGGGAACGCTACAGGCAACAGATATTTTACCTTTTACAGGGAATTTTCAGCTGGAGCAGTCCTGCTGTATGACAGCAAAGCCCGGGATACCAGTTCTGTGCACTGCCTTGTGGTTTTCTCTCCAAAACCTGACATTTTTTCCTCTGACACCTTTCCCATCATTTTCTTCCAGTCTCATTTCTAGTTTCCAAATTGTGCTTGAAGACAAACTGGTTTGAGTTAGTTTTTGGGCAGCCAAACTTTCTGATTCTTTGGGGTCAATTTGAACAAAGGGAGGTGGGGAAGCATGCACTGGAGATGCTTGGATGGAGGTCGCTCTGGGGCTGAGGTGGTATTGCATCCTATTTTGGGTTGCAGCACTGAGCCTGTCCGAAGTTTTATGTACTCCCGTAGGAAATTTGCTTTTTGAAACTGCCGTCTTGGATGTGTAGTAAGATTCGCATTGAAACAGAAGGGAAAGCAGCACAAGGAAGGGGAGGTGGTGGTTGTCAGCCCTACAAAAGCAAAACCAGAGGGTATTTGTTTGCACCTCCAGCCCCAGCTGCCCTGGGACTGCCCGTGCCGCCCTGGGGCAAGTTTGCTCTGGGGACCATCCGGTGGCACGCCACGCTCAGGGAGCCCCGCTCCTTCAGCAGGCAGGCGGGGAGAGGAAGCTGGGCTCTGCGGTGCCAGGCACCAGCTCCCCCCGACCCCGCAGCCTGATGCTGCCTGTGTGCCCGGCAGTGCGACGGGACCCTACTAGATCTGAGCAACGCATCCCTAGAGGGCATTGCCGTCCTCAACATCCCCAGCATGTACGGTGGCTCCAACCTCTGGGGCGAGACGAAGAAGCAGCGCGGTTACAACCGGCTGGGCAAGAAAGCGCCGGAGAAGCTGCACGCCACAGTGGTCACCGACGCCAAGGAGCTCAAGTTCTGTGTGCAGGGTGAGCGGCGGGGCCCGGTGGCACTTGGAGTTTGTGGGGTGCGTGGGGTCAGCAGGATTAGCACGGGGAAGCTGGGCAGCCACTGGTTCTGGCCATGGCTCAGTGCACGTGGCAATGGAGCAACAGCACTGGAGGGGTTGCTATCGGCTCACTGTCTTTTGGGGTGTCAGGGTGACCCCAAGAATGATCTGTCCAAGCTGGCAAAGAAGGGTGGCTCTGCCCACCTGGGTATGGCCCAGCACTGCGTTTCTCAGGGCTGGTTGTGCCATGCCATGGTGGCCAGAGAGGACGTGGCTCCTGTGTCCTGCCAGCCACATCTCCCTCCACCCTCTGGGGGTCACAGCTTGGGGGGGTGCCCGGATGGGACCCATCACCTGCGGGCGTGAGGCTGGGCAGCCCCTGGCGCCCCGCAGGGCTGGCAGACAGCCGCTGCAGAGCTGGATGCCTGCTGCTGCAGAGGAGGAGTCGGAAGCGGAGCTGCAGAGCTGGCACCGATGGCTTCTGTAAGCATCTTCCCAGGCTCTGCCGCAGCGCTGCCAGCTTGGCTGAGGGGTTTTGGGAACAGCACAGTACCCATGCTGTGCCCTGACCGGCACCTCACACCTGCTGCTGTGGCCACTGCATCCATCCCAGTGGGCATGGGCAGGGTGCAGGCAGCCCAAAGAGCTGGCAGGGTTCCTCAGCAGAGAGCAGTGGGTTAGAAAGCAGCCAGCAAAATAGGCAAAGTGCCCGTATTTTCCACCCAGCACCTCCCGCAGCCCGGGGCTGGGGTGGGAAACAGCCCCCCTGCCGCGTGGCTGCCAGGACGGTGGTGTCACCCATCGTCCCAGGCTGTCACCAGCTGTCCCTTGCCGGGCAAACTCGTGGGAACAGGCAGCAGGGAGTGGGGCAGAGCAAAGGCCAGTTCCAAACGTGGCAGGGTCAGTCCCCTGGGCATATCTCTACTTGCAGGTGGGCAGGAGGGTGTGGGGGAGCTCGGGGGCCTTCTCCTGGGGGGAGGTTCCAGCAGGGGTGAAAGAGGACCCTAAAGAGAATGAGAGATGGAGCAAGTTGCTGGTGGCCCAGAAGAGCAGGAGGAGCTGGAAAAAGGGGCAATGTCCTGTGATTTGAGTAGATCCCTCCTGGGGAGGATTCCCCTGTGCATCTCAGCTCCTGGGGGGCCGCAGCACCCCAGGGCACCCAGGGGAGGGGGAATTCTGCCACCATTTAATACAACACTGCAAACAAGCAGTCAAAGAGCTGGTGGGGGTCCAGGCTGCCACCCTGCAGCCACGCAGGACCAGGTGCTGTTTCACATAAGGAGTATTTTTGCTCCAGGGATTTTGGACAGCAGTGTTGCCCAATGCTGCAAACGCCCAGCTGGGCAGTCTTGGGGCATCATGACACATCCCCATCATGTCACCAGCCCCACTGTGCTGGCCCTGATGTTTCAGATGATGGCAGAAGGCAGGGGATCCCCAGGGACAGGGGGACTAACTCGGATCCCTCTCTCTTGCAGACCTCAGCGACCACCTCCTGGAGGTGGTGGGGCTGGAGGGTGCGATGGAGATGGGGCAGATCTACACGGGGCTGAAGAGTGCTGGGAAGAGACTGGCCCAGTGTTCATCCGTCACCATCAGGTATTTGTCCCTGTCCCAGCTGAGTGCCTGACCGACGGTGAAAGCTAGCACTTGTGTCACCCTGTGTTCCCTTTCTTTGTGCCTTGGAGGACATCCAAGCTGCTGCCCATGCAGGTGGACGGGGAGCCCTGGATGCAGCCGTCCTGCACTGTGAGTCCCCGGGGAGGGGGGGAGGGGGGCCAGCTCTGCCACGGGCAGCAGGGGCAGGCAAGGACTGGCAGCACAGCGGGATGGGGCAGGCAGGGGGTGGCAGCAGGGTGGGCAGCCTTGGCTACCCATGCAGCATGGCAAAGCCTCTGGAGTTGGAGGGAGGCTCCTGCGCTTGCTGGTGGGTAGCCATAGGGCCTGGCCACCTGTGACTTTTGTCTGCACCCATGCCAGCCCTGAGCTTGTGGAAAGCCATTGCAGGAGCCATTGGGACAGGGACACACTCATCCCCTGCTGGGCAGGTGGGCGCAGCAGCATCCCTTCCCAGGGGAGCTGCAGTGGGGTCCTCCACCATCCGGCAGGCAACTTGCCTGGAGGAGAAATCCTCTGCCCATCCCAGCACTGCCTGGATGTGATTCCGGAGCTGTCACTCCCATTGCAGCAAAGCGTTTAACAAGCTGGCTGGGGGGCGGCAGCAGCTCCGCGTCCCAGTGCTAGGTGCTGAGCTGCTCCCGGCTTCCTCGGGTCACTCCCTGGGGTTCTCAGAGTGGGGGATGCCCAGGGGAGCTCAGAGCCTGGGAGCCCCTTACTGAGCTGGGTTCTTGACTTCTTTTTAGGTCAAAATTACACATAAAAGCCAAGTGCCGATGCTGCTGGGCCCCCCCCAGAAGAGCAGCTTCTTTTTCCTGAAGAGAAGAAACCGAACTCGAGATTAAGCAGAATGCAAGAAGCCGCAGCCCAGAGGCACCCAGCATCCCATACACCCACCCGCTGCAGGGGGTCCCCAAATCCCTGCTCTGCAGTGGGGAGAGAAAACACCCCCACCAAGCCCAGCAGGGATGATTTGTCCTGGGGAGATGTTGGAGGATCCTTCCCAACCACCACAAGCATCTTCTCCAGCCGGGATGGAAGCGGTGGGCGAAGGCAGGCTGAAGCGCAGGGAGCGCATTCGCTGGAGCAGCGCTAGGACCGGGGTTTTTTTTCCCATTATTTAAATACCCCCCCCGCCTGCCCTGGCAGAGCTGCAAATGAATGTGCTCCCGAGAAAACGCCAAGCTTCACTTATTTATTTTTAATCCTCTTGAAGGACACTCGATGTTTTGCTGCACTGGCTTTCTGTCCACCAACCCTTGCACATTGGAGAAGTTATTTATTTTCATAGCCTAGAGGAGACAGTCTTTGCCATGCCTTCAGCTAGCACTTCTGGGACAGGTTTTAAGCCTTCGCTGCCAGCCCTGGGAGCCATGATGCGTGGGACGGGCTGGGGACAGATGGTGCCTGGGCCATGGGGACGAGCGTGGGATGGATGGGAGGAGACCATGTTTTGACGTGGAAACAGGAAAAAAGGGATTTTGGGAGGAGCTGCTGACCCTGGGAAACCCCCACGTCCGGGCTCTGGGCTTCATGTTCATATTTATGTATTTATTTAGCAAACTTTGGGGGGGCTTTGGGGGTCACCTTCTTTTTATGAGCCTGGGTTGGACACGAACACCACCTCCCTTCTCTGCTGGCTGTCCCCCCCGGCTGCGCCCACGGCACCTCCTTCCATGTGGACTTTCCTCTCTCCTAAAGCCTGCCAGCCTCTACCAGGGGCTGGGGACCCTGGCGACAGACATCCAGAAGCTCTTCTCACTTTGAAGTGTCCCCCCCAGCCTTTTTACATGTCTCCCCATGTGCTTTACCAGGCCCATGCACTCCTGGCGGCATCGGGTGTTGCCTCCAGTGCTCCTGGATGGCTGCAGGGAGCAGAGGAGCCGCTGCACCTCCGTTTCCACATGGGCAGGTCTCCCCCCCAACGCATACTGAAGCCGAGGAGCTTCGCAGGTGCCGCTGCCAGCCCCCTGCCTGCACGGGTGCCTGCTGCTCCCCACCCAGCTGCTCCTTTTCTCTTCACCTGGCTGGGATGCACAGGCAGGTTTCGGTGGCATCACCCATGTGTCCCCCACCAGGCGTGTGGAGACAGACCATAGGACGTAGCTTCTCTCCAGGATGCGACTGGGACCAGAAAATGGACAAATGCACGGAGGAGGTGGTGGTCTGGATGCATGCCCCGCTTCACAGCGCTCCCAGGAGCTGGGAGTTGGCAGGACTGGCCCACGGAAAGGGCTGCTGGTTGCTTCTGCAGGCACCTGCTGCCTCCTGCGGTGGCCCTGCATGGGGGGATGCCCAGCTGACGAATCAGCTGCAACTGCCAGGCAGCTCCCTTGGGTCTGGCAGAGGCCCCTGTGCCACTGTGAGCAAGCTGGGAGCGGTGTGTGCCCCGTGGATGTTGCTGCTGGCGGGAAAACCGCTGCTTGTCCCCACTATGCCCATGCCACAGGGCAGGGAGCCCGGGCTGGAACAAGCTACCCTGTGCTCCCCGATGACCCAGTGCCTGGTCCCCCCTCATGCTGCAGGTCCCCATTCAATAGCATCACCCTGGCAGTGCAGAGGGTGCTGCCATCATTATGTTTCAGAATGAACAGTGAGCTGAAAGGGAGCTGTTCGTCATCCTCCCCAGGCAGGGACAGTGCTGTTGTGCGCCAGTGCAAGCTTTAGCTCAGGGCTGTTTCTGACAGTGGCTGTAGGGCCCCACTGACACAGGAGGAGGCAGTGATGCCCCAGGGAAGACCCTGCCAGCCTCCAGCCCATGAGTCCCCCTCAGGTGGGGTGCAGGAGGAGGCTCCGGTGGGCTGCCGAGGCTCCCTTCTCTCCTGCCCTCCGCACCAGCACTGGGCAGGGCGAGGGTGAGCCAGGGGGCAGCTGCTCACTGCAATGCGACATCCAGGGATGCGCTCACAAGAGAGTGCCAGCAGCAGCCGAGAAGCCATGAGGAGGGGGCCCGGTGCCACGGCGTGAGTGGGAGTGAGCACAGGCCCAGCCAGCAGGCGCAGACGTCACCACAGCTCACCAAAGCCGTGACCTGCGTACACGGGCACGCTCCACCTGCGGTGCATAAATCCACTGTCCTCCTCATCATCACCTGGGGCGGCTGTTAATGAGTAGCCAGGTGAAAGCATATGGGAGCTAGGCCAAATAAACCCTGGGTCCCATGAACCAGCAGCCTCCGTTTCCCTGGCCCCTCCCCAATGGCAACCATGCCTTGCCAGCCCCCCCCCCCCCCCCCCCCCCCCCCCCCGTGCTCAGGGAGGGTGAAAGAAAAAAACCTCAACCGTGTCCAGAGCTTTGCCAGCAGGCGGGGTGATGGGTTTGATCTGTGGGATGACAACACATGAGGTCAGCAGTGTTTATAGCAGCAGGTTTGGCTCCATTTCCCTGCCTGCTCAGCCTTGACCTGGGGTTTTATCCCGGGGCTCTGATTAGAAAGTGCCCGTATGGAATCAGCAACGGTTTTCACCGCAGACCTGCTCCTTGTACCCGGTCACGGTTTGCTGGGCTCCGGGCAAAGAGCAGCACTCTGCTGTGGTTTGCTGTCGGTGGTGGCAGAGCCGGGGGAAGCAAGCGGGCACTGTGCCCATGCCCGCACCCATGGGATGGGCAGTGCGCCAGGGGCGAGGAGCGCTCGTTTGAGCTCAAACCCAGGGGGCGGAGGGGGCACTCAGGCATGTGTCCTGCAGCACACAGGGAGCCCAGGGCCACTACCCTGGGCCAGCGGGATGATGACACACCAGCACTGGTCTGCCAAGAGTGCTGAGCTCTGATAGAGACATCCCCTTCTGATGATCAGTGAGACGCCCTGCCATCCCTCCCAGGGGATGCAGCATTGATCCACTCCTGCCATGCCAAAGCCATGGTTCAACAGGCTTGGCAGCTAATGACCTCCTTAGTCCAATGGTGCAAAGGTCTCCAGCACAGGAGGGGACCCACAGGGGCTGGGACACCAGCCTGGTTGTCCCCGGCTCTGGGGAGGAATACGCCATGCTGCTAAGGGGCACATGAGGCTCTGAAACCCCCTGTCCCCCTCAGTGTCTCCTGGCTCAGCCCTGTTCATCCCCCAAAGGCTGCAGGATGGAGCGGAAGCCCCCAAACCACCACCCCCTGGCACTGGTGCCAGTGTGCGAGCATGCTGCTGAGCCAGCACCGTGCTGGGGGACCCCCAAGAGCTGGGGAACCCCATTGCTGTGGGAGCCCCAGCCCAGCGCCAGCCCCATCCTCCTGCTGTGTGCATAGCTGTGGTTGCCTGCATGGAAATGGCGTCCGTAGTGTAGCGTGTGTTGCCCTGTACACCTGGACTGCTGTGGGCTTGCCTCAAATAAAGATGGTGATGAAACACTTGGCTGGTCCAGGGGTGCACTGGGGTTCCCTGATTCCTGGCCAGGCGTGGGGTCCCCACCTTCCACGACTCCAATGCGAGGTGCCTGATTCAGGGCACTGGGCTGAAGGGGCGTTGTCAGTAGCAGCACGATGGAGCAACACTCGGTGGGAGCTGCAATGGGCTAAATTTGGAGCCTGCAATTTTTTTAATTTTTTTTTTCCCTGAGCAGGGTCTAAATTTAGCAGGTGCTGGTCACCACCCCCCCTCCCAGCCCTGGCTCTCCAGGCGCTTCAGCTCTTCCCAGGGCACCCCTGCAGCCGCACACCCGCCTGCCCCACGACTGCACTCAGCCCCCATCACCTCTTCCTGCACCGGGTGGCAGCAAGAGGCCCCAGGGGTGCTGAGCAGCTCCCGGGTGGTGTGGGGCCACATCTGTCTTGGGTCACAGGTTATGCTCAGCTCTGCAAAGATCCAGCTTGTCCCCAGCAGCCTGCCTTGCTCGCTGGCCCAGGTTTTGCCACCTGCCTGCCCGTGCATCATCTGCTAATTTTACCAGCGGTGATTTAATCCTGGTTGCCTTTGTGCAGAGGGGAAGTGAGAGCGCCAGTGCCTGCAGAGCCCCCCGGGAGCGTTCCCCAGGTGGCAAGGACACCCCGTGCCCTCTGCGTGCTCCCCTGTCCCAGCATGCAGGCACCCAGCAGGCAGCGTATTGTGGCAGGCCCTGCCATTTCACCCAGGACATGATGGGACACAAGCTACCTGCCTTTACCAGCCTCAACCCTGGGAGACGGTGGTGGCCCTGGAAGCTCATCAGTACCCCAACATCGACAGAGAAATTCCCACCAGTAGCCCAGAGACATGCTGGGCAGCTCTCTCCAGGACACGACCAAGTCCATGCCCTGAAGCTGAGGATTTCAAAATGGTCAGGACAACCCCATACCAACAGGCTTCCTAAGATACCCCTAGGCATCTTCCCAGGATTGGAGCAGAAGGCTCCTCTCCTTCCCAAGTTGAGAAGAGCAATATTTAACTGAGCACTATCCCTTGTTTTTCCTTTCCCAGTCTGACTCCACAACAACGTGATGCCTCCACACAGTTCATTTATCCAGTGCAATATCTGCTGTGTCCTCCACAAGCAGCAAGTCTCCATGGCAGGTCTCACCACCTTCAGTTACGGATGGGGAAATGGAGGCACTTGGCAGAGCAATGCTGCAGGGCAGGGGGGGGGCCCTGGCAGGCCCCCGGCAGCGTGGCTCTGTCCCAGGCTCGTTCCCAATTCTCATTTGCAGTCCTGCAAGGGCTTGCGTCCATGAACCCACTCAGGGGGGATCCGTGGCCAGGGCAGCCCCAAAGTCCCTGCCAGTGGGAACTATTTTCCCTATGGCCACTGCCAAAGAGTCTTTCTCAAAGGCAAACCTGCCTCCAGGGTGCCTGCAGGGGAAAGGCTGCCGAAGCCGCCACTCAGGCTTGGGTTAACCCGGGGCTCGCAGGGGGAACCTGTGACACGGCCCTGCTGGTGCGAAACCGCCTCCCGAGAAAGCAGAAGGGACCCCATGGCGTGCAAGGCCCGGGGTCCATCCCGTCTGCTGACCTTGCTGTGTGGTAGGTTCTTGGGCATGGCGTGGTCGTCTCCCCCCGCGATCCGGCCCCGTGGGCTGTCCCACCAACCCCCCAAGGCCGCCCGGTACCGTCCCCCAGCCCCCACCCGGAGAAGGCCGCGGCCCCTTTAAATCCTGCGCTGCCCCAGCCCCACCCGCCAGCCTCTTCCCCCTTCTATTTTTTTATGAATGAAAAACGTTCTCGGCGGAGCCATGCAAATCACGCCGCACCCATTGGCTGCCACCGCCCCCTCCCACCCAGCCGGCCTCAATGGTGCTCGGCGGAGCGGCGCGCGGGCGGGCGCGCAGCGGCCCTGCGGCCAATCAGACGGCGCGAGTGGCCGAACGGCGGCTCCCCATTGGGCGGTGCGGAGGGTAAACAAGAGGCGGGGGCGGGGCGGGGCGGGGCGGGGCGCGGTGCGGTGGAGGCCGCTGGCTCGGGGGCTGCGGCCGGCGCAGAGCGGCAGCGCGGTGCCCGGGCGCGGAGCGACGCGGCGCCTTCCCCGGCCCCGGCTCGCTCACGGCTCGCCCCGCTGCGGCTGAGCCCGCGGCGACCCGGCCGGGTACGCGGGGCCCGACGGCGGGGACGCGGCGCGGCGCGGGGCGGGGGCGGTGTTTATGAATGGCGCGGGCCTCGCGGTGTGAATGGCGGGGGGCGCGCGCGAGCGCGCGCGCGGGGTGGGGGTGGGGAGAAGGCGGAGTTTATGAATGGGGCGCGCGGCGCGGCGTGGGAACGGGCCCGGCTGCGGTGCGGCCCTGCAGCGCCGAGCACTGGCAGGGGCGGCGGGAGGCGAAGCGGCCCTGCCCTGCCCTGCCCTGCCCTGCCCTGCCCTGCCCTGCCCTGCCCTGCCCTGCCCTGCCCTGCCCTGCCCTGCCCTGCCCTGCCCTGCCCGCCGGTCTCCCTCCTCCCGCTCCCACGGCGCGTGATGTCACGGCCGTTTCTATAGAAACTGGGTGACATCACGAGCCGGGGGGCTGCGACCCGCCAAGGCAGGAGCGGGCCGGCTCCCCGGGGAGCCGCGGCGGCCCTGCACGCGCAGCGAGCCAGCCCCGGGGGCCCGATCCTGACCTCCCCTCCGCCCTCCAGCCGCCCACCTGCCGCAGCCCGGGCGGGACCCCCCTTCCGGGGCCGGCGTCGATGCTGAGCGGGCCGGGGGCACTGCCCGCCTCCCCCGCGCCATGGACGGCTTCTATGACCAGCAGGTTCCCTTCACGGGCCCCGGGGTAAGTTTGCCCTGTGCCCCCTCCCTGTTCCCTCTTAGGCCGCCCCAGCCTTGGGGACACCCCATCCTTGGGGGCTGCCACCTTCCCGACCCGCTCTTGCCCTGCTTGTTGCAGAAGTCCTGCGCAGAGGAGGGCCGAGGCCGGCCGGGGTCCGATAGGAAAAGGAAATTTTTGGAGACCGACCTGGCCCACGACTCAGAAGGTAGGCAGGGCTGGCCCAGGCAGCCGTGGCCCCACGAGACCACTCTCCTTGCCTTCATCGGTTTAGAAATAATGCTGCAAATAATGGCAGTTTTATTTTATTCTTTTGCGGAGTGCATAAGTCTTTCACTCTGTTCCAGAGCTCTTCCAGGATCTCAGCCAGCTCCAAGAGGCCTGGCTAGCTGAAGGCAAGTCTTCACCTCCGCCTTTTGCTGTGTAAAATCTTGCCACGAGCATTTTTTTGAGAACTGAAAACACCATAAAACCACTTTTTTTTTTTATTATTTTTTTTTTAGCTCAGGTCCCCGATGACGAACAATTTGTCCCAGATTTCCAGTCTGACAACTGTAAGTGACTGTTCTGGGTTTTCATTCTCCGGGGGGAAAACGTTTGGGTGCCTGTGCAAAACCTCATGCTGGGTTTGGAGCCACTTCCTTGGGAAAGCAGTTGTTGCTGGGGCTGAAACCGTGAAATCACGGACTTTTGGGAGAAAGTACATGTGGTTTGGGTTCATCAAGATGAAACTTGCAATGTCCTGTCTTTTGTAAGTAAGTGGGGAAAAGTATAGCCAAATGCATGGAAATCTCTCTCACTGATCTCTGGGCTCCCCTGAGACTTGCTGCTTGTTCATAGTAATGTTGATTTGCTCCTTTTCCTTTTCAAATGGATGTGAGAGCCCGTGCTGGGCTCCTTGGTTAGCCACAATCTCTGCAGTTTCTGGAGCTTTTTACAGTCCTGGCCCAGCGCTGTTGGCAAGAGCGGACCTGAGCGGTGAAACTTGAGCTGCTTTAAGCAGCATTAATCACTGGCAAGCAAGCGTGTTTAAAAGGAGGCCAGTGAAAATGCAGTCCCTCTTGAATTGCATAAGAGTGAGAGTTGTTTCTGAGCCTTGGTTCGTTGCTGGAATGGGTTAGCAGTGAGGGCAGGGGCTGGTTAATGGCGTGTGGTGCTTGCGCAGCTCTCGGGCTCTGGCTCTCCTGGTGTTGAAGGCTTGGTTGGAGGGGAAGGGGGGGATCAGGATGTTTTGAGTCGTTACCTGGCAAACAGAAGTAGTAGCTTGGTGTTCGTGGCTGGGTTTTGCTGCTGAACCAGACAGCTACAGAACTTAAAGGAAATCAAATTTAGCCTGCAGTCGAACAGATTTTTTCGTTCCAGCTTTGTCACAGCATGCAGCAAGGCTATCTTCTCCTACAGTAAACGCATGTTAATTATTGCCCTTTGATTACTTCTGAGTGGGAAGCTTGCCATTAAACTGTTCCAGACAGCCCAAGTTTCAGATGCGCTTTTTTTCCTTGTCTCCCCTGAGATAAAAGGCGAGCCCAGAGTCAGAAACGCAACTGGCTGTTGACATCCTAGTGCAGCCCGGCAGCTCTCGCTTGGAGCGGTAGAAACTGCAGCATGCGTGGGAGGGTGGCTCTTAGGGCTGAAGCTGTTTCCAATGCCTTTTGGCAGTCTCTTGTTTCCTTGTAACCTGAAGAGCTCAGAGAGAAGAGACAAACTTTTCTGGGCAATGCAGGGAAAGGGGAGGGGTGGGGGCAAGGGGAGGCATTTGGTCAAGACTCTTAAAATGTTCTCTTGACCTGCTCGGCCTCTGCAGATCCAGCATTGAAACAACTTTGCCACTTGAAAGGAGATCTTCCTGTGTGACTCCCCGCTATGATAACCTTCCTTAACTTCCCAGGGAGAGAGAAAGCAAAGGTTTCCCTCGCTGTCATGCCGAGGGCTGTGCTGGCTGGGGGGACTCAGACTGGGGTGGAGGGGGATGGGGAGCCCGGCTTTTCCGTACTAGCACTGGAGAGCATTCAAGGAGGAGAAAGTCTCTAGCTTACAGCTTTCTGTCCCCATCTTCTCATTTCACTCTGGTTTTGAACTGTGTGGTGTAGGAAGAAAAAGAGGAATAAATCTGGTGCAGCCTCCCCCCTGCACCTGGGTTTCTCTAGTGGGGACGTGCTCCTTTCCCAGGCTGGGGTTCACATTGGGGTTCAGTGCCCATTAGCTCCTGGGGGAAGGGAAATCCTTCCCTGTTCCGTACGGATGTTTGTGGGCATGCATTGGACTCAGTTCTTGCAGTTGTGTAGCTCCATGCCTTTTCCCTGAGAAAGCTGCTGCTCTCTTATCCCCAGCAAGCCAGCTCTGTCTCCTGCTCGTGGCCCTGGCATTCCCAGGGCCAATCTTCCTTGACCCAGTAGTAAAAAGGGACAAACCAGGCTCGGTTTTGACCCCATTGCTGGGGGGAACACCACCATGTGTGCTGCGCCAAGTCTCGGAGATGCTCCGAACCTCAGCATTGTTCTCACCTTGCTAAAAAACCCTCATCGCACGGCAGCTGCCTGCAGCTCGGCTGCTGCCTGCTCACTGCTCCTGATTCTGTAGCTGAGGTCCCTGGCAGACACGGGCTTAAAGTTGGGGTTTGGCAGCAAAATGTCACAACATGCCGGAGGGCGGCGAGTCGCAGCGCTGGGGAGGAAATCCTGCCATAGGGATGGGGAAAGCAGGGCTCCTCGGAATAAGTGATACGTTGTTCTTGGCACCCTGGACCAAGCAGCAAGAGGCCAGGTTCGGTGCTTGTAAGCTACCCGGAGAAGCGGCAGATTCTCCTGGGAAGGTGAGGAGGCTGTGGGTGACTCCAGCAGATCTCACCACACTGGCCATCATGCCACATCATCCCTAGCCAGGTGTAGGTGTGGGTTCGCTGGCGGCACGGTCCCCAGGAGAAGGGTATATATGTTACAATGTTATATCTTGATTGGTTGTTTAAATAACTGGGGAGCGATGGGGTTGTGCTGGGGAGATCAAGCACCACCGGAGGCTTTGCCTTTTGCAGGGGTTTGCTCCAAGGGGATTTGTGGCCCCCTGTATGGGCGGCGCTTGGCTAAAGCCATGGGCAGGGCGCAGAGCAGGGTTTCTTACAAACCAAAATGAAAGCAGGAGGTTTGTTTCTGAGGAAGGGCTGTTTAAACAAAGGAAAGCAGGCTGGCTTCTATTTCTGGCTCCTCTCCTGGTGTGACCTTGGGTGCGTCCTGTAACACCAGGGGATGGAGGGGCAGGTGCGGAGGTCGGCTCCCAGGTGATGGCTTGAGCGGGTGCCAAGGTCACCAGATGGTGGCCGGGCTGGAAATGGTGGTTTGGTTGCCTTCCAACCAAAGGTTGGCTTGGGCAGCAGATGCCACCAGCAAAGCCAGTGTCCTCCAGGCTCGGCCTCTTAGAGGTGCCTTCATGCTGATGGTTGGGAACAACCTGCCCTGTCCCCCACCAAGGGATTCACCAGCAATTCAAGGCCCCGAATGGCTTTGGGATGTCGCCTTTCCTATGGGAGACTTCTTGGCTGAAGGTTGATGCTTGGGGCATCTCCAGTTTGGCTGGCAGTATGGCACTGTGGGGGTACGCCTGAGCCCCCCCCATCCTCCCCTCCTGGTTGTGCTGCCTTACTGGCCAGGCACAGCAGCGGCACATGTGGCCAGTCCCCTTGCCCAGCCTCTCTGGGGACCATCCATCCTCAGGGGCTAAAGCAGCCCAGAGAAGGGCTGTCAGGCACCTATGGGTGCTCTCACTGCTCCTGTGGCTCAGTCCCAGCACGGGTGTGCCGAGGCGCGTTCTCTGGCCCTGTCTATAGTTAAGCTGCTCCCTCTGCCTTTTTTTATATATTTTTTTTAGCTTTTTATTATAGTGATGAGCACAGGACCGGAAAGGTTAAAAGCGCTTGCACATCCAACGTGCCTTTGAGGCGTTGGATGCTGGGGCAGGACATCCCCTTCCCTGGGAACCCTCCTGCCGCCTTCCCTTCTCCCTGCCTGGCCGCTTGCTGCCAGGGACCCAAAACCAGCTCCTTCCCCCCGAGAGCCACACCACCAGCCTCAGTGACCCCCTTGACTCCCACCACCAGCCTCACCGCCCTGGCCGGCCATGAGCTTGGCGGCAAGAGCACATCTTGCCGAGCAGCGCCAGCCGGCCCCGTGGTGTTTGTGTAACGAATCCAAACGTTGCACAAAGCCTGGGCTTGGCCAGCTGGTCTCTGTTAGGATCTTAAAGCTCGTTTCCCTTTTCTTGAATGGCAGTGCTTAGCTCTGGAGAATTTTTTTTTTTTTTTTTTTTTTTTTTTTTTTTTTTTTCCCCCTGGCCACATGAATGGAGCGTTCGAAGTTGTTTGTGAATGGAGGGTGGTGCCTGCTCGGAGACTTTTTTTTTTTTTTTTTTTTTTTTCAATGAATAACCAGACCCCATTGTATGGCTGGCGGAAAAACAACCCGCTCCAACAACACGGAGCCTGTTAGGGAGAAACATGCTCGTGATAGGCAGCTGGAGCCCTTCCAAACCCAGTTCCCCTTCGCTTTGCCGTGGCTCACGGGGCGCCCGGGCTTTGCTGCCACCACGCCATCCCCCCATTAAGGCTAGAAATGCTGAGAGCAGCAAAACCTCACTGGGGGGGGAAGGAGGAGGGGGATAAATCCGGCTTGGGAGCCGGTGGAAGGCGCGCGGGGGGCTGTGCTGGCTCAGCGCTGGGCTTCGTGTTTCAAATCCTCCTCGAGGGGGGTTTTATGCCCTTGGTACCAGCTGTGCTGGCCATTGGGGGGCGGGGGGAGTCATCAGCTCTTTAAAGGTTTTGACAAATTAGGGGAGCAGCTAATTACCTGGCAAGCTGTGAACAGTTGTCCTGGAGCTATTTGTTCCTCTCTGCCATAGCTGGGCTGTGTTTAGACTTTGCATGAAGCTAATACTCCACTTCCGATTAGTCTTGGCTCTCCTCTGCAGGCACTATTTAGGTAGAGATCTCAGAGGCGCTTTCCCTTTCCTAGAGCGCCTGCTTTTAGAAATTAATTAGGTTAAGCGTATTTTACTTGGTTTAAAATTATATATAGCAAGTGGGCTTGCGGGGCTGGGAAGGATCGGGGTTTAATGGGACGTTTGCCACTTGAACTCATACAATTGCAGGACCCTGGGCCTGAGTCCCCTTGGAGCACCTTGGCTGGGGGAAGGTGGATCCCATTTAGCCACTTGCTGACTCTCTGGCCAGCGAATTGGGAACTGGGTATGCCCCAGCAAGGGCAAGCGGGCTGCTGTGTCCTGCTTACAAGCTCTTGGAGCTCCAGGCTGTCAAGCCCCCTTGTTCCTTGCCCCATGGCTCAGGGAGGCAGCCGCTGCCCGCAGTGCCCAGGCTCATCTCCCCTTGCTGAGGGGCTTTTGGCCTAGCCCGGGCATGTCTCATCCATGGCTGTTGTCGAGCTGCCTGTTCCCCTTGCTCTGCCCCCTCTTGCCCTGTGCCATTCACCTCTCGGATCCCAGTGGGGAACAATTTCCCCTCCATGAGTGATGTCCTGGGCTGGAGGGACTGTCCCAGCCCCTGGGAGCTCTGCCCTCCCCTGCAGAAGACAGCCTGGCCATCCTGGCTCAGTCCACCAGCACGTCAGGGTCTGCTGGGGCATCCTCCTGCTGTGGTTCGGTTGCCTGATGCTGCTGAGGGGGGGTAATTCAGCACCTGATTCCTGAGCAAAGAGCACCCAAGGGTGAGCCCCATCCTCTTTCTCGTTGCAGTGGTCCTGCACGCCCCACCTCCAGCAAAGATCAAGCGGGAGCTGCACAGCCCTTCCTCGGAGCTGTCGTCCTGCAGCCATGAGCAGGCTCTCTGTGCTGGCTATGGGGACAAGTGCCTCTACAACTGCTGGTAGGTAGTAGAGGGGGCTGGCTGCTGTCTGCAGACCCCTTGGATCATGGCATGGGGACTCGTCTTGCTTGTCAGCCTCCACCAGGTGAAGGTGTCCTCATTACTGTCACTGTCAGCCCCTCTCCCCTCCGCAGTGCCTATGACAGGAAACCCCCTGACGGGTTCAAGCCATTAACGCCGCCCGCCACACCGGTGTCTCCTGCGCACCAGGGATCAGCCCTGCCGCTGCCGGCCCCAGCTGTGCAGGCAGCTGCCCATGGGGTGGCCCCAGCCCCGCACCCGCTGCAGGAACAGAGGCAGCAGACCTTCGCCGTGCCGCGGCCGCCTCACCCGCCCATGCACATGCCAAAGATGATGTCTGAAAACCAATACCCCGCAGAGCACAGGTAGGGCTTCCCACACCCAAGCAAACGCTGGTGTCTTGTGGGTGTTCATGGGGACTTTGGCCCTTGTGGGATGGATTGGTGGCCTCAAAGTGTGGGGAGGGAAGGGGGATGCCTGTCCCCTTGCTGCAGTCACGGACCATGGGCCAGACATTGCTGCCTGGGGGGCACATGGAAGCCAGTGCGGCAAAACTTGCTGCTTCCCACTGGGATCTTGCATCTCTTTCTCCCCACAAGGCAGCTCCCTGCGAACAGGGACCTGCTCCTCCCAGCCCAGGAGACACTGGGCAGAGCCTTCACCTCCCCCTCAGGAAAGGCGAAGGAGGCAGAGGCTGCCGCCTACATTCGTCCCTGCAGCAGCGGGTGATGGTGCTGAGTCAGGGCTCCCGCTCTTCTCTCTCCCACCCGCTGCAGCTTTCTGCCATCCAAGCTGAGCCCTGCCAGGCTGGGTAGCTGCAGGTAGCCCTGTCCTGCCCCCGAGCACTCCCGGTCTGAGGGCCAGTCCTTAGCTCCCCTGTGCATTGCAGGGCATCCCTGTGATTTTGGGGCTGTGGAAGGAGAGACCCTGCTCCCCACTTCCTCTTCAAGCTGTGGCTTCATCCTGCGTCACCCCTGCGTCCCCTGAGGCTTTGCTGGTCCCCTCCCTCGCCCCGGGTTTGTTTGCGCTATTGGTCGGTGGCGTGGCGCAGGTCACAATCAACCTGTGGCTTTGCTTGTGGCCTCCTGGATGCCCTTTGCTGCGGTGACGCCTGCCATGTCACCAGCAGCAGGGTGTCCCCGTTGGGCATGGGGCTGGACGTGGCAGCCTGGCAAAGGCCACGCAGTGGGGCCATGGAAACCCTCAGGATGCGCTTGCAGCAGGCAAGCATCCCTCCCTAGCAAAGCGGGGCTTGGCTCCGGGCGACCTTCGAGCTATGCAGGGGGCTGGCCATGACCCCTCGGGAAGCGCTTTGCCAGCTCTGGGCTTGGGTTTCACTCAGGAAGGGCAGAGGGACGCAGCTCGGAAATGGAGTAATCCCAGCCCGGCAGCTGGGAGGGCTCTGGTTACAAAGCCAAATGGCGCACGGCGGGCCCCGAGTGCAGAGATCGCCTTTCAAGGTGCTGGAGGGTGAGGGGATGCAGCAGCACCCCCTTGAGATGGTCCCTTACCCACCACAGCCAGGAAAGACTGTGCTGGGGCTTGAGTCGGCAGTGGTGGCACCCCGGAGCCGAAAATAGTGCTCCCTGCCACTGAGTTCAAGGTTTAATCCCAGCCGTGCAGGCGGATTAGCAGCCAGCTGGGGCTGCAGAGTGGATTTGGCTTTGCGTAAGCGCCCGCCTGGGTGCAGCATTCCCTGGGCCCCGCAGGTCTGCCTCCCACCCCGGGGGGGAGATTTTACTGGTTTACAGAGATTTCACTGTTGTGGGGTGGTTTTTTTTTTGTTTCCCTTTCCCACTCTTACCCAGATATCCCTGCTGTAGCTCAGGGCTGTCATCATTGTGCAGTGCTTCATTGTGATGGCCCCTGCACTGTCCTGCTCCCCCAGCGGGGCATCCCCAGCACTTGGAGGGGGACAGGGCTCCCCAGCACCCTGCTGGGTCCCCACGGGACTAACCCTCATGGTGGCTGTGTTCCTGAGGAACTGTCCCAGCCTGCTGCGGGTGGGACACAACGCCACCCAAACCACCCCAGGAGCACCCCAGGCTGAGGGCACTGAGTCAGCATGGGGTCCCAGTCTGGGGTGGGAGCTGGCAGCGTGCCAGCAGGACTGACCCCACCACCCCTTGGTAACACCATGTCCCTCTCCCCCCAGGTTTCAGAGGCAGCTGTCGGAGCCCTGCCACCCCTTCCCACCACAGCCCGGGGTCCCAGGAGACAGCCGCCCCATCTACCACCGGCAGCTGTCGGAGCCCCTCGGCCCTACCGCCCCCCGCCCCACTCAGGGATTCAAGCAGGAGTACCACGACCCGCTCTATGAGCATGGTGGCCCTGGCCTGCCTGGCCCCCCTGGCCACAGCTTCCAGCCCCCCATGGGCATCAAGCAGGAGCCCCGGGACTACTGCATCGACTCAGGTGGGTGCGAGTCGGGGGGGGACAGCTGGGTGCTGGTGCCTGGGAGCCGTGGGTTACACCAACGGCACCCAGGGGAGCAGAGCCATTTCTGCCATCTGCGGCTTGCGGGCAGCAGCGCGGCGGGCGCAGGGTTGAGCCTTGAGCAGCGGGTGCCATGTCACCCTGGGGCTCCTGTGGTGCCAGGCTGCTGCTTTGCCTGGTAGATGACTTCTTTTCTTTTTTTTTTTTTTTTCCTTGTTTTTTTTTCCCCCTCTTTTCCCTTTCCAAAATGGGGAGGATAGAGCAGGTGTTCACCAGATGCTGCATGGCGTGGTCTGTGCCATAGCCGTAGGCTGGGGTGCCCTGCAGCACCTGGCAGGTCCCCCTGCAGCCCTGGCCTGAGGCCAGCTGTGACTTCTGGCTGCTGGACCCCACGAGCATCACGGAAAAATCCTCTAATCGCCTTAGGAACTAAAAATACCCCAACTTCAGGATGGAGGCTGGCATGGCTGAGCAGATGGCAGGGGAGGTGTGGCAATGCCTCCCTTCCTGTGGGGCCTGAATAATGTGGTGAAAACCCAAGCTGACTTAGACCTTGCTCCCTGCACTCATTCCAGTGCACCCCCTCCCCGTAAATCATACTAGTTTTCTCCCAAAGCTGGGTGTGGCAGCTGGGGGTGAGTGCAGTGGCCCAGGGTGTGCCAGGGGAAGAGATGCCCGGGCTTGGCTGCAGGACATGCTTAGGGGGGAAGATGCTGTCGAGTGCTTGGTGGGACCCATGGGACATACTTCCTTAATGCCACCTTCATCTCCCTCGCAGAAGTGCCTAACTGCCAGTCCTCGTACCTGCGGGGGGGCGGCTTCCCCAGCAGCCATGATGGTGAGTGCACCCTGGCCTCCTCCAGCTCATGGGCATCCCTGGCGTGTCCTGTCCCATCCCTCCCTCAGGACAGGCGGACCCCACCCCCCCCCTCAGGCTGACAGAGCTGCCAGGCACCCCAAAAACACCCGCAAGAGCACTGTGGTGCCTGTGAGAGCCTGCATGCAAGCAGCACCAGCACTGCTGCTAAAAATAGGACCTGTGCTATGCAGCCGACGGTCCCTGTGAGCATGTTGAGAGGGCACAGCAGTGCTGCGCCACGTAATCCAGGATAACACGCCAATGTAGCTGCTAAGAGGGTTTTGGTTCCCCCAGCTCCCTGGGGCGAGGGCGGGGACAGAGCTGCATGGTGCTCAGCCGGCAAGCTGGTGTGATGCTGCCAAAATAACTGGGGACAGGACTGCTCCTGGTGCTGGTGGACGGGGTCTTGGTGCTGCATTGGGCCAAGCCAGGGTATTTTTGGGGTCTGTCTGGGGTGGTGGAGGGGCCCTGTACTCACTGAAGGTCTTTTCCCCGTAGGATTTTCATATGAAAAGGACACACGATTATATTTTGATGACACATGCGTGGTACCGGAGAGGCTGGAGGGTAAGAATCCAGCCCCAGAGGAGGGCTGGAGGGATGATCAGGGCTCATGGAGGGAGATTCAGGGCCAGGGCTCCACAGCAGCCAGCATTTAAGGCCAAGCTGTGCTGGTGCAGTGCTCTTGAGAGCTGCTGAGCATCATCCTGTGTGCCTGCTTGGCGTCACCACTGTGCTCCATCCCCGTCCCTGCCACCCACCCCGAGCCTTGCCTGCCTGCAGCAACGTCCCTAGCACCTCTCCCCCTCCAACCCTGCGGCCTGATCTCACACGGAGGGTCCTGGTACCGGGGCGAGCCCAGTGTCACTGTGTGTGTCCCCTGCTGGGTGGCATAGCCCGGGAGAGGGGCAGAGCTGGGATGTTTAACCAGCTGTGTCTTGGTGTGGGCAGGTAAAGTGAAGCAGGAGCCCACCCTGTACCGTGAGGGCCCTCCCTACCAGCGGCGCGGGTCCCTGCAGCTCTGGCAGTTCCTGGTCACCCTCCTGGACGACCCTGCCAATGCTCACTTCATCGCCTGGACTGGACGGGGCATGGAGTTCAAGCTGATTGAGCCTGAGGAGGTACGGGGGGTCCTGTCCCAGCACCCGGTGTGCCGGAGCTGGGGCTGCAGCCTGGGAGCTGCTGTGGGGAAAGCCTGGGGGTGGCGGGGTGGGGGGCTGGATCCTTCCCGTGCAACACAGCAGTTCACATTCACACTTGAAGTGAGACACGTATCTCTCTGGGCAGCTTTTGAGGGCAAGAGGGAAAAGCCAGCTGCCTGTCTGCGCTAAGCAGCCGTAGAAATTTGCCTTTAATCTCCTCTGCTGCCTCTTGACATGTGCTCTGCTCCCGGAGCTGCCAGCGGTCACCAGCCACAGTGGCATTGCCTCTGTGCCATGCCTTGGGTGTCTTACTCAGCCATGGCTCCTTCCCTCCCAAACTGCTCTGCTGCTTTGCCCTGAGTCCCCAGCGGCGTCTCTGTGACGGCATGGTGCTGTGCCGGAGCCATGCAGCTCTGCAGGAGGGTGACGCAGAGGAAGAAGCTGTTTGGGCAGTAATTGAAAGCAGCTGTAGCGCCAAGCTGCGCATTGTGGGTAATTACCCATAATATCTCTTGCACAGTGAATGGAAATTGTGTTTTTTTGAAGCAGCTTTTTTGGCAGGCTCCCCTAATCAAATGTCTTTTGATTCGGCCCCGGGTTTGGCGGTGGCAGCGTTGTGGCAGTCGGCACTTGGAGCATTTATCGCAGCAGGCGGGGAACTTCTCCAGGACCACAGTGATGCTTTAGCCCCTGGCTGCTCCAGCCCCAGAAACAACCCCCTACCCCACATTTTGGTTGTGATTTCCTTTGAGGACTGATGTCCAAGCCCCAGCTGGAGCCTTCACAGCTGCCACCTTTCTTCCTCCAGGTAGCGCGGCGCTGGGGCATCCAGAAGAACCGGCCAGCCATGAACTATGACAAGCTCAGCCGCTCCCTGCGCTACTACTACGAGAAGGGCATCATGCAGAAGGCGAGTGACCCTGCTGCCACAGGGGGGTGGGTGGAGGGTGTGACAGTCCTCTGCTGTCACCTGGGCATCCTGGGGCACAGCAGGAGGGGTGCTGGCTCCAGCGTTGGTCGTGCTGTGCTTGTTATTCCCCAGAGGGGAAGGTGCAGGGCACCTCTCATGCCCTCCTCCTCCTCGCAGGTGGCTGGCGAGCGGTATGTCTATAAGTTTGTCTGCGACCCCGATGCCCTCTTTTCCATGGCCTACCCTGACAACCAGCGCCCCTTCCTGAAGACTGAGCCTGACTGCCCGGTGCCCGAGGAAGAGACGGTGCCACTGACACACTTTGAGGACAGCCCGGCGTACCTCCTAGAGATGGATCCTTGCAGCAGCCTTCCCTATGCGGAGGGCTTTGCTTACTGACTCGGCCAGCTGGCAGAGCCACAAGCACTAGCGCATCCACTTTGGGCAAATATGGTTTTCTAAAGAATATTTCTTGCTGTTCGTAAGGAAAAAAAACAAACCAACAAAGCACGCGTGTGCACACACAAATTGGAGGAATCTAAAATGCCCCCTGTGTGTCACCGCTGAATTCCCACCCTTACTGTCCAAGGGCTAGTGCATAGGACTGCCTGTGGCTAACACCTCCCACCAAGCATTGGCGCAATGTTTTGGGGCAATGGGAGCTAAAGACGCAGTCTCTGACCCAGGCTCTGTTCCTTGCCAGCACTGCGAGGGCTGATGGCTCCAGCAGTGCCCCAGGATGGCTGAGCCGGTGTGGTCGCCTGGCGAATTGTCATGACAATCTGCTTTGCATCGAGCACGATCCGCGTAGCTGCCTTGTGTGGTGGAAAGGGCTTTGATTTGCACAGAGGAGGGATGTGGGGGGCCACCTGGGCCAGCACCCCGGGGCTGATGTGCGCAGCATCCTACCCGAACCCTGAGGAGCCTTCTGCCTTCTTCCTGAACTGACCCTCCCCACCCCACCCTCGTGATATAACCTGATATAACAGTTCCCCAGCCCCCCCCAATCCTGTCTGTGCCCCTCTCACTCCTCCTCCCCAGCTCTGGCTGCGTGCCATGGGTTGCATTTCAGGGGAGGAGACCCTGACACTATCTCCTTCCCTCCCTCCCCCCCCCCCCTTTTTTTTTTCCCCCCCAATGTTTTAGGGGAAAAAAAGTTTCTAAACTGTTTTTTGTAGAGTTTTTTGTATTTTAAGGCAAAGCTATTTTTTGCAGCCTGGCTGCTGTTCCTGGAGTCCCTGGGAATGTCCCCTGGCTTTCCCGGCAGCATGCTTGCTGGGGGGGGGGCCCTCGGCGCCTGTGGCTTGCCAGGACAGCTGCTGAAGTATCTGGTCCACTCCATTTCACCACTCGAGTCCTCTTTCCTGAGGGAGCCAGGGCTGAACCCTGGTGCCAGCTCAGCTGCGCTCCCCACCCTGCTCAGCATGGCCTCGGAGCTGGGCTGTAAGGCCACAGCAGGCAGGGACAGTGGGGTCCCCCACCCTGCTTCCCTCCAGCTCCTCCCCCCTCCCTGCTGCACCTCCTAACACTCCTCCACCACTCATATATTCATACCTGCCTATCCCTCCACCGGCTACATGTTTTTGTTGTAAATGCTGTATAGGAAAATTTTTTTTTTTCTTCCTTAGGTAGCTTTGGTTGGATTTTTTTTTGACTGATTTTTTTTTTTTTTTTTTTTTTTTTTTTTTGGAAGTATGAAGATTAACTCTGGGTAGACTTGGTTGCTCTCCCCATGGTGGCTCACCTATGGGGAGCATTTGGTTGTGGGAACCCCACGTTGGGGACAAGGTTTTAACCATTTGCTTGGTGTGGCAGGTCTACAGTGCAGAAAGGGTTAATCTGAGGACTGATTTGAAATAATCTTTACTTGAGCAGGGCTATGTATCTCCTGCAAAGCTGCATTACATTCTGTACTGTGTACAATAAAGGATCTTGCTTTCTGTTCCTCTCTGGCTGCCTGGACTCCTGCTTTCCCTGTGCCATAGTATGCTGGCCAGGCTGGGAGGGAGCCTCTAGATATGCTTGTGGGCATGGAAGTGGTCCAGGGTACAGCCTCTCACTCAGGGCATGCAAGGCTGTGTGTCCATAGGAGCTGGGACTAAGTGGGGGTCTAGGTCACCAGGACAGGGCTGCCCTCTCCCCAGCCCTGGGTCTAGATGCTGCTGTGGCTTTCACAAAGCCATGTCCAGTGATAGGATCCATTTGAAACAGGGGTGGCTTCTCCCCAGCAAGGTGCAATTTAATATTGCTTCTTCCCAAGGGTTTCTCAGCTGGTAGGTCCAGCTGCCTCTGTCCCTTTTGCTCTCCCCTGGAAACCCAGGCCCCCCACCATCAAGCAGGGCTAAAGCTGGTGGGGACCTCTCAGCATTGGCACCCGGTGAGGAACTGGTTCCAGGACCTCCTGGCAGTGGTCCCCCCAGGACTTACTGGCCCCGTTTCTAGGCTGGAAAAAATCCCCACAGAGCAGCAGAGTCTGCAAAAGGCTGCAGGAGGTGGGTGGAGGGCAAGGGCTGCTCCAAAAGGACTTGACTCAGTTGAAGGGTCTGTGTTTCCCCTGATGGGCTGGAGAAAAGCTCAAACATCCTAGAACTGCCTGGTTGCATTGGCCTCTATTTTAGTAGGTCAAAGCAGGCTGAGCTGGGGTGTCCACTGGCTCCTAGCCCCATCCCTGTGCAGGGTGCTGGGGTGATGCTGCTGGAGACACCAACAGCTCTTCGCTTGCAGGCTGTTTTCATAGCTCCATCCCTAGATATGGTAGTGGAGAGATACAAGGCCCTTACATGCTGCAATGCTCTTATGTACTGCACCTCACTTTAGTCCATGCCTGGCTGCTAGCAGATCCTTGAGCTGCTCTTCTTCCATTGTGCCTGAAGTATTAGGCTGAGCAGAGAAACGTGGCTGTCTCCTAGCCCAGGCAGGATGACCAAATACCTAGCAAAACCAATTCACCTGGCATGAAGCCTTCCAGGAATTAAATCAGCTGCTCAGCCCCTGAAGGCATCTCCTCACACTCCCTAGGGAGCTCCATGGCACCAAGCCTTGGAGTTTTGGCAAGCAAGCCTCTAACTGATGCTTAGGTAGGCTCTCCTGTGCGGGCAACCCGCAGCCATCTAGCAGCAGGGAGACGTTCAGGTGGGAGGGAGCTGCGGGACGAGTCCTCCTTGCTGTGGCAGGGCCGGGGCTGTGGCAGGGCCTCTGGGCACCCACAGGCAGTAGCGCTGCCACACCCTGCACCCACACAGGGCTCTCGGTACAGTGAAAACCCCCATCCCAGGCACATACCCGTAGCTCATGCCGGCCTCCCAACCCTATTGTGTTTTTATTTTCTACAAAGCTTTGTCCTCTGCCTAAGACTGCAAAAATCAAGTTAAACAAGAGGGGATGCAAAAAACCTTGCTGGCAATTTGAGCTCCAGACAACAGTGCTCAGTAATCCCACCTTGATGGGGATTTCAGCAGACTGAGTCCTGGTGCTCAGGATGGAGCAAGAGGAAAACAGAGCCACCGGCAGTGCTGCCGGCAGGCAGATGGCCCAGGGTGGCGGGATTTCAGCACGGCAAGTGTGTGGGACCAGTTATGCATGGCGCACATGAGCAGATGAGGCAAAGCTTTTCAAAGCCTTCATCGAGCAGCTTGCCACGCCACAACCCAACCAGCCCTGCAACTCCTGCTGCAGGCAGGGCTGGGGGGCCCCACGAGCATCCCATGCACTGCTCTTGCCAAAAGGCGAGGATAAGAAAAGAGGCGTTTTTTCTATTTCAGCCTGTCGGTGCTGGACAAAAGGGTTCAGACCTCAGAGGGTTTGATACCAAGTATCAAACTTGGTATACTCAGGGTATCGAGAATTTGCTCCTTTAATCCTGCTGCGCATCATGCCTCCCTCTGCTGCACACAAGAGGCTTTTGCTCCATGCAGAGTGGATGGAGCTGCCTTGGGTGCACAGTCCCACTCATTCCCCCGCCCCTCCCGAGGGCGAGGGACAAGCCACCGCTACTCAGCGTCCTGCCTGCAGCCCCCAGGGAAGGGGACAAGGGCTCCCAGGCAGCCTGGAGGCTGGGCTAGCATTTTCTAGCAGTGGGGGAGATGGACGGGAAGCAGGTGGAAAAGCTTTCCTGCTCTCTGCACACCTCCTGCCCCATCGACCGCCACTCCAGGGCACAGGGACAAGCCCTCCTTGGCTATGCTCTGGCGTGCAGTGGGATGGGGAGCCAGGCCAGGGAGCACCACCACGGCCACCATCACTTTCCTCCAGGACTGGAAATGGCCAGGGCAACCACTGCCTCATCCCCAGGACTGGCCACCTTAGTTCCCTCCTCACACACCCCAGCACCGTCTGCCTCCTGCCTTCCTCCTGCTCCCCCCGGCTGCTGGGGAGGATGAAGAGGAGCGAGCAGAGAGGATGGGAAGGACAAAGCAGCATTTTGGGGAAGATTCAGACATTCAGGCTGGGCAAAATCCTGGTGCTGGCATCAGCCTCTCCAATGCTCCACATCACTGCTTCCACCTCCCACTCAGGTCATGGGGTAACAAGGCCATCGGTGGTTCAGGGTGAAAAACAATTTGTGATACTGTGTGAGCAGAAAATAAAATGGCAGCTGGTATTGAATGGCAATAAATGTGTTTTTCCTATTTTATTCTCTTTACAGTCTTATAACGTGCACCAAGCCTATTCCCTCCCTGGAATAAGAGCTCAGCTTTACCCGATAGTCCAAAAGCTGTTCAAATGAGAGGTGCATGTTAAAAATTATTTGGAAAAGAGGAGCCTATAAAAAGGAGCCCATAATTATAGTTCTTTATAGCATAATTCACTGAGTGGACTTCTGCTCTCCCCATCTCAGAAGGATATAGCTGGACTGGAAAAACATTCAAAAAGCAATAGAGATACCAAAGGTCTGCAGCACCTCTTATACAGGAGTATATAAATAATCTAGCACTTCTGTTTGGGGCAGGATTTGTGACTCAGGGACTTCATATTTAATAGCTCATGATGGAGTTTTCCATCCCTGACTGGAAGAGCATTTGTGGGAAGAATTACTGCCCACACAGCTCATTCTTATGGCAGCCAGCAGGACCAGCAAGCCTGGCACAGCCACCAAGACCAGAGGTGCTGCGTGGTCAGTGGCGGCTCTGCACAAGCAGTGAGACACAGCTCCCACTTGGCCAACCTCCCTTTGCCCCTCACGGTGGCCTCACGCCTGCGCTTTGCAGCTTGTGCATGTGGCTGCTGGCTGCCCTGGCCAGAGAGGTAGGTCACATCGCAGCAGCTCCTCTCTTCCCTAGCTCTTCAAGCATTTGATTTTTTCAGTAAGTGGGTGAATTTGGCTTTTAAAATACCCAGAGTGACATGAATGGCTGCATGTGTGAAGCTAACTTCAATATGGGTGAGCTCCAGCAAAAGCAAAAATTTGGGCTGATGAGTAAAAGGTGAGGGCCATCCACCCACCAGGCGCTGTGCTATCACCCAGGGGTGTGCAGGGCACACAGCTCCCTTCGCATTGGTTTGGCACCACCTCGTGGGTATCCTTCTTCTGCTCCTGGCCACCATGGTGTTCTGTGGCCCTGTAGCACAACGTGTTAGCACAGCTGGAAAGATCTTTGGTATCCAAAATACAATTGCATTTATACCTGCAGGCTGGAGCACTCGCATGTCAGGGAGGACTTCAGCTCCAGCCTTTGTCCTGGGGCTTTATTCTGCTTTGGGCTACAGGCAGGCAGACTTTCATGGGAGATGTGTGGCCAGATCAACCACTCCGTTTCCCACACCTGGGCAGGCTGTAGGTGGAGGGACACCACTGAAACCACCTTCTCCTGTGCTCCCATTGAAAAGAAAGCAGGGGCCACACAAATACCTCAGAGTGTCTGAGACCTCCAGTGCTGAGTTTCCAGCCACTCACAAGGCAATAATACCATAATAAGCCACTAAGTGGCTTTTGAAACCATTAGCCAATTGCTGCATTAAATGCTCTCGGTGCCACAGGGGAGGCTCTGTCATTCCTCTTTTCGGAGAGGCATCAACAAGAAACTTCCCAGAGGCTCAGGCTCAGTTTGATGGGGGGGTTGGGAGTGGTGGTGTTGCCCCTGCCTTGTTGCAGCAGGAGCAAGCTGGTGTGAGGTCCGTCTTGCATTGGGAGCAGGTGGTGACTGCTTGCTCACCTGGCTGGGTGCACAGCCCTCCGGACAGGATGGGTCCTGGGTGGGGGAGACCCACAGCAGGGGCAAGCCAGAGCAAAAGGTACAAGTGAGAGGTTTTGTTTCAGCTAGCAATGAAAGCAAGGTGAGGGACTGGAGAAGGGAGCCGGGGACTTGTCTGGCATACAAGTACTCAGCTGTAGCATCTTATTTTGAAGGCTTTTTAGTTTAATATAAATAAAACCATCCTGGAGAGAACAGGTAGCAACTGAGACCAGAAACCATGAGCTCCCACAATATTGGGCTAGCATAGCTGTTACCCTTGCAAGGGCTAGCCAAGCTGATCATCCATCTTCCTGCCACAAACTTTGCTAGAAGTCATAAGGGGATCCAGTGAAAGAAGGTTGTCAGATGGTGCAGCCAGGCCAACCCTGGTACCAGCCTGGGCAGCATCCCTGGGCCTGGCATCCTCCGAGTGCCATTCCCCACCTGCTACCCCAACACTTTCCCCTGCAAGGCTGCAAGAGGACGTGCCAAGGGTGACCTGCACCCAGAATTGCAGGAATCTCTTTAAAGAATCAGCGCTTGGCTTTTTGGCTGCCTCGGACCCAGGAGAGGGCAGCAGCAGCCCAGGCTGCAGCCTCAGCTACCCTTTCTGAAGCTCGTCTTCATTTCCTAAGCTGCTCAGAGAAAGCTGAGAAAGAAAAACAATGCATAAAGGGAGCAAGCAAAAAGCAAAAACCCAGTGGGCAGGCTAGCAGTACTCTCTTGGGCCTCAAAATTGTTTGCTTTCAAGGTGGAAGTGGAAAGAAAATGGTCTTTTTTTGACAACAAACTGGAGTGCCAGGGCTTTCCATGGAAGTCTTTCATTCTTTTGATAACAGTGATCACTGTACAGATGCTTTTTACAGCACCAGAAAATAAGGTGGCAATGCTGGGGATGTTCCCAATAGAGGTGGAAGGTAAGCACAGGCATTGACATGCAGTGTGTGCACTTCATGCTGTTGCAGAGATGCTAAAAGCCCACGAGATCCTGCTCTGGAGCTCTTGTGGCTTCACTCAGAGCACTTCAGGATACTGAAACGTGCTTACCAGCGCCTCACAGGCCCATCGGCTGCCTTTCCCTCACTAAGCTGGCTGCCCCTGAAAGGGAAGGCTGGAAACAGGGGAAGTTTCTACTTCTCCGCCTCGGTACGCCAAACACGGGCTCCCTCCCAGCCCAGTCTGAGGTTCACAACTGAACGCTATGAAACTCGTACTGCACATTTTCACTCACAGCATCACCTTTTTAGGTCAGCATCTCCCTGTGCAGCTGTGGCCCTGCCTTTCAGCCCAGCCAGACTGGTAGCACCCTCCTGGTTTGACTGGATGAGATCACCAGGATGAGTCATGCAGCAGGTGAGTGGGAAGAGGACATCCTTACAGCCACACTGAAATCCTAACCAGTGCTTTGACAATATCTTAGGGAGCCAATCTGGCTGTTGCTGTGGGCACTTCCGTTTCTGCATGTCTTGGTCTTCCCTGGTGTCACATGGGCAGCAGCGTGTCCCTCTCCTGGCGTGCAGCATAAGGTTGAGCCCACAGCCATGTGGCCTCCGTTCTGAGTCGGGCTCAGTTGATTCCTTTGATTATTTCTTTTTTTTTATAGTTCACACCCTCTGAAATCACAGCGAAGTCCAAAATTGTTGCTTACCAAAGCTGTTCTTCTGAAATGAGTCATTAAAGAAGGAGCCTTGTCACTCTGCCAGACACCGCCTGGTTGCTTCTCTAAGTGTAATGACATGAGAAAACAGCTTGCTGCTCCATTTGGGCTTCAACCTGCCTGCACCCCAGGTGTTACCCAGCCTCCATCCAGAGCCTGGACAGAGTAACTCCTGCATTATGCCTCTTCGGATAACCAGCCTTTTTCACCCCATTTTTGGGTGAAGGCCCCGCATGACTGTAAGCTGGCTCTGACTCCGTTCCTTTAACTTTGTGCGCAAGCAGGAGCTCTTGCATCTCTTTACGGCTTGGAGCACGGAGGGCGTTCATCAGGGGGGTCTGCTAAGGAGATCCACGTGTCCCATTATGTGTGCTGGGAAAGCCTCTGTGAGCTGCTGAACTTGAAGCTGTTGGACTGATGAATGCAATGGTCCTCAACACTTGTATGTGAGGTAAGGTTTTGGTGATGCCGTGCTTTGTACCAGGCTAGCAGCTTGTTTGATGGAGCTACCACTGTGTCCAGAACTCCTGCAAAATAGATATCTTATTCTTTTATTCAGAAAACCATTCAGACAAACTCAGTCTTACCTCTTCCATCCACCACTCCCTCCCTGGTGGCACCAGGGCAGAGGAGAGACGGTGGAAGGAAGGAGCAGCAATAACATCTCCACATCTGGTGCTGCTTCCACACCAGCTATTGGGAAACATTACAAAAATCACAGCCAAACCTTTGAACCTATGAGGGCAGCCAGACTTATGCACCAGATCACTACCAGAGACAGGAGTCAGATACGGGTCTTTTGGAAGCTTGTCTCATGTGCCTAGTCCGAGACCAAGAGCACATGTGAAGCTAGACCTACTCTCCATGGCTGCTTTTAGTTCCCTGTCTCCCTTTGTAGTCTGGAGCTGACATACCTCCAAAAAAGCATTGCTTAGGTGCCTCTTGTTCACCTCCACCCAGCTGTGGGCAGCTCACAGCAAGCTGTAGAGCACAGAGCCCTGAATTTTATTTCTTTGTTCTCTCCTTTGCAGAGACTCCCCAGCCAAACCCTGTGATGGAGCGCCTGTCCTGGATGCTGGGCACCTGGCTCTCAGACCTTTCCTATGATGAAGCCCTTCCAGTACCTGGAAGAAGTGCACATCTCTCACGTGGGGCAGCCCATGCTCAACTTCTCCAGACAGGGCTGTGTTGGCAGCAGCTTTTGGATCAGAGCAGGTATGGCTCCAGTGAGATTTGTTAGCTTCACTTTTTTTTTTTTAAAAGCAATAAAGTAAACAGATTTCATCCATCAGGTGAGAGGATTTGACAAGACCTGGCTGGATGGCCTGATAATTTCATTTTTCTTTAAAACTGCTGATTGTTTGCAGCACTGTTGAAACATGTCCTAGGCTGCACACCTGCAGGCAGCAAAGGCTCACTAGCCTAAAAGCATGCCCACATACCTGAGCATTTCAAAATTAATTCATACCTTTGTCATGGAAGAGACATAAATGGACAGGATCAGTAAGGTGATCATAATTTGAAGCATGCAAAGCAGCCTGGGGTGTTATATGGTGAAAAGCAGTACGGGACAAGCAACAGAGGTGTTAGAAGGGGGCTCAGAAGTGGAGCTCTGCAGGCACCGCACCTATCTTCCAGCAGCCCCAAAGCTGCCAGACTGGCATTGCCACCAAGAATGGCATCACCTGGACTTTCTTAGTGCAAAAATCAGGAGCCAAGTATCAGTGCATGGCCTTGGCTATTGCTTGAGCAAATACAGTCAGTAACAGTCAGAAAGATCACTGATTCTTCAGCTGAAATCTGGTGTGCACTGTTGCATGGATCAGCCAAAAGACAGGCTGTGGAGGAGATGCCCTGCATTCCCACTGCGCGCTGCTTGTTGTGACAGAGCTGTCAGCCAGGAATGGGATATTTTTAGCCCAGTTTCCAAAGGAAACAAAGCTTCAGCAACCATGCTTCGCCTGTCAATTCCCCCCTGCAACTTTTGAACAGTGGCTACTTTTAAAGACCTTTTCTTTTTTTTGCTGGGAAGATACAGCTTCAAAACATCAAATGCCCGTAAGCATCAGGAAAACAGGTGACTGGGTAGAGGTAGAAACCCCTCTGCTCCCAAAGTCACGGAGATGCTGCCACCTGACTGCCTGGCACTGCCGCCCTCAAATACCCCACGCGCTGAAGAAGTCTTATTGATGTTCACCCCATGTTGGACTCAGGACCGTGACGCAGGATGCCTGGCTTCACCAGCCACAGAGCTCGTGGGTGGGGATGGATGCTCCCCAGCACAGCTGCAGTCCTGCACCGCTGGCATGGCTCCTTCCCCTCCCTTGGTACAACCGGGTGGCCATGGTTAGGAGGAGACATCCTTCGTGTACAGGCAAAGCCAAACAGGAGGAGTAACTTGGGTATTTGACCCCAGGGGAGCCTGTGGAGCCTGCAGCAGATGTGGGCACCCAAATTCCTCCTTAACAGCATGTCTTCGCTGTGCTCCCCCCACTTCGCTTCCAGTTTCCCAAGCACACAAATTGCTTGCAGAGGCACTCTGTGCCAGACCTGAGCTGTTTGCCTTTAGCAGACATTGCTTTGGCAGGATTATTATACTTTAGTTCACCCAGAAAACATATTTCTACTTTTCAGCTCTGAATGTTTCAGTAGTGGGTAATTTCACCCAGCTTGCCATGTGGCAGTGCCTGGACAACCTCCTTGGTCAAGCTCTTCTTGGGTCTGTTGCACATTTATCCCATTACCCTTGGGGTGGCAGCTAACGATATGGTGTATCCCCAGTCCTGCGGCAGGTCACCATGGCCAAAGGGACTGGTGTTGGCCGTTTCCAGCAGGCATGTCCCAGTTGCATGACAGGGGCACATATAGAAACTGCTGTTGCATGAGGGAGTCCTGGGCACAGATTTAGCAGCAGCAGCTCCAAGGTTACCTCTGTCTCCTGCAGAAGGATGCAGAGATGGAAATGCTAAGAGGAATGAGATGAAAAGTGAAAATATTCTTGAATAAGCAAATAATAATGATATAGTAGTAGAGTAAGCCCAGGCCAGTAGGGTATGGAGGCATCCAGCCCCCATTAGTACACCTAAGCCTCGCCCTCATTAGCGGAGACTGGGGCAGACTCAGCAGTGCTGTAGCACTATAATGTCATTTTTACTCATATGCAACATTTATCAGCTGTGGTACAGGTGACCAAGCACCCTGCCGTAAGGGCTGGTGGGGTATGGCCAAGTATTTCAGCCAAAAACCTTTGTTTTTGAGGGAAAAGAAAGAAATCTGTTCTGCTATTCCCTCCAGCAAGAGACAGCCTTGCCGCTGAAAAAAAAAAAATAATAAAAGCATTGAGAAAAGGGAGTATTTGGGACAGAGTGCAGCCCCAGTGCCAGCAAAAGGTCGGCCTGCCCAAGGGAGGTCCTCAGCCAGCTGCTCAAGAGATTCAGGAGCTATGGAGTATCTCAAACCTGAACATAAATAACTAAGCACTAGCTGTTCAAAAAAGGGGACTTCTTTTTTGCACATTTATGTCTTCCAACTTTGAAATATTATTCTCCTGTTGCCTAAAGCACTGGTGTATCCAGACATGGAGATTTTTCTTTTAATCCTGCATTCATTATCTAAGTACTATGAATAATCATGTATTTAAATAAAATAACTTTTCCTCTGAGAGAAAACCAGGTTAAGCACTGTGGGTTTTTGCAGCACTACAGCATTTTTTGTAACCTGATTCCATGCATGCAGCCAGACACTAGCAAAGCAATGCACCAAAAGTGTAGATTCATCCACATCAAACCTGACACAAGTAAGGTGGCCACCATCAGTGCCCAGCGTCCAGGGAGTAGCCCAGCATCCTCCTGACACATTGGTGCAGCAGTAAAAGCAGTGCTGTGGGATGAGCAGTGTGATCATTCTTCTCTAGTGTTGTTTTCAACATGATATGGAAAATTACTGGGCTGCTCTAAAGGATTCATCTCTATATCTCATCCATTAGCCCTTTCTGGCACTAACAACCTCATGTCCAAAGCCCCACGTTTCCAGGACTGGCTGCATGCCTTTGCCCAGAGCATTTGGCTCAGTAGCTCTCTTGTCACAATAAATCAGAACACCACTCGCGTAAGATGGGGGTGGGGGGGTGGGGTGTCTCCTCTCCTGAAATAATAGGTTGGTATTTCCAGAAAGTTTGTAAACCAAAAAAATACTCAGTGTGCAGCAGGAATTGCAATCAAATAGAGGCTGGAGTCTTCAAGACAGCAGATGGTTGATGACGTGCACATCACCTTTGTTGTACCCTATATATCCAAAAATGAAGGTGCTTGCAAATGAGCATGTCTTTTCTTCTAAGTGTTGTTAGTGGACAGGATAATGAACAGCATGGTGATTGGGGTGAATATGTTTCATTTGCACCAATTGCTACATGTATCTGCTTTCCTGGGAGGGACACGCACAGAGAGCTCTGCATCTTCCCAGTGCTCCCATGAGTTGGCCACAGTTGACGCTGTGGCAGAAACAGAGGTGCATGCCTTGGATCATGAGTTCCTCTGTCTGGCATCCTTCTGTTGCTAGGGTCATGTTTGGCCAGCTGCTCCTTCTAAGGAGGGTCAGATTTAACATACCACTAAATTGTTGTCAACACCTGCCATATTTGATTCTGCGGTGCAGGGCAGAGCTTGTGGCCCTGGCAAGGTGGGGCTGTGGTGATTTCAACCCCCACTTGCAGCCTCTCCACCTGGGAGTGTTTGGTGTGACCCGTATACCAGGTTCCGTATTAGAGACCCTGCTGAGGCGCTACCAAGAGCTTCCACACTGCTGTGATGGGTGGTTTCTTCTGCTGCAGCCTTGGCAAGATTGAAGAGCAATCTAACCTCAGCACAGTCCTCTTTTTTTGTCTCCTCAACTAGGAGAATCTCCCACTGTCTGGAAGTGCTGCCTTGAATGAGGGTAAGGATTTCATCTGAGTTACTGCAAGTGAAAGAACTTTTGGACCCAGCTGACGCCCAAGTTTGAATCTAATTACACATTGCCTTCAGGAGTTCTTGGAAATATTGCATAGCATCCTTGCTTATCTTCTCCGTAACAGTCTTCAGAAGCTATTTTGTGGATTACAGGATGAGGAGGGATCATTAAAGCAAGAGTTGCCATGCAGAGCCAGGCCAAAGAGCTGTCCAGCCCAGAACCGGTCTCCAACAGCGGTCAGTGGCAGGTCCTTAGGGAAGAGAATAGGAAAGTCTTGCCTCAATACCCTCGTACGGCAGCTGAGTGCATTTGTCAGTGCTGGTCTTCTGGAAGGACTCAAAGTTGAGGGATGGTGGGGGTGTCCAACAGCGGTTCTCCCTGGGATACGCTCACGCTCGCCTGCCTGTGTGCCAGGAGGTTTAGCTGCTTTGTGGGCAGGAGACGTGGACTTCCCTGTGATGGGTGTAGCTCTCTTCCATTGGAGCTCCAGCTGCCTCCAGGCCCCTCCACTTCTGCCCTGCAAACAAGTCCTTCCACTTAATAAACAACTTTTTGGGGTTATTGTTGTATTTTTGAATAAATTGTGTCTCTAGAAAAATGAAAAGAGCAAAATTCCCTGCAGCTTGCTTTCCTGTAGGACATATGGGAGCCACACAAGTCCAAGAACAAACTCCAACTCCTGGTCTGATCTCATAGCTATAGGAACACATAGTCACAATTTTGTGGGCATGTATTTTATCTTTTTTTATTGTTTCGTATGGATTTTTTAATTCTGTTTAGCTTTATACTGGACCTTGGATCTGGCCTTCAAAGGCACTCACAGCTGTTACTGAAAAACTCTGGCAAACCTTAAAAAAAAAATTCCCAAATTTCAGAGATTCTCAAACTTTTCTTGCAGTTTCCCATGGTTGATCAGTGGCATTATCTTGTGCTTTCCTCCTGCTTGCTCCCCTCACACAGAGGTCCCTGAGCCTTTGAATGCTTTGGCAGCTGGTTGACTTTCCAGGGCATTCACATGTTGCTCCTGGCCCTAGTCCCATTGGTGGCAGCTGGTCCAGGCTGGCAGCTCTGATCTTGCCACCAGCTCTGATCCGTGCTGACTGTTCCTGTTATTTCTTCTTATGCAATAGCAGCTCAGGTGACACAGCAAAGCCAGTTTTGAAGCACTACAGACACTTCTTTGCCTCAAATTGTCTGTGCATCTGAAGAAAGGTCTGGCAAAGAAGGGGTGGCAGAGCCAGCCTGATAAGATCATCAGCATCTTGAGGCTCAAAGCTCTGCTAACTTCGAATTGAGGGTCCTAAATTCCCTTTGCATCATCTGGGTTGAGAAACGTTCTAACCCAGTCAGGGCCAAAGACAATAAAATAAGTTATGTCTTTTAATTATGGGGTTTTGGTTCTTTACAAATGAAGCAGATTAAAAAAACTATGTCAGGTGTGTCTTGTTTATGAACAAAACTGTTGCAGAGGTTTCTCTGGGGTTGCACTGTTGGTTTTAAATGAATCGCGCTACAGAACTTCACCAAGGGCCTTCAAGGCAGCTGGCCTCTGCTTGTGCTGCCAGGTGCCCGTCTCCTCAGGGAAGGCTCCCCCAGGTCTTACTGCTGGTGGCTTCTGTCCTCTTCAAACACAGCCGCCAAGGGGTCTGTTGGAAGGGCAGGAAGAGCAGCCCTCCTACGGCTTGCATAACCCCCGCACAGCAGGAGCTAATCTGCCCTCAGGGTTCCTCTCCCTTGCTCATCTAATCACCGGGATGAGTCATATCAACGTGCTTTGGAGCAAGAGCTGCATGTTTTCATAGCCTGTAGCCTGCCTGGGTGTCTGACAGCAGGGATGATGGGTGGAGGGTCCCAAGAGCTCTGCTCTTCTCTCCCGCAGACTGGCCATGCTGCCCCACCATGGGGATTTTCCAGGCAAACTTAAGGGAGGCTAAGGCAGAGTAAGCAGCAAGCAGAAAAACAGTTCTGGACATATTTCTTCAGGACAGCATGGAGTCACACCTACTGAAGGCATCTGGTTACTAACTATATCTGGATACTAACTGTAATTTTTTTTTATTCCCTTTTCCTAACTATAATGGTGCCTATGCATGGAGGCTTGCAATAGCCCAGCTGCTCAGAGCAAACAGAGGTCTGTTGCCGGGCTGGAGCCAGGAAAGCCGGCTGCCACTGTGATGCCACTGCCAGCATCCATGCGGCGGGTGGAAGGCACAGCTGGAGCGCCAGCAGCCAGGCATGAGGTTGTGCTGGCTGAGCAGTGGCGGAGAAAAGCAGGAAGAAAAGCTAGAGGGGCATTATCAAAAGCAGACATGAGTCTGTTCTTGCATCTGCTTTGCTTTCCTGAGCATCGCGTTGGCTGGGAAAGTTGGGTGGCTGCCATCCGAAGGGCACAAACCCCAGATTTAATTGAGGGTTCAAGTTTGTGCAGATAACATCAGGGTGGTAACTCTGCTCCATGGCTTCAATTGCATTCACAAATGCATGACCATAAATGTTTGTATCTGCAGAAGCAGCATCCTGAGCCTGGAAAAGCAGCCCAAACTCTGCTTCCTTCTGGTGCATGTTTTTTTTGCTGGTTTGTTTTGTTTTTCAAGAGCAGCGACGGTGCCTCCTTTATTTAATGGCTTTATTTTTAATGCTTTATAGGACACATCACCAGGGAACCAGAGCTCTTAATTACAAATGTTTTAAAAGAAAATGGACCATCTCTCTGTGTGTGGGTCTACTCAGCACCACTGCTGCTGCCTGGGAGGTGAGGTAAGACAATTGCCTGCCTTCCTGCCTGCGGGCTTTAGGACTGCCTGAGAGATACCGGAGCTGCACGGATAAGGGCGATGTTTAGGTTCCCAGATTGGTTTTTAAGACAAATAACATACTTTCAGCAGGTTGAACTGTTACTAAAGGAGGAGAGGAAGGTGTTGGTGTTTTTTCCAAACACTCTGTTTATGTTCTCCCAGGAGTGCCTGGAGAACAGGCACGTTTTCAAATGTTTTCACTCTTTCGAGCTGTTTTTCTGTCTTCTGTGCACTGTTGACACTCCTGCTCCTGGAAAGTAAAGCCAGGAAGCCAGTGGCTGTAAATCCCATTTGTCTGTGCCATGTATATACACCTCCGTTGGGGACTGAGTGCTCCCCCAGCATGCACTGATGCTGCTGCCTTCCCCCATGCAACGGTGGCAAGATAGCAGCGTGAATGGGAGGTCTGCAGTGACATGGCAACGGGCTCTTCCCCAGCTCCGGCCATGGGAAGCAGCATTGGAGGCTGCCCACAGTCTCCCCGGGAGAGGCTGCTGCTCTTTATCACACCAGGCTTTTAGGGGAGGGGCAGGCAGGCAGCGTTGCCCCCTTAAACCTGTCCATTTTAAGGGGGCAGGTTAAACCCTGCTCTGCTCTCTCAGCCTCTCGTGCTCCAGCAAAGTCCATGCTCGGGAGCTGTCAACTAGGTAAAACATGATTAACGACCCCTCCTGCCACAGGAGAGGCTGCTTGGTGTCAACCCATCCAAAAACCACTACCAATTTTGTTGGTTTAATAGCACAGGTGGTTATACCCGAAGTACCATGGAATCATAGAATCATAGAATGCTTTGGGATGGAAGGAACCTTTAAAGGTCATGTAATCCATCCCCCCTGCAATGGGCAGGGACATATTCAACTAGATCAGGTTGCTCAGAGCCCCATCCAGCCTGGCCTTGAATGTTTCCAGGGATGGGGCATCTACCACCTCTCTGGGCAACCCACTCCAGTGTTTCACTACCCTCATTGTAAAAAATTTCTTCCTTATATCTAGTCTGAATCTACCCTCTTTTAGTTTAAAACCATTACCCCTTGTCTTACCGCTACTGGCCCTGCTAAAAACTCTGTCCCCATCTTTCTTAAAATCCCCCTTTAAGTACTGAAAGACTATCCCCTCGTCGGAGCGCCCTTTGCTTGCCTTCAAGTTTGAGGCACTTGGCAAACCCAGCGCATGGCACTGTGCAGGAGGAAGACAGAAGAGCTGGTTTTTCAGCATCACCCAGAGGCTTAACACAGCCATGTCCCCGCAGCATGTCCCACCTTCTCATTAGCCTCACACCTCCTCTGGGGGCAGGGACGGTAAATTGGCATGGGAGAGCCAACACACATCTACACACAGGATTAATCGGAGAGGCTGTTTCGTGCTATTGTTATTGCACGAGATTGCTGCACCGGTGTCTTGCGTGATGCTCCCCTGCATTCCAAGGCTCGCGTACCACAGCGTTGCTGAACTCTGACTCCTCCATGCAGCTCCATGCCTGCCACTGACTCACTGCAGCTGCAGCTTCATCTAGTCTTTGTCACACAGCATAACTGTAAGGTAAGGACAGTTTCTCTGCTAGAAATTGTTCCCTGGTTTCTGTGAAATTCCTGGGATTTTTTTTTTTGCCAGCTTTGGCCCAGTTGTCTTTTGGTTGTCTCCCAGTGCCACCAGAGAGTGACAGCATCTTCTCATTCTCCTCTGAGCAGGTTTGCCACATGCCTGGTCTGACCCCTCAGTTTGGGGTTCCTGGCCGCCCAAGGGATGTGCAAAGCCAGATGGACCCATGCAGCCCGGCACTGAGAGCCTGGGATGGATATTCATAATTTTTCCCAAGCATTTAAAGCCAGTGTTGTGCTCTGTAAATTAAAGTTTAAGTCAGATAAGGTGGGGGACACAGAAAGCAACCAGCTCACGCTTAGAGGCTGTTGTCCCCCATTGGCATCTGTGTGGCAGCCAGCCACTGCAGCGGCTCGGGCATGCTGCCTGCCTGTAGCGCCAGCACTGCCCGGGAGCCCCTACCTGGCCCAAAGCCGGCACCATGAGCACTCAGGCCGTGGGGAAGAGCCTCCCTCTACAAACAGGGTCAGCATGGGAATGATGCACCCTGCAAAGGCAGAGGCCAGCTATGCTCTCCTGTTTAATCCCTTTGAGGAGTAGGGTCTTTTGTACAATGTCAGTTGTAGGACATCAGATTATCCTGTTTGCTCCCTTAGTACTCCTTTCTTCCTTCACTGTTTGGTTTTTGTTCATGGGATGGGAGCAGTTCAGCACTACCAGTGGTGACGGGTCAGGGCGGGCCATGCAGAAACCACAGCACCATGAAATTTCAGCACAAGAGCTTAATGTAAGTGCATTTTGTGTTCTTTTTAACGTGCCTTTTCCTGCATAGCTAGTTCATCACTAGTCACTGAAAAAGCCAGGAAATGCTGCAGAAAACAGCATTTGCATGCAGTCCTGCTCCTCCTCCTGCTACCCCCACAGCCCTCTGCACGCCCACGCAGCCTCGGCTGCTCCAGCACAGGCTGGCGTGCCGGCAGTCCTACAGCTACCGGCAACACACACAGCGCTGCCTCGCAGCCCTGCTGAGACATGAGCTGGAGGCCAGCCGCAGCCAGGGAAGACTGGGGGAAAGATTGCAAGCACAGGAAGACTCCTCCCGTTCTCCAGCTGACCACAGCTAGCTCTCAAAATGTTTCCTTGAGACAAGTCGCCCAGCGTTTCACTCCTTCAAAGCCTGAGGACATCACTGTCCTTGGAGAAGTTGCTGAAGTAAATTGGAGGCACTTTGCTAAATCTTTTAAGTGAAAGATAGCAGGATTAAATTCCGCTTTTGATATAATCCTCAACCCTGTCTTCAAGGGAAGTGCAGCGTTGCCTCCAGCCCTGGCTGGTGCCTCTATGCTGAATCACCCTGATCCCAACGTAAATAAAGCTCTTTGAAAAAGGGCAAATGTTTTCTCAGCTGCTCTTCTTCCCTTCAAAAGAGGGGCTGATTGAAATTTTTATGTCTGCAGACATAAATATATGCAGTCAACAAATGCTTCTTAGTAAGAAGCTATCTTCACAAGATAAGTTGTTTTTGGAAAGTACATTGTGAATCCACAGGACACTCCTGGACCACACTGCTCTCCTTACAGCTTTTCCTTTTCCTTTCCTTCAGGGCTTTACATTTTATGAACTCCTAAATGGCTGATTTAAGTCACTGCAAATTAATCTTAGCATATTGTCAGTTCAGGCTCCTAGTGTCCCCAAGACTTTGTTTCTGCTCAGCCCTGGAGCTGTGTTTGCCCCAGAAGGCAGCAAATATAAGCAGCCCCTTGGCATGACACACAGCAACGATCTAAAGGGCCAAAGCATTGAGGTGGGTGCCAAGCTGCCTTCTCACCACAGTGGCTGCTCAGGGAGCTGCTGTGTCCTTGCCCATCACCCGATGGTTACATGCTCCTTCTCCTCCAGCTCCAGTTCTGAAACTAGAGCTGAAGCCTAAAACTGACGGGGCAACCTTTCTGCCAGCTCTGGTGGCAGGCTAAGGGCAGACTTAGTACGTGTGCTAAGCTCAGGACTGAATGCTATGAACCCCAGCCCAGCTCTCCTCCACTTTGGAAATTGTTAGAAACTAGATTTGAGCATTCACTCACACAAGTTCAACATTTTGCAGCCTAAGAGGGCAAGTTTGCACCACCCTGAGTCCTTGTGCAGACAGACAGACTCACAGCCTGCCCACATGGAGGGATGGGGATAATGTTACCCGTTAATCCCTCTTGATGGACGGCAGTGCTCTTTCCTCCTGCCTTGGGGCAGAATCCCCACCTGGCTGCAGGCACAACCTCAGGCTCAAGCCCACTCTTGACAGATGCTCTTACCACAATGCCTTACCCTGGCACAGCTTGGCAGCTTGCAGAGAGCCTGGCTGGTTTTGAAGGCTGCCTTGAAAACGTCACCTAGTACAAAGCATCTCCTTGAGCCTCCAGCCAGCCCTGAGTGGTCCCTTTGGAGGCCAGGCTGTCCTGTTCAGCTTAGACGCTGGCCTGCTGACTGCAGCAGCAATATTACCATGACTTTTACCTCCTCTTACACAGCCTTCACAGCACTAGACATGTAACTATTTCACAGCAGCTCACTGTAGCAGAAATTAATGTGCTTAACAGAGACATCCTACTCAGCTACCCCATGCAGCTTCCTCACTCCAACCAGTCATCACCCCTACAGAAAACCTCAAGTCTGTAAATGCAATGTCAAAATAACACAGGGCATTCTAGTAACTTTTTTTAAAATTATTATTACTATTAAACTGCTTAAATTTAAGCAAAGCTGCTGTGCAATTTTTCCAGTCTTCCCACTGATGTGCCACGGGGTTTGGGAAGGATGTCTCATAATTTAGATCTAGCTAGTTACAGACTCCAGTAGGTTTATTGCTTGTAATAATAAACAGCCTTGGCTTCACTTTGTGAATCCATTACTCTCTCTCAGAGGCATTAGGCAAGGTTAGACTGAATGTGTAAGTATTTTTAGTAGTGCTGTTCTCCTTCTCCAGTTAAGCCATAAAAACTAAGGGCACTGACATTCAAAGCATCTTTTCCCAGCTTCAAGTAATCTATCAATCATTAGCCACAAATCACAGGCTCACAGCACGCATCAGCCCGGTGAGTACCAACAGGAAACAATGGCATGTACCCAAACCCTTTCAGCAGGCAGGAGAGGCTCTGAACACAACACAACACAACACAACACAACACAACACAACACAACACAACGTAATGCTTTTGGGGTTGTTTGCTCCCTTTCAAATGCCCGTTGTGCTTTCTCCTTTTTCCACCCTGTATAAATGCATGCTGCCAGCCCTAATAAAAGGGAAAATACACCAGGCAATGAGGCCATCGCTGCGGATATGATGCTGTTCAGGATAGCACCCAACTCTGCCGTAGCACCAGCCATTTTGGAAAGGGTTGCCTTCTCTGGGAGAAAAAACAACCTGCTGGGTCAGATGGCCATGGGGGTCAGACACCTTTCCCCAGGAGCTCTGGCAGCAAACCTACACTTAAAGCATTGAGAAGGAAAGCCTGACAGCACAGGCAAGGGATTTTTGCCAGCAGAAGCTTGCCAGGTTTAAGAAGGGCAGTCTGGCCGTCCCCTGGCTGAGGAACTGAGAGCAAAGTATGTCCTAACAGCTTACCAGTGATTTAATTTTATTTTTTTTAAGTGCCAAGGAGATCAAAATAAAAGCTTGGGGTATTTTTAATCCCCTTCTTAGATTACCAGAAAATCCACACTCAGTTCTGGTGGAAAACAGGAACAAACTGTCCCCGTGGCAGCCACCATGCAGCTCCTGACTCACGCCTCCACATTAGGAGCAAAAAGGTGACACTCTGATGCCAAGAGGGCTTCAAGTTCAACCTCCGGGTTGATTTATATTACCTGACAGTGTCACAGAGCATTGGGAGAATGGATCTGCATTGCAGGGTCCGGCTGCGGGAACTCCAGCTACTGCCTAATGGAAGTCAGGCGAGATAACTGCGAGGGAGTACCTAGTGCTGCAGGACAGAGAGAGCTACTGCAGGGCCTGATCCTGCCAAGGGGCCAGTCCTCTCAGCTCCCATCAGATTAGTGACAATGAAGGTACTTGGTACTGCCCATAGTCCTCCAAAGTCCAAATCAGTTGCCCTTCAGCTGACTGAAGCCCGGTGTGAGTCATGTTCCAGCAGGGGATGGGGGTGTTCTGGAGGTAGAAAACACACCTTATCTTGCTTAAATGCAGAGCTTAACAAAAGTATGAGTGAAGGTCATGAGATAGGACCAGAAGTGGAAATTTTTAATAACAGGGGATTGACCTCTTCAGTGCATTTTTTCTGAGCTTAGCTTCACAGTTCAGTATTTGACATAAGTAGAGATGTATCGTCAAGTCTTCCTGCAGTGATAGAGAAGATGGGCTCTAGTGCTGTCTGCTGGTTTATAGGCAGAGAAAAGAGATGAAGTTTCTTCTGAGCTAAAGCTCTGAAATATGCTTGTAAGGAAGCTGGAAATTCCCTTCCCAACACTTTTTTTTTTTTTTTTTTTTTTCCTGTGAGAGGGGAAGCTTTTTTTCCATCTGACCTTGTCTGGACAGGGACTGCATGTCGTGTGATTGACCCAGAAGCACTCTATTTCCCACAGACTCTGCTTGAACGTGCAATGCACTTCCAGGTCCTGGGTGACGGTGTAAAGTTCAACCAAGGATCACTCTGTTTAGCTATGCTAGGGGCTCGTAATCCCAGTGGGTCAAAATGTTTGGATTAAAGAGGTTACAAGCTTTTCTGCGGGAGTATTTAAACTCCATCTGTCAAACCACTTGCATAGAAGAAATTTATAGACTCTGCCAGCAGTACATTAAATTGCTGTTTTGTTTTTAATGTAGTAGCACGCATTGTTTTTATGTTGCCCTAAGAGAATAATTAATCTGTGGCAAATTTATGCCTATAAAAATTATAAATACTAGATTTAAAAAAACAACAACAGTAAAGAAATTCAAGGAGTCACATGTTGATGAGAGCCACATCAAGAAGGCTCTTGGCAAAGCTGTTGGAATGCCTTAGGGGCCTGATCTTTTCAGAGTCTAAGGGATTTGAAACCAGCTTCATATTCAGTTTAATCGTGCACAAAAAACCACTTGCAGCCTTTGCACATTAAAAGGAGAATAAAAAAAAAAAAAAAAAAAAAAAGAATAGGCAGAGCTTTTTCTCAGGGTCTAAACAACAAGTTTGAAAATGAGGAAGTTTGGTATTGCAATTTTCCAGGAAACCTCAGTGTTGCTCCCTGATGCTATTGTTCTGCACTTCAGTATATAATACAGCTGCAAGTCTGATAAATTAAGGGCTTCACAGATTGTTTTCTTTCCATTTACAGGAGAAAAGGCAGTGCAGGAACACAAGTGACATCTGCTGCGAGACTGAGATCACTTCAGTTTCTCTAGTTGCTTTGAAGAAGGTGAACCTACTACCAATGTTTGGCAAGGGAGCAGTATAAGCAAGGCTGTGGTTGGAGCAATGTCAGGTATAGGACACAATAAGCACTGCTCAAATGCCCATCACTGAAATACCCAAGCTGACATGGCTTTTCTGCTCCCTACCTTTTTGATAAAGCAAATATTTCCGTTGACTGAATGTAGGTCTATTACAAAGAAACCAAGAATGAAGATGGCACTGGGGGGGTGGATAATCCTTACTGGAGCAAGTTCTCCTGTGAATAAAGGAGTGCTGAAGCTCAGATTCCTGCAAGCTCAACTCTCTGACCTTGACATTCCCCGCTGTAATAATGCACAGGTCACTCTCATCTGCAAAATACTCCATATCCACTAAAATATTTAAGGTGCCATTTCCCCATTTCCAACCCTTTCTCCCTCCTCCCACTACTCCCGAGACATCTCCCACACCTCCACCTGGCCGCCACGGCAACAGCCTCACCTTCCCCCTATATCCCCAGCCTGTTCTGGTGTGACAGCAAGGCAGGAGGCTGCAAAAGCTTGGCTGGATTTTACGTGTGCTGAGTGACTGCTGCCTAACGGGGCGAACAGCAGCCACGTTTCCCGGTGCTAAAAGGAGGTCTGTCCCCTGCCCCTGTGGTGACTGCTGCCCTTCAGCAAAAGGGGACAAAATTGGGCAGTGGACTGAAAGGTGACTGGCGACAGGGAGCAACGCCTCAAGACAGTTTGTGCATAGGTAAGTCTCAGAACATGCAATGTGAGCAAAACTGCTTAAAAAAAATGAAGGGAACTTTCACTACGAGCAATTTTCTCAAGCAGGTAATTGGAACCACTGGGGGAAAAAATGTGAGGTGGCTAGTTTGGGGGTTTTCATTTTTTGATGCTGGAAGAGGAACAACAGCCAGGCTTTCAACATGAAGAAGCATAATAGTACTAACCTTGGTACCTACATTCTTGGTTTTCTTTAACAGCTAAATAAATTAGACACACTCCTAGGACCATCACCAATCATATAAAAGGAACATGTTTATTGGGGTGATAAAGAACCAATCTTGATGTCTCCCATCAGGTAGGATTGGCCAAAAGAGAAGAGGGAAAAGAAATATCACAGAGCCACAGAGCTGTTGAGATTGTAAAAGACCTCTGGAAGTCCTTTGAAATGCCTAAATATTACATCTAAAACTGAATGCAACATCAGGCTCGGGACTGTTCCTTGCCAAATGCACAGCGGTGTCCACAATACTGTTTGATGTTTATTTTGGTAGCAAGACTGGTGCTGACGTGGTTATTGCAGAAGTGAGCAGGGTAAAAGTATCGTCCTGGTTCAACATTAAGTGCAAGACAAGCAGCACACTGTTCAGCTCCAGTACATAGGTTGCACAGACTAGCAAATGCAACAAGAAAGGCGAAAGCCAGAGAAGTCTGAAACCTATTTGTGGGGAGCTCCACCACCTCTTCATTATCAGCAGTTTCCTGACTGAGTCTTTGTCTGCCTGCCTGTGTAACCCCCTTCCCACCCACACACATTCCTTTCCAGCAATGCTGCTTTATTTGGCTTATCATTATCTTTTTGTTAAACCCACTTAATTGGTGCATTTAACTCTTTATGTTCTGTAATAGTCCCTCTGATATCACTTGTTTACTGAAAAAGCAGTCATAGCCTTAAGTATTACATTTCAAAACAGCATCTAAATTGAGAAAGGTCTTGACAGTCCCAGTGTTCAACTGTGCAAGCTCCATTAACTCACATACACTTCATAAAACACTAGGCATGATAAGGCAAGCTGGACTTTATGAGCTGCGAAATTGTCCAAGTCAAAGTCTGCACACAACCAGGGTATTTCCAGAAATCCAAAGTCTACTTTTTCATAAGCTCCTTTAAGACAACAAAGCTGCATCCCCCTGCAATGAATTATATGGCTTTTACTGCATCTAATGCAGATCAGAGGGGATCCTCTCTGTGCTGCCCAAAGCGTGATTAGTTTAGTTCACCACGTATGCTACACTTGTCTAAGTTTCCATAGCCAGATCTATCAGGAATCTGAGGAAGAAAATCCCAAGTGGGAGTGGTGCCAGAAAAACCCGTAATGCCAACATAATTATGTCAGGAAGAAAAAACATAAAATATTCCTTTGGCAATTTGGTTTTATTTGGGGAACAGCTGCAAGCTTTATACACACACAAAATGCACCAACCTCAGGGCACCATCAGCTGCATCCACACTGGGAACTTCATCAGTATAACACCCCCCAACTTTTAATAGTGTAGCCAAAGTCTGCCTAGATACTGTCAAAGGTAGCATCAGCTTTGATATGGAACGGGATGCTGTCTCCTTCTCAGTGAGTGTTTTTGTTGGGGGATTGGGGAGAGGGGGAGGTTATCTTTTAAGTGTTTTTCTCCACAAGAATTACTTTACTACTGAAAAAATACTAGTAGACTGAGCTGATAAAGCACCCTTCACTGCGGGTGTAGTACTACGGGTAAAGCTGGGCCTGGTACCCATATGTCAAGGCATCAGCAGAAGTGCAGAAGGCTGGACCAGTCAAAAGCAGGACTGTGCAACCACCCACATATCCTCTGCCAGTGGTTCTGTTGGTCAGAGCACAGCACTACTAACAGCTAGCAGAAACCTGTCGAACAGATATAACCGAAAAGCAAAGGCTTTGCTTTATTCTCAAACCCATTTGTAACTTCTGGAAGGAAACAGTAAAGCCCCTCTAAAAACAGGGTGTGGGAAGGAAATCAGGAAAAAAAAAAAAACAGCAAAAACTTCAATAATGCCCCATGTTCTTAATCCAGAACAATGTTTTTCTGTGACACCACGCTCTTGGGAGCAAGGCACCGAGCAGGGTGTCTCCCGCGAGGCTTTGGCAGAGAAGAGGCTCCACAGCCTTCCCCTGCTGACAGCAGCGAGGCGCTGCTTCTGTCAGTGAACGTAGCACGTTTCTGACATTGTAACAACATGGGTTAAATTCCTAGCATGAATTGGGCCAGCTGTAGTTTTAACATGTTAACATGTTCTACCAGGGGAAAAGCTGAAGTATTTTTAGCATGGCCTGAGTGTTTGTCTCTGCACTGTTCTGGCCTTTTTTGGAATTTTTAACTCTGGAAACAAATACAATACCCTTTGCAACAGTGAAACACCACCTATTTTCTTTTATTGTTTGCCATAAAGACTGCAAGTTGTACTTCCAAAGATATTAAAGGAGAAACATAGATCAGCTACTTTTGACACAGCTTTCCCCCTTCACAACACCAGACAGTTCACTTACTCTTTCCCTAATTCCTGCCCATGCCCTCCAGCCGTTCCTACTTACACGCTTAGCTCTGAAGAAATCTCAGTGGAGAAAACATTTTTCTTCATTATGAAATTCAATCCCGAGTTGTTGCTTGAAGGCGTTGCCCCTCACTCTGGTGTTTGAAATGGTGTGTGAGTGCAGCAAGAGGGGTCAACGAAATACACTTGCAAACTGCATCACATGCAACTGCCCTCTAGTCCTGCCCCTGACACAGCCCCTCAGTCTGATCTCCAAGATGAGTCAGGGAGAAGCATCGGGTGACAGTATGTTTGTTTTTATCATGTTAAAAACCCACAGCTGCATTATCCCCTCCACTGTGCTGTGCTGAGGGCAGAGCCCAGCAAGTCAGTTAGGTATAAAGGAGGAGAGGGAGTTTAAGCACAAATGTAACAAGAATCGACACAAGGGGAGTCTGAGGACTGAAAGGGGCATCACATGGAGTGAAGGAGGGACTCTCCCCCTCCCCTATTTTCTATCCCATTTCAAATAATATCCCCTTCCTCCTCCCCTCCGCATGGCACCAGCATAAGCGTGCAACACAGCCATAAGGAACAGATGTCTGACAGTCCATGCTGCACACAGCTGCAATCAGCGTACCCAGGGACTGCCAATGTCCAGGCCACACAGACAAGTCAACCAGGGAAGCAAGACTGTTGAAAGGATTAATGGTGAGAGAAGCTCCTGTGGCTGCAAAAAGGAGACTGTGGTTGATCATCTGCTCCCAGCTGAAGGGAGAGGAGAACAAGCTTTTTGTTTGTCCTGGTTCTTCTCTTCCTCCTCTTCAAAGATTGCTATTACCACTGCTTCTGGAGTGGGGCGGTAGGAGATGGGGTAGGGGGGCTGCACTTGGTGACTTGGATTCATCTCTCAGGCAGCAGGACGAAGAAGACAGCCTTGAGGAAGTGACCAAAGCTGCAAACAGCGGCCACAAGCCAGTGGGAGCGAAGGCTGGGGTCAGTATTCACCACACATTTTGTGATGTCTGCCTAATGAGGAGGGAACAGAGATCATCAGAGATGCCCAGAACCACATCAGCCACTGCTGCAGACTCTCCCAGCCCCATGACCCACGGCACCGTGCCACCACTGCTGCAGCACCACTTTGCCATACTGTCAACACACTGACACTTCCACATACTGCAAGTTATTAAACCAGGCTCCAGAGCTCTGCGAAATACACTTTCTTCATTCTGCACCAACAAGGTGAAGTATCCCCCTTTTCAGCCACCCCTGGGGGAAGAAATGCTACAGGAAGATTGTCAACCATTTTCCATTTTGAATAGCTAAATAAAAGAAACTTTCTTCCCCTTTTCAAAAGAGCTAGGAAGCCTTGGCAATATCAGCATTCTCATCCTTTTCTGTAAAGCAAGATGCTTCCCAGAGGTCATCCTGTTTAATATCGGCTCAAGTTGCTTGCACTTTTTCTCTTGCCTTAATGTTTTATTTGGAACTCATTCAAGCAAGCCAACCCCCAATTTAAATCTAAAGCAATGCAAGCTTTGTTTGTGGAAATATGTATGCTGGCAGAGATGCCTTCCAGACGCGTGGGCCAGATTTAAAGATCGCTTGGGCAGCTGGTTTCAAGTATTAACAAGAATAGAAGCTGGCCTGCAATGAATAAAAAATAACAACAATCCAGCAAATTCATGAAGACAGGATCTCAGCTGACAAGGGGAGAAGGTGGAAAATGTCTGGAGGGTGAAGCAAACAGGACAGAGGTAGATAGAAAATTGCATAATCTGGTGAGGGAAACAAAGTTCTGCCAGCAATATAATTGAGTTTGTGGTTAAACTTCAGCTTAGCACAAGGAGATATGGACTGTAGTTCTGTAACAGAGAGCGCACCGTTAGGACATCAACTTGATGTGGCTTTCAGAAAAGGCTTTTGGGTGGCAAATGTGAACAAGAATCGGGTCACAAGGAGGGCAAATATTCATCAGCCCCAAAAGCTTTTTCTTTACAAGCTTAGCTCAGCAGTATTCCAAGCTTGCCTTCTGACACAAGTCTCTCATTGACCAAGCAAAGGGAAGTCAGACTCTCAATCCTGAAATGTTCCTCCCATAAAATGAGACACGAGAGCTGCTGAATACTCCAATGATCTTTTCCAGTATTTCCGCCTGTGTTCAAGACATGGGTGAGCCTTATCTGACCCACCTTGGTGAATAAATAGAAGAAAACAAAAGGGGTATTGAAGGGAAAAATCCCCGGTTAGTGAGTACGGCCACATTAACAGACTCCACCTTCATCTACAGACCAGCAGCCTCAACAGCCTCCCATGCAGTTCTAGCAGTTCCTCCCTCACAAGGAAGTCTGAAGGGCTGGCACACTGAATCACCCCACACCGCTGTTCTCCGGGGAGCATTAGGAGATGCTGAGCCCACGAATAACTGACAAGTAGAGATTGCAGGAGGAATGCAATACAGGCACGCAAAGATGGGAAGAAACAGGATGACAGAAGGAAGCTGAATCAGCACACGGGGTGCTCCTGAGGCTGAACATGAAGGTGTGGAAGTGCTGTTGCCTATAGCTACAAAAGCACAAGCAAACGTAGCAAGCAGCCAAGATAGCACATAACAGAAGATGCTGCAATGTAGTACCAGTGCTTATAGGGTTTTTTTTATACTTTATCTGTATTGTGGAGGAAAGTAAAACGGGTCTGCCTAAATGCTTTCTGTGATGGCTTAGCAAACTCACCTTATTTGCATTTGAAAAAAGTCTGAACTGATTCAGCCTGTCCAATTTTAGGGACCGGCATGGTGTCCTATTTAAAACACAGTTGTGTCAAGCTGTCTCTTTAGTCAGAAGTTGTCATGACATGCAGGTACCTGTCTGAACATGATTTCAGATATTAGAGTAGCTGATCAATAAGGAACTTCAGCTCTGAAGGGCTTTAGTGCCTCATGTGAACCAGTACAAGGCCCAAATATGCACATCGGGTTGATTATAGCTGCAGAGGGTTAACTTCCAGATGAGAAAGTGTGAACTCCTTAAAGCTATGTTATGCCCTACCAAAAGCAATGACCTCACTGCAGCTAATCAAGAGGAGCTGCAGTCAGAAGCACTTACAAATTTGTATGGTGCTTGCTTAGATAAACAAAATTGCTCAATTGTTTAACAATTGCCTTAGCTATTGTTATCCATAAAGCATACTTGATAAGGCACTGAAATTGAAAATTTCAAAGCTACTTAATAAAACAGGTCTTTGAGTCTTGTGAGGCACTGATAAACTGTTGCAGTGGCAGTTTGATCTTCGCTTGTGAATTATTCAAACAAGTTCAAGTCACATGCTTTTCTTTGTAGCAAATACATGTAACAGCTGCTAAAAAAAAAAAATCTTTCTCTTCTACTGTAAAGCCACTGCTGAGGCTGCAAACTCTCCCCAGGGTGAGATGATGCCTCAAAGGGTTAAAGATTTCTTGTTTCTCCTAAGAGGTTTGTTTTGGGTTGGGCTTTGAGGGGTAGGGTCTTTCTCCACCCTGTGGAAGCAGTATGGGAACCTACTGCTGAGTGGAGAGTTTCAAATGCCTTTCCAAGATCTCCACGGTGGCTTTTCTGAAACAGCTTGGAGCACGGTGGTTCCTCTTGGCAGCCTCAACCTGAGCTGATGCATAAGAGACAGGGGCCATGTGCACAGGGGAAACAAGGACTCCATGCCAAGACAAACTAACAACCAGCTAGGTCAGGCAGCAGATGAAAGGGTCCCCACTAAAGAGCTGTTTCAGCTGGCCCATTTGTGAACAAGGCTGCAAAATTTCATGCTGCAGTGCCTAGATCAAGAGGAAGAACATTCAGGTAAACACAGCACAAGGCGGCAAGAGGATTAGCAGCCTTTCCCCAGGCTGAAGGAACCACTCATTTCTAGAGGGAAAATATCTCCTTGTTGCAGCCCAAAATTGCTGATAAGGGCACTGGAGACAGGCTGTAATCAGCACAACCCAGCATCTTTTACAGTTGTTGTGTTTGATTGGGGGCAGTGAGATTGGCTTCCCTTTCTTAGGGCCAGACCCCAAGAGCAAGCCATCTAGGTTCAGCAACTCCAATAGAAATGTGCTGGCCATCCAAAGAGGGATGATCGGCAGAAGGAGCTAGCAGTGGACAGGACTTATCTCCTCAGCTGCAAAGAACCATTTCTGGTCTGGGGATGGGTTTTGTGGCTTGTTTGCTATGCAACAAACTTTCCAAAAATATCCATTTGGAACTAGCAAAACACCCTGTTTTGAACTCTAATAATGTAACACAAAAATTAAAACAAGATGCTAACTTATCAGAACATGGATGTTTTACCAAAACAAAGAAAAAAATTAGTTGGGAACTAGGAGGAGACACATTCCGATGCAACATTTCAATTTTAATGAAGCTGGATTTTTTCCAAAGGAAAAATTGTTTCAGAGAATACATTTCAACCAGCTCTACAGGTAACCAGTTAAAGTAAGCCTCAAGTGATACCAAGGCAGGGATTTCACAGGCAGGAACAGTGCTACTTAATCAGTCCCTTTCCCAGGACATCCTCTTCACCTACCTCGGCACAATTATTTGTGCGGACACAAAATGAAACAGATCAGGGCTGTCAAATCAAAGGTCACTTTTCAACCCAACCAAACAGTTCCCTGACTCAGTTGGCCTCAAGGTCACACAGTTTGAGAGAGGGCAGGGATGATTTAAGGTAGCAATGACACTTAGTAAATACAAGGGATCCAAAATCAGAGCAACACTCCTTTTCCAGTTGCCCTTCATCAAAAAGGTGCTTTCACTCCTGGAGAAACTGGGCAACTGAATCAGCTACAGGCACACTTGGGAAGTCTCAGCACAGACGAGCAATGCTCAGTTTGGAAAAAGACATCTCCCTCTTTGCGGGTCTGTGCGGGATGGGGAGCCTGACTATTTCCTGACAGCTCAGGAATAAATACCACCTCTAGGAAAGGAGGGAATTTGCTCAGTCTGGAAAGAGTACATGCCTTGGGAACAAGATGTCCCATGAGCTCAGTGGTGTCATACAGCAATATTTAGCTCCAGGCAGCATCTGCCAGGCAGTACACCAAAGCGCTTTTGGCTGTATCGCTCCAAGGAGTATCTACATCCCTGCCAGAAAGGCACTGAGACCCTGGTACGTGTGTACATCACCCAGCTGCCAACTGCTAACATAATCAACCAGTCATCTCAGTCTCCTGGGGCAGTCACTAGAAAGGTGTCTGGCTATTCCACAGCACCAAAGTAAAGCTCTTACTCTGAACCATCCTCCACAGGAGCATTGTATTTCCTGTTGCGTATAGAGAGAACCAAAGAAATCAGATGCTTAAAGCTATATGACATGGAGCCACATTCCAATGCAGAGCAGCACCGTGCCTTACCCACAGTCTCAGAGCAGGACAGTGACAGAGCCACGAGCCCTCCCACTGTCGATGGGTGCTATGAGTGCCCTTCAAAGCATAAGTGTGCTACAATTTAAGCTACATCAGAAGAAGCATCATCAGGGTCAGGTCAGGGAATGGCACAAACTACCAGGTTTTAATATCCCTCTAAAATTCCTTACACTGGCAAGTCATGCTAATATACTAAGCTTTGACTTGGGGAACTGTGGGGCAGGTGAAAGGGGAATTAAGTTGGCAGGCCTCATTTTTTTCAGTTTCCAGAAAACAGCTGCCCAAGAGAATGACCCCTGTTTACAGTCTCCTGCTATGACTGGCTGGCAGTTCCAGAGATGTTCAGGTCAGGAACAGAAGAGGCCCTGGTGGGTCAGGACTGAATTAGTCTGGCACAGCTACACAGGAAGCTGAGGACCAGAATAGCTGATGTTGTCGAGGATGGGACCATGAAGCAGTAACAGAGCTGTATGGAGTTTAGCACAGGTGTAAGCAGGACAGTGAAGAGAATCTCATTCAATGTTTTTCTGCATAAAGCTGCAGTGGGGGCACTCTCACTTTCATTAATCAGGATATTTTCTGGTCTGCATGTGTGGAAGCAAGCTTGATCAGACAGCATCTCTTACCCAGCCTCCTCTCCTTTTCAGCCATGTCACCAAAGTCTTGCGGACAAACTCTCCCAGGCAGTCTACAATGGTGTGAACCATGGCTGGCTGTGCATGCCGCACGCAGTCCACCGCCAGCCCAGCTGCCACAGCATAGAGAGACACCACCTTGCCCCACGTTATGCCTATGAAAAGAAGAAAAGTCATTCAGATTTACATATGCGCACATAGCTCAGTCTTGAATAATCAAGGGAAACAGCTCTCCTTCATTACATGTGCCCACACTGCATGCATGCAGCTCTGAGTTCAGGTGCAGCCACAGTTCTGCATGCTCTCCACCACTGGGGAAACAAAATACTATGGGACCAGGACTGGGGCAAACTCTCCACTTGGAGGAGCAGAATTAAATGATCTGACCTGGGCATGCTTTGACCCCCTCTCAGCACTGGGTGCACAGCTTTGGACAAAGCAGACCAAAGGCATCACCAAATAGGGAAGATGTGCACCACCATAGTTTATATTGCCATTAACTCTCAGCCATGCACATGCTGCACAGGAGGCAATTGAATTCAAAGAGTATGAGCAACCTGGGGCTTTTGTCACCAGCACAACTATTAAACACCCTTTAGACAAAACGTTCCTGTTTTTTTCTAGATCAGAGGAGACTGTTCCAATGTGGCACACAAAGCACATGTGAGATAAGCATCTTCAGTCTACCATGACACAAGAGCAAAAAAGGCAGGCAAAGCTACAGGGCCAAGAGGGCTGGTGTCCTCCTTGATGTAAGGAGTATGCCCCAATCTCCACCTGAAAACCAGGTAGCTTCAAGAATTTGGCCACTCTGCCTACAATACTTAACATTGCATATCCTATCTCACTGAAGGCAGTGCAGGGACAGAGCGTCAGTCAGTTATCTAATCTCCCAGAAAACAGCCTTCCTGCTAGGCTGACCTGCCAGCAGTGAATGCTCCATGGAAGTTGTCCCAGCAGCAGTCATCTTCCTGTTAGGGGTAGCAATAAGCTCTCAAGCTCAGTTCTGGGTGCCAGCCAACCTCCCTGGGTCTCCCCTGCACTTTGCCAGCACCACTGGGCATACATTCTCCATGCTTAAACATTGCAGCCAGCAATCCCTCATCAGGCTTTTGTCAGGACCAGTGACCTGAAAATGCAACCCTTCTGCACTCATGCAGAAGAACTACCACAGCACAATGGCGTGTGGATTTCCTTTGGATCCACCAGGAAGTTTAACTCCCCCCCTTACTTTATTATCTGGAATAGCAGTATTTGACAAGCATACTGTGAAGTATTTTACAGTGTGAGGTCTCTACGGAGTCTGTCCAAGGTCTCTCCCAAACACAGCCAGAAGCCAGGTGAAGTTTCAGTATTTAAAAACCACACAAAACTGTTCTTGCTGGGTTGCAACAAGAAAGAAAACAGGTAAGTGGAAGGAAAGATTAGTTCAGTCACAAGATCTAAGGACCAGAAGGGGTTAAACACACAATCAGGAAACTGGATGTGCTCAGCAATCTATCAGCTAAGAAAGTAAACCCTTAAATACAATTTAAATGAAGAGAAGAGTCTCCCTCTCTCCTGCATCTCACTCCCAGATCTCCAGGCACCCCAACCCATCTCTCCAGGATGGAGCTCCAGACTCCTCACGCCTGTTCACACCTCAGCAGAGCTCCCCACATTCCTTTACAATACGTGCAGGTTTCAGAGCATTTCCACTATCCTTCTACTTAGTGCCTCAAAAGGGACATCCACACTAACACTTACAGGAATTGCTTTTTTTTTTTTTTAATAAAAAAGTACTAAACTTTAGAGAAACTGTTCAAATGTCAGCCACAGAAATGGCTTGTTAGACTGAAGAAAATCCATTCAGTGTTCATTTCACTCGTGACAGATATGAGATCAAAATCTACAGATGATCCTTTTGTGAGGCTCTGTAGCAACAGTAACAGCAGTAGCTCAGAGTCTCTGTGATACTCTGTCCTTCACCAACACTATCTCCAAGATCAGAGGAAGTTATTAATATAGCTAAATTGGCTGTTATTCTCATTCTGATTTTATATTCTGAGTAGGCTCTGTGGTGTCCCTTCCCCAGAGCTGTCACTCAGGAAGTTCACTGCCTGTGTGGTATTCACACTATTTATCTGTCTGTCTCACATTGCGTGTCACCATGACAGCCAACAAAACAAGCCAGGAAGAGGCTATGAAACCACATGAGAAAATACTAGACAGAGGGCTTCTCCCGGCAAGAAAGAGGCTGTCCTGTTGCAGGACAATACCTCTCCACCCAGTGAAGAGGCTTTAAGGGGTTACCTCTTGCTGACCACAATCTCCCGGACCAGAGCCTCAGCTGGCTTATACTCAGCTTTAGTGTAAGTCAGTTTTTGCTGTTCTCCATCCCTGCAGAAATGTGGCTCTTTGCATCTTGAGTTACATGTACCAAAGTTACCCAAAATTCCAGGGAAGAGTTCACTGGCTTATTCCCAATCTTTTAGTGACAGCACTCTTTCTTAAGTATCTGAAGCACGTCCATTAGCTTTGAGATATTTACATGGCAGTAACTAAGACTGACAGGGGACTGAGGCCACCCTGGTAGAGAAAGACAGCTGCAGTCTTGATTAACTTTGTTTTAAACCCAAGTTTCTCTTTCCAACAGAAGAAAAGTTTATCCACAACCTATGAAAGATAAAGGCTCAATAGACCCATGATTTCCTTAGTAGACAGGAAAGCAGTTTGCTCTACAGACATGTCAGTCCAGGTGTCTCCTCCCAGGGAGGATGGAGAGAAAGCTCTTCAGCTCTGGCTTCTCTGCCAAAGTTGCTATGTAGCGGTGCTTGCTGCAGGATTTGCACGAGGTGAACGCTTCCCCAGCACGTGGACAGAGCCCGTGTCCCTTTCACACGGACAGCAGGAAGAGGGCAAATTTTTGCCCAATGTTTATCACGGTGGTGGATGTGAAGGGCTCAGTATTATTCCCATTATCTTCCTCTTTACAGAGCATGCCTACAAGGGTCAAACCAATCTTTCAGTCTGCTTTTCCTGTTACCTACAGAGCCCAGAGCTGGGCCACAGGGGTGGTAGAAGAGGAAATCCTCACACGATTTCTCTGCATGGAACCTCCTCTTGCCACTGCTGGAGGCAGAAGATGGAGACGGCTGGCTGGGCTCCTCACCCGAGACAGCAGGGCACAGCTTATGCTCTTGTTCGCGCAAGGTGTTGTAAGGGAGCCCTGAAGCAAGGGAAGAGCAGACACCTCTAACAGCTGCTCTAGACCAAAGCTGGGCCATGCTTATGGCCAGTCCCTCTGCCCCAGGAGGGCTCCAACAACCACCCAGCCCCAGGCAGGGCAGGGGAACAGGCCACAGCAGCCCCCATCAGCACTTTTCCAGAACACCAGGTCCATTAACTTTTCTCTCTCAAGGATTCCTTTGGCAGGGGTAGAGGAGCACAATCTACTGGGAGGGCAGTGCCTCTGCCCCCTGTAATGTCCAGGCCAAGGTCAAGGTGACACTAGCTTGATGCATCCCTCAGCATAAGCTGGAATTGCATCTTGCCAGCACACATGAGCAGAGAAGACACATTGTCATGCTCCAAATTCCTCAAAAGGTCTGGCTGCCATACACATTGGGTGAAACAGGCACTCATCACCGAGAGAAGCAATCTATTCACAGCTTCCCACTGTGCGGACTAGCATGCACAGGAGCTAACAACAAGAGGGAATGGAAAACTGTTCCAGAAAGGAGTGATCAAAACAGAGAAAGCTCTGAAACTTCTGCTCACAGAGATGGAACAAAAGGACATGGAAAATATGAAAAGCTGCTTAGAAGGCATTTTAAAAAAATACAAGTTGCAGACTCAAGGCCAGTCATGGAGCTGAAGGTATGTAAACACTGGTGAGCCCAGGGGAAAATGAATTAGCAGGAGAGGACCGCTCTTGAAAGTGTTCCTGCTGCGCATCAGCTTGCCTGCCCCAGGGGAGAGCTCAAGAAGCCATAAGACATGACTGTGCAGAGTCTCAGAGCACCACACTATCTAAGGTTACTCAAATAAACTTCCCTCTGCTCCACTCATCATCAAAGCCTAACTTTAACTAAGAGAAACATGATCAAGTGCTACATTTCAACATCTGGGAGAATACAGCCAGACACAAGATACTTTTGTCTGGTGGAGAGAAAGAAGCCAAAAAGGACGTGCACAAGGCAGGGAGCTCAAGTCATAAGGCATAAGCGATGAGGAAGCAGTGGGATGCATTTCTAACAGCATTTGCTCCTGCAAAGAAAAGTATTTTCTCCCTAGAACCCATTAACCATGCATCCCTGTTGTACAGGGTTCACTTCAGCCCGAGCACTCTTGATTAAAAACTTATGAGCGCCTAAAACAATACAAAACCAGGATGAAAGCTTTGAGATAGCCCTTGTGCCTAGCAGCTCTTACCAACTGGAGGAAACTGTTTCCTTTAGGAAAGGAAAATGCGTCTCCCTTTTCTTCTTCTGTTTTTCCACCAAGTGACCCCTGCCTTCTGGGATTTACTTAAACAGCTAATGTAAATGCCAGCTCAGCCAGGCCCCAATTCAAAGCCTGTCAAAGTCAGTGGAAAGTCTCCCGCTGGCTTCAGAGCAGCTTTGGACCACACACCAGAATCAGTGGTATCGTCACAGAGGTGATGCTGCTGCAGACCCTTCAACATCCAAAGCAGGTCAGGGCTCTGTGGTGCCAGTCTCCACACAGATGGGCTCTCCTCACCCTGAATGACTAACAGGTTGTATGGAAACAGGAAAGCAAAATACAGCTTGAGCCTTACCATGCTCTGTGACCTGCTCACCTTCTGCCTATATTCTCAGCTGTTAATCTTGCTGTAATTGGGATTCAATTGCTAACACCTGTCCTTGCTACACCAGAGAAAAGCCAAACCTGAGATAACTGGAACAGGCAATGCTCTAAAGTCGAATATGGCACAATGTACCCAGGCAGTGGGACCAACAAGGATGTCAGATGTCCTCAGTCTTGCCTTCTTGAGAGGTCCATCTGGGGCTTGTTCTTAGTCAAGACTTGCAGACAGTGTGGACAGGAAGTGAGCACAGCCAGAGCTACAGTGTGAAGACTCAAAACCAGACCAGAGTGTGGAAGAAGGCCATGTAAAAGATTAAGGAGAAAACCTCTCCAGCAAGATAGGGTCAAAATCCCCCGCTCCCTTGCTGGAAAGGCATTGCAAGTGAAAAATGGGGCTCCCCAGACTGTCTAGGCACTGCAGTGTCAGACTGTAGCTGTTTTCTTAATAAACTGGACAGTGAAAAACAGGCTGAGATGCTTTAGCTGTTGGCAATTGGCACAACAACTCAGGCTGCACTTGAGTCTCTGGTTTCCTTTGCTCAATAAGACCCTCTTTCCTCTGAACTATGAAAAAAAATAGGAATGAACGTCTGGCTGCCACAGCCAACTCTGATTTGCTGGATTTGGCATTAAATGCTGAGTCTTGAGACTGCAGTTGGAATCCAGGAATGTTAAAAATCAGCAAACTCCTCCCCCTTTGCCACTCAGCAGCCTTCTAGCAAGAGAAATTACAACGAAGAATTGCTAAAAGCAATTGAATACACAAGCCCAGCTCCATGCTCACAGGTTATCCTGTTAGTTGCTCTGAGGCAGAGATGAGAAAGAAGAAAAAATGGAGCATACAGAGCACTGGGAAGGTTTGAATCCACCCCCCATGCAGCCAGCCAACTGCCAGCCATTTATGCAGCACAGCGTCCCCAGACAAGGGGCAGCACTAGCAACAGAGCGTGAGCCTGGGCTTCTACCATGTTCCCAAAGCCTCTAGCATTGCCAGCCTCAAAGGGATGAGTCCAGATCCCATTCTTACTACCCTGAAAACCCCAAGTTTAAAACCAAGAGTTACGATTTCTAGCTTTACTTTCAAAAAAACATTTTAAACCATCCACACTTTTCCCTTGACTCCTGAGCTGAGAAGTTAAACACCACCAAAAAATGCAGCTCTCAATGAATCTGTCAAGATACATTGGTGAGAGCAGGACTCCCAGATGCCAGCAGGGCTTTCTCCCCAGTATCACATTTGTGCAGCATAGCAGCATGCACAGTCTGCTCCACCTACAGCCATCCACCTTTCTGGCTTAATTCCCTGTGTCACTTCAGCTTTGGAGGTATGCCAGTTCTGATGTAGTCAGCTATAGTCATCTAAGAGGATAACCTACTTACCTGCAATACAAATACCTGAGCCTGCAAACTTGACCTTTGTTTTTCTGTAAGCCTTGATGCAAGTAAAGCTCAATATTAAGCGACAAGACAAGGCACCTGCACTTTGAACGCAGCCACACACAGACATTCCTGCCATACTTGCCTAGCTCTTGCTTTCTGAGACCATATGGCCTCCCAAGCCAGCCCAGTGCAAAGGCAATCTGCATTCCAGGCATGCTCTGAAAGGATGCCAAGGGCTGTAGTACTAGTTACAGAATCCAATTCCATCCATTTCTTATGGCACAGCTTCAGTTTCCCTGATCTGGGGAGTAAATCTGCCCTACTAGACCTGCTGGGAGCCGTGCTTTTGCATTCTCTCTGAGAGATCTATCCTTTCCACCACAACACACTTCAGATCTGAAGTCCAGGATGTCAGTACAGGGCTTCTCTAGCGGGTCAGTGGTTCCCATGCAGTTCATACACATAAAGATGCATAGCTGATTGTGAAGATAAAAAGGTTTTGAGTGAGGAAGCCTATTTGAAAGTACAACAGAAACCTGGACTTCTATTCTGTACCAACTACTCCCAAAGCAATAAGAATCACTGCCTCCTGTGACACTTCCCAGGATCCAGTGTTTTCACACTACAATGCTGTTAGCAAGCAGCTGTCTTGTGGGTTTTTTTGTTTGGTTGTTGTTTTTTTGTTTCCAGTCTCTAACATCTACTTCCATGGACAACACAACAAGACACACTACAGAAAACCTACTAACCGTGTCAGGACTTGCCTGACATAAATCTCCACCTAAAACGTTTCTCTTCCCTTGATTCCCCCAGATTGCATTCCCAGTCGCAGGCAGGGACTGTTATTAAGGAGGCTGAGGTTCCCTCACAGGAACAAAGCACAGACTGTGCTGTGACACATGATTTTGACAATTGTCTCTGGGACCAGCCAAACAAAAGCAGAAGAACATTCACATCTAAGCAGTGAGAAAGCTCAAAGCACCTGCCTGTCTGGAACAGCTAGCCTCAAGGGCTGAGGCTCCTGTCTCTCCAAGTATGAGAAAGGAGAAGCAGCAACTGGAAGCAGCAGGTTCCATTGCAGTTCTGGCTATTGCTGGGGAAAAGGAAGCGAGAAAAAGAGGAACTCCCTTGTGATGAGTTGGTTCTGGCTCCCAGCATCAGCAGCATGAACTGGAACAAGGGAGACTCCCATGTAATGAATCTTCTCCAGTTGCCAATGGTGAGCAAAGGAGCTTGGAATGAGTGACCTCCCTGCGCAATGAGGTAACATCACCTCCTAATGAGGAAGGGCAGGAGATGCCTTCTAGAATGAGCGAGAACTTGCCAGGAGGATATAATAAAACAGGGCATTTCCCTGCCATAACAACAGAGCATAGAGGAGCTCTCATTAAATCATTAAAGCAGGGCACACTGCCAAACTGCCCACAGCCCTTTCAGAAACCATGCCCCACCTTGCAGGCCATCCCACAAACATGCCTTCTCTGAGATAGGTGGCTCCATCCTGTTCCTTTCTGCCCAGCCCTGTCTGCCTATCTGTCAGGGCACAGTACCTGCGGTGAAAATCTGCGCAGCTACTGCCAGGAAGGCGTCTGTCACCACTGTTTCTGAGTGCAGTGAGATGTTCAATTGGCGGGCAATATTCCGGTAGACGTTGGGGCGAATGTATTCCAGCTCATCCCCTGGAAACAAACAGTCAGGAGTCAGCACACAGTACAACAAGTCCTGCTCTCACAATGCAGGAATTACAGCTGGGGCCACCCCACATATTCCTCCAGCCAAAGAGACTTAACCCAGGCTCTGCCTTATTTTAAACAGGCAGCAGAATGCTTAGGGTCATTTAGATGCAACCCCCTGACACCCGCACCCTGCTTTCCTAATATCACCTGTGCCTGGGACTTCTAGAGGGAGTGGGGACAGGCAGTGGCCATATTACCAGTGGTGTGGCTGCAGGGATCCCCAATATAAATGATGTTCCCAGGCTGGATGCCTGCCTTTGCTCCAACAGAGGAAACAGGCCTCAGATAAGTAAAGCCATCTCATTTTTCTTCAGAAGTGAAAAGGAGGCCCGTACATCTATGTAAGATTTTGAGAGATACGCCCTTTCTTAACACCCCATCAGACTTGTACAAAAAAGCCTCAAGATGAGAGCGACTCAAGAATGCTGGAGTCCGATGAAAGCCAAGGATCCACCCAGAGCTGCAGAACATTAATTGAGCAAAGAGACTATCAGCTCAGCTATTTTACACTCACACAGGCACTGAGTGACTATCTGGAGTTCTTTCTCTCCTCCAAATGGCTAAAGAGGTGTTCATTTGCCTGGTTGACTCCTCAGCAACAAGGTTCCTGACGCACACATGTGCTTTAACATCCAGGTTGGTTTTCTCCCCAGCTGGGAAATGATTGGAGGTGTTAGACTACCTTGAAGACCAAGATGGAAATACCAAGGACAAGCAGAGAACCTCCTCCCAGGTTTGTGTTATGGAGCTTGGGCAACAGCAGTAAAGCTTTTCCTCTGTAGCAAAACAAACCATTTTTGAGCAGTAGAATTAATAAAGCCCAGTTTCCAATAGATTTACCTCTATATAGGCGTTCACAGATACTTAGTGAGGGTTGCACAGCCACTGTAGGAGCATTACACAATGCAAACATTGCATGGGACCAAGGCCCTCTGTGCATGGGGAGTTCTATTTGGTTTAGATTTAGAAGGACATTCTGTGTCTTTCTCCTGCACAAGGGTGCTCTGAAGCACCCAGGGGAAGAGGAGAGCTGTTGCAACAGCTTGACATCCTACTGGAAGACCCAGATGACTTGCCCTAGTCAGAGGGCAACCGATCCTCCTGAAAATTTCATTTAGATGGGGACTGAAAAGGAAGATGACACCCCAGGTCAGGAGCTTGTTATAGAGTCATTAGCTACTGGACCTTAATTCATCTGACTGGTCACTTGTACTCAGCACAGCACGGGCAAAGCCCAGCTCTACAGAATTCCACAGACAAGCTCTCCGGGCTCTTTGTGTGTGTGGGATTGTCCCACACAATCTGATGGCAAGAGGAAACCCTGCCAACACATGGTCAGCCCTGATAAGAGGGAACATTACTTGCACGACTCAACAGCTGTTTTCTCCTCACAAGGAGTGCACAGGCTTCCCTGTAAATGCAAGGAAACGGGGATAGCCCTGCCTGTGGGTAGCTGAGAGGGAGGCATGGGAGGCTGGGATCAGCACTTGGTAGCCTGCCACTGTGACAGCTTTTAACAAGCAGTGCCTGGAGGCCCCAGATGAGATCAGGTTTTGGTTGGAGGCACACATGCTGCTATAGCGGGCCCTGCCCTGCAGCAATGCACAGGGCATACAAAAGCAGGCAGGGGAAGAAAAGCAGAGGAAAGCAGTCCCAGGCTCATGGAGACTCCCTGCCCCGGCAGTTCCAGGACCTCTCCAGCAGCACGTTACGTTCTTGGCGGTCTTTGGTGTCCATGTTCAGATGCCCAGCTGCGCACTTTGCAACATTTAGAGCAATTTCTGGGCTTCTCCTTCTTCCAGTAATCATGGAGGAAAAAGTAGGGCAGCAGTGACAGTTCCCGCAATGCAGAAGCTCAGTGCAGTGATGAAAGGGCACTTGCCTGGGTCTTGGCCACAGAAGAGACAAGTTCAGACAGGCCACGTGGCAGGCGGAGTTTCTGAACAGGACACAACTCTTCATCCTAACAAGGAGGACTCCTCACCCTTCTTGTTGCATGGGTACCACATGGCGCTCTCCAGATTTGCTCAGAGAAGGCGCCAAGTTCCTGGGACTATCAGCCAAATCTTTCCATCTGGACATGAATAAGTAACAGGAGAGTCATCCAGGAGACGCCTTCAGATCCAGACTGCCATCTGCTTGCCCTTTAACATGCTCCTGGCCACCCACAGAAGATCTGGTTGAGAGCAAAAAAATCTCAACCCCCAATCCAAGCACAGAAGAAATGGAGGACAAAGAGGCAGGGAGATTGACAGAACAACAACAAAAAAACAACAAAGACCAAACAACTACTGGAAACAAAAATAGAAGTAAAGTCAGCATAGAAGAGAAAATGTGAAAAAGAATGAATGAAAAAAAAAAAGGCAGTTAAAAGAAACAGCTATGCCTTAAAAAGAAATTTGGGGTAATATCAAACAGAAGTAGAAAGAAAGGGGAGAAAGTAGGGAGACCAGCCTGGTCCTGAGTTTTTTAGGCCTAGCTAAAGGTTACTTCACCAGACTTATTTGAACTTTGACGTAATTAAATCAGATGCAAATGCTAGTGGTAGTTTCCAAGCCAGATGTGAACTAATATACCAGCCTGCAGGCAAACAGGGATGTTGGAAGCAACTTCCAAGAATTAGGGTGTTGGGATCCCAAAAGACAAAGGGCTAGACTCGAGCACACAGGAGGCTAAAACATTAAGCAAAAGGCCAGGCAACTGTCAGCATTTAGAGGATGCTCCTGGTACAAGCACAACTCCAGAGCTTGTCTTCATGTAGCAGCCTACAGGCATAACCTTCAAATTGCTCTCCCTGAAGCCCTGGGAGTCACCTGGCCATGAGGGGAGCTGGCTAGTTTGGGCACTGAATGTCAGTGTATGCCAGGCAACATCAGCTAACTCCTCCTTGCTCCAACAAAAAGCAAGAAAACTCAGGTCTTGCTGAATGATTAAGGTAGGCAAAGGAAATTAAACACACTGTCAACACACTGTCATTGAAAAGCAGCTTTTATAAAATCTCCAACACACACCGTCTAAGCAACTACTCTCAAATTAAATGTCCTTGCAGCTGGGCGAGCAACTGATGAAGCCAAGTCTAGAGGTAGCAGTACTCTACTAGATGCCAGCTTGGGTTGCGTCACGGCAGCCAAGTCACCTGCGTCTGGAGAAAACACTGAAAGACCTGTTAAAATGCCAAGCTGAGAAAGACTACTGAAATTACTGTGAAAACTGTTACACAGCTGGAGTCTTATGCAGATAAAATTAGTTTGCTGTTGGGCTTTCTCGGACTGCTTCATGCTTTTAAGTTGTTGCAAGTCCTCAGAAAAAAGTGGCTCTGCAAAACACTGTGCTGAACCATGCTCCAAGGGACTGAGGAAATGCAAGTAAAGGAGCTGTTTAGGGAAGATCGCCAAAACCAAACCTAAATGCCCAAAGCAGAGAAGAAAAACCTCTATATCATCACATGAAAAGACTCTTGGCACTCATCAGTTCCAGAAATCTTAGTCTGGTCTGAATTGCTCCCTATAGTTTCATTTCCCACCCATACTCACAGGGACCTACCTAGTCGCAGCAGTATGGTGGACACCTCGGCCAGCTTACCACCAGGCACTGGTGCATTGTACTCAGGTTTGCTCCAGCTGACACCCGCTCGAATTAACCTCGAATTTATGTAGTCTCTGCAGAGAGCCTTGGCTTGGGACACAAGCTCCTTGTCAGTGGGAGACCTGTCAAAAACCTCCATCACCTCTGCAGCAAAGACTGAGGAACGGCGTAGCACTTCCATCCTTGGCTGCTGCACCCACACCTCAGCATACGCTTGCTGGAAGGCTGAGCCAACACCTTAGATGAGAATCTGCAGAAGCTGTGTAGTAATCCTCTCGGTTTGTCACAGCTCCCAGCAGCTCTTCTCAAAAGGCCAGTTTTTCATTTTACCTGGTGAATAAAAGCATCTGTAAGTCCTCTAACATTGCAAAGATGTAAATCAGAAGCCCAAGTATTATACCTTACAGTTACGCTAAAGGCAGTAGTATCATATCTGCAAAACATCTGTCTCAATGCATCTTACAGACAAGGGGCAAAGTCTTCTATCTTTCAGCCACTCTAACTTTCACAGGCAGCACGACCCCCAGAAGGGCTGCAGTTTTGAACTATCAAGGTGTTTCGTCTTTTCCAGTTCAGATTCGGCAGTCCTAGAACTACCCTTCAGAGACACTAGACGGTCAGAGTGTGGAAACAATTCATAGAATGTGTAGACAATCTCAGCTTGTTTCAATTAAACTGGAAAAAAATGAATCTCAAATATGAGCTACAGTAACCTCAACCAGATGTCAACAGACATTCCAGCTCAGTAGGTCATGGATCTTTGAAGAAATGGCACTAGTGCAAGAAAAGGGGTATGGGAGCATTTGAAATGTCTCACTGGAGACAGTTTACCACATTCTCAGTTTAGGTTTTGCTGCTGCCACTCTTTTTCTCTTTTATTTTTTTTTTTCTTTTTTTTCTCCCCAAGGCAACGTGCATATTACTTCTCAAAAACCTTTAGCAATAGCAGAGAGAGCAAAACAGGAAAGCAGATTTAAAAAAAAAAAAAAGTTTTCAGGTGTGAATGCCTAAAGAGAAACTTAAAAATTTCTTCAGAGGCACCTGAATTCATCTGTTGATCTGACTTTTTAACCTAGTGCTGCTTTTGAAGTCAGAGTCAGACCAAAATCTTTATTCAGATGTTAGTAAATGTATTTTTCAGTCCCCAGTTTTAGACATCTACTTACAATAACAATTTTCAAATGAAATAAAGCCAGTTACTTTTGTTTTTCCCAATGAAAAATATATTTACCTCTCATGTTGCGCTTTTTCCTGTTCAGCGATTTCTTTTTGGGTTTGATTTCATGTTTCTTTGGAAGATCTGCATCAACGAACATCTGGTTTAGGATTCATAGGATACTGTCACACTTCTCCTCTGGAGAGCACTAGCCTTCTCTGCCGTGCTCTTCTCAGAGCTCACGCCAGTACCTCCTTCCCCATCTCTGTCAGCCTCGCATCCCGGCTGCACTCCACCAGGATCCTCGGGGCTTGCTGTGCTGCTTTTAAGGGACCCAGGCGGCAGAGGAAAGCTTCTAGCTTTAGCCTTGTAAGGAAGATGAAATAACCAGGAGGTGGGGTTGCTAGAGCTAGAGAGCAACGCTTTCTCCTCCTCTTTCTTCTCTCTTAAGGAGGTTCTCTGTTGTTCTGCGAGCGTGCCGGGCTTTGTTCAAGGACTCGTCCTCGGGGCGAGGGTAGGAGCATAATTTCTGGTCCAGGTTACCCCATGGAACAGAAAGCGATGAATGCACTGCTGAAATAGGAATAGCTCCCGGTGAATTCCCATGGTGGCTTTTGCAGAGTTGATGTTGGCCAGGCATTTTCAGATGGTAGGCGAGTCGGGCAACAGCAGGATGTCATAATTCAGTGGTGGGCAAGTCATATCAGTTCAATCCTAAACGATGGAGGTGATTAACAAAGAGAGCTACAGCTTGGGGCTAAAGCAAGTGGTGCTTGCATTCCCCCAAACTATGAGTACTCCGGTTAAAAAAAAATGAAGTGGGTTTGTTGATAGGAAATAGTTTGTCCAGAATGAAGTGTTTTGCAGGAACATGTCCATCTCATCTCAGTCTGCTAAGATGTGCTAACATATGAAGTTTAAGGAAAACAGTTCAATTAGTTCCAACATACTTAGAAATTAATTTCAACATCAACTTCTTGTTGCAACATTGCTCAACTTTTTTTAAGCATATGTGTGATACCATTTCAACTCAATAGACCACATACAAATGCTGGCTTTTTGTGTTACGATTTGAAACAAAAGAAGTATTAGAAATAGAAGTTTCCTGCAGACAAGAAATTCTACCACCCCAAACACAAATTCTTCCCGACAAATAACAATTTGTAGATTAATGACTGGGTACGTGGCATGTTCACAATACAGCCTTTCCAAAAGGAGGTCAGAAGCAAGAAGTAACTGTTGTCGTCTCTTTCTTGTCACCTTTGAGAAAAGACAGAGGCAAGTACACCTCTCCAAGGTGTTGATCACAAAAAACTGCCAAGCACAATGTGCACCACTGCTGGTGTCAAAATTGATGAATAAAAAGGAACAAATGCAGGTCTCAAAATTGAGGGATAAAAAGGAACAAATGAACTGCATGAAAAAGCCTTATTATATGATGTATCGAAAACTCTGGCCAGCATCCAACACACAACTCACGCACAGGCTTAACACAGAGCACACGTTTTGGTCTGCCATTAACTGGATTGCTGGAGAGTGTTTTGCTGCATTGGGAAGGGGGCTGTGGTAAAGCCTCTTCTCCCTCCGGTGACAGATCCTCTTTCTGAGCTGGCTTCTTCTGGGAAAGGAGCAAGGTTAAGGAGAGGTACGTGTATGGAGTAGTCATCAGCTGGAGACCCCTGGCTTAGCTTGATATGATCATGTTAAGATGGCAATAGTGACTGTGCATCTCCAGCACCAGAAGTATTTGCTCAAAGATTCTCTCAGAAATTTGTTTTTGTCCACTACCCTTCCTCAAATTTAAATATAGTCACTATAGACAGAGGCCCATCCCATAGAAGCTAAAATCAAGACCCCAGAGATCCTGTGCTACTGCCCATCCCTAACCCACCTTTTCTCTGCAGAGTGTGCCTGATGGTCTGAAAAATTATTAAAAAAATTACATCTTAGCTTCCTGCAGCAGCTGACAGCTTGAAACAGTAGTCCTATTTAAACTGTCCCTATTCAGTAGAGCTCTGAAACAAAGATGAGTGCTTAAATATCAGTATTGCTTAACTAATGATAATGTTTCCCAGAATTCTGGCAAATACGCAAGTGCCACAGTGCCTCCCAGCTCTCTGAGGGTGCCAGACCCATCCCATGTGTTCCCTGCCTGACTGTCACAGCATGCAGCACCCCTCAACTTCCATTCTGCAGTAAAGATACAAAAACTAGAAACATTAAGGCTGTGTATAATAAACCAAACTTTCTATAAAAAAAAAAAAAACAAACAAAACAACAGTGCATGGTATTCTACCTATATTATTTACACACTAAAAATACAGCTTCACACTGAAAGATACCTCTATAAATAAAAAAAGATGAAACCACAGCATATAGTGCTCAGCTGACCACAAAAGAACAGGGTGTTACAATCCAAGGAGCTGCCAGTGTAATCTGAGCCCCTTTTTCCATAGTATGTTTAGGCTACAACACTTAGAGGCTAGATCTATACTGGAAAAACCTTTGTAGCAAAGGAATATCAGGAAATAGTGCAGAAACAGCTTATATCACCCAAACCCACTGTTCCTGGTGTAGCTATTACTGGCATGACAGTGTTCTGCCTGGAACAACAGGCTCCATACCACAGCTCCTGCCTATCTCTGATGGGGTGACCAAAACAACTTGGAGCATTCATTTATAAAACCAGGGGACCACAGAGATATGACTACATTTTATAAGCATGTCAAGTGCAAGCAAGCCCTGGAGAAACCACATCAGGAAGAACACAGCAATAGTCTAAATGTGGACAGCTTATGCTCAATATTAAATAGTTTAACCATTAGAGAAGTAAGTCTCTGGACAGGCCTTTTAACAGTTGCAGTGGAAGCAAAATAGCTAGCTAATTGTGAGCACGCTGATCTTATGAAAGGGTCTGCATGATATGGTTTCTTGCAACAGCACAAGAATAACCCTGAGTGCCCTAGGAGGTCATTTCCAGCCTTGTGTTGACATGGCCTGGTTTCTGTCAGAGGCATTGTTTTGTTTCACCTCATGGTGCCAATCCTAGCCACTTCACACAGCCTACAACAATTCCAGCAGAAACTACACGCTGTAACACATAGATCCGATGCTCTAAAACACCTGCAGACTAAGGGCTCAGAGAAGCAAAGGGATGCCAGAGACACACAGTTCATAGCTAGAGAGCCTGGGAAACAACCCCACTAGCCCCCGCCTGCTACAAGAGGTTTTTCAGCAGAGAGAAGATGCTCTGGCAAAACACTGGCACTGTAACCAGACCAAAGCCTTCTATCGAACCATCCCTGAACCACCTTCTGCATTCTCTCACCCAGTTTTAACATACCATCTTCTCCCCACTGTCTCTTCCTGTCTGATTTTTGCAGCAATACTTCAATTCTGTGTTTGTCAAGTTATCACTTACCACTGTGAAAACACCTACAACGTGGGGCTTTAGGTTGCAAAACCATACAGGAGGAGCAGGAAGGCTAGAAGAAACACTTCTTTTTATACAGAAATATTTTGCCAGCTGCAACAGGAAAACAATACATGGAAGTAGCAGCTTAATGGGACCCAAGCAAAACACTGAGGCTTTTTGAACCTTTCTCTCATTTCTGAAGGTCTTGATTCAAAGCCTCCTGAAAGCCAAGCAGTTATTTGTACTACTTGCATATCGGGATCACCCTGGAGCACCTTTCCTGGAGCAGGATTTTGCGGTGCCAAGTGTCACGTGCTAGACCAAAGAGGCTGTGTCACAGTGAACTTATCTTCCACAGCCTTTAGTGTTCTCCTTTGTGAGAATACAGGTCTAGTGACTTACATGCATCAAGTTTAGCAACCAATCTATTACTTAGGTTTCTGACATAGATTATCACTGATACCCAATGTTTTCTTCTCTTAACCCACTGTCATGCTCACTACCACTGCTTGTAGACACAACCTCCTTGTTATACATATGTTTTGACAAAGGCAGGACAAAGATATGGTGTACTCCAGAAGTGATGTACAAACACACTGAAGGGGAAACTGTAGCATGAATTTAATGTTAGCAAGCAGTGCTATGAGTTGAGTTATAGAACATCTCTACTGGTATTCCTGAATCTTATTCTGGCAATGTTGCCCGAGAAGAGCTTAACCAACCATTATTACTCAGGTATCAAGCCAGCAGCTGCCCAGTGTAAAACAGCAGCTTCTAGCTAAATCTAGGACTTTGATGAGGCTGCGTCATCAGTTTAAGAACCTAATTAGATATAACAGTAGATATAACTGTTTTGGTTGTTTTCTATCCTCTAATTTGCTTCAAAATGACACGTTTTACTGAATGGATCATCGCATAAGCCAAGAAGGCAGCAAACACACAGAAGAAATAAGAAGCTTTAAGTTGTTCAACAGCTATAGCTTTGTTTTGAAACACAAATAAAATATTTACATACCATACCACCAAAATAGAAAAGGCAGAAAACACCTAATGAGATCACTATCCCCAAGAGATAAAAGAGGACTCTTCCCTTTCAAGTTCTATCCAACAAAGGCAGAGGATGAGCGATTCTAACAACTGATCACCCACAAGGTTTGGGAATCACTTCCATACAGGATACATGCACGTGGACAGGCAAGTGCCTCTGCCTGCAATGATCCTGAAATCTCAAGAGCCTGAAGTTGGTGCAGGCACTTCTGCACTGGCTCAGCAGCATTTATGAGCTCTGACGCATTTATCTGATGCTTCAAGACACATGCTAGTGCACGGACATGTCCTACACAGGCAAATGGATTGCTGGATCTGATAATCACAAGGCAGCAGTCTTTACCCTGCACACATCTTCATGCCCTAAACAGATTCCGAGGGATTTAGACTCAAATTTTGCATATCCAGAACATAGCCCTGCTTTTAGTTAAACCCTTACTGACTGTCAGAAGGGCTCTTCAGGCTCTTCAGTCTTAGCCTCTAGAGCTGGGCAGGGCAGCAACTACGCTTTTAAAAAACCCTGTCTTTTCAAGTTGTCAGACAAGGAGGGTAGGCTGATGTCTGTAGTTTGCACAGATCAGACTTGGAGTGCATGATTCCTTCATATGCAGTTGATTATGCCATGCAGCATTTTGGCCATTAGGATGCACAGTACCACCCTGACTGCCAGCAAAGCATTTCTACACACTCTATACACCCCAGGAGTTTGTGGAACTCCATGCTGACAAAAATTTTCTTCAAGACTGCTTTGGTTAACAAGATTTACCCCTCTTACTCGGTGGGGCCGTATAAGGCTGTTTTTTTTAGCAGCGGGGTCAGCTAAAGCAACCTTCACCTCCAGCTGCTCATACCCATTCCCAAATTGTCCTTCCTAATTGCACTGCTATAATTTTGTGTTTGCCGGCACTGTGGACTGCTTCAGGGAGCTGGCTGGTTATTTTTTTGTCCAAATACAATAAACCTTCCATCCAAAGCATATGTGCAGACAGAGTTGTATTAGTACAACCAAGGTAGCTACAAGCAGAAGGAAACAATTTCAGCTTTGCCATCAAGACAAATGTCCATGAAACTATAGCACTAGCATTGTTTCTGGATATAAAAATGCAGCTGTGGTGATCCTAGTCCACTGTAGAAGACAGAGAAATGCTGACAGAAGGTAATCAACAGATTCTTCCACAAGAGCAATGATTGCTCAGCATGCCTGGGTTTCCCAGCACTTTTAAGATGACAGCTTTCATAACTTCTGATGGAAGAGACTTTAACTAAAAGAGAAAGGGGGAGAAGAAAAAAAAAAAAAAAAAAAAAAAAAAGAGATGGCAACTTTTTGTTACCTGACATTGAGATATCCAAATCAGACACGTACAATAGCCAGGACAAAAGCAATTCCTTCTGGCACATTTTTTGACTTTGAATTCCATCATCTCCCTTACTTCGACTGGAAACCTTTGGGACAGATTGTTTACATGTCTCTCAAAGGCAGTTGGGTGCAGTAGCCACTCTGAGTGTTTGCGATGAGGTGACACATATGCCCACCCCTGCTCAGGAAAGAGGGAAAACCCCACCATCATCATTAGTGGTCCTTTCCTAGGCACCACAGAGCATCCTGGTTATTTTTCCAGGCTCTCAGGAAAGATCTGCTACAGGTCTTGGACCATCAGTTCAGCAAGAGCAAGGAAGCTCTTAGTGCTCTGCTTCTTGCCTAGCCTGCACACCTCCTGCAGTGCATCAGACTCTAGCACCGGGCATTGGCATGACAACAGCAAACATCTGGCCAGATGTTAAAAGTCATTGCCAAAGATGCTCAGGGTGGACCCACTTCAAAGTGATTCAAGTCAATTTTAATTGTATGTAAGAGTCAGCAGGCAGGAAGTCTTCTCTGAGGTCACTGATTTTAATCTGGGTTTATACTTGTTTCTAAGAGAGGGTGAGTCTCAGACTTGCAGGAATTAAGACCTGTTTATTTGCATCTGAACACAGCTCAATGCTATGTTTTCTTTCTTAGCTATAAAGGAGGAAAGTGATGTTTATTTAAGCAATTCTACAGCTGATGCAAATCAGAAATCTGAATGTGTCCAGGGTGTCTTCTACTTAGTAGGTTATTTTTACTTCATGTTGCTAGCATACACCCCTTTGAACATTCATAAAAATGCAATTAAAGGCATCATTTTATTTCTATTTTATGTGCTAAATTAAACTAGCAAACATGAAGTTGAAAAGGTTTTTAGAATGCAGAACAGCACCCGAGACAAAAAGAAAAAAAAAAAAAAACATACCCAGCACAACAACACAGAACACTTTTTATTCAGCTACTAAACTGAGTCAAGTGTTGAAATGAATAAGCAGCTTTCGAGACCAATAACTTTCGGATGAAGTCAAAACTTCAGAGAAGTTGCAATCTTAGAGAAATCTTTCTTATTGAGCTAGTTCAGTTTGTAATTTGATTATGGGGCGGGGAGGGGGATCTACTACATATTAGGCAAGACTAATTACTTTTCACAAAAAGCCTGAAGAACATCGTCAACATAAGCAATGCTGGTTCCTTGTATTTTGCAAGACATGCACATATCACTCTGCTGTGCTTTACATCACTTCAGGATTTCAACAGGTGCTCACAGCTCTAATATTTTTGTTTTACAGCAAAGAAAGGGCTTAAATTGGACTCGATGATCTTGAGAGTCTTTTCTAACCTAAATGATTCTATGAAATATTTACTTACCTACGTGAATAAACTCTAAGTGAAAACTTGCACTAAAAGTTCCCTTTAACATTCCAGAAATTTCATCTGAGGAAGGTGCACGCAAACTGGCAATATCCCACAGCTCATACAGAGAAGAAACACCAGCAATACTCTAGCCAGCTTAAATCTGAAGTCACTCAGCAGCAAGAAGGAGGTTAACCAGTGAAACTAGAATTAGGTCAAGTGTTTTCAAAGAACAAAGTAGAAATACATAAAGCTACAGTTCTGGGGAAGAGAGGTATCTCATTCAAGGGACTAGTTTCAGCTGAAGTGCGTAGTTACTTCAGTAATTGTAAGTGAAGGGTTAGTGGTTGCAACGGAGGGAGTCAGTGTTGTTTAGCATCATTCTGTGTGGCAAAGACAGTGAGAAATAACACATACACAATCAGATCACACATTTAAGAGCAGCTGCATTGGGGAGGAGCAAGCAATGTGAGAAACCCTCCCAGGCAGTGCTTTCCATTACAGCCAAGACACTGGGAGCAGTTAAGCACATCTCTCACAGCCCTCCGTGAGGAAGACGGGCAGCCACTGTGCCATCTTGTATGCTTCCTGCCAAACGTTTGTTGTTTAAGGGACTGAGGTGCCCCTCTAGTAGAAGTCGCAAAGCAGGGTAGATGTTCAGCATGAGTCATTTAACAGACATAGCTTCTTGATTTAAAAGAAGTAAATGATGCTCATCATGAATTATCAGCGCAAACTCAGATTCACACAGACCTGCACAGGGGCTATGCCTTATTTCTCTTGCCTGCTCCCAAAGCATGTTTTCACTTAAGGTCTGATTTCTCATTTCCTGGTAACCGCAGACCAGTTTCTCTGGATAGAAGCCAAAGCAGCACAAAATTTCTTGCTGGCACTAACTTACATACAGTATTTTGTTAGCAGAAATACAATCTTCATGATTTAAGGAGAACTTCAGTTCTAGAAGCAGCCATGAGATCAGGCCAGTGCAGTGTGAGACTGATTAAGTGATTTACATGAATTATCACTGAACCTTGCAGAAACTCACATGATAGAGCTGTTAATGGTAGCTTTGGTCCACACAGCAGAAGCCATGGAAGTGTTCATTAATAAACAGAATTTTGATGACAGCACTAAGCCCCTCATTGGAAAGAGACATAAAAGAGCAGGTAGCTTTGCACCTTCTTCTCTTACAAGAGGACAGAAAAAGCTTTTCAGAATCCTAATTCCTTAAATTCTAAATCCTTAACAAAACATGGATTGCTAGTTTTCCCTTCCACAAGGTGTCTTGGATACACAGCCTGCGAGTTCTTTTCTCCGAAGTACATGCATCCTAGTAATCAGTTTTATTTAGTGCTATATTTTACTTTAATGGCATGAAAAACATGTACTGATAAGAGAAAACTTTGCGTCAGCAAGGGGAAAAAGAGCTGTCAAGTCACCTGGAGAGAGAAAGAAGGCGTTTTTCTCCATAACACCTTGCATACTGAATTCAGACCAGGGATCAGCACTACAATGGGTTTACTCCACTGGAGAAACTGTGGTTTGCAACACCCAAATGAAAACATGAGTTTCCTTTCCAAGGAGTCTCCAAATGGCTCCCACACATTGGAGCTGTCCTCACAAAGCAGGTCAGCTCAGACAGTAACAGCTTCAGAAAGACACAGTGGAAGTTTCACAGAGGAAAGCTCGAATGCAGAAGGGGTCAGAAGCATCTCAGAAGAATGAGTTAGGCTGTCATTTTGAATTGCAGAGATCTTTGTAAACACAAGTATGACCACACTGTGGTTTTATCAGAATTATAGCCAAGTACTCCTGTTCCTAGTTTGGACATGAGTGAGAAAGCAGGTGCTTGGTGAACCTGCACAGGCAATAGGCAGGCAATTGAAACAATCTTCTTTCCTCCAGCAGTTCTGGACACTGCCATCTCTTTCTCCTCATTTTCCTGGGTGGATAACTCCAAAAGGATTCAACCACATTTAGTGGCTCCAGTTTAAAAGCAGGTAGGTAACTGAAACATAATGTCATGCTATCAGTTTCAGCAGAGCATATTGTTCTCTGTTTCAAGGAGTATTTACACTAATTTCCATAGATACTATGTGGTTCCAGACAGGACTCTCTCTTGAAGTGTTCAGTGAGTACCAGGTCCATCCCCCAGATAAACTGTATTAAATCACTCAATTAAACAGGGGTCCACCCACCCATGTGCATACAACTTCCAGGGCAGTCAGAAGAGACTAGCAGGAAAGAAAAAGTCTCTCCAGGAATGACATTAGCCACATCCATTCCTGCCTCAGCACAGCACAGATGTCTGTGAGAGCCCAGAATTCAGCTTCATCATCTTAAACTGTCTTCTACCACTAGACAGGAGCATGGCTTGGAAGAACGAGTACTCCATGCTCTTGGCTTGGAAGAACCCTAGTTTAATTTAGGGATTAGTCACTGTGGGAAGCAAAGGGATGCTGAGCCAACAGGAGAGTCAGCTGCACTCTGAGCTTTGCAGCTGCAAGCGTCACTCTTGCTCATTCCACTTTGCCAGCAGAATTGGGAGATAAAGGCTCTTTTCTATGCTGAACAGTCAAGACAGCCTTAAGAGTGACAATATCAGCAGAAAGAAAGCCCAATGCAGTCAATATTGCAAGATTTGTGACTGTCGTGGTTTAACCCCAGCTGGCAACCAAGCCCCACACAGCCGCTCGCTCACTTCCCCCCAGTGGGATAGGGGAGAGAATCGGAAGGGTAAAAGTGAGAAAACTCATTGGTTGAGATAAAGACAGTTTAATAAGTAAAGCAAAAGCTGCACATGCAAATAAAGCAAAACAAGGAATTAATTCACTACTTCACATCGGCAGGCAGGTGTTCAGCCATCTCCAGGAAAGCCGGCCTCCATCACACATAACAGTTACTTGGGAAGACAAATGCCATCGCTCTGAATGTTCCCCCCTTCCTTCTTCTTCCCCCATCTTATATGCTGAGGATGACATCATATGGATATCCCTTTGGTCAGTTGAGGTCAGCTGTCCCAGCTGTGTCCCCTCCCAGCTTCTCGTGCACTCCCAGCCTCCTCACTGGTGGGGTGGGGTGAGAGGCAGAAAAGGCCTTGACTCTGTGTAAGCGCTGCTCAGCAGTAACAAAAAAATCCTGGTGTTATCAACACTGTTTCCAGCACAAATCCAAAACATAGCCGCATACTAGCTTCTGTGAAGAAAATTAACTCTGCTCCAGCAGTCTGAAAGCAGGAATAAGAGTACTTTATCTTTAACAGTCTCTGCAGTCTCCATACAAGCAGGGGTCTCAGGAAGAGGTATCATCAAAGCAACTGAATTTCTACAGTACCAGCTTAGTCTGATCTATCTTGTAAAGGTACTGATTCCTCTTTGAATTCCTCCTTGCGTTCCTACAAGGAGTAAGGTTTAAGGCCTGGAGCAGTACATTACTGCCAAAACAAAGCAGTCACTTTATGCTTATCAGCGCTGTGATGCACCCAGGTACAGCAGACTAATCAGCCCTATGCCTCACACCAAAGGGTGGAGCAATTTAGATTTAGAGCACTCTCTGCTACTACTTTCCTTTGCTAAATTCAGAGAAGATACTGTTGCAATTCAAAACCTTCACCACAAAGAAGGGTGAATGGGGAGAACATCGCTATTTAAAACTGACAATGTAGCTTGCAAGTTCAAGCAGACTGTTTTGGCATGAGCTTCAGTAGCACCTCGTACACAGAAGCTCAGTGGCCGAGTCCATGTGCAAACTACAAACCACAGCAGAGAGGAAAACTGCTGGTGAAGTCCAGCTCTTGCTTCTCTCGGTACAAGTGCATTCTTCCATTCTTCCCTAGGGTCTGAAAGCTCTACTTTGCACTGAACAAAAGCATGTACCTTGGGAAGGGGACAAATTCAAAAGGATTTTCTTGTTGGGAAGATAACTTTCCTTCTATTCTCATAGTGTTACTGCTTAACTGCATAATGCAGCAATAGTGCTTTTCTGGATCACTGATCTCCAAGTACAATACAGAAAACCACTTCAGCCTCTTGGCATACTAATGGAGCTAGAAATAGCTCCTCTCTGAACAAGCACTGCAGCATTGAGAGAATTATTCTGTTGCACTTTTTACAGTAAAGTTTTAACCCATCTATCCTGCTAAGTAACTCCACCTTCAGGGAGAGCACGTAACACCTAGTGCACCCTCTAAGGCTAACCTAAATCTATTTATGCTAGGAAAGTACTACCATTTTTCAGGGCTCTCCAGGATCAAGGTGCATAAGCCGCTGCTGCAAATAATGTCCCATAATGACTCCACGGAGCAGTACAGAAAAAGTTGAGGCACCAGACCTGATGTCATCCAGTCACCATGTAACCCAGTCACTTAGCAGCTGTTTCTGTCCGTATGCACAGTCATTGTCACCCTCCGTGACACACACTTTACTCTTTGCTGTTTTACCCTCACTGTGCCTGAATTGCTATTATTGTACCCAGGGCAGACATGAGAAACTGAATGAGACTTGGCCTGGGCCATGCAGCAGGAAACCTCGGTGTGGCAGGGTAGCGATCTAGCCACCGGCCACCACCTCCCCTGCTCCCCAGCCAGCCGCTCCCTTCTCCTTTGCAAGCGAGAGAGGCATGCTTTAAAGCTGAGTGCACAGTATTGAGTTACTGGCTTTGAGCACCACTTCATGCTCCGGCATGAAGGGCTGCGGGAGGCAGACGGCATGACCCACGCAGGAAAGGAAAGAGCAGCAAGAGGGTAACGGGGATTTGGCAGGAGTGGGTGCTCCTATTTGCGGCCTTCCTGCAAGGAGCGCGGGGCTGCAGTGCGCTGTTGCCACCTGGTGGCACCAACAAAAGAGAAACCCGGGTTTGCTTCTAAAACCGCTTACCGTAAAAGCTCTCAGACAGCACGAGGAGGGCGCTGGAAGGGCTCTCCAGACCCCACTGCACGCGTGGGAGGGGCAGAACAGGGTGGAAAGCCCTGAGGAGCTGCTGCAGGCTGAGCCAGCCCCAGGTCTCAGACAACAGCACCAGGCTCACGTCCTCATCTCAAACACGGACCAGCTGCCACACGCCCCAGGGACCACAGGACCTCTCACAGCAGGCCATAACATACCGCTCTGCTCAGCTCTCCGAGGGATGCCTGCATGGCCTCTCTGACAGCAGCGTCACGACACCTTTCTCAAGAAGTACAGAACAACACAAATCTGGGTGTTTTGAGTAATTCATACAGAAAAATCTGAACCAACCACAAACAGATGCTTTCTTGGAAGAGTTTCATAAGCCAGAGCAGGTAAGATGTAGAGCAATAGCTCTTGAGGTCCTTTTTTCATGGTTTGTTTTGGCCATAAAGAGTTACAGCTCCAGGCAAGCCTGCAGACGCACTAGGTGCTGTCTAGTCACCGGCATTCTTTGCTTTCATCAGTTGACTGGGCCCCAGGCTGACCCTCCTTAAGTTGTCTTATCACATTTTTTAATCCTCCCCTGCTTTCTGTCTGACCCAAGTAAGTATGCAACAAGTAGGGATATGGTAATACAGCTGCAACACTTTTACCTTCAAGTGGGGAAGCAACTTTCAGATTTCCCACTGAAGATTTTCTTGTTCTCTGAAGCATCTGGTGAAGGGCAGAGAACAGTAAGAGAGCGTGCTACAGGACCCCTTGTGATTCACCCAATGCTTCCTAGCAAAAAGTAAAAGCTGTGTTACTTTAGTGTGGAACATTTAAGAACACATCCGTTGAAGTTTCTTGTAACTACTGTTCACTCTCTGGACTTCACAGAAATGCAGCGTGGTGTATCAGCTTACTGGGCAAAAGCTGTAAATGCCCACATCAAGATTTCTCTGTTACGAGGTAATTACATGGGGTACCTCAAGCAGTGTTCATGCCACACTGTCAGCAGAATACAACAGTTTTCTGAAAGAATTACTTTTTTATAGAGAGAATTTTAAGCAATTTTGACCCACTCGTCTCCAACAAAGGCTCCAGTTCTATGGACAGGAACAGAGCAGGCTTCACAGCCAGGCAAAATTTGACTTGGGAATGGGGACTGCACCACAATTTATTTTTAAGCAGTTTTCAGAACTGAGGTTGGGTTTGGGGGCGGGGGGTGTTGTTGAGCAGAAGACTTGTTTAAATACTATATGTTTTTGTCACTGGCTTTTAACCCAATTTTTCTTTATTCTGGATGTTTATCCCTCTGCTTTTACAGACAAAACTAGAAAAGGGAGAAGAAAAAAAAAAAACTAAACCAGCTTATCCCCTTAAAAACAAAACTTTTTAAAAGTTACTTCTTTTCTGTTGTGAGAAGAAACCCCAACAACATACACAGATGTCTTTGGGTTTTAGCCTTATTTCCCCACAGCATCCAGGCTTTGGCAGCCATATAGCACACACAGATAGCAAATACGCATGCTTACACGCATATGTATTTGACTCTTTCCTGCTCATAGTTTTTGGCAAATTTTAATCAGCTTCGGAAAAGCAGTAGGAACCCCCAAAGCATGAAGTTCCTACAAGTTTGTGAAGCAAAAGGTAAGAACTTACTAATGCTGCTATGAAGGAAAAGGCTAACCAGCAGTGTCAGAACTGGCATAGAAGAAAGGGACAGCAGCAAGTCTGGCTCAGCTCCTAGAGCTGCCTGCTCCATCAGCCATACCCACTTTCATGCCCACCTGCTTCAAGAACAAGGTAATCCTCCATACTACCCCAACAGACCCAGGAGGAGCTGCCTGCTTACAATGGTGGCCAGAGTCAGGAGACAACACAGTCCTGCCCAAGGCTCCCTTTCCCACAGCCCTGCTTCCCAGGGCCAGGTGAAAGCTTTAACCCTAAATAGCAACAGACCTTTTGTAGGCCTGGGCAGTCCAGCATGTAATTAACTCCCTGCTGCTTTCCTCTAGCAAAAATATTTCTTCTTTTGCACTTGCTTAGCTGGCTTTTTTTGAACATAGATCTCTTGGAGGCAGGGACTGGGTTTCTTTCTGTGGAGGTGCAGCTCTTAGCACAATGTGCAGGTAGCTTCTGGGTGCTGAAGCAACAATTATATATATACACAGCTTGCAGTATGATTGTTCCGCAGTCATGATTGCTACTGTTAAAAGAAAAAAAAGAAAATAAAAAAAGAAAGCTAGACTGTTAGGAATACACCATTGACTGAAAAACAGGAGAACAAGGAGAGTAAGATGACACTTCTATTTTCCTTTGGCTCCTGTTGATATATTCTGGGAATCAAATGGAGGTGGTAATAGACACAAACATGCCATCAACAGCCACGGAGAAGTCAGAGATGCCTGCTTCCCCAGGGTTAGCAATTTGTTTCTGCATTCTTTTGAGCACATTAATAATGCTCTCCCCACACAAGAAAGTCACAGAAATAACTGCCTTACAGCAGAGCAATCATCTCCAGCCCTATACATACAATTGGTCCAAAGCAAAGTGACCAGCTACTGACCCATATATGGTTTCTTCTAAGTGATGACCAGACCACAATTCCCAGACAACCTCTCCGGCCCATCTGTGGACCCTGTTGCTATGAGGCAGGCTGCCCACAGGTCCCAAACAAGGAGGAACACCAGCCTGCATTTGAATTCCCTCTGTCTCCTGTGCTTCTGGGCCAGCTCTGAAACAGCTAGCCAGCTTTCGCAATTTAAGATGGGCATGCCAAGCTAATCCCACATGCTGATCACCCTTATTAAAGACTTACCCTAAATTAAGCTGACAAAACAAGTTAATTGCTGCTCCTCCCTGCAGTCATTAGCAGCTCCATGTCACTATTACCCTGACACTGTACCACCCTAAGGTCTATGGGTGAGGTTAGTGAGACAGCTTTCTGGTCTATGTTCAGACTTGGCACATTAATTAACATAAACATTTTTTTGGTGAGACTTTTGCCCTCTTGCCTGATGCCAAAAATGAAACTACATGGCTAAATTCATGAGTCTCTGTGACAGGCAGTGGAGAGCCGAGCCGTTGGGGTAAAACAATTCCAAAGTAACGTACATAGGGACTGAAAACTTACCCCCATACGGGGCTATTTGTGCATGTGCGAACAGGGAGCTGTTCACTCCCTGGTCCGTGCTGCAGCAGAATTGGAGCAGAACTCCGTTCTCCTTCATTTCCCACTTCACAAGGAAGCTTTGATTCTTCTGTCTGTTCCTAGATCTCCTAAGTCAAGGTGTTGTGCTGGAATAGGGATGTTTATGAGACAAGATGATTGTATTTTGTGGGGCTAGAAGACTGCTTCTGCAGGTATAAACTCAGGCAATCCAAGATTCTGACAGTTAAGACCTTTGCTGAAAACCTTCCAGACGAAGTACAGCCCATTTAAATACAAAGATATCATCTCATTACAGGGATATTTTATACCAGTCCTCTATCTATTGATGTTTTCACTCAAGTCCCTCGAAGTGCTGGATGATTTGATCAGGGGGCAAGGAAACAGAGGGATGCGAGAGGGCTGCTGTTTGCAGCAGACCCCTCTGTCCGTGCGGTGGCACGCGTCACGAGGTGGTTCCCCTCGCTACAGCTCTTCACAGCAGCAGCACAAATTCATCATCAGAAAAAAGAGCTTACGAAAAACGCTTCATGTGCAGGCAGCCATGCCAGCGCTTGGTAAAAAGTTGTGTCTGTTTTGTTAACTCTGGGGAAGAAAATCCAAGTCCAGTTTTAAAGCTGACCGGCAACAGAGGTGGTGAGAGTTATTTCTTCCTGTGAAAACGTGAATCAGTCATTGACATAAAAGCACGTGGAGAAAAAAACAGGCCCACGAAACTGGAAAAGGGCGCTTATAAAGCTCCCCTCCCCCGGCGGGCTGGCGCACCGCCCGGTTTTGCTCCGCCCGCCGAGGGCCTGGCTCCCCGCAGCGGGTTGGGGGGCACCGGCATCTCCTTGGGGGGCCCCGGCATCTCCTTGGGGGGCCCGGCCCCTCGCCCTCACGGGGGGCAGCAGGCAGGAGAGGCGGGCCGAGGACGGGCCTGCCCGGGGCGGCCTGGTGGCGCCCAGAGGGCTGCCGGGCACAGCCCTGAGAGGGTTGGCGAGAGGCGCCGTCAGGCGGGAATCTGGGCCGGGCGGACAAAGGGGGGGAGCCTCCCGCTCCCGCCCCCACCGGAGGGCAAAGGGGTCCGGTCGGCCTCTCCCCGCCCGGCGGCCCAGCGCGGCCCCTCGCCCCCGCCCCGCCAAGAAGGGGCGGGGCCGCCGCAGCCCCGCCCGCGCCGCGGGGGCCCCTGGGACGCGTAGTCCGCGCATCCCCCCGCGCCCCCTGCGCCGGAGGACTCTCCGTCCCAGCAGCCCCCGCGCTGGCGCCCCGCCCTCCCCTCCCGCCTCACCCCCGCCCGCGGCCTGCCGGGCCCTGTAGTCCAAGGGGGCGCTCCCGCCGCCGGCTGGCGCCGCGCGGGAACTACGCCTCCCGGCAGGCAGCGCGGCGCGGCCTCCGCCGCCTCGCGTCCCCCACCGCGCCGTGTTGTTGCGCCCGGTCCGGCCCTCCCCACCTCTCTCCCGGCGCCTCCGCCCCTCCCGCCCTCCGCCGCCGCCGCCGCGGCCGAGCTCGGTGTCCGAGGGCAGCCCGGGGTGGCGGCGGCGGCTCCGTGTGCCAGGGCCCGGCATGGCACCGCGCCGCCCTTCGCGCGGGGACCGTTGGCCGTAGGTGTGGCGTGCTGCCCAGGTAGGTGCGGCGGTGCCCGGGGCCGGGAGGGCCCCGGGGGGCCGTGCGGGGCGGGGATCCGCAAAAGAGGGGCCCTGAGGCGTCTGTGCGGGGCGGGGGGCCTATGAAGGGGGCCGGCGTGGGGCGCTCTTAGGAGGCCGTGATGGGGCGGGGGGCTCTGGGGGGCCCCCGAGGGGACGGGGAGGAGGGGGGGGCTGAGGTGTGAGGTGGGGTGAGGGGTCCGTGGGGCCACCGTGACAGGGAAACACCGAGGGGGGCTGTGGGGAGCTGAGGGTGCCGTGCTGGGGAGCACTCGGGGAGAGGGCCCTGGAGAGGGCCCGGCCGGGGTTGCTCTGAGGGGACTGGGCTGGGCTGAGGGTTGGGGTTGGGGCTTTTCTGTTGCTGGGGTGGAGGGGAGCCCTGTGGAGAGGGCTGCTGAGGAGCACGGGGTCTGGGGCAGAACGGGGAGCACTGGTGGGGGAGTGCCCAGGGATGGTGTAGGGTTGGGGTTCCCTGAGGAGGAAGAGGGGCACTGGGGAGCTGAGCTGTGTAAGTGGCTGTACTAGGGAGGACGGGAGCGGAGGGGCACCGTCAGTGAGAGGATTATTGGGGAGCAGTAGGAGGAAAGAGGTGTCTGAGGACAATGCTGAGGGCTGTGCTGGGGAAGGTCCTGGGAGCGGTGATGAAGGGATAGTGCAGTAGGGGCAACTATAATACTGGGGAGCATGCTGAGGTGATGGTGGGGAAAATAGTGCCTGAGGCTTTGTCAGTGTATATTATTAAAGTGAGGTTCCTTGATACATCTGGAAGGCATGTCTGGAAAGAATTGAGAAATGGGGTTTGCAAGGAGGGGCTGGCATGCTTAGAATGGGCTGGTAGGTTCGAGAAGAACTGCAAATTGAGGAGAAAAAAGGTGAAGGCAGCTCTTGGGGAATGAGCCAGGCTCTGAGAACCTCGAGTTAGAGCTATTATGTTCTTGCTTGTCGCAGTTGACCAGTGGATGAGAAAGCATCTCTTTCCCACTGTGCTACGACGTCCCAACCCTCCCTGATTTTGCACAAGCGGATGTCTGACCATCCTGTAGGCATGGCTCACTTGAGAGAATTTGCCAGCCAGGTAAGTGGCGATTAAAAATTTGTTTTAAACTCTTGTATCAAGAGCAAATATAACAACCCCAGAAAAATCACTTTTTGCCACTCCTTATCTCTCTTGCACACATCTCAGCTTACTCCTGTTAGCCAGTTGATTTGTGTCTTATTCCATGGTGGTGTTGGACTGACAGTGTTAGGTTGCCAGCCATATAGAAAGGTAATTCTTCACCCAGTATGGTGCCTTTCTTTAAGGTTAACTTTGCTCTTCTTAGGGAGACAGGAGTAATTGGCTCTCTCAGTATTTTGGGGAGAGGAGGTGTAGCAATGGGAACAGAAAAGCTGTGTGTGCCGGCTGTGCCAGACGTACCTTACTGAAGTGTTCATAACAGTAGCCTGAGAAAAACAGTGCTTGTAACCTTAATGCATAAGAGGTAAGTGATATTTGATACTGAACATTTAACTCTTCTGAGAGAGATATCAGCATCAGTGGATGTGGTTAAATCTTGTTGTTGTGATGACGTTTTCATAAGAGGAGTGTGGAAGGATGATGTCATGACTTGGGACTAAAAGCTAAACCACATTAATAGTATTGGCTTCAATCTTTTTTCTTCTGAATTTGGTTGTGGGGTGTGTTTGATTATTGGCAGATGTCAATACTGAATGTAGGTCTTGTTAAACCATGTTTTGTGAGGATTTTTGGCATTTTTCTGTTCTGTTCCTAGGTGTTAGAATTATAATACTAAAAGCTTTAGTGGTTTGAGATGATGCTTTCTCCAAGCCTTTTCTGATTTAAAATTGATTTGCAGTGTATCTTAGTTTGCATCCTGTCTTTCACATAAACTGTTTTCCCAAAGTGTGTATGGAATTAAATGCAAATATAGTGCCTGAGTGAGTCATAATACAGAGAGAGAAATGAAAGGAATAGAAAAAGATACTGTCTGGTTAGGGCTGAGAACTGAGTTCTGTAGCTGCAGAGGAGGTTGCTCTGAAGCTTCTTTTGTACACCACATTCACTAATGAAGCTTATCAGAGTTCCAGTGGTTGCATCTCTGAATTTATTATGCAAATGTAAGGCATTCTCAGATTCTGTCATCCTGTGACTCTCTGGTCCTGGAATAGGAAAGCAGTCTGTGTTGTCCATTCCTCAGGTCTCTTCAGGAATCCTTGATGGGACCTCATAATCTGTGTTACTGAGGCTTGTTGGAAGGGCAGTAGGAATTGGCCTGAAGTTCTGTTCACCAGAGTTTAGGGAGTGGTGGGAGGTACTGTGAAAATCGGGAGACTAAGACTTGGATAGGGTTGTCAGAGGCTTGACTTGTCTTTGATTCCCAGTTCTGTTGCTGATGTGCAGGGTTACCTTTGGCAAATCCCCAGGTTGCTTTACCTCTGTGCCTTCATTTCCTTGCCTCAGCTAGTTGAGTCTCTCTCTTTTCTTGGCTGCCCTTTGCTGTGTACATACAGCACAGTGGGCCTTCAGTCTTTGTTGGGAGCTCTATCTGCTAGATGATGTATTTGCATTACTGTGTTTAAAGCTCTGATCTGAGCTGTTTCTAGTTTTGTTGTTCCTTATGTGACCTTGAAGAAGCCGTTCAAGTTCTCTGGCTAATTAATGCTTCACTCCCTTGAAGTGAAAGAATACTATCTGTGAAGCAAGTTGGGAGTCTCAGACAAATTCCTGTGTTTCGAAGTGTTGAACACAAACTTCCCTCTTGTCTGTATATGTTTCCATATACAAAGCTGATTTCCCCAAAGAGAACATAGTGCCTGCTGCAGATATCTCTTGTTGGTGGCCCAGAGGTTGGTGTGTAGCGTGCAATGTGGGTAAATGCTGGATGGGAAGTTGGGGAGGAGAGGAGGCAATGAAGGAAAGAAGGTCAGTAGCTGAGGTTTATTAAAACCAACTTCCTCATTCCACTGTGTTTGGCAGAGGAAAATGATGTTTATTTGTTTGGCTGGTTGGAAAGTGCCCTAGTCAGAAGTAATACTGAATGCTGCTGTAGTTCCATATAAACCTTTGGAGGCTGCCAAACTCCCAGTCAGCTTCAGCTCTTGAAGTATTGTGGCCTTGACAATCTTTTTCTGTTACAGACTTCTCATGGGAGAAGACAGAACAACTAGAACAGTGATTCTGATCCTGACCTGCCCCAGACCAAGGAACTTTCACTTCCAAAAGGGTTTAAGCACCTCTCAGTGTTTTATGCAGCAGATGCAGGTGTGACTCTTGCTCACGATGCTGAATATGACTCTCTTGAGAGTGAGATCCAGCCAGACACAGCCCAGAGAGAAGACCTTGAGCTAGTTCAAAGGGTATTTGTTTCTGTTCCGAATATGCACCTTATCTTTGCAGGTAGTAGCTTTGAAATGAGGGTAGATATTTACCCTTCTTCCCTAGTCTCCCCTCAAAGACTGTGGATATCATGTCTCTGCAGCTGGAGGTGGCAGAGCTGCCAAACCCATTCTTTCCCCGTGAAGCAGCTGGTGTTACTGCCAGGCTTGTCTCATAACACACTGCAATTCTTAATTCCTGATGTCTGCAGTGAGCCGCTCTGTTTTAAAACGTGGCATCGTCAGTCATGATGGCAAACACCCCCACACCTGTCATGACAGAGCATCCTTCTCTCCTGTCCTGTGAGATTAGATCCTGGAGGGCAGGAGTGGAGCACATTACTAGGAGGTTGTCCTCATCTCTCTCATACTTATTCCCTCCCCTTCCTGCACGTACAACCAAGTTAGTGCTTTATGTGCTCTCCCCTCAAAGCCTGTTCATGCCTGACTGAGCCATCTCTAGTGTCTTGACTGCTCTCAATGGGAAGAAACAGCATGAGGCTTTTTGCTCCAGAACTGCTGTGTAATTGACATTCAGTCAACCAAAAAGGTATGATGAGGTGACCATCCCTTAAAGGCTTTATGCATTGTAGTAGAACAAGGAGCAGCAGCCAGTCAGCTAGCTCTTCAGACTCTGACCTGGAGCTCCGTTTTGCAGCCTTGGTGGGTTCTGTGAACATGAAGAAAATGGAAAAATCCCAAACTGGTGAGCAGTTGCAAAGTTGACATGTACTAATAAACTTCTTCGGATTATCTATGCTCATTTATGCAGGTGTAAAGCATTTCATCTGGATTCTGTTACTTTCTACTAATGAAGTTTTTCAGGTGTGTTTGTAGCTGTGCAGCTCCAGAACATGGATTTGCAGCCAGGGTGGTTCTCTGACAAGACGACTGGCACTGAGATCAATTTGTATTTAGAAAAGGGAAAGATCCTGCTTGTTACACCCCTCAATGTGTAGGGGTGTAACCTGCTCTGCAGGTGCAAATTTATTGGGGTAGGGGAGAGTCAGGCTACACAGAATGCGTTCTCCTCCTCCCCTGCTCCCCCCTGCTTGAGCCCCCTGAGTGTGGCAGTGTGCTTCTCTGCTGACGGAGTGGCGCACTTGCATAGCTCTCTGTTCCTGACGTAACTGCATTTGTTCTGCTGTCTAGTGAGGCTTGTATGCCTATCGATCTGAACGTTTGCTCATCAGCTGTGAGTTACCATGTGGCATCTCCAACAGGAACTTTTTTAAGGGACCAGAGCTTCTGAGCACCTCCTGCAGGCTAGCATAATTTTATCCCTCTTACTTTGTCATGGGAATTCAGAATTGCTTCCATGAAAATGTCACCTCGCAATGTCTTCTGTGGTGTCCACAATGGTAGTTCACAAGGTGTTCCATTGGGCAGGCGTTGGCCTACTTGAATCAGGGATGGGCCGGTTTCCTCCTCTGTGTTTACAGAAAGTGAAGAAATTCATTAGCAGACTCTGGTCTGCAGCAGGTGTCCAGGAGACTGTAACCGTGGCTGGAATGACTCTACCACTTTGTCCCATACTTGCTCACTAAGTTCTGGCTATTGCTGGATATGACTTGTGTGATTTTGGCAACTCTGTCAAGGGATGTGTGTCCTTAGGCCCTCCGTAGAGTCGTACTCTTGCCTTGTCACCTGAGAGCTCTGACATATTTCCAGGTCGGTTTTGAAGTGGCAGGTACTGGGAAAGTAGATCCAGTACCTGCAAACAAATTCTCCTGTTCCAACCTAATGTGGTGGGCCTGTCTCTTCTGCCCATCAGAATTGTATCATTTTCCTGAGTCCCTTGGGCAAAGTTTCCACGTACTTGTCAGGAAGGTTTGTCTCCTTCGCCGCCCCTACCTGAACTGCGTTTTTCCGCAAAGCAGAACAAAGAACGGGATAAACCGACATCAAAGTATGGAAGCTTGTTTACGAAGCTGTCCGTGATTACAGAGCCCAATACATAAAATGGTGGTTGTCCCAAAAGCTGCCTGCAGTAGCCAGTGCTCTTATGTTTAATGTCCTATTCTTGAAGAATCAGTCCTGATTCTTTGATGTGCCATGCCAGGCTGAGGAGGGGAGCAGTAACTTACACCTTGCCATTTCTTTTCTCATGGAAAAATTACTTACGTGGGAGGGGAGGAAGGTTTTCTTGCAGGGTTGCTTCCCTGCAGTATTCATGTGGATAGTGTTTCCTTTACCAGCTGAGCCAGGTGCTTCTAGGAGATGATCCTCCTTCTCTCCCTTCACCCTGATGTGTGGAGTGGCTGATGTGGTGAGTGGCATTTTTGCGGTGCAGTAGGTGACTGCAGGGCAACGTCTGGGCCACTTTGCTGCCCCTTCCCGTAAGTTGGTCAAGAGGTGGAAACTGCTCTTGGCCTCTTGTGAGCTTAGACTAGCCAGACTGTTCTCCCTGTGCTGCAGTCATCATTCTCATGCTGTCTCCTGGCATTTCTCAAGCTTAAATCCTCTTCCTTTCCCCCACCTCCCTTTCTCCAATCCCTGTTATGTATCTCCAGTTCCTTTCAACTCTGCATGTTCTTTCCAGTCTGTTTCCAGTGCATTTGTTCGAAGTACAGCCTGTTTGGGTGTTGCCATGGATGCACAAGGATATTTGGTTATCCTTCTATATCTTGGACTGGAATGCACGTGGAAATCCTGTTGAGTGAGCTGACTGTAAAGCTTGCTCTAGGCCTGGCTTACTCAATACAGCGATGCACTGGGCACAGAAGGCAAATAACTTGTAATGACTGGCTGGCTTAATCATTAAGCAGCACCTAGGGCTGCTCAGTGATGGCCTGCTGCTAGAACCTGGTGTTAGATGGGAAAATGCAGCTGGTCTGTTCTCAGATAAAATCTCTGCCAGCTCAAGGCCCTTGCAAGGGAGCGGTCCCTCTGGGTGACGTGTTGGAGGTGAGACTGAGAAGTTCTGGGTGTGGAAAACTCACTGTAATGGCTTGGCCACTTCCTGTAGTTCAGGCCATATTTTCCAGATTTTTTTTTTTTTAGACTTATTTTTTAAAAAAGGCAGAAAAACTAGTCACAAAGAGCCTTTTAGTAGCATGGAGCAGAGCAGGACCTTCTGGTCTGCAGCTGGGCAGAATGAAATAGCATCAGAAAATGATTCTGATTTCTTCCCTTTCTTGTCCATGCTCATCTTAATAAAGAGTTAACTTTGAAGCTGCTGTTAAAGAGTCAGTATTTCTCTGATGATGATCGTGTTAGTAGCTTCCCAGTTGATGTGCTTATCTAATGAGGGAAATGCTATTTGCTTTTGCATCTGGGTGTGCCAGACAGAGGAGAGGCTGTTCCAGAAAAGCAGGTCTGCAGATGGAGTGTCCGTTCAGCTCTTCTGTCTCCTCTGGGATAGGCGGGTGTCTGGGCTCCTTGCTGCTGACCTTCCAAAATACGTGAGGCTCCATCTGCAAACATCTGAAGAGAGCTGGGCTGGGTGCTGCCTGGAAATCAGGCTGCAGCAGAGAAGACAGCTAATGTGAACTGATATTTATATTACTGGAGTATTTCACCCTCCAAACAAGTAGGAAAGGGTTCCAAATCTTTCAAATCATTCCAATCCTGGAATGCAGGAAGGCAGACTAGGGAAACATCCTTGTGAACTTCCTATGGCCTCTTGCTTGTGCCCATTTTCTTGTCTGGATCTTCAAAAGAAGGCTGGTTCTGGTACACCTTGCCTGCTTTTTTATTCAAGTGTGAACTTGCTCATGGAGCTGCTTTGGCACCAGTTTGGTGCCTGCAACTGAGCAGTCCTGTCCCAAAGGAGCTGACTCTTTCCATAGAGGTACTTGGTGACATTTTCCTCCTGGGCTTCTCTCCCCCTCCTACAGCCTGCAGGGGCAGAAAGCCCATGTAAAAGGCTTCTTCAGTTCTTCTCTTTGATATGTTCTGTGTTAAGTTTCTCAGCATGCGGAGACCTTTTAGGATATGTGAATTTTGGGTGAATTAAATGACATAGTAGATGCATAGATAGGGAGATGAGCTGTCTGAGTATGCATGGCACTCTGCAGGCTGCTGTGGGACTTCATGGGCTTTTCGTGTCTCTGCTTTCTGGTTTAGCACTCCAGGGTGGATCCTGAGGAGCTGTTCACCAAGCTGGAGCGGATCGGCAAAGGATCGTTTGGTGAAGTGTATAAAGGGATCGACAACCGCACCAAGGAGGTGGTTGCTATCAAGATCATTGATCTGGAGGAGGCTGAGGATGAAATTGAAGACATTCAGCAGGAGATTACGGTGCTCAGCCAGTGTGATAGTCCCTACATCACCCGGTACTATGGTTCCTACTTGAAGGTAGGACAAAGCCATGGCAATTCTCTTGCCAGAAGTTTGGGAATGGGGTGGCTTCTCTGTGGGTGCTGCAGCTGATGGTGGCATACAGCACTGAAAGGTGCCCAGTCTGTGAGTGTCGGTGTGGCAGCAGGAACAGCAGTGGCTCTGCCTGCTACATTTATGTGGTCTTAATAGGAGGCTAGGCTTTAAGACACTTGCAAAACACATGGAAATGAGGTGCCTGGTACAGTGTGGTCCCAAGAGCCAGGGCACTTCACTGGAGAAAAAATTATTCGTTGAAGAGGCTGACCTCTCCCCGGGTTTGACCATTCTTGAAAGGAAGTTTGCGGAATACTTTTCCAAAATGCCACAGATTTAAGATAGTACCACTGAGGGCTTTATGCCTCTGGAAAAAAAGAAGAGTTTGAAACTGTACTTTGTGACCTTGTGATAATCATTTCATCAGAAATGATGAAAACAGCAGGACCTGAGTCTTTGCAGGAGGGCTGATACCGCTTCTGAATTCTCAATGGAAGCTACTAGTAGCAGTGACCAGAAGTGGCCTCTGCATGCTGGCTGCCGAAGGTGTATGTAACACTGGGTCTGTAGCAAACAGTTCACTTTTTGGATCCTGATTATTCCTTACATATTTTTCAAAGGCCATAATGCATTTCTCAGCCTTCCACTAAAAACACCAAGCATGCTGTGGTTTCATGGATCTGCTGCTTATCTTCTACCCTGTGAACCTCAGTCTGGAAATCTCTTCTCTTGAGGAGTAAGAGAGTGTCTTTCTGATTGTATCCTTCAAGCTGGCAGTCCTGTAATGAGATCAAAGGTTGCAAAGCTCCCCTGTCATTGTCAAGAAGGAGATGCACAAGATCTGTTGGAGTGGTGTTAAATGGCTCCAACCTGAGAATATGCTTATCTCTGTGGGCTGTGTAGTGTGGTGCCTGTAGGGGCACCAAGCTTGCTCAGATAAAACTGCAGACTGAGAGAAAGAAAGGTACTGGGGGCAGGTCCACCGCTATAATGTTGTGTCAGCAGGAAGGAGGGAGATGGGAGCTCTGAGAGCTGCAGTGTGCAGCATCTCTTGGATTGTGTATAGGACTACTCACGTGCCTTGCTGCCTGTGGGGTGTTTCACTTTTCTGCCTGCTTTTTATTACTGTTATTGCTCTTGATTTGTGTTCTTGCTTGCAGGGCACTAAGCTGTGGATAATCATGGAGTACCTAGGAGGAGGTTCAGCACTGGATTTGGTAAGTACGTGGTGAGCTCTGGACTGTGAAAAACATTGGCTGGATCCTTGATTTGTGAAATGCCTGTAAGCCAGACACTTGCCACATACCGTCTTTTTGACAGCCCTGTGCCTGAAGGGGAGGCAGTGCAGGGCAGACATGCTGGTTATGCATATCCTAGGACAGAGGAAATGTTTGCACAGAGCTCAGCTGTCAAAGCACTGTTCTCCGGTGTGCTCTGCTGCTTTACAAAGGGAAGAGCCAGTGAAGTGAAATGTGACAGCAGCCAGTTGTTTTTGAGCAGCGCGAATCCAGATTTAACCTAATCAAAGTTCTGTACCTGCAAAGAGTTTGTGGTATTGTTCAGTGCATGCATGGCATCAAGCTCAGCAGGGACCTGGTCTACGATCAGGATTCAAAGGTGTTTGATAATACAAATTACATTTAACAAGTTACCCCAGATTTTAAGGGAATAGAAATGCAGTATAAACATAGGGGCAAAGTTCTGCTGTGCTGTATTCTGCCACAGGATTTTGCTTTTCTCCTTAGGACAATAAAGCCTGTTTTTCCAGAGCAGTAACTAAGGTTCTGTAGTGAAAACTGCTGAGCCTTGCACTGACTTGGAGGAAGGGGGTGAGGGCTGCCATCAGCAGAAGTCATCTTAGTGTCGAACCTCAATTATTGCACTGAGAAGGCAGGACTTGTTTAGAGGGGAACTGATTGAAAGGAGAAGAGCTTTGATACGATACGCCACAGCCATAGGGTAGAAGTTGTCTCCAGGCTGTTGCATTACTGAAATTCAGTTCTTGCATGCTAGCAGAGAGACTTGAACAAGAGAAACTGTTAAGATGTTCTGTTCAGCAATGTATTTCCAGGCCAAAGCAAGAGATCAGCGTCCTGCTGGCTGTCTGGGAAGCCTTTAATAGACTAACAGAAAATCCCCCAAAGATTTTCCATTTCATGTTGCCAGGTGCAAAAAGTCCAGCATTCTGCTTGCAGAATGCGCACCAGGTGTGCAGTAGCTGCTTCCTGCTGAACATGACCTGCTTGGCCAAGGTTTACAAGTAACAAACTGAGAGGCTGGAAAATCCAAGGCATCAGTCGCCTTCCTTTAAGTCATCTTTCTGCCCTTTATCAGCTGAAGCCGGGACCCCTGGAGGAGACTTACATAGCTACTATCCTGAGAGAAATCCTAAAGGGTTTGGATTATCTGCACTCTGAGAGGAAGATCCACAGGGACATCAAAGGTAAGAGTGGATAGCTCAGCTCCCTTTCTTGTAAGGAATGTTACTAACATAACATTCAGAAGTATTATACAGCAATAATCTGAGAGGTTTCGAAGACTGTTTCTTAGTGCTGCTTTTCCTGTTGGGTTGCTTTTTTCTGAATCTGATGCTTGTCATTTTATTGCAACTCATGTTTTTCATGTCTTTAGGGTTTGTAGTAGCAGTAAGGATCTGTAGGTCTTCTCTGGCATTTGTAGTTTGGACAGTCAGGGTGCTAAAGCAAAGGAGTCAATGAAAGGCATGCTCAAATTTTAGCTGACTCTCAGTTATGTCTGGACATTTGCTTTACTGCTGGACCCCAAGGCCTGTGTATGCTGGTTATCATGGTTATAACTTATTGTGAAGGTGAGCTGTCCTCACGCAGGGTTCACAGCCCTAGAAAATCAAGGCAGCTTGTGTCAGCTTATCCTGTTACTGATTTTTATAGTTATTGGCCATATGCGGTGTAGGGAGACCTGGCATCTGCCTCCCAAAGAGCAGTCTCACACTGAGCACAGAGCATCAAAGGACAGCAGGAGGGCGGGAGGACAGTGCAGTGGAGACATGGCCGGTGTTGGATGCTAACTGCTCTGACCCTCTGCAGGAGGGGATGTGAACAAGCAGAGCAGAGAAACCTCATGCAGGGAGATATGTAGAAAAGTTTCCATTGTGTATGTGAGACTACACATTGCTAGTGCCCCAGGCCGTGCAGCACTGTTGGCTGCTAGCAGAGTGGGGAAATGCTGAAAGTTTATAGGTAGGGTCTCTCTCAGAATGAAAAGTCCTACAAAAAAAACCCCATCCCAAAGCCAAACCCAATGCCACTCTCTTAAGCTGAGTGAGTGTGAAGTGGTACAAGACCAGGACTTGTGAGCTCTTTCTGCTATTTCACCTGTGCTGAATGCTGCTCTGAAAAAAATTGAGACCATTTGAGGTATCTTGGGCCATGTTGCCCTCTCTTCTTTGTGTGGCCAGGAATCACATCTAATTGATTGTGTGGCCCTTCACATCTACTCCTTGCTACTAGTCTAGAAATATTCCTCTTCTGATCCAGCCAAGTGTATGAACTTGTTCCGTGTTATGCAGCAGAGGTCAGAGCATGAGAATGAGTCTGAGGCTGGAAATCTGAGCTGAGGGTTTTCACTGGGGTAAAGGAGGATGCTGCAGGAGGTCCATTCTCAGTATTCAGTTCTGTGTGGGCTGGACATGATTCAGAAACCAGTGGACTCAATGCTTATTTGTGTGAACAGCTGCCAACGTGCTACTTTCGGAACAAGGAGATGTGAAACTGGCTGACTTTGGAGTGGCTGGACAGTTGACAGACACACAAATCAAGAGAAACACCTTTGTCGGGACTCCATTCTGGATGGCACCAGAGGTCATCAAACAGTCTGCTTATGACTTCAAGGTGAGCTGGGAGCAGGAGGAGGATTGCTACTTGGTGCTGATATATATATATATATATATGTATATATATGTTAATACAGGGATTGAAAGTGCTGTTTGTTGCAAGAATGATACTTTTCTGTTATGGTTCAGGGTCTGTTGGAGAAGTTGGTCTATTAGACATGAAACACCCTATCTGATTTTATGTGATCAGCCCTTTGGCTGTGCTGAAGTTGCATGCTTCCATGTTGCGGAATTGCTCCTTGCTGTTCTGTGCTGTCACTGTTCTTGCTCTTCTTTCAGGCAGACATCTGGTCCCTTGGAATTACAGCCATTGAACTAGCAAAGGGAGAGCCTCCAAATTCTGACTTGCATCCTATGAGGGTTCTCTTCCTGATCCCCAAAAATAACCCTCCAACACTTGAGGGTCACCACAGCAAGCCCTTCAAGGAGTTTGTGGAAGCCTGCCTCAATAAGGATCCTAGATTTGTGAGTATTGCTATCCACCTGTGAATTTGGTAAAGTATTGCAGAAGTCAAAGATGTTGATGCAGGATGATTTAGTAAAGATGCTAAATGCAGAAACACCTTTTGGTGCAAGGCTTCTGGAGAGAAGGAAGTACTGAGCTTGCAGAATGGATGGGCAAGCCTGGCAAGAATTGAAGTTGGTGTACTTGCATGTTTAGTGTACAGAGATGGTTAGATGTAGCATGCTTTCCTTATTCCTCCAGAGGCCAACAGCTAAAGAGTTGCTAAAGCACAAGTTCATCACACGCTACACCAAGAAAACCTCATTCCTAATGGAGCTGATAGATCGATTCAAGCGCTGGAAGTCAGAGGGCCATGGAGAAGATTCCAGTTCTGGCGATTCTGACATGTACGTACATGTTCTGCATGGCAAGGTGCTGTACCCTGCATGCCTGGGGGTAGCCTACTGCAAGCAGCTCAGGTTCTTTACCCGACCTGGGTTGGAGATCTTACGGTAGCTCAGGGAGACCTGCAAGCATCTGTTTGTGGGAACAGGTGACTGCTGCCTAAAAAACCAGCTGTTACCTTAACCTGTGGAGTCTCTTTGCTGAGTGTAAGGAATCAGAAGTACTAACAAGGAACATCTAGCATGTGCGTAACTAGTAAAACAAGGCTCTTGTTGCCTGTATTTTATGCACATTCAATTAAATACATGGCCTTTCAAACAGCTGCAGGCTTTAGTAACTGTGGCAACAGCTGTGTATGTGTGTTTGTGTATTCATGGGTAGAGAGCTTTGCTACTGATGTGGAGGATAATAAGGCTGTGAGCCTTGAGTGAGGAAAGGGTGCTTTGTTGCCAGGCTGGTGTTGGAGAGCTTCTCTTCACATGTAGTGGCAGTGACTTCAGTGACCAATGATTCTAGGAGGCTGGCTTGCAACATCTAAGCCTGGCCCCTCAAACTGTGAGCTTGGCTTGTCTTGAAACTCTAAATTTAACTAGTACTCGAAACTGTCTTCAAGCTGGCTAGAGCAGGAGGGTGGTTGTCGTGGTTTGGAAACATGATGTAGTACTTGGCTCAGATCTCTGTGGTGCTGTATATGGGCTGTAGAGACTGCAGTGGTTTCTCTTTAGGATTTTTTCTGGGATAGGGAAATGCCTGGAGTCCTGCGGTGATATGACAATCAGGTGGGGGAGAGCTTGTGACTATGGGAATGCATGGGTAAAACATCCAGTGTATGGCGCTGAGGCTTTGTCTTGACCTCCTCCTTTTCCTTTGCAGTGATGGAGACACAGAGGATGGAGACCAGGGTCCAATCTGGACATTCCCACCAACTATTCGCCCCAACTCCTTGAGCAAGCTGCACAAAGGAATGGCTCTTCATGGTTCCCAGAAGGTCTGTTCAGCATCTGTTCCTTCAGAAGTGGACTGAACTCACACAAGCTTTTGAGGGTCTTGGGGAAGCTACCAGTTACTTGTGTTCAGTCTAAAATTTACTTTAGTCTGGAATTAAGGCCTAGTGCCCCAGAGTTGCCTCTTCCACATCATCAGGGTACTGCAGCCTGTGGCTTTCCTGAGACCTGGTGAGGGGGCTGCCATTGAGGTGCTGTGACTTTACCAAAGGCTTAGTAGTTTGTGTGCCCGGGGAGCCTTTGCCTGTGCTCGTAACTTCTTTTCACGTTGCTTTCTAGCCTACTGAGCCCATCAAGAGGCAACCACGGTCACAGTGTCTCTCCACGCTTGTTCACCCAGTTTTTGGGGAGGTGAGTAGAACCTTGGTGTCTGTGGTGGTTGGAGACAAAGAGATACTGGGCATGGATGGGAAGGATTTGGAGAAGGGAGGAGGGGTGAGGTACCTACTAGGGTTAAGGGACTATGAAGCATTTGTGCCTCTGTTCAGAGGTCTATACAGTATGTCAGGAAAGTGAGTATGTCCCTGGAGTGCCCTCTCCAATACACTTGTACTCCTGGAAGCACAGCATTACTGTGTTGTCCTCTGGTGAGGATAAGGTAGAGGAGTACCTGTTTCTTTTCTCTGTCTTAGGCTTGCTAATGCCTAGGAAACTCTGGACTCTGATGTCCCTGGCCTCCGTAGCTGAAGTGCAGCTCCTCTTAAGGCAGGCAGGTATTTGAGCTTGCCTGTCGTTGTGCATGTTCCCTGCCCTCATGCTATATGCTGCTGCCCACAGCAGCATCACTGAAGGGAATGTAGGTGGATTAGAGCAGTTGGCTTTGCCAATTACTAGGCCGTCGTCTTGATTTATAGATGCCTGCTATTGCTAGCACGCCAAGGCTAAGGAGTTGCCTACCATATGGCCTGTGGAAGGTAGGCAGAGAAAGTGGGTTTGGAAAATCCCCCGTTTCCCTGCCTTGTGTTCTGGGTGGGGATGTGGAGTTGAAGTAAAAGCTACCATTAATGATGGGATAGTGTCTGTATCAGACACTTCATATGGCTTCAATTACTGTTTCCAGCAAGAGTATAGGAAAGAAAGTTCTGCTTCGGAAGAAATTGCTTACACGGACACTGTGTGTCAGGGTTCCTTTCTTGGGGTGCTGGGTCACAGAGACCCTTTCGCTGGTCCTGGTGACTTGCTCTCTTCTGGATTCTGATGCTGTTCCAGGGGTGGCCCAGCAGGGAGCTGTGCTTTGTCAGGGAATAGTCTCTGGACTTAAATCTCTTTTTCTCAGGTCTAGTGCTATATGGAAAGAGGGTTTGCTGCAGGGCAGGAAGCAGAGCTCATTCTGAAAAGCAGGCATGCAGTACTCTTGAGACAGCGCTGCTTTGGAAATTGAGAGTTTAGCTAACTGGCCTCTTCTGTACTCCAGTGGGCTTGACTTCCAGAGGTCAGAGCATGAGGCAGACTGACCGGGTCTTGTACGCCTAGACCTATGAGAGAAAAACAGATAAAAATAATGTTGGCTTCTGATTGCAGGCAGTTTGTTCTGCAGCATAATCACTGACATCTGGTTCTCAGTCCAAACCAATAAGTGGATCTTCATGCTTCTCCTTACCAACCTTGCTGCACCAGTTCCAGGTGGGAAGTGGCTTTCTGCTAGTTGACTCTCTTGCCCCAGATTTGCTGATCCTCCTTTCCTTTGATTAGACTTCCATGCAGTCTCTGCTGATCCCACTCAGCAAAATCAGGTGCAGGGAAGGTTCTGGGCAGTCTCTGAAATAACCTGGTTTCTGTGTGCAGTAGTAGGGCGTTGGAAGAAAACTTTCCTCCAAGAAGGAAATCTGCTTCACTGCTGGTTGCACGTGTTGTTCTTTTCAGTTCTAGTTTCCTACCAACAGCAGAGTTTCTCGTTCTCACCATTGTATTATTGCCTCTTAGACCTGCTACGTTTTGATCACCTCTTTCCATAAAAGGGCTGAAGCTGGGCTTTGTGAATTGAAATCTTACTGAGATGCTGTTCATAATCTTTTATATGCCTTCCCTGCATGTGTATTATTGGATGTTAATATTGAAAATGACCCATGGTGGGTCATTAACACAGATGTGAGCAACTGCAAATCTGGAAACCTGTCTGCCTTTTTTGGGGCAGGGAGGAAAGGTAAGGTATTTGGGCCTGGAGGGCCAAGCAGTGAATAAAAGCCAACCTGTAAGGCTTTGTGCAGTACATCTCTCTAACCCCCTGCTAACCTCAGAAAGCTCTTCTGCCGTGGAAAGTGACAGGATAACACAGGCTTCTCACATCCCAGGCTGCTGGGCAAAGTAAAGGTCAGTGGCTTGGCATCAACAGCTGATGATAAACTAGCAACTTACCTGCAGGACAGACCTGGTATCTCATTTTGCTCTGAGGTGGGCAGTCTTTGATCAGGTAGACGTCAAATCAAACCCTTGGATACAGATTTCTTAGGCCAAAAATATTTGTAGCCTTGATGTGTAATTGAGTTGCCCTCCATGCCCCCTGTCACTTCTGAATGAGCAGAGCCGTGTGTGAGTTGCTCCCACAGCTGAGGCTTTGTGATAATGAGCAATTACCCCACTGAAGAGGCAGCAGCTCTTTTTGGCTAGGAACTGTTTGTTTCCAGTGGGGGACTTGAAGCACAGGGACGGCTCCAGCTGGGAATTAGCATTCCCATTGTCTTGTTTTCTGGACCATGGAGAAAAGGTGAGCTGCAACAACAGTAAAGGCTGATCCTAGAATTGCAGGCAAAGAACTGTGAGGCTTATGTAAAGCCCTTTAATCAGTGTAGCCTAACGGGAGCTTAATTGAACTGGACAGTGGTTAACTGGCAGACATTGCTTGTTCAACAAAAGGTTTTGATTTTTGTTCAGCTCGTTGCGTAATGATGCACACTAGGGAAGGGGCTGCCACATGAGCTGCTTGTGTGAAGGAGGTGGGGAAATGCTGCAGAGGATGTGACTGTGGGTTTTCCAACGACAGACTCCTTCAGGCTCAGCATCAGTGACCCGTCAGGAGTTCCTTAATGACAGAGGTTTAGCTATTTCAAATTAACAACTGGAACCATGTGCAAGTAGACTTGTGGCCGGTGAGGCCTAGTCAGAGTGCGCCAACAATGACAGATGCAAACTGAGGCTTTTCATATAGGTCAGATGCTGCACGTGGAGATCTTGGTGTGTGGGCTTCATTCCGCTGTCACTCTGGGGAAAGCTCTCTCTTGGGGATGAGTGTTGGAGGCCAAGTGACTCAGGATCTGAAGCATGGCAATAGTCTCCCTTGGCCTCCCAGTCACTAAAAGCAACTCAGACTTTTTTGTGGTTATTGAAAGTGGTGGTGACTAACTCCTGGTGTTACAGTATTTTCTGCCCTACCTGTCTGCAAGCCTTCGTGTGTGTCTGGATGCTAAGCTGTTGTTAGCAGCAAAGGTGATGGTACTGGTTCAGATACAGCTGAAGTTCTTTTTTCTGTTACTAGGTATGGGTTTTCAGGGCTGTTGATCCGTTTCTAATACCATTTAGTTTGTTTAAGAGTACATCAGGGCCTGTTTGTTAAGAACTTCAATTGCTATTAGCACCTGGAGGAAAGTCTGAACTCCAGACACTGGACTTTCATCTTTCTGACCTACAAAAAGAGCCCTTTTTTATTTTTTTTTAGAAGAATGTGCGTGCCCTCCTGCGCCCTTGTGGGGTCATACTAGAAGGGAAAGGGACTTAATGTCTGTACTGCACTGCTTTCTGCAATGAGATAAAGAACTAATGCACTGTTTTCTGGCTTGCAGCTTAAAGATAAGCACAAGCAGACCGGAGGCAATGTGGGAGCTATGGAGGAGCTGGAGAATGCTTTTAGCTTGGCTGAGGAGTCCTGCCCAGGCATCTCGGACAAACTGATAGCACACATGGTGGAGCGGGTACAAAGGTGAGTGTCCTCTAGAGTGTGAGCTGGGGTGGAGCTGGCAGTGAACCAAACCATTGTCATGCTCCATAGCTACAGGAAAGGTTGGTGCTGAGCAGTCAAGACACCCAAAAAGTGAATACTGATGACAGCTGACCTAATAGTCCCTAAGTCACTTCTTTTAACTGCTTTTCATTTAATGGAAGCAGTTCTTCCTGCTTCAGAAGTCCTTTCTCACACTGAACAGGTTTCTGTAGTGTAGATGAATGTTGCAGAGCACATAAAGATGCTGCTACTCATATATCTATATGTATATATATATGTGTGTGTGTGTATATATATATATATATGTATATATATGACGTCCTGCTGGTCCCATTACCGAGGTAGCAAGGACTATGCAAAACGTCATCAGGATCGCTTCTGGAATAGTGAGTATCATCTGTTTCATTGCAAGGAATGTGCTTTACAGCACTACTTGCAGCCAGTCACTCTACTTGCCCAACTTCAGGTAGCAGGAAACTATTTCCTGAAGTGAATTACTTGTTAAACCAGTGAAAGAGTATAGTCTGGTAGAATTAAGTTCTTTGCTGCCCAGCAGGTGCTGCATCAAGCTTGCCTCCACTACTGGCACCAAGTTCAATAGCATCCATGTAGTACAGGCAACAATGTCAGATCATGATCAGAGCTTTATCTGGCTTTATTTAACCTTAATTTGGATTTTCTCCCTTTCACAGCAGGCTATCCTAAATCTCTCTTCCCTCACTAGCTGAGAAACTTAACATTTGCCCCCTCACTGGTCAGAAGGCCAGAAGTATTTTGCTATACGTGTGACCAAAGGAGCCATTCTGTGCTCTGGTTGCTAATGTAAATACAACCCAAGGTTTATGGTCCTTACACCCTTGAACCTGGGCTTTCTAAGTATTTATTTCTGATGGGTTTAAGCTGGCGTAGTTTGTGCCTTGTAGCTCAAGTATCCGTTGGATGCTGTCAAGCAAAGAAGAGCCTTAGATATTAAGGACCGAAAATACTAGCCATCCTTGAGGGCTTCTGTTACTAAGTCATTTAAGCTTTCAAGCAAATATGCTATGGGTCTGTTCAGATCCCTCATCTAATCACTTAGAGCTAGAAAGAGAACACTCTCGTCTCTTCTCACTGACCCATAGAGGTCACAGAAAGTGTCCTGGTGATGCCTGCAAAAACTTTAGCCTCTAGCTGAGCAGGAGATACTTGCAGATGTGTGTTGGGTGACTCTGTAGGGCAGCTGCTTCAGTGTCATTCACTTCTATCACCCTAGAAATGGCACTACTGGATGGTGCATCGGCTCAAGACACTGGGTTTTTGGAGGTTTGCAAAACCTCAGAGACCCTGGTTGGTTTCTTAATGTAAAACACTAATGCTCAAAATGTATTAGCCTAAAATTGAAGCTCAAAGGCATGAAAAAAGTGCTGCCTTGGCTTTTTGTTAAATTGCTGTTTTTTTCTTTCAAGACTTCTTTATCTGGAAAACTGGTAGTGGCTATGGGAGCGGGGACAAACACGTCCAGACTTACCTCTCCGTCCGCAGACATGCTGGCTGGCACAGTGCGTGTGGGCCGTATTCCAGGTGAGGGCTTGACATGGACAGCAGTGACCAGTTCCACCCATTATTCTTTCTTGCAGGTTTTCACACAGTCGGAACCACCTGACCTCTGCCCGCTGACACCTACATTCCCTGCTCCTGTTTTGAGGGGGGAAGGATTTTATTCCAGCTTCATAAGAACTACATCTCTAATCCAGACCACCATCTGCTGTTGGATGTAACATTGTGTTACGGACTCCAGGACATTTCAGAGCCTTCATATTACATGTGTTTCCATGATAACCCAGGGTGGGGTTTGCAATGCAAGTACAATTTAGACCTTTTGCAGAACCCAAGATGGGTGGTCTAATTGTTTTTACAATGTAATCAATGCAGTTTTTTATTGTTTCCCTATGGATGTATCCATTTTGGCTTGGTTTGATTCACAGCTTGTTATTGGTAAATGCCTGGCTGCTGGAAAAGAGGGAGATTCTCTTCCATTGAGATATGTTTCAAAGGCGAGTCTGATGGGTCTAGCCTCCTGCCCTTCCTAAAGAAGTGTTTGTGAGCAGTAATGTGTGAGCAGAGGTACGTTTGGAAGCTCTCCCTGCATTACAGCCTCTGGGAAAGTTAGAGCTGCTCTCCAGTTGTTCTGGAGGATTGCTTCAACTCCTTCACAGGCTAGTAAGGAAAAGCTTTCAAGTGTAGCAGCAATTGAGCTAACTTGCTGCTGCTCTTTCCTAGCTTGTCTTTTCACAGGAGGATGGGTTTGCTGACTGTACTTTTTTGGGCTCTGGGACATCATTTTGTATTAGGCCTTGATTCATCTAATTCAGGCAACAGCAGAACTTGCCTTGGGTCTCCAGGGACTGGAAGGCAAGGTGGTTACATTTGGTTTGGGAGCTGGTGGATTTCCTTTCTTTGGTGCTTTCTGCAACTGAAGCAACTAGATTAGATACACAGGTTTGGCAGTCCTGATCTCTAAGCTGAGTAGACACCTACTGTGCATGCCCAAATGTTGCAGAAGGATTAAAAAAAGGGGGTGGGGGAACACAACCACCAAAGGCACTGACAGGGCTTCAGTTCAAAAGGCAGACCAACATTGCATAGCAGATCTTGAGGCAAGAAACCTGTCCTCTACAGAAAGATATAAATTAGATGGCTAGCAGCAATGTTATCCACGTGGTGTGGTGTGGCTAGGGGTTTGCAAAAGCTGCTCTAGACCTCCATCCCCTTCTTCTCAACTTTCCCTTTCTGTCTCTTCTTTCAGTCTGGGATCTAAACTTGCTGAAGCCAGGGCTCTGCTCCAATTGACAAGCTGTGGTGGTGTTTGCTAGCAGAGAAATTAAAGCGTCTACGGCCGTATTGGCTGCTTAAGGTATTCCAGTGGAGCCATCCCCAACTAGCTTTGCTTTCTGTATAATACTAGTTTATAAAGCAAATCTTTAATTCAGGTAAATGCACAGATCTTAAATCTGTACTTTAAAGGTCTAGAAAAATAGACTTAGGAAAATAACTTCTGATAGCTGGTTGCTTAGAGATCTGCTCTCTAATTGTAAAGCTATTCCCATTAAGTCAGCAAGACCTTAGATATCCAGATCTTTCTGTCTGGGTGTTTGTGTGCAAATGATGTGGCTCACCCCAAAGCCACTGAGAACAAAAGCTGTAGCTGTTCAGCATTTTTTTTAAAAGATAGGCCACTTCGTTAGTAACAAGGCTTGACTTTTGGTACTTTGATTCAGACCTGCAGATTGTTAAGGGCTGGGCTAAAAGTAGCTCAAACGGACCATATGTTCCTTCGTCCTGGTGTGCAGTGTTCACTTTAGCTTATGACTATCCTTTACTCTTCCTCTCCGATGGATAAATACAGGCTCAGCAAACACCACAGACTTGTCCAGTAGAGATGAAGTGCTGCTCTTTGATCTTGCTGGAGATCTGCTGCAGAGTGGTGGCTCTCTGTGGTGAGAGCTGTCTCGGAGCCTGCAGTTATGATGAACAGAACAAACCCATTTTTTCCTCAGGAGAAGAAGTTAACGTATAGACAGGAAACTTACTGAGGTGGAAGGCAGAGGCTGCAGTCCAGCAGAAAGGCAGCTGAAGGGTTCCTGCTGCTTTTGAAGTTGCTGTTCATGACGGTAGCAAATTGTGTCAATAAGGTACCTTGTATTATTACTCACATGCACTGCAGTGTAATGAGTAAACTTTTTAAAGGAAACAATCCCCACAAACTTCGTCCAGTATTCAAAGCAACAAGTGTCTTAGTTTTTAAAAACGTTGAAAGGGATCTGCCACTTTCAATAAAGTAACAAAACAAATGAGGCTGGTGTAACTTTGTATTATTAGGGAAAAAGTATTTGTTCAAGCTGCTTTTCTTTGCATTCTTCTTGGTCTTCCCCTGCATCTTCCTGCCTGACCCATGAGACAGACCCATTTAATTATTTTTTGTGCAAGGAGGGAATACAGTGAAAGGCACATCATTATATCAGTCCTTTCTCCTGACATACGTACGCTGGTGCTAAGGGAAGCAGATGCCGTTTGCAAAAGTGTAGCTGTGCTCTGGAGAATGCTTCGGTGCAGTTTTTTCTGGAGTCTGTTTATTGATCCGCAGTATTTAGACTCAGGTTTGACTGCAAAAGCTGACAACAGGGTCTCTCTGCCTTCATCTTTCTCCCTTTGCGGTTGAGGGTGACTGAGCAGTGGCACAGGCTGCCTAGAGAGGCTGTGGAGTCTCTGTCCTTGGAGACAACCAAAAACTGTCCAGACAGGGCCCTGGGCAACCGGCTCTGGGCAGCCCTGCTTGAGTGGGGGCTTGGACCAGATCACCTCCCGAGGTCCCTGCCAACCCCAACCGCTCTGGGAGCGTGTGAGCGCAGTTAGAGGAGAAACACTGGAGATGCCACTTTAAACATGTTTGAAACCTTGTGTATGCCTATCCTTCCCTAAGCAGAAACACGAAGGTGAAGGTTACGGTTGGTTCTGTGCTCAAGCTGGGCAGTACTGTCTCAGCTATTTTCTCCTTGGAGCCAAAAAGAAAGACTGACAAATCTACTTCTGACTGTGCTTTTTCGGGAATTTTGTTAAATGCCACGTGCTTGTGCTTGCCTCTGCTCAAGAGCCTGGTGACAGGACAGTGGTGATGGTGCAGCCTTTCTCATCTGCAGCTGAAGAGGGGCAGGGCAGTTTTAGTGCAGCACTCCGGGGACAAGCCAGAAGGTGAGCACACAGAGCTGCGCGGATGGCTGCAGCTTGTGCTTTGTGTGGGTGACTGAAAGGCTGCCTTATAAAATGAAAGCTCTGACAACTGATGTTCCCCCAACTGTCAGGCTCTAAACCTTCACAACAGCGTACTGACCTTCACTGCATGCAAGCCGTGCTGCACTTGCACCCGAGTGGTATGAGTGCAGCTGGACACTGAACGCCTTGTGTATGTCCGTATTTGCTGACACCTCAGCAGAGCTAAAGCTGCGGTGATGTAGCCGATATGAAAGAGGGAGGTAAATTATCCTGTGTAACAGGAGTCACTCGTGAAGGGAGCAGTTGCCAGAACAGCTCCAGTAACATCGCATTAAACACGTGGTAGGAACCACTGCAAAAACTTGTTCTGGTTTCTTAAGCAATGAAGCACGACACTGTTACACTGAGTGAAGGACAGCCAGCCAGTCCTGCGGGAAGCAGAAGTGGTAGTGTTTACCAGAAATGATGGCTTTTTGAAATGAAATGAGACCATGGATATTAAGCCATGAGGTCCCAAGAGCATGGGTTCATCTCTTCCTTAACGTACATCCTGCTAGCAAGAAACTAATGAGTGAGGACCATTTGTGTTCTGTTCTTTCCTAGTGCTTGTTAAGGAAACTGCCCACGATTGTAGCAAATACTCCTGCAGGGTTCTGCTAAAGTTAAACTACTACACGGTATTTCACAGAAGAACTGATATGCCACTGAAATCCTCATTGGTTTGAAAGCTTGCCAAGGCGAGAGGTAAGTAGTTTTGCCAGGAACAGTGACGTTTCTGGCTTTTATAGCCTGTGCTCCTGCATTTTAAATGCACAGACATTTGAGCTTTGTATTCTTCACCTGATAAGGGACTTTTGCTGCCTGCTGTCCCTCTTGGTTTCTGGTCAGCTGGCACCCGAGGCTCTTGTTTCAGGGACCACGCCTCAGCCACTGTGAATAGCACATGCATCTTCAAGGCAGGAAATACAGAGCTGCAGGTTAAGCACATAAGCAACTAAAGGATCAACCACTCCTCAGCTGCCCAAAAATCTTAAGGAAGGACTCTTGCTCACTGCATCTCTCCTGTAACAGGAGTTGTAACAGCACTATTCTGCTACACAGAGGTGATGGGAGGATAGGTAGAGCATAGGTGTTCAAACAGTCTGTGGGTTAGTCATGGTAAGTACCTACCAGTCATGTACTAATACCTTTAGGGTGTGTCCTTCCACTGCATTCTTTGACCATTTTTCTAAATGCCAGAATTTGTTTCCTTGTGTTACAGGCTAAAGCAGTGTTCCCTATGATATGAGATGGAAAAACAAGTTGGGGGGCGAGGGGGGAGACTCCGCTGGAGCCTGCAAGGGAGCATACAAAAGCCAAGCCTCCACACTGCTTGCTGAGGGCGAGGCTGCCTTGTACAGCTCCTTCCATCTCCAGTAACACTGGGTACTTGTCAGTCTGATTTTTAATGCATGGTGCTAGGGAGATTGGCAGCTGATTTATGGAGGTAATTTAGACAAAGTCTAGCTGATGTTAAGAGAGTAAGCGATCTCTGTCAGCTAGTTAAAAAAAATAATAAATTAAAAGAGACCAGGGCCTATTTCACCCCAGACAGAAAACACTGCACCCTCTCTTGCACCGTGCTTGCAGAAACACACATTTCTCCGGCTCTGCTATCCTTGTCTCTTCTGGCAATTGGCCAGGTCTGGCTTTCACACATGCCAGAGGATGTGCACTGCCCTTCAAAAAACACAGCTCGCTTTCGGGGACCCCAGGGCCTCTGCCCCAGGCCCGTGACACAGCTGTGCTGTCCCCAGCCTGTACTGCAGAGGGTACTTTGACCCCCATGCAAGACTTCGCATTTAGCCTTGTTGAATTTCAGGTGGTGTTTGTCAGCCCGCCCTGCCCTGGAGCTGCTCCCCCAGCCTGGTGGCACTCACAGGCTCCATAAAAGGTGGCTCTGCCACATCATTCTGACTGGGTCCTGTCTCTCTGCTGCAGATGGAGCACAGCCTGATGCTGGGTGAGCTGAGAACCACAGTCTTGGAAAACTACTGAGTAACCTGAATACTCTAAAATTCAAATCCTGGTGCTAGAAAGCCCTGCTACAGTCAGTGAGTGCAACTAAAGGCTGGGGTTAAGTGCCAAGACCCCCAGCTGCTGACAGAGACCCTGCTCCTCTCCTCTGCAACTCGCTCCTGCAGAGCTTCCCAGCAGGAGACCAGCCAAGGGCAGTAATTGCATGGGAGAGTTCTCATGAAAAAGGAAAGTGCTCCTGCTAAGTGACTCCATGTGACCATGACAAAGGAGCAGTTAGTTATCATCCAGGAAACCACTGAGTGCAAAGACCCATTAATCAACAGTGAGAAACATCTTCTTTCAGGTCCAAGGAAAAGGAATGCTTCTGTACAGATGCCATCCATCTTCCCACAAGCGTGGCCATGGACAGGGATGGGTGGGCTCAGGAATAAGAGGCTGAGATAGTTTTATACCAAGATGCTATTTACTTTCAACAGTCACATTCAGCTGTGTTATAACATATCTAGTCAATCCACATGTATACACCTACAACAGTTAATTAAAAAAAAAAGACACTAATAAATTAAGTACAGTTAACTTACATGGGACAATGGTCATTGTGACAGTGGTAGTGAAGACTGGATCTGCAGTCACTCGTCTTCTCTACAATGCAAATGCCAAGCAAGCAGTCTGGAACCCTCCGGAACCCTCTCCCTGCAGTCCTCATCCTGCACATGTTTTAGACCATAACCCGAAACAGCCTTGGAGAACGCACACGCTGGCCTCTGTACTTCCTCTTTTCACAGGGATCTCCACATTCCTCCATCCTCACAACATGCAACACTTCCCTTTTTCTTTCACTACACCACTTCGTTGTTCCTTCTTCCAGTACACAAATACTTTCCTATTTAATGTAAAAGCAGAGTCCCCAGAGCCCATCAAAGCCACAGCATTTTGTGGTGCTTAGCTTATTTCAGCCCCTTCATGGAGGCAACCAAAGGTGACAGCTTTACAAAAAACAGAACAAACTGCAAACATTTCAGATTTAATACAGAGATTTAATAGAGTCCACAGACACTAATGCTCCATCTGGAATCCAGTGACTTTTACACCTTCATGAGAAATGGAAGATGGATGGATCCCAACCCAAATGTAAAGGTAAGAATAGGGATTTTCAGAAGTCTTTGTGTGACACAAGCACAAGCAACAGTGACTTTCAGAGAAGCTTGTTCTCCTATATTGCTTAAATGCCTTGAAAACATCACCCACACCAGGGTGGAGAGTGTGTTTGCCATCCCATGCCTTAAGTAATGCCTACTACAGGATAAAGAAACTCTGGAGCTGTGATATGAGAATAGCAATTAACCCTCTCAGCATGCGCCATAGCAGAGTTCAGAGGAAAAACCATGCACACTAGCTGTACCAACCCACAATATTCTGAAACCTCCGCAGCTTAGCAGAGGTTTAGTCCACCTGCTTCCCCTGGAAAATTGCTGCCATGGCAGTTTCCAAAGAGCAGAGTTGTTCTGTGATAGCTGAACTGTGTTTAAGCTAATACATCTGGTGGATCCCCTGTAGTCTAAAATGACTGTGCCAGCAGGTTGACGTTAACAGCAGCAAGACAGCGGTTGTATAGCCAGCCATGCCAAGCATCAGGGGAAGGTAACTTCTGGGAGCCAGCAAGCCCTGGCACCAGCAAGCCCTGGCACCAGCAGCTGTGAGCCAACTGCACCACTGACAGCTGCTATTTTTCTCCCATATATGCTGACCGACGAGTCAAAATGTAAAAACAAGGTGGCATTTTCCTTCAGGGCAGGCAAGGGTGTTACTGTATAGGTACAACCGGAACAATAAACCTTCCACAATGTGTGCACACTGGAGCTCTGTGGTTGTCAGGTTCTCTCTAGGTTCAACTGGAACAGACTTGACCCTCTTCCATATCATTGGGAATGGATGTGATCCCCATTTGCAACTCCCTCACTCCTACTTTCTATACCAGGTGGAAATGAGCTTCCTGGTTCTTTGCTTTATCAACTTCAGAGACTCCTGTTTCCACCTGCCTCTTTTGTTGATGTTGACAGCAGAGATCCAGCTCTGCCCTGCTTCAGTCTGTGTGACTGTCCTTCTCGTCCTTTGGAAGCAGCAGGCTTGACCTGGCTGGGGAGCTGGTGGCTCTCTTGATCACCTCCATCCACCTGGCAAGACAGGACATGAGAAATGCTCAACCCCTCACTCACAGATGCATAATCTTGTCCTTCGGTTTGGAGCTGTACCCCTTTCACCAAACCTCACAGAACATCTGCTTTCTACCTTTCTTTTAGAATTCTTTTAGGAAACTAACTCTTCAAATGAATAGCTTGAGATGTGGTAAACACACTGCAGAACATGGTTGCCTGTCCAAGTAACAGCTCTACAGTGCTTTGAGCTCGAGAGCTCTTATGAGAGCACACCGTATTCTCTTGTAAGTGTACAGAAAGTGTTTACCAAGGAGGACAGGCTGACAAAAATTTTCCTTAGTCAGTGGATTGCTTTTCTTACAATAAATTATGTAACAGACTTGCTCATATGGAAGAAAGCAAAGCAACAGTGAAAAAAGCAAGACAAACGTCCATTGTGAATTAGACTTTTTTTCCTTGAAATCACATGAGACCAGTGGATTAAAGAGCACAACTCTGCTGTCTCAGGTAGCTGATATGTACATTGCTCACAAGTGTGTGATACTCTCCCAAGGAAGGAGGAAGTTTGTGACACCTTCTCAATAAAACCACACTCCAAAACAACCAATACTACCCTGCACGGCAGAATGCTATGCAAGGGTTTTCAACAGCTAATGTAATAGCAAAGTTTTGTACGTGATGCATTTTAAACATGATTCACTTTAGACCACGTGTGGAAGCCCCTACCAGCACTGCTAAACATAATTATAGAGAAAGCAGTAAAGTGAAAAGCAGCACTGCACTTGTTGCTCTCAGCCTTGTGTTATAACTCCTGTTTCCAGAGATCAAGAGGGAAAAAAAAAAACAAGTATTCTTACCAGAACTCTCATTAACCTAGAAATCTGACTCCCAAGGCCTAGTGGAGCTGAGCATCTCACAGCCCTCCCACCCGCACTGCTCCCCAGCTCCAAGAAAGCCCCGGACTCCTGAGACAAAGCAGAGCCCACAGCTCTAGGCATAACCGCCAGCTGTCCCCCACAAGGAGGACGGTTCTGGCAGAGAAGGGATCTCCAAACATCATCGGTAGGAAGACAAAGAGAACTTCATTACTGAGGATGTGCTGTAAGGTCACTTGGACTAGGAGGTAGTCAGGAGGAAAGAGAGGGCTCTGGATGATGAATCAATGAGTTAACAGCATGTTATATACCAAGGCAGACAGAGAAAACAGAAAATTACCTCTCAAAGGTATATTTGCTCTCAGCCCTGAAGAAATACACATGGGACTTGAACTGCAGCTTGAAGACATAATCCTTCTGAATGCCGTCTGCCTCTACAGGAGAGCTGACTGCGTAGCCAAGCAGTGGGAGACTGGCCAAAGGATAATCGTCCTGGAACAGCCCAACAGCCCACCCCTTAGTGCAAGGCATCCCCTGCCACACAGTTCATCCCAACGCGCACTCACTCTTCTGTACTGTACAGGTAAGGTCTTTATATTTTTGTTTAGGAGAGAATGGGAGGAGGATCAGCCTTTATCTTTTGCAAGGCCTCTGATAGCTTATAATGAAACCTTCCCCCAGCTCCTTTCACTGTTTTTATAGTTATTTGCTCCTATTTCCCTGCCTGTCGCTGCCTCCTGGGCTCCCCCCTTCCTCCTCCACACCCTCTCTCTGGAACTCCAAGCACAGATCCGTCCTGAAAGTTAAAATATCCCTCCCAAAAGAAACATGCCCTCAAGGCAAGAAGCCTTAATATAATAAACACAGTTTATTGGGTTAATAAGATGAAAAGGCACAGGTTGCACTGCAGCACACTTTGTTACCAAGCAGGCACTGAAGGCACCATGGGCAGAAAAATCCCTGATGCCTGTTTAACAGTGCTGAAGCCCAGCAGGGAGAGCAGGGAGAGAAACAGGCAGAGACTGACCAAAGGCTGCCGATTCCCTCACCTCCATCAGTCACTGCACGAGGAGACATTTCCCCTCTCACCCACAGAAGGTCAATACCATTAACAGAATTGGAAATCCTGATTAAACTCTGCAAGAAGGGCCCATGGCCTTACAGAGACTGGCTTTGTTATGAACTACCTCCTCTTCCACTTGTTACTCTCCTTCAAATAGCAGTGAGCTGCACTCAGAGCAGAAAGCCAAGGACCTCCAGGTTCCCCTCGACACCCCAAACGCAGTCCCCTCAGCTACATTTGCTCACCTGGTGTGTTTTGTAGAAGAACAAGCAGAAGTTGGTGAAGACGACCCACAGTTTCTGCCAGCCATTGCTGTTCTTGAACTTCCTCAGCAAGTATCCAGAGAGCTGGTTCTAGCACAGAATGAAAACTACTGTGAAACCACAGGTCGCTGTCCTTCAGAAAAAGATGACAGCTGCCGCAGATAAAAAGCTTGAGGCTGCCTGCCATAACCGCTCCTGCACTTGCTCCCATGTTGTAAAAGGCCTTCCAGATATTTCACATGGTGACTCAATGACTTTTTATCTTCATTTCACTAATTCACAACTATGTTCTCATGAACAAATTAGTAATTCCTCTCCACTAATAGCAACTTCCCCTTTATGTTTATCTCAGCGCAGTGTCAGGTGGTGCACAGGAGGGTGCTGCACTGACTCATCCCTCCAGCAATCGCTCTCCTCTGCAGCCTACTGTCAGGGGAACCGTGACAGCCATGAGGGCGCCCATCCCTTTAGCCACCCTTTTTTACATGCAGAAAAAACATATAGAACACACTGTGTGAGAAGGAAAATAAAGCAGAAGAGGAAACAGAGGATGCCAGAATTGTGGACAAGCTACATGTGGCAGCTATGCAAAGCCAAGCCTGGTGGGGCAAGCAGGGAAGTTGAACATTGACGCCTTGGAGTCAGAGCCACCGAGTGCTTGTGCAGTGGGATAAGGAAACCTATAGCATGGAATGACAGCAAATGGATTTTGTAATTGGAGAAGAAGATAGGATATGCAGCAAATTACATAGAGAACCATTTGGGGAAGCATAAACAGGAGGAAATCCTGTATCAACAAGGCAACATTATACCTCTGCTGCTGGCTGGCTGGGGCATCCTCACACCAGCACATGTGGGCTCACTGAGCAATTATGAAGCGAGCAGCAGTACATTTTCCTTGGCATCCTATGGCTCCTCCCCACCAGCGCAGAACTTGAGAGGCATTTTTACCTGGATCATGCACAGGTAATCAGACAGGGATAGGCTCTGGTTCCGGTACCAACAAACATGGGTGATTGTGTTGGGCCGTTGGCCCTGGCCCAGCAAATAGCGAGGAGGAAGCTCTGGAGAAACAGCAAGAGAGCAGAAAACTGAGCAGAGAAAAGGGGGAGAGAAAAACAGAACATCAGGGTAAGAGAAGTGATGCAAGAAAGGCATCTGTTAAAGGAAAATGGATTGTGGAAAAAAAGATGGTATTAGAACATGGAACAGATCAAAGTGAGGGGGAGCTGCAAGAACTCACACCTTTAATCCCAGGGTCTGCAGCAGGGAGGTCTCATTATCCGGGTACAGAACAGCGAGATGGTGCCTTTCACAAGGGTATTGGCAGGGAAAGGAAGGCTTTGTCCCCTCCAATAGAAATCACTTTCTTTGCCAGCTAAAGTGCTCAACTTCTGGACCCTAAGCCATGGTAACATCTATAGGACTTCCTTTACTGAGCTGATTGATATGCTCTCTACATCATGAAAACCCAGGAGCTTCAGTGCCCAACTTTTGACTCCTTCCATTAAACAAAGAGTGCCTTAACACCGGGGAGCAAAGGTAGGAAGGTACAACTACATGGATACAGCACCCTGCCCTATTGCTGTTTGTCTAGTTAGCATCCTCCTTTTTCTTTTCGTGGTATTTAGGGTCCTTCCCACTTCTGGAAGTCTTCCAAGCATGCCAGCCTGCAGGAAGGTGTCCTACCCAACCAACCTTGCCGAACTGCCGCCTAAAGTGAAACCATAGTGCTGGTGCAAGCAGCACTCTGCATACGGAGTGCTGAACAGACCTCTGTCTCAAAATCTGCAGGATTCAGTACCAAAACGTGCCACCAGTGCTGCATCAAGCCATGCCGAGTGGTAAGACCCAAGGTAACAGCAGCTCAGCAGGCACATAATACATCTCTGTTTGGCATAACACGACAGTGCCATAAAATGGCACTTCCTAACTCTTGCTGCTCACCCCTGCCAGCGAGGGAAGGTCAGAGAAGTCATATTCCCACCGAGTTTAATGCACTCTTCTTAATTCTAGGTGCAGTACAGTAGCTAACCAGACCTCAGTACAGCAGAGTCAGTCTCTAAAGGAAAATATCATGGATAGGTAACTTATCCTCCAGCAAGGCTGATGAAACCCAAAGGAACAACTCAGTCCTAGGCTATCCTGGGTTTCCTTTAAAATTTCCCTCCTTTAGTGCCTTTGCTGAAGCAAAGCCCCTCTGCAAGGAGAGCAGAGTGTGTGTATGCAGACACACAGACATGCACAGAGGGGGGCAAGCATGCAGCAGCCTTTTAATGGCCCATGCTCTCCTGCAGACGCAGAGACGCTGCCAAGGTGAAATGGGAGATGGAGTGGAGGCCGAGTGGCGGCCGAGCAAGCTAGGATGGACAGAGAGACGTGAGAGCTGCGCCCTGTGGGTACCTCGACAGCCACACTGTGGTCAGTCATGGAGACGCTTGTGTTGCGGTACCAGCACACGTGCATGGTTGTGTTGGCACGGTGGTGGCTCTGCCTGTCCAAGGAGCTACGAGAAGAGTGTATGTCATCTTCGGACTCCTGTTCTAGAGAGACCTCATCAGAGGATCCTGGGGGAGGAGAATTCAGCAGCGGTTTAAGAAAAGTGTGCAATACAAAGAGCAAGAGAAGCAGGGATTCCTGAGGAAAAACTGTTCTCTCTTGCAATGGTCCAGTTTTAAAATATGTCAACTTGAATTTGTTACACAGCTCCTAAAGGCCACTCAGAGCAGATCACTGTGGTTTTCATTACTCAGCTCTGCTTGGGGCAGCTGACTCAATACTGTGTAAAACAACAAACAAAAATCCCTACATTTCATCTTGAGTCGATTCTTAGTGAGGAATGGAAAAAAGTGCTCCAAGAAGGGATACTACATGTTTCAGCACATCCATAACACCACCAGAGACAGGCACAAGAATGCTGGGCTATAAAAGAACTTGCTGATCTCCAAAGACACCAAATTTCTGGACAAGAAAATACACTACATGGTTAAATTGAGAAAAATTTATGTAAGAGATGAATAAAGACGTTATAAAAGTAACAATTCTGCAACTGGAGCATCTCTGCTGCATTTAAAGCTACCAGGAACATCAGTCTAGGAACACAAGCATATTTCTTTTGATTAAAAGAAAACAAAACCACAATAACTCTCCATTGCCATATGAATTATAAAAATACGCCATTTATGTCATCAAATTCACAATAGGAAAAATGAAAAGGACAGGACAACTGATGCTTTTCAAGAAGGCAGGAAACACCACTTACTGTTGGAGCGATTGTATACTGAGTTTTCCAGAAGCATGTCAGATTTCTCAGTAGATTTCTTGGCCATTTCAATTGCCATGTTTAGGTCTTCCATCCACTTCTCCATCTCCAGGTGGGTACTGCAAGACAAACGGTGTGAATGGAGACCACCCCAGCCTGGAGCTGTGACAGAGTGCCAGTTTGCTGAAGGAAGGCACAAGTCACTGCCCAATATAAGGAGCAGTCCTTTTCCATTAAAGAAATAAAAATAACATAAAAACTCCTCCGAAGCATGAGCTTTCCAGATAGGAAGCTGCCCTCACACAGCCTTCACCTCTACTTTCAAGCCTTGAAACAAGACTAAAATAATATCACCCTTTGGAGCTATCGGACTCAGAAGAGGAATTATGTGGTCTAGGCCATCGCTGTTCTTCGTACAGAGCGCTTCATAGCTGATGGGTTATTTCAAACATGAAATCATGTTTTCACTCCAAAAAGCATTTTGGAGATGGGTGGTATGACCACAGTGGAAATGATTTTTCAAAGAATAAAAGGCAACCTGAAAGACAGCACATATTTTAAAGGGGATACAGGATTTACCCTGCATCTCAAGCAAGCAAAACACAGTGTGCAGGAAGATGAGGACTTCTTTCATCCCACATAGCTTCCATTATGGGTTACATGGCTCATGCCATGATTACAGGGTAAGAGCTTTACAGCTCATATACACATATCTATATGCATCAGTATGCAACAGCGTAAGGTTTTCCTTTAGACATGGCCACATGGCCTTGGCATTTCTTTTTTACCTCTGGCTACATCCCCTGTGTGCACAATTGTTTGAAGTGCCATATACAGTTACACAATCTTGTGTTTGCTTGGGAGGGTCTGTGGGACTTTTTTTGGTAACCATTTGTTTTTTCTGAAAGTTTGTAATTCAGACTGAAAATTCCACGCATGGTCTAAGCCTGGCAGCAATTTTTTTTGACAGGTAGGGAGAGGTAACATAAGAAGAACAACAACTTTTGAGCTATTTCTAAGTTATGACAAGGGAAAAAATTATATTTATTTTTCCAAATTTAAGAACCTTTCAAGCACTTTTTAATTCGCAGCTGCTGAGAAACTGTTGATCTTAAAAATAATTGACATTTTCAGGTGTTAGGCTGGAATAAAAAAAAGTTTTGCTTGCTGAATACGTCTGCATACCAAAAGTATTGGCACCTGTGCCACTACATACCTGATTTATAAATGTTCAGTAATGGTTACTTTTCAAGAACAGGTTATCAAGCAGTAAAAAAACCTATAAATTTAAAGTTGAGCTTTAGTGCTCCCATCCTGCATTCTTAACATACCGAACTCCAGCTGCCTTTTCGGGGACCTGCAGAGGGACAAAACCTCCTAAAGCTGATCCTGAGAGAACAGGTGTAGTAGACATCCTACATGTATTTCAGATATAAAGTAAAAAAAGATGCCAAACTTGCTGCACAGGGACAAGTTACACCGAAAAGAGATGGGTTTTCTCTCTGAGCCAGCCTTTAATTTTTCCTCTCCCTTCCTAGCTTCCTCCATGAGATCTATGCAGGAACTCTCCCCTGCTTACATCCATTTGCATGTTCTGGACTTTAGTTCTTTCTGGGTCTCTCATATATTTCTATGTTTAGATTTTGTTTTGTCTCCTGCTGTATAGCAGTTGTTTAAAGGATGACACTGGCAACTCAGCTAACTAGAAAACAATACAATGGCAACGTTATTGCTGTTGCTGTGTGTTTAATAACACACCATTCTGTGAGAGAAACTACTCCTTCCCAAAACACAACACTGATAAAGGACCTGTGAAGTGTCCTGTGTTTGCTTTGAAGTCATGCTTTCCAGAGGAGCATGAAACGCCTCCCTGGCTCTGCACCACACAATCGAACAGTAACTCTTTGGAGAAGGTATCTATTGAATCTACAGGCAATTGAGGAAAAGAAATGTTACCTTGCTGCCACCACTATGGTTTTTTGTGCTGAATAGATGGTGAAGCAGTGTGGGACAGCCCATTCATTCTCACTCTCCTCCACCTGCAGAAAAAGAAAAGGTTTTTCTCATCACTACTCAGTGACTGATAAACTCTAAAACTGTCCTCCTTGGGTGGCTAGGAATTTGAGTCAAAATATGATTACAACCAGGTTGCAATAAGTGCAAAACAGCTACTCTTTTATCAATACCACCTACTTCAAGTCTATTTTGGCTCTATACAATAATCTATATCGTGTGCTTCTACTGCTGCATCTCTAGCAGCACAGCACCACATCCAACAGGGCAAGAAAAGGAGGGTTCTGAGCAGGATTCAGCTTATTACTTACCGGTGGGTCGAGCACTATCAGCTGCAAATCAAACACAGAAAGAACAGTCCCATTAGAATAGGGGGTGGGGAGGCAGGAGAACTGATTATGTGCCTAGGTGTGTGCACAAGGGAAAAATGCCAGGACAAATCCATGTTTCCAGATCAGCCTCTCACAGCAGCGTGAAAATGAACAGCCAAAAGGGAGTGCTCCAGCTGTTTTGCTAATGTGATGGAAGGACTAAGCTTATTGCCTGCAGACAAGTCTTTGTTTGACACACAGGCTGGGGCACGTGAAGGTCCAGTCCATGGCCAGCAGCACCACAGGCTGCTGTCACTGGCCTGGGAGCAGCTTATGGCTTTGGTCCTTGTGCCCTGAAGGAACTGCCTCAATTTGCCTTGAGGCAAAGTCATTTCCTTAACGCTGCGATGCAACTTGAAACCACTTACCAACATGCCATGCAGAGGAAGATGTCCGTGAATTTTGAACTGATTTGTCCCTGTAACCCCTTTGCTTGTGTACAGTAACATATCTGAGAACTGAAAAACGCAGGAAGAATACAATCAATATTCTGAAGACAGCAGTAGAGCCAAGTATTTTTTGACATCTCTTTAAAAATCTGGTCACTGTAGATGCATGAAAAAAACACTATTTCTCAGTCACTTTGGCCTACTTCCCTTAAAACCACTCTTTCGTTTACTTACAAGAAAGGCAATAAATTTTTAAAATTCTGTTAAAACTATGTGCCATTAAGAAAACAAGCTGAACAGACAGAACTGTCACAGTCATGCTCTATCTAAAAATTCCTCAGAGCGAGTCTTCAGTTATGATTTCTGATTTTCAACACAAGCACATGAAAACACACTTTCATGACAACTTTATCTTGAAGACTTCAGGTTTATGAAAACCAGAAGGAACACTCACCAGAAAGAACATCCGCTGCTGTAAACCCTTCTTAGTGAGCTTGTACAAGCAACCTTCCCGGATAAACTCCTGTAGTGGAAAATAGAAAGTCAGGCAAAGCTTGATCTTTCCCAAACACAGAGAATTTTAATGGTTCTTTTTTTTCATCCCAGAGTATACAGATGTTGATTGGCGCCCAGCAATGATCACTAACAGATTTGTTAAACACCAGATGACACCTTTCCTTCTGTTATGTAACACAAATCAGCTTCTTGCTGCAGCCAGCATTTAAATCAATGAAGCAAGAGAAGGAAAAGGAGCAAAGTTCCTGTTGGACACCAGCAGTTCACCTATTACACTTACATCCCACTGCAGTGATTGCCATAGCATCCCAAAAGCATATGCGATGCTCCTGTACTTACGCTCAGTATATCTATCAAAACCAAAGAAACAAAAAAACAAGCAGGAACTACACAAAATCCTAGAAACAGAGTCACCAACACCGTTTTGCCCAGTGACGTGGCTCTCACCTTTGCTATGTTCTCTGTGCAGTCTCAGTGCACAGAGATTGCAGACAGACAGACATAAGCAGACCTGATAGTGGATTTCCTATCGCGTACACGACATACCGCTTCCTACTCAAACACAGAGCACTGTACCCCAGCGTACCCAGTATCTGCTGTACTGGAAACACCAAACTGTAACCAGAGTCTAAGCAGAAGCATTTTTGATCTATTCCCTAAGACATCGCCAAGATCTCCATGTGACCTGCTACAAAGACAATTATACAAAGCCTCTACAGTCATTCCATAAGAGAGAGAGGCAGTGATGGCAAATAGGTGGTTGAAAGGCACTTCCTTGGCAATAAAACCAATAAAGGCTCTAAAAACTAAGCAAAGGTACTTACCCTACCAGGTGCCGTGAGGTTATCTATACCAATCAAGTCGTGCTGCAGCTCTGTCAGCTTCTGAAAATTCTCCAGGCGGATGAGACTGTGCTGCAGCTGAGACGTCATTTCTGTGACTTCCTTCAGTGCATCTGTAAGGAAAATTGCACCGAGGGGATCAGAACAGAGCAGACAAACCCAGGCCACCAATTTTATCCCTGGAAAATGGAATCTGAAATTTATAGCCAGATTTAGAATAGGACAGAATAGTTCAGTTGGAAGAGACCTACAAAGATCATCTAGTCCAACTGCCAACTTCTTAAGGCATATTTTATAGCTACCTAGGGGCAAAATGGAGACTAACAAGCAACTTCATAGCGCTCCCCATGCTTCTGCAAATTATTGCCTATCTCAGATTTTGTGCATACAAAAAGTATTTACCACATAGCCAAAAGTAAATTCAAAAATTAAAGCCAACTATTTCTGCCAAAGATTACTTTATAAATGAATTAAATTTACTATGCAAGCTTTTGACACTACAAAGCAATGATTTTTTGTCATATTTTTACTTACAAATGACGAAGAGCTCCTAAAAATCCTACTTTTTTCCCCACTAAAAAAAGGGGACAAGAAAAGGACTAATTTTCCAGCTTTGGTTGAAACATTAAGATCCACCAAGATTACCATGAGAAAAACACTTTCTGGAATGCCAGAAAAAGCATTCATTCTACGCAAAGAGAACAGTCTACATCTAAGTTATCTTTTGCATTTTCCAAATTAGCAGTTAAGGCAATTTTCTATCTACTGCAGAAAGCTTTAGAGCCCTGCACCAGAGCATGGTAGGAGAGTAGTGAAACCTGGTACCGAAAACCTTAAAGAAAAACAAAGTTAATTTTAAAATGTAAGCTAAACATTTTTTTTAATTAAGCTGCCTCCTGCCAGTTTTCTGCTGTTCTACTTGGTATATTCTGGGGTTTTTTCATGATATTTACATTACAGTATTCAGTAAGCAGCTGTGTTTTCAGCAATCTAAATCAAGGTTCCTGTGTATTTCGCAGAGCTGCATGCAAGAGTCAGAGAGGTCCTGAACAGCAAAAAAGCATTTACATTGAATTTGTAGATGTAATGCTACTCTCCCCCAGGGTACAGGCAAAATTTTGTATGTACATGGGAATGGTTTCTGCCTAGCACGTATACAGCTGAGTGCTCACTCACTCCGGCAATCTGCAAAGTCCTGGTGCTCTGCTGTGTAGTGCTTGCAAAGTCTCCCCAGGATCAACTTGTAGTGCATCAGTCTCTGGATTGGTTTGAGCAGAAACGTGTTGAGGGGCAGGTAGCAAACCTTCTGCAGCTCAAACTCCTTATAAACCATTTCCAGCTTCTTTAAGCGTTTAGTTGCTTTCTCCAGTTCTGTCAGGACCTCATCATGCTTCTGCAGGTAACTGGTAAACTCCTGTTGAATTGTACAAAAAATTACTCAGATCAAAGGAAAACAGTCTTTAATAGATTTCACAGTGAATACGAAAAAACATCCACTTCCCTCTCTACTTTTGTCTCTGAACATGATCATATAATCCGAGACTGCATATATTGTCATAAATATTGACAAAAATAGCATTAACAACATTATATGTTTCAATGGCTTCATTTAAAAAAAAAAAAACCCACAGTATTAAAATAAAAATATTTGCTTGGTTGTTCTCTGTTCGCTATTTACCACAGCCGTGGCTCCGTGTGACTGATAAGAACAGCCAGTAGCACCGCTCATTAACACTCTGCCATCCTAAGACAATTCTCGTCCCTTACTGACTTTTTTCAAGTTAGGACAGGCAGAAGTGTGCCGAGAGAGTTGTCTCATCTAGGTTTATCTATGGAAGAAACTGGCAGGCAGGTCCCAGTCAGGGTCAAAATAGGTGTCTGTGAAGCACTATGCCTATGCCTGCTGGGAATGTCAAATGCAGAGAGCGCTGATAGTCGGAATAGCAGTCACACATTTCTGCACTCCCATTCAAACCACTGGTTTTAATGGAATAATTACTGCATTATTACAGCACAAGTGTAACTGTTCCATGAAGGCACTATACTCCAAATAAAGGTGACTTCATTTCAGAGGAAACTACTCTGCAGTTAAAAAGTATTTATATTTTGGAATTAAACAACCTTATGAAACAGTGTTTCCATAGGAGAGAGTTCAAGCTGTGCAAATATAGGAGAGACGGTGAAGCTAATTAAATAATTTGTCTTCTGCTGAATAACCAATAATCAAACCACCTTTTCTCAAGGTAAATGTAGGTGGTTAAATAAGCAACAGTGGTATAAAGCCTTGCTGTAAATATTTTATGTTTTCTTTTTAATTTATCAACAGTAATTGTTTGCAAGTCACTTCAAGTTTACTTACTAAACCTTGAACTCTCATCCTTGACAAAAGGAAAAAATGACTCGACAATCCTGAGATTCCATTATTTTAATCCTTTATCTACCTTTAGAGTACGCATATTCCTGAGCATGACATCTCCAATGCGTTGATAATCTCCTTTCATGTGAGCATTGGTTTTACCTTCCCTGAAACACACATAAGAGGAGATGAAATAAGAAGGCGCAGTACATGGGAGATCAACAAATTCCAATTTCCTCCCTCCACCTTCCCCCTGTACTTCAAGATATAATCTTTAAGAAATGCTTCCCAGGTATCTCTGTATTTTAAGGACTGTTTTAGTAAAAGTAAGGGAAGCAGTACTAACATTAATGCCTCCTCTATCCATTTTTAGCCTCCTGACATTCCCATTTCACTGTTTGGGTTGAAAACTTGAAAACAGTGAATATGGAAGCTGCATAAAATAACAAACATAAAGCCATGCTTAGAAAACTGAGAAAGGAATAGAAATGAATTTGAGTGAAAGTCTATTTCAGAGTTTAACCTCTCAGACTTCTGAATAACTGTCATAACGTGATACCACCTGAATTTATGAATGTATTTTTGTTCGTACTTAGTTAATGACCTTCTTTTGAATGGTAATTAGATTCTCGTATATTACGTCACAGGTCAGGAGAAAGTAATACAAAGGTTAAAAGACTAAAGACATTCCCTTTGAAATAAACTGTGCTGCAAGAACTGAATCTAATATTAATTACCAAAAAGCATTTCCTAGATTTTCACCTAGAGATTCATTAACTGGAAGGCACTGAAAACCACACACATTATCTTTTTGACCTTCTGTTCCTTCTCTTTTCTAAGGCCAGAGAGACAACACCAGGTTATATTAATGGTTGGACTTGATGATCTTAAGGGTCTTTTCCAACCTAAATGATTCTGGATTACAAAAACCTTGGTCTGGTGTACAATTCATACGGCTACAGGGTATTATGTAAAAGGCAGTGCTTGAAAAATGGCCTTCGCAAAATGTATTTAGTAATTTTTCAAAAACTATAATTTATTAAAATACTTTTTCCTTAATTCTATTTAAGCAGAAATACCAGTTCAAATATAGATTAAGTACAGTTTTGATGGGAGGACGTAGGAGAAGGTCCCCCCACTCATTGCCCATGCACTGCACTATTAATGCTTACCAGAGTGATAGCCTTTGCTCAATCTCTTTCAGAAAGCCTCGATGAAACTCATAAATTGGGTCTATGTTAGAGAAGAGTAATGTCATCAGGCCCTCTGGCATAGCATTCTCCTTGATGACTGCGCTGCGAAACCACTGCCGGAAAAAATAATAAATTATGATTAATTTTTCTATTTAAAAAATTAATTGCTAGCATAAAAATTTCTGCTCCTGCAGCAATGGGGGAGGAGAAAGTGTGTGCAGAGGGAAATAGCAGGAAGGAAGAAGAAATATTTAGGGAAGACGTAATATGGGAAAGATGAAAAGATGTAATTTATTGCCTTGCCAAACATTACAAATATGAGGCTTATTATTGGTTCTGGGCACAAGCATGTTTCTTAATGCAATGATGAGATGGTTCATAACGGCTCTAAATTACAGTCAATTACCGAGTGGCTGCCACAGCTGATGTTACACCACTGCTTGTACTTCAATGCAGATACAACTGTTCTTTCATAAAACTTGGAGCCCTGTGCAAGTTACTCAGTAGCTGGAGACATCTTGATGCATGTCACATACTGCACTTTTTATCACTTTCGGTTCCCCACTTTCTGGCAGGGATGTGAATATTACAAAAATCCTCTGAAGTGCCAGATGTTCCCCCACCTTTTAGGAGAAGTGCTGGGAAGCCTGTGGAGGAATTTGAGTGAGATGGTGCTCACTGAGCTTGCAGAGAACACCCCAGCTGAAGATGTACAGCGTTAAGGAACTCAGACTTCTCTTTGATGAAATTAAAACAATAGACTATAGAAACACAACAGTCAGTCTTCAAACCCAGAGTAAATGAACAAAAAGCTCTTAAAAAAATAGTTGGAAACTCAAGCTGTCCTCCAAACAAGGTCTCACTTGTCTACTCTGGGTGAAAGGAGGGGAAAAGGAGAGGAAAGAAAAAGCAGCAACAAAAAAAAGACAGAACTCCTCAAACTGCTATGGATCCTTAATAGCCTTCACAATTTTCATCTGCTCTCATGATCTGACAGCACAAAGAGAAAAGCTTCCCAAGGAATACCACAGAGATGATGGCTGGATTATAAGCAGAGCTGACAGCAATGACTATCATTGAAGCTGAACGCCAAACATTTTTAGGCTGTCCCTGTTCACAGTTTTCAGAGAGAAAGTTTGCCTAAGACATCAAAATGACATGTGATGTAGCTATTGGAGCTAATGATAGCAGTGCAGAGAAAATATCTGCTCTCCCACATGAGGACCTACAGAACAAGGAAGGTAACAGCTACATGGCTCATGGATTATGCTTTATCATAGGACTTCCTTCTTCTGTTACCTGGAAGAAATTCCAAGTTTTTCCAAATTAACAATTACAAATCTGTTAAGAAAAGGAAAAGCATTAGTTAAAAACCCTTACCACTGTAATAACTTCCAGGTCCTTTAAATACGTCCGTTCTGTAGCAAGAATCTCCTTTGCTATGAAGTATGCCTTGTCAGTTGGATAGCGCTGAAAGAATACAAAGTAATCAACAGGTATTAAAATATAAATGCTCTATTTATTACTAAGCACAAGCTCAAACCTTACATACATTTCCCATTGCTGTGTGCAAATGGAGCAGTTGATTACTAACAGGACATCTCTGTATTCAGTACCGTATTCTCAAATACTGACTTTACTATAAAACACTATTTTTATTTCAAGATTATTAAAAAATGTCAGTTATGTGAACTTCCATTTCAAAATCAAGGGAGCACTTTATAAAAACATAGAAACAGTTATTCCAGATTTCCTAGGTTTTCAACACTAATAAAATGGAGTACAGCAGATCTGCTGTCCTTTTCCAAAACTATTCTATTTCCACTCACAGCTTTTACCCAAATCCTTTGAAGATCATATTAATTAGTTAAGAAAACACAAAAATCAAACTACATCAGTTGCTGGCTGCATGGTTGCTCCAGGGCTGCTATTTAAAGAAAAGAGAAGACAGAATGGACATGGAAGCACAAAGGAATGAAACAGTGAAAAAAGATGCTCTGCAGCTGCAACAAACCACAATCAGAGTTAGCCTGAAAACATACATTATTAAAAAAAATCACATAAGTAATATTAAGGAACTAATCACTTTTTAAGCTAAGATGCTGCTTTGCCTCCTTAGCTCACTATGCTGTGACGCAGCTTTGTGCCAAATCCTCACCTGGTGAAAATAAATGACAGCAAACCCATCTGAGTTACATGAAAATCTGGCCTTCTCCCATCTTTGTCCCTCTTGAAGGTAACACAGCTTTGAAAATTATTTCTCCTTTTTCCTTGTACATACCAAGTTAATAACAAATTCTCTTTTGAGAGACGCTTTGAGATGCCCTCCAGTGCCACCAGCACAGTTACTCAGTGCTTCTAAATCCTCCATCGCAATATTGTTCACGTAGATGATGTTTTCCTGGTTGCCCAGTAATATATCTATTGAGTCCACCTTAGCCACACTGAATCCCTGGATGTGTTTACCCCCAAATAATTAATTTTGAGAAACTGTCTTGCCTCTTTTCAGGTTATTTTATGCTAGTTACCGTAGTCTTACACATCAACCGCCTCCCTAGGGGTACAAGAGGACATACTTCTATTCCCTCCATAGCCATCCTCTTAACTTTAACATACCTGTCTCAGGTACACGGTATCATGGAAAGTCCTAACTAATCTTGGTTTCAGGTATTTTTTTATTTTTCTCTTGGGCTATTTACCTGACTGTAGTCTCATAAACCCTCAAAATGCTGTTGAACCTCAGTGGGCATCCTTCTCAAACAGCCTCTTCCCAAAGGATATGACATCATTTTTCTGATCTCCCTGGAGACTGAGGTGACACAGCTCTTTTATCTTGCTTACCAGCTTCCTCCTGCAGCACTTAACCGTTCTGAAACACCCTGTTCATAAACCAATGGAACAACACATGCTAGCTTGACTATAACTTCAGCAGTCTCTTACATGATATGAGAATTACTGCTAACAGAGATGTTTTTTGTGTAACATAGCTTTGCATATGCCTCCTCCTGGGCTCTGCACAGGATAGATGCTGTAGTGCACAATGCCCATAAAGGATGAACCTCTACGGAAAAAATAAGAGAGTTTCCCAAGGCAAAGCAAAGCTGGGTTATGGAATCAACCACAGGCTGCGACAAGAGGAGATCACGGCGAACCTCATCTCTGTAGTCATGGCAGAGATGACCCTGCTGTGAGCTCTGCACAGCATCACTGCACACATGTGCATCCACTGGCTTCATCCATCTCCTCAGTATCGCCTCTCCTCTCTGGGGACTCCCCGGCAGCCTCCCAGCTCACCTGGACCTCCCACCATCTCATATCCATTTAAAACAGCTGCTTAAAGTGTTACCCTCAAGCGATGTATATCATCTATTATATTCTTGAGAACTCTGGCAAGGACCCTGCCTGTCCCCAGTTCACACCTTGAACTTTGATCCTCACTCAAGTGCTTTTTCCTCACTCTCAAATATATTTTTCTGCATTGTTTCTTCCTTAAAAACCTACAGAGTGTGAAGGCATGCAAAAACACACCATGCCCACAACCTCGCACTTTTCATAGCCTGCATGTATTACCATTTTCATCACCCTTGAGCAGTTCTGCAGGTTTTCACTTTATTCTCCAGCTGACTGCGTGCTAGCTCAAGGAACAGAAGATGCTTTTCATTCCCCAAGCATCTGCTTTTCCTGTCTCCACTGCATCACCACTTTCTGTTTACTCTCTGAAGTCCTGCGGCTTTCCAAATTGCTCCCTACTGAAATTTAGTGCTCTTAATTTTCTTTTTTTTAGTCTTACACCAGTCCTAACTGAATCCCCTGTGCTGAGTCCTGGCAGCAGCTGCTCAGCAGACCATGTACCAGAAGCACTGAAAAGTGGTACGGCTGTCACAGTGAAACAGGGGTCCTGCCAAACACCTTCATTACTGGTCAGGAACTGTGAGAGGAAAGAAAATCAATTCATGCCTGAAAAAAATAAACACAAAAACTCTCTGAGGAGGCAGTCTGCTTTCAAAGTCCGAAGAAAATGTTCCTACAACCATGGCAAATATCCTCACTTGGAAGAACTCGTATTTCACTGTATTATGTACATACAATCCCACCTGGAAACCTTCAAGCACTCACTAGATGCAGTAACACCAGCTTGTGTCAAGTGAAGAGCTCTACTCCAAACTTATAAAGGCCAAAGATAAAGGACTACGAGACTAAGACAGACTTTCCTGCCTGCCTTGCACCTAGATCACAATGTCACTAAACTATCAAGTCTGGAAATAAAAAAATCAAATAAATAATAATTCCATGCACACAAAAATGCTTAACTTTTCACTTCAAAGACCAGACTTCAGCAGCGTTAAAAATAACCCCAGGTGGGGGGAACCCACACCACAAAAGCCCAGCTTCTACACTCTTTTAAAGTGGATTGCTATAACCAACGTCCACTAGAAAAGGAATGGGAAGAAATCTACCAGTAAGATGAAAGAAAACCAAAGTGACTTAAAAAGTAACAAAAACCCTCAGCTTTCACAAGGTTTCAGTACAGCAACAGCAGCATCACAGCAGCATGAAGTGGAAAGCACACACTGTGAGAGCTGAGGAGTTTGCTGAAGAGTTTACATACAAATGCCCTGATTAACCAGGTGGAATTACAGCAGCATCAGCACCCTTAAAATCAGAGCTCTATTAACAGTGATATTGTAAGATTACATTTTTCTTGTACAATAAAGCTGTAAAACTGCTGTGAAATTTAACTTGATTAAATTTAACCAATTTAACACTGGTTTCTGCCTGGGTTAGTTTCACTTAAAACACTGTCTTCAAATGGAGAAGTCTCAGAAGTTGGCCAGGCTTAAGACCAATTATAATAAATTTTCCTTCCAGGATTCTCACTTTTATAAATTAGTTTCAGCCTGAAAGAGAACTCAAGCTGTCGAAATATCAGACTTTGCAAAATGAGACAGAAAGGATTGGGCTTCAGGATTTACGACAGGCAAGGCAGTCACTGCTCATTATTTCCAGGCTATACTATGCCTGCTGTAAGGATAAATGAGAGGAAGTATTTTTAAAAAAAAAAAAAAAAAAAAAAGCCAAACCAACTACTGAAAACTAACAATAGAGTGATCTGTCAAAGCTATAATAAACTCTACCTCAAAAAGCCAAAATGAGATAGGGAGGCTGAAAGTTGGTGGTAGGTGGATGGAAACAACGCAACTCTGTGGGTTGCTCAACTCCCAGTTATTGGTTGAACCTTCCACTCTCCTGCAAGCATATATTCATACCATGTCCACACTATGGGTGGTGTTAACAGCATTGCACGGTCTGACCCAGTTACTTGGGGTCTCCAGGAGAAGAGTGCCTGCAGGATTGTCCTGCCAAGAGCTGCCTGTGTCTTTCATGTTGCAGCACTTGGCTCCACCAAGCTGCATGGCAGATCTCAGAAAAGTCCCTTAGTGTTCAGGAGCAATCATGGGAGAAGTGAGCTTTGGAAGCACTAAATCCAGAGTGGCGCCTTTGCTCGTGGTGAAATTTCTGTATGTACCCTGAGCAGCTGAGAGTCAGGACATATGGTGCAGAGATCTCCAGACCATCAACTGAGATGAAACAAGAGTGAGCAAGCTTGCACCTGCTGGCACCAAGAAGCACCCAAAGACACAGTGAAGACAGCAAACAGCATGGGCCTGTGACCTTCTTGCCCGAGGATCCTGACAGAGGTAAGACAACCAGAACATTGGATGAGGTGAGCAGAAAAGCAGGAGTAAAAAGCACACAAGGTGGTTTCTTCTTTGAGATTACATTCAAAGAAGTGTAACTTTGAGATTAAAACTATAGATTATAGTGTGACCACTGACTCTATAAGGAACAGAGTTTGGATGATGGAGCCTTCCTTGCACTGTAATGGAAGGTCCTGGATCCTTCTCAAGTACCAAAGAGTCAACAAACCTGGCTGCTCTCTCTCTCTCCCTGAAAGCAGGCAAGGCAAGGCAAGGGGAGCAAAGCAGCTTGCAGAAAAATGGTCACAGGAGTCTGCTGTTAGGTGGACCTCTCTATCGTACCAGGAGAAACGCAGTGTTCCGTGGAGTGCAGTCTGTCATATACTGTATACCATGCCCCTACAAAGGCAAAGTCTAGTAATTTGTTATCCACATCTGAAAAGCAGTCAAAGAATGCATGTGTCAATGCATGTATATGCACACACTCATTTATTTCTCCTGAGTGCATCTAAATACTTGGAGTCATTGCTTAAGAAAGAGGAGCTGGCTGGACTAGAAGATTCAAGAGGTCCCTTCCAACCTCAATGATTCTGTGGTTGCAGATTCTTGTCATTGCTGGCAACCACTGTGAAAGCCTGATAACACGGTGCAGTGTGGATAAAAAAGAAAATGCGAATCACACATTGACATCTGTCCATCTCTGTCATTTTGAAAAAGCGTGGAGGCACACAAAGCCAGTTCTCACCAAAGCACATGATCAGATGTCAGTACGAAGCAGTACATCAGCTTTGCCGCATAGACAAGAGGAGGCTTGCTGCACAGAGTACATAAGACTCTGGAGAAGCTCCTGGGAGACCTTGGTCAGAATTTGTGGACTACCACCACTTACTTCACCTTTCAGAAAGTCTCTGCAGCGTTTCAGTGCACAAGAGGATATGGATATAGATGATACACTGGTGTCGTGGTTTAACCCCAGCCAGCAACTATGCACCACACAGCCGCTCGCTCACTCCCCCCCCACCCCGGTGGGGTAGGGGAGAAAATTGGTAGGGTGAAAGTCAGAAAAACTTGCGGGTTGAGATAAGAACAGTTTAATAATTGAAGTAAAATGAAATAGAATAGTAGTAGTAGTAGTAGTAGTAATAATAATAATAATAAATAATAATAATAATAATATAATACAATAATAATATACAAAGCAAGTGATACACGACACAACTGCTCACCACCCACCGACGATGCCCAGCCCGTTCCCGAGCAGCGATCGCTTTCCCCCCAGCCAGCTCTCCTCAGTTTATATACTGAGCATGATGTCATATGGTATGGAATAGCCCTTTGGCCAGTCTGGGTCAGCTGTCCTGGCTGTGCCCCCTCCCAGCTTCTTGTGCACCGGGCAGAGCATGAGAAGCTGAAAAGTCCTTGACTGGTGTGAGCACTACTTAGCAACAACTAAAACATCAGTGTGTTATCAACATTATTCTCATACTAAATCCAAAACACAGCACTATACCAGCTACTAAGAAGAAAATTAACTCTATCCCAGCTGAAACCAGGACAACTGGGGTAGAGAGGCCTTGCTCAGTGGTGCTGAAGCACAGGGCGAGGAGCTGAAGTTCATGTCTCAAGGACTAAAGGTGGAATCGCCTCCAGAACAAAAACGTTTTATAATTAGGATTACCTGAGAAAGCAAGGGTGAATCCTGAGCTCTACATGGGGTTGAAGAAAACCTCACATTATGTTGGGGAGTTCCCAGTTAAGGCAACCAGTGCTTACTGGTGGAAAGAAAGAAAAGCAGCCTAGGCTAAGAATCAGTACCTAGACATAAGCACATCTTGAAGACCCGAAGTTGGTCCTGCTTTGAGACTTGTTGCACCTAGAAAAGTCAGAGGCATTTTTGCCCCCTCTTTTCAGAAAGCAAGTCTCAAGCTTCCGCAAGGCCAGAGCATTGTCCACCTCTCACCAGACAGAAGAGTCGGCCATGGAGAGGGCAGCTTCAATGATACAGCCAGCTCTGCTGAACAAGCCTGTGACTGACTGGGGGTAAGAGGATTCACCATGATGCCTGCTGCTGAGAAAGCTGAAGTTGAGCTCAGGTCCTCTACAGCCCAAGAGGAGATACCTCAGGACCCCTCTAAAGGTCGTGTTATGATTAGAAAGAATGGCTTGGAGGACCAATGCATGGTGAGATGGACCAATGAGACCGTGGTGAGACTGCATGGGAAGTAAGGAACCTATGAAAAAACATACTTTATAATAATTAACAAATGGTAGCTCTGTACTATTGTCTACGCTGGTAAATGAAATTATTTTAGAACACATTTTCATTAATGACACACAGCACTTTGCACAGACAGCACAGTCCAGTGAGCTGACACAGGTTAAACATGACAGCGTTCACCAAAGACAAGTCCAGGTTCAACATGTGACACAATTTTTCATTACTCAATGAGCCAAAGGCAACCAATTTCCAGAATCGACAGCAACCTCCCCCACCAGCCTTTCCGAGTACTGCCCTGGCAAGAATCACCTTGAACAATTCACCTGCTTTGGAGTGTCCTTTCAATAGTCTCAGCACAAAGACAAGGGTTTTTTTTACATTCTAATGTAATAATTACAGCCCAAAAGGCACCAAGTACACTGCTACTGTTTTATATCAAATACACATCAACTGTTTCCCCCAAACAGCTCATCTCAGGAAGCCACGTCTCTTAGAATATCTCAAGTTGGAAGGGACCCATAAGGATCATTGAGTCCAACTCCCTACTCCTCACAGGACTGCCTAACACTGAACCATATGACTAAGAGTGTCATCCAGATGCATCTTGAACTCTGACAGGCTTGGTGCCATGACCACTTCCCTGTGAAGCCTGTCCCAGGGACCGACCACCCTCTTGGTAAAGAACCTTTTCCTAATGTCCAGTCTGAATTAGTTTCCATTCTCAGGTATAGAAGACAGATTTCGAACACAGCTCCCTGCCGTGCTGGGGCCCCTGGCAGTGGTTACTGCTAAAACAGCAGGAGGTGGTCCCAGCAGCTGAGGCTGAGAAGATCCCTACACCAGAGGGCAGCGGGGACTCCGGCCACAACAGCGAGTTAAACAGACCTGACCAAACCTTCGGCATGGAGTTTTTAACACTCACCACCAAACACATCCGTTCTACCACAAAATATAATGCAATCAACATTCAGTGACCAGGAAGCACAGCTCCTCACCTGAAACAATCAGTTTTCTCATGACATAAATTCCAGTCACATCATTACCTTACCTTACGTTTCATTTCGTCATCCTCTTCTATCTTGGCACTGCCAGCATCACTAAGGACAGGACTCAGAACAGGAGATGAACCCTGGCCGGCTGTGTTCAAATTCACCTGAAACACCGGGTTCAAGCCCAGGGGACTCTTCAGCATGAGGGAAGAGAGCTGAGGATGGTCCACTGGGAGGCCTGGGTGGGAAGAGAATGAGAAGATGGAGTGGAAAAGGGGAGAAAATAGTTTCAAAGACAGTGCATCTAAGACTATTACCCGCTGTTACTCTAAACCGTAATTGCAATCTCACATTATTAAAAAAAGGCAAAAGAAAAGAAGAGAAAAAGGCATATACATCCAAAGACTTAAGTGCATATCTCAAAGCAAACAGATTGTTCCCTGCAACGCAGCTGTTACGTGGCAGCACAGTAAGGACACACACCTTTAAAACTGCATTTAAGAGAAAGGATAAATTTTTTAGTGCCTAGGATAAAGCGCTCAAATCCTGTTGGATTTTGTTGAGTAGCAGCAGGGTTCGCAACATAGGATTATACTGCAGTAACAAGAATACAGCTTTTAATTTTTCCTTTTTAAAATAAGATTTACTTTTCACCCCAAGGAAAAGCTAGGACAAATCATTCCACTACTCTCCACTCCAGAAAAAAAAGTCCAGAAGATAAAGCTCATTAAAAATATATTCAGAAATCAGGGAATCTTGCAAAATTGTACTGACAGGAGATGAAAACATATTGCTATACAAAAAGGGACCATGAATGAGATTTCATTCCTGGCTCTTCTAAGTATATGAATAGAATAGACTACTGATCTCAAAGAAAACCAATTTTGCAGCACTGAGTATGAATTGGATGGACACAATCCTCTTGCACAGCAAAACCTGTCTGAAGCAGGAGTAATATGCACTGCTTTGTTTTAGATTGTTAATTGTCGATCTTTTTGTATATTATTATTTCATTTGTGGACCCTTTAGAGATTTCTGACACATAAGGCACCATTACAGTGAATTTAAGCCTATGAACAGTAGCTGCTCTCCTGTCCTCTGCAGAGTCCTTAGAAAGTGCATGCAAACACCCCTCGGGGGTTCACAGTGAAAATGACAGTTCAAGAAGATCTGCTTTTTGGGACCAAACAAATGCAACAAACACTCCAATTACTCACACTATGCCCACAAAATTCCTACCTAACCTCACCTATTTTTTTTCTCATCTTCCCTATGATAAACAGACGAGCTTCATCAGATCAGGAAACTGAATGGGTACCAAGCAGTTCAGTATCTACCGCTTTCACCGCGCTGCTCAAACCCTCATCCACGCTCGCAACCCTCCCCAGCATGATTTGTTGTGCATTACAAGCAGAGAGCAAGGGCTAAATCACCTGACCAAAGGCAAACAGAAAAATCAACAGTGAAACCAAAAATGCCAACTCATCCATTCCCAGACTACTTAAAAATCATCCCAAAAGGCTTTAAAAAACAAATCAGCCCCCGTGGATATCCAGTATCTCTCGACACAGACACAGGGCACATGTGCTGGAGGAGAAGGAGTTGGGAGCTTTTTGATTCACTACTGGCAGGAGCGGCTGCTGCTCCGTGGCTCAGGAAGCAAAACCACTGCAAGGCACCCGGCAGCGTGACAATGGCGAGGGAGCCAGGCGCATATTTTCACATTGACAAATGCAGGAAGCTAAACAGTGCTGCACTCGGTCACCTGGAAGAGATTCAGATCATCGAGGCTGCGGAGTTAACTATTAATACACTAGTCAAGCACAGCCATTCCGGAGCAAATTTTTGTTTCTTCCTGAGCATTTTCTTCATTCCCACTGCTTTTAATATTAGCACAGGAAAGCAACAATGTCTGGCATTTGTTTCACCTATACAGGGACAGGAGTTTATTGGAAATTTGCTTTTACATGTCAGGGATGTTGAAACAACAGCTTAAAAACAAATAAGCTACAAGGTTACAGGGGTGAGGAGCTTCTGTAAATTCTTGGAATTTAACATGATGTAGCGACACATTCCAGAATTTATAACTTGAATTGCTTCCGGACAGACCAAATGTTCAGATACAAGGGGAGCAAAAGGGATATAACTTGCTACAAACTCCAGTGCCTGCCTACGTCAATCAAGTTGTTCTAATCACCTCCAGCAGGAGAAGCTGGACATTACATTCATTTCAAACACTTGCTCATTTGTATCTGTCAGTAAGAACCCCGTTGCCCGAAGCCAGAGTGATTTATGAAAATGAGAGGCAAGTTCAGCTCCTCAAGAAGCCTGAAACAAAAAGGAGAACCTATGATGCAGAAGCACAGGGCTTCCCCTCTCCCCAAGCCTGGGAGAGGGCTCACTTACAGATGCAAATGCCTATCGCTTCTTTGGGGGCAGGAGTGCCCTTCCCCTGCACGCCAATAGCTATACGAGGATACCCTGTAGCCTGCTCTTTATTTCCCTAGGATGAAAGCAATAAAGAATTCAGGAAGGAGCTGTTACAGCTGCAACTTGTAATAGGCTGTCAACTTAAATGGCAAATTCTGCAAAGGGACTTTCTGAGGTTAATGCGACTTCCGAAATTTCTCTTTTCTAGAAAGGACTATAAAATGCCATGGAGCATCTTGGGTTAGCTTTTTTGCTAACATTTGTTCAAATGTTTGATATAAACTCAATTTGATGGCATATCCTGGCAGATGACGTTACAAGCGTGTACCGAAATTCTCATTCTCATAATGAGTGGTATTTCTCTACTAGAGCAGCAAGGGGCGGGGGGGGAGGGGTTCGCAGTCAAGTGGGTAAGATGTACAGAGATTGGAGCAAGAGTTGCTGCCTTCCACAGCTGTTCAACGTAGAAAACTCCCAATCAGGTAAAAATATTGGTGCGAAGATCAAAACATGTGAATGCTTTCCTCCGACATCAAACCCTGGCGCACTGAGGTCTTCCCTGCCCTGCAGGCAGCAGCATCCTCCAGGTATATTAAATGGGACTACTCTTTGAGAGGGATGGTTCCATGTTTCAACATTCTGCATGAAGTGGAAATTTGTTCTCTACATATAAGTCATAACACAAACATCTCAAGTAGGAGTCACGGTTTCCATGCAATGACATGGGTATTCAATGACGTTACCTAGACCCCCACAGACACGACTGCATTCTGTACATGACAAATTTCTGTTTTCACATCACACACAAATGCACTTAACTCAATGAAACATCAAAAAATTTGACAGTTTGGTGTAATATTCCACATACTCAAAGATCTTTAAGAATACTAACTTCTTAGTTAATTACACTATGTAGTTATAACCATGTATCCTTAAAAAAACAAAACCACAGTTTCATAAAAAGACCAGCATGCATATAATTGGGAAAAAAATCAAGTCTAACAGTAAAACATTGCAAAAGCAGTGTAGTTTGCATGAATACAGCTATGGAATTCAGTGAGGATGCTAGCCTTATCTTTCACAGCTACTGTATAATACTGTAAAATTGTTTTATTATTTTTTATGCTGTCCCTTCTTTTGTCCAGGTATAAAAATATAAATATATAAAACTATGACTTCATACAAATGTTTGTCCACTCTACTTTTTACTGAGAGGATCTTCAGCGTATATATAGATGTGAAGGTTCATACTCAAATTTGAAAAAGTATGTTTAGAATATTATACAAAACCAGTCATGAGAAGTTCATTATGAGATTACAAAACAACCTTAAACCAGCTGCTGTAATCATGACCTTACCTTGTATTTTCTTCAAGAGTACCCAAATGCCTCTACTGGCTTTATTACAGTTAACATACAACTGGTTTCCTTTTTTTTTTTTTTTCTCCCTCAATACATCTATTTAGTGTCCAATATCCAAAATCCATTCTTATTTGCCTTGCTAATAGAAATACAGCAGAGATCTTCTCTAACCTGACAGGCATTTCACAGGGAATACTTCTTTACTCCTTGCAAACTTCAGAGATATGGGTAGTAAAGGAAAATTTTGCAAAACTATCACCAGACAACAATCAGCAATGCCAAAGAAAGCAAGGAAGAAAGCATACAGCAGCCAGGTTTTAAGTCTGACTTGTAATTTACTACACTAGCATAAACCAGTTTTGGTCTCACATTAAGGACAGCAGCAGATGACATGCTAGGGAGATGAAACCACCTGCCCGATCAAGCTTCCGAGAGTAAAAAGAAACTGACACATGAAAAATTACAACTATTTTCTGCAAATGAAACAATTGAGTAAGAATAAATAAATGAATAAGTTGAGTAACAACCTGCTAGATTACTTTCTTAACCATAACACTAAATTTTATTATTTGAACCACCAGGAGCCTCTAAATTTCTGTTGTCTGAAATCAGTTGTGTGATGCCTTTACTCTAATAAACTGTTAGAAGATGTCCATATATATACTAAGACTTTTTTTTTTTTGTAGTTATAAACCAAAGTAAATTGAAGCATACTTTATACAATAGTTAAGGGAGATGACATATCATGCCTTTGAACTCCCACAAAAGGAAATGGGGGGAAAAAACAAAAGACTTAAAATTGTGTATCTGAGTTTTAATTGCAGCTTTTATTTTAAAAGTGGCTCTGGAAAACTGGTATGCTAAACCCCAACATCTCATTTTTCTGTGTGCCTTCAGAAGCATGTTTGCTGACACTCAGAAAAAGCTTTTGCCTTTCCCCTGCCACTCCTTTGTCAGTACTGTATACCTTTAGAAGTGCAAAGCAAAATTCTGTTTCTTTTGGAAAAATTCTAGTCTTTGGGAAACGTTCAGCTCCAGCAGGAAAAGGGAGGTGGTCCAGGTCTGAGGCAGAATCTGGACTAAAAAAATTACTGCAGCCATGGTGATGCTAACTGCAGCAAGACGAGAGTTTGATTTTCAAATCTGAAATATCAAATCTAGGATCTGTCATACCTTACATTAGCAAGATCAGTGGCTATCTGTTGTTTCAGAAAAAGAGAAGCACACAACTCAGCTCCATGGGCTTTCCTCCCAGATTAATACAATTTTAAATGGTAAAAGCTCCCACCAGGAGACTAGGCCAGTTTATTAGAATACAGGTTTTGCTAATTATATTAATATGGACTAGCTTTTACTATAAGTTTAAGCAGAAGCAGACTTCATTGGGTTTACACTGGGATAACAAGCCTGATAATAATAAGCTTTTGGCATCATTTCTCAGTTATCTCTCAGAGGGTATTTCTATTCTTCAATCTAAATTCAATCTCTACAGAGAAAGCCAGATTTGAGTGCAAAGCTTGACAAAAATAAAATGCAAGTACTGGTTCTGTAAGCTTTACACTTGAATGCTTAAAACAATTCAAAGACAAACAACAAAAACAGTATCCCGACAACAAAGAGCATTATTGAATGTACTAAAAGCTATGCGAGGTTCAAATGTTAGCAATTTGACTCATCAGAAGGGAGTGCCTCCTGCATTTCACTGGTTGATTCCCCTTAAACATGAAGTTTATTATTATATTATTATTACTACTACTTCAAACAGGTGAGATTCTTTTTATGCTAAAGCCCTGCAGTGGCTGGCCAGAAGATGATGGGAGCCCACTCAGAGCCCCCTCCTGCCCAGTGCCCTGCTGAACCCATCGCATGCACAGACCTAATTATTATTTCTAGAGTGAAAGTGTTCTGCAAGCTAATGTACTACAACTGAAATCCTGGAATATCCCCAATCTTCCTTATTTCAAAATATCACAACTACTACCTTTTTCCCCTGCAAATCTTCCCTTTAAAATAATGAGGGATAGTTGGGAGACAGAGAATCTTGAAAAATAAATTATATGAGAGCCTAAAAAAAAAAAATCTAAGAGACCTTAAATTCAAAGATTTCTTTCTTTCTTACCCTCAAATGGGTACAGATCGCATTAAATGTTAGACCATGTTTATAGCACTTGGCATGCACCCCAGCGAAACTGTATGTACCTGTGAAGTTACACATACACGTGATACTGTAGAGAGTCCTAACGTTGGTCCTGGCTTTACAGTTATGTTCAGGATCTGAAACAACTGCCCTTCTTTTGCCACCTTCCCCCCCCTTGTAAAGGCTATGCTATTTGCAGGCAAGAAAGAATACGTATCTGTTGTTACAGACTGCAGATTGTAAACTTTTATACTGTCACAGTATTAAGCAGAAATCTCTTTATGTTGTACTGATAGCTTTGACCTGCCCATGCTCAAACTATGACTTTGCACAAACCTCTGTTCACAGCATTGCTGAAATGAACGGTCAGGGTTTCAACCTAAATACCTTCTTTATGTCAGGTATGTATTTTCCTTAAGTCTATGTAAAATTGGTTTAACTTTGCAACAAAAACAATCAAAGCAAAGTTAATCAAATTCAACCCCTGTAATAAAGTGATATAAAATCTCCTGATGTTCAGAACGAAGTTAGAGTCGATTCCGCCCAGTAATTCCTCCTTGCTGAAAGTTTTTTGGAGTGGGTGTTTTCATTGTTTTATAATTCAGCAAACATAATATAGAGAAGAATTTTAAAAAAATTGTCAATTCAAACTAGCCGAGAAACATGCTCAGTTTACTTATGCAAGTACTACCGACTTTTTTTAAGCAAATGTTTACATGATTCAGAAAAGAGGATTTACGCATACATTGGTCAGACTCCTGAAGGAGAACTTTCAACCTAGAAAACATGCAATTGCCTCCATGCCCTATGTTTACAATGAAGGGCAGGCTTCCAATAAAAACAAATATACAGGAGAGAGTTTGAGGGACATACCAGTTTAAAACAAAATGTCTCCACAATAAACATAATTCCTGTAATGAAACCTTTTAGCCTCATGTGTATCCCCAGCAAAAGGTCTGCACAAAACAGTAATTTGAAAACACACTGATAGTTGACCCAGCTGTGCTCTACTTTCACAAAGGTGTACAGGAGGAAAACTGCCTGGAGAGATCTGGTAATAAAACTCTAAGATGCCTTGGCTAGGAGAACAAATATTTATTCTATTTCAAACACAAGGGTAACGAAAAATAAAGCTAAAAAGCCCACGTTGTCATTTATATAAAAGTTTTCCTTATTTTATTGCATAAACAATTAAAATTATGAATTAGTACAAATCTGTAGGTTCATAACCGGCAATCTGAACAGACATAAAGATATTAAAAATCCCAACATGTAATTCAATAAAACATTTACTGTATAAAAGATAAAGTTCAAGAGATCAATTATGAAATTCCAGCCCTCTTTGTTTTCTTAACGTAATCTTTTCCTGAAAAGAGTAGCACCTATTTAACCAGGGAGTCGCTCTAACCAAGGCACACGTACCCCTGTACGTATTGATAAACGGGCATTTCGTGTTTCTTACCAATCCACAGGGCTGTCACAAGCTGTGCTCTCAGCTGCCATCCAAGCCTCACGCATTTGAACAACAGCAGAATATTGTGACTTTGGAAAATTTATAGCAACACCTTCCCCACAAACCAGGTTCAATTAACCATGCTCCAAATTTGAAACCTGCAAAGCTACAGCTCATGCAGTGGAGTAATCCTACAATAGCCCATGAGCAGATAATAAATTAAGTGGATTTTATGATACATGTTTGGAACTGTAAAGTCTCCCCATATTCGTACCGAGTGTATACGTACGTAGACCCATACATATACACATAGCATTTGTGACAAGTGTGATGTAAGATCTACTAAAAACTACAGGTAATGACAGCTAAAGGACTACAATGAAAATTGTATTGTATACTCATTCATTCAATCAATACCAGATAATTATGGCTTAAAACTTTTTGCAAAATGACAATAATGGGAATGACTTACCGACAGGTTTGCACCAAAAATAATAAAATTATAATGACTTTTATTAGTGTCTCCATGAAATCTTACCCTTATCAAGATCTGCAACTGAACAAAAACTACCATCACCAAAACAAACAAAAAACCCAACACCAAACCAAAACCAAGCCACCAACCAAAAAAAAAAAGAAAAAAAAAATCACCTACGACCACAATACAAATATACACAGGAAAAAGGAGATCAATACTTGGTATTATCCAGCAACTCTGAAATCCACCAGAAATTAAAGTGAAAGTTGAGAGCAGATAAATATACTGCCCTATTCCATCCTAAGATAAAATATGACAAGTCCCTGGAAATATACAGCATGTATTACTCAGAATAATGAATGAGTATTTTAAAATTACAGTCTACACACAATAGGTAACACAGACTAGTAAAGTTTACCAATGTTTAACTGAGTGGTGGGTAAGTCAGAGAATATTCTATGACCCATGTTTTGTGCAAATTAAGAGAGTTCCACTAACTGCATACAGGAAGATCAAAAATGTTCTGATGTAGTGCTTTACATTTAATAAATGTTTTTAAGCGTAGAATGGTTGAAAGTATACACATACAGGACTACAGGTGCAGATCAAACTACCCGCTCAAGACATGCATTTCTTCGTGTCTTTCAGTTGCACTGCAACATGCAAGTTGAGTACCGCAAGAGAGCTAAACCCATCAGCCTAACTCATTTGGAAAAGCCACTAATACTGACATGCTTTCTATGGCTGCATGTATTTGCTAAAACAGGAAAACAGAGAAGTGGAAGGATGCAAAACAGCCCTATTTCACTAAGGAGCAGGAGCGATGGCTCCGGCATGCTCCCTTTGCTGAGCTACCGCTGCAACAGCTGGTGGATGCAGTCTGGAGCAGGAGAACAAGCCCAGAAACCCCAGTGGTTCTCCATACTGGAAAAATACGGCACCAAAACCTGTACATTGACTAGAAATATAAGTACCTATATATGCCCCCCCAGCCTCCCACAGATGGGGGCAGAAAGCAAAGGTGGAAGAATGTACCTGCAGAAGTGACAGTGTCAGAGAAAGGAGAGGATGACCATTCACTTGCCACGGACAAGTGAAGGTTTGCACCTAGGCTTTCATCTGCTCCTACCACAGCTCCTCAAATGCTTTCTTCTCAAAGCAAGCATGCATGGGATACTTGACAAAGATCTTCTGATTCTTCCTATTTAATCTCCCCGCTTTTTCATGCCATGCGATTCCCACAGCAGCTTTCGCTGCTCAGAGCCTGCAAGGGTCCCAGCTCTCTTGGTTAGGTGGCTGGCACCAAATCCACACCTGCCAGCATACTACTCACCTTCTTGAAAAGAAAACTTGTGTGCTCTGGAAAAAAAACAGAAGTCAGTACCGGGAACTAAGTTTTAGTAGTATCAACACTGTAAAAAGAAAACAAAACAAACTGCAAGGAGTAATACTGAAAGCTTAGCAGCATCACTGGTACTTGGGATGTAACCACACTGCACCAAAGTTCACCAATTCCCTTATGCTACCCAAAGACAAATAATACAGACAGAGAACAGAAAGCCCTTCCTTCTCTCACCTTGTCCTGCCACCTCAGGAGACAGCTAGGGTAGAAGGGGATGCCTGGCATCATTCTAATGCACTAAGTAACACACAATTGGTGCTTGAGTTCACTGCAAAGCACTGAGCAGCCCCGTTCCCTTAAAGGCAGGCTGTTTTTCTCTCCATCTCTATTGGAAAGTGAATCTGAACTTATCCCTCTGGAGGAAATAAGGAAGAACCTTTCCTCATAGCTTTCTTGCTATAGTAAGAACTCTACTTATGAACTAAATTCTCTCCTCTTTTGTGCCTATCTGGGAAACCATGAATAAAACAACAGAGCTAAGCATGCAACTACATCCTCAGAAGCCACATAGCTTTGAAAATCAGAAAAGCCCAGAAAGAAACCACGACAGCTATATGCTATCAATTAGCAACAGCACAGATATAACTAACAGGCAGCAGGGGCATGGGCAGCAGCACTGCAAGTACACCACAGTGTGAAATCCCAGCACGGGATAGCGGCGTCTATGTGCTGACCAGCACTGTCTTTGTGCAAGCATCCCAAATCCAGGTATGCAGAGGAGTCAGAAGGTCAATGTTCCTGGTGACACCTGTAACTAAAACCTTCATCTGAACAGCTCCGTACCCGGGTCAAAGCTCCCCCCACCCCCACCCCCCCCGTCCTCACATGTGGCTCCACACATCTTGCTCTAAGCTAAAGGACCAAGATCCTAGTCACTCCCGTTCCTTTAGAAAACAAAAGGGGCATTACATTAAGACTCTTATTACTTTTTTTTTTTTTTCTAAATCCCTGAGATTTAAAATTGCTGATAAAAGATCTGCATAGTTGCAAAATACAAGAAGAAAAACATTGAAGATTCCTTTTTGAATTAACTGCATTTCAGGAAAACATATTGGCAAGCCTTCTCTCAGGACTGCCAAGCATGTTTACTGAAAATACAGTCAGCTTTTTCCTAAGGTCTTTTGAAAACCTAGAGAATTTAGTTGGATTTATTCCCATATTAAGCAATTCTAAAACATTTAGAGTGAATGCTTGTGATTGAGGCACGGAACATGAAACAGAGGCAGACATGGTGATATGTAAATAGAATAATCCTGCTTCTTTTTTTAAAAGATCAAAGACATTAGCAGCCTTCCTCTAAAGCTTTATCTACATATTTGTCCCTGACTCTACCACCTGTAAGAGTTTGCAGACAGAAGGCTTTTTACTGCTGTTTTTCTTTCTTAAGTTACATGATGTAATTAGTTGTGGGAAGGAAAGCAGATGAACTGCCAAAAAACATACTTAAAGGTACCACCTCTGGACACAACTGAAGACCTCCTCCAAGTGCCTACTCAGAAATGCCACATCTACATCATCATCTCCACAGGTATGAATAAAGTCACACGAAGAGCCAGAACACACATTCAACAGAAGAAAGAAAAAAAAAAGAAAGAAAAAAAAAAAACCAAACAACCAAAAACGGTATAGCACTTCTAAACAAAACAGACCAAATTGCTGTCCATTCCTGTAGGTCCAAACTAATACTTTGTTCTAAATGTGCTTTGATTTTCTGTGCCACTGGTAAAGCCAACAGGTTTCTCATGGAACAACAGTGATTCCACTCAAACACAGTAACCACAACATAAAAGCAAGTGCTGTGAAGAATAATCATACCTTGGTAAAAACTAAACTAGAAGAAATGGGTGAATAAACGAGGTTTTACCTCCTCGTATGCTACCATACCTCAAGAGGAATTCCCTTGAAGTTTTAGTTATCAAAATTTTGAGAAATAATAGTATTTTTTAAATGTCTGAGAAAAGAATGAAGGTCTTTTAACGATATATCAAGACCACATTTAAGAAAATTGATATGAATAATATTGAGCATGAAGTTATGCTTGTAACTGTAAGCTGCTTATTTTGGAGGTGTTGATTGTACTAGTACTGCATTCTCTCCTTCTGGAAACTGCAAAGGACCCAAAACTGGGCAACAGGGAACCCCAAAAGCAAGCGGCTGAAAGAGATGACACTTTCCATCACAAGGTTTCGGTCAAGTGTTATGTATTTCACATTCTTGCTCATACAAAAGAAAAATACTCTAAAAAATGTTATTACAAGCTGAAGCTCAGAATTTCACCCCCCCAATCCATCAGGTTGGCAGACAGGAAGGACGTTTCGCAACTTTTACTGTTTCACCTCAATAAATGTTGCTAAATTAGACGTGACCAGTTCAGTAACCGTCTTTTCAACTATGCTTTCAAACTTAGAGATCAAAGTCTCACATCAAAGTCACCTGACTAAAGAAATTTATAAAAGCAGTGAAGCTCTAACAGTTGTCTACAGTATTCACTCCTCCTAACATCTCAATTTCTCAGAAAGATTATGGTATTTTTCTGAATACAGCTCATATTTTAAAGAAAAAGTTAAAGCTATCACCGGGTTTACCACCATCTGTCTTTCACAGACAAAGGACACTTCTACGAATTAATTTGTAAGCATTTTTATGCAGAGTGATTAAATAAAGAAAAAGAAGGTGAGACAAAATGCAATGGGGATTAAGTGCTTTTATAGTCTATGCATATATCTCCAAACTGCTGCAAAGCAGAAGGGTACTTGTTTGTTGCTAGACTGCTGAAGGCACTTTGAAGTCAGAAAATACAATGACTGTCTTCACAAGAAATTTTGGTGACTGCTATTTTCATTTGATTGTGTACACATTTCCTCTTCTAAACTACCACGTACGTTATTTATTCTTCGATGCATACCACAGACATGTTGCATAGGTTGATATTTTAAAACTTTCCTTCATAGTTGATTTGAAGATTGTCCATTTTTTTGATTGTGGAAACAACAAAAAAAAAACCTCAAATAAGGACTCTCACTGCAGTGCAGGAAAACAGCTAATTTACTGAACGCAGCTGCTTGTCAACAAGCATGTGCAAAAGTGACTGTTGCATTTGGGTGTTGGAGGAACAGCATATTATATCAGACTCTTACAGATACATTTATAGCCAAAGAAATCCTTCAATACACTGTAATTTGTGATGTCTGCATGAGCCAGCTGATAATATTTAACTTCTCTGAAATCAGTGTTTTTTCCTAAATGTAGTATTTTGTGAACATCGTAGACTGTTATAACACATTCTGGATGCAGTGTGATGCATATAATGCAGCACCAAAGCTAGGATGCTTTGAGGGAAACTGAAGAGGTACATAAAAAAAAAACCAAAAAAACAAAAAAACAAAAAAAAAAACCCAAACATCAACTACATTATGTGATTTAAAATCCAGCCACTGGATTAAAGTTTTCTTGCTTAAAGTGATTGACATCACACCCTTTTGACTTCTAAGCCTGAACAGCATAGAGGGATCCATCACAATAATCAAGAATCAATCTACATGTGCCTTCTCTGTCCAGTCTTCTTGCGTAAGATTTTTTAAATTATTCTGAAAGTCAAAAGCAAAATTATCACTGGTGGCTTGAGCAAAAGGGTTACTAAAGAAAAGGTTTACATCCAGTGGTGCAGCAGTTTCGGAGTCCCAGGAGTCTGTGTCTGTGCTGCTGGAGTCTTCCGTGGTGGTAGGTGGATAGCTCAGATGTTCCAGCTGGTCAACAATGTCCGTGAACTGAAAGGCTGAGCTGGACTCGGAGCGGACCGAGTAGGCAGGGAAGTTCACCATAGAACTGGCCTCCGAATGATTTGCAGAGCTGTACGTGTGCAGGGAGGATGTACCGTTCAGCGGCAAATTGTTGAGGGAACTGCTCTCGGAGCGGTTATTGATGAGCGAACTCGTTTCGGACGGGCTCAGGAGGCTTTGCATTCTACTTGCTTGGGCCTTCACCTCAAACAGCTCCGAGGTATCTGATGGTCTCTCATTGCCATTGAAATCGCTCCCTTCTTCAAATTCAAACTCATCTTCCATATTCATATCTACTGCTTCCGTTGAGTACCTGTCAGGGCTTGACTGAGAAGAGACTGTATTTTGCTGAAGGCCATCTGCAGTTAAGTCAGGCGACTCTGGCACACGCTTAGAAAAATCAGAGCCCTGTAACTCTAAACCACTGTACACGTATGAAAATGCCTCAGAGCCACCAGCAAAAAAGGAAATTTCTGCTGGGTCATCATCAATAAATTCCTCTGACACCTGTAACTGTGAATTTGCCAATGTGAAAAGAGGGGCACCCCGACTGCCATGCTGAAGCTCTTGTTCAGCAATGAAAACACCTGTGGTAAAGTCATCCTCATCATTGTCATTTTTACAAACAGCAACCCTGCTCTCCTTACTACTCTTCTCTACGTCTAGATCTAAACCGCAACCACTCTCAACAACAGGACAAGCAGGGTTACAGTTTCCTGCAACACTACCAAACCCAACACCTTGGAGCATGGGAGATCCAGGCTGCTGCATCAGTTTCCTCCCCACTTCTTCTGCTGGCGCTGCAGTGTTTTTTTCTGGAATCCTTGTGTATGGCGTTCGGGGGTCCAAAGAGGAAGGGCTGGTTTCTGCAAAGATGGGCAGGACAGGAGTAGGAGTGGACGATGAGTGAACTGAGTGGAAGGGGGCAGCTGCTGAGGCAGGAGACCCTGGGGTTCTCAAGCCCTCAGTGAATGGGACACTCTAAGAGGAAAAAAAGTAGAACAGAACACATAAAAAGGTTTTTATAATACATAAAAACAAACGCAACATCCAGTTCCTGATGCAGAAGGAATATGTGCTTCAAAAGAGCCCACTTTCCAGCAAACAAAACATTGCATACAGAAACAGATCCAGCATGTCCAGTAAGAGGCAAGCTCTTTTTTCCTGAATTCTGATAACTGGATGGAAAATTAAATCCATTAATTTTACAGCCTCCACTGAAAAAACATCCAAAAGGGAAAGTAACACAGAACAACGACAGTGAAATCCTGTGATGCCTTCTTAACCTCTTGCACGTAAAGCAACTACTACTGACTGTAGAAGGCATCTATACAATGAACTTAAGACTGCCACAGAAAGCAGTTAGATAGCACCTGAAGACAAACTAATCCTCTGAAATAACAACATACTAGAAAGTATGACACTTTCTTTTCAGTTAAGCTGAACTCTGATAAGGAAAACATTACTCACTTTAGACTCCATTGGCTACAACTATCAAAACTGATACCACTCGCAAAAAGAAGAAAAACCGTGAGTCAGGGACAAAGATCAACAGTGAAAGCAATTCCAGACAAACCATTCACTCAGATCACCTTTCCTTCACCGTCATCTTGGAAAGCTGGTTGACAGCTTCCCTGACTGCAGTACCAAGAGTGCTGCAGCACTGACCTGTTTTGGCATGTCGGTGTTCGAAGCGCGAGTGGACGCTCTGACTTTGCTGTGCCTCCTGCAGAAGAGAGCATCCTGTGAGTATCCAAGATATGAGTCAGCCTTCTCCCTTCCCCATTCAGCTATTTCCATTCTAGCAGCCAACAGAAAGTCTCAAGCTGTATTTTATCATGTTTTGTTAATAACTAGTTCAAGATTTAAAAAGTCACAAGAGTTGTAAATTAAACAACGCAGGAGTAAGAAACATACAGAAAATGGAATAAAGCAAGATCCAGATCATTCATACCACTGAAGGAGAACTCAAGAGCAACTTGGGGCAGAAGACTAGACTAAACAGCACACTTAGTTTAACTTCTTCATCATCAGTATAAACATCTACAAATGAATGGCTTCAAAAACAGAATGAGTTAATCTGTAACAATTTTACAAACAACTTACAATTCAGTCAACTATGTAATTTATGGCATATAAATTCTATATGTTACACCCCAAAAAGTGATATCCTGCATCACATTCATGGTTAGATTCATTCTATGTCAATAATTTACTAGAAAATCAATCTTTCATACCAAAAATGAGCTTCAAGACATTAAAAATACTTACTAATAGTAGATTAATGCAAACTTCTTAGAATTCCTATTAAGTTCCTACTATCTTTCAGATGAAAGACTATGAAGAGTTTCCCAGATGTAGACAGGATGGTTTCATAGTCAAGTAAGTAAATGACAATTTTATAATGAAAATGCACATTCTTTATTTGTTTATTTATACATTTAGAAATGAATGAGTATTTAAGGTCACATTTTCAGACTTGCAGACCCCAAATTCCATTATGTGCTCTGCCACTGGCTACTTGCATACCTACAGTGACATACAGATAAGTCCTCACTAATTTCAGTGAACCTTCAAAACATACTGAACTTTTAGATGGCTACGTCACACATTGTCCACAGATATTAAAATGCAATACTGAAGCTTTCCTAAGCTTCTTTACATCATCACAGAATTATAATTTTTTTGAGTTTAGTTCAGCTTCCTTAAATTTGAGGTAGACCTCATTAACTGAGAAGTCAGCAAATGACCATGCCTACAAGCATCACTTAGAAACACTGAAATTTAGAAAATAAGGGCACTGTGAACATCTTAGCTTACCTTTCATATGGGGTTTTCTTCATCCCACTGTCCTTAATATAATCCACTAGTTGCTTCTGTGTTCGTCCACTGTGAACCCACAAAAGTACAAACATTATGAAATGCAGTGGATGAGAATTATAGATGGAATTACTTTAGAATACCATTTCCTTTTGATCTCATTTTCTAAGATATAAGGAACTCAGCTTTAATAAATCTGTTATGTTTCTCCCTACCTGTATCTGAATGATGACCCTCTAGTGAAGAACACTGCTTTAGCCTTTGGCTTTGGCTGATCAAAGAGCCTAAAGAATGTGTGATATTCAACACAGATTTTCCAGAAGTTTTTACACTCATCCCTGCTTCCCAAAAGAAACTCCAACGTATCTTGATACAGGCCCTGGGAACAAAACACAAAAGCTAAGTAGCACATAAAATGGCAATGGAGGAGAAAAGGGGAGTACAAATAGGTGCCAACAAAAAGGCTGAACTCCAGTGAGATGCAGTATTTTGCTAAGTCACTTCTCACATGCTTTAAAGCAATGAAAGTGATTTTGAATGCAATGTAAATAATTTAATAGCTTTCAAAAATATTTGTTTACCTTGAAACTGCAAAAATGTTTAAAATGCACTTGACTTTAGAAACACGCTCAATATAATCTACCTTAAGAAATATGGATCATAAAGTCAGTAATTTGAAAGAAATTAAAATATTTTAAGTGAAATAGTAGCGATTTTAAAATACTTTTTCCTTAGAAGTTCTGATGCTTGTCCTACTTCCTGAGATTTAGACAAGACTGGAAAATACTGTGTATGTCAGAGTACAGTTATCACATGAAATTTCTGAGGGTCTTTTTGTGAGACACATTACTATACATGCAGACAGTATGTCCTGCTTCAGGTTTCCTTGCTACGTGTAACCATAGTATGTCCAAACATTTTTCCCCCCATTTTAATACAACCCTACATTGAACATAATCTAGTCATCCAGTGTGGAAGCAACAACTTTGATGACATCTGCAATCAAAAACATCCACTGTAAATCAGCCAAGCATGAAAAATAACACTTCTGCTATACAGACATACAGAAAAGATAAGGCTGTAGGCAAGAGTAATCACACAGTCCTTAAAATTAAGCTTCAACAACATAATCTCAGCCATCTATTCTTTCCTGAGGTGTATCAGGTTATTCTCATTTGAATCAAGGGGCTCTCTACCAGATTTTTCATTTGAGCAGCACATATTGAGCAAGCTCCTGGAGGAAATAGTCATATAAAGCAATCACCGTTTGTATCAGCAGTGTATTACAGGATTCTTTTAAGGAGCAACAGCCAAAAGCACTCCCTAACACAAACAGAGATTTACTATTTCAATGCTTAAGTTACCTTAGTTACCTTAGTTCATTTTGACAATAATGGATCAGAGTGTTCATGAGTGTTAACCTCCATTTATATCCAAGGGAAATACTAAATGTAACTTTTTCAGAGTAAAAGTACTAAGACAGGATGCACCAAATACTTGCGGGTTGTTTTTTTTTTTCTATCTTACATTTATACATGTGCATGCCTATGTCAAGGATAAGCTGAGGCTGATACATGAAATCTAAACATCTAAGATGACAGACATGGGGTGAGAAAGGAAAGACTTTTACTTGAATGATGAAGCCAAGCCTACCCCACTGAAGTTGTTTTATAAAATTACAAACTCTAGAATTTTTCATAGTAATTATTAAGTATATTTTTTTCAACACTGACCAGCCTACTATTACAGTAAAACTTACACAGACCTCTGGGTGGAGTTTAATAAGGAATCTTTTCCTCTTGAAGCTTAGTTTGCGGACCTTCGACCAGTTGAAGGTATTGATTTTTGTATTACCCTTAATTAAAATGATAACAGTTAAAAGTTGGCAAAAGTTTCAGAAGTAAAAGCAGCAAACAAAATTATGTTGCGGGCATATAGACATGTGCATGTACACACCCCACCCCACCTTCCCCAACCCATTCTGTTGGATTTTTAATTCTGGTGACAATATCAAGTGTGCGATGCCTGTCTCTGCGCAGACACTAGAAAACTGAATGAAAACCTAGAAAACTGGATGAGAAAGGAATGTTTCAAACCCATCAATATTCAGGATACTTTATGGTCCGAGCAAGATGAGGCTTTAATTTTATTTAACATGCTTTCCTTTTCCTCTGGACAGAACTCTAGACACACTCCTCCAAGTCAATTTTTCTAATTTGGCAGTGCAACATACTGAGGAGTACTGGCCACATGCATGAAGAATCCTGCCAAGCTCTCTTGCTCTCAAGCCTGCTTATTTGGCTAAAACTGGGCTAAAACCAGGCTCTGCCTTCACCCTGCTGCCCTACCTCAGCCCTCCCCTCCCGGTACCACTGACTCCCAAAGCCTTGGGGAAGGACCCCGTCAGCACTCAGTACCGCAGTAATTCTCCTGTCACCCTCTATAAGCAAAGGGAGACGAAAAATGGCACTTCAAGTGAAAGATCCAAACGAGCTGAAATGAAGGAAACCTCATGGGCTCAGAGACCACTGGGGAAGACCAAGAGGAACTGCAGGACTGCAGTGGCTGATGTGTCTCCAAAGAGAAGCTGCCCCACAGTAGCAAAAGAACAGGTAAGACACAAAAGGAATGGAAAATGAGTGCCCAAATGGAAATATTTCAGTAGGTCAGCTGCCTGTGTGTTTTGGTGGGAGGAAAATAATATGATTGTATTCATAAATGGAACTCTGATCATTGAGTCACTTATTTAGTACGACAAAAGTAGTAATTCTAGGTGGTCCAATCACTTCAATGAAACAGTGCTGCTATACACTAAAAGCAACATTACCCCAGCAAAAATACATTGTAACATTAAAACAAGGGAAATTGAATCAAATTTCCAGGATTACAGACCTGTTCCAGGACTGTACCAAATGAAATGATGATTTTCTCTGAACACAGACGTAACTTTAAAACAGACAACAAAAAAACCTTCTACTTTGGTGTCACTGTTGGTTTTGTGGGTTTTGATGCTCTTCTCTCCGCACCAACAAAGGCAAACTGCACCAAACAATATATTGTGGGCTTAAATGACACTCCCTTGATGATAAAAATATGCTAAATTTTAAAATCATCAGAGACACATGAAGTTAAAATGAAAGACTTACTCCTAAGACGTGCTAATGGAAAGACAGACACACGTACCCAGTCCACTCTCCCTGTCTTACCTGGAATACCAGCACACCCATGTGTGAAACAGCTAGATTAATTCTGGTGCCCTCACGGTCAGATGCAAGGTGAAATCTGATGCCATACATCTCCAGTTTCCGAGCGATTTCAAGCACCTGAAAGTCTGATTCAGCAGGAGTTTGACCCCTACAGTGAGGAAGAAAAATAAATAAAGTTTTAAGAACAATTTGATTCTACGATATTGCCAACATGGCTAATGCACTTAAGTCTTAACTCTGGCACTAAATGAGAATTTTCTATCTCATCTAGTTGGGCAGTTTCACTCCAAGTTAAGTATTACACCGAAACTTTTGTAATAGGAGCAATATGCAATGGCAGGTGACCAACCTAAAATGCATCCCATTGACAGAGGCACTGAAACAAATGTTAACTAGTTCAGAGCTTTTTCAGTTTAGAAACAATAAAGTTGAACAAATTGGAATTCAATCCACAAAAGTGAGAGATGAAAGAGTTGCACAGCTAGCATGATAGAAACAAAGCAAATATTGCAACAGAATGACCCATTTCAGGTAGGGTTTCAGGACTACATCAGAATTATTATGCTAGTACTATCAGGTGCAATGCATTCCCCCAGTCTTTGGCTGTATGATTTCCTCCTTGCCAACGAATCCAGAGAAGGATTTTAAAATGGTTTTTGAAGTATCATCTGCTCTTGAAATGACTCGGAAAACAGGAGGAAGATGTACACACATGGAGCACCTCCTTTTTGAGTGTGCACAGAGTCCAAGCAAGCAATACAGAGACTATTACAGACTCTGGCACATACCAGCCACAGACTCAGCCTTCATTTATTTTTCTGCAAGTTTGGTAAAGACAAACAACTGATATTTTGTCTTCCTGCATGACAGAACAGTCCTGTACCTTCTCCCCGCCCCTCCCTTTTTCTCCACAAGAGGGAGTTTACTGGTGCATTTTTCGGCTGGCTCTCAGGAACAGGAGGGGAGCCCAGGGACCGCATGCCCAGGCTCATCAGCAGAGCCAGTGCAGAGAAGAGAGAGCGCCCATGGAAGCAGGAGAGGCGCAGTGCCTGAAACACCTCTTGCCCAGGACACGGAAGGTGGTGCAGAGCTCTCATGCCACCAAGACATGCGAGGACCAAGACCCCAAAATATGGACCACCCCAAAATATGTAATTTCACAAGCCTTCAAACGATCTAGTGAAGCACTGGCACTTGTATTGATGAGACCTTTTCCCTACAAGTCTGTATCAGTTTGGGGGTCCTGACAGGGATATTCCCAGAACAAACAAATGCTGCTGTGGAAAGGAAGTTCTTGCCACTGAATGTGCCCCAATAATGCTGCAAAGTAAAAAAGTCCTTAGGACAAACACAAGCCTGTTACCTGACTAAGGTAGACTCTGAACTAAAAACATACTGCAAGACAACACTACTGGCCAATTTTAAGCATAAATAGGGTCCAGGAGGACTAGCTAAGGCAGGAAACCCTTCTCCAGTGCTAACTGCGCAGAAACACAAGCAGCACAGAACCTGCTGGGACACTAGGACTGGTGAGGCTGCTTCAGCCCCAGCTGTATAAAGTGACCCTTGCATCCCTACTGAAAATGATTAAAAATAATAAATAATATGATACTTTCAAGCAAGTGCTGCAGGAGCCACCTACGCTAGTACATTGATTGAATTGTTCCTGCAATGTGCAAGTTTGCTAGGATAAATGTAATGGTACAAGGAAGACACAGGAGATAAAAATTTATTATTATTCTATTTACACCAACTAGTGCTGAAACCAGATTAGATGCCTGCACACACAGTCAAAGACAAATTTTAAAAATCCTGTTTTCCAAGAAATGGCCTTCCTTCCCTAAATCTGCATTTCATTTCATTAAAACAGACGATAAACTATTTGTAGCAAGATCTGTTTTCGTGTACTATGTAGTGCCAACCACATCGGTACTAAATAAATTCTCCTGCTACCCTGACTTGCCTTTCTAGGCATACTCCTTAAAAATACCTCCCTCTACCTACCTATAGTCATGTTTTAGATCAAACAACTTTTTCGCTCCATACAGATTTCTTTTAAATATAAATTGAGAATATTAAAGTGAATGATATTACCAGAAACAGGGATGACGACAATACATATTAACTGCATGTAGGAGCTGCGTTTAAAATTCAGAGTGCAATTATGAAACTTATTTAGTATGCTAGCATTTTAAAAATAGAAGTTGTTAGAAGAAACAATGCTTCTTTGATTCTTATTAAAATGCTCCTTAGATTAAAACACACACATACACAAAAATGCACTGAGAAAGTAAGCCTGAACGCACATACATTTGACGATAGGATTTCAACAGTTTTCTACTGCCTTATTCATTCTGGAAGGGAAAAAAAAAAAATCTGAAACACAGCAAATCCAAAATTTTTTTTGCCAACTGGAGAAAGCAGGGATTCAGTAAAGTTCCTAACTTTACAAGTTCAGTCCATATTCCAACCTTAGCCAAATGTCAGTATTATATGACCATGTATGTATAAAGGGATTGTAAAGAACAAACACAGAGGAACAAAAATCTGATTTCAAATGGAAAAAGAAATGCCAAACTACATAGAGAGTCTTGTAGTTGCATTTCTACCAGTGTTACCACCACACGTACTAGTTATGTCTAAGAGATCAAACCAGTAAAGCAGATTTCTCTTCCCCTTACTGAAATGAGTAATGCTGGAATGAGTGTTTTTATACTGGCTTTAAGTGCTACTAGCATTTCTTCCACAGATTCCTTAACTGCATCAAAATAGCTTAAGTACCATGGTTCCTGTTTATTAAACACATTCACAAGAAAAAAGGTAGATCATAGATATTAATTTCGGCCACAGCTTCCTGAGTTACACTCTAAGAGCACTGTGTGTAACTCCCACCCACACTAATTCCTGCTGTAATTCTTCTGAATAGAGTGACATTAAGAATGAAAGTGGTGCTTTGTCTTTTAAAGAGGATGCTGAGGATGCTAATGTTGCCGGAGGCTGGGAAGCGGGGTTAGAAGGGAAGGGAAACAAAAATTAGGATGAAATGGCAACTAGAAAATTGGAGCTATATAGTACTAAAAATTCTTCATTAACAGTCCAGTATAACTGATACAGAACCACTGACAGTTATTTTACGTTCCGTTAGCTATGATCCAAAGCACAGCGCATCTCAGAAAGAATAAAAAATAATAATAATTTTAAGAGTGTTCTCATGCACACAACCTGCCTGTACCTACCAAAGAAGGAAGAGCCTTGAGTGGGGAAAGCTGGGAGCGATGACGGGCAGCTCACGCTGCACCACAAACAGTTACAAATGAGAAGCAGTTTCAGAGTAATTACCCTCAGATGTTTGCTGCAGACTAAGCTGCACAGACCAGCCTGAAAACAATCTGGTCTAATTTTGTTCATCCATTAAGCAGATAAATCTACTTAATCTTCCCCAGGTCAATGGACAACAGACTATCTATTACAAGTATTTTCCAGCAAAAAATGCAATAGGTTTTAGTGTAAAGGGTCCTTACATATAACCATCTGGACAAATATTGGTAGTGTGTTACAAGATTCCTGTGGCAATCGGGACAATCGACTCAAAATAAATGCTGTTAAATGTTACGTGATTTACAGACCATTTAAACCCAGTGATTAATATAGAATTTTAAAGATGAAGTGTCAAAATACTGCATGTGTAGAAATTGTTCAGACTACGTAGCAACCTAAAGTTACAGTTTTTCTAATTTACAAAGAATTTAAAGAATTTAAATCATGGACAACTAGGCTAACAAGTTCTGAAAGGATATGAGGAATAACAGTAAACGTAAATATAAATCTATCAAATCTTCTACTTCTTTCCTGATTTATGTATGTACACACAAACAAAAAAACCACAGCCATCTGAATGCAAGCAAATTATGTTATGTTTAATTCTGGACTACACTTATCCCACAGCAAGTATTCTACTCACGCTACTTGCAGGAAAGCAGTAAACATCGCATTTTGAGTGTGTGAGGTGCCAGGATTTAACTGTGTCACTTTTTTTTATAAACTATACAAATAAAATAAGTAAAGCTAATTCAGGCTCTTGCTGAAGCAACTAAGTAATGTGCTATACCAAAAATATAACTCATCCTGTTTACTGTTACTACATTTGCAAAGTTAAATATAAAAACTGTATTTGTGAAAGTAAAAGAAAGTATGTGTAAAAGTGAAAGAAAAAAAATTAAAGGATATTTAATAGAAAATAAGCTTTCAATTCCCATCTTTCTCAATATATTTTCTCTTCTTTTGATACAGAATGGATTGGATACAGAGATTCTGTTTTATTCAGATTTATGTTCTTCTACCACTTCTAATAGCTACAGTGAAGCAATTAAAAGGCAAAAAAAAAAAACAAACCACAACTTTCTAATGTGAACAGACACTCCATAGCATCATCCAAAGACACTGAGCACCCTCTGCAAAGGCATACGCATCCTCCTGCTCCCCCAACTCACGCACGGTGCTGGGAGCCGTCCTGCTGCAACTCCAGCCCAAGAAAGCCAAATCGATGTTCCCGGCTTGATATGACACAGAAAACCCCTGAAAATTGGTATATGAGTAAGTGTGTTGAAATCAAAGCAAGGGCTGCAAAGAAGGAAAACTGAGGCAGAAAGAAGATGATGCAGTAGCAACTGGGAGATGAGCCACCCTGTCAGAAATGGCTTTCTTTTCCTAGAGGCCGTTTATATGAGAAGTCTCTGTCAAAAGCAATCATCAGTGGAATAAAATACCAGCCTGCTGAAGTTAAGCAGGGGAACAATAAGGTCAACTGAAGAAAATAAAAATTGAAAATAAAACACAAAAATAAAAATATGACGCACAAGGATGATGAGAGAGAGAAGCATTTTGTCCGTTTAAGCGCACTGCGTGTCACCAGGAAGGAGACGAACGCCCAAGGTCCATACTCCCGCTTACTTCTTGGAACAGAAATGAAGAAAAATCTGTCTAAACTTTGAGAAATCATGGGACCTTCACAACTCCTACTAAAAATGGAAAAGGGTGGCCAATACTCCCTGGGTAAGGGAAGAGAGAAGAGACATGTAAGGAAGCAATAGCTATTTTTAGAATTGAAGTGCTTCCAAAATTACATCTCTTCAACAGCAATTCTTCCAAAGGCGCAGGGGGATTTAAAACATGTGTCCAAGGTACTCAGGTATCGCTAATGTTCGATTGTAACCTTTTCTAACCACATGCCTCAGCTTTAAATCTTACCATGGTTTGAATGTACACTTCTAAAACACTGCTTTAAGGTGAGATTTGCCATCATTTTAATAATATGGCTATATTAGATGCAATTCTCCTTAAACTAATGAAAAGTACACTTATGTAGCAAGGAATCTTTTCCTGTTAACTCTCCTCTGACTTCTTCCTGACAGGCAAAAATACAAACTTTCCGTACTGTAAAGAATGATTAGAAGTAACTTGTTTGAAAAAAGCTCAAACCTAATTAATAAAATTACCAGTTCCTGACTCACTCAGAAGACAACCACGACCTTTCCATCAAGAAAAGTAAATAAAAAAAATTCCCCGCAAGCAGAAGCAACTCAGTCAGATCCAGGCACATGATTAACAAAGGGCTGTTTTGTGCATCGTCTGGATGTTCTTATCCCAGAACTACAAAATCACACACTTCATCTCAAATTTGAAAGCCATCAACCTATACTACACGATGTCATCAAACCCCTTCATGAAGCCATTTACAGCTTTAGACTCTACCGCATCTTGCGGCAGTAAGTTTCACAATGTCGTTATGAGTTGTATGAAAAGGATGTTCCTCCTTTTCTTTTAATTTGCTTTGAAGTTACTGCCTACTTGTTTCAGCACTTTTCTTTTGACATGAGAAAAATAATGAAATATTTCTGTGCAATTAATGGTTTCCCTCCCTCAGCTACCTTCTCCCAAGGTGAAGAATCCTAGCATACATTTTAATTTACTTCAAAATTATTTCAAATTACTTCAAAACAACATTTAGTTTGCTCCTTCATCATTTCCACATGCACCTCAAAGGTTCAAAAGCAGGAAAAAAGTAACAAACACCTGACTTCTTCAAGAATTGACAAAGCTGAAATTCCATCAGTACTGATAATTTCAGTACAACTGAAGGAGCGTGATAATAAAAAAAGCAAACAGTTAACTACTGAAATTCTCAAGAACTGATTTTCTAATAATATAGGATGTGTCTTAGCCTTAAACACAGATGCTGCCCTGAAAAAACTCCTTGTTCTGTCTTAAAAGAAAGTCAGCCTGCAATAATCCCCGAGTTTACCCATGCAGAGCAAAAGGAAAATTTAACTTTCTGATGTAGTATTTGCATTATAATGCATAACCATGCACAATGAACTGTGGTGTGGATATTCACAACTAATAAAAGCACTTCAAATTGCTAAATCCTCATACACAAGGTCTCAAAATTACAGAAAAGACAGACCTATCGGGTGAAATCAAACCTCTATCACCATTTTATTAAACACCTCTTGATTTAACCTGTCAACTCTGAGAACTGCACAAGTGAGGTTAGGACCATCATGGCAGGTAATAGTTTGAAAATTCTCGGCAATATTAACATTGTGTGCTTAAAAGCCTAAAAGAATGAAGCTGTGGCAAATACAGATCATGCAATGCAAACCCTGATCTTCTGAGTAGTATTTTGGCCACAACAGTCTCCCTGTAAGTTGACTTCTCTTTCATGAGCACCATGTCAACTGTCTGCTCCAAATCACCTTGTTTATCAGAATATTTTACACTGCACACACTGAGTAGATCTTCACATTTTAAGACCAGCCAGATTAGACCATAAAACACGTGACCTCACTGTGCAATGAATGCGCACAGTGGGAGAAGTGGGCATTTCAAATAAAGCAGCATTCGTTTCTGCAGTTCCTGACCGTGTGTTAGAATTAATTTTATACTTGTGGCAAATAGTTTCTTTGTCCCTAATAAACTTTACTGATTTCAAAAATACTCCAGCTGTAAGATAAGGTACTGCACAAATTCTGGTGAAAGTTATTTCTCCCCCACTCCCTCCATCTTTCTCCATTTCCTTTATGCTTAACGAATGTACTGAATGAGTAAAATGCAATTGATTTCTAACTATTTAGACACAAGGAAGATCTATGCATTTGATGGCAAGCTGAACTTAAACTTTGTAGACAAATGATTTTGCCTAAAACCACTATTACAAGGCTCATGAGACCTTTCTTTGGTATGTTATTAAAGGTACACTGAAAAATCATTTGAGAAAAACTACTGCCCAACAGCTTTGTCCTAACTATGTAACTATTGCTACATCCAATTTTTCTTGTTAGATGTAAATGTTGTTTAACTTATACAATCTTAAAATCATCCTATCACGCAGCATGCTCAACCTCCACCAAGCGAGTCCATCTGCTCCCCAGGAGTATATATTAGGGGTATATATTAATCCTCACTTACACATGCTTCCTGTGGAACTCCAGAATCTTTCCTTCAATTCTTTCCTGGTTTGGCAAATACTGGTTTGTTTTAAGGTGTTCTCGATCCTCTGATTCATCGAAATCTCCTATTTCGGCTATTATAGAAAAAAAAACAATGTTAGAATAAGAAGAAACAATGGAAAAGGAACAATGACAGAAAATACTTGGTAAGGAATTACACAGACCCCATGAGCCAGAATGTATTTTCCTTTGAGTGCTCCAAATTTGTGCATTATGCTTTGTATCCAGCATCATTTTACAAAATGCTCACATTTATCCTAAGTAGACTTACAGGGATTATAGAAGTATTTGAACATCATTTGGAAAATTTAGATGCCTTTACAGTCAAAGACACAAGACTTGCAGAAGACCCGTGAGGTGGTCTAAACATTTCTTCCTTACAGATACCTCATACCAAACCAGCATATTTCAATTTAATTTTTCTAAATATAGGTGAAATAGTTATGGACAAGCCTACTTGGGAAGAGGGCAAATTAAATTTTAGGAACTGTCCAAAAATAAACACATAGCAAAAAGAGAAAGCAGTGTTATGTGACTATAAATCCCCACGGCACCTACATCTTGAGTTTTGGTCTGCTCTTCGCATATTCACACCTTTCAGAAATGACGCTGTGGATTTAGGAAGAGATTTACAGAAGAAAAAAGCATGAATCAAAAGCATTGAACAGCTTCCACCTGATAAGACATGAAAAGACCAGAAGTCTTTGGCTTGGAAAAGAAAAATATGAGGCAGGCAGAACATACGGCAGATGTATATAAAAATCACAAGTTGAAAAAAACATTTTAAAAAAAACCTTATTTATTTTTCTGGTAATAAAATATGAAGTTACAACATTAAATTGAAATGCAACAGTTCTAAAAAGACAAAAGGATGTAAGTTATCCTACAAACCTCCTAAAAACTGTGAAGCTCATTTTCACGGAAAGACGCGAAAAATGTAAGCCAATTCAAGTTAGACAAATGATGGAAGCAAAGTTCATCAAGGGCAACTAAAGAAAGAGATGCAGAGTCAATCTTTGACTTAGAAAGGCCACATGCAGAGATTGGATGGATGCAGCAAAAAGGAAGTATTGCCATATGCTTGCTCCGTTTCTGAGGGCTTCCCCATAGCATTTGCTACCAACTACTGTCAGAGAAAGGAGAGTGGACTAAGTGAACTAATAATCTCATCCAAGGCAGCTGTTCTTAAAAAGAACACAGCAATATCCTGTTTAAAATCAAGCCAGCATACAAAACAACACGAAAAAAAATTGAAAGGCACTTTTTAAAAACAATTTATGTTAAAAATAACCATATTCTTTATCACTTCAAATTTTCTAGTAGGGTAGAAGCAAGCTAAGCAAGGTCAGATGCTGATACTTGCTCATCAGCTCCACACTGCACTGTGGAGTGCAGAACTTAGGCTGGAAAATCATGAGCAAATTTTAATTGTGTCACTCACTGATGGCACATACACAAGACAGATCTGCTCTTCCAATAAAATCACCATAACTAATACTATTGTAATTGTATTAGTATATCACAATGCAGAATTAATAAATTAACTAATAACTATTTAGCAGTGCACATGTGAAGAGCTATCATTTAACAGCTTTTGTTTCAATCCAGTAAGGAGGCACAAAAACCCATTTCTGCAGCTCAGGCTATGGATTTGTAAACGTTGTATCATTTGGCTGCTGCTCAACCTCATTTGGTGTCTGAACCCATTCAAGTTTTTTAACCTGCTTGTCTTAAAGGCCATGTTTTTAGGTCTTTAGGTGCTTACAGACTGAGCAAGCAGCAACATGGAGTGCTTCCAAATCAATTGCTTCCCATTTCCATTTGTACTCTCAGCAAGGAGGAAAGCTGCTGACAACCCTACTGTTGAACTTGTTCTGGCACATTTCTAGTTTTATTTCAGCCCAGTCTCTATACACTTATCTCACCCCAGCCACAGGGAAACTGAGAAATGAAGCCAAGGAAGCATGGAGGCAGACAGGAGCAGCTGTCTGGAAGATGAGGAGTGCTAGTGACTTGGTTTGCAGAGCCAGGGAAAACAGACAACAGGGAAGGGGTTTGGTTTCATACAGACTCCATGAAGCCGAAGTTATCTCCTACATAAGCACCAGCTGTTCCTCACCACAGCTAGCCGTGATGATAATCCCAGTGTTCAAAATCAACAGGTTTACTGCATGTACAGAAGGAAATAACTGCGAGACAGAAAATGCTTTTAGTTACCAAAAGCTTCTGTACACTATTTAACTTGGGTTAGCAATGGCAACATCACCCAATGTCACCACAGTTGAGATACTCACACTGCAGAAGGTGAGAGACCAGAAGAGCAGCCGTATTGTCACTGCAGGTCAGTCGTTCCTCTGCCAAGTCTCTCTTGATTTGCAACGCAAACAGGTACCTGAGAGAGAGTTATAAGTACCTGAGTGACAAGTAGCACCTTGACATGTGAAAACAGTAAAATGACCGAGCAGTATTTTATAAACCCAGCATCTCCTAATTCTTCCTCTCTCCAAAAACACGATAACACAGAAGTCTTGCTACCAAGGATGGTCAAATCAAATCAAACCACACGTTACTAATCCAGTGCAATTTATCAGTGTAAATGAACACACAGGGACAAGGAAGCAGAAGGAAAATCATGCTTTTAACAAGTTTGACTTGTGAAGTAACACAGCAGCTGTAACTTTTAGCTGGAAAGAAACTTAACATTTCAAGTGATTTTATCTATTAGAACAAGGATGGGAGAACATCATTGATTCCAATATCTTGTTAGGAAAAATAATGAGCATTTCTGGTAGCACTCAATTAATTTACTCAGTAGTTGTATTTTCCAGGACTATAATGTTAGCAGCCTACAAAGACAGTAAGAAATTAAATTTCCTTTTCTTATACTGCTAAATACTAAAGTATTTCCCAAAAATAATAAATATAAATAAATATATTTAATATAAAGATAATAAATATAAATAATAATAATAATAAATATAAATAATATAAATAAATATAAATAAAGTATTTCCCAAATCAGTTGCTAAAGAGGAACAGATTTCTGTGTAACAGTTTTGTATAAGTAATAAGCTGCCTGCAAAACATGTAAGGATAGAAGAAAAATGTGGCAGCCTTGAAAGTGCACTGATAAGGACTGATTTAGTAACCTAAACCAATTTTAATATATTTTTATGAATGTACTGCGGGCAAGTCTTTTGTGCTTTCCTTTTTACTTGAAAGAAGATGCAATAAGGAGTCCAGTAAATAGGCAACAACTCATTACTATAAACTTTTGAACTGACAGACTGATCAATATTATTTACTAAATTACACTCTGAAAGAGAACACTAATTTTTTTTCTAAAGAATTAATTTTAAAACATTATGTATCACACTCAAGGCAAAAAGATAATAAAAGGTATACATGTGGGGTTTTATTTTATATTTTAAAGGACCATAAGTATGTATTAAAGACTTCTATAAAGTATGTTCTGTTTTCTGCATATCTGGCTGAGCTATCTTGGTTTCTTCAATACGCTCACAATAAAGTGTACATATCATTAATAGCATTATGAAATACCTAGAGCTCTAAGCACAGACCAGAATTCCACAATAAAATAATGCAATATCCTCCTACTCTTACTTTCCTTTTGTTTCGGTAGGTAATGCAAATCAAATTCTTCAAAAAAATACTTTACCTAGTGTATTCCTCTTGCAACTGACCCGGGTCTGGAGGGAAAAACTTTACAGCTAGACGAAGCATTGTAGTCTTTGGTCCTATAAGAAAGGTTAGTCATTTCGCAACCAACTCTTGTTCTTCATAAGCACATGCATATTATGTTTCCCAACATGCACAGAAATACAATGCACACGAAGTCTAGCCGGCTTTCAGCTTGCCAGCTTACTATAGCGGGTCTACAGGGTATAGATTGTCCATGTCAATGGAGATACAGGATATAGTTTTCAGAAGAATTATCTATACTACTTCCAAGTCAAGTCTGCAGTCTGAATGCTGTAAAAATAGTTTTGTGCAACATGAAAGCTGTAATACCCCAAAGCAACTACTTGACTGCATATGAAGACATCACAGATGACCCAGTGAGAGGTTCCCAGAAGGGGAGAAGGGTGGAGACGCAACCCACAGCCTCTCCCAACACCAGCCGCCACCACTAGAGCTGTCGATGAGCTAAATCCACGAGTCCAGCTGGACTCAGCTGGCTCCCCGCAGAGATAAAAGTGCATTTGCAGCCTGCTCCCAGCATGCCCGTTAATACCCATTTCTTCCCATTTTTAACACTGTTCTTGTCAATCTGGACAACGGGGAGAAAATTAATTTAATGTTTCAGTCTAAACAGAATCCTAACTATTACAATTCTACGATTCTATAATTTTACAACAAGAAAACCCAACTGCGACTGGACCATGTTAACAGTTTCAGCGTCACAACTCAGCCTGCTGAACTGGCTGACTCGATGCCCACAATCCCCTGTTTTGTTTGAGCATTTTGGTAAGCACAAGCCAGCCTGCTTTAATTTATTATAAGCACCAAGATCTCTTAAAGCTTGACAAAGTCCAATTTAACCCCATCAACCCCGAAGTACCCTGATTTCTTCTGTCTGGAATACCCAATTCCCACATGCCAAACATTCCTCCACTCACTCACCCTCTTGTTTGCTAACGGGGGAATAACAAACTTTGCTTTCTGCCAAGTAGCTGGGAGAACTAACTCTCAGACTATCACAGCTGTCAGAAGAGCAGCTCCCAAACTCCGACCCAAGAATTACCAATGCTTTGGTGAACCAAAATTACTAAAATCCTCATCCTAATTACAGTGTAATATCTAGAAATGAAAGGAGGCTGAAAATAACACCCTATAACAATACACAAAGTTCACATTTGGCAGAGACTAAAACCATACTAAGGATTTTATAGTTCTTGAGACGCACCAAGTAACAAAATAAGACTTTACATGAAATTTCTGAAAATACTCCAAGCCTTTGGAAGACCTTTCCAAGGTTAAGAAGAGTCCTGCATGTTACTCACACCAATCAACTGGGAACTATTGCTGTGGGAGCAATTTTGGCAGTGTTCCAAGCATCACTTACATTAAATGATAATAAGCGTTAAAAATTTAAAACATACTGCTGCATATTTGCTTCTGTAGCACAGCTTCTCCTCTGTTTGTTTTTTCAATCTTGACTTTCCTCTATGAATAAGTCCCATTCTAATTCGGAAAAGAAACACTAGACCAGTCTTAACCAAGATGCAGAATTTATTGTAAGAAGCCAAATCTGAGCAAAAACCAAGAACAACAACGACAAAGAAAAGAAGTCAGGAAAAATCACCCATGTGGGTATGGTGAAGACAACACTATATAAAACTGGCAACTCCTCAGAGAAGGTACCCAAACGCCCACCTGATATTGTGTGCCTGCTAGGAAGTTGAAAATTTGGATCTAAACGCCCTGCCTTCTGGAGTGGTTTGGAAGTAAAACTGACTGCATTCATTTGAAATATAAAAAAATAAAATCCTTATCATACAACACAAAGTTCTATATATCTCAGAATAAGTCATTACCCAAGACTAATTTGAAGTAAATGTTAATAATCTAAATCTTTTGTTTTTAGAGAACATGTCAAAGACTCAGAACTGCATGCCTACAATTACAGAGCAATCGCTATCAACATAAACTAACAGGTTTAAGCTGTATTACCTTGAAGTCCATGATAATATCTAACATTCCCCTACTGCTGGACTAAAAGTTACAAGGTTAACTCCAAAATCATTAAATTCTAAAAAACCAAACTAACTGAACAAAAAAACCAATCACACACAAAAAAAAAAAAAAAAACAAAAAAAAACCACCAACAAAAGAGAACCTCAACAAAACTTCTTAAAGTGAGAATACAGGAAAAGATCATCCATCCATGCCAAGGTCAGGCATTCCTTAACAGCATGAGCAAACTCACCAAATCTCATTCTTACAGAATGTCACTTTCCCTTGAGAAACACCCAGCAGCCACAGGCAGAGTAGGGGGATGCAGAAGGGAGCAGACTGCCTGATGCGTGCATTGCTGCCAGGCTAGCCCACCTGCATCCAGCTGCTACCTGCTGCCCCCAGGGAGCCCAGGCAGAGGGGCACTGGGGAAGGGCAGCCCCGGCATGGCCAGGGAGCGTAGAGGCTGAAGCCACGGCAGATGTGGTTAGCCTTGTACACCTGTGTTGTCAGATGTAAACATCTTTCCATTACTGCAGCTTACTTAAATGTCCACATTATCAAGTAGTTAAATTAATTCTCCTCTTAAGGCTTTGTGTTCAGCAGTATTGTCAAAGGAGTTCTTAGGAAGATGCTCCTGTGCAATCATATGTCAACTACTGGATTCAATGAAAGAACAGCTTAAATTACTATGCATGCAATTAACGTTTTAATTGTAAACATTTTCACGGCTTTCTACAGTCATACATCATCTCAATTTTAAGAACAGCAGAATGCCAGGAAGGGATTCAACTAGCATAAAAAGAAAAAAACAGAGCTCTCACCCAAGCTATCAAAACTTTACAAATTTAAAATTTATTTCAGAATCTGAACAAATGTCAGATGACTGATTGGTGTCTCCTATAGATTAAGATAAAAAAATTTTAAAAGAAATCTTTCAGTGTCACTGGCAACATAACATGGGTGGTTGACCACCAAGCAGCAGAGCAGCCATAAATTTTAGCACATCCCCATGGTTTTAGACCATTTTAGAACAATGTATGTACCATCAGGGAACACAGAGCCATCAGCCTACAGTCTAAGGCCAAGTTTCCCCAATTTATATGGTATAGAAGAGGATATAGAAGGAGTAACCAGAGGCATCACAGACCTGTGGTCCATCAAATATTTTGACTAAGACATAATTCCTTCTGGCCAGGAGCACTGGAAAAACAAAACAAGCCTAACTGCATGGAATACACAACATGATGGCACTCCAACATTATTTTTTTTTTTCCCCTGGGGCGGGGGAAGGATAGAGAGTGAAAGTATTATATACCCTCCTAAGGAAGCCTTCTTTCATAGCTGGTTTGGCTCTTCTGCTTAAAAACCAATGTTGGTAAAAGTTAAAACTGTGACCTTAAAGTTAAAAAAATCTAGCTAGAATTAGTGATTTCTTATTTTCTGGCAATCAGTTTTAGGCAGAAGAATAACTAAAAACTACCTCCCAGTACTAATTTTCAACATTTTTCAATTAAGATTTTGAAAGGAGTAGGAATCCACCACATCCTCCTGATGTAGTTCTTCCACAAAGCCTTTACAATCAGAAACAGAAAATAAGCGAACAGCTTAACCCCGTTTGAAGGGAAAAAAAACTTTGATCGGATCTTTCAACATCAGAAGAAGTAGCATACTGTATTCTTCATTTATTTTTAGTCTTTAGAGTGCATCTCGTATTACTTTTTAGAGTAGCATAAAGCAAAGATAGCGTCGCTATTGCAATATCCTCCTGGCCAAAGAGCAGAAACAAATTTCACAACCAAAGCGAACAGGACTCTGAAGCTGCAGCCACCCACCAGGTGGGAAATCCCTACCTCTTCTGTCTTAGCAAAGCTGTTCCTGAGCACACTGGAGACAGTTTTTGAGAATGAGATGGGAACACCCACCCCGCTGAAATTCCCTGCATGTCAGCAAGTTCTGAGTGCAGTTTTTTGCAGCCCTTCTGAAAGGCATATCAGCTCTCAGACAGGATCTCATGACTGCAGATGCTACCTCCTCCCATGCAACGGGTGCAATAAGCCAGAATATTTATTTTTCTTTCCATTGTAAGACAACACAACTTACAAAAAATCACAAACAGCAAACATCATGTTTCACTTAAAGGTAATACCAGCTGACCCAATCTATCTACATATTTATCACAGAGAAAGAATCATACCTTCAGTAAGTTTCCATTCCACCCACCACATACTACATATTAAAAACGTCAGGTTTGCATGCCCGAACAGGAACCACTATCACCCCTACCAAGTACAATTTTCAGGGAAGCATAACCAGTAAATCAAGTAGTAATTGTGAAAGCAACCCACATAACGCAGATGCAAATTAAGGAACACTTCCTTTTTTAAAACTACTTACTCCGTACTTGTTTAATAACAGGTTTCATAGGTTCCAGCCAAATCTGAAATTAAAGAAAAAAAAACCTCACAAACTGACATTCATATTTGAATACAATATGAAAACATCAAAAGTAAATTCAAATAAAGCAGTAATTTATGAGTATGCATTTCTTCCTCACTGCAGCAATGCAGCAATTCCTTTGCTTTAAAGAAAGTGTATGTATCTGTTTGAATTGACATTTATCATGCATCAACAGAAAAAACACTGATCTGTACTTAAAGCTCATCTGGACATAAGAGGAGCCAAGTCAGCAAAAGCACACCACCACTGCCAAGAAGACAGAAATGATGCCAAAACACATGACTGTAGACAGGAGCCAGGCTACAGAATTACAGAAGGTCTGAAGAACATGACAAGGTCCACTTTTTTTCCCCTTCCATGCTTTGTCCATCTGTCTTACCTACCTACTTAAATATTTTTACTCGATATTGATTTCCCACAAATTTTCCTCTTTTGACAAGCACATTTTTAAAGAAAGACTAGTTCTAGTCTTGTTCTAGTAAAAAAAGGAGTACCCATAAAATTAATGCAAAGTATTCCGGATGCTCAAATTTATTTTTTTTTTAACCCTCCAAACAAAAATTTGTAACAAGACAATTATGTTTGGTCCTTACTAGTTACTTCTCTGGCTGAGAGAGAGCTGAGGATTTTAAGAACCTTATTAGATGCAGAAACACTTTGGATGCTTTGCAGAAGAAATGGAAACTAAACAAGATTTACTGGATTTCCTTGGCTCAAGAGCAGTGTGTATTAGTGCTATGAGCATTCTCTATGTTCTCGGCCATACTTTCTGCATGTGAGTCATAAAACTAGAAAAAGTAATAGAAAAAAACATCGAAGACAGTTTTGGGAACATCTTCTAGTTTAGAAGCTACATTGTTCTCTTTGCAAGGTACAGGATAAGCGACTAGGAGGCTTACAGAGTGTCAGCATTTATCTAGATCAATGATTTAAAAAGCTTGCAGGTCTATATGTCTGCTGAGGTTTATATTTATTAGAAAGAGGTTCATAAGGACCCTTCAGGGAAATTAACTGAAGACTGAATTAACTGAAGATAAATATGAACACTACCAAAATTACACATTGCAATATGATTTGGTAAGTGCTGCATAGGCTACACTTTGAGTTGATGTTCCCCATTTCAGAGGAAAGGAAGATTTTATTTATGTCCCCGAAAGCTTGAACATCAGCTTGGAACATCAACAACATTTAACTGCTTTATACATTTTTTTAACAAAAAGTAGAATCTGATTCCTCCACTCTGCTTTATTAGTTGTCATTGTTGTGGTGAGCGAAGCAGATTTACAAGAATCAAAGAGACAATCCTACAGAAGACTCCAGCAGACTTTGAAACTTTTGACACTCAAGCAATTGCATTCACCCAACCTTTTTATTATACCGAATTTGTCAATGAACTGTACATACCCAATATGACTGGATGTTCTGGAACTCAATCCCAAAGTAATCCGATTCAATCAAATTCAGATGCTTGTAAACTTCTGTCAATAATGTCTGGCCATAGTTTTTTGACTAAGGAAGTAAAAAAACAAACAAAAAAAACACAGTGAGATGAAGATGAGTAAGTTTACAGCAAATTAGAAAAAAAATTATAGGCTCTTTAGAAACTGTAGAAAAATGTCTCAAAGATTTTTCACATTAGTTTTGTCACTGTAACACGCAAACATCCAATATACAGGCACAGCTCCATACAATCAACTTTCACAGAACCAGAGGAGTTCAAGCTGGAAAGGGCCACTGGAGGTCACCTATGTCCAACCTCCTCCTCAAAGCAGGGTCAGCTATGAGACCAGACTAGATCTGCTGCAAACTATTTGCAGCTCCTTCAATAAACCAGCACCATTTGTTTGTGTAGCTGGACGGTCTGGCTCTCCCCCAGCTGCAGTGGACTGAAGCAGGGGCTGCCAAAATCCTGCTTGCATGCACACCCCCTCGCTCATACCAACACCAGGGGCCACACGGCCATGAGCAACTTTCATACCAGCAAGACTTGAAAAGGTATGCAGATGTTCTAAGTGAGCCCAAGGAAGGCTGGCACAGGGCAGTTTGCACCCAGCCAGAATTTACCCCCGACCTAGGAAGCCCCATCTGGCCCCACAGGAAAGCAAGAGCTGGGCAAGCAGGACTTCACGGGGCCAGGCTGACCACTGCCAGGGATCACGCCGACTGAGTGGAGGCTGCTCACTGCAGCACATGCAAGGCTTTTGCCAATAGAACTAGAACTCATCTTCTACAAAGGAACATCTCTGAAAAACTTTAACTTTTTTCTTACAACAGTGTTCAAGAAAACCCAAGGTGATAGTATTTATTCTGTTAATTAAGAAATAAACAGGAAGGCTATAGTGGGAACCCAAACACCCTCCTCTCGCACCATGCCTTCTGTGTAAAGTCATCTGTGTTGAATCCTTCCCTCAAGAAACCCACTCACTAGCCCTTTTCACAGTCAAGTTATGAACCCGCACATCAGTCCATCCAGATCACATAGAAAAGAATCATAGAATCATAGAATGCATTGGGATGGAAGGGACCTTTAAAGGTCATCTAGTCCATCCCCCCTGCAATGGGCAGGGACATCTACAACTAGATCAGGTTGCTCAGAGCCCCATCCAGCCTGGCCTTGAATGTTTCCAAGGATGGGGCATCTACCACCTCTCTGGGCAACCTGTTCCAGTGTTTCACTACCCTCATTGCAAAAAATTTCTTCCTTATATCCAGTCTGAATCTACCCTCTTTTAATTTAAAACCATTATCCCTTGTCTTACCGCTACTGGCCCTGCTAAAAAGTCTGTCCCCATCTTTCTTATAAGCCCCCTTTAATTATTGAAAGGCCGCAATAAGGTCTCCCCACAGCCTTCGCTTCTTCAGGCTGAACAACCCCAGCTCTTTCAGCCTTTCCTCATAGCAGAGGTGTTCCATCTCTCTGATCATTTTTGTGGCCTCCTCTGGACAAGAATCCAAAGGGCTTTCGCATCCCTCAGTACCTGTTCCAGCAAGCCACAAAAGCTAGCAGGATGGCTAGCGTAGGCTGCAGAAGGAGGCAGCATGCCCACTGACATCCATGTTCTACCTTGGACCATGGAAGTAATCGTGCAACTGCAGCAACAGGTTCTGGCATCACTCTGGTCAGCCAGGTTATCCAGCAGAACACACCTCGGGCATTCATGCCACCAAGGTCTTGTTTATTTGGAAAAGTTGAAGTACTGGAAGACTCTACAACTTTCCCATCAAAGCTGGCACACAGTTCTGTAATTGACTCTTTAAACTCAGAAGGTATATCTTTTCTAAGTACTGGGTATTATAATAAATTAGTACTAGGAAAATAAAATGTGAAAATGAAAATATCTAACAGAAAGAATGGGCCACTTCAGGTTAAAATAAAGAGGGTCTAAAAAAATAAAAAAAGATAGTGAAAGTTGGGGAAATTGTTTCACATTACTGAGGTGCATAAAAATTCAAGAGTAATTGCTTCTTACAGGAAAAAAGAGATTAACTGTCAATGTTTTTAGAACTATGAAATTTAGCTAAATACCTCTGTACCGCTTTAAAAAAAAAAAAAAAACTTCAGTGAGAAAAAGTAGGACAGCTCTGCAGTACTGCAAATCTGATATACCTTTAGTAATCGCACTGATGCAAATGGAGCTGACTGAATCCAACACTATAACCAAGGAGGAAAGTACAGAAACAGAAGGACAGAGAATGATACGAGATCGGCTTGTCCTTCTCATTTATGCTTTCGTGAGTCACACTTACTTGTAAGGGCAACCACGGGTGTGAAGCATAGGTCAGGCAAATTCACCTGGCACAAACACCATTCATTCAAAAAGTTTCATGCTGGATCAGGCCAGTGATGCCAAAACCCCCAAATAAAACTGCAAGTCAGGAGAAATGATCCAGTTCCTCATCACTTCAGTGGATACAGAGGTGTCTGGTTGGGGGATGACACCATACAGTGAGAAGGAGCACTCTCCTCTTTTTCTGGACAAGTTTCGTCATGTCTAGAACAGCGTTTTCTTTGTAGGAACACAGCTGCCTTTTTTTTAGCCAAAATCTCTGCTTGCAGAAGGCTCCGTGGGTATGGGTTCTGGTTTTTAAATTATGACAATGAAATAAGGAATGATACAGGTAATGGTAAACAACAACTTCAGTGAATAACGTTCTTGCTCTTCTGTCTACAAGCATGTTTCTCAGGCATGTTACAGACTGCTTGCCAGAGGATCCACATGCTCCTGGAGAAATGCATTTTGAAAATTAAGTTTTTAACTTTCAAATGAATTACATTTCTTGCTTTGCACTTGTGAATAAATCTTAAAATAGTAACAGAAGAAAATATCCTTAAATATAGTAGGACCCTTTTTTTTTTTTTAAGATACATATACACATGCATTTATTATTACTGTCTGCCTACTGTTCACAGGCACCACAGATTCGAGAAAGGAGTGCTTTTTAGCCAGCGATATTTGTGGGGATGCAGCAATACGCAGATCGACCTAATATACTTCCATCTGCAGAAGATGGGCCACACTAGCCCACCTTTTCACAGATGGATCTATTAACCCCTAGAAGCCATTGACCAGGAGATATCCTGTGACCCTAAGTGTTAGATTTCTCATTTGTGAAGTAAGTAGTAATTCTGCTTCCAACCGTCTTCTGTTAGAATTGATAAACTTTGATTAACTTGTGAAAGATGTCTGGTAACAGACAAGTTTTACGGTCAAACTGTGTGCTGTGCTGATTAAGAAAACTGTGTCCTGTCCATGGCTAGTCATACACAGCTGTTAAAATTATCCCAATCAGATTGTAATAGACAGGTCTCTCCCAGGCATAGCGTTTAAAGTGAGTTACGCCTCTGTGGCTCCATCAAGCTCTGTGCCCAATGACAGTCCAGCTGCCTTAATTTCTCCCAAAAAGGGAGTTTGTATCACATACATACCCCTGGCACCTCTCTCCTTCCACTACTAAGCCTGTGCTCCCTTCAAGGGAAACTGGAGATGAAGAAATTAAGATGGTTGGAGCTGGGAGCACTTTGCAACTGATTAAATTATAAAGGTGCCATCCAAATGTTAAAAGTGTAAAATTATTTTGACTGAGCTATCAACTGTAATTTTGGGTGTTACTTACAATAACAAGTTAAGAAAAACCTCAATCTAAGCTGAATATCATTTCATAATACTTCCTTCAAAGTATAAAGCAACAATAACAATGCCACATTTTAAAAGAACGGTATTAATTTTGTTTTATTTTTAAATAAAAATGAGTTACAAAAGCTTGAGACAGAACACAATCTTTTATTATTATGTCTCAAATGCTGCGGGAAAACTCTTGTTAGAGCTATTTAGTTCCGCAAATTGTTTGTTACATTCATAACCATCCTTTCCAAAAAGTTTCTTTAACATTTTGAAGTTGACAAAAATGAAAGTTACATAGTGGGTAGCTCGATGTTATTGTTTAATCTGCATAAAAGCAGCACAAAGAAAAATCTTTTAAGTAATTAATTAATTACTATAATTTTGATGTCAGCACAAGAAGCTGCATGAATGCATTTCAGAAAAGTCCCGTTTTCAATAAAAATTCACAACATGGCATACTTTCCATTCCAAACATCTCAATTACTCTTTATCTGCTGCCAAGATGATGACTACTGATATTACTGAATTACTCCACATAAAAAAGAAAAAAGGAAAAAAACAGGGTAAAAAAAATTAAATAGGCAGCTAACAAAAGCCTTCCCTAGTGACCCAGCTCTAACTGTACTACAGACCATTTTAACAAGTCATCCTTAGAAGACCGTTCAGTATAACAGATTTTTTCAAATTGATCTGTATATTCAGATCAAGCTTGAAAATATCCCTCAGAGTTGTTCAAGCAGGGTACCCTGACAGGCGGTGATGCTATGGAGGGCGCTGCACTGGCAAAACACCTGCATGGCAATCCCCTGCGTGTGGGCAGGAGGAGTAACACTGTCAGACCAGGCTCCCCGCTAAGTCAGCGCCAGGCAGGAAGAGAAATTAATAAGAACAAACATTTTAAGCTGAAGTTTCTTGACTGAAGGAGGTATCTGTATTTTTTGCTCAGTCAGAAAAGCAAACATATTCAACATTAGCAATTTTCAGGACAGGGAAGTAAAATGTAAATTAAAAAAAAGTCAGAATTACAGTTATTTTTGTTTTATCATCCCAGCTGTTATTTCCTATTTTCTCAAATATCACTACCTACATGGCAGATCCTCCTTCTGCCATAACATTTTAGCTTAGGAAGACAGAAAAACAAACTAGGAATGCATAGCCTATGATTTTCAGTAGACCATAGTTCAGTATTATTGAAACCAATTCTTCCTCAGTAACTCGCAAACATGTCTTCCAGAACATCTTAACTTTCTGCTTCTATGTATTTTAACTTAAAAACCAAAAAACCCCAGTATTTTCATAATGAGTAGTACTCTCATATTCCAAAATGGACAAACTGTCCTTGCTCAAACTTTCAAAAAATGAAATCTACTTTTGGCAGCAGCTAGGCTGGAGGAAAAAAACAAACAAACAAACAAAACAAACAAACAAAAAAAACTCCACCAAACAGTCCAAAAGTCAATAGTCTGGAAAAAATGGAGAGTTATAAAGCATAGGTATAGAATGGAAACTCTTGTGCAGCCAGAGCCGGAGGAGCCACTGGCCCCCAACTTCAGTAAACACCAGCTGTCCTTGGATTTTGTGTTACAGAAATCTGCAACTGTTGGGAGACCAAATTCTCCAGTAAACAGCGTATCCGCATGAGGGGAAGAAGCTTACATTTGACATCATCACTGTCAAGTGGCCAACACAGAGCGCCCCACAAGCGGCCAAAGAGAAGCACAGGCATGAAAAGTAAACCAAACTGACTTAAATAAAGATCCTTCACCATTCACGGATTTATTTTTTTTTCCTTTTGGTGCACTTTAGTGGTTTTTCTAATGAAAATGTGATTTCTCATCTTTTGGCAAATTAAAAAAAATGACAATCGGCAACTAAACATAGTAGTTACACTAGACTTGTTATTTCCTTTCTTAACCAGAAATACACAAACATTTCAGTGAGTTTATAGCTCTGTTTATCTACAGCCCTTTTGTAATCTGTTAGATCTCTGTCCAAATGCAGCGTGATACATAAAAAACGCCTTCAAAACTCCCTATCAATAACCACCATTAATGCCACATATAAACAAAAAATGCATTTATGAATACAGGGTGTACGTTTAAATCACATTTATTAGAAGGAAGGAAATAATATAAGATGGTAAGGAATACTATTCATTAACTTTTTGTTTTCGTGGCTAAAACAAGACCTTACAGCTCCGTACCTAGTTTTCAAGCTGCACACTAGAAAAGTAAAAAAAGTAATTGTCGTCTTTTTCAGTACTTTATTAGTTCCTTTGATTTTGACTGGAACAAGTAACTCAAATGAAAACAGTCCCTGCCTCCCCACAAAAATGAGTACCTGGTAACAACAGATATATCAAACTCTGGTTTCACATGCTCAGCCAAATACTGCTTGAATACTATTTCATTTTGATTATCTGAACATTTATCAATAACTTTCAGCTTCAATTATTTCAATTTTTCTTCTAATACTTTGTGAAGAAAACTATATTTTAAATACACGTGTGTGTTTTATTCACTCTTAAATACTGTCAGGTCCCAACTACAGGTTATTTTACTAAGACAACACCAAAAAGGGTTTGCAGCGAATTTAACAACCTATAGAGCATCGGATGCACAGCCTGTGACGTCAGGTGATTTGACTCTCTTGTACCGGGTCCTCCTCGCTGCTTCACACCGCCGCACTCTCTACCTGCCACTTACTGAAGACGACAATCCTGACTTCTTCCAGAATTCAGTCAAGAGCTACAGGAGTCAACCCAGCACACACATAAGGTTTGTGAAACTTCTTCCAATTTTCTACCCTAGACACTGGCACGAACTGTCTTTTTTTTTTTTTTTTTTTTAAAAAAAAGACTTTTTTTTCACACCTGAGGGAGCACGGTCCAGCTGCCAGCACGCCGGAGGTCTCCCATTCGCAGCAGCAGCCTTTCCATGCAGCACTGTGAGAGCCCCCAGCACCTCCTGGCTCACCCCGAGGAAGCCGAACCCATCACCAGACCTCATTTCCCACGCCCGCGGCCTGCACCGTCACTGCACTGGCAGGGCAGCTCCCGGATGCTGGGAAGCACCACCGTCAGATCAACACGAACATCCACATCAGCCCCAAGCCACAGCCGAGCAGCAATTCTTATTTCACAGTCACAGACTGAACTTTGGGAGTACACTGCCACCCTGAAAACAATTTTGTAAATTCTTCACAAATTCAGACAGCGTATATTTTCACCTTGAAAATGTACTTCTTTTTTTAAATATTGCATGTCACAGTATTTCTACATGGCATTGAAATCCAGTTTACTCAAATATGGTAGCTGCAAAACCAAATACGAATTTCTGACCTATTTTAAGTTACATTATTACACTGCATATTGGGCATAATTTTTTGTTTTAAAAAAAACTTCTAAGACTCCCCCCCAAGATTTTTTGTCCTAAGATTTCAGTGGTTGATTTTGTTGTGGTGTTTTTTTTTGTTTTATTTTGTTTTAAAACAGAATCCACAGCCAGACAAATTATTCTAGAAATGTAAGCCTCTGGCTCATTTAATTAAGGTTAGCTTTAAAACCTGTGATCATTTAAAGGTTCAAGCAGTGTTAAAGCACTTCACTGCCAAGTGAATCACCTCCACCCAACAAACATGCTTTTCCAGAGTGGCTAGACTTGCTGGATGCTTGAAAGTAGGAAAACAATAAATTTGTTGACATGGGAAAAGATCCCCAAGAGGGAGGGAATTACGTGAATAAGATTGGGAAATGTATACTTAGGTAGATAGCACGTAGAGACAAAAAATGGTGCCCAGTTCCAAAAGTGCTCTCGTGCTGAAATACCTGGAGCACTCAAAATAAAACACACTGTGCTCAGAGAAAAATAAAACAGCACTACAGTTCAGCATTCAACCAACACGTGGCCCGCAAGTGCTATATACAAACAGCACATGGAAGAGCCACAAAAAATATTGGGCATCGAGCAGAAATTCTCAGTCACTTTCGTTACTTGGAGAGAAAAATACAAACATACACCCACCCCACCCCCAATACCTCTGCTTCATACACTGCTCTAGACTACCTGGGGAACAGGTAAGTCACCCAAATTAAAACCCTGGACCACATCATTGGAAAGAGTTTCACAGGACACTACTGCTTGACCATTTGGCACCAGAGTTGATGCTTGCTGATAATTAAAAGATTCAGACAACAGCAGCGACAGTATCACGGAAAGCAGCTGCTTTGGGGTGGCTGATCCCAGGCAACGGTGAAGATCACAGCAGTGGAAATGCCAGAAAACTGCAGTAACAGTGATGCTGGTTCTTTTGTTTGTTTGTTTGTTTGTTTTGGGGTTTTTTTGGGGTTTTTGGGTTTTTTTGTTTGTTTGTTTGTTTGTTTTACAACATGTACTATTTAAAATAATCTGCAAAGGGCTGAGCAATACCACACTAACAGCTTTCCTCAAACATCCGAGCGCACACTCGAAAGGGCTCAGCCTCGTCAGCATGCTACATTAAGTATCTGCACTATTTTAAGTCTTTAAACAACTTGGTGGCTGAAATAACCAAGGACATATACAAGTGCCTAGTTACAAAAATGGCCTGCTGTCAAAATGGGCAGTATGCCATTAATAGCCATTCTCAAAAAAAGCCTTTTTCCACTTCAAGAAATTATGGCTCGTAACAGAACATCTAAGCACCTACTTTGTTCGTACAAGCTGTAAAACAGTATAATAAAGCTAGGAAACTATAAGTTTGATGATCTCAATTTCCACACCACCCCCGCCCCCCCCCCCAAACTTTGCTACAAGACACTAACCACTGCACCTTCCTACACCCACTCCCTCTACCGTGCCTGGCCACTTCATGCGTTTATACTGTAGGTACTCTAGGAACTTACACAGCATCATTTCAAATGCGTGTATATGTATATAAATAAAACCCTATGTTTTTAAGTAATTTTAAACACAGACATTACTTTGCTTCCCTTTGTTCATAAAAAAAATTACTAAAATTTCTAGTCTTTCTCCACTAATTATGCTTTTGCCTCAAAACCATCATCCATGCTCACATCAACCAGATTTGATCTGGGCTTTTCCTACAAGGTGTTATAGTACTCCAGGTTGGCACACCACTTGAGGAAGTCTGCCCCAAAGAAATAGTTTAAAACATTAAGGAAATAAGACAATTATGAAAGATTCTTTACACAAATTAGGTGTTTTTACAGGAAAGGCCAAAACTATCTTTCATTTTGTGCAAAACTGAAATTGTACCAGCTGTCCTAACATCACTCCCCACTGTACTTTGAGCACAGTTTCGATACCATGGCAATGGGTTAATAAATACCTACAGGCCAGATTAGATAAGGCCAAAGCTTTGTTAACTTCCCCCTTTCCAGCAGAAGTCTTTGCTACACCTCTGGCTTCGGGCTAGCTGTCTGAGAAGTAGGCTGAGGGGCACAGTGATGCTTGTCCTTCATGATTTTAATTGAAGCACATGTCAGACAGGTCTAACACAGAGTCTCTACAAAGTCCTCTTTCCTTTTTTTAAACTAATATGGGTATTTTACCACTCCCATTTTGTGCTCAGGCTCCACCAAGTGCTGTGCCGAAGCCTTCTGCCAGGGGCAGCTGGAGAAGACAAGCAGCAGCTCAGGTAGCAGAGATGTCAAACACGTCAGCACAGATCTTGCTGCTGGGAAAGCAGACCTGCAACTGAGCCTGCATCGTTTCTCTTGCCTGAGCAGGGAGGAGGCATTAATAGTTAAAATACTTCATATCCTGTTCCTCTGCCGTGAGGCTGGGAAGAAATGACTTCTTAAGTGAAGCTTTCAAACCTGCTTTCACCATCACGAGAGCACTCCAAAATACATGCACGTGTGCAAAAACCAAGGACGGTGCTACAAACGTGTCAAAAAGGCATCACAAGTTCTACAACAAGTGAAAAGAGATTACTAAAGGGCAATATACTCCAATTTGGAGAGCCCCATTTTTGTTTCCCCTCCATGTTTCGTATCTGTGGGTTTTGACTGCACAGATCAGGGCAGCAGCGCGTGCAGAAGCTGTTCAAAGACTTCCAGCAGTGTCTCTGGACTCACAATATAGACTACTTAGCAGCTCAATACTCTTTTTTTCCCCCTTTCTTTTAAACTTATTTTTATTCATAAATGACTGCTCTGTCAGACAGATGGGTCTTCCGCACTCCATATCCAACATCACAATCTTAAAAAGTAAATCTTTTGCACTAGGTATCTTCACCACAGCACAGTTTTTTAAATATTCAATTTATATGGTCTCCCTCTTACACACGTAAGCAACGCTGCCCTTGCCAGAAATGTGTTTTGTTGCAAGGAGAAGCAGATGACACAGAGGTATGCTTTTGCAACCCTGTTTATTTAAATGCACATTCACAAGGCTTTGCTTCCCAGAACACAGCCGGGTACCAGGTGACGCCATCCTTGCTCAACATCAAGTCCGTTTTTTCAGCAGGCACTAAACTAAAATTTTGCTGAACTATCTCTTAGCACACTGCATTTCTGTAGCTTTCTTTAGCTGACTGAGGATTGTTTCTTGGGCTTTTTTTCCACCCCTTTCAGGCTCTATACATTCTACAGAATTATATATCTGTGGAACCAACTTTGAATGTCACCCACACCCAGAAGAGCCTTCCAGAGACCTACTTTTTTTTTTTTTTTTTTTTTTGAATACAGAGTTTCTTACCGTTATTTTGATAGAATGGCATAAGACTAATTTCAACTGATTTTCACTATCCTTCCTCACTAGATTATGAAAAAAGAAATTAACACCTGCATTCTGCAGAAGTGTTTAAGAAACTAGCAGTATTTCCTTTATTAGTGATGACAACACATTATTGGAATTAGTAAGAAAGCTAATAGGTAACAGCTTTTTCTTTACAAGGTTGTATGAGTTCGGAAGGCACCCAAAAGGAATTAAGTACAAGACTTGTACCACTGCACATATGCCAAGACCATTAAGTTATGCATTGGTTTATTTTATCAGATCTCATCCAGATGGAACAATTACAGGCAGAAAGTTCTCAGTATGCTTATGATAAATTAAAGAGAGCTTAAAAAGAGTTCAGCTTTACACCAACTCAATGTTAAGCTAAGTAAATGCGTCTCATACTGTTCCTCAATTCACTCTTCTGAATCCATACAAGAGAAGTTTTTCATCTATGCATATCATGTGGTGGAAGCATACACACTATAGTATATCACAGCCGTACAAAGAGTTGTGAACTCAATCTATTACATTCATATTTCAAGGACTGTGATACTACTTGATCACCATTTTATTGTACAGGAACATTCAGATTGTTTCTCCTTTGCTGCAGTATAACTCAGTTTTCTTTCACATAATGGGACACCTAATGCCCAGAGAAATATAAAGTACTAAATTGCTTGTATAACACAATTTAAGTTCACATCTTCCCTTAAAAAAAAAAAAAACACACACACTAAATGTCTGTCAATAAAATGGCTGCAGTTTTACCTTTTCCCACCCAATACCACATTCCTACATAGCATCAAAAAAGTCAAGACCCCAAACACAAAATAACAGGTTTAAAAAAAAATATAGTAGAATCAAACAGCACACAAACTGCAAAGCTTCAATTACTTTCTTTTTAAAACCTATAATAACTCAAATTTTAAATAGTGAATTACTAACTTTCTCTTCTGAGGTCAGACAAAAATAAGTCCTAAGGCAGCTTATTTGCCATATTTAGGAGAGTCAAACCAGAGCAATGACAAACATCTGGCTATGATTCTTTCTGGAATTTTGACTATTTCTTCCCGGTCAGGGAAGAAAAACACTGAGCTGACTAACACAGCATCTCGATTCCTTCAGCATAGTGCTTAATAGGATTCAGAATCAGCCTGTCCTCCCACTTCCCACATATTTAAGCTGTTAATACTTTTACAGCACAGAAGGAAAAAAGCCTTTATGAAAGGAAGGTCTAAGCAGATGAAGGGAGAGCAAGGGAGAGGCAGGACAGCAGCTTGTGTCAGAGCCTGGCTCTGCCAGAGAGCCGGCAGCAGACTGCCACATCCTGCCGGAGAAGCCGCGGTGCCGACACACTGGCTCAGGGTTTGCCACGGCCCACAGTAAGGACGGCCTCTCTGAAAAATCATTTCAGAGTATGATTTTCAGTGCCCACAGCATGCTCTCCATTTTTAACAGACACACATTTCTTACTTAAAACTGCTCAATAACAGCATTTTAAGCTGCATAATTTCTGCTTCAGGCCCAACAAAGTTCTTAGGGGTACTAATGCTACTGTAAGAAGTTACTGATAAGCAGCATTTTCCAGTGTGCACGAGCTGAAAACACTCTCTCCAAACCACAGGAAGTCACGTGGCACATACACGCTGTCAGATTGCCTTCTCCACTGCCCCAAAAGCCTCCCACAGTCCCAGCCCGGCTCCTGATTTCACGGCCCCCAACTGTAGCAAGTCACAGCCATGGGCTCTGACAGCTGGTTGGAAAAGGGCACCTGAAGACATGCCGTTTTAATGACACCTTTTCAATTACGGATGCCTGCAAACTGCACAGAAACCAGAATGACTAAATATAGTTATTCTATTATATCCTAAACATACGGATGGAAAGTAATTTTGCACTTTTAATAATGCAATTTGTAAATTTAAATAAACCAAGGAAGAGTCATATAGGTGGCCAGCAAAGACAGTATCACTATCAGACAGAGTAATCATCAAGTAGCTGTTTTCAACTTAGTATAGAATAAGCCACTTAAATTTTGTAGTCATATAATACTAAGTTTCACAGGGTATGTCAGTAAACTCCAAAATAGACATGAGCAGTGAGATAAAAATAAAAACCTAATAAAAAAATACAGGGGGTGGGAGGGTGGGGTGTAATCTTATTTGACTAGCCTGTTCTCATGAACGGCAGCGGAGTCAAGCGTTTCCCTCCCAGGCAGCCCACCAGTGTCAAAAGTAGAGGGACACACCACCCCGTGCCGCAGGGATGTGGAATGTGCTCTGCCTTTCATGTACTTGGTAAGAAAATGAGAAAAGATACAACCACCTTCAGGAAACCGAGTCATGTACAAGGAAACAACAGGCCTAGTAGAAATACAGCAAATAGGAAAAATCCCGACAAAACGAAAAAGCATTTTCCCAAGGCCCAGCTTCACACTCCAAGGCACGAGAACACTTGTACTAGCCTGACCCACAGAGAAAGCCTTAAACAATAGTTAACTTCAGAGCATGGTAAGATGGCAGGACAAAACTGAAATCCTAACGCAAGTTAGTTGAAATCTAGAGCAAATTCAAACCAACCTAAAGCTAACTCATACTATTAACATGTGAATAACACCAAGACTTACACTGTATTGAGAAGCAAGTTACTTCATTTAAAAAGGAAAAAAAAAAAAAAAAAAAAATCAACGGACTTTTGTGCTCAAAGCAACCCTATAAAAAGTAATGTGAAAGAAAAAAAATTCTAGTTTAACTTTTCCCATTGAGTCAAACAGGCAGGCAGACTCATCTGGCTTTGCTGAGCACTAAGAACAGTGCTATGATTTTATGATGACTATTACAGAATTCATTCTCCAGTAGGTGAAAATACAGAAAAATTCAACTATAATATAGCACCTAATTATTTCTCACTCCCAAATCTTATTTTGCATTGAAGCCGAAGGAGAAGAGGAAGTACACGCAATTGAAGAGGTGCCAAGTTCTCCCCAGAGTTTGGTAAACTTGAAGCATAATAATCTAAACTTCTTTTTCGGGGGCATTTCCTCATGGCATAGAGCATAATTCATGTAAGAAAGCAAGCACACGTATTTCCTACATAAGGAACAACATATATACCAAATATTCAATATCACATTATGGCCGCAATGCCATTAAATGTCTTATAAGCTAGAACAAGGAGAAAACCGGGTCAGAGAGGCAGACCTTACAGTGTGCCTGTCTACAGACCTCCCAAAAAAGGTACTGCATCAGAGAAAGCAGCTGGAAGACGTGGCAAGTCTGACTCCTTTCTTGTTGACGAAACCTGCTATTTCAGTTACCAGGATTTTAAGACAGCACCAGACTCTCACCTACCATCAGTACCACTCTTCTTCCAACTATGCCATGCAAAAAGACCCCTTGTTCCCTCTAATCCAGGCACACATGCTGTACGCCATGTCTTCGACAGCCCGTATGTCTGTCGCTGTAATACACTCCACTTCCAACTCTACTACAATCAACACAAAAGCTTTCAGCAAGTATACATCACAACTTCCTATACCCTAAACTCCTATAGCCTAAGTTGTCCTTTGTTGCAGCACATTTTACTGTCTTCCATAACTCACACCAGACAAGTCTAACTTCACCAAGTGGTCATTTTGGCAAATTAAACCCAGCCCAGGCCCTTCTACTTAAAGAGTCTGCCATATTTTTATGCTGATCAAAGGCCTCCAAGTTTAATCTCTTAAGAAAATCAGGAAAGCTGGCAGAACTTCTATTGTAAAACCCTGACTACTTTGAGGTGTGCCCATGGTCTGAATTAAATTGAATTTTCCAATCATTCATCTAGTAGTCTGCAAAAGCACCCATTTAGACAGACTTAGCTCGGAGGGAAGAGGACAAGTACGCTGTGATATGGCACATGCAAGGTTTGAACTGACTAAACAAACTGGCTGTAAAAAGGGAAAAAAACACAACTCATGAAAATAATTAATATTCCAGGCTAGCTTTGGATGGATATGTTTCATTCTCTTTTCTGTTTTGGGAGGGAAAGGAGAAACCATAAATATGCAATTTTCAGTTTTTTAAACTCCAGAACACATTTGAGTATTTCTCCATCCCCTAACATTCAAAAGATTCCCCAGAGAGAAGCTCTGCCCCACCATACTTTAAGGAATAGCTCCCTCTTACTAATTAACAAAATTGATATTTAGAAAGAAAAACTTACAGTACAGATGGTGAGATCAGACAGAGACAGTGGATTTTAGACAAAAGGCAGTGGACTGTAGCTATATTGAACTTCTAACACACTGTTCAAGATACAACAATAACACAAAGGAATGACTGTCCTTTCCTGTTTTGTTCTTATCCCATCCGTTATGCCACTTTGTCAGTCTCTTTTCTTGCTCTTTGGTGAGTTAAAAAACCTCAAGCGACGGGGAAGAGCTACCAGACAAGAGTATCCACCAACACCTGCCAGGAGACAAGCAAGTGTTTTAAATGCATCTTGGAGAAAGGAGAGGATAACAAGGAAAAGTTGCATGGATTAAATCACTATTGTGGCTACTCTGTTTATCTCGTATGGTTAAAATTGTCGATGTGGCTCATTTTAGGCAGCTTCACTAGCGAGGCAGTACACAGGGCTCCTGTGTCAGCTTCCCTGCTGCGCTGCAAGAAAAGGCCCCTCTCCAGAAGCTGACCACTGAGCCTAGTCAGTCTCTTCCACTAGACACACCACTTTTCTCAGTAAAAAATTATTTGCCATAGTTCTTAAAGACAGAAGGGAAAATGATTTGAAGAGGGAAAAAAAGGCCTTTTGCCATAAGCTACGTCTCCATTAGAAGGCAGTGCCAACAGCATCTGTGAGAAAGGCCTCAGTGTCCCACTACACTGAAAATTTATTGCTGACCTGAATCAATAAACACAAACCCCGTGAAGCAGGTAATGAAGACAACACACCCTCTCGTTTCCACACCTAGTGAAAACAATTGCAAAAGCAAAGAGGAGTGGGCAAGCGGCACTGCAATCAGAGCCTCAGTTCCTCTAGGACAGCTGCTTAAGCATGAGTTGCTCTTTTTTTTCTTTTTTAAAAAAAAGCAAACGTCTGTGCTAGTCCACACCACCTATTCAGCAAATGCAGCTGACTTTTCCTAATTCTTGCTCTCAATCCCCAAGTGAAAATTTCAATTTTCCATCACAAACAGCAGTCAGCAGTCACTGCTATCCCACCAGTCCACCCAACAAATTAGGAGGCAGAGGGTTACAATTTAATACCTCATCCCTGTTTGCTATCATTTGCTACCTCATTTAGACAAAAATGAAAGGAGATCTAGGCAGTGTATGATTCTAATGCTACATTTGCTGACTATGGACCTTTTTGTGCTCGATGCTCTACAGATGAGCAAAGGATGACCCCTTCTCCTCACCGCTTACAACATCAGGCAAAAGTTTCTCAGTTGCTCAGTTCCGACTGACCTCATAAAGAAGAATAGCATGATATTAACTAACTACGGTCTTAGCACGCTAGTAGCTCAAATTCGGGCGTTTCTGTGGAGGTCTTAACCAGAGAGAGCTTTCCAGGTAAAAAGAGAAAACTAAGATAGTTCGTAATTATAGGAAACCTCTCATCATGATGGGAAAAAACAACAACAACAAGAAAGGTACTGCCTTGTGGCCCAGTTAGGGGACAGAGCCAAGTACCTTCTTGCAGGAGACTACAGGTGGGGTCCTGAAGAAAACTGAAAGCAGAGGTAAGCAACCTACATTTGAAGCTGCAAAGAGAGGGAGCCAGTGGAGCAATGCAAAAAAATGGTTAGGCAGTAGCAGCTGCTAGGAACAACGACCGAGCAGGTTGATCCTTACTGCAACACGTGAAATGGGTACCTATGCAGCAAGACTGGAGAGGCTAAAGCCAAAGAGAAGACGATCACAACAATGAAGGTGTGAAATGAGGTGGCCCTGGATGGGATGAGTTTTATCTGTTCAGCTAAACAGTACCATCCTAGAGATTGTACAGCACACCTGCAGGAGACGGCCTGCTACAGGAAATAAAAGAATCGGAGGTGAATGGAAACTACATTATTGGTCAGACAGGTGAGACCGGAGTATGACTTAAAAAAAATAGTGTGAGTGAGGAATTTATGTTTTTTTACATGTGAAGCTTGATGTTGACACATAAATATCAAACCCAAGTTTCATCAGGCAAAGGCCGATTTTATGTAGAACCGAGAGACAGTCAAGAGGTGAGACATCGTAAAGAACTGAGTCACAGCTGAATTTGTGTTTGGTAGAGAGACTAATAAGAAAGTGCTGTAGGATAAGACAAGGCAGTAAGGATGGAGCTAAACTGGACCTGCCAGAGAGAAATGAAGATAACTGGAAGGATATACAGTCAAGACTGTTCCAGCAGGCAAAGGAGAACCAGGTCAAGACAGTTTCAAAAAACAAGGTATTGTGAAAGTAGTGAACTGTACTGAGCACAGACGAGAACCAAGGACAAGCTAGCGCAGAGCTCCAGGATGGGACTGCAGGGCCACCCGAGCATCAGCGAGCCTGAAGGTGAAAAAGGATTCCGAGGTTGTCAGAGGTGAGCGCAGTCAAAGGATTTCCCTTCAGCAGTAGATCAAAAACAATAAAGCAGGCTTTGTGTCAGAAAGAGCCAGATAAGAGTTATAAAGTAAGATGAAGAGGGTAAGGTTACTGAGGAAAGTGGATAATTTGCATGAGAGAGCAGACAGAGTTGGTACAAATATGGCAAGGAAGAAAAGGAAAGCATCTATGCTAATCTACAGGAGATTTCTAGTCATTGACTTCATGTAATAATGCAGGAACTAGGAGTTATAAATTCTTTCTTGATTTTAACGGTTTATGGTAGACTTGCACCGATTTTCAAAATTACAGGGTTGGGGGGTTGCTTGTTTTTCTTTTTTTTGTTTTTCTTTTTTTTTTCTTTTTTAGAATCAAAACACAAAAGCAGCAATGTCTACACCAACTTAAAAAAAAAAAAAAAAATCACACTTCAAAAGAACCAAAGTCAGCAGATGATTTTTTTTTTTTTAAATTCTAACATAATTAAAAAAAAAAAAAAAAGATGCTTTTGTGTTCTATGCAGTAAGTGAGGGATGGACAGGTTTGCTGTGTCCTCAGGTGGGAAGGTACAGGCACAGTGTCAAACTTAACCAAAAAAAAAAAAAAAAAAAGAAAAAAGATACTTAATGTTTGAGAGTTGAATAGCTGGACAGCAATCTGTAGAAGACATCCCCAAAAGCCACTATTTCTTTAGAGCTCCACAGACACCTTTTCACTCTATTTGGAAAAGCCTGTTTAAGTCTATGCAACAAACTAAGGCTACGAGTGCTAATTATAAAGTCAATTTGATATTAATGCAGAATATCTGACAGTTGAGTATCTTCACTAGAACAGAGCTGTTTTCTAACAACAGATCTTCAGACAAGCTAAAATTAAAGTCTGAGGTTAATGTTGAGAATGAAACAAGAATTTGAAGAACAAAAAATTTTTTTTTGTTTCGAAACAGAACCACCCCAATTTGAGCGTGGTTTGTATTTCTTAAAACAGATTTCCCCAACTGCTAAGCAAACATACTTTTAAATACAAATTTTCAGAAACATTGCTACCCCTCTTGTCCCTCCCTCCCAAAGTGTGGCAACAAGCAAAAACTTTAAAATAGGAGCAAGTTTACTTGAAGAGGATACAAACCATTAAAATAATTAATAAAAAGTACTGACTAAAAAAAAGCCCTTCTGCTCTCCCAACTGCCAAATTGACAAAGCTGCATGTGACTCAGGAAGCAAGAAGAGTTTGGCCGAAGATAGTTCGTGCTCCCCCAAAGCAAGTAACAGTGAAAGCTTCTTGTTACAGTATGTGCTTGGATTTAAAGTCTGTTAAAAAAATAAAACATCTGTTATACTTAAAAGATTTTAAAAAACAAGGTGGGCTACTCATTTAACCACTTGTAAGTAGGTAAAATCCCTACACGAATCTTTTTCAGATATTGCCTCAAAACATCCCAGCTCTGTACAGTGGCACATCCTGCAAGCTTTACATTCTCGGAGGCTAAGTGTACTTGAAATCAGGTTTAAATCTCTTACCTCAATGTCAAGTATTTCCACCGTGTTGTCCAGCATCTGTATTTTGATTGGTAGGTCCCGCTCGTGAGTTTTGGCAGGCGATGATGCCATTGCAGTAGAGAGGTTCTGTCCCGGCTCTAAGGTACTCACTCCTGTGGTCTTCTGGACACCCAAACGAGAGCCAGGAGTCTGCAGGACTCTGTATGTTCCTTCTATCTCTCCCATCTTTCATCAGTGAGCAGAGTCTAAAGAAACCTGGAAGAAAATAGAAGATTACAGCCTTAAAGATAGTTTTCCACTGATATCCTATATGAAAATACTACCCACTGAAGCACAATCACACACAAAGTCCTGATTTAATGCTCTTCATCCCGCTATCAAAACCAATAATAAAGTTGATAGAACTCTGGTCAAACATCCAGCTGCTGGTAAGAAAAAATAGGTTAAAAAAAAAAAAAAACAAACCTACTCTAAAACATGGTTAGGAAATAGAATACTCAAATCTGTGCCCTCTGCCCTCCTTACACACTGCCATTTTAATTTCCGGTTAATTTTTCTGCCGATTTAGCTCCCTAAACCAGGTCACCACAAGCAGCATGAGTGCTGCTGACAGCACAAGAAAAGCCACCTGGAGCAGGCAGCAGAGGGTAAGGCAGGACTCTGCTTTTCACTGGTACCTGGCCATCCCATGGACTTTGCTACAATGTCAGACCACACCCCACGATAACAGGAACAATTAACTTTCTTCATCCCCCCAAATGATGACTCATGCAAAACCATAGCTACCCCAACCAATGCTGGCAGCTCAGAGCCTTCGTAACAGATTTCTGCCTCAGATAACAGTTCTTCACCTTATTAGCAAACCTGTGCTGTACCCAGATTAAGTCAGTGGGCAAAAATCTCAATTACAGAAATCTACACTAGTTCAAGTAGGCCCACTCCTACATCATGATCCTTATTTTCATGGTTTGGTGGCAGTTGTTGCAGAGCAAGTGTTTAATTTGACATGGGGAAAAAAAACCTGCATGCCTCTCCCCGGCTTTCCCGCGCCATGGGAGCGGTGGCAGTATCTGGAGGGAGATTGCAGTGGGGTCTACGTAAATGCAAGGCACACGGGCTCAGGATGCAACGGGCCAAACAAAGCCACTGCCCCACACTCACCACTGGCACAAAGTATTTGGCAGCAACGTGCAAGGCACTCAGCAGCAATGCACATGGAAACCAACAGGCTCCTCGATGCTTTTGGTTGCATTTCCCAAATACCATGCTACATCTGAACAATTGAAAGTATGTGGATAGTGACGCTGGGACAGCCTTCGCATGGCCACCACACTACAAAAAATTCAATTAAGTGTTAGATTATTGTTTCATAATAAACGTGTTTTGTGTAAAAAGGAGAGAGGCAGATCATGAAAACATTCCTTTGTCCCTCTACGCTTTGAGTATGTAGGCAGTCCGCTCCGTGGAGTTAAATGAGCCAGCCTTACATGTCATTAAAAATTAGTGGGAGGTTTTAGGTTTAAATCCTTGCACACATAGAGATTGGTCAAACGTATTCCTGGATTGCAGACCAGTGGGTTTCAACATTTTCTTTTTTTTTTTTTTTTTTTTCTTTTTTTCTTTCTATACTTGCAGACTCCTGTACAGATGAACTTATCACAGGAGAGGAAACAGAGGCCTCTTACCTAATTATGCCTACCACAAGGCTCGTTTGGTTTAGTGGTCTCTCAGAGCCCTTCCGAGTGCTGCAGAGTCCTGCTGAAGCAGCATGGCTTGAGACCACCACAGAGGTGCCTCCAGCCTCCCAGCGGATGACACACACGACAAGAAAGCGTGAGAAGGATGATCTCAACCTTAAAAGCATGCATACACTGCCCAGTGCCAGACCCACCAGTTTTATGTCACAAATCAGCAGAAAGTTTCTTTCTCAGACCATTTTGTGCATATCCTTTCACTGAACTTCCTAGTTTGTGTGGCTACACAGCCAAGGAGAAAAACTTTTAGGTCACAGATTTCAAACCGCCACAACCAAATATCAGCAGAGACAGCTGCGCAGATGACACCTCTAACTGCTAATCTGGAGAGAAACCATAGCTTGGTGTCATCTATATCCCCTTGATGCTGTGTCCCCTATAACTTAACCGTATGGCAAGATTTTGTTACTGCCATTCAGAAGCTTACAAGCAACTGAAGTTGCCCAGAATCAGTTATACTCCTCACAAGGCTATTTGTTAGACAACCGCTCTTAAAATTAGCACTCCATGAACACATTCATCCCGTTCTGAATAAACAGCCACTGGAAGGGACAGAGACAGAAGTTACTGAAAAAGGAAAAAGATATGAGCGGTGACAGTTGAGGCAGTACACAGAGGAGCCCTGCGGCAGAGAGGCTTCGGCAGCCACCCCTCCAGCTGAAGCCAGCCGGTTCCCAAAGGCAAGGCAGGCAGGCCACCAACTGCAGACTAAACGAGGAGCTCCTGGGTACTTTTACTAGCTTTGGTTACCAGCCAGGAGAGACCAAAGTCATCTCAAACAGAAACTGCAGATGTCAAAGTCCTTCCTCACAGGCGTTAACAGGAAAAGTGAACTCAATGGGGCTTGGCCTTGCATCTTGCTGATGACATATTCCTAAAAATATTTACCACTAGACTAGTCTCCAGCCAGCATATATTCAGATTTTCAAGGTCTAACAAGCACCTAGGCAGAAAACACAATGTGCAGAAGCAAGGCACATTTCCCTAGAAAAGCAGTGCCCTGCCCACTGCGTGGCAGTTGTGAGCATCTCCCCACACCACCTCCAGCGCCCTCCCAGTACATGCTACTAATGCCATTAAAATTATTAAAAACCCCCAAATAGCCTGGCCTGCTCCAACTGCCTCAAAAAACAAAAGTCTGAGGAGTATTAACCAAGTCAAGAACTAGTTCCAGTTTTACCACCAACTATAGTTATATATCTTGTTTTATGTAAGTTAACTACATATGACGTTTCTTAACAAAAAACATTGTGTCATGATTTAGGAAGCGTTTCAGCTAAAGGGGCTGTCTAAATTAACAGCAGAGGAAAATGCAAGAGTGAAGCATGAGACAGGCTGCAAGCACCGGAAAGAACAAGAGGCTCCATGGGCAGAGCAGAGAAGGCATCCAACAGCACTGAGAGCCTCCCACCCCAGGCGAGACAGAACAAGGTCTCATCTACCTCCTCACCAATGCAAAACTAAAACGCAACATCACCGCAGTATTGGCGGTTCTAAGAAAAAAATCTTCCCTGCATTCACCCACCCTGAACTTCTTTGCACTGAGTGCTTATCCTGATAATTTCCTATAAACAGGGACCAGGCATCAAAGCTAAATCAGCTCCCTGAAGCACAGCGATAGAATGACTATCACTCTCAGCCCCAAGTGAGTCTGAAGGAGCAGCTGGGAATAAAAATTGCAAAATTTAGGTTGCTATGTACTTTTTGTTGCCTTTCTGAAATAGCTTCAAAGTTGCAATGAATTTTATCTTCTACGTGGATAGAACAAACTTATTTTTCAGAAGCAAGACAGCATTTTTCAGCTAGCAGCAAATCTGAAAAGGCAGCTTACACCTGAAGATATGCCCGCACAAGATACCAAGGGCTTTCAAAGGAACTCCTCCGAGTACTGTGTCTTTTGGTCAGTGACAGAGTCACTACAATGCTTCATCCCTTGCCTATGCAGAAGGCTGGTCTGAAGTAACACCAGTTTCCCAGCTCCCCGGTGCAAGCAAGATGATCTGTGCGTGCCATAGGAAAGGATCCCCACCATCTGCACAAGGAAGCACTCTCAGCAGGAGCTCTCAAATCAGGTCCCTTCAGTCCACCAGAAGCAAACTCTCCTCTTTTACCTTTTTCACTAGGCAATTCACCTATTAACAGCACTACATCAAGGTGGCACCAACTGATGCATCAGGTATCCAACAACTGCAACGAAGAGGGATGAAGACTATGAGTGCCCAGCTGCACCAGGAGAGACGCCTCGCCCTGAAACCCGGACCCCTTGCTCCCGTTAGGACCAGCATCCCTCATCACGACCGCGAAAGGCGTCGCGCGGCTCTCTCCTGCAGCGGTGCACTGCTGTGGCCGGCAGCATCGTGTGCCCGACACCCCGCGCTTGCCTGGAAGGAGCTGGATGCGCCGGGAGGGTAGAGAAGGACCGCAGCTGGTCCGTGCCAGGTGAGCGGGGCTCCAGGAGCGCTTCTTTAACTGATGACAGGGAATCAGCAGGGCGGCGCTGCACCACCACCTCCCACCCGCGGCGAGCCCCTCGCAGGGAGGCGCATGCAGAGGGGAGCGGCTGGGCCGGGGCGCAGGTGCTCAAGCGCTCCCAGTCCGAGAGGGAAGTGGCGAAGCCGCCCAGGCCAGGCCCCCGGCAGCAGGCCGGGGAAGGCGCTCCGGACCCCCCGCCAGCCAGAGCCCCCCGTCCTCAGGTCTGGAGGAGGGAGGGCCGCAGACCCTCCGGCGGCGCGGGCCGGGCCCCCTGCCCGGCCAGGCTCCCACGCGAAAGCCTCCGCCCGGGGCCACAGCGCAGGACAGCAGCCGCAGGCGGCGGAAGCGCCCGACGCGCAGGCGGGCCGAGCCGCGGGGCTGGCCGAGCCCAGCCGTCGGCCTGGCCAAGCCCAGCCGCCGGCCTGGGGCGCCGCTCGCCGGCAGCCCCGCTCCAGCGCCGGCCCGGGGGCCGGGGCCCCCTCAGCTCCCGCGGGGCCGGCTGTCAGGACGGACGGAGCCGGCCCGCGGGGAGCGCCGCGCCGCGCCGCACCTCACCTCAGCGCCGAGGGCCGGGCCGGGCCGGGCCGGGCCGGGCCGCGCGCCGTCCCGCCGCGCGCCGCCGCAGGAGCGTCGGCCCCGCGCAGCCCGCGTGCACAGGCTCAGCGCCGGCCCCGCCCCGCCCCGCCCCCCGCGCGCTGCCATTGGGCCACCGGGGCCTGGGCCGGGGCCTCGGGTTCCGGGGGCGGCGGCCCGGCCCGGCGCGGCCCTGTGCCGCCGGCAGCGGGAGGGCATCCCGGAGCCCCGGCGGCAGCCCGGAGCCCGGGGGCAGCCCGGCTCTTCCTACCGGCCGAGTCCCCCCAGGGAACGTTGTCACCGGAAGAGGAATCGTGCCGTGGGTGCGGCGGTCCCAGGGGAATCCAGGCCCCTGCACACGGAGCACGAGGAGAGGTGGAGACACGGAAGAGTGAGACCGATCCCGGCTTCCCAGCATCTTGCGTGCAGGGCGGCAGTGGCCTGCTCTTCCCTGCAACACTAATTCGTTCTGCCAAGCTTTCAGGATTATAAAAAAAAAAAAAAAAAAAAAAAAAGTAGTAAAACCCGAAGTGTGTTTTTCCAGCATGAGGAGGACCCTGGAGTTGAAAACTTTAAAAGAATATTTATGTCGAATCCTTCCCTGCCGGAGCAGCAGAGCATTTAGCTCAGCCAGGGAGGCTATCCCTCACCCCTGCACTCCAAAAGAGAGACATAAAATCACACAGCCACACACACCGAGGCACCTGGAGGCGGCAGGCTCGGTCCAGGGGTGCAAACACTGACAAGTCCCATTCGCCCAGGTGAATACTGCTCTGGGAAACATACCATTCCCTTAACCAGTCACTAAGATTCAGGCAACAAATCTCAATCTCACACATTTTGCTTTGAATAATGAACATTGCAGGTCTTCATTTAGTTAACCTTTTTCACAAGCAGACAAACTTTAGATGGGGATAGGAAGAGCCACAGCACTACAGAGTGGGAGAGAAGTCGAGGGTGCTGCACCCATGTGCTGAGATCCAGCACAGAGGCATCGGGCACTGCCCGTGGCCGAAGGGGCTGAAGACTATCAGAACGCTCTCCTCCTCCTCGCTTCCCAACCAGCAAGCCAGTCCCTCAGTAGCACAGACAAGAACCAAATGCTGCAAGAAATTCAGCATGGGATGAACAGAGCTCTACCTGAACAGATATTTGCACCTTCCAGATTCTGAGTCTGCTCAAAAGCAGATGCTGAGGGTGACTGATAACAGGGTGGCCGGAAAAACAGCGCTTCCTGAAAAGGACTGCCTTTGGCAAACCCTGTGGTCGCCCGGAGGGACCACAGCTCACTAGAGTCTGCTCTTCAAGACAAGAAGCAACAGAACTGAGAGAAATACTGGGATTTCTCTAGGAAAGGATTGATGGCCAATAGCACAAGAAATGCAAAGAGCCGCCTTGTTTATGAGAACTTGACCTTTTCACAACAATTTGAAAACCAAAATATTAGCATAGCATATGACTTTTATATTAACAAAACACATAAATCATGCAGAACAGCCCTTTCAACCTGGAGCAGCTTCACCACTCTCACCCACAGAAAGAAGAAACTCACAAATTTAATGCGTAATTCCTGACTAGCAACATTCTCATCTCTTAAAAAGAAAAAAGACACAAGGTTTTAAAAATATGTCCCATTATTTCTTCTCCTTAAAAAGTGAAATGGAGCTGAAAAATCTCATGCATACAAAAAATTTTCGCAAGTTGCAAAAGTATACGCAGCATTTTAGATAACTCCATTCATAAAAAACATTTGTGATTCCAATAAACTGAAGTGCTTTCATTACTGAAATTGATGTTTCAGTATCCTGTTTTGCCTACCATTTGCATTGCACTTCCATAGGCAATGAAAATGGAGTAGTTGATTTTATTTGCAGCTTAAGTGCTAATACAGTTTCACATCCTTTAAAGTGCAGACACTTCAGAGTAATCTTCATTTCAATCACTTGCTTTAACATCTAAAAAGAACACAACGATTTTCTTGTACAAAAAAGCAGCTGTTGCTAAGTTGGAGAACAAATCTGATGTGATCACTTTAAAAGCAGCATAGGACAACAATCAGGGAGAGGAAGCACTAATTACAGATATAGTAAAGTCTTTAGAAGTGTCAACACCCTGCTGTTTATGCTTCGCTGTATATTGCTAACTTTTATTGCTCACACAAAACACATGTAATTTACTGCACTGAAACAATCCAGTAATGAAAAGGCACCAAAGGTTCTGCATGTTTAAGTGTCCACATACCCAGTACCTCTGTTTTACATGCAGCTCATTTCTAGTCTTTCTACCCACCACAGGCAAAAAAATTATTTTTCATCACAGCATGAGAAGTTTAGCAGGATGCACAAGTATTCCTCCGAGACCAGTTTACTTGCTATGAACCTAAACCTTAAGAAGTCTCTCCTTTCCATACCTGCATTCCCAATCTTCAGGGCAGACAATACCATCCATGCTGATGGTACCTGGCAGCTATTCCTACCTAGATGCTAAAACCTTTCTATAACAGGTTTTCTTATATGTAAGAAAACTATAACATATAGTTTTCATATATACAAGTCACTATAACAGGTGACTTTTCCCTGTTAGAGAAGTCACAACCCATTTTCACATTTCTACCCACGTGCTTAGGACCAGGCTATGAAGGGCCATGGCACCACCTGCCTTCTTCAGTTCCTTCCACCAAAAGCAGGGGAAGTGACAAGAAGGGACAAGACTCCACTCTTACAAGCTAGAAGATGACGACAGCTCTGCCCTCTGTGCTGATTGAATCATGTGGCAGGGAATAGCCCATGAACAGATGATGTGATTCCTACTACCAAGCAAATAGGGTACAGATAGGAAGTGCCTTATCAAGCTGAACCTCTGTTCTACACACTCGGTCATTTATAAAAATGCTCAGCAACTGGAACACACAAAACATGCTTGAGACATGGTGTTTGGTGAATGTATTTGAAACCTAGAAGAGGGAATGGATGCTACGGTCAGTCCTGCATGTGTTATCTAACCCACTACACATAGAATCAGCAATATGTTCTTCACAGCTATCTGCAAAGACCTCTGAGTTTCCTTAACTCCCATGAAGACAAACTTTCTGACCATCCAGGCAGTATGTCTGAATCCTTTACAGGAGGAAGAAATTTAGAGAACAAAGCTAGAAGAAGAATAATGCCATTATACATGGAAGTCAGCTGTCACTATTGGAAGGATGCAGTGTCAGTAAAAAGTACAATTTTATCCTTGTGTGATAAAAACTGATAATGAGGTGTAACTCATTCATTCAACTAATATTGCAGATAATCTACACCATATTTTCCTCTTGGCCTGAGTGGGACAATTAGAATTACCCTTTTACTACACTATGATGTGATATCTTTCTTTACTCATGCTCTGGATGAGGGTGGAGGAACTCCTTCAAAGCAGACTTCTTATCCAACCAAGAAAAACAGCAGCTGGAAAAGCTTTTTTCTGTTCAAATTCTTCATCATGGCAAAGAGAAACTCTGCAGACTGAAAAATTATACCTATTGCTAATTTTGTTAGCACATATTTTCCAAATACATACAACAAAGTTCTGTTTCTTAGAGGTCTCCTAGCTCATAATAACAACGCAAGCAATTCTAAAAAAACTTACGCCTCCCCTTCTGTCTATAGCAGAAGATAGGTATAGCTGAGAATGGAAATAGTTAAGATCATTTAAGCCAGCATTTTATACCATGTATGCCATGCTTCCCCACTTTAACTGGGCTGCACATCACCAGTTCACTTCTCTAGCATGTTATACTGGGACTCTGTAATGACAACATGTGTAGGCATGCCAAGGCTGAAGATGTGAAGATGAATTGGTATGGATTTCATTGCAGGTAGGCCAATCAAAGCACCAGAATCCCAGGGGAACAGTTCACAGAGCTTTGAATGCTACAGTTCACTGCTGTTGTCCTACTTTGGTTCAAGCTAGTGCAGTGCCTTGTACTACAATTCTCCCATCAGTTACTACCTGGAGATATTCAACAATTCGCTGTACACATCGTTAATCTAAGCCTAAGCATAGTGTCAGTTAGGACTAACTGCAAGGGCTGATAGCTTTCTTCACAGGATGATCACTTTTCTTTCCCATCACCTTTGAGGACCTGGTGTCACAGTATGAGCTGTAGAGCACCTCAGAGGTCCACCAAAGGAAAAATTCTCATTTCCACAAATATGTTCATATCTTAGGTTGACTGTCATGACAATTAATGACTACCCTGGTCATATTCCTGATCTGAAAGTTTTTCATCCCAGAAGAGCTCAGTCAAGTACTTTGCAGTTTGTAATGGTCTGTGCAGCAGAACCAGACAGGAGACTAGTTGCCTTGTCTCACCGACCCATTCTCTGGATTGCCTTCCACATTGACTCAGACGTCTTGGTAGAGACTGGGCTACATGGATTGCCAAATCATTCCTCAACCTGTCTCATCAGTGATAAACAAGTTCTCTACCTAACAGCTCAGAATTGCATCAGACCACTTCTCAAATAGGAAAACCAAGCCAATTTCAGCGATTATAGCCAGGTGTTGTTCTGTACTCACAGCCCACTTGTACCCCAGATGGTAGGAAAACATGAAAAAAGAGAGTGAAATAATAGAATTTGATCAATATACTGACTGTCATAAGCAAAGGGCAAAAGACTCAAGCAAAGGCAAACAGGAATTGCTGGGAAACTGGAGATTTGATCCACATGATCAGCACAAAGAATTAATAACACAGACATACCTGTACATATCACTTTCCAGAATTACTTTCTTACACCAGATTCACTTACTGTTAAAATTGACCTGGAGGCACAGGAGAAATACCGTTCATCAACAGTAATGAATGAAGATACTTAAAAAACTAGCAGAATGCACCTTGTTCTACTGGCAGAGATAAAATGACAAAGGTACTCATCATTAGCTGCATCTTGCTAAACTACATAAACTAATTTCCATACTACAGAAATTTGTAGACTCTTTGTGCGGGGGTTTCCACTTCCAATCTTAAATACTTCTGCCTCCCCCCGCCCCAATCATGCCATAGCACTTCTCACAGGAATAATCCTTTGGGCTTTTCAGGTTGCTCCTCTTTGGGGCATTTTTTAGGAGCCCTTCTACGCACACTCTACCTAGCAATTACATTGCCCTTTATAAAGGGCAAAGTCCACTAGACTCAGAGTATGACCTAGAATCACACTTTCAGTATTAACCAATTCATTAGAACAGGCATGGGCAGTTATGTACAGGAAAAAATTCTGCTAGTCTGCTAACAGAAAAAAATTAGTGATTTTTGCAATCACCTATTTTGACTTTCATAATTGTGTCTGTATTTTAAGTTAGCTCTCATGGTGAAAGTGGCAATTACAACAAACAAATTAAGGACAGCATATGTTCATATCTGCGTGCGCGCATGCACACGCAGGCACTTGCTCTGCAACTTCTTTCAGTCTGATTAGTGTACTTGCCTAAACACGTTCTTCCTCCCCTGAAGGTTCAGACTATAGCCAGCAGCAGTTCTGAATCAACAGCACAGAAATCAAGAGCCTATACAAGCTACAAGCTGCAAAGAAATACGGCTGCTGAGCCAGATACACTGAAACAAAAGTCCAGGCGAAAACTGCCAACTATGCCATCTATTTTCTTAATCTATAGGTGGCCATAAAAGAACAGACGCAGTCCAATCACATATTGCCCCCATGTGGTAAATCCATCCTATTGCAGAAGAGCATAAATACCCCCAGAACTCCCCTAAATTTGCTTTAAACTAAGATTTTTTGATAGATCAGTTCTTTGACTGTAACAGCCTAAAGGTTAAGCAGATATGAAACACTTTTTCTACAGCTATGCAATTTATTTCTCTTTTTTACTTAACAAAACCTGCACGGTGAGGTTAATCGAGCATGTCTGAAGCAGCAGGGCCTAAAAAACCTCCCATACGACTGGGAGTGTCAGAAGGCTCCCCCCTGCCTTTTTTTTTTAAATCTCATTGAGGTTCATCTAATTTCCCTACCCATAAAGTCACGCTAGTATTTGTTACCTCAGAGGAGCTGCAGAAGGGTTCAATCCAGTCACAACTTGTATGGTGCTTCAAAGATCTACATCAACAACTTCTTAAGTGTTTGCGGGGAAAAAACAAGACACCCCCAAACAGAAACCACCACTCCCCCAAAATCTGAAATTCTAACAAGGAAAAAAGATCACCTCTTATTCACATACCAATAAGCTTTAGTCAACACAACTACACAAAAGCCCAGTTAATAAGGGTGTATGCTTCAAAAAAAGGGTATCTTAAATATAAAGAAGAAAAAGACCTAGTCCTATTTCATAGACAGGATACTTCAGCACAAAAAGAAAAATTAAGGATCTACAAACACTGATCACAGATAACTGTGGCAATTATTTTACTGCCAAATAAACCCAACTTGATGTTTTAAGTAACATTAACTGTGCTACCTTAAGTTACTTTCAAAAAATGAGGCAACCAAATGGTAGACTGCTAGCAAACCAGCGAACTGTTAGATTCCCCACTCTGCCCCCAAAACCAAACAAATTGTTCCAGCTGTTTGTGCCAGGAAACAGAGTACGTAATTCCCCACCGATGCCAAAAGGCAGAAACCAAGCACAGCCCAGGGCTGCATACAGCTGCTACAGAATCATAGAATCGTTTTAGTTGGAAAAGACCTTTAAGATCATCAAGTCCAACCATTAACCTAGCACTGCCAAGTCCACCACTAAACCATGTCCCTAAGCACCACATCTACACATCTTTTAAATACCTCCAGGGATGGGGACTCCACCACTTCCCCGGGCAGCCTGTTCCAGTGCCCGACTACCCTTTCAGTGAGGAAATTTTTCCTAATATCCAACCTAAACCTCCCCTGGTGCAGCTTGAGGCCATTTCCTCTTGTCCTATTGCTTGTTACTGGGGAGAAGAGACCAACCCCCACCTCGCTACAACCTCCTTCCAGGTAGTTGTAGAGAGCAATAAGGTCTCCCCTCAGCCTCCTCTTCTCCAGACTAAACCACCCCAGCTCCCTCAGCCGCTCCTCATAAGACTTGTGCTCTAGACCCTTCACCAACTCCGTTGCCCTTCTCTGGACACGCTCCAGCACCTCGATGTCCTTCTTGTAGTGAGGGGCCCAAAACTGAACACAGTACTCGAGGTGTGGCCTCACCAGTGCCGAGTACAGGGGGACGATCGCTTCCCCAGTCCTGCTGGCCACACATACTGCCATTGCTACAACACTGTTTTTCTGTATTTCAACATAGATAAAGTAGGCAGCCTGAGACTATTTGCTGGGCATGAAAGGAAGAGTAAAACCAGTTTTCGTGCTCTGGGTAAAAACTTCCCAAAGAGAGTGCTAGTCAGCAAGCTAACTGCTTCACTGAAATAGCACTGGAGAGCCAAACCACATGGTCTCTTCTGGGGGAAAAAAGCTGTGAACTTGGAGCAAGTACCACTACAGCTTCACCTAGGTGTTAGGCTCTCCCTTACAGAAAAGCTTCTTAAAAGCAAAAATGAATCAAAAACATTAAAACAACAGGGGAATTGCAAATTACAAGGCACAGGAGTGGGCATGTTCTGAACAATGCATTTTACTGTCAATGCCTTTCCCTTTTTTTAATAAATATGCTGTTGAAGCAGCACAGTATCTGTTTTAATGAGTGTTTTGCATTAGCTCTCAGGGTGTGTTTATTTACTCATTCTATAGAATACACTGAGTTATCTTCACATAACTTGGGAGCTCCTCTGTTTCCTACATGGGAATTTTCCCATGAATTTTTGGCTTCTGCTCATAAAAATAAGGCAATTCCTTCTCTTTGCCCCACCAGCCTCTATTTGTTTCTCAGTAAAAACCAGGAGGACAGTCAGCCTGAGGCACTTTAAGCACGATACTTCAACATAGTGAAGTTGCTAATGGCTGGCATGTCTTACAACTCAAGTATCTCTGACGTTTTGCCATACCTTTCTTTATGTGACTTATGCAGTTGGGCAGAAATTTGTATCTGGCAACTTGGACCCCCTCTTGGAACGCAGCCGTACCTTAAATCTGACACACCAAGCACTGGTTCCATCACCACAGAAGATGTGCAAAGCTGAGGATCCAAGGAGGGCTGAGACTAGAGCATAAACAGTTAGTTGCATCAGTCCTATAAAACCATTTATACTGGGTTCCAAAGCGAGCAGGAATAAGCCCCAGGCTTGGCAGAGTTAGTAGCTCTCCCCATTCTTTTCCTATCAAGGAGTTCAGTCTTTCCCACAGCAATCAAAGCGCTGCACTTCTCGCTCTGTGGGATCTGTTTCTTACAACTGAACAGGCTGTCTGCAGGGCCGCCTCTGCTCTAGCCAGAGGTAGTTTCCAAAAAGCACATTGTTCTCTGAGATAGCTGGACACCTCCTCTGTCTTGCTAGATTTACAGGCTCTCATTCCTGTGGGTGGAAGTGAGCTTCATTTGTCTACTGCATTTCAAGCACCGAAACTGAACTTGCAAATGTACAGCTACATCAGAAGATCTTGCCTTGCTAAACGCTGTAGAAATTCCCCAACACACCTGAAACTTCGACACACCCTTACATGGCTATGAGCCAGACCCAGGCAATCCTGTCGTGTCTGGGATGCACTGTCAACAAAGCCAGCCATCAAACCACTCCTTAGACAAACTTTTTCTTCCTCCTCATTCTCCCTCCATTCCCAGTTTCTGGACTCGACCCATAATTACACCAAATCCGACTTCACTGCACATGCTCTCACCTGGTTACTGTGACAACAGGCTGATTTCAGCATCATTCTGATCTTCATATAAAAGGACACACAAGCAGGTAACAGCAGAGAGCACAGATGCTGTGCTCTGTAACAGTCTGCCCATATGCTCTGGCAGCAGGCTGCCACACAGCAGCAAGCTAGCCCAGTAGGACACAGCTACAATACCAATGCTGCTCTAGCACACGGAAAATACCTGCCTCACTGGTAAACCCAACTGCATTCCCAGCCTTTTGCCTTCTGGGCTGTCCAAATGAATAGGATGTACTGCAGCCCAGAGCCACGATCAAGCATCTCCAGAAAGAGGTGACAGATATGGTGGGAACAGGGCTCTAAGACAAGTTAGCAGAACTGTTCATTTTAACTCTCCTGAGAAATGCACTCCAGAATTGTTGGCTGTGGGAAAAGCTCTACAGGAAGTTGAATTACGAAGTGTCTTAATCACCCAAATGAAACCTTTCTTTCCACTGCAGGAATCCTTTGCTTTCTCTCACTATCTGTCAGCAGGAGCCCAGTGTTAAGCTCTTTGTGCACTATTCTATACACAATGTTGGAAAAACAGCAAATATGGAAGATCATATGATTCCATGGAGTTCTTTGTATTGAATTCCAGTACAATGTCTTCCCAAGTGACAGTTTCAATTCTGTGCGCAGCCTTTACGGATTATATTCTTGCACATTCCCTAGACTGTCAGTAATTAACAACCTCGTTTGCCCTCTATTTAAGATAATTCCATAAAGCATGCAGCACCTCAGGATCTACTACTAAGTGTCCAGAAAAATGCAGAAAAAGTGACGTTTTTCTTTACACAGAAGTCAAGAAACAGGAGTTAGCAGATATTTTGTTCACCTTCTTTTTAACCACTAAATCTGTCAAACAAGCTAGCAAAATCCTGATGGAAATCCTCCTTCAGGGCACAGAAGCAAGATAAACCAGCAAGAATGCCATGGAGTAGTCAATGAAACGGACACATGAGGTGTGCCTAGCCATGTCCATGCTAGACACGCAAAAGACCCATGCCAAGTCTGGTCAACCACTTCATAAACAGGACTCTGTGTGGTGCAGGGTAGTTACCTGGCAACAAGACACTTCTCTGCACTCATGCCGTCTACTCAGATATAAACAACAGAGGACTCAACTGACAAAGTTACAACTCGAGTCTGAACTTCATTTCTTTCAGTCTTGTGATGATCTCCTACTAATTTCCAGCTTTTGCAGAAGATAAAGCAATAAAAAACTCCATCCCTTTTTGCACTAGACTTTTTGATACTGTTGCCCAGGATAGCAAACTGACAGTGCATTGTTAAAAGAAAGGCTGAATATAGTCCTTTTTAGTAGAATTTGCTAGTGAAATGCCAAACATTCTTTTCTTCTAGCATCACAAGACAGTTTTCTTCTCAGTCACTTACTCTGAGGTCATTAGAGTGTTTATGAAGAGAGAGACAGAGGTATGACTAATTCATCCCCAGATGTCAACCAAATAGAAAGCCTAGGAGCAAGTGGTGTAAATTTGATCTCCAGCCCAGCCATCCTAATATTCAGAATGACCTGAAACAGGTACACAAGAGGCTCTGACTGATCTCCTTCCTCATTCCTTGCGGAAGAGCCAAGATGGCCAGCTCCAACTACTCTCTTTAGAAAAGGGAACAGTTCTGTAGACAACCCACTCTAACTAGGACAAGTGGAGTCTACAAGAATGTTACCCCAAAGGTGTGCATGAACTAAAAGAAAAATGCTGGAAATTTTCAGGATACCAAATGGAAGAAGCAAAGAAAGAGCAGGAGTCTAAAGACAGAAGGGAAAAATCTACTGAATAGCCCAGAGACAATCAGAAGAAAATAAATCCTAAGCATGTTGAAGAATCGTACAATCGGGTGAAAAGGACTGGAAAATAAATATTCATAGAAGTGCAGGAATAAATTGAATGAGAAATGCATTCAGAGAAAAACGTTAAAAAAGATGCACATATACAGTTATACAGAAAATCTGCATCCAAACATATTCAGCTGTATTATGCTACTGCATATAAAAAACCTAAGAGTTTATCTGCATAGCCATATACTAACAATGCACTGCAATTCCTCCAAAATAATGTGATAGCTTGCGTTTGTTAAGCAGATTTAAAGTAAAATAAAACTTGTTCCAGCATGTGAGCGCATAAGGCAACATGCTGCCTAAAAAAATGCATTAGTGTAACATTCCTTCTAGCATTGCCAATGGCAGAAGTGTACAAAGGACATTTTCAATAGTTAGGTTTATCATGATTTTAATAATATTTATACTAAAATACCCTGTGATACTTCCCCCCCCCCCCCAATCCCAGTCTTCCTTTTTCTTCCTACATATGAGTGTATAATAAAAAGGTTTGAGAAGACCACTGGCACTAATCCACACATTACTGAATGTGTGAAGAAAGCTTACAATATGTTTACCCAGTTTTGTGAGGTGTTTTATATGTCAGTTTTGACATGCTCTTTCAGTCCCTGTCCACAATTACCATTCTTTTTCTTCATGTGCACGGAACTAACAAATCTGGAAGATTTTTATAAGTTTTCCACTAATTATTTCATTGTGCAACTCTTAGTGCAATTCTTTTCCAGCACTCCTTTCCAGAACTGGATTTGATTCCATGAAAGCAGTCTTCTACACCTGACAGAAAGGATGCCATTCTGAAAAAAAATACAAGCAGTACATACAAAAAGTCTTCTTCCAAGAAGTAGGTCTGACACATTCAGGATGCTTCCTTGCCTCTTCTCTCACTATAGCCTAAAGATGAATCTTCCTTTAATGTACCAGTTCCACACTAAATACTTCAGATAAATGAAACACAAACATACTTTAAAACCACATATGAAGGGTCACACATGCACAAGTTTTACCCCGTGGAGTGGTCTGACCGAGTAACGTGTGCCCCCCCAGCAATGCAAAGCAATCTAATGCAGCAACCCACAGTGAGCTGTCTAGACCAGGGCACACGCAAAAGTGACACATTCCAGATTTAAAGTACTGCTATAAAATCATCTGGTATTAACAGAATTCAAAAATGAAGACACAGCCTGGTGCTCTTAATCTGTAACAGCCATAGGGATCATTGAAGTCATTTCACAGGAAGATGAGCCCTAAATTATTTTGGAATATCTTGAACAAAGATCAAACACCCTTTCACTCTCTCCAGAGATGAAGCATGATTCACTGGAGAAAACAATGACCCTTAACACTTAAAGCACCATCTAAAAACAAGTAGCTTCATTCTATGCTAACATAATAATTAAGGGACATGCAAGTTTGGTGAGAGCTGCTGAAAGAGCAAGATCCCATAGGTAGGACTTTGGCAGCTCTGGGAACACCCATAGGGAAATGCACTGTACCAATACACTTGGAGCATACAGTACTTAATGATCGTATTTTATGCAGGTTCATCTTTCAACCACATCCGCATTTCTCCTTTATATTTAAAACATATCACCACAAACAAATTAATATTGCCAGCATTGATTATAATAAAGAATCATAACAAAAAAAAAAGTGTATTTTAGCATTTTTTATTATAGGCTTGGCTAATGGCAGTACATAGAATATAACAGATTTTTGTACCAAGAGCAAGTCATTTTTGCTACCAACTATAAAGCTCTGCAGATTCAAAAGTATTTTGACTCCTAAAATAAAAACCGTAACACTGCTGTAACAGAAAAAGAACTGTAGCCAGTTCAGCAAGCCACCAAACATCATCTACCTTTTATCTCCAAATCTTTCTTGTACCCAAGTCTGTCTTCTACCAGTAGCTGAGTTTGTCTGAAACAGAATCTGAGAAAGGTAGTCTCACTTTTCATGTCTCACCATGAAACCACTAATTGCAAGACCATCACAAGAAAAGTGAAGAGGAAAAGACTTGGGAAGAAGAAGCAATTAGCTGTCTTAAGTATTTCAGCTAAAATGGCAAGTGCCATAAACTTGCTTTTTCCTATTACAAAAAAAAAAAAAAAAAACAAAACACAAAACCAAAACAAACCACATACAAAAATATTTCTCCTGCTAGAATTTGTAGATCAAAAATTATTTGCCTAAGAATCAAACAGAATACTATATCACGTATCTATTAAAATATTTCATCAGGATAAATCAAAGAATAAGACATTGCCTAAAATAATTCCACAGGTAGTGACCTAACAGGACTAAATGTGTGGACAATCTGCTTTTGTTCCCATGTTAGAAATACAGAAAAAAAACCTATCAAACCAACATATACAGAGAGTTACGTGCACAACCAATCCCCCTTTGCGTACATTTTAGATTTCACAGTTATTTTTCAAGTACAGGTTCATAGTACTATTGCAACTTACCATACCCTACCAAGCTTATAGGTGAAAACACAATGTCCCAGAGTTTCTCTCCTTGGCAAAGCGGACAGCATCTGAAGCATGCTGTGTTCAAAACATTTAACGGAGATACCAGACAAATAGCTTAAAAGTGGACAACTGCTGCATTATCAGAAAAAAAAACAGATTTGTGGCAACTGAAGAACAGACTTCACAAAGTATTCGATGACTTAAGTTTATAGTAAGTTCTTTTGGTAAATTTATGACAACCAATTCACAAAAATATATCAAAAGATTTAGAAATAAATAAGGTGTTGTGGAGTGTTTTCTAACAATACTGCCACATTACTTTGTTTCTACACATGCTTTCCAAAAAGCAAGACAAGAACTTAGAAGGGCATGCTTTTCCATCTAAGTTTTATATGTAAATATTTGACAAAATGGGACTTAACACTTCTGTGCACCTCAACATACAAAATGGTTCTCATTTTCACTTTTGTCAAGGTTAGGGAAGGTCAGATGAGTTCTGTAAAACTTTGACAGTAATTGCTTTTGAGAAGAGAACTGTAGCTCCCTAGCGAAGGCTATGATGCAGGATTTCACTTCACATTTTTAGAAAGATTCAAATACAAAACAATTCATCAACAGTAGTTTCAGGCAGGTAAAACTTTCAGTTGCTTAGCAGGTTTATATTTAATCTAGCCACTTAAGTACCACTGGAATTATACATTAGCTGTATAAATCCTATTAATTTTTTCAAAGAAACATTAAAAAAATTGTATTTTTTGTGCAGTCAAAATTGTGCAGTCAGAGCTGCACCTGAGCTCAAAGAGAGAAAAATCGCAATTCTATCTATTTATTAGCTGTTCCGATAACAACATTTTGTAACAGATCAGATTCAGAAATCTGATTGCTGGCTTTATCAGAAGTAGTAGAAAAACCAACCACCGTGTATTACTGCTTACTCTACCAGCTACCACCTATGTAGCTGTATACTATACCTGTTATTACAGACTGCAAATACAATACCAGACATGATATGTAGTAGAAGTCCAGCCAAGCTAAAAGACAATCTCCTTTACTATCAGTGTTAAGGAAAGTGACCTCGGCCTAAAAAAACCCAAAGGTGTAACTTATCAGAGTCACTTCTGAAGTAATACTGCTAACTCCATCTTGGAGCAAGACCTTAAAATACAATTTGCATTGATCCTGTCAGGCACAGATCACTTTAAAAAAAAGAGAAGTGTGCTAGTATATATTTTATACTACAATTAACAGTTTTCAATGCCCTAAAAATCATATGAAAATACTCATTAGGAATTACAGAATTTCTTATGCATTTGGATATAGGAAATACCCGTGCATAGAAAACTACTCTTTGGGGTTAATTTAACAGTATCAGCATTATTCAAGTTTGTTTATCTACAGTAATGCCAGAAAATAGCAGGACTGATTTGTGCTAACCTACAAGAAACTCTTAAAAATTATCTGCAATAGAGTAAGAGATTTTAGGCAAACAATAAAGAGTATATGTCCCTCAAGGTTAAATCTGAAGGAAATAATGCCTGTCATATAAAACACAGTGTGTCTCTTAAAGAGGCATTTCCTCTTATTTCTTTTGTTAAGACACAAGGCATGCTTGAATTTTAATTTGATACTTGCAGAGATCAAGGAAATCATCTGCACTGAGCAGAGACAGAAAAAGGGCTGATGGTCTCACAGACACACACCTGTAAACACTGCAAAAAAATATAAAATTAAGCTTGCAAGGATCTCTAGTGAGGTGATTTACATGCCACTGAGCAAGGTATCATTGAGAGCTGTTTATTTGTAAATGTAATACAAAATTAAAAGCAGGGAGCTAATAAGCCATATTAAAAAAAATAATTATCTAACACCGTATCAGGCTAGAAAAGTTTCAATGTCTATTTTGTATCCGTAATACAATGGGAAGTTGAAAATAAGCTCAATATAAGAATTACTAAACAAAAACAAAGTCAAATGCGTATAATATATAAAATACTGACTGCCTACATGTTATGAAATACATATCACAAGAGTTACCACAATGCATTTCCACGTTAAACTCTAAAGCAAACTCCAAGTCACATGTTGAACGAAAGGCATCCTTTCTGGTACGCCATCACTGCAATTGAACTCCAGAAGGTCTCCTTTAAGTCAGGGTATAAAGTAATCTAAAAACAAGACGGAAAAATACAATTTAAGATCAGCTATCTTCTTACAGTTAGAAACCTGAAAAAACTGCAACCATTTTAAAAGTCACAATGAAACAATGACTTCATCATGAGTTTGAGAATCACCTGCTTACACAATTTCAAAGACTCTTTCCGTGATTGTTGTCAGCATATATTGTACTGACTTTCTGGAAAAATTGAATATATATAGATATACACACATACACACACACACACAGAGCCACACTAATGCTTAGTTTGGCTCCAAGCCATTTCACTTCACAAAGAGTAGTTAAACCTTAGAAATTAAAACTAAGACTGAAACCTATGTTTCAGTCTTATGAAACATATGTATGAAACATCTTGTAAACATTTTTCCAAAACTTCTTAATACCAACCACAATAATGAGTAGTTAAAAGAAAAACCCTTTAAGTGGCTATTTGAACATCTTACCAAAGACTTTATACATGGTGCCCATGAACTGCACTGCTGTCTCCTTCTCCACTTTGCATCTGCATCTGCATCTGTGCCTGCATTCTCGCAATCATCTCCTGCATGCGACGAAGCTGGAAAAGTAGCACAGAAGAATCCTTTAGCCTAATCTCACCTCAGAATGTGACTCTCTGCTGCCACCACACAATTATTTATATTATAGAGGGAACACGTATCTGCATTATCTTTATCTGATGGGTAGCAATCTCAGGTTATGGCATCTTGTACTGCTCTTCTTCATCCATCAAGAGGCTGGAAATTTACTCACTGAAATAAGCAGGCTTTATTATTGTAATTTGGGATGAGATTTTAAGCATCCCTAAATGGAAGCCTTTGCTTCCTCTGAAGTTAAATGCATAAAAATGATGGTGCTGAAGTGCTGAACAAACACTTGCAGTTGCTAAAGATTATCACCAGAAAATAAGCAGCTTGTTTATGTCCCTCCAAAGTACACCACTATCTGTCACTAAAAAAAATTGTCAGGATTACTTCCCAGCTCCCTTGCTGGTGATGTCTAGGTGGAAGCAAGTATTACAGGCAAATCATCCAAGGACATATAAGCATTATTAAAAATGGCTGAAGCTAATTTTAGAACACTGCAACATTTAAACACAGGGTAATCACGTAACTCAGCTACTAAGATTAATTCAGCCATGTTGCATGTACAATACTTCAAATTCTTTTATCGTACCCAAATCTGACAGGTGGGAAGTCAACCTCACTACTGAAATACATTTGAGTGTCTTTGCCTCTATGCACCTACACTTCAAACTCAAACTAAACTGTTAAGCTTAACAATGAAAAGCTAAACCTGTGAAATGTTTACACTACTCTTTTTCATATTCCTTGAAACAATGACACTTTTCATTTTTACTCTCATTATCTTTTGGGACTTGGGTAGCCACTAAGACCACTAGTAGAAGACTGAGCGTCTGCTGGTGCTAGAGCAGTCCAAAAAGTCCACCTAACTCAGCCTTCTCACTGACACTGGCTATTAGCAAATGCATCTAAGACCCTGACAGCAGGGTGCACACACCCAGTATTTCCTGACATATGCTTTCAAACTCTAGAAATCTGTCAGTTCTGAACTTGCCAAACCAAAAAAATTCTACCTTTGTGTTTAGTGAGCACATTCATGGAGAAAGTAGAACTCTCCAGTCTCTCAGCATTTTTGAGCTTATCTGCATACTTGCTATGCACAAAATTCCATGCTAATGAGTTCCACAATTTACAGACTGTCTTAAAAGTATCTTTTCTATTTGAAATCAGCCACCTATTAATCTCATTAAATGTGACCTGTTTCTTGTATAGTAGATTCCCATTCATCCTGCCATCTATGATTATGTAAGCCCCTTACTATATCCTTCCCTTCTGCCATCTACTTCCAACAAGGACATTAACCTAATCTCCCCTTGTACAGGACCTGCTTCAGATCTCCACTTCAGCCTTTCTGCCTACTTTTTGCTATTCGTTGTACTTTTTCTAGTCTTGGCTATATCGTTTTTGGGTTAGGGGGACAATGAAAACAGTATTAGAGCTATGCCTTATGGATTTATCATAATGGCAGAATGAGAATCTCTTTCTTTCTTTATTCCTGACAATTCCTACCATTTTTCCCTCCTTTGCTACACAGCTGAACTAACTTTTTTCCAGTCTGCAATTGCTAACTTTAGAACCTTTACTCATGTGAGCACGGCTCTCCCTCCAACATGCATTACATTCACTGCTGATTAGTACAACGGAATCGGGCATTTTACCAGATTCCACCTGTTCCAATAAACCAGTATCCTGAGACTCCTCTACACCTCTTCGCATTCTGTTTTGTTACTGCACCTTGAATAACTTTATATTAGAAAATTCTGCCTTTTCCTTCAGAAATAACCAAGATCATGTAAAACATTTGACCTAAAGTAGCGATAAAAGAATAAAAATTCCCCTATGACAAGAGTTCTGTCATCACATGTCATCTTACTTCAGCTTCTTTTTCAAGCAGAATCTGGTCTTTATTCACTTCTTCATCTTCTATCTTCCTAAAACAAGATGAATATTGTTCAATAACGTGATACATTCTGGATTTTGAACTTCCAAAGAATGCTTTGTTGACAAAAATCGAGGCTCTTAGAACACACCTTATATGTCAGGGTTTCATAATACAAACAAATTTCATTGAAACACATTCTCCACATAGCTGCAATTCATATTTTTATTTTTAAATTATTTTTAAGACATCAATTTATCCCTTAGTCCTTCATAAAGTTATGCCCAGAACAAGTATAAACCATTCTAGCTATGACTTTAAAACATGACAGATCTTTACATGTAGGTATCAATAAAAACTATTTCTGATCAGTATTCAAGTATAGCAGTTTACCTGAGCATAACATTATCTTAACTGATTGCAATTTGAGTACCACACAGATATAGCAAATTCAGAAATACTGCAAACACATACTTAATTCTTCTCTTTCATTGGTGCAATAAATCATTATAACTAAATCAAAATCTAAGTTCAAGGTACTGCTGGACAAGATGTTAACAAAAATATGAGGCAACATGTAAAATAACCAGTGCTCTTAAGAAATTCTGTACCCGTAAACCTGGCTACCTCCAGGCAGAACCTTCCTTTGATGCAGTTCTAGCCCATCTCTATCTTCATGAACCATGTTTGCTACCAAAGATATAAAAGGCTCATAATCAAAACCATAGAAGTAACACAACCACTGTACATATCTGGAATCCTTCCAATTGGAGGAACCCTTTATCCTCTGCTCCACTTAAGACTTTGAAGCTTGATTATTTTTCTAGTATAGTCACTAGTTTTGTTTTTTTTTCTAAGTCCAAAAGATTTCTTTTGTATAACATGTTGAAGTATGGTACAAACATTGATTACTCCCATCAAAATTAAGCAGCAAATGCTTTCAATCAGTATTTCAGCACTTTTGCTTAATTGGGATGTTCCAATTTTACATTGAGAGACCAAACATAAGAATATTTTTATATACTATATTTTCAAGATTACTTACCACTTTGCTAATAGATTTCTCCTATTCCCTGTTGCAATGGGGAAGATCTAATCACGCAAGTGCCATCAAAAGTGCAAAGTGAACAAACTGATGCTTGTTAAAAGGTTAACAGAGAAATAGATCGCCAAAAAATCCTCTGTGCCCAAAAACCTCTAAGAACATTAGCGAATACAGTAAACAAACACTTAATTGCCAAGCACTGCTGGTGAGGTAGGTGCAAGTTTGAAATAAATTCACCACAAACTACCCTCACTTACAGTAAACTTAACTACATTCTAGCAGCACTTCAGAAATGTGAAAACAAAGATATATAGGCCACTTAACTAGACAAGATACAAAAACATGTTTTAGTTTCACAAAGAAAGATACCCCAACTTAACAGTAACTTACTCTCACAGGTCCTTGGCAGAGGCAACTTTAAATCCTCCAAAAACTGGTAATCATTATTTTAACTCTGGATGACCTTAGGTAACATTACTTCTTAAACTTTTGTACATGCCTGTTGGATAACAGGCACCAGAACTCAGCAATAAAATTTTTTTTTTTTTTTTTAGCTTGAACTTCAGAAGACAGGATTTAAAGGTTAGGGGAGGAGAGCATGTCAGCTTGCCTGAAGGGAAAACTGGACTTGTAGGCCAATGCTACAGGCAGAGACAAACTCCTTTTCCTGAAAACTGACTAGGCATGTGACAAAATCTATGTCAACAGCATAATGGAAAAAGCTTTGCAAAATATATCAAAACCACTGAAATGTGCAATCATGAAACCCTCTAGTGGCTGACATAAGAGAAGCAACTGAAAAATCTAAACCAGGAAACACTCAGTTTTCAACAAGAACTCACAAACTCAACTTCACAAACCCTGCTATTTTAGTTAAAAACAGGGTGTTGCGCCTGTCTCTCTTACCAGGAAAGCTGTGCCCTACCCACCACAGCTCAAAATAGGGTTGAAAGACATTATCCTGTGACTGCTATGCAAAGAAAATTATTTATTTTATACCATGTTTAATAAAGCACTGCAGAAGGACTTGAGTTTCTTTTTCTAAAGACACAGTCCAAATATTCCAGTAGTTAATTCTGAAAAAAAACCTTTAACATATCAGCACTGACGTAACTGGCAGATTTTTGAAGACAACATTTATCATAGGCATCTGCTCTACTTATTTACTTCAAACATTCCAATCCAACTGTGTTCAAGCCTTAAAACAAAGCAGAGATCTAACTATACCCTTTTAATGTCACAACCGTCTCTTCAGATTTACGTAATACTTTTTCTTACACTCAGTGTAAGCTGGTTGACTGAACTTGGTGTTGACTGGAGCTATGGAGCTGTCCGTGATCTACCAAATCCAAGCAATGAAATGGTAGGAGAGACAGAGAGAGACCAAAAATAAATTCAAAATAGGAAGAAACAGCATGTAACCATAAGATAACAACCTGCCGCCTTGTTTGAGCCTCTCAGAGCGGAAGTTCTCATAGTGAAGATCCTGGGTCACCTCCTGAAGATCTTGCATGTGGGTGCTGGAGGAAGAAAAATAATTAAAACATACTGGCGTCACATCGGCTTGCTTAACCAACTCTCACATTCAACGCTGTATTGGGTCAACGTGTTCAGCATGTACACCCATTTAACATGCTAATTTAAAACCTAATTTAAGGTAAATTGGTGCAATAAAAGACACATAGAGAGACCACCTCAGACCCTGAGGCAGCCCTGACATAAGCTGTCCTCCTGGGTGAGGAGTTTGATGAAGCAGCGCTGGGCAGGGGAAGCAGAGTAGCAAAGCCTGAAAAAAATCAACAAGTGGAATTTTGAAGTCTACTCCTTTGCAGATATATATCTACATATAGATATATTTAAATAAGCACAAGGAGTGAAGCAACCTGTTTTATGTTCTTGGGGATCTGAATAGCAATACAACATTGTGTTCAAGAACAGAATTAGATAAAAGATTATTTTCACAGAATCACTGAGTAATTCAGATTGGAAAAAACTCATGCAGCCTATGTGGTCCAGTCCCTGCCTAGGCCTAAACCGGCTAGATCAAGGTTGCTCATGGCCTTTTCGAGACAAATTCTGAATGTCTCCAAGGATTTCACAACCACTTCAAACCCCCATTATGGTGTTTGAGTATCTTCCTGGTGATTTTTTTTTTTTATACTACAATTTAATTGGAATTTTCTAACTTACATTAACATGGTCCTCAGCTTCAGGAAGTCATTGTGTTCTGGGTTCTCCACTTCAACCACACCCCATGGGTAGAGTCGACCTCTAACTTTTTTACCTTTGGCTTCAATGAGTTGATTGGATCCCACTACACAAAACGGAATGCTGGCCTGAAAGCCAAAATTGCAAAAATTACCAATAATGAACGAGAACAAACAACTCAAAGAACAACTCTTGTTCTGCTCAGCACTGCATATTATGGTAATAAGTTTGTAATGCTTTTAATATGAAGCTGTAAAAAAAAAAAAAAAAAAAAAAAAGCCATTGTTACTCTTGTCTACCAGATAGAGGAGCCTGGGCACAGAGACACAGTGACTCACTGAAGGTCTCATTGCAGGTGACACAGTGACTCACTCAAGGTCTCATTGCAGGTCACAGTATGAATCTTGTTCTAAAGCTGCCTGAGCAGTACGAAAAGATACAGTATATTATCCACATATGTAACCTATGAAACCAGTCATACCTTCAGGAGTCTGGTCTGCTCTTTAAAATCTTCATCCTCATCTGATTCAGCATCAGGCAGGTGATAAATCTTGATGCCATGCTCTTCTATTTCATCCAGAATCTGAGATTTTATAATATAAGAAATTGAGATAATATACATGTAAAGTCAGTAATTTTAAATCTTAAAGTAAAATTACTTAATGAGTTATACACAATCTCTTGAGAAATTTGGGCCTGTCTTACCGATCCATATTACTTGGCAAGTATTTGTTTTTAAACACTATATTTCTTCATGATATTCAACAACTATTTGCCACAGACTTTCAGACAAACAATAGTGTTGAAATCTGGACTGGATCAAGTGTGCCTTCTGGCAAGTTAATTCTAACACTTCTTTCTAAATTTCATAGCTGTTATTAACTCATGATGGTTTGTTGCATTTTTCCCCCCTCAGCAAATACAGCATCAAGTCCTGCAAGACTGAATGTGTTAAAGGGTCTTGCCTACAGAAGAAGGAACTGGAATGTATTAGAAGAGGGTGACATAGGGGAAGAAAAACAACCCCAAAAATCAGAAAAATCTCTGAAAATCCTATTTTTCAATCCTCAGAATTCTGAGTAAAAAAGTACATGCACATCACAGATGCAGATCCTGTCTCTGCTTTGGGACTGATTAAACAGGTAAGGAAGCAATTACCATTAGCAAATGCATTTAAATATTTTTCCAAAGTTTCAAAATTCACTCATAATGTAATTGTAAATGCAGCCAATCTGCCATTTCGCAGGCAACATTTTAAGGACAATTTCTCAGTTAAATACATAACAAAGGATTCTACAAGATATCAAACTACATATTAAATAATGTCACACTGTGCATGAGATTATATTTTTCTTGGCTAGGACAGAGTAAGTTTGAATGAGAATGCCCCTCTCTTTAGCAACCATGCTGCTATAATCAAAGTACGACATTTTTCTGCAAGCTACAAAAAGACTTACCCTTTTCTTTAGTCGTTCTCGCTCTTTCAGAGAAAGCGTATCTGCTTTTGCAATCACTGGTACAATATTTACTTTGTTGTGTATGGCCTTCATAAACTCAACATCCAGAGGCTTAAGGCTAAAATTAAAATACGGAAAAAGTTAAATTTATTTTTAATCTAAATTACCAATTTATTTTCACACCACTGTAGATCTCTCTCCTTACACAGAAAGAACACACCCAATTAACTCCAGCAGTTCTAGTACTTCCTTAAGTAATGGCAATCTGATTCTGAAAATTTAAGTCAACAGGCAGAAACCAACTCCCCAAAGTAAACTAATTTGAAAAATAAAATGACAGAGAAACACCTACCCATGACCAAACGGTGAAATGAAATAGAAGCAGCAATGAACCCGGTTATCTATGATATGCCTTCTGTTCAAACCACTCTCATCATGCAGATATCGCTCAAACTGCTCATCAATGTAAGATATTATGGTCTTAAAACTGTAAAATAAATATGGATTCAAGAAATCATGCTCGTTCCCAAATGGTCAATAATTTTAGTGATGTTTCAAAGGTAATATTAAAACACCAAGACATCCTGCTGATAGACAAAAATTAATTTACTGGTGCTGTAAGACTGTAGAGTAAAGAGCACGTATCTTAAAATTTCACTTGAATTCCAGAATAACAAACTACTATGCATATTTAATCTTTTTATATTAAGATAAAATGTACATACATATAACACACAACTTCTACAGCAGATTTCTCTTGGGTTAGTATTTATCTTTTGACTAGTATTAATTACACATGCTCAAGATAATCTAAGCGTCTTGTTCCAAACTGATTTAAATTCATAGAATGGTTTGGGTTGAAAGGGACCTTTAAAGATCATCTAGTCCAACCCCCACTGCCATGGGCAAGGACATCTTTCAGCAGGTCAGGTTACTCAAAACGCTGTCCAACCTGATCATGAACACCTCCTGTGATGGGGCATCCACAGCTCCCCCGGGCAACCTGTTCCAGTGTCTCACCATCATCATTGTAAAAACTTCTTCCTTATGTCCAACTTAAACCTACCCTCTCTCACTTTAAAACCGTTGCCCCTTGTCCTGTTACTACAGGCCCTGGTAATAAGTCTCTTTCCATCTTTCCTATAAGCCCCTTTTATATATTGAAAGACGTTAGTAAGGTCTCCCTGGAGCATTCTCTCCTGTAGGCTGAACAACTCCAACTCTCTCAGCCTTTCTTCACAGGTGTTCCAGCCCTTGGATCATTTTCCTGGCCCTCCTCTGGACCTGCTCTAACAGGTCCACGTCAGTCTTGTGCTGGGGGTCCCAGAGCAAGTCTCACAAGAGCAGTGTAGAGGGGGAGAATCACCTCCCTCAGCCTGCTGGCCACGCTTCTTTTGATGCAGCCCAGGATATGAATGGCTTTCGGGGATGCAAGCGCACATTGCCAGCTCATGTCCAAGTTTTCATCCACCAGTATCCCCAAATTCTTCTCTGCAGGTCTGCTCTCAACCCATTCATCTCCCAGTCTGTATTGATATTGAGGATTTCCCCAACCAACGTGCAGGACCTTGCACTTGGCCTTGTTGAGCTTCATGAAGTTTGCATGGGCCCATTCCTAAAGCCTATCAAGGTCCCCCTGGATGGCATCCCTTCCCTCTAGTGAATCAACTGCACTACTCAGCTTGGTGTCATCTGCAAACTTGCTGAGGGTAGGCTCAATTCCACTATGTCATTGATGAAGTTATTAAATAGTATCGGTCCCAGTATGGACCCTTGAGGGACACCACTCTTTACTGGATTCCATTTAGACTTTGAGCCATTGACTGTAACTCTGTGGATGCAGCCGTACAGCCAATTTCTTATCCATCTAACATCATCCATCAAACCCATATCTCTCCAATTTACAGGCAAGAATGTCATGGGGGACCATATGAAAGGCCTTACAGAAGTCCAGGTAGATGACATCAGTAGCTCTTCCTTCACCTCCATCACAGAAGGCCACCAGATTAGTCAGGTATGATTTGCCCTTCGTGAAGCCATACTGGCTGTGTCCAATCACCTCCCTGTCTTCCATATGTTTCAACATATCTTCCAGGAGGATCTGTTCCATGATCTTACCAGACACAGAGGTCAGTAGTTCCCAGGGTCCTCCTTTTTACCCTTTTTAAAAATGGGTGTGACGTTTCCATTTTTCCAGTCACTGGGGACTTTGCTCGACTGCCATGACTTTCAAAATATAATGGAAAGTGGCTTGGGAACTACATCTGCCATAGATAACCCAACAAGATGGGATGACTTGTTGGGTCCCATGGACTTATGTACGTTCAAGTTCCTCAGGTGGTCTTGAACCTGATCTTCACTTACAATGGGAGGGACTTCATTTCCCCAGTCCCTGCCTTGACGTTCAGGGTCTTAAGAGATGTGAGAAGAGGGATTACCATTGAAAACTGATTGCCATTAATCTCGAGATTATTTCTTAGTACTTAAAATGTAAACTTCTCAAAAAAACCCAATCAATCAAACCCAAAGATGATGAAAATGCACTTAAAAATGAAGCACAGAATCTAAGAATGCTCAAATGAATGTGGACAAGATCTAAATGTGGATTTTTACTTGCACTAAAGACTAGATGAGTTACTTTCTCAGAGTATAGTTGAATTTCTTGTGTCCCAGTGGTTCCATTGCTTTTTGACTATAAAAAAAAAAGTCAAGGTCAATGTCCACTCAAAACTCTTACAAATTTAAGAAAGTTAACTAAAAAAAAAAACATAAGCAAAATATCTGTATCACAAAGCTTATTTCAAGTTGTGTGGAAGTTATTGATGCCTCTTTAAGTTTATCTAAATGAACACGTAACACTTAAATTAAGCTTCCTGAACATTAGAAAACACGCCTATCTCGCCAAAAATCACACCTCAAATTCAACACTTCACATAACACACAAAAAAAAGGTAAGATAATGACTTAACCGTATAATCACTTTGAATCATTGGAATGGAAGTGTTTAAAAGAGCTAGGCTGGCCACTTGGGCCATCCTACTTTGAACTGCGTATCATTATTAATATAGCCCCACTTCAGTTACTTATTCTCACCCCCAGGACAAATATGAAATGGATGTCAGTCTTCATACATATATCAATATACACTCTGTGTACATACCAGTCTCGACAATTGATAGCATCTCCATATCCTGGTGTATCTACAACCGTCAGACGTAGTTTCACACCCCTCTCTTCAATTTCAACTGTTGAGGCTTCAATCTGCACAGTGCGTTCAATCTTTTCTAAAAGACAATAAACTTGATCTTTCAGAATAGAATTTATTAGATTATGTCATTTTGAGATAAGCTCAGAAGATTAATTGGCAGATGCAACAGTATAAATGTTGTTTCAGGGATTACCTTCTAAGCCCTGATAACAGCAAGACTCTGTACTTAAATTCTTCAGATTTTGTTAGATTATTTGAGATTTCCTACTGTTCTTAAATATAATGTAGAAACTAGGGCAAAAGTGACTGAGAAAAACTGTAAATAATCAGCAATTTGGAGAACAATACTAAATTATATGTAATGGATTTTTTTCCTAAGGTTGGAAGTGATAAGTACTCGTCAGCTAACATAATAAATTATTAAAGCAAGTCATTCAACAAGTAGCAAAGAGGGGAAAAAACTAGCATCTTCCTCTACTTTCTTAGAATATTCTCTTTCATTGGATTATTGTATGCCTTGCTAACAGAATGAAAAAGGGACAAGGGACTGAAGAAAAAGAGGTGAAGTTCACATTCTCTAAATATCAAGCCAAAGCAAAGGAATCAAGTTGCAAGTCCTAGCAGGCATAAACAATGCATATGTTTAGAATTGCAATAGATTAAAAATTGAAAAAGTTTCTGATTGTTTTAGTTGATTGTTTATCTTACTGTGACACGATGACATTTTTTTAAGCTAAAGAAGGAATCAACTTTCTAGGTGCCAATATGAATACACCCGAGGACTAAACCAACAAAGACCCCATACACATCCTGGGTACAGAGGGAACCAACTGTATCAAACAGTTCAAGTATAAGGAAATACATCAGAAATTACTACAGCTAGAAATCACTACTGGCTGTTACTAAAATCCAAAGATAAAAGCATTCAACTCCAAAAATCATCAAGAACAGAGAACTAGAACAAAGGTGTGCTTACCAGCAGCTCCTGGGATTATCCTTTCTGGGTAGAGATCTGTCAAGAAGAGGCTGTTTATTAATGTAGATTTCCCCAATCCAGATTCACCTGTGATTCAATATAAAGATAAATTCAACATATTTACATAATTAAGTTCAACTGTATCCAGACAGTATCATCTGACTATACATTTTTTCATGTTAAATGTAAATCTTATAATTTAAAAATTTACAGCTTATAATTTTGTATTAGAAAAGTTTGCACAAGAAGGTTGAATAACAATTTTTACATCTCAGCTTTATAATGCACTTTCTCAGAGCTTTCTCTGATTATTTGTAATTAAATCTGCTAGTCAAGTGGAGTTCTGATCAATTTAGACTTAAAATTTCCCATTTCATGTCTCCTGATTTTTTCAAGGCATGTTTTTCTGCTATCACTCCAGAATGTGAAAGATCATACACAGTGAGACGCTAGATCCTGCCCAGGCTGTATCATTCTGCTGAAGCAGAATGTGTCCAAAGAAGAGCAACAAAGCTGGTGAAGGGTCTGGAGCACAAGTCTTATGAGGAGCGGCTGAGGGACCTGGGGTGGTTTAGTCTGGAGAAGAGGAGGCTGAGGGGAGACCTTATTGCTCTCTACAACTACCTGGAAGGAGGTTGTAGCGAGGTGGGGGTCGGTCTCTTCTCCCTAGTAACGAGTGATAGGACGAGAGGAAATGGCCTCAAGCTGCGCCAGGGGAGGTTTAGGTTGGATATTAGAAAAAACTTCTTCACTGAAAGGGTGGTCAGGCATTGGAACAGGCTGCCCAGGGAAGTGGTTGAGTCTCCATCCCTGGAGGTATTTAAAAGAAAGGTAGATATGGTGCTCGAGGACATGGTTTAGTGGTGGACTTGGCAGTGATAGGTTAACAGCTGGACTCGATGATCTTAAGGGTCTTTTCCAACCTTAACCATTCTATGATTCTGTGATTCAGTTCAAACAACAAAAAAGGCATTCCTGAACTTCTGCACAGCTAGCCATCATAAAGTATGATTTATTTCTGCTTTTTATGCTAATATGGCAAACAAGAACCCAGGGGAAGAGGAATATGATATATAGCTACTGAGCATACACACAGAGCAATTTTTTCACTGATGAAATTAGGGATTACCAAAGTGAACCATAAATATATTTTTGTTCTAGGGCTACTGACTGAGCCATGAGGAAAGTTCGAAAGCCAACTAATTAGCTAAAGATCAAGATCTTAATCAGAACAAATGCTCACGACATAAAAAAAGACCAGCAACTCGAAGTGCTCAGTACCTGAATTCACTGAACAAATCCATTTCTAGAATTTCGGTTTTATTTCAGGTGTTGATAGAATTAATTAAAAAAATTAGATGTTAAAAATGATGGGCCACATGGTCCCTCTGAGTAACACAGACTATTCTGCAATAGGAGTCTGACAAAAATATCTGAACAAAAGAAAAAAGAGATGGAATTATTTTTTAAATAAAGATTTGACTAGGAGATGCCAGTTTATAATGCCTTACAGAATGTATCTCTCAAGATCAGATTTTACCAGTGCAGCCTTCACCAGTGAAAGAGACATGCAGCCACAGTAACTCAACAGTCACATGGCATCATTTCAGCAAAACCAAAAGAAGTATGATTTTAACCAGTGGCACATTCCATACTTTCAGTCTGGCTAAATATTATATGTAAAACAAATCAGTTTTCATAGTCACTGTCAAGAATTAATGAAAAGAGTAGTTATTCTAACTACTGACCACAGTAGTTAAAGAGTTTAATGAAATAACTATTTAGATAAAGTCATAGCTTAATAATGAGAATGAATATGAAATTGTTAATAAATTCAAGTGGTTAGGATTTCTTTGGAAGCAACACAGCCAAGCAGCCAAATTGTTATAAACCCAAGCTCATATTTTCACAAACTACAATAAACAATAACAGAAAAAACAATGCAAAGAAGAAAAATCATTGATTAGGACTCTGTCAGTGCAGATAACTTTTAAAGAAGCATTCTCCTGCTCACAAATTAAGAAGCATGGCAACTTAATGAAGAATAATAGTTCAATACAGGCATTGTGATATAGCCCACAAGAGAACATACTTAAACCCCATGCATATTTCAAGAGAAAGAATTCACATTCCAAACTGTTGAAATAATCAACAATTTAAAGCACAGTTTATTTTATCTTACATCGACTGCCTCCGTCTGCTAGTGTATCTTAAAATATCACTCCAAATTTTCAATTAAATTACTTTTCTCCAAGTTTTCTTCCTGTAGTTTTCATTTATCCCTTAGAATACTGGCAGGCAATGACTGTAAAGTTAAATTTTACTCCGAGACATGCGTGGGGTTAATTGCCATTCTGTTACTCTGATACCATGTCATTTCCCTCCTATTTTCTCCTTCACAAAAAGCTAGAAATGACTTCTCGGTCTATGTAACTTTACAGAGCTTTCTGCCAGAACTGTTTCACATAGCACTATTTGCAATTAATCTCAAAGTGATCTGGAAATTAAGTTTAGCTGCAGCAGAGAAAGCTTATCTTTTGTTTCTCAGAACCGCTCAGATTTTTAGGATTACTGAACAGTAAATTTTGAAGAGTTACAGTAGATACCATAATTTGAACCATCTGCTTATAGTTTGGCTTTACCCTTAGATTCTATAAGATATCCATTATATTATCCTAAGCAAATCCAATGAAAGATACAGTAAACAACTATGACAGAATTCTCAGAAGACAAAAATAAGGGCCAACTCTGTCCAACACTGAACTACAAAAGACAGAAACGGGATAAAAGCAATGCTAGGGCTGTCATTTGGCAAAACTAATGAAAGGTTTGAGGATAGACTCTTTCTGTAACTACTGGAATCCAAAACAATTAAGAACTTAAACACCTGCTATCATGTACCGCCTCACCTCTCCTGCTCATTTCCACTGTGATCTCTCTTGGACAAATCTAACACATAAATGGGATTTACTTCTTGTGACACCAGGTAATAAAGAACCTAAGTCTATTAGGGTTACTTTTTGCAAAAGCCTATTTTAAAAGTGAGAATTACAGAGCTGAAACATCAAAACTCAGTTACAGCTCCCAAGCAGAGTGACCAGGAGAGATATAAAAGAAGCCCAAGCCTACTTAATTTGCAAAAATAACACCAGCTTCTCAGAGGATCAAGGTATTTCTGCAGACACACTAGATTTTTCTTTCCATTCCAGATACCAACACAGATTGTCAATGAAATATTGAATAGAATTAAACTTTAAACTATAACTGCTAACAGAAAATCAAGATCAGTTTAAGACATAACAGCCCACATCAAAACCAACTAATCCAATTCTCATTCTTCTCTTACAAGAGTATTTAGAAGGGGTGGAAAGACCAGAGTTCAGATTCTTTTGAGCTACAGGAGCATAAAGAACATTTTAAATAGAATAGTCTCCTTAATACTATTATCTTAACCAAAACACACAAGCAAATAAAGATTGTATTCAAATGCAAAAACAGTTTTAAACTATATTTTAAATTGAATGCTTGAATCCTGTAACACAGAAGAGAAGGAGGGAAGTAACAATCACTGGAGTGCATGACAGAATTTCTTCACTTCACCCACAAATTTATTAATGTATTCAAACATGGTTTGTACTGTGGAAAACAACTGCTGCATGAATGAATAAACTATAAAAGGAAGATAAATGCTACAGTACAGAAGAGCTTTCTGATGCAAGCTGAAGTCTTACAATAGCGGAAGTAATACTCATTTTAATTCCAAATTTCCTGTGAGCAGGTACTAATTTTGAGAAAGAATATAAAACGTTTCCTTACCAACCACCATAAGAGTAAATTCAAACCCCTTTTTCACAGACTTCCGGTGAACCTGATTGGGAAGGTTTGCAAATCCAACATAGCCAGGGGTTTCTGGATTGGTAAACTGAGCAGGCTGTTGCTAAAAATAAAATAAGACAATAATAAGCAACCACTCAAGACATACTTGTTTGTATAACTGCTTTCCTCAGTTATTTCAAATGGTTTGAAGCTAGATGACATAGAGTGTTCCTACTACTCAACAGTTTCACAATGAAGTAAGAACAACTGCATTCGCCTAGAGCTTACAAAAAAGTTTCATTATGCAGCTATCCAGCCAAGATCACCTTAAGTAAAAAAGAAACAAAAACCCAAACATTTATTTATTGAAGTATGAAGTGCATTCACTAATCACACACTTTTTAAACAGTGTCTTCACACGCATTTAAAATAAAAAAGCTTGTGTCTAATGTTTAAAGACTTAAATAAAAAGGTGACCATTTCTAATCTGGTTTTACCACATCCTAATGAAAGCACTGAATGACTGGTGAAGTGACAGCCATGTGCTGGAAGTCCTTTTTAGAGATCTCTTTTAACAGGGGGGGCAATTCAAACAATACTGTTTCAAATGGCCACCACTACAAATATGGCAGAGGAATCTTTAGATTCATTAGTTTCCTTCTTCAAACACATAATTCAAGTACCCTTTATCATTCATTTCACTCCAATAAGCTAACATGGATGTTCTACCCATTATATCAAATGCAGGGGACCGAGAATTAGATGAATCCCAGCATGTCAATAATATTTTAAGTTACCATGTTGTTTATGAAGGATTTTTCCGAAGATCAGTTGACTCTATTAGTAAATGAAGGAATTAAATCTAAGAACATCCTTTTCTTAAATGATTCCTGCTCAAAACAGTAGCAGAATGGATGTTTCAATGAAAATGCACCAGGGAGCTTGTATGCAACTCCATGACCAAAACTAAATCCTTCCAAGAGTATGAGTTAACTGCATAGGTTTATACTTATAGGAAACTACATTAACACATGTTTTACATCACTCAGTCTTTCAATATTATGTCTTCTACATGTGAATTCTCTCTTACTTATGACCCATAAATTTAGCATACGCATCACCATCAAACACAAAGCAAGTTACACATTCTACCCTTGCAGATTAATATTTAAAAACAAAATACCCATTTCACTTTGTTACACTGGAAGACAGAAATGTCATTCTTACCTTGGACATTTTTATGGAAGGTCAGGAACAGATCTGGAAAAAAAAATAACATTTTCAGCTTATTAAAAATTGTACAAGAAGAAAAAACCCAACAAAACACAAAACAACATAATATCCACTGTGGCACACTAAATTAAAAACGGAGCATTCTTGATTGGATGTCCAGATTTTGAAACATTGTCAGTTGCTTCACAGAGTACAAGTATTTGACTCTTCAGTATTAATGAGGGGCAGAATTTTCAGCAACCATTGTTCCTATTAACATCATTGGACAATAAATTCAAGCAACATGAATATGGGGTGCTAAAGGCACTGGATGTATGACAAACCATTCTGAAGCCTGACAAAGAAAAGTTGACATCCTTTCCGGAAACTAACCAAACCAAACCTACTGCTTAAACATATCTTACTATTTACAGGAAACAGTTTTTTCAAAGCTCAGAAAAACAACGCATGTACTATTTTTTCTTTCTAAGCCTCCTTCCCCTCAATATTTCCTGTCATGCTTGAGTGTTCTGTAAAGAGCTGACAGCTTCAAAATGAAACACTTTCTTCTCCTCTTTCATCTGGATGCTTGCGAACTCAGTCATTCTAACTTCTGTTGCCAAGATAAGATTTTTCACATGCAGCTGCAGCACTTTGAGATACAAAGTAGACAGGAAAAAAAAAATCTCTCATCTAACACCTCCATGCAAAGTCTCGACAAAGAAAGACCTGTCAACAGAAGAGAACTTCTATCACACTAACTTGCATGAGTTCAAGAGATCATATAACTTACATATAAAAATGTCAGCATATATTTTTATATATTTTATATTGTATCTTCAAGTGATGAGTGCTCCAAGTTCCCTTTCTACTCCCTCCCCTGGCTTGCCCTCCAACGAAAAAGGTATCAGTTCCTACTCACAAAGCCCACATACCATAGCCGCCACCTATCCATCTAGCTCACTTCCACTTTTATTCTACGGATTTGAAATTATCGCTGTCTGATTCTTTCTGTCTTCCAAGCAGACTTTTGTCAGTAAGTTCAGCCTCATACGAAATGACACCAAATGGCTTCAATGTACAGCACCCTTCAGCTTGTCCCTCCCACCAAAAAGCCATCTTGAAGTCAAAACAAACTGCCAAGTGTCAGACAGACAGAAGCCCAACCTTTTTTGTGCTAGGCAGAAGGCAAAGTTGTTTTCAAATTGGTGATGATTTCTGGCAGCTATGGCATTTGCTTCTCAAAGCTACTGTATACATATATATACATAAAGTGCAACCTCCTTTAAGTTTATTAAGTTTATTAAACTTGCAGATTAATATTTAAAAACAAAATTAATATTTAATATATTATATAATATATATTATATATTAAATATAATATATTTATAATAAAAATATTTATAATAAAAATATATAATAAATATTTAAAAACAAAATTAATGTTTAAAACAATATTAATATTTAAAAACAAAATCTGCAAGTTTATTAAGATGCAACTTTTTAGCTCACTATGATTACTTCACTTAACAGTTACCAAGCTGCTTCCCCCCAATAAGGAAGGGTCAGTTTTGAGGAAGGCTTTTTGATGGGAGGGACAGACTAAAGGTGCTAAACACTGAAGCAATTTGGTGTGGTTTCACACAAAGCTGAACTTGCTGACAAAAATCTGGCATCCTGATTACACACACAGAATAAAAACTGGATAACATGCTTCTCAAGTGAAATTTCATGCTAAAAATAAAATCCAATATCTGCAATATCTGTATTTCAGTCAATAAGCTGGTCTATGACCTATGAAGTATTCAACTACTGAAGAGGTCATCTATGAGACTTTTAGCATCATGCAAGATTGCTCCGATAGAAACTCTTCCAAGAGTGTTTCCTGCTGAGTGATGTCATTGATCTCTACTTAACCATACTCCATGAGAGACTTTCAATGCCAAACAAAACTAGATCCTGCTAGAACACAGAAGAACATTCTTTTAATTCACGAGGCTTGTCTGTCACCCAACTATTTCTCAGAGGCAGGCTAAGAGTGGAGGAAAGTTTCTCACAGCTACCAAGAAACAAAGGAGAACTATTTATGCAGATGGCTGCAGCTACATTACATTTTAATATATGGACCAAGCACGGAAATCTTTCACGAAAGACCTTTCCCACAGCATTCCCTTCAGGGCAGTGGCTGAGAGCTCCCACGCGGGCAGGAGCATGCAGTCCCGGAGCAGTCCAGATTTCCCTCCCGAGCTGGTCGATCATGTTCCTCACCCTCCGGCTTTAACAACCCGGCTGGAGTTTTCTACGAGAGCGTCTTCTGAAGCATGGCGTGCAAGCGGCACTCGAGTGACTACCCCAGCCCCTCTGCAAAGATGGAACCGCATCTCCGAGGCCCTCCCGTCGGCGGGCGCTCCAGGCGTTCGGGCGGCCCAGGCTCCCTAACCTCTCCGACACCCCCGAGCTGTTGCCGGCTCGACAGCCGGCGCCCGCCGCGGCGCCCCGCCCATCGGCCCGCTTCCGCCTCACCAGCATCTCCCCAGTACCCCTGCCAGCCGCCCCGCCGCCCTCCCTCAGCCCCTTCCTCCCTCAGCCCCTGCCCGCCGAGCGCGTCCCGCGGGAGCGGCCGGAGGGGCTGCCCGGAGAGCCCCCGGAGGGCCGGAGAAGGGGCTCTCCTTCACCGCCCCTCCAGAGAGGCGCCCCGCAGCCGGAGCCCCACGCCCGCCGAGGTAGGGCAGCGGCCGCCCCCGGCCGCCCCTGGCCGCCCTCACCTGCCGGCCGCGCCGCCAACAGCCCCAACCACCGCTCCCGCGCGCGCGCGCCCTGAGGGGAAGGGGAGGAGCCGGGGCGCTCCGCCCCGCCCCGCAGGCCCCGCCCCTGGGGCCGTGCCGGGAGGTGCGGCGCAGGGCCCAGCGCGCATGCGCCCGCCCCATTCCCATAGCAACCTGCCGGCCAAGGGTACGTGGGGGAGGGATCACCCGTATGTTGGTAGGTCACGCACATCCCTCTTCTTTACCAAGATGGCGGCCGGCCCCTCGGCCTCGTACCCAGCATAGGCTTCGCTGCGGGCCTACTAGAGGTAAAGCCGGCCCCGCGCCCGGTGGTGCCGGCCGTGCGGGAGGGCGACGGGGGTGGGGTGGGGAGCGCCTCAGGTAAGCGGGACGAGGGTGCGGGCCCGGGCCCGGCTCTGCGGCCGGGCGGGTTCCGTTGCCTCCCAACAAGATGGCGGCAGCAGAGAGACGGGCTCCGCGGGCGGAATGTCTAGCGAGCGCCCGGCTCCGCTCTATGGTCTCGGCCTTTCCGATTGGCGCGTGGTGGGCCACGTGCCCCCGGGGCGGCCCCCCCCCCCCTCCCCCCCCCCCCCCCCCATCGAGCCGGGAGCGATGCGCAGAGCGGCGCCCTTCCCCGGCCTCCCCCGCCGCCCTCCCTCTGGCAGCGGCCGCCCCGCGCTGCGGCGGCGGCGGGGAGCGCCCCGGTGCCAGCCCAGGGAAAGAACAAAACCCATGAGTCATGCCCCGCTTACCTTCCCTGCGGCGGCCGCCCTCCGCCCCGCGAGTCAGCCGGGCGTGATCCCGGGCCGCCCCTGAGGGGATGGGGCTGAGGGGGGCTCGCAGGCCTTCAGCCGTGACAGCACGGCTGCGGTCCCCTTCCCCCCCCCTTGGCCGATGTCCCGCGGCCCGGTCTGCGTCGGGCTCTGAGAGTTTGAGCTTGAGTGTAACAGTCTCCTCTTGCACCGCTGGTGGGCCTGAAAGCTGGGGCTACGGTCATGGGCTGCTCTGGAGAAGGGTTTCTGCCTTGCCTGTGGCTCTTCTGGTAGAGCCAGCCCGCCTCTGTGTGATAGAGGGGAAACTCTGCCTCTTTACTGAACTGCTTTCTAGTCCCGTAGTATGGTTTTGTTGCAGGTTATTTATAGAACAGGGTGATCCAGCAGTCGAGCAGAACTGAAGGTTAAGTATGGGGAGTTCATGATCCTTGGGCCCAGCTTGCCTATAGCTAAGTAAAGTGGCTTGACACATGATAAGTTGTGCTTCATGTGCTGGCCTTCCCCGAACAGTAGGAAGGATTTCCAACTGACAAGAGCAATTCCTTCCACTGAAAGACAAGACACAAGAGAGCAGGCCATGCTGGGAATGTTAGTAATACCAACAGCAGTTCACTCATAACTGATGAGATGAGCCAAGGACCTCGAATTCACAGCTCTAGATTAGAATTTGAATCCAAATTCACAACTCTGTGGCTGGGAAATGAAAATTAGAGACATTCACAGTCCCAAGGAGCTGGAAGGATTCAGTTCTTTTCCTATACTGTTGTGTAATGACAGAGAAAATTCTGCATAGTGATATGTGCTGTCTTGTTTTATTGCTGGTTTTCTGTTTAGTAAGGCAAGGGAAGCTGCTGCCTGATGATTTAGTCTCTGCTACACAATTGTTTTAAGTTAGAAGACAATTTAACAGATAGTATAACAGCTTTCTTTTTTTCCCTCCCAAACTAGACTGGAAAGTGGTGTTTCAGGTATCGTTTCATAGGTGGATTGGATATACCTCCCTCTGGTACAGGAACGTACATCAGAGGCAAGGCAGGAAAGGAAGCAGTAATGTAATTTGTAGCTGTGTGTCTGCTAAAACTGTATCTCCAACCCTTTGCCTGTTTAGATTTAAGCTGTTAGAAAAAACTTCTTCCTGTCTGTACGTGAATTTTCATGCAGCATAGCCCAAGTCATAGGCAGGGCCACCCACATACTCAAGCCACAAAAAAAACTCAACCTTTTCCTTCCAAAAAAGTCCACAGTAGTATAGTTTTTCACAGACCAGAATGACAGGCACAAGAAAAGCTCTCGCTAGATGCAGAGGTAACAATATCTGAAGGCCTGTAAATGTAGAGTGGAAGAGGCAGTGTAACCATCTAGTGTGAGCTTTGCCACTGTGGCAAGATATGGTAAGCCTAGATCATTCCCAAAAGACAGTTTTCTAAGTGGCTTCTAAGAAGCAGTTAAGAAAGATTGCTCTGTGTTTGTCCTATATAAATTTTTCCAGTGTTTCACTCCTGATAGTGTGACACATACTCCTGTGTCCTCCTTCATTGCAAGTTAAGCTGGTTTTGTGTTGTCTTCTTTTCCTCCTCTCCCCCAATTCTGCCTGAAAAGGTGAAAAAATTATGACATTTCTTGTGTGTTAAAGGTTATTGTGTAAAGGTTCTTATGTTCCCTACTTTTTCATTGGTCTTGCTTCTCTAGAGCGGGATGATCAAGGAAGAGGTGGGGGCAAAGGGAAGATATTTTCTCTTGATCTGGAATTGGATCATAACATTATCATTATGCTATGTAGCATAATGGTAAGGATAGTAACTTACTTTTGGTAGGATAAGGGCAGTTGTTCTTAGTCAAGTAGCTAGTCTTTTTTTCCAGTTCACATTAAGCTGCTTCTGAAGACAGTATGGTCTGTTAGAAGAGAGATCTGTAACCTTGGATTTCGTAGCTGTTATCAGTGTGGAGAGCCATCCCAGACAAGCCAGCCTGTGCAGTTCACACCTTTTCAAAGAAAATTGGGATGTTTTATTGGTTACAATATTTCAGCTGATACTGCCTTTCCCAAAACGTACTCTTCCCTTTGCATACAGAAGCATGTTAAGCTGGTACAAATGCACTTAGGATTGTGCTACTGTGAGAATTCAGGTAATTCACCCAGGTCACTACTGGTCAGATGGTTAGAGTAGTAAGCAGTGGCTCTGAGACGGGTCTAGAGTGTTCAAACTGAATGTGGGGGTGTGGTTGAAAAAGTTGATTCACCGTGACTGGGAGGATGTCTGACAATTTGAGCTGTGCGTTTCAGTAGAATATCAGATTTATGTGAAAATGCCGTTTCCCTTTAAAAAAAAGGTCACTCAACAACGGTTCAACTTTGTTTTGTATTCAAGAATTCTACAGAAGGAAATCCTTGGGCCTATACTGTGCAGAGCTTATAAAATAAGCCTTAAAGCAAAATCGCAAGACTCTGGCAAGTGTCCTCATGGGTGTTTTGAAACTGGCTAGCAGTAAAGACAGGGTCTGGACACTGCCTTCACACTTTCCTTGCCACCAGAAAGAGAGAGGTTACGGATGAGTCAGTCTCATCCTGAGTTGGAGTGGACACCCAAGCATAGCCTGGCAAGACGCCGTAACAAGAAATACAAGCCCTGTGGATCAAGCACAATAATAGTTTCCTCTCTGTAGCACTACCCTTATGGAAATGCTGCTATAATCTTGACAAAGAAATGCACTGCTGAAGAAGTTGCAACAGGGGTTTTTAAAGTGGGCTGAGAAAGGCATGTTCACCCAGGATGTAACGAGTCTAACTTGTCCAAGAGCATGTTACTGAGAGGCCCAGAGCCTGTAAAACTTTTGCAACATGGGTCTGTGCAAGAATGAAGTAGGTGTTATTTATATTAAAATATGAAAACAGATAAAGAAGAGATAGGGAAGTAAAACCCAGCTGCAGGATTAGGCCTCTGTTCCTCTTCCTAATTACCCTAACCTTGAAAGAAGAGAGCATTAGGTCATACTGTGTAGCGTGGTGGGGTTTGCTGGTGGTTTTTTGTTTTGCTTATTGTTTTTTCTGGGGCTTTGATCTCAAAGCTATTCCAGCAGAGTCCGTGTCACCAGGAGGCTGTGGTATTTATTGTGGGCTGTGAGACTGCGTTTGGAGTGGGAGGGGGGTCCTGGTCAGTAGGGCCTATTTGGGGGGGATTGCGGAGGAGCTTAAGAGACACCTAGAGCTGGTCTCTGGATCCCAGGTGCTCATGCTAGGCTGGTAATTAAGGCAAGAGTCTAGTGTCCTGAGTTCAGGGCTTGTTTCAAGAGCTCTTTTCCTTTTAGAAATTCCTAGTTCTAGATGAATAATTTTGGGTTACAGGCTTATTCTGGGTGTGGAATTATACATGAGAGAATTCAGCATGTGGCTTTATATTTAGCTGTCCTTTAGCTTTAAAAGAAAGACTGTTTATGTCCTAAAAATCTGCTATTAAAATCTTGTGATTTACATTACATCTTAAATGGAGAAGTCCTGCATGCCTAATAATTCTAGTGACCTTTTTCCCCGTCTTCCTTCTGTGAACTCATGTTGCCCCATAGCTCTCATGGTGTGACTTCAGTGGAAGAAAATCAGGGAGTCAGGTTGAAAAAAAGATGTATCAATAAACAAGGAGGAAAAGTTTATGTGTTTAAGGTTTTAATTCTGACAAGGAAAGGTAGTCAGGCTGTGATGAGTGTTCTGGGTTTATTTTGTTTCTTATGAAACTTATGTATGTTAAAGACAAAGCGGTTCTTTTTTCCATTGTTTATGTGATCTAAAGGTGTTTCTACCTATACAAACTCTGGTATTTTCCCAGCAGTCTCACAGAAATATGAGTATCCTTTCTAGCAGGTACCATGTAATACAGATACTTTTCTTTGAACTTGCTGGTTGACATCACCTGTCTCTCACGACTGGTTCAATTTTATTGAATCTTGCATCTGGTAGATCTTTCAAGCTTTGAACATATCTACTCATGTTTTGCAAATTATTGCTAGTGATATTAGCATGTAAATAACTTAGGTACATTTATACCTCGCAGTGCTAATTTCTTGACTTCAGCTGATTCAAAAAAACCATTTGGTTTAATCTCGGTGTACTGTAACTTTGTTTTGTGTCTGTGCATTCCTGTGTTTTGGGGAGAGCTAAATAAGCAGCTTCTGCAAAGAAGGCAGGCGGTGTGCATTTACGTACGTGGTTGTATATAAGAAAGCCAGCTGGATTTCTTCTTACTGCTCTAAATAAAGCCAAATGGTAGTGGTATTTAGAGAGGGGAGGGGGGAGAAAAACTTGATATTATACTTACTGTCCTAGCAATGCTCTCGCCTCAGTGAAGTCTCTTTAATTGCACTTTTGGCAATTGGTGGACTTGGGAGGAAACCTCTGGTCCCAGCAGGAGCAGCACATGGCCCCAGTGCCAGGAGCAGGTTCCTGAGCGGAGCCCAAGGAGCAGGCAGGTGGAGCAGGGCGGTCTTGGTCCAGCGGCCGTGCAGGTGCAGAGGGCTGACCTTGGCCACAGCTGCCTGTACCACAGGAGCTGGCTGTGTTGCTGAGGCAGCAACGGAACCATGTCACTCTTTTGTGAGGAGCAGGGGTTGAGGCAAGGAGCTATGTCCAGCTAGAGTCACAAAAGAGGTGCTTGCAAAGCAGCTGGCAGAAAAAAAGGGAGAAACCTGAGAGAAAAGATGGACCACAAAAGGCTCAATTAGAGGAAATCATAATGAGTTTAACTTCAATGGAAAAACAGCACTGGAAGAAGCAAAGGGATTGGTTCAGTAGCTGTAAGACACCAAGAAATGATGATTCACAGGAGAAGTTTTGCCTTTGAGAGGATTGAATAGCACAGTAATATTCATGCGACCTCCCTTCAGTGACTGTTTAATTTAATTGTAAAGTAAAATGGATTTACTTGTTGATGCAAAATGGAAGTAGTACCAGAATCTCTTACACTCAGCAACACAGTGCCTGGAACTGTTTTCCAGCGACAGTTTTGTCGTCTTTTCTAAAGATTTTTCACTGATGAGAAAGAACCATTTGGGAAAAGTTTGGGGATGGAATTGATATTTATTTCACATTAACAGAAGAAAAGAAAACAGACACCCAAACAAACAAACAAACAAACAAAACAAAACCAACAAACAGAATTCCACAAGTGACTTGCATATAAACTTATGTCACAAATCAGGGTGATTCTGGTAAAAGCATCCACGCATATAACTTGTGTGTACACCATACCTTTTACCTGCACAGGAAATATCTGTAATTGAAAATTTCTGGAAGCGAGTGCTAATATCACGACAGCTGATACTCGTGTGCTGTAGCTATGCATTTAGTAGTCTGGTATCCCAGCAACTAACTGGATTTTAAGGAGGAAAGTCTTGGAACCCTGTAGTCTTTTGACTATTACTATTCAGTTTGGAGGTGGCAGGACCCAGCCTTGTCCCTGTGTTGTTAAGCTGACAATTGCTTGGTCGGGTCTCTGTCAAAGCCCATAGAAGTGCTGTCTGACCTGTACATATCAGGACTCTGGTTTTTAAGGAAGGTTACCGGTGTCATATCTCACAGTAAATATCAGGAGGCAGGTATGGCTAGCTTTCATAAAGCTAACCTCTGGCATATTTTTCATCAGGGATTGGATAACTGGAATAATCTTCTTGCATCATTCAAATGTCAGGCTTGGTTTAGAGTATTGGCATGTAGCATGGGTATCCCTCCCCTGTCCCTTTTCCCCCAGCCCCACTAGTTTTGGTTGACTGGTATTTCAAAGGTTTTGCAGTGGATCATCTGAAAAAAAAATCAGTAAAGACTTTTTTTTTTTTTTTTTTTTAGAGGAACGCTGAACACTGATGTCTGTTGCTCAATTCAGGTGATACCACCTGCAGTAGTACCACTTGCTGGTTCTCTTCCTGTTGTTTCTGGTACTGTGTTTCTGTCTATCCCTGTGTTTCTGGCACTGAGAATTAAACTGGATCTTTCACAAAATAAACTGGATATTTGCCAAAGATGAGTGACAAAGCCTAGGCCAGGCTATGTGGCCGGAACATGGACATTGGGCATGGGATGGATACATGGGTCGAGTTAGGCAAAAGGAAGAGAGTAAGGGTCAGAGTTGATACAAGGAAGATTTCCCCACTGAAAGGAACAGAGGCAAAGCCAGAGAAAGCCCCAGCGGGGCAGGAGGCCAGGAGCAATTGAAATGGACTTGTTGCTGCTTGCCCCAGCTGCAGCCTTGGGTGAGGAGTCGGAGGTGTTTGTGCCTCTCCAGTGGGCACTGGAGACTGTGTGGGCTGTCGGACCTCCCCTGCCCTTCCCAGTGCGGGGAGAGGGGCTCTGCTCTTTGCAAACCAGGCCCCGACTGTTTCCATTGCACAGTAGAAAGTAAGTTTGCTGTTATCTCTGTTAAAGTGATAAAGCTGAAGGTAAACCTGTGTTGGAGCAGTTGAAAGGAAGGTTGAGAAGAACAACTCACAGAGCAGGCGGGGTGAGAGTAGGGATGGGGATATGTTATGGTTGGCCTGTCATGCTTTTGTTTTCAAAATGAATACTTCAGCAGTTGGTATAGCCTGCTGGGATTTAGGCACATAGTCTTACTAGGACCCTTGGAATCTCTGGAGAATAGCAAGCTGTAGATATGTGACTTGCTTAAAAGCAGAGCTGGTTCAATAGCATTGAGGAAACTTAAAGTTCTGCACCTGCTCTTGTAAATGGTTTCATGAAATTAAAACAGTGAGTTGATGGCTCTGTTGATTGCAGCAGAGTTGTGGCTAAAAATGAGAGCAAGCAATGAGTATTTAAAGGAGTTTAGAAGTTCTTGGAAATTTAAGAAATGTTAACCCTTCTATTTTATTTGAAAACTCATATTGCTCAGGACGCTATTCTGTTAATCCAAAAGACAATAACAATGTGTGGGTGGAAGACTGTACAGCATGAGGTATCAAAGCAAAAAATTTGTACCTAAAATGGCACATGTACCCTTCTGTTCAGCCCAAAGATGAGCAGGGTGGGACTAGAAATTATTCAGTTATGAAAAGAGGTTTTAAGCGTAAAATAATATTATTTGTAACAATTAGTGGAAATAGTTTTACTCTGAGTTCCCGCTATTTCTCTCTCTCTCTTCTTTCATAGCAAGCTTAGAGTGGCCTTGCAGATTTGGAAGAGAAGGCTGTCTGGTTTTTTCACTGTCAGTTTAGATCACCGTGATATAATTCTGTCTAACACATGAAGAGCCTTTTGCTTGGCCTAGTAGAGATTAGGAATTAGTGCTTGTCTGTGGATATGTTGAGGCCCTGTTGCATGTGCTATGAATAGGACAAAGGGAGGGCTGTGCTTAAATAGCGAGGGTCCTATCGTTGTTTTTAAATAGTGGCAGTTGGAATCAGATATTTACTTTAATGCCTTTTCAGAGGAATTGTTGCCAAACTGAAGAATTTTTTTTTTATTTTAAATTGTTCCTTCCCTCTCCAAAGTGTTAGCCTCCCCTCAAGTTTAATTATTTTATTCTTTTGAGGTTTCTGTTTGTCACAATAATGCTAACTTTTCTGGGTTATATTTTCCAACTGCTTATTGTAACTGAAAGATAGAAATAAAAAAATAAAAAAAAAACAAAATTGGAGTCTCTTGTGAAGCCATGTGACTTGGGGAACTGGAACTCGGAGGAAAACATACCAGAGCACATAGAAAGTTTATAAAAATGGAGCTCTGGCATCCTCTTAAGTCTTCATTATCCAATAAACATTAGTAACGAAGCAATCTTTAAAATCTTTTAAGGAGCCATGAACAACCTTGCTTAGGTTTTTCTGTACAATATCTAGAATCAAAGTAGCTAAGCAAGATTAAAACAAAACAAAATGAGAACAGATAAAAATAAATGTCTATTTACAGTTTCCATGCTTAAGTTGCAAATTGTCCCCCTGCCCCCCTGAAAAATGTCACTTGAGATGTCTGTTTGCCACTTTTCTTAATTTTTTAAATTTTTCATTTGCTGTATATATTTACCTAATTGAGTCTCTGTGAAAAGAAGTAGTTGTCGTCTTTATAAACTGCCATAAGCAGGTCCTTAAATTCTGCCTTGCAAAATGTCAGCCTTAAGAGTACCTGTATGACGGTCTTCGGGACCGTGGTGACACATTCAATCTAAGGCATGGTCAGCTTTGAATTTTCTAAATATTTCGCAGTTAATGCGAAAAAGGGTAAGTTAAGGCTCGCAAGTCCCTTGCCTTTCCAAGCTACGTGATATGCAGTGCATGAGAGCTGCTGGCAACATCGCTTTTAAAAAAAAAAAAAAAAAAATTGCCACGTGTTCATTTTATATTGCAATTGCCAAGGGAGAGGGAACAAGAGACGCTGAAAAGGTAAACAAAAGAACTCCAACCAGCAGCCAAAGGAGGGTGAAGTGAGTGTTTCCTTTTGAAGAACAGAAGGGAAATACTGCAGAACAAAGCACACACTATCTCTGCAATCCTCACTACTTGGGTAACTGTGGTATTTAACTGCAAGTATCCAAGCAGGCTTTGGGAAGTAGCTCTCAGCTAATTATTTGTGGAAGATTTTTGTTTTTTTCTTCTGAAGTGCTGGTTGAACAGAGAACAGTGCTGTAGCACCACTATGAAAGCACTTGCGCATGATGAGCATACAGTGTGGTGGTAATTTAAATTAAAAAGCAAGTTCAGATCAGCATAAAGAGCCAAAATTGAAATTGAAGGTTCTGACTGCAAGTAAGAAACCATTTTCACTGTTAGGATAGTCAAGTATTGGAATAGGTTGCCCAGAAAGTTTGTGCAGCTTTGAAGGTTTTCAAGACCTGACTGAAGAAAGCCCTGAGCACCCTGGTCCAACCCTGCTTCGAGCAGGAGGTTGGACTAGAGACCCCAGAGACTTGGACCTCCAGCCTGTTGTCAGTTGTCCTGAATTTCTGTGATTTCTTTCACTTCTGCTACTTTGTGCTATTGACACTTTCCAGGCAATATATCGGGAATCTTTTTTTTCTGAATCTCTTTTCCCGTTCTTGAGTCAAGTCAGTGTTTTGCTTTACTGTGAAACAGGACAACAGAAATGGGACCAGCAAAAATATGATTACTGTTCTACAGAACAACACAGGAAGTTCCTTTATTTCACTTAGTCCCTCATATTTAAAAAGTATTCCTCTTCAAAGGCTCCCCAAGGCCAAGAACCTGAAACTTGCTTCTGCTTTGACAACCTTTTCCATTCCTAAATTTGCCATCTCCGAAATACAGGTGGGAAATTCACCTCAGTCATTCTTGGTCTGAATATATTACTTCTGTTTTCATCTCATTCCATTTTATCTATTCCATTTTATCTTGGTTATTTGAAATCCTAACTTCTCCTGAAAGCCAAGTTCATGTTAAATAATCGGATTTCTCTCCCAGTGTAAGTGGAAGGACGGACTCTGACCTGTCCTCTGTGGCTTCCTTTTGTTTTGCTTTTGGATTGATTTTATTAAACTGCCCGTTGACTTTCTTCCTCATCTCTGAAATGGCACTTGTTTTGTCATAGCATCTGGCATCCAAGCATCACAGCATTCTGAACAACCTGAAATGAAATAATAAGTCCACAGAGTAAACCAAGACCGCTGTATGTGCACAGCCAGGGCAACCGAGAGAATTTTGCCAGTCAATTCAGCAAATTGGCAGCAAAACTAAGAGTAGAGCTCGAGTCTCTTAACTGGTTTGTCTACATTAACCAGTAAATCTAGTTTTCTCACAGAGTCCCTGTGTAAAACATGCATATCTACCCTTTAACTAGCAGCTTTTCCTAATGAGTTCACACTAGAACTCTGTCCACAACAGTAAGTTGCTCCTGTTCTTCCTACCTATTTTGCTTGCCCTTTTTTATAGAGCATCCCTGTGATAGTCTAGGAAGGGCAGTGTATATATTGCTTGCTAGCTGACAGTTGCATAATTTTATTGTCAGGGTGCCCAGGAAATAAATAAGTCTTTTAAACAACCATTTGGCCTGAGAGGCCTGCTGAGGTTAGTCACCTTTCTTCAATGTCTGGTCAGCTCTTCTGATTGTGCAAGAGAATTGCTCTCGATAAACAATGTAGGTTTACCAGGAGAAAGGCAAGTGGTGTTGCACTCCCCTGGGACCCCTTATTTATACCACCTAGGTCTCGTGTGAGACAAACACATGCAGTTGCTCATCTTCCTTTCACCTCTCTCCCTTCTTCACAATGTGACTAAATGGTTGGAGTTGGGATTAGTGTATAGGCTTCTGAATCTGAATTCTCTCAGTGCCAGGAGGCACACAAGGCGCGAACATCGTTCTTGCACTTCGATCGGTCTGCGGCTGCATGCTCTGGAGTCAAGGGCCACAGCGCAGTCTTCCGTCGGTTTCCCCCTCAGGACACGACCAATCCAGCTCCATCTCCTCCTCCTCACTTCGTTACCGATTTTCTCCATCCCCGCCATTTCTGATGCTCGTCGTTTTGCAATTTTTTTTTTTTTTTTCCCACCTCCCCCTCCCCCCTCCGGGAGGAGGTAGTTGGCCTCCTGCCCAACCCCCATGACTTGGAGGGCCAGTGGTTTTTCTGTCAGGGTGGCCTTCCCTTAGGCTGCGTTGGTTCGCGGCACGTTCTTCAATTTTATCCGGTGCACCCTCCAGAGAGGGATCCCCTATCCACCACCCAGGGGACGCGCCTTCTAGCTGTGCAGCCCCAGCCGAAGGCCCAGAGTACAAAAAGGGTGCTTATTTGTACAGTTTTAGAAATATGGAGTTATATTTAACAGGAAATAAAGTCACAGCACACACTCTTTGGAGCATACTTGGGTTGCTTTCCAAATAAGGCTTGCAGTTTCTGGCAGGAAAAATAGGGATCTCTTATAATAACAGAAAATAAGAACAGGCTAGAAGAAATCCTTTGCAAACTCCTAGCTCAGCTGAGGGTGAATGTGCCAGGAAAGACCAACCTTTTTGTGGTCTTTGCTCCAGTGGTTTAAGGAGCTGAAAGTTTCTTCTCCCTTCCCCAAGAGTCCTGGGGTGGTATGATTATGGAAAGCTTAACTCCTCAACCTTTACTTTCTCACTGGTGAACATGTGTTCCAAAAAACCAAACCCCGAACTTACTCAGTGTTAGTTTTATCTCTGTGTGTGTTTCATATTTTTGCTGGTCCCATTTCTGTGTCCTCCCTCAGATTGGTGATGCGAGCTGCCAGTTTGCTAAGCCATGGAAACTGTATTGCCCAAGCCTTTACCCTTTCTGTCACACATTAGCGCTCTTTTTGGGGGGCTTCCTTTTCAGTTGTTCTTGCAAGTCATGAAACCAGGGTCTGTCATAATGTTGCCAAAATATGGGATGCTAGAGGGAGAAGGGCAGGTTAGTGTTTGGGGTTGGGTACCTTCTTCTGTCTCCTTTCCCCTCAGCTATCAAAAATTCCTACGCCTGGCTTTGAGAGGAGCCATTTTACACACATCTTCATGACAGGCATCTTTTTTTTCCTTCTTCCTCCTCCCTGATGTGAGATTGCACTTGTGGGCAAGTAGAAAGAACAGGCACCAAGCATCCCCTGCAGGCCTCTCTCCGCCCCCACCCCATTGCCTTATTGGGGAAGAGGGATGGAGTGGGACGCTGATGGTCAATGTTATGGTGACAGGAGGAGTGGCAGGTTGAAATAGGCCTCCTAGCATCCTCAAAATGTGCTTTTGTCCATGCATGGGACACTTCCGTACTTACTGAATGTGGGAGGAAAGGTGAGCTCTCCACCCCCACTACCCTCTTCCCCCATGGAAGATCTTCCTCTAAGGAAAACAGCCTGTGACAGGTTTCCTTCAGCAGAAATCATTATTTGAGGGTGGCACATGATGGATGTGCTAGGGCTTCCAGTAACTTCTGGGCCTGGCAGGCTTCCCTCTCACCACTTGCAGCTGCAAATAAAGGAAAAACTACAGAAACATACGGGGAAGATTCCCTCTTAAACAGTCCTGGAGAGGAAGCTGTGATAAAAGCCAGATATCCATAATGTCCTAGCAACCCCAGTGGCTGCAGCAACACTGCATAGCCAGAGTAGGAGAGGGGCATACGGTTGTCCCATAGGCGCAAGGTGACACATCCCCACAGAGGGCCCCTGCTGAACCAGATGATGAGATGGAGTTGAGGGAGAAAGATGTTGGTGTTTCAGTGAGATGCTCTAGGCTGGGGGTTGTGATGCTCCTCTGGTCCCCTGGCACAGGGGATTGCAGTACTTACCCATGCCAGAGTTAATTGGATGCAGCAAAGTTAGAGCTTTGAAAGGAGGATGCTTACTTTGCGCTGGGGAGATAAACATGAGGGAGTGAAAGCACCAGAAAAGCATTGTGTAGCTGGAGCGAGGTTCAGAGTGCTAGGCCCCAAGTCCCAAATTACAACCCTCCGCGCTCCCAGCTGCTGCCTGGAAGCAGAAGTCTCCAGCGTCTGGAGGTGCTGCGGTTTGCCCAGGTCCCTGAAGCTCTGCTTTTGCATCAGCCACCTCTGTCTCGGTAGGCACCAGCTTGCTCGCATGTGTCTTGCAGGGTGCTGCTGGCATCCACAGCCTAGACGCTTTTTGTCGAAGGAGCCTGAGCCAGCTCTTGGAGCGTATATGACGTGGCAGCAGTGGTTACTGCCTTTCTGCGCGGCAACCCTGTGCTTGGAGCAGTATCCCTGCATCCTCACAGAGACCGCCAGACTTCTTGAGGAGAGGCCGAGGTGGGGGGAGACGGATCATTGTGGTGCCTGGGCAGGGTGTCAACTCCTGACAACTGTTCTCCTCCTCCCTTTAACGTACTTCCCGATTTCACCCACAAGTGTATTTTTATTTACAGTGATAAATTGTTTGTGTCAAAAAGTTCAAGTGCTTTAATGATGTCCTCCCAGCTGCAGGATTAGAAGAGGAAAACCGGAGAAATCTCCTACTCTTGTTCAATAATAATAAGTAATGATAATTTTACTTAAGGCTAAATACCATCCCTGTTTCCATAAATACATCACATGAATATCTCTAAAAATTACTGCATGTAATCAAAAGTAGTTATTCCAAAGACCTCGCATTTCTGCAGTCAGAGCTCCACAAAGCAGGTTCTTGTGTTTAGTTTGCCAGGGTCTGGGAGAGAGCAGGGCATGAATGAGAAAACCAGTCACTAAATGCAAGTTATGAATGATGAGGGAAATTAATCCTGTGTAGGAAAATGGGCAGAGACTGAGCTAATGCAAAAATCAGTTCAAATTCCATGTGTTTTTACACTGATGTGACTCTTTTTTTCCTCAGTTCCCTGAGGGTGCAGGGCTAATAATTAAAAACATCTATATTGCACAAACTTAACAAACATCCTCTCTGCAGGAAAGGAGGGTATTGTCCTTGCTGTCTTGCCTTTCCCCTCCTTCACTCTTCCCCATTTCCAGATTAGAGATTGGAATAAGGAGATGGGCTCTCTTGGGGAGGGGGGAGATTTTTTTTTTTTTTTTTTAATGTATATATTTTTTTTTTAATCTTGCTCTTACCTTGCCCCTTCTCCTGTCTGTAACTTCAGCATCGGGTAGCTGCTGCCTTGACACAGACTGTGCGGGAGGAGGAACAACTGGCCCTTCTGGGGCTGGAGCCTCAGTGTCCCTCTCTGCTTGCAGGATGGGGCAGAAGCCCCAGGTGTTTGCTGCTTTCCAGTGTTGGACATGGTTTTAAGACTGAGCAGAGCCCTCATGAGCCACTCCAGCTCCCTAACCCTGCGTGAATCCGGCCTCAGCCAAACAAAGTCGGTAATTCTCAGCTCTGGGGAGCTGCACTGACTCCCGGGGCCAGCCAGCTGTGCGGGCTCGGTTCTGCGGCAGCTCTAGCCCTCGCCTTCCCCGGAGCCGCTAGGCCACGGACGGGAGGCGCTTTCTGCACGGGGATCCGTTGTTTTGGGGAAAAGGCGGCCAGGGGCTTTCCCGCGGGTGGCGGCTCAGCTGGAAGCCACCCGCGGCTCTCGTCCCTCGCCGTGAAGTCCCGCGGGCCGGGCCGGGCCGGGCGGCGGGAGCGGGGCCGCCGCCAGAGCCGCAGGCTCCCGGGCCGGGCCGCTGCTCCGCTCCGCGGCGGCGGGGAGGCGGCGGGGCGCCCCCGGCGGCGCGGGGCACGCGTGGCGGGCCGGCCCCGCCGGGAAGGGGCATGTCCCGCTGACGTGCGGGCCGGCGATTGGCAGCGGCCCGGCCTATATAGGCGCTGGGGCGGGCGTCGCGCCGCTCTCCCAGGAGCGCTCCGGTTCTCCAGCAGGGCGGGCGAGCGGGCACCGGCCGGAGTGAGTCATGGGGGACGAGGGGGGGGGCGGCCCCGCCGCCGCGCCGACGTGGAGGCTGGGGGGGCGGCGCGGCCCGGCCCGGCCCGGCCCGGCCTCGCTTCCTCCCGCCCGGGCACAGACGTGTCGGCGCCGCCGGGAAACTCCGGGCCAACTTCCCGCCGGCCGGGCCGGGCGAAGTCCAGCGGGGGCCGCTCGGGGCAGCCGGCGGCGGGAGGGTGGGGGTCCGGCCCCGGCCGGTGCCGACCCGGCTTGTGCCGGCTGGCAGCAGCTGTCGGGTCGCGCCAGCGTGCGGCGTCGGCCCGGGCTGATGGGGAGGCTGGGCCCCGGGGGTGTGTGGGGAGGGGACGGCCTGGGCCGGGGCGCGGCGTGATCCCTCTCGCCGGGAGGAGAGGGGTAGCGGCGCGGGTCCGGGCGGCTCCACGTCGTGTCCGGCGGTCGGAGGGTTTGCGCCTGCTACGAGCAAAAACGGTCGGCGGCGGGTGGTCGTTCAGCGCCGGATCAGCCCGCCGAGCGCCGGCGGTGGGGGCCGAGCGACTCGGCTCCTGCCGCGACTAGAGGGGCGAGCGGCCGTCGGGAAGGTGCTGACGCCGGGCTCGGGCAGGCCGTGCCCCGCCACCCCCAGCCCCGCGCCTGCCACCGGCAGCTTCCCGGCGGCGGCGGGAGCCGTGCTCGGGGGCTGTCAACGGGCCTGCCGCGGGAGCACCTTTCTCCCGCTTGCGTGACGCGGCCGCCCCCGGCCTGCAGCCAGGAGGGCCGCGCCGGGCTGGTGCTGCCGCTGTCCCCCCCTCCCCGCCCGCCCGCCGTGCTCCCGGCCCGGTTCCCGCACGGGCGGTGCGTCGGGGCGTGATCCGCCCTACCTCGGCGCGGGGGGCGCGGGTGACAGCGGGTCCCGGCCGGGCCCTTTAAGGGCGCCGCCCCGCCCCGCCGCGCCGCCCCGCCCCCGGTGCCGGCAGTGCTGAGGTGGCGCTGGCGGCGCCGCCCGCCCCGGCCTGGCCTGGGCCCTGGAGCTCCCCCGCCTTGGCCTGGCGCGGCCGGGCACGGCGGAGGGGCTCGTCTCCGCCTGGCCCCGGTGGCGTGCCCGCTGCCGCGCTGCCCGTGCCGTTGTCCCGGGGAAGGCGGCCGCTGCCTGAGGGGCGCAGTGGCGGTACGGGCCCGGGCGGGCTCCGGCGCTGCCCGCCCCAGGCGGGAGGCGCTCCCCGAGGCCGGCTGCCCCTCTCGGTCTGCGGGCGTGGAAGCCTGCTCCCGGGACCGGTGAGAAGCACCGCCGGGGCCTGCCCCGCTCGGCGCCGGCCGGGAGGACGCGGGCGGGCGCATGTTCTCCTTGGCTGGGCAGGCACGGAACAGGTCCTGTCTGAGGGCAGGAGGTGACGGCGGGGAAAGTGGCAGGTCGTGGCGTTACTGGAAGAGTAAATACAGGGGACTGATAGGTCAGGTGTAAGTCTGGCGGTGTCTAAGATGCCAGTTGCATTGCGCTCTCAGATGTACTACTTCAAGAATCGGTGCAAAGGGAGAGACTCCATCCCGCCACGCAGCAGCTGTCCGCCTGCGTGATCCCCTCCAAAATGAAGGGGCCTGGGCCTTCAATGTCTGGAAGAGCTGGTTGGTTTTCAGAAAGAAAGTATTTTCATGTATGACCATTCATCTGCCAAGGGATAGCCCTGCCCCATGTGAGCATCTGTCAGAGGACAGTGGCTGCCACAACCAGCCCAGCCCTCTTGCTGTGTGCAATCCTAGCTGCATCTGATTTTAGTTACCTTGATTAACAAACTGCTAATATTTTCTTCAATATAGTTTTAAATAACTCATAACTGATATTTCCACAAGTATGGATTGTATTGGCAGGGTAACTCATGACTTTGCTTTTGTTTCTCTTCATACAAATGTTTCCCATGTGGTTGGGTCTGGCCCTTGCTGGAGGTTATTTTTTGGATTATTTCATTCTCTTTATTTTAAGTGCGCTCTAGACTTCTGAAACTTCTTTTGGCACGCAAAGCTAGCACTACAGACGGTGTATAAACTAGGCAGTTTAAAACCTGTTGACCCAGTCAGCCACACGCTAGCATGACGTAGCTGTAACCTTAGTTTCAAAACCCAAAGTGGGAAGTCAAGGAGGTATAGGCTCCAAATGCGATGCCTGAGCTGCTGGTTTCCACATTATGTTTAAAATACCATTCTGATGGCTGCCTCCAGTTTTGTCCAGAGATGAATCCCTGAGGCCTACAATATACCAGATGTTTGGCATTACTGGAGACGAAGAGCATTTGTTCTTAGCTTGCTGTATGGGTGACGAAGCAGAAATTCATATGGATAAACACTGTCCTTAGATTTCTTTTTGAATGTCTGGCTGTTCTCTGAGGTGGAGACTACAAGGAAGATCTCTGCAGCTGGTGTGGACACAGTGAAACCAGCAGCTGTGCCTTGAGGTCGTGACTCTTGGGTAGGTGCTATATTAGGTGTCGTTCACTGACTTCTCATCTTTACCCTACCCTCCTCCTCTAAGCAGCAGAGCACATGCAAGATGAGCCAGGTGGTGCTTTCCTGAGAAATGAGAGTTGTAAGCACGTCCATGTCGTTAGCAAGGCTCTAGCCAGACTTTGGCAGCTGCTTGTGATGTCTAGGATGCTTCTCACTCCTGCCCTTGTTCCTGCTTGCAGCTTCCCATGAGGTGGTGGCACCCTCCATAGCAACCCAACGGGCTGGAGGAGCCGATGGCTGAGTCTGCAGGCCTTGCTGAAATAGTCTGGGACAGGTGCTGTGCCGCTAACACACTTTCCTTGGTTCCGCGGCAGCTTGAGCTGCGCAGTCGTGTACCATGGACGTGTAACCACGTGTTACACCACGGCATAACTCTGGACAGTGAGGAGAACTCAGGTATTTCTCTGAGATCAGATTACTAGCCACCCTCTCATGTATAGCAGCAAATGCCGTGCAGAGCCTCTGTGTGCTGCAGCGGCTGTGTTTCAGACAGCATGGCTGGCTGGCTGTCCTGGTAGCTGCCACCTCGTAGTAGCAGATCATTACAGGATTAATTGCAACATTAGATCTATTGCTTTGATGGTGCACGTGGTGTTGCCTTGTGCCAGATCAGAGACATGTTGAAGTAGGGAAAAATACTCCAGCCTTCACTGAGGTGTGGATCAGGCCTGTGTGGCCCTGTTGCATTACTGCTCTCCTTGTTCTTCCGCCCTTTCCTTCTGCCTCTGTCGCCTTCCCTTACTGTGTCACAACTTAAGCGCAATGTGAGACACCACATCAGCAACGCTGTGTTTTTGGGAATCTTTTCTGGCACATTGGGAGGTCAGAAATGGCAACTGTCAGTTCACTGCAAAAGTGTCTGAGTTTGCTGTTCAGAAGGTCTGAGCCAGCACTGCAGGGTTTGTGTGGGAGAGGGACCTCTCTGGAATTTAGGAGTGCAAGCCCTGCAAAAGCACGCATAACCACTGGAGGGAACTCCAGGTGTGGGGAACTGTTGTACATCTGGCATAGTGTGTACTGTACTGGCTTTTATGTTTTTACTTATATTCCTAAACACTTTTTCAGTAAATCTGCAGATCCAGAGACAGGAGATGTAAAGCTCCCACCAACAGCGTATATTTTTTCCTGGTTCCATCTCGTGTACGCGTTTAAAATTGTCCACATAAACCAGCGTGGGTTTTTTTCTTCCGACTTGCAGACTGAGGCCTGGAGACAGAGTTCAGTGCCTGGTGCGTGATCTTATTACAACAAAAGATGAAGAGGTGGACTGGCCAGCACCTATGTGTGGATAGCCCTGAGTGTTTGCCTTAGTTTGTGAGGACATCTTTGTTGATTCACCCGAGCTCCACTAAACTACATTCCTAACTTCTGACTGATGGCAGTGTTGTTGGCAGGTTTTCAGGTTGTTAGTCTCTTCTGACTAGATGTTGATGCTCTTGCTTGCAACCCTGAAATTTCGTGCCTATCTTGCACATCTGTTACTAATTTACTGTATTTTTTGCCTGATACGGGATGACTGCTCTTGTAGCCAGTATGATGAAAGAGTAGCTACCCCAGGCTTCCTGCTATGAGGTTTAAGTAGATAGTGGTGTTGCCTGTAGCTCCAGTAAAACATGACAGGTAAAATATGGTGAGATGTGACTCAGTATGAGAACATTTTGGATAGGGTGCAAGTTTGAAACACAGTACAGGCGGTGCTCTTTTGCAAGTTAGAATAACGGGGGTGTCATGTTTTCCTGTTGTCTTGGAGCAGTCACATACATATTTTTCTCTTTTTTTTTTTTTTTTCTTTTCTTTTCTTTTTCTTTAAAGCAAAAGCTGGCAGGCTGACAAACGGGCAGCTTACAGGACGGACTCTCTGGCTACTGACCATTTAGCTGGTAAGTTCTTATTTTGGGAGAGCCAAAGATCTTGCTGTTGCTTAGCTTGCTTATCAGAGTGGCTTTCTGAGTGTACCCCTAAGTCAGCAGGAATTCAGGCACCTAAATAAGTCTTTTTCAGGAAGAGGCAGCGTCCTGGGCCCTTTGTGTTTTCTCTCCAGGGTTACACAACGGTCTTGGACTGACTATCCAGACCTTTGGATACTCATTGAAAAATTGCACACCATTAATAAATGATAGATTAATTAGATTATGCTTTAACAACTTATGGTGTCCCCCTTTCCAGTGACCTTCTTAGGCTGCACATCCTCTGCCTTCTTAATGAGGAGCTCTGGTTTTTTTTCCTTACACTGTGCTGTAAGGAAATATCCCTCCTGAGTTCCTGTCTGGTTCAACAAGAGAACTGGGCAGCTGACTGGCACTGTAGGTGCTCTCTCTTTCGAGAGGCTGACTGGAAAAGTGCTCAGTAACACGTACTTTGTCTTCCTGGAGTGACTTTTGTGCATCTTGAATGGTGTTGGTAATAGTGCTGCCACCTCTGTCTCTTCAGTGGCATACCCGGATTGTGTGTGGGTGGGAAGTCGACAATGAGCTCCGTGGCAGTTTTGACCCAGGAGAGCTTCGCTGAACACCGCAGCGGCCTGGCTCAGCAGCAGGTGAAAGGTGAGAAAACACAGTTGAGCTCCTGTGCTGTTACCCAAGCTTGCTCCACACATCCAGTTCCCCCCCACAAGTGTGCAGACGTTGCATTCTCCATTCCTAGATTGGTGGCCTGCCAAACTCTGGCTTTCTGCCAACAGCAGCACAGTGGTGATGCTGCACAGTGCAGAGCCAGGAGGAGGCAACCCTCAGATCTCCATAGAGCTCTGGCTAGCAGTGCCGTCAGCCGTGGGACAGGGCACATGGAAGAGTGGGGCACTGGGCTACAAGAGAGCCTCATGGGATCAGTGTGCTGGGCTGTCATTTCCTTTCTTTGCTCAGCCAGGTCTTGGGGAAAGTCAGTATGATTTTATTAACTGACTTACTGATGGGTTTCGGCACCCATCCTCCAGCTGCGAGCTGGCCCACGTGGCATGGCCCAGTGCACAACTGAGTCGAACATAAGGTACAGGCTTTACCTGGACTCTGCCCTAACTATAGCACTTCTCTCTGCCTTCCTCCTGGGTGTATGTTTGTCTTACCCCCTTCTGACCTGCAGCCTTGCTCTGTTCCTTTCACTTCTTTCTGCTCAGCCTGTTCTCTCCTAATTAAGCCACTCTTGACAAAGTTGGCACTAATGTGCTGTTTGCTGCCACCATTTGCTTGTATGTTCACTTCCTGCATCTGTAGTGCCTGCTCAGACAAGGCTGGTTGTTCATGGCATCTGCTACAGTCTGTGCTGTGGTCAGTTGTGCTCCAGACTTGGCTGCTCCACAAGCATAACTATAATAGGATTAGTAGTAGTGCACAAGTCATTTGCTCTCCCTTGTTAGTGGTGCCTAAATACAATTGCACTGCCTATGAATAGGGGCATTTCTGCAGGGAGAGCATCTCATTTACCCTGTTTGCTTCACCCCAGTTACAGCTTTAAACTCCGAAGAAGAGAATGATCCTCCAACCTACAAGGAAGCCTTCCCTCCGCTCCCTGAGAAAGCACCGTGTTTGGAAGCTGCCCAGGAACCTGCTGGGCCCTGGAGCAAAATCCGACCAATAAAGGCTTCTGTCATCACTCAGGTTGGTGGGAGTGCGTGTCTTATCTCCCTCCTTTTCCTCCCTCCAAAAAGTAGGTGAAGTGAAGCTTTCCCTGGAGTATGAAATCCTTAGTGTGTCAGATTGACAGCCTCTTTGCTGTACTTACCCCTGGGGCACGAGGGAGACTGCAGCTGAGAGCTAGGACTGCTCTGGAGGGCAGGGATGTGCTGGAAAACTGTCCAGAAAAAGCTCTGCATCCCTGTTCCACAAATAGCTGGAGCAGGCCTGAAGGGAGGATTGTAGAATGCAAGTAGTGAGGACTAATCCATTAAAGTATTCTCCCCATAGCTTAGCACTGTTGCCTGCCTGACGTACTTCAGGAAGACACCCGGTGTGGGATGGACTGCCTGCTGCAGTACTCTTGCACTTTTCCTGGTTGCAGCTGGTATCTCCACTAGAAAGGCTGATGTGTTGCACAAACCTGGGAACTTAGTATGCCAGTAAAGTTCTGTATGGCAATAAAAGAGGGAGGTATTGGCAATCAAAAGCATACTGACTGCTTGCTGTCCCCTTCTTTTATCTGTCCTGTGGCTGAGCAGGTGTTTCATGTGCCACTGGAGGAGAGGAAATACAAGGACATGAATCAGTTTGGAGAAGGCGAGCAGGCCAAGATCTGCCTTGACATCATGCAGAAGACAGGAGCTCACCTGGAGCTGTCTCTCGCAAAGGACCAGGGCCTTTCAATCATGGTCTCTGGCAAGCTGGAAGCAGTCATGAAGGCTCGGAAGGAGATCGTCGCTCGGCTGCAGACTCAGGTGAGGGCATCTAACTGTTTCTCGCTTCATGTTTGCTCTTCCTCAAGACTCACAAATGCTTTGAGACCCTTGGGCGTGTGTGCTTATAGAGAAGTGCTATTAGATGACTAATTCAGCTTTGCCATATATTTTCAAAGTACACAATTGGCAATTTGGAATGCAAATGTGGCTTAAAATAGGGTTCAAAGCTAATTACAGGCCATGGTGTTGCATGAAGGGTGGAGTCTGCAATCTCTGAATGCTTGAATTGTAAACACTTGAATTGCAAACAGTGACTTTGTGCTGAGGTGCTGGTGCCCGAGGGTGTGCAGGCCCCTCACACAAAGCTAGTAGTGTCTGATGACTGGATTGTGCTTTCTCTGAAGTCCTTCAGAGGAGAACGTGGAGGGATGGGAGAAAGAAAAGTAGAGAAAAGGTAGTCCTGCAAAAAGCTGAAAGCTTCAGGTCGGGGTTCTGGTTTGTGTAACTCAAGCCACACTGGTAAGGAGCCACAGCCCTCTTGTTTCAGTTGCTTCTCTTTTCAGTCCTCTAGGTTTTGATTTCTTACCTTCAGATTCTTGAGTTCATAACCAAGATGGTAGTTCTTGTTAGGATAGATCGCAGACAAGTGTCATAGTGTGTTTTAAAGTGTAATGTCAAAGGTAGTTAATGCAGTAGTTAATACCATGTCTGCTTAGTGCTGCATGTCATACCCTGCCAGAGAGAAGAGAAAGGGGCATAACGTGCATCTGAAAAAACAGTTCAGGTTGTACTGTCACAGATCCATAACCCACTGTCCTCAAATATACCTCCTACTGCCCTGGCCCCAGGCCTGAAAGGTGTGTCTGTATTCCAGGTTCTCCTAGGCTTGGCTGGCTTCAGTACAGGGACACAGAGTTGAAGAGTCACACCAAGTAATATCTTTTTTTTTGATCCCCCCCCCATTGTAGCTTGAATTTTAAGTGTCTAATTACTGTTAGTAGTTACATACTCACAGCAATCGAGACCATGGTAGCAATCATAAGCTACCAGGTCAGTAAAAACTCAGTCAGAAGGGAGGAAGTCAGGAATCCCTGTTACAAACCAACCCTTTAATGGTAGATTGAGAGAAGCTCTTGGGACCCCTTTTCCAAGAGAGGCCTTCTAAAAGCAGTCCCATGAGCAGCACATCCTACATTGAAGACAGCTTAGCACTTAGTAGTGGTAAGCATCTCCTAGCTGTCTGCCTGCTGGAATAGGTGTCTGGTGTTGAATTTATGTTTCCTAGGAGTCAGACGGTGTCTTATTCTCTGTAGCCTTGGCAGCAGATGTCAAGAGTTCAGATAAACTCCACCCATGAGCCATCATCTCAGTTGCTGTCTGGTACTGCTCCAGTGTCTTGCACTGGACGATCAGCACCTCCTCGTCTGTGCCTAAAGGCCTTTGCTAATTCAGAGTACTGCTCCTGCGCAAACAGAAGGGTTTTGAGGGAAAGGTGGGTTTCAGACTCCTGGTGTACAGGCACCATAGATCAACTGTTCTGGTACAGTATCAGTCCTCGGACAGAATGTGCTGCGAAGGCACTGTGTTTGCTCTTCAGTGGTACTGCTAAGCAGCATCTAACTTGCTTTCCCTGGCTCTGTTCCTGTGGATCTGCCAGTGCAGGCAAGGGTTCTCACAGATGCCTGGTTCCTGTGTTGCAGGCTTCAGCGACAGTTGCCATCCCCAAGGAGCACCACCGTTTTGTCATTGGAAAGAATGGCGAGAAGCTGCAGGACCTGGAGCTCAAAACTGCAACCAAAATCCAGATCCCCCGCCCGGATGACCCCAGCAACCAGATAAAGATCACCGGCACTAAAGAAGGGATTGAGAAGGCCCGACATGAAATCCTGCTTATCTCTGCTGAGCAGGTACTTCAGTACTGTGATCTTTCTCATGGCATTAGCTGGACAGCCATTTTGCTTCTCCATGGTATATTAGATGTTTGTAGCCACCATGGCCACAGTCAGTGGCTAATATGTTAGTCTGAATGGAGACGTATACTGTGCCACTGGCTGTATGAGCACTGCGGCCAAGTTCTGCAACTTCTGGTTCTCCATTTTGCCAATCTCTGAAGTCAGAGAAGCGTGTATCATGTTTGAAGTGAACCATATTAGGTACCAGCTGAGATAAGGCAGGAGATTACAGAGGTGAATATCGTAAATCATCAGCAGCAACAGCAGTATTTATAGATTGAAAGGGATGGAGATCTACAAGCCTGCAAACTGAAAAGGGTGCTTTGGCCAGAGTGTCAAGCAAGACAGCACTGGCAACTTAGCTGTGTCTGGCAGAGACTAATATGGAGGGCAGTTCCCACTGAGGTCTGTTCTGGGCTTTTCCAGGATAAGCGTGCCGTGGAGCGGCTGGATGTGGAGAAAGTGTACCACCCCTTCATTGCTGGCCCTTACAACAAGCTGGTGAGCGAGCTCATGCAGGACACAGGGACGCGCATCAACATTCCTCCACCCAGTGTCAACAAGACAGAGATAGTCTTCACAGGAGAAAAGGAACAGCTAGCCCAGGCCGTGGCTCGTGTTAAGAAGATCTATGAGGAGAAGGTATGGATGGTCCATAAAGCTTCCTATCGTCCCCCTACTTGCTCATAGGCCCACTTCCCTTCTTAGAATCATAGAATCATTAAGGTTGGAAAAGACTCTTAAGATCATTGAGTCCAACTGTACTACTTTGTTGCATCCTCCTCATGTCAGCTCTGTCTCAGCAGCCCTTGCAGTATATGGCCCTGAGTCTTACCATTGCCTCACTCAGTGGAGTGGGACTTGGGGTGACACTACCAAGGAGGTGTGACAGATTTCTCGCTTTTCTGTGTCACGGGAATTAGCAGACCACAAAGAGCTCCCCTGGCTCTTGTTCGCACAGGTGCTACTAAGGAAGGAGGTGTGAAGTCTACAGTGGTGGCCAGCTAACAGTATCAAAGTTGCTACATAAGTAGAAGTTGCTGAAGAGTGAATTTCACTCCAGTTTATTTTCCACAGCCCACGTTGCTGTGAATATCCTTATTGTGGGTTATTGGGCTGTTTTTCTTCATGGTTAGGTCTGTATTTGTACCAGTCTGGATTTCAACAGAGATAATCAGCTTATAGCCTAGTAGCCTGCATGGTGTTGCATTACAGCACTGCCTGGGGGACAGCTGGGCGTTGAGCCCTGTTGTGCAAGAGTGAGTGAGTGTGTGTGTGCGCGCGTATGTCGTCTCTTCCATGTAGTGTCCCAGGAAGCTTGACACAGAATACTAGTTTTGTACTGTGAATTTTTGAGCACAAGGCTTTCTGTAGGCAGGGGGCCAAACGGTGCTAGGCTACTGCAGAACCCCTGTGCTCACCTTTGCTTTGCTTTTCCCTGGGTGCAGAATTTCACTGCATCTTGTGCCTCTTCCTTTCGCTCTTGTCCTTCCCTGCCCCCTTGTGATTGATGCCCCAGTGCCTCTGCCCCTACAGAAAAAGAAGACTACTACCATTGCGGTGGAGGTGAAGAAGTCCCAGCACAAGTATGTCATCGGCCCCAAGGGGAATTCCCTGCAGGAGATCTTGGAGAAAACTGGAGTCTCTGTCGAGATCCCACCCACTGACAGTAGCTCGGAGACGGTGATACTGCGAGGCGAGCCTGAAAAGCTTGGGCAAGCATTGACTGAAGTCTATGCAAAGGTACTGACGAGGTGGGCTAGGCCTTCTTTGAAAGGCCCATAAAGGTACATCCGTGAGCACTGGCAGGTGTAAGGGGGGCTGGTCTCTGTTAGGCTGCTAGAGATGCAGCTTAGGCATTAATACTGAGGGTGCAACATGGGAATTGGAACTGAATTTTTGTGAAGACCTCTTCCAGTCTGCCCATCAAACAGCTTCTCTTTTTTTTCTGTCTCTCAGGCCAACAGTTTTACCGTCTCCTCGGTCTCTGCCCCCTCTTGGCTTCATCGTTTCATTATTGGAAAGAAAGGACAAAACCTGGCCAAAATAACTCAGCAGATGCCAAAGGTATGGATGAGCTGGTTAGCTTAGCACCCTGTGATATAGAATATGGTTTAGTCCTGATCACTCTGTAGAAGAGAGGAATGTATTCTAGCGTGGGTAAAACCAGGGAGGAAATGACACAGATCTTAATATTAAGGGGAGCGTCTCTTTTACTGCTGCAAACGCTACTCATCTTACGTTGTTCTCATGGGTTGAGCCCTTCAAAGGAAGCTTTATGTGGTACTATATTGAGAATTGATGTAGTAGGATACCTGCAAATGCTGACTTCAATGAGGTTTTCCCTGCCGTGTTAGATGGTATCTCGAGAAAGGCTAGGTGAGTAACTTCTCCAAAGCCCTTGCAGACTCCAGGGTAGCACCAAAGCCTTGGGCTCTAGGCATATTGATATGGCCCGAATTGTAAGTTACCTTCTTCTGAAACCATGGGAATGATGCGTGTACTTTGTGGGAAGGAAACCATCTTTTAGTGGCAGGGATTGATGGTGTAGGCCTGACTAACAGCGTTGACCTGGCTTGTGTCTTGGAAAATTCTTATTGGATTCATTGCTGTGTCTCAAGGTTCACATCGAATTCACTGAAGGAGAGGATAAAATCACTTTGGAAGGACCTACAGAAGATGTGAATGTGGCTCAGGAACAGATTGAAGTCATGGTCAAGGATCTGGTAAGTTCATGTTACTAGTTCCAGTACATAAGAAGAAAGTGGGGGAAGAAGAGGCAACAGAGCAGAGATTCAGGTGTGTATTACATCCATATGATGTCTTGACATGCTTAACAGAACTTGCAGAAGACAAGTTGGGTGGCAGGTGGATGAAACCCTTGGTTACAGAGCTCGCCCATAGCATTCTTAAAAAATGAGCAGCAGGTCTTAAATCTTCTGATGCAGAGAAGGAAGGAGTCTCTTTCCATTGTAGCTGGAGAGGCATACAAGTCCCTTTAAATGTTTCACAAGCATGTTGCTCTCAGCTCAAACCAGAGGAGTGCTCTTCCGCTCTGCTTAATAGCAGGAGGAGTGCTTGTAGCTGACTACTGGAGAGTCAGTGCCAATACTGGCAGTAGGCAGTTACTTAGGGCACAAGACAGGAGAAGTGGTGGCCTACCCTACCTAGCCCTGTACAACTCTTTATAGATCAACCGGATGGATTATGCAGAAATCAACGTTGACCACAAATTCCACCGACACCTCATTGGCAAGAATGGAGCTAACAGTAAGTGGGGTGCCTTTCTAATCCTTCCTATGCTCGGGCTCTCTATGTTCAATAGATCGTATCAGGGGCTCTGTAGCTCATCCAGTGTGCTGTCTCTGTCACATTTCCTCTGCTCTTCTGAAGTGGGGTTGGCACAAGGAGATAAATGGGCAGTGAGGCCTTGGGGTGGCTTTAATGTGTGAAAGTGTCTTGGGAGGTTGAACAGTGGTAGGATTACTTTGCCATGTTCTGGAGGAAATTTTTTTGTTGTTGTTGGAGAATTGTCTTTTTTTTTTTTTTTTTTTTTTTTGAAGTTGCTGTATGTGAATTACATTTTAGCAGCTGATTGGGGGTGGTGGAAATCTGCTTGGTGAGTTTCTCCCCAAAAAGAATTTGGTATTAGAAATGAATGATCATCTTCTGATCTAAATGTGGTGCTGTTTGGGGAAGAAACAGATGCGTCACTCTGGCAAGCAAATAATTGGCTCTGTAGATGCCACAGTATTTACTTGTACAGGTTCTTGTGTGGCACAGATCTGCTCTTGCTGAAGTCCAGGGTGAAAAGGCACTTTCCCTTGTTTCAACCCCACCCCACGGGCGCCTTCTCAGAGGCTCATTTACTTCTTAAACAGCCTCTAAGCAGTGATAATCAAGGTGCCTTGCTTCCAAGTCTTGACCTAGCAGACTGCGTCACCACAGTCCTTGCCTTGAAGTTAACAGGATTAAGGACCTCTACAAGGTGTCTGTGCGCATTCCCCCGGACAATGAGAAGAGCAACCTGATCAGAATTGAAGGAGACCCACAGGGGGTACAACAGGCCAAGAAAGAGCTGCTGGAACTCGCTTCCCGTATGGTGAGTAGGACGTGATGCTTGGGAGGCTGCAGGGTTTGGGCTCCTATGTTCCCTTGTAACCTTTTGGTGCAAGTGTGTGCCCCTTGACACCAAGCACTTGGATCTCATGACAAGCGCAAGTTCCTCTTCACAGATATATTCCTCTATTCCCTTGGATACCCCTTCTCTGTCAACCTAGGGTGCATTTTGTCTAGAGGAGAAAAGAGGGACGATGCTGGCAAGTAAACTGTCAGGCAGCAAACTGGTAAATAAAAGTATGTGGCTCTCCTGCTGAACATTCAATGTAAACTCTATTCTCATCAGGAAAATGAACGCACCAAGGACCTAATTATTGAGCAGAAATTCCACCGGACCATCATTGGGCAGAAGGGTGAGCGGATCCGGGAAATCCGGGAGAAATTCCCAGAGGTAAGGCTTTCTAGGAGATGAGGAATCTAGAGGGGATATTTCCTGCTTGGGTAGTAGACACATCATCACTGAAGTCATAAATTTAGTGGCTCTGTATCTAATACCTATGAGAAGATAGTTCTTTTGGGCAGAGGCTGCTAACATGGTTATGCTTTTCCAAATGGGAAAGGGGATGTGTAGGATCTCCCCAGCCTTTGCATGTGTCTGACAGCCATTCTTGTGTTTGCTTGAGCTGACTATAAATGACCACCTCTTGCAGGTTATCATCAACTTCCCAGACCCTGCACACAAGAGTGACATCGTCCAACTAAGGGGTCCCAAAAACGAGGTGGAGAAGTGCACCAAGTACATGCAAAAGATGGTGGCAGACCTGGTAAGGGGGACTTCTGTCTGCTGTTCTCTCCTACATGCCTGGATAACCCTGGAATAAAACAGAGCTATACTGGCTTGGCTAAGGCTGAAACACCTGAAGATGAGGAAGCTGTGGACACTGTTCTGGCTGGATGGGGGCAGGTGGTAATACCTGTTATTTAAGGGCTATAGGGGAACGTACTTGCCTTTGCTTATTCTTGAAAGTTTCTCATTTAGAGAACTTCCTTGGATCTAAGCCTATTGTCAAAAGTTTGTTTATCAAGGTCCTGGGACGGGGCCTCACTTGTCATAACAGTGTCATCTTCAGTTCTCCCTTCCTTTCTCCCCTAGGTTGAAAACAGCTTTTCTATTTCTGTCCCCATCTTCAAACAATTCCACAAAAACATCATAGGGAAAGGAGGTGCCAACATCAAGAAGGTGAGATATCTTTCCCATCTCCAGTGCTCATTATGGTCACTGTCTGCAGTTAAATCCCACTCACTGCTCTCTCCTGCTCACTGGTGATGTCAGATATAACCTCCAAGGGCTTTTTTCTGACATGGGACACCTCTGAGATTATTTTATTTTTTTCCTTTGGGGTAGATCCGTGAAGAAAGCAACACCAAAATTGATCTCCCAGCAGAGAACAGCAACTCGGAGACAATTGTTATCACAGGCAAGAGAGCAAACTGTGAGGCTGCTCGCCACAGAATTCTTGCCATCCAGAAGGAGCTGGTAAGTGAGATGACTGGCCCGTTGCAGGTGAGGGACTTGAAAAAGTTGCTAGAAGACATAAATACAGAAGAAGTGCTTGTAGTGGGGGAGGGCAGGGAGGGGACAAATGTGTCAGTCTGTTCTTGACTCTTAAACCTAGTTAGTGGCTGCTCATGTGTCAGGAGTAGCCAGTCTCAAACCCCTCTGGTCAGGCATTTCTTACACACAGCTCTATAAAGTTCCTAGCAATGTGGGAGTTAGAGGGTAAGCAGAGTGGGTGCAAACACATTTCTGCAGCTTGACTAATAGCCTGGTACTGTCCTCTGTTAGGCCAACATCACAGAGGTGGAGGTCTCTATTCCTTCCAAACTGCACAATTCCCTCATTGGCGCTAAAGGCCGCTTCATCCGCTCCATCATGGAGGAGTGTGGTGGAGTCCACATCCACTTCCCCACTGAGGGTTCTGGCAGTGACACTGTGACCATCAGGGGCCCAGCCCAGGATGTGGAGAAAGCCAAGAAACAGCTGCTGCACCTGGCAGAGGAGAAGGTGAGCCTTGTCTCATAGGGGAAGGAGCAAATTGTTTTGGCCAGCTGTTTCTTTTTGGGGGTTGAAGTGATCACCTCTGCCTGCTGGGACGACTGTGGCATCAGCCAGCCTAATCCTCTTTTGAGGGATTTGAGTACAGTTTGGGTGATTAAAAGAAAACTATGCTTCCATCTTTGTGACAATGAGTTCTTCCCCCATGGGTAGAAGAACTGGCTGTAATGCTTCTCTGCCCAGGCTGGGGACATACTCAAAGGGTTAAGGCTCCCTACTACTATGATTTGAATGCTGTTGGGTATCCGCGCTTCTCTGAAACAGCTTACTGTGCATATCTCCTTTCCTTTTTTTCTCGATCTCTGAATTCCAGCTCCAGTTCTTCCATTTCACTGAATATATCCAGGTTTGAGAACCTCAAGTTACAAGACCTTGCTCTGAGTTGTGACTGACTGACTGGTCATTTTAATAGCAAGAAAAAACCCTTTCTAATATCAGCATGTGAACATGTTCTCCTGATCGATTGGTTGCCTCTGCTGCCTGGCTTGCAGCAGTCAGTTAGCAAGTGGTTATGCTGCCTTGTGTGAGTGTCACACCCTTCTCCCAGGGAAGTATTTTCTGCTCATATTCTCACCAGTCGTGCTGAGCGTAGAGTTAGCTTTTCAGCCCTGAGAACATCTTTCGGGTAGTGTTTTTAATTTAAGACATTCTATACCTTTTTGACTTCGACAGCACGCTGCATCTACCTTGCTCTTGCAACACTGTGTATGTGGGTGCAGGTAACATACCTACATGGTTACTGTTGATGCTGATGTGTATTTTCTATATATTGACATGTTCCCTGGGTATCTGACTCCTTTCAGCAAACAAAGAGTTACACTGTGGACCTGCGTGCAAAGCCAGAGTACCACAAATTCCTTATTGGTAAGGGTGGTGGCAACATCCGTAAGGTGCGTGACAACACTGGGGCCCGCATCATCTTCCCAACCACTGAGGACAAAGATCAGGAGCTGATTACTATCATGGGAACTGAGGAGGCTGTCAAAGAGGCGCAGAGGGAGTTGGAGGCCCTCATCAAGAACCTGGTATGAACAACTACTTCTCCTTTCTTGCCTATCACTGTAGCAAGATGTAACGAGTCAGTGTGGAGGACCTGCTTGTCCTAAAACCATCTGCTGCCCTTCATGGGAGCTCAGGAAGATCCTCCTCGGTGTCACTTGTTGGGGTGAGGTTGTAAACTGATTGCTGTTGAGTGCAGCAAACTTGTGCTTATCACCGGGACAGGCAGGGTTGACTGGCTGTCATCTGTTGGCAGGATAACGTAGTTGAAGATTCCATGGTTGTTGACCCCAAGCACCACCGCCACTTTGTTATCCGGAGAGGGCAAGTTCTGCGTGAGATCGCAGATGAGTATGGTGGTGTGATGGTCAGCTTCCCGCGCTCTGGCACCCAGAGCGACAAAGTCACCCTCAAGGGAGCCAAGGACTGCGTGGAGGCAGCCAAGAAACGCATCCAGGAGATCATCGAGGACCTGGTATGTCACAGGAAAGCTGTTTCTTCTATACTTTTTTGCTTCAGCAGTGCCCTCCTTGAACCTGCTGTACAGCCAAGCTTTATGCGAACAAGTCCCACAGTAGTTCTGGGATTTGAAGCTTTGCTGTCAACATATAGGGTCTGCAGACTTTTGGATTCCAGCCTGGGGAACAGCAGCTGGCTCCAAAATGGCAATGATATATGAAAGAATTGCTTCCTCTGACAGTCGTCTTGGTTTTTAGGAGTGGAAATAGGAGGCCCTTCCTTGGTGTACTTCTACACATTAAAAGATTGGAGCCTTCTTGTGCCTCTCCATGCCTGGCCTTGGACAGTGGTTGCTCTCTGGGGTTTCCTGTGCTGTTAGTATTGTCTTTTGGAAGCAGCCAGCTGTCAAATGTGTTCTCTTCCTTTCCTTCCTTCTTTTTCCTTTCTTCTAATGCTTCCTCCTCTTCAGGGTAATAGAGAGCTTGAGCTTTGGTCTTGGAAGCCTTTAACAACATGGGTTGGAGGCAGCCTTCATTAAGAAATCCTCTGCTAGCTTCTCTGAGAGAGGAAAGATTCTAGGAAACTTTCAGTTCTTCCCCTGTCAGCAGCTGTTATCTTTTCTAACGCCTTGCTGTGTTCATTATGGATTTCACCATGCACAAGTATCCTGTTTTCTGGTGTGAAAGAGGCTGTGTTGCAATACAGCAAGTCTGCTTTCTCACAGGAAGCTCAAGTGACAATCGAATGCACCATCCCACAAAAGTTCCACCGCTCCATTATGGGCCCCAAAGGATCCCGGATCCAGCAGATCACCCGGGACTACGGTGTCCAGATCAAATTCCCTGACAGGGAGGAGAACCCAGGTATACCCATGGATGCACATTCGCACGGGAATTGGGGTGATCAAATGAGTGTAGTGTAGCCTACACTCCCTATCAGTGGAGATGTTCTACTTAAAATCTATGGAGAACTGACCTCAGGTGTTCCCTGCAGTGTCCTTGAATCTGGGCTTAGCATCAACTGTGCCCTCTTGGGAAGAGGGGGCAGTTTTAGGAGGTAAAACTGCAGGCATGGGTGTTCTGAATGTGTTCTCACCACAGAGCGCAGGGAGTACGAAGACGTACCCCGGCAAAAAGCGCTCTACACGCTTGCCAAGGTCTCTTTGATCTCTCATGCTCTCATTGCTGAGTGTACTGAATTCAGCACAACTGGGGCCTGTTGGATACTCTGGCCTAGCACCAGCCGTCCTGCTGTAACATCCAGTGCTGTGCTGGTGAACTTCCCTGTTGGGGAAGAAACGGCCAGCCTTACTTGTTGCCTCTGCTGACATAGGAGTGCAGCCTGCACTTCGTAGTGCAGCTGCAGGCCCTTTCTGTGCAGGCAAACACAATATCAATGCTGTCCAGAGAGGTGTGGAGGAGGCTGTCTTGGTGGATGTTCTTGTTCTGCTCATTCCAGGCTAAGCCATGGCAAGCTGCCTGTGCTAGGAGTAACCTCCTCCATAGCAGTCTGACCTCTTGTGGCAAAGCCCAGGCTGAACATCTCAGGCTCTGGAGGGGGAGATAATGAGCAAGGAGGGGGCTTTGTGCATTTAACATGAGACTTCCCATATTTTCAGCCCCTGTTGCAGAGCCAGCTGTGCAGGAGAATGGCGAGGAAGGTGGGGAAGGCAAGGACGGGAAGGATGCAGATCCCAGCTCTCCAAAGAAGTGCGATATCATTATCATCTCTGGCCGCAGGGAGAAGTGTGAGGCAGCAAAGGAGGCGCTGCAGGTATGTGGCTTTCTAAGCCCCTTAACCCTGTAATGTAGTGATGCCCTGATGCAAGAAGCTTGCTGCAGGCTTTAGTGGTGGTGATAACTACCCAGTCAAAGTTGCAATCCAGGTGGTCACTGATGCTACCTGTGGAGGTGGTCTCTGCCACTCCAGGGAAGTCCTCTGATTGCTCTGTGATTTAGCTTGGCTGCTTGAATCGTAGTGCCTGACCTTGCAATTGCTAGAGCTTGTAGACAGTCCTGAGTTACTTGCCATAAAAGCATGACATGCTTGTTTTATGGAGCATGGCTGGAAAGAAAGAGGCTGATTGAGGCTGAATCATTCTAGCTTTAGCAGACCTTGCCATGCTCCTTTAGTGATGTTGTCCAAGTCTCTGCTAGATGGAAGCCAAGGATATGAAAACAGCCTGTCCCCAGAGGCGGGGCTTAACATTGCTTGTTTGGAAAAAATGCTTTAGCAACCAACAGGTCATCTTGGTGTTTGCAGCTGTTCTCTTTTCCTGTAGAGTTTGTATCCTGACTACAAGGGAATGTACCTCAGTTCAGCAACACGTTCTTTTGGACAAGTATATGGCAAGCTGAAAGACAGGAGAAGTCTTTCAAGTGGTAAACTGTGCTCCCTTCCCTGCAGGCTCTGGTTCCTGTCACCATTGAGGTGGAAGTTCCCTTTGATCTTCATCGTTACATCATTGGCCAGAAAGGAAGTGGGATCCGCAAAATGATGGATGAGTTTGAAGTAAGTTGTTGCCCTTCCTACCATTTCCTCTGTCCTGGAGAATCTGTAAATGATGATGTTTGTGGTGATGGCAATCAGTTGCGACATACTCAAGACCTTCGTTGTGGCTTGACCATGGAATACAGGCTCTGTAATAAGAAAATGAGACCTGTGTGATTTAGTCCCTGGCTCTGGGGCTCGGTAGCTTTCATGCTGAAGCTGTATGATCAGTGTTGATGCCATGAGTGTTGCATGACTTGTTTGGTGCCTACAGGGATTCCTCACCAGTGTCAGAGTTTTCCTCCTAGGCCATGGGAAACAGCTCTGCTGTGCTTGCCCATTTGGGAGAATTGCCCAGAAGCCCATAGGGACTCTTGAGGCTGATGCAGGTTGGCTGCAGACGACGCTATTGAACGTGTATTTGTTTCCTAGCCTCTCCAGGCTGACACAGGGACTGCTGGGGGCTGAAGCCCCACAGCAAAGCAATCCGATATAGATAACAGCTGAAGAAACAGGGTTCTATTAAAAAAAAAGTCTAGACATGGTCCCAGGCAACTGATTCTAGGTGGCGCTGCTTGAGGAGGAGGGTTGGGCCAGATGACCTCCAGAGGTCCCTTCAGCCATTCTGTGATTCTGTGGTTCAGGCTGTCTGGGTGGGAGTTGGTCTTGGCAGCAGGGGAGATCAGCGAGATACCAACCTGCAGTGAGCAGTGATACAAAACGGTAATGGCTACTTGTTACTCAGGTGAACATCCAGGTCCCTGCTCCTGAGCTGCAGTCAGATATCATCACCATCACTGGGCTGGCTACCAACCTGGACCGTGCCAAGGCTGGACTGCTGGAAAGAGTGAAGGAGCTGCAAGCTGAACAAGAGGATCGGGTAGGGCCTGTGTCTGTCCTTCCTCCTTCCAGCCAAACAAGGCTTCAGCCTCTGGGTGTTCATTTCAGAAGTTGTGCAGGCTCCTGGAACCCCTCTCCTTTTAAGAGCACCCTTAGCCGCTCTGCCGGTGTGGAGTGCTCATAAGTGGGTTACCCAAATGTAACCCATTTAGCGTGAACTGACAGGAGAGTTTTGGGATTCTACTTTAGGTAACTTTGGACTGCCCAGGGCTCTATCACACCTTCATGTACCTTTGAGACACTGCAGGGTGGGAAACTCATTGTGCTAGGAGTCTCTCTGTACCTATTCTCATTGAATCCTTATCACAGCTCTGAATAAATAGGTGAGGGATGAGTTGGATGGTAGTTTGCTAGTTGTAGTTTCCTGCTGAATTTGGCCCCAGTAGACGGATGTCTTGGGTGCTCTTCTGTAGCCACGTACACTCAGGCGTGACCCTGCAGAATCTCTTCTGCACATCTCAGAAGCCAGAAGGAAATGCTGGGACTTAGATGGACATCACTTGACCAGCCATGGTGTGTTCCCTACTGTTGTATCTCACTCTGCTTCTCCTGTTCCAGGCCCTGCGAAGCTTCAAGCTGACAGTCACTGTGGATCCCAAGTATCACCCTAAAATCATTGGACGGAAGGGAGCAGTGATCACCCAGATACGCACAGAGCATGAGGTCAACATCCAGTTCCCTGACAAGGATGATGAAAGCCAGGTGAGAGGTCAGAGGAGGTGCAAGGAGGGCTGCTGGTTGTCTCTGAGCATAAGAAGCACAGCATCTTCTCTAAGGCTGTGACCTCCCTGTGCTGCCTTTGGATAAGGTGGAAGGTAAAAGGGATTAGCTGGGAGAAGGCTTGCTCAGCTGCTTATGAGCCTGGTCTCTCACACATTTCCTTGTACCACAGGCCCAAGATCAGATCACCATCACTGGCTATGAGAAGAATGCTGAGGCTGCCCGGGATGCCATCATGAAGATCGTTGGCGAGCTGGAGCAGATGGTCTCTGAGGATGTGACTCTGGACCATCGTGTTCACGCACGCATCATTGGTGCACGTGGTAAAGCCATCCGCAAAATCATGGATGAGTTCAAGGTGAGCAGTGGGGTGATGCAGCACAGGCTGGGCTGGGCCTGGGTGTTTAGTGGTGCCGCTTGCTCCTGTGCTAAGAGCTTGGTAGCAGCTTGGTGCTAGGGGCTAAAGAAAAGCCAGTACTGTCCTGCTCACCTCCAGCTCTGTCACCACAAACATGTGAGCAGAATCCCTGGGCCAGGGCACCCTGGTATGCCCCAGGGCAGCTGGGCTATCTGGACACTGCACCCAGACACCAGCTGAAGCATCCTCACACAACCTCAGCTGTGAGTCACCCTTCTGGGAGCCAGGCAGGGAGGAGGCTGAGCTCTTCCTGTCTTGCTGGAACACAGTTAGAAGAAGAACCTGGAAATGCGTCCTTGGTGCTCTGGGTTAGCACTGCAAACAGCACTGAGCTCTGTCCCTCTCTGCAGGCCTTTTAGTGGGTGTCTTGCAGACAGGGTCCCGGATGGCCTTCAAAGGGAGGAGGTGGTTATGTCAGCTACTCCAGTTACTGGAAGTGGACAGTCAGGCCTATTCCTGTGGGGCTATGGGAGGGGAATGTGCCCAGACCGCCTCAGCTTGACCTTAACTCAAGGAAATCCTCTGGATTTCTTTGTCTCTCTAGGCCACTGTTGATTCCCTTGATTTTGGGAATCTTGACCCACTCTCAGGGCTCCAGATTTGGCAAAGTGAGCTGACTCTGGGAAGGGCAGGGACCTTTGCTCTGACAGCATGTGGCAGTAGCAGTGTGCCACAGCATGTGGCAGTAGTGAATGTGAATCTAAAGTGATGAGGCTTTGGAGACTTGCATCTTGACTGGGCTCAGTTGTTGAAACAAGCTGTTTGGGTTCCCAAATGAGCAGCCTTTGATTTTGGTCCTGTCTTGTGTGGCTTTCTTGCATCCATCTGGAAGGCAAGCTGTCAGAGAGCCCAGTGGCTGTGTAGAGGGTACACTAAGCCAGCTCCACAAAATGATTGTCAGCTAGGATTACTCTGTCTGTGGAGGAGACAGAAAGCTTATCGTGCTTCATGCTAATGCCTTGATGGTAAAAATGCTTGCAGCAGTGTGAGGCCACTGTCTGGAAATGCGGCCCTCTTCTGCCTCTGCTGCAAGTGCTGCACAGAAAGCAGTGGGCCTCTGGGCGGTGAGAACAGCAGGGGCTGCTGGAAGATGGGTTGTTACTGCAGACTCTGTTCTGCCTGCCTTCATGGGGGAACTGGACAGGCTTCAGGGCCAGGTATATTCCAGTGCACCCCCCAGCATCTGAACTAGGGAGGTCCTAAACAGACTTGTGGCAGTGAACAGATCAGGCCTTTTCTCTTCTGTGAATCTAATGACAAGGGTCATGGGAAGTCTGTGGCTTTTCAGATGTGCAGGTCTAAGTCCCATCCTGTTCCTTGTGTTGCAGGTGGATATTCGTTTTCCCCAGAGTGGAGCTCCTGACCCCAACTGTGTGACTGTGACAGGACTCCCTGAGAATGTTGAAGAAGCCATCGATCACATCCTGAACTTGGAGGAGGAATATGTAAGTGTTCAGCAAATCTGTGCAGGGGCTTAGCAAGGCTTTCCTCTGCCACAGAGCTGGATGCCTGAACTATCTCCATGTGGTATTTTCTACCACTGCATTGGAGAACTCGAGCCCTGTGCAGGTGGCAGTCGGCCCTCATCTGCAACTGTCCTTCAGACCAACTGGGTGCAGAGCCGCAGGCTGTGCTCTGTGAAGCAGTGCAAGGGCTGGCCCCACTGTCCAGGAGGGGACGGTGAATGAGAATGCTGGGACACCACCAGGATGTGCACACGCTTGCCTGCTGCAGCTTGCATCAGTTAGGAGTTGGTAGCCATCAGACTAGTGCAGAAACACTGTGTTTGAGCATTGTAGAACAGGCTGGTAACCTTGGATGGGTTGCAGCATGGTGAGATGGGGGGAGGCATGTTACACCAGTTTGAGGAACTATCAAGATCCGCCCCCTAACTGGGCTGTGTCACTGCAGCTTGCAGATGTGGTGGACAACGAGGCAATGCAGGTATATATGAAGCCCTCTTCACATGAAGAATCCAAGGCCCCATCCAAGGGCTTTGTGGTGAGAGATGCCCCCTGGGCTACTGTCAACAATGAAAAGGTGAGTGCTGCTTCTGCTATGCGCCTGGGGGCACAGGGAGTGTGGTGCCCTCTGCCAAGGACCTGCTCCGAGGTCTGGCCCTCTTATCTTGCCTAGGGAAACAGAGCACTCTCCTTCCCTTGATGGCAGAGAAAGCAGTGAAGGGCCCTCCTGCTCTTTGTGGCTTGTGCAAGCTGAGGGCAGGCCTGGGCTTTTTCTCTCCAGCTTCCAAAGCACTGCTGTCTCTTTCATCCAAAGAAAGTGTCTTGCCCACACTGACTACCCCAATGTGGAGCTGTTCAGGAATGAGGGACCCCTGCTGCAAAGTGTCCTGCCAGGTCATGCTGTTTTTAGGGGTAGGGACGGGGCCCTGAGACTTCTGACTCTTCTGCTGCAGCACAGAACTGGCTCTGTTTGCAGCTGTGTTCTGGCTGGGAGCAGTGAGCAGGGACATGTGGCAGCTCTGTCCTCAGCTGCCGTGGTGCTGCTGCAGGGCTGGCCTGACCCTACTCTGGTGACAGAGTTACTGAGGTTGCACCCTTGAAGCCCTTGATCTGCCTGCCATTTGCTCCTACCTGCACCCTCCTAAATGTCATCTCTAGATGGCTCGACCGTCCATCCTGGGCCAGTCCTAAGGACATAATGATCCCTTTCGGCCCTCACCCATTGTCTCTGCTCACGGGACATCACAAATGCTGCTTAGCTCAGGGGTGCACTGTGCAGGTTCGCAGCAGGGCAGGTGCTTAACTTGTTCCCTTTTTGTTTGCTCTAGGCCCCTGATATGAGCAGTTCTGAAGACTTCCCCAGCTTTGGGGCTCAAGTGGCCCCCAAGACTCTTCCCTGGGGACCCAAACGATAATGACCTGGAAGCAGAAACATCTCCTCCAGCCCGCTGACCTGACACTAACCTGCCACAAATACTTCCTGTCTGAAATCTGACCCAGCGGCTGGAGCACAAGTCAATTGCCCCAGGAGGTCTCCTAATGGTGTCTGGAGTGCTAGACCCCATCCTGCTCCCCTCAGCTATCACCGTGGCTAGGACCCACCCTCATCTCTTGATGGTTATTCTTTCCTCCTTTGGAACAAGACTTCCACTCAGATTCAAACACTAAGTGTGTGTGTTTTTGTTAGACACTTCATAATTGACTCAAAGTGGCTAAGATTTGCAGCTTCCCAAGCCCTAGCAGAGCAATCTGCTCTCTTGAGCATGTCTTACTAGGCATTCTCGCCTTCATTAGGAGACCTCCTTTACTGTGGCTAGGAATCTACTTCCTGTCTCATGACCTCAGGAAATAAATTTCCTTGACTTTCTAAAGCCAAAACGTTTGCCCTCTTTCCTTTGTGTTTATCCCAGGCCTTACCTTACCTCCGTAGAGTGCAATCAACTTTTTTCCTTTTAACTGCCAAAAATTCATTTAATTCTGATAGCTGACTGTGGGGAGAGCTTAAAATAATCTAAAAGGTCAGAAACTTGCTTTTTAAAGGAACAAAACCTTCAATAGGCTGTAGAGGCAGCAGAGATGGAAGGGACCAGAACAACGTACAGCTACCCTGGTCAGGTAAACACTTCTGAGTGGAGCGCACCCCTATGCCACACCAAGCACAGCCCCAGCCTGCACGCTTGATGAGTCTTCCAGTGTGTGATGACAGACCCCGCTCCTAGTTCCCCCCGTTCCCTCGTTCACCCTTCCCAACAGCCAACGGTGTGAGCAGGCAGGCGAGCCAGCACATGACAATATCACTGGATGGGACAGATTTGGGTCGGCCAAGGTTGCTGCGGTGGCATGGCCCAGGAGAAGCTAGTGAAGCACAGCCTTGAGAAGCTGTAGTACTCTGCTGGCACTGCAGCATCTAGGCATGAGCGGTAGGGACACCTATTACTATTGCCTTCTTTCTACCTCAAAAGTCAGTACAATGGTGGCCTCTCTGTAAGCGGGTAAGCAGCTGTACTAGCTCTTGCCCTGGCACCCAGAGCAGAAGCATGGAGGAGAAGCAAGAGGAGCCTTTTGTCTTCAAGTGGCTGTGGGAGCTTCTCCAGAGGGAAGCTGAGCACAGTGGTGATGATGAGGCAGGCAAGAGAACCGTAATCAGAGAGAACCGTAGGACTGTTTGCTGAGCTAGGACAGGGCTCAGCCCCAAGGCCATAGGTGCAGCCTTGCCACAGCCCTCGGCTGCAGAGGTTGTGAGCCAGGCTTCTGCTCTGATGGCTTTGGGGGGCTGACGGCATGGTGTGTTGAGGCCTCCATCGTACAGGCGGTAGAGGGTGATCCATGCTCTGTACTCTGGGCTGCTTGTGCCTAGGCCCTGCCATGGCTTGCTTGAAGGGGGCTGTGTCCCAACTCCTCCAGCCAGTAAGAGGAAAACCACATCTTTGTGGAGGGAGGTGGGGAGCGTGGGGTTTCTGTGTTCCCTCCTTACCCTGCCTCAGTCCTACAGAGGTTGTAGTCTGAGCCATTCCTCTATCCCAGCTGCTTCAGCTCTTGGACAAGCAGGAGTCCCTAGCCTCTCTTCTCTAGTGCTGCTTATGGAGCAAAGGCCCAAAACTCGAGCAAGCTGAGCCCAGCATTCTTGCCTTTCCCTCTGTCCGGCAGGCTTGACATGCCAACGCTTCTTCCCGCACCACCTCTTCTTGGAAGAGGCTGCTATGCAGAAATTGAACCAAAACCTCACAGTGCTCTGCTTAAGATTGAGAAATGACTGAAGCTGACCACGGCCCGTTGCAGGGCACCTGATTGCCCCAGAAAGACAGTGTGGGCTTGCCTCCAGCACAGGAGACGGGGTGGGTCAGACAGAACTAGGGTGACACCCTTGCATCTGTGTCTGTCAGAAAATGGTTATTACCCCTGTAGCTTAGGTCTGTCCTATGTCACCAAGCCTATCACCCCCCTCTTCCTCTTTATGCCCCCCCATGCCCTCACCAGTTGCACAGCTAGGCTTGTTTTACATTTGGGGCACCACTGTCTGGGCTCGTGCCCCATAGCCCGACCCTCCACTCTAAAGAAGGTCATGAAGTGATTGTACCTAGTACTGTCCCCCCACCACCCTCCTTCCGCAGCAGACTGTGGCATGTGTCCATTTCCTCTCTTTGACGTCTTCCATATTGTACGTTTCCATAGCAATGATCCCTTGGCCTTAACTTTGGAATTTGGAGACTATATGCAAACATGTAAAAAGGCTCATGAGTATGGATGACACTGGAATTTTATAAATTCTAAAATAAAACCTGAAACAGCTTGGAGTGTCACGGATATTATTTCTACTGGTGGGTTGAGATCCAAGGCAGCCCTTGCTTGGCTGGGTTTAGCCCAGTTTGAGGAGTTCCACCTTGCATGTGGAAGCAGCCTCTGCTGTGGCGATGCCCTTGCTGAGGTGGGACTTGCACAGCAAGCATCTGGGTCAAGGGAAGAGATGAGAGCAGCACTGGGCAGCAGTGGAGGCTGCGCCCTCCTCGTGGGGAGGCACCGACCTGCTCACACCCAGGGAGGTGGTGCTGGGGACACTGCCAGTGTAGGGGAGAAGAGGGAGGCACCAGCCATGGTCCCTCTTGTTCACCTCCTCCATAACCAGAGCCTCTCTGCCTTCTGCAACTGGCGCCGCTGCATAGCACACACGAGCCAGGGCCAAGCTGCTGCTCTCCGATAGGCGAAGCTTGGCTCAGGGGCTGCTGTCTCGGAGGGTCACAGCACACCTCTCAAGTTTACCTGGTGTCTCCATAGCTCTCCCCCTCCCAAGAGCGGCTCAGACATTCCCTCTGTACTGGCTGGCACTGGCAGGAGCAAACCCTCCAGCCGTAGTTACATCCGGTGCAGATGGACGCAGGAGAAGCAAGAGCCAGTGCAGGAGGCCATAGCCCTACCTTTGCTCACCCTGAGTGGCAAGAGGAGATGCGGTTGCACTGATCAGCTGTGTAGCTGCTGTGGACAGGCGCTGCCCTGCACTAGCTGAGCACAGCACAGCGACACGGTGTGGCCAGCCTCCTTTAATTTGCTCCATGCCAGGCATTTATGCAGCAGTAGAGTTACCTTGCAGTAACGTCAATGACCTTGGACAAACACACAGAGCCAGCTGCGTCTCTCCCCGCCTTTGGCAATAGCCATCCCCAAATGCCCACTTGCCAGCTGGGCAGGGAAGGCACGCATGCCTGCCTGTTGCCCTGTAGCTCCAGGCTGGCCTGAGGAGGAGCCAGTCGGCAGCCCTTCAGTCCTGGCACCGTGCCGTGGGCCTCGAGGCATGCTCTGGTCCTCAGCTGCTGGTGAACTGCTCAGTTTCCCAGTCCCTGCCTGCAGCCGGATTCATGACGCTGGCGTTGCTTCTTGTCTCCCATCTCTCCAAAAGGACCTGAACCACAGAAAAAAGGAGCCGGTGTTTGCACTAGTAGGAGCTGCCGCAACTGCTTACAGGGCTGCCTTCTTGCTTCCCTGTGTGTCTGCACAAGTTTAAAGCAGAAAAGGCTTTAAAGGAGGAGGCGGAGGAGCTGCCACAGCCCACCTTGTTCTAGGCCAGGGCCTCCTTGGCCAGGTACCGTTCACATTTCACCTTGACCTCCACAGACTCAGGAATGTCAGGTACCAGCCATGCAATCACACGTCCGATAAAGAAAACCACGTGCTGAAAGTGAGCAGGGACGCGCAGGTTGGCCGAGGTGGCAAGTCCTCACCCCGGGCCCTAGCACTGCAGGGCTTGGCAGCTGGTACCTCAAACACGATGATGAAGCCCAAGCGTATGGCCAGCAGCTGCCAGTAAGTCAAGGTCAAGTTTCCGTCCCGGTCCCTAAATGCTCTGTGTCTGTGGGAGCAAAATGCAGCTGTTACTGCCTTCTGCCCCCTTCACGGCAGGCATCACCATTGCATGTTGCTGCAGGAGCTATCTGATCACAGCTCCCAGCCCAGCACGCTAGAGCGCAGCAGAACCAGCCCTTGGCCAGCCTCAACTGGGACCCAGGCGGCTGCAGGTAGCCCAGCCCCAGGGGACTTTCTCCTTTGCAAAAGCACCTCCCTCCACAACTGGGGAGCTTTTGCCCCAGCCCCGGGTCAGACCAGGCAAACAACCCCGCACGTTACCCCACCCATGGGCACATCCAGCACACGCTCAGCCCTGGGATGAATGAGGGCCCCGAGGACCTCGGGAAAGTGGGTGGACAACCTGGACCTGGCTAAAGGCTGCTGTGCTGAGCAAAATGTTTGCTGTGGTGGTGGCAGAATAAAGCAAATCCAAGCCTAGGCGAACAAGGAGAGAAGCCCGATGAGGCGGGAGGGTGGCTCCCACCTGCATGTGGTGTTGCTCTGCAGGACAAAGTCCCACGGCGCATATGCCAAGGTGAAGTTCACGTAGCCATGCAGGCTGCTGTCGTGGACATACTTGTAGTACATGCGGGGCAGGAAATCAGAGGTGAAGGCAATGAGGAAGGCCTGGGAGCAGGGAGATGTGCTGCAGCAGGTCCTGCAGCCAGGGGACACCCCAGCCCCACCGGCAGGACCTCCTCTGTGCCCTGTGCTCCTGAGGTGGCTTTCCGCCTCTCCTTGCTCTCAGCCTGACAAACCAGACATGAACGCCACTTGGTCTTAGACAGCAGCTCGCTGCTCTTGGCACTGTGTCCTGCTCTCACCCCGCAGTTAAACCCAAGCAGGGCTGCATGTCCCAGAGGGTGACAGCTTCCCACCACTCACGGCTGGAGCTGCACCTTCTGCAAAGGTGGACCCACCCCAGGCACTGCAGCTCCCCTCGTCACTCAGTGTCCTGCAGCAGCCAAACGAGTTTTCCCCCCTAATTCCCCTACACCGCTTGCAGCCCCCTCACCACCCGCCTGCCTGCCTGCCTGGTGTACATCGCTGATGACGGCCAGGTGAGTGATGGCCTCCAGGATGGAGAACCAGATGCCGATGCCCTGCGCCCGTTCGGCCACTGGTCGCCGGTAGTCACAGATGAACTTGTGGGCATCCAAACGGATCTCCACCCAGTTGTTGAGCAGGCCGAAGAGGGGTGCCAGGGGACAGGCAGCCACAAAGATGGTGATGAAGCCAAACTGCAGGACTGGGAGGAGGAGGAGTGGGGAGGGACAGGCTGAGAGACAGCAGCGGCAGCTGCAGCATCTCCCAGCCATATCCTGTGGTGAGCAGGGCAGCCCTTCTCCCTCCAGCACCCGCAGGCTGCTTGGGGAGAAAGCTCCCGCAGTTGGTCCCTTTCTCCGGGGAGCTCCTGCAGCTCCTGCCTCTCCCCATCAGCTTTCTCTCTCCTAGTGCTTCAGCCCTCCCCATCCCAAGGCCGGTCCCTACCCATCTCCAGGTACTCGTCAAACAGCCCCTCGAACATCAGCAGCTGGTGGTCCATCACCCAGGGCGCAGGCTCCACCAGGACTGACTCCCCCTCCTCGCCCGCCTTCTTGGTGGAGAGGAGCTTGTGCTTGTGCCACCAGCACTTCAGCTTCCTGGGGAGACAAGAGGGCCTGTGTCCCCCACTACAGCCAGCCGGCACCGCTCAACGCCCCCTTGGCAGAGCCCCAAAGCTCCTGCACTGCACAGGCTCGGGGGCACGGCGTACTCACGGGATGGCCACCTCCTGCACGTTGTTGATGATCTGCTTCCCCACCATGATGACCAGCAGCTCCTGTGCCAGCTCAATGAAGCACCCGCCTGAGCTGCACTGCAGGGAGGGAGGGGCCCTCAGCCTGCTGGGTCCGGCACACAGGAATGGGAGGACCCTGAGCACGGGAAGGCGTCCCTGCAGCATGCACTGGCTGGGGCAGCAGGCACAGTGTCTCTCCCACCTGGCACTCACCTCCTCGTTGTGGACCCCCAGAAAGCTCAGGTAGTTCCCAGGGTAGCCGACAAACCTGCAGGAGCCATGGCAGAGCTGTGAGCGGGGACCCCAGGCACTGAGCCCAGGGATGTGTCCAGAGTGGCCCGGGGGAAGGAGGGGCTTTTTCTGGTCCACCCAGAGCCCTCTTCACCCTCGCCAAAGGGTGACAAAAGGGCTGGTGGTGAGTGCCTCTGATAGAGAGACTCCCCCAGTCCCAGGCTGGGACCGGCTGCACCACAGCAGGCTGGCACTGCCCTCATTCCCAGGTGTCCCATAGCCCTGTGAGGGTGCCTGCTCTCTGGTGGGACCATCCCCACTCCGCCGCAATGCTCCTTGCCCATGATGGCAGCAGCACTCCCCAGCAGCAAAGCTCAGAGGCCGTGGCGGCTGCAGGGGATGGGGAAGACCCCTGCTTCCCCAAGGCCTTACTTGCCCTTGAAGAAGGCAATATAAACAGGAGATGAGTAGAAGGTGACAAACTGGAAGATGAACACTTTGAAGGTGAAGGCGTCCTCGTACTTGGTCTGGGTGCGGTGCATCTCTGCCAGGGGAAGCAGTGGGATGTGGCATACATTGCTCCAGGATACTCTTCCCCATCATTGCAGAAGTCACCCCGCATTGCTCGACTTTAACCAACCCCCTGCAGCCCGTGGTCCCCAAACCTGCTGTGGTAATCTGTGAAGGCACCTGCCATTTGTCCAGAGCCTGGAGACACCGGTCTGCTTTGCACCAAAAAAAAAATAGTCTTTCTCCACTCAGTACAATCAGGCTTTGTGTCTCATTAAATACGCCAAAAATATCCCACATGCTTTTCTCTCCCAGACATCAAAAGTCAGCTTGAATATTTTCATCGAAAACCCCCAGAAAAGCTCAAGCAGAAGTAAAACCCTACACTCTTTTTTTTTTTTTTTTCTTGCTGCCAAAACACTTTTCACTGAAGGTCTTATTTTCTCAGCTCTCCTCCATAAAGCCATCTTCCTCCTGAGTGTTGGCCAGCCTTCGCTCCAGGGCTGTGGATGGAGCTCACATCCCAGCATCAAGTTTGCTGGGTTTGGTGCTCTGCCCTTACTGACTGCTCCCTCCTGTCACCGTCCAGCTTGCAGGACCCTTGCCTTGCTTACCCCACTTGGTGAGGAAATGAGCCAGGGAAATATAGATCTTGGAGAGGATAAGGATGAAGATGAGGTTCACCACCGAGCCAGTGATGCTGGCGATGCGGGATGCCTACAGGAAGAAGCAACACACAGAGCACAGTGGGTGGCGGCGAGCAAGCCCAGCATGCAAAGCAGGTCTGGGAGTGGCTCTGGCCACCTCTTACCGAAGCCACAAACCAGAAGTACCCCGAGCTGGAGAGGAGGATGGCGACCACTGCCCGGTAGAGGATAATTGAGACCACAAACATCACCACTACAGCAATCTGCAAACACAGCGTGTGGGGTATGAGCAGCTTGTGTCGGGAAGGAAAACTCCATTGTTAACCCGGGGCACTACGAGCCCCAGGGGAGCTCCGGGACAGGCAGCTAAGCCTGGGCACAGCAGGGTGTGGGTTAAGCCGGCAGAGAGCCACAGGTTCCACCACGGGCCAGGGACACCCGTGTTCATCCCCACCTTAACCCATGCTCTCTTACTCCAAACTGATCCCATCCCACCATGTTCCACTGCCCCGTGACAGAGGGTGGGCAGATGCTGCTCCAGCCCCTGCAGTCTTACCATCATCATAATGACCATCAAACCAGCCAAAGTCCGGTGGAGGCGGCTGTGCTTGGGGAAATATGGCTCCTCTGCCCCCGTTATAGGGTTTATCATCGTCATGGGAGCCATGGCCGTGAACTGGGGCCGCGGTCGCTCCTGGGAAAAAGGGGGAAAGGCATCAGGGGCACCCAGTGGCTTTGGTCCATGTGGTTTTGGGAGGTGCTGCAGAGGGCCAGACCCCACCTCAATGTCCTCGAACTCTGAGCAGTCCCAGTGGTGAGCCAGGGACGCGTTGGTCCGCTTCCAGAACTCCAGGAACAGCACTGCCCACAGGGACATGAAGATGCTGAAGAAGATGGTCCCGCCATGGTCAAAGAGCCGTCCTGCCTGTGGGCAGAGCAGGGCTGAGGGACGGGCAGGAGACCAGGCAGGGCAGTGGGGGCTGCCCTCTGCACAGCTGCCCATGGCAAGTGCCAGGTCCTTGGTGTCCCTGAGCCATGGGGCAAGCACGAGGGAAGGTGGAAGGGGCCTCCTGGGAGCCTTCGCCAGGGAGGGAGGTGTGGGAAGATGGGTGGGAGAGGAAGCACCAGGGCAGCTGGGGACAAGAAGGGGAGGCAGACTGGGATGACGCAGGCTAACGTTGGATGGAGATCTCCACCGCAGCCCAGAGCTGCCCTCCAGGACCTCACCATGAATGTGCTGCAGATTTTGGAGAGCTGCCAGTAGGGGCAGGTCTTGCAGAGGGGACACATCCAGTACTGCTCTTCGCTCGTGCAGATCTCCTGCCTACAGGCAAGGAAGGAGGAGCCAGCAGCCTGCTGGGGCTCAGCCTTTCCCACCGCTCCCCATTGGACTGTTCACCTGCACTTTTGAACCAAGTGCTCCGGCCGAGTCCCAGCAGCCAGCCAGTGCCATCACATCAGGGTGCAGGCATCCCCCTGCCCTCCTCCGCACCACCCTGGGCACAAAGGGAGCACAGCCCAGGGGAAGGGGTGAGCGGGGAGGTCGGGGCACTTACGAAGGTACGTCATTGAACATCAGGAAAATGCCCACGATGAACACCACTGTTCCCACCACCGTGGCAGGCAAGAGCCATCCTGTGTAGAAGCCTGGAGACAGTGGTGATGGGGACCGTGAGCCCTGCAGGCCTCCAGGCACTGAGGATGACACCTGCTGAAGCCCAGCATAGCACCAGCCTAAAACCCCGCAGGGTTTGGAGGACATGAGCATGGACCCAGGGCTGCAAAGTACTCATCAGGCTCTAGCTAGTCCTTTTAGGACACATGGGGCACAGCTTGTGGTGCCACCACTCACCAGCCTTGAAATGGAGAGCATCCTGGGGCAGAGCTGCATCCACACCCCAGGGCAGCTGGGAGCTGCCGCCTGCTGCTGGTGGCCCCTTACCCCATGCCATGAGGCCGAGGGAGCTGTTCCCTGGGAGAGCCGGGGGCTGCTCTGGAGCAGGCAGGACTCACCCAGCCAGGCGAAGTAGAAAGCAATCTTCTCCCCAAAGTATGTGCGGACATGATCCAGTGGCTGGTACTTGCTCCACTTCCCCCAGCTGGCCCAGTACTGGAAGAGGACTTGGCGCTGGCTGAGGCTGCCAGCAGCCAGCTCCTCTGGCCGGAGCTTGTAGGGACCCTGTGGGGACAAGTAGGCAGTGGGAGAGGGGCTGGCCAGGCGTGTGGGGCCAGCAGCGGGGCGGCTCCCCGGGGGACAGCGGTGTCTTGCCTCATGCAGCGGGAAGGCAGCAGTGAAGACGTTCTCGCTTAGCAGCTCGTCCACCCCCACCTCCCGCTCCCTGGAGTGGCCGTACTGTGTTGTGGCCAGGATCTCATAGAGCTGCTGGGGCAATGCCAGGAGGGGTGAGGGGGATGCAGCCATCCCCTGTGATGGCAAGAGGTGTCCCCACCACCAGTCGGCTTTTTGGCTACCAGCTCTAAGCCTGATTCCCAGCTGCTGGAGGAGGGTTTCCACCCAAGCCTTTTAATCCCCTCTGCAGTTACTAGCACACAGCGACCCAGTCTGGGACCTTTGAGACTGACAACGCATGACACATGACGACACACTCACTTACAGCACTTCTCCCTCAGACCCCGCAGCCCACCCAAGACTGGGGAAGCGAGGCCCCGGTGGCCCCGGTGCTCACAATTTGATGACGCTGGGTGGTGGAGAAGAAGGTGTGCTGCTCATCGCTCCCCAGGAACCTGGAAGGGCAAAGAGGAGCAGCTCAGCAGAGCCCAGTGCTTGGCACGAGGGGTGCAGCACCCCCTCCTTGCAGTGCCCATCAGCTGGGGACCACCTCCCAACATGGTCCCTCCTGGGGCGCTCACCATCGCAGCTTGTTGGCCTTGAAGGGGCAGGTGTAGTAGTCCAGCGGCAGGTTGGGAACCTCCTGGGCCATCAGGTTGGGGATGCCCAGCTGCCACAGCATGCTGGCTGACCAGCTGGAGGTCTGTCTGGGCAGCACCTGCATGGGCAGCAGAAATGTCTCAGGAGGACAGAGCGGGAGCAAGACAGCAGCCAAGCTGGAGGGAAATAGTGCCTGGACTGTGCCGGACACAGGAGCCTGTTGTTCAAGGGGCAGGGAAAGAGGGGATGGGGAGCTGGAGGAGAAATTCAGACAGGGAGTGAGGTAGGATCCCATAACTGTGCATGGGACAAGATCAGTTGCTGGGAACTGCTGGGTCCACTGGAAAGCAAGGATGCTGCAAACCCCTTCAGAGACCCACAGCAAGCAGCTGCCCAGCGTGTCACCTAGAGTGAGGTACCTGAGAGTGCTGGGGGCACCATCCCCTGTCCTTGGGGAGCTTGGGCACTGCAGCCCCTCACCTGCAGCGGCACATGGAGCTGGAGCTCCTCAGCATAATAGCAGAGCACATTCCAGGGCACACTCAGCAGCAGGTAATGCACCACCTTCTTCTCCACGCGGGTCATGTGCTGTTGGGAGAAGGGGACTCCAGCAGAGATGAGGCTGCTGGCACCAGTACAGGTCCCTGCAGGAGGTGCCAGGGTGACTCCGCGCTGGTGTGGATCAGCCTGGCAGAGCTGACCCAGTGGAGAAGAGCGCAAGCACATCCCACCCCATGCTCCAGCTCAGCTACCCGCAAACCTGGGCTCCCCTCCCGTGCAAGGGCCCCCACGGCATGGCATCCCTCCTCGCAATTCACAGAGCAAGGCTGTGGTTATCACAGGGACATAGAAATTTGAGGTCAGGTCCCTGGGTACCTTTTCCATGTGGATTCCAGCAGCATGAAGCTTGTCCAGAAACTTCTTCCGCCAGGTCCTGTGGATAGTAGCAGATCTCTCCTGCAAGCCCCCGTTCTTGCGGCTGTCCTGCTGCCCCCTCAGCTCCCAGGGGACGGTTTCCCACACCAGGACAAAGTCTGTGGCAAGGAAAGGCAGCTTGTGCCCACCCCATGGCTGGGAAGGGCAGCAGATCCCAGGGCTGTCCCCGTCCTTTTGTCACTCTCCTGCAGGACTCGGTGCTCTCATGGGGCTGAACATTGTCTTGTGAGTCGAGGGGAAGACATGCTTGGTCTGGAAGAGGCTGCCTGCCACCTCACTTGGGTGTTTCTAGCACGGGAGACAGGAAGCTAGAAGCCCCTGTTAACATGAGTTGAGGACCACAGCTGTCTTGCAGAAGTGAAAGGCTTGAGCACCTGAGCAGGGCAGTGCCTGCCAGGGCTTGCAGGAGGTCTGATGCCCTCTGGATGTGTGGTACAGACCAGCTGCGGTCAGCAAGACCTGCTGCCAGCTGCAGCTGTGGAGTCCAGGGGCTTTCCCCATCCTCCTCAACCCAGTGGGCCCCATCCAGCCCCAGCCTTCTCACCAAAGTAGAAAGGAACTGACCTCAAAGACCAGCCTTTCTCCCTCACCTATCCTTGTACAGCCATCGCTGAAGACATTGGCTGTGCTCTTCTGGTCCAGGGCTGTGCTGCTGGGCTGGAAGTAAGGCATATGGGGTGATGAGAGCAGCAATTCCCCAGGCAGCTCGATTGCAAGGGGGAGAGACTGCAGCCACCCACCTGGGGGATTTTGATGGCCTCTTCACTCAGACTGCCATAGTGAGCACCTCTTCCATCCTGCCCCACCAGGCTGCAGTGGGGATCATCCGTGGTCCTCCTCCGCTGCATGGCAAACCTTCATGCCCCTTCGTCCTGGTGCTGAGAAGCAGACCCAGGCAATTGTGGACACCTCGCAGCCCCACCACCTATCCTGGCAGTGCTGGAGCTCCGCTGCTGGTGACGCAGCTGGCCTTGCTCCCTTCTCTGCCAGCCCCTTGGCTCCTGCCCACTTATGGTGAGACCTGGGACCCTGCTCTACCTACCATCAGGAATGCTTCCAGGTAGAAAAGAAGGAGACATGAGTGGTCAGCGGTCTTGTGCGGTGTCCTCCCTTTACACCACCACCTAGACCCCCTCCAAGTGCCCCTCTTCTCCACCATCTCAGCCAAAGACACGGTGGGGAACCCTTGCATCTTTTCTCAATGGTCAGCTCCGCCACTGTGGGGAAGGACTTTCCACCACCCTCCCCATGGGGCGACCCAGCTCAAAGGCACATCCACCAGCACACGTGACCCAGTGATGGCGAAGCCAGGGACACGCTCTCCACCCCAGAAACAGCGCCCAATCCATGCCCAAGCACTCTACGTCCAAAAGACATGGCAAACCGAGCTCCCCCAGCTCTCAGTTTTGGAACTGGAAACACCTCGAGAAGCCGAGGTAGGAGATGGGAACCTCATGCAATGGCTGACACCAGCTCAGACAGACGGGCGTTGAATAATGAGTCAGAAAGATGCCTTCTGCAGAGGCGGGGGGAGCAGGAGGGTATTGCAGCAGCATGAGCGGCAGCCAGGCAGGAGGGACATTGCACATGCAGGGAAAGGAAGAAGTTCTCTTGCAATGCATTCTCCACCTTAAAAAGGAGCCCAGGAACGTCTGTGCGTCCTTCATCAACATATTTTGTTATCATTAAGACCGTTACTGATCAGGGGCAAGAGCTGCTGGAGGAGTTTTGTCCTCCTCCAGCCAGATGTTTGTGTTTTAGCTGACTTGGTGGTTGTGCTACAGACGCTGGATAAAAGCCGCCAGCAGCACTGCCAACAAGCAAGGACTACACGTCAGCCAGAGAAACCAGCTCCATCAGTAACAGAGTGGCGTAAATGCGTTCCCATTTCTCCAAATCTTTATGGGGGGGCTGGCCTGGTTCATTACCACTATCACACGATGTGCCCACAGCCATGGCCTTTTACACTGTGGCTCCAAGTTCGTTGCTAAGCAGTGAGGAAATGTTGTTGGCCTTTATAACGACATCATGTTGCTCCTCCAAAACAATGTGGCTCTTCATCATTACTTTCAAGACAAGTGTAAAAGAAGAAACGCCAGACAGCCTCAGTTTCTCAAATCACCACGTGCCCCTGGCCAAAAGCAAGGTGGGCAAAACATCCCTTTGCAGAAGTCATTGACAACCTGCGCCAGCAGAGCTCTTCAGATACAAGAGCTTCTTCTGGGCATCAGTGGAGCAGGATGAAGACATTGCTAACTTCACCTAAAAGCATTAGAAACCCATTTCTCTAAACAAGGAAGTCATGGGAACAGGCTGGGCCTGTTGCTCCTACAGTAAGGACTAGTTAGTGTGGAGATAAAGTGTGCTCAGACTGTGAAGAGAGATAAAGGTGCCATGAAGAGCCCGAGCTTCTGAATGTTGCACCACCCAAAATGTCCCTGGCTGGGCTCCTCGAAAAGGTCAAGTCCCTCCTGGGAAGGTGGCCCTGTGACCACACTGTGACAACCCACCAGGCACCTGGTGAACTGCACAAGGCAGCCAGCAAGAGACTCACACAACAAGATGAAGACATGCCTGGGATCGCAGTGAATGTGAAGTCGGTCATGCTGGGAGGACATGCTGGGGGCCTGGAAAACCAGGAAGGTGCTTGGGAATCGGGGCAGAGCCCTGCTGAGCCGGGCAGAGGTGCAGGTGCCAACCTCCACCCAATTCCCTTCCAGCATCTCAGTCCCCAGGGCACCTTCAGACAAGCCCCTCTAATTCTCCACCCCTTGGGCTAAATTCCAGATTCATTTACACCCTTTGCAACTCCTACCAAGTCAAAGGTGTTGCTAGTCAGCACCAAATTTTGCTTGGTTTGGGTCCTGTGACCTTTCAAAACCCTGGTCAGACTAGCCGGGAGGGCTGGGGTGATACGTGCCAAGGACAAAATCTCCCTGAGGAAACACACCCGTGTCCTGTAAAGCTCTAGGCTGATCTACCCCCTAAAAAGCCTCTGTCACACCCAGAAGTCCTTCTGACATCTGGAGCACATGCGCACACATCTCTGCTGAGCAAGCAACTCCAGACCAGACCTAGCTCTCCGGCTCCTTTGGGCACAGTATCTGGTCATCGCTCACAGTGGACCTCAGCCGATCCCCACAACAGCTCAAGGAACAGGCACCTCTGAGCCCTGCTTTGGAGATGGGGGCAGGGAAGCAGCGGCAAGGCCAGGCACCGACGGGGAAGCTGGATGAAGACACAGGGGGCTGCCGCATCCTGCCCCACTCCTGCAGCTCCCAGTGAGATCCTGGCCCCAGCGGGACCCCAGACCTGCAGCTTTTCTACCATACCTGCTGTCCGGGCCCCTGCCCTGCTTGTTCCTCCCACAGTGACAGATCGGAGCACCAGCACAGCACAGGGCGAAGGAGTCCTCCTGCCCTACCGCTGCTCTTCACTTCTCCTCGGGTGTGGAGAGAGCGGGAAGTGCCACTCTGTTGCTCTAATCCAGCGGTTGACAGCTGCTTCCTGTCTTGGGAAATGCCAGGCTCGGGGGGGGGGGGGGTGGGGGGGGGGCGGGGGGGCGGGGGGGGGTGGAGGGAAGAGGAGGGGAGAACGGGTTTGCAAGCACCTTCCTCGGAGCATCCTGGAGCAGGCCCTGCCTTTGTTTGAGCTGGAGGGCTCAGTGGAGCTCGGGGCCGGAGAGGCAGTGAGGGGCGGCAGGTCCCCCCCTACACCCTGGAGGGTCCAGTGCCTGGCCAAGGCACAAGGATTTTGGGGCACCAGGGAAACTTTAAGCACCATGCTCACCTCACACTTGCAAGAGAAAAGTTTCTGCTAGTTTTTGCAAGTTTGGGGAGGGAAGAGGAAAAACCCAGCTCCATTTTGCCTCCTGGGTGCTGCCAACCGAGGGAGGGGCACACTGCCAGCCAGCAGCCCGGGGACAACGTGGGTGTGCAGCGGTGATGGCCACTAGGCAGCTGAGATACTGCTTTTACAGTCCTCGGGGTGAGCTCGTGGAGCTGTGTGGGGGGGTCAAAGCAACTCATCCCACCAAACACACACACCTGCACCAGGACAAGGTGAATCACCCCGGTTCAGCAGCATGGCAGGGTGCAGCTCCCTCCAGCCAAGCCCGGCATCACCTCACCACCTCCAGCGACTTCTGTGGCATCACACTCTGCAGCAGAGCTGTGACGGATGAGCAAAAGCAACACAGTCTGCAAAGGGAACCTCCAAGAGCTTTCAAAGGGCCCCACTGTCCTGCTTAACACTACCAGTCTCCTGCCAAAGAAGGAATTCACCCCAATCTTTCAAAGACTCAAATCCACGTCAGATCAGAATGAATCAAAGTACCACCAAGAGCAAATTTTTGAACACCCCTGCCTTTTTTTCTTGTTATAGTTCTCTATAGTTTGGCAGGGCAGCAGGGTGGAACAGGTTGGACTCTTGATGGGCAGTGGCCCAACGAAACCTTTGAGGCTGATGTGCATTCCCCAGCACATCTCCTGCTGACACCCCATCGCTATCGGCTCTGGTCCAATCCCTAACAGAGGGAAGGGATCTGCTTCCTTAAAAAACAGCTAGAATTTGCATTTTTTTGCCAGAGAACTTGCAAACCTACATAGCTTTCATATTTAAAATACACATTTCATTGCTATGTTCCTCTGCAAGCGCTATGGACCACTTTGGAAATGTCTCCCAGATACCTCACAGGTTCACTGAACAGAAAGTTCCTAAAGGCTGGCACGCACAGAAATCTCCCCCGCGCCCGCTGCAGACCCGCTCAATCCTTCTCCTGGCCAGCACACACTGGAACACCCACACCGGCCCGGCCCGGCCCGGGCAGCGGCTGTTCACCCGGACCGATGACACAACTGTTAGACAAACACAGTGGCAGATGGCAAGTGCTTCCAGGGAGGTTTTCCAGCCACTGGAGATCTGAAGTCCAGATCAAACACAGGTGTGGAGGGATGGCAATGCCACATTGCCGTATTTAGCGGAAGCAGGATATGATTCATATTGTTTCCTGCATGCAAACACCGTCTGTAACAAAGTGCCACCAAACCCTTACCTTGCTGACCAGTAGCATTAATATATTTAATGTATTAATATCAGTTGTATTAATTTAGTATTAATAACAAGCAAATGATGATGCTAAGAGAATGCTGAATACATTGGCCACAGAACAGTCCTGACTAATTCCTCAATACTGCAAGAGGCTGTATTTGCAAAAGTGCTTAGGGATTCCTATCACAAATACAGCCTGCTCCAGCAAGCACTGACAGCTTGAAGATGACAGCTATCACTCAGCAGAGATCAAATAACTAATGACAGATATACAGCAGAGAAACAAGCAGCAGCTTTCACTACACGATGGTAATCTTGCTGTCTCCTCCCACATCAGCACAAAACCTGTTTGAGCCCCTTACAGAGGGCTATGACTTATTCCTCTCCAGATTCACGCTGCCAAAACCGCAGTCCAAGGGCATGGCACTCCAGGCAGGTGGGCTTTATCATGAGTTTCTACCAGGGGACCTCGACAGCATTTGTAAGATGAAGGATGTGTTTGAAGTCATACTAAATCAATGGCTCCCTCCAGAATAGGTCCACTCATTTTCAATAAAAACCCAAACGTCCACTGAGTCAGCTTCACTTCAGGCAGTGGAGATGTTCAGTACAACCACTGAGGAGCTGCAGGCCACATCCAGCACTCCCCTATTCTTAAAGGGATCTGGGAGCATCCTTGGCTTCAGGCCAGGAAGGAGGAACTATGTGACAGGCCTCGACATCTGCTGTACTTTGCTCTGATAAATCCTGGGGAATCTGGAAGCAAATGAAGCCACAACCACCAATAAAGAACCTGTAAGTGTGAATTAGGTCCCTCACTTCCTCAAGTGGAATCCATAGTCCCTCTTATCTCCTTCTAACCCCTTTTCCAGTTCCCACCTTGGTCTACAGCACTACATTTAAATGTGGAAGCTCTATCACTGGTGACTCCGTGAAGGCCACTAGCTCATTCAGGCATGTACATCCCCACACTGCTTTCATACCTCAAGCTATTTGTCCTCAATCCTCTAATGAGCTTGTGGCTGCACTTAAAAAAATAAAAATTGCTACAGGAAGGCTAGCCTTTTCCCCGCCAGAGTTTCACAAGCACATATTTAGAACTGACTCATACCTGGTGACCTGGATGAGCACCTTTATCAGATTTTTCCCCATGTCAACATCATCACTGTCTTTTCACATTTTTACAGACCACCGTTGAGCCTGGATCTGGAAAAGTGATGCTTGCAAGGATGTTACTAACCTGAAGGTGTGTCACAGAATCAACAAAAGTCAGCAAGTGGCTCCAAGTGGCTTCAGTCTGTTGCAAACACTTTCTGCCAAAACCTCCCACATAAATAACAGATGCAAGCACAAGGAAGTCTCTTGTGTTAAGATTTAATAATAATAACAACAACATTTCAGAAACAATGAGTGCATTGTACACAAGATCTGGTATTCAGTGCTTTTTATTGACCTTTTGCTCTCTGTCAGTGTACTGAAGACCTGGGGAGTGGTAAGCGGATAAAAAACCCAGGTGGGACATTTCTCCAAGGAGGGCAGGAGAGAGGGCAGCAGGAGGTTCAGAATCGAACAAACGTGGCATCAATCTGCCGGACAGTCGGGAGGGCCAGCATGATTTTGCGCCGGTACTGGGGATCCTTCTGCAAGGGGTTTCGCTCCAGATATACAGTTTCCAAGTTCTTCGCTCCTTTCAGCTCATCCAGGTCACTCCAGCTCTCAACCAGATTATCGTTCATCTGCAGAGCACACACAGGCACACTCACACAAACAGATACTCCCCAGCTAAGCCTGGTTAGCAGGAACCTAGCCACACCGATGCTGCTCAGGAGGATTGCTACTACCCAGGGGCAGCAATGCTGTACAGTCTTCCTGCGCATATAAGACGACTTTGTCTACATGATCCTTCTTCCCCCTAGAACCTCTGAGATGTGCTTTCCTGTCTCACACCCCAGGCCTCGCTAACCATGTCCAACTTCTGCACACTGCCCTGGGTTGCCAGTCAAATGCTCCACCCTTCAGACAGCGTATCCAGTCCAACCAGTACGCTGGGAAAGACCCAGCAAGACACGAAGACAGTCTCTTTATACAGCGTCCCAGCCCATACACTTCATTTAAGGGCTGGAAATCTTTATGTCAAGATTTTCTTCCACTGTGACATCTTATCTTTACTTTTATGACTTCCCACAAAACATTAAAAAAAGGTCCCAAACTGATGTGAAAAGTGGCATTTTCCTCTCCCCTTTACATCACTTCTCCACAAAAACTGCTTCCGCACTCCGGAGAAAGCACCAAGCCCTCTGATTCAGGCTCTTCTCCTGTCAGCACAGGAGCTGCCTCATTGCTGGCACTGCAAAGGAATTCCCATGCAAGGGGACGAACTTCAACTGCCTGGCAAGGAAGCAAAGTGTGCAAGGTGGCCACGTGCGGTCCAACCTAGAGACTTCAGCTGCCCTTTCGTTTTGGATACAGTGGCAGTTACTACAGCAATACTACCTTTAAAAAAAAATTAAAAATCAATGGATTGGCTCTGGCCCCCCTCAACAACTGTTCTTCCTTGCATCGGGGACCCATGGTAAACTGGAAATTTTGTGCACCCTGTTTGCTCTGTGGCAGATAAGCAGCTCTGTTTTCTCCAGCTGCCTCCCTCTAGCTAGTTCAGTGAAAGAAAACTGCTTCATCACTGGGGCTGCCAGCGTTCCAGCTGAAGACGGCTTTGTAGTTAAGACCCTGGACTAAGACTCTGAAGAAAACCTGCTAGCTCTTTCATTCTGCTACAAGTCATCACAACATTACTTCAGCCACGTCACTTGACCTTCGGATATCTCAGTCTCTCCACTAGGGAGGTACTGGGAAACTGTTAGAAGATTCCCACAGTAGCCAGGATTTGAAATTCTGCTTCCTTAAGGTGTTAAAGGACTTTGTTATGTGGCTTCAACTCTGCAGTCAGTGAATAAATTAGTAGATGTAACACTTGTTCATATGAAAGAAAATTCTGCCCAGCTCTTTATCAAGAAGCACATAACCTTTTTTAAAAAAACAGTGTTAAAATGGAAAAAAGCCAGGAGAGCATTTTCTGGGTTCAGCTAACACATGCTCTGCTTTGACAAAGGACTCTAAGCGCACTAGTGTTTTTGCAAAGAAAGTCCAATGAGGTTAGGATCTTCCCTTTACATTCTGTAAAACAAGTGGAAACAGCTCTGCTATGCTTTCTTCTATAAGCAGAGCAACAGCAAAGAGGAAGACTGGAGGAAATTGCAAAGGATCATGACAGGTCCCACACCAGCCACACTGCACCGTCTCATTTTTACCACCCAAAAGATGTCATGTTAAATGGGCTTCTCAGCTCCTGTTATTTAGAGTTGCTTACAGAATAGGCATGGCCAGATAACACCACTAGCTGTCTGCTAAGCTACACTGCAAGATGAGGAAAATGGCCCAAGTAGCCTCAACTCCAGGCTCTAGCTTGGTTTCATTTGCAGCTGCTTTCCACTTTTTATCTCAGCCTCTACCCAAGAGTTTAAGTGACTCCAAATGACAGACATTAAGCAGCACAACTCTTATTCTCAGCCTTGACATGCAGAAACTCTACAAGAGCTAAAGCACGTACCAACTCATGAATATGTCCTGCTTTTTCCCCCAAACATGAGCAGATTTGTACGCAGCTCCCTCCCACATGGCAGGGTACTCATGTTTCAGGAAGGGCTGTCTCTGCATATTTCCTGACCAGACTTATGAATGACAAAGGCCTTAGCTATTTTAGGGTGCCACAAAGAAACAGAAGCAACCCTAAATCTACCTCATAGGAACGGAAGTAAACTGGAAGAGTTTCTTTTCTTCATATTTATAATGACATGAACATATTGACTCAGCTCTAAATAGGTACTGTGCTCTGGTGCAGTGGTGAGACAATATCAGCTTCCCCTATTACGCTGTCATGCTCACTTAAAGAAAGATGAGATCTGCAAAACTAGGGCACTGTAGGGCTGTTTCATAACCATCACAAGCATGAAGGCAGGGCCTATTTCCTAGGTAGAGACAGGCTCATTACCACTAAGCAAAGCCCTGCAAAAATTTTTTTAAGCTCAACTATTTCCTTAGGGGACACCATCATATTCCATCCATGTAGACTGTCAAGATCTTAAAGCTGGTCACCAGAACAGAAGTTTACTCGAAGACATACATGTACACCACCCTCCCACAGCTCCCCATCAGAAGGGTTTCTTTCACCATTGTACAGAGATTTCAGGGACAGCTCCAGCCTGCGCTTACCCAGAATTCCTGCAGCTCTGTTAGGTGACTGATATTTTCAATCTTCTTGATTCTGTTGGATGCAATGTCCAGCATTGTGAGTTTGTTCTAGACAAGCAAACACAAAAATATTAGACTGCATTTCCTTTCATCTTCTCTGTCCCACTTTTTTCAGGCCCAGAGTTGGAAACTGTCAGGAGCAAAGACACATTATTGCCAGCTGCTTACATGCAGCACAAGAACTCTCACTGCCTAAGTATAGCAAGGAAGACTGTTTTTATTTAGGCTGGGTGTCCTGGTTTTGGCGGAGATAGATAGTTAATTTTCTTCCTAGTAGCTGGTATAGTGCTGTGTTTTGGATCTAGTATGAGAATAATGTTGATAACACACTGATGTTTTAGTTGTTGCTAAGTAGTGCTTACACTAAGTCAAGGAATTTTCAGCTTCTCGTGCTCTACTGACTGAGAAGGCTGGAGATAAACAAGAAGCTGGGAGGGAGCACAGCCACGACAGCTCACCCAAACTGGCCAAAGGGATATTCCATACCATATGACATCATGCCCAGTATACCAACTGGGGGAAAGCTGGCAAGGGACAGGCTGGACATCAGTTGGTTGGTGGTGAGCAACTGTTTTTCATTTGCATCACTTGTCTTTCTTGGGTTTTATTTCTCTCTCCTTTTGTTATTTTCCTTACAATTTATATTTTATTTCAATTATTAAACTGTTCTTATCTCAACCCGTAAGTGTTCTCACTTTTCTGATTCTCTCCCCCATCCCACTGGGCAGGGGGAGAATGAGCGAGCAGCTGTGTGGTGCTTAGTTGCTGGCTGGGGTTAAACGACAACACTGGGTTACTGACCTCCCAGAAGCCACGTGACAAAAATGAAAGCAATTACTGGCCAGCTGGCAGTTGCCAGCCAAGGGCTCCTAAAAAGTGAGCTTTCCTCATAGTACATTAAGAGGAATCCATTAAAAATCAGATCATAAGCATCCTCTCGAGCAGCTGAGTTGAGCAAACTTTTTGCAGCAGGAAACTCAAGTTTTAGAAAAAGGGGTTTTTTTTCTGCCTTGCAGAGAGTCAACTAAGTTCTGGATTGTCTCTGCTCTCTGACAATGCCATCCACTGTTGGGTAAGAATGAAAATGCTCTAGGCTGCTGTGAAATCAATCCTACCTAGAAATGTATACTGACACGAAGGCAAGCCACATGCCACGGCTTGTCTCTCTACTCCCAATTCCAGTTGTTGTCCTACTGGAAAGAACTCATGGTTATCTACAACTGCTGTCTGGAAGGCTGCAGCAGAGACAGCCACTTGTGGCCATCACTCTTTCCACTGCTGAAGATCAGCCAGGCTGCTGCATTAACCACATCTTGTTCTTCCCCTCCCCAGGTCATGAAAACAATTCTACTCCTGAGGATCTGGAGGAGCTTCACCCATGCATGATATTTTAACATAACAAACACTTGGATCTTTGTGGTCTTTTCAAGAAACTCAGGACCCCACATGTAACTGAGGAAGCTGAGGAATAAAAATTTCCAGAAAAGCACACCACTAATGGGTGCAGCTTAGGGCAACAATTCTGTCACACATTTAGCAAGAACCTGCTCACATTGTTCTCCAGTCCCTCGATGACTTCAATGCCATTGTGGCTGAGGTACAACTCACGCAAATTCACCAAGCTCTGCAGCCCTTCAATCTTTGTCAGACGGTTATTCTGAAAGTGTAACAGCGGTTTAAGTCCACTCTAAACAAACCAAAACCCAAGTGAGTCACTGGAGAAAAAGCATTTCTCTGAAGTATGGATGGGAAGAGGAAACAGTCTCCTTGGGTCCACATTGATCTCATGAGCTCACCTTGTTTGATCTCTGTACCACTGATGCAAAAAGAAGTTCCACGGGAGCCAAAGTCTCTAAGTTTAGAAGAATCAGACTCTGACCTTCCCATCAAAAGTTGTAGCCTGAAAGTTTTCCACCTGGTGTCTTTGGAAACAACAGGTCTACACATCAATAGCATTCATTTTGTAGTTTTTTTTAATGGAATGGTCAGAAGGAAAGTTACAACACTTGAATCCCACAACACTCTGCTGTACATAATTCTGTACGTCCTACAGAATAATGATGCATACAGGTACTACAACATGTAGTGAGTATGACTTTCTTACCAAGAGCTGTAAGAGATATTAGAATGCACTAGCATTGTCATATGGATGAGAAGGAGACTCAATGAAAGAAGTTAGTTGAGTATCCTTTATTCCACCTTTTAAAAAGGAAGCAACTTTCCATAAGCTCATTAAGGACAGATTTCATTCAGCACAGGCTTGTTCACATTTCTTCCCCCTTCAGGAAGAAGGCAGTGACACTGAGCCTACTGCCATTATAATGACTTCCCTGGCATAACTCATTTGATGTTATTGTAATATATTAGAAACCAGTATTTCAGGAAGGAAATAGGGGATAACATTCATTTCCTGTTCTCTCTTCCATAAAGATCAAACGTTTGTTTTACCATTTTATCAGTGTCTGTCAATCTCGTTTAGTATGAAAGGATGAGAAAAGACAGCATAGAGAATATCATACTTTCTTCCAGTACAGGAGTTTTGACTCAAACACTGAAGACCTGCTGATTCAGAAGAGCTTATCATAAATTACATGGCTGTTCATGTAACCAAGGGTGTTCAAAACATAACAGTACAAAGTAGAATCAATACCTGTATACTGAGCACAGTCAAGTTTGTCAGCGCATCCAAGTTCTGGAGCTTGGTGATTTTATTCTTTCCAAGGAACAGACTGTCAAGATTAGCCAAGGTGTCGATGTTTTCAATTGCCTGCAAAATGACCAAAGGAGACAGTGTTATTGCTGTGATGCAAAATCCAACCTGTAGATGTGGTTGGCATTTTAGAGCCTTGACGCATGGAGCTGCACTCCTGAGAAACACAAGCCTGCCAATTCCAGAACGCAAAGCGTGCACAAGGTAGGGCCTCCCTTGTGACCCAAGAGCAGAGTAAGCGCAGGACTTTGTGCAGTGAACCTCAGCCTGCATGACAGCTGGCTTGTGGCACTACTGTTGACTGATTTTCAACAGTGTTGCACACACACAGTGCTGGTGAGACAGGCCACCGAGCCCTAGCACCACTTAGATGACTGTGTGTGTGGGTAGGTGTGTGTATGCATGTTTACCTGTGCGCATATAAAGGAAGGAAGGGGAAGATGGACACAAACACACACACTACGAACTTATAGATACGCGCTGGAAAGGAAAGAAGCTTTTCAACCTCTATCCCACAACTGCCAACAGATTCAACATAAGGTGTTTACCAGCTCAGATTTGGATTCACCCTCCTGTGAACTTTGGATTCACCAGCCTGTTTTGACCTTGCAAGAAAATGATAATTTTTTGCTGATTGGTACCTCCCTCAGCCCTGAGGAAGAAATACTTATGACTCTGAGGTATCATCAGAGAGAAGAAATAGTCAGGAAAAAAAAAGCTACTTAAAGTTAAAAAAACGCCACACTTAAGTGAGAGTATGAAACAGATGGACATGAGGGGAAAAAAAATAAGGAACAAATAAAGAAGTGCTTGCCTTATAGTTGCCTCAGTCTAACTTTGGGGGAAAAAAAAGCATGAAAATGCATCAGTTCAAGCATAAAGTTCTGCTTCCCCACCATTCATACAAAAGGAACAGAACTACAAGTGCTTAGTAAGTCAGGATGGACTCCAGGGTAAAGGCACTCCGAAAGGTTAGAGTGGGCAGCAAAATGACTAAGACAGCATTACTACAGAAGCTTTAATGCACAGGGGATGAGTGTATCAGGCACCTCAGAGCCAAGAATGCTGCCTGAACAGACAGTCCATAGGCTTTTACCCTAAAGAGTTAAGGATAAGCCCACCTGTAAAGCACATAGCCAGGCCACCCTACCAACAGAAAACTATTAAGAGTTCTAGCTGCCCCCAAATAACATGAGAGATATTTCTTCATGCCTAGCCTACACACAGGTTACTCTCCAATAAAGCAGTTAGAAGCATACAGCAGTGCTGTTTGAAGAAGCCAGAACAGAATTAAGAGATAAATGGAAAGAACACTAAAAATAATTTAAGCAGCTTGTGTTACCCATACAGTGATAACTTTCGGTTTTTTGGTTGGGTTGTGTTGTTTTGTTAATATGCTCAGGCTCAACACTGAGAAAACACATAAAATAAATCCAACCTCATTGTTTAAAAGATATTCTTTGTCTTGACAACATTGGTGACAATGTACTGCCTAAATATCAATTCAGAAATCTAGCTGGATGGGTTTTTTTGGACAAGGTAGTGATGCTTAGATATGGAATACAGTACAGTTTTGCCTAACCCAGCTTTTGAGATATAAGGATCAGTGTGCTTAGCCTGTTATGTTCTGAAAAAGGAAAGTGCATCTCTCTAACCCACGTTTCCCCAACCTATGCAAACTCTAACATTCCTAACCACTCATCTGATCTGGCTGATGTTATCACACTCTAGATTTATTCTCCTAAGTAACTTCATTTCCAAAGTAGAAATTCCTTTGGATGGAAAAGAATTCAGTCCAGTTTAGCTTTAGGAACAAAATAAATTTTTTCCAGTTCATTAAGGCAGAAATGTGTGCTGCTTTTAAAGGCTGTTTACAATAGTTGAAGTTTCCTTCTTTTCTAGAAAGAGAAGTGTGCTTCCACAAGGCTTGAAATACAGAGGACAACCAGTTCTTTTCCTAATTTGCTCTTTCAGCATAACAATTAATTTTTCAGAGAGTGTAAACAGGGAGCGCCAACTTAGGCAATTTTCAGATTGGAATGCACTCATCTGTTACAAGTAGTTTCTAAACTGCATATAAGTGAAAAAGCTCCTAAGAAATCAACAGTTTACTTTGCATGTTGAAAGTCTTTTTTGTCATTTGTTTCACCGGTTCTCTTACAAACTGGGCAATATGCAGAAAAGCATACTTTAAGGACAGAAGAGACTACTCAGAACTGCTTCCCTTTAAGTGGCACAGATTTTAAACCACCTAAATTGAAAAGGTCACAAACCGCATAATAAAAAAATAAAAAGTAATCAGCAGTACAGTATCAGGTTTTTGAGGCATTTCAGAGCAAAGCCTCAAGAAAATCTTTTTCCTGAGTGAGACTGACTAACATAGCATGTTACCAATTACACATACAAATCAAACTAGAATTAAATTTGCATTCAATAGGTTTTATCAACAGAGCACCAGCCTCTGGGAAGGTACGAGAAAACAATAATTGCTAGTTTTGATAAGCTTGGCTTTTTGTCAGGAGGAAACCATCATCTGCAAAAGGCAACACACAGGGGATGCATGAGTTCATTAAAGAGAGAAATTAATAAATAGTAATTTAGTAGCCAGGCACTACATGCATACATAATTAAAGGATCCAGCATGCACAGCAATAAGGAATTACACATTAAATGACTGGAACAATAAAAAGAAGAAAATTGCAAGTAGAAGTCAATGAAGTGCACTTTCAGAAATGCTAATCCCAAGCCAAAGAGCTCAAAACTCTGCAGCTAATATCTTGTAGAGCAAGCCTACCCGAATTCGATTGGATCCCAACTCTAACATCTGTAGCATCTGCAAGTTGCTCAAATTCTCAATTTTGCTGATTTTGTTGTTGACAAGGAAGAGTTTTTTAAGCTGGGTAAGCTGATCTAGTCCTTCAATGTGTCGCAGAACGTTAAAGGAGATGTCCAGGATCCTGAGGTAAAACAAAACAAAGGTCTCTTCAGTCCATCAAGCATGGATGATTCTAGAAGAGGCACTTGTAAATCGGTGGGGAACCTCGCTATTTGCAGAGATCAAGCACTTTGCTAGGCCTTGAAGCTAAAGTCATAAGTGTAATTTCTTTTTATCAGAAATGACAACAAATATAACTTTCAAAATACTTCTATAGTGTGTCAGGGGAAAAAATAATCTGTCACATCCTGAAGATAGATAGCCATTATTTTGCTCAGCCATGGAGCTGCCACTGTGGGAGGAAGCCAATCTTCAGTACTGCATATTCCTTGGGAAAGGTACGTGCCTACAAGATCTGCCTCTGACAGGACAATGTCAAGGCCTCCCATAAGCACGAAGCAGTTATGACTGTCGGAAGTGGGTCAGTCCTCCTCGCCCCAGTGGGAACAGTTTTGCAATGTATCTCCAGAGTGATCAGACAAGTGCCAGAAACTGGGAAAAGCGCTACTCCTTCCCTAGCACTCCCCCAAAAAAGTCCTAATCTCACCTGAAATCTGTTGTCATTTTCTGCAGGAACAAAAAAACCTGTTATATGGAGCTCTTGCTGACAAGAGCTAAGGGTGCCTGAGCGCTTCCACACCTGCACAGAAGCTGCAACCACCTATCATTCATGCTGCCTTATACAGCACACATTTCATTTCCAGCTGACTGTCCCTGGTGAGCTTCAGGATTATGAAACCAGTTTACTGCACAGGTTAAATACCAATGGAGAACAGACATTATCCTTCATAGAGCACCCAAATGAATCACGAGAAAGGCCTGGGTGATAAATACTTGAATAAGTACAGCATGAGTGAGTGAATGGCAAACCACCCTCAACCTAATCCTGGTGATTCCCCTGGACTCACTCAAGTTCCACTAGAGACTCCAAGTTCTCGATCTTCCGAATTTGATTGTCATAGAGATCCAGTTCCCGCAAGGTCTGCAATTGCTCCAGGTTCTCAATGCGCTTAATCAAATTCTGACGGAGACATAGAGTCTAATAGTTGGGGAAAAGTTTAAAAACAAACAGGAAAATGGATATGAATAACAGCATGTAATGCCTTTTGGCATACAGACAATTTTTGGGGTTTTTTTCCCCATTAAGTTTTGTTGGGTTTTGTTGGTTCGTTGTTTGCTTTTTTTTTTTTTTTTTTTAAACCAGAAATTTTTCTTGTTTTATTCCAGCTCTACAGAGGAAATCTTTTTACCACAGAGATGATCAGACACTAGAACAGACACTAGCCCAGAGAGGCTATGTAATCTCCATCCTTGGAAATACTCAAGAGCTCGACTGGAGAAGGCCTTAAGCAACATGCTCTAAACCTGCTTTGAGCAGGGGTTTACTAAAGACCTCCAGAGGTCCTTTCCAATCTACGTTATTCTATGTTAAGCCTGCTATGCAAGTACAGAATGTATCTCCTGGGATGAGCCCTGATGTATTGTTTCTCATCCACTTCCAAAACCAACTTGCAAAACCCCAGGATTTTTATTACTACTTGACAAATGGGTAAACACTACCTCCTTCAGTTAAACATGAAGTACACTCATTAGGATCTCAGCCAAAAAGAGACTCCTGTATCTGTCCTCTTATGGGTTAGACATGCAACATCTCCAGCTCCCAGAGGCATTCTCTATTCCTTAGGACTGTTACCTTCACTTTCTTGAGCACCTCAAATCCTTCAATCTTCCCAATTCGGAAATGATTCAAGTCAACATCCTGAAAGAGAAATGGAGGGATTCAGCACTTGTTTCAAAACACTCTTCAAAGACCAACCTGGTACTTTGTTCTAAGGAAAATCATATTCGTACAAGACGTGTAGCTCATTAAAACTTCCCTTCAAAGAGCTTGTGAAAATTGGGTTTGGTGCATGTTTTTACCACCACAGGTGAATCATGTGGCCTAAGCTTGTCAACTGCAAACACAATCTCTGTGAAGAGGCAACAGCCCTGTCCTGAGCCTGAGCATTGTTTCACCAAAATTAGAACTCTTTTGCAGTAAATTCTGAGTTTACTGAGACAAATTTTGCTAACATGACTAAAATGTTGCAGAAAATTCTCTTACTCACTTTGCTTAACCGGAACACACCTTGCTATTTCCAGTTCCAGGCCTCAGATGAACAGGAGCCACTGATAGTTCAAATAATCTGGTGGTTCTGTGAACATTAACTCTGCGCTGGCAATCAGCTAATGCACTTCACATCTGTGCTGTCCAGCCCCAGTTTTGCAGGTCAGTCAATCAAAGAGAAATAGAGCACTTTACCACCCAAGCTCAAAAGCTGTCCAGCTAACAGGTTCCTGGGGCTGCCGACAAGGCACAAGGCCGGTTAAGCAGCTGTGCCCATTACAAATCATGGGTCTGACAGCAGCAATCACTTCATTAAAGACATTCTCACAAAAGCTCATAGCCCATCAATAATGCTTGCAGCATAGCCTCACTTTCAGTGCCTCCATGCTTAATTTAAAATTCTAAATTATTAACAAAATGCTTCAGCTACTGATCAAGAATAACACACCTCTACTTCTAGTCTAAAGGCTCTGAATCAATTCCAGGGAAGGTCATGATAGCCAGCACCTTCAGAAGAATTAGATCTTTTAATCAGGTTTCAATACTTGCCTTTGCCTACCTTTTCTTCCTGCTGTATAAAGCCCGTAAGGACAAAAATCTGCCTTTACCTCAGCTTCTGGGTCCAGGCTAATTGTCTCCATGTCCACTGGTGTCTCTGCTTCTCCTGCACGAGAAGCAAATACATTATAAACTTATGCTAGCTGATAGCTAAAGGCAAGATAACAATGGCTAACATCTGGAGAGACAAAGGGAGCAAAGGCTCATCAGAAGAAGAAACACATGAGATGCACAGTTCAGATATTCTGCTGCATTAAAAATAGATTTCACCTATTTGGCTTTCATCATGACAGCTAGTCGTAAAAAAAAAAAAAAAAAAAAAAAAGGCTTTAACAGAATTTCATACCTAGATGCAAAAGACAGAAAGAACAGCACCTTCCCCAGCCTGCCTGTGTGGCTGCTGACTAATGCTGGCTTAAGACTGATATGGGCAGGATTCCTTTTCTTTGCACTTAGGGCCATCATTCCCCTGAAGATACACCATCCAAAGTGGCTATGCTCCTCCGACAACCTAACACAACATTGCCAAGAAGGAATCTAAACTGCCTAGCGATAGTGCCAGGAATGACCAGGCATCTCAGCAATCCCACCTTTCAGCTTTTCTTTCATAAATACTGCCAGTTTATGTCAATGTTGGGCACACTTCTGCATGGATCTCCCTTCTTTTGTTTGACCAAACTCACTAATATGCTAGAAAACATTGTTTATCACACTGCATACATTTTCTTGGGAAATGCCTTTAGAGCTCTGGAAGACAGCCCAACATTTGCTGTGCTTCTATCACAGCACAAGAGGGAGCGAAGTTTACTGGATAAATTCATGCTGAATAATTCATGCCCGATTCCCATTTGTTGAAGATGGTGTGCTGGTTGCATTAATTTCCAAAGAAAGTCTAATTCGACTTTGCAAAACACACATACAACCCACAATCCCTTTCCACTTCATGTGTTTAGCTTCTGTATATACTACCAAAAAAACAAAGAACTTTAATTACAGTCAAATCCCAAAGGCTTTGCATTAACTCCTGCATTACTGTATGCAAGCTCATTCCATTAACCCAGAAGTAATGACTATTTTTATAGTTACAACATGGTAACTATAACATGTTATAGTTACAGCGTGGTTACAACATCCTTGTAAATGCCAAATGTCCCCTATGCTTAACAAGTGTTTTTCGTACTGATGCTTACCATTGTAAGTAGTATTGTAAGGATGAACAGTACAAGCATTACAATTTTTAATACTTCCATCAAACTCCAAGGTTTTGATAGCTCCACATACCACCATTTACCCTCCTGTATTTGGGCTACTGCTCTTGCCTGGGCATTCTAACAGGAAAGAGCACTAACTGAACTGACTCATGGAAGTTAAGACTGAAAAGTAATCCTCGGTCCCTCATCTTTTAATATTCTTTATAGCATAAATTAGCAGGGAGCATAAATTATATTTTGGGGATGTGAAATGAGGTGGTAGGCTTGGTGATGTTGAATGGTGGTATAGAAATACCACCAAAACTGACATGCATGCATATGCCTGTCGGCATTTTAGCAGTGGGCAACACTTGAATTTTCTTATTTTTCTTCCAGATGAGGAGCTATACACTTCAGCAGGGGAGTGGGATACCCTACCCTGCTGCTACCAAGACTGCATCTCTTCAACCTATTTCTAGGGTGCAAAGGCTGCCAGCAAAAAGTGCTCCAAACCAAGCAAGCACCCTAGCTGAATTTACAGCTAACAGGAACACAGCCCAAGTTTGGAACAGGAGTTACTTGAGATATCACATAAAACCCCAAACTATTCCCCTTGTATTAAGTTGTATTAGCAGTAAGTTAGTGCTCACAGTGAAGGAACTTCTTTTGAGACTTTAAAGTTGTCCAACACTAAAGCCAGTCATGTACTCAGTGAAAGGAAAAAAAAAAAATCTTTAACAAAAAAAAATTCAAGTAAAAAAAAAATTCTTCGACCTTGTCTGGCTGGGAGGCTTCTCCGTAAAATTATGTGTTTCATCACAGCACCCATTACATACCATTTATACACATTTGGTTTTGGCAATGTGTTAAATACCCTGTTCTGGGATCTGTCAAAGGGTAGCTCCTTGTATTTTTGCCATATGGCTTTTAGTGACCAGTCCTGGAAGAGCCAGAGTAGGGGGAAAAAAGCACACCAGTCCAAAGGCACAAAACCAAATCATACAGGATGCATGTATCAAATTCACTGAAATAAAAGCAATTCAAAACTGAACACAGAGGCACTAGCATTTATGTAATAAGGGCAACTCTCAAAGTTTACGTACTGTGTATAAAACACTCTCCATACAGCAGTCTGACTGAGATGTGTATACTGGTAACACTGATAAATCAGTATTGGTATGGGAATGTTAAAGTACATTTTCTCTCAAAGAAGAGAGACAAATATGGTTCTAGCAAATTTACAGTCCTATCAATTGTCAACCAACATTTTATTTATGAACAAAGGACATAAAACACCCTAAATTGACCCTTCTACAATCACTTTACAAACAGAACTGCAATTTCACTTGCATGCAGTAAGTATGCAAACAGCGCTTTAGTCCACAATTTTTAATGCAGCAGGTTTCTCAAGGGAAAACAACATTGCTCTGGCAGTGAAGTTACTTAAGCAAATTTTTGTGTAACCCATGCCTGCGAGCTACACAGCTTTGCAGATGTAGGAAAAAAATACAACATTCAGGAAACCCAAATTCCGCAGTACAGAACAGTAGTTACTGAGTTATGTAAGTTCACAGTACCACAAGCATTTAAAGCAACTAAAAGCCTATCTACACTTTTTAGCTGCATATGCATGGAAAATATTATAAATAGCTAAGTTATAAGCTTTCTAAACAGAGGCGCTATTCTTCAGAGAATTAGCTAAATGATAAATTTGAAATTTCAGCTGCTTGAGCTCCTTCTATTTATGATCTTCTGTGAAAAATGTGGAAAACTTCATTTTCCTTTCAGCTGAGAAACTCAAAGCTGGCTGTGGAAACTAACTCAAACGTTCCAAAATTATTCCTCTGCTCGGTTTCTGCCCCAGTAGAAGTTTTCTGAATCCTAGCAGTTTGGAAGAAGAAGTAACAATACAGTCATTACATTAAATTGTATCCAATGTAATTCAGCCACTAAATCTGAATGGGTTTTTCTTGCCTTCCTTGGAATAAAAGTACGTCTTTGAAGGATTTCCTTTGAAGGATTTTGTCTAATATTGTAATTCCCAGGGGAGCAACATACAAAATATAACCTCAAATGCACAGCTAAATTACGTCAACTGAACAAACACTCAATGTTATATGCATGCAAAGGAAAACTGTGACTGACTGATCTGCATGGTTGTATTGATCATATAGTGCTTGGGATGTACAATCTGCGAGGTGTGCTCTTACACTTTCACAGATACCACCACAGCATTTTTCAATTAAATATATGTTTTTTTTACAATCAACAATGAATTATTACCTAGAATTTATTTATAGTTAGGAGATGAGATTTACAATTCTCACAATAACTTCCTATTTTGGAAAACACTTTTGCAAATTCTAATGGGCAAGGATAAGATTAGGAGGGATGTGCAGTAAATGCACAGTCAAAAAGGATTAAAATTTGCTGCAGAAAATTTGCTATATTATTTCACTTCCATTTCCAGACCAATAATAATCACATAAACATCTCTATCAAAAGGATGCTATTACATATCAGATTGTTAGCTAGCACCAAAACCCCAGATAATATTGCCATACAGGATCTTCAGAAATGGATCTGCTGTGGCAAATTCTATGCAAGTTACTGAAAAGCAAACCCTTCCACCAAACATGCACAAGCTTAAAAGTCTGTCAACATTTCTACCCAATGTTCTACCCAGTGTTTACAAACACTAAAAACAGCAGCAAAAGTTTACAGTCAAGAGGATTCAAACAGATATAATTCTGATATTTCTTAGAATTTTTAAATTAAAAAAAATTAAAATTGACAGCTTCCTTCAATCTATCTAGAAATAGTCACCTTTGCCTTCCAAAGGAATCTGGCAACTCTTTATGCAAAAAATTACATACACTAAAGCAGAATTATGAAAAGCTGTTTATGTTTATTTCTAATGAATGTTTCCAGCACCCTTCCACAGAAAGTTACTATGTTTCCACAAAAAAAGTATGAATAAAGGTGTTTTGCATTTTGGTATTAAGATTTCAAAGAGAAATGTGGATGGATAAATAAATAAGAAAAAACAAATGGTCTAATATCAGTGGTTCCATAAAAAGAAGGCAGCTTTATTTTAGCAATGATAACATTATCATTTATTTAATTTTTAAAGAAGATTGCTCTAGGGCAGATTCACGCTGTTAACTTACATAGATACAACCATCATGTAGCCACAAGAAACACAAAGGAATGATACATGTATGCTACTGTACACACTGGTAAGACAAGACTTCCTAACGAGATGATTTAGGTTGGCAAGGTACCTGCAGAGTTCTCACCGTTCTGCTCATCTCTCAGGCTCTGCTGACTGAGGTCTGTTACTAAGCGAACTGCTTGCTTCTTCCCTTCTTCGTCTCCTGACTCCTCTGATTCAATTCGCTTATCAACTGTGTAAGATACATAACAGCAGAATTAGGCTATTTTCAGCAGTGGGGTGGGGGGAAGAAGTAACAAGCAGATATAACCAGGATTCACGTATACCACTATGCAGTTAGTAGAAATCCTAAGTTAACTAAATTAAAGGTTTAGTCTTAAATAAAAGGCCTCTTACCCCTTGTTTCTACTTTGATTTTGGATGCACTTTTTCCTCCCATCACATCTTCCTAAAACCAACAATCTGGGAAGAAGACTGGAGGAAAAAGGAAATTTCTTAGATCAATGAAGTGCAATTCCAAAGATTACGGAGATGGAATTAGAACTATTACATTTTAAAAGCTTTTAGAAAAAAAGTCAGTATCACGTACAATAGTACCAATGACACGAAGAAGTGAAGGCATAAGAAAAAAAAATATCCCTGCAGATAAAAAGCAACCGTCTCCCCAGTACAACCTGCAAGATCCCTTCACCGTTTACCCAGCCACAGCTCTGGCGGCTACCCTGGCCCTGGGGACCTGAAGCTCCTCGCTCCTCCTCGGTCCCCCCTCAGTATTTGTTCTCGTTTCACGGGGCGACTAAGGAAAAGCAACGCCGTGCCAGAGGATTTGTTTCTTATTGTCTTTATTTTTTTACGTCACGGTCATATCCACAAACCCACTTCTTCCACCTCTCATGCGTGGAGACCCAGGGGAGGGGGACGGCATCACGCCATGCCCCAGGTAACAGACACACCGCCCCCCACGGCTCGGGTGGCCCGCTCCGGCTCGGCGGCCAGCCAGGGCCCCGTCCCCCCTGCGGCAGTCACCCTCGGGGTGGGCACCCGGGGGCTGCCCGACCGCGGAGGGCCCACAAGCCCCACGCGCGCAGCTGGCAGCCGCCCCACCAGGCAGCAGCGCCCGAGCGGCGGGCCGCCCCGACCCCTTCAGCGGCCGCGGCCATGCCGGCCTCCGACGGGCTCTCACCCTCCATCATCTCCTGCGGTCCCTCTCCACTCTCCGCCGCCATATTGCTTCTCCTCCCACCACCCCCTTCCGGAAACCGCCTCAACCGTCATCGCAGCCAATCAGAACCCAGCGTTGGCGATGCGTCGCAGCCAATCACCTCTGCAGGTGGTGCGCCGAGGGGGCAGGGCAGCGCCCGGGCCGCCAGCCACCCACGCGCGTGCGCACCGGCGTGCGCACCCTGGCCTTCTGGGAGTTGTAGTTCCCTACCGGCAGTGCGGGAAGCGGTCGTAGCGCCGGGCGCTTCTGCAGCGGCTGGGGACCTGCACCCTCCCCACCAGCGCCTCAGGCGTTACGAGCTGCTTCCGGCCTCGTCGTTCCACCTACAAATTCTTCGGAAGATAGCTGTCATGCTGCAGAGGGGCATTCCACCTGCAGCCTTCCACCCCCGGAGCAGGAAGCCCCAGGAAGGTCGGCCAGGGTTGCCTGGGGTCGGCGGCTCGAAGCAGAGCATCGTGCGTTGTGGCGGCGGTGAAGGAAGGAGAGGCCGGAGGGAGCCACAAACACAGGATCAGTTTTGCCTCTTCCCGCGCCGGTCCCCATTGGCTCCCCTCCGTGCCGCTCTCCCACTGCCTTCGCTTATTGGGCAACGCCGCCACCGAGTCCCGCCCCCTACTTCCTCGCCCCCGCCGGCTGTGGGGTAGCCGCCCTGGGGAGCGGTGGCTGTCGCTGTCCTGGTGGGGCTGGGGCGGGCCCGGCCCGGCCCCCACTGCTGGCGGGCCAGGGCTGCAGCCTCGGGAGGGTGGGCGGTGCGGGAGGCACCCTGGGTGGGAGAGAGGCTGTGCCACACTTGCTGACTCAAAACTGGGAATTACTTCCCAAATTACCAAAGCTTTTGCTTTTAAAACGAGCAGGAATGGGGAGAGAGTGCCGGCTGGGGGCTTGGTAGCTCTTACAGAAACGTGGTGGAGGCGTCCTATCGATCACAGGTATCCTATACTGCCCGGGCAGGATAATAGTCAATAGTTACATTTGTGTTAACAACACAGACTAAACGTTGATCGGGACATGCAAGAACAAGCGGCAGTCTTGCCGTAACTTACAAGGCTGTGCTTTGGGCTAGAAGACATCGTTACCTGCCAGTGTCCGTAGGGTTAGTGCCTGATTGTAAGGCTGACTGAATTTCTTACGGTTCTGTTACAGATGGTGGCTCCATAGGCGTGGCCTGGCAACCAGAGTGTGATCATGGCAGCCAAGGCTCATAGCCCCTCTGAAGGGGGCCTTCTGCCTTCATCAGTAGGCTTAGTCCTTGCTCACTTGAATGACTCTGATAAGCTAAGTAGATCCTACCCCTGGGCCAGCAGGAGCAGGAAAAGTCAGCTCTCTGAACTCTGCCGGCTTGGAGCATCTCTGTCAGGTGAGCACAGTATTTTGAGATTGAGTTCATATGTTGTCAGCGAAGGTGATGTGTTTCAGGTGATTTCAGATCTTCCTCCTTCCCTCCCCAAAACCTAGAGGTGATAGCAATAAATAGCTGCCAGAAAGCGCTTGTTCAATAAGCATCTGAGTCATAGATTACTGCAGGCTGGGAGAGTTTACAGGGGATGCGTTGCTGGATAGGTGCTCTACACTTGTACTTGTCCCTGGGCAACCTTTGTTGGCTGCCATTGGACCATTCTCCCACCTTGTATTATTATCTAAAACATGAAAAATTTCCAAATGGGGAGAAAGATGTTATTATACTGGATTCTGTTAGGAGGGGAAGAAGTTTGCCATTTACAATGCGTCCACATAAGCGTCTTTGTTTTTTATCATGGTGAGCATATTCATACTGTATGTGGTGCATAAATGCAGAGATGTCCTTGTGATGAATTGTTCATAATGCTTCTTCCACTACTGCTAGACCTTCAAAACTGCTTACTGTTTTGGGAGTGGAGTGATGGCATTTGGCTGCTGATGCCACTTCCCAGGAAAACATTTTTTACAGGCAGAACTTTTCAAAATTTTAGTAGGATCATTTGGCATTGTGTAGCATAAAACATTGGTGTGGGCACAGGTATTTCAGTCTCACGTCTTGTGAACAGTTAATTAACTGGCTTCTGACTAATGCAGTATTTAATAAGGGCTTGAACACTTACTGTAATTATATTTAATAACAGTTTCAATTTTAACTTGAGACATTTCAAAACCTTTTTAAACTCTGTTAAGTGAAAAATAAAAGTTAACTAGTCTGATTGAATCTTATGGATGTTGGCAATTCTTTTCTAGCCTACGGACTGAGTTTAATAGTTCCAGTGGCTGTGATTCAAAAAGATATGTTTATTAGAATTGTTTCTGCTTTCTTCAGTTTCATTGATTTTATTTTCTTGTAATTTCTTAAAAAATGTAGAAGCATATATTTGGGAATTACTTGACAGTTGCTTCAGCTGGCAACTGATTTTTTTTTTATTCATTCCTCTAATACTCCTGTACTAGACTGTTACAGCTACATAGCTGATCTTTATCTTCTTACAGGGAAGAAATGGAGCTCTTACTGTTTGTCTTCACTGGCAGCTCATAACATTTGTGCCAGCAAAATTGGTAACTCGTGGGCTCAGTGGGATTCTGCCTCTCTCTCCACTTCCATCAGAAGTTCTGCTTCTTGTTCCTTTTTGCATGCCCTTGCTGTGGAGGAATCCAGCCAGTGCCTCCCAACTGCTGCACGCAATCCAAACAAAGCCATCTTCACCGTGGATGTCAACACAACAGAGGTATTTGCAGTAGCAACTGCTAAACTAAGCAGGCCGTATCTGGTATAGGCTGTATGACATCAGACAGGCTAAAATGCCTGTTATTGTTACATTTATCTGCAGGCAATCAGAGCATCATGAAGGCATTTTATAGTCTGCTCAAGCTCATTAGTCTTCCAAAGACTGATAATGTGTTTATTTCCATTGCAGGTTGTGGTTAGCAAATCAAAAAAACAATATCAGAAGCACAGATGTCTTGAGTCTTTTTTTCAAACAGAAAAAGGGAATAAAGAAGAGTGCAGCTGTGATGTGGCATGAGGGAAGAAATGAAAAGCAGAATGTGCTTCAAGCCTTCTGTTTGTTAAGTGCCACCCTGGGATGGATTTGTGGTGGCACTAGGTCTCTATCTGGCCCAGTAAATATGCCTTTTGCATTGGGAGGGAGAGGATTTCTCTGTTTCTCTCCTGAGAGAAAACATTAATATAAAATTGAGTCCTGAAAACTTTAAAAGGCTGTGCCATTTTTAGCTTGAACTGACAGTTCGGGCTTACCCATCTTAAAGGCATTTAATCCTGACTTGGTCTGTAACACAGGCTTAACTATGTCAATGACTGGTGTGATTACTGCATGCCTTCAGGTGTGGATAAAATGTTGTGGTCTGTGAGGCTTTGCCTGCAAATACAACTTTGTAGTTTTGCCTCTGTGGATGTAATTATTTAAACGACACAAGAGGCTGTAGCAGGTAGGCAGTTAGAAGAAAGCAGGAAACCTAAAAGGAAAGCAATGTCTCAAACCCTCTTAACCAAGAAGACATGTGGGCAAGGGATGTCCTAAAATAGGAAGCTTTAGTAAACTGGTTTTGAAGATTTCAGAATTTAAAAGAACCACTCCATTCCCACCAAGAGGAGGGGATTTTATAAGACATTAAAGCAAGAACCTGAGGAGGTGGTGATCTGCAAACAAAATTTACAGCTTTTATTCTTTGTTTTGTTTTGGTGTTTTGGGTTTTTTTCCCCTGCTTTTCTAGATCCTAGTGGCTAATGACAAAGCCTGCAAGCTGCTTGGGTGCAGTAGTCAGGAACTCATTGGTCAAAAGCTGTCCCGCTTGATATCCAAATCCAGTCAAGAGGTATGGGAAGCTGTGGGTGAGGAGTACATAGAAACTGATGAATGTTCATCGCTGGTTTCAGGAACTGTGGTATGTGAAATGTTCAAGCAAGTATTCCCCACCATATACAGTGTTTTTGTTGGCTTTGGTTTGGGGTTTTGGGTTTTTTTTTTTATATTTTCAGTATAATTTCCTGATATATTTAACTTTGTGGGCATTTGGCAATTATGTAATTTGTAGGACTGTTTGGTTTAAAAGTTTGCAGATGTGGGAATTCAAAGGGCAAAAGATGGTTTGGGAGGCACCTGTGAGAGCCTTGCAGCTGCCAACATGTAGTCATGATGATTTGACTAAATCAGAACTTCAAGGACATTGGATTTTAAAAAAAATCAATATAAATTGCTTAACATGGAAAAACCTATTCTGGAAAAGTTCCCAATTGTCTGGTCTTTTAAAATATTTTTAAAATTACTTTAAATTGCATTATGCTTATTATAAAGTTACAAGTCAGTCAAATACTGTGAAATGTCTGTGCCAAAACACTCTAGTTGGTGCAAGAGAGTGGAATTGATATTTTGCCTGTAGTGGGGTTGTTTATAAGAAAATTGCATGAGAAATGTCTCATTTATTTTCTTTTGCTGATGTTTTGAGCTGTCACTAGAAAATACTTGGAAAATGGGCTGATATTCTTGCTGGTGTGTTATTTTTGTATGGGAATTGTTAGCATCTCAGAGCTTGATCTTCCTGAATCCTCAATTGGATATGGGAAAAAAAAAAAAGTACCTACGTTTGATTCAGTGAAATCCAGAATTAAAATTAAATGTCTGATAAAGGCACTAATTCTAAGCTACAGCCATTCCTAGTACTTTATAGGAGTCACTGTGTAATGCATAAACCCATTCTGTCACGATCACATAAAAATTATAAAAGGCTTGATATGAACACTGCAGGTTATAAGATAAATAAACATTTTCTGATTTGAGAAGAATCTCCTCCCATAAGAAATTAAACTGCTATTTTTGCAGCTTAAAGTAAGAACAATGTTACTAATGTGGAGTATTCATTAGCACCATGGGACGTCTCTTAAATAAGGCATCTCTGAAAGGCACTTCTCTTGAATGCAAGGTATTAGATTGGCACATTTATTATGCTGAAGGAAATGCTGTTAGTCCTCCTGAGGCTGGGAGAGAAGATACAAAAGCAACAATGACATTTTGTGTATGGTCAGTGAATTATTTACAAACCTTTTCATCTCTATATTAAAATTGTGTTTCTTCCAATAAAAAACTAGTAAGTAGTCAAGAAACAATGTTGTTCTAACAATGGTGGGGAGATATCTTGGTTCAATATCTTATTCTTGTTTGAAATTCTTGCTAAGTAACCACAGTCTTAGTAAATTATAACTACATCTCTGAATCCTATGGAAAGGTGGATGTTAGAGGCCATCTGAAAGAGAAGATTCCTGTCTCGGTCTGGCTGAGGCGAATAAGAAGCAAGGACAACCAGTGTTGTGTGGTTGTGCTCGAACCAGTGGAAAGACTTTCAGCTTCTGTTTCCTTCAGGGTTGACGTGAGTGTTTTCCTAATGATCAAAGGAGACCGCAGTTTGTGAGAGTTTATGTGCAATGAAACATGTCTAAAAGCCAGTAGGCACATTACTATTTGTGAACATGAAGTGTGTACGTAGCATTGCCTGAAACTGGGATTGCATATGTAGGACCTGCGCATGTATCTCCCATGCGGCTTACCTTGACATATGCGAGAAGTCACATTAAAATACACTGTCTGTCCCTCAGGGACATCTTAGACTTGAACAGTGATGGTTTGGCAGGGGGTTGGTAATTCATGGCAGGGATGCCCTTGTGAAGGGATCAGCTTGCTGAGGAAAAGTTCTGTGAGGAGCGTTGGACTTTCCTGCTTCTCCCCTGTGGCAAAGGGCAGGCTCTCTGCATGATAATGTTGGAGAAATATTGCATGATGCTATGTTTGCTTTTACTGAGGTAGTTGGATCCACGAAGGGACTGCAGAATGAAACTTCCTGCCATTTGCTTAGATATTTGCAGAAACTGTTGTTAAAGGATTGAGTGGACTGTGGCTAAAATGCTAAAATTAAAATAGTCCGTAAATTTTCTTCCCAAGGGAGAGATTACATCATGTGACCTCCTTTTTGCCCATCTCCATGGCTACCCAACATTGGAAGAAGTAGTTGGGCTCCACATAAAGGACCTGATTCCTTCTGTGCAGATCCCTCCTCTAGGCAAAAAAATCCCAAAGGTATAGACCAACCACGTTCTTCTATACTCTTCCCATTTGGAACATAGGTGCACACTCTTTTCCCTCCTTATGTAACAGAAGAAAGCCTTTTCAGAGAGAAGTGTAAGTCCCCTGAAAAAGGGTATGCTGCTTATTTATGGAGCTGCTGTCTGAATATTTCCTAACTAGGAATGAGACTAAGCCCCAACCTCTCACTGTGGAATCTGTCCTGGTGAAAGACACTTCTCCAATCCTGGCTTTTTGAGAAACCATGCTGTCTCTGTCAGCTCCCTAAAATTCCTTTGAATTCTTTAGTCAGTTTCAGTCATGTCTGTCTGAGGAGTGAAAGTCCAGAGAATACCCAGATCTTGCAAATGCCATGAAAACGGGCAGCTAGATACTTGAAAGAGGCCTTATTAATGCCTCATTTGCTGAAAAGCTGCAGCATGGACTCTTCTGGTCTTCATTGTCAGAATATTCATATAGGAGTTCAACACTGGATTCCAAATCTTTATAAAACCAGACTTTGTTCATTTTGATATTCACAGGATTGGTTCATTTTTCTTTTCCTGATCCTTTTTCCTGATAATGTTCCTGTGTAATTTTATATGACTACTGAAATAAAACCAAAACATTTGATTAGTTAGAGGTTTTTTTTTTTTCTTTTTGCTTTTATTTAGAACCTTAGGATCCAGCAAGCTGTAGGCCAGTCCAGAGAGGGTAACATGTTTCCTCTCAGTTTAAAGCTGCAAGTAAGCCTTCTGGAGGAGGACCAAGCAGCAGTGCAGAAAGATGGTGTTCTGCAGACAGAAAAAGAAGGCTCTTTCACATGCTATCATTATTCTGCTACAGTTGTGGTTTTCTCCACCATCAGTGGTCTTATTACTGTCCAGTCAGATGGAACCATCTGTGGCATCAAGGATAGTTTTGCTTTAATGCTCTTTGGCTATGAGAAGAAAGAACTGTTGGGAAAGGTAAGATAGGAGTTTTAATCCCTTCCAAAAGACTGCTGTGTCTGGCAGCATATCCACTAGAATTGTAAAGTTGTGTTTACAGACTCATTTCTGTCTGTCACAGAACCTCTGTGTTCCATGTGTTTGGTGAGTGAGTTGTAGGATGATACGCAAATTCCCTTGCCCTAATTGCTAAGTCTTGCAGTGCCGAGGAGCTAGTATGGATTTCAAGTATATGTGCTCCATCAGTCATGTGGATCGCTTTTGTCTGGCTGTTCATGAGAATCAGGTCCACAAACATGGATTGTTAGCATTTTCCCCCAACCTGTGAGAGTCAGCTTAGCTTTATAAGGTTTCGTTCTGTGTTTTAGAACATTACGTTCCTGATCCCTGGTTTCTATAACAACATGGAGACAAGCAGTGACTGTTCTTTGCCATTACCTCCTCTTGATGACTCCACAGGGACAGAGAGTGAGTGCATCTTTAAAGATGTTCCTGCCTGCCATATGACTGGCTCTGGCTGCTGGAACAAAGGTAAAATGAATAGAGATGACAGATTAGCCTATGAACGTGGGAACATGCTTTGTAAAAGCAATGTACCTCCATGCAGTTTTTAAATTGGATTTCCACTATAACCTAAGGTAAACAGAATTGTTCACCTAAGGTTGTGCTTCTCTCTTTGTTGCTAAGAAGATGAAACTGAACATCCAAGTTGGAAATTACACTGTTAATAGAGAATGCTTTGTACTTAGCGAGCACTTCCCTTTCCCTCCCTCCCCTGTTAGGATCTCTGAGTATTTTAAGATGTGTGAAATATAGCTTTTGTGACAGTATTGCAGTAGAGCTGTAGATACTTAGGACTAATATTTTAAGGGAAAATTCTAATATTCTTCTCAATTGGCTCATGTTGCTTGCTAATATTCAATGTTATGTTCCTGTGGTGTTTCAGTTAGGAGGCGTCACATATTTCGCTGATGCAGTTCACTGCATTTACAAAGAATTTATCAAAATTGTATTTCTCTGAACACAACAGGAATAAACAGAAGGAAGGAAGCCTCATGTCTCCAAATCTGTCTTTCCAGCTGCCCAAAACAGAGAACACAAGCAAGTGCATGCTTTCATCCGTATCACAAGAGATCTTTTATGCTGGTTTTGTCTCCTTCATTTTATTTTTTTTCCTGTTTGCCTTTTCTTTGCTTAGAAACGCACATCTGCATTGAAACCAATGCACACTACTGGAACAAAGAAGAGTTAGTAGACAGCGTGCAATTTCTTAAGTAATTTTTTGATGAAGCGATGCCTCTAATCTAGGAGTAATTCAGTTCTTCAGTGAGGAAGCATTGTTGGCACTCAGCCTTTGCTAAATGGAAGGACTGTTCTAGATTTGAATCTAGATTTGTTCACTCATTAACAATACTTGGTTTGCTTCATCTTACAAACTCAGGTTTTTTTCTTTTGATCTGTTGTCACTGGGGAAGGAAAGAAGTTCTTGTCTTATTCTTTCTCTTAGACATGTCTAGACTGTATACTTTTTTGTCTTGCAATTTTAGTGAGTTATATTAGTGCAGTCTAAACCATTTTATTTTAAGTGTTTGGAATGGGGAGTGTATGTGTGTTTTGGGCTTTTTTTTTTTTTTTTTTCCTGCTATTTGTATGATCACTTTATTTCCAGTTTCTATATGGTCATTGGCCTTTTTTTAGGTCTCTGATCCAAGTAGCTAACCCAGGAGGCTAATACCTGTCCAAGAGCTTTGATAGGAAGGCAAATTTTAGCAGCCCTGAAACATTTAGATTCCTACATGCGATGATTTCTCAGGCCAGAGTAGAGCAGGGTGCTCACATTTGGACCACTTCACCTTAATCAAGTCTTTTATACGTAATTCCGTAGGGATGAGATAGACCAAGGCAGTTCCAAGATTTTTTTTCATCACTGTTGTCTCCAGAGCCTAAACATAAAAGGTTAACTTGGTATGGTTTTGTTTCTTGTTTGATACAGACAGCAGCTTTGTGGCTGCATCTTTAGCAAGCCTTCTGTCAAGAGATGAAGAGCAGAAATTGGAAAGAAGATACGAAGATGACAAATTAATACATGATGAGACTAAACAAAAGAATGGGACCAGTTTATTTTCTACTCCCTCACCTCCTGAAGTGGCATCCACACTCTCTAATAGGTAGGCATTTCATGGCATATTCACTTTGAAAAATGAAGAGCCATGGTGGCAATCACCAGCAAAAACTGTTTCTTCACCTCTGTGATGTCTGTGGGAAGGTATAACGAGAGCCTTCCGCACTTTGCTGTCTTTAGAATCTGAGCGCTATTTGCAAGACAGGTTGAGTTTTGCCTACCTTAGATTTTTGTTTACATCTGTACAACCTACAATTGTAGTTACAGGAGTTCCATCTCTAAAGGGGACCAAATGCTTCACCCAGGCTAGGGAAGGTAATTAGGCTCTATCTTTGCTAGATCAGAAACAGTGGATGTTTATCTCCTTCCATGTTATCCTCCAGCTGGTGTTGCACTGAAACCAGGTCACCTGGAATTAATTCCAAATGTTATTCCTTCTGGTGCTCGGTGTAACTGTCAGGTCATCCACTAAAACAGAGTACTGTGTTACTGAAGTCCAGCCTTTTTTATTGTACCTTTCCAGGTCTTTTTCCTGTTACAAGGTTAGAAATTCTGCACAAGTACCCATATGATGCACATGGTTTATCTTAAGTAAAATTTTAAGCTTTCCACACTAACAATTCTAACCCTCAGAAAATATTTACTGCCCTTTTTAATATATAGACTATTACAGCACAATTCTTGCTGCTTTTTGAAGAAACTGATAGTCTCATTGTTTCCTTGTTCTCTCCTGGGTTTATGTCTCTCACATCATACTTGGATTGTAAGTGCTCTGCTGCATGGATTGTTTTTCTACTCTGCATTTTTACTAATAGAAATGCTTGTAAAATACCTTGTGCTATGGTCTTCAGTGAACCATGGTTAAATTGATGGATGGGGATATCTATCTTCTGTTGGACAGACAAGGGATCTTCTGTTCTCAAGACTGGAAGTATCCTGCCACGTGTCTTGGCTTTTCGTTGTGGTAAATGATCTATGACATATATTTAGAAATTAAGCTAGAGAAGGAAGTAATCCATAGGGAAAGAGTGCCGTTCGAGTGTACCTGCTCTCCTTTGGTCAAGATGGAATTTATTAGGATTTTGGATGCCTGTGCCAACAGCTTTCTGCCTTTTTCTTTTAAACTTGAAAAAGAAAAACAATTGGTGCAGGTTTTAAATAGTGACCACAATAACGGAAGAGTGGGTAGTATACAGTACTATGGTTTTCTCATTCTTTTGTCATCATGGTATCACTAATAACTTTGAATCCTTGCAGTGAAGACAGCATTGCTACTGATGGGCTGTCAGCCCACCATAGAGAGCCTCACCCTGAAACCTGGCTTGACAGAATCAGAGCAGCAGAACAGTGTAGAACAGCGGAAACTGTAGGATCAAATAATTCTCAAAAGATGCTCTCTGCAAGGCTCTCTCCCACATCATGTGATTCAGAAGAGTTGGATTTAAGTCAGAACATGAAGATTCCAGTAAAAAGCGGTGATAGTGCAGTATCTGGTGCATCTGAGACTCGAAATGCCAGTGAGACTAGTATCTTGCCTAACCAATTACAAGTTCATCAAGATCTCAAGGAAGGAAATTGTCAGCAGATCTGTAGGTTACCATATGAAACGCTGAAGCGTCAGCACTCCACTGAAGCCTGGGGACAAGCTTCTTCAGGAAATGTTGCCTGGCCACCTGTTTGTTCTAGGCTAGAAGGCAATCTAGATACTGCATCCTATGGTCCAATTAAGCTGCCTTCTGATGTTACCTGTAACTCACCTGGAACACCAACAATAGATGAGCCATGGTCTGGGACAACACCAGACATTTTCTTTGCAAATGGAAGAAATACTATCCATGTTTGCTTAGGAAATAAAATGGGTTGCAGTGCTTCTGCACCAGGAGTTGCCACAACCTCTGAAGATGTTAAAGAATCAGACACTGAGCTGAACTGTATTTGCTCTGGTCTTAAGGTACTGGGTCTGCATATTGGTGTCAAGGGGAACTCGGACAATTGTTTAGGTATTACTGCAGCTCTTGTAGGAGCATTCTCCTCTAATGCAGTGGACTCGGCTGTAGGCAATATGCTAACTCAGAAAAACAGTGCCTTTTCAACTGGACAAGAAAAGCAGCTGTTGAATGGTGTTGCCATAGAAGATGGTTCTGGGTGGCTGGCCTCCCAAAGGCATTTAGAAAACTCTGAAGAATCCTCCAAAGCATTTCTTGAGAAGCCTGAACCTCTTGCAGAGACTGTGGGGGACAATGTCAACAGAAACCCACTGAAAAGCAAAGGTAGTCCTGAAGAAGACTGTCTGTTGCATGGGCAGAAAAATAGGGAGATAAAAGTAACATCAACCCCGGTGAAACAAGAAGGAAGGTTGAATCCAGCAGCTCCTTTGACCTTGGAAATTCTGGAAGGCAGCTACACTGGGAATTGCTGTCACAGAGATGGTTCACAATTAAGTAAGTTAAACCTATTTCTCCCCTTCCCAAAACTCTTATCGGGATGCCCCTTTTCACCCACATTTTTGCAGAAGGCAGACAATTCTGGTTAGAAGCTCACAGTGGAGAGGAAGGAAGAAGCTCTAGCATCTAGAAGAAACAATGGTATATAAGTCTACTCAGAGGGTTTTGGAAAAGCAGGTGGTATAAAATACAAAGTTACTAAGAAATTAATCCAGACTGAATAGTCAGAGATATTCTTAAAACACAATTAAAAGATTTGAACCTGATAACTTCTTCTGAACAGAAAATATAAACTCCACTGTAACACTTGTATTTAAATTGTGTAATGGAATGTGTTTCGTTCACTCCTTCAGCTGGACTCTGTGGCTTGTAGTATAAAATCCCCATTTTTATGTAATTCAGAATAACAACTGAAATTAATAATCACAATTGGACACTGACAAAAGTTTCTGCCGGGGGGGTGGGAACTATGGAAGTAGCCAAGTACGTCTCGAATAGCTGTGCTTTTGTCAGCCCCTCTGATGATTCCTTACTGAGTAGGTGTTCCCCAAATGAATAATGGAGGAATTCACTTTAAGAGCTCAGAATTTTGTCCTAAAATGTCTGCGATCTTGATAAACACTAAAGTTTCATTCTACCATTTTAACTTCCTCACCTGTTTCTACAGGTATACTCTTTGAAGTGAAATGTGTAGAACTGCAGGACCCTGCCATACTTTTCTGTGTCTGGGTGGTGAAAGACCTTCTACAGAGCCAGAAGGAAGCTGTAGCAAAGACTCAGCTTTTGGTCTCCAGTCCAGCTAGCTCTATCCAGTCTATTGCAGATCTTTCTACACATAGTCTTGGAGAAGTAAGAAATTCTACCATTGTATAATATTGAGCATTTCTTTCCTTGATTGACTGTTAAGCTGAAGCTAAAGTCAAAAAGTTTTTCAAATGAAAATGTCATGAGGTGGTGGGTGGATATTGCTGTTTCTTTGTTTCGCTATTTTTATGTCAAAAGAAATGTTTCTTTGCTGTTAAAAGGACAATTGCTATTCTGTAACATTTCTGGTTGTGTTTGGCTTTGTGTAGTTACCTTTCCAGTCTGAACAATGAAAGCACCTAATTTTAAACTTGTTCTTAGGCTGGTTTAAGTACATCTACAATAGACGTTTGCACCAGTGTGGTGAGATTAATTAATTTTTAAATCAGTGTAATCACACTGGCACCAATGACACAACATTATGCGAAAAGGAAATACTAGGCTGAAAACTTTCATTGACTGACTTGTGTCAGCAAAAGAAAACTGCGGTTTTTAGCTGCCTCCTGAGATGCTGCATGGTGTACGGAAAGCTAACACCGCATAGCTGAACAGTAGGTACATGTCAATGCCATAAAACTTGAACACAGAACTGCTCAGGCCTGCTTTTTAGTTAGCAGTGGGATGTAAAACTGACAGTACTTTGACCAAGGCTGTAGAGGAAAATAGTGTCTTTGATCAATTGAAATAGGTAATGGTGATCTTCTAGATCCCTTGAATAAATGTATGTATTCCCTAGATCTTTACATAGCTGGATTTTATGATGACCTTAACAGAGAAGTATGTACATATTTAGATATCACACATGGAACATGTATAGTGGTGACAGTTCCAAACTACAGGAGACTCTAAGGAGCTGCTGTTTATTGAAATGTACTGCAGATTAGACGTGGTTTCCCTCCCCGCCTCGCCTTTAATCAGTGAGCTGGGAGATAAAGTAGATGTTTGAGTGAAAAGCTTGGCTATTGGCAAAACTTTCTATTTGGAATATTTTTTATGAGACCTTTGAGAGCCAAGTAATAAGGTGGCTCTTGTTTTCCTTTTAGAAAATCATCTTCCATGTACATGCACATGTATGTCGAAATATAAGCAGTTCTGACCATTTCATGTATAACTCCAAATTTCACTATTCAAAACAAATGCCCCTGTGAGATTTGTTGTGTTTCCTTTCACTGTGGAATACTGTGTATGTCATAAAGATGTTCTGTTGTCATGCATTTTAGATGCCATCTTTGATGGAGAAACCTAATAATCACTGAGACAAACAACCCCAAGCTCTATCCTCAGAGGAAGAAAAACTTCCATTATGTTTAATTTCTCATGCAGTGTTGCAGGCCTTGGTAGGAAGGCATGCGATGTTTCTTTACTAGGGATTTTACTGGGATGTTAAAATTTAGGAGGGTATGCCTTGAACTTGTTTGCTCTTTGTGTCTGCTAAGAGACAAATCTACAGAACTAAAATGCTGTCTTACCAGAAAGTTTGGTAAACACTGGTAATTTAATATCTTTTATATACTAACTCTTTTTAGGTTACTGAGGCAAATAGAAATCGCCAAATTTATAGACAGGGCTTAAAGCAGCACCTTTTTAGTTCTGTTCATCTAGAATACACTTACCTGGAAAAATGACATGGAAAGTGACTTTATTTATCAGATGAAATTATCATTTGGTGATAGACTATAATAAATTCGTTTTCCTACTTGCACAGAGAATTTTGTGTGAGCATCCAAGGTGCATATGCTTCCGTTTTCTTTACCTTTCTCTGAATTAAGCAGTATTTGTAGCTGCTGAGAGCTAAGTGTTGACTTAACTTGTCTTGTATGGTGATGGTTACATCAATATACAGTTCTTGCTATCAAAACCAAAGATCACTTCTTTTAGCTATTCTTGCAGATGTGTACTTTCTTTTCAGTATTTATTTCATTTTATAAACATGATTCTGTGGCTTGCTCATTTTTTTCTTGTCTTATTTTTTTATCTGTACCTAGGCCATCAGATCAACTTCACTTTTTGAGAATTCCCGAAGAGCTGAAGAGCTTGAAGTATTAAGGGCATGTGAGGGAGAATATGCAAAAAATTACAACACTTTCAGTCTTATTGGCAAAGGATCTTTTGGCTTTGTCTGGACTGCCAGGGGCAAGAAAGATCACCAGGAGGTTAAATATTTCTTTTAGATCTCATTGCAATAATTATTTAGGATGAAAACTGAAAGGTTAGAGTGTTCATATTCTGTCAACACTACACTATTAAAAGCTGCAATTTGGTAGTTGGGGTTTTCCTTTCTTTGAACAGAAATCTGAAATCACTAACCTCATGGAAACAGGACAGCAAAATGTTCACATTGATGTAGTATATGAACTGTTACCTAAGACAACAGACACAGAATGAGACTGACCATATAGCTAATTTAACCTGTTGAAAGAAGTATACATTAAGCTTAACAGAATTACAGGTTTTAGTCTTCCGTTACTAAAGAGAATGATAAACTTCAAAGTCTTTATCGTGCCACAACTCAAGAATGTGAAGTAGACATGTTGAGGTTATGGGACCCTCCTCTTTATCAGCAGAAGTATTTTAGGTGTTGAGAGGCAAGCTCTGGTGTTTCTCTGCATGGATGTGAAGTGCTCATTTCCCTCCACGGTACCCCTATGCCAGAAGTCACCACTGCTGTAATTGGGTTGAAAAGAGAGCTGGCCTGTCAAGGCCTTTGGAATTCAGAGCATCAATAAAAAAATATATCTGTTCCATTTCTGTGCATCGTTTGGCTTCTAGGACTAAATTAGTTTAAATATGTTTAAAGATACTATAAGCAATGCACATTGGGTTACTTCTGTCCTTCTGGTAATATGATTCACTAACATTTTTCCTGGAAATTAACTTGCCAAACACTTAAAGCCATACTTTTGCAGGTGATGCTGAATGCTGTTGTCTGTGTAGGTTGTTGTAAAGTTCATCTGGAAGGAGAAGGTGCTTGAGGACTGCTGGGTAGATGATCCTGATCTGGGGAGAGTTACTCAAGAAATTGCAATCCTGTTGAAGCTGGAGCACCCCAGTATCATTAAGGTACAGTGAACTCAGAGTGAATGCAGTTTGAACTGCATTAGATGCTTCCTTTGAATACTTGGTGTCTCGTGTTCCTCTTCATTGGCGAGGAAGTGTCCTGTATTAAATCTGCCTTTTCAGACAGAAAGGAACCTACCTATCTTGCTTTGTTTTGGAGGATATGTTACAGCAGACTATCACTTGCTTCAACACTTTCACCCCAAACAATTGATGTAAACATAGATCTGAAGGTGTGACTCTTAACAGAAAAAAAGCCTGTATGTTATTTTAAGATGATAAGATGCATATCTTGGAAGTGTGATGTCACATCTGAACATGTATCCAGATTATTCACTGAACTAGTACATATCTTGATTCCTGTTCTTTGTTTTGGGGTTGTTGGTTTTGTTTGTTTTGTTTGGTTTTTTTTTTTTCCCCCCAGTAAGAGAATTCTTCTTGGTTTTAATTCTGCTTTCAGTTTTAATTATGCTCTCTTTTCAAGAAACATTTGTGCTCAGTGAAATGAGACTTCAAAAGTTATAATATATGTTGATTATATCTCCAAGAGGAGAGCAGTGTTTGTTAAAAAAAAAAAAAAAAGGGCCGTTTGAGGATGAAGCACATGATTAAAAAAGTCTGTTATTTATAGGTGCTAGATGTATTTGAAAATGAACACTTCTTCCAGCTGGTGATGGAGAAGCATGGATCTGGTCTGGATCTCTTTGCGTTCATTGATAATAAGCCCAACTTGGATGAGCCATTAGTGAGCTATATATTCAGACAGGTGAGAGCTGGGAATGTGCAGTTACTACATGCAGGTAGGACTTGGTTAACGTAAGAACCAGGACCCTATTTCACTCAAAAGAATTACTGGCTAATCAGCAGGCATGCTGAATTAGTCATGCTCAATACCTGCAGAACTTTTCCTCATTATTCTGTAGGGCTGATTTTTAGCTAACTGAAATGCTACCTGCAGAAACCTTTTTAAGGTTTACCTAGAAACCTGTAACAAAGGAACATTTACAGGACCTTACTTCATATTAGGATTTCCTATAGTGCCATCGCCTATTGGCTGTGATTGTAGCAGCACGCACCCCCTGTCACCAGGATGCCCATTCATGTAGCAGTCATGTTTCCTCTGTGGGAGGAGGAAAGCACATGGAAGTTGCCCCAAGCCTCTCTACAAGCCATGCTTTCACTTAGATCAATGCTTATTTTAGATTGGTTCCAGGGATAAAGGGCTCTCTTCTTTTTAAGGAACTTAAAATCAAGAAATTAACTTGGATTTTAACGTGGCATAATGAAAAATAACTCAAGGTAGTTTACTGTGGGTCAGGAGCTTGCCTGAGAGCTGAATTGTCTTTTGTTCATTGAGTTAACTGCAACAGCAGTCCCCAAGTAATTCACGCTTGCATGTTTTGGAGTAAATTCCTTGCTCTAAGGTATGCAGGAATGACTTCGTACATGGTAACCCTCTGCTGTGTCCATACCCCCCTTGCCTGAGGTGCTGATGGAAGATGGTAGCCAAAGTCATGCACCTTCTCTGCTATGCAATGTGCATTCACAAATTGCAGTCTACGGTCCCTTTAGACTTCTGATAGATAAGCCCTTTTCCTAAACAAACCTTGAGTTTGTAGGGGTGCTTTGTTACTTCAGACCTGTACAGTATTTCTCTGCAGAGGGAGCTTTGTATTATAAATAGAAACTTTTCTCCCTCAGCCATCTGCTTTTCTTGCTCAAATGTATTGTGGTAGGGATCACGATTGTCTCCAAGGTGATATAATTCTGATGCTATTCTTAATTATGGCACTATCGCATGAATCGTGCAGGAAGAAGAATGGAATTTAGGAGTGACTATATTATTTATACCAAACTTCACTCTTAAATGCTTTGTCATCCTGCAGTATTGGAGGCACACAGTAATACCCTCTGGAGAAATCAAAGGACCCTCCAAATGAAGCTGGGATAAAAATAGAGTAACTGCAGGATTGTAACAGTAAGCTCTGATGATTCTAACCAAAAAAACAAGCACATCGTGACTATAGTATGCCATCTTCCTGCACATTTGTGAGAGGAAAGCAAGCAAAGGCTTTTTTAAGTCTGTCTCTTGAGAGCATTGTAACACCCACTGCAGCAATGCTGACAAGCGTGCTTGCTTGAGTTCCTTTCCAGTCAACACAAGCCAAAATGTGGCTATCAGAACTCTGTGATGCCATGTAGATTATCCAGGAGGACACCACTGTGTAGTAACACCTAGTTTTTTCCTCCTCTTTCAGCTTGTGTCAGCTGTTGGGTATCTCCACTGTAGAAACATCCTTCACAGAGATATCAAGGATGAAAACATTGTCATTGCTGAAGATTTCACAATTAAATTGGTCGACTTTGGTTCAGCTGCCTACCTGGAACCCAACAAATTGTTTTATACCTTCTGTGGGACAACTGAATACTGCTCACCAGAAGTGCTCTCTGGCAAACCGTATGTCACCCTCTGAAAAGTAATTTTTGGGTCCATCACACCAAAAAAAAAGTGTGTGCAGGGCTGGAATAGAGAAGCCAAGCTGCTTTGCCATTGATACTCTGATAGAGTATCTAACTACAGAAAACTGCAGTGAGATTTAGGACACTGCAATGACAGAAATTACTTGTAAAGGTTTGAATGCACATAAAGTAGGGCACTGTCGTGACAGAAATTATTTGTAAAGGCTTGAATACATAAGAAGTTGTTTCTGAGTAAGTCTGTTGACAGGCTTTCTTATTCTGGTCAGATGTTTTGCAAAGTCTTGCACTAATGCTGCAGAGCTGAGTTCAAGAACAAGCCTATGATTTTGATTTCCAGCTTGGTAGAAGAGTCTGGATGAGTTGTGTTGTGACTTGAATGTATCCTTTTTCCTTAATCTTTCATAATATGTACATCAGCTTGCTAACCTTCTCTTCATACCTGCATATGAACACACTGACGTGTCTCTACTAAAAGCTGCTCTTTTAGAGAGGTGGTATAAGCAAGTATTGCTGTATAGCATCTGCCCCTTACCGTGTCTGTGTTTTGTGCTTCCCCCACTCTCGTCTGCTGTGTTCTTTCCTACTTGCTTTCCTGTATGAATTTTTGCAGTTTGATCACTGTTCATTTCCCCATTCATTTTTGTGCTCCTCTGGACCCAAGGGTTCTTCCCTTGCAGCTTGCTGCTATCTTGGATGTGCTGCCCAAATCTTAGTTGTCTTGTCCCTATTCTCCCCTTCTGTGAGTGCTCTTTGCCTGGAGGTTGGCAGTCTCATACCCACTCCTGGAGGGAAGCCTTACCATCACAGGGTGGTAAAGATTAATTGTACGTGCAAGTATGTTATCTTGCTCATGTTTCACAGCTGTTTTCATGGGTCCTTCAGGCAGCTCCTCTTAATGGAGCGGGGGGCAAAAAGCTGTGCAAGGAGGAGAGGAAATCCCTGCTGGGAACTAGATGGAAGATGAAGCAGCACTGCCCTCGGAATTCAGCCTGTTACTGTGTGAAGAAACTGTCCCTTTTTCTCAGATGGAATCTAGATAGTTAATATTTATTTCCAAATAACTTCTGTTTTGAAAGGGGTGGAAGGGGGCAAATGGGATTCCACTGAAGTGTCTGATCTTCCATTTAAATATTTACTTGATAGTTTTGGCTTATGGTGAAGAAGGAGGAGGCTTAAGTTCTCTTGTCACCAGCTTATGCATGTGGAAGTCTAGGTGCATATTATAGATACTCATCAACTGAAATTGGCTGGCCGTTCTTTGGTTGTTTTTTCTTTCATGGAGAAGGATGATACAGACTTCTCAAAAACACATAAGCGCCTTATTATAATTCTCACAAACTTCCTATGCTAGAAGTTGGAAATAAGGGCTATCAGCTGCCTTTTTTCTTTTTACTTTCTTTAGCACACAATTACATATATGCAATCTGAATTTATGCAAGTTTATCTCTGCATAGGTACCATGGCCCTGAGCTGGAGATGTGGTCACTTGGTGTCACCCTTTATACCCTAGTATTTGGAGAGAATCCCTTCTGTGAGTTGGAGGAGGCCATGGCAGCTCTCCTGAATCCTCCTTGGCCTGTGTCAAAAGGTGAGGTTTTTTTCCCCATTTGCTTTTCTAAAGGAACAGATCTTGGGAAAGTATGAGCAGTATTTATTCCCCAGAAATAAAGGGGAAGACTGGAATAATGCTTCCAAATGTGCTCTGCAATGAATTTAAAATGAGCTCACAGAAACAGAGTTATCCAAGGTATCCTTTTCAGGTAAGTTCTGCAGTTCTTCCTGCCTACAATGAATACAACTATCTGCTCTATGTTTTATTAGTTTCAAATTCCAGGCCTCCCACTTATTATGATGACTCAACCTATCAGCTTGTCAAGCTCCAGTGAGGTTTATACCTGAGAAAATCAGAACAAATAATGCCTGATGGGAAGGTTCACTCTGGCAGATAACTTTAAGATCAATCATGGCACTCATGTAACTCTAACGCAAGTTTTATCTCACTTGAACTATTGCCAATCCATGCCATGTCACTTTCAGGATGGATTATAATGTGTTAATTTGTAATTTCTGAATGAATTGTATGGCTTGACCTCACAGGAAAAATACATTGGCCTTGTTTGCTGTTGGAGGTATAGAAAACTAATTGTATGTCAGGCTAAAGAAATCTTCATCAACAAGTTCTCTGGGGTCCTTAGCAGCACTATGGTTACAAGGCTTCAAGGTGCTGCAATTGACTGGTAAATTCTGGAAGCTTTCCCTGAATGCACCTTTAATCACAGATCAAACACGGGATTGTTGTCTGAAAAGTGGATTTGTTACCCGGTCTGCAATAAGTAAATCATCATACAGTCAGGAGAGACATTGCTTATTTATTTCAGGGTTGCGCAGTCCTGGGTGCTTGGTGGTTTCCCACAAATCAAGCACACCTTCATTAACATACAGTGACATTGTATACATTCTAAGTATCTGTTTTCAGTGTTTTACAATTCTGCATATTCATTCTTGCTTCTTCTGGTTCTTGCAAGCCTCATCTCCTACTTACAGGTACAGTGTATTTTAAATTGACAGAGCATGCTCAGTGGGTAGGGTTCTTCGCTTGGGCCAGGGGCTTTATTGCCGGAGGTGTGGTTTTTACTGTGTTAATCAGCATAGTTCACTCCTAATTCAAGTGATTCTCTTTGGTCTTATCAAGTCTCTTACTGCCTTCAAGCTTATCTTGGTATTTTCTAGCCTGGCTGATTTATGTTGCCATCTTGTTCCTTCTCCCAGGGCCATGTCTGATTAACTATCTACAGAGGTTGAATAGTATCCTTTGTTTTGTTTCTCACATGTCTTCAACAGGATGACTGCAGGACAAGACTGGGCTTGGAAACAGTGAGTCAGGGTTGCCTCTGTGGCATTTGCTTCTACTTCTGTCCTCCTTGGTGTCATAACTCTGCGCTCAGTTCTCTGTTTTCACAACCTGGATATCTCAGATCATTCCCAGAGCTGAGCACATGTGACTGTGGTAGAACAGTACTGCACAAGGGATTATTGGGGAGGATTTGTAATAAAAATCAGCATTCTCTGAATATAAACCATACCTTGCATTCCCAGCATGCCTAAGATACCGACTGAGCCATTCCTCTTGCTGCTGTCTCTCCCCAGGTCTCATGGATCTCATTGCTGGGCTGTTGCATCCAGTTCCAGAGCAGCGCACGACTCTAGCGATGTTAGTAGAGGATTGTTGGCTGAAGCAGCCTGTAAACCTGGGTGATTATACCTGGGAGGAGGTATACATCTCTGTTGAGACAGGTGAGACGACGTTCTGAAGGCTTTCTCCTCCACCCGGGGCCCGCCGAGCACACGGGAATGATTTATAATAGAAGACTGAGCTGGGGTTTGCAAGATGCTTCTCATTGGAAGGCCATCTGCTGATATCCAGATGTGCTCAGTTTGAAGATATGCCTGTTGTGCAGCGGGACCTGTGCGTCACCCCTCGCTGTTTGTCTTTCTCCCTAGAAAGCAGCGGATTCAGGAACAGTTCTGGTGCATGCGTACGCAGAGACAGACTCCCAGCTCCTCGCCTGGAGGGCGAGCCATGCTCCAACGCTCCCCACTGTGAGCATGTGGATCCCCGCTGGGAAGAAGCAATGGCTGTAGGGGGCCAGGGCTGGGATCTGGGGCATAGCTGCCCTCCCTCTCCTCAGCAGGAGCCCCTCCTTGGGGAACCATAGCTCCCTTCCCTTCCTGCAGGATACATACTGTCACTCCAGAACCGACAGGAATTAATTGTAAGCGCTTCTCTCTTGTAGAAAGATTGCTACTACTTCTCTGTTGTAGAAAGATCATGTGGTCAGTGCTGAGCCGTAGGCAGGGCAGCCTTGAACTGCTCTGCCTGGCAGAGTCCTCCAGAAAAGCTGCTTACTAGTAAGCATTTATCATAGTTCTTACACAGGATCTGTTTTAAAGCTGTGAGGCAAAGATTTTCATGTTGTTTAAATTGTTCATAAGTTGGAATATATTTTTATTGGCTGTTTTTATATGCAGTTTCACTCTCTCTAAAAAGCAAATGAATAAACACTTTGTCTCGGGTGACTGCCCTCTGCCTGTTGTTTGGAGTTCGTGTGCACAAAGAGGCTTCAAAACCAGACACAGAATTGCATTACGGGGGGGGTGCCCCTTTTCTTTTGGTCAGAGTCCTCGCTATATCCAGGAAAACAGTCCTTGATTTTGATGAGACAAAGATACGGGAAAGAAAAAACAAATTCAGTAAAGAGAATTTCAACCAGTTCAGAATACTGAGACAGGGCCCATTCGTCCCCGGTGCTCGGGAGGAGGCAGGGGCAGGGCAACCGAGCTGGGACTCGCCCCCTGTGCCGCTCCGGGGGGCCGGGCTGGCCCCGGCTCCCGCACCTCGCTCCTGCCGGGCGGCCGGAGGCGCCCGGGCCCCAGGCTCCGACCCCGAGCCCCGGCGGCGGGGGAGGAGCGCGGCGGCGGCGGCCGGGCGCCTCCGGCTCCTCCCCGCGCTGCCAGGCCATGGCGGGGCGGCTGCTGCGCGCCTGCGGGCGGGCGGGCTGGGCCCCAGCGCCCCGCGCCCTCCCCGCCGCGCCCGGGCTGGGCCCCCGCCGCGGCTGCGGGGAGGCGGCGAAACTGCGGGCCATGGGCTTCAGCGAGGAGCAGGCCCGGCGGCTCCTGGGGCTGCAGCCCCGGCTCGGCCCGCAGCGCCGGGAGGCGGTGGCGGTGCAGCTGCTGCTGCTGGGGCTCAGCGCCGAGGCCGCCCTCGGCCTGCTGGAGCGGAGCCCCGGGCTGCTGCGGATGGCGACGGAGCGGTTGCAAGAGCGCGCCGAGGAGCTGCGGCGCCTGGGGCTCGGCGGAGGTAGGGCGGCGGGGCGGCGGGGCGGCGGCGGGGGGACCGGCACCTCCCGGCCCGCTCACCCCGGTGCCCGCAGGTCAGCTGCAGCGGGCGGTAAGCCGCTGCCCGCAGCTCTTCACCTTGCCCGGGAGGAGGATGGCGGCGGCGGTGCGGCTGCTGCGGGAGAAGTGCCTCTTCACGGCGGAGCAGCTGAGGGAGGTGCTGGGGACCTGCCCCGCCGTGCTGCTGGAGGAGCCGCGCCACCTCCACCACCACTTCCAGGTGAGGGGCCCGGGCTGTTCCCGGGGGTACCCCCCCAGGGCCGGGAGCGCAGTGCGGGGCCGGGTGTGAAACACCCTGTCCCTCCTACAGTACGCGTACTTCAGGATGGGGGTCCAGCAGAAGGAGATGGTGAAGGCCCGTCTTTTCAGAATGCCCTTTGCTGAGCTCAGGAACCGGCACATCTTCCTGGAGCGCCGGGGGCTCTACCAGACCCCGCACAAAGGCCAGACCCAAACCAGTAACCCGAAACTGAAGGACATCCTTCAGCTCCCGGAGAAAGACTTCCTGGCAAGCCTGGCCCGCTCCACCCCGGAGGAATACGAGGTCTTCAGGAAGCTGCTGGCTCGAGAGGAGGAAGAAGAGGACAGGGATGCACTATATGCAGAGGAAGATGAAGACTTGGGACAGTGAATGAAGTAAAACAGCCCAGGAGTGAAGAGGTGAGGCTCCAAGGTGCCCGAGCTCTCCCTTGCTGGTGCAGTCCCTGGCCCCACTGCACTCGTGGGTGCTCTGGGCCCCCACCCCACACAGGCACACGCCATGGTGGCTGCAGGGCTCCATGCACAGGGCCCTGCTGAGGGGCAGTAATAAATGCCCTATGTCAGAATACAACAACCACCCACTTTCCTTCTCATTGACCAATTACTTTAAAAAATACCCAGTTTCCATAAAGTTTTTTTATTTAAAAAAAAAAAAATCAGACAAAATAACTAATTTATTTCCAAGGCTAGGTTAAAACCTTCTGGCTGCATTACATATGGTGCTGGCTGTGGGCTGGGAAGGTGGCGGGCCGCTGTGCCACGCTTCCCCTCTCTGTGGGGACAGGCCTTGTGACAGAGCTGGCTGGGCCCAAAATGGGACTGTCCCATGGGGGGGCCACCTCCACCTTCGCAGCCCATGTTGGCACATGCTTTCTGACTACAGCCCCAAAGCCTCCCCTCCCTCAGGGATAGCAGAGGCTCTTCTGGCTTTTCCCTGGCCCTGCTCTTCCAGGCAATGGCTGGCTTCTTCTCATGGCCTGGGGAGGCAGGACTTCTGTGCTCACCTTGCAGCAGGGAGGCTGGAGCAGCATCAGGCAGCCTTAGAGGAAAATGAAGCATGTCCATCTCTGACTCCCGCTTCTCCTTTGGGAGCAGAGCTAGAGTCAGTGCAGGAGGGGAGCAGCACGCTGGCCAGCGGGTCATGGCTCTACATCGTCCCTGCCGCTCCCAGGCTGCTGCTGGATGCCTCAGCTCTTACGCTGCTCCCAGCAGGGAGAGGGTGGTGCCAGGAGCACCCAAACTCCTGGGCCTGTTCTGCTCCGAGAGCCTCTTCTAGGCTGCAGCTCAATATGCGTGGCTGAACAGGAAAGGGTCCTATGATGCTTGTGGGAGGGGAGGGCTGCCCCGCAGGGATGCCCTCCACACTGCTTGGGAAATAACACTCTATACCATAACTACGATATATCTCTGGTATGTATTAATTTATAATATACACTGTGTACGTTAATACACAAATCTATGTTTAACTAGTGTTGTCATACAACCTCACAAAAACTAGGAACGTTTCTAAGCTACACTTTTTCCTTGCCTGCCCTGCTGCAGCCAGTGGGGCGGCTGCTGTGGGGACTTGCGCGCTGGTCCTCTCATCCAGAAACAACACAGCGGTGGCACGGCTAGTGCCGCAGGGAACGCAAATGCTGAGAGCAGCTCAGGGGATGGCACATGGAGCTTGCTTTGTCACCAAGCCCGTACTGTGCTCCTCCTCACTTGGAGGCGATTAGCATCAGAACAAGGGTGGTGGTACTCCTTGGCTGACAAACTTCACCCTACAGATCACTTCTAAAATTCTTTCTAGGTGCTCTGTTGCTTTCTGAGCTGGAAATTTGGTTAAAACCAGGGATTGTTTACAAAGCAAATAAAAAAGGCAGGCAGTAGAAGCTGCCTCAGTTTCCCCCGCCAGAGCAGAGGACACAAGGACACGCCTCCAGTGCCCACGCTTGCCTCACTGCTTGAGGAGCTGCTCACCTTTTCTAACTCATCTACATAGGGAAGATCTCCAAGCAGATTTTGGTGGGCCACATTTCAGGTGATAGCTAAGGCTTTTTGGTCTGCGTTAAACTGTTTTATTTGGGGGTTATTGGTAATTTATAACCTTGGATTACGAAAACAGGTTATTGCAGATGCTGTTGGCAGGGAGCTGGGCTCACCCCTGCCGATGCCTGAGCAGAGCCAGGAGCCTGTGGCTCATGCAGAGTGGCTGGGGGTGCCGAGTGGGGCTGGTCCCCTTGGGGGGCAGCTAGCCAGCTGCCACAGTATGCTGGCGCTCAGCTCCTTGGGGGGCAGAGAGGTGGCCAGAGTAAGGCAAGCCAGAGCAAAGGCAGTGCTGGTCTGGCGGAGGGAAGGGAGTGCTGCTTGGCCTGCCAATCTGGCTGCCTGTCCCTAATGGGCTGGAGGAGAGGGAGAGGCTGATGCCAGGCAGGAAGGTTCCCTCGCCGTGTTCAACTCAGTGAGCAGATCTGATCTTCCTGGTGTTTCAAAAGCCCTTAGATGTGGAAAGACGAAGCTTCTACTGCTTTGAACCCTGTGAAGGGGCAGGAGGAGAATGAACTGGTGTGCAGAGTCCCCTATAAGCTCGGCAGCTGCCTCTTCCCACCCTGTGCACCCATCTCAGGCTGGGAGAAGGGGACCTACCCTCTCCAGGGCTCCAGCCTTTGCCTTGCTGGAGGCTTGCCCTGCAGGCAGCGCCCAGGCCCTCTCTGTGCAGGAATCTCTGGTTCATGGGGCTGCAGAGCTGCAGGGGAGCCTTCTACTCCTCCACCCCAGCCACAACCAGGAGCCCTCAGCCATGTGCCCAAGCCCAACCAGCGCAGCAGCTGGAGGGCCCTTGCACCCCCTTGACATGGCAGCATGAGCCTGGGCTGTGCTGTCCCCTCTGCCCTTCTCCCTGACTCCATGCAGGGATGCAGGCAGCCATAGGCAGGAGCTGCCCCTGCCTGCGGCTGAGGAGGACCTGGAGCGGGTACTTACTTTATGGCTTCTTCAGTGCATGACTGTTGCTTGGTTTTCTGAAAGAGAAGGGAGGAGAGCACTGTCAGCCCTGCAGCCCCTAGGCTGTTACTCACAGGGAGGGCAGCATAGCTGGGGTCTGAGCCTCAGTTGTGCACTCCTCGCACTCTGTTCTGCACGGGGTGCCTGCAGCACCCCTCTCCCAGCCCACCCCCAGCCTAGGCACCCCTGCGTGTGCTGGGTGACACTGGCTGGCTGCATCCTCCTGTCCTGGGCCACAAGAAGGCTGGTGTGTTTGGCGAGCTGCTGCTAGCTGTACCTGCTGGTTGTCTTCTTAGAACCAGTGCTCTCGCAGCTCTCCTTGTAGCAGACATCCTGGTGTACCTTGTAGACTCTCCTGTACCTGCACACACAGCAGAGGGGCGAGTTGTAGGGAATAATAGGGACAGATCTGCTTTTATGTGTGCGAGGGGGGAGTTTGGGGGTCTCCCCTGTTTCCTTCCAGGTCGTGGTAGCCAGCCTTGATAGGAACAGGGCTGAGCCTGCTGTGCTTGAGGGCTGACCCCACACAGCCAGGCCCTTGTGCCTCCATCAGAGGAAGGCTCGGGGGCATGAGGGGGCAGAGCAGAGGCCCCCATGCCCTGGCATTGCAGCAGGGCTGGCCCCAGCCTTCTGCTTGCAGATGCAGAGGCAGCTAGGAACTTGGCTGTCAGGCAGCAGGCAGGGGATCAGCTGCTGCTTGGGGGGTCATGCACACCAAATCCAACCTCACTGCCACATAGACGGGTAACACTGCTATGGGGCTGTCATTTCAGCAACACCCTGCTGTAAAGCGCAGCTGGCAGGGCAGCCCCAGGGGCTCGAGGGCAGATGAGGCTGCTCAGCCTGCGCTGGGGAGGGGGCAGCTGCAGCCACCTGGCAGCTGCCAGCTGGGGTCTGAGACAGCCTCACACTCACTCTCCCTTCCCTGGAGCCGAGCTGTGGGGAGACATCCCCAGCTCTGAGCACAACCCACAGGCAGTACTCACAGGTAGTGGCAGGTGCCTCCTTCCCACACAGGGAATGACTTGGTTTCCGAGTACAGCCGTGTGCACGAGTGTGGCACCTTCTTGCAGGCTGCTTGGGGAACAGGAGAGGGGAGCTATCAACAAGCCCGTCTCTGGCCCTGCCTGCCTGTGCGCTGTGGCTTCCCCTCTGCTGTCCTGGAGGGCTGGGCGCAATAGAGCTGGCCCACCAGGAGAAGCAGAGCCCCCAGTCCTGCATGCCCAGATAACTATGTGGGCAAGGCAGGAGCCTGGCTTGCCAGGCTGCCTGGCAGAGGCAGAGGGCTCGGCCAGAAGTGCGAAGCAGACCTGTGCTCCCAGATCTGCCCGAACCAGGAAGAGCAGAGGCCAGCCCCTCTCTCCACTGTTGGCACAGTGTTGGCTCGCTCTAGTAGGGCCCGAGCATGGTGGGAGCCTCCTCAGCCAGGAGGAGCCGGGTGTTGACAGGGTGTGCTCGGTGACCTGTGCCCTGGGGGACCTGTAGCTGGGACAGCTGCCAGGCTGGACACATGCAGTCTGCCTGCAGGAGGGAGCTTGGCTCTCCGACAGCAGCGCAGCACTCACCCAGCTCACAGAGCCGGCCCTTGAAGCCCGGGCGGCAGTCACAGTGGTAGGACTCAGCGTCCCTAGCGCAGGTGCCTCCATTCCTGCAGGGGTTCGTGGAACAGTTCTGCCCCTCACCTGCAAAACATGTACAGCTGTCAGACCCCGGGGCCGTGGCGCAGCTCTACCAAACCCCTGGTGTGCCAGGGTGAGCAGCAAGCAGGCAAGCAGGAATGGTGTATCCGGCAGGGGCCCGTACCATGCGCCTTGTGTGCCTCCCGGCAGGGCAGCAACAAGGAGAGCAGGCTGGTGCCGAGCTATGTGCGTGCCTGCAGGGCCTGGGCTGGGTCCCTGCTGCTCGTGTGTCCTCCCCCAGACTTACTCTTGCTCTTTGCCTCGCGCAGCTGCAGTGCCAGATTGCCCTGGCTGAACACCTCCACGTTCTCCAGCTTCACTGGAGCCTCCGGCTCTGGGCAACGAGAGTGTCAAATGTCACCTCCAGCCTGGGCCAGACCCAAAGGCAGCCCCTTTGGTGGGAGCCAGCCTACCCGCAGCATCAGGGGCCTGGTCAGGCCTCAGGCAGCGGGTCAGCCTTTCCCAGTTGGCACCCCTAGAATTAAGGTGAGAGACCCCCTTGGAGCACTGTGGGACACAGCCCTGGAGAGGCAGGGGCAGAGCTGAGAACATGCAATGAGCCCACAGCTGCTGTCAGGTGTGCCAGGCTCCCTCCCCATCCCATAGCGTGGGGTTCTGGTAGGATATCTTGGGCTGGCACTTGTATCCCTGGTGTTCCAGGGATAGCAAATGGGGGGCTAGAGAGGGATTTCTTGCCAGGTGCCCTCCTCAAGTGTGAGGTTGTCCTTGGCGGTGGGGGCTCAGGCTGCTGGGCAGGCAGGGCTGTGCTAGACGGCCACGGGGTCTGTGCCTGGGCTCCCACTGCTGCTGGCAGGGTAGAAGGCCAGCCTGTGCTGCAGCTGGTATTGCCTCTCATCACCAAGGGTCCCTCTCTGCACTCCCTGACCAGCTGTGTGTTATCCCTCTCTGGTCAGGGGTCTGGCGAGCAGAGCAGATGTTTGTCTGCCCAGGGAGAGGTGAAAGGACCCTGCCTTCCTCTATGGCTCCCCAAGCCCTACTGCAGCCTGCCCAGCTGCCACCCTCTCCTGGGGGGAGGTGTAGAAGATGGCACTGTGACAGACGGGGGCCAGAAAGGCAGCAGAGCACTTACGTGTCTTCACAGTGATGGATTTGCTCAGCGCAGTGCCAAACCTGGCGCTGATTCTCCCTCTGCCATCCACCAGCTCGGTAAACCTGGGACAGGAGAGCCATGAGGGTACAGGACACTGCAGGTCCCCCAGGCCACAGCCACCCCATGTGCTAGGGCTGGAGGCAGCTAGATAAAGCGCTCGCTGGTAGCATCAGGCTCAGTGTGAGTCCCGCAGGCTCAGCTGCAGGCAGTGTGGGGGACCTGCTCATAGGACAAGGAACCCCAGTGGGTGGGCGAGAGGCACAACCCAGCAGGAGCATGGCTTGACCCTGTGTTCACGCAGACGGGAGCTGGGAAAAGGGGCTGTGCTCAGCCCGATGCTTGGGCCGAGCACTGGTAGAAGAGCCAGGAGTGCCAGGGCAGTGCCTACCTGGGGGTTGGCGAGGGCTCCTCAGCTGTGTCACGATCTGCTAGCAAGTGGAGTTCAGGCAGAAAAGCTGGGGGCAGCCTGTTGCGCAGGACCCGGGGGTGTCCAGCTTGGCTCCATCGTCTCTCTGGAGCCCCATCCCTCTGCACTGCAGACCAAAGGGTTAGGCTTAGTGAGAGGCAGGCTGTGAGTCAGCACAGCAACTCAACTCCAAGCCAGTCCCCTCATCCCCAGGCTGCCATTTAGGGCTGTCTGGGGACATGTGCACACTCTCCACCTGCCTGGGCTGCAAGCACTGGTCCCTGTGAAGCATCACGGAGCTGTAACTCTGCATCTGCCCTCTGCTAATGGAGGTGGCACCCTGCAACCCCCACCTACCTTTGCAGGTGACCTGCGTCCTGTCTCCATAGCCTGCTATGGACACCCAGTTCTGGGTCAACTGGTTTCCTACCCCGCTTCCCTGTTAGCCCATCTCCTCATGCTGCAGCAAACCAGCAGCGCCCCAGCCCCAGCAAGCCAGGCACTCACAGGTGGTGACATAGAGATGGATAGGCTCGCTGTGAACTTGGCCTTGCTCCGTGTTCTGCACAGCTGTCACAGACAGGCGGTACCGCTGCCCAGGGAGCAGGTCCCGCACTGTGTAGGACACAAGCTTCCCATTGGGCACATAGCGGCTCTTCACACTCTGAGCGGTGGTGACGTTGATGATGTACCCCTCCACATCACCAGTGGGCGGCTGCTCCCACACCATGGACACTGAGGTGGCGGTGACGCGGGAGGTGGTGAGGTTTTGTGGGGGGAGAGGCCCTGGGGCAGGCAGGAGGCAGGGAGAAAAGGGGTCAGCACTGGTGTCCTTGAATTGCAACTGCCCTACTTGCTCACATGCCACCTAATAAGCATGCCAGGGCCCCAGCTTGCCTGGCCATGCCCAGGCCAGCCCTCAGCTCAGCTCCAGCCATGCAATGCTCTGGGAGGAGATGTCAGCACTGGGGCCCTGGCAAGGGGGTCAGAGCCTCACTGCACCCTGGCACCCGCATCTAGCCCTTGTGCTCCATCTGCTGTACAGCAGGGGATGAATTGGGCCCGGTCGGGCTCTGCATGGGGCTGAGCTCAGGCTGGTCTTGACCAGTGAACAATATCTGGGAGGAGAGGATGTGGCGGTGCCTTGCTTGCCCTTCCTTAGGGCTGCCTGCACGCCTCCTACCTGCTGTGCTGGCCAGACAGGCTGACGGCTTTCGCACCTTCCCCTCCCTGCAGCTTTCCTGCTGGCTACAAGCCATGGCTGCCCTGTGCCTGCCAAGCCCCAGGGCCCCTGCAGCAGCAGTGAAGGCAATACCACTCACTCGTCCACACATGGAAGGGGGCTGTGGCCAGACTCTCCGAGGGGTGGTCTTCCATCCCCAGACCGCTCAGCGTTGTGACATGGACGATGTACCTCTCTCCTGGCTGCAGGTCCCTGTGGATGAGGAAGGCAGGCATAAGGTGGGCATCCTGGGAAGGCCAACTCACCCTGCACCTGCCTGCTGCCCCACTCACAGGAAGGTGTACTTGGCCACACTGCTGTTCAGTTCCGCGGTGCTTTCTGCCAGATCCCCCGGCTGGCGGATGGAGACACGCACCCTACTGACGGTGGAGTGCTTGAGCCGGTGGAGAGCCCATTGCACCGTGATGGTGCTGGCCGTCACATTTGTGATCTCAAAGCCTTCCACCGGACGCGGTCCTGGCCGGAGCAAGCAGAGAGGGCTGCAGTCAGCCACTGGTCATTGCGGGTTGCCCCGTCCCTCCCCTGTGCCCCTGCAAGGGGGGTCCTGCCTGTCCCTCTGGATTGGCTTCCCCAGCAGGAGCAGCTTGGCACCGCCTGCCCTGCCGGACTCTGCTCTCCCATCCTCACCACCTGTGGGCAGAGGGGAGGCGCATCCATCTGCTTGCCCGCAAGGCCTCGTGCCATCCACGGCACCCCTGGGGCTGTCCTCTGGCCACAGCCCGCCCCCCCCCCCCCCCCCAGCTCCAAAGGGGCTGCAGTGCCTGGGCCTGGCCCTAAGCCCACTGCACACCCCAGGCGGCCGTCCTGAGCTCAGTTCTCACTGTGTCTGGCATCCAGCCCTGGCTTGAGGCCTCCTGAGATGCTGTGGCCAGGGGCGCAGACCCCTGCTGTGCCCAGCACCACACCTGCCTTCTCCTCCCGTGGGCTTCACTTGGTGTCAGCCTGCTGAGGAGGATGTGGCCCATGGGCTTTCCCACCACCATCCCCCTCTTGTTAGGTGGCAGCTTTTCTAGGTCTAATCCCCTCCATCCTCAGTTTGCACTTGATTTCTACATCCACCTGCCCTAGAAAGCAGGACCACAGCTGCTCTGCCTGCCCATGCCCCCACAGAGGCATCACTGTGTCCCCTTCCCTCCACCCAGAGAGCGGAGGTCCCTGCCAGCCTCTGCACTCTCTGGCATGTTGCCATGCCAAGCCCAGCGAGGCAACTCACCACAGGGCTCGTTATCAGCAGAGATTGCCCAGCCCCACTGCCCAGCTGGCATGGGGAGTTCTCCAGCTCAGCCAAGCACCACCAGGGACCCACGCCACCCTGGGCCCAGTGACAAGGGGTAACTGGTGCAGCAGGCACAGCCTGGCCCTTGATGAACAGGATCCGGGAGCAGTCCCCGCTGCCAGCTCCCTTACCAGCCCCTGGGCAGGGGCCCAGTGAGCCACAGCAGTTCGGTCCCCTTTTACTCACAGCAAAGAGAACAGCAATTCTCTGTGCCAAGCACTTTCCAAAGGCCCCCGGCTGGATTTTAGGACCTGCACCACCAAACCCACTGGGGTTCGGCACAGGCCCAGGCTGCAGCTGGAGCTGGTAGCAGGGAGGAGGTGGCACAAGCCCTGGCACCTGCAGGGGCCGTGCGTGCTCACGACCACAATCCCCCCAGGGACACTACTCACTAGTGCGCGTGGTGAGCATGACGGGCCTGCTGATATCATTCTTGTTGTTCACGTTGCGTTTGACTGAAAAGACAGAAATATTGTAGGCTCTGCCGGAGGCTAGTGCCCGCAATTGGTGGGCAGAACGACTTCGGTCCACAAAATCTGTCCTGCGGTAAGAGCCGTCGAGGGATACGTACGTCACGGCGTAGCCGTCAATGAGTTGCCTGGCGGCTGCGTCCTCAGGTGGGTGCCAAGAAATCAACACACCAGTGTCCTCCACCCTTTCCACCTTTAATGAGGTTGGTGGCAGCAATTCTTCAGGGTGTGGGCAAAAGCAAAGGGGAGAGGTAACGCCATGAATCTTTAGAGAACAGACCCCGGCAGCAAGAGGCAGAGCAGCAGCGATGGAGGACAGGGCCCTTGCTCTCCCTTGGTGCACCTGGCAGGGGCCCTGTGGGCGCCAGCTGCCGCTGGCCTGATGGGCACGGGAGGAGCCAGGGTGCCGGGAGCGCTCCCAGCCACTGTAACCTGGCAGCACTGGCAGCCACGTGCTTGCCACCGCCTGCCGGGCCTAGGACACCGGCGAGACAGGGTGAGGGGCCCTGGGGAGGTCGGTGCTGGTGGCGAGAGGCTTCCCTTGGACACCTCAGCCTCCCCTCATGAGGGCATCTGAGGGATTGTTGTCACTGCTGGGGGCCAGGGAAACCTGTCCCCAGCATCCTCGTGCCAAGCCTGCAGCAGCAGCTCAGCACACCAGCACCTGCCCGCAGCATGGGTGGGGCCAGGCTGCCCCTCAGCCCTGCCCACCTCAAGGAGAGCTGCTGGTCCCAGATGGCGTTGAGCCCTTTGTGGGCAGTGGCCACCGCCAGGCCGGCGTCGAACCCCACGCCACGTCCTGGTGCCGCTGCTGAGGGCCTTTACCTTTTTCGCAGCTCTTGCCTGTGTAGCTGACTTTGCAGGTGCAGCTGTGGGTGCCATTGCTGGGCAGACAGTAGCCTCTGCTCCCGCAGGGGCTGGAGAAGCACGGGTCGCTGGCTGTGGGAGAGGTGCCAGGCCCGGTGGCATTAGAGGTGCCAGCTGGCCAAGTGGCCACCCTGCACCGAGCTGCCCTGCCCACCTCACCTGTCTCACAGTGGTAGCCAAAGAAACCCTCCGGGCACACGCAGAGGTAGGAGCCCCTGTAGCTCTCGCACTCCCCTCCATTTCGGCAAGGGCCCGACTCACAGGCATCCACTTCTGGAGGCAGGAGGAGGCCGGCGGTGAGCAGGGAGCCCCTGGCATGCCAGCAGCCAGCTCCCATGGGTGAGTGACAGCAGTGAGCCCCCAAGGGGGATGCAGGACAGACACGCAGCCTGGCGCTTGGCACAGCCAGCTGGGACCCAGAATCCCACCCAAGTGCTGTGGCAGCCTCATCCCCTGGCAGGGGGTGAACGCCTTCGAAAATGGATCCATCACCAGTGGACACCTTGTTCCTTGCTCCCTCCCAACCAGAGCAGTTTCAGCTCTGCCCCGGAAACCGCAGGCAAGGAAGCATGACAAGCACCGAGCGCCCGGGGTGATGGCTCAGGGTCAAGGTGCCCAAGACAGTGACCAGCTGCCTGGCTGGTCCCGGCCGTGTCCCAGTGCCCACAGTTCAGCCTCCCACCATGCCGGGAAGGGCGAGTCCATACCTGTCTCGCACTGGGTCCCCACAAAGCCCTCAGGACAGTAGCAAGCAAAGGACCCGGGGAGGTCCTGGCAGGTCCCACCGTTCTTGCAGGGCTCTGACTGGCACTCATTGACATCTGGGGAATAGTGAGAGGAGACGTGCTGGCTCAGCACAGAGACAGGGCCAGCGGGGCTTGGAGAGGCAGCACTTCTACCGCAGGCTGCAGACCCTTCCCATGTCGCTCGCTACCCCAAGCCCACTGGCCAGGAACAGCCCTGCTCCTGGGGCCATCGCGAGCCCGCTGCCCCATGCCTGCCCCTGTGCGGGGGCTGCAGCAGGAGCTAGGCATGGGGACATGCCCACAGCGACACCTGGGGGTGGCTGGCAGCGTAGGGCTGTGCCAAGAGGTCCCATAGGGTGCCTGCAGCACATCCCCTCCTCTAACCCCCTGTAGGCATCCCACCTTCTCCCACCACTATCCTCTGCCAGGTCCTGGGGAGCCAGGCTAGAGCTGCTTGCCAGAGAGTCCCACCAGCCCCCGTGCTGCCCGTCACCCCCTTCAACCAGCGCCTGCACACAACCACGACCATGTGCATACATGGGAGCAGGAGCACAGCGCAGCCAGAACTGTGCTACCTCAAGCTGCTTCCCCCCTCGCCCCACTCTTGGCCAATAGCTTTGGAGCCACACAGGGCACTTCCCACCCAGATCCCGAGATCAGGGCTTCTCTGCACAGGCTTAACACGTGTCAGGAGAAGGCATTACTCCATCAGTGATGGGGATGCCTACGCAGCAGAGGGGACACAAGTAGCGCGCATGCCCCTTGCAATCCTGCCTGCTCCTCCGCCCGACTGGGAGCAGCGTCTCCCGACCGGAACATCCCACAGCTGGCCGGGGGCTCTGGGAGAGGAGCCCTCGCCACAGGCTGATCTGAGCATGCAGGAAGGAGACTGAAGCCAGCCCACACAACCGCAGGCAGCCTGGCTCCTGGCCACGGGGTTTGTGCCTGCTGTCATTCTGCGGGGCCTGGAGGGTGAGGAAGGGTTTGCCACAGCTGCCTGTGGCAGCCCTGGAGCACACCTGGCACAGTCTCTTACCTGACTCACAGTGGTGGCCAGTGTAACCCGGCTCACATAGGCACAGGAACTCGGCGATGCGGTCCTTGCATTGGCCACCGTTCAGGCAGGGCTGGGACTGGCACTCATCAATCTCTGCAGGCATTTGGGCAGGGGAGAGACAAGGCAAGAGACGTGAGCACCAGGCAGGGGTCTCTGGGGGGCTCCATCCACGTACTCAAGTCCTCCCCTGCTCGTGTCCATGTCCTGGTGTCACCAAGCTGTGGTCATGACCATAGCCCACTGGGATGGTGCCCCAGGGCTCAGCCGTTCCCTGGCGCTCCTCACCATTACACTCAGGGGGGTCGCTCCAGACGCCTGGCAAGCGGCAGACACGGGGGTGGTTGTGCTGACTGAGGGCGTAGCCTAGCTCACACTGGTATTCAGCCAGCGAGCCCACCTTGGTGGAGTTGAAAGAGGCCTGGGCGTGCTTCACCTCGCTGGGGATGCCACAGTCAACCTCTGGAGAGAGACAGGGGCAGGGGTGAGTGGGGCCCACAGAGGCACCCTGAGCCCCTGGCTGGCAGGGGCAGCAAAAGGCCCTTACCAGACTGGCAGTGCTTCCCTATGTAGCCCACGGGGCACGTGCAAGCATAGCCCCCGCTGAGGTCCTCGCAAGTAGCGCCATTCTCACAGGGGCTGAGGAAGCACGGGGAGGGCACTAGAAGAGCAGACCAAAGAGCGACCGCTGCAGAGCTGGCAGAGCCTAGAAACCAGAGCCATCCCCTTTTCCCCTCCGGCAGCACTGCCTCGCCCTCTGGCAGGGCGCAAGGAAGAATCAAAGCACTTCAAATTGCAGGGAAGTGGGTTCAAAGCAAGCAGCGAGGCTCACTTACTGCCACCATGGCAGTCATCTCCACCAGCAGCCCCAACACCTCCCCAGGCAGTCCCCAGCACCGGGGCACCCTGCTCACACCTACCGATCTCACAGTGCCGGCCGGCGTAGCCCGTGGGACAGTCGCACTTGTACTTGCCAATGTAGTGGAAGCAGGTGCCCCCGTTCTGGCAGGGCCCTGAGGCGCAGGGGTCCGGCTTACCTGGGGGCAGAGGGCAGGTGGGAGCTGAGCAGTGAGTGGGATGACTGCCACCTCTCCTCCCCGGGTGGGGGCTGGGGGGCCGTACCGATCTCACAGTGCTTGCCGGTGAAGCGGTAGGGGCAGGTGCAGTGGTACTCGCCATCCGCCTCCCTGCAGGTGCCCCCATTGCGACATGGCCCTGTGCTGCAGAGCCGTGGCTTGGCTGCAAAAGAGAGCAGCGAGAGCAGGGGTTACCCACTGCTGCCGGCACCCCAAGAGCCACCGCCTCCCACCAGCACCCCACCAAGCCCCTCACTGCAGGAAAGCAAGTGCACCTGGGCCCCACAGCCCTGGGCTCAGCAACACTGTGAACCACCACCTGTGCAGACATGTGCTGGGGCCTCAGAGAGCCACAGGTGCCTGATGCCAGGGGACTGGTGGCTGCTCCTGAGGCCAGAAGTTCAGGCACATAAAAAACCTCCAACACTGATGGTGTTGTGCAGGAAACAACTGGATTAGCTCCTGCAACTGTCAGGGGCTGTGAAGCCCCGCAATCCGTGGCTGTGAGCCACGCAATCCTCCCTCCACCCTGCAGGATGGGATGGGATAACCTGCGCCCACTTCCAGCTGCAGCTCAGCAAGCAGCTGCTCATCTCCCACAAAGGTCCAAGCTATTCTCCCACCCCCTGCCAGGTCCTGGCGCCGGCAGGGAGCTCCATGCAGGTACCTTTCTCGCAGTGCTTGCCAAGGAAGCCTCGAGGACACTCGCAGGTGTATGAGTCATCATGAACCTCACAGGACCCTCCATTCAGGCAGGGCTCTGAGTCGCAGGGGGATGGCATCGCTGCAAAGCCAAACACAGGGCGTCACTGAGGACATACAACCAGGAGTGTGCGGGCTGCTCCCCGGCTGATGACTGTAACCCTGCTCACTTCCCTGGTCCCCATCACATGTCCCTCCCCAGGGCTGGTCCCACATCTCTGCGGATGACACTTACTGTGGTTGGTGCTGTAGTCAGTGTGGCAGACGCAGAGGTAGCTCCCACCATACTCCATACAGTACCCGCCATCTGGGCACTGTGTGTTCATGTTGCATGGTGTGGTGGTGACTTCTGCAAACACATGGCCAGCACCAGCCTCTGTCAGCTGGTGGCAGGAGAACACCAAGCTGGCTGCCTGGCCAGAAACAGCGGTCCCCTAAATTTGCAGGGTCTGATGAGACTGGAGGGACTCTCTGTACCCCACACCACAGACCGTACAAACAGCAAGGGCCAGCCTGGATGACCAGCAAGCTTTGGAGCAGGAGCACTCAAAGGCTGCTGTTCCCTCCCCACCCAGCCCCAGCCTGGCTACCCTGGAAGAGGCAGCTACCCCTGGAAGAAGGAGTGATGGAGATGGAAGTGTTGCCTCCTCACCAGGGGACAATATTTCCAGGCTCAAATTCAGCGCATACCCCTGGTACCATACCCATACCCTCAGGCATGGGCAAAGCATCTCCTTGCTTGCCCACAGCCTGCCTAGCTCAAGCATCCCAGAGAGGGAGCAAACACAACGAGTGAGAAGCCTTCGCCTACCGAATTCACAGAGGAGACCAAAAAACCCAGGTGGGCACTGGCAGATGGTGACATTCCCCTCCAGACAACTGCCCCCGTTGCGACACTCGCAGCCCTCCGAGAGCTCTGCAAGAGAGAAGACAGGAGCTCCCAGGACCCCTCTTGCTTGTGGGGCTGGAACTGCCAAGCAGCCCTGCTGGATGCCACCCACAGGGGCAGCTCAAGTGGGTGGTAGCCACGAGTCCCCCATACACAGCCTTCTTCAGCAGGATGAATCTGCTGTTCAGTCCAGGAGCCCTGAACAGGCTCTCCAGGCCTGCTGCTTCTCCCTCTCAGGAGTGCGAGGGCACGACACCCCACCAGAGAGACCCCCTGGTACTCACTGTCTCGACAGTCCTGCCCGGTGTAGCCCTCCCGGCATTCGCAGATGTAGCCCTGCTCCGTCTCCAGGCAGCTGCCCGCGTTCTGGCATGGGTGGGAGAGGCAGGCACTGGGGACGCGGGGCCCACCTGCGTGAAAGGGGGAGGCTGAGCCAGAGCCATCCCAGCCTGGGGCTGGAACACCCTATGTCTTGGGGGAGCTGAGGCAGACCCAGTCTAGCCCAACTTCAGGCTGGAGACCCCACCACAGCCAAACAGCCCTGATGGAAGGAGCTCCCTCCCAGCAGGGCCACAACCCATCTGCACACACTGCCCACCAGCTTTCAGCAGTGCCTACTGCTGACGCAGCCCCTTTTTAGCCATTTGCCCCTTCCCACTCGGCTCCCCTGAAACCGGCTCCTGTGCCAGGCTGGGCAAGGCGAGCCTCCACTCACCATACTGGCAGTTGTTGCCGTAATAACCCGGGGAGCAGGTGCAGATGTAGCGGCCAGGGCGGATGTAGTTGCATGTCTGCCGATTCCGGCAGCTCTGGTCCTCACAGGAAGATGAGTCTGGGGGGGGGGAGGGGGGGGTGGGGGGGGAAGCAAGCAAGCAAGTGAAGAGCAGGGCCCAGCCCTAGGAGAAGGGCCATGTTGGGCATTGGAGCATGGAGGACACAGTCGTCTTGGGGATCAGGCACCTGTCTCACAGCGCTGTCCGATGAAAGGCTCCAGGCACACACAGGTGTAGTTATCAACCAGGTCAACGCAGTGCCCACCATTCAGGCATGGGCTGGACTCGCACTCGTTCACCTCTGTAAGGGGAGGCCAGGAGGGGTAGTCAGGCCACGCATGGGCACTGCTGGTTCACCCACAACCTCCCATCCTGGACGATGCTTGGGATGGGGAAGGCGATGGCCGGGGTGGGGGAAATCAGTGCTGCCGGCAATGCCGAGCGCTCCCCTCCTGAAACCACAGCCAGGAGTGAAACAGGGTGGGAAGACAGCTTGCCAAGATGTGAAATATCACCGTCACCCCCCCGCGCCTGCTCCTGCCACCCACCTGTCTGGCAGTCCACCCCCATGTACCCCAGCTGGCACAAGCACACCGCCGTCCCATTCACTGCCTGGCACTTCCCGCCGTTCTGGCACACCCTGCTCTCACATGGCGACTCTTCTGCAGTGGGACACCGAAAAAAAGACAGGGGATCAACCCAGGTGCAGGACCAGCACATGGCATTCTCTGCACATGTGGTGATGCCGGGGCTGGGCAGACAGCACAGCTTGGAGCCACCAACATACCCTCTGGCAGGAGACAGTGGCCACGTCCCCAGCCATGGCTCTTCCCAAAACCCTTCCTCGGGCAGCTCAGCCCTTTCATTCCCCTGCACCTCTTGGATGCCAGCATGCTGCACTGGGCATTTCTCCCTCCCTCCCTTCCCCAAAAGTCAACTCCCTGCTTGCCTTCTCCACCGGTGTGGAGGCTCTCTGGGAGCCAAATGCTTTGGCAGCACTTCCACCAGCGGGTGGAGGCCAGTGGCGGGGGAAACTGGCCACCACAGCCCCTGCCAGGGACTGAGAGTCCCCACTGGCTTCAAAGGGCTCAGGACCAGAGCATCACCTGCAAAAGCAGGGCCTTCAACGCTTCTGTTTAAGCACTAACCGCCAGCTTTTCTCACTAAGGGAGTGGTGGTGGGAAGAGGTGCCGGCAGCAGTGCTGAACCAAGCCCTCGGCAGAGTGGGCTGCCAGGAGCAGGAAGCACTCACAGCCAGAGCAAAGTTTCCTTTGCCTGCAGCAAGCTGAAATCCAAGCCGGTGGCGCTCGGCACCCGCTGCAAACTGCTCAAGCCCAGCAGCTGCTGCAGGAGCCCTGGTCTCAAAGAGCTCCACCCCCCCAAGAGCGGCAGTGCCCCCCAAGCCTCAGGTCTCTGCTCTTCAAGCATGGCAAAGAGCCAGCCCCACCGCGCTGGCAGCCCCATGCTCACCGGCCTCGCAGCTGGCGCCTCTGAAGCCTGGCAGGCACCTACAGCTGAAGCCGCCGGCACCATTGAGGCAGGTGGCTCCATTCTGACACGGGTGGGAGAGACACTCATCCACATCTGAAACAGAGCCCCGGGTGGGGGCAGGAGCTCAGGGCAGGGACAGGGACAGGGACGGCTGCAGGGACAGAGACTGCCAGCACACAGATGTGAGGCCAGGAGTGAGACCTGCTCCCCGCGGCAAAGCATCGGGAGCTTGGAGCTGGCACTCACCAACATGGCACCTCTTCCCAGTAAAGCCGGCCAGGCAGGAGCAGGTGTAGGAGGGGTTCCCTGTGATGCAGTCCTCAATACACTTCCCCCCATTCAGGCAGGGCCGCAGCGTCAGGCAGACAGAGGCTGTGGGGACAGGCGGTGCCCTCCCATCAGCCCGTATCCTGGCAGGGCTCACCCGCCGCCTTCCAGCCACACCAGTACTGGGGTCTCTCCCCACGCCCGCCTGGGTCCCCGGGGTGCTCGGGGAGCCCATGAGGGCGGGCTGCCTCACAGCAGGGTAGGGTCCGCTCCTTGCGGGCTCCCCTGGGACAGGAGGGCAGTTTTATTCCTGCTATGCAAGGGGGAAGAGGCTGCATGAGGTCAGCCCTGCTGGCCAGGGGTACATGGATGTGCCCTTGCTTATCACCCGGGGCAGAGGGAAAGGGGGACGGAAGAGCCTGTGTACAGCAAATCCACTGGTAACGCGAGACACACACAGATCACAAGTGGGATAACATAGCTGAGGGGGAGCAGGGACAAGGAACAGGGGGCCAGCGGCTCCACAGGGGACATGTCAGGACCCCCGGGGCAGGGAGCATGGCCCAGCCCTGGCCCTGTGGGGGAGGCTGGCACCCAGCAGCCCTCCACATGGCTCACCCCAGCCTCCTGGGACTTATGGACTTGTGCATCCCCCCGAGGGTGCCAGCCCCTTGTGCCAGCCCCTGCCTGCCAGTAGGCTGGTGGGGTCCCACCTGTGTGCCATCACCTCCTCCCCAGCCTCCCTCATTGCTCCCCACAGGCTCTTTTCATCTCAAAAGTCTTCCTCCCCTCCCCATTTGCTCTCCCAGCCCCTTCCCAGCCCCCACGCACCCGTGGGTGCCGTCCCCAGCCATGGCAGGTGCTGAGGATGGTCCCCCCATGGCTGCCTCCCCTCCCTCCCCAAGCCCTTCAAGCCGTCTCCTCCACCCCGCAGATGTGGGGGTTGAGACAGGGAAAGACAGGGCTGGAGAACAGTGTGGGATTGGGTTGGGAGTTAAATAAACCTAACTGCTGTCCTCTTACTTGTGTTGCTGCAGCCCCCCACTTGCACCTGGGCATCATCGATTCTGAACACCCAGCGCCCGGGGATACCCACATTTGTCGTCATCTCCACGTCAGCGATGTCATCAGTGCGGGATCCGGGGATGTTGAAGTAGCGCTTTCCATCACCAGCGTTAAAACCTGCCTGAGAGGACAAGGGCAGAGGGTAAAAAGACACCACTAGTACATGGGCAAAGGTGGCTGGAGCACAAAGGCTTGTCTCTCCTGCCACTCAGTGCTGCCGGTGGCACCGCTCGGACTGACTGTCCCCTTCCATGTGCCACCAGCCAGCACTCAGCCCTGTCCAGGCACCAAGATGACAGCCCGCACGGTGGGGCAAAGCGGCCGCCCTGCCTGCTTGGTCCCTCCCCTGGGATTCAAAACCCGTCCACTTCCTCTCCACCTGCAGCATCCTGCCTGCTGCAGGCTGGTGGGCACGGAGCCAAGCACAGATCAACTGCCGGTAAATTCACACATCCGAATGGGTACTGGGGTTTTTGTGGGTGTGGGTGTTGGCTTTTTTTCCCTTAAATACAACAACGCATACAAGGATGAAATAAAAATACAAGCAAAAGCTGTGCTGGCTACAGCAGCTGCTCTTAAAGGCTGAGGTTAGGGAGGAAAAGGGACTACGAGGCAGCAGCCAAGGCAAAGACCTGTGGTTTCAGGATAACAAAGCTCCCTGTATGGTCTTGGCTTTGGGAGCCAGAGCACACATGGATATTTAAGAACTTTAAAAAAAAAAAAAAAAAAACCAGGGGAAGGCTTTCTACCTCCAAAAAAATCCAAACCAGGAGCCGTGAGCTCACAGGGCGGATGTGCTACCTGGGCACCCCGGGGGCTGTGTTCGCCACTTACTTGTGCTGCGATGCCGCCGAGCCCAGCAAAGTCCCCCCCACTGCTGGCGTGCATACCCGTAGTCCAGGTGATGGACTCATAGTTGAAGATGGTGAAGGAGAGCTTGCCGTCCGTGATGAGGACGATCTGGAAAGTGTTTACCTGCAGCAGGGAGGGGAGGAAAGCAGTGAGCGGGGAGGAGGGGGGCAGGCAAGTCAGCCAAAAACCAGTCAGAAAATAAAATGACGGAAAGAGTATTTAGCAAAGCGGTGTTTCTTTGAGCCCCAGCCCTTCTCTGTTAGAAAAGGCAGTTGGGTTTAATTATTTTTTAACCCTAACGTGTTGCGATCCCCCTGCTCAGCACCCCAGCCAGCAGAACAGCTCGCTTTTCCTCACAGGGGAACAGGAAAAATGGGGAAAAATGTGGTTATTTGGCCTCCGGAAGAAAGGTACCAAACCCCATCTGCAACTGGCTCCTCAGCACAGCTGCATGCAGGCAGGCAAATGCCACCCTGCTGCTACCCGAGAAGGGGGACGCCAGTGATTTGTAGCCTCCACACAGCACAGAGAGGAGGGGGTTTGGTTTTGCCAGCCTGGCGCTGCTCTGTCACGGCAAGGCATTGCAACTGAGCTGCCAGGGTCAGCTTAGCCCTGCTGACAGCTCCATGCCGCACATGGCAGGAGCGCCACCACCGTGGAAACACCAAAGTTCCAGTGAGACGCTCTTTTAAAAAAAAAAAAAAAAAAAAAAGACAAAACTAACCCTAAACTAATGACTGCTTTGCCCCAGCTACTCACCGGCGAAAACGAACTGCCCCCAAAGAAGGTTACTCGGTACCAGGTGGCGATGAAGACCCACTGTGCAGAAAACCCCGGGAACTCAGGGAAATACTGCGCGATGTCCCTGCTCGCTCTCTCCAAGATGGGCTGCTCAGTGCTCTCCCGGTAATATACATCGCCTGCCCGACGGTTATCCACATCTGCCCAGAAAGCGGCCACCACACGCCGGTCCTTGGAGATGGGGAAGGCCACCGGTGTGAACTGGGAGACCTCCTTCAGGAATGAGATGATCCCATTGTTGTTCACCTGTGGAGAGGGAGGGAAAGAAACGGGCGGCCATAGTTGATTCCTGCCGCAGGAATCCACATTTTAGAGTCGCTTTCCATTTCACCTTTCTTCCCCCCCCCCCCCCCCCCCTTTCCACAAACATTGGAGCACTTCCCTTTCCTGCCCTTGGAAGCAGAGACGTGCCACAGCGCCCACAGCCCCCCACTCGCTGGAGTGCGGCTGCAGGGAGGCAGCCACCCAAACAAACCCAGCCCTGTTCTCCACCACAGCCGGGCCAGGGGAAGGGGGAACAGCTGAGAAAACTGCAGCATCCCCGGCGCTTTAAACAAACAGCACCCAGCATGCTTGGCCAGCTTGCGCCAGTGCTCTTGGCGGGGACAAGGGGCTGTTTTGCTCACTCCCTGCTCTCTTACAGCTGACACGCAGCCTGCAGGGCATTGCTGCCACCCTCTACGGTCTAGGGCCGGGCATCACTGCAACCCTCCTGGCGGGTGTGTTGTGCCTGAGACAGGCGGCCACCGGCACAGGATGGGGGGAGCCTTGCCGGGCAGGAATCTATCCGCCAGCATGCACAGTGCTCTGAGTGAGCTAACGAGCGGTCAAGCTTGGTCCTCAGGTGACCAAGTGCCACCATCCTGTGCAAAGCCCCCAGTGCTGGCTGGGCCTCAGCAGGCTGCTCTCGTTAAAGTGGGGGATGCCAGACACCTGGGGTGAGATACTGCAAGCTCTGAGCCCTTCCCCAGCACTAATTAACTAGGGCAATTAGGGTCCTGGGATGTCTGGCACAGGGTTGCATGGCAGAGGCAGCCCTCAGCCCAGGGAAGGAAGCTGGAGACAGTGGATGCTGTTGCCTGGAGTGCTGCCTCCTGGCTTGGGGATGCAGTGGGAGTGAGGAAGGGGAGGAAAATCCCTGCCTGCACTGCTGCCTGAGGAGGCAGCAAGGGGGCAGGGATCAAAGGGAAACGCTCTCACCCTCAGGCCCTAAAATTCCCAGGAGGAAACCCTGCCAGCACCCTGCCACACTGGCAGCCCCAGTGGGGCAGGCAGCTCCCAACCATTCCGTTCCCCTGCCTGCAAGTGACAGTGGGACAGACAGGAGCACACAGCCCCCCAGCTGAGCTCCCTGGCATGCAATGCCCGGCTCTGGCAGCAGCAGCCCAGCAAAACCCTGGGCTGCAGGGTGGGAAAGTGGGTGCATGGTGCAGGGAAGAGGCTCTCAAGTGGAGAGAGCAGCCCTGGCATGCAGCAGGCAGGGGCTAGCAGTGGTGTCACGCTCACATGCCGACAAGGAGCTGGGAGCCAGCATCCTGCCAGGAGCCATGCTGAAGCCAGGGGGCAACCGGGCTGTGATGTCCTTGTGCAGCCCCTGGGGAGGGTCCCCAGATCCTGCGGAGGGTCCCCAGCCCCTCCAGCGAACACAGGGCAGTCCTTGCTGTGACTAAGGGGAAGAGGATTCCTGTTTCCCAAAGCCTCTGTAACCCCATGGTGTCCACAGAGGAACATTCTTGCCCTGATTAAAGCAAGATGGGAGAGAGATGGAGCCAAGAAGGGCTTTTTTTGTTGTTGCTCGTTTTTGCAAAGGAGGAGGGGGTGGTTGGAGGCAGCCCTCCAGGACAGAGGTTTCCAGGTGAGCCCAGCCCTCTGCCAGCTCCCCCAGGGAGGAGCAGCCCTGCCATGCAGACCCCTGTGCCAGGGGCAGGAGACCTGGCCCTGCAGCGCCAGGGGGTCTTGGTTCAGGGGAGGGACACACACTGCTCTCTGACCCCCTGCAGCTCTTCCAAGACCCAGAGCTGTGCTGCAGATCCCATATAGATCACGTCACCTGGCTTCTCCCAGCCTCTTCTATCCTCCCACTGTGGCTCAAGCCCCAAGCCCAGGTCCCTCCTGCCCAATGGCAGCGTTGGCACTTTTATCGGGGGGGGGGGGAAACAAACAAACCACTGGTGAGGACCAAGGACCTCCTGTGCTTAGCTGAAGTGGTGGGATGGTACACAAGCCCAGCTTCAAGATGGCACCGAAATGATGCTCAGCCCTCTCCTCCACCAGCCAGGTCTGGATTGTCAGTCAACCCAGAGCAAACCAGGGAGAAGAAAAGGGATGAGGATGCCAGAGGATTCACTGCACCAGGTGGGAGCCAGCATGGGGGGCACAAACCCCACCCCAGGACACAGGGCAGGTGTTTGGAGCCAGCGCTGCCCAAAAGGCTCCAGGGACAATCGGGCACTCGGGGCTGCTCCTGTGCCTGACGGCCATGGGGGACACGACGGGCCAGGCATGACTCAAGCTCTCTGGCCATGGTCCCCTCCAGGTGGCTCAGGGGCTGTTAGGGAGCACATCAGCAGGGGTCCCAGCGGCCCAGTCACCCTGGCGGGTGCAGGGAAGAGAGGAGAGGGAGCGGGATATGCCGAGTAGCCAGCCAAACCCACTGCAACACAACCTAAACGGCAGCTGTGTTTATTCTGCATCGCACCCAGAGCCCAGCCACTGCCTCCTCCCCAGCGAAGGACATGATCCAGGGGCAGCCATCCAGGGGCCACAGCACGCCTGCTCCGAGCTCTCACCCGCCAGCCGTGCCTGGCTCCCCGTCACCGGGACCCCCGCAGCACACCACTGCGGGGGCCAGTCCCACGAGGCGTGGGTATTTCTGGCTCCAGCCAGGGCCAAGTCCAAGGCTCCCCACTGCGGGCGAGCGCTTCGTCCCAGCATCCCCAGCGTGGCGGGGCCAGGACCCTGACCCTCGCTGCACCACCCGCTGAGCTGGGGGTCCAGCACGGTCCCGAGCCCCGGGCCCTGCCAGATCTCCCCCTGCCCTCAGCACACCGTTATTCCCCTGATGCGCTTGGATCCACCCGAGCAGAATACTAATTCAAAAATGAAATAAAATGGGAAGCCATCCCTGCTGCCGCCCGGTACTCACGTAGAGGCCGGTGTGCCCCGCGCCGAAGAAGGGGAAGGGGACGGAGAGGGGCCGCAGCTCGGAGCCGCCGTCGTCCTGCTTCCGCGTGGCGGCGTCGCCCTGCGTGGGCCCGAAGGGGTAGAAGTCCGCCAGAGGCACCACGCCACCCGCCCACAGCCACTCGCCCAGGGCCACCAGCACGGCCCAGCCCGCCAGGCCCCGCATGGCCGCAGGGATCCGCCGCTCGCCTCTCACGCCGGCACCGGCCACCGCAGCATGGCGGCACGGCGGGGGAAGAGCGCCCGCCGCGGGGCGCGGAGCTCGGAGATGGCGGCCGGAGCGCAGAGCCGGGCGCGCGGAGCCGACGCCTCAGAACCAGCCGCCCGCTGCAGCTCCGAGCCCCGCCACCGCGCCGGGCTCCTTCCCCCCGCCAGCCCCGCCCCTCCCGCGGGTGATTTGCATAGCCCGGGTGCGGCCAGCCAATGGGCGCTCGGCGCGCCCGGAGGGCGGTGGCGGGGGGGCGGGGTATGCAAATAACGCGGGGTGGTGGCGTCGGGATGGGCGGGGCGCGAGGATGGGGCGGTGGGAGTCCGCCCACGGGGGGCGTGGCGTCCCTCAGCGGGGGGCGGGGAGGCGGCGGGGGGGACCCCACGCAGGGACCCCCCTGCCGCCCCCTCTCCTCCCAAGCCCCGCGCGGAGGGACCCTTCGCCGCCCCCTCATCGCCCACGGGGGAAAAGTAGCCGCTGCTCAAGGACACGCGTGGGTGCAGAGCCACCCTCCAGGGCCAGCCGCGGCCCCGCTGCCCCGCCAGCTGCAGTTCAGCAGCGGGTCCACTCTGCTCCTTTAAATCAGAGGACTGGAGGGGAAAAAAAAAGCGTGGAAGAGAAAAAAAATGGTGTTATTTGATTTTTTTTTTGCTTCCCCCCCTTTTTTTTTTCAGGTGCTAAAAATATTATCAGGAAATTCTTTTCAGGAATGCCATGTTTTAAGTTATGCTTTAGACTCAAGGGCCTCTTTGTCTCCACTGGAGAAAAAAAAAAAAAGCCCCACACCCACCCTACGTTTATCATCAAGAAAGCCCAAGTTTTTATCAACCTTTACCAAGGTTTTATCAAGAAAGCCCAAGTCCCCCAGAAAATTGGCAGGGCTGTTCCCCGGGAGACCCTGCTAAAAAGCACGGGTGGGTTTTTATAGTTAATTGGTAGTTAACGGTCGGTGCTGCTGCCCATGTTGCTGCTGGGCAGGTGCTGGGGTGAGGGCCCCAGCCGGACCGAGGGGCTCAGTGTCCCCATCCCCACCCACCCCCTGGCACCCCTGCGGCTGCGCCCACCCTGTCCCACAGCACGGGCATCTGGGGTGCGTGGGTGCGGCCGGGTTGGGGACGTGGGGCAGAACACCATCCAGTCCCGTCCAGGGTCCTGGCAAAATGGGGAGGGCTGTTGCCTGCCCCCGGCGCGGGGATGGTGTGGGAATCCAGTCCCCGGCTCCAGAGGTTTTCCGTGTTATTCCACACCCCCGCTGTATAAATATCCTCTGCTGTAGTGATTGCGAGGTATGTTTGAAAAGGGGCCAAGGAACAAATTATGTAAAGAGCAAAGTAGAGGAGCAAACAACAGTGGGACTGGGTTAGGACCAGCCGTGGACACTGTTGCGGAAAGTCTGCCTCATCGGGGGCCCAGATCTGCCATCGCAGCGAGGGTGCTCCCAAAATCTCCCCAAGAGGTGGTAGCGCTGGCGCGGGGATCATCGCCTCTCTGTAGAGCAGGGGAAAATGAGGTGTGGATGGCCGAAAGTGGGGCTGAGCACATGTGGGGACCTTGCAGGCAGCAGGGGTGCAGAACCCAGGGCAAAGCTGCGGGGCTCCAAAATGCCCTCAGGGCAGCAGGGCACCCCCAGCAGCGCCAGAACCTGCCCCCCCCTCGGAGTGGCCTCAAAGCTGGACCCCAAAATCTGCCTGATTCCTTGAGATGCCAGGGCACCTTGCCTGGCACCAACTCTCCAGGACCAAACATCCTGCGGGCAGCCAGCCCTCGCTGAGCCCCACTGCTGAACATGGCGAGGCGTCCCTGTCCCTTTAAAAATCTCCTGGAAGAAAATGTTAAAAGGAAAAGAGGGGAAAAAAAAAAAAAAAGGCAAAATCCAAAATAAATAAGCGGCCACATCCGGATTTCTCCCCTGAGACACTAATAAAGGCTTTATGAGTTTGATATGAATTACCCTCCCCAGCCATTTACAGCTGATCTTCTGGAAGGCATTAGGCTGCTCGCTCCTTCCCTGGCCCCTGGGCACCGTGCAGGGGGACACAGCGGGGGTACCGCCACCCTCTCCATGCAACCCATCCGCAGCTCCAGGGGTGCAAGCCAAAACCCATCTCTTTTGGGGAGCGGCCGGGCGGGGTCTTCTGGCTGTCGCCATCCACCACCTCACACCCGGGAGGGTGAGCCCCATGCTCCTGTGGCGGGGGTTGCACCCACTCGTGCCATGTGCTCCCAAAAGTTCTGTCTCCTGGCCCTGCCGTGCTGTGCAAGACCCCACTGCAAGCTCAGCTCCTAAGGGACACAGGGACATGGTGGCACCAACCTGCACCCCGCCGCTGCGAGCATCCCCGCAGGGGCCATCCCGGGCTTCTGCCAGCGGGTTTTCCCTCCGGAGATGGGCAGGACAGGCAAGAGGGAGCAGCCCTGCCTGCAGGCATCCTGAGCATGAGGGAGGGATTTCCTTCAGGCAGGCTTCGCAGGGGAAAGCACCACAATGCTCCCCTTGCGTTGTCCCAATCCAGCTCCTTGGGACGTTAAATTGAAAGCAGCAAACCGAGCAGGGAAAACAGCTGTGGGCCACAGCTGGCAGCCATTTCCTCTGCGCCAGGAGCTGGAGCCGGTGCGAAGCCAGGGTCTGTGCTGGGAAGGCTGGGAGGAGCGTGGCGGGAAGCAGCCCTTTTCCCACACCATCTGGCCAAGCTCTGGCCACTGCCACCCGCTCCCTCTCCAGGAGCAAATGCCCCTTTCCTCTGCCCGCAGCTGCGTTCAGGGTGTCTGGCTTCTTGGTGGCCTCCAAAACAGGGTCAAGACCCCCAGCACCCACCCCAGGGTGTGGGTTTTATGGGGCTGTCATGCTGGGGTGGGGACTGTGCAGGTCTTGGGGACATCCCAGGTTCTCATCCCAGGCTTCTCCTGCCCTTCCTGGCACCTGCGACTGGTGATGGTCCTCAGCGAAACGCCTCGGCATGTGTCCCAGCACTGTTTGGACCTGGTGTTTCCTCCTGGGCTCTGCAGGTGCTCGGCAAGTGGGTTGAGGATGCCAGTGGGTGTTGGGCACACTGTGGAACAAGTTTGCCCACTTCAAAGCTGTGCCGGAGGGAGAGGCAGATGCCACCTCCAGGAGCGAGGGATGGAGGCAGAGGTCCTTTGGCCGACCCCAAGCCTGTCTCTCCCCAGCATCACAGCACTGGGGTTGCCCCAAATCCGTGGGCATTGTCTCCCCAGTTCTTCCCAGCTGTCGCTCACGGCCCCCGGGGTCACCTGCTGCCTCTGGGGTAAGAGAGATAAACCAGTGGGATAAACCACTGGGAAAGAGCACAAAGCCCTAGCCCCCCAACCCAGCCAGGCCCTGCATGTTTTGGGGGTGAACACGTGCAGAAAGGACCCGGGGAGCTATTAATGATCCAGAGAGCGTTCAGCACGGATGCTTTCGGGTGGAGGGGCCTGCAGGTCAGCACATGGTTTGGATTTGGCTCTCCTCCTCCCTTCCAGCTAATTGGGCCGAGCGCAGAGACCGTTCCCTGCGGATGCCGAACACATGCGCGGCACGAGCATCACCTCCCATGGGGGGAACCGGCCCTGGGGTCCCCCTCCCCGGGGTGGGCAAGGCAGCCAGGTAGCCCAGGGAGGTGTATGGGCGTTTGGGGGGGAGCCGAGGTTTTAATGAAGGGGTTTGAACTCGTTATCTGGCCTGGGTTCAAAGAATGCAAGAACACGAATCACGCGCATAAATGCGGGTGGTGGGAAGGAGCTGGAGGGCGGCCAGGAGGACAGAGGTTACTGCAACACATGGCTCCTGCTCCCGCTGCACTGCCCGAGCCTGCAGTGCTGCCTGCCTCTGCCCTCCGGCTCTACGGGGCCATGGGAACAGGGGGGACCCCTTCCCCTCTCCCATCCGCTCACCTCCTGGGACTCTCCGAACCACATGGCTGAGGCATCTGGTGGCTCCAGCTTGGCTGAGCTACAGTGGCAGGGTCATCACTTGGTGCCAATCGCGTTCCCCACCTTGCTCCAGCCAGGGGAGCCCCAAGTGATCAGAAAGAAACAGGGCTGGGGCTCTCCAGGTGCTGCCATTTTAAGGCTGTTCCCCTGCCTCCCTGGTGAGCAGCAGCTCGGGGCTTCTCAGTGGTGCTGCGGGGACACAGTGCCACCAGGACACAGGAGAGGAGCTGTGGCTGTGCTGGCGACTGGTGACACCGGTGCAAATGGGGATGTGGGACCATTTAGACAGACACAAACCTCATTTCCTGGGGGAAACCCTGGCCCAAGGCTCTCTCCTCACCACTGCAAAGCAAAGCTTTTGAAATGCTGAGGGTGCTGCCGGCTCTGGAGGGATCTGGATGCTGCCGGGGAGTCCCCCTGCCACCTTGGGATCCACCCTGCCAGCTCATCTGCCACCCTGCCACTCACCACACCAGTCCCTGGCTCTGCCACGCAGCTCAGGGGAGGACAGGGATACAGCGCTTCACCCAAGGATTTCTCTGGTTCCTGGCATGGTCCCAGTGCAGGGGACGGTGCGGAAACCAGGACATGAGGGTGAAACTGATGCCTGGCGAAGTCTCATCCCTGGCCGGGGCTCCCAGTGGGTGGCTCGAGTTGATGCAAGTGAAAGCCACCTAGTACCATGGTCCCCAAACCACATTAATGAAGACCTCAAACCTGCCACGAACCCATGCCGGCAAGTCTGGCAGCCTGCAGAGCCGGGGCCAGCCGTGAGCACCTCCAGCATCGCAGTGTGGTGTCGGAAAGCAACACTGGATTTCCCAATCCAGCTGAAAGCTCCTCAGATGTTCTGCTGCTTTCATTATTTGACAGACCATGTTTTTTAAATTATTCTTGTATAAATATTTATGCGTTTTTACAAGAACCATGCTTTGAGCAACAGGCCATGGCAGAGGAAGGGCCAGAGGGGAGGTGGCTGGATGCTGGATTGCTCCATCCCTGCTTTGCAGGTCAGCTGGGGGTTGAGCGTGACTGGCTCATGCTGGGTGTTGACAGCCCACCCGAAAGAAAGGTGGCTGTTTGGCGTGATCCTGCCCCCTTCCCTCTCTCCCCTGGCTTTCCTCTCCCCAGGGAGCAGAGCCCAGCCAAGCACCAGACCGACCGGGGGCCAAACAGCCTGCTGCGGGATGCACATTGCCGGCTGCTGCTGGGAGCCCCGTGCAGCCCCACACACATCCCCGGTCTCGTCCCCGGCCTCATGCCTGGCCCACTTGCCTGGCCAGGTCTGAAAACCACATCCTACGGCTGCCCTGAGCTGAGAAAGCCTGCAGCAAAGGGAGATGTGGCTGTCGGTGGGATGGAGACCACTCCGCTGTTCCGTGCTCCCACCCTGTGTACAGCTCCTCTGTCATCTGCTCCCACTCCGACACTGCACTCCAGCCCAGCCCTTGCACCCTGGCCCAGGTCAGGGAGGAGGCAGTGGGTGCCAGGAAGTCCTGCAGGTCTCCCAGAGAGAGAAGGGGATGGGGTGGGGGGCTCTGGGGCCGCAGCGGCCCCTGCATCTGCTCCCAAAACTCCAGGGCAGGGGCTGCAGGGGGGGTGACCACAGAAAAGCCCCCTGCTGTCATGGAGACCCTCCCCGCCAGCCCCATCCTGCTCCCCAGGACTGTTGCTGTGGTTTTTGGGAAGGATGAGGGTGAGCCCCCCCCTCCCCCACCCACAGATGGGATCCACAACCCAGCCTTGCGTTTTCCGCCGAGCTCAGCAGAAATTCACCCAAAAGGTCAGTGACCAGAGAAAGGGACGATCCATCATTAAATAAATTGTTTTCATTTCCCAGGATAAAGGGGAGGAAAAGGGAGGGGGTGTTGGATCGGGACTGAAAGAAAAAAAAAAAGAGCACAAGGCAGGAAAACCACCCCCTGCGCTCCCTGCCGCTTGCAGCGTCAGCTCCTTCCCCGCACTCTTGCAGGGCTTTTACAGCCAAAGCTCTTAATGTGATTATAATAATTATTTCTTTCCTAGCATTTTTTTTTTTTTTTTTAATAAACAGCCTCTTTTGAAATGTCTCTGGGGGAAGCCAAGACTCCAGCTGAGCCCTGGCCCGGAGGAAGGAGCAGGGGCTGGGGGAGCGTGCGAACATCTGCGGGTGCGTGCAGGCAAGCATGTGTGTGCGGGAGCGCGCAGGCACCCGTGGGGGCACTCTCGGGGAGGGGGCTCCACTGGAGCTTGTGAGCACACCTGGAGCTGTGAAAGCCCGGGTGTTCCCCAGGGACAAGGAGGCGGGGGGCTCCTCTCCATCTCTCTCGGTCCAGGTGCCCCATTGAACCCCCCCTCACACCCCTGCTCTCCTGCTCCTCTGTGTGGTCCCCCCCAGGCCCAGGGCCGGCCTTTGAAAGCTGTTGAAAAGAGACCCTTTTTGCCAAAATAAACAGCCTGTCATGTTAAATTACTCTCCCTTCCTCTCTACCTCCTCTGCCTGCATCCCCCCCTTCCCATCCCAGCCTTTTTGCTGAGGGCTTGCCACTCTGGGCAAACTCCCAACTCCAGTGGGAGGCTCATGGGGTGTAGGGGTGCCAGTGTTGGGGCCAGTGCAGAGCCGGGGCACTGGGGCAGAGCATCATCTACCTCCCGCATCCCTGTCTCCCTGTCCCCTGCTAGCTCCTCCGCCCACCAGCTCAGCCCCCTGATGTCTTTCTGCTGGGTGGTAATGGCACCTGGCAGGGCCCAGGGCTCAGCGGTGACACTGCGCACAGCATCCTATGGAGAGGAGAGCTGGCTGAGGGATGCTGGGGGTTTGCTGCAGCCCCTCGCCCATCCCTGCCATGTGCAGTACTCCCCTGCCTCCAGGTTTTTTCCTCTCTCTCTCTTACCCTTGCTCTTATTTTTGGATTGTTTTCTCTCTCCTGTTTCTAACGGAGTGAGAGTTCATAGAACCATAAAATGCCGAGATGGAAAACGAGTGATTAGCTCATTCAGCCCAGCCCCTCTGCCAGTGCCAGGCCGTTCCCCGCCAGCCTCCCAGTGACTCGTCCAGACTGAGCACTGCGCGCTCCAGCCATGTCTTCCATGGCCTAACTGACCTTCTTGCTAGGAAATTTTCCTCCCGTCTCACCTCCAATGGTGATTTGCTACATTTGAGCCTATCGCTGGGTTACGCGTCCTGGTGCTGCCCTGAACGCCCAGCCCTGCACTGTGCCTGGCCATGCCGCTCACCCCCACACACGGCATGTCCCAGGCAGGGCTCAGACCTCCGGTGTCTTGTTGCTTCCTCTGCATGGGATGGAGCTTCTGCTGTCTCCCCACTGCCCCGACCTGCGCCATCCCCTACCCGTGCCATCCCCTCCCCACACCAGCTCCTCTCCCTCCTGCTGGGTGGCATCTGCCTTGGCCTCCTGTGGTGCCCAGCTTGGGCTCTCCAGGGGTGGCAGGGAGGGATGCCAGTGGGCACAGGGTGGCCTCACACCCCACGGCCCCCATGCAAAGCTCACAGTACTGGGCAACCTTCCCTCAGCAGGCAAAATGCAGGCAGGGGCCAGAACTGCCACGCTGAGCTGCCTGCTTGGCCTTGGTGGCCATCTCCCTGCTTCGAGGGAGACCCCCTCTGCACCCCAGCACACCCTGCCAAGCTGCCCCCTGGCCTGGGGTGTTGGGCAGCATCTGGCAGCACCTCTGGCTGCTCCCACTTCTCCTGGCTGGCCAGCTGTGTCACCAGCCGTGCCACCAGCTGGCACCGCTCCCTGGCCAGGTCTTCCTTCTCCCTCTGTGCCTGCAGCAGGGCTGCTGCCTGCACTGCCTGCGCTGCCTGTGCCTGGCAGCAGCAGGGTAGCTACTCCTCCAGGGCCTGCTCCCAGCCCCTTGCCTGTGGGGAAGAGGAGGCAGAAGGGGAAGGGGAAAGGGAAGGAGGAAGGGGAAGGGGGAAGAGGAAGAGAAAGGGGAAAGGGAAAGGGAAAGGGAAAAGGAAGGGGAAAGGGAAAGGGAAAGGGAAAGGGAAAGGGAAAGGGAGAAGGAGAAAAAGGAATGGGAAAGGAGAAAGAGGAAGGGTGAAGAAAGAAGGGGAAGGGGGAAAGAGAAAGGAGGAAGGGGAAGGGGGAAGAGGAAGAGAAATGGGAAGGGGAAAGGGGAAGGGGAAAAGCGCATGGGAAAGGAGAAAGGAAGAGTGAAGAAGGAAGTGGAAGGGGAAAGAGGAAGGAGGAAGGGGAAGGGGAAAGGGAAAAGAAGAAGGGGAAAGGGGAATGGGAAAGAAGAAAGAGGAAGGGTGAAGAAGCAATGGGAAGGGGGAAAGAGGAAAGAGGAAGGGGAAATGGGAAGGGAAAGGGGAAAGGGGAAAGGGGAAAGGGGAAAGGGGAAAGGGCGAGGAGGAAAGAGAAGGGTGAAGGAGGAAAGGGAAAAGAGGAAGGAGGATGTGGAAAGGGGAAGGGGAAAGAGGATGGAGGGTGGGGAAAGGGGAAGGCCCCAGGCTGCGGGAAGGGGCAGAGGGCAGCATTTTGCAGCACTCACCTCTTGATGGTGGCACCTGGAGGTCGGCAAAGTGCAGATGCCAAAGGCAGTGAGGAGCTGAGGGGGTCACATCGCACTCGCTCCTCCTGGTGCCAGAGCTCTGGCAGTGATGGGAGCAGGATGCTGGCCTTGTGCTGCGGGGTCAGCCAGCACCGTGCCAAGGAGGGCATGGTTCCCCCACCAGCACCATGCTGCCCCACGGGGGACTGCCTCGTCTCCCCACCCTGATAAGCCTTACCTTCCTATAGTACTGCTCCTGCTCACAGTTCAGTTCCTGCGTGATCCCTGTGGCCTCCTCCAGCATCCCTGCCAGGTGCTGCCTGAAGGACTGTCCTGGCTGCTGCCACAGTAGAGCCTCCATCTGTGACAAAGTGATGCTCCTAGGGCACGCAGTGACCCCGCCAGCAGTGCACCATGCCCCACCACCCCTGGAAAAGCAGTGGCCTGCATTTATCTGCCCTCTTCCCCACATCAGGGCCTGGAGTGGTCATCTCTCCTGCCTGACTTGGGCTCAGCATCCTCTGGGATGAGCCCGGACCCCTCTGATGGGGAGGGTGAAGCCCTCAGGAGCCCTGCTTTGGCAGCAGGGAGTCCTGCCGCTTTCGACTCCTTTCTGGCACGCCAGCCAGCTTATCCTCCCTGTATGATGGAGGAGGGCAAGATTGAGCTGCATGTGCAGCCCTCACCAGGACGGTGGTCGGTGTTGGGGACTGAGGACCCCAGGTGCCACCAGGTGCTCAGGTGGGGTGAAACCAGGAGCATGAGACTCGGATAAGGAGACATCCTGGAGACATCCACCAGCCTCTAGGTGGTGAGGGGCCTGGTGCAGGCTCCCTCTCACCTCCGCAGCTCATGCTGCAGCCACATGAGGACACTCTGCAGGTTGAAGCTCCGGCCCTGCTCCCTCTTGGAAGGCAGCCGGGGCTCCCTGGAGCTCAGCTGGAGGAAGGACGGACAGCCATGAGGGACAGACCCCTTCATGGAGAGTGGCTCCTCAGCCACATGGGACTGAAGGAGGCAAAAGAACTAACTGGGAACAACCCCAGGGAGATCCAGAAACCTCATCTGAGCTATATAAAAGTGCCATAAAGAGCCTGAGCCACAGGAGGTGGGAGGACTGGCCCTAAACGCCATGGCTCTCTCTCCCCTCCCCCGAAGTGGTCCTAGGGCCCCATGCTCGTCTGTGACCTCCTTCCAACACAGGTTTCCACTGCCACAGAGCCTCCCCCACTCCCTTCGCTGCTCTGACCAAGGGCAGGAACAGTTTGCAGGGAAGCCTGGGGTTACTGAACTGTGCTGTGCTGCTGGGAGAGCCCTGACTTCCATCCATGGGCTATAATTACTAAGAGCTCCAGCTCAGGACCCGTGAAGCTGCGGAATCTGCCCCGGGAAAGGCATGGCACGCACTCCCCTCTCCAGGATTTGCAGGAGACGCTGGAGGACTGAGGGCAGGTACAAGGGTACAGCCAGAAAGGCTATGCACAAACAACAACCAGTCTCTGCCCTGTCGTGGCCGGAGCTGTCCTAACTCAGGGCAGCCCAGGGGCTAAGCCTGTCCCGGGCAGCTCTCGGGAGGCGGAAGGTGACCAAGACCCCGCTCAGATCGGAGCACGGACCCAAAACACAGCCCTCGCCTCAGCGACAGCTGCTCCTCCTGGAGGCAGCCAGGCTGAGGACCGCCACCTCCGGCGCCACGGCCCGCTCCCACCCCGCTGCCGGACCGTTTTGGGGCCGAAAGCGCCGGTTTGCCTGTCCCCCGCGTGGCGATGCTCCACGCGGCCCAGCACCGTCGCCAGGCAACCGCGCCACCGGGGCGCGCCGTCGCCATGGCGACCGCAGCCGTCGAGCTTCAGGCGTGGGGGGCAGGGGGGCGGTGTTGCCGGGGTGACGCGGGGCGGGGCCCACCTGCGGGGCGGGGCCGGGCTGCCGCAGTGGGCGGGCCTGCGCCTGAGCCTGAGCGCGGGCCTGGGCCTGGCTCGGGCCTGAGCGAGCTGTGGCCGGGTGCTGGACTGGGCGCAGGGGGCACTGCCCGGTTGAGGGGCGCCGGGAGCTGCCTGCATCTGGCAAGCTTGAGCCTGGACCTGAGCCTGACCCTGATGGAGACGCGGGCTTGGCACGGGGCTGGGCCCGTAGGGCTGCACTGAGCGCCTGCATGGAGGGTGTGGGGTCCCACAGCCCTCCCACGGCCACCGCAGCACAGCCCGGCTCTAGCATGAGCCTGCTCCCAGCTCCCGTGGGCGCAACACAAATTCAGAGCAGACCTGCCCCAGCAGCCGCAGGCAGACAGGCCTGCCGAGCTGAGCTGGGCCAGGGTGGGAAGTTGGTGGCTCTCCTTCAGCTGGCACTGGCTGTGAGGGGATGCTGCCGGCAGGCAGCTCCAATGTCGGGAGAGGCATGGGAGACCACAGCATCATTGTGGTGTGACCTGCTGGCTGAACATCCCTTGTCATCCTGCTGGACTGCCGGGGGGCCCACAGTGTGACTCGGTCCCCCACCCTGGATCTGCCCTGGGGGGACATGGTGCTCCCGGCAGCTCTCCCTGGCACTCACCCAGCAGTGGTGCTTGACAACGCCCGGCTGTGGCTTCCCTCCGCCTGCCCTGCACTGGCTCCCAGCCCTGCCATCCCTGCCCACGTATTTTTACTCCTGCTTGGAGCAGGCTTGGGACAGCAGCGGAGCTGCCATGGCAGCCAGCGTTTCCCACTGGCACAGCTACCTCGGGGTGATTGTGTCCTGCGAGAGGCAATGGCTGGAGCATTTCCAGCGGGCTGAGAACATCCTGCTGACCCTGCTGGAATGCGTCCACGCCAGGGAGCCTCGCTTCCTTGTGGACTATGCCAGGAACCTGGAAGCTTTTGAGTTTGCTCTCTCTGCCTCTGAGGATGTTGTCACCGTGGAGGTCCCCCTGGGGATCAATGGCGATGCTCTGCGGGTGCTGGCATGCTGCCCTGGGGACACCCCAGCTGGGCACTGTTCGGGGATGGGCACCTGCTGTCTGGGAGTGCCCTCTCCAGGGACTGACTTGGAGGACTGGACCAGTGCCATGGGTGTGATGGAGCATGGAGGTGGCGCGGGTTGCCTCGTTCCGGGCAAAGTACTCCAGCACCTGAAAGAGCTCCTTCTTTCGGCCATCGTGTGCTGCCAATGCCGCTTCCTGCTTCAGCCAGGTGCGTACACCGGCATGGTGCTTCCCCAGCTGGGAGCTGCTTCCAGCGCAGCTGGGGAGCCCAGCTCAGCAGTGGTCCCTTGCGCAGACAGGCTGGGGTGTAAGTCCCCAGGTGCGTGGCCCACCCAAAGCCTGCATGAGCAAATGGGTGCCCCGCTGTGTGCTGGGACAGGCTTTGCCCTCAGCTAAGGAAGGGGAGATGCAAACTACTCCCTGCCATCCTAGGGCAGCAGAGTCATCCTCAGGCATCTTCACCCTGGGCTGATGGCACCCTCCTTGGTGGGTGGCAGCTCCACGCAGGGTTCACCCACCCCTGCCGTTTGTCCCCGGGGGGGGTTTGCTCAGGGATTTGGCATGCTTGGCTCACCCTAACTGTGTTCCCTCCATCTCTCCTGGCCTCCAAGTGCCCCCTGCTTCCTGCAGGAGGATGTTTGGAGGGTGAGCGTGTCAGGGCTGGACCAGTACCTTGGGGCATGGATCTGACCCTGCACACACATGGGGTCCCAGCTGGGAGCAGTGTCCCTGGGAAGGACACGGTGGGGAAGGGACCCTGGGAATGCCTGTAGGGGTCCCATCAGCTTCTTCATGCATTTCCATCTCCAAAGGTGCTTCTCGAAGTAAATCTCAGCCCTGACGGAAAGGTGATGTGAGAGGACCAGCAGGTCTGAAAGTCTCTTAACCCAGCCCCAGCAAGCCCACCATTCCCTCCTTCCTCCTCAGCCAAGCCAGAACCCTTCGTCTTCCTCTACCCCCACAACCTGAGACCCTTCCTGGTCCCTTTTTCTTTGACCACATTGTTTTTCTTGGCACTGTTCAGCTACCCAGCAGTATGGCTCTGTTAGGCTGCTCGGGACTTGCTGCTGTGCCCATACCTGCTGGCCTGGCCCTGTGCCCCGCTGGAGCAATGCTCCTTCCCAAAAACCACCCCAGTGGGGTTTGGAGAATGGCTTTCACCGGGGAACCACAGCCAAACCACAGCATTGGAGAAGGATGAGCCGAGTAGGGTGGGACGTGCTCACGGGCATTGCAGCATATACCTGGTTCAGCCTGCGGGCCCGGCTGTGGTAATCTCCTAACTGCGGCCAAACCCTCTGCATCTAGGTGACCTCAGTGCTGAAAATCTGCAGGAAGATGCTATGGAGCTCTCCCTACTGATCCTCGGTGGCTGGAAGACTGTTCACTTTGACATTGTCCCAGTGGTGAGGAGGCAGCAGGAGCTGCTCCAGCTCAAGGGGCGGCAAAGTGACAGGGGTTTCCCTGAAGGCAGTCTCCGGAAGGCCACGAAAGAGGCCCACTTCATCCCTGCCTCTCCCCATTGCTGGAGGTGAGCAGCTTGCCTTGCACATAGTGGGGTGACCCTGTCCCAGGGATCCTGCTTGGCCAGCAGCACTGTTGGGTGTAGGCAAAAAGGGGAAGGGAAAGTGGAGGGACATGCCAACAGGGGGATGAAGCCACCCCCTCGTGATGCCCAAACCAGCTGCCCTGTGTTGGGAGAAAAACCTCAGCCAAATTTCAGACAGCTCAAGGAAAGAGGGGGGGGGGGAATGCAACTGAAGGAGCCCCCTCCAAACTGTTTGCAGGAGCTGAACCCCAGCTGCATGGAGGGTGGCAGCTCTCAGACCTCTGCTCGGGCTTCGGGAGTGAGCCTGGTTATCTGGCAGCAGCAGGGTTACGAGCCGCCTCCCAGGGCAGGCTGGCGGGTGGGAGGGAGGCTGGGGTGACACACATCTTGCCTGCCAGCACAGCTACCTGGCCACAAGGAGGGGCCAAGCATCCGGCTGGACCAACCCAGGCTTATTTTGGGCACAATGTGGTCCAGCCGAATGCTCGGCCCCTCCTTGGGGTCCAATCCAGCCTCCTCTCTGGGGCAGCCTGCAGCCCTCCCCGCTGCACTTAGGGGAGCACAACCTCACTTCAGCTCCCCTCTTGTCCCTCCCGGGAAGACAGGAGCTACTCAGAAGCATCCCCATCACGCTGAAAATCTACTTGGTCCCTCTTCACCAGAGGCAGGTGTGGGAGGCGGATCCAGGATGCTGTGTGCCTGGGGCCACATGGTGGCCGGGGGGATTCCCACGCGTGTTGAGTCACTGCAGGTACCCTCTCCCCAGCTGGGAGGATGCAGGTCTCCATCTTCCCTCTGACCAAACCCTGCTTTCTCTCGCCAGATCCTCCACTCACCTCCCCATCCTGAAGCTGCTCCAGGCAGTGGACACACTGAAGGGACCCCGTCTGGACAGCCTTCGCCTGCTCGACCAGCTCCGCAGCCAGGACTGGGAGGAGCGGGGGAAAGGTGGTTTCACCTTCAACCACCTGAAGGTAAGTAGGTTCCGCTGGCAGCACTGTGGCTCTCCGGGCAGGCAGAGCCAAGGCTGCTCCCCTGCACCCCGCTGCGGCTGAGTCACTGCTGGAAGAAGATCCCAAGCAACAAACCCAAGTGCCTGCAGTGCTTTGGGATGTACCAGCCCGTGAAGGTGTCCAGAAAGGATGCACACTGCTGGCCATGGTTAGAGGGGTTTGATCCTCCTTCCTTGCAAACTGCAGGCACTTGCTGGACTGAACCAGCAACCTCCAGCTTGAAACACCCTAGGTGTTAAGAGCTGGGGCTCTGTGCCAGTGTGCCAGGCATCCCCTGGCACAGGCTGCCTGTGTCTGCAGGGGCCATGCTGGGGATTGCATTGCCGTGCCTGCCATGCTGTAGGTTGTCCTGTGCCCCTGTGTGCTAGGAGATGCCCATGCAGGGCTGAGGGTGGCGTTTCCTCTGACAAACCCCTCTTTCCCCACCCAAACTGTTTTTGGCACTCTGGCACCATGCCAGCTGGTGACGCCGGTTGGGAAAGGGGCCATGCTGGGGACAGCACCTGGTGGCACAATCCAGGTGTGCCCTGCCTTGTGGTGGCTCTCCGGGCTGGGGTGGAGAAGGAGGCAAAGTTGTCTTCTGCCGAGAGAAGAGCGCCAGCTCCAAGTAACCCGAATCCTGTGGGTTTTCCTTTATGTTGCATTCTTTGATTATTTTTAAAAAAAAAAAAAAAGGCACAGTATGCATCTGTCCTTCAAAAAAGCATCTTCTGCTCCAGCCCACTGCATGTGTTGCCCGTTACGCCGTGTCACCAAAAGGCATTGGTGCCAGGCCATTTGCCAGTGCAGTGCTGAGGAAGCTGGCATGGAAGCTGCTGGGGGTTCACCTGCCTTGCCAGCAGCTGATGGAAACCACAAGCAGGGTTTTTTATTACTGCTTGGTGCCTGTGGAAAGCTTGGGCGTGTTGTTTCAGAGCTGCTGCAGAGCTGGGACCTGCCTTGGAGCCGACACAAGGGCTCTTAGGAGAGTGAAGCAAAGGTTCAAAACTAAGGGGTGGTGTGGCTCCGAGAGCCTGCGCAGCCCTAGGCTGCTGAGGACGTGATGTCCGTGTTGAGGGCTCAGCCCCATGGGTAGTTGCACGGTGACGTCCAGAGTGTGAAGACACCGCCTTTGTGGGGAGTGTCCGATCCCACACCCTTCTCTCCCTCCCTGCAGATGGTGCTGCTGTGGAGCACAGAGCTCTTCCCGTCCCCAGAGGACTGGCAGGACCTGGAGGGCTCTGTCTACAGGCTCTTGGTGATCCTCCTCCACTGCCTGGCCACCGGGCATCTGCCCCACTTCCTGCACCCGGAGGAGAACCTCTTCCAAGGAGAGCCCCTGGATCTCGACTCCCTCTACCATAAGGTGGAGAGCTTCGCCTGGGACCCCCGACGCTTGCTCCGCTTCCATTTTGGCTTCCCTGCATGCACTGACAGCTGGCAGGCAGACCCCGGCACCCGAGCCCTCCTGCAGCTCCCCGCCGAGGACGGGTCATACTGGGACACAGCCTGCTTTGACATCCTGCTCAGCCAGGTAACAGGGACCGGAGACCCTGGGCTGGTCTTGTGAGGCAGAGTGCAGCAGCGCCAGAAACTACCTGGGCTGTGCAGCTTAGGATGCACTGGAATTTGCCCCCAGAGCGCTCCAGCCCCTGGCAGCTGCTGGCATGCGCTGCCCAACCCTGCTGTGGAGGCTGTGGGAGGCTGGCGATGCTGGGGTGCGGGGCTCAAGCAGAGCAGGGGGCCCTCTTTCCTCACTCCCCACCTGCCTCCGCTTAGTTCCAGGTGTACTGGATCGAGGACGGTGCACGCCACTCGGCAATGTCCCAGCTCCTCTCCAAGATCCAGCGAGAAATCCCCCAGCAGAGCTGAGCAGGACCCCGCTGCCGCCCCATCTGGGTGTCTCAAAACTCGGGGGGATACAAGGCGAGCTACAGGGCCAGGAAGCAGCATGCTGCCATGTTGCTTTATTGAGGAAAGATGGTACTAGGGAGCAAGCTCACGTCTGCTGCAGCTGAGTGGGGATGCACGGCCTCTCAGCTCCCCTGGTAGAGCTGGGTGCCGGGGCAGGTGTTTCATCCCAGGGTACCTAATCTGGGGGGGATGGATAGCATCCTGCACAGCTGGGCTCTGGTGCAGGGACGGCTGAGGGTGATGGTGGTGGGAGGGGAAGGGACCTGTGGTCCGATCCTGCATCCAGCCCTCGTGTCACCTTGCAGTGGGGCTGCCGTGCCCTGGGGCCAGGGGAAGGGGAGAAGCTGGGGGGCCAGGCCATCAGGGTGAGAAGTGACCCTGCGCAGGGGACCTGGAGAAGGGGTTTTGAGCCACACCTTGCATCTGCTGAGCTTGCATCTGCCCTCACCTCCACATCCCCTGCTCTTCCAGCTTCTCCTTCCTGCTCTGGCTTGGGTTGCTGTGTTGCAGTGTTTCCTGCCAGCTCCCTGGGGAGGCAGTGGAGCCCCTCTGCCTGACAGCTGCCTGCAGCCGGGCACTGGGGGAGCGCTGTGCCAGCTTGTCCGGACGCCCCCTTTGCAGGGGTGCTCACAGCCTGCTGCGGCGGCAGCACCCAAGGGCGTCTTGCAGAGCATGCAGCACACGGTCCACATTGCTGCTAGTCGAATTGCAGCCCATGAGGCCAATTCGCAGGACCTAGGAGGAGAAGGGCAAGTGTCTCCCTGCAGCACCCACCTTTGCAGCCATGCCCTGGTGCCATCTCCCTGCGAGCAGAGTGGCTGGTGGCAGAGCGCAGGCTCCCACAACAGAGCAGGGGACGTGAAGAGTGGCCATGTGCACAGCCAGGCGTGAGTGCATGTGCACAACTCCCTGCTTGCTCCTATATAACACGTGTTTCCTCTAAAGACGTGTCACCCTGCTAATTATGTGCATGGTTATTCAATTATACGCAGCAATTGTGTGTGGTTAGGAGCAGCTATGCATAGCTGCAGGTGATGGGATGCATCCAGCTCTGTGTTTGCTGTTTGCAGCCAGAGAGCACCAGTTAATCATGGGGCGCGCCACTGATATATGAGGCTACAGCTGGGTTCGATGCCTGGCTGTGGGCAGTGGGAGGGAAGGACGCTGCCTACCTTGCCCACCGAGGGGCCCAGGCCCCCCGCGATCTCGATGGCGTGGTTGTCCATGAGAAAGGCTGTGATCTCCTTCCAGTCATAGCCCTCAGGCACCTTGACAGTGGTAATGGTGGGAAGTCTCGCCTTCTGGGGAAAAGAGAAACCGAGCTAAATCTGCAGCTCCTAGACACGGCCCTGTCTCTCGGTGAGCCCTGCAGCCTGCCAGGAGGGAGCATCGCTGTGGGGGGAGTTTTTTCTCTAGCATCAGAAGCTGCCCAGGCACATGTCTCCAGCTGCGCAGAGCCATGTCGTCACACTGCCCCTGCATGATGGCGGTGGGCTCGCCCTGCACCCACCTCCTCCTTCACGAAGAGCTCGAGCCCCAGGTCGCGCAGCCCCTGGCACAGCTGGGCACAGTTGGCCCGGTGGCGCTCCCACGAGCTCTCCAGACCCTGTGGGCATAGAGGTGGGAGAAGGTCCTGGCACCCACCGCTCCCCTAAACCCCACCAGCACTGCTGGTGCCCCCCTGCCTGTCCGGCACGGCTCACCAGCTCCACCAGCATGGCCAAGCCTTCCCGCAGGCTGAAGAAGCTGTTGATTGGTGCCGTATGATGATACCTGCAAAACCCAAGGGGCACCCTTGGCAGGTTTGGCCTGGCCTGCAGCAGAGCAGTACTCCAGCTCACGGTGGGGGGGAACCAGGGCACAGTGTCCTCCCTCCTCTTCACCCAGTGCAGAGGGGATGCAAATACCCCACGGTCGCTTTGCAACCAGTGGACAGGGTGATGGGGAGACAGGGCCCAAGTCCTGCAGGGCAGACAGCCCCCGAGCTGGGGCGAAGGCTGTGGGTGGGACAGCTGCAGCCATCTGTCCTGGGATGGCCTGCCCTCACCTTCGTGGCTCCCTGTCGCAGCCCCAGTAGTTTGCCAGCCAGCCCATGTCCAGATAGAAGGATGGGGGCTTTGTCTTCCTCCTCAGCATCTTCTCCCTGGTGAAGCAGAGTGCTGGCGAGGAGCCAGACCTTGACCCCACCACCTCCGGGGTGGCATCAGTCCTGCAGGAGGGCTCCCCCAAAGCAAGTGCAGAGGTTGGCTCCAGCACCCATCACTGCTCAGGGATGGGCCCTGCGCTGACCCTGCAGAGCTGCTGCTGGGCATGCTCTCCAGAGTGGGGCTGGAGTGGATGACTGGCAAAGCCGGTGGGGTGACAGCCTCCACCCAGCCCCATCATCTTTCCCTCTGGTGGGACGGGGCTGCACTTACCTGGCTCGCTCGCTGAATGAGATGGGGGCGCTGCCAGGGGGGGCGTTGAGGACTTTCTGAGACCCTGAGTATAGGACATCGATCTCTGCCCAAGAGGGGAGGCAGCTCCTTAGGGACTGGGGGCTCCCAGCAGGGACACGCTGAGCCCCCCCAACCCGGCTGCAAGTGTTGAGTGGGAAGCACAGGGTGGCACACGCCACAGGTCCTGCTTGTGTTTGGCCTGCTTTGGGGGACACCCTGGCACTGCTGATGGTCCTCTGAGAGGAGCAGGCTCTCTGGCTGCAGCTGGACCAGTTTCTAGTGCTGCTAGCTCGAAATGCAAGTGGTGGGGCTGCCCTCCCTCCCTGGCTCAGGCATGAGCCCCCTTGTCCCCTGGGTGCCCGTGATAGCACTTGTGGCTCTTACCCTGCTGGTCCATGAAGAGGGGAGCTCCCCCAAGTGATGCCACCGCGTCCACAAGCAGCAGGCAGCCGTGCCTGTGGGAGGATGGAGTTCAGCCTGGTGTCCCTGCCACCTCCTCCTGCCACTTCCTCTTGCCACCCCTCTGCCTGCAGCCCCAGGATCCCAGTCCCCCCAAGGCCACATGTCTCACTGGCACCAACCACTTCCAGCACAACAGAGCCAGAGGAGAGCCCAGGGCATGTAAATCCCCACACCCCAATCCCCGACGGCAACCTTGGGGTGCCACCAGCCCCCACGGGTGCCCACTGTGCACTGACCTGTGGCACAGCTTGCCCAGCCCCTCCAGTGGCTGCAGCACCCCCGTGGAGGACTCGCCATGGGTGATGAAGAGCACCGAAGGCTTGTGCCGTGCCAGGCCCTGCATGAAACAGAGGGGAAGGTGACCGCCCCTGGGGCCAGCTCGCATCCGCCGCCCCACACTGCGGCTGTCACTCACCTCCTCGATGTCCCACAGAGCAAAGTACTCGCCCGGGGGCTTCAGCAGCTCATGGACATTGGCTCCTGGGAGGGATTTTGGCAGAAGGAGAGCAAGGTTTTGGCATGCCTCCCACTGAGCAGCCACCTGCTCTGTGAGGGAATCGGTCATGCATGAAGCAGGAGCGCAGCTGCCTGCCAGGATCTGGCCTCCAGGGGATTTGCCCAGTGGAAAAGCCATAAACCACTGTAAGCGAAGGGACATCACCCTGAAAAATAACTGGAGCGCTCTCCAGCTGCGGAAGCCATGTCACCGGCCACTGCCACCAGGATGGGGACAGCAAGCCAGGGTAACGTTCTGGCATCCCACCCACAAGCCCAGTCCCCTGAGCCCTGCCAGTGCCATCCAGCTGTCCCCAGCGTACCCAGCCTCCTGGCAATGTCAGCAGCGCGTTGTCCCCAGATGCCATTGACGGCTACCAGCGCGGTGTCACCGTGCTCCAGGAGGTTGAGGAGGGCAGCCTCCATGGCGCAGTGGCCGGTGCCGCTGATGGCCAGTGTCAGCCAGTTCTGCGTCTGGAAGGCATACTGGATGCCCGCCTTGATCTCATCCATCACCTGCAGCGGCCGGGGAGTGACTGGCACTGCTATTGCCGCCCTCTCCCCAGCAGAGCTGTCCTAGCCCTTTGTGGAGTGCAAGGGAGAGGAGGGGAGGGGAGGGGAGGAAGGCTGGGCTGAGGCAGCTCACCTGCAGTACCTCGGGATGCATGTGGCCCAGGAGCTGCTGGCTGCCCGCAGCCAGGATACGGGGGGGCACGTTGCTGGGCCCTGGCCCGAGCAGCAGCCTCTCTGGCACAGCCAGGGGCCGGAGCAGCCCCTGAGGCGGGGCGACACGGAGCAGGCCGGTGGCCATGGCGCGCCTTGCCATCCCCAGGAGCCGAGCCCGGAGGAGAGGAGCAGTGGAGGCTGCCTGTGCAGCACCCAGTGCTGCAGCGCAGTGCATCCTGTCCCAGCAGTGTCCAGTGTGCCTGTGGACATTGACCCCAGGGCTCGGTACCCCCCTCCACTGGCCTGGACTCTGCCCTGGCCTCCTCCTTATCTGGTTAATGTGCCACCAGCACCAGCTCTGCTGTCTCAGCCACCTCATTTTGGGTGTTCCCCCCTTGCTAGTGCTGGGGGGGGTGGGGGGTGGGGGGGTGGTCCCCAGGCATGCCAGCCTCTGGGTCTGGCAAGCACCCACACAGACCCTGTCCCCATGGCCCCTGGGACACCATAGTTGATGGTTCCCAACACCATCCCAGCAGGTGGGATTCCTGGTCCTGGCCACGCAGGTCCTGTGCCATGTGATGGTTGTGCTGGGACTGGCCCGGCACAGCTACCATGGTCACAACTCCTCCAGCAGCACAAAGCTCTGTTGGCCAGGTCTCCCTGACCAAGGACCTGCCTTGCAGAAGTATGCCTGGCTGAGTGACGGACACCTGGAGGAGGGTGGCCATTGGCATGGCCTGCACGAGGGCAGAGCCATGGGGTGGGACATGGCTGCAGTCCCTACTGCAGCGAGCTGTGCTCTGTGGGCTCAGCCTGGCTTGCGGGCATCACAGTGTGTCCTGATGATGCCACAGGCCATGCATGCCTGTTCAATATGCTGTGCCTGTCACCTACCATGTGTGCCCACAGTCCATTGTATCTTGCCCATCCTCCGGCACATTCTTTGCCATCCATACTCTGAAACACAAACAAGCTGCCCGCTGCTGGCTCCTGGCAGGTCCAGGAGTGGGTCCCTGGCCAGAGGAGCCACTCAGTGAGCAAAGCTTTGGGCTGGGGATGACGGTTATGAGGTGGAAAGCCACCCCCTGGCAGAGCTGGCACTGCTGGCTGGTGCTGAAGGCATTTGGGGCAGGTGCGTGGGGCTGGCAAGGTGCCAGGCAAGAGCACTTCTGCCCGGGCAGCCGGATGCTGGTCTCTGAGAGGAGCTGGGAGCCAGCGTGCCCGACACTGCATGGATGATGGAAACCACTGTTAGCTGGGGGACTGCTGCCCGGTCATAATCTACTGAAGTGAGGACCAGAAGTCTTGATGTCCTGAGAGGTCCTGAGCCAGCCCCTCATCCTGTGCCCCAGCCACGTGCTCCTCTGGCTGATGGGACTTCCTGCCACAAAGATTACTGCTGGATGCTCACAGCATCACTGAAATGCTCAGTCCTTAAAACACTGGCAGGAGAGACTCGCTGGAGACCCACCACCACTGCTGTGGGTGGGTGGATGGAGACCTCTCTGCTGCCTGTCCTCTAGGGAGACTTGGGGAAAGGCTGGACAGGGAGGGGCCATGTGGCTTGGCGGTTGGCGTGGAGGGGTGAGGGAGGATGCACTGCTGGAAACAGCTGGCGGCAAAGGTATAATCTTCTTTCCGCGCTGGGTCTAAATTCCCCAGCGCAGATGGACAGGGAGCCGGCCGTACCACCCCAGGGGCTGCGGGGCGGGGACTGCATCAGGCCGGAGGGGCGAAGGAGCTCTGCACCAGGGGGGGATGCTGACAGCCGGGGCCGCCGGGGGCTGGGGGCCAGGGCCGGGGCCGGAGAGGGGGTCTGGGGCCGGCAGGAAGCCCTGGAGGGGGCAGCTCACCCGGGGGCAGGGGGCCGACGGGGCCGGGGTACCGCGCCCGGGAGAGCCGGGGTTGGGGAGGGGCAGTTGCCGGGCGACGGTTGCCGGGTGACGCGGGGGGCCCCGCCCCTCCCCGCGCCCTTGCGGCGGTTCCGCAGCGCGGCCCGGGGGTGGGGGGGATGCGCTGACGTCACCGCTCCATCCCCGGCTCGCGCCCTCCCGGTTCCGTCCCCCGCCCCTTCTCCCGGGCGGCGGCGGCCAACCAGCGCGCGGGGCGGGGCGGGGCAGGCGGGGACCGCAAGGGCGGGGTTGCCGCCACCCGCACCGGCATCGGCACCGGCATCGGCACCGGCAACGCATCGCACGGCACGGCTCGGCCCGGCCTCATGCCGGCGCCCCCCGCCCGCGGCTGAGCGCTGCGCCCCGCCCCGCCGAACCGGGCACGGGCACGGGCACGGGCACGGGCACGGGCACGGGCACAGGTAGGGGCGGGCGGCACCGTGCGGGACGGAGCAGCCCCGCCGCGGTCACCGGGCCCTGGCCAAGCGGGGATGGCGATGCCGCCCCTCTCGGCACCGGCGGGGACCAGGCGTGGCGGGGCGAGCGGGACGCGCCCTCCCGGTGCGGCGGGGGGCTGCGGCCGGCGGCCATTTTGCGGGGCCCCCCGAAGTGCGGGGGAGGGAGGCCGGGCGAGGGCTGCCCGCGGGTCCCCTGCGCGGCAGCCGGCGGGTGACGCCCCTGCTTCCAGAAGGATCCCACCGGGGGCGGCATTCCCGGGGACGGGGCAACGCCTCTGCGGCCCTGGCACCAGCCTGAGGTGGGGAGGGGGAGGATGTTGTCCCCGCAGCCCGTGGGAGGGGGTACACGGACGCCTTTTCACCCCTGAGCCGCCTCTGCTCTCCCCTCTGCGGCAAGTGGCTCTGGCCATGATGCTGAGCCATCTTGCGCCATCGTCATTCCGCTTCAGAGTCAATGACGGTGCTGGAGGGAGCAGTGGGTGCCCCGACTGGGGCTCTTGCCTGTAGGGGTGGCTTGCCAAGGTGCTGCAAAGCCGAGGCTCTTGCTTGGCCCACAAGGACGAGCTGCTGCTGCTGACCTTGCGCTGGGGGGCAGCTGTGTAAGGGCTGCCATGTCACTGCAGGCCAACGCTGATGGCTTCTGGCTGGAGGAGGGGGTGGACCCCGGGCTGAGGGGCTGGTGCAGAGCCCTGCTCTTGGCCACCCTGGAACCCAGGGAGCAGTCCTGCACCTGTCCCATTGTCTTCCTCCTCTGCCTCTTCCTCCTCCTGCCCCATGGGTCAGCGTCCCCATCCCTGGACCCTGCAGACCCCCTGTGTGCTGGGGTCTCCTGCCTGCTCAGATCCCACACCTCGGCTGTGGGGCTCAGGGAGCACAAGGAACAAGCCGAGCTTCTCCCCTGCCACCCCATAGCCATCCTTCCACACCCCAGTGCCTAGAGCAGCCCCTTGGCAGGTGGCCTTGGTGGCATGCGTGGGGGTGGTGGCAGATGCCCCGGGAGTACAGCCATGGGTGTGGTGGGCTCTGCCATCTCCCATGCTGCTTCTGACCTCCATTTTGTCTGGGAGGTGGCAGCTGGTACTGGCACAGATGCTGCCACCACCCCTCTGCCTCCCTGCGTGTGGCCAGACCTGGAGCCCGCAAACCCTGGGGGATGTCGGACCTGGTGTTCCCTTCCCATCCCTGGCTGACCACCCCTCTCCGTGCCCAGCCATGCTGGTAACCCGCTGAGCTCACTGCCTTTTCCATGCAGCTTTTCCCTGCTGCGGGTTTTAGCGTGCAGAAGAGAGGATGGAGGGAATGGGCAACTGAATGCAAGGTGACTCGCCTCTGCAGCAGAGATAGTGAGCTGCCCAGCGGCAGCGGCAAGCAAACTGCCTCATCCGCAGCCTTAAATTTGCTACCTGCAAATTTAATCTGTATTGTATTCTCAGGGACCTGCAAACACTGCGCCAAAACCATGTCCTCCATTGGGGTGGGCAGGAGGCGAGGAGGCACAGGGCAGCGTGCCCATGATGGCACCAGGGAAGCGGGGGGCTGGATTTCAGCTGGGGATCGGGGGACAACTGCCCCTGCCCTGGGCTGTCCTCTGAGCTGCTTCCCCGCCTGCGGGTGCTGCTCTGGGGAAAACTGCACCATCACGGCCCCTTACCCTGCATGGGGCAGAAGGCAAGTGGGGAGCCGCTGCTGGGCTTGGCTGGCAGGTGCCGGTGGTGCTGTGTCATCCGGGCCAGCTGCCCCCAGGGTCCCCCACTGTCCCCGTCGTCCCCAGAGGGAGGGCAGGGTCCCACAGTGCCAGACAAAGCTGAGGGGCCCCAATGAGGGGTGCAGGGGGAGGGCTCATTAAAACAAAGCCCATCGGCAGCTGAGAGCACTGTGGCTCGGTAGGTGCAGCCAGACAGGGCGTCTGCCCTCGCCACCGAGGTGACGTGGGGATGCACGCAGACAAAAGGAGAAACTCGCCTTGGATTTCCCTTGGCACGGGCAGCTCTTCATCTGCCAGAGCTACCTGTGGCCCCGTGCTAGGCACAAGGAATGGGGCATCCTGGCTGTGCTGACCAGCATTAGCATCGCTCGAACCCCAGTGTCCTGTAGCACCCAGGGGACAGACATCACAGCATGTCCCTGCAGCAACCTTAGGGGAAGAGTTCGCTGCAGGTGGCGCTTGGGGACAATGCTCCCCGTCCCACTGGTCACCTCTCGGCAGTAGCCCTTGGACTTAAGAGAGCTCTCTTTAGCTAATCTCTGCCCAATTAATTTTAGCTGATCCAGTTAATCGTTGCTCTCTAGGCCTTCTGCTCATCACCAGCAGCTGTCAGGTGTGCCAGTAAGGATGGGCAGAATGCAGCACGCTGCACGGAATGGGAGGGAAGAGATGCCCTGCAGAGTTGGGAGCCAGGTTTGGATGTGCCCCCTGGCACCATGGCCCCGGGGACTCTGCTGTCCTCCTCTGCTGTCTCCCTTGTGTGTGGGGTGGCCCTGGGAGGAGGCGGGGAGGGAGCAGGGCCATGGTGCTGGCCCGCTCCCAGTGAAAGGCTGAGAGCAGCTTATTGAATTTCTCTCGATGGCGGATTAAGCAGGCGGTGGCTGACTGTCCCCAGGCAGAGCAAGCTGGCTGGGCTCGAGCCACCTGCACGCCCTGGGAGCGGCTGCCTGCCTCTGCCCTTCCCGTTCACAGCCTGCCTGCTGCAGTTTGTCCCCTCTCTGCGGGATGCTGAGCGCCTGTGGCCAGTGGCTGCAGGCTGAATTCCTCCCCGCGGCTGAGCCGGGAAAATAAGAGTCAGGGGAAAAAGAGGAGGCTCAGGAAGGAGCTGGGCAGGGGGCTGCCAGCGCTCCCCAAGGGGGCACAGTGCTGCCTGGGGTCCTTGTGCCGCTGTGGCAGAGATGGGACTAGAGAGCTGCAGAGGAGCAGGAGGGAAGCGGTGTGTTGCTGACCAAGGAAGCTGAAGGAAATGGATAGAGACAAAAAATGGAGCTGAGCTTGCAGCTCTGCAGCAGGGAATACCAGCAAGGAGAGGAGCCTGCGCTGCTGGGCTAGGCGAGCCAGATGGCTTGCTGGGAATACACTGGGATGTGGGCATCAGGATGGCAGGGAGGGAGGGAAGGTTCTGCTGGCAAGGAGGGGGCTTCTCATGGCCAGTGAGGGTGGGCTGGGGGGTTACTGGTGTGGGGCTGAGCGGGCACTCCTGGCAGAGGAGGGCAAGCAGCCACCAATGGAGGGCATGCAGCAAGATGAGATGCCCCGAAAACCGGGACGAAAGAGAAACCAGAGTTTCTTCGTGGGAAGTGGTAGGGCTGGAGGGGGCTGTGATGGGAACAGGGGTGGGAGGGAATGAGAGCAGGGTCTGAAGCTGTGGGCAGCAGTCGGTCCCAGGGCTGGTGAGGTTGCTGATGGGTGTGCTGTTCCAGTGCTGGTGGCTCTTGCTGAGGGCTGTGCCACAAGGTTGGAGCCTGGGGACCTGACCCTCCTTTTCGCAGCCCTGGGAGCTGGAGAGACTGCAAAGTGGGGGGAAGAAAGCTGTCCCAGCTGTGGAGGAGGAGAGGGAAGCGTTTGACACAGGCAGTTGTTGGGTGCTGTGTGGGGTTTAGCCCAGCAACGGATCCATTGTCCCTGAGCGCCAGCGGTGCCACAGGGTGGAGCAGCTTGAGCTGATGGCCTTGTGAGGACACAGCCCTTCTACCCAGGAATATATCCCATATTTTCATATATTTTCATCCCATATCCCATCCAAATATATCCCATATTTTCATGGGAAAACCAACTTTTTCATTCCCCCTTGGCAAGGAGTCCTGTTTAATTTTTCCTTTCTCCCCCATCTGAGAAAACAGCAGAGTGGGGAAGGCAGAGGCCCATTGGTATGCGGCAGCCCACTCGCTGCTGCAGGGACTCAGTGGTCTTAAACACCCACTTAAAATAATCCATGCTCAAGAAAGCCTGAGACCAAATGCTTGCACTTTGGAGCTGGTGGGATTTAAGGGTGCGATTGCTGGCTGAGTGCAGTGGGAGCTCCAGAGCTGTCCCAGTGGAGCGGTGAGAGGAGGGTTTGGGAACTCTAATGGGAGAAGATTTGTCCTCCTCCTGCTATCGGGGATGCAGGCTTGCTTTTAAAACAGGTGAAGCATTTTTGAAAGACAGTGCCGAGCTTAGAATACTTTCTGGCTGCAAATTTTTCCACTGCGCCATGAATATACCTGCCTTTGGGCAGAGCATACATTGGTTTTCCTTCCACCCCCTTTGGAATTAAACTGGAGCTGTCAAACCTCAGTTAGTTTTAAAGCCATCCCCTTCTCTTGGAACACTCCCATTCTGTGTATTTATTTTTTTCTTCTTTTTTTTCCCCTCCTTTTCCACAAATTCATTTCCACCATGGGAAAACCCATCTCGTGTTGAGGACCCGTCGTTTCTGCTCCACTTCCTTTGGGTCATGGTCTGTGTAACCAGAGCTGTGCCATTGCCCTCCTTCATCCCAGAGCAAGCATCCCACTGGCAAAGACCAGGCTCAAAATGCCCCAGTGCATTTGCAAACATCCTTGCAGGAGTCCTGCAGGCAGGAATTCCACAGGCAGGGATGCCGGAGGAGCTGGTGCCTGCCTGTGCTGTGGGGTGCTGAGCTCCTCTTCTGCTGGTAGGCTCAGCATGGGGACCCAGGGAGCAGGGGATGTGCAGGAGAGGGTATGGATGTTAGAAGGCAGGAATGGATTTTTCCAGGGCTGATCCTGAAGGACCTGGTGGTCAAGGGAAGGACCCCAGCATCCTTTGCTGGCCAACGCTAGTGTGGCTTAACTGGGGTTCAAGAAAGGTGGGACTGGCTGCAGAGAGCCTGAACACCAATGCTGGGATGAGTGGCTGCTCTGGGACATGTTAGCGAGTGGTTCGTTCCATCTTGTGAGGTTTGTAATTAATAATTTATTAGCAAAAAGAGTGGAAAAATTACTGTGACCTGGGAGCTTCAGCTCAGTGCGATTGCCACTGGCTTGCTGGCTGGTGCTGTTCCTGCTGACGCCGCGTTTCTGCTTTTGCTGGGAGCTGAATGAGAGGCAAATACCAGCAGTTGTGTTCAACAGCTGCCTCCTTTCTCGACAGGAATGCCATCATTTTCCTCCCCCCCTCCAACTGGTCCTGCTGCCCAGTCCCTGCTCTGCTGGGGCTGGAGCAGAGGCAGGAAGCTCAGGTGATGGGCAGGGGGTTGTGGACTTGCTTGCAAGTAAGGAACTACCTGCTCAGTGTTGTTGGCACCCCAGGATGGAAAAACTGCTCCTTGGGGTCATGCTGATGGTGCCTATGTGGCCCTGTCCCCTGCTGTGGGCACCCACCAAGTGATGTCGCAGGGTGATGGAGGCCCTGGGTGCTGCCCCAGGGTAAGGGCAGGGATGTCCCTTGGGACTGAGCAGGGGGTCCTGACCCGAGATAAAAGGGGGAGGTGGGAGAGGCAAAATGCAGGCAGATTGAGGGATGAAACAAAATATCATCTTTTGGGCAGAGGCAAACCAGCGGTCCTGGGAGGTTTTGTTGCACAGGCTCTCTGTTCATTTTTCCAGCACGGCTGTGAGATGGGGATTGGGATGCGAGCTTTCCTAACTCCCTTTTCTTCCCTCCTTGCAGGACAGCCACTGCTCACTGCTAGCAGGACCCACCTCCAGCCGGCACAATGGCGGGAGCATCTGTGAAGGTGGCGGTGCGTGTCCGGCCCTTCAACTCCCGGGAGATGAGCCGGGAATCTAAATGTATTATCCAGATGTCAGGAAGCACCACCAGTGAGTGCTGGCGTCAGGGGCAGAGGGGCTTGGGAAGGCTTTGGGTGCTGCCTGGGGAGAAGCACACGTGGTCCAGCTGCAGCGGCGAGCACTGGGCTGCTGGGATCTTTGATGTGGATGCCTGTAGCACCTGGCATCGTTTGGAGGAAGGAATGGGGGGGATGTCACCTTTCCCACATGGAAATGCAGTCCCGCTGTTGAAATGGCGGCGGCGGGATCTACGTGGTACCGAGCCCTCGGGTTTCGGTGGTACTGAATGGGGCAGCATCCCCTGGCAGGTGAAGGGGGAGGAAGAATCGGAAGAGCCTGGAAATGCCAGTGCGTGAATGTGGGGCTGAGGGTGCCCAGCCCACGGTTGCCTGTCAAAATGCGGAAGCTGTGCAAAGTTAAAGTCAAAATGGGCCGACGAGAGGCTCCCGACAGAACTGCCTGGCTGGGTACCGTGCACCGTGGCGTGCTGGGACCCATCCCTGCTTCAGCGAGGCTTGGAGCTGTGACACCAGCAGGATGGAGGGGTGGGAGTGGGGTTTGCTGAGGGAACCGTGTGCTCGGGGAAGAGGGATGTAGCGTGGGGGCTAGGGGCCAACTGTCCTGTTAGGAGCCCATCTGGCATTCGCCCCTCTTTACATAACAGCTGCTGGAAGTACGGGGTGGGAGAGGCAGCCGAATCCTTCCTCTTTAGTTCTGGAAGCCTCCAGATGGGACAGTGTCTAAAATAACTCCCTCCCTGCCTGCCTGCCTGCCCAGGGCTTCCTGCGTCACCAGCAGCGGTGGGTGAAACACCGGTGCCAGCCACCCACGTGAGGAGTGCTGTCGGGCTGCCGTGACAACCCTGGCAGGAGGGAGAGGAGGGCACACAAGGGTGCGGGGCGGCTCGGCTCTGTGAGCCCGTCGGGTCCCCCGCTCACCCTAGGCCTGGGGAGCAGGAATGGGGCGGTCCGTGGGGCAGCGTCTGCTGGTCTATGGCGTCCCGGGGTGGCTCTCCCTGCCAGGTTGCGCATTGATGCTTTGTCTGCCTGGGGTGCGGAGCTGCTCCCCCCACAGCAAGGAGGCCTTTCTGGCCTAGCAGGAGCTGCACATGTGCCCGGACCTGGGTTCAGGCAGGGGAGACATCCCTTCTGGCCCTGACGGGTGGGGGGGACCTGCCATGCCGCAGGCCCAGTCAAAAGCATCGAGCATCCCCCACCTCCGCCGCGGCTGTGTTTCCTCAGAGCGATCTGCCAGTGCCCATCCTGCTGCCCCCAGCCCTGCTGTCTGCATCCGCCCCAGGCCATGCCCCACACCCCTCGTCCCCCTGCCCACGCCGGGGAGGCCGGCAGGGCCAAAGGCAGCGCCCCAGCCAGCCCTTTGCTGACAGCGGGGTTTTTCTCTGTGAGTGGACAAACCGTCGGCTAATCCCCTCGGCTGGGGCGCTGCGGGACAGGCGCCAGGCAGGGGCTCTGCTTCCTGCTTCTCCTGCCGGCTGGGGGAGGCGGGGGTATGCCGGCAGTGCCGGCTGGCCCCCCGCAGAGCGGGACTGTCTCGGCCCCCTGGCTCATCGCAGAGAAGTCAAAAATAAATGTGTTTGGGGGGATAACAGCAAGTTTCCCCCTTCCCAGGATTATTTGCAGAGACCCCTGCACGTTCCAGGGCGGGGGAGATTGTTCTTCTGCCTAATTCATTAAGCCCCGTGGGGGGCAGAAGGGGCCAGGGGCCGGGGCGGGAAGGGGTCAGCTCTTCCCTGCCGTCCTTTTCCCCCCAAACTTACAGCTGCTGCCCGCTTGGCTTGCTGTGCTGCGGCTGCCTGTCTGCTGCCAACACTGCCGCTTTGTTCCCCTGGCGTCCCCCCTCTCCGCGCGGCCGCAGGGACCGGTCCGGGCACCAGCACCCGGGCCCCTCTCCTGGCAGCTCCCGCCAGGATGGTGAGGAAGGGACCCTGGCTTTCATCCTGCAAGGCCGTTAATATTCTGTGGCCAGAGCTGTGCCTCCATGGGCTTTAAAATACGGCAATTGTTTTCTCTCCTGTGGGTCTTGGGTTTTATCCTGCTTGGTACTTGCCCGCTTGCTACACTCTGCCATGCTGCTGTCTCTTCAGGGCGAAGATGAGGATCATCTCCAGATGTTTTCCTCCTTCTTCTCTTGTCTGTATGTCTGTCTCCATGCCCCCCCACCCCTTATTAATCCATTTTGGCCAGAGTATGAGTCTTTTTGCAGCAGCTTTGCAAAAGCCCTGGGATGCCTGGTCACAGGAGAGGAAAAAACTGACCAGTGTCATCCAGCCACGTGGGGGCAAATAAACGGGAATGAAAGGGTCATGGGGACAGCATTTCAGCTCAGGGACAGGAGACCCACTGCTCTCCATGTGCTCCCTTCTCTGCCATGTCTCGGTCTCTGGCCTGCTGGGCCAGCTGGGTGGCTGCAGCTGGGATGCCCAGAGCTGCTCGGTGCCATCCCCAGCTGCTCCTCCACCCCGTGCCCAGTGTGGGCTGGCACTGGGTTGCAGAACAGCTGCCTTGTGTGGCCCCATCCTGCCCGCTTCTGCTTTTGCACCTGTTGGACTCATTTTTTGGGAGGTGATGCTCCTGTTCGCTCCAGCAAGGGTCACCTCCGCATGGCAGAGGCAGCCCTGAGCTGAGAGTTGGGGGGCTGGGTGGCATGACAGAGCTGCCAGGTGAAGTCCAGGAGCCATTGGAGATGCTCCACCCGACTTCTTGCGTGGCCTCTGCACCTGTTTCTCTTTGCAATGGCCACTGACACGCCCTCAACACACTAACGAGGCACTGGCAGGGATGGGCAGCCCCCGTGGCTGCCCATGCTGCCCAGAAAGGCCTGGTGCTGTTTCGGTCTGGATCTCAGCAAGGACCTCCAAGTTCCCCTTCGCAGCTGTGGGATGGGCAGTTGCTATGGGGATGTCAATTCCCAGCCTTTCCTCCTGAGAGAACCACTCTGGTTTTGGTAATTAGTCTGCCAGGATGCAGGAGGCATCTGGAGCATCTGAGTCACGCTGCCTCCGGTGGGCAGGCAGGCAGGGAGCCAGTGCCTCGCCCCTCTTTGGTGCTGGAGTTGGGCTCCTGCCCACAGAGAGGGGCATCCAAGCAGCACTGTGCTGTGGTTTCGCGATTGGGGCTGGATCCTGACCCCACCTGCCTGCCTCACTGCCTTTGGGGGCAGGGATGGATGGGTCTCAGGCCAGAAGTGGTGGATCCCTCCCTGGGATAGAATCTGTCATAGCAATGGAGGAGGAATTTGGAGCAGAAAGCATCCATATCTGTAACGCCATGCACCAGGGCATCTGACTCCATGGGGAGAGGGCTGCACCATTCTTGGGGCTGCTTGGGAAGGTCCCAGCTTGAATCCCGAACAAGCCCTGGCTGAGCGCCGGCCCCAGAGCAGGGCAGGTTGGGGCTGCGATGGAGGGAGTTCCATCGGCCTTTGGTGCCATATGTCCTCCTCGTCTCCCGTGGTGGCAGGGAGCAGCTGGGAGCTGCAGGCATGGGAGCTGTGCTGCGCTGGCCCGCAAGGTCATTTCAATGTCACCTAACATGGCTGATGGCTGGATCTCGTGATTACCCCGCTGGTTTGGGTTTCTTCTGACGCATCTGTTGTTTCAGAAAAAAACCTGTCGTAAACGCTCTACGGGGGGGCGGGGGAGAGGGAAGTGTCGAGCAGGCAAGAGAAGTGATGCAGTCTCCAATTTCCATGGCAACGTCCTTTTCACTAGGGGATGGGAAAAAGCAGGCTCTTGTTTCCGCTGGCGGTGTGACACGAGGCATTAATCACCCTGCTGGGGCTGGGTATGCAAAAGAAAGGGCAGGGAAGGAGAGGCAGGAGCCAGAGGAGGCCTGGGGGAGCCCTGATGGGGCTGCGGCTGCTCTGACCCCATAGTCCGAACGCATGTAACTTTGGGCATGGCCCCCGAAGCTGTGGGGTGAAGGAAGGCTGTGATCCTCCTGTGCCGGTGCCAGGCTCCCATGGGCAGGTGCCAAAGAAGGAAGGAGCCTGAGGGAAGGAGCCATTTCCCCCACACCGTGCTGAGCAGGATGTTTGGGCAAGGCTCTGCCCTGCTCCCTGGGCTGGTGCAGGCTCTGCCAGCTGTGGCACTCACCCACTCTGTTGGGGTCTAGGGGGCTCTGGACCCATCTGCAGAGCTGGAGGGTCCCAGTCCTGCTTTCCAGGACTGATTCAGACTGAACCCCATCACCTTTCTCCCCTCATGAGCGGGATGTGGGTGGCAGGGGTACCACGGGTGGCTGGGTGGCCTCATGTTCCCATCTGTTTACCCCTAGCTATCCTGAACCCGAAGCAGCCCAAAGAGACACCAAAAAGCTTCAGTTTTGACTATTCCTACTGGTCCCACACCACGGTAAGTGGCAGGAGGCCTGAGCCTGTGTGGAGCACTGGGCTGGCCTGGGAAGAGGCAGGAGGACCTCCTTGCCAAATTTCTCCTTGTCCGCCTCCTATCTGCAGCCCGCAGACATCAACTATGCATCTCAGAAGCAAGTGTACCGGGACATCGGCGAGGAGATGTTGCAACACGCCTTTGAAGGCTATAACGTCTGCATCTTTGCCTACGGGCAGACGGGTGCTGGAAAGTCCTACACCATGATGGGGAAGCAGGAGAAGGATCAGCAAGGCATCATCCCGCAGGTACTCCCTGGTGAAAAGCTGCCTGTTGCCCTGGTCCCAGCAGGATACTTGAAGGAAAAGTGGAGTGGGGAGGGAAGAGGGGAGCCGGGCGGGAGCAGGGCCAGGCTTTGCCAAGGTCTGCCACAGCCCTGCTGCGGCAGTGAGCTGGCACGGCTCCGCCAGAGGGCAGGGCGACAAGGAGTGTCACGCTGGACTCCTCTGAGACTGGATGAATTACGGTCTGGCCACATGGGGCTGGTGTTCGTGAGCAGCAGTAGTCCAAGTGCTGAGACCCCACTGGCAATGCTTGCCTGAGAGCTGCTGTGTGCTGGCCCAGCAGAGTGCCAGGGGGGCTCTGGGGATGCTGAGCCCCCTATGTCAGCGGGGGGGGGGGGTGTTCTGCCAGCTCCCCAGAAGCCGTCCCAGCACTCAGGGGCTCTGGTTTTTGGGGTGAGAAGGTAGAAATCCCTGTGGCCTGGGTGCCCCGGGCAGGAGCATCCTGCTGGTGGGGGGCTGAGCAGCCTGGCTCTTCTCTCCACAGCTATGTGAGGACCTCTTCTCCCGCATCAACGACACAACGAATGACAACATGTCCTACTCCGTGGAGGTAGGCACCCCATTGCCTGCCTAATCTGGGTCCAGCCACCTATCCGGCTCTGCAAGCCATGCCAGTGTGCAGACCTCTCTTTGGGGGTGTCCTGTCCCTGGGTGTGGGGTGGGTGGGCAGGGCCTAATTCTGCCTACATGCTGAGTGTCCACATCCTGCTGGCCGCTAGCCCTGCCCTTGCCCTCTGCTCTAGGTGAGCTACATGGAGATATACTGCGAACGCGTGAGGGACCTCCTGAACCCCAAGAACAAGGGGAACCTGCGGGTGAGGGAGCATCCCCTTATGGGCCCATATGTTGAGGACCTTTCCAAGCTGGCCGTGACCTCCTACAACGACATCCAGGACCTCATGGACTCTGGGAACAAGGCCCGGTGAGTTGGGGGAGCAGGAGATGGCCAGGATTTGGAGAGCTTGAAGACATCTCCAGAAGGTCCTGCTTAACTTCCTTACTTTGCTGGTCTGGCTGCTCTGGAGGTGGCAGTCCCCTCCTGTCTGAGCATTGGGTACCCCCCAGTTATTTTCACCTTACCTCCTTCCTGCTCTCAAAACGCCCTGGAGCCAGCAGGAGAAAGCCTGGACTCTTGTACGTCTCCTCCCAGAGTCCTCTCCTGTCCTCCAAACTTGCCTTCCCATCATGTACCCTGTCCTGAAATGAACCCTGGCCACAGCATCAGCTGCTCCAGTGTCACCTGCAGAGTGTCATACCTCCCTGTCCTACTCTCCCTGCAGCACAGTGGCTGCCACCAACATGAATGAGACCAGCAGCCGCTCCCACGCTGTGTTCAACATCATCTTCACGCAGAAGCGGCATGATGCTGAGACGGACATCACCACTGAGAAGGTAAGAGCAGAGCCTGGGCAACTTGGGGGAACGCACATGGACCCGGGAAGGGCTTCATGTGCTATCGACAGCACTTGGGACAAGCTGTTGCGGCCTGATGGAGGGTTGAAACAGGATGGCAATAAGTCCAAGGCACATGCTGGGCTCACAGTCCCTCGAGGGACCGGTCCCTAGACAGGATATTTGGCAGTTGGTGCCCTCCAGCTCTGCCTGTAAGGATGTTAGCCCTACCCCTGGCCAAATCCCGGTGAGGATGACCCCACAGAGCCCACCTCTGCCTTCAGAGCAATGTCACCTTGCAAGAGGTCTTTGCTCGCTCCTCAGCTCTGTGCCAGGGCCCAGTTTGCTGTGCCTGCTGGGCCTGACAGCCTCATCTCTGTCTTCAGGTCAGCAAAATAAGCTTGGTGGACCTGGCAGGGAGCGAGCGAGCCGACTCCACTGGTGCGAAGGGCACAAGACTAAAGGTAAGAGCTGGCGTGAGGTCCCCTTCTGCCGGCGGGGATGCTGCGTCCTGCCCCCTCATCCCCAGCTGTAACATCTCCTTTCCTTGCCGGGTTCCTTGCCCGCTACGCTGCCAAAATCCTTGGCAGGGTTTTGTTTGAAAGCTGCCCAGTGCCAGTTCCACTGAGGTCCATGAGTCCCAGCTGGGAGGTGCTGGTTACCCAGTAAGACCAGCTGCTCTTTGCCCACCCTGTACTGGGACTTCCCCATCCTCTTGGTGCACCGGGCTTTAGCGCTGCTCTGAAATGGGGCCTGAGCATCTGGGCTTTTTCTCTCTCCACCAGGAAGGAGCAAACATCAACAAGTCCTTGACCACGCTGGGGAAAGTCATCTCTGCCCTGGCTGAAATGGTAGGTAGCCAGAGTGCAGATGAGCGGTGGCACTGTAGGGGAATGGGCTCAGCTTAGCAGGGATGGGATCAGCTCCGAGGGGTGGAGCATCCCAGCTCCGAGGGATGGAGGATCCCAGCTCTGAGGGATGGGCAGGTACATCCCAAGCTGTCCCCAGGGCTGGGATGAGCTGGGCTGGTGAGGCTGCCATCTCCCTGGGGACCTGTGCCTGCTGCTCTCTGCTTGGGGAATGGGGAGCTGTGGTGGGTGCCGAGGCGGGGTGCAGCTCACTTAAACCGTCTCTCTACTTTCTTTGCAGGATTCGGGGCCAAACAAGGTAGGTGCCCTGGCTGGGCTGGGGAAGGGGGGGTTGGTTTTTAGCACAGGTGGGTAGGAGTGGGTTGCAGGGTGGTTTGGGCGTGAGGCTCTGGCTGGATTCAAGCCACACTTCTCTGGGGGCTGGCAGAGCCCTCAGCATCCTCATCACCCTCCTCACCCTGTGGCTCTTGGTACCCAGCATTAAACACGCAGTCTGGCCCAGGCAGGGCATTTCACAGGCAGGACCTGTGGAGCTGAGCAGAGCTGCCTGAGATTGCGGTGGCTGGCAGAGCCATCCTTCTCCGAGTTCCCATGGCTGGCTGTCACCTCCCTTTTGAAGCGAGCTGGCAGCCTGACAGCCCTTCCCTCTACTCTCCATCCCCTAGAATAAAAAGAAGAAGAAGACGGATTTCATCCCCTACCGGGACTCGGTGCTGACCTGGCTGCTGCGGGAGAACCTGGGTGAGGATACGGGTGGGAGGTATGGGCTCGGCAGCGGGCACAGCTGCCGATTGGAGGGTGACGGCTGGCACGGGGACCAGCATCTCCCTGATGCAAGTGTATCTCTCTGGGCAGGGGGTAACTCCAGGACAGCCATGGTTGCTGCGCTCAGTCCTGCCGACATCAACTACGATGAGACCCTCAGCACCCTCAGGTAGGAAGAAGATCTCTCGTCCCCTCACAATAGGCAAGGGCAGGGGAGGTCTCTGAAACCCAGGCACTGCCACGTGCTCTCCTCACCTCTGTTGCAACCCTGGCTGGGGGGGTGCTGTGGGGGGACCCTGCCACCTCAGACAAGAGGCCAAAGTATTGTCCTGGCGCTGGGATCCTCTGAAGGATCTCTTGCTGGAGGGGCTCGGCAGCACTCCTGCTTGCCCAGTAGCTGGGCGTTTGCCCCCCCCACTGTTGCTCAGGGCTCTGCCCTTCCCTAGGTACGCCGACCGTGCCAAGCAGATCCGCTGCAATGCCGTCATCAATGAGGACCCCAACAACAAGCTCATCCGGGAGCTGAAGGATGAGGTGGCACGCCTGCGTGACCTTCTCTACGCCCAGGGCCTTGGGGACATCATTGACAGTAGGTACCACCCAGTGCTCTCTGGCAGTGGCTCCAGGCAGAGGCTGGCTGGAGTCCCCCCTGCCTGCAGGGCTGGTGTCCCTGCTGCTGCCCTGCATCCTGCTCTGCCGGCCATGTGGCAGCATCACGCTGCTGAAGCGTGGTTGGGACACCTCCGGCGAGCCCCTGCACGTGCGTTCACAAACCCCAGCCCACTCCCTTAAGCAGGAGGATCTGCTTTACACCCAGCAGACCTCCCCTTCTCCTCCTCCACCTCCCGTCTTCAGCATCTCGCACCTGGCAGAGGTGCCAGGAAGATGTTCCTGGGGCTGCGCCCACCCGTAGCCTCTCCTCTGTGTGCTGTTGGAAATCCTACTGAGATGAATCCACTCTTGTTTTGTTCTCTCTGTCTTACCCCCGGCTCCCTGCCCTCTCTCTCTCTCTTAGCCCATCCTGCTGCGGGAGGATCCAAATGTGTGTATTCCCCATCACTGGTACTCTCTGTTGCTTCACAGCTTTTGGGAGGCGTAGGCTGCGCCCAGGGGCACCTGTGCAGCATGGGGAAGGGCTCCCGTAGCTGGCCCCAGCTGATGGAGAGGTGCTTGCCCACAGGCTGGCCATCCCCAGGGAGCTGGCAAAGGGGACAGTGGCAGAGTTGTGGTTAGCACCTGGGCTTGGGATAGCACTCGGAGGGACCAGTGTCCTCCCCCTTTGCTGTGCCAAGGGCCCGATCCCCATGGGGACTCCTTCCTCCATGCTGTCATGATGTTTCCTGTCGCTGCTGCTGCTGCTGCTGCTTCTGCTGGCGCTGGGGACTGGAGCCCGGCACGGTGCTTGGGCGGGCTGGCACCCTGATGGAGGTGTGTGTGGTGATGGCTAGGAGGTTTTTGCCTGTGGATATGCACTATTGCCCCATCCCTCCTGGGCCAGGCAGTGCAGCCAGGCTGTGGCGAGCCCGCTGAGGAGATGGGGACGTGGCCTGACCCCTTCTGGCTTGGCTTCCCCAGACGCGGGCGGATGGAGATGGGTGACTAATGCTGCACCCGCTAACCTGTGCCCTGCCCACCTCTAGCACAGTGCACTGAGCCCCTGTGACTTCTTGGGGCTGGAGGAGCATCTCTGATACCTGGGTCCCTTCACCGCGGGGTCCGGTGGCAGCTGACGCTTGGGGTGCCGGCAGGCAAGCACTGCTACGGGCATGTTGTCACCCTGCCCTCACTTTGTTCTCTCTTTGGCTGCTTGACCCAGGCTCTGCTCCAGTGGGCCAGGTGCTTGGGGTCTGCCAGCAAGGGGATCCCACGGCTTCTCCTGTTCCGCCTCCCCGACCCTTTTGTAGGGCAGAGGGCCACTGCCTCTCCTCCCCTTCCCTTCTCATTCTCTGCCCCCAGATCCAGCTAATCTGGGGCAGCTGGGCAGGGTAAACCACCCAGGCTGTGTCAGTGGGGGAGGATGACAGGGGCAGCGGCACACTCTTGGGGAGGATGGTTGATCCCAGACCTGATGGCTGCAGGATCTGGTGTTGCAAAAAAGCATCCCCGGGTGCCCGGGAAGGCTCCAGGGCTATTCCCACAGCTGCTTCCCAAAACAGCCCTGTGTTCCTGGGGGGCTGCGTGGACTGGGGGAGAGATGCACTTGCACTTGCCCTGCTGCTGCCTGTGCTGCTGTGCTGTCGCCTGTGCCTTTCCTTGTAATTCCTGTCTTTCTTCTTGCCACACCTGGCCACTCTTTTATTTTTCCCAACAGTTTTTCTTGTCTCTATCTCTTTCTCTCTTCCTGTCCGTGTGTCTTTCCCTGGCCCATCCCTCCTTCCCTGCCGATAGATGTGTCCGACTTTGAGAACAATAATGATGCTAGAGGGGCAGAGCTGAGTCACCGCCATGACAATCTCTCCACAGTGACCAATGCCATCGCTGGGATCAGCCCCTCTTCCTCCCTGTCGGCCTTGTCCAGCCGTGCCGCCTCTGTCGCCAGCCTCCACGAGCGCATCATGTTTGCTCCAGGCAGTGAAGAGGCAATCGAAAGGCTCAAGGTAAGAGGCCAGCGTCCGGCAGGATGGAGGGCTCAGCTCAACGCTCTTGCACCGAGGCTTGCGGAGTGGGCTTGGTATTTCCTGGAAACCCATTATGGGTTGTGCTCATGGGAAGTGATGCTTGGGCACACTCTTGCAGAGCGGACAGACTCAGAGCTGCCCAGTGCTCTGGACTGCTGGACGGGAGACAGTTTGGTGTGATAGGGTCCACCTGGTGCTGCCATCCTCCCCATGGGGTGACTGCTGCCTTTGCCCTGTGGGATGAGCGCTCCTGGCTCAGGATGGGTGCTCCCAGCTCAGCATGGCGCAGGAGCAGGTTGGCAGCAAGGGGATGGAGAGGCTGGTCTTCGTGCTTGACTCTTTGAAGATGAGGATGATGGAAAGATGTGGGTGAAATGCTGCCACGGCTCATTTAAACCAGCCTGAAACTGTGACTAGTGTCCTGCTGTGGCATGCTGGGCAGAGCCTGGCAGACCGGGCAGGTCTGCTGCCCTTAGGACGCACTAACCCCCTGCTAACCCCATGCTTGCCAGGAAACGGAGAAGATCATTGCGGAGCTGAATGAGACATGGGAGGAGAAGCTGCGGAGGACGGAAGCAATCCGGATGGAGAGGTGGGTGGGTTGGGGTGGGATGGGATGGTACGGGGTGGGGTTCCCCAGGCATCTCCCCTCCTCTGCACTTTGCCTACAGCAGTTCAGTTTGTGGGGCAGCTGGGCAATTTGACTGTCCAGCTGTATCCTGGCTGCTTGCCAGGCACCTCAGTGCCTACCACATTAGCCTGCACGGACATGGTCTGCTCTGAGAAACTCTCCTGAGGCAGAGAGAGAGCTGAAGCAAGCCCTACAGCTGTGATTCGTGGGGCAAACCCATGGACTCAGGTCCTGTCCTGGGCTTGTCTAGTGCAGACTCATGGGGCTTTGACAGGCTCTTCTTTCCCTTGCTCCTTCAGGGAAGCATTGCTGGCCGAAATGGGGGTGGCCATGAGGGAGGACGGAGGCACCTTGGGTGTTTTCTCTCCTAAAAAGGTAGGATCATCTTATTCTCTTCTTCCTGGCAAACAAGGGCTGGTTTGTACCCCCACAGCTCCCTTCTGACCTGCCCTGTCACTGCCAGCCAGCCCCAAATATTTCACTAGCCTTTTCTTGGCTCTGAAACCTATGGGGTAGATCCCAGTGTTGACCCTACTGGGTACGAACATCAGTAGAAACACGTGGCTGAATGTCCAGCCCCCATTGCCTGAATGCTGTCCCCATTCAGGTTGGGCTTTGCTGATGATCGCTGTGTTGGACTTCAGTGTCAGCTTATAAAAATCCATACTTTGGGGTATTTGAAATTGCTGCCCCTGAAACCGGCAAGTCCTCGCTGAGAAATGTGGGTGCGGAAACATTCCATACTCCTTATAGCTTGTAGCATCCTGGAAAGTATTTTCTAAGAAAATACTGGCTGTGCCCCAAAGAGTTTGTGTGCCAGCGAACCCTGCCAACCAACAGTTACAGCACATTGCTGCCCCTTGCTTGTCTGTATAACCATCATGGTAGTGACATCCAGCTTACAGTCCCAACCCTGTGAAGTGTGCAGAGCAGCACGGGCTGCCGAGATGCAGGCACATGTGGGTAGGACCAGGACGCGCTGACTCAGCTTTCCTGCCGCACTGAGGGATGCTCTTGAGAGCTGCCCTGAAAGCTGATGCTGGTTGGCTTGGCCAAACGTCTTAGTAGGTGCATGTGTCCTCAGCTGAGTTGGTGGCATTTGGTGATGAAAGCTCCAGGACCTTCCCCTTGTGTGCCTTGGCATTGCTCTAAGGACAAATTTCTACACCATTGTCTTTGTTTCTCATTCTTGCCTCAGCTGCTGCCTGTTAGGACCCCAGACGTTTGTGTAGAAAGTGTGGGGGTTTATTTCCCAAAGCAGTTTGGTCTTGGAGGTGGGGCATTGCTGTGGTGGTCTTGGTGCCTCCTTGCTCTTCAGCAAGGTGGGTGGAAACTTCTCTGACTTCTCCAGTGGCTGGCAAGGAAAGTTAGTGTTGATAGCATGCAAAATATAATTTTGTTAAGGGCAAAAGGACTTCATTGTCCTGCTGTATGCCATCGCTGGGGTGCTTGTCTCCAAGGAGCTCAGTGCAAGGTAGAGCATCTGCCTTCTACTAGTCAGCCTTGCAAATCTGGAAAAAAACTGCAAGCTGAAGGAGTGTCAGACCCTGGGGCTATGTGTCTGCCTAGAGGAGCCTGAAGTTAAATGTTAAGGCCATCTTATTCCTGCCAGCCACCATGGAGAAGAGCCTGCATTTCCCTTGACCTCTAGCTCTCCTGCACTATTTGGAGTGAGTCTCTCCTATCAGCCAGGGCTCGTAGCACTGTTGTGATGGGGAAACCTCTGCATGCTGGGTGTCAGCAGGCTGGTAAGATGTTTCTTGTGGTCTCTCTTATTTCTGGGAAACTCAGAACTTCACCTACTGATACTTCTGGGACTTTGCCTGTTGCCTGAAGGTGCAATCACAGCAGCTTGCGATGGGGTGAGATAAGCTAGCTGCAGCTGGAGAGGTCTGTGGCCAGGGGAGAAACTTCCCTCTTGTCAAGAACAAAGTGGTTTGTGACCCAAGGGAAGAAAGTGATGGGAGGGAACTGTTAGGGAGGAGACCAGGGAGTGAAATTCAGCCTGGAGATACAACTTCAGGTCTCCACTACCTCTGGTCTGGGACCTGCTCTTTTAAGTGCTTTATCTGCCCTTGTACAGTCAGTGGAGGAAAACGGGCACTTTTAGTTTCTCTCATCCTAAACCAGCTGCTGCATGGGACATGTCTCTGCCTCAGATACACTGTCTGCAGCGGAGGGGAGTGATGGTGAGGCAAGGACCCGTGCACACGCGGTGCAGGCGAGCAGGGACCCACCCCAGGAGACACTAAGCCATATCAGGGACTCCCCATGGGAAGTGTTCAGCTCCATGTTGGGCCTGTTTGCAACACAAATTTTCAAAGGCAGCTGGGGGAAGGGTGCTCAGGGCTCAGCGCTTTGAGGAGGAAAGCAAGGAGGCAGGCCCTCCTCATCCTGGCTGCTCAGTTCTCTGCAGTCCCCTTGAAAAGTACCTGCCTGGGCATGTTGTCCTGGAGCTACGGAGGGCAGGAGAGCCCGTGCTGGGGGCAGCCTGAGGTGCTGCTGAATTCCCACCTCCCTTAGGAGCATCCCTCAGTGCCCAGGTAGATGGGGCACACCAGGGTGACTCCTTGTTCGTCTCTCCCAGACGCCCCACTTGGTCAACCTGAACGAGGACCCGCTCATGTCTGAGTGTCTTCTCTACTACATCAAGGACGGCATAACAAGGTGAGGGCCAGGTCCCATGGAGCGGTGGGAGCCTAGCCCATATCTCAGTGCCTGACTTGCCCAGGTGGGCAGTGGGGTGACAGCTGTCCCTGGGCTGGGCGCTGTTCCCGGGGCATCCCTAAAGTGCCATATCTGTGTGGGAAAAATGTCTTTGCCTGGCAATCTTGTTAGGGATGTTGGTCCTGCTGTGCACCAAGGATGGCTCCTGTCAGCCCCAAGGATGGTTTTGGGGGGAGGCCCAGGGAGGGGCTGCTTTGAGGAAGGATTGAGCTGGGTTTCCCCCTGGCAGGGTTGGCCGGGAAGATGCAGAGAAGAGGCAGGACATCGTTCTCAGCGGGCACTTCATTAAGGAAGAGCACTGCCTTTTCCGCAGCGACACCAAAACCGGTGGTGAAGGTATTCCTTGTCTGGAGGGGCTCCACTTTCCTGGGGATCCCAGTCCCTCTGCGTGTCCCCAGCACCTGCCCTCAGCTGGGGGTCTTGCCCTCCTCAGACTTGTGGGGCTCTTCCCACATGGCTGTGGCTTCTATGTGCTTCCAGAGCACGCTACAGCCCTCACCTAGTTGGGACGGAAGCTCGTGCAAGGCACTTGGAAGCTGTCATGGTGAGGCAAGCCAGGGAGATCAGGGTGGGAGAGAAGAGCAAACCGCAGATGATTCCCCTGGCCAAGATGCGAAGCAGAGCCCACCCTGCAAACCAGCAGGAACCTAGGGGTGAAAGAGCTTTGGGAGACGAGCCTGGGGAGGCTGGAGATGTGTGCTGGAGGCTCTGATCTCCTCTCATGTCCAGTCTCCAGCTGCTTTTGGTCCTTGGGACTGCTCTGATTAACATGAGGTTGGCTGAGCCCTGTTGGTTGCCCAGGGTGTGGTTGCTGCCAGTGGGTACCCCGGTGTCCCCACACTCCGTGCCTGGCGTGCTGGCTGGGGCAGCTCTCCCTTTCTGAGGCTGCAGGAGCAGCGGAGCAGGAGATGCAGGATTTATCCCTCTGCTTCCACCTTAACCTTTGCTCCCTCTCTCCTCCTCCCACTGTCTCTGCAGTAATTGTGACCCTGGAGCCTTGTGAAGGTGCTGACACCTATGTGAATGGCAAAAAGGTGACAGAGCCCAGCATCCTGCGTTCAGGTGGGTCCCTGGAGCTGGTACGCCAGCACTGCTCTAACCCGCCTTCCTCCATCCCATGGGGGCCCTCCAGGATGTCCCACATTAAACCCATTCCCTTTCCCCCCACCACACATGTATCCCTGTAGGAAACCGCATCATCATGGGGAAGAGCCACGTCTTCCGCTTCAACCACCCCGAGCAGGCTCGGCAGGAGCGGGAGCGGACCCCATGTGCCGAGACCCCTGCTGAGCCCGTGGACTGGGCTTTTGCCCAAAGAGAGCTGCTGGAGAAGCAGGGCATCGACATGAAGCAGGAAATGGAGCAGCGGTGAGGGCACGGGGGCTGAGGCGATGGGGAATTGGGTATTCACCTCCAGGTTGGTCATCTTCTCCTTCCCTGTTCCTGCCAGGCTCCAGGAACTGGAGGACCAGTACCGGAGGGAGCGGGAGGAGGCGAATTACCTTCTCGAGCAGCAGAGGCTGGTAGGTGGCCAGGACCTGGCTCCTTCTCAGGCTGTCCAGGCATGAGCGGGTTCTGACAGATGTTTGCATGGGGTGGCTCTGTGTGTCCTAAGTTCCTGGGGTTGTCACCATAAACACAGATCCAGAGGAGGGAGGAGGCCAGGTTCCTGTAGTGGGCAGGGAGAAGCGCTATGTGGCAGCATGGAGGAAGGTCACACCTTGTGGGTTGCATCATCCGTCTCCCTGCTTCCCTCAGGACTATGAGAGCAAATTGGAGGCTTTGCAGAAGCAGATGGACTCTAGGTATTACCCTGAGGCAAACGAGGAAGAGGAAGAACCTGAGGATGAAGGTGAGGGCTGGGTGCCACCATACGGTTTTGATGTTCTCTGTGGGAGCAAGAAGAGGACTGCGGGTCCCCTGGGCACCTCTGCACCAATGTCCTCGCTCCTGGCAGTGGGGTGACTGTCCCTCTGTGTCCCCACAGTGCAGTGGACGGAGCGGGAGTTTGAGCTGGCCCTCTGGGCCTTTAGGAAGTGGAAGTGGTACCAGTTCACCTCCCTCCGTGACCTGCTCTGGGGCAATGCCATCTTCCTCAAGGAAGCCAATGCCATCAGTGTGGAGCTGAAGAAGAAGGTGGGTGCCGAGGGCTCCTCTCTGGCATGCTGCGGCACCCATGGCAGAGGCCACAAGCATGGGCAGCCTGGGAAATGCTGAGGAGGCAGTTGCCAAAGGCAACACACGGAGCCTGCTGTCCTCCTGGGCAGCTCACCGTTCCCCTCTGTCCCTCTCCAGGTCCAGTTCCAGTTCGTGCTCCTCACAGACACACTGTACTCACCTCTTCCTCCCGACCTGCTGCCTCCTGATGCTGCCAAGGACCGGGAGAAGCGGCCATTCCCCCGGACCATCGTAGCCGTAGAGGTGCAGGACCAGAAGAACGGGGCGACGCATTACTGGACCCTGGAGAAGCTGAGGTGGGTAAACAATGCCTGTGCTGGAGGGGGCTCGGTCGGCCTCAGCCCAGTTTCTCACCGCTGCCCGCTGTGCCCCCCTCTGCCTGCAGGCAACGCCTGGACCTGATGCGTGAAATGTATGACCGTGCAGCAGAAGTGCCTTCTAGTGTCATCGAGGACTGTGACAATGTGGTGACCGGTGGAGATCCTTTCTATGACCGCTTCCCCTGGTTCAGGCTGGTTGGCAGGTGAGCGCTTTGGCTCCTTCTAAGCATGGCTGGGACCCGCAGGCAGCCCTGCAGGAGGAAGCGCCGCCGGCTCTGCCGTGCACAGGGCGTTTGTTTCCCTGGGGCCACACCGCGGGAGGATGCGTTGCCCCCCCAGTGCTGGTCAGGGCCCATCTTGCCTGCCATGGCTCTCCTCCGCATTGGCTGCTGGGACCCTGAGGGACCCACAAGCCGCTGGCAATGCTCCTGCTGCCTGCCGTAACACAGTGCTGTGAGGCACAGGCTCTTGGCTTGCCGCTGGTGGGAGGCAGGGGGCCACGGCTGTCCAGCAGGCCGAGAGCCCATGCCGTCGTGACCTCCGCCCTGGCGGGCACGCGTCCATGTGCACGCGTTGGTGTCCAAGCATCCGTCTGTATGGTACGTGCTGCGTGTCTCCGTGCGCCTCCCGCACACCGGTTGGAAGGGTGCAGTGCCAGCAATGAGGATGGGCCATCCCGGAGAAGGGGTCTGCCCCGGTGGGCAGGGGGAGCAGGGGGCTGAGCCGCATGGCCCAACCAACTGCACCTGCTGTGGAGGCATCCCGCCCCATGCCATGGCATGTGGAGAGATTCCCTTCAGTGGTGGGGGTGGTGGCGAGCATCATGCCACCCGCTCCAGCCCCATGTTGCTCACAAAGCCAGCGAGGGGAATCCCTATTGATTGCAGCTGTTCCTTGGGTCGCTCTTTTCTCTGCCCTTTATAGCCAATGGCTGTTGGTGGCTTCCTTTAGAGATGCACTGGAAGGGCAGGTCTTTATTTCCTGACATCCCTTGGTTTAAGCAGAAAAAACCCTCACCCCAAAACCTAACCGAGAAAAAAACCCCAACCCCCCCAAAAAGCAAAATTCCTATTCTTGCTCTCTCTGTTTGGAACAGCTAGTGTTAACCTGTCTTCTATCTTGTTGTACTAACCTTAGTTCAGATATCTCTGGCTGCAACAGCTCTCCTCTTTTCAACACATGCATGAGCGAGCGCATGGCTGATCTCACCCCCTCCCCTACCTTCTCGAACCCCGACTCCGACATCACCGAGCCTGCTGACGAGCAGCACCAGGGGCAGGAGGAGGAGGAGGAGGAGGAGGAGGAGGAGGAGGCGGAGGACCTGGAGGAAGACATCTTTCCGGAGTGCCCGCTGTGTGATGGCCGGGATCCATTTTACGACCGCTCCCCCCTGTTCAGTTTAGTAGGAAGGTTGGTGAGGTTTTAGGAGAGCATGCCGGGAAGGAACTAGCTCTTTCGCATGAGGGAACTGCTTTCGGACACGACTCCCACCTCTGGGGCATCCTGGAGGTGCAGGGGGTGGCCGGCCAGCTGGGATTGCTGCTGAGCCCGGGGCGCCCGGCGGGGCGATGAGGTGCGCACCGAGGTAGGGCTGTGACAAGCACAGCGGTGGTAGGGGATAGCGGGGGAAGGCGGATGGCGCCAGCTCCACCGGAGACCCTTTAGGCAGGTCCCTCTTTGGGGCGGCCCCCAAGAAGGGGAGCACGGCCACATCTCCAGCACTGAAGCAGCCACACAGGCGTCTCGGTCCTGGGCGTTTCTGTCCCAGGGAGGGCCACCTCCCACCCAGCTCGGGATGACCCCGCGGTGCCACTGGCTGGGGACACGCAGGCACTTTGAAGCCATGCGTGCCTCTGGCACTGGCTTGGCCGTCCTGGCTGTGTCGTTCAGCGTGAGCCCCCCTGGACATGGAGGCTTGGATATCCCCAAGTGGTCAGGGGGATGAAGCCAAGGGGAGTGAGGGGAGAGCCAGGCGCAGGAGGAAGATGAGAACTCTGCGAAAAGTGGCATTTTCTCTCACTGTCTGGTGCTTGGCTTGGGGCCTTCCCTGCCAGCTTGGCACAGGAGATGTTCAGGGAGGTTGCGGGGACCCGGGTGTAGGCTCCAGCTCCTCCTTGGCTCCAGCCGAGGACAAGAGCTTTGATTTCTCATACCTGTTGGCCAGGAGACCCCCCTGGGCTCCATTGGTCTTGGCGTGGAGAAACCCACCAGCTGCTGCAAAACCGGCTGTGCCACCAAACCCAGTTGCAATCTGCCTATCCCCAAAATGCAATGTGGTACTGCCAGCTCTGCTTTGGGGTTTTCCCAAGGGGATGTGCACCCGGAGCTTGTCCCAGAGCCTCTGACCCGGGCAGGAGCCAGAGGGACTCAGGACGGTGAACCTCTCCCCACTGGGGTTGCCCCGACAGGTGGAGCTGGAGCTCCTCTTCCTTGGTGTGCTAAAGCCAGGCTTATCCCTGCCAGGCAGGTGCGGACAGTGAGGCGGGGAGGAGGGGGACCAGTGCAGGCAGAGAGGGCAGAGGTGGGGTAAGAGTCCTGCAGCCTCAGACCGAAAGAGCTGGGTTCTTCCCCCCCTTTTTTTTTTTCTTTTTTTCCTTTTTTCCTTATTTAAAAAAAAAAAACCAACCATCAAAAAAAACCCCAAAACTCTCAGAGGCACCTCAAAAAACCAAACAAGGCCCTGCAGCAGCGGCCCCGCTCCATGCTGGGAGCACGTTCCCCGGAGCTCGGCACCTTCTGACTTCTTTTGAGTCTGCCCTGGGTTTGGCTCCCCGCACAGCAGCTCCGCCGGCCACATTTCTTGTGAAGTGTGCTTGGATTGGTTTATGATTGGATCCTTGTCTTTGATTTTTTTTCCTTTCTTTCTTTTTTTTTCCTTTTTTTTTTTTTCTGGGGTGTTTTTTTAGCTGCTGGCTCTCTCTCTCCAAAGCTTTGGCGAAAATTGGGGTTATTTCACTTTCGTCTTCCTTTGGAAAGGCTTTTCTTTGATCTGAGCATGCCATCTTTGCACCTCACCAATCTTGTGGTTAGTGTCCCTGCCCTCCTTCCTCTAGTGACACACTTGTCCCCCTCCTCCCCGCCTGCCCCTCCCCCTCTTTCCTCCCCTCTCCACCCCCCCGGCTTCATCACCAGCTGCCCTGTGATTTCGAGTGGGTGGGTGCACCCAGATCCCAGTGCTTTAGAGACCTCCCAGGCATGCGGTCCTGCCGGGAAGCCCTGGCATGGTCCAGCCACTTGTCCCTGGTGGCCTCTGAGAAGAGGGGTGAGACAGGCCTGGCAGGAGACGGTGATGGGGCATCACCTTTGCTTCCACAACTTGAGTCCTTGGAGATGCTTTGGGTGGAAAAAGCCTCAAGCAGCGGTTGGAGGTCAATGGGAGTCACCAGAGCAGGGGGAACCTCCGGACTTTGGGGCTTGGACAGCAAGTGCTGGGCTGGAGCCTCCTGCAAGAGCCCCCTGGGCACTTTTGGGTGCTGTTGGATGTCTGCAAAGACACCTGTGAGGCTGGGACATCACAAGCAGAGCTGCCAGCCGCCTGGAGATGCAACCCTCATGGGAGCCTCCTGAAGCAGAAGTGTCCTGGCCAGCCCCAGCACCATCCCGCTTCATGACCCCCAAAGATGCTGTGTGTCAAGATGCCGGTGGGCACCCCACAGAGGGGTGCCGGGCACCATGCACGCCCTCTTGCTGGAAGCGGTGCTGCCTTGCAGGCAAGGGTGGTTCGCACCGCTTGGCAGGGAGCTCAGCGCCAAAGGCTGTGGAGGTGACTTGTCACCACTGAGGGCACAGTGTGCCACCATTGCCAGAGTGCCAGGAGGACCATCAAATTGTGAGCCAGCCAGCGGCGAGGTTGAGGAAGGTAGCAAGAGGAGGCAAAACACTGGAGAAACAGGGAGCTGTGGCCTGGCAGGAGGTGCTGGCAGAGACGTGGTGCGGCCATCACACTGAACCCCAGCGTGGCACCCTGCTGCGGTAACGTCAGTGACCTGGATGCCACAGAGGACGGCGGGGAGGCTCAGACCTGCTGCATGGGGAGTGGGCAGCTCCTTCCTCGCCCACAGGAAGAAGCTGGCTGTGCCGTCCCTGTGACGCGCTGGTGGGCAGCCCAGGACCCCGAAGCCACACATGCCAAGGGATGGGGCGGGGGGACACACGCTGCCAATTCCGCCAGCCACGCCATGCAGCCTCCCTCCCAGCTGGGCAAAGGCCACCTGCAGCCACCAGTGGTCCTGCGACACCATGGGCAGAGCCGGGGCCAGGACTTCCCTGGCAGGTTCATCTCAGGAGGCTTCTGGCCTCTGGCCAGGACCTCCTCCTCTCCCTTCCTTTGATCCCACTGGCCCTTACCTCCCTTGTCACCCTCCCTTTCCCCCTTGCCTTGCCCTTGTCCCTCCAAGGTGACTCCGCAGCCGTCCCCGAGTCGTGTTGCAACACCTCCTGCCCTAGTCCTCCGGCTCTCCACCTCAGAGAAGGTCCTCTTCCCTCCCAGCTTCAGGTTGGCACCAGCACAGCCCCCCTCCCCTCCCCGTCCGCCACGGAGGTGACAGCCGGAGAGGTACGCGAGCCCCTTCTGCTTCGTAGTGCTGCCTGCGGCGCGCTGCCCGCCCGCCTTCCTGCAGCACGCTGCCTGCCCGCTCCCTGCCCCTCTCGGCTGGCCCTGGCTGCTTTCTCTTTAGTTTTGCTTTGCAGTGCCGCGGTTGCGCCGTGAACGGTGACCTGGGATCCCGGCCGCCGGCGGCCATGCCACCTGTGCCTGGGGACCCGCGGGTGGGAGCAGTGACCGCTCCCCCCCGTGTTGTGTGTGTCCCCCCCTCTCTGGCAGGGCCTTCGTCTACCTGAGCAACCTCCTCTACCCCGTGCCCCTGGTCCACCGCGTGGCCATCGTCAGCGAGAAGGGCGAGGTGAAGGGCTTCCTACGCGTGGCCGTCCAGGCTATCTCAGGTAGGAGGGGGACACCCCCCAAATGTACCCCTCACATACCCCGCGCCCCCCAAGCCAGCTCACCCCCATCCCTCCTCCAGCGGATGAGGAAGCCCCCGACTACGGCTCTGGCGTGCGGCAGTCAGGGACAGCCAAGATATCCTTCGATGACCAGCACTTTGAGAAGGTACGGTGGCAGCTGGCTCTTGGTGGGTGCCCAGGGACCGCAGACCCCTGCCTGCCATGGCGATGCTCCCCATGGGGACCACCAGGCTCCCAGAGGTGCAGGCATCACACTGAAGGGACCGTGCTCCCAGTCCACCTGGCAGCCCTCAGCCTTCCAGCACCTACCGGTGCAGCATGCTCTTGCCTGTGTCCCAGCGGGGGGCTGCCGTGGGGTGGGAGGGGAGAGCTGGAGGTGCCCCAGTGCTTGGGGCAGTGGTGGCAATGCAATCAGGACCACCTCTGGGACCACCAGTGTCCCTGAGCCGCAATCCTGGTGCAGTTCCAGTCAGAGTCATGCCCGGCCGTGGGGATGTCTCGCTCGGGGACCTCCCAGGAGGAGCTGCGCATTGTCGAAGGCCAGGGGCAGGTCAGCGACATGGGTCCCTCTGCTGATGAAGTCAACAACAACACCTGTGCAGGTGAGAGGGTGCTGACAAGCGGTTGGGGAGCAGCCCCCCACCCCGGCAGCCAGCCTCCTGTGCCCACCCAAGCACCAAAAGCCCCCTGCCCCAGTGCGGGGCTGCTGGCAGACACCGAGGGGGTAACACCACCGCCTTGCTGAGGACCTTCCCCTCCCCACAGTGACCCCAGAAGACCTTCTTCTGGACAGCCCGGAGAAGCCTGCGCCAGACGGGCCACTGGAGACGGCTCTGGACCACCTGAAGCTGGGCAGCATCTTCACTTTTCGTGTGACAGTCCTGCAAGCCTCCAGCATCTCTGCAGAATATGCAGACATCTTCTGCCAGTTCAAGTAAGTCCCCAGTGTCCCCTGGCCCCACGTCTCCCACCATGGTCTGGCCATCGCCTCGGGGCTGGCGGTGAACATCAGGGAGTCCCAGCCCCCCCCACCTCTGAGCCCTTCATGGATTGGGAGGCAAAACCAAGGGCTGCAGAATGAGCCCATGCACTTGTCCAGTACCTTGTTTGATCACTGGCAAAAGGCAGGGAGAGGCTCCCATCAGCTTTGGGGGGGTCCTGTCCCAGTCCAGGGTGTGGGAAGCCGCCCTGGGAAGAGTGGGCTCTTCTCTGCCCCCTCTCCCCTCCCTGCTCCGGCATGTCCCCATCCCGCAGACCCCGAGCCACCTTCCTTCCCTCCACAGCTTCATCCATCGCCATGATGAGGCCTTTTCGACAGAGCCCTTGAAGAACACAGGACGGGGGCCACCGCTGGGCTTCTATCACGTCCAAAACGTGCGTACCCTTCCCCTGCCCACACCTGTTCACCCCCACGGCTGCCAGGGTCTCTGTGGGGCCATTGGCTGGATCTTCTCCCCAGGGGAGCAGCTTCCTCCTGGCTTTCCCAGCCTGTTAAGCCAACGTTAGACAAGGTGGATGTGTGGGGAAAAGGCCAAAAGCTGCTGCCCTCCTCCTGAAAAGGCTGGGATTTCATGGCAGTGGTCTCAGTGGGGAGGGCATCCCCGGGCCACAGGGAAGGGGATGGGTGAGGGATGCAGGCAATTGGACAGGCTTTCACCCTTCCACCTCCCTGGTGCTGTTGCAGGCTGCATCCCTTCCCCAGCTAAACTGTGCCGTCGATGGCTGTTTCTCTTCCAGATCGCCGTAGAGGTGACCAAGTCCTTCGTTGAATACATCAAGAGCCAGCCAATTGTATTTGAAGTCTTTGGGCACTACCAGCAGCACCCCTTCCCACCCCTCTGCAAGGATGTCCTGAGGTGGGTGTGCCCTGGGCCAGCCACAGGGGCACCCAGTGCAGCTGGCCTCCTGGGGACACAGAGAAAGGCAGGGGCAGGTGGCGGGAAGGGGTGGCCCTGGAGCATAGGTGAGGTTGGCTGGGTTTGGGGGTCTCTGTGGATGCTTTAACTGAGCCGGTTCTCTCTGCAGCCCGCTGAGGCCATCCCGGCGCCACTTCCCCCGTGTGATGCCACTCTCCAAACCAGGTAGGTGGTCTGGCCTCCTGCTCCTCTACCTGCCCGCAGTCCCCGTTTTGGGTGCGGGGTCCCCTTCCCCAGGGGGACCAGTTAGGACCCCAGGGGCACCACAAAATGTACTGTGGACCAGAGCACCCGAAAGCCCTTGGCACCCATTCCCACAGCACCTGGTTGATGCAAAGCCCCCTTCTCACCTCCTGCAGAGTGGCAGGGAGGAGGCTACCTGCCCTGGATGGCTCAGATGGCCATCCAGCCCAGCCATCCCACAGGGGCTGTGGGGTCCCTGCTGTGCTCTGGCCGCTGAGACCCGAGTTGTTGGGGTTTGGCTGAGCGCCATGGTTTGCTCTGTGGTCACTGCACCAGCACCGGGGGAACCTCCCTCTGGCTGTTCCGGAGAGGCTGTCCCTGAGCGGCTGTCGCTGAGTGGGCCCTGGAGCAGTGCTGCGTGGTTTGAGATGTGTCTGTTCTGGGGCTACACACTCAGGGTGTGCATCTCAGGGATGGGTGAGGCTGGCTGCATCCCGTCACCCTTGCTACTCCGCCTTAGGCATGGGAGAAGGTACACCGGTAGTCAGCGAGGGCCCTGGGATGGGGCTGTCCCCCTTTACGCACTCCCTCCTGCCTTGCTGCTGCCTCTGTGTGTCTCCCTGTGGCCTCTGCCTGCTCTGTCCTTACCCTGCGGGCCATCACGTGCCTCACTCCAAGTGTCAGTGGCAAGCTCGCCTCTTTCTGACCTACCGCAGTACCTGCGACGAAGCTGAGCACCATGACTCGGCCCAGCGCCGGCCCATGCCAGTGCAAGTATGACCTGATGGTCTTCTTTGAGATCTGTGAGCTGGAGGCCAATGGCGAGTAAGTCCTGCTGGAAAGGGGAGCAAGAAGGAGAGGGAGGCAGCACAGTGATTTGCCCAGTGCTCAGCACCTCTGGGCAGGCTGATGGGGCTCTGTGTCATGCTGCGATCCTTTCTTCCAGCTACATCCCTGCCGTCGTGGACCACCGTGGAGGCATGCCGTGCCATGGGACCTTCCTCCTCCACCAGGTACTCCCTCACCGAGATGCCCTCCTGGTTCTGGCTCCTGCCGGGAGCTGTTAACCACTGTCCCTTCTCTCTGGCCTCATGGGTCTCAGGGCATCCAGAGGAGAATCACTGTCACTTTGGTGCACGAAACAGGCAGCCTCATCCGCTGGAAGGAAGTGCGGGAGCTGGTTGTGGGTAAGCCAAGCCAGGTTGGGTGGGCTGTGAGCAACCCCCAGCCCACCGAGCTCCCGAGCATCCTCTTGGGCTGTTTCTCACCCATGTTCCCATGCGGGGCTTTACACCTTGTCTCCCCTCCTGCCCTGCAATAGCAAAGCGGCAGCTGCCTGACAGGTGACACCAGGATGCCGTGTGGGCAGGGCGCCTCAGTCCTAGGCACCATGTCCAAGAGCTGGGCCAGGACCTCTGGCGCTGCGTGGCCAAGCGCCGGGTGGCTGCTGCCTGTGACGAGGTGTCTGCTGGGGGATGCAGGCAGGCTGGCTGCCCCTGCCCCTCACGGGGACGCTCACAGGACCACCACCTGTCACCTGAACAGCATCCCCATGCTGTGCTTGCAGGTCGGATCCGGAACACCCCAGAAGCAGACGAGTCTCTCATTGACCCCAACATCCTGTCCCTGAACATCCTCTCCTCTGGGTACATCCACCCCTCCCAGGATGACCGGTGCGTGCTGCTTCTTCTCTTACTCTTTCCCTGCTGTGGTGAGGGCTGGGGGTGGATGTGGGGAGCCCCTCTCTCCCCTGGGGGGGGCTCTCAGCCCCTCCACAGGGTCCTGCCGACCTGTTGCTGCTTCAGGGTGGGGCTTTTCTGGAGCTTCAGAGGGTCTTGGGGTTCAGGGCTGCCAGCCCCCTTCCTCCTTCTCCACGAGGCCTCTCCGTGCTGGGCTTTGGCACTACAGGGAATTTGGGTGGGGGTCCTGCTCTCCAGTGGTGGCTGTGACCACCTGGCACAGAGAGCCGGTTGGTGCCGGTGCCGGGAGGATGTACTGACCATGCGACACGACTTGCCATGAAGGACTATTTGTCCCGTGTCCCAGCAAACTCACTGGAAGGGCCACGTAATGCCTGTGGCTGGTCCCTGTCTCTGCAGGGGTGATGCAGGAAAGCCATCCCTCATTGCTACCAGGTGACTTTGAGGATGCCTGCCCCTTCATGCCTGTCCCAGGGGGCTGTGTCCCTGCTGTGGGTTTGCCAGGGGTGTGGGAGCAGCGGGGCCGGAGGATTTGATCTCTGAGATCTCCCTGGCTGGGTCCTGCAGTCGCAAGGGGGAGTGATGGGTGCAGAGGGCAGAGCTCTCCTCTGCACCAGTGCTGCTGGCAAAACTTGTGGAACTGATGGGGGGTCCCTGGCCAGAACGTGTGCATGTGGGCAGCTGCAACAAGATGGGGACGGTCATTTGCAGCACCAGGAGCAGCGGGACTGGTCCTGGGCTGCGTGCGTGGCGGTTGCTGGCATAGGAGCATCCCGGTGGGGAGCGAGGACCACTTTTCCCCTTGTTTTCTTCACTGTTTTCTTTCACTGCTGCCCCAAGGTGGCCTGTCCCAAGGCAGGGTGTTTTCGGGGTGGGGGGTGACGGGGCTCCGGAGGGGAGATGCCACCCTGCAGCACTCCTGGGGCAGCTCCTGGACATGGTGGAGTGGCAGGCACATGGTACCCAGGCAGCAGAGCTGAATCATGGGCTCGGGTATGTGTGTGAATATCAGACCAGGAGACTTTGGCACAGCCACAGGGACAACAGAGGAAGGCCAGGCGGGGACAGTTGGGCAAGGAGGGCTTGGCCCAGCAGAGCTGTGGTGGTTTTTGCTGGGTTGCTGGGTGGCTGTGGCGCCCACGGGCTCCTGGGGCTTCGCTGTTTTGTCAGCTCCTGATCTGGCCCGTTGGTCCCGGGTGCAGCCAGATAGGATCTTCAGCATCTCTAGCATAGCTTGGCAGGGGGGACATGGCTCCTGCTCCTGCCTTCCCCTCACAGGTCCTGCAGGGCAAGGGCCACAGCTCGGGCTGGGGGGATGCTTGGGGTGTGGAGAGAAGCGGGGAGATGGGGGGGCTCAGGTTTTGCAAGAGCCCGCCTCACCTGCATGCTTAGAGGGTCTGTGCCTCAGGGCCAGTGCCGAATCGGGGCTGCGGGCCAGTGTGCATGCCGTATCTGTCCTGTATCCATCCCGTCAAGCCTGCCCAGGGCTGGGCAGGGGCAGGAGGGAGCAGCTGGCTTCCTGCAGGATGCCGAGGGGCACTCACTGCACACCCCTCCCGCTGCGCTTCCATCCCGCATGCAGGTGCGCATGCTTTGGCCCCAGCAGCCCTCAAGAATGGGCAGAAGGAGGGCAGCGGGCAGAGCCAGGTCCCGCTTCACCCTCCTCCCTGGCTGCTTGCACTCCCTGCTTCGCTGCCTTATGCCATGCAGCCTCCATTGCCCAGAGCAGCCCTGGCTCCCCCCTCAGCCTCCCCAGTCCCCCAGAACCACTCAGGAGGAGACAGGGGGAGTGGTACGGCTCCTTCCCCAGCACCCATCCATCCCTGCATAGAGCGCCCAGGGAGGAGGCGCGGGGGGCAGTGCCCAGGGTCCCTCCTTGCTTCTCTCCGCTGCTGCCACCCATCCAAGCCCACACTAACCATGTGATTGTTTTGTGTTTCCGCAGGCAGTTTCTTGATTCGGATATGCCTAGGTATTATTTGTTTCCATTGGTTTTTTTTCCACCCCCCCTTCCTCTCTCCTTTCTTTCTCCCCCCTCACCTCAGGGCACTCACTGCCGCCAGAGGCATCACTTGGACATCCAGCCCCCCATCTTTCCACATGCCCTGTCCTTCCTCCCTCCTGCCCTGGCACCTCTCGCTCACTTAGCCCCTTTTGCTGTTTGTTTGGGCCGCGCTGTCGCTGGCTGCCGCTCCCCCTCGCACGCCTGTGTCCCCATCGCCTGATTTGGGTTTTCTTCTTGCTTTTTGACTTCGCTGCTCTCCCATCTCTCTGGCATCCGGCGCCAAGTGTGCCGCCCCCTTGTTGCCTCCCGCCTCAGCCCCAGCTCAACCCCCGGTGCCACATGGAGTAGCCACAGGGCTGGTGCGGACCACGGTGGGGGCTTTGGGGTGCCTCCAGCGCTCGCCCAGGCACCTGGTGATGGTGGCAGCACCACCGGCTGGTACGGCGGCACGTGCAGTGGCTGCCCACCCTGTGCACGGTAGTCCCGCGGGCATAGGCGTGGCATAAGAGCGGTGAGTGTCTGTACGCAGGCACGACAGTGGGTGTGCACACCCATACATGGCACGGGCTGTTATACCCCTGTGTAACGGGAGAAGCGGCTGTTCGGGGATGCAGGCAGTTCAGCAGGGACTGTAGGGTGAGCCTGGAGTGTGGTGCATGGGCAAGAGCCGCCTGACCCAGATGCTGTTGCCAGCCTCTGGATGGGCGCATTGCCGAGGCCCCAGAGGAGGGGGCGGACTGCCACCATGTCCCACGGTTGAAGAAGAGGGGGATGCATCTGGGAGACAGGGGATTGGATCTCCCGAGTCCTGGTGGGCTCCATAGCTGTGTGCCTGGGAAGTCGTCCTCCCGACAGCACCTAGAAGCTGGTCATGCTCGGAGATGCCCAAGGGCAGAGCTGTCCCTCCAGCAGCACCTTGTCCCCTCCGGGGTGCAGGGAGATGGATGCAGCTCAGATCCACCTCCCCGCTGCAGGAGCACGTGGGCTCACGCTGGCATTGCCCGTGGGCTTTCAGCACAGTGATGCTCTCTTTGTGGAGCAGGGGACAGGCCAATAAATTATCCGTGGGTGGCAGTGGTATGGCTGGTTCCCCCCCTGACGGGCACCTTCCTGGGGGGCTGTGCTGGGTGGGAGCTCCTTGCCATGGGATGGCAGCGAGGGCAGAGTTAAGGGGATGGGGAGCATGCATGTGCTTGCTTCCCAGCTGCCAGATTACGAGGAAGGTGGGAGGCAGAGGGCTTTCACCCAAGCAGGTAAACCTCTGTCTGCCCTCACCAAGCTTCTTCTGGGCTCTGATTTGGGGTCCAGCTAGGCAGGAGCTCCTTCGGCCAGTGGTGCTGATACGGGGCGAGTCCCCTCGAGAGGGGCTCCCCTTCCTCATGGCCCTGCTCCTGTGTCAGCCCTGTATGGATGATGCTTTCTGACCTTTCATTTTTCTGTGTGTGTACGTGTATGTGTTTGTCCTTGGGTCGCCTTCCACTTATAGCATTTCGTTCGGAAATGACACTAGGTATTTTGCGTGCACCCACTCGGTCTGGTCCCTCCTGCTTTTCTCTCTTTCTCCTTTGCCTCCTCCCTTTGCTTTTTGCTCTTTCCTCCCTCCCCTGAGGCTCCTCTTCTCCTCATCCTCCCTGGGGAGCTACTCTCTTCTCAAGTGACCTGTGTCTGCAAAGCGATCCTTCACCTTGGCTGTGTCTCATGTGGGGTTTTTTTATGTATTTTATACACCTTCTGAAGGCGTCACTCTCCCTCTTCTTCCATCGCGGGGGCAATCACAGCTGAGAGGCTCTCCCCGCTCCTGGCTGCCCCGGCTCTCGTTAAAAGAGCCCCTCAGCCGCCTTGATGCTGCTTCAGGGATGTGCGAAAGTGTCCTTGTTGAGACATCGCTGAGCCATGGCTTCCTGAGGATGCTCAGGCAGGAGCTGGGGCTGCAGCAGCTCTGGGTGGCTTTGGGGAGTGCGTGTCCCATAACCCCAAGGCTGGCCCAGGAGGGAGCCCAGGAGCGGGGCAGGGGGTGAAATGGGAATCCTCCATGCTCTCAAACTGGAGCTTCCTTCTGCTTCCCCCACCCTTGATTGCTTGACCTGAAGAGGGCAGTTGCTGCTCTTGCTCTGGGTGGCTGCGCCATCCTCTACGGGACCCTGTAGGCACTGGGCGAGTGGGGCCAGGTGTCCACCACTCCTTCTCCCAGCCTGGGAGCCATGGAAAACACAGTGAGGGGAGCGATGCAGGCCAGTGGGAATGGGGATGGATGGGACTGGTGATCAGGGCAGAGCAAGAGCTGGGGGAGACAGCCTGACAGGGGCCAGCCACCAAATCGTGGTCCCTGGGTCCTGCTGGGGCTCAGGACTGGCAGATGGGGGCAGCACTGGAGAAGGGGACCTGGCTGGTGGGGGGGCTGCTCTCCCAGGGGTGGGCTGGCAGCAACCCCCTAGTGCTGAGCATCCTCCCTCCTTTCCCTTCTGGCCATCGTCACCTGAACAGTGGCAGCTGCTCTTGGTGGGGGCCGGAAGGTGCTGCGTGCCCCAGACTGGATGGTGGGGACCTGGCCTGGGCATGCTGGGGCTGGCAGCCCCCCACTCTGAGCACTGGGGTGGGGCATGCACCCTCCTTTGCCCTCCTTTGCCTTCCCAGCCTGCCCTGCCTTGCCTGCACCCCAGCTGAGGCCCCCCCTTCTCCTGCAGTCCCTCCTACCCAAAACTCTGGTCTGCTGGCTGTTTCGAATACGCCACGTCCTCCTCCCGCCATGCCTTGTCCCCCTTTGCCTTGAGCCTGCGCCCTCTGGAGTGGCTGTCCCCATCTGTCCCCGACACGCGTGCATGTCTGTGTGTCCTTGCAGGCCTGCTGCTGCGCTGCGGAGGGGGACAATGGCCTCTCCTTGCTTGCTCACCTGCGATTCTGGGGGGGTTGTTTTACTGGCTCTGCTATTTTTTTTGGCAGGACTTTCTACCAGTTTGAGACGGCGTGGGATAGCTCCATGCACAATTCATTGCTCCTCAACCGTGTCACCCCGTACCGGGAGAAAATCTACATCACCCTTTCTGCCTACATCGAGGCAAGGACCTTAGTCAGGGCCATTATAATGCCAGCAAAGTCTGGTATTTCCCCACTGTTGGGGTGCAGCCAGTGTGAACCCCTCCTTAGCTGGCACCAATGCTAACAGGGTGCAGGATTCAACCTGGTGCTTGGGGGCCCTGCGGGATCCTGGGAGTGGGAACCGCTGGGCACCAGGGGTGGGAGAGACCTGCTGGGCTGCCAAGCCGCAGGCACTCTGATGCCTCCCCCCCTGCCCTGCTGCAGATGGAGAACTGCACTCAGCCCGCCGTCATCACCAAAGACTTCTGCATGGTTTTCTACTCCCGGGACGCCAAGCTTCCTGCCTCCCGCTCCATCCGCAACCTTTTTGGCAGTGGCAGCCTGCGGGCTTCTGAGAGGTACAGGGATACTCCTGCCTTTCGGGGGAAGGAGAGGATTTGGACTCGGGGATTTGAGCCCTCCTGGGGTATCCCAGCAGCCTGGGCGAAATAACTGGGGCATGGGGATGATCCAGAGCCGGTAACACCTCATCTCCCTTTGCTTGCAGCAACCGCGTGACAGGAGTCTACGAGCTCAGCCTCTGCCGCGTGGCTGATGCTGGCAGCCCAGGTGGGTGCTGTGCCTCTGCCCGGGTGTTCACTGTGAGGCCAGGAGGCACAGCATGGTGGTCAGGGTCGGGGTTGTGTGTCTGTCCCCCCAGCTGTGCATCTGTCCCCGCAGGCATGCAGAGACGCCGCCGGCGCGTGCTGGACACCTCCGTAGCCTACGTGAGGGGAGAGGAGAACCTGGCTGGCTGGCGGCCCCGCAGCGACAGCCTCATCCTTGACCATCAGTGGGAGCTGGAGAAACTCAGCCTCCTGCAAGAAGTAAGAGTCTGGGCTAGAGACGGATGGAGAATGTGCAATTTGCAGCTCAGCCCCTCGCCCTGCCAGTGCCAGTGGGATTCCCAACCCGGGGAGGTCTCAGCCCTCCCGGTCGTGGGAGGAGGCAGGAGTGGGGTTGTGCCACCCGTGCTTTCCTGTGCATTGCTGCTAGCCAGCTCCCAGCAGACCCGAAGCTAATGTTGTTAATGTGGATGTTGTCTACCTGGACTTTAGTAAGGCCTTTGACGCCATTTCCCACAGCATTCTCCTGGAGAAACTGCCTGCTTATGGCTTGGACAGGTGTACTCTTTGCTGGGTAAAAAACTGGATGGATGGCCGGGCCCAAAGAGTTGTGGTGAATGGAGTTAAATCCAGTTGGCGGCCGGTTACAAGTGGTGTTCCCCAGGGCTCACTACTTGGGGCCAGTTCTGTTTAATATCTTTATCAATGATCTGGATGAGGGGATCGAGGGCACCCTCAGTAAGTTTGCAGATGACACCAAGTTGGGTGGGAGTGTTGATCTGCCTGAAGGTAGGAAGGCCCTACAGAGGGATCTGGACAGGCTGGATCAATGGGCCAAGGCCAATTGTATGAGGTTCAACAAGGCTAAGTGCCGGGTCCTGCACTTCAGTCACAACAACCCCATGCAACGCTACAGGCTTGGGGAAGAGTGGCTGGAGAGCTGTCTGGCGGAAAAGGACCTGGGGGTGTTGGTTGGCAGATGGCTGAATATGAGCCAGCAGTGTGCTCAGGTGGCCAAGAAGGCCAATAGCACCCTGGCTTGCATCAGGAATACTGTGGCCAGCAGGACTGGGGAAGCGATCGTCCCCCTGTACTTGGCACTGGTGAGGCCACACCTCGAGTACTGTGTTCAGTTTTGGGCCCCTCACTACAAGAAGGACATTGAGGTGCTGGAGCGTGTCCAGAGAAGGGCAATGAGGCTGGTGAAGGGTCTAGAGCTTATGAGAAGCGGCTGAGAGAACTGGGGTTGTTTACTCTGGAGAAAAGGAGGCTGAGGGGAGACCTTATTGCTCTGTACAACTACCTGAAAGGAGGTTGTAGTGAGGTGGGGGGTCAGTCTCTTCTCCCCAGTAACGAGCGATAGAACAAGAGGAAATGGCCTCAAGTTGCGCCGGGGAGGTTTAGGTTGGATATTAGGAAAACTTCTTCACCGAAAGGGTTGTCAAGCATTGGAACAGACTGCCCAGGGAAGTGGTTGAATCCCGATCCCTGGAGGTATTTAAAAGACGGGTAGATGTGGTGCTTAGGGACATGGTTTAGTGGTGGACTTGGCAGGGCTAGGTTAACGGTTGGACTTGATGATCTTAAAGGTCTTTTCCAACCTAAACAATTCTATGATTCTATGATGAGCAGATGGGGTTAACGGGGCCTGGGAAGCATGGTCCCTGAAAGGATGCCTGTGGGGGGAAGGGGCCATCCCTGAGCCTGGCTGCCTGTACCCAGGTGGAGAAGACAAGGCATTACCTGCTCCTGCGTGAGAAGCTGGAGACGACCCAGCGCCTGGGCCTGGAGACCCTGTCCCCCTGCTCCAGTGAGGACTCCGAGTCCCGAAGCACCTCCTGTGTCTCCTCCCCACTCTCTGCTGATGGGGCCCCTGAGGGCCGCACCTCTCCCCTCGAGACCCCCAGTGAGAGGCAAAAGGAGCTGGCCGTGAAGGTACCATCCTGCAGCATCCCCAGCTTGTGGGGATGAAGCTGGGAAGGGGGTCCCACAGGGTGGCAGGGGGTTGCAGCAGGAGAAAGCCCAAGAGGAGCTGGAGGAGGAGGGTGGAGGAAGTGCCTCCTGCCCCACTGTCCTCCTCCTCTCTCTGCAGTGCTTGCGCCTGCTCACGCACACCTTCAACAGGGAGTACAGCCACAGCCATGTCTGCGTTAGCGCCAGTGAGAGCAAGGTACTGCTGCTGCCTGAGGCTCCGTCAGGCTGGTGGGGGCCGGGAGGGATGCATGGCCCAGGGGGACTGGCTGGGTGGGGCCCAGATGGCCACCATAGCGTGAGTGGTCCCTGCTCCAGGATCCCTGCTCCCTCTGCTCACCCTGGTGTTCCCGGAGCTGCTGGCTCTGGGGACTGTGCCAGGAGAGGACCCCGCCGGCCGGAGGTCTTGCCTCTCCCCATATGAGCAGGCGCCTGGTCCTTTGCCTGTGCCCGGCTTCAGACAGAAACTCAAGTCCACGCCTCCACTCCTCCACAGCTGTCCGAAATGTCTGTGACCCTGATGAGAGACCCCTCCATGCCAGCTCTTGGGGTCACCACTCTCACCCCCTCCTCGACCTGCCCATCACTGGTGGAAGGACGCTACAACGCCATGGAGGTCAGGTAGGAAGGTGGCTGGAAGATTCAGGTGATGCCCCAGCGTCCCCCTAGCAGGGCAGCTGTACCACTGGGATGCAGTCCTGGTCGATGGGTGTTCCCCAGCCATCACTCCTCCTCCACCCCGGCCTCTCCTCCCTCCCCAGACCTCCCCAGATCTCCTCCAGGGCAGAGAGCCCTGACCTGGAGCCTGTGGTAGAAAGAGAGCAGAAGAAGTCCCCGTCCCGCCGGCCTGAGGAGGAGAAGGAGCCCCAGCGTTTGCTGGTGCCTGACATCCAGGAGATCCGGGTCAGGTAGGAGTGGCTGGGGCAGCCAGTGAGGGGAGTGCCTTGGGGCTGGGGGGGACCGTGCCCTACCATTGCCATCTCCTCGTGGTCTGTGTCCCACCCTGACCTTGGTACCTTCTGCAGTCCCATCGTCTCCAAAAAGGGCTACTTGCACTTTCTGGAGCCCCACACCAATGGGTGGGTGAAGCGCTTTGTGGTGGTCCGGCGCCCATACGTCTACATCTACAACTCGGACAAGGATGCGGTTGAGAGGGCCATACTCAACCTCTCCAAGGCCCAGGTGGAGTACAGTGAGGACCAACAGGCCATGCTCAAGGTAGGGCGCTGGGAGCCAGCCCCACTCCGTGCACCCCCTCGGGCAAGGGACTCAGCCCCGGCTCTTCCCCGGCAGACGCCGAACACGTTTGCGGTGTGCACGGAGCACCGGGGCATCCTGCTGCAGGCAAGCAGTGACAAGGACATGCACGACTGGCTCTACGCCTTCAACCCCCTCCTGGCTGGGTCCATAAGGTACCAGGGGCAGCTGGGGGAAGGGGGTTGCAGGGAAGCTGTTGCGGGGGGGACCTGCGGGCAGCCAGTGTGCTCCCTCCCCTGCTCCCCGTGTTGTCCCTACTGCAGCACCCTGGGCCAGGCGTGGGGAGCACCTCCTGTGGGGAGCACCTCCTGCGCAGAGCTGTGCCTGGACAGGCTCTCAGCTGGTAAAACATGGACCTTATTAATCTTGATTTCAGCTCCTCCCCATTTAAATGCTTCAATCTAGGGCCAGATCCCAGCTGGTACAGAGGCATTGTTGTGCTGAGTTCAAAGCAACATCCATGCCTGGCAGTAGGGACACTGGCCCTTCACTGTTCTTGAGAGCATCTCACAGTCCTGGAGAGCATCTCATGAAGTTCTTGAGAGCACCTCAAGTGGCATGACTAGGGGAATAGGAGTAAATGCACAGAAATTTGTGTGCTCTGGCTAAAGAGACATTAATCCCATGTCCCTCCAGCTCTGCCTGGATTCAAGCACCAGCCTGGAGCCAGGACACTGAACCCAAGGGACCACACCTCTCCTTGTCCACATCTCTTGACACGTTTTGTCCCTTGTTTTCCAAATCAGATCCAAGCTGTCCAGAAGAAGAACAGCCCAGATGAGAATCTAACCTGAAAAACACCCTCCACCTCATCCATCTGCGAACAGGATCAAGATAGCTGATTCTGTCTCAAGACTCCCCATGTTAACGTCTGATCTCTCACACCATCTGCTGCCCCAGCTGTCTGCTCCATGGAAGGATTTGTCTTGATTCACACCTTCACGGGGGAAACTCACTTCCGTTCATAGCTGCAAAAGCCTGGACCTGCCTGGGCAGGATTTCTCGTGCGTGTGCCATCTTCTGCCCGTCCCCCCATGGGTGACCTTCATGTCACACCATCTGTAATGCTCCAGAAAGGTCCCTGTCGGAGGGGAGGGAGCGAGGAGGGCAGTTTCAGCTAAAAGCTGGTCTTTGATCTACAGAGGTGGGAGTGCAGTAAAGCTTGGAGGTGGGAGAGCAGGAGGAATTGCCTCCACATGAAAGGAAAGTGGTAGTTTAGGTATGGGGATTTCCTAGTTTATTGATAGTTTCTGCAAGAGACGGCAGGGTAAGATCAGGTGTTGGTAGTTTAAGATGATATTTATAAAGTATTTATTTCTGTTTACATCACAAAAATCCCATAAGTTGGGTCCTAGCCCCTGGACAATGCCTCCCCCGGGCAGGGGAGAGCCTTGGCGGTGGGCCAGGGTCCCGGAGATGCCTTCCCCGGGATATCCCTGGCATGTGCCTGGTGGTGGCAGAGCTCTTGCCCTTGCTCCCTGCCCTTCCCCAGCCCTCTGCTTTACCCCCCCCCCGGAGCTTAAACTACTTCTCCCCTGATCAGTGGCTGGACAGCCCACCATGTCTTCCCAAAGGAGGCAATTCCTACCTGCCCCATCTACCTCTGGAAGGGGGGAGCCCGCCATCTCAGCTGTCTGAGGCACCTGTGCCCACGTGGATGGGTCACCTCGCTTCAGAGCTTGGTCCTGATGGAGGGAAAAGGAGGGCTTTGGGGACGGCTATGCCTGTCACCTCATGTGGGGCTGTCCTTCCCAACCAAAAAACACGTGGGCCACCTCCACTATCCCGGCCTGGGAGCCCCAGGGGGCTTGTCCAAGGGGATTCCCCCCCTCTTAGGGCAGGACACCAAGGGTCCCATCCCTGTGGGGAGTGTGGAGGTTCAGGTGGCCGTTTCCAAAGCCAGATGGGAAAGTTCTCCAGGAGCTGGGGCTAGGAACGACCATCCCAATCCACAGGATCCTCATCGCCTTTTCCCTTTCCCATCCCTTCTCCCAGCAGGACAACAGGCTCGAAGCAGGTCAGAGGGGCAGGGGAGAGGCTGGTGTGGGGGTGTCAGGGTGGGGATGGGGCTTCTTTTTACTGTTGTAGCTGGTGTTCTCTCACTCCTCTTCCCCCACTGCAGAAGCGAGTGCCCACCTCCTTCCCACCCTGCCTCCGCTGGCACATTAATCCAGGGGGCTTCCTGTGGTGGAGGTGGCTTTGCCAAAAAGACCTTCTCCAGCCATCACTGCTTCCCACCTTCCCTAGCAGCAGCTCTCCCTCTCCTCCTTCTCTCGTATCTCACTGATGGGGGGATGCTTTTGTTTGGGGCTTCCCAAGCAGCCGGTGGCATCTGGCACAGCTCCAGGCGGGAAGGCGAGCATCTTCCTCCACACATCTCCTGGGCAACCCCCCAGCTTTGCTGTCATGCCTTCTCGGCTGACCTTCCCTTGCACAGCACGGCTGCGCCTTGGCTCTGCCGCACCTCCCCACGCTGTCTGTGGTGTGTGTGTGTGTGCCTGTGTGTGTGTGTTGGATGTGGTGCCGTCTTCTTGTTACACTCATGTCATGGGGGGCACGGACAGGTAGGGACATGGCAGGTGGGCAGAAGCTTGCAGGGACCCCCTTGCTGCATGTCAGGCGCTGTTCAGCTTGGGTTTCAGGTCACAGAAAGGCTTCTGGGATCCTTCCTGAGCCCCTGCCAGTTCTGCCCAGCCTCACTGCAGCTCCTTGGGTGTCTCACCCCATCGCTCTGGCCTGAAGCCGTGGCAGGGCTGCTCCTCCCAGTCCTGCTCTCTCGGCAGGCAGCAGATTGCCCACCCAGGACAAGCTCCCCATCAAACTGGTTTTTTTTCCCCCATGTAATTCATTTTAGAGACCTGGAGGCCAACTCATGCCCTTTATGGAGGGAGAGGTGCCTGCTCGGGGGTATGGAAGGGCAGAGCTGAGGCCAGGGTGAAGCAGGGGCCCAGGCTGCGACATCCTGGCTCCCGTGTTCTGGGAAAGGACTAGTTGGTATCATCCCAAATTTCAATGTAAGGGGCTAGGGGTGGAAACACTGGGTGCCCCAGGGCAGAAGGGAGGCTCTTTCAGGGCAGAGGCAGCTTCTGGCAGAGACAGGACCTGTGTCTGCCAGGGACCAGACACAGGTTCACTGGCATGGCTGGGTGGTGCTGCCCATGCCACAGGTGAGGCGTGGCTACAGGATGGGTGTCCTCCAGCCGGAGCCGAAGCATGTCTGAGGCCAGCAAACCTGCAGAGCAGCCAGCTCGGCTGGGGGCTGCTGTGCTTGGGGCTACCTTTGCCATCTTACCGGCTCCACTCTCGCTAGCACTGTGCGCTCCCCTGGTCAGGCCCCTGTCCACCCATCCCCTCTACCACCTCAGCCCCCCCAGGACAAGGAACGCAAACCCGAGGTGTAGGCACAACTGTGAGCCCCATCAGAAGGGAAATTTCACAGGGGAACGGTGGTGTGGAGGGTGGGCAAGCACCGGCAGGCAGCCGGGGCCCTGCCGAGGAGGGAGGCTGCCCTTCATGCCCTCTGGTTCCTGCTGGTGATGGCGGCATCCCGGGCCCTCTGTGCTCTGTGCCCGGGGGTTGGCACCTCGGGTCCTGGCCGTCCACACGCACGTCAGGCTTGTTCGGTTCTGAAATAAATGTGGCATTTAACGCAAACGCCCCCATGCCGCTGAACTCTCCTTCCTGGGGCGGGTGGGCAGGGCGGGCGTGTCCAGGCCGGCAGCGGGGAGGCCCACAGCGGCCCGGGTCTGCGGACAAGGGGGCCGTGCCGCTGTAGGGCCCGCTGGGTAGGCCGCACCGGGCACCGGCCCTGGGCTGCGCACAGGCGAGCTGCCCTGCAGCGCGGCCGCCCGGGCGCACCGGGCACCGACACCGTACTGGCGCCACCAGGGGGCGCCGCGCGCCCTTCCCGCCCCGCCGGGCACGCAGTGGGCGCCCTCCCACCCCCGCCAGCGATTGGTAGGCACAGGAAGACGGTGCTGGGCACACCCCTCCCACCCCCGCCGCGGGATTGGTCAGACTGGCGGACTGATTGGCAGGGCCGCCCCACCTTCCGATTGGCGGAAACGGCGCCGCGCTGCCTCCCGGCGGCCGTGTTTGACGGGGCCGCCCCGCCTCCCGCCACGCCTCCCGCCACGGGGGATTGACAGGCTCCTCGCAGGGCGGGGCCAGCGGCGGCCTTCCGCTCCCGCCCTGCCGCCGCCGGGCCGCGCGCCTACTTCCGCCCCGTCCGCGGCCGCTGATTGGCCTGGGGGGGAGATTGGCAGCCCGGGGGGGCGGGTTAGCGCCTGGGCAGGAGGGAGCGGCTTCGGCGGCGGCGCTGCCGGCGCGGTGGCGGGATGGATTTGTTCGGGGACCTCCCGGAGCCTGGCTCCTCGGCGGCGGGTGAGGGGGCCTCGACCCCTGGGGCGGGCCCCTAACCCCCGTCCTGCTCTGCTCTGCCCTGCCCTCCCCCTGCGTGGCCCCGGGGCGGGGCCTCGCTCAGGCCGGGCCTGGCAGGCCGCGGGGCCGGTGGCGAGCGGTGCTGGTCCCTGCTGGGCCTGCTTCAGAGGGGCCGTGGGCAGCGAGCCTCTCCGGGGCGGCGGCGGCAGCGGCAGCGGCAGCGGAGGGCCCACAGCGCCTGAGGGACGGGGCGGGGGTTTTGAGGGGGCGGTTGTAGGAGGGGGTGGCTTAAAAATCGCTGGAGAAATTACAAGGTTTGGGGTTTTTTTTGTGCTTTTTTCCTGGGACTTTTTCAGGTGCAGAGTGGTATCTGTGCGGTTTAGGCCATGCTGGAGCCTTTCCCCTCTCTGTGCTGCTGCAGGTCGTGGGTCTGTGGAGAGCTGCAATGGTGTTACCTGAAATAATTTGGTGCCGTCTGGGCCCCTCTCATCCTATAACATCTTGATGGGGCTGCTGAGGGATGTTAATGCAAGTTGAGTGGATTCTTAGCAAAATAAAAAAAAGAAAGAGCTGTTTTCAAGATAAAAGTTCACATTATCCCCAGGCAGGTGGTTGTTTTGCTAGTGTAGGAGCTGCCTAAATTAGAGATGGAAGAAAGGTAGTCCAGGCTCTCCTCTGTTACCCCACCTGTGCTTACCTGGGGGACAGTGTTTCCAGAAACCAACCCCTGGGTGCCTGTAACAGGTCCTGACTCTGCCCTGGTGTCTTACAGGGAAGGAAGCCCAGAAAGGGCCTCTGCTTTTCGATGATCTCCCATCAGCCAGCAGTGCTGACTCAGGTATGGGTACTCCATTCCTGCCATTAGTTTGGCTTCCTGTGTTTTATCAGTATCTCTTGAGATTAAACTTGTGTAAACCCTTTTCTTTGTTAGAATAAAGACAGTCAAGTTATCAGCACCAGTGTGCAGAGCAGCTGCTTTCCTCTTGTGTTTTTTTTGGATAACCAGAATGTTTTAGATGTTCCACATATGTTCCATAATATGTTCCATGTAAATACTCCCTGAAACAAATGTAAGGCCTGAGTTTGCCCCCACCATCCAGTAACAGAAGTTGAAATTTGGCTCACTTTGGTAAACTGGCATTTTATAATTTCCGCACCTGAGGACAGGTGTACACAGAGCATTATTCCCTCAAAGGGACAAAAGTATTTAGTTCTTCTTGCCTTTTTCTTGTGATTTAGGAAAAGGAGGCTCTTTACTCTTCGATGATCTTCCGCCAGCCAGCAGTGGTGACACAGGTAAAGAGCTGTGTTGGCTCACCAAACCTCTGCTGACCTGCCGTTCTCAGGAGGACCTACTGATGTAGCCTGTTGTGTTGGACACATGGCAAGTTAAGCTGGTGCCCGGGTTGGCTGACACTGGTCGTGGTGATCTGTTTGTGCCCTGATTGTTTATATTGGGATTCTGACTCTTTAAACTTAGGTCTGTTCCCAGAAGTACATCCCTTAGATGTCTTTTGAGGACCTCCATCATCTGTGCCTGAAAGCTCCCTGCTTTGAGAGTGAAAGTATGTGTGTGCTTGCTAAGAGCAAAGGCAGTGCTGGCTTGGTGCTGCCACTGCCCTCGCTTCTGTTGCTTTTCTGCTGTGGGCACAGACTGCCTTCTTGTTCCTAGCTGTAAATGTCTTCAAAACCAGACTGCTGGTCTGGCAGGGCTTTCTGCATGCAGCCAAGTGTTTGCTAGCACCTGGGAGGAGGTGAGATAATTCACTATACTATATGAGCATAAATCTCCAGAAGAAGGTGGCTAGGGTTCTGATGTCATGGGGATCATATTCTGCTTGCTAGCTTTATGTTGAAACCTGTTTTCTGAAACCCCTAACAAATATGCGCATTCAGAGTAATAAAATACATTTCTTTGCATTGTTGTGGACACAGTTTGTAGGCACAAATAATAATATCATAGAATCATAGAAAACCGGGTTGGAAGGGACCTCAAGGATCATCTGGTCCAACCTTTCTAGGCAAGAGCCCAGTCTGGATGAGATAGCCCAGCACCCTGTGCAGCTGAGTCTTAAAAGTGTTTAGCGTAGCAGAGTCAACCACTTTCCTGGGGGGATTATTCCAATGGTTGACTGTTATCATTGTGAGAAATTTTCCTCTTGTGTCCGATTGGAATCTCCCTGGGTGTAACTTGTACCCGTTACCCCTTCTCCTCACCATGTGACTCCTTATAAAAAGGGAGTCTCCATCTTTTTTGTAGCTCCCCTTTAAGTACTGGTACATGGTGGTGAGATGTCCTCTAAGCCTCCTTTTCTCAAGGCTGAACAAACCCAGCTCTCTCAGCCTGTCCTCATACGGCAGGCTTCCCAGACCCTTGATCATCTTCATGGCCCTTCTCTGGACCCCCTCCAGCCTGTCCACATCTATTTTGTATAGCAGGGACCAGACTGTACACAGTATTCCAGGTGTGGCCTGACAAGCACTGAGTAGAGTGGGATAATGACTTGTTTATCTCTGCTGGTGATGCCCTTTTTGATGCAACCCAGCATCCTATTGGCCTTCTTGGCCACAGCAGCACACTGTTCACTCATGTTGAGCTTTCTGTCCACCAGAACCCCCAGGTCCCTTTCCACAGAGAAGGATTCCAACCCGAAACATTAACTTCCTAAGCAGTTAACTGCAAAAAAAGCTGGTAGCTAAGAAACAAACTGTGGGTTGGTGAGGAGAATCAGCAGCCTGCCAGTCAAACACAACTGTGCTGTGCCTGAGGTGGGGTAACACAATGTAAAGTGATCAAATTGGTGCTCGCTGATTTAGACAATGATGTGTGCCATGGGTTGTATGTGCTGAGTGAAGTTGTGTGTGCGCGTTCATGGGTCAGTATGTTTTGTTCAGTAATATCTGGTTACTTAATACTGTGTGAGTGTGCGAGCCTGTGCTTCTGAGAGTGCTTCGGTATAAAAGGAATTGCTGCTGAATTTATGCAAGTAAAACAGCTGGAAGACTTCAGCTGCCTGCATTTTTGCTTTCTTTCAGCCTCCAGTGCTACTGAGCAGGTCTCATCAGCAGGGAGCCATGGGAAAGGGGAGAAGAGAAAGTCCTTGGAGGAGGAAGAGAAGAATGGCAGGGAAGAACTTGTGGAAAAGAAAGTTTGTAAAGGTTTTCAGACAGTTTGAAAACAAATGTACTCGATTTGTACTTTTGGCATTGGGCTGAGTAAGTCCAGACCAAAGCTAAGCTTTGGTTCTTCAGTCTGCTTGCATTTTTCAGCCTCTCATAGGGAACAAAGTGCTGTGGCAGTCTGTGGAAGCCCCTCAAGCTCCCTGGCACTCTCTGCCTCCCTCCCCTGGGCCTTCTTACCGGCCCTGCTGAAGTGGCAGAAGCTGAGCAACAAGCACCTCAGCATTTGCAGGATAAGTTACTCTGCTGCCAAGAGGGGGATTGGTTGTGAAACCTCTGGAAGGCTAGAGTCACACCAGCTTCTTTTGCCACATCCACAGATCTCTCCACTGGGTGGCTGCTAAGAAAGCCAGAGAGAGACTTGCTGTTACATATAGGGCTTTTGACTTCAGTGCGGGTGTCCACGTGTTAGGTTGCAGCTTTGGGAATAAGATGTGTTCAGGGGTACAAAGGAAAGGACATGTTCTGGAAACAGCAGACCCTGATTTCCTGTCCTTAGCACCCTCTTTAAAGGTGTGTTTTGTTTAATCTACAGGTTCAGTGCCACATGCTCCCCCTGCCCCCTGCCCATTTTTGGTAAGAGCCCTGTCTGATGCCCAGCAGTCCTGCTTGGCTACAGCTGCCTGCCAAAATGGGGGCAAGTGGCTTTTATAGCTGCTGACCTTCAGGGCACTTAAAAACCCATGTTACAAAATAAATACATCCTGTTCAGCAGAAGGTGTCAGATGTTTTGTTGCAGGATGAGGGCTGTACTTCACTGCAGTGCCAGGATAGGGTTCTGAAAGCTGAAAAGTGGTTGTTGACTTACTGGTTTTTAGCCTTAGCTGAGGAGGCGGAGGAATTTGATTTGTGTGCGTGTGTCTGCTTTGTTCCCCTTTAGGGTCAGTGGGCATTCTTGGATTGAAGGGTTATGTGGCAGAGAGGAAAGGTGAAAGAGAAGACATGCAGGATGCACACGTCATCTTAAACAATATCACCGAGGAATGCCAGCCTCTGCCCTCCCAAATGTAAGTGGGCACCAACTGCCAGAATAAAGCTGTGGATGGAAGCCATCACAGGGGTGAAGAAGCTCCAGCTTGCTTCAGCTAAGCCCATGATATGATCCTTTTTGGTTTGACTTGACTACACCTGTGTCACGGTGTGTCGTTTGGGCTTGTTATTGGGGGACTTAGGTTGAATTGTTAGCTGTGTTCCTGAGCAAATCACAAGACTATTTTATATACAAATACCTCCCTTTGAGTGATGCTCAGTGAATTCGGTCACTGACTTCACAAGGATTGTGCGGGCTTGGTAACTCTGGATATTGAGCCTCTGTTACCCAAATGTAAGTGTGGATGTTTAGAGACCCTCAGTTTAGTTACAAATAATCAGGTCTTGCCTTGGGGATTTTACAGTGTGTAAAACCTTAACTGTAGCAATGGAGAACACTTGAAGAAAAGAAAACAGATGTCAGAACTCTCTCATTTGAAAAGTTTAAATTTCTTAGCAAATTAATACATATAAGTATGTGTAGGGGGAGTGTGTATATTTAAAGGAATACTCTCAAGCATCATCCTGATACTGGATTTAGCTTCTGAACCAATATTGTCCCGAGAGCTTTATGTGCTGAGGGATCTGAGTTTCTTGTCTGTAGCATGGTTTCAACAAGTTTAGGCATGGAAAGAACTGTAGGATTGGTTAGACTGATGTCTGTGTAGTGCTGGGGAGTTGTAGTGCCCTTGAGGTGAAATGTTCAGCTGATTTTATGCCAAGTTGTGGTCTATAAACTCTTCTGCCCTTCATTTTCTTGAGGGGTGGAAAATTACAAGAAAGTTCTCAGCTCAGTGCTTGCACAGTAAACTGTGTAAATGCTTGAATGTCTGAGCTTAGAGACTTGCTACCTTTGTGCCTTGGAGTGCAGTATTTATTCAGTCTGTCCAACACAGGGCAGGGTGTTATGGAGATGAATGTACTTGATCCCACCATCTGGCTAACGGCCTTTCTTAGCCCCTTTCTGCTACTCTTTTTTTTTTTTTTTTTTTTTTTTCTTTCCCTCACAGCACACGTGTCTCGTACTTCGCTGTTTTTGATGGCCACGGGGGAGTCCGAGCCTCAAAATTTGCAGCACAGAATCTGCACCAAAACCTGATTAAGAAATTTCCTAAAGGTGAGAGGAGTGGAATAAGGGCTGTAGGACAACCATCGCCTTTTCTGCCTTGACATTATGGCAATGGATAGGGACACTGATTTGTTTGCGTATAGTTCTACAGTTCCCATCCACTGTTTCCAGTGGGCTTGTGAGACTGTGCTTCCCCCCTGGGGAAGAGAGCTGGAAGTCTTTTTGGCACAAGGGTACAAGTAGCCAGTTGTGAACCACTAAGCAAGTGTGAGATGCGCTGTTGCCAGTTTTGGCAGTGCCTCTTCAAGTGTGAAAATACGTCCGTGGGGGAGAGGGGTATGTCATAAATTCTCCATACATGCTACTGCGCAGATTTTTGATAGTGTGAGCCCAGAATGTGCCTTAGCTCCTCTGCACAGGGTCTGAGAGATGCACTGCCTGATTGAATGTTGGATGAGCGAAGGGAGGGACTGGGATAGGTCAGATACATTTTAGCTGGAGCTTAGTTCCTGTTTTCCCTGTCTGACAGGTGAGGTAGTCAGCGTGGAGAAAACTGTGAAGAGATGCCTTTTGGACACCTTCAAACACACAGATGAAGAGTTTCTAAAGCAGGCATCCAGCCAGTAAGTGTAAATGCTTCCCATACGTTTGTATTTCTTAGCTTGCATCTCGCAGGCCTTAGTTCTGAGCAGGGCAGAGGAAACCTTGAGTCGTGTCTATGCTTTGGTGAAACACCATACAGCTTAGCTGTGCCCAGCTGTAACTGCCAGCTGAGTGCCTGCTGGAGCTAGATCATGGCATGTTCTGGTCTTACTCTGTGGTAAGTGGTCTGTAGGACTCCTTAGTACATGTTTATGGTAAAGGAAGGAACCAAAACATGACCAAGAATGCACCTCTGTCCTTACCAAGGCACCTTGTTGGCCTTCTTTTTAAAGACTTACCATGTTGCTGAAGTGACTTAGTCCATACTGCCTGAGATGGGATCTCTGTCTTGATGGCATCAAAGTGTGTCAGGAGGGTATCTGTAGAGCAGTACTTTGGAGGCTGCTGTGTGCAGCTTTCTTTAGAGCTGCATTCTTGTTAGTGAGTATGTGCTTGCCAGGCTGGAGCACATCTCTGAGATTGTTTTTAATGCTCTGTGTTGAAAGACTGAACTCTTTCAATGTAAGTTTAAATCTTGATTTCTTAAGCTCTTTTGAAAACAGATGTTGATGAAGAATGCCCTCATCTTAAGCTTGTTTCTAACAGGTTACTTTAAAACAAAGCTGGAAAGCACAGCAGCTACTTTCTGTGGGATAAATGCCAGCCTGTCTCCCAGCTGGGTTTTGAGAGCAAGCACCCGTACCTTTTCTCAGTCTCTGCTGAACTGACATACCAACTCTGTGGACTAGGGAAGATGTAGATTGCATTTAAAATACAGTCACTTTGTTACCAGTCCTTTACATTTTTGGGTGTGTGTGTTTTTTGGTTTGTGGTTTTTTGTTTTTTGTTTTTTTTAAATTTCATAGTGACACCTCTAACAGATGGAGAGACTGTTGATGCATCTGATTCTGAGATTCCCTGCGAACTTTGAATTTTAAGTAAATTGCAAACTGGCTCAGTCTCTTAAGTCTAATCAGGTCAACAAGTTTGACCAGCCAAAAGGAAAAAGCATCCTTGAGTCTGTCACAACAGCGTCATTCCCAAACCAGTCTCCATTTAATCAGAAACATGACTTATGACAAAGGCACTACAAAGGATTGCTAGTGATAGCTGTATTGATGATGAAATGAATGATCTTCATTCAGCTGCACCTTCAAAGTTAGGAAAAACTGAATGAAGTACGTCTAGAAATCAGTCTTTCAAAGCTAGTTTTGGTAAAGAGTGACACCTTAGCTGGGCTTAATTGTAGGGAGGACTAGTCTGGCAGCTGTAATGTGAGAAACACTTCTCGTTTTACCTTGAGATCTAGAGATACAAGCTTAACTACAGCAAATGGAATATCAGGAGAGTGACTGAAGTAGTGTTGCTGCTGAGGTGGGGTGGCGAGGGCTGAGGTGGGTGGGTAGGGGTACTGTGACAAAAGGAAAGGAAATGAAAGTGAAAAGGAAGGCAACTCTGCTGCAGTCCTGGCTGTGCCTTCCCTTTGCTGCAAAGAAGGAGCCTCCCGATGAGGAGTTTGGGGTGCTTGTTTGCTCACGATGCTATAGCTTCTGGGCAGCCATTGGGGCTGAGCCTGTTACAGCCACAGGTGAGCTTTTCTGGGAGCTGAGTGTGAGGAAGGGTTGGTGTGGAGAGTGTGGCTGGCAGTATTTGAACCAGTTGGGCATTGGCCATGCATTTAGAAGGCGGTACTCTGTGCAGCTGCTCTGTCCTTGTCCAGCTCGTTATTTACCACCAGCAGTTTCCCTAGCTGTTTGCAGGCAGCTGCTGGGGGCTTGTGCTAGCTGACTCCTGTGTGTTGGCACATGAAATTTCCTTGAGTCCTCCGGAGCACTGTGTGACTAACTTCTTAAACATTGTTTTCTCCCCTTAGTAATCTCATTTTTGTTCCCTTCAGGAAGCCAGCGTGGAAGGATGGCTCCACAGCTACTTGTGTCCTAGCTGTTGACAATATTCTCTACATAGCCAATCTCGGGGACAGCCGGGTAAGCAGAATGGAGAACACTGCTGGCGTCTTGATTCTTCCAAGAGCTTTATTTGCCCTGAAGGACAAGGTGTTTTTGTGGGATGCCCCAGTTGCTGTGAGCTCCCCAATGGTTCCTACAAAGCATCTTGTTTTGGGTGGGTGCAGGGTACTTCTGTGTTGTCTCCCATAGTGTAAAACAACTGCGTGTGGTAGCTCTCTCTTGGTGGTGCTAAATATCTCACAGTATCTAGAATACAATATTTCAGTTGGAAGGCACCTACAATGATCATCTAGTCCAACTGCCTGACCAATTTAGGGCCAACCAAAAGTTAAAGCATATTATTAAGGGCATTGTCCAAATGCCTCTTAAACACTGATGGGCTTGGGGCATTGACAACCTCTCTAGGAAGCCTGTTGCAGTGTTTGACCACCCTCTCGGTAAAGAAATGCTTCCTAATGTCCAGCCTGAACCTCCCCTGGCACAGCTTTCAACCATTCCCAGGCGTCCTGTCCCTGGATCCCAGGGAGAAGAGATCAGCACCTCCCTCTCCACATCGCCTCCTCAGGAAGCTGCAGAGAGCAATGAGGTCACCCCTCAGCCTCTTTTTCTCCAGACTAGACAAACCCAGACTCCTCAGCCGCTCCTCATAGGACATGCATTCCAGCCCCGTCACCAGCTTTGTTGCCCTTCTCTGGATGCATTCAAGTACCTTAACATCCTTCTTAAATAGTGGGGCCCAGAGCTGCACACAGTACTCGAGGTGAGGCTGCACCAGTGCTGAATACAGCAGGATTATCCGCTCTCTTGGCCAGCTGGTTATGCTGTTTGATGCACCTCAGGGTGCAGTTCGCCCTTTTGGCTGCCAGGGCGCACTGCTGGCTCCTGTCGAGCTTGCTGCTGACCAGCACCCCCAGATCCCTTTCTGCAGGGCTGCTCTCCAGCCACTCCTCTCCCAATTTATACTTGTGCCTGGCATTACTCCATCCCAGGCACAGAATCTGGTTAAAGTTCATGCCATTGATGACTGCCTGATGCTCCCATCTATCTAGATCCCTCTGCAAGGCCTCTTGTCCCTCCAGAGAGTCAACAGCACCTCACAGTTTGGAATTGTGAGCGAACCTGCTAATGGTGCATTCAACTCCTGCATCCAGATCACTGATAAAAACATTGAACAGCAGTGGCCCTAGGACTGAGCCCTGAGGAACACCATTGGTCACCAGCCAGATGCAGCCCCGTTCAGTACAACTTGCAGCTCTCTCTCAAGAAGTTCTTGTTGCTGCAGTTTTGTTGTTTACTCACGAGGGTGTTTTGTCAGCACAGGCGATTCTGTGTCGTTACAATGAAGAGAGTCAGAAACATGCAGCCTTAAGCCTCAGTAAAGAGCACAACCCCACCCAATACGAGGAGCGTATGCGGATACAGAAAGCTGGGGGAAATGTCAGGTAAGTGCCTAAAGGGTGTGAGTGAGCAGATCTAAACCCTGGCCCAACTTTGGGCCTGAGCACTGAGTTTCTGGAGTTTCTTGAGCCCAGCACTCATGCTAGTGAGAGCCTGAAGAGAATATGTTGCTGCCTGTGGGAGGCGCGGTGGTGCCTGAGATGTCGAAGGATTCAGTGGCTTGAGTTGGTTGATGGGGGCTGGTTTCCCAGTGGCTTATAATGGCGGCAGGGTGCTGTGCTGCAAAGGCAGGAACCCACATGAAAGCCTGGCAGTGCATGTGCGTGCTTAAGCTTGACCTGCAGAGTTGGACCTACAGAGCTGGACTTGACTGTTTAAGACGTTATCACTTGCGGCACACTGTGGCATTGAACAGAACTCACTTCCTTGCTTGCAGTATCAGCTGTCCCTCCTTGTCCTGTAAGATGAGGGGATGATTTGAGAGGACATGAGAAGCCCTCGATGTCAGTCGGTGTTGCTCCCATGGGGGTTAGCTGATGCACTGAGGTGGTCTGCAGTAGGAGGGAGGTTTCTGGAGCCAGAGCAGGATTATCTTAATGTTCCTGTGCATGTAGGTGTGTGTGGCTGTTTGGGCAGCTGTGTCTGATTTCCCTGGCTAGGTTCTCTTCCTTCTTTGAAGACTGTTTCTTGATTTAATGGCATCCTCAGAAGAGAGGACTCAGTGCAGGTGAAGTATCTTAGTGCCTGTGGAGGCAGAATGCCCCCCGGGGTGGCGAGGGGTGGGCTCAGTTCTGTCATGCTGCCATGTCTGGAGGGCCTTGGTCCCCTTATCTCCAGAGAGCACATGCTGCTGCTTATGCTTAGCACTGATCTATCTTTGCACACAGGAAAGAGATGGGCGAGTGTCTGTTAGCTCTTTTCAGAACTGGGGAAATGTCTCCCTGGCTGCCTGGGAGCCTCTCCCAGTGCTTGTAGTTCAATATTTTGGACCCAAGAGATAAGTTGCAAAGTGTGTGAGCATCAGATCTCTTCTCTGTGACATGCCTCGCTTCTTGCTTTTATCCTAAGTGGGGCTGGTTGGACTATGAGATGAATGAGCTTGTGTCTTTCCAGAGTGCACAGTAGAGCCTTCTGGGGGAGAAGATGCTCGATTGTTGGAAAGGTGGAGTGTGGAAAACTGCTTCTCTTGGGGCAGCACTCAGAAAAATTTAGCAAACAAAACTACTTCCTAAGGAGGATTGTAACTCGGGTTTCACAGAACTGTTTGCTGTGATCAGTGGTTAGTAAAGACCAAGCAATCAGGAGAAAGTGCTGCGGTTCTTGCTCCTTGGAACTGCCCCGACTTGAGCCAGTCTATAGGGGTTGGTGTCCTGATAGGCAGAGGACAGGAGGAGCTGCTGGCTCTGACCTGGTCTTACCTGCTGCCACTCTGTGCTTCTATTGAAATGCAGTTTGCTAGATACCTTGCCAAAAAATAATCTGTGAATTCAAACCTCCGCCTCCGGGAGTTCAGCTCAGCACATAACTCTTACTTCCCTGGCTTGCTAGGCTAAGCAGGACTTGAGTTAGGGCAGGGAGATGGAAAACAGCCTTGAATTCTCCTGACCATGTCTTCTTCCCCCTCTCCACTTGTTTCCCAAACATGCAGAAAGGGAAGGAGACTTTGAAGGGAAGATTTGAACTTGCTGGGGAAGTGGGCCAGGATTTTTACGAGGCAGCTGAATGCACCATGAAGAGTGTCCCCATCAGGCAGTGCAGTGAGATGTGCATGTGTGGGGAGGGGTCTCAATGTTTTCTTTCTTTGTGCAGGGACGGAAGAGTCCTAGGAGTCCTAGAGGTTTCCCGCTCCATTGGGGATGGCCAGTACAAACGCTGTGGTGTTATCTCTGTGCCAGATATCAAACGCTGCCAACTCACGCACAACGACAGGTAATGTGTGCACACGCACAAGGGGGTTGGCTGCATCCTAGCAGTGCTCAGCAGAAGTAGCACAAGCTGCACAGCTCTGTATGCTCTGCAGTTAGGGCCAAGGCACGTCAGACTGATCACTCAGAATTAGAGGATGCTCTTACTGCTGACGTCTCTCTGCTCCTGTTCCTTATTGGTATAGTGGGATAATGCTGCTGCCTTACTCTGCCAAGGTACTGTGAAGGCTCCTGTTGGAGAAACTGGCCTCACAGCAGTGATAACATACACAAGCCTTAGACTTCCTTCATGCTCTAAATAAGTTCACACACCAGTGTTCAAACAGTTGGTTAAGGCTTGAATTCTTGGATCCCTATCCTGTCCAAGTGTTTCTAGCAGCCATGGTGCCCACAAATACCATTGCATTCAGCTCTGATACTTGAAGATTTGAGATACTTTTCTAACATATGATTGGCAATGACAAATTGCTGTAAGCTTTCATGTCAGTGTGGCCCTGCAGGCTCTCTGAGGTGAGAATGTAACCCAGTACTGCTGCTTTTTCTGGGATTAGAGTTCCATGTTAAGTGATCCACTGCAATGTTTCTGAAGATATTCTGAGTATCAGGCTCTGAAATGATGTCTCCAGAGACATGTGCTGCTCTGGCAGGCCGGCCACCTCTGTGGGATGGTTGTAGTTTTTCTTGTCCGGTGACTCTGGTTAGGGCTTCTCGTTAATACAATCCCCTGTGCAGGCAGGGAGTGCACAGCAGGCTGTCTCACCCATCCTCTGGTGGGGAGCTAGAAGGCAGCTCTCCCTGCCTTGGGCTTTGTATCCCCTCAACCTTCTGCAGCCTGTGGCAATACCTTGTGGCAGAGTTCTCCGATCAGAGTTATGCCTCTACTTTTGGGTTAAGCTGCTCGCTTTTCTTTTGAATATTTATATTTAAATTAAGTTATTGCATACCTCAGGAGCATGGAAATGTAAAGGATTTAAAGGGATGCACATAAGGTGTTAAGATGGCTGTATTTCTTTATTTCCTTGCATTAGCTAGTTCACAAGGGAAAATATGTGAATGAAAAAGACTCAAAGGAAAGAAGCAGTTCCTAGAGAAATAATGGAGCTCTTCAGCAGGGTGTGGCATAGGGTCTTGCCTAACGGTGCAGTATCAGTAGGACTGCCAGGATGTCCTGATCTAGGTTGTTTGCCTGGCTCTTTGGCCTGTACTTTGGATTGCCTCAGTTCTGTGAATGGTAGGTTCTGGAGCACCAGGGGACTTCTCGTGCTTCCGAGGGATTTTCAGATGAGCTTTATGGCATCTTCCCTTTGGATTGGAGTGTGGGTACTCATACTTGAAGGGTTTTTGCTGTAGCTGGGGAACGAAAGGTTCAGCCTTGGAACCTGTCTTTGCTTGATTTCCAGGTTCATTCTGATAGCGTGTGATGGCCTCTTTAAAGTTTTTACACCAGAAGAAGCTGTGAACTTCATTGTGTCCTGCCTGGAGGTGAGGAGAAGGCAGCATGGGGGCTGGGTTTGTCAGTGCAGGGGGCACGAAATGGAATGACTTTGACTTGCAGAAATGTACTTCTGCCAGGGTATCCTCCCTTATACCTGAGGTTGTCCTTATTTGTTTTGCTTCCCCATGCTTGGAAATTACAATGTGCTTGCACCGATGCACTTTGCTGGAAGCAATCAGTGTCGTCTTTCCTTGTCCGAACAGGATAAGAACATCCAGACGAGAGAAGGGAAGCTAGAAGCAGACGCTAGATATGAAGCTGCGTGTAACAGACTGGCCAACAAGGCAGTACAGCGAGGGTCGGCGGACAACGTCACGGTCATGGTGGTCCGGATAGAGCACTGAGAGATGAGGTGCAGCAGCAGGATCCCTAGCTTGTGGCAGATGTAAGGGAAGGGAGAAGTCGGTGTGCGTGCATGTGTGGCTGGGGCAGGGAGGGTCCTGCTGGATGCTCTTCAGTGTAAATAAAGTTGTGTTTTTTTTTTTTTTTTTCTAATAGTTTTAGCTCACTTGGCTAGCAGTGTTTTCTAAGTGGCTGCCGCAGTGGATCAGCCTATGCGGAAATCTCTTGTCCTGTTGACCCCCCCATGAATGTCTTGGCAAACCAAATAAATCCATTTGGCAGAGGTGCTAGCAAGAGCAGGCATCTGTGGGCATGAACTCTGCCAGCTGTTCCAAACGGTGCACTTCTGCTGTTTGTTTCTTTGAGCTTTGTATGAGGCCCTGGGAAAGTCCTGAGCTCTTAGGACTCAGTGGGAGCTCCTGGTCGGGCTGTACCATGCAGACTGTACAGTACCGCAGACCACCAGCTTGTGATGCAGTCTGGTCTGTCCTCTTAGTGCTGGGAAGGAAATCTTTTGATTCTGAAGCTGGGTTGTGAGGTTGCATGCAGCTGAGTGATACAAACGCCGCTTGCAGAGCAGCAGTGTACCTTCCCTCTGCTTGCAGAAAACATTGGGGTTTTAGCCTAACTGTTGATATGGCAAAAGTGGCTGGAATTTACTCCTGATATTTATTGGGAAAGTGTTTTCACCAAATGGACCTGCCAGGCAGCAGAGATAAGGGCAGGCTCTGTGCTTGTCTGTGTGCTATCTGAGGAGCAGGCATCTCTGGTTTTAGGTGCTTGTTGCTATTAAGTGTCTGCTATCTCATCCCGTCCCCATTCCTCTACCAGCTGTTGCTGCAGAGTTGGTATGCTGTTTTCCAGAGAAAATTTGGCTTAAGACCAAATGACAGTGTGAAAGCTAAATGGATTGGGCCACCAAAGCGCTTAAATTCCAGATGATGTAATTTTCTAGTCCTATGGGTGAGATGGTGCAGTGAGGGAGATAAGCCAGTGGGTCTGTGCAGTGGTTTCTTGCGCAACCTACTTGCTCTGCAGGAGAAACGGTGCAGTCCCAGAGAGAGGTTGGGCAGGTTGGTGTGGTGCCTGCCATTTTGTGCATAGTCCTGCACAGGGTTGTGAGGCTTCCTGGGCTCTTTTCTGCTCCCTCTGTTCCCTGGAGCTTTGTGTTTCCTGGGAGCTTTTGTTCTGGATTCTAGGCTATCTGTTTTCTTGAGCCACGCAAAAGCTATCCTGTTGTTTGGGACAGGTGGCTTGCCTGTCTTTCACCTATTTCTGCTACAGCAGAAGTCAGTTAAAGTTCATAAGCTTATGCTAATGGTTAGGCTAACTTGGCCTAGCTTGTGCTAACTCTCTGCATCTCCTGCAGAGCACTGAGGAAGGAAGCAGGCCTCTGGCGCATATTTTGAGTAGGGCTTGCCTCTGCCAGCTTGTTCTGCTCCCAGCCGTTCCTGCATACTCTGATGTAAGGTTGCACTGCAGGATGAGCTGAGAGGGAATTGCCCATGTTAGCAACACGCTCTGCTGCTTCTCTTGAAAGTCAAATTTAGAGAGCCAAGACAGAGTAGCATGGAGTTTATTCAGTCTGTGGCAAAAGAAACCCTGACGGCAGATCTCAGAAGGGCAACTCACCCTCCCTTCTCGCCTCCCTGCTTTTCACAGCTCTTGCCCTGGGGAGAGCTGTGTGCTGTGCTGAAAGAGCCGAGCCAAGCACCCGTCTCTGGTGCTCCCTCCGGGAGACCCCTCATGATTCCAGCGCAAGAGCTACTGAGAGAAGTATCAGCTTGTCCTTCTCTGTCTGTCTTCTCTCCCCCTCCCTCCTCTTACAACTCTTTCTTTCCTTCCCTTTAGAAAGTGTACTGAAAGCACAACTCCAACTAGGAACATAATAAACAATGTTATGGTACAGTTAATAACATTTTCCATAAAATGGATCGTATCATCCATTTTCCAGGGCAAAGGGGAAAAGGAAGCACTGTGGAGGAGGTTTCACCATGCTTGTGAGTAGCCAGCCAGTTAGAAAGGCAGGTTGAATCCCATCTTTAGTGGAAGTAAAAAAAAAATGTTTGCTTGTGTTTCCTGGTAGGGTGGAGTGTGCAAGAGGTTTCCTGAAAATAAACTGTCTCTGGCTTGTTGCTCAGCAGCGTCTTGCTACTGTGGGAGCTCCAGGACGACCATCCCGGGGTGGCCCATGGGGCTGACTGAGCTTCTAGCCCCCTCCCAATACCTCAATTAGCCCCCCAGTATCTCCGACTTAATCAACCCTTTCAATTTTGCGTTCAAGTGCCCTGGGCTCTTCATATCTCGCTTGCAGAGGACAGCTTACCAGCTTGGCAAGGCCTGCTCTCCAACAGTGAGTCCTTTTGTAATTTCTCAGGTGTGTTTGGTAGGAAGGGAAGGTGCTGATCTGAGCAAGACTGCCTTGGCTCACTGTCACATGTGGTGACTGCGAGGTGCTGCCTGGGCCGAGCTCCTCAGCTGGGCAGGAGCTGCAGAGGCCTCTGCCAGGATGCTGCAGCCCACCCATTCAGCTGGGGTAAAAGCATGTCTTTCCTTTCAGAGACATGTTCTCTTTGCCTTGGGGAAGAAGTCAGCATTAAAACTGCACAGCCAGAGCCCTCCCCCTGCCCCCGGATCCAAACACTCCCACCCATGAGGAGTTGCAGCAACAGCTACTTCATCAGGCTCCTTGAGGAGATGCAGCCTGTGGAGAAGGCCAGGCAGGGCCAGGAAAGCCCTCCTGAGTGAGGTCCAGTGCAAGGAGGCTGCCTCCCCTCCTGCCTATGTGTGCAGATCCCTCGGGGAAGGTGGGGCTGGCTGCAGTTTGGGCTATCTTGCGGTGTTGCTGGCACAGCTTGCCCAGTGCTACGTGCTACTAACAAATAAAACGTGTGACTCCCTTGCCCCACACCCAGCCTGCCCGGGTACCTCTCCTGCAGCCCTCGCTCAGGCACGTAGCCCTGCATTCATCCTTGGCTCAGACGGCTATCAGCGCCGAAGCAAGGAGCATATCTGTGCTGCCCATGGCCTGGGCCCTGTGCCACGGGCAGGGAATGCCTGACGTGGAAAGCTACGGGACAGGAATTGGCTTTAATCGAATGTGCAGCATTATCAGGACATTGCTCTGCTTTGAAGATTAGCTGCAAAGGACATTGGCTTCTGCCAGCAAACATTCACTGCTAATACATTGCAGGGAAGCTAAAGCAATGCAAATAATCTGTTTTGGGATGCTGAGAAGCTGGGCAGGGAAATCTGCTGAAAGCAAAAATGGAGGTGCGGGGCTTTGTCCCAGGCACCAATGCCTGGCAGAGCTGAGCCCTGCAGAGAAAGCAGCTGACTGCCGCCATTGTCAACAGTGTTTTCCAAGATAAACTTCCAGCCCTAGCCTTTAGATAAAAGTAAACTCCTTTAGCTCCTTGTCAGGCTTAGTTTTTATTATTATCGTCCTTTTGTCAAGCTTCAGATGGATCTGCAGCACAAGCAGTATTGGACCAGACTGCAGCTCCCACAGCAGCGAAAGCTCTTCCCTGGGCTTGGTGCTGAGCAGGGGAGGCGTGACAGGGGCTGGCAGAGGGAAGGGTCCAGCTGCTCCTGCGTGGTGCCCAGCACTTTTTCACACCCCCAGCAGAATGGCACTGAAATCGGAGCCGCTTTGAATGGTGAGTGGAGAGCCTGCAGCGTTGTCCACGAAAACAGAGGCATACTGCCCAGCCTGGAGGGAGAGAGGGCTTAACAGGGACACCTCCTCCAGGCACTGAGCACAGCCTGGCAGAGCAAAGGAGAGCGCTCTCCCTTGTGCGCAGCTCAGGAAGCAAGCTCCCCCTTCCTTCTGGGAAAAGGATGATGTAGAGGCCAGTAGGGCAGCCCAGCCACGGTATGTGCTGTGGTGTCCCAGCAGCCCTCAACCCTGAGTGTCCTCTGGGCTCAGAGCTGGGCTGAGAAACAGACTTGATGGCCAGCCCTAGAGCTGGGGCCGTGGGAGGCACCGTCCTCCCTGGCACAGTCCTGAGCAGAGCTGGTACCACTAACCTGCAGGTAAAGGACTCCAGAAACGGAGATGGTGAAAAGGTCACCACCACTCTCCAGCCAGGACACTGTCTCCAAGTTGCTGCAGAAGAGGGAGGATAGTGCTGGGGAGAGCATGTCCTTCCTTCCCCTGGGGATGCTGGACTCCTTCTTCCCTCCCTTGCCCAAGGTCCCTCTCCTCTCCTAGCTTTGCCCTGCCCTACCTGTTTTGCTGGCAGTGGGACTGCACGCAAATCAGCACCTGCAGACGATTTCCCCTGCATGGCTGCCCCTTCCTCCGCTGCTCTCTGCGCACTGGGACAGAGGGGAGGGTGAGAGCCATCCTGGACCTCCCTGGCGGGGCCGTGGGGGTTGCCCAAGGGCTCACCAATGTGCAGCGTGGCAGTGAAGGTGTAGTACCCTGCAATGGGGGCTGTGTACTGCCCGCTGGTCAGGTTCAGCCCCGAGCCATGGTGGAACATCCCCTCCCTCTCTGGCTGGGGATTGGGAAAGGCTTGGGTTAGAGAATGAGCACCAGGGCGGGTGCCTTCATGGGCAGGAAGATGCGGCAGGCTGGGCACTCACGATGTAGTAGAGCCGCAGGTCCTGCTGCGCTCTCTGGTTGATGGAGATGTTTTCACGTGTCCGGCAGTGGAAGGCTGCTTCCACGTGACGATGGGATCCAGCCTGTGGGTTGCCTTCAACACTTTCCTCCTCTTCCTCATGCCCTTCCCAGACCTTCCTGTGGGTCTTCACCTGCTCCTTCACCATGCCTGACCTGACAACCCCACCAGGGCTTGGCTTTAGGAAGGAATCTCGGCTTTTCCTGGTTCCCAAGATGAGACAGCACCTGGCTGTGCTGCCCAGCCCCGCTGTGCCTCCTCCCTGCTGTCCCCTGCTCCTGCCCTGGGATCCCTCTCGGCCCCCTCTGCCCGGGGACGGTGGGTACCTTTCAGCAGGAGCTGCAGCTCCCTCAGCAGCTCTTCCAGCACGGCGGGTGCCTCGCGGGAAGCGCCTGGCACACCGACTTGCAAGGCAGCCTGGGGTGATTTTCCTGCAGGTTGGCCACTGGCCGGTACCGGTGCTGTGCCAGTCCCCATCCCATCCCGTACCGTGCCCATTCTTCCCCGGGCCCGGCTGCTGCTCGCCTGCCCGGGGCTCCCGGCCAGCTGCGTCCACGCCGCCGCCCCGGGGGCCGGCCGGCCCCGGACCCCCGCGTCCCGCCTCCGCTGCCCTCTGCGCGGCTGCTCCCGAGCCCGGCGACTGCTCCCGGGCCGCCCCCAGGGAGCCGGGCCCGGCGGCGGCGGCGCGCCAGGCCCAGCTCCGCCAGCCGCATCCCGCAGCTGCCGGGAGGGCGGCCCCGGCCTCGCCTCGGGGCTTGCGAGGGCGCCGCGGGGCCCGCCCCGCTGCTGGGGCTCGGGGAGCGCCGCCGGGGGCAGCGCTGCTGCCGCGGGAGAGGCCCCGTTCTCCCCTGCGGGACGCGGGGATCCCTGTGTGTAAAGTCCTGCGCGGCCCGTGGGGAGCAGCACAGGGTGCCGGCGGCGGGGCATGCTCCCCCCCAACCCGGGGGGCTCCCCCCACGGCCCGCAGAGCTCCTCGGTGTGTGTTTAATGCTTCAAAAATAATAAAAAACCTAACACAGAACAGATTAACCACTAAACGACGCTGGCAGAGCTACGACGTCCCAGTGCTGGTGGTGGGTCCAGCTGTTGGGGAAGCATTGGGGGTGTCCTCTGCCACCAGGTACCAGCAGAGATGGGGATGGGGCAGGAGGTACTGCCCGGCTCTGTCCTGGCACCGGGAGCCACCGAGGTGCCGGCTGCTTCACCATGACTCTCCAGTCATTTCCCAGGGGCACATGCTGCGCATCCTGGGAGAGAAACCAAGATGAAGCACCCCACCGCAGGCTACTGTGCCACCCAAGCACACAAAGCACCGAAAAGCTGGTTTATCTCCTGTCATTCCGCTCCACGGGGCACTGGAGTGGGCCTGACACTTCAATGTGAGCCACCGAGGTGCTGGAGAGCTTTGGGTGTCGGGAAAGAGAGATTCCGCTGATCCTACTCGTGTTTCCCCATGCTGGATATCAATGTGATGGGGAAAAGGGCCATGGCCACCAGGCAGCAATGCCAGTCTCTGATGGGATGGGCCACACTTTGGGAGGCCTTAAAATACCCTAAAAGCTTTGGGGTTTTGGAGGGGTTTTTTTTCTTTAAAAAACCCAACAAACTAAAAGCAAGTGTTAGCCAAAGCATGTTTATAAGGAAAAGCCTTTTCCCTGCAGTGGCAGGGGGGAACACATTCCCGACACCCCAGCCAGGCTTGCAGAGGGGTTTCCATCTCCCCCTGCAGAGCTGAACTGGCAGCGGGGAGAAAGGCGAGATGGGAAGAGCGGCTGTGCAGGGTGACAGGCGATGCTGTGGGCTTTCCTACCACCTGTGGTCACCCTGGAAAGCCTCCGTCCACTTGGAGGTGTCCATGAAGACTGAGGAAGAGCTGTGGAAGAGCCAGAGGCAGGGCAGGGAGCCCTCCCGTGTCCAGAGGTCCTTGGTGCAGTCATATACCTCCATCTCCACCCGATAGTCCCCGTCCATGCCCTTCCAGTGGCCACCAGTGACGAAGAGCCGGTCGCCCAGTGGCACCATCCCACCGTTCTCATGGAGCGTGTGCAGGAGCTGCACCTGCGCGAGAAGCAAGGCAAGATGTGCAGGGACCCCCTGGGGACCTCTTGCTCCCACTGCAGAAGACATTGACCCACCCGTCGCATCCCTCTGCCCTGTCCTCTCTGTGAGGTTTGGGGGCTCCTGGGCCATGTCTTGCTTTTAGCAGCATCCCTGTGTTGTGCTTGTACAGGAGCAAGGTTGAGGGTGCTGCAGGGAGCAGGGGGGGAATGGAGGGCCGAGGGGACAGGCAGGATTTTGCTGGACTGCATAGGCAGAGCCCTGCACACCCTGCAGCAGGGTGGTGCTGGAAAAGGCGGGGGTCCTGTGGGCTTCTGCGGTGTGAACACTGCTTAAAATCAATAGCTTAGTGCAAAAGCTGTGCTCCCAGTGTGGGTGTGACAGGGGAGCAGGGAAGGAAGGATTGGGGCATCTTCAGCTCCGCAGGCGTTAATAGAGCCAAGGGATGAGTGGGCAGGAGGGAGAGAGGGTGCTGGCACCCAGGGGGGAGGGGGTGTGAGTGTATGGTTGTGGGGTGCTGTTGGGGAGGGAACAGCTGCCCCACCTCCCTGGGAGGGGGACTGCACCCGGTCCCACATCCTGCTACCTTCTGCCAGATGTTGGCCTCCGGGTTGTACACATGGACCTTCTTGGTGTTGTCCCCGATGAGGTAGATGAGCCCATGCAGGGTGGCACAGCGTGGGGCCGAGAGGTACTTGGGGATGAAGGGGGATGTGATCACACTCCACAAATCTGCAAGGAGCAGCTGTCAGCAGCACGTCCCACCCTTGGCTCTCAATGCAGCTGCCAGTGACCGAAAAAAGCATTGCTAAGCCCGTGGCTATTTAAGGGGGAGTTTGAAAGGGAGGGGACAGAGCAGCCAGGCAGGGTGGCACCTGCAGTCCTCATCCCAGACAAGGCTCTTGCATAAAAAAAAGTGGGGGGGATATTGTTTGTAGTGGTGGTGTGGGATGGGAGAGACCACCGCGGGCTGTGCAGAGGCTGCCCGAGGAGGTGGTGTTGTCACAGGTGTTTACTTTCTCCCTAAGGCGGGTGGCCTCTCCCATCCCTCTGCCCTGGGGATCCTGCTCCACTGAAGCCCAGGTCCAGGCTGTGCTGGAGGTCTGTGACTCAGGTCCGTGCTACTGGGAGCCGTGCTCCTGGCTGGCCCCCGGCCCCATGTCGCAGCCATCACCAGACCCTGTTAGCACCTGGTTGCATCCCATGGGATCATGCTTGGCGGCACAGGATGTCACCTCCCTGGGGGCCCCCCACAGTCCTGCTGCCCAGGAAGGCATTGGTTGGGGGCGCGGTGGTGGGGCCAGCTCTCACCTTGGACAGGGTTGTAGCACTGCAGGGTGAGTGCGTTGTACTTGACAGCGCAGGAGCCCACCAGGTAGAGCTTGCCCAAGCAGCTGGCTGCCGCAAAATTGCTCACATACTTGAGGGCTGGGCTGATGGCGCACCAGCTCTTGTTGTAGGGGTCGTAGCGCTCCACCTCCACTGCATCCACTGACGTCCCTGCAGGGTGGCAGGATGCTGCAGCCATCCTGCTGCTCCAGGGCACCCACGGACCCCCACCTCAGCAGCATCTGCCGGGTCTTCATGGCCTTACCCCCAATGACGTAGATCTCGCCATTGAGGACAGCGCTGGTGTGGTTTGTCCGGGCTCTCAGCATGGAAGCGATGGGCTTCCAGGTGCCATCCCTGGGGCAGAAGCGCCAGGCCTGAGTCGTTGACCATGTGTCGTTCTGGGACCCCCGGGAGCCACCTGGGGAGGAACGGGTCAGGCAGGCCACCTGCTCTGAGTGCAGCTGTCCCTGGGCATCCCTCGCTAGTGGCCAGATCCGCCCAAGACGGGAGCAAAGAGAGGGCTTTGCTCAGGGAGGAGGGTAGCCCCCCGCCCCACACCAGTGCCCCGTGCCCACATCTTTGTCCGCCATCCTCCATTCACACTCCTTGAGCACCGCCACCCCGCACAGGCAGCCCTGGCACCCACCTGTGACGTACACATCATTGTTCAGAGCCACCAGGGAAAAGCCCCATTTGTTGTAATCAGGAAAGTCAGGCAGAGCCATCCATCGCCCTGAAACCCAGCAGAGCCAAGCGATGACCCCCTCAGCCAGCGATAATGCTTTTAAGCAAGCCTTGTTTCACTCTTCCCTCCCTCCCCCCGCCCAGTGCCCCTCCTGACACCAGATTGTTTGGCAAGAGCTGGCCTTGGGGTAATTAATAATTTGAGGGTTAATTAACACATGGGGGTGGAGGGCACTGGCCCCATTCCTGCTGTGGGCACTTACTGCTTTTGGGGTTATAGAAGGCGAAGTTCCTGGGGGCAGCCGGCATCTCCAGTCCTCCATCCTCATCCTCGCTCTCCTCCAGCACGCGGCCGCCGACCACCACCAGCACCTCCTCCAGCTTCTGCGGTGGGGTTGGGGAGTTCTTCTGGGCACCAGCATTGCTCTGCCCCTGAGGGAGAAGCCAGGGCAGCACCGTCAGGCTCCAAGCTGAGCCTCCACCCCAGCTCAGGGCAGGGGGAATTGGGGCAGAGGGTACCCACTGTGGCGCAGGATTGGGCGACGAGGGCCTTGCTGGCATCTGAGTCACGGACGAGGGGCTCGGTGGCAAGCAGGTTCTGCAGGTACTGGTCGGGCAGCGAAACAAGGTGGGCCAGCTCCAGCAGCTCGGGCAGGAACTGGGCTCGGGGCCCTGGGTCATGGCGTACCCAGCGCAGCACGGCCTCAGCCAGGCTCTGTTCCTCCTGCACCTGTAGCTGATCGTTGGAGAGGTAGACAGCCAGCCTCTCCTTGGAGAGCTGGAGGAACTCCTCCTGCTGAGAGACGGCTTCAAAGTTCTCCTGCAAGAAAGACCAGGCTTTGGAGGAGACCTCGGGGCAGCCGTGGCTCTCGCCGAACTCACAGATACCTAGGCAGTTGGTGGCATCCATCTGCTGCCGGAGGTAGCGGCTGCAGACCTTCTGGATAGTGAGGAAGTGGAGCTGGCTGGAGGTCCGCATCAGCCCCTCCACATTGCCCTGGTTGATGGTGACCTTCCCTGTGTAGGCAAAGTCAAGCAGCATCTCCAGTGTGCTGGGGTCCACTTCCTTCAGCTCCACCCGCGCAGCAATGCTCTCGGCGAAGTCGCCAGAGAACATGGCGTGGAAGTAGGGGCTGCAGAGGGCCAAGATGCTGCGGTGGCAGGGGAACTCCTGCCCGCCTGCCACCAGCATCACATCTGCCAGTTTGGGGTTGGCACGCAGCTGCTGCAGCCCCTCCAGCATGCCTTGGGCGTGTGAAGGCAGGCAGAAGTCAAAGTCGTCCATGTTCCTCACCATGGCGCTGGGGATGGCTGCGGGGCCTTGCTGGTGGACAGAGCCTGAGCACCGCGTGGCAAGGAAGTCCCTGCCAGGAAAAGGCAATGACATCTCCCTCTCCCCACCTCCTCCCCGGCACGATCGCACCTTCTCAACGCCTGATTTACAGGCACCAGCAGGGGCCCGAGTAGTGCTCCCTGGAGCCCCCCACTCCCACTTCCACGCGTGTCCGTGATTTCTCCTCCCCATGCTCCGAGCTGCCCTACCGGGGCTGCCACCGATTTTTCGGGGGTGGGGCTGGTTTTGGGGATGGACCGAGCCCCGCTCCGACTCGCTCCCTCCCGCTCTCACCTGGGCTTTGCAGCCCTCTGGCCAGCCAGCCTGCCGGCAGAGAAGTGGCCACAGTCCCGGCACTGGGGCGGGACAGCCCGGTGTGACACGGGACCCATCCGGCACCGGGGGGACACACTATTTTTAGGCGGCGCCGGGTCACGGCTCCCTGCTCTTAAAGGCACCATACGGGCAGAGCTGCCCGCTGCTGCCCATCCCCGTTGCCCCGCGGCTTTGCTGCTTTTTGGAAATCATCCCTCTGCGGCCAGCCGGGCACCTCAAGCCTGGGGGAAAAGGCTCCCACGAGCATCCCCCCCCCCCATCGGTTGCTGGGGGTCCCCATGATGTCCCTCCTCCCCCCGCCTGTGTCTGCCGATGCCGAGTGTTAAATATAGGATGTTATCTCACTCCTTGGCGGCCACAAATAAATGGCGGCAGCTGCCTCGCCGCGGGGGGCTGGGGGCCAAGACACCTATCTTGGGGAGGTCGGGGGGGTCGGAGTGCCGGGGCGGTCCCCCTCTGCCCAAAAGCTTTCTCCATCGCCTCCGGAAGCCTCGGTCAGCTCGGACGGAACCGAAAAGGCGTTTATTGCAGCCCGCGGCTCCACGCAGCCCTCTGCCCTCCCCGCCAGCGGGCATCACTCCTCCGAGCTGAAGATCTCGGCTTCCTTCTCCTTCCAGAAGGCGAAGCTGCGGTCGATGTAGCGGCAGATCTCCTCCCCCTCTCCCTCGGCCTCCTCCGGCCGCCGGGCCGAGCTTTGGGGGGATCCGAAATACCTTGCCTTGATGTCGTCGAAGCCGTCCTGCCAGCCCCGCCGGCCAGCGGCGATCTCGTCGGTGACGGCGCGGTGGAAGGAGCGCACCGCCCGCCAGCCGTGCCGGCCCAGCTGCTCGAATACCTCGAAGCAGAGGAGGTGGCGGCCGCGGCGCTCCTCGGGGGGCAGCGCCTGCTCCAGGATGCGGAAATAGCCCAGCATGAAGAGCTCCAGCGACAGGCTCTCGTAGTCAGCCGGTCCCCCCCCGCTCCTTGCCACGAACTGCTCCGGGGAGAGCGGGGCGCGGCTGGCGGTGGGGGGCGGCGGTGATGGGGCGCGGCGGGAGGCAGCGTCCCGCCAGCCGCCCAGAAGCCGCTGGATGGCCGCCCTCTGTCGCACCAGGCGGGCCGCACTCCCCGCTCCGGTTCCCGCTGCCTCCCGGGGATCCCCGGCGGCTGGCGGGGGGGGCCCATAAGCGGACCGTCTCCAGTGGCTCAGGAAGAGCATCACGATCCGCTCCTTCCTCAGGCTGCCCCACTCCGGCCCCAGCCCCAGGGAGCCGCCGCCGTCGGAAAACGCCTCCTCGCAGCTGATGCCCGAGTCGCTGGCGGCCTCCGCACCGCTTCTCCCGGCCGCTTTCCCCTCCGCCATCCCCCAGGCGGGCTCGAAGGCGCCGCGGAGGCTGCGGACGCAGACCCCGCACTGCCGGATCTCCCGCTGCGCCAGGCTGCCCGCCGGCTCCCGAGGCTGCCCGCCGGCGGCGGCGGGGGGAGCGGCGGCGGCAGCGGCCACGGGAGAGGCGACCCGCGCCCCCTCGGCGTGGGCCAGTAGCGCGGCCAGGCTGCTGACGGCACCGGCCAGGCGGCCACACCAGAGGGGCAGGGGCTGCCCGGGGGCGGGCGGGGGGCTGCGCACGGTGATGCTGAGCAGCGGGGCAGGCAGGAGGGCCCGCAGCTCCCGCGCCAGGCGCCGCAGCTCGCCCTGGTACGCCTCGCCCCGCCGCCGCAGCCGCAGGCTCTCCACCGCTCGCTCCAGCTGCTGCAGGTCTGCCTCGGTCAGCAGCTCCCCGAAGGGGCCTAACACGGCCTGGCGGGACGGCGAGAAGCGCCAGGAGCCCGCGTCCTGCAGAGAGGGGCCATCAGCGTTCCCCCGGGCAGGCAGCGGGAGCCCGCCCATCCCCGGGACGCCCCGTACCTGACCGCCCGCCGCCTCCTCCTCCGCCAGCCGGGCCCGCAGCCGCCGCACCATCACCTGCCGCTTCCACTCGGGGATGGGGCGGCCCCGCTCGTCGTGCGTGGGCACCAGGGAGTCCGCGTCTGCCTCCGCAGGGTCCGGCCTGGGGAGGTCCGCCGGTTCGGCCGCCCCACCCTGCTCGGGCAGAGTCACGGGGGTCTCGGGGGGAGGGGGGTGCCAGCCGAGGGGACGAGCTGGGGGCCGCGGGTGGAGCCAGCGACCTACCGGGTGGGCGAAGAAGGGCGCCGGGATCCTGGCCCTCTGCGAGGGCTTGCGGAGTTTCAGGTCCGCCGGCACCGACCTGCCGGGCTGCATCCCCTTCCGGGCCGGGTGGCTGCCAGGGGGAGAAGCGCAGGCCTCCTCCTGGAGGAGGGCAGGCAAGGGGAGATGGGCGCCCGACACCCCCACGGCCCCCAACGCGTGACCGGATGAGGGGTGCCCCGTGAGGATGCCCGGCACATCACTCCGGTCCTTGCGGGGAACTCCCCCCGGGAAAGACCCACGGGGTGGTGTTTCCTTCAGAAGACGGGACGGAGCTGCCAGAGCCCCTGCTGCCCCCTCTCCCCCCGCGGGACATTGCGATGCCCTCGCAGCCGAGGATTGAGCCCGGGGCCGCCCCCATCGGCGCCAGCCCTACTCCGGGCGCCCCATGCCCCCGGCCCGCCCGCCCTGCTCCCCGGGGGGCGACGGGCTGGATTTCCCGGGGGATGGGGAGGTGCTTACCTGCCGCGGGGGGCTGAGCCGGCCGCTGGGGACTGGAGGCACCCGGGAGCCGCCCGCTGTGCGCAGGAGGTCGGGTCCTGCCCAGCCCGGGCAACACCCAAAGGTGGGTGCAGCTGCACCCCCAAAGTCCCTGCACAGGGAGCGACGTGCACTACCGGGCGGAAGGGGAGGTCAGAGGAGTTGGGCAGCCTTGGAGCGGGCAGGGGCCGCAGCTGCAGCGCTGGAGCAGGACAGGGAGTGCAATGAGCATCGCATTAATATTTGATGGGGGCGTCGAGTGGCAGTGTCAGGGCTCAGTGGGTGGCACCGGCGCTGCTCCTGGAAATAGCAGCTTGATGACTTGGCTCCAAGCCTCATCTCGCTCCTCAGGCCAGCAGACAATGGCCAAAGCTGGTCACGACACCTGCCCCTGCCCATGGCCAGGCCAGGTTTTGGGGACAGAGTAAGGGTTTTGCACTGGCTGGCACAGAGGGCAGGTACCGGCAGGGGGGATCTTCGGCAGAATAACCTGCTGCACCACTGCCCGGACATCTGTTACCGATACGCAGCCATGTTTGTGTTCCTTCACTCCGCTGCCATCCATTATATATGGCCAGGATGGATCAGTGGGGCTCGGTTACACGTGAGAAATTCCATCGAGGGGCTGGAATACAATCAAGAAGCACTGGATCAAAGACTTTAAACACCGATTGCCTGGCGAGGATCCATCACAGATTCAGCCTCTTAATCCCTCCCCAGCCCCGGCACAGGCTGATGCCTGGCACAGAGCAGCTCTCATAGGGGGATGAGCTGACACCACCCTGCAATACAGCCGCAGTGCTAGAGCGGGTTACACTGTGCCGGCAGCAGCGCGGGCCCCTGCAATATTGATGGGGATGTAGTACGAAACACGGGAACACTGCTCAGTACCAGAGGTGCCACACATCTCAGATTAAGCAGGCAGATGTGAGCTGTGACACAAGCAGCACACGAGCCTGCTCCCATCTTGTTGCCAGTGTGGCAGGTGAGGGCCAGAGCTTTGCCAGCTACTGGGCCAAGGGGGGATTTTGCCAAAAGCCCTGAGAGGGTTGGATTATCCTCTAGATACCAGAAAGCTGCTCACAAACATCCTGCCTCCTGCTCCCTGGGGAAGGATAGAAAGGGCTGCATTGATGCCTGGCATGGCCTGGGACCTCCGATGAGCGGCTGCTGCTCAGAAGGAGCCTTTGGGAAGTACCAAAGAGCCACCTCCTGCTTACCAGCATTTTCCAATCTAAATCTCTCTGAGATTTTAATCTTTGCATCTGTCTCTGGGGCCCAGAAGGCACTGAAAGGCTGTGATCGCCCTGAGTCATGGCTGCCCTTGCTGGGGCAGATGCAGCCCCCAAAACTCGTGACTCTTTGTCCGCTCACTGGGAAGCAAGGTCTGGCAAGGTGGCAGGCAGGCGTGGGCAGCAGCTCAGCCCCAACACCAGGAACTTCCCCAGCCACCTGCTCCACAGGAGGGGATGTAGCAGGGTGGCAGTGAGGGCCTGGCACACTTCAGGGGCATGCTACCACCACACAGCTCTTGGGGCCACCCCAGAGTGCTCCCCAACTGGAGGGGAGTGGGGAAGGGCTCTGGGTTTCCTTGAAGAAGAGGCTCCCTAAATATGAGGCACATCCTGGCTGGGGCCACTTCTCCCGCGGGCAGCGCAGGTAACTGCCTCCCCCACCCCAGAGAGCCTCCCCATGGGATCACAGCCCTCTGCAGCACGGGGGTGTGTGGGACCAGGAGAGGAGGGTCTCCACCAAACTTCCATCTCAGCCCCTCTCCTCGCCCTGGCCTTCAGGAGAGCAGACACTGGCCCCTTTGGGGATCTACATGGAAGAGTCCCAGGGGACTCTCCCTTCCCTTTCCCCTTCCCCTCTCCCTCCCCCTCCCCCTCCCCTTCCCCCTCCCCCTCCCCCTTCCCCTTCCCCTTCCCCTTTCCCTTTCCCTTCTGGGGGTGCATCCCCACAGGGATGAGCAAAGTGGCACGGAAGAAACCAGGAATGGCCCCTCCAGTTCCAACATCCACATTCCTCCCTCTCTGCCAGTTCTTGAGCTGTATCCCACCCTCTCCCCAAGTTCTCACAGCCATATCCGTCCTTCTCCCCCAGTTCCCAGGGCCATATCCCTCCCACTCCCCTAATTCTGCAGCAATGAGCAAACCAGCATGGAAGAAACCAGGCACGGCCCCTCTCAGCATGCTCCATGTCTTTATTTCAGAGGGGCCCCGGGGGACCCGGATGTCCCGCTCAGAAGTGGCGCCAGGGGAGGCAGTGCATGTGATCCTGAGCCTGGCTCGTCCTCCTGGACCCTCTGCAGCCATGATGGATCTTCATTGGTCTCTGGTGTCAGGCTGTGGCTCTGGCCACGCTGGCAGGGCATGGCGGGGCATGGCAGGGCTGTGCTCCCCACACTCATCAGAGAGTCTCTGGTGCTGGGGACTTCTGGGGCCCCGCTGCTGCTGCCGCTGCCCCTGCCACCATGGCCATGGCCCTGCATAGGGGTCGAAGCAGCCGCAGTGATGGCAGGCCACCCTGGCATGGTCATCCTCCCCCTGCAGGTGGCGGATGGCCATGACGGGCTGCCGGCAGAGTGGGCAGGTGGCAGCAATGGCGGTGGCAGCCCAGCGCTGGATGCAGGATGGGTCCACAGCAGCAGGGCCTTGGAGGGGACTCAAGCAGATGGGGCAGGTGTCCCCCCGCTGGGACATCCTGGTGGCTCCTGGCACCGCCGGCTCATGCCTGGATGCCACCAGTGCTGCTGCTGGGACTTGATGTCCTGTCAGCTGCTGGCAGGACTTGATGTCTCGTCTGCTGCTGGCAGGACTTGATGGGTGCTGCTGGCAGGACTTGAAGGCTTGGGTGCTGCTGGCACGACTCGAAGGCTTGGGTGCCGCTGGCAGGACTCGGTGGCTCCTCGGCTGCTGGCAGCTGACAACGTCTAGCGTACCGTTGGCAGAATTCAATGGCTCAGGTGCTACGCACGGGACTCAGCGTCTCGTTTGCCACTGGCAGTATGCAACGCTGGCATATATAGCTGCCCATCGCAAGTGACATCACAGGGTGACTGTGACTCTCTGGTGACATCACAAGGCTCTTGGAGAGCTCCTGTAGCCTCAGAGAGAGACTCTGTGATGCAAAGCCCATCTGGCAGCATGCTTCACACCTGGACGTTTGCTCAGGCCCCTTTCAGGTGGTCCCTGTTGTTGGTTGTTGTGCCAGCATCACACGCTCACAGAGTGGCTGGGGTTGGTAGGGACCTCCGGAGGTCATCTGGTCCAAGCCCCTGCTGAAGGAGGGACACACTGAGCCTGCTGGACCCTGGGCACCACTGAAAAGAGTTGGGCTCCATTTTCTTTGCACCCTCCCTTCAGATATTGATATCTATGTGGAAGATCCCCCAAGCCTTCTCTTCTGCAGGCTAAACAGTCCCATCTCTCCCAGCCCCTCCTCATTGGAGAGATGCTCCAGTCCCTTCCCCATCTTGGTGGCCCTTTGCTGGACTTTCTCCAGTCAGTCCCTGTCTCTCTTGTCCTGGGGAGCCCAGCACTGGACACAGTGCTCGAAGCACATGCAGATGGTAACTTAGGACACGAGAAAAAACAATGCCCAGCGACTCTTTCACCAGCATTAAGGGATAAAGTGGAAAAGCAACATCAAATAAAGTATCACCTGAATAGCCAGCAGGCTAAGGGAGAAAGGCAGAGGCCAACTACAAAGGACTGATTTGTAGTCTACAAGCTCAGGAAGAACAAGACCTTGCATGCTGAGGTGCCTGTAAGGAACACCCCTGGCAAGCAAGCAGATCTAACTACACCATCACCATACAGACCTGCAGGAAAAAGGGAGCAAACTGTAACATAAAATCCTATGTGTCACATCTACACAGTTTGATTGATGCAAATTTTTTGCAGAGAACCCTGATGTGCTTTGGACAGAAATAGTCAAACACCAGTGCAAGCTCCCTGAACACAGAGCGTGAAACCAAAGTGCACACATGGGGGAGAAGGCAGTGGTACCTCTGCACACAGGGGTGCTTCGGTCTTCTAAGACTCCCTCTGTGATTTTTGGTATGGATTTTCAGTGGCATCCTGTGGCTGTTTCACCAGCTCTGTGGGGTCCATCAAGCTCATCAGAGCAATGCCAAATGTGTTGAGATACTAGAATGAAAACAGACGGCTCAAATGCAAGAAGCTCTTGCCGTGACTGCAGCTCCAAGGAGGTCAGCTCTAAACTAAGCCGCCCTGAAATGGTAACACACCACTCAGCACTGCAAGAACTCAGTAAATCAGTGCTTAAGCTAAGGCAGGACATGAGAAACACACAGCCTCCCACCCACTGCAACCAAGAGTTTATGGAGTGCTTCCAAGTGGCTCATTTCACTTTAAGGAAAGACCTTTTGAAAAAGCAGTCATGTGTCCTGTGTGAAAAAGAAATTACCTTGATCCTCACCTGTTTCCAGGCCTCCTTCTGCCTGGAACTCCTGGACCTTTTTGGTTACCAGGCCTGGCTCCTGTGCCTTCCCAACCATTACCAACATGCCCTTCTGTATCAATATTCAGTAACTTTCTTAAGGGGAGAAGAGAAACTGGTTAACACCCCCCCCCCCCCCCCCCCCAAAATAACCCCTCCCCTCCCACCCCAGAAGTTAGTTATTTTCAGTGATGTGTAAGGGCTCCTTTGGAACTTCGCTTCCTTCCTAAAGCAGGCCACAGGAAGGGAAAATATGTAAAGCAGCTGAGGACAAGGAAGGAATGGCAGCTTTGTAACCATTTTCCCCTGCAGCTAAATACCATTTGAGGTAGAGAAAAGCAAAGGTGCCTCAGAGCACATCTTGCAGCCCTTACCCTTCTGACATCATAGGCAAATGGTATCTCTTCCTCAAGTGAGACACATACCTTGACTTCAGTTGAGGTTTTAAGTGATCCACACTGTCCTCTGACTAGCCAAAGTTGCGCCTGCTGCCATATTATTTGAACTTGAGGAAAGAAGAAAGATTCAAGAGTGTCAGTACCTTGCTCTTGCTGGTATTGCCAACATCCACAAGAGCAATAAACCTGCTCACATCTTGGAGGTCTCCCGTACCACTGTGTGATGTCTGTAGCAAAGCAAAATGTGATGGTACTGGCATACACTTAACAACAGGGTAGTGGGAAAAACGTGTGTCCTGCATGAAGCTACTCAGACACCGCATCAACCACAGGCAGTCTTTGAGAACAAGAAGGCCTGAGGATAGGCAGGCTCATGAGATATAATAACAAGCAGCTGCGCAGACCAAAACGACATCTCATTGCAGTCCAAGCAGAGATGAGAGGACAATGCACTAGGCTGGAAACAACTGCATCTTTAAAATGTTTCCTGTGGAAAGGATAATAACCTTACTCAACATTAACACAATAGCCTTAGTTTTACTTGGAGGTTGTTCTGACACCTACATTATGGCACTAGTTGCATTTTATATACATTACGACTGAAAACACCAAACTCTTCACCATATGAGAACGTTTCCACAATACCTTTCTTTTCAGAGAGGTACCCCTGAATTAGCTTGAACACTATTTAAATGGGACTAAGGGCAACTAATTTGGCATTGGATTCACAGAAACACACTCAGACAAGTGTTGTTAGCAATGGCAGTTTTTGAGGCAGCAGGAATTATGGCCGTAAGACGCATCTGAGAAACAATCTTGAGTCTGTGTTGGAAAATGTGCAGTATTTAAAGGGGCTGGATGACTTCAGAACATTACTTGAAAGTTGACATCCTGTGTTCTTTAAAAACTGAACCCTGCCTACAAAACAAATGAGATTTCACATGGTCTTACAAACTTGAAAGGAATTCTTTCACAATATGCCTTCTCCAGAGCAGCAAAGTGTACCTTGGTGAGACCTGCAGCTTGATCAGGTCAGAGCCACATTTCTTGCTATCTATTTCTCCCTACAAAATGCAAAAGAAGTTTTATTTTTAAAACCATGTTGAATTGCAGTGAAAAGAAAGTTTTGTACAGAACTGCATGCTGGAAATGTAGAGATGATGACTACAGTGGTTGCCATTCCCTGAAGGGGGGGAAAGGTGGAAATGGCTTGACCTCTTGTCTCCAATCAGAGCCTTCTTATTTATACACATGATTATTTGCATCCACTCATTGGATCAATAAAGCTTGTCATATTTTCCTTCTCTTGCTCGTGGGAAGCCGGTGAAGCACAGAGCAAGTTTTGGCAAACATCAGAACATGTCAAAATCCTTGAGAAAAGTTTTGACCACATGCCCAGAGTGCCAAAGCTTTAGTGCATGAGTCGAGTGAATAGGAAAGCTCTGAGGTTTCCTTAGGATGTGTAATTTTATGCCACTCCCATCCCTGAGAAGTCAGAGCAAAACAAATCACAGCCAAGGGACAGACTTCCAATCAGTTCCTTGGGTGAAGGCTGTTCTTGTGCTGCCTTTTCCCTTTTAGCCTTAGATCAAGAAGAGAAGTGGGGAAGGAAGAGGGCAAGCGAAGAGAGAAAACCATGGAGTAGTTTGGGTTGGAAGGGACCTTTAAAGGTCATCTAGTCCAAATCCCCCTGCAATGAGCAGGGACATCTTCCACTAGATCAGGTTGCTCAGAGCCCTGTCCAACCTGACCTTGAAGTCTATGTCTGTTACCTGAAATGTGTTATCTTTGGTAAAAGCATGGGGAACAAGACTTGGACCTGTCAGGCATCTGTCACAGCCCTTCATTGCGGCAGCTGGACATGACTGGACAGTCTACGCTGGTAGACTGAGGATCATGTCATTTTTTGGGTGTCAGAAGATACTGAGAGGAAGCAAAAAGTGTATGTTTGCCATGATATGTAGCATTCCTCTCCATGGAGGTTTCAGATCATCTGAAGCTATGACTGGAAAGTCACTTCTGCTGAGGAGCATTAACAACAGCAAATTAGACACAAACTAAACACCATCCTCAGACTCTGTACAGAGAAACAACCAGATCATTTAGTAGAGCTGACTGATACCTAAAGAAATAAACACAAACACACTTAGAAAGGATGGAAGTGGGGAGAAAGGATGACTTAACGTCAAGTGATGGGGAAGACACTTAGACGCATTCTATATCAGAGACCAATAGCATTGTTCCACAGCAACTGCAGCCACCTAATTCACAGGAGATTTTCATAGAATCATAGAATCGTCAAGGTTGGAAAAGACCCTTAAGATCATCGAGTCCAACCGTTAACCTATCACTGCCAAGTCCATCACTAAACCATGTCCTCGAGCACCACGTCTATCCGTCCTGTAAATACCTCCAGGGATGGGGACTCAACCACTTCCCTGGGCAGCCTGTTCCAATGCTTGACCACCCTTTCGGTGAAGAAGTTTTTCCTAATATCTAACCTAAACTTCCCCTGGCGCAGCTTGAGGCCATTTTCTCTCATCCTCTCACTTGTTACTAGGGAGAAGAGACTGACCCCCCCCCACCTCGCTACAACCTCCTTTCAGGTAGTTGTACAGAGCAATAAGGTCTCCCCTCAGCCTCCTCTTCTCCAGAGTAAACAACCCCAGTTCCCTTAGCCTCTCCTCATAAGACTTGTGCTCTAGACCCTTCACCAGCTTCATTGCCCTTCTCTGGACACACTCCAGCACCTCAATGTCCTTCTTGTAGTGAGGGGCCCTGTCCCGATCCAATGTCGGGAGAGGTTTCGATACGATCCCAAGGACGAGATTAAGACGCAAACGAGGTCAAATGCCGTACAACCTTTTACTTTTATTGGAGGGGAGAAGAGAACGGAGGGAGGGGGGAGGGCAAGGGAGGAGAGGAAAAGAATTGGAGAGAGAGAGAGAGAGAAGGAGAAGGAGGAGTTTGTCACCACCACTTCGAGTCCGGTGATCTTCTGCAGGGTCTTCGGTGGCCTCGGGTTCCGGCGGGGATCGAAGCGGGGGGGGCGTGAGCCTGGAGGGTGCAGGAACGGAAGGAGTGGTCTCGCGCGCGCCGCTGCCGCCCCCGCCGAGAGGCACGTGCGCTCCTTATATAGGGGCTCCCACGCATGCGCAGATCACAAATGTGTACGTGCAGTTCGCCACGGCCGTGCTGCCCCCGCCTCTGCTCTTTTCGCGCCTTTTTGTCCCCGCCTCAGCTCTTTTCGCGCCTTTAGTCCCTGCGCAGGCGCACGAGGTTGCTTTTTCTCAAAGCTGTGGAGAAGACGGTCTTCTCGAAGCGCTACGCTGGATGGCGCTACAGCGGCAATGTCGAGACAAAACCGCATTTGGTACCGGTTCTCTACACCACCCCGTGGCTCGACATTGCAGCTTGGTGGTATAAGACAGAGAGAGAAAGAGAAAACAAAGGGGAAAGAAAGAAAATGCAGAGTTGAAAGGGTTGGAGATAAGGGTGGAGGAAAGTTGTGGGAAGGGAAACAGGAATAACATTGTTTCAGGTGAAGGAATGTCTTAACACAGATTAACTGAGGTATTGCTCAATGCAAGCTATTCTTGAACGACTTTAACAATTCTTCAACTTTGAAGGGTAAACATTAGAAATAGGGTTGACAATAACTGGCAACAGCAAACATTAGAAATAGGGTTAACAGTAACTGGCAGTACACGGTTTCTTCCTTTAGAAGTAATTGGGGATGGGTTTAAATGATGGGTACTGAGGTTGGTTGTGGCTGACGGATGGTACAGATTTTCGTTACACCATCAGGTGAGGTGTTAGGAACAAATTGCATATTTGACACAACGTGTCGAATTAATTGAATAAAACATGGAATTATACAGGGTAGGAACAGTAAGGTAGCAGTTGCACATAGCAAGTACAATATTAATTGTTTGACCCACGGTGCCCCTGGTAACCAGGACCACAAATCACCATTCCAACCACTCCAGGTTTGAACAGGGACATGGGCTATTTTCCTGATATCTTGGGTCAGTTGGAGAACCACTTCTCCCACATCATCTATTTCTAGGCAGCAGTTAGAGATATTTAATTTTCCACATACCCCTCCCTCCTCAGCCAGTAAATAATCTAAAACCATGCGGTGTTGAAGGATTGCCGTGCGCATTTGTTGAGACTGCCGAGTTAATAGGTCTATGGCGTCAGCGGTTTTGTTGGTGATAATTTCTAGGGCCGCTTGTAGTCTGATTATTCGGTTTAGATTATAGATTGGTTCTCTTGCCCCTGCAATGGGCTCGTTCGGATTCCAGGTTGCTGGTCCATAGTGTTCAATTATTCGCTCAGGGGGCCATTCATCATTCCCCCATTTTTGTGTCCCACCTAAATTTACCTTGGTAGATCGCGTCTTACGGGCAATACTTCTGTGTCCGAGGTTATCATACACTTTTACGCCTAATTGGGGTCCACCAGTTTCTGGCAGGAGGAAGAATAGGGGTCTTATGATCCCTATATAACAAACTCCCGACCACCCCGCGGGTAAGAATTTGTATGCCGTGTTTCCACAAATCCAATAATGCCCTTTTCTGGCTTTATTTCCTTGAGAAAATGGCCCATCTTTCCCTGGTGGAAATTGAAAATAAGTTGTGTCTTTGTCACCCAGAGGGCTGAAAAAGGTCGTTGCCACATCCCTTATTCAGCCGGTACAATACCAAGCCCCATAAGTACTGAACATTCAATATTTACTTTTTGCAAAGAAAACTAAACAATTACATTTTCTAAGCAAGTACAACATTTCATGTTACTTGACTATTAAGTTTTCCCATATACAGGACTATTTAATGATGAAAATAGAGGAAGATCAAAAAGAAAAAAGAATTATATATATAGTAAATCATAGGTTGAAATCCTTGAGATGTCCCACATAAATAGGTATCATTGGAAAGTTATTGGGTATTTTTTCTTAAATAAGCACACACATATACGTGCTTAGACACGCACCAGACAATTAGATGTCTTTGTACTATTGCATAAAGACTGTAGTGCACTGAAACATCTAATATTTAGCCTGTTTGACATAGATATTAGATCTCGAATTATTCATAGAGCTGCAATGAAGTACAAACATGTATGCACACATGTGTACCCCCAACTATAAAAACCGATATACACAGTGGAATATTCTAATGGATTAGGGTCTCTGAGTTAAAATGATCCAAAGCAGCAGGTGCGTCGTGGTCATATCACTGCCTTTAAAAACAGAAACAGGAACAAAACTCGCTCCTTGGGTTAGAAGGAGGGAATAATCCATTTGGCGTGTATTTTGTGGGTTCTCCCACTAGTATCTTTCGCTTTCCACATGTGTTTATTTAGGGGGGTATCTAGTACAAGAGGCACGGCTCCCACAGTGGGAAGCTCAACCAGAACCGGTTGACCAGGAGAATAACATGGTGTCCCGGGGGAGTTGGGGTTTCGAGAGACAGGTACCATGGTTGGGGCTTGTGGACAAAATGCTGCAATTTTCGGGCACCCGTTTGCACCCCAGCGATTATTGACGTTGGTCACCGCCTCTCCTACCTGCTCAGCCCACCCCGGTTCATGTGGTTTCAGGAAGCGCTTCAGCAAGCCGTTTGTTCTCTCCACAATCCCATTTGCTTGGGGGTAGTATGGAGTGTGGAATACCCATGAAATCCCCTCCCGAGCCGCCCATTCCTGGACCATCTTGGCTGTGAAGTGTGTGCCATTGTCAGATTGTATCAACTGCGGTTTAGGGAAGGTCCCAAACCATTCTTTCAGGGCCTTCACCGTATTCTCCCCTGTTGCCTTAGCGCAGGCTTTAGCCTGTGCTAGGCCAGATACTATTTCAACACCCACTAATACATAGCACTTTCCTTCTGATTTACGGAACAGACCAATGTAATCAACCTGCCAGGCCTCCCACAAACCTTTTCCCTCTCTCAAATGTAGGGGACTGTCTTCCAGGGGGTGCCTGTCTAAGCGGATACGACATTGCTCACAGGCCGAAATGCAAGTTTTGCAATTTTCTCGGGTAACCGGCCAGCCTCTGGCCTGAGCCTCTCGGTAGAGGTCTTGGGCTCCAGTGTGCCCTCTCTTAAGGTGCAACCATTCCAGGAGTCGCTCCCAATCCTCTGCTACTGGATCACTTTGCAAGGGGGCGAGGCGGGCCAGCTCATCAACCCTATTGTTCCAATGACCGGACGGATCTTCTCCCGTCTGATGGGAGGCTACCCATCCTACCGCAAAGTTCCCCTGTCTGGCAATGGTTAAAATATCTTGCCACTTTTCCTTTTGCCATACAGGTATTCTGTTAACCTCCCACCCATTTTGTTCCCAAAAGGGGAGCCACTCTGTACACCCCTTAAAGACAGCAAAGGAGTCAGTGTAGATATAGATTGGAGAGGCAGATTGGGCTTCATGTTGAAAAACACTCCATATGGCCACTAATTCCCCTACTTGAGCGCTGCCTTCTCCTTCGGTAATTATTTTTTGGTCGGTCCTTATCTGTAGGGCGACTGCACGGTATTTCCAAGTTCTGCCCTCTCGTTCAGCAGAGGCATCAGTGAACCAAGCGTTCTGTAATTGTTCTGAAAATGGGGGGGCTACCTGTACAGCAGAAGGGGGCACGTCATCTTCCCGGTCTGGGGCCACTCCCTCTTGGATAACTAAATTTTTGGCAGCGCCCTCAGAAACTTCAAAAATACCACAATAATGTTCTATTTGCGCGTACCATTTCCGCACTGAAGCTCTTTGTGCCACCCCGTCAGGGGGAGGTGTCCCAGTTAAAACTGGCTTAATCACTTTGAAAGGACCTCTGAGCACTATTGGTTGCTGGCGAATGGTGCGCTCTGCTTCTCGTAAAGCTAGGCTGACTACAAACAGCCCCTTTTCCCACGTAGTGTACCGTTTTTCTGCATCCTTGAAACTCCGAGAATAAAAGCCAATGGGCCGGATGGGCCCTGCCGGCCCCCGTTGCCACAAATGAATCGATAGCCCGGTTGCGGCAAACCCCCACTCGATCTGCACCGGGTCTGTCGGGTGGATAGGCCCCAGGGCTTGGTATGCATTTGCCTTGAACACCAACAGCCGTAGCGCCTCATCGTGGACCGGGGTCCACTCCCATTGCGCCCTTTTCCGTAGTAAATCATATAGGGGTCTCGCGATAATTGAGAAATCAGGGATATGCTTTCTCCAGAACACAAGCAGCCCTAACGCATGCTGTAAGTCTTTTTTCGATTCTGGTATCTTAATTTGGTCGAGGGAGGAAAGGGTGTCTGGTGGGATACATGTCATCCCTCCCTTCCACCAAATTCCTAAAAATTTCACCTCACTTGAAGGGGTTTGCATTTTCTCAGGTGGGATTGTCAATCCTATACTCTCTAGATGGGTGATGATGTCCTTCTGGACTTCCCCAACCTCTTCCACCTGATTTCCCCCTATGAGTACGTCATCTATATATTGGTAAACTTTCACCCCCGCCCTTATGGGAATTGCTTCCAGCTCCTGTGCTAGAGCATGGTGGGCTAAGGTGGGGGAGTGCTTGTATCCCTGAGGGGGCCGTGTAAAGGTGTACTGTTGCCCCTCCCAGGTAAAAGCAAAGCGGTCCTGGTCCTGCGGCTGCAGGGGGACCATAAAGAACGTGTCTTTAACGTCAATAGTCGCCATAATAGGGTGTGATTGCTCTTGAATGGCGGCTATAAGCTCGGCAATGTTCGGTACAGCAGCTGTTAATGGGCCTGTGTTGGCATTCAGCCTCCGGTAATCTACTGTCAACCTCCACTTGCCGTTTGGTTTTCGGACAGGCCATACCGGGGAGTTAAAGGGGGAGTGGGTGGGAACTATAATCCCCCTCCCCTTTAGGTCCTCCAGCACTGGCACGATTCCATCTCTTGCTCCTATCGGTAGCGGGTAGGGTTTCACGTTTGTCAGTTTGGAAGGGGGGAGGGCAGGCGCCGCTTGCAAAAGGCGCACCCCCACGCCGGGGGCTTCGGCCAACCGCCTGATCTGCGGGACGCCGAAAGACCACGAATTTCCCTGCGTGTCGCGCCACTGTCTGCCCTTTAAAACGTCTATGCCCAAGAGATTCATTTGAAAGGGTCCTATGGCTGCCATGGTGTTCACCGGACTATCATCTCCTGGTAGCCATAAGGTTACCGGGGTCATGGGCACAGATTGGGTTTTCCCTAGGGCGTTTAATACTATCAGGCGCTTAGAAGGAGTTGAGACGCCGCACCGTTCTGCCTCGCTTTGTTTTATTGCTGTGATTTGGGCCCCCGTATCAATTAAAAAGGTCATGGGCCTCTTCCTCGGCCCTACTGCGACAGTAATGAGGAGGTCCCCTTTATTGTTGCAGGTGAGTTGTCTAATAAACATCCACCCTCCGCCTCCCCCCTCACCCTGAGGGGGCGGAGGTCTTAGTTTTCCGCCACCCTTTCATCCCCCTTGAACCCCTCCTTCTTATCCAGTGCCGACACGGAGGGCGCGTTTGGTTTGGGAGAGGGTCCTTGCCCGGACCACCTCCGCACAAGGAGCTCTAATTTTTTGGTGGGGAGCCCATCCATTAGGTCTCGGGGCACACCCTTTTGCAGTCCCTTCTGCCACAATTCTTGTCGGAGCAGGGGTTTTTCCCTTTTTGTTGGGCCGGGGCTTGTCCCCGAAAAAGCCAGCGGTTTATTTGCCGGCTCCGCTGCCCGCACGGCCCTAGTTTCCACCTTGTGGTAAGTTCTGCCTACTGGCCCGGATTTCCTTCCATAGTTTATCAGTTCCTGAGCTATCTCCCCCCAAGTCCACACCTTCCTCCCCCGCTGTCGCTGTTGCGGTGTTACTGTTCCCTCCAGGGCAGATGCAATTCGCTCTTCATGAGGCACATTTTGGATTCTCCCCTGTAATTGGATCCCGATAGGTTTTAACGAGTCGGGGAGTCCTCTTATTAGCGGTGTCAGCCGCTCGGGGTCTACTGGTAACAACATCGGAGAGCTTAAGTTTGGTTTAAGTTCCCGGTCATACATCATTTGCAGGCATGCTGCCTTTTGTACGTTTTCTAGTAGTTGCTCAACCGAACCAGTTATAGCTAGGGGATCCCCCCTTTCTAATGGGTTCAGCCCCCCCGCCCAATATGCTGCCCTCTGGGTCAGAGACCATGGGGCCCAGCGATCGCCCGTGGTGAGGAAGACGCCGGGGCCCCAACACCCCTCTGCTTCTTTTTCTGATAGCATGATCCCGTCCCCCCCCGACAGGGATACCCTCCACACATATTCGGTTTCGGACTCCCTTGCCGTCCTAGCAAAATCCTTTCGGAGTTTAGCCAGTTCCGTGGCAGTAAAAGGGATTTCTTTCGTTACAACTTGGGGACGGTTGTCGCTATCGTCCTCATATATATACTCCGTTTTTACCAGCGGGCACATATGGGGGGGGTTATCCACCGTCTCCCTTAATTGCTTTAGGTCTTTCTGGGGGTAGATTTGGCGTACGCCTTTCTCCTCCAACACTACCTCCGCCTCAGCGAGGGTGTCTGCCTCCCTCAGGAGCTGAACCCTCAGCTCCTCCTTCAAAATCATATTTTGGCGCTTCTCCTCCTCTAGCGCCCGTTTGGTCTCTAGTAGTTGCTCTCGCAGCGGCGCTATCGCTGCTTGCAACGCAGCGGCCACAGCCTCCGATTGGCAGGGCGCTCGTTTCTTGTCCTCCACCGCCGCTGCCAGACACGCTCCTAACACAGCACAAACAACAGCCTTCCCTTTTCCCTTCTTCACCCTAGCTTCTTTATGCAAAACCGCTATTCGGTCCATAACACTTTGCAGTTGGAACCAGTGGTCCCGTGCCCAATCTCGTCCCGGGGGCGAGGGGCGAGAGCGGTACGTTTCTAAAAACTCATATAATTTCTCTGTCTCTTCACAAAAATCGCCTGCCTTTTGGGCGGCCATATCCTACAAAGGGGAGTTCGTCCCGGGAGGGTCAAACCTTAAAAAAAACACGTTTCCCCTATACGCTCCCAGGAGGCCAATCCACACACTACTACAAGACAAATACGAGCCTACAAAGGGGATATCGTCCTGAGGGGGTCACACCGTACAATCCAAACTTCCCCTATACTCCCCCAGGAGGCCAGACCATAAACTACTGTAAGACAGAGCAGAGCCTACAAAGGGGATATCCTCCTGAGGGGGGTCACACTATAAAATTCAAGTCTCCCCTATACGCCCTCAGGAGCTCAAATCACAAACTGCTACGCGCGTTTCAGTACAAAGCTCTCAACATCCACTCCGTCCTTGCGCTTCGTTCGTCTCCGGCTGCTTCCCTCACGGGAGAGCAGAACCGCGGATCGGAACTCCGCACTCGCTTCGTACTTGCTCGTACGTCTCGTTCACACACACTCGCTCAGCACACCGTAAGGTTGTATGACACTCTCGTCTCAAGGGATCCTGTCCGTGACGCCAATTAAAATGTCCCGATCCAATGTCGGGAGAGGTTTCGATACGATCCCAAGGACGAGATTAAGACGCAAACGAGGTCAAATGCCGTACAACCTTTTACTTTTATTGGAGGGGAGAAGAGAACGGAGGGAGGGGGGAGGGCAAGGGAGGAGAGGAAAAGAATTGGAGAGAGAGAGAGAGAGAGAGAGAAGGAGAAGGAGGAGTTTGTCACCACCACTTCGAGTCCGGTGATCTTCTGCAGGGTCTTCGGTGGCCTCGGGTTCCGGCGGGGATCGAAGCGGGGGGGGTGTGAGCCTGGAGGGTGCAGGAACAGAAGGAGTGGTCTCGCGCGCGCCGCTGCCGCCCCCGCCGAGAGGCACGTGCGCTCCTTATATAGGGGCTCCCACGCATGCGCAGATCACAAATGTGTACGTGCAGTTCGCCACGGCCGTGCTGCCCCCGCCTCTGCTCTTTTCGCGCCTTTTTGTCCCCGCCTCAGCTCTTTTCGCGCCTTTAGTCCCTGCGCAGGCGCACGAGGTTGCTTTTTCTCAAAGCTGTGGAGAAGACGGTCTTCTCGAAGCGCTACGCTGGATGGCGCTACAGCGGCAATGTCGAGACAAAACCGCATTTGGTACCGGTTCTCTACAGGCCCAAAACTGAACACAGTACTTGAGGTGTGGCCTCACCAGTGCCGAGTACAGGGGCACTATCACCTCCCTGGTCCTGCTGGTCACACTGTTATTGATACAGGCCAGGATGCCATTGGCCCTCTTGGCCACCTGAGCACACTGCTGGCTCATGTTCAGGCGGCTGTCAACCAACACCCCCAGGTCCTTTTCTGCCAGGCAGCTCTCCAGCCACTCCTCCCCTAGCTTGTAGCGTTGCATGGGGTTGTTGTGACTGAAGTGCAGGACCCGGCACTTAGCCTTGTTGAATCTCATACAGTTGGCCCCGGCCCATTGATCCAGCCTGTCCAGGTCCCTCTGCAGGGCCTTCCTATCCTCCAGCAGATCAACACTTCCGCCCAACTTGGTGTCATCTGCAAACTTACTGAGGGTGCCCTCAATCCCCTCATCCAGATCATCAATGAAGATGTTGAACAGGACCGGCCCCAATACTGAGCCCTGGGGAACACCACTCATGACCGGCTGCCAACTGGATTTGACTCCATTAATCACCACTCTCTGGGCTCGGCCGTCCAGCCAGTTTTTAACCCAGCACAGAGTCCACCCATCCAAGCCGTGAGCAGCCAGCTTCTCCAGGAGAATGCTGTGGGAGACAGTGTCAAAGGCCTTACTAAAGTCCAAGTAGACAACATCCACAGCCTTCCCCTCATCCACTAAGCGGGTCATCTTGTCATAGAAGGAGACCAGGTTATTGAAACAGGATCTCCCTTTCATAAACCCATGCTGGCTGAGCCTGATCCCTCGGTTGTCCTGCACTTGCTGCATAATGGCTCTCAAGATGATTTGTTCCATGACCTTCCCCGGCACCGAGGTCAGGCTGACAGGCCTGTAGTTCCCCGGATCCTCCTTCCGACCCTTCTTGTAGAGGGGCATCACATTTGCTAGCTTCCAGTCATCTGGGACCTCCCTGGTTGACCAGGACTGCTGATAAATGATGGAGAGTGGCTTGGCCAGCTCCTCTGCCAGCTCCCTCAGTATCCTCGGGTGGATCCCATCTGGCCCCATGGACTTGTGCGCATCCAGGTGGAGGAACAGGTCAGTGACTGCCACCTCTTCAACAACTGGGACGTCACTCTGCATCCTACCTCCATCTCCCAACTCAGGGGCCTTAAAAAACCCGAGGATGACTAGCTTGACTATTAAAGACTGAGGCAAAGGCGGCATTAAGTTCCTCTGCCTTCTCCTCATCCTTCGTGGCAAGGTTACCTTCTGCATCCAACAAAGGAGGGAGATTCTCCCTGGCCCTCCTTTTGTCACTAACATATTTATAAAAACTTTTTTTGTTGTCTTTAACGGCGGTGGCCAGTTTAAGTTCCAGCTGGGCCTTCACCTTTCTGATCTTCTCCCTGCATATCCTCACAACATCCCTGTAATCCTCCTGACTCACCTGCCCCTTCTTCCAAAGGCGGTAAGCTCTCCTTTTTTTCTTGAGTTCTAGCCAAAGCTCTCCGTTCAGCCAGGCTGGTCTTCTCCCCCGCCTGCTCGACTTGCGGCACATGGGGAAGGCCTGCTCCTGCAACTTTGAGACTTCCTCCTTGAATAACGTCCAGCCTTCCTGGACTCCTTTGCCCTTCAGGACTGCCTCCCAAGGGACTCTGTTAACCAGACTCCTGAACAGCCCAAAGTCTGCCCTTCTAAAGTTCAGGGTAGCGGTTTTGCTGACCCCCCTCCCTTACTTCTCCTAGAATTGAAAACTCTACCATGTCGTGGTCGCTGAGCCCAAGACAGACTCCGACCACCACATCGCCCACCAGGCCTTCTCTGCTCGTAAATAGCAGGTCCAGCGGGGCACCTCCCCTGGTTGGCTCGCTTACCAGCTGCGTCAGGAAGTTATCATCTCCCACACACTCCAGGAACCTCCGAGACTGCTTTCTCTCTGCTGTGTTGTATTTCCAGCAGATATCTGGTCAATTGAAGTCTCCCATGAGAACAAGGGCTAGGGATTGTGAGACTTCAGCCAACCGCTTGTAGAATACTTCATCTGTTTCCTCGTTCTGGCTGGGTGGTCTGTAACAGACTCCCACCAGGATATCTGCCTTATTGGCTTTCCCCCGATCTTCACCCATAAGCACTCAACCTTATCATTACTGTTGTTGAGCTCTAGACAGGCAAAACACTCCCTAACATACAGGGCTACCCCTCCACCTCTCCTTCCTAGCTTGTCCCTTCTAAAGAGCTTGTAGCCGTCCATTGCAGCACTCCAGTTTTGTGAGTCATCCCACCATGTTTCCATGATGGCGACCACAATTCTGTGGTCAGGTGTGATCAGGTGAAAAATATTTGCTCTGATTTTTCAGTTAGGGAAAGATAAGACATTCTCAAGCCTCACAAATTCCCCTCTCCATTGGTCCATAACTTCATTTCTTTTTTGAAAGCAAAAATTACTAAAGGTAAGACAAAGACTCTTCCCTTCCTCTACTGTCTGGCTACCTAGGGAATGCTATTTTATGACTACTATAAAGGACTAGCTCAAGTGATGATAAACTTTCTAATGGTGCTTGTTGGTGACAACAATACTCAGATGATGGGATTTGAGAAGGGAGAGGGCAAAGAGACACTTTGCCGTTTTGTAAATCTAGGAATTCACCCATTAAAAACTGCATTTAAGGAAGAAAAGAACCTTATGTTTACAAAGTCAAACATTTGAAACTGACAAAATACCAGAAATAAAGGTTGCTTGTGTCATCGAAATTGGGCCCTTTTTTGGTATGAAGGATTGAATTACATCATTGTACACATACTTTTTACCACAGGGCCCCATTTTATCCAGTACACAGAATGGACAATGCCTATGGAACAAGTATCTCTCTAATAGTTTTAATCTTTGTCGTTCAATGTATGGTGAAAGACCTTATTTACTGAACATCATTACTCCCATTTTGAGCTGAAAAATAAAGATGCCTTTTTGAAATTTGCTTTTATTCCTTATTTTCAGGTTGCGAAGCATTTGTCTACATGAACAAAGTATAGCTTCACACACCCACCTGAGATGACAGGGTATATTACCTACACTACAGAAAGGATCTGAGAAACGTACAGATTAAGGTAAAAACGTATCACCTAATTTTAAATGTCCAATGTCAATGTTCAATTCTGGGATGCCAGGCAGACTCTAGCTTTGTTTGGATTGTTAGGAAAGCTGTACAGAATTTGGATATTTTAATACATTATGAATCTTAAAGAAATACAAATCGAATATATCAGTGCTTTGAATGTTAGTGCTTTGGTTTTGGACAGATTATTAAAGATGCTATTAAAAACATAATATTGACAGAGATTTTTAAGAATTTTTTTACAGATGAACATACTTCTAGAAAATTATATGGTCAGAAAATATTCCCACTGTCCTTGAAACAATCAATAAATTAATATAATTAAAAAAGAGGAGCATACCTGTAATTCTGAGTACAGAACTGACAGCAAAGGCATTAGAATGCCTCTCTCTCTCTCTTCTTGGTTTTCCTATTGGTAAAATAGAAATAACTTCAAAAATATTTCAAGAAGAAAATTTATCACAATTATTGAGGTAGGTAAGATGCTGTCAGTATACAATTTTCATCCTCACAGCATGCGGGTGCAGTGACAACCTGGCAATCATGAAATGGAAGATTCAGTGTTGTTAATACAGTGCAATTGGAAAGGCCATAGCACCACAAGCTGTCATTATTTTCATATCTGGCATTAGGAAAGGTTACCTCCACAGCACATTTGCCTAACTGAGTATTGATTTGACTTCTCTGATTATAAATGGAACCTAAAATACTCAGAGAAGCATCCTGTTCCATTCACCAGAATATAGAGAAATTTCAGAGCAGGTCAGGAGAGCTCTTCTGAGGGAGATATTGTATCTGTTGTGGGGCAATGGATGCTGGAAAACATGTGAGAACAAAGCAAAACAACCATCACATTTATGACAGCTTCACAAAACATCAGAGACACTGAATGCTGGGTGGAGAGATGAGAATGCTGCGATGGAACCAGGAAGGTGGGGAAAAGAGTTTTTTCTGTCAGACCTTTCCCATACCTTTCTTCATCTCTTCCTTACTCTTCTTCTATATAGCCAGGGTTCATAATCCTGCTTGGCATTTCTGCATTTACCCCTGCCTCAGTAAGGAAGGGAGTAATTTCCCCCAGATCTTACTTCTTGAGAGAAAGGAGGCAGCAAGCCACCATCAGCATTTCCCCAGGTGTTTAACAGAATGGAGAAAAAGAAAGGGACTTGGAGCTATGCTGCTCCAAAAGGACCAGTTTTCAGTGATCCCTTTTTGTTGTTCAAGAGTGGAAATAGTAGCAGTCTGTGGAAGGAAAATGTCTTCTTTCTCCAGGAATGCAGCCTGCCAGTGCTGCTGCCCCAGTCTCCCTCTTGCTCAGTTCAGGCTCCAAGCCATTCTTGGCTGAGTTGACCAAGTCCTCCACTGAGGTAACAGACTTTCTTCTGTTGTAAGAGGATGGTACTAAAGGTCCAAAAGAAAGACCAAGACATGCATATTCCTCCCATTCTGTCCTGTTTCTGGCCTTGGCAGGGAGAAGCTTTGCTAAAAGCAGGACTGCTTGGCCCCGAGTCCTGGTCAGCCTGGTGTCCTCCCACAGTCAGAGCTGAGTGGCTCTGCTGCCCTGGGTAGCTCCCAGGTGAGGAAAGCTCTCCCTTCCTAGGGGATGCAAAGTGCTGTTCCCTGGTGGTAACTACAGTCTCAGCTGCTACATGACCCCTTTCATGTCTGTGCTCTAGTAGAAAATGTAGCGTGTTTAACTGGTATTCCAACAAGAGTAGCACTATCAGATTACACGGCCGCTCAAGTGAGGAAAAGGGAAAAATACAAATTTATAAAAAGATGCTGGTCTGAAAGCACTCTTGGGGTAATCATAAAAGAAGCACAGGTGCCAGCTTGGACAGGTAGGACTAGGAGCGCAGCACAGCTGTGCTTCTTGCTAGTGTAAGGCAAATTGGGCTGAAACTTTTTTTTTAAGCAAGCTTGCAATTTACCTTATTAATAATCTGTGCAACACTTTCTGATATATTGAAAATACACTGAACATTTGTGTCCAACTTGAATTGAACTTCTCACGCTGAGAGTGCACAGATGCAGTAAGGGATGAAAACTGCAAAACCCCCCACAACTGTACTGAAATCAGGTGGCACAATGCGTCCTAGTAAAACTTTTCAATAAAGTGTGGCTGAACGCCTGTTGGGGGAGCCTTTTTAATTTTCTACAAGACAATGAAAATAGGCTTCTAACTGCACCCATTTTAGACTTCACATCAGAGTATTTCCTGAGGCTCTTGCCAAGATTTCCTGCATTTCACTTCCTCTTCTTCAGCCAATAAATCATCACAAATCTCATCTCCATTTGTAAGTTCACTACTATAACCACTGACTCTCAGCTGAGCTAAAAGTCTGAGGTATTAAATTGTACCTGCTACAACATTTCTACTAACACTCTGCCTCGATTTTGGAAATGATTTTGAAAACATCTGCCTGGAGCTTGAAAGATTGGCTGACTTACAGCATGTCAGTCAGTAGTGTCCTGGCAGTGGTGTTTTGTTGTCCTAGTAAGATAGCATCCCTTCATTTAGTCACTGAAGGAATTTTATGTGCCAGCAAGACAGGAAAAACAATTAAAAGGAATGGGAAGGAAAGAGAAAGTAAAAAAAAAGGAGAGAAAATTACAGCTGACAGGAAAAATCTTTGCATTTTCCATATATAGGCTATGTTTTCGTACAAATAAAACTTTAAATTCAACATCAATATCCTGAAGATTAAGGAAGAAGGTCAGAAGAGAATAAATGCAACTAGTAGGACTTGATCATCAAACCTTATCATCAGCCTCAGCAAACCTTACCGTACTAATCGCATTTTCATTTAAGGTTGTCTGAGGCAGTGCAGCACACTGGAATGGCACATCCTATGGATGATATCTTCAAGGAATGATTCATTATAATCCAGGGACTCCCAGATTCCCAAATTCAGTGCTTGAATAAACTAGAATGTCCGACCTTCCTTCAGGACTAATCCCTAGCCCCCAATGCCAAAGGTCAGAAAGTACAAACAAAATGCAATTGCTTAAATCTAATAAGAATATCATCCAGTTAGCACTGTAATCTTTACTGGGAGAGAAAATATTATAAAACGTTTAGATTTTCTGGTACAAAAGTTCCTAATAGCACCCCTAGGTTTTATGCCTCCAGAGCTTCGTTTTAAACTTAATTGCTAGCCGGGCAAAAATTTGCTTGAACTTAAAATGAAAAGTTTGGCTTCCATGTGCCATCAGAAATCCCAACTCTGCCCTCGCCAATAAGGTACAGCAAGAGAAAAACTGAGAGTAAATACTAATCCAATTCAATTCTCATGCTACTGACTTTTCTTTCTTCTGCCTTGGGATTGCCTTGCCAAAATATTATGCTTTTGGGGAACCTGAAACTAATATTCTCAAAACATGGCCAAGGTATTCTTTGCACCACCAGGGTTACAAGAGCCTCTCCCAGACACCAACATTCTCTGTCTTATTTTATTCTGAAAAATTCAGAATGAACTTACTCACTTACTATCTGCCTCAGATGCTGAGCAGAACTGAATCGCAGCCCAGCAATTGCGAATGTCCCGGGATTCCTCCCACTCCAAAGGGGCCAGGACCAAAAGCTCTTGCTGCTCTTCAAGTAGCCAGGCAACCCCATTCACAGCCCCACAAACGCTGACGCTGTCTCTTTCCTGGGCCTCCCAAACTCCAAGACTATCTGCCTGGGACACTGAGGACACCCGGAGCCAGGCTCAGCAATTGCGACCGTCCCGGGATTCCTCCCACCCCAAAGGGGCCAGGACCAAAAGCTCTTGCTGCTCTTCAAGTAGCCAGGCAACCCCATTCACAGCCCCACAAACGCTGACGCTGTCTCTTTTGTGAGCCTCCCAAACTCCAAGACTATCTGTCTGGGACGCTGAGTACAGCCGGACCCAGGGTAGCAATTGCGAATGTCCCGGGATTCCTCCCACCCCAAAGGGGGCAGGACCAAAAGCTCTTGCTGCTCTTCAAGTAGCCAGGCAACCCCATTCACAGACCCACAAACGCTGACGCTGTCTCTTTCTGTGGCCTCCCAAACTCCAAGACTATCTGCCTGGGACGCTGAGTACAACCGGAGACAGGCTCAGCAATTGCGAATGTCCCGGGATTCCTCCCACCCCAAAGGGGCCAGGACCAAAAGCTCTTGCTGCTCTTCAAGTAGCCAGGCAACCCCGTTCACAGCCCCACAAACGCTGACGCTGTCTCTTTTTGTGGCCTCCCAAACTCAAAGACAATCTGCCTGGGACGCTGAGTATAGCCGAATCGCAGCCCAGCAATTGCGACCGTCCCGGGATTCGTCCCACCCCAAAGGGGCCAGGACCAAAAGCTCTTGCTGCTCTTCAAGTAGCCAGGCAACCCCATTCACAGCCCCACAAACGCTGACGCTCTCTCTTTCGTGAGCCTCCCAAACTCCAACAGAATCTGCCTGGGACGCTGCCTGCAGCCGGAGCCAGGCTCAGCAATTGCGACCGTCCCGGGATTCGTCCTACCCCAAAGGGGCCAGGACCAAAAGCTCTTGCTGCTCTTCAAGTAGCCAGGCAACCCCATTCACAGCCCCACAAACGCTGACGCTGTCTCTTTCGTGAGCCTCCCAAACTCCAATACTATATGCCTGCGGCCCTCAGTAAACCGGAGCCAGGCTCAGCAATTGCGAACGTCCCGGGATTCGTCCCACCCCAAAGGGGCCAGGACCAAAAGCTCTTGCTGCTCTTCAAGTAGCCAGGCAACCCCATTCACAGCCCCACAAACGGTGACGCTGTCTCTTTTGTGAGCCTCCCAAACTCCAAGGCTATCTGCCTGGGACGCTGAGTATAGCCGAATCGCAGCCCAGTAATTGCGACTGTCCTGGAATACCTCCCACCCCAAAGGGGCCAGGACCAAGTGCTCTTGCTGCTCTTCAAGTAGCCAGGCAACCCCATTCACAGCCCCACAAACGCTGACGCTGTCTCTTTCCTGAGCCTCCCACAATCCAATACTTATTGCCTGGGACGGTGAGCAGAGCTGAATCGCAGCCCAGTAATTGCGAATGTCCCGAGATTCCTCCCACACCAAAGTTGCAAGGACCAAAAGGTCTTGCTGCTCTTCAAGTAGCCAGGCAACCCCATTCACAGCCCCACAAACGCTGCCGCTGTCTCTTTCGTGAGCCTCCCAAACTCCAAGACTATCTGCCTGGGACACTGAGTAGAGCCGAAGCCAGGGTAGCAATTGTGAACGTCCCGGGATTCGTCCCACCCCAAAGGTGGCAGGACCAAAAGCTCTTGCTGCTCTTCAAGTAGCCAGGCAACCCCATTCACAGCCCCACAAACGCTGACGCTCTCTCTTTCTGTGGCCTCCCAAACGCCAAGACTATCTGCCTGGGACGCTGAGTACAGCCGGAGACAGGCTCAGCAATTGCGACCGTCCCGGGATTCCTCCCACCCCAAAGGGGCCAGGACCAAAAGCTCTTGCTGCTCTTCAAGTAGCCAGGCAACCCCATTCACAGCCCCACAAACGCTGACGCTGTCTCTTTCTGTGGCCTCCCAAATTCCAAGACTGTCTGCCTGGGACGCTGAGTAGAGCTGAATCGCAGCCCAGTAATTGCGAATGTCCCGAGATTCCTCCCTCTCCAAAGGTGCCAGGACCAAAAGCTCTTGCTGCTCTTCAAGTAGCCAGGCAACCCCATTCACAGCCCCACAAACGCTGACGCTGTCTCTTTCGTGAGCCTCCCAAACTCCAAGACAATCTGCCTGGGACGCTGAGTAGATCTGAATCGCAGCCCAGTAATTGCGAATGTCCCGAGATTCCTCCCACCCCAAAGGGGCCAGGACCAAAAGCTCTTGCTGCTCTTCAAGTAGCCAGGCAACCCCATTCACAGCCCCACAAACGCTGACGCTGTCTCTTTCATGAGCCTCCCAAACTCCAAGACTATCTGCCTGGGACGCTGAGTACAGCTGGAGACAGGCTCAGCAATTGCGAATGTCCCGGGATTCCTCCCACCCCAAAGGGGCCAGGACCAAAAGCTCTTGCTGCTCTTCAAGTAGCCAGGCAACCCCATTCACAGCCCCACAAACGCTGACGCTGTCTCTTTCTGTGGCCTCCCAAACTCCAAGACTATCTGCCTGGGACGCTGAGTACAGCCGGAGACAGGCTCAGCAATTGCGACCGTCCCGGGATTCCTCCCACCCCAAAGGGGCCAGGACCAAAAGCTCTTGCTGCTCTTCAAGTAGCCAGGCAACCCCATTCACAGCCCCACAAACGCTGACGCTCTCTCTTTCATGAGCCTCCCAAACTCCAAGACTGTCTGCCTGGGACGCTGAGTACAGCCGGAGCCAGGCTCAGCAATTGGGAACGTCCCTGGATTCGTCCCACCCCAAAGGGGCCAGGACCAAAAGCCTTGCTGCTCTTCAAGTAGCCAGGCAACCCCATTCACAGCCCCACAAACGCTGACGCTGTCTCTTTCCTGAGCCTCCTAAACTCTAATACTATCTGCCTGGGACGCTGAGTACAGCCGGAGCCAGGCTCAGCAATTGCGAACGTCCCTGGATTCGTCCCACCCCAAAGGTGGCAGGACCAAAAGCTCTTGCTGCTCTTCAAGTAGCCAGGCAACCCCATTCACAGCCCCACAAACGCTGACGCTCTCTCTTTCTGTGGCCTCCCAAACGCCAAGACTGTCTGCCTGGGACGCCGAGTACAGCCGGAGCCAGGCTCAGCAATTGCGAATGTCCCAAGATTCCTCCCACCCCAAAGGGGCCAGGACCAAAAGCTCTTGCTGCTCTTCAAGTAGCCAGGCAACCCCATTCACAGCCCCACAAACGCTGACGCTGTCTCTTTCTGTGGCCTCCCAAACTCCAAGACTGTCTGCCTGGGACGCTGAGTAGAGCTGAATCGCAGCCCAGTAATTGCGAATGTCCCGAGATTCCTCCCTCTCCAAAGGTGCCAGGACCAAAAGCTCTTGCTGCTCTTCAAGTAGCCAGGCAACCCCATTCACAGCCCCACAAACGCTGACGCTGTCTCTTTCGTGAGCCTCCCAAACTCCAAGACTGTCTGCCTGGGACACTGAGCAGAGCTGAATCAAAGCCCAGTAATTGCGAACATCCCGAGATTCCTCCCACCCCAAAGGGGCCAGGACCAAAAGCTCTTGCTGCTCTTCAAGTAGCCAGGCAACCCCATTCACAGCCCCACAAACGCTGACGCTGTCTCTTTCGTGAGCCTCCCAAACTCCAAGACTATCTGCCTGGGACGCTGAGTAGATCTGAATCGCAGCCCAGTAATTGCGAATGTCCCGAGATTCATCCCACCCCAAAGGGGCCAGGACCAAAAGCTCTTGCTGCTCTTCAAGTAGCCAGGCAGCCCCATTCACAGCCCCACAAACGCTGACGCTGTCTCTTTCTGTGGCCTCATAAACTCCAAGACTATCTGCCTGGGACGCTGAGTACAGCCGGAGACAGGCTCAGCAATTGCGAATGTCCCGGGATTCCTCCCACCCCAAAGGGGCCAGGACCAAAAGCTCTTGCTGCTCTTCAAGTAGCCAGGCAACCCCATTCACAGCCCCACAAACGCTGACGCTGTCTCTATCGTGAGCCTCCCAAACTCCAAGACTATCTGCCTGGGACGCTGACTGCAGCCGGAGCCAGGCTCAGCGATTAATAACGTCCCTGGATTCGCCCCACCCCAAAGAGGCCAGGACCAAAAGCTCTTGCTGCTCTTCAAGTAGCCAGGCAACCCCATTCACAGCCCCATAAACGCTGACGCTGTCTCTTTCGTGAGCCTCCCAAACTCCAAGACTATCTGCCTGGGACGCTGAGTAGATCTGAATCGCAGCCCAGTAATTGCGAATGTCCCGAGATTCCTCCCACCCCAAAGGGGCCAGGACCAAAAGCTCTTGCTGCTCTTCAAGTAGCCAGGCAACCCCATTCACAGCCCCACAAACCCTGACGCTGTCTCTTTCCTGAGCCTCCTAAACTCTAATACTATCTGCCTGGGACGCTGAGTACAGCCGGAGCCAGGCTCAGCAATTGGGAACGTCCCTGGATTCGTCCCACCCCAAAGGTGGCAGGACCAAAAGCTCTTGCTGCTCTTCAAGTAGCCAGGCAACCCCATTCACAGCCCCACAAACGCTGACGCTCTCTCTTTCTGTGGCCTCCCAAACGCCAAGACTGTCTGCCTGGGACGCTGAGTACAGCCGGAGCCAGGCTCAGCAATTGCGAACGTCCCGGGATTCCTCCCACCCCAAAGGGGCCAGGACTAAAAGCTCTTGCTGCTCTTCAAGTAGGCAGGCAACCCCATTCACAGCCCCACAAACGCTGACGCTGTCTCTTTCTGTGGCCTCCCAAACTCCAAGACTGTCTGCCTGGGACGCTGAGTAGATCTGAATCGCAGCCCAGTAATTGCGAATGTCCCGAGATTCCTCCCTCTCCAAAGGTGCCAGGACCAAAAGCTCTTGCTGCTCTTCAAGTAGCCAGGCAACCCCATTCACAGCCCCACAAACTCTGACGCTGTCTCTTTCGTGAGCCTCCCAAACTCCAAGACTGTCTGCCTGGGACACTGAGCAGAGCTGAATCAAAGCCCAGTAATTGCGACCGTCCCGGGATTCCTCCCACCCCAAAGGGGCCAGGACCAAAAGCTCTTGCTGCTCTTCAAGTAGCCAGGCAACCCCATTCACAGCCCCACAAACGCTGACGCTGTCTCTTTCGTGAGCCTCCCAAACTCCAAGACTATCTGCCTGGGACGCTGAGTAGAGGTGAATCGCAGCCCAGTAATTGCGAATGTCCCGAGATTCATCCCACCCCAAAGGGGCCAGGACCAAAAGCTCTTGCTGCTCTTCAAGTAGCCAGGCAACCCCATTCACAGCCCCACAAACGCTGACGCTGTCTCTTCCGTGAGCCTCCAAAATTCCAAGAGTATCATCTGCCTTGGGACGCTGAGTACAGCCGGAGACAGGCTCAGCAATTGTGAACGTCCCTGGATTCGTCCCACCCCAAAGGGGCCAGGACCAAAAGCTCTTGCTGCTCTTCAAGTAGCCAGGCAACCCCATTCACAGCCCCACAAACGCTGACGCTGTCTCTTTCTGTGGCCTCCCAAACTCCAGTACTATCTGCCTGGGACACTGAGTACAGCCGGAGACAGGCTCAGCAATTGCGACCGTCCCGGGATTCCTCCCACCCCAAAGGGGCCAGGACCAAAAGCTCTTGCTGCTCTTCAAGTAGCCAGGCAACCCCATTCACAGCCCCACAAACGCTGACGCTGTCTCTTTCTGTGGCCTCCCAAACTCCAAGACTATCTGCCTGGGACGCTGAGTACAGCCGGAGACAGGCTCAGCAATTGCGACCGTCCCGGGATTCCTCCCACCCCAAAGGGGCCAGGACCAAAAGCTCTTGCTGCTCTTCAAGTAGCCAGGCAACCCCATTCACAGCCCCACAAACGCTGACGCTGTCTCTTTCTGTGGCCTCCCAAACTCCAGTACTATCTGCCTGGGACACTTAGTAGAGCCGGAGCCAGGCTCAGCAATTGCGACCATCCCGGGATTCCTCCCACCCCAAAGGGGCCAGGACCAAAAGCCTTGCTGCTCTTCAAGTAGCCAGGCAACCCCATTCACAGCCCCACAAACGCTGACGCTCTCTCTTTCCTGAGCCTCCTAAACTCTAATACTATCTGCCTGGGACGCTGAGTACAGCCGGAGCCAGGCTCAGCAATTGGGAACGTCCCTGGATTCGTCCCACCCCAAAGGTGGCAGGACCAAAAGCTCTTGCTGCTCTTCAAGTAGCCAGGCAACCCCATTCACAGCCCCACAAACGCTGACGCTGTCTCTTTCTGTGGCCTCCCAAACGCCAAGACTATCTGCCTGGGACGCTGAGTACAGCCGGAGCCAGGCTCAGCAATTGCGAACGTCCCGGGATTCCTCCCACCCCAAAGGGGCCAGGACCAAAAGCTCTTGCTGCTCTTCAAGTAGCCAGGCAACCCCATTCACAGCCCCACAAACGCTGACGCTGTCTCTTTCGTGAGCCTCCCAAACTCCAAGACTATCTGCCTGGGACGCGGAGTACAGCCGGAGCCAGGCTCAGCGATTCCGAACGTCCCGGGATTCCTCCCACCTGAAAGGGGCCAGGACCAAAAGCTCTTGCTGCTCTTCAAGTAGCCAGGCAACCCCATTCACAGCCCCACAAACGCTGACGCTGTCTCTTTTTGTGGCCTCCCAAAAGTCAAGACTATCTGCCTGGGACGCTGAGAAGAGCTGGTGCCAGGCTCAGCAATTTCGACCGTCCCTGGATTCCTCCCACCCCAAAGGGGCCAGGACCAAAAGCTCTTGCTGCTCTTCAAGTAGCCAGGCAACCCCATTCACAGCCCCACAAACGCTGACGCTGTCTCTTTCGTGAGCCTCCCAAAATCCAAGACTATCATCTGCCTTGGGACGCTGAGTAGAGCCGAAGCCAGGCTAGTAATTGTGAACGTCGCTGGATTCCTCCCACCCCAAAGGGGCCAGAACCAAAAGCTCTTGCTGCTCTTCAAGTAGCCAGGCAACCCCATTCACAGCCCCACAAACGCTGACGCTGTCTCTTTTGTGAGCCTCCCAAACTCCAAGACTATCTGCCTGGGACGGTGAGCAGAGCTGAATCGCAGCCCAGTAATTGTGAATGTCCCAAGATTCCTCCCACCCCAAAGGTGGCAGGACCAAAAGCTCTTGCTGCTCTTGAAGTAGCCAGGCAACTCCATTCACAGCCCCACAAACGCTGACGCTGTCTCTTTCTTTGGCCTCCCAAACTCCAAGACTATCTGCCTGGGACGCTGACTGCAGCCGGAGCCAGGCTCAGCGATTGATAACGTCCCTGGATTCGTCCCACCCCAAAGAGGCCAGGACCAAAAGCTCTTGCTGCTCTTCAAGTAGCCAGGCAACCCCATTCACAGCCCCACAAACGCTGACGCTGTCTCTATCGTGAGCCTCCCAAACTCCAAGACTATCTGCCTGGGACGCTGACTGCAGCCGGAGCCAGGCTCAGCGATTAATAACGTCCCTGGATTCGCCCCACCCCAAAGAGGCCAGGACCAAAAGCTCTTGCTGCTCTTCAAGTAGCCAGGCAACCCCATTCACAGCCCCACAAACCCTGACGCTGTCTCTTTCGTGAGCCTCCCAAACTCCAAGACTATCTGCCTGGGACGCTGAGTACAGCCAGAGCCAGGCTCAGCAATTGGGAACGTCCCTGGATTCGTCCCACCCCAAAGGTGGCAGGACCAAAAGCTCTTGCTGCTCTTCAAGTAGCCAGGCAACCCCATTCACAGCCCCACAAACGCTGATGCTCTCTCTTTCGTGAGCCTCCCAAACTCCAATACTATCTGCCTGGGACGGTGAGTACAGCAAGAGCCAGGCTCAGCAATTGCGACCGTCCCGGGATTCCTCCCACCCCAAAGGGGCCAGGACCAAAAGCTCTTGCTGCTCTTCAAGTAGCCAGGCAACCCCATTCACAGCCCCACAAATGCTGACGCTGTCTCTTTCCTGAGCCTCCCAAACTCCAAGACTATCTGCCTGGTATTCTGCGTACAGCCAGATCCTAGCTGAGCAACTGCGAACGTCGAGAGATTCCTCCCACCCCAAAGGGGCCAGGACCAAAAGCTCTTGCTGCTCTTCAAGTAGGCAGGCAACCCCATTCACAGCCCCACAAACGCTGACGCTGTCTCTTTCTGTGGCCTCCCAAACGCCAAGACTGTCTGCCTGGGACGCTGAGTAGAGCTGAATCGCAGCCCAGTAATTGCGAATGTCCCGAGATTCCTCCCTCTCCAAAGGTGCCAGGACCAAAAGCTCTTGCTGCTCTTCAAGTAGCCAGGCAACCCCATTCACAGCCCCACAAACGCTGACGCTGTCTCTTTCGTGAGCCTCCCAAACTCCAAGACTGTCTGCCTGGGACACTGAGCAGAGCTGAATCAAAGCCCAGTAATTGCGAACATCCCGAGATTCCTCCCACCCCAAAGGGGCCAGGACCAAAAGCTCTTGCTGCTCTTCAAGTAGCCAGGCAACCCCATTCACAGCCCCACAAACGCTGACGCTGTCTCTTTTGTGACCCTCCCAAACTCCAAGAATATCTGCCTGGGACGCTGAGTAGATCTGAATCGCAGCCCAGTAATTGCGAATGTCCCGAGATTCATCCCACACCAAAGGTGGCAGGACCAAAAGCTCTTGCTGCTCTTCAAGTAGCCAGGCAACCCCATTCACAGCCCCACAAACGCTGACGCTGTCTCTTTCGTGAGCCTCCCAAACTCCAAGACTATCTGCCTGGGACGCTGAGTACAGCCGGAGACAGGCTCAGCAATTGCGACCGTCCCGGGATTCGTCCCACCCCAAAGGGGCCAGGACCAAAAGCTCTTGCTGCTCTTCAAGTAGCCAGGCAACCCCATTCACAGCCCCACAAACGCTGACGCTGTCTCTATCGTGAGCCTCCCAAACTCCAAGACTATCTGCCTGGGACGCTGACTGCAGCCGGAGCCAGGCTCAGCGATTAATAACGTCCCTGGATTCGCCCCACCCCAAAGAGGCCAGGACCAAAAGCTCTTGCTGCTCTTCAAGTAGCCAGGCAACCCCATTCACAGCCCCATAAACGCTGACGCTCTCTCTTTCATGAGCCTCCCAAACTCCAAGACTATCTGCCTGGGACGCTGAGTAGATCTGAATCGCAGCCCAGTAATTGCGAATGTCCCGAGATTCATCCCACCCCAAAGGGGCCAGGACCAAAAGCTCTTGCTGCTCTTCAAGTAGCCAGGCAACCCCATTCACAGCCCCACAAACGCTGACGCTGTCTCTTCCGTGAGCCTCCAAAACTCCAAGACTATCATCTGCCTCTGGACGCGGAGTACAGCCGGAGCCAGGCTCAGCAATTGCGAACGTCCCTGGATTCGTCCCACCCCAAAGGGGCCAGGACCAAAAGCCTTGCTGCTCTTCAAGTAGCCAGGCAACCCCATTCACAGCCCCACAAACCCTGACGCTGTCTCTTTCCTGAGCCTCCTAAACTCTAATACTATCTGCCTGGGACGCTGAGTACAGCCGGAGCCAGGCTCAGCAATTGGGAACGTCCCTGGATTCGTCCCACCCCAAAGGTGGCAGGACCAAAAGCTCTTGCTGCTCTTCAAGTAGCCAGGCAACCCCATTCACAGCCCCACAAACGCTGACGCTCTCTCTTTCTGTGGCCTCCCAAACGCCAAGACTGTCTGCCTGGGACGCTGAGTACAGCCGGAGCCAGGCTCAGCAATTGCGAACGTCCCGGGATTCCTCCCACCCCAAAGGGGCCAGGACTAAAAGCTCTTGCTGCTCTTCAAGTAGCCAGGCAACCCCATTCACAGCCCCACAAACGCTGACGCTGTCTCTTTCTGTGGCCTCCCAAACTCCAAGACTGTCTGCCTGGGACGCTGAGTAGATCTGAATCGCAGCCCAGTAATTGCGAATGTCCCGAGATTCCTCCCTCTCCAAAGGTGCCAGGACCAAAAGCTCTTGCTGCTCTTCAAGTAGCCAGGCAACCCCATTCACAGCCCCACAAACGCTGACGCTGTCTCTTTCGTGAGCCTCCCAAACTCCAAGACTGTCTGCCTGGGACACTGAGCAGAGCTGAATCAAAGCCCAGTAATTGCGACCGTCCCGGGATTCCTCCCACCCCAAAGGGGCCAGGACCAAAAGCTCTTGCTGCTCTTCAAGTAGCCAGGCAACCCCATTCACAGCCCCACAAACGCTGACGCTGTCTCTTTCGTGAGCCTCCCAAACTCCAAGACTATCTGCCTGGGACGCTGAGTAGAGGTGAATCGCAGCCCAGTAATTGCGAATGTCCCGAGATTCCTCCCACCCCAAAGGGGCCAGGACCAAAAGCTCTTGCTGCTCTTCAAGTAGCCAGGCAACCCCATTCACAGCCCCACAAACGCTGACGCTGTCTCTTCCGTGAGCCTCCAAAATTCCAAGAGTATCATCTGCCTTGGGACGCTGAGTATAGCCGGAGCAAGGCTCAGCGATTCCGAACGTCCCTGGATTCGTCCCACCCCAAAGGGGCCAGGACCAAAAGCTCTTGCTGCTCTTCAAGTAGCCAGGCAACCCCATTCACAGCCCCACAAACGCTGACGCTGTCTCTTTCCTGAGCCTCCTAAACTCTAATACTATCTGCCTGGGACGCTGAGTACAGCCGGAGACAGGCTCAGCAATTGTGAACGTCCCTGGATTCGTCCCACCCCAAAGGGGCCAGGACCAAAAGCTCTTGCTGCTCTTCAAGTAGCCAGGCAACCCCATTCACAGCCCCACAAACGCTGACGCTGTCTCTTTCTGTGGCCTCCCAAACTCCAGTACTATCTGCCTGGGACACTGAGTACAGCCGGAGACAGGCTCAGCAATTGCGACCGTCCCGGGATTCCTCCCACCCCAAAGGGGCCAGGACCAAAAGCTCTTGCTGCTCTTCAAGTAGCCAGGCAACCCCATTCACAGCCCCACAAACGCTGACGCTGTCTCTTTCTGTGGCCTCCCAAACTCCAAGACTATCTGCCTGGGACGCTGAGTACAGCCGGAGACAGGCTCAGCAATTGCGACCGTCCCGGGATTCCTCCCACCCCAAAGGGGCCAGGACCAAAAGCTCTTGCTGCTCTTCAAGTAGCCAGGCAACCCCATTCACAGCCCCACAAACGCTGACGCTGTCTCTTTCTGTGGCCTCCCAAACTCCAGTACTATCTGCCTGGGACACTTAGTAGAGCCGGAGCCAGGCTCAGCAATTGCGACCATCCCGGGATTCCTCCCACCCCAAAGGGGCCAGGACCAAAAGCCTTGCTGCTCTTCAAGTAGCCAGGCAACCCCATTCACAGCCCCACAAACGCTGACGCTGTCTCTTTCCTGAGCCTCCCAAACGCCAAGACTATCTGCCTGGGACGCTGAGTACAGCCGGAGCCAGGCTCAGCAATTGCGAACGTCCCGGGATTCCTCCCACCCCAAAGGGGCCAGGACCAAAAGCTCTTGCTGCTCTTCAAGTAGCCAGGCAACCCCATTCACAGCCCCACAAACGCTGACGCTGTCTCTTTCGTGAGCCTCCCAAACTCCAAGACTATCTGCCTGGGACGCGGAGTACAGCCGGAGCCAGGCTCAGCGATTCCGAACGTCCCGGGATTCCTCCCACCTGAAAGGGGCCAGGACCAAAAGCTCTTGCTGATCTTCAAGTAGCCAGGCAACCCCATTCACAGCCCCACAAACGCTGACGCTGTCTCTTTTTGTGGCCTCCCAAAAGTCAAGACTATCTGCCTGGGACGCTGAGAACAGCTGGTGCCAGGCTCAGCAATTTCGACCGTCCCTGGATTCCTCCCACCCCAAAGGGGCCAGGACCAAAAGCTCTTGCTGCTCTTCAAGTAGCCAGGCAACCCCATTCACAGCCCCACAAACGCTGACGCTGTCTCTTTCGTGAGCCTCCCAAAATCCAAGACTATCATCTGCCTTGGGACGCTGAGTAGAGCCGAAGCCAGGCTAGTAATTGTGAACGTCGCTGCATTCCTCCCACCCCAAAGGGGCCAGAACCAAAAGCTCTTGCTGCTCTTCAAGTAGCCAGGCAACCCCATTCACAGCCCCACAAACGCTGACGCTGTCTCTTTTGTGAGCCTCCCAAACTCCAAGACTATCTGCCTGGGACGGTGAGCAGAGCTGAATCGCAGCCCAGTAATTGTGAATGTCCCAAGATTCCTCCCACCCCAAAGGTGGCAGGACCAAAAGCTCTTGCTGCTCTTGAAGTAGCCAGGCAACTCCATTCACAGCCCCACAAACGCTGACGCTGTCTCTTTCTTTGGCCTCCCAAACTCCAAGACTATCTGCCTGGGACGCTGACTGCAGCCGGAGCCAGGCTCAGCGATTGATAACGTCCCTGGATTCGTCCCACCCCAAAGAGGCCAGGACCAAAAGCTCTTGCTGCTCTTCAAGTAGCCAGGCAACCCCATTCACAGCCCCACAAACGCTGACGCTGTCTCTATCGTGAGCCTCCCAAACTCCAAGACTATCTGCCTGGGACGCTGACTGCAGCCGGAGCCAGGCTCAGCGATTAATAACGTCCCTGGATTCGCCCCACCCCAAAGAGGCCAGGACCAAAAGCTCTTGCTGCTCTTCAAGTAGCCAGGCAACCCCATTCACAGCCCCACAAACCCTGACGCTGTCTCTTTCGTGAGCCTCCCAAACTCCAAGACTATCTGCCTGGGACGCTGAGTACAGCCAGAGCCAGGCTCAGCAATTGGGAACGTCCCTGGATTCGTCCCACCCCAAAGGTGGCAGGACCAAAAGCTCTTGCTGCTCTTCAAGTAGCCAGGCAACCCCATTCACAGCCCCACAAACGCTGACGCTCTCTCTTTCGTGAGCCTCCCAAACTCCAATACTATCTGCCTGGGACGGTGAGTACAGCAAGAGCCAGGCTCAGCAATTGCGACCGTCCCGGGATTCCTCCCACCCCAAAGGGGCCAGGACCAAAAGCTCTTGCTGCTCTTCAAGTAGCCAGGCAACCCCATTCACAGCCCCACAAATGCTGACGCTGTCTCTTTCCTGAGCCTCCCAAACTCCAAGACTATCTGCCTGGTATTCTGCGTACAGCCAGATCCTAGCTGAGCAACTGCGAACGTCGAGAGATTCCTCCCACCCCAAAGGGGCCAGGACCAAAAGCTCTTGCTGCTCTTCAAGTAGGCAGGCAACCCCATTCACAGCCCCACAAACGCTGACGCTGTCTCTTTCTGTGGCCTCCCAAACGCCAAGACTGTCTGCCTGGGACGCTGAGTAGAGCTGAATCGCAGCCCAGTAATTGCGAATGTCCCGAGATTCCTCCCTCTCCAAAGGTGCCAGGACCAAAAGCTCTTGCTGCTCTTCAAGTAGCCAGGCAACCCCATTCACAGCCCCACAAACGCTGACGCTGTCTCTTTCGTGAGCCTCCCAAACTCCAAGACTGTCTGCCTGGGACACTGAGCAGAGCTGAATCAAAGCCCAGTAATTGCGAACATCCCGAGATTCCTCCCACCCCAAAGGGGCCAGGACCAAAAGCTCTTGCTGCTCTTCAAGTAGCCAGGCAACCCCATTCACAGCCCCACAAACGCTGACGCTGTCTCTTTCGTGAGCCTCCCAAACTCCAAGAATATCTGCCTGGGACGCTGAGTAGATCTGAATCGCAGCCCAGTAATTGCGAATGTCCCGAGATTCATCCCACACCAAAGGGGCCAGGACCAAAAGCTCTTGCTGCTCTTCAAGTAGCCAGGCAACCCCATTCACAGCCCCACAAACGCTGACGCTGTCTCTTTCTGTGGCCTCCCAAACTCCAAGACTATCTGCCTGGGACGCTGAGTACAGCCGGAGACAGGCTCAGCAATTGCGACCGTCCCGGGATTCGTCCCACCCCAAAGGGGCCAGGACCAAAAGCTCTTGCTGCTCTTCAAGTAGCCAGGCAACCCCATTCACAGCCCCACAAACGCTGACGCTGTCTCTATCGTGAGCCTCCCAAACTCCAAGACTATCTGCCTGGGACGCTGACTGCAGCCGGAGCCAGGCTCAGCGATTAATAACGTCCCTGGATTCGCCCCACCCCAAAGAGGCCAGGACCAAAAGCTCTTGCTGCTCTTCAAGTAGCCAGGCAACCCCATTCACAGCCCCATAAACGCTGACGCTGTCTCTTTCGTGAGCCTCCCAAACTCCAAGACTATCTGCCTGGGACGCTGAGTAGATCTGAATCGCAGCCCAGTAATTGCGAATGTCCCTGGATTCGTCGCACCCCAAAGGTGGCAGGACCAAAAGCTCTTGCTGCTTTCAAGTAGCCAGGCAACCCCATTCACAGCCCCACAAACGCTGACGCTGTCTCTTTCTGTGGCCTCCCAAACTCCAATACTATCTGCCTGGGACGCTGAGTACAGCCGGAGCCAGGCTCAGCAATTGCAACCGTCCCGGGATTCCACCCACCCCAAAGGGGCCAGGACCAAAAGCTCTTGCTGCTCTTCAAGTAGCCAGGCAACTCCATTCACAGCCCCATAAAACGCTGACGCTTTCTCTTTCTGTGGCCTCCCAAATTCCAAGACTATCTGCCTGGGACGCGGAGTACAGCCGGAGCCAGGCTCAGCAATTGCGAACGTCCCGGGATTCCTCCCACCCCAAAGGGGCCAGGACCAAAAGCTCTTGCTGCTCTTCAAGTAGCCAGGCAACCCCATTCACAGCCCCACAAACGCTGACGCTGTCTCTTCCGTGAGCCTCCAAAACTCCAAGACTATCATCTGCCTTGGGACGCTGAGTATAGCCGAATCGCAGGCCAGGAATTGCGACCGTCCCGGGATTCCTCCCACCCCAAAGGTGGCAGGACCAAAAGCTCTTGCTGCTCTTCAAGTAGCCAGGCAACCCCATTCACAGCCCCACAAACGGTGACGCTGTCTCTTTCTGTGGCCTCCCAAACTCCAAGACTATCTGCCTGGGACGCGGAGTACAGCTGGAGCCAGGCTCAGCAATTGCGAACGTCCCGGGATTCCTCCCACCCCAAAGGGGCCAGGACCAAAAGCTCTTGCTGCTCTTCAAGTAGCCAGGCAACCCCATTCACAGCCCCACAAACGCTGACGCTGTCTCTTCCGTGAGCCTCCAAAATTCCAAGACTATCATCTGCCTTGGGACGCTGAGTATAGCCGGAGCAAGGCTCAGCGATTCTGAACGTCCCTGGATTCGTCCCACCCCAAAGGGGCCAGGACCAAAAGCTCTTGCTTCTCTTCAGGTAGCCAGGCAACCCCATTCACAGCCCCACAAACGCTGACGCTGTCTCTTTCTGTGGCCTCCCAAACTCCAAGACTATCTGCCTGGGACGCTGAGTACAGCCGGAGGCAGGCTTAGCGATTGCGAACGTCCAGAGATTCCTCCCACCCCATAGGGGCCAGGACCAAAAGCACTTGCTGCTCTTCAAGTAGCCAGGCAACCCCATTCACAGCCCCACAAACGCTGACGCTGTCTCTTTCGTGAGCCTCCCAAACTCCAAGACTATCTGCCTGGTATGCTGCGTACAGCCAGAGCCAGGCTCAGCGATTGCGACCGTCCCGGGATTCCTCCCACCCCAAAGGGGCCAGGACCAAAAGCTCTTGCTGCTCTTCAAGTAGCCAGGCAACCCCATTCACAGCCCCACAAACGCTGACGCTGTCTCTTTCCTGAGCCTCCTAAACTCTAATACTATCTGCCTGGGACGCTGAGTACAGCCGGAGCCAGGCTCAGCAATTGCGACCGTCCCGGGATTCCTCCCACCCCAAAGGGGCCAGGACCAAAAGCTCTTGCTGCTCTTCAAGTAGCCAGGCAACCCCATTCACAGCCCCACAAACGCTGACGCTGTCTCTTTCTGTGGCCTCCCAAACGCCAAGACTATCTGCCTGGGACGCTGAGTACAGCCGGAGACAGGCTCAGCAATTGCGAATGTCCCGGGATTCCTCCAAACCCAAAGGGGCCAGGACCAAAAGCTCTTGCTGCTCTTCAAGTAGCCAGGCAACCCCATTCACAGCCCCACAAACGCTGACGCTGTCTCTTTCGTGAGCCTCCCAAACTCCAACACTATCTGCCTGGGGCCCTGAGTACAGCCGGAGCCAAGCTCAGCAATTGCGACCGTCCCGGGATTCCTCCAACCCCAAAGGGGCCAGGACCAAAAGCTCTTGCTGCTCTTCAAGTAGCCAGGCAACCCCATTCACAGCCCCACAAACGCTGACGCTGTCTCTTTCTGTGGCCTCCCAAACTCCAAGACTGTCTGCCTGGGATGCTAAGTAGAGCTGAATCGCAGCCCAGTAATTGCGAATATCCCGAGATTCCTCCCTCTCCAAAGGTGCAAGAACCAACAGCTCTTGCTGCTCTTCAAGTAGCCAGGCAACCCCATTCACAGCCCCACAAACGCTGACGCTGTCTCTTTCGTGAGCCTCCCAAACTCCAAGACTGTCTGCCTGGGACACTGAGCAGAGCTGAATCATAGCCCAGTAATTGCGAACATCCCAAGATTCCTCCCACTCCAAAGGGGCCAGGACCAAAAGCTCTTGCTGCTCTTCAAGTAGCCAGGCAACCCCATTCACAGCCCCACAAACGCTGACGCTGTCTCTTTTGTGACCCTCCCAAACTCCAAGACTATCTGCCTGGGACGCTGAGTAGATCTGAATCGCAGCCCAGTAATTGCGAATGTCCCGAGATTCATCCCACCCCAAAGGGGCCAGGACCAAAAGCTCTTGCTGCTCTTCAAGTAGCCAGGCAACCCCATTCACAGCCCCACAAACGCTGACGCTGTCTCTTTCTGTGGCCTCCCAAACTCCAAGAATATCTGCCTGGGACGCTGAGTACAGCCGGAGACAGGCTCAGCAATTGCGACCGTCCCGGGATTCCTCCCACCCCAAAGGGGCCAGGACCAAAAGCTCTTGCTGCTCTTCAAGTAGCCAGGCAACCCCATTCACAGCCCCACAAACGCTGACGCTGTCTCTTCCGTGAGCCTCCAAAACTCCAAGACTATCATCTGCCTTGGGACGCTGAGTATAGCCGAATCGCAGGCCAGGAATTGCGACCGTCCCGGGATTCCTCCCACCCCAAAGGTGGCAGGACCAAAAGCTCTTGCTGCTCTTCAAGTAGCCAGGCAACCCCATTCACAGCCCTACAAACGGTGACGCTGTCTCTTTCTGTGGCCTCCCAAACTCCAAGACTATCTGCCTGGGACGCGGAGTACAGCTGGAGCCAGGCTCAGCAATTGCGAACGTCCCGGGATTCCTCCCACCCCAAAGGGGCCAGGACCAAAAGCTCTTGCTGCTCTTCAAGTAGCCAGGCAACCCCATTCACAGCCCCACAAACGCTGACGCTGTCTCTTCCGTGAGCCTCCAAAATTCCAAGACTATCATCTGCCTTGGGACGCTGAGTATAGCCGGAGCAAGGCTCAGCGATTCCGAACGTCCCTGGATTCGTCCCACCCCAAAGGGGCCAGGACCAAAAGCTCTTGCTGCTCTTCAAGTAGCCAGGCAACCCCATTCACAGCCCCACAAACGCTGACGCTGTCTCTTTCTGTGGCCTCCCAAACTCCAAGACTGTCTGCCTGGGACGCTGATTACAGCCGGAGGCAGGCTTAGCGATTGCGAACATCCAGAGATTCCTCCCACCCCAAAGGGGCCAGGACCAAAAGCACTTGCTGCTCTTCAAGTAGCCAGGCAACCCCATTCACAGCCCCACAAACGCTGACGCTGTCTCTATCGTGAGCCTCCCAAACTCCAACACTATCTGCCTGGGGCCCTGAGTACAGCCGGAGCCAAGCTCAGCGATTGCGACCGTCCCGGGATTCCTCCAACCCCAAAGGGGCCAGGACCAAAAGCTCTTGCTGCTCTTCAAGTAGCCACGCAACCCCATTAACAGCCCCACAAATGCTAACGCTGTCTCTTTCTGTGGCCTCCCAAACTCCAAGGCTATCTGCCTGGGATGCTAAGTAGAGCTGAATCGCAGCCCAGTAGTTGCGAATATCCCGAGATTCCTCCCTCTCCAAAGGTGCAAGAACCAAAAGCTCTTGCTGCTCTTCAAGTAGCCAGGCAACCCCATTCACAGCCCCACAAACGCTGACGCTGTCTCTTTCGTGAGCCTCCCAAACTCCAAGACTGTCTGCCTGGGACACTGAGCAGAGCTGAATCATAGCCCAGTAATTGCGAACATCCCAAGATGCCTCCCACTCCAAAGGGGCCAGGACCAAAAGCTCTTGCTGCTCTTCAAGTAGCCAGGCAACCCCATTCACAGCCCCACAAACGCTGACGCTGTCTCTTTCTGTGGCCTCCCAAACTCCAAGACTGTCTGCCTGGGACGCTGAGTACAGCCGGAGCCAGGCTCAGCAATTGCGACCGTCCCGGGATTCCTCCCACCCCAAAGGGGCCAGGACCAAAAGCTCTTGCTGCTCTTCAAGTAGCCAGGCAACCCCATTCACAGCCCCACAAACGCTGACGCTGTCTCTTCCGTGAGCCTCCAAAACTCCAAGAGTATCATCTGCCTTGGGACGCGGAGTACAGCCAGAGCCAGGCTCAGCGATTCCGAACGTCCCAGGATTCGTCCCACCCCAAAGGGGCCAGGACCAAAAGCCTTGCTGCTCTTCAAGTAGCCAGGCAACCCCATTCACAGCCCCACAAACGCTGACGCTGTCTCTTTCGTGAGCCTCCTAAACTCTAATACTATCTGCCTGGGACGCTGAGTACAGCCGGAGCCAGGCTCAGCAATTGGGAACGTCCCTGGATTCGTCCCACCCAAAAGGTGGAAGGACCAAAAGCTCTTGCTGCTCTTCAAGTAGCCAGGCAACCCCATTCACAGCCCCACAAACGCTGACGCTCTCTCTTTCTGTGGCCTCCCAAACGCCAAGACTATCTGCCTGGGACGCTGAGTACAGCCGGAGCCAGGCTCAGCAATTGCGACCGTCCCGGGATTCCTCCCACCCCAAAGGGGCCAGGACCAAAAGCTCTTGCTGCTCTTCAAGTAGCCAGGCAACCCCATTCACAGCCCCACAAACGCTGACGCTGTCTCTTTCTGTGGCCTCCCAAACTCCAAGACTGTCTGCCTGGGACGCTGAGTAGAGCTGAATCGCAGCCCAGTAATTGCGAATGTCCCGAGATTCCTCCCTCTCCAAAGGGGCCAGGACCAAAAGCTCTTGCTGCTCTTCAAGTAGCCAGGCAACCCCATTCACAGCCCCACGAACGCTGACGCTGTCTCTTTCGTGAGCCTCCCAAACTCCAAGACTGTCTGCCTGGGACACTGAGCAGAGCTGAATCAAAGCCCAGTAATTGCGAACATCCCGAGATTCCTCCCACCCCAAAGGGGCCAGGACCAAAAGCTCTTGCTGCTCTTCAAGTAGCCAGGCAACCCCATTCACAGCCCCACAAACGCTGACGCTGTCTCTTTCGTGAGCCTCCCAAACTCCAAGACTATCTGCCTGGGACGCTGAGTAGATCTGAATCGCAGCCCAGTAATTGCGAATGTCCCGAGATTCATCCCACCCCAAAGGGGCCAGGACCAAAAGCTCTTGCTGCTCTTCAAGTAGCCAGGCAACCCCATTCACAGCCCCACAAACGCTGACGCTGTCTCTTTCTGTGGCCTCCCAAACTCCAAGACTATCTGCCTGGGACGCTGAGTACAGCCAGAGACAGGCTCAGCAATTGCGAATGTCCCGGGATTCCTCCCACCCCAAAGGGGCCAGGACCAAAAGCTCTTGCTGCTCTTCAAGTAGCCAGGCAACCCCATTCACAGCCCCACAAACGCTGACGCTGTCTCTATCGTGAGCCTCCCAAACTCCAAGACTATCTGCCTGGAACGCTGACTGCAGCCGGAGCCAGGCTCAGCGATTAATAACGTCCCTGGATTCGCCCCACCCCAAAGAGGCCAGGACCAAAAGCTCTTGCTGCTCTTCAAGTAGCCAGGCAACCCCATTCACAGCCCCATAAACGCTGACGCTGTCTCTTTCGTGAGCCTCCCAAACTCCAAGACTATCTGCCTGGGACGCTGAGTAGATCTGAATCGCAGCCCAGTAATTGCGAATGTCCCGAGAATCATCCCACCCCAAAGGGGCCAGGACCAAAAGCTCTTGCTGCTCTTCAAGTAGCCAGGCAACCCCATTCACAGCCCCACAAACGCTGACGCTGTCTCTTTCTGTGGCCTCCCAAACTCCAAGACTATCTGCCTGGGACGCTGAGTACAGCCGGAGCCAGGCTCAGCAATTGCGACCGTCCCGGGATTCCACCCACCCCAAAGGTGGCAGGACCAAAAGCTCTTGCTGCTCTTCAAGTAGCCAGGCAACCCCATTCACAGCCCCACAAACGCTGACGCTGTCTCTTTCTGTGGCCTCCCAAACTCCAAGACTATCTGCCTGGGACGCTGAGTACAGCCGGAGCCAGGCTCAGCAATTGCGAATGTCCCGGGATTCCTCCCACCCCAAAGGGGCCAGGACCAAAAGCTCTTGCTGCTCTTCAAGTAGCCAGGCAACCCCATTCACAGCCCCACAAACGCTGACGCTGTCTCTTTCTGTGGCCTCCCAAACTCCAAGACTATCTGCCTGGGACGCTGAGTACAGCCGGAGACAGGCTCAGCAATTGCGACCGTCCCGGGATTCCTCCCACCCCAAAGGGGCCAGGACCAAAAGCTCTTGCTGCTCTTCAAGTAGCCAGGCAACCCCATTCACAGCCCCACAAACGCTGACGCTGTCTCTATCGTGAGCCTCCCAAACTCCAAGACTATCTGCCTGGGACGCTGACTGCAGCCGGAGCCAGGCTCAGCGATTAATAACGTCCCTGGATTCGCCCCACCCCAAAGAGGCCAGGACCAAAAGCTCTTGCTGCTCTTCAAGTAGCCAGGCAACCCCATTCACAGCCCCACAAACGCTGACGCTGTCTCTATCGTGAGCCTCCCAAACTCCAAGACTATCTGCCTGGGACGCTGCGTACAGCCAGACCCCAGCTGAGCAATTGCGGAAGTCCAGGGATTCCTCCCACCCCAAAGGGGCCAGGACCAAAAGCTCTTGCTGCTCTTCAAGTAGCCAGGCAACCCCATTCACAGCCCCACAAACGCTGATGCTGTCTCTTTCGTGAGCCTCCCAAACTCCAAGACTATCTGCCTGGGAACGCTGAGGACACCCGGAGCCAGGCTCAGCAATTGCGAACGTCCCGGGATTCCTCCCACCCCAAAGGGGCCAGGACCAAAAGCTCTTTCTGCTCTTCAAGTAGCCAGGCAAATCCATTCACAGCCCCACAAACGCTGACGCTGTCTCTTTCTGTGGCCTCCCAAACTCCAAGACTATCTGCCTGGGACGCTGCGTACAGCCAGAGCCAGGCTCAGAAATTGTGACCATACCGACATTCCTCCAATCCCAAAGGGGCCAGGACCAAAAGCTCTTGCTGCTCTTCAAGTAGCCAGGCAACCCCATTCACAGCCCGACAAACGCTGATGCTGTCTCTTTCATGAGCCTCCCAAACTCCAAGGCTATCTGCCTGGGACGTTGCGTACAGCCAGACCCCAGCTGAGGAATTGCGGAAGTCCAGGTATTCCTCCCACCCCAAAGGGGCCAGGACCAAAAGCTCTTGCTGCTCTTCAAGTAGCCAGGCAACCCCATTCACAGCCCCACAAACGCTGATGCTGTCTCTTACATGAGCCTCCCAAATTCCAGTACTATGTGCCTGGGACGCTGAGTAGAGCCGGAGCCAGGCTCAGCAATTGCAACCGTCCCGGGATTCCTCCCACCCCAAAGGGGCCAGGACCAAAAGCGCTTGCTGCTCTTCAAGTAGCCAGGCAACCCCATTCACAGCCCCACAAACGCTGCCGCTGTCTCTTTCTGTGGCCTCCCAAACTCCAAGACTATCTGCCTGGGGCCGTGAGTACAGCCGGAGCCAAGCTCAGCAATTGCGACCGTCCCGGGATTCCTCCCGCCCCAAAGGGGCCAGGACCAAAAGCTCTTGCTGCTCTTCAAGCAGCCAGGCAACCCCATTCACAGCCCCACAAACGCTGACGCTCTCTCTTTCATGAGCCTCCCAAACTCCAACAATGTCTGCTTGGGACGCGGAGTACAGCCGGACCCAGGCTAAGCAATTGCGACCGTCCCGGGATTCCTCCCACCCCAAAGGGGCCAGGACCAAAAGCTCTTGCTGCTCTTCAAGAAGCCAGGCAACCCCATTCAAAGCCCCACAAACGCTGACGCTCTCTCTTTCCTGAGCCTCCCAAACTCTAATACTATCTGCCTGGGACGCTGAGTACAGATGGAGCCAGGCTCCGCGATTGATAACGTCCCTGGATTCCTCCCACCCCAAAGGTGGCAGGACCAAAAGCTCTTGCTGCTCTTCAAGTAGCCAGGCAACCCCATTCACAGCCCCACAAACGCTGCTGCTGTCTCTTTCGTTAGCCTCCTAAACTCTAATACTATCTGCCTGGGACGCTGAGGACACCCGGAGCCAGGCTCAGCAATTGCGAACGTCCCTGGATTCGTCCCACCCCAAAGGGGCCAGGACCAAAAGCTCTTGCTGCTCTTCAAGAAGCCAGGCAACCCCATTCACAGCCCCACAAACGCTGACGCTGTCTCTTTCGTGAGCTTCCCAAACTCCAAGACTATCTGCCTGGGACGCTGAGGACACCCGGAGCCAGGCTCAGCAATTGCGACCGTCCCGGGATTCCTCCCACCCCAAAGGGGCCAGGACCAAAAGCTCTTGCTGCTCTTCAAGTAGCCAGGTAACCCCATTCACAGCCCCACAAACGCTGCCGCTGTCTCTTTCCTGAGCCTCCCAAACTCCAAGACTATCTGCCTGGGACGCTGAGTAGAGGTGAATCGCAGCCCAATAATTGCGAATGTCCCAAGATTCCTCCCACCCCAAAGGGGCCAGGACCAAAAGCTCTTGCTGCTCTTCAAGTAGCCAGGCAACCCCATTCACAGCCCCACAAACGCTGCCGCTGTCTCTTTCGTGAGCCTCCCAAACTCCAAGACTATCTGCCTGGGACGCTGAGTAGAGGTGAATCGCAGCCCAATAATTGCGAATGTCCCAAGATTCCTCCCACCCCAAAGGGGTCAGGACCAAAAGCTCTTGCTGCTCTTCAAGTAGCCAGGCAACCCCATTCACAGCCCCACAAACGCTGACGCTGTCTCTTTCGTGAGCCTCCCAAACTCCAAGACTATCTGCCTGGGACGGTGAGCAGATCTGAATCACAACCCAGTAATTGCGAATGTCCCGAGATTCCTCCCACCCCAAAGGGGCCAGGACCAAAAGCTCTTGCTGCTCTTCAAGTAGCCAGACAACCCCATTCACAGCCCCACAAACGCTGCCGCTGTCTCTTTCGTGAGCCTCCCAAACTCCAAGACTATCTGCCTGGGACGGTGAGCAGAGCTGAATCACAGCCCAGTAATTGTGAACGTCCCGGGATTCCTCCCACCCCAAAGGGGCCGGGACCAAAAGCTCTTGCTGCTCTTCAAGAAGCCAGGCAACCCCATTCTCAGCCCCACAAACGCTGACGCTGTCTCTTTCCTGAGCCTCCCAAATTACAAGACAATCTGCTTGGGACGCTGAGTAGAGCTGAATCGCAGCCCAATAATTGCGAATTTCCCAAGATTCCGCCCACCCCAAAGGGGCCAGGACCAAAAGCTCTTGCTGCTCTTCAAGTAGCCAGGCAACCCCATTCACAGCCCCACAAACGCTGATGCTGTCTCTTTTATGAGCCTCCCAAACTTCAAGACTATCTGCCTGGGACGCTGAGTACATCCGGAGGCAGGCTCAGCGATTGATAACGTCCCGGGATTCCTCCCACCCCAAAGGAGCCAGGACCAAAAGCTCTTGCTGCTCTTCAAGTAGCCAGGCAACCCCATTCATAGCCCCACAAACGCTGCCGCTTTCTCTTTCTGTGGCCTCCCAAACTCCAAGACTATCTGCCTGGGACGCTCAATACAGCCAGAGTCAAGCTCAGAAATTGCGACCGTCCCGGGATTCCTCCCACCCCAAAGGGGCCAGGACCAAAAGCTCTTGCTGCTCTTCAAGTAGCCAGGCAACCCCATTCACAGCCCCACAAACGCTGACGCTGTCTCTTTCGTGAGACTCCCAAACTCCAAGACTATCTGCCTGGGACGCTGAGTAGAGCTGAATCACAGCCCAGTAATTGTGAACGTCCCGGGACTCCTCCCACCCCAAAGGGGCCAGGACCATATGCTCTTTCTGCTCTTCAAGTAGCCAGGCAAATCCATTCACAGCCCCACAAACGCTGACGCTGTCTCTTTCTGTGGCCTCCCAAACTCCAAGACTATCTGCCTGGGACGCTCCGTACAGCCGGAGCCAGGCTAAGCAATTGCGACCGTCCCGGGATTCCTCCCACCCCAAAGAGGCCAGGACCAAAAGCTCTTGCTGCTCTTCAAGAAGCCAGGCAACCCCATTCAAAGCCCCACAAATGCTGACGCTGTCACTTTCCTGAGCCTCCCAAACTCTAATACTATCTGCCTGGGACGCTGAGTACAGACGGAGCCAGGCTCCGCGATTGATAACGTCCCTGGATTCCTCCCACCCCAAAGGTGGCAGGACCAAAAGCTCTTGCTGCTCTTCAAGTAGCCAGGCAACCCCATTCACAGCCCCACAAACGCTGACGCTGTCTCTTTCGTTAGCCTCCTAAACTCTAATAATATCTGCCTGGGACGCTGAGGACACCCGGAGCCAGGCTCAGCAATTGCGAACGTCCTGGGATTCCTCCCACCCCAAAGGGGCCAGGACAAAAAGCTCTTGCTGCTCTTCAAGAAGCCAGGCAACCCCATTCACAGCCCCACAAACGCTGACGCTGTCTCTTTCGTGAGCTTCCCAAACTCCAAGACTATCTGCCTGGGACGCTGAGGACACCCGGAGCCAGGCTCAGCAATTGCGACCGTCCCGGGATTCCTCCCACCCCAAAGGGGCCAGGACCAAAAGCTCTTGCTGCTCTTCAAGTAGCCAGGCAACCCCATTCACAGCCCCACAAACGCTGCCGCTGTCTCTTTCGTGAGCCTCCCAAACTCCAATACTATCTGCCTGGGACGCTGAGTAGAGGTGAATCGCAGCCCAATAATTGCGAATGTCCCAAGATTCCTCCCACCCCAAAGGGGTCAGGACCAAAAGCTCTTGCTGCTCTTCAAGTAGCCAGGCAACCCCATTCACAGCCCCACAAACGCTGACGCTGTCTCTTTCGTGAGCCTCCCAAACTCCAAGACTATCTGCCTGGGACGGTGAGCAGAGCTGAATCACAACCCAGTAATTGCGAATGTCCCGAGATTCCTCCCACCCCAAAGGGGCCAGGACCAAAAGCTCTTGCTGCTCTTCAAGTAGCCAGACAACCCCATTCACAGCCCCACAAACGCTGCCGCTGTCTCTTTCGTGAGCCTCCCAAACTCCAAGACTATCTGCCTGGGACGGTGAGCAGAGCTGAATCACAGCCGAATAATTGCGAATTTCCCAAGATTCCGCCCACCCCAAAGGGGCCAGGACCAAAAGCTCTTGCTGCTCTTCAAGTAGCCAGGCAACCCCATTCACAGCCCCACAAACGCTGATGCTGTCTCTTTTATGAGCCTCCCAAACTTCAAGACTATCTGCCTGGGACGCTGAGTACATCCGGAGGCAGGCTCAGCGATTGATAACGTCCCGGGATTCCTCCCACCCCAAAGGGGCCAGGACCAAAAGCTCTTGCTGCTCTTCAAGTAGCCAGGCAACCCCATTCATAGCCCCACAAACGCTGCCGCTTTCTCTTTCTGTGGCCTCCCAAACTCCAAGACTATCTGCCTGGGACGCTCAATACAGCCAGAGTCAAGCTCAGAAATTGCGACCGTCCCGGGATTCCTCCCACCCCAAAGGGGCCAGGACCAAAAGCTTTTGCTGCTCTTCAAGTAGCCAGGCAACCCCATTCACAGCCCCACAAATGCTGACGCTGTCTCTTTCGTGAGACTCCCAAACTCCAAGACTATCTGTCTGGTATTCTGCGTACAGTCAGATCCTAGTGGAGCAACTGCGAACGTCGAGAGATTCCTCCCACCCCAAAGGGGCCAGGACCAAAAGCGCTTGCTGCTCTTCAAGTAGCCAGGCAACTCCATTCACAGCCCCACAAACGCTGACGCTGTCTCTTTCGTGAGCCTCCCAAACTCCAAGATAACCTGCCTGGGACGCTGCGTACAGCCAGAGCCCAGCTGAGGAATTGCGGAAGTCCAGGGATTCCTCCCACCCCAAAGGGGCCAGGACCAAAAGCTCTTGCTGCTCTTCAAGTAGGCAGGCAACCCCATTCACAGCCCCACAAACGCTGATGCTGTCTCTTTCGTGAGCCTCCCAAACTCCAAGACTATCTGCCTGGGACGCTGCGTACAGCCAGAGCCAGGCTCAGAAATTGTGACCGTCCCGACATTCCTCCCACCCCAAAGAGGCCAGGACCAAAAGCTCTTGCTGCTCTTCAAGTAGCCAGGCAACCCCATTCACAGCCCCACAAACGCTGACGCTGTCTATTTCATGAGCCTCCCAAACTCCAATACTATCTGCCTGGGATGCTGATCTGGAGCTCCGCTCAGCAATTGCGAACGTCGCGGGATTCCTCCCATCCCAATGGGTGTAGGACCAAAAGCTCTTGCTGCTCTTCAAGTAGCCAGGCAACCCCATTCACAGCCCCACAAACCCTGATGCTCTCTCTTTCTGTGGCCTTCCAAACTCGAATACTATCTGCCTGGGACGCTTCGTACAGCCAGAGCCAGGCTCAGAAATTGTGACCGTACCGACATTCCTCCCACCCCAAAGAGGCCAGGACCAAAAGTTCTTGCTGCTCTTCAAGTAGCCAGGCAACCCCATTCACAGCCCCACAAACGCGGATGCTGTCTCTTACATGAGCCTCCCAAATTCCAATACTACATGCCTGGTATTCTGCGTACAGCCAGACACCAGCTGAGCAATTGCGGACGTCCCGGGATTCCTCCCACCCCAAAGAGGCCAGGACCAAAAGCTCTTGCTGCTCTTCAAGTAGCCAGGCAACCCCATTCACAGCCCCACAAACGCTGATGCTGTCTCTATCGTGAGCCTCCCAAACTCCAAGACTATCTGCCTGGGACGCTGCGTACAGCCAGAGCCAGGCTCAGAAATTGTGACCGTCCCGGGATTCCTCCCACCCCAAAGGGGCCAGGACCACAAGCTCTTGCTGCTCTTCAAGTAGCCAGGCAACCCCATTCACAGCCCCACAAACGCTGACGCTGTCTCTTTCGTGAGCCTTCCAAACTCCAATACTATCTGCCTGGGATGCTGATCTGGAGCTCCGCTCAGCAATTGCGACTGTCCCAGGATTCCTCCCACCCCAAAGGGGCCAGGACCAAAAGCTCTTGCTGCTCTTCAAGTAGCCAGGCAACCCCATTCACAGCCCCACAAACGCTGACGCTGTCTCTTTCGTGAGCCTCCCAAACTCCAAGACTATCTGCCTGGGAACGCTGAGTACATCCGGAGGCAGGCTCAGCAATTGATAACGTCCCGGAATTCCTCCCACTCCAAAGGGGCCAGGACCAAATGCTCTTGCTGCTCTTCAAGTAGCCAGGCAACCCCATTCATAGCCCCACAAACGCTGCCGCTTTCTCTTTCTGTGGCCTCCCAAACTCCAAGACTATCTGCCTGGGACGGTGAGCAGAGCTGAATCAAAGCCCAGTAATTGCGAATGTCCCGAGATTCCTCCCACCCCAAAGGGGCCAGGACCAAAAGCTCTTGCTGCTCTTCAAGTAGCCAGGCAACCCCATTCACAGCCCCACAAACACTGACGCTGTCTCTTTCGTGAGCCTCCCAAACTCCAATACTATCTGCCTGGGACGCTCAATACAGCCAGAGTCAAGCTCAGAAATTGCGACCGTCCCGGGATTCCTCCCACCCCAAAGGGGCCAGGACCAAAAGCTCTTGCTGCTCTTCAAGTAGCCAGGCAACCCCATTCACAGCCCCACAAACGCTGACACTGTCTCTTTCATGAGCCTCCCAAACTCCAATACTATCTGCCTGGGATGCTGATCTGGAGCTCCGCTCAGCAATTGCGAACGTCGCGGGATTCCTCCCATCCCAATGGGTGTAGGACCAAAAGCTCTTGCTGCTCTTCAAGTAGCCAGGCAACCCCATTCACAGCCCCACAAACGCTGCCGCTGTCTCTTTCGTGAGCCTCCCAAACTCCAAGACTATCTGCCTGCGACGCTGCGTACAGCCAGACCCCAGCTGAGCAATTGCGGAAGTCCAGGGATTCCTCCCACCCCAAAGGGGCCAGCACCAAAAGCTCTTGCTGCTCTTCAAGTAGCCAGGCAACCCCATTCACAGCCCCACAAACCCTGATGCTCTCTCTTTCTGTGGCCATCCAAACTCGAATACTATCTGCCTGGGACGCTGCGTACAGCCAGAGCCAGGCTCAGAAATTGTGACCGTACCGACATTCCTCCCACCCCAAAGAGGCCAGGACCAAAAGCTCTTGCTGCTCTTCAAGTAGCCAGGCAACCCCATTCACAGCCCCACAAACGCTGATGCTGTCTCTATCGTGAGCCTCCCAAACTCCAAGACTATCTGCCTGGGACGCTGCGTACAGCCAGAGCCAGGCTCAGAAATTGTGACCGTCCCAGGATTCCTCCCACCCCAAAGGGGCCAGGACCAAAAGCTCTTGCTGCTCTGCAAGTAGCCAGGCAACCCCATTCACAGCCCCACAAACGCTGACGCTGTCTCTTTCTTGAGACTCCCAAACTCCAATACTATCTGCCTGGGATGCTGATCTGGAGCTCCGCTCAGCAATTGCGACCGTCCCAGGATTCCTCCCACCCCAAAGGGGCCAGGACCAAAAGCTCTTGCTGCTCTTCAAGTAGCCAGGCAACCCCATTCACAGCCCCACAAACGCTGACGCTGTCTCTTTCGTGAGCCTCCCAAACTCCAAGACTATCTGCCTGGGACGCTGAGTACAGCCGGAGCCAGGCTCAGCAATTGCGACCGTACCGGGATTCCTCTCACCCCAAAGGGGCCAGGACCAAAAGCTCTTGCTGCTCTTCAAGTAGCCAGGCAACCCCATTCACAGCCCCACAAACGCTGACGCTGTCTCTTTCGTGAGCCTCCCAAACTCCAAGACTATCTGCCTGGGACGCTGCGTACAGCCGGAGCCAGGCTCAGCAATTGCGAACATCCAGAGATTCCTCCCACACCAAAGGTGCCAGGACCAAAAGAGCTTGCTGCTCTTCAAGAAGCCAGGCAACCCCATTCACAGCCCCACAAACGCTGACGCTGTCACTTTCCTGAGCGTCCCAAACTCTAATACTATCTGCCTGGGACGCTGAGTACAGACTGAGCCAGGCTCCGCGATTGATAACGTCCCTGGATTCCTCCCACCCCAAAGGTGGCAGGACCAAAAGCTCTTGCTGCTCTTCAAGTAGCCAGGCAACCCCATTCACAGCCCCACAAACGCTGCTGCTGTCTCTTTCGTTAGCCTCCTAAACTCTAATACTATCTGCCTGGGACGCTGAGGACACCCGGAGCCAGGCTCAGCAATTGCGACCGTCCCTGGATTCGTCCCACCCCAAAGGGGCCAGGACCAAAAGCTCTTGCTGCTCTTCAAGAAGCCAGGCAACCCCATTCACAGCCCCACAAACGCTGACGCTGTCTCTTTCGTGAGCCTCCCAAAGTCCAAGACTGACTGCCTGGGAACGCTGAGGACACCCGGAGCCAGGCTCAGCAATTGCGAACGTCCCGGGATTCCTCCCACCCCAAAGGGGCCAGGACCAAAAGCTCTTGCTGCTCTTCAAGTAGCCAGGCAACCCTATTCACAGCCCCACAAATGCTGACGCTCTCTCTTTCGTGAGCCTCCCAAACTCCAAGACTATCTGCCTGGTATTCTGCGTACAGCCAGATCCTAGCTGAGGAACTGCGAACGTCGAGAGATTCCTCCCACCCCAAAGGGGCCAGGACCAAAAGCGCTTGCTGCTCTTCAAGTAGCCAGGCAACTCCATTCACAGCCCCACAAACGCTGACGCTGTCTCTTTCATGAGCCTCCCAAACTCCAGTAATATCTGCCTGGGATGCTGATCTGGAGCTCCGCTCAGCAATTGCGAACGTCGCGGTATTCCTCCCACCCCAAAGGGGCCAGGACCAAAAGCTCTTGCTGCTCTGCAAGTAGCCAGGCAACCCCATTCACAGCCCCACAAACGCTGATGCTGTCTCTTTCCTGAGCCTCCCAAACTCCAAGACTATCTGCCTGGGACGCTGCGTACAGCCAGAGCCAAGCTAAGCAATTGCGGAAGTCCAGGGATTCCTCCCACCCCAAAGGGGCCAGGACCAAAAGCTCTTGCTGCTCTTCAAGTAGCCAGGCAACCCCATTCACAGCCCCACAAACGCTGATGCTGTCTCTTTCGTGAGCCTCCCAAAGTCCAAGACTGACTGCCTGGGAACGCTGAGGACACCCGGAGCCAGGCTCAGCAATTGCGACCGTCCCGGGATTCCTCCCACCCCAAAGGGGCCAGGACCAAAAGCTCTTGCTGTTCTTCAAGTAGCCAGGCAAATCCATTCACAGCCCCACAAACGCTGACGCTGTCTCTTTCTGTGGCCTCCCAAACTCCAAGACTATCTGCCTGGGACGCTGCGTACAGCCAGAGCCAGGCTCAGAAATTGTGACCGTACCGACATTCCTCCCACCCCAAAGGGGCTAGGACCAAAAGCTCTTGCTGCTCTTCAAGTAGCGAGGCAACCCCATTCACAGCCCCACAAACGCTGATGCTGTCTCTTTCTTGAGCCTCCCAAACTCCAAGACAATCTGCCTGGGACGCTGCGTACAGCCAGACCCCAGCTGAGGAATTGCGGAAGTCCAGGGATTCCTCCCACCCCAAAGGGGCCAGGACCAAAAGCTCTTGCTGCTCTTCAAGTAGCCAGGCAACCCCATTCACAGCCCCACAAACGCTGACGCTTTCTCTTTCGTGAGCCTCCCAAACTCCAAGACTATCTGCCTGGGACGCTGAGCAGAGCTGAATCACAGCCCAGTAATTGCGAATGTCCCGAGATTCCTCCCACCCCAAAGGGGCCAGGACCAAAAGCTCGTGCTGCTCTTCAAGTAGCCAGGCAACCCCATTCACAGCCCCACAAACGCTGACGCTGTCTCTTTCGTGAGCCTCCCAAACTCCAAGACTATCTGCCTGGGAACGCTGAGTACATCCGGAGGCAGGCTCAGCGATTGATAACGTCCCGGGATTCCTCCCACTCCAAAGGGGCCAGGACCAAATGCTCTTGCTGCTCTTCAAGTAGCCAGGCAACCCCATTCATAGCCCCACAAACGCTGACGCTGTCTCTTTCGTGAGCCTCCCAAACTCCAAGACTATCTGCCTGGGACGGTGAGCAGAGCTGAATCAAAGCCCAGTAATTGCGAATGTCCCGAGATTCCTCCCACCCCAAAGGGGCCAGGACCAAAAGCTCTTGCTGCTCTTCAAGTAGCCAGGCAACCCCATTCACAGCCCCACAAACACTGACGCTGTCTCTTTCGTGAGCCTCCCAAACTCCAATACTATCTGCCTGGGACGCTCAATACAGACAGAGTCAAGCTCAGAAATTGCGACCGTCCCGGGATTCCTCCCACCCCAAAGGGGCCAGGACCAAAAGCTCTTGCTGCTCTTCAAGTAGCCAGGCAACCCCATTCACAGCCCCACAAATGCTGACGCTGTCTCTTTCGTGAGCCTCCCAAAGTCCAAGACTATCTGTCTGGTATTCTGCGTACAGTCAGATCCTAGCTGAGCAACTGCGAATGTCGAGAGATTCCTCCCACCCCAAAGGGGCCAGGACCAAAAGCGCTTGCTGCTCTTCAAGTAGCCAGGCAACTCCATTCACAGCCCCACAAACGCTGACGCTGTCTCTTTCCTGAGCCTCCCAAACTCCAAGACTATCTGCCTGGGATGCTGATCTGGAGCTCCGCTCAGCAATTGCGGAAGTCCAGGGATTCCTCCCACCCCAAAGGGGCCAGGACCAAAAGCTCTTGCTGCTCTTCAAGTAGCCAGGCAAACCCATTCACAGCCCCACAAACGCTGATGCTGTCTCTTTCGTGAGCCTCCCAAACTCCAAGACTATCTGCCTGGGACGCTGCGTACAGCCAGACCCCAGCTGAGCAATTGCGGAAGTCCAGGGATTCCTCCCACCCCAAAGGGGCCAGGACCAAAAGCTCTTGCTGCTCTTCAAGTAGCCAGGCAACCCCATTCACAGCCCCACAAACGCTGACGCTGTCTCTTTCGTGAGCCTCCCAAACTCCAAGACTATCTGCCTGGGAACGCTGAGGACACCCGGAGCCAGGCTCAGCAATTGCGACCGTCCCGGGATTCGTCCCACCCCAAAGGGGCCAGGACCAAAAGCTCTTGCTGCTCTTCAAGTAGCCAGGCAACCCCATTCACAGCCCCACAAACCCTGATGCTGTCTCTTTCATGAGCCTCCCAAACTCCAAGACTGACTGCCTGGGACGCTGCGTACAGCCAGAGCCCAGCTGAGGAATTGCGGAAGTCCAGGGATTCCTCCCACCCCAAAGGGGCCAGGACCAAAAGCTCTTGCTGCTCTTCAAGTAGCCAGGCAACCCCATTCACAGCCCCACAAACGCTGACGCTGTCTCTTTCATGAGCCTCCCAAACTCCAATACTATCTGCCTGGGATGCTGATCTGGAGCTCCGCTCAGCAATTGCGAACGTCGCGGGATTCCTCCCATCCCAATGGGTGTAGGACCAAAAGCTCTTGCTGCTCTTCAAGTAGCCAGGCAACCCCATTCACAGCCCCACAAACGCTGCCGCTGTCTCTTTCGTGAGCCTCCCAAACTCCAAGACTATCTGCCTGGGACGCTGCGTACAGCCAGACCCCAGCTGAGCAATTGCGGAAGTCCAGGGATTCCTCCCACCCCAAAGAGGCCAGGACCAAAAGCTCTTGCTGCTCTTCAAGTAGCCAGGCAACCCCATTCACAGCCCCACAAACCCTGATGCTCTCTCTTTCTGTGGCCTCCCAAACTCGAATACTATCTGCCTGGGACGCTGCGTACAGCCAGAGCCAGGCTCAGAAATTGTGACCGTCCCGACATTCCTCCCACCCCAAAGAGGCCAGGACCAAAAGCTCTTGCTGCTCTTCAAGTAGCCAGGCAACCCCATTCACAGCCCCACAAACGCTGATGCTGTCTCTTACATGAGCCTCCCAAATTCCAATACTACATGCCTGGTATTCTGCGTACAGCCAGACCCCAGCTGAGCAATTGCGGACGTCCCGGGATTCCTCCCACCCCAAAGAGGCCAGGACCAAAAGCTCTTGCTGCTCTTCAAGTAGCCAGGCAACCCCATTCACAGCCCCACAAACGCTGATGCTGTCTCTATCGTGAGCCTCCCAAACTCCAAGACTATCTGCCTGGGACGCTGCGTACAGCCAGAGCCAGGCTCAGAAATTGTGACCGTCCCGGGATTCCTCCCACCCCAAAGGGGCCAGGACCAAAAGCTCTTGCTGCTCTGCAAGTAGCCAGGCAACCCCATTCACAGCCCCACAAACGCTGACGCTGTCTCTTTCTTGAGCCTCCCAAACTCCAATACTATCTGCCTGGGATGCTGATCTGGAGCTCCGCTCAGCAATTGCGACCGTCCCAGGATTCCTCCCACCCCAAAGGGGCCAGGACCAAAAGCTCTTGCTGCTCTTCAAGTAGCCAGGCAACCCCATTCACAGCCCCACAAACGCTGACGCTGTCTCTTTCGTGAGCCTCCCAAACTCCAAGACTATCTGCCTGGGACGCTGCGTACAGCCAGAGCCAGGCTCAGAAATTGTGACCGTCCCGGGATTCCTCCCACCCCAAAGGGGTGTCGTGGTTTAACCCCAGCCAGCAACTAAGCACCACACAGCCGCTCGCTCACTCCCCCCCGGTGGGATGGGGGAGAGAATCGGAAGAGTAAAAGTGAGAAAACTCATGGGTTGAGATAAAGACAGTTTAATAGGTAAAGCAAAAGCCACACGCACAAGCAAAGCAAAGCAAGGAATTCATTCACTACTTCCCATCGGCAGGCAGGTGTTCAGCCATCTCCAGGAAAGCAGGGCTCCATCACGCGTAACGGTTACTTGGGAAGACAAACGCCATCACACCCAATGTCCCCCCCTTCCTTCTTCTTCCCCCAGCTTATATACTGAGCATGATGTCATATGGTATGGAATAGCCCTTTGGCCAGTCTGGGTCAGCTGTCCTAGCTATGCTCCCTCCCAGCTTCTTATGCACCTGGCAGAGCACAAGAAGCTAAAAAGTCCTTGACTAGTGTAAACTCTACTCAGCAAGAACCAAAACATCAGTGTCTTATCAACATTATTCTCATCCTAAATTCAAAACACAGCACTCTACCAGCTACTAAGAAGAAAATTAACTCTATCCCAGCTGAAACCAGGACAGTATCCACCCCTTATTCCATACCATTTACGTCATGCTCAGGTCCCACATTATCCAATACATCCTCATTAACCACCACCCCACTTATTCTATGGACCACTCCTGTAAAATGTCTGTAAAATGTCCATAAACATCCACAAATGTCCACATAATGTCCATTGGGTTCATTTAGTCCGTGACTGGGCTCCATCGGTGATGGTGATCACTCAGGACAGGAGAGGTGGTGTGTTGCGTGGAGTTATTGGGCACCAAAGCCAGCTCAGGTCGGGTTACTGCTGCACTTGCACTGCTTCTTGTAAGGCTTCTCCTCCATTTGTTCAGGTGGTTCCTGCTATGGTAATTCCTATAACATGCAACTCAGATCATGGGTTACAACAATTTAAAGGTATTTCCATTACAATCTCCACCCCTGGCCACTTTGGGCCAGGATTAACATTGCAATGAACTCCTCCCCTTGCTCCTAGCCTGGCTAGCAACAAGGGGTTCCTGTTATAGTAATTCTCATAACATGCAACTCAAATCCTGGGTTACAACAATTTAAAGGTATTTCCATTACAGTCTCCACCCCTGGCCCCTTTGGACCAGACCATTGGGCTTAACACTGCAATGGACTCCTCCCCTTGCCCCTGCTTCGGCTTGGACTTATCCACAGACTGTAGTCCCTTAGGGGTTTACCTGCTCCAAGTGGAGCCTTGTCTATGAGCCACAGTCTCTCCAGGGGTATACCTGCTGTGGCATGGATTTATCCACAGCCACAGTCACTTAGAGGTGCACCTGTTCCCACATGACCTTCTCCATGGGCCACAATGCTTTCAGAGATATACCTGCTCCAGCGTGGCCTTGCCCGCAGCCACAGTCTCTTCAGAAGTAAACTTGCTCCACCATGGCCTTACCCGCAGCCACAGTCTCTTCAGAAGTAAACTTGCTCCACCATGGCCTTACCCGCAGCCACAGTCTCTTCAGAAGTAAACTTGCTCCACCATGGCCTTACCCATGGCCACACGCTTTGAGGTGCTCCAGCATGACCTCATGCACAGCCACTGATGCTTCAAGGTGTACCTGCTGCAGCACGGACTTATCCACAGCCACAGATGCTTCGAGGTGTACCCTCTCCAGCGTGGACTTATCCTTGGGCCACAATCCCTTCAAGAAGTATACCTGCTGTGGCACAGACATAACCATGGCCACAGACTCTTCAAGACATACCTGCTCTGGTATGGGCTTATCCACGTCCACAGGCGCTTTGGGGTGTCCTGCTCCCACATGGACTCATCCACAGGTCACAGTCCCTTTGACTCGAGTTCACACTGGAGTTCCAGCCTGTCCAGTACAGCAGCGCAGAAACAGCAGCAATGCCCTGGCCATCTGCCAGCCCAGGGCATGGCCGTTGTTGTTATCAAAATGTTCCCAGGCACAGCACAGTAAGATGATAAGCAGTTCAGCAAGTAGCAAAAGCAAAAAGCAGCCACTAACGAGCACTATACTCTAATATACAGTAAGGCAAGCAAGCCCCATGGCAAGTACAGAAGCCTGCTGATTCATACCTAAACAGCACTAACAGCTATAAATTCAGTCTAGCACATTCCAATTAAATCTGTCATTATCTCAAACCCTTCGAGCCCCACGTTGGGCGCCAAAAAGGACTGTCGTGGTTTAACCCCAGCCAGCAACTAAGCACCACACAGCCGCTCGCTCACTCCCCCCCGGTGGGATGGGGGAGAGAATCGGAAGAGTAAAAGTGAGAAAACTCATGGGTTGAGATAAAGACAGTTTAATAGGTAAAGCAAAAGCCACACGCACAAGCAAAGCAAAGCAAGGAATTCATTCACTACTTCCCATCGGCAGGCAGGTGTTCAGCCATCTCCAGGAAAGCAGGGCTCCATCACGCGTAACGGTTACTTGGGAAGACAAACGCCATCACACCCAATGTCCCCCCCTTCCTTCTTCTTCCCCCAGCTTATATACTGAGCATGATGTCATATGGTATGGAATAGCCCTTTGGCCAGTCTGGGTCAGCTGTCCTAGCTATGCTCCCTCCCAGCTTCTTATGCACCTGGCAGAGCACAAGAAGCTAAAAAGTCCTTGACTAGTGTAAACTCTACTCAGCAAGAACCAAAACATCAGTGTCTTATCAACATTATTCTCATCCTAAATTCAAAACACAGCACTCTACCAGCTACTAAGAAGAAAATTAACTCTATCCCAGCTGAAACCAGGACAGGGGCCAGGACCACAAGCTCTTGCTGCTCTTCAAGTAGCCAGGCAACCCCATTCACAGCCCCACAAACGCTGACGCTGTCTCTTTCGTGAGCCTCCCAAACTCCAAGACTATCTGCCTGGGATGCTGATCTGGAGCTCCGCTCAGCAATTGCGACCGTCCCAGGATTCCTCCCACCCCAAAGGGGCCAGGACCAAAAGCTCTTGCTGCTCTTCAAGTAGCCAGGCAACCCCATTCACAGCCCCACAAACGCTGACGCTGTCTCTTTCGTGAGCCTCCCAAACTCCAAGACTATCTGCCTGGGACGCTGAGGACACCCGGAGCCAGGCTCAGCAATTGCGAACATTCAGAGATTCCTCCCACACCAAAGGTGCCAGGACCAAAAGCGCTTGCTGCTCTTCAAGAAGCCAGGCAACCCCATTCACAGCCCCACAAACGCTGACGCTGTCTCTTTCGTTAGCCTCCTAAACTCTAATACTATCTGCCTGGGACGCTGAGGACACCCGGAGCCAGGCTCAGCAATTGCGACCGTCCCTGGATTCGTCCCACCCCAAAGGGGCCAGGACCAAAAGCTCTTGCTGCTCTTCAAGAAGCCAGGCAACCCCATTCACAGCCCCACAAACGCTGACGCTGTCTCTTTCGTTAGCCTCCCAAACTCCAAGACTATCTGCCTGGGACGCTGAGGACACCCGGAGCCAGGCTCAGCAATTGCGACCGTCCCTGGATTCCTCCCACCCCAAAGGGGCCAGGACCAAAAGCTCTTGCTGCTCTTCAAGTAGCCAGGCAACCCCATTCACAGCCCCACAAATGCTGACGCTCTCTCTTTCGTGAGCCTCCCAAACTCCAAGACTATCTGCCTGGTATTCTGCGTACAGCCAGATCCTAGCTGAGGAACTGCGAACGTCGAGAGATTCCTCCCACCCCAAAGGGGCCAGGACCAAAAGCGCTTGCTGCTCTTCAAGTAGCCAGGCAACTCCATTCACAGCCCCACAAACGCTGACGCTGTCTCTTTCATGAGCCTCCCAAACTCCAGTAATATCTGCCTGGGATGCTGATCTGGAGCTCCGCTCAGCAATTGCGAACGTCGCGGTATTCCTCCCACCCCAAAGGGGCCAGGACCAAAAGCTCTTGCTGCTCTGCAAGTAGCCAGGCAACCCCATTCACAGCCCCACAAACGCTGACGCTGTCTCTTTCCTGAGCCTCCCAAACGCCAAGACTATCTGCCTGGGACGCTGCGTACAGCCAGAGCCAAGCTAAGCAATTGCGGAAGTCCAGGGATTCCTCCCACCCCAAAGGGGCCAGGACCAAAAGCTCTTGCTGCTCTTCAAGTAGCCAGGCAACCCCATTCACAGCCCCACAAACGCTGATGCTGTCTCTTTCGTGAGCCTCCCAAAGTCCAAGACTGACTGCCTGGGAACGCTGAGGACACCCGGAGCCAGGCTCAGCAATTGCGACCGTCCCGGGATTCCTCCCACCCCAAAGGGGCCAGGACCAAAAGCTCTTGCTGTTCTTCAAGTAGCCAGGCAAATCCATTCACAGCCCCACAAACGCTGACGCTGTCTCTTTCTGTGGCCTCCCAAACTCCAAGACTATCTGCCTGGGACGCTGCGTACAGCCAGAGCCAGGCTCAGAAATTGTGACCGTACCGACATTCCTCCAATCCCAAAGGGGCTAGGACCAAAAGCTCTTGCTGCTCTTCAAGTAGCGAGGCAACCCCATTCACAGCCCCACAAACGCTGATGCTGTCTCTATCGTGAGCCTCCCAAACTCCAAGACTATCTGCCTGGGACGCTGCGTACAGCCAGACCCCAGCTGAGGAATTGCGGAAGTCCAGGGATTCCTCCCACCCCAAAGGGGCCAGGACCAAAAGCTCTTGCTGCTCTTCAAGTAGCCAGGCAACCCCATTCACAGCCCCACAAACGCTGACGCTTTCTCTTTCTGTGGCCTCCCAAACTCCAAGACTATCTGCCTGGGACGCTGAGCAGAGCTGAATCACAGCCCAGTAATTGCGAATGTCCCGAGATTCCTCCCACCCCAAAGGGGCCAGGACCAAAAGCTCTTGCTGCTCTTCAAGTAGCCAGGCAACCCCATTCACAGCCCCACAAACGCTGACGCTGTCTCTTTCGTGAGCCTCCCAAACTCCAAGACTATCTGCCTGGGAACGCTGAGTACATCCGGAGGCAGGCTCAGCGATTGATAACGTCCCGGGATTCCTCCCACTCCAAAGGGGCCAGGACCAAATGCTCTTGCTGCTCTTCAAGTAGCCAGGCAACCCCATTCATAGCCCCACAAACGCTGACGCTGTCTCTTTCGTGAGCCTCCCAAACTCCAAGACTATCTGCCTGGGACGGTGAGCAGAGCTGAATCAAAGCCCAGTAATTGCGAATGTCCCGAGATTCCTCCCACCCCAAAGGGGCCAGGACCAAAAGCTCTTGCTGCTCTTCAAGTAGCCAGGCAACCCCATTCACAGCCCCACAAACGCTGATGCTGTCTCTTTTATGAGCCTCCCAAACTTCAAGACTATCTGCCTGGGACGCTGAGTACATCCGGAGGCAGGCTCAGCGATTGATAACGTCCCGGGATTCCTCCCACCCCAAAGGAGCCAGGACCAAAAGCTCTTGCTGCTCTTCAAGTAGCCAGGCAACCCCATTCATAGCCCCACAAACGCTGCCGCTTTCTCTTTCTGTGGCCTCCCAAACTCCAAGACTATCTGCCTGGGACGCTCAATACAGCCAGAGTCAAGCTCAGAAATTGCGACCGTCCCGGGATTCCTCCCACCCCAAAGGGGCCAGGACCAAAAGCTTTTGCTGCTCTTCAAGTAGCCAGGCAACCCCATTCACAGCCCCACAAATGCTGACGCTGTCTCTTTCGTGAGACTCCCAAACTCCAAGACTATCTGTCTGGTATTCTGCGTACAGTCAGATCCTAGTGGAGCAACTGCGAACGTCGAGAGATTCCTCCCACCCCAAAGGGGCCAGGACCAAAAGCGCTTGCTGCTCTTCAAGTAGCCAGGCAACTCCATTCACAGCCCCACAAACGCTGACGCTGTCTCTTTCGTGAGCCTCCCAAACTCCAAGATAACCTGCCTGGGACGCTGCGTACAGCCAGAGCCCAGCTGAGGAATTGCGGAAGTCCAGGGATTCCTCCCACCCCAAAGGGGCCAGGACCAAAAGCTCTTGCTGCTCTTCAAGTAGGCAGGCAACCCCATTCACAGCCCCACAAACGCTGATGCTGTCTCTTTCGTGAGCCTCCCAAACTCCAAGACTATCTGCCTGGGACGCTGCGTACAGCCAGAGCCAGGCTCAGAAATTGTGACCGTCCCGACATTCCTCCCACCCCAAAGAGGCCAGGACCAAAAGCTCTTGCTGCTCTTCAAGTAGCCAGGCAACCCCATTCACAGCCCCACAAACGCTGACGCTGTCTATTTCATGAGCCTCCCAAACTCCAATACTATCTGCCTGGGATGCTGATCTGGAGCTCCGCTCAGCAATTGCGAACGTCGCGGGATTCCTCCCATCCCAATGGGTGTAGGACCAAAAGCTCTTGCTGCTCTTCAAGTAGCCAGGCAACCCCATTCACAGCCCCACAAACCCTGATGCTCTCTCTTTCTGTGGCCTTCCAAACTCGAATACTATCTGCCTGGGACGCTTCGTACAGCCAGAGCCAGGCTCAGAAATTGTGACCGTCCCGACATTCCTCCCACCCCAAAGAGGCCAGGACCAAAAGTTCTTGCTGCTCTTCAAGTAGCCAGGCAACCCCATTCACAGCCCCACAAACGCGGATGCTGTCTCTTACATGAGCCTCCCAAATTCCAATACTACATGCCTGGTATTCTGCGTACAGCCAGACACCAGCTGAGCAATTGCGGACGTCCCGGGATTCCTCCCACCCCAAAGAGGCCAGGACCAAAAGCTCTTGCTGCTCTTCAAGTAGCCAGGCAACCCCATTCACAGCCCCACAAACGCTGATGCTGTCTCTATCGTGAGCCTCCCAAACTCCAAGACTATCTGCCTGGGACGCTGCGTACAGCCAGAGCCAGGCTCAGAAATTGTGACCGTCCCGGGATTCCTCCCACCCCAAAGGGGCCAGGACCACAAGCTCTTGCTGCTCTTCAAGTAGCCAGGCAACCCCATTCACAGCCCCACAAACGCTGACGCTGTCTCTTTCGTGAGCCTTCCAAACTCCAATACTATCTGCCTGGGATGCTGATCTGGAGCTCCGCTCAGCAATTGCGACCGTCCCAGGATTCCTCCCACCCCAAAGGGGCCAGGACCAAAAGCTCTTGCTGCTCTTCAAGTAGCCAGGCAACCCCATTCACAGCCCCACAAACGCTGACGCTGTCTCTTTCGTGAGCCTCCCAAACTCCAAGACTATCTGCCTGGGAACGCTGAGTACATCCGGAGGCAGGCTCAGCAATTGATAACGTCCCGGAATTCCTCCCACTCCAAAGGGGCCAGGACCAAATGCTCTTGCTGCTCTTCAAGTAGCCAGGCAACCCCATTCATAGCCCCACAAACGCTGCCGCTTTCTCTTTCTGTGGCCTCCCAAACTCCAAGACTATCTGCCTGGGACGGTGAGCAGAGCTGAATCAAAGCCCAGTAATTGCGAATGTCCCGAGATTCCTCCCACCCCAAAGGGGCCAGGACCAAAAGCTCTTGCTGCTCTTCAAGTAGCCAGGCAACCCCATTCACAGCCCCACAAACACTGACGCTGTCTCTTTCGTGAGCCTCCCAAACTCCAATACTATCTGCCTGGGACGCTCAATACAGCCAGAGTCAAGCTCAGAAATTGCGACCGTCCCGGGATTCCTCCCACCCCAAAGGGGCCAGGACCAAAAGCTCTTGCTGCTCTTCAAGTAGCCAGGCAACCCCATTCACAGCCCCACAAACGCTGACACTGTCTCTTTCATGAGCCTCCCAAACTCCAATACTATCTGCCTGGGATGCTGATCTGGAGCTCCGCTCAGCAATTGCGAACGTCGCGGGATTCCTCCCATCCCAATGGGTGTAGGACCAAAAGCTCTTGCTGCTCTTCAAGTAGCCAGGCAACCCCATTCACAGCCCCACAAACGCTGCCGCTGTCTCTTTCGTGAGCCTCCCAAACTCCAAGACTATCTGCCTGCGACGCTGCGTACAGCCAGACCCCAGCTGAGCAATTGCGGAAGTCCAGGGATTCCTCCCACCCCAAAGGGGCCAGCACCAAAAGCTCTTGCTGCTCTTCAAGTAGCCAGGCAACCCCATTCACAGCCCCACAAACCCTGATGCTCTCTCTTTCTGTGGCCTTCCAAACTCGAATACTATCTGCCTGGGACGCTGCGTACAGCCAGAGCCAGGCTCAGAAATTGTGACCGTACCGACATTCCTCCCACCCCAAAGAGGCCAGGACCAAAAGCTCTTGCTGCTCTTCAAGTAGCCAGGCAACCCCATTCACAGCCCCACAAACGCTGACGCTGTCTCTATCGTGAGCCTCCCAAACTCCAATATTATCTGCCTGGGATGCTGCGTATAGCCAGATCCCAGCTGAGCAATTGCGAACGTCCCGGGATTCCTCCCACCCCAAAGAGGCCAGGACCAAAAGCTCTTGCTGCTCTTCAAGTAGCCAGGCAACCCCATTCACAGCCCCACAAACGCTGATGCTGTCTCTATCGTGAGCCTCCCAAACTCCAAGACTATCTGCCTGGGACGCTGCGTACAGCCAGAGCCAGGCTCAGAAATTGTGACCGTCCCAGGATTCCTCCCACCCCAAAGGGGCCAGGACCAAAAGCTCTTGCTGCTCTGCAAGTAGCCAGGCAACCCCATTCACAGCCCCACAAACGCTGACGCTGTCTCTTTCTTGAGACTCCCAAACTCCAATACTATCTGCCTGGGATGCTGATCTGGAGCTCCGCTCAGCAATTGCGACCGTCCCAGGATTCCTCCCACCCCAAAGGGGCCAGGACCAAAAGCTCTTGCTGCTCTTCAAGTAGCCAGGCAACCCCATTCACAGCCCCACAAACGCTGACGCTGTCTCTTTCGTGAGCCTCCCAAACTCCAAGACTATCTGCCTGGGACGCTGAGTACAGCCGGAGCCAGGCTCAGCAATTGCGACCGTACCGGGATTCCTCTCACCCCAAAGGGGCCAGGACCAAAAGCTCTTGCTGCTCTTCAAGTAGCCAGGCAACCCCATTCACAGCCCCACAAACGCTGACGCTGTCTCTTTCGTGAGCCTCCCAAACTCCAAGACTATCTGCCTGGGACGCTGCGTACAGCCGGAGCCAGGCTCAGCAATTGCGAACATCCAGAGATTCCTCCCACACCAAAGGTGCCAGGACCAAAAGAGCTTGCTGCTCTTCAAGAAGCCAGGCAACCCCATTCACAGCCCCACAAACGCTGACGCTGTCACTTTCCTGAGCGTCCCAAACTCTAATACTATCTGCCTGGGACGCTGAGTACAGACTGAGCCAGGCTCCGCGATTGATAACGTCCCTGGATTCCTCCCACCCCAAAGGTGGCAGGACCAAAAGCTCTTGCTGCTCTTCAAGTAGCCAGGCAACCCCATTCACAGCCCCACAAACGCTGCTGCTGTCTCTTTCGTTAGCCTCCTAAACTCTAATACTATCTGCCTGGGACGCTGAGGACACCCGGAGCCAGGCTCAGCAATTGCGACCGTCCCTGGATTCGTCCCACCCCAAAGGGGCCAGGACCAAAAGCTCTTGCTGCTCTTCAAGAAGCCAGGCAACCCCATTCACAGCCCCACAAACGCTGACGCTGTCTCTTTCGTGAGCCTCCCAAAGTCCAAGACTGACTGCCTGGGAACGCTGAGGACACCCGGAGCCAGGCTCAGCAATTGCGAACGTCCCGGGATTCCTCCCACCCCAAAGGGGCCAGGACCAAAAGCTCTTGCTGCTCTTCAAGTAGCCAGGCAACCCTATTCACAGCCCCACAAATGCTGACGCTCTCTCTTTCGTGAGCCTCCCAAACTCCAAGACTATCTGCCTGGTATTCTGCGTACAGCCAGATCCTAGCTGAGGAACTGCGAACGTCGAGAGATTCCTCCCACCCCAAAGGGGCCAGGACCAAAAGCGCTTGCTGCTCTTCAAGTAGCCAGGCAACTCCATTCACAGCCCCACAAACGCTGACGCTGTCTCTTTCATGAGCCTCCCAAACTCCAGTAATATCTGCCTGGGATGCTGATCTGGAGCTCCGCTCAGCAATTGCGAACGTCGCGGTATTCCTCCCACCCCAAAGGGGCCAGGACCAAAAGCTCTTGCTGCTCTGCAAGTAGCCAGGCAACCCCATTCACAGCCCCACAAACGCTGATGCTGTCTCTTTCCTGAGCCTCCCAAACTCCAAGACTATCTGCCTGGGACGCTGCGTACAGCCAGAGCCAAGCTAAGCAATTGCGGAAGTCCAGGGATTCCTCCCACCCCAAAGGGGCCAGGACCAAAAGCTCTTGCTGCTCTTCAAGTAGCCAGGCAACCCCATTCACAGCCCCACAAACGCTGATGCTGTCTCTTTCGTGAGCCTCCCAAAGTCCAAGACTGACTGCCTGGGAACGCTGAGGACACCCGGAGCCAGGCTCAGCAATTGCGAACGTCCCGGGATTCCTCCCACCCCAAAGGGGCCAGGACCAAAAGCTCTTGCTGTTCTTCAAGTAGCCAGGCAAATCCATTCACAGCCCCACAAACGCTGACGCTGTCTCTTTCTGTGGCCTCCCAAACTCCAAGACTATCTGCCTGGGACGCTGCGTACAGCCAGAGCCAGGCTCAGAAATTGTGACCGTACCGACATTCCTCCCACCCCAAAGGGGCTAGGACCAAAAGCTCTTGCTGCTCTTCAAGTAGCGAGGCAACCCCATTCACAGCCCCACAAACGCTGATGCTGTCTCTTTCTTGAGCCTCCCAAACTCCAAGACAATCTGCCTGGGACGCTGCGTACAGCCAGACCCCAGCTGAGGAATTGCGGAAGTCCAGGGATTCCTCCCACCCCAAAGGGGCCAGGACCAAAAGCTCTTGCTGCTCTTCAAGTAGCCAGGCAACCCCATTCACAGCCCCACAAACGCTGACGCTTTCTCTTTCGTGAGCCTCCCAAACTCCAAGACTATCTGCCTGGGACGCTGAGCAGAGCTGAATCACAGCCCAGTAATTGCGAATGTCCCGAGATTCCTCCCACCCCAAAGGGGCCAGGACCAAAAGCTCGTGCTGCTCTTCAAGTAGCCAGGCAACCCCATTCACAGCCCCACAAACGCTGACGCTGTCTCTTTCGTGAGCCTCCCAAACTCCAAGACTATCTGCCTGGGAACGCTGAGTACATCCGGAGGCAGGCTCAGCGATTGATAACGTCCCGGGATTCCTCCCACTCCAAAGGGGCCAGGACCAAATGCTCTTGCTGCTCTTCAAGTAGCCAGGCAACCCCATTCATAGCCCCACAAACGCTGACGCTGTCTCTTTCGTGAGCCTCCCAAACTCCAAGACTATCTGCCTGGGACGGTGAGCAGAGCTGAATCAAAGCCCAGTAATTGCGAATGTCCCGAGATTCCTCCCACCCCAAAGGGGCCAGGACCAAAAGCTCTTGCTGCTCTTCAAGTAGCCAGGCAACCCCATTCACAGCCCCACAAACACTGACGCTGTCTCTTTCGTGAGCCTCCCAAACTCCAATACTATCTGCCTGGGACGCTCAATACAGACAGAGTCAAGCTCAGAAATTGCGACCGTCCCGGGATTCCTCCCACCCCAAAGGGGCCAGGACCAAAAGCTCTTGCTGCTCTTCAAGTAGCCAGGCAACCCCATTCACAGCCCCACAAATGCTGACGCTGTCTCTTTCGTGAGCCTCCCAAAGTCCAAGACTATCTGTCTGGTATTCTGCGTACAGTCAGATCCTAGCTGAGCAACTGCGAATGTCGAGAGATTCCTCCCACCCCAAAGGGGCCAGGACCAAAAGCGCTTGCTGCTCTTCAAGTAGCCAGGCAACTCCATTCACAGCCCCACAAACGCTGACGCTGTCTCTTTCCTGAGCCTCCCAAACTCCAAGACTATCTGCCTGGGATGCTGATCTGGAGCTCCGCTCAGCAATTGCGGAAGTCCAGGGATTCCTCCCACCCCAAAGGGGCCAGGACCAAAAGCTCTTGCTGCTCTTCAAGTAGCCAGGCAAACCCATTCACAGCCCCACAAACGCTGACGCTGTCTCTTTCGTGAGCCTCCCAAACTCCAAGACTATCTGCCTGGGACGCTGCGTACAGCCAGACCCCAGCTGAGCAATTGCGGAAGTCCAGGGATTCCTCCCACCCCAAAGGGGCCAGGACCAAAAGCTCTTGCTGCTCTTCAAGTAGCCAGGCAACCCCATTCACAGCCCCACAAACGCTGACGCTGTCTCTTTCGTGAGCCTCCCAAACTCCAAGACTATCTGCCTGGGAACGCTGAGGACACCCGGAGCCAGGCTCAGCAATTGCGACCGTCCCGGGATTCGTCCCACCCCAAAGGGGCCAGGACCAAAAGCTCTTGCTGCTCTTCAAGTAGCCAGGCAACCCCATTCACAGCCCCACAAACCCTGATGCTGTCTCTTTCATGAGCCTCCCAAACTCCAAGACTGACTGCCTGGGACGCTGCGTACAGCCAGAGCCCAGCTGAGGAATTGCGGAAGTCCAGGGATTCCTCCCACCCCAAAGGGGCCAGGACCAAAAGCTCTTGCTGCTCTTCAAGTAGCCAGGCAACCCCATTCACAGCCCCACAAACGCTGACGCTGTCTCTTTCATGAGCCTCCCAAACTCCAATACTATCTGCCTGGGATGCTGATCTGGAGCTCCGCTCAGCAATTGCGAACGTCGCGGGATTCCTCCCATCCCAATGGGTGTAGGACCAAAAGCTCTTGCTGCTCTTCAAGTAGCCAGGCAACCCCATTCACAGCCCCACAAACGCTGCCGCTGTCTCTTTCGTGAGCCTCCCAAACTCCAAGACTATCTGCCTGGGACGCTGCGTACAGCCAGACCCCAGCTGAGCAATTGCGGAAGTCCAGGGATTCCTCCCACCCCAAAGGGGCCAGCACCAAAAGCTCTTGCTGCTCTTCAAGTAGCCAGGCAACCCCATTCACAGCCCCACAAACCCTGATGCTCTCTCTTTCTGTGGCCTCCCAAACTCGAATACTATCTGCCTGGGACGCTGCGTACAGCCAGAGCCAGGCTCAGAAATTGTGACCGTCCCGACATTCCTCCCACCCCAAAGAGGCCAGGACCAAAAGCTCTTGCTGCTCTTCAAGTAGCCAGGCAACCCCATTCACAGCCCCACAAACGCTGATGCTGTCTCTTACATGAGCCTCCCAAATTCCAATACTACATGCCTGGTATTCTGCGTACAGCCAGACCCCAGCTGAGCAATTGCGGACGTCCCGGGATTCCTCCCACCCCAAAGAGGCCAGGACCAAAAGCTCTTGCTGCTCTTCAAGTAGCCAGGCAACCCCATTCACAGCCCCACAAACGCTGATGCTGTCTCTATCGTGAGCCTCCCAAACTCCAAGACTATCTGCCTGGGACGCTGCGTACAGCCAGAGCCAGGCTCAGAAATTGTGACCGTCCCGGGATTCCTCCCACCCCAAAGGGGCCAGGACCAAAAGCTCTTGCTGCTCTGCAAGTAGCCAGGCAACCCCATTCACAGCCCCACAAACGCTGACGCTGTCTCTTTCTTGAGCCTCCCAAACTCCAATACTATCTGCCTGGGATGCTGATCTGGAGCTCCGCTCAGCAATTGCGACCGTCCCAGGATTCCTCCCACCCCAAAGGGGCCAGGACCAAAAGCTCTTGCTGCTCTTCAAGTAGCCAGGCAACCCCATTCACAGCCCCACAAACGCTGACGCTGTCTCTTTCGTGAGCCTCCCAAACTCCAAGACTATCTGCCTGGGACGCTGCGTACAGCCAGAGCCAGGCTCAGAAATTGTGACCGTCCCGGGATTCCTCCCACCCCAAAGGGGTGTCGTGGTTTAACCCCAGCCAGCAACTAAGCACCACACAGCCGCTCGCTCACTCCCCCCCGGTGGGATGGGGGAGAGAATCGGAAGAGTAAAAGTGAGAAAACTCATGGGTTGAGATAAAGACAGTTTAATAGGTAAAGCAAAAGCCACACGCACAAGCAAAGCAAAGCAAGGAATTCATTCACTACTTCCCATCGGCAGGCAGGTGTTCAGCCATCTCCAGGAAAGCAGGGCTCCATCACGCGTAACGGTTACTTGGGAAGACAAACGCCATCACACCCAATGTCCCCCCCTTCCTTCTTCTTCCCCCAGCTTATATACTGAGCATGATGTCATATGGTATGGAATAGCCCTTTGGCCAGTCTGGGTCAGCTGTCCTAGCTATGCTCCCTCCCAGCTTCTTATGCACCTGGCAGAGCACAAGAAGCTAAAAAGTCCTTGACTAGTGTAAACTCTACTCAGCAAGAACCAAAACATCAGTGTCTTATCAACATTATTCTCATCCTAAATTCAAAACACAGCACTCTACCAGCTACTAAGAAGAAAATTAACTCTATCCCAGCTGAAACCAGGACAGTATCCACCCCTTATTCCATACCATTTACGTCATGCTCAGGTCCCACATTATCCAATACATCCTCATTAACCACCACCCCACTTATTCTATGGACCACTCCTGTAAAATGTCTGTAAAATGTCCATAAACATCCACAAATGTCCACATAATGTCCATTGGGTTCATTTAGTCCGTGACTGGGCTCCATCGGTGATGGTGATCACTCAGGACAGGAGAGGTGGTGTGTTGCGTGGAGTTATTGGGCACCAAAGCCAGCTCAGGTCGGGTTACTGCTGCACTTGCACTGCTTCTTGTAAGGCTTCTCCTCCATTTGTTCAGGTGGTTCCTGCTATGGTAATTCCTATAACATGCAACTCAGATCATGGGTTACAACAATTTAAAGGTATTTCCATTACAATCTCCACCCCTGGCCACTTTGGGCCAGGATTAACATTGCAATGAACTCCTCCCCTTGCTCCTAGCCTGGCTAGCAACAAGGGGTTCCTGTTATAGTAATTCTCATAACATGCAACTCAAATCCTGGGTTACAACAATTTAAAGGTATTTCCATTACAGTCTCCACCCCTGGCCCCTTTGGACCAGACCATTGGGCTTAACACTGCAATGGACTCCTCCCCTTGCCCCTGCTTCGGCTTGGACTTATCCACAGACTGTAGTCCCTTAGGGGTTTACCTGCTCCAAGTGGAGCCTTGTCTATGAGCCACAGTCTCTCCAGGGGTATACCTGCTGTGGCATGGATTTATCCACAGCCACAGTCACTTAGAGGTGCACCTGTTCCCACATGACCTTCTCCATGGGCCACAATGCTTTCAGAGATATACCTGCTCCAGCGTGGCCTTGCCCGCAGCCACAGTCTCTTCAGAAGTAAACTTGCTCCACCATGGCCTTACCCGCAGCCACAGTCTCTTCAGAAGTAAACTTGCTCCACCATGGCCTTACCCGCAGCCACAGTCTCTTCAGAAGTAAACTTGCTCCACCATGGCCTTACCCATGGCCACACGCTTTGAGGTGCTCCAGCATGACCTCATGCACAGCCACTGATGCTTCAAGGTGTACCTGCTGCAGCACGGACTTATCCACAGCCACAGATGCTTCGAGGTGTACCCTCTCCAGCGTGGACTTATCCTTGGGCCACAATCCCTTCAAGAAGTATACCTGCTGTGGCACAGACATAACCATGGCCACAGACTCTTCGAGACATACCTGCTCTGGTATGGGCTTATCCACGTCCACAGGCGCTTTGGGGTGTCCTGCTCCCACATGGACTCATCCACAGGTCACAGTCCCTTTGACTCGAGTTCACACTGGAGTTCCAGCCTGTCCAGTACAGCAGCGCAGAAACAGCAGCAATGCCCTGGCCATCTGCCAGCCCAGGGCATGGCCGTTGTTGTTATCAAAATGTTCCCAGGCACAGCACAGTAAGATGATAAGCAGTTCAGCAAGTAGCAAAAGCAAAAAGCAGCCACTAACGAGCACTATACTCTAATATACAGTAAGGCAAGCAAGCCCCATGGCAAGTACAGAAGCCTGCTGATTCATACCTAAACAGCACTAACAGCTATAAATTCAGTCTAGCACATTCCAATTAAATCTGTCATTATCTCAAACCCTTCGAGCCCCACGTTGGGCGCCAAAAAGGACTGTCGTGGTTTAACCCCAGCCAGCAACTAAGCACCACACAGCCGCTCGCTCACTCCCCCCCGGTGGGATGGGGGAGAGAATCGGAAGAGTAAAAGTGAGAAAACTCATGGGTTGAGATAAAGACAGTTTAATAGGTAAAGCAAAAGCCACACGCACAAGCAAAGCAAAGCAAGGAATTCATTCACTACTTCCCATCGGCAGGCAGGTGTTCAGCCATCTCCAGGAAAGCAGGGCTCCATCACGCGTAACGGTTACTTGGGAAGACAAACGCCATCACACCCAATGTCCCCCCCTTCCTTCTTCTTCCCCCAGCTTATATACTGAGCATGATGTCATATGGTATGGAATAGCCCTTTGGCCAGTCTGGGTCAGCTGTCCTAGCTATGCTCCCTCCCAGCTTCTTATGCACCTGGCAGAGCACAAGAAGCTAAAAAGTCCTTGACTAGTGTAAACTCTACTCAGCAAGAACCAAAACATCAGTGTCTTATCAACATTATTCTCATCCTAAATTCAAAACACAGCACTCTACCAGCTACTAAGAAGAAAATTAACTCTATCCCAGCTGAAACCAGGACAGGGGCCAGGACCACAAGCTCTTGCTGCTCTTCAAGTAGCCAGGCAACCCCATTCACAGCCCCACAAACGCTGACGCTGTCTCTTTCGTGAGCCTCCCAAACTCCAAGACTATCTGCCTGGGATGCTGATCTGGAGCTCCGCTCAGCAATTGCGACCGTCCCAGGATTCCTCCCACCCCAAAGGGGCCAGGACCAAAAGCTCTTGCTGCTCTTCAAGTAGCCAGGCAACCCCATTCACAGCCCCACAAACGCTGACGCTGTCTCTTTCGTGAGCCTCCCAAACTCCAAGACTATCTGCCTGGGACGCTGAGGACACCCGGAGCCAGGCTCAGCAATTGCGAACATTCAGAGATTCCTCCCACACCAAAGGTGCCAGGACCAAAAGCGCTTGCTGCTCTTCAAGAAGCCAGGCAACCCCATTCACAGCCCCACAAACGCTGACGCTGTCTCTTTCGTTAGCCTCCTAAACTCTAATACTATCTGCCTGGGACGCTGAGGACACCCGGAGCCAGGCTCAGCAATTGCGACCGTCCCTGGATTCGTCCCACCCCAAAGGGGCCAGGACCAAAAGCTCTTGCTGCTCTTCAAGAAGCCAGGCAACCCCATTCACAGCCCCACAAACGCTGACGCTGTCTCTTTCGTTAGCCTCCCAAACTCCAAGACTATCTGCCTGGGACGCTGAGGACACCCGGAGCCAGGCTCAGCAATTGCGACCGTCCCTGGATTCCTCCCACCCCAAAGGGGCCAGGACCAAAAGCTCTTGCTGCTCTTCAAGTAGCCAGGCAACCCCATTCACAGCCCCACAAATGCTGACGCTCTCTCTTTCGTGAGCCTCCCAAACTCCAAGACTATCTGCCTGGTATTCTGCGTACAGCCAGATCCTAGCTGAGGAACTGCGAACGTCGAGAGATTCCTCCCACCCCAAAGGGGCCAGGACCAAAAGCGCTTGCTGCTCTTCAAGTAGCCAGGCAACTCCATTCACAGCCCCACAAACGCTGACGCTGTCTCTTTCATGAGCCTCCCAAACTCCAGTAATATCTGCCTGGGATGCTGATCTGGAGCTCCGCTCAGCAATTGCGAACGTCGCGGTATTCCTCCCACCCCAAAGGGGCCAGGACCAAAAGCTCTTGCTGCTCTGCAAGTAGCCAGGCAACCCCATTCACAGCCCCACAAACGCTGATGCTGTCTCTTTCCTGAGCCTCCCAAACTCCAAGACTATCTGCCTGGGACGCTGCGTACAGCCAGAGCCAAGCTAAGCAATTGCGGAAGTCCAGGGATTCCTCCCACCCCAAAGGGGCCAGGACCAAAAGCTCTTGCTGCTCTTCAAGTAGCCAGGCAACCCCATTCACAGCCCCACAAACGCTGATGCTGTCTCTTTCGTGAGCCTCCCAAAGTCCAAGACTGACTGCCTGGGAACGCTGAGGACACCCGGAGCCAGGCTCAGCAATTGCGACCGTCCCGGGATTCCTCCCACCCCAAAGGGGCCAGGACCAAAAGCTCTTGCTGTTCTTCAAGTAGCCAGGCAAATCCATTCACAGCCCCACAAACGCTGACGCTGTCTCTTTCTGTGGCCTCCCAAACTCCAAGACTATCTGCCTGGGACGCTGCGTACAGCCAGAGCCAGGCTCAGAATTTGTGACCGTACCGACATTCCTCCAATCCCAAAGGGGCTAGGACCAAAAGCTCTTGCTGCTCTTCAAGTAGCGAGGCAACCCCATTCACAGCCCCACAAACGCTGATGCTGTCTCTTTCTTGAGCCTCCCAAACTCCAAGACAATCTGCCTGGGACGCTGCGTACAGCCAGACGCCAGCTGAGGAATTGCGGAAGTCCAGGGATTCCTCCCACCCCAAAGGGGCCAGGACCAAAAGCTCTTGCTGCTCTTCAAGTAGCCAGGCAACCCCATTCACAGCCCCACAAACGCTGACGCTTTCTCTTTCTGTGGCCTCCCAAACTCCAAGACTATCTGCCTGGGACGCTGAGCAGAGCTGAATCACAGCCCAGTAATTGCGAATGTCCCGAGATTCCTCCCACCCCAAAGGGGCCAGGACCAAAAGCTCTTGCTGCTCTTCAAGTAGCCAGGCAACCCCATTCACAGCCCCACAAACGCTGACGCTGTCTCTTTCGTGAGCCTCCCAAACTCCAAGACTATCTGCCTGGGAACGCTGAGTACATCCGGAGGCAGGCTCAGCGATTGATAACGTCCCGGGATTCCTCCCACTCCAAAGGGGCCAGGACCAAATGCTCTTGCTGCTCTTCAAGTAGCCAGGCAACCCCATTCATAGCCCCACAAACGCTGACGCTGTCTCTTTCGTGAGCCTCCCAAACTCCAAGACTATCTGCCTGGGACGGTGAGCAGAGCTGAATCAAAGCCCAGTAATTGCGAATGTCCCGAGATTCCTCCCACCCCAAAGGGGCCAGGACCAAAAGCTCTTGCTGCTCTTCAAGTAGCCAGGCAACCCCATTCACAGCCCCACAAACACTGACGCTGTCTCTTTCGTGAGCCTCCCAAACTCCAATACTATCTGCCTGGGACGCTCAATACAGACAGAGTCAAGCTCAGAAATTGCGACCGTCCCGGGATTCCTCCCACCCCAAAGGGGCCAGGACCAAAAGCTCTTGCTGCTCTTCAAGTAGCCAGGCAACCCCATTCACAGCCCCACAAATGCTGACGCTGTCTCTTTCGTGAGCCTCCCAAAGTCCAAGACTATCTGTCTGGTATTCTGCGTACAGTCAGATCCTAGCTGAGCAACTGCGAATGTCGAGAGATTCCTCCCACCCCAAAGGGGCCAGGACCAAAAGCGCTTGCTGCTCTTCAAGTAGCCAGGCAACTCCATTCACAGCCCCACAAACGCTGACGCTGTCTCTTTCGTGAGCCTCCCAAACTCCAAGACTATCTGCCTGGGATGCTGATCTGGAGCTCCGCTCAGCAATTGCGGAAGTCCAGGGATTCCTCCCACCCCAAAGGGGCCAGGACCAAAAGCTCTTGCTGCTCTTCAAGTAGCCAGGCAAACCCATTCACAGCCCCACAAACGCTGATGCTGTCTCTTTCGTGAGCCTCCCAAACTCCAAGATAATCTGCCTGGGACGCTGCGTACAGCCAGACCCCAGCTGAGCAATTGCGGAAGTCCAGGGATTCCTCCCACCCCAAAGGGGCCAGGACCAAAAGCTCTTGCTGCTCTTCAAGTAGCCAGGCAACCCCATTCACAGCCCCACAAACGCTGACGCTGTCTCTTTCGTGAGCCTCCCAAACTCCAAGACTATCTGCCTGGGAACGCTGAGGACACCCGGAACCAGGCTCAGCAATTGCGACCGTCCCGGGATTCGTCCCACCCCAAAGGGGCCAGGACCAAAAGCTCTTGCTGCTCTTCAAGTAGCCAGGCAACCCCATTCACAGCCCCACAAACGCTGATGCTGTCTCTTTCATGAGCCTCCCAAACTCCAAGACTGACTGCCTGGGACGCTGCGTACAGCCAGAGCCCAGCTGAGGAATTGCGGAAGTCCAGGGATTCCTCCCACCCCAAAGGGGTCAGGACCAAAAGCTCTTGCTGCTCTTCAAGTAGCCAGGCAACCCCATTCATAGCCCCACAAACGCTGACGCTGTCTCTTTCATGAGCCTCCCAAACTCCAATACTATCTGCCTGGGATGCTGATCTGGAGCTCCGCTCAGCAATTGCGAACGTCGCGGGATTCCTCCCATCCCAATGGGTGTAGGACCAAAAGCTCTTGCTGCTCTTCAAGTAGCCAGGCAACCCCATTCACAGCCCCACAAACGCTGCCGCTGTCTCTTTCGTGAGCCTCCCAAACTCCAAGACTATCTGCCTGGGACGCTGCGTACAGCCAGACCCCAGCTGAGCAATTGCGGAAGTCCAGGGATTCCTCCCACCCCAAAGGGGCCAGCACCAAAAGCTCTTGCTGCTCTTCAAGTAGCCAGGCAACCCCATTCACAGCCCCACAAACCCTGATGCTCTCTCTTTCTGTGGCCTCCCAAACTCGAATACTATCTGCCTGGGACGCTGCGTACAGCCAGAGCCAGGCTCAGAAATTGTGACCGTCCCGACATTCCTCCCACCCCAAAGAGGCCAGGACCAAAAGCTCTTGCTGCTCTTCAAGTAGCCAGGCAACCCCATTCACAGCCCCACAAACGCTGATGCTGTCTCTTACATGAGCCTCCCAAATTCCAATACTACATGCCTGGTATTCTGCGTACAGCCAGACCCCAGCTGAGCAATTGCGGACGTCCCGGGATTCCTCCCACCCCAAAGAGGCCAGGACCAAAAGCTCTTGCTGCTCTTCAAGTAGCCAGGCAACCCCATTCACAGCCCCACAAACGCTGATGCTGTCTCTATCGTGAGCCTCCCAAACTCCAAGACTATCTGCCTGGGACGCTGCGTACAGCCAGAGCCAGGCTCAGAAATTGTGACCGTCCCGGGATTCCTCCCACCCCAAAGGGGCCAGGACCAAAAGCTCTTGCTGCTCTTCAAGTAGCCAGGCAACCCCATTCACAGCCCCACAAACGCTGACGCTGTCTCTTTCTTGAGCCTCCCAAACTCCAATACTATCTGCCTGGGATGCTGATCTGGAGCTCCGCTCAGCAATTGCGACCGTCCCAGGATTCCTCCCACCCCAAAGGGGCCAGGACCAAAAGCTCTTGCTGCTCTTCAAGTAGCCAGGCAACCCCATTCACAGCCCCACAAACGCTGACGCTGTCACTTTCCTGAGCCTCCCAAACTCTAATACTATCTGCCTGGGACGCTGAGTACAGACTGAGCCAGGCTCCGCGATTGATAACGTCCCTGGATTCCTCCCACCCCAAAGGTGGCAGGACCAAAAGCTCTTGCTGCTCCTCAAGTAGCCAGGCAACCCCATTCACAGCCCCACAAACGCTGCTGCTGTCTCTTTCGTTAGCCTCCTAAACTCTAATACTATCTGCCTGGGACGCTGAGGACACCCGGAGCCAGGCTCAGCAATTGCGACCGTCCCTGGATTCGTCCCACCCCAAAGGGGCCAGGACCAAAAGCTCTTGCTGCTCTTCAAGAAGCCAGGCAACCCCATTCACAGCCCCACAAACGCTGACGCTGTCTCTTTCGTGAGCCTCCCAAACTCCAAGACTATCTGCCTGGGACGCTGAGGACACCCGGAGCCAGGCTCAGCAATTGCGACCGTCCCGGGATTCCTCCCACCCCAAAGGGGCCAGGACCAAAAGCTCTTGCTGCTCTTCAAGTAGCCAGGCAACCCCATTCACAGCCCCACAAATGCTGACGCTGTCTCTTTCGTGAGCCTCCCAAACTCCAACAATATCTGCCTGGGACGCTGAGTACAGCCGGAGCCAGGCTCAGCAATTGCGACCGTCCCGGGATTCCTCCCACCCCAAAGGGGCCAGGACCAAAAGCTCTTGCTGCTCTTCAAGTAGCCAGGCAACCCCATTCACAGCCCCACAAACGCTGACGCTCTCTCTTTCGTTAGCCTCCCAAACTCCAAGACTATCTGCCTGGTATTCTGCGTACAGCCAGATCCTAGCTGAGCAACTGCGAACGTCGAGAGATTCCTCCCACCCCAAAGGGGCCAGGACCAAAAGCGCTTGCTGCTCTTCAAGTAGCCAGGCAACTCCATTCACAGCCCCACAAACGCTGACGCTGTCTCTTTCATGAGCCTCCCAAACTCCAATAATATCTGCCTGGGATGCTGATCTGGAGCTCCGCTCAGCAATTGCGAACGTCGCGGGATTCCTCCCACCCCAAAGGGGCCAGGACCAAAAGCTCTTGCTGCTCTGCAAGTAGCCAGGCAACCCCATTCACAGCCCCACAAACGCTGATGCTGTCTCTTTCCTGAGCCTCCCAAACTCCAAGACTATCTGCCTGGGACGCTGCGTACAGCCAGACCCCAGCTGAGCAATTGCGGAAGTCCAGGGATTCCTCCCACCCCAAAGGGGCCAGGACCAAAAGCTCTTGCTGCTCTTCAAGTAGCCAGGCAACACCATTCACAGCCCCACAAACGCTGATGCTGTCTCTTTCGTGAGCCTCCCAAAGTCCAAGACTGACTGCCTGGGAACGCTGAGGACACCCGGAGCCAGGCTCAGCAATTGCGACCGTCCCGGGATTCCTCCCACCCCAAAGGGGCCAGGACCAAAAGCTCTTGCTGCTCTTCAAGTAGCCAGGCAAATCCATTCACAGCCCCACAAACGCTGACGCTGTCTCTTTCTGTGGCCTCCCAAACTCCAAGACTGACTGCCTGGGACGCTGCGTACAGCCAGAGCCAGGCTCAGAAATTGTGACCGTACCGACATTCCTCCTATCCCAAAGGGGCTAGGACCAAAAGCTCTTGCTGCTCTTCAAGTAGCGAGGCAACCCCATTCACAGCCCCACAAACGCTGATGCTGTCTCTTTCATGAGCCTCCCAAACTCTAAGACAATCTGCCTGGGACGCTGCGTACAGCCAGACCCCAGCTGAGGAATTGCGGAAGTCCAGGGATTCCTCCCACCCCAAAGGGGCCAGGACCAAAAGCTCTTGCTGCTCTTCAAGTAGCCAGGCAACCCCATTCATAGCCCCACAAACGCTGCCGCTTTCTCTTTCAGTGGCCTCCCAAACTCCAAGACTATCTGCTTGGGACGGTGAGCAGAGCTGAATCAAAGCCCAGTAATTGCGAATGTCCCGAGATTCCTCCCACCCCAAAGGGGCCAGGACCACAAGCTCTTGCTGCTCTTCAAGTAGCCAGGCAACCCCATTCACAGCCCCACAAACGCTGACGCTGTCTCTTTCGTGAGCCTCCCAAACTCCAAGACTATCTGCCTGGGATGCTGATCTGGAGCTCCGCTCAGCAATTGCGACCGTCCCAGGATTCCTCCCACCCCAAAGGGGCCAGGACCAAAAGCTCTTGCTGCTCTTCAAGTAGCCAGGCAACCCCATTCACAGCCCCACAAACGCTGATGCTGTCTCTTTCGTGAGCCTCCCAAACTCCAAGACTATCTGCCTGGGACGCTGCGTACAGCCAGATCCCAGCTGAGCAATTGCGACCGTCCCGGGATTCCTCCCACCCCAAAGGGGCCAGGACCAAAAGCTCTTGCTGCTCTTCAAGTAGCCAGGCAACCCCATTCACAGCCCCACAAACGCTGACGCTGTCTCTTTCGTGAGCCTCCCAAACTCCAAGACTATCTGCCTGGGACGCTGAGGACACCCGGAGCCAGGTTCAGCAATTGCGAACATCCAGAGATTCCTCCCACACCAAAGGTGCCAGGACCAAAAGCGCTTGCTGCTCTTCAAGTAGCCAGGCAACCCCATTCACAGCCCCACAAACGCTGACGCTGTCTCTTTCGTGAGCCTCCCAAACTCCAAGACTATCTGCCTGGGACGCTGAGGACACCCGGAGCCAGGCTCAGCAATTGCGAACATTCAGAGATTCCTCCCACACCAAAGGTGCCAGGACCAAAAGCGCTTGCTGCTCTTCAAGAAGCCAGGCAACCCCATTCACAGCCCCACAAACGCTGACGCTGTCTCTTTCGTGAGCCTCCCAAACTCTAATACTATCTGCCTGGGACGCTGAGTACAGACTGAGCCAGGCTCCGCGATTGATAACGTCCCTGGATTCCTCCCACCCCAAAGGTGGCAGGACCAAAAGCTCTTGCTGCTTTTCAAGTAGCCAGGCAACCCCATTCACAGCCCCACAAACGCTGCTGCTGTCTCTTTCGTTAGCCTCCTAAACTCTAATACTATCTGCCTGGGACGCTGAGGACACCCGGAGCCAGGCTCAGCAATTGCGACCGTCCCGGGATTCCTCCCACCCCAAAGGGGCCAGGACCAAAAGCTCTTGCTGCTCTTCAAGTAGCCAGGCAACCCCATTCACAGCCCCACAAATGCTGACGCTCTCTCTTTCGTGAGCCTCCCAAACTCCAAGACTATCTGCCTGGTATTCTGCGTACAGCCAGATCCTAGCTGAGCTACTGCGAACGTCGAGAGATTCCTCCCACCCCAAAGGGGCCAGGACCAAAAGCGCTTGCTGCTCTTCAAGTAGCCAGGCAACTCCATTCACAGCCCCACAAACGCTGACGCTGTCTCTTTCATGAGCCTCCCAAACTCCAGTAATATCTGCCTGGGATGCTGATCTGGAGCTCCGCTCAGCAATTGCAACCATCCCGGGATTCCTCCCACCCCAAAGGGGCCAGGACCAAAAGCTCTTGCTGCTCTGCAAGTAGCCAGGCAACCCCATTCACAGCCCCACAAACGCTGATGCTGTCTCTTTCCTGAGCCTCCCAAACTCCAAGACTATCTGCCTGGGACGCTGCGTACAGCCAGAGCCAAGCTAAGCAATTGCGGAAGTCCAGGGATTCCTCCCACCCCAAAGGGGCCAGGACCAAAAGCTCTTGCTGCTCTTCAAGTAGCCAGGCAACCCCATTCACAGCCCCACAAACGCTGATGCTGTCTCTTTCGTGAGCCTCCCAAAGTCCAAGACTGACTGCCTGGGAACGCTGAGGACACCCGGAGCCAGGCTCAGCAATTGCGAACGTCCCGGGATTCCTCCCACCCCAAAGGGGCCAGGACCAAAAGCTCTTGCTGTTCTTCAAGTAGCCAGGCAAATCCATTCACAGCCCCACAAACGCTGACGCTGTCTCTTTCTGTGGCCTCCCAAACTCCAAGACTATCTGCCTGGGACGCTGCGTACAGCCAGAGCCAGGCTCAGAATTTGTGACCGTACCGACATTCCTCCAATCCCAAAGGGGCTAGGACCAAAAGCTCTTGCTGCTCTTCAAGTAGCGAGGCAACCCCATTCACAGCCCCACAAACGCTGATGCTGTCTCTTTCTTGAGCCTCCCAAACTCCAAGACAATCTGCCTGGGACGCTGCGTACAGCCAGACCCCAGCTGAGGAATTGCGGAAGTCCAGGGATTCCTCCCACCCCAAAGGGGCCAGGACCAAAAGCTCTTGCTGCTCTTCAAGTAGCCAGGCAACCCCATTCACAGCCCCACAAACGCTGACGCTTTCTCTTTCTGTGGCCTCCCAAACTCCAAGACTATCTGCCTGGGACAGTGAGCAGAGCTGAATCACAGCCCAGTAATTGCGAATGTCCCGAGATTCCTCCCACCCCAAAGGGGCCAGGACCAAAAGCTCTTGCTGCTCTTCAAGTAGCCAGGCAACCCCATTCACAGCCCCACAAACGCTGACGCTGTCTCTTTCGTGAGCCTCCCAAACTCCAAGACTATCTGCCTGGGAACGCTGAGTACATCCGGAGGCAGGCTCAGCGATTGATAACGTCCCGGGATTCCTCCCACTCCAAAGGGGCCAGGACCAAATGCTCTTGCTGCTCTTCAAGTAGCCAGGCAACCCCATTCATAGCCCCACAAACGCTGACGCTGTCTCTTTCGTGAGCCTCCCAAACTCCAAGACTATCTGCCTGGGACGGTGAGCAGAGCTGAATCAAAGCCCAGTAATTGCGAATGTCCCGAGATTCCTCCCACCCCAAAGGGGCCAGGACCAAAAGCTCTTGCTGCTCTTCAAGTAGCCAGGCAACCCCATTCACAGCCCCACAAACACTGACGCTGTCTCTTTCGTGAGCCTCCCAAACTCCAATACTATCTGCCTGGGACGCTCAATACAGCCAGAGTCAAGCTCAGAAATTGCGACCGTCCCGGGATTCCTCCTACCCCAAAGGGGCCAGGTCCAAAAGCTCTTGCTGCTCTTCAAGTAGCCAGGCAACCCCATTCACAGCCCCACAAATGCTGACGCTGTCTCTTTCGTAAGCCTCCCAAACTCCAAGACTATCTGTCTGGTATTCTGCGTACAGTCAGATCCTAGCTGAGCAACTGCGAACGTCGAGAGATTCCTCCCACCCCAAAGGGGCCAGGACCAAAAGCGCTTGCTGCTCTTCAAGTAGCCAGGCAACTCCATTCACAGCCCCACAAACGCTGACGCTGTCTCTTTCATGAGCCTCCCAAACTCCAATAATATCTGCCTGGGATGCTGATCTGGAGCTCCGCTCAGCAATTGCAACCATCCCGGGATTCCTCCCACCCCAAAGGGGCCAGGACCAAAAGCTCTTGCTGCTCTTCAAGTAGCCAGGCAACCCCATTCACAGCCCCACAAACGCTGACGCTCTCTCTTTCTGTGGCCTCCCAAACTCCAAGACTATCTGCCTGGGACGCTGCGTACAGCCAGACCCCAGCTGAGCAATTGCGGAAGTCCAGGGATTCCTCCCACCCCAAAGAAGCCAGGACCAAAAGCTCTTGCTGCTCTTCAAGTAGCCAGGCAACCCCATTCACAGCCCCACAAACGCTGACGCTGTCTCTTTCGTGAGCCTCCCAAACTCCAAGACTATCTGCCTGGGAACGCTGAGGACACCCGGAGCCAGGCTCAGCAATTGCGACCGTCCCGGGATTCTTCCCACCCCAAAGAGGCCAGGACCAAAAGCTCTTGCTGCTCTTCAAGTAGCCAGGCAACCCCATTCACAGCCCCACAAACGCTGATGCTGTCTCTTTCATGAGCCTCCCAAACTCCAAGATAATCTGCCTGGGACGCTGCGTACAGCCAGAGCCCAGCTGAGGAATTGCGGACGTCCAGGGATTCCTCCCACCCCAAAGGGGCCAGGACCAAAAGCTCTTGCTGCTCTTCAAGTAGCCAGGCAACCCCATTCACAGACCCACAAACGCTGATGCTGTCTCTTTCGTGAGCCTCCCAAACTCCAAGACAATCTGCCTGGGACGCTGCGTACAGCCAGAGCCAGGCTCAGAAATTGTGACCGTCCCGACATTCCTCCCACCCCAAAGAGGCCAGGACCAAAAGCTCTTGCTGCTCTTCAAGTAGCCAGGCAACCCCATTCACAGCCCCACAAACGCTGACGCTGTCTCTTTCTTGAGCCTCCCAAACTCCAATACTATCTGCCTGGGACGCTCAATACAGCCAGAGTCAAGCTCAGAAATTGCGACCGTCCCGGGATTCCTCCTACCCCAAAGGGGCCAGGTCCAAAAGCTCTTGCTGCTCTTCAAGTAGCCAGGCAACCCCATTCACAGCCCCACAAATGCTGACGCTGTCTCTTTCGTAAGCCTCCCAAACTCCAAGACTATCTGTCTGGTATTCTGCGTACAGTCAGATCCTAGCTGAGCAACTGCGAACGTCGAGAGATTCCTCCCACCCCAAAGGGGCCAGGACCAAAAGCGCTTGCTGCTCTTCAAGTAGCCAGGCAACTCCATTCACAGCCCCACAAACGCTGACGCTGTCTCTTTCATGAGCCTCCCAAACTCCAATAATATCTGCCTGGGATGCTGATCTGGAGCTCCGCTCAGCAATTGCAACCATCCCGGGATTCCTCCCACCCCAAAGGGGCCAGGACCAAAAGCTCTTGCTGCTCTTCAAGTAGCCAGGCAACCCCATTCACAGCCCCACAAACGCTGACGCTCTCTCTTTCTGTGGCCTCCCAAACTCCAAGACTATCTGCCTGGGACGCTGCGTACAGCCAGACCCCAGCTGAGCAATTGCGGAAGTCCAGGGATTCCTCCCACCCCAAAGAAGCCAGGACCAAAAGCTCTTGCTGCTCTTCAAGTAGCCAGGCAACCCCATTCACAGCCCCACAAACGCTGACGCTGTCTCTTTCGTGAGCCTCCCAAACTCCAAGACTATCTGCCTGGGAACGCTGAGGACACCCGGAGCCAGGCTCAGCAATTGCGACCGTCCCGGGATTCTTCCCACCCCAAAGGGGCCAGGACCAAAAGCTCTTGCTGCTCTTCAAGTAGCCAGGCAACCCCATTCACAGCCCCACAAACGCTGATGCTGTCTCTTTCATGAGCCTCCCAAACTCCAAGATAATCTGCCTGGGACGCTGCGTACAGCCAGAGCCCAGCTGAGGAATTGCGGACGTTCAGGGATTCCTCCCACCCCAAAGGGGCCAGGACCAAAAGCTCTTGCTGCTCTTCAAGTAGCCAGGCAACCCCATTCACAGACCCACAAACGCTGATGCTGTCTCTTTCGTGAGCCTCCCAAACTCCAAGACAATCTGCCTGGGACGCTGCGTACAGCCAGAGCCAGGCTCAGAAATTGTGACCGTCCCGACATTCCTCCCACCCCAAAGAGGCCAGGACCAAAAGCTCTTGCTGCTCTTCAAGTAGCCAGGCAACCCCATTCACAGCCCCACAAACGCTGACGCTGTCTCTTTCTTGAGCCTCCCAAACTCCAATACTATCTGCCTGGGATGCTGAACTGGAGCTCCGCTCAGCAATTGCGAACGTCGCGGGATTCCTCCCATCCCAAAGGGTGTAGGACCAAAAGCTCTTGCTGCTCTTCAAGTAGCCAGGCAACCCCATTCACAGCCCCACAAACGCTGACGCTGTGTCTTTTGTGAGCCTCCCAAACTCCAAGACTATCTGCCTGGGATGCTGATCTGGAGCTCCGCTCAGCAATTGCGACCGTCCCAGGATTCCTCCCACCCCAAAGGGGCCAGGACCAAAAGCTCTTGCTGCTCTTCAAGTAGCCAGGCAACCCCATTCACAGCCCCACAAACGCTGATGCTGTCTCTTTCGTGAGCCTCCCAAACTCCAAGACTATCTGCCTGGGACGCTGAGTACAGCCGGAGCCAGGCTCAGCAATTGCGACCGTACCGGGATTCCTTTCACCCCAAAGGGGCCAGGACCAAAAGCTCTTGCTGCTCTTCAAGTAGCCAGGCAACCCCATTCACAGCCCCACAAACGCTGACGCTGTGTCTTTCGTGAGCCTCCCAACATCCAATACTATCTGCCTGGTATTCTGCGTAGAGCCAGAGCCCGGCTTTTGGATCTGGCCCCTTTGGGGTGGGAGGAAGGCACAGTTATTCGCAATTGCTGAGCCTGGCTCCGGGTGTCCTCAGCGTCCCAGGCAGATAGTCTTGGAGTTTGGGAGGCTCAGGAAAGAGACAGCATCAGCGTTTGTGGGGCTGTGAATGGGGTTGCCTGGCTACTTGAAGAGCAGCAAGAGCTTTTGGTCCTGGCCCCTTTGGGATGGGAGGAATACCGCGACGTTCGCAATTGCTGAGCATAACTCCAGATCAGCATCCCAGGCAGATAGTATTGGAGTTTGGGAGGCTCAGGAAAGAGAGAGCATCAGGGTCTGTGGGGCTGTGAATGGGGTTGCCTGGCTACTTGAAGAGCAGCAAGAGCTTTTGGTCCTGGCCTCTTTGGGGTGGGAGGAAGGCACGGTTATTCGCAATTGCTGAGCCTGGCTCCGGGTGTCCTCAGCGTCCCAGGCAGATAGTCTTGGAGTTTGGGAGGCTCACGAAAGAGACATCGTCAGCGTTTGTGGGGCTGTGAATGGGGTTGCCTGGCTACTTGAAGAGCAGCAAGAGCTTTTGGTCCTGGCCCCTTTAGGGTGGGAGGAATCCCGGGACGGTCGCAATTGCTGAGCCTGGCTCTGGCTGTACGCAGCATACCAGGCAGATAGTCTTGGAGTTTGGGAGGCTCACGAAAGAGACAGCGTCAGGGTTTGTGGGGCTGTGAATGGGGTTGCCTGGCTACTTGAAGAGCAGCAAGAGCTTTTGGACCTGGCCCCTTTGGGGTGGGAGGAAGGCACGGTTATTCGCAATTGCTCAGCCTGGCTCCGGGTGTCCTCAGCGTCCCAGGCAGATAGTCTTGGAGTTTGGGAGGCTCATGAAAGAGACAGCGTCAGCGTTTGTGGGGCTGTGAATGGGGTTGCCTGGCTACTTGAAGAGCAGCAAGAGCTTTTGGTCCTGGCACCTTTGGGGTGGGAGGAAGGCACGGTTATTCGCAATTGCTGAGCCTGGCTCCGGGTGTCCTCAGCGTCCCAGGCAGATAGTATTAGAGTTTGGGAGGCTCAGGAAAGAGAGAGCGTCAGCGTTTGTGGGGCTGTGAATGGGGTTGCCTGGCTACTTGAAAAGCAGCAAGAGCTTTTGGTCCTGGTCCCTTTGGGGTGAAAGGAATCTCCGGACGTTCGCAGTTGCTGAGCTGGGATCTGGCTGTACGCAGCATCCCAGGCAGATAGTATTCGAGTTTGGGAGGCTCATGAAAGAGACAGCGGCAGCGTTTGTGGGGCTGTGAATGGGGTTGCCTGGCTACCTGAAGAGCAGCAAGAGCTTTTGGTCCTGGCCCCTTTGGGGTGGGAGGAATCCCGGGACGGTCGCAATTGCTGAGCCTGGCTCTGGCTGTACGCAGCATACCAGGCAGATAGTCTTGGAGTTTGGGAGGCTCACGAAAGAGACAGCATCAGCGTTTGTGGGGCTGTGAATGGGGTTGCCTGGCTACTTGAAGAGCAGCAAGCGCTTTTGGTCCTGGCCCCTTTAGGGTGGGAGGAATCCCGGGACGGTCGCAATTGCTGAGCCTGGCTCTGGCTGTACTCAGCGTCCCAGGCAGATAGTCTTGGAGTTTGGGAGGCTCACGAAAGAGACAGCGTCAGGGTTTGTGGGGCTGTGAATGGGGTTGCCTGGCTACTTGAAGAGCAGCAAGAGCTTTTGGTCCTGGCCTCTTTGGGGTGGGAGGAATGTCGGTAATCACAATTCCTTAGCTTGGTTCTGGCTGTACTCAGCGTCCCAGGCAGATAGTCTTGGAGTTTGGGAGGCTCACGAAAGAGACAGCGTCAGCGTTTGTGGGGCTGTGAATGGGGTTGCCTGGCTACTTGAAGAGCAGCAAGAGCTTTTGGACCTGGCCCCTTTGGGGTGGGAGGAAGGCACGGTTATTCGCAATTGCTCAGCCTGGCTCCGGGTGTCCTCAGCGTCCCAGGCAGATAGTCTTGGAGTTTGGGAGGCTCACGAAAGACACAGCGTCAGCATTTGTGGGGCTGTGAATGGGGTTGCCTGGCTACTTGAAGAGCAGCAAGAGCTTTTGGTCCTGGCCCCTTTGGGGTGGGAGGAAGGCACGGTTATTCGCAATTGCTGAGCCTGGCTCTGGCTCTACTCAGCGTCCCAGGCAGATAGTACTCGAGTTTCGGAGGCTCACAAAAGAGACAGCGTCAGCGTTTGTGGGGCTGTGAATGGGGTTGCCTGGCTACTTGAAGAGCAGCAAGCGATTTTGGTCCTGGCCCCTTTGGGGTGGGAGGAATCTCTGGACGTTCGCAGTTGCTGCGCCGGGGTCTGGCTGTGCGCAGCATACCAGGCAGATAGTCTTGGAGTTTGGGTGGCTCACGAAAGAGACAGCGTCAGCGTTTGTGGGGCTGTGAATGGGTTTGCCTGGCTACTTGCAGAGCAGCAAGAGCTTTTGGTCCTGGCCCCTTTGGGGTGGGAGGAATCCCGGGACGGTCGCAATTGTTCATCTGGGATCTGGCTGTACGCAGCATCCCAGGCAGATAATATTGGAGTTTGGGAGGCTCACGATAGAGACAGCGTCAGCGTTTGTGGGGCTGTGAATGGGGTTGCCTGGCTACTTGAAGAGCAGCAAGAGCTTTTGGTCCTGGCCCCTTTGGGGTGGGAGGAAGGCACGGTTATTCGCAATTGCTGAGCCTGGCTCCGGGTGTACGCATCGTCCGAGGCAGATAGTCTTGGAGTTTGGGAGGCTCACGAAAGAGAGAGCGTCAGCGTTTCTGGGGCTGTGAATGGGGTTGCCTGGCTACTTGAAAAGCAGCAAGAGCTTTTGGACCTGGCCCCTTTGGGGTGGGAGGAAGGCACGGTTATTCGCAGTTGCTGAGCCTGGCTCCGGCTGTACTCAGCGTCCCAGGCAGATAGTCTTGGAGTTTGGGAGGCTCACGAAAGAGAGAGCGTCAGCGTTTCTGGGGCTGTGAATGGGGTTGCCTGGCTACTTGAAAAGCAGCAAGAGCTTTTGGTCCTGGCCCCTTTGGGGTGGGAGGAATCTCGGGATGTTCGCAATTGCTGATCCTGGTTACGGCTGTACTCAGCGTCCCAGGCAGATAGCCTTGGAGTTTGGGAGGCTCACAAAAGAGACAGCGGCAGCATTTCTGGGGCTGTGAATGGGGTTGCCTGCCTACTTGAAGAGCAGCAAGAGCTTTTGGTCCTGGCCCCTTTGGGGTGGGAGGAATCCCGGGACATTCGGAATTACTGGGCTGCGATTCAGCTCTACACAGCGTCCCAGGCAGATAGTCTTGGAGTTTGGGAGGCTCAGGAAAGAGACAGCATCAGCGTTTGTGGGGCTGTGAATGGGGTTGCCTGGCTACTTGAAGAGCAGCAAGAGCTTTTGGTCCTAGCCCCTTTGGGATGGGAGGAATACCGCGACGTTCGCAATTGCTGAGCATAACTCCAGATCAGCATCCCAGGCAGATAGTATTGGAGTTTGGGAGGCTCAGGAAAGAGAGAGCATCAGGGTCTGTGGGGCTGTGAATGGGGTTGCCTGGCTACTTGAAGAGCAGCAAGAGCTTTTGGTCCTGGCCTCTTTGGGGTGGGAGGAAGGCACGGTTATTCGCAATTGCTGAGCCTGGCTCCGGGTGTCCTCAGCGTCGCAGGCAGATAGTCTTGGAGTTTGGGAGGCTCACGAAAGAGACATCGTCAGCGTTTGTGGGGCTGTGAATGGGGTTGCCTGGCTACTTGAAGAGCAGCAAGAGCTTTTGGTCCTGGCCCCTTTAGGGTGGGAGGAATCCCGGGACGGTCGCAATTGCTGAGCCTGGCTCTGGCTGTACGCAGCATACCAGGCAGATAGTCTTGGAGTTTGGGAGGCTCACGAAAGAGACAGCGTCAGGGTTTGTGGGGCTGTGAATGGGGTTGCCTGGCTACTTGAAGAGCAGCAAGAGCTTTTGGTCCTGGCCTCTTTGGGGTGGGAGGAATGTCGGTAATCACAATTGCTCAGCTGGGGTCTGGCTGTACGCAGCGTCCCAGGCAGATAGTCTTGGAGTTTGGGAGTCTCACGAAAGAGACAGCGTCAGCGTTTGTGGGGCTGTGAATGGGGTTGCCTGGCTACTTGAAGAGCAGCAAGAGCTTTTGGACCTGGCCCCTTTGGGGTGGGAGGAAGGCACGGTTATTCGCAATTGCTCAGCCTGGCTCCGGGTGTCCTCAGCGTCCCAGGCAGATAGTCTTGGAGTTTGGGAGGCTCATGAAAGAGACAGCGTCAGCGTTTGTGGGGCTGTGAATGGGGTTGCCTGGCTACTTGAAGAGCAGCAAGAGCTTTTGGTCCTGGCACCTTTGGGGTGGGAGGAAGGCACGGTTATTCGCAATTGCTGAGCCTGGCTCCGGGTGTCCTCAGCGTCCCAGGCAGATAGTATTAGAGTTTGGGAGGCTCAGGAAAGAGAGAGCGTCAGCGTTTGTGGGGCTGTGAATGGGGTTGCCTGGCTACTTGAAAAGCAGCAAGAGCTTTTGGTCCTGGTCCCTTTGGGGTGAAAGGAATCTCCGGACGTTCGCAGTTGCTGAGCTGGGATCTGGCTGTACGCAGCATCCCAGGCAGATAGTATTCGAGTTTGGGAGGCTCATGAAAGAGACAGCGGCAGCGTTTGTGGGGCTGTGAATGGGGTTGCCTGGCTACCTGAAGAGCAGCAAGAGCTTTTGGTCCTGGCCCCTTTGGGGTGGGAGGAATCCCGGGACGGTCGCAATTGCTGAGCCTGGCTCTGGCTGTACGCAGCATACCAGGCAGATAGTCTTGGAGTTTGGGAGGCTCACGAAAGAGACAGCATCAGCGTTTGTGGGGCTGTGAATGGGGTTGCCTGGCTACTTGAAGAGCAGCAAGCGCTTTTGGTCCTGGCCCCTTTAGGGTGGGAGGAATCCCGGGACGGTCGCAATTGCTGAGCCTGGCTCTGGCTGTACTCAGCGTCCCAGGCAGATAGTCTTGGAGTTTGGGAGGCTCACGAAAGAGACAGCGTCAGGGTTTGTGGGGCTGTGAATGGGGTTGCCTGGCTACTTGAAGAGCAGCAAGAGCTTTTGGTCCTGGCCTCTTTGGGGTGGGAGGAATGTCGGTAATCACAATTGCTCAGCTGGGATCTGGCTGTACGCAGCGTCCCAGGCAGATAGTCTTGGAGTTTGGGAGGCTCACGAAAGAGACAGCGTCAGCGTTTGTGGGGCTGTGAATGGGGTTGCCTGGCTACTTGAAGAGCAGCAAGAGCTTTTGGACCTGGCCCCTTTGGGGTGGGAGGAAGGCACGGTTATTCGCAATTGCTCAGCCTGGCTCCGGGTGTCCTCAGCGTCCCAGGCAGATAGTCTTGGAGTTTGGGAGGCTCACGAAAGACACAGCGTCAGCATTTGTGGGGCTGTGAATGGGGTTGCCTGGCTACTTGAAGAGCAGCAAGAGCTTTTGGTCCTGGCCCCTTTGGGGTGGGAGGAAGGCACGGTTATTCGCAATTGCTGAGCCTGGCTCTGGCTCTACTCAGCGTCCCAGGCAGATAGTACTCGAGTTTCGGAGGCTCACAAAAGAGACAGCGTCAGCGTTTGTGGGGCTGTGAATGGGGTTGCCTGGCTACTTGAAGAGCAGCAAGCGCTTTTGGTCCTGGCCCCTTTGGGGTGGGAGGAATCTCTGGACGTTCGCAGTTGCTGCGCCGGGGTCTGGCTGTGCGCAGCATACCAGGCAGATAGTCTTGGAGTTTGGGTGGCTCACGAAAGAGACAGCGTCAGCGTTTGTGGGGCTGTGAATGGGTTTGCCTGGCTACTTGCAGAGCAGCAAGAGCTTTTGGTCCTGGCCCCTTTGGGGTGGGAGGAATCCCGGGACGGTCGCAATTGTTCATCTGGGATCTGGCTGTACGCAGCATCCCAGGCAGATAATATTGGAGTTTGGGAGGCTCACGATAGAGACAGCGTCAGCGTTTGTGGGGCTGTGAATGGGGTTGCCTGGCTACTTGAAGAGCAGCAAGAGCTTTTGGTCCTGGCCCCTTTGGGGTGGGAGGAAGGCACGGTTATTCGCAATTGCTGAGCCTGGCTCCGGGTGTACGCATCGTCCGAGGCAGATAGTCTTGGAGTTTGGGAGGCTCACGAAAGAGAGAGCGTCAGCGTTTCTGGGGCTGTGAATGGGGTTGCCTGGCTACTTGAAAAGCAGCAAGAGCTTTTGGACCTGGCCCCTTTGGGGTGGGAGGAAGGCACGGTTATTCGCAGTTGCTGAGCTTGGCTCCGGCTGTACTCAGCGTCCCAGGCAGATAGTCTTGGAGTTTGGGAGGCTCACGAAAGAGAGAGCGTCAGCGTTTCTGGGGCTGTGAATGGGGTTGCCTGGCTACTTGAAAAGCAGCAAGAGCTTTTGGTCCTGGCCCCTTTGGGGTGGGAGGAATCTCGGGATGTTCGCAATTGCTGATCCTGGTTACGGCTGTACTCAGCGTCCCAGGCAGATAGCCTTGGAGTTTGGGAGGCTCACAAAAGAGACAGCGGCAGCATTTCTGGGGCTGTGAATGGGGTTGCCTGGCTACTTGAAGAGCAGCAAGAGCTTTTGGTCCTGGCCCCTTTGGGGTGGGAGGAATCCCGGGACATTCGGAATTACTGGGCTGCGATTCAGCTCTACACAGCGTCCCAGGCAGATAGTCTTGGAGTTTGGGAGGCTCACGAAAGAGACAGCATCAGCGTTTGTGGGGCTGTGAATGGGGTTGCCTGGCTACTTGAAGAGCAGCAAGAGCTTTTGGTCCTGGCCACTTTGGGGTGGGAGGAATCCCGGGACGGTCGCAATTGCTGAGCCTGGCTCTGGCTGTACGCAGCATACCAGGCAGATAGTCTTGGAGTTTGGGAGGCTCACGAAAGACACAGCGTCAGCGTTTGTGGGGCTGTGAATGGGTTTGCCTAGCTACTTGCAGAGCAGCAAGAGCTTTTGGTCCTGGCTTCTTTGGGGTGGGAGGAATGTCGGGACGGTCACAATTTCTGAGCCTGGCTCTGGCTGTACTCAGAGTCCCAGGCAGATAGTCTTGGAGTTTGGGAGGCTCACGATAGAGACAGCGTCAGCGTTTGCGGGGCTGTGAATGGGGTTGCCTGGCTACTTGAAGAGCAGCAAGAGCTTTTGGTCCTGGCCTCTTTGGGGTGGGAGGAAGGCACGGTTATTCGCAATTTCTGAGCCTGGCTCTGGCTGTACGCAGCGTCCCAGGCAGATAGTCTTGGAGTTTGGGAGGCTCACGATAGAGACAGCATCAGCGTTTGTGGGGCTGTGAATGGGGTTGCCTGGCTACTTGAAGAGCAGCAAGAGCTTTTGGTCCTGGCCCCTTTAGGGTGGGAGGAATCCCGGGACGGTCGCAATTGCTGAGCCTGGCTCTGGCTGTACGCAGCATACCAGGCAGATAGTCTTGGAGTTTGGGAGGCTCACGAAAGAGACAGCGTCAGGGTTTGTGGGGCTGTGAATGGGGTTGCCTGGCTACTTGAAGAGCAGCAAGAGCTTTTGGTCCTGGCCTCTTTGGGGTGGGAGGAATGTCGGTAATCACAATTGCTCAGCTGGGGTCTGGCTGTACGCAGCGTCCCAGGCAGATAGTCTTGGAGTTTGGGAGTCTCACGAAAGAGACAGCGTCAGCGTTTGTGGGGCTGTGAATGGGGTTGCCTGGCTACTTGAAGAGCAGCAAGAGCTTTTGGACCTGGCCCCTTTGGGGTGGGAGGAAGGCACGGTTATTCGCAATTGCTCAGCCTGGCTCCGGGTGTCCTCAGCGTCCCAGGCAGATAGTCTTGGAGTTTGGGAGGCTCAGGAAAGAGACAGCGTCAGCGTTTGTGGGGCTGTGAATGGGGTTGCCTGGCTACTTGAAGAGCAGCAAGAGCTTTTGGTCCTGGCACCTTTGGGGTGGGAGGAAGGCACGGTTATTCGCAATTGCTGAGCCTGGCTCCGGGTGTCCTCAGCGTCCCAGGCAGATAGTATTAGAGTTTGGGAGGCTCAGGAAAGAGAGAGCGTCAGCGTTTGTGGGGCTGTGAATGGGGTTGCCTGGCTACTTGAAAAGCAGCAAGAGCTTTTGGTCCTGGTCCCTTTGGGGTGAAAGGAATCTCCGGACGTTCGCAGTTGCTGAGCTGGGATCTGGCTGTACGCAGCATCCCAGGCAGATAGTATTCGAGTTTGGGAGGCTCATGAAAGAGAGAGCGTCAGCGTTTGTGGGGCTGTGAATGGGGTTGCCTGGCTACCTGAAGAGCAGCAAGAGCTTTTGGTCCTGGCCCCTTTGGGGTGGGAGGAATCCCGGGACGGTCGCAATTGCTGAGCCTGGCTCTGGCTGTACGCAGCATACCAGGCAGATAGTCTTGGAGTTTGGGAGGCTCACGAAAGAGACAGCATCAGCGTTTGTGGGGCTGTGAATGGGGTTGCCTGGCTACTTGAAGAGCAGCAAGAGCTTTTGGTCCTGGCCTCTTTGGGGTGGGAGGAATGTCGGTAATCACAATTGCTCAGCTGGGATCTGGCTGTACGCAGCGTCCCAGGCAGATAGTCTTGGAGTTTGGGAGGCTCACGAAAGAGACAGCGTCAGCGTTTGTGGGGCTGTGAATGGGGTTGCCTGGCTACTTGAAGAGCAGCAAGAGCTTTTGGACCTGGCCCCTTTGGGGTGGGAGGAAGGCACGGTTATTCGCAATTGCTCAGCCTGGCTCCGGGTGTCCTCAGCGTCCCAGGCAGATAGTCTTGGAGTTTGGGAGGCTCACGAAAGACACAGCGTCAGCATTTGTGGGGCTGTGAATGGGGTTGCCTGGCTACTTGAAGAGCAGCAAGAGCTTTTGGTCCTGGCCCCTTTGGGGTGGGAGGAAGGCACGGTTATTCGCAATTGCTGAGCCTGGCTCTGGCTCTACTCAGCGTCCCAGGCAGATAGTACTCGAGTTTCGGAGGCTCACAAAAGAGACAGCGTCAGCGTTTGTGGGGCTGTGAATGGGGTTGCCTGGCTACTTGAAGAGCAGCAAGCGATTTTGGTCCTGGCCCCTTTGGGGTGGGAGGAATCTCTGGACGTTCGCAGTTGCTGCGCCGGGGTCTGGCTGTGCGCAGCATACCAGGCAGATAGTCTTGGAGTTTGGGTGGCTCACGAAAGAGACAGCGTCAGCGTTTGTGGGGCTGTGAATGGGTTTGCCTGGCTACTTGCAGAGCAGCAAGAGCTTTTGGTCCTGGCCCCTTTGGGGTGGGAGGAATCCCGGGACGGTCGCAATTGTTCATCTGGGATCTGGCTGTACGCAGCATCCCAGGCAGATAATATTGGAGTTTGGGAGGCTCACGATAGAGACAGCGTCAGCGTTTGTGGGGCTGTGAATGGGGTTGCCTGGCTACTTGAAGAGCAGCAAGAGCTTTTGGTCCTGGCCCCTTTGGGGTGGGAGGAAGGCACGGTTATTCGCAATTGCTGAGCCTGGCTCCGGGTGTACGCATCGTCCGAGGCAGATAGTCTTGGAGTTTGGGAGGCTCACGAAAGAGAGAGCGTCAGCGTTTCTGGGGCTGTGAATGGGGTTGCCTGGCTACTTGAAAAGCAGCAAGAGCTTTTGGACCTGGCCCCTTTGGGGTGGGAGGAAGGCACGGTTATTCGCAGTTGCTGAGCCTGGCTCTGGCTGTACTCAGCGTCCCAGGCAGATAGTCTTGGAGTTTGGGAGGCTCACGAAAGAGAGAGCGTCAGCGTTTCTGGGGCTGTGAATGGGGTTGCCTGGCTACTTGAAAAGCAGCAAGAGCTTTTGGTCCTGGCCCCTTTGGGGTGGGAGGAATCTCGGGATGTTCGCAATTGCTGATCCTGGTTACGGCTGTACTCAGCGTCCCAGGCAGATAGCCTTGGAGTTTGGGAGGCTCACAAAAGAGACAGCGGCAGCATTTCTGGGGCTGTGAATGGGGTTGCCTGCCTACTTGAAGAGCAGCAAGAGCTTTTGGTCCTGGCCCCTTTGGGGTGGGAGGAATCCCGGGACATTCGGAATTACTGGGCTGCGATTCAGCTCTACACAGCGTCCCAGGCAGATAGTCTTGGAGTTTGGGAGGCTCACGAAAGAGACAGCATCAGCGTTTGTGGGGCTGTGAATGGGGTTGCCTGGCTACTTGAAGAGCAGCAAGAGCTTTTGGTCCTGGCCACTTTGGGGTGGGAGGAATCCCGGGACGGTCGCAATTGCTGAGCCTGGCTCTGGCTGTACGCAGCATACCAGGCAGATAGTCTTGGAGTTTGGGAGGCTCACGAAAGACACAGCGTCAGCGTTTGTGGGGCTGTGAATGGGTTTGCCTAGCTACTTGCAGAGCAGCAAGAGCTTTTGGTCCTGGCCTCTTTGGGGTGGGAGGAATGTCGGGACGGTCACAATTTCTGAGCCTGGCTCTGGCTGTACTCAGAGTCCCAGGCAGATAGTCTTGGAGTTTGGGAGGCTCACGATAGAGACAGCGTCAGCGTTTGCGGGGCTGTGAATGGGGTTGCCTGGCTACTTGAAGAGCAGCAAGAGCTTTTGGTCCTGGCTCTTTTGGGGTGGGAGGAATCTCGAGACATTCGCAATTGCTTAGCTTGGCTCTGGCTGTACTCAGCGTCCCAGGCAGATAGTATTGGACTTTGGGAGTCTCACGAAAGAGAGAGCGTCAGCGTTTGTGGGGCTGTGAATGGAGTTGCCTGGCTACTTGAAGAGCAGCAAGAGCTTTTGGTCCTGGCCCCTTTGGGGTGGGAGGAATGTCGGAACGGTTCACAATTGCTCAGCCTGGCTCTGGCTGTATTCAGTGTCCCAGGCAGATAGTCTTAGAGTTTGGGAGGCTCACGAAAGAGACAGCGTCAGCGTTTGTGGGGCTGTGAATGGGGTTGCCTGGCTACTTGAAGAGCAGCAAGAGCTTTTCGTCCTGGCCTCTTTGGGGTGGGAGGAATCCCGGGACGTTCGCAATTGCTGAGCCTGGCTCTGGCTGTACGCAGCATACCAGGCAGATAGTATTGGAGTTTGGGAGGCTCATGAAAGAGACATCGTCAGCGTTTGTGGGGCTGTGAATGGGGTTGCCTGGCTACTTGAAGAGCAGCAAGAGCTTTTGGACCTGGCCCCTTTGGGGTGGGAGGAATGTCGGAACGGTTCACAATTGCTGAGCCTGGCTCTGGCTGTACTCAGCGTCCCAGGCAGATAGTCTTGGAGTTTGGGAGGCTCACGAAAGAGACAGCGTCAGCGTTTGTGGGGCTGTGAATGGGGTTGCCTGGCTACTTGAAGAGCAGCAAGCGCTTTTGGTCCTGGCCCCTTTGGGGTGGGAGGAATGTCGGAACGGTTCACAATTGCTGAGCCTGGCTCTGGCTGTACTCAGCGTCCCAGGCAGATAGTCTTGGAGTTTGGGAGGCCACAGAAAGAGACAGCGTCAGCGTTTTTGGGGCTGTGAATGGGGTTGCCTGGCTACTTGAAGAGCAGCAAGAGCTTTTGGTCCTGGCCCCTTTGGGGTGGGAGGAATCTCTGGACGTTCGCAGTTGCTGAGCCGCGGTCTGGCTGTACTCACCGTCCCAGGCAGATAGTCTTGGAGTTTGGGAGGCTCACGAAAGAGACAGCGTCAGCGTTTGTGGGGCTGTGAATGGGGTTGCCTGGCTACTTGAAGAGCAGCAAGAGCTTTTGGTCCTGGCCCCTTTGGGGTGGGAGGAATCCCGGGACGGTCGCAATTTGTGAGCCTGGCTCTGGCTGTACGCAGCGTCCCAAGCAGATAGTCTTGGAGTTTGGGAGGCTCACGAAAGAGACAGCGTCAGCGTTTGTGGGGCTGTGAATGGGGTTGCCTGGCTACTTGAAGAGGAGCAAGCGCTTTTGGTCCTGGCCCCTTTGGGGTGGGAGGAATCTCTGGACGTTCGCAGTTGCTGAGCCGGGGTCTGGCTGTACGCAGCGTCCCAGGCAGATAGTCTTGGAGTTTGGGAGGCTCACGAAAGAGACAGCATCAGCGTTTGTGGGGCTGTGAATGGGGTTGCCTGGCTACTTGAAGAGCAGCAAGAGCTTGTGGTCCTGGCCCCTTTGGGGTGGGAGGAATCCCGGGACGTTCGCAATCGCTGAGCCTGGCTCCGGCTGTATTCAGAGTCCCAGGCAGATAGTATTGGACTTTGGGAGGCTCACGAAAGAGAGAGCGTCAGCGTTTGTGGGGCTGTGAATGGAGTTGCCTGGCTACTTGAAGAGCAGCAAGAGCTTTTGGTCCTGGTCCCTCTGGGGTGGAAGGAAGGCACGGTTATTCGCAATTCCTTAGCTTGGTTCTGGTTGTACTCAGCGTCCCAGGCAGATAGTCTTGGAGTTTGGGAGTCTCACGAAAGAGACAGCGTCAGCGTTTGTGGGGCTGTGAATGGGGTTGCCTGGCTACTTGAAGAGCAGCAAGAGCTTTTGGTCCTGGCCCCTTTGGGGTGGGAGGATGGCATGGTTATTCGCAATTGCTGAGCTAGGGTCTGGCTGTACTCAGCGTCCCAGGCAGGTAGTATTGGACTTTGGGAGTCTCACGAAAGAGACAGCGTCAGCGTTTGTGGGGCTGTGAATGGAGTTGCCTGGCTACTTGAAGAGCAGCAAGAGCTTTTGGACCTGGCCCCTTTGGGGTGGGAGGAATGTCGGAACGGTTCACAATTGCTGAGCCTGGCTCTGGCTGTACTCAGCGTCTCAGGCAGATAGTCTTGGAGTTTGGGAGGCTCACGAAAGAGAGAGCGTCAGCGTTTGTGGGGCTGTGAATGGGGTTGCCTGGCTACCTGAAGAGCAGCAAGAGCTTTTGGTACTGGCCCCTTTGGGGTGGGAGGAAGGAACGGTTATTCGCAATTGCTGAGCCTGGCTCCGGCTGTATTCAGTGTCCCAGGCAGATAGTCTTGGAGTTTGGGAGGCTCACGAAAGAGACAGCGTCAGCGTTTGTGGGGCTGTGAATGGGGTTGCCTGGCTACTTGAAGAGCAGCAAGCGCTTTTGGTCCTGGCACCTTTGGTGTGGGAGGAATCTCTGGACGTTCGCAGTTGCTGAGCCGCGGTCTGGCTGTACTCAGCGTCCAAGGCAGATATTATTCGAGTTTGGGAGGCTCACGAAAGAGACAGCGTCAGCGTTTGTGGGGCTGTGAATGGTGTTGCCTGGCTACTTGAAGAGCAGCAAGAGCTTTTGGTCCTGGCCCCTTTGGAGTGGGAGGAATCTGGAGACATTCTAAATTTCTGAGCCTGGCTCTGGCTGTACTCAGCGTCCCAGGCAGATAGTATTGGACTTTGGGAGTCTCACGAAAGAGACAGCATCAGCGTTTGTGGGGCTGTGAATGGAGTTGCCTGGCTACTTGAAGAGCAGCAAGCGCTTTTGGTCCTGGCCTCTTTGGGGTGGGAGGAATGTCGGAACGGTTCACAATTTCTGAGCCGGGGTCTGGCTGTACGCAGCGTCCCAGGCAGATAGTCTTGGAGTTTGGGAGGCTCACGAAAGAGACAGCGTCAGCGTTTGTGGGGCTGTGAATGGGGTTGCCTGGCTACCTGAAGAGAAGCAAGAGCTTTTGGTCCTGGCCCCTTTGGGGTGGGAGGAAGGAACGGTTATTCGCAATTGCTGAGCCTGGCTCCGGCTATACTCAGTGTCCCAGGCAGATAGTATTGGAGTTTGGGAGGCTCACGAAAGAGACAGCGTCAGCGTTTGTGGGGCTGTGAATGGGGTTGCCTGGCTACTTGAAGAGCAGCAAGCGCTTTTGGTCCTGGCACCTTTGGTGTGGGAGGAATCTCTGGACGTTCGCAGTTGCTGAGCCGCGGTCTGGCTGTACTCACCGTCCAAGGCAGATAGTATTCGAGTTTGGGAGGCTCACGAAAGAGACAGCGTCAGCGTTTGTGGGGCTGTGAATGGTGTTGCCTGGCTACTTGAAGAGCAGCAAGAGCTTTTAGTCCTGGCCTCTTTGGGGTGGGAGGAATCCCGGGACGTTCGCAATCGCTGAGCCTGGCTCCGGCTGTATTCAGCGTCACAGGCAGATAGTCTTGGAGTTTGGGAGGCCACAGAAAGATAGAGCGTCAGCGTTTGTGGGGCTGTGAATGGGGTTGCCTGGCTACTTGAAGAGCAGCAAGAGCTTTTGGTCCTGGCCCCTTTGGGGTGGGAGGCAGGCACGGTTATTCGCAATAGCTGAGCCTGGCTCTGGCTGTACTCACCGTCCCAGGCAGATAGTCTTGGACTTTGGGAGTCTCACGAAAGAGAGAGCGTCAGCGTTTGTGGGGCTGTGAATGGTGTTGCCTGGCTACTTGAAGAGCAGCAAGAGCTTTTGGACCTGGCCTCTTTGGGGTGGGAGGAATGTCGGGACGGTCACAATTTCTGAGCCTGGTTCTGGCTGTACTCAGCGTCCCAGGCAGATAGTCTTGGAGTTTGGGAGGCTCACGAAAGAGACAGCATCAGCGTTTGTGGGGCTGTGAATGGAGTTGCCTGGCTACTTGAAGAGCAGCAAGAGCTTTTAGTCCTGGCCCCTTTGGGGTGGGAGGAATCCCGGGACGTTGGCAATTGCTGAGCCTGGCTCCGGCTGTATTCAGAGTCCCAGGCAGATAGTCTTGGAGTTTGGGAGGCTCACGAAAGAGAGAGCGTCAGCGTTTGTGGGGCTGTGAATGGAGTTGCCTGGCTACTTGAAGAGCAGCAAGAGCTTTTGGTCCTGGTCCCTCTGGGGTGGGAGGAATCTCGAGACATTCTCAATTACTGAGCCTGGCTCTGGCTGTACTCAGCGTCCCAGGCAGATAGTATTGGACTTTGGGAGTCTCACGAAAGAGACAGTGTCAGCGTTTGTGGGGCTGTGAATGGAGTTGCCTGGCTACTTGAAGAGGAGCAAGCACTTTTGGTCCTGGCCCCTTTGGGGTGGGAGGAATGTCGGAACGGTTCACAATTTCTGAGCCTGGCTCTGGCTGTACTCAGCGTCCCAGGCAGATAGTCTTGGAGTTTGGGAGGCTCACGAAAGAGACAGCGTCAGCGTTTGTGGGGCTGTGAATGGGGTTGCCTGGCTACCTGAAGAGAAGCAAGAGCTTTTGGTCCTGGCCCCTTTGGGGTGGGAGGAAGGAACGGTTATTCGCAATTGCTGAGCCTGGCTCCGGCTGTATTCAGTGTCCCAGGCAGATAGTCTTGGAGTTTGGGAGGCTCACGAAAGAGACAGCGTCAGCGTTTGTGGGGCTGTTAATGGGGTTGCCTGGCTACTTGAAGAGCAGCAAGCGCTTTTGGTCCTGGCCCCTTTGGGGTGGGAGGAATCCCGGGACGTTCGCAGTTGCTGAGCCGGGGTCTGGCTGTACTCACCGTCCAAGGCAGATAGTATTCGAGTTTGGGAGGCTCACGAAAGAGACAGTGTCAGCGTTTGTGGAGCTGTGAATGGAGTTGCCTGGCTACTTGAAGAGCAGCAAGAGCTTTTGGTCCTGGCCCCTTTGGGGTGGGAGGCAGGCACGGTTATTCGCAATTGCTTAGCTTGGCTCTGGCTGTACTCAGCGTCCCAGGCAGATAGTACTGGAGTTTGGGAGGCTCACGAAAGAGAGAGCGTCAGCGTTTGTGGGGCTGTGAATGGAGTTGCCTGGCTACTTGAAGAGCAGCAAGAGCTTTTGGTCCTGGCCCCTTTGGTGTGGGAGGAATGTCGGAACGGTTCACAATTGCTCAGCCTGGCTCTGGCTGTATTCAGTGTCCCAGGCAGATAGTCTTGGAGTTTGGGAGGCTCACGAAAGAGACAGCGTCAGCGTTTGTGGGGCTGTGAATGGGGTTGCCTGGCTACTTGAAGAGCAGCAAGCGCTTTTGGTCCTGGCACCTTTGGTGTGGGAGGAATCTCTGGACGTTCGCAGTTGCTGAGCCGCGGTCTGGCTGTACTCACCGTCCAAGGCAGATAGTCTTGGAGTTTGGGAGGCTCACGAAAGAGACAGCGTCAGCGTTTCTGGGGCTGTGAATGGGGTTGCCTGGCTACTTGAAGAGCAGCAAGAGCTTTTCGTCCTGGCCTCTTTGGGGTGGGAGGAATCCCGGGACGTTCGCAATTGCTGAGCCTGGCTCTGGCTGTACTCAGCGTCCCAGGCAGATAGTCTTGGAGTTTGGGAGGCTCACGAAAGATACAGCATCAGCGTTTGTGGGGCTGTGAATGGGGTTGCCTGGCTACTTGAAGAGGAGCAAGCGCTTTTGGTCCTGGCCCCTTTGGGGTGGGAGGAATCTCTGGACGTTCGCAGTTGCTGAGCCGCGGTCTGGCTGTACGCAGCGTCCCAGGCAGATAGTCTTGGAGTTTGGGAGGCTCATGAAAGAGACAGCATCAGCGTTTGTGGGGCTGTGAATGGGGTTGCCTGGCTACTTGAAGAGCAGCAAGCGCTTTTGGTCCTGGCCCCTTTGGGGTGGGAGGAATGTCAGAACGGTTCACAATTGCTGAGCCTGGCTCTAGCTGTACTCAGCGTCCCAGGCAGATAGTCTTGGAGTTTGGGAGGCCACAGAAAGAGACAGCGTCAGCGTTTGTGGGGCTGTGAATGGAGTTGCCTGGCTACTTGAAGAGCAGCAAGAGCTTTTGGTCCTGGCCCCTTTGGGGTGGGAGGAATCCCGGGACGGTCGCAATTTCTGAGCCTGGCTCTGGCTGTACGCAGCGTCCCAGGCAGATAGTCTTGGAGTTTGGGAGGCTCACGAAAGAGACAGCATCAGCGTTTGTGGGGCTGTGAATGGAGTTGCCTGGCTACTTGAAGAGCAGCAAGAGCTTTTAGTCCTGGCCCCTTTGGGGTGGGAGGAATCCCGGGACGTTGGCAATTGCTGAGCCTGGCTCCGGCTGTATTCAGAGTCCCAGGCAGATAGTCTTGGAGTTTGGGAGGCTCACGAAAGAGAGAGCGTCAGCGTTTGTGGGGCTGTGAATGGAGTTGCCTGGCTACTTGAAGAGCAGCAAGAGCTTTTGGTCCTGGTCCCTCTGGGGTGGGAGGAATCTCGAGACATTCTCAATTACTGAGCCTGGCTCTGGCTGTACTCAGCGTCCCAGGCAGATAGTATTGGACTTTGGGAGTCTCACGAAAGAGACAGTGTCAGCGTTTGTGGGGCTGTGAATGGAGTTGCCTGGCTACTTGAAGAGCAGCAAGCACTTTTGGTCCTGGCCTCTTTGGGGTGGGAGGAATGTCGGAACGGTTCACAATTTCTGAGCCTGGCTCTGGCTGTACTCAGCGTCCCAGGCAGATAGTCTTGGAGTTTGGGAGGCTCACGAAAGAGACAGCGTCAGCGTTTGTGGGGCTGTGAATGGGGTTGCCTGGCTACCTGAAGAGAAGCAAGAGCTTTTGGTACTGGCCCCTTTGGGGTGGGAGGAAGGAACGGTTATTCGCAATTGCTGAGCCTGGCTCCGGGTGTCCTCAGCGTCCCAGGCAGATAGTCTTGGAGTTTGGGAGGCTCACGAAAGAGACAGCGTCAGCGTTTGTGGGGCTGTTAATGGGGTTGCCTGGCTACTTGAAGAGCAGCAAGCGCTTTTGGTCCTGGCCCCTTTGGTGTGGGAGGAATCCCGGGACGTTCGCAGTTGCTGAGCCGGGGTCTGGCTGTACTCACCGTCCAAGGCAGATAGTATTCGAGTTTGGGAGGCTCACGAAAGAGACAGTGTCAGCGTTTGTGGAGCTGTGAATGGAGTTGCCTGGCTACTTGAAGAGCAGCAAGAGCTTTTGGTCCTGGCCCCTTTGGGGTGGGAGGCAGGCACGGTTATTCGCAATTGCTTAGCTTGGTTCTGGCTGTACTCAGCGTCCCAGGCAGATAGTACTGGAGTTTGGGAGGCTCACGAAAGAGAGAGCGTCAGCGTTTGTGGGGCTGTGAATGGAGTTGCCTGGCTACTTGAAGAGCAGCAAGAGCTTTTGGTCCTGGCCCCTTTGGTGTGGGAGGAATGTCGGAACGGTTCACAATTGCTCAGCCTGGCTCTGGCTGTATTCAGTGTCCCAGGCAGATAGTCTTGGAGTTTGGGAGGCTCACGAAAGAGACAGCGTCAGCGTTTGTGGGGCTGTGAATGGGGTTGCCTGGCTACTTGAAGAGGAGCAAGCGCTTTTGGTCCTGGCCCCTTTGGGGTGGGAGGAATCTCTGGACGTTCGCAGTTGCTGAGCCGCGGTCTGGCTGTACGCAGCGTCCCAGGCAGATAGTCTTGGAGTTTGGGAGGCTCATGAAAGAGACAGCATCAGCGTTTGTGGGGCTGTGAATGGGGTTGCCTGGCTACTTGAAGAGCAGCAAGCGCTTTTGGTCCTGGCCCCTTTGGGGTGGGAGGAATGTCAGAACGGTTCACAATTGCTGAGCCTGGCTCTAGCTGTACTCAGCGTCCCAGGCAGATAGTCTTGGAGTTTGGGAGGCCACAGAAAGAGACAGCGTCAGCGTTTTTGGGGCTGTGAATGGGGTTGCCTGGCTACTTGAAGAGCAGCAAGAGCTTTTGGTCCTGGCCCCTTTGGGGTGGGAGGAATCTCTGGACGTTCGCAGTTGCTGAGCCGCGGTCTGGCTGTACTCACCGTCCCAGGCAGATAGTATTCGAGTTTGGGAGGCTCACGAAAGAGACAGCGTCAGCGTTTGTGGGGCTGTGAATGGTGTTGCCTGGCTACTTGAAGAGCAGCAAGAGCTTTTGGTCCTGGCCCCTTTGGGGTGGGAGGAATCCCGGGACGGTCGCAATTGCTGAGCCTGGCTCTGGCTGTACGCAGCGTCCCAGGCAGATAGTCTTGGAGTTTGGGAGGCTCACGAAAGAGACAGCGTCAGCGTTTGTGGGGCTGTGAATGGGGTTGCCTGGCTACTTGAAGAGGAGCAAGCGCTTTTGGTCCTGGCCCCTTTGGGGTGGGAGGAATCTCTGGACGTTCGCAGTTGCTGAGCCGGGGTCTGGCTGTACGCAGCGTCCCAGGCAGATAGTCTTGGAGTTTGGGAGGCTCACGAAAGAGACAGCATCAGCGTTTGTGGGGCTGTAAATGGGGTTGCCTGGCTACTTGAAGAGCAGCAAGAGCTTTTAGTCCTGGCCTCTTTGGGGTGGGAGGAATCCTGGGACGTTCGCAATCGCTGAGCCTGGCTCCGGCTGTATTCAGCGTCACAGGCAGATAGTCTTGGAGTTTGGGAGGCCACAGAAAGATAGAGCGTCAGCGTTTGTGGGGCTGTGAATGGGGTTGCCTGGCTACTTGAAGAGCAGCAAGAGCTTTTGGTCCTGGCCCCTTTGGGGTGGGAGGAAGGCACGGTTATTCGCAATAGCTGAGCCTGGCTCTGGCTGTACTCACCGTCCCAGGCAGATAGTCTTGGACTTTGGGAGTCTCACGAAAGAGAGAGCGTCAGCGTTTGTGGGGCTGTGAATGGTGTTGCCTGGCTACTTGAAGAGCAGCAAGAGCTTTTGGACCTGGCCTCTTTGGGGTGGGAGGAATGTCGGGACGGTCACAATTTCTGAGCCTGGTTCTGGCTGTACTCAGCGTCCCAGGCAGATAGTCTTGGAGTTTGGGAGGCTCACGAAAGAGACAGCGTCAGCGTTTGTGGGGCTGTGAATGGAGTTGCCTGGCTACTTGAAGAGCAGCAAGAGCTGTTAGTCCTGGCCCCTTTGGGGTGGGAGGAATCCCGGGACGTTGGCAATTGCTGAGCCTGGCTCCGGCTGTATTCAGAGTCCCAGGCAGATAGTCTTGGAGTTTGGGAGGCTCACGAAAGAGAGAGCGTCAGCGTTTGTGGGGCTGTGAATGGAGTTGCCTGGCTACTTGAAGAGCAGCAAGAGCTTTTGGTCCTGGTCCCTCTGGGGTGGGAGGAATCTCGAGACATTCTCAATTACTGAGCCTGGCTCTGGCTGTACTCAGCGTCCCAGGCAGATAGTATTGGACTTTGGGAGTCTCACGAAAGAGACAGTGTCAGCGTTTGTGGGGCTGTGAATGGAGTTGCCTGGCTACTTGAAGAGCAGCAAGAGCTTTTGGTCCTGGCCCCTTTGGGGTGGGAGGAATGTCGGAACGGTTCACAATTTCTGAGCCTGGCTCTGGCTGTACTCAGCGTCCCAGGCAGATAGTCTTGGAGTTTGGGAGGCTCACGAAAGAGAGAGCGTCAGCGTTTGTGGGGCTGTGAATGGGGTTGCCTGGCTACCTGAAGAGAAGCAAGAGCTTTTGGTACTGGCCCCTTTGGGGTGGGAGGAAGGAACGGTTATTCGCAATTGCTGAGCCTGGCTCCGGCTGTATTCAGTGTCCCAGGCAGATAGTCTTGGAGTTTGGGAGGCTCACGAAAGAGACAGCGTCAGCGTTTGTGGGGCTGTTAATGGGGTTGCCTGGCTACTTGAAGAGCAGCAAGCGCTTTTGGTCCTGGCCCCTTTGGGGTGGGAGGAATCCCGGGACGTTCGCAGTTGCTGAGCCGGGGTCTGGCTGTACTCACCGTCCCAGGCAGATAGTATTCGAGTTTGGGAGGCTCACGAAAGAGACAGTGTCAGCGTTTGTGGAGCTGTGAATGGAGTTGCCTGGCTACTTGAAGAGCAGCAAGAGCTTTTGGTCCTGGCCCCTTTGGGGTGGGAGGCAGGCACGGTTATTCGCAATTGCTTAGCTTGGCTCTGGCTGTACTCAGCGTCCCAGGCAGATAGTCTTGGAGTTTGGGAGGCTCACGAAAGAGAGAGCGTCAGCGTTTGTGGGGCTGTGAATGGAGTTGCCTGGCTACTTGAAGAGCAGCAAGAGCTTTTGGTCCTGGCCCCTTTGGTGTGGGAGGAATGTCGGAACGGTTCACAATTGCTCAGCCTGGCTCTGGCTGTATTCAGTGTCCCAGGCAGATAGTCTTGGAGTTTGGGAGGCTCACGAAAGAGACAGCGTCAGCGTTTGTGGGGCTGTGAATGGGGTTGCCTGGCTACTTGAAGAGCAGCAAGCGCTTTTGGTCCTGGCACCTTTGGTGTGGGAGGAATCTCTGGACGTTCGCAGTTGCTGAGCCGCGGTCTGGCTGTACTCACCGTCCAAGGCAGATAGTCTTGGAGTTTGGGAGGCTCACGAAAGAGACAGCGTCAGCGTTTCTGGGGCTGTGAATGGGGTTGCCTGGCTACTTGAAGAGCAGCAAGAGCTTTTCGTCCTGGCCTCTTTGGGGTGGGAGGAATCCCGGGACGTTCGCAATTGCTGAGCCTGGCTCTGGCTGTACTCAGCGTCACAGGCAGATAGTCTTGGAGTTTGGGAGGCTCACGAAAGATACAGCATCAGCGTTTGTGGGGCTGTGAATGGGGTTGCCTGGCTACTTGAAGAGGAGCAAGCGCTTTTGGTCCTGGCCCCTTTGGGGTGGGAGGAATCCTGGGACGTTCGCAGTTGCTGAGCCGGGGTCTGGCTGTACGCAGCGTCCCAGGCAGATAGTCTTGGAGTTTGGGAGGCTCATGAAAGAGACAGCATCAGCGTTTGTGGGGCTGTGAATGGGGTTGCCTGGCTACTTGAAGAGCAGCAAGCGCTTTTGGTCCTGGCCCCTTTGGGGTGGGAGGAATGTCAGAACGGTTCACAATTGCTGAGCCTGGCTCTAGCTGTACTCAGCGTCCCAGGCAGATAGTCTTGGAGTTTGGGAGGCCACAGAAAGAGACAGCGTCAGCGTTTTTGGGGCTGTGAATGGGGTTGCCTGGCTACTTGAAGAGCAGCAAGAGCTTTTGGTCCTGGCCCCTTTGGGGTGGGAGGAATCTCTGGACGTTCGCAGTTGCTGAGCCGCGGTCTGGCTGTACTCACCGTCCCAGGCAGATAGTCTTGGAGTTTGGGAGGCTCACGAAAGAGACAGCGTCAGCGTTTGTGGGGCTGTGAATGGGGTTGCCTGGCTACTTGAAGAGCAGCAAGAGCTTTTGGTCCTGGCCCCTTTGGGGTGGGAGGAATACCGGGACGGTCGCAATTTCTGAGCCTGGCTCTGGCTGTACGCAGCGTCCCAGGCAGATAGTCTTGGAGTTTGGGAGGCTCACGAAAGAGACAGCGTCAGCGTTTGTGGGGCTGTGAATGGGGTTGCCTGGCTACTTGAAGAGGAGCAAGCGCTTTTGGTCCTGGCCCCTTTGGGGTGGGAGGAATCTCTGGACGTTCGCAGTTGCTGAGCCGGGGTCTGGCTGTACGCAGCGTCCCAGGCAGATAGTCTTGGAGTTTGGGAGGCTCACGAAAGAGACAGCATCAGCGTTTGTGGGGCTGTAAATGGGGTTGCCTGGCTACTTGAAGAGCAGCAAGAGCTTGTGGTCCTGGCCCCTTTGGGGTGGGAGGAATCCCGGGACGTTCGCAATCGCTGAGCCTGGCTCCGGCTGTATTCAGAGTCCCAGGCAGATAGTATTGGACTTTGGGAGGCTCACGAAAGAGAGAGCGTCAGCGTTTGTGGGGCTGTGAATGGAGTTGCCTGGCTACTTGAAGAGCAGCAAGAGCTTTTGGTCCTGGTCCCTTTGGGGTGGAAGGAAGGCACGGTTATTCGCAGTTCCTTAGCTTGGTTCTGGCTGTACTCAGCGTCCCAGGCAGATAGTCTTGGAGTTTGGGAGTCTCACGAAAGAGACAGCGTCAGCGTTTGTGGGGCTGTGAATGGGGTTGCCTGGCTACTTGAAGAGCAGCAAGAGCTTTTGGTCCTGGCCCCTTTGGGGTGGGAGGATGGCATGGTTATTCGCAATTGCTGAGCTAGGGTCTGGCTGTACTCAGCGTCCCAGGCAGGTAGTATTGGACTTTGGGTGTCTCACGAAAGAGACAGTGTCAGCGTTTGTGGGGCTGTGAATGGAGTTGCCTGGCTACTTGAAGAGCAGCAAGAGCTTTTGGACCTGGCCCCTTTGGGGTGGGAGGAATGTCGGAACGGTTCACAATTGCTGAGCCTGGCTCTGGCTGTACTCAGCGTCTCAGGCAGATAGTCTTGGAGTTTGGGAGGCTCACGAAAGAGACAGCGTCAGCGTTTGTGGGGCTGTGAATGGGGTTGCCTGGCTACCTGAAGAGCAGCAAGAGCTTTTGGTACTGGCCCCTTTGGGGTGGGAGGAAGGAACGGTTATTCGCAATTGCTGAGCCTGGCTCCGGCTGTATTCAGTGTCCCAGGCAGATAGTCTTGGAGTTTGGGAGGCTCACGAAAGAGACAGCGTCAGCGTTTGTGGGGCTGTGAATGGGGTTGCCTGGCTACTTGAAGAGCAGCAAGCGCTTTTGGTCCTGGCCCCTTTGGGGTGGGAGGAATCCCGGGACGTTCGCAGTTGCTGAGCCGGGGTCTGGCTGTACTCACCGTCCCAGGCAGATAGTATTCGAGTTTGGGAGGCTCACGAAAGAGACAGTGTCAGCGTTTGTGGAGCTGTGAATGGAGTTGCCTGGCTACTTGAAGAGCAGCAAGAGCTTTTGGTCCTGGCCCCTTTGGGGTGGGAGGCAGGCACGGTTATTCGCAATTGCTTAGCTTGGCTCTGGCTGTACTCAGCGTCCCAGGCAGATAGTACTGGAGTTTGGGAGGCTCACGAAAGAGAGAGCGTCAGCGTTTGTGGGGCTGTGAATGGAGTTGCCTGGCTACTTGAAGAGCAGCAAGAGCTTTTGGTCCTGGCCCCTTTGGTGTGGGAGGAATGTCGGAACGGTTCACAATTGCTCAGCCTGGCTCTGGCTGTATTCAGTGTCCCAGGCAGATAGTCTTGGACTTTGGGAGGCTCACGAAAGAGACAGCGTCAGCGTTTGTGGGGCTGTGAATGGGGTTGCCTGGCTACTTGAAGAGCAGCAAGCGCTTTTGGTCCTGGCACCTTTGGTGTGGGAGGAATCTCTGGACGTTCGCAGTTGCTGAGCCGCGGTCTGGCTGTACTCACCGTCCAAGGCAGATAGTCTTGGAGTTTGGGAGGCTCACGAAAGAGACAGCGTCAGCGTTTGTGGGGCTGTGAATGGGGTTGCCTGGCTACTTGAAGAGCAGCAAGAGCTTTTCGTCCTGGCCTCTTTGGGGTGGGAGGAATCCCGGGACGTTCGCAATTGCTGAGCCTGGCTCTGGCTGTACTCAGCGTCACAGGCAGATAGTCTTGGAGTTTGGGAGGCTCACGAAAGATACAGCATCAGCGTTTGTGGGGCTGTGAATGGGGTTGCCTGGCTACTTGAAGAGGAGCAAGCGCTTTTGGTCCTGGCCCCTTTGGGGTGGGAGGAATCCTGGGACGTTCGCAGTTGCTGAGCCGGGGTCTGGCTGTACGCAGCGTCCCAGGCAGATAGTCTTGGAGTTTGGGAGGCTCATGAAAGAGACAGCATCAGCGTTTGTGGGGCTGTGAATGGGGTTGCCTGGCTACTTGAAGAGCAGCAAGCGCTTTTGGTCCTGGCCCCTTTGGGGTGGGAGGAATGTCAGAACGGTTCACAATTGCTGAGCCTGGCTCTAGCTGTACTCAGCGTCCCAGGCAGATAGTCTTGGAGTTTGGGAGGCCACAGAAAGAGACAGCGTCAGCGTTTTTGGGGCTGTGAATGGGGTTGCCTGGCTACTTGAAGAGCAGCAAGAGCTTTTGGTCCTGGCCCCTTTGGGGTGGGAGGAATCTCTGGACGTTCGCAGTTGCTGAGCCGCGGTCTGGCTGTACTCACCGTCCCAGGCAGATAGTCTTGGAGTTTGGGAGGCTCACGAAAGAGACAGCGTCAGCGTTTGTGGGGCTGTGAATGGGGTTGCCTGGCTACTTGAAGAGCAGCAAGAGCTTTTGGTCCTGGCCCCTTTGGGGTGGGAGGAATACCGGGACGGTCGCAATTTCTGAGCCTGGCTCTGGCTGTACGCAGCGTCCCAGGCAGATAGTCTTGGAGTTTGGGAGGCTCACGAAAGAGACAGCGTCAGCGTTTGTGGGGCTGTGAATGGGGTTGCCTGGCTACTTGAAGAGGAGCAAGCGCTTTTGGTCCTGGCCCCTTTGGGGTGGGAGGAATCTCTGGACGTTCGCAGTTGCTGAGCCGGGGTCTGGCTGTACGCAGCGTCCCAGGCAGATAGTCTTGGAGTTTGGGAGGCTCACGAAAGAGACAGCATCAGCGTTTGTGGGGCTGTAAATGGGGTTGCCTGGCTACTTGAAGAGCAGCAAGAGCTTGTGGTCCTGGCCCCTTTGGGGTGGGAGGAATCCCGGGACGTTCGCAATCGCTGAGCCTGGCTCCGGCTGTATTCAGAGTCCCAGGCAGATAGTATTGGACTTTGGGAGGCTCACGAAAGAGAGAGCGTCAGCGTTTGTGGGGCTGTGAATGGAGTTGCCTGGCTACTTGAAGAGCAGCAAGAGCTTTTGGTCCTGGTCCCTCTGGGGTGGAAGGAAGGCACGGTTATTCGCAGTTCCTTAGCTTGGTTCTGGCTGTACTCAGCGTCCCAGGCAGATAGTCTTGGAGTTTGGGAGTCTCACGAAAGAGACAGCGTCAGCGTTTGTGGGGCTGTGAATGGGGTTGCCTGGCTACTTGAAGAGCAGCAAGCGCTTTTGGTCCTGGCCTCTTTGGGGTGGGAGGAATGTCGGAACGGTTCACAATTGCTGAGCCTGGCTCTGGCTGTACTCAGCGTCCCAGGCAGATAGTCTTGGAGTTTGGGAGGCTCACGAAAGAGACAGCGTCAGCGTTTGTGGGGCTGTGAATGGGGTTGCCTGGCTACCTGAAGAGCAGCAAGAGCTTTTGGTACTGGCCCCTTTGGGGTGGGAGGAAGGAACGGTTATTCGCAATTGCTGAGCCTGGCTCCGGCTGTATTCAGTGTCCCAGGCAGATAGTCTTGGAGTTTGGGAGGCTCACGAAAGAGACAGCGTCAGCGTTTGTGGGGCTGTGAATGGGGTTGCCTGGCTACTTGAAGAGCAGCAAGCGCTTTTGGTCCTGGCACCTTTGGTGTGGGAGGAATCTCTGGACGTTCGCAGTTGCTGAGCCGCGGTCTGGCTGTACTCAGCGTCCAAGGCAGATATTATTCGAGTTTGGGAGGCTCACGAAAGAGACAGCGTCAGCGTTTGTGGGGCTGTGAATGGGGTTGCCTGGCTACTTGAAGAGCAGCAAGAGCTTTTGGTCCTGGCCCCTTTGGAGTGGGAGGAATCTGGAGACATTCTAAATTTCTGAGCCTGGCTCTGGCTGTACTCAGCGTCCCAGGCAGATAGTATTGGACTTTGGGAGTCTCACGAAAGAGACAGCATCAGCGTTTGTGGGGCTGTGAATGGAGTTGCCTGGCTACTTGAAGAGCAGCAAGCGCTTTTGGTCCTGGCCTCTTTGGGGTGGGAGGAATGTCGGAACGGTTCACAATTGCTGAGCCTGGCTCTGGCTGTACTCAGCGTCCCAGGCAGATAGTCTTGGAGTTTGGGAGGCTCACGAAAGAGACAGCGTCAGCGTTTGTGGGGCTGTGAATGGGGTTGCCTGGCTACCTGAAGAGAAGCAAGAGCTTTTGGTCCTGGCCCCTTTGGGGTGGGAGGAAGGAACGGTTATTCGCAATTGCTGAGCCTGGCTCCGGCTATACTCAGTGTCCCAGGCAGATAGTATTGGAGTTTGGGAGGCTCACGAAAGAGACAGCGTCAGCGTTTGTGGGGCTGTGAATGGAGTTGCCTGGCTACTTGAAGAGCAGCAAGCGCTTTTGGTCCTGGCACCTTTGGTGTGGGAGGAATCTCTGGACGTTCGCAGTTGCTGAGCCGCGGTCTGGCTGTACTCACCGTCCAAGGCAGATAGTATTGGACTTTGGGAGTCTCACGAAAGAGACAGCGTCAGCGTTTGTGGGGCTGTGAATGGTGTTGCCTGGCTACTTGAAGAGCAGCAAGAGCTTTTAGTCCTGGCCTCTTTGGGGTGGGAGGAATCCCGGGACGTTCGCAATCGCTGAGCCTGGCTCCGGCTGTATTCAGCGTCACAGGCAGATAGTCTTGGAGTTTGGGAGGCCACAGAAAGATAGAGCGTCAGCGTTTGTGGGGCTGTGAATGGGGTTGCCTGGCTACTTGAAGAGCAGCAAGAGCTTTTGGTCCTGGCCCCTTTGGGGTGGGAGGAAGGCACGGTTATTCGCAATAGCTGAGCCTGGCTCTGGCTGTACTCACCGTCCCAGGCAGATAGTCTTGGACTTTGGGAGTCTCACGAAAGAGAGAGCGTCAGCGTTTGTGGGGCTGTGAATGGTGTTGCCTGGCTACTTGAAGAGCAGCAAGAGCTTTTGGTCCTGGCCCCTTTGGGGTGGGAGGAATACCGGGACGGTCGCAATTTCTGAGCCTGGCTCTGGCTGTACGCAGCGTCCCAGGCAGATAGTCTTGGAGTTTGGGAGGCTCACGAAAGAGACAGCGTCAGCGTTTGTGGGGCTGTGAATGGGGTTGCCTGGCTACTTGAAGAGGAGCAAGCGCTTTTGGTCCTGGCCCCTTTGGGGTGGGAGGAATCTCTGGACGTTCGCAGTTGCTGAGCCGGGGTCTGGCTGTACGCAGCGTCCCAGGCAGAGAGTCTTGGAGTTTGGGAGGCTCACGAAAGAGACAGCATCAGCGTTTGTGGGGCTGTAAATGGGGTTGCCTGGCTACTTGAAGAGCAGCAAGAGCTTGTGGTCCTGGCCCCTTTGGGGTGGGAGGAATCCCGGGACGTTCGCAATCGCTGAGCCTGGCTCCGGCTGTATTCAGAGTCCCAGGCAGATAGTATTGGACTTTGGGAGGCTCACGAAAGAGAGAGCGTCAGCGTTTGTGGGGCTGTGAATGGAGTTGCCTGGCTACTTGAAGAGCAGCAAGAGCTTTTGGTCCTGGTCCCTCTGGGGTGGAAGGAAGGCACGGTTATTCGCAATTCCTTAGCTTGGTTCTGGCTGTACTCAGCGTCCCAGGCAGATAGTCTTGGAGTTTGGGAGTCTCACGAAAGAGAGAGCGTCAGCGTTTGTGGGGCTGTGAATGGGGTTGCCTGGCTACTTGAAGAGCAGCAAGAGCTTTTGGTCCTGGCCCCTTTGGGGTGGGAGGATGGCATGGTTATTCGCAATTGCTGAGCTAGGGTCTGGCTGTACTCAGCGTCCCAGGCAGGTAGTATTGGACTTTGGGTGTCTCACGAAAGAGACAGCGTCAGCGTTTGTGGGGCTGTGAATGGAGTTGCCTGGCTACTTGAAGAGCAGCAAGAGCTTTTGGACCTGGCCCCTTTGGGGTGGGAGGAATGTCGGAACGGTTCACAATTGCTGAGCCTGGCTCTGGCTGTACTCAGCGTCTCAGGCAGATAGTCTTGGAGTTTGGGAGGCTCACGAAAGAGACAGCGTCAGGGTTTGTGGGGCTGTGAATGGGGTTGCCTGGCTACTTGAAGAGCAGCAAGAGCTTTTGGTCCTGGCCCCTTTGGAGTGGGAGGAATCTGGAGACATTCTAAATTTCTGAGCCTGGCTCTGGCTGTACTCAGCGTCCCAGGCAGATAGTATTGGACTTTGGGAGTCTCACGAAAGAGACAGCATCAGCGTTTGTGGGGCTGTGAATGGAGTTGCCTGGCTACTTGAAGAGCAGCAAGCGCTTTTGGTCCTGGCCCCTTTGGAGTGGGAGGAATCTGGAGACATTCTAAATTTCTGAGCCTGGCTCTGGCTGTACTCAGCGTCCCAGGCAGATAGTATTGGACTTTGGGAGTCTCACGAAAGAGACAGCATCAGCGTTTGTGGGGCTGTGAATGGAGTTGCCTGGCTACTTGAAGAGCAGCAAGCGCTTTTGGTCCTGGCCTCTTTGGGGTGGGAGGAATGTCGGAACGGTTCACAATTGCTGAGCCTGGCTCTGGCTGTACTCAGCGTCCCAGGCAGATAGTCTTGGAGTTTGGGAGGCTCACGAAAGAGACAGCGTCAGCGTTTGTGGGGCTGTGAATGGGGTTGCCTGGCTACCTGAAGAGAAGCAAGAGCTTTTGGTCCTGGCCCCTTTGGGGTGGGAGGAAGGAACGGTTATTCGCAATTGCTGAGCCTGGCTCCGGCTATACTCAGTGTCCCAGGCAGATAGTATTGGAGTTTGGGAGGCTCACGAAAGAGACAGCGTCAGCGTTTGTGGGGCTGTGAATGGAGTTGCCTGGCTACTTGAAGAGCAGCAAGCGCTTTTGGTCCTGGCACCTTTGGTGTGGGAGGAATCTCTGGACGTTCGCAGTTGCTGAGCCGCGGTCTGGCTGTACTCACCGTCCAAGGCAGATAGTCTTGGAGTTTGGGAGGCTCACGAAAGAGACAGCGTCAGCGTTTGTGGGGCTGTGAATGGTGTTGCCTGGCTACTTGAAGAGCAGCAAGAGCTTTTAGTCCTGGCCTCTTTGGGGTGGGAGGAATCCCGGGACGTTCGCAATCGCTGAGCCTGGCTCCGGCTGTATTCAGCGTCACAGGCAGATAGTCTTGGAGTTTGGGAGGCCACAGAAAGATAGAGCGTCAGCGTTTGTGGGGCTGTGAATGGGGTTGCCTGGCTACTTGAAGAGCAGCAAGAGCTTTTGGTCCTGGCCCCTTTGGGGTGGGAGGAAGGCACGGTTATTCGCAATAGCTGAGCCTGGCTCTGGCTGTACTCACCGTCCCAGGCAGATAGTCTTGGACTTTGGGAGTCTCACGAAAGAGAGAGCGTCAGCGTTTGTGTGGCTGTGAATGGTGTTGCCTGGCTACTTGAAGAGCAGCAAGAGCTTTTGGTCCTGGCCCCTTTGGGGTGGGAGGAATACCGGGACGGTCGCAATTTCTGAGCCTGGCTCTGGCTGTACGCAGCGTCCCAGGCAGATAGTCTTGGAGTTTGGGAGGCTCACGAAAGAGACAGCGTCAGCGTTTGTGGGGCTGTGAATGGGGTTGCCTGGCTACTTGAAGAGGAGCAAGCGCTTTTGGTCCTGGCCCCTTTGGGGTGGGAGGAATCTCTGGACGTTCGCAGTTGCTGAGCCGCGGTCTGGCTGTACGCAGCGTCCCAGGCAGATAGTCTTGGAGTTTGGGAGGCTCACGAAAGAGACAGCATCAGCGTTTGTGGGGCTGTAAATGGGGTTGCCTGGCTACTTGAAGAGCAGCAAGAGCTTGTGGTCCTGGCCCCTTTGGGGTGGGAGGAATACCGGGACGTTCGCAATCGCTGAGCCTGGCTCCGGCTGTATTCAGAGTCCCAGGCAGATAGTATTGGACTTTGGGAGGCTCACGAAAGAGAGAGCGTCAGCGTTTGTGGGGCTGTGAATGGAGTTGCCTGGCTACTTGAAGAGCAGCAAGAGCTTTTGGTCCTGGTCCCTCTGGGGTGGAAGGAAGGCACGGTTATTCGAAATTCCTTAGCTTGGTTCTGGCTGTACTCAGCGTCCCAGGCAGATAGTCTTGGAGTTTGGGAGTCTCACGAAAGAGACAGCGTCAGCGTTTGTGGGGCTGTGAATGGGGTTGCCTGGCTACTTGAAGAGCAGCAAGAGCTTTTGGTCCTGGCCCCTTTGGGGTGGGAGGATGGCATGGTTATTCGCAATTGCTGAGCTGGGGTCTGGCTGTACTCAGCGTCCCAGGCAGGTAGTATTGGACTTTGGGTGTCTCACGAAAGAGACAGCGTCAGCGTTTGTGGGGCTGTGAATGGAGTTGCCTGGCTACTTGAAGAGCAGCAAGAGCTTTTGGACCTGGCCCCTTTGGGGTGGGAGGAATGTCGGAACGGTTCACAATTGCTGAGCCTGGCTCTGGCTGTACTCAGCGTCTCAGGCAGATAGTCTTGGAGTTTGGGAGGCTCACGAAAGAGACAGCGTCAGCGTTTGTGGGGCTGTGAATGGGGTTGCCTGGCTACCTGAAGAGCAGCAAGAGCTTTTGGTACTGGCCCCTTTGGGGTGGGAGGAAGGAACGGTTATTCGCAATTGCTGAGCCTGGCTCCGGCTGTATTCAGTGTCCCAGGCAGATAGTCTTGGAGTTTGGGAGGCTCACGAAAGAGACAGCGTCAGCGTTTCTGGGGCTGTGAATGGGGTTGCCTGGCTACTTGAAGAGCAGCAAGCGCTTTTGGTCCTGGCACCTTTGGTGTGGGAGGAATCTCTGGACGTTCGCAGTTGCTGAGCCGCGGTCTGGCTGTACTCAGCGTCCAAGGCAGATATTATTCGAGTTTGGGAGGCTCACGAAAGAGACAGCGTCAGCGTTTGTGGGGCTGTGAATGGGGTTGCCTGGCTACTTGAAGAGCAGCAAGAGCTTTTGGTCCTGGCCCCTTTGGAGTGGGAGGAATCTGGAGACATTCTAAATTTCTGAGCCTGGCTCTGGCTGTACTCAGCGTCCCAGGCAGATAGTCTTGGAGTTTGGGAGTCTCACGAAAGAGACAGCATCAGTGTTTGTGGGGCTGTGAATGGAGTTGCCTGGCTACTTGAAGAGCAGCAAGCGCTTTTGGTCCTGGCCTCTTTGGGGTGGGAGGAATGTCGGAACGGTTCACAATTGCTGAGCCTGGCTCTGGCTGTACTCAGCGTCCCAGGCAGATAGTCTTGGAGTTTGGGAGGCTCACGAAAGAGACAGCGTCAGCGTTTGTGGGGCTGTGAATGGGGTTGCCTGGCTACCTGAAGAGAAGCAAGAGCTTTTGGTCCTGGCCCCTTTGGGGTGGGAGGAAGGAACGGTTATTCGCAATTGCTGAGCCTGGCTCCGGCTATACTCAGTGTCCCAGGCAGATAGTATTGGAGTTTGGGAGGCTCACGAAAGAGACAGCGTCAGCGTTTGTGGGGCTGTGAATGGAGTTGCCTGGCTACTTGAAGAGCAGCAAGCGCTTTTGGTCCTGGCACCTTTGGTGTGGGAGGAATCTCTGGACGTTCGCAGTTGCTGAGCCGCGGTCTGGCTGTACTCACCGTCCAAGGCAGATAGTATTCGAGTTTGGGAGGCTCACGAAAGAGACAGCGTCAGCGTTTGTGGGGCTGTGAATGGTGTTGCCTGGCTACTTGAAGAGCAGCAAGAGCTTTTAGTCCTGGCCTCTTTGGGGTGGGAGGAATCCCGGGACGTTCGCAATCGCTGAGCCTGGCTCCGGCTGTATTCAGCGTCACAGGCAGATAGTCTTGGAGTTTGGGAGGCCACAGAAAGATAGAGCGTCAGCGTTTTTTGGGCTGTGAATGGGGTTGCCTGGCTACTTGAAGAGCAGCAAGAGCTTTTGGTCCTGGCCCCTTTGGGGTGGGAGGAAGGCACGGTTATTCGCAATAGCTGAGCCTGGCTCTGGCTGTACTCACCGTCCCAGGCAGATAGTCTTGGACTTTGGGAGTCTCACGAAAGAGAGAGCGTCAGCGTTTGTGGGGCTGTGAATGGTGTTGCCTGGCTACTTGAAGAGCAGCAAGAGCTTTTGGACCTGGCCTCTTTGGGGTGGGAGGAATGTCGGGACGGTCACAATTTCTGAGCCTGGTTCTGGCTGTACTCAGCGTCCCAGGCAGATAGTCTTGGAGTTTGGGAGGCTCACGAAAGAGACAGCGTCAGCGTTTGTGGGGCTGTGAATGGAGTTGCCTGGCTACTTGAAGAGCAGCAAGAGCTTTTAGTCCTGGCCCCTTTGGGGTGGGAGGAATCCCGGGACGTTGGCAATTGCTGAGCCTGGCTCCGGCTGTATTCAGAGTCCCAGGCAGATAGTCTTGGAGTTTGGGAGGCTCACGAAAGAGAGAGCGTCAGCGTTTGTGGGGCTGTGAATGGAGTTGCCTGGCTACTTGAAGAGCAGCAAGAGCTTTTGGTCCTGGTCCCTCTGGGGTGGGAGGAATCTCGAGACATTCTCAATTACTGAGCCTGGCTCTGGCTGTACTCAGCGTCCCAGGCAGATAGTATTGGACTTTGGGAGTCTCACGAAAGAGACAGTGTCAGCGTTTGTGGGGCTGTGAATGGAGTTGCCTGGCTACTTGAAGAGCAGCAAGCACTTTTGGTCCTGGCCCCTTTGGGGTGGGAGGAATGTCGGAACGGTTCACAATTTCTGAGCCTGGCTCTGGCTGTACTCAGCGTCCCAGGCAGATAGTCTTGGAGTTTGGGAGGCTCACGAAAGAGACAGCGTCAGCGTTTGTGGGGCTGTGAATGGGGTTGCCTGGCTACCTGAAGAGAAGCAAGAGCTTTTGGTACTGGCCCCTTTGGGGTGGGAGGAAGGAACGGTTATTCGCAATTGCTGAGCCTGGCTCCGGCTGTATTCAGTGTCCCAGGCAGATAGTCTTGGAGTTTGGGAGGCTCACGAAAGAGACAGCGTCAGCGTTTGTGGGGCTGTGAATGGGGTTGCCTGGCTACTTGAAGAGCAGCAAGCGCTTTTGGTCCTGGCACCTTTGGTGTGGGAGGAATCTCTGGACGTTCGCAGTTGCTGAGCCGGGGTCTGGCTGTACTCACCGTCCAAGGCAGATAGTATTCGAGTTTGGGAGGCTCACGAAAGAGACAGTGTCAGCGTTTGTGGAGCTGTGAATGGAGTTGCCTGGCTACTTGAAGAGCAGCAAGAGCTTTTGGTCCTGGCCCCTTTGGGGTGGGAGGCAGGCACGGTTATTCGCAATTGCTTAGCTTGGCTCTGGCTGTACTCAGCGTCCCAGGCAGATAGTACTGGAGTTTGGGAGGCTCACGAAAGAGAGAGCGTCAGCGTTTGTGGGGCTGTGAATGGAGTTGCCTGGCTACTTGAAGAGCAGCAAGAGCTTTTGGTCCTGGCCCCTTTGGTGTGGGAGGAATGTCGGAACGGTTCACAATTGCTCAGCCTGGCTCTGGCTGTACTCAGTGTCCCAGGCAGATAGTCTTGGAGTTTGGGAGGCTCACGAAAGAGACAGCGTCAGCGTTTGTGGGGCTGTGAATGGGGTTGCCTGGCTACTTGAAGAGCAGCAAGCGCTTTTGGTCCAGGCACCTTTGGTGTGGGAGGAATCTCTGGACGTTCGCAGTTGCTGAGCCGTGGTCTGGCTGTACTCACCGTCCAAGGCAGATATTATTCGAGTTTGGGAGGCTCACGAAAGAGACAGCGTCAGCGTTTGTGGGGCTGTGAATGGGGTTGCCTGGCTACCTGAAGAGAAGCAAGAGCTTTTGGTCCTGGCCCCTTTGGGGTGGGAGGAAGGCACGGTTATTCGCAATTGCTGAGCCTGGCTCCGGCTGTATTCAGTGTCCCAGGCAGATAGTCTTGGAGTTTGGGAGGCTCACGAAAGAGACAGCGTCAGCGTTTGTGGGGCTGTTAATGGGGTTGCCTGGCTACTTGAAGAGCAGCAAGAGCTTTTGGTCCTGGCACCTTTGGTGTGGGAGGAATCTCTGGACGTTCGCAGTTGCTGAGCCGCGGTCTGGCTGTACTCACCGTCCAAGGCAGATAGTATTCGAGTTTGGGAGGCTCACGAAAGAGACAGTGTCAGCGTTTGTGGAGCTGTGAATGGAGTTGCCTGGCTACTTGAAGAGCAGCAAGAGCTTTTGGTCCTGGCCCCTTTGGGGTGGGAGGCAGGCACGGTTATTCGCAATTGCTTAGCTTGGCTCTGGCTGTACTCAGCGTCCCAGGCAGATAGTACTGGAGTTTGGGAGGCTCACGAAAGAGAGAGCGTCAGCGTTTTTGGGGCTGTGAATGGGGTTGCCTGGCTACTTGAAGAGCAGCAAGAGCTATTGGTCCTGGTCCCTCTTGGGTGGAAGGAAGGCACGGTTATTCGCAATTGCTTTGCTTGGTTCTGGCTGTTTTGAGCGTCCCAGGAAGATAGTACTGGAATTTGGGAGGCTCACGAAAGAGAGAGCGTCAGCGTTTGTGGGGCTGTGAATGGGGTTGCCTGGCTACTTGAAGAGCAGCAAGAGCTTTTGGTCCTGGCCCCTTTGGGGTGGGAGGAATCTCGAGACATTCTCAATTACTGAGCCTGGCTCTGGCTGTACTCAGCGTCCCAGGCAGATAGTACTGGAGTTTGGGAGGCTCACGAAAGAGACAGCGTCAGGGTTTGTGGGGCTGTGAATGGGGTTGCCTGGCTACTTGAAGAGCAGCAAGAGGTTTTGGTCCTGGCCCCTTTGGGGTGGGAGGAATCTCGAGACATTCTCAATTGCTGAGCCTGGCTCTGGCTGTACTCAGCGTCCCAGGCAGATAGTATTCGAGTTTGGGAGGCTCACGAAAGAGACAGTGTCAGCGTTTGTGGGGCTGTGAATGGAGTTGCCTGGCTACTTGAAGAGCAGCAAGAGCTTTTGGTCCTGGCCCCTTTGGGGTGGGAGGAATGTCGGGACGGTCACAATTTCTGAGCCTGGCTCTGGCTGTACTCAGCGTCCCAGGCAGACAGTCTTGGAGTTTGGGAGGCTCACGAAAGAGACAGCGTCAGCGTTTGTGGGGCTGTGAATGGGGTTGCCTGGCTACTTGAAGAGCAGCAAGAGCTTTTGGTCCTGGCCCCTTTGGGGTGGGAGGAAGGCACGGTTATTCGCAATTGCTTAGCTTGGCTCTGGCTGTACTCACCGTCCCAGGCAGATAGTCTTGGAGTTTGGGAGGCTCACGAAAGAGACAGCGTCAGCGTTTGTGGGGCGGTGAATGGTGTTGCCTGGCTACTTGAAGAGCAGCAAGAGCTTTTAGTCCTGGCCTCTTTGGGGTGGGAGGAATCCCGGGACGTTCGCAATTGCTGAGCCTGGCTCTGGCTGTACGCAGCATCCCAGGCAGATAGTCTTGGAGTTTGGGAGGCTCATGAAAGAGACATCGTCATCGTTTGTGGGGCTGTGAATGGGGTTGCCTGGCTACTTGAAGAGCAGCAAGAGCTTTTGGTCCTGGCCCCTTTGGGGTGGGAGGAAGGCACGGTTATTCGCAATTGCTGAGCCTTGCTCTGGCTGTACTCACCGTCCCAGGCAGATAGTATTGGAGTTTGGGAGTCTCACGAAAGAGAGAGCGTCAGCGTTTGTGGGGCTGTGAATGGTGTTGCCTGGCTACTTGAAGAGCAGCAAGAGCTTTTGGTCCTGGCCCCTTTGGTGTGGGAGGAATGTCGGAACGGTTCACAATTGCTCAGCCTGGCTCTGGCTGTATTCAGTGTCCCAGGCAGATAGTATTGGACTTTGGGAGTCTCACGAAAGAGAGAGCGTCAGCGTTTGTGGGGCTGTGAATGGAGTTGCCTGGCTACTTGAAGAGCAGCAAGAGCTTTTGGACCTGGCCCCTTTGGGGTGGGAGGAATGTCGGAACGGTTCACAATTGCTGAGCCTGGCTCTGGCTGTACTCAGCGTCCCAGGCAGATAGTCTTGGAGTTTGGGAGGCTCACGAAAGAGACAGCGTCAGCGTTTGTGGGGCTGTGAATGGGGTTGCCTGGCTACTTGAAGAGCAGCAAGCGCTTTTGGTCCTGGCCCCTTTGGGGTGGGAGGAATGTCGGAACGGTTCACAATTGCTGAGCCTGGCTCTGGCTGTACTCACCGTCCCAGGCAGATAGTCTTGGACTTTGGGAGTCTCACGAAAGAGAGAGCGTCAGCGTTTGTGGGGCTGTGAATGGTGTTGCCTGGCTACTTGAAGAGCAGCAAGAGCTTTTGGACCTGGCCTCTTTGTGGTGGGAGGAATGTCGGGACGGTCACAATTTCTGAGCCTGGTTCTGGCTGTACTCAGCGTCCCAGGCAGATAGTCTTGGAGTTTGGGAGGCTCACGAAAGAGACAGCGTCAGCGTTTGTGGGGCTGTGAATGGAGTTGCCTGGCTACTTGAAGAGCAGCAAGAGCTTTTAGTCCTGGCCCCTTTGGGGTGGGAGGAATCCCGGGACGTTGGCAATTGCTGAGCCTGGCTCCGGCTGTATTCAGAGTCCCAGGCAGATAGTCTTGGAGTTTGGGAGGCTCACGAAAGAGAGAGCGTCAGCGTTTGTGGGGCTGTGAATGGAGTTGCCTGGCTACTTGAAGAGCAGCAAGAGCTTTTGGTCCTGGTCCCTCTGGGGTGGGAGGAATCTCGAGACATTCTCAATTACTGAGCCTGGCTCTGGCTGTACTCAGCGTCCCAGGCAGATAGTATTGGACTTTGGGAGTCTCACGAAAGAGACAGTGTCAGCGTTTGTGGGGCTGTGAATGGAGTTGCCTGGCTACTTGAAGAGCAGCAAGCACTTTTGGTCCTGGCCCCTTTGGGGTGGGAGGAATGTCGGACCGGTTCACAATTTCTGAGCCTGGCTCTGGCTGTACTCAGCGTCCCAGGCAGATAGTCTTGGAGTTTGGGAGGCTCACGAAAGAGACAGCGTCAGCGTTTGTGGGGCTGTGAATGGGGTTGCCTGGCTACCTGAAGAGAAGCAAGAGCTTTTGGTACTGGCCCCTTTGGGGTGGGAGGAAGGAACGGTTATTCGCAATTGCTGAGCCTGGCTCCGGCTGTATTCAGTGTCCCAGGCAGATAGTCTTGGAGTTTGGGAGGCTCACGAAAGAGACAGCGTCAGCGTTTGTGGGGCTGTTAATGGGGTTGCCTGGCTACTTGAAGAGCAGCAAGCGCTTTTGGTCCTGGCACCTTTGGTGTGGGAGGAATCTCTGGACGTTCGCAGTTGCTGAGCCGGGGTCTGGCTGTACTCACCGTCCAAGGCAGATAGTATTCGAGTTTGGGAGGCTCACGAAAGAGACAGTGTCAGCGTTTGTGGAGCTGTGAATGGAGTTGCCTGGCTACTTGAAGAGCAGCAAGAGCTTTTGGTCCTGGCCCCTTTGGGGTGGGAGGCAGGCACGGTTATTCGCAATTGCTTAGCTTGGCTCTGGCTGTACTCAGCGTCCCAGGCAGATAGTACTGGAGTTTGGGAGGCTCACGAAAGAGAGAGCGTCAGCGTTTGTGGGGCTGTGAATGGAGTTGCCTGGCTACTTGAAGAGCAGCAAGAGCTTTTGGTCCTGGCCCCTTTGGTGTGGGAGGAATGTCGGAACGGTTCACAATTGCTCAGCCTGGCTCTGGCTGTATTCAGTGTCCCAGGCAGATAGTCTTGGAGTTTGGGAGGCTCACGAAAGAGACAGCGTCAGCGTTTGTGGGGCTGTGAATGGGGTTGCCTGGCTACTTGAAGAGCAGCAAGCGCTTTTGGTCCAGGCACCTTTGGTGTGGGAGGAATCTCTGGACGTTCGCAGTTGCTGAGCCGCGGTCTGGCTGTACTCACCGTCCAAGGCAGATATTATTCGAGTTTGGGAGGCTCACGAAAGAGACAGCGTCAGCGTTTGTGGGGCTGTGAATGGGGTTGCCTGGCTACCTGAAGAGAAGCAAGAGCTTTTGGTACTGGCCCCTTTGGGGTGGGAGGAAGGCACGGTTATTCGCAATTGCTGAGCCTGGCTCCGGCTGTATTCAGTGTCCCAGGCAGATAGTCTTGGAGTTTGGGAGGCTCACGAAAGAGACAGCGTCAGCGTTTGTGGGGCTGTGAATGGTGTTGCCTGGCTACTTGAAGAGCAGCAAGCGCTTTTGGTCCTGGCACCTTTGGTGTGGGAGGAATCTCTGGACGTTCGCAGTTGCTGAGCCGCGGTCTGGCTGTACTCACCGTCCAAGGCAGATAGTATTCGAGTTTGGGAGGCTCACGAAAGAGACAGTGTCAGCGTTTGTGGGGCTGTGAATGGAGTTGCCTGGCTACTTGAAGAGCAGCAAGAGCTTTTGGTCCTGGCCCCTTTGGGGTGGGAGGCAGGCACGGTTATTCGCAATTGCTTAGCTTGGCTCTGGCTGTACTCAGCGTCCCAGGCAGATAGTACTGGAGTTTGGGAGGCTCACGAAAGAGAGAGCGTCAGCGTTTTTGGGGCTGTGAATGGGGTTGCCTGGCTACTTGAAGAGCAGCAAGAGCTATTGGTCCTGGTCCCTCTTGGGTGGAAGGAAGGCACGGTTATTCGCAATTGCTTTGCTTGGTTCTGGCTGTTTTGAGCGTCCCAGGAAGATAGTACTGGAATTTGGGAGGCTCACGAAAGAGAGAGCGTCAGCGTTTGTGGGGCTGTGAATGGGGTTGCCTGGCTACTTGAAGAGCAGCAAGAGCTTTTGGTCCTGGCCCCTTTGGGGTGGGAGGAATCTCGAGACATTCTCAATTACTGAGCCTGGCTCTGGCTGTACTCAGCGTCCCAGGCAGATAGTACTGGAGTTTGGGAGGCTCACGAAAGAGACAGCGTCAGGGTTTGTGGGGCTGTGAATGGGGTTGCCTGGCTACTTGAAGAGCAGCAAGAGGTTTTGGTCCTGGCCCCTTTGGGGTGGGAGGAATCTCGAGACATTCTCAATTGCTGAGCCTGGCTCTGGCTGTACTCAGCGTCCCAGGCAGATAGTATTCGAGTTTGGGAGGCTCACGAAAGAGACAGTGTCAGCGTTTGTGGGGCTGTGAATGGAGTTGCCTGGCTACTTGAAGAGCAGCAAGAGCTTTTGGTCCTGGCCCCTTTGGGGTGGGAGGAATGTCGGGACGGTCACAATTTCTGAGCCTGGCTCTGGCTGTACTCAGCGTCCCAGGCAGACAGTCTTGGAGTTTGGGAGGCTCACGAAAGAGACAGCGTCAGCGTTTGTGGGGCTGTGAATGGGGTTGCCTGGCTACTTGAAGAGCAGCAAGAGCTTTTGGTCCTGGCCCCTTTGGGGTGGGAGGAAGGCACGGTTATTCGCAATTGCTTAGCTTGGCTCTGGCTGTACTCACCGTCCCAGGCAGATAGTCTTGGAGTTTGGGAGGCTCACGAAAGAGACAGCGTCAGCGTTTGTGGGGCTGTGAATGGTGTTGCCTGGCTACTTGAAGAGCAGCAAGAGCTTTTAGTCCTGGCCTCTTTGGGGTGGGAGGAATCCCGGGACGTTCGCAATTGCTGAGCCTGGCTCTGGCTGTACTCAGCGTCCCAGGCAGATAGTCTTGGAGTTTGGGAGGCTCATGAAAGAGACATCGTCATCGTTTGTGGGGCTGTGAATGGGGTTGCCTGGCTACTTGAAGAGCAGCAAGAGCTTTTGGTCCTGGCCCCTTTGGGGTGGGAGGAAGGCACGGTTATTCGCAATTGCTGAGCCTTGCTCTGGCTGTACTCACCGTCCCAGGCAGATAGTATTGGAGTTTGGGAGTCTCACGAAAGAGAGAGCGTCAGCGTTTGTGGGGCTGTGAATGGTGTTGCCTGGCTACTTGAAGAGCAGCAAGAGCTTTTGGTCCTGGCCCCTTTGGTGTGGGAGGAATGTCGGAACGGTTCACAATTGCTCAGCCTGGCTCTGGCTGTATTCAGTGTCCCAGGCAGATAGTATTGGACTTTGGGAGTCTCACGAAAGAGAGAGCGTCAGCGTTTGTGGGGCTGTGAATGGAGTTGCCTGGCTACTTGAAGAGCAGCAAGAGCTTTTGGACCTGGCCCCTTTGGGGTGGGAGGAATGTCGGAACGGTTCACAATTGCTGAGCCTGGCTCTGGCTGTACTCAGCGTCCCAGGCAGATAGTCTTGGAGTTTGGGAGGCTCACGAAAGAGACAGCGTCAGCGTTTGTGGGGCTGTGAATGGGGTTGCCTGGCTACTTGAAGAGCAGCAAGCGCTTTTGGTCCTGGCCCCTTTGGGGTGGGAGGAATGTCGGAACGGTTCACAATTGCTGAGCCTGGCTCTGGCTGTACTCAGCGTCCCAGGCAGATAGTCTTGGAGTTTGGGAGGCTCACGAAAGAGAGAGCGTCAGCGTTTGTGGGGCTGTGAATGGGGTTGCCTGGCTACTTGAAGAGCAGCAAGAGCTTTTGGTCCTGGCCCCTTTGGTGTGGGAGGAATCTCTGGACGTTCGCAGTTGCTGAGCCGCGGTCTGGCTGTACTCAGCGTCCAAGGCAGATAGTATTCGAGTTTGGGAGGCTCACGAAAGAGACAGCGTCAGCGTTTGTGGGGCTGTGAATGGGGTTGCCTGGCTACTTGAAGAGCAGCAAGAGCTTTTGGTCCTGGCCCCTTTGGGGTGGGAGGAATCCCGGGACGGTCGCAATTGGTGAGACTGGCTCTGGCTGTACTCAGCGTCCCAGGCAGATAGTCTTGGAGTTTGGGAGGCTCACGAAAGAGACAGCGTCAGCGTTTGTGGGGCTGTGAATGGGGTTGCCTGGCTACTTGAAGAGCAGCAAGAGCTTTTGGTCCTGGCCCCTTTGGGGTGGGAGGAATCTCTGGACGTTCACAGTTGCTGAGCCGGGGTCTGGCTGTACGCAGCGTCCCAGGCAGATAGTCTTGGAGTTTGGGAGGCTCACGAAAGAGACAGCATCAGCGTTTGTGGGGCTGTAAATGGGGTTGCCTGGCTACTTGAAGAGCAGCAAGAGCTTTTGGTCCTGGCCCCTTTGGAGTGGGAGGAATCTGGAGACATTCTCAATTACCGAGCCTGGCTCTGGCTGTACTCAGCGTCCCAGGCAGATAGTATTGGACTTTGGGAGTCTCACGAAAGAGACAGCATCAGCGTTTGTGGGGCTGTGAATGGAGTTGCCTGGCTACTTGAAGAGCAGCAAGCGCTTTTGGTCCTGGCCCCTTTGGGGTGGGAGGAATGTCGGAACGGTTCACAATTTCTGAGCCTGGCTCTGGCTGTACTCAGCGTCCCAGGCAGACAGTCTTGGAGTTTGGGAGGCTCACGAAAGAGACAGCGTCAGCGTTTGTGGGGCTGTGAATGGGGTTGCCTGGCTACCTGAAGAGAAGCAAGAGCTTTTGGTCCTGGCCCCTTTGGGGTGGGAGGAAGGAACGGTTATTCGCAATTGCTGAGCCTGGCTCCGGCTGTATTCCGTGTCCCAGGCACATAGTATTGGAGTTTGGGAGGCTCACGAAAGAGACAGCGTCAGCGTTTGTGGGGCGGTGAATGGGGTTGCCTGGCTACTTGAAGAGCAGCAAGAGCTTTTGGTCCTGGCACCTTTGGTGTGGGAGGAATCTCTGGATGTTCGCAGTTGCTGAGCCGCGGTCTGGCTGTACTCAGCGTCCCAGGCAGATAGTCTTGGAGTTTGGGAGGCTCACGAAAGAGACAGCGTCAGCGTTTGTGGGGCTGTGAATGGTGTTGCCTGGCTACTTGAAGAGCAGCAAGAGCTTTTCGTCCTGGCCTCTTTGGGGTGGGAGGAATCCCGGGACGTTATCAATCGCTGAGCCTGGCTCCGGCTGTATTCAGCGTCACAGGCAGATAGTCTTGGAGTTTGGGAGGCCACAGAAAGATAGAGCGTCAGCGTTTGTGGGGCTGTGAATGGGGTTGCCTGGCTACTTGAAGAGCAGCAAGAGCTTTTGGTCCTGGCCCCTTTGGGGTGGGAGGAAGGCACGGTTATTCGCAATTGCTGAGCCTGGCTCTGGCTGTAATCACCGTCCCAGGCAGATAGTCTTGGACTTTGGGAGTCTCACGAAAGAGACAGCGTCAGCGTTTGTGGGGCTGTGAATGGTGTTGCCTGGCTACTTGAAGAGCAGCAAGAGCTTTTGGACCTGGCCTCTTTGGGGTGGGAGGAATGTCGGGACGGTCACAATTTCTGAGCCTGGTTCTGGCTGTACGCAGCGTCCCAGGCAGATAGTCTTGGAGTTTGGGAGGCTCACGAAAGAGACAGCGTCAGCGTTTGTGGGGCTGTGAATGGAGTTGCCTGGCTACTTGAAGAGCAGCAAGAGCTTTTAGTCCTGGCCTCTTTGGGGTGGGAGGAATCCCGGGACGTTCGCAGTTGCTGAGCCGCGGTCTGGCTGTACTCACCGTCCCAGGCAGATAGTCTTGGAGTTTGGGAGGCTCACGAAAGAGACAGCGTCAGCGTTTGTGGGGCTGTGAATGGGGTTGCCTGGCTACTTGAAGAGCAGCAAGAGCTTTTGGTCCTGGTCCCTCTGGGGTGGAAGGAAGGCATGGTTATTCGCAATTGCTTAGCTTGGTTCTGGCTGTACTCAGCGTCCCAGGCAGATAGTCTTGGAGTTTGGGAGGCTCACGAAAGAGACAGCGTCAGCGTTTGTGGGGCTGTGAATGGGGTTGCCTGGCTACTTGAAGAGCAGCAAGAGCTTTTGGTCCTGGCCCCTTTGGGGTGGGAGGAATCTCGAGACATTCTCAATTACTGAGCCTGGCTCTGGCTGTACTCAGCGTCCCAGGCAGATAGTATTGGACTTTGGGAGTCTCACGAAAGAGACAGCGTCAGCGTTTGTGGGGCTGTGAATGGAGTTGCCTGGCTACTTGAAGAGCAGCAAGCACTTTTGGTCCTGGCCCCTTTGGGGTGGGAGGAATGTCGGAATGGTTCACAATTTCTGAGCCTGGCTCTGGCTGTACTCAGCGTCCCAGGCAGATAGTCTTGGAGTTTGGGAGGCTCACGAAAGAGACAGCGTCAGCGTTTGTGGGGCTGTTAATGGGGTTGCCTGGCTACTTGAAGAGCAGCAAGCGCTTTTGGTCCTGGCACCTTTGGTGTGGGAGGAATCTCTGGACGTTCGCAGTTGCTGAGCCGCGGTCTGGCTGTACTCACCGTCCAAGGCAGATAGTATTCGAGTTTGGGAGGCTCACGAAAGAGACAGCGTCAGCGTTTTTGGGGCTGTGAATGGGGTTGCCTGGCTACTTGAAGAGCAGCAAGAGCTTTTGGTCCTGGCCCCTTTGGGGTGGGAGGAATCTCGAGACATTCTCAATTACTGAGCCTGGCTCTGGCTGTACTCAGCGTCCCAGGCAGATAGTATTGGACTTTGGGAGTCTCACGAAAGAGACAGTGTCAGCGTTTGTGGGGCTGTGAATGGAGTTGCCTGGCTACTTGAAGAGCAGCAAGCACTTTTGGTCCTGGCCCCTTTGGGGTGGGAGGAATGTCGGAACGGTTCACAATTTCTGAGCCTGGCTCTGGCTGTACTCAGCGTCCCAGGCAGATAGTCTTGGAGTTTGGGAGGCTCACGAAAGAGAGAGCGTCAGCGTTTGTGGGGCTGTGAATGGGGTTGCCTGGCTACCTGAAGAGAAGCAAGAGCTTTTGGTCCTGGCCCCTTTGGGGTGGGAGGAAGGAACGGTTATTCGCAATTGCTGAGCCTGGCTCCGGCTGTATTCAGTGTCCCAGGCAGACAGTATTGGAGTTTGGGAGGCTCACGAAAGAGACAGCGTCAGCGTTTGTGGGGCTGTGAATGGGGTTGCCTGGCTACTTGAAGAGCAGCAAGCGCTTTTGGTCCTGGCACCTTTGGTGTGGGAGGAATCTCTGGACGTTCGCAGTTGCTGAGCCGCGGTCTGGCTGTACTCACCGTCCAAGGCAGATAGTATTCGAGTTTGGGAGGCTCACGAAAGAGACAGCGTCAGCGTTTTTGGGGCTGTGAATGGGGTTGCCTGGCTACTTGAAGAGCAGCAAGAGCTATTGGTCCTGGTCCCTCTTGGGTGGAAGGAAGGCACGGTTATTCGCAATTGCTTAGCTTGGCTCTGGCTGTACTCAGCGTCCCAGGAAGATAGTACTGGAATTTGGGAGGCTCACGAAAGAGACAGCGTCAGCGTTTGTGGGGCTGTGAATGGGGTTGCCTGTCTACTTGAAGAGCAGCAAGAGCTTTTCGTCCTGGCCCCTTTGGGGTGGGAGGAATCTCGAGACATTCTCAATTACTGAGCCTGGCTCTGGCTGTACTCAGCGTCCCAGGCAGATAGTACTGGAGTTTGGGAGGCTCACGAAAGAGACAGCGTCAGCGTTTGTGGGGCTGTGAATGGGGTTGCCTGGCTACTTGAAGAGCAGCAAGAGCTTTTGGTCCTGGCCCCTTTGGGGTGGGAGGAATCTCGAGACATTCTCAATTACTGAGCCTGGCTCTGGCTGTACTCAGCGTCCCAGGCAGATAGTACTGGAGTTTGGGAGGCTCACGGAAGAGACAGCGTCAGGGTTTGTGGGGCTGTGAATGGGGTTGCCTGGCTACTTGAAGAGCAGCAAGAGCTTTTGGTCCTGGCCCCTTTGGGGTGGGAGGAATGTCGGGACGGTCGCAATTGCTGAGCCTGGCTCTGGCTGTACTCAGCGTCCCAGGCAGATAGTCTTGGAGTTTGGGAGGCTCACGAAAGAGACAGCGTCAGCGTTTGTGGGGCTGTGAATGGGGTTGCCTGGCTACCTGAAGAGCAGCAAGAGCTTTTGGTCCTGGCCCCTTTGGGGTGGGAGGAAGGAACGGTTATTCGCAATTGCTGAGCCTGGCTCCGGCTATACTCAGTGTCCCAGGCACATAGTATTGGAGTTTGGGAGGCTCACGAAAGAGACAGCGTCAGCGTTTGTGGGGCTGTGAATGGTGTTGCCTGGCTACTTGAAGAGCAGCAAGAGCTTTTGGTCCTGGCACCTTTGGTGTGGGAGGAATCTCTGGACGTTCGCAGTTGCTGAGCCGCGGTCTGGCTGTACTCAGCGTCCCAGGCAGATAGTCTTGGAGTTTGGGAGGCTCACGAAAGAGACAGCGTCAGCGTTTGTGGGGCTGTGAATGGTGTTGCCTGGCTACTTGAAGAGCAGCAAGAGCTTTTCGTCCTGGCCTCTTTGGGGTGGGAGGAATCCCGGGACGTTCGCAATCGCTGAGCCTGGCTCCGGCTGTATTCAGCGTCACAGGCAGATAGTCTTGGAGTTTGGGAGGCCACAGAAAGATAGAGCGTCAGCGTTTGTGGGGCTGTGAATGGGGTTGCCTGGCTACTTGAAGAGCAGCAAGAGCTTTTGGTCCTGGCCCCTTTGGGGTGGGAGGAAGGCACGGTTATTCGCAATTGCTGAGCCTGGCTCTGGCTGTACTCACCGTCCCAGGCAGATAGTCTTGGACTTTGGGAGTCTCACGAAAGAGAGAGCGTCAGCGTTTGTGGGGCTGTGAATGGGGTTGCCTGGCTACTTGAAGAGCAGCAAGAGCTTTTGGTCCTGGCCTCTTTGGGGTGGGAGGAATGTCGGGACGGTCACAATTTCTGAGCCTGGTTCTGGCTGTACGCAGCGTCCCAGGCAGATAGTCTTGGAGTTTGGGAGGCTCACGAAAGAGACAGCGTCAGCGTTTGTGGGGCTGTGAATGGAGTTGCCTGGCTACTTGAAGAGCAGCAAGAGCTTTTAGTCCTGGCCCCTTTGGGGTGGGAGGAATCCCGGGACGTTCACAATTACTGGGCTGTGATTCAGCTCTGCTCACCGTCCCAGGCAGATAGTCTTGGAGTTTGGGAGGCTCACGAAAGAGAGAGCGTCAGCGTTTGTGGGTCTGTGAATGGGGTTGCCTGGCTACTTGAAGAGCAGCAAGAGCTTTTGGTCCTGGTCCCTCTGGGGTGGAAGGAAGGCATGGTTATTCGCAATTGCTTAGCTTGGTTCTGGCTGTACTCAGCGTCCCAGGCAGATAGTCTTGGAGTTTGGGAGGCTCACGAAAGAGACAGCGTCAGCGTTTGTGGGGCTGTGAATGGGGTTGCCTGGCTACTTGAAGAGCAGCAAGAGCTTTTGGTCCTGGCCCCTTTGGGGTGGGAGGAATCTCGAGACTTTCTCAATTACTAAGCCTGGCTCTGGCTGTACTCAGCGTCCCAGGCAGATAGTATTGGACTTTGGGAGTCTCACGAAAGAGACAGCATCAGCGTTTGTGGGGCTGTGAATGGAGTTGCCTGGCTACTTGAAGAGCAGCAAGAGCTTTTGGTCCTGGCCCCTTTGGGGTGGGAGGAATGTCGGAACGGTTCACAATTTCTGAGCCTGGCTCTGGCTGTACTCAGCGTCCCAGGCAGATAGTCTTGGAGTTTGGGAGGCTCAGGAAAGAGACAGCGTCAGCGTTTGTGGGGCTGTAAATGGGGTTGCCTGGCTACTTGAAGAGCAGCAAGCGCTTTTGGTCCTGGCACCTTTGGTGTGGGAGGAATCTCTGGACGTTCGCAGTTGCTGAGCCGCGGTCTGGCTGTACTCACCGTCCCAGGCAGATAGTCTTGGAGTTTGGGAGGCTCACGAAAGAGAGAGCGTCAGCGTTTTTGGGGCTGTGAATGGGGTTGCCTGGCTACTTGAAGAGCAGCAAGAGCTTTTGGTCCTGGCCCCTTTGGGGTGGGAGGAATCTCGAGACATTCTCAATTACTGAGCCTGGCTCTGGCTGTACTCAGCGTCCCAGGCAGATAGTCTTGGAGTTTGGGAGGCTCACGAAAGAGACAGCGTCAGTGTTTGTGGGGCTGTGAATGGGGTTGCCTGGCTACTTGAAGAGCAGCAAGAGCTTTTGGTCCTGGCCCCTTTGGGGTGGGAGGAATGTCGGGACGGTCGCAATTGCTGAGCCTGGCTCTGGCTGTACTCAGCGTCCCAGGCAGATAGTCTTGGAGTTTGGGAGGCCACAGAAAGAGACAGCATCAGCGTTTGTGGGGCTGTGAATGGGGTTGCCTGGCTACTTGAAGAGGAGCAAGCGCTTTTGGTCCTGGCCCCTTTGGGGTGGGAGGAATCTCTGGACGTTCGCAGTTGCTGAGCCGGGGTCTGGCTGTACGCAGCGTCCCAGGCAGATAGTCTTGGAGTTTGGGAGGCTCACGAAAGAGACAGCATCAGCGTTTGTGGGGCTGTAAATGGGGTTGCCTGGCTACTTGAAGAGCAGCAAGAGCTTTTCGTCCTGGCCCCTTTGGGGTGGGAGGAATCCCGGGACGGTCGCAATTGCTGAGCCTGGCTCTGGCTGTACTCAGCGTCCCAGGCAGATAGTCTTGGAGTTTGGGAGGCTCACGAAAGAGACAGCGTCAGCGTTTGTGGGGCTGTGAATGGGGTTGCCTGGCTACTTGAAGAGCAGCAAGAGCTTTTGGTCCTGGCCCCTTTGGAGTGGGAGGAATCTGGAGACATTCTAAATTACTGAGCCTGGCTCTGGCTGTACTCAGCGTCCCAGGCAGATATTATTCGAGTTTGGGAGGCTCACGAAAGAGAGAGCGTCAGCGTTTGTGGGGCTGTGAATGGGGTTGCCTGGCTACTTGAAGAGCAGCAAGAGCTTTTGGTCCTGGCACCTTTGGAGAGGGAGGAATCTCGGGACATTCGCAATTACTGGGCTGCGATTCAGCTCTACTCAGCGTCCCAGGCAGATAGTCTTGGAGTTTGGGAGGCTCACGAAAGAGACAGCGTCAGCGTTTGTGGGGCTGTGAATGGGGTTGCCTGGCTACCTGAAGAGAAGCAAGAGCTTTTGGTACTGGCCCCTTTGGGGTGGGAGGAATCCCGGGACATTCGCAATTGCTGAGCCTGGCTCCGGCTGTACTCAGCGTCCCAGGCAGATAGTCTTGGAGTTTGGGAGGCTCACGAAAGAGAGAGCGTCAGCGTTTGTGGGGCTGTGAATGGGGTTGCCTGGCTACCTGAAGAGAAGCAAGCGCTTTTGGTCCTGGCCCCTTTGGTGTGGGAGGAATCTCTGGACGTTCGCAGTTGCTGAGCCGCGGTCTGGCTGTCCTCAGCGTCCCAGGCAGATAGTATTCGAGTTTGGGAGGCTCACGAAAGAGACAGCGTCAGCGTTTGTGGGGCTGTGAATGGTGTTGCCTGGCTACTTGAAGAGCAGCAAGAGCTTTTAGTCCTGGCCTCTTTGGTGTGGGAGGAATCCCGGGACGTTCGCAGTCGCTGAGCCTGGCTCCGGCTGTATTCTGCGTTACAGGCAGATAGTCTTGGAGTTTGGGAGGCCACAGAAAGATAGAGCGTCAGCGTTTGTGGGGCTGTGAATGGGGTTGCCTGGCTACTTGAAGAGCAGCAAGAGCTTTTGGTCCTGGCCTCTTTGGGGTGGGAGGAATGTCGTTAATCACAATTGCTAAGCTGGGATCTGGCTATACTCAGCGTCCCAGGCAGATAGTCTTGGAGTTTGGGAGGCTCACGAAAGAGAGAGCGTCAGCGTTTGTGGGGCTGTGAATGGTGTTGCCTGGCTACTTGAAGAGCAGCAAGAGCTTTTGGACCTGGCCTCTATGGGGTGGGAGGAATGTCGGGACGGTCACAATTACTGAGCCTGGTTCTGGCTGTACGCAGCGTCCCAGGCAGATAGTCTTGGAGTTTGGGAGGCTCAGGAAAGTGACAGCGTCAACGTTTGTGGGGCTGTGAATGGGGTTGCCTGGCTACTTGAAGAGCAGCAAGCGCTTTTGGTCCTGGCCCCTTTGGGGTGGAAGGAAGGCATGGTTATTCGCAATTGCTTAGCTTGCTTCTGGCTGTACTCAGCGTCCCAGGCAGATAGTCTTGGAGTTTGGGAGGCTCACGAAAGAGACAGCGTCAGCGTTTGTGGGGCTGTGAATGGGGTTGCCTGGCTACTTGAAGAGCAGCAAGAGCTTTTGGTCCTGGCCCCTTTGGGGTGGGAGGAATCTCGAAACATTCTCAATTACTGAGCCTGGCTCTGGCTGTACTCAGCGTCCCAGGCAGATAGTCTTGGAGTTTGGGAGGCTCACGAAAGAGAGAGCGTCAGCGTTTGTGGGGCTGTGAATGGAGTTGCCTGGCTACTTGAAGAGCAGCAAGCGCTTTTGGTCCTGGCCCCTTTGGGGTGGGAGGAATGTCGGAACGGTTCACAATTTCTGAGCCTGGCTCTGGCTGTACTCAGCGTCCCAGGCAGATAGTCTTGGAGTTTGGGAGGCTCACGAAAGAGACAGCGTCAGCGTTTGTGGGGCTGTGAATGGGGTTGCCTGGCTACCTGAAGAGAAGCAAGAGCTTTTGGTCCTGGCCCCTTTGGGGTGGGAGGAATGTCGGAACGGTTCACAATTTCTGAGCCTGGCTCTGGCTGTACGCAGCGTCCCAGGCAGATAGTCTTGGAGTTTGGGAGGCTCACGAAAGAGAGAGCGTCAGCGTTTGTGGGGCTGTGAATGGGGTTGCCTGGCTACCTGAAGAGAAGCAAGCGCTTTTGGTCCTGGCACCTTTGGTGTGGGAGGAATCTCTGGACGTTCGCAGTTGCTGAGCCGCGGTCTGGCTGTCCTCAGCGTCCCAGGCAGATAGTATTCGAGTTTGGGAGTCTCACGAAAGAGACAGCGTCAGCGTTTGTGGGGCTGTGAATGGTGTTGCCTGGCTACTTGAAGAGCAGCAAGAGCTTTTAGTCCTGGCCTCTTTGGGGTGGGAGGAATCCCGGGACGTTCGCAATCGCTGAGCCTGGCTCCGGCTGTATTCTGCGTCCCAGGCAGATAGTCTTGGAGTTTGGGAGGCCACAGAAAGAGACAGCGTCAGCGTTTGTGGGGCTGTGAATGGTGTTGCCTGGCTACTTGAAGAGCAGCAAGAGCTTTTGGTCCTGGCCTCTTTGGGGTGGGAGGAATGTCGTTAATCACAATTGCTCAGCTGGGATCTGGCTGTACGCAGCGTCCCAGGCAGATAGTCTTGGAGTTTGGGAGGCTCACGAAAGAGACAGCGTCAGCGTTTGTGGGGCTGTGAATGGGGTTGCCTGGCTACTTGAAGAGCAGCAAGAGGTTTTGGTCCTGGCCCCTTTGGGGTGGGAGGAATCTCGAGACATTCTCAATTACTGAGCCTGGTTCTGGCTGTACGCAGCGTCCCAGGCAGATAGTCTTGGAGTTTGGGAGGCTCACGAAAGATACAGCATCAGCGTTTGTGGGGCTGTGAATGGGGTTGCCTGGCTACTTGAAGAGCAGCAAGAGCTTTTGGTCCTGGCCCCTTTGGGGTGGGAGGAATCCCGGGACGGTCGCAATTGCTGAGCCTGGCTCTGGCTGTACGCAGCATACCAGGCAGATAGTCTTGGAGTTTGGGAGGCTCACGAAAGAGACAGCGTCAGCGTTTGTGGGGCTGTGAATGGGGTTGCCTGGCTACTTGAAGAGCAGCAAGAGCTTTTGGTCCTGGCCCCTTTGGGGTGGGAGGAATCTTTGGACGTTCGCAGTTGCTGAGACGGGGTCTGGCTGTACGCAGTGTCCTAGGCAGATAGTCTTGGAATTTGGGAGGCTCACGAAAGAGACAGCATCAGCGTTTGTGGGGCTGTGAATGGGGTTGCCTGGCTACTTGAAGAGCAGCAAGAACTTTTGGTCCTGGCCCCTTTGGGGTGGGAGGAATCCCGGGACGGTCGCAATTGCTGAGCCTGGCTCTGGCTGTACGCAGCATACCAGGCAGATAGTCTTGGAGTTTGGGAGGCTCACGAAAGAGACAGTGTCAGCGTTTGTGGGGCTGTTAATGGGGTTGCCTGGCTACTTGAAGAGCAGCAAGAGCTTTTGGTCCTGGCCTCTTTGGGGTGGGAGGAATGTCGGTAATCACAATTGCTCAGCTGGGATCTGGCTGTATGCAGCGTCCCAGGCAGATAGTCTTGGAGTTTGGGAGGCTCACGAAAGAGACAGCGTCAGCGTTTGTGGGGCTGTGAATGGGGTTGCCTGGCTACTTGAAGAGCAGCAAGAGCTTTTGGACCTGGCCCCTTTGGGGTGGGAGGAATCCCGGGACGGTCACAATTTCTGAGCCTGGTTACGGCTGTATTCAGAGTCCCAGGCAGATAGTATTGGACTTTGGGAGGCTCACGAAAGAGAGAGCGTCAGCGTTTGTGGGGCTGTGAATGGGGTTGCCTGGCTACTTGAAGAGCAGCAAGAGCTTTTGGTCCTGGTCCCTCTGGGGTGGAAGGAAGGCACGGCTATTCGCAATTCCTTAGCTTGGTACTGGCTGTACTCAGCGTCCCAGGCAGATAGTCTTGGAGTTTGGGAGTCTCACGAAAGAGACAGCGTCAGCGTTTGTGGGGCTGTGAATGGGGTTGCCTGGCTACTTGAAGAGCAGCAAGAGCTTTTGGTCCTGGCCCCTTTGGAGTGGGAGGAATCTCGGGATGTTCGCAATTGCTGAGCCTGGCTCCGGGTGTCCTCAGCGTCCCAGGCAGATAGTCTTGGAGTTTGGGAGGCTCACGAAAGAGAGAGCGTCAGCGTTTTTGGGGCTGTGAATGGGGTTGCCTGGCTACTTGAAGAGCAGCAAGCGCTTTTGGTCCTGGCCTCTTTGGGGTGGGAGGAATCTCGAGACATTCTCAATTACTGAGCCTGGCTCTGGCTGTACTCAGCGTCCCAGGCAGATAGTACTGGAGTTTGGGAGGCTCACGGAAGAGAGAGCGTCAGGGTTTGTGGGGCTGTGAATGGGGTTGCCTGGCTACTTGAAGAGCAGCAAGAGCTTTTGGTCCTGGCCCCTTTGGGGTGGGAGGAATCTCGAGACATTCTCAATTACAGAGCCTGGCTCTGGCTGTACTCAGCGTCCCAGGCAGATAGTCTTGGAGTTTGGGAGGCTCACGAAAGAGACAGTGTCAGCGTTTGTGGGGCTGTGAATGAGGTTGCCTTGCTACTTGAAGAGCAGCAAGAGCTTTTGGACCTGGCCCCTTTGGGGTGGGAGGAATGTCGGGACGGTCACAATTTCTGAGCCTGGCTCTGGCTGTACTCACCGTCCCAGGCAGATAGTATTCGAGTTTGGGAGGCTCACGAAAGAGACAGCGTCAGCGTTTGTGGGGCTGTGAATGGGGTTGCCTGGCTACTTGAAGAGCAGCACGAGCTTTTGGTCCTGGCCTCTTTGGGGTGGGAGGAATCTCGAGACATTCGCAATTGCTGAGCCTGGCTCTGGCTGTACTCACCGTCCCAGGCAGATAGTATTGGACTTTGGGAGTCTCACGAAAGAGACAGCGTCAGCGTTTGTGGGGCTGTGAATGGGGTTGCCTGGCTACTTGAAGAGCAGCAAGAGCTTTTGGACCTGGCCTCTTCGGGGTGGGAGGAATCCCGGGACGTTCGCAATTGCTGAGCCTGGTTCTGGCTGTACGCATCGTCCGAGGCAGATAGTCTTGGAGTTTGGGAGGCTCACGAAAGATACAGCATCAGCGTTTGTGGGGCTGTGAATGGGGTTGCCTGGCTACTTGAAGAGCAGCAAGAGCTTTTGGTCCTGGCCCCTTTGGGGTGGGAGGAATCCCGGGACGGTCGCAATTGCTGAGCCTGGCTCTGGCTGTACGCAGCATACCAGGCAGATAGTCTTAAAGTTTGGGAGGCTAACGAAAGAGACAGCGTCAGCGTTTGTGGGGCTGTGAATGGGGTTGCCTGGCTACTTGAAGAGCAGCAAGAGCTTTTGGTCCTGGCCCCTTTGGGGTGGGAGGAATCTCTGGACGTTCGCAGTTGCTGAGACGGGGTCTGGCTGTACGCAGTGTCCTAGGCAGATAGTCTTGGAGTTTGGGAGGCTCACGAAAGAGACAGCGTCAGCGTTTGTGGGGCTGTGAATGGGGTTGCCTGGCTACTTGAAGAGCAGCAAGAGCTTTTGGTCCTGGCCCCTTTGGGGTGGGAGGAATGTCGGAACGGTCGCAATTGCTGAGCCTGGTTCTGGCTGTACGCAGCGTCCCAGGCAGATAGTCTTGGAGTTTGGGAGGCTCACGAAAGATACAGCATCAGCGTTTGTGGGGCTGTGAATGGGGTTGCCTGGCTACTTGAAGAGCAGCAAGAGCTTTTGGACCTGGCCTCTATGGGGTGGGAGGAATGTCGGGACGGTCACAATTACTGAGCCTGGTTCTGGCTGTACGCAGCGTCCCAGGCAGATAGTCTTGGAGTTTGGGAGGCTCAGGAAAGTGACAGCGTCAACGTTTGTGGGGCTGTGAATGGGGTTGCCTGGCTACTTGAAGAGCAGCAAGCGCTTTTGGTCCTGGCCCCTTTGGGGTGGAAGGAAGGCATGGTTATTCGCAATTGCTTAGCTTGCTTCTGGCTGTACTCAGCGTCCCAGGCAGATAGTCTTGGAGTTTGGGAGGCTCACGAAAGAGACAGCGTCAGCGTTTGTGGGGCTGTGAATGGGGTTGCCTGGCTACTTGAAGAGCAGCAAGAGCTTTTGGTCCTGGCCCCTTTGGGGTGGGAGGAATCTCGAAACATTCTCAATTACTGAGCCTGGCTCTGGCTGTACTCAGCGTCCCAGGCAGATAGTCTTGGAGTTTGGGAGGCTCACGAAAGAGAGAGCGTCAGCGTTTGTGGGGCTGTGAATGGAGTTGCCTGGCTACTTGAAGAGCAGCAAGCGCTTTTGGTCCTGGCCCCTTTGGGGTGGGAGGAATGTCGGAACGGTTCACAATTTCTGAGCCTGGCTCTGGCTGTACTCAGCGTCCCAGGCAGATAGTCTTGGAGTTTGGGAGGCTCACGAAAGAGACAGCGTCAGCGTTTGTGGGGCTGTGAATGGGGTTGCCTGGCTACCTGAAGAGAAGCAAGAGCTTTTGGTCCTGGCCCCTTTGGGGTGGGAGGAATGTCGGAACGGTTCACAATTTCTGAGCCTGGCTCTGGCTGTACGCAGCGTCCCAGGCAGATAGTCTTGGAGTTTGGGAGGCTCACGAAAGAGAGAGCGTCAGCGTTTGTGGGGCTGTGAATGGGGTTGCCTGGCTACCTGAAGAGAAGCAAGCGCTTTTGGTCCTGGCACCTTTTTGTGGGAGGAATCTCTGGACGTTCGCAGTTGCTGAGCCGCGGTCTGGCTGTCCTCAGCGTCCCAGGCAGATAGTATTCGAGTTTGGGAGTCTCACGAAAGAGACAGCGTCAGCGTTTGTGGGGCTGTGAATGGTGTTGCCTGGCTACTTGAAGAGCAGCAAGAGCTTTTAGTCCTGGCCTCTTTGGGGTGGGAGGAATCCCGGGACGTTCGCAATCGCTGAGCCTGGCTCCGGCTGTATTCTGCGTCCCAGGCAGATAGTCTTGGAGTTTGGGAGGCCACAGAAAGAGACAGCGTCAGCGTTTGTGGGGCTGTGAATGGTGTTGCCTGGCTACTTGAAGAGCAGCAAGAGCTTTTGGTCCTGGCCTCTTTGGGGTGGGAGGAATGTCGTTAATCACAATTGCTCAGCTGGGATCTGGCTGTACGCAGCGTCCCAGGCAGATAGTCTTGGAGTTTGGGAGGCTCACGAAAGAGACAGCGTCAGCGTTTGTGGGGCTGTGAATGGTGTTGCCTGGCTACTTGAAGAGCAGCAAGAGCTTTTGGACCTGGCCTCTTTGGGGTGGGAGGAATGTCGGGACGGTCACAATTTCTGAGCCTGGTTCTGGCTGTACGCAGCGTCCCAGGCAGATAGTCTTGGAGTTTGGGAGGCTCACGAAAGAGAGAGCGTCAGCGTTTGTGGGTCTGTGAATGGAGTTGCCTGGCTACTTGAAGAGCAGCAAGAGCTTTTGGTCCTGGTCCCTCTGGGGTGGAAGGAAGGCATGGTTATTCGCAATTGCTTAGCTTGGTTCTGGCTGTACTCAGCGTCCCAGGCAGATAGTCTTGGAGTTTGGGAGGCTCACGAAAGAGAGAGCGTCAGCGTTTGTGGGGCTGTGAATGGGGTTGCCTGGCTACTTGAAGAGCAGCAAGAGCTTTTGGTCCTGGCCCCTTTGGGGTGGGAGGAATCTCGAGACATTCTCAATTACTGAGCCTGGCTCTGGCTGTACTCAGCGTCCCAGGCAGATAGTATTGGACTTTGGGAGTCTCACGAAAGAGACAGTGTCAGCGTTTGTGGGGCTGTGAATGGAGTTGCCTGGCTACTTGAAGAGCAGCAAGCACTTTTGGTCCTGGCCCCTTTGGGGTGGGAGGAATGTCGGAACGGTTCACAATTGCTGAGCCTGGCTCTGGCTGTACTCAGCGTCCCAGGCAGATAGTCTTGGAGTTTGGGAGGCTCACGAAAGAGACAGAATCAGCGTTTGTGGGGCTGTGAATGGGGTTGCCTGGCTACCTGAAGAGAAGCAAGAGCTTTTGGTACTGGCCCCTTTGGGGTGGGAGGAAGGCACGGTTATTCGCAATTGCTGAGCCTGGCTCCGGCTGTATTCAGTGTCCCAGGCAGATAGTCTTGGAGTTTGGGAGGCTCACGAAAGAGACAGCGTCAGCGTTTGTGGGGCTGTGAATGGGGTTGCCTGGCTACTTGAAGAGCAGCAAGCGCTTTTGGTCCTGGCACCTTTGGTGTGGGAGGAATCTCTGGACGTTCGCAGTTGCTGAGCCGCGGTCTGGCTGTACTCAGCGTCCCAGGCAGATAGTACTGGAGTTTGGGAGGCTCACGAAAGAGAGAGCGTCAGCGTTTTTGGGGCTGTGAATGGGGTTGCCTGGCTACTTGAAGAGCAGCACGAGCTTTTGGTCCTGGCCTCTTTGGGGTGGGAGGAATCTCGAGACATTCGCAATTGCTGAGCCTGGCTCTGGCTGTACTCACCGTCCCAGGCAGATAGTATTGGACTTAGGGAGTCTCACGAAAGAGACAGCGTCAGCGTTTGTGGGGCTGTGAATGGGGTTGCCTGGCTACTTGAAGAGCAGCAAGAGCTTTTGGTCCTGGCCTCTTTGGGGTGGGAGGAATGTCGGGACGGTCACAATTTCTGAGCCTGGTTACGGCTGTATTCAGAGTCCCAGGCAGGTAGTATTGGACTTTGGAAGGCTCACGAAAGAGAGAGCGTCAGCGTTTGTGGGGCTGTGAATGGAGTTGCCTGGCTACTTGAAGAGCAGCAAGAGCTTTTGGTCCTGGTCCCTCTTGGGTGGAAGGAAGGCACGGTTATTCGCAATTCCTTAGCTTGGTTCTGGCTGTACTCAGCGTCCCAGGCAGATAGTCTTGGAGTTTGGGAGGCTCACGAAAGAGACAGCGTCAGCGTTTGTGGGGCTGTGAATGGGGTTGCCTGGCTACTTGAAGAGCAGCAAGAGCTTTTGGTCCTGGCCCCTTTGGGGTGGGACGAATCCCAGGACGGTCGCAATTGCTGATCCTGGTTACGGCTGTACTCAGCGTCCCAGGCAGATAGTCTTGGAGTTTGGGAGGCTCACAAAAGAGACAGCGGCAGCATTTCTGGGGCTGTGAATGGGGTTGCCTGGCTACTTGAAGAGCAGCAAGAGCTTTTGGTCCTGGCCCCTTTGGGGTGGGAGGAATCCCGGGACATTCGCAGTTGCTGAGCCGGGGTCTGGCTGTACTCAGCGTCCCAGGCAGATAGTACTGGAGTTTGGGAGGCTCACGGAAGAGACAGCGTCAGGGTTTGTGGGGCTGTGAATGGGGTTGCCTGGCTACTTGAAGAGCAGCAAGAGGTTTTGGTCCTGGCCCCTTTGGGGTGGGAGGAATCTCGAGACATTCTCAATTACTGAGCCTGGTTCTGGCTGTACGCAGCGTCCCAGGCAGATAGTCTTGGAGTTTGGGAGGCTCACGAAAGATACAGCATCAGCGTTTGTGGGGCTGTGAATGGGGTTGCCTGGCTACTTGAAGAGCAGCAAGAGCTTTTGGTCCTGGCCCCTTTGGGGTGGGAGGAATCCCGGGACGGTCGCAATTGCTGAGCCTGGCTCTGGCTGTACGCAGCATACCAGGCAGATAGTCTTGGAGTTTGGGAGGCTCACGAAAGAGACAGCGTCAGCGTTTGTGGGGCTGTGAATGGGGTTGCCTGGCTACTTGAAGAGCAGCAAGAGCTTTTGGTCCTGGCCCCTTTGGGGTGGGAGGAATCTTTGGACGTTCGCAGTTGCTGAGACGGGGTCTGGCTGTACGCAGTGTCCTAGGCAGATAGTCTTGGAATTTGGGAGGCTCACGAAAGAGACAGCATCAGCGTTTGTGGGGCTGTGAATGGGGTTGCCTGGCTACTTGAAGAGCAGCAAGAACTTTTGGTCCTGGCCCCTTTGGGGTGGGAGGAATCCCGGGACGGTCGCAATTGCTGAGCCTGGCTCTGGCTGTACGCAGCATACCAGGCAGATAGTCTTGGAGTTTGGGAGGCTCACGAAAGAGACAGTGTCAGCGTTTGTGGGGCTGTTAATGGGGTTGCCTGGCTACTTGAAGAGCAGCAAGAGCTTTTGGTCCTGGCCTCTTTGGGGTGGGAGGAATGTCGGTAATCACAATTGCTCAGCTGGGATCTGGCTGTATGCAGCGTCCCAGGCAGATAGTCTTGGAGTTTGGGAGGCTCACGAAAGAGACAGCGTCAGCGTTTGTGGGGCTGTGAATGGGGTTGCCTGGCTACTTGAAGAGCAGCAAGAGCTTTTGGACCTGGCCCCTTTGGGGTGGGAGGAATCCCGGGACGGTCACAATTTCTGAGCCTGGTTACGGCTGTATTCAGAGTCCCAGGCAGATAGTATTGGACTTTGGGAGGCTCACGAAAGAGAGAGCGTCAGCGTTTGTGGGGCTGTGAATGGGGTTGCCTGGCTACTTGAAGAGCAGCAAGAGCTTTTGGTCCTGGTCCCTCTGGGGTGGAAGGAAGGCACGGCTATTCGCAATTCCTTAGCTTGGTACTGGCTGTACTCAGCGTCCCAGGCAGATAGTCTTGGAGTTTGGGAGTCTCACGAAAGAGACAGCGTCAGCGTTTGTGGGGCTGTGAATGGGGTTGCCTGGCTACTTGAAGAGCAGCAAGAGCTTTTGGTCCTGGCCCCTTTGGAGTGGGAGGAATCTCGGGATGTTCGCAATTGCTGAGCCTGGCTCCGGGTGTCCTCAGCGTCCCAGGCAGATAGTCTTGGAGTTTGGGAGGCTCACGAAAGAGAGAGCGTCAGCGTTTTTGGGGCTGTGAATGGGGTTGCCTGGCTACTTGAAGAGCAGCAAGCGCTTTTGGTCCTGGCCTCTTTGGGGTGGGAGGAATCTCGAGACATTCTCAATTACTGAGCCTGGCTCTGGCTGTACTCAGCGTCCCAGGCAGATAGTACTGGAGTTTGGGAGGCTCACGGAAGAGACAGCGTCAGGGTTTGTGGGGCTGTGAATGGGGTTGCCTGGCTACTTGAAGAGCAGCAAGAGCTTTTGGTCCTGGCCCCTTTGGGGTGGGAGGAATCTCGAGACATTCTCAATTACAGAGCCTGGCTCTGGCTGTACTCAGCGTCCCAGGCAGATAGTCTTGGAGTTTGGGAGGCTCACGAAAGAGACAGTGTCAGCGTTTGTGGGGCTGTGAATGAGGTTGCCTTGCTACTTGAAGAGCAGCAAGAGCTTTTGGACCTGGCCCCTTTGGGGTGGGAGGAATGTCGGGACGGTCACAATTTCTGAGCCTGGCTCTGGCTGTACTCACCGTCCCAGGCAGATAGTATTGGAGTTTGGGAGGCTCACGAAAGAGACAGCGTCAGCGTTTGTGGGGCTGTGAATGGGTTTGCCTGGCTACTTGAAGAGCAGCACGAGCTTTTGGTCCTGGCCTCTTTGGGGTGGGAGGAATCTCGAGACATTCGCAATTGCTGAGCCTGGCTCTGGCTGTACTCACCGTCCCAGGCAGATAGTATTGGACTTTGGGAGTCTCACGAAAGAGACAGCGTCAGCGTTTGTGGGGCTGTGAATGGGGTTGCCTGGCTACTTGAAGAGCAGCAAGAGCTTTTGGACCTGGCCTCTTCGGGGTGGGAGGAATCCCGGGACGTTCGCAATTGCTGAGCCTGGTTCTGGCTGTACGCATCGTCCGAGGCAGATAGTCTTGGAGTTTGGGAGGCTCACGAAAGATACAGCATCAGCGTTTGTGGGGCTGTGAATGGGGTTGCCTGGCTACTTGAAGAGCAGCAAGAGCTTTTGGTCCTGGCCCCTTTGGGGTGGGAGGAATCCCGGGACGGTCGCAATTGCTGAGCCTGGCTCTGGCTGTACGCAGCATACCAGGCAGATAGTCTTAAAGTTTGGGAGGCTAACGAAAGAGACAGCGTCAGCGTTTGTGGGGCTGTGAATGGGGTTGCCTGGCTACTTGAAGAGCAGCAAGAGCTTTTGGTCCTGGCCCCTTTGGGGTGGGAGGAATCTCTGGACGTTCGCAGTTGCTGAGACGGGGTCTGGCTGTACGCAGTGTCCTAGGCAGATAGTCTTGGAGTTTGGGAGGCTCACGAAAGAGAGAGCGTCAGCGTTTGTGGGGCTGTGAATGGGGTTGCCTGGCTACTTGAAGAGCAGCAAGAGCTTTTGGTCCTGGCCCCTTTGGGGTGGGAGGAATGTCGGAACGGTCGCAATTGCTGAGCCTGGTTCTGGCTGTACGCAGCGTCCCAGGCAGATAGTCTTGGAGTTTGGGAGGCTCACGAAAGATACAGCATCAGCGTTTGTGGGGCTGTGAATGGGGTTGCCTGGCTACTTGAAGAGCAGCAAGAGCTTTTGGTCCTGGCCCCTTTGGGGTGGGAGGAATCCCGGGACGGTCGCAATTGCTGAGCCTGGCTCTGGCTGTACGCAGCATACCAGGCAGATAGTCTTGGAGTTTGGGAGGCTCACGAAAGAGACAGCGTCAGCGTTTGTGGGGCTGTGAATGGGGTTGCCTGGCTACTTGAAGAGCAGCAAGAGCTTTTGGTCCTGGCCCCTTTGGGGTGGGAGGAATCTCTGGACGTTCGCAGTTGCTGAGACGGGGTCTGGCTGTACGCAGCGTCCCAGGCAGATAGTCTTGGAGTTTGGGAGGCTCACAAAAGAGACAGCGTCAGCGTTTGTGGGGCTGTGAATGGGGTTGCCTGGCTACTTGAAGAGCAGCAAGAGCTTTTGGTCCTGGCCTCTTTGGGGTGGGAGGAATGTCGGTAATCACAATTGCTCAGCTGGGATTTGGCTGTATGCAGCGTCCCAGGCAGATAGTCTTGGAGTTTGGGAGGCTCACGAAAGAGACAGCGTCAGCGTTTGTGGGGCTGTGAATGGGGTTGCCTGGCTACTTGAAGAGCAGCAAGAGCTTTTGGACCTGGCCCCTTTGGGGTGCGAGGAAGGCACAGTTATTCGCAGTTGCTGAGCCTGGCTCCAGGTGTCCTCAGCGTCCCAGGCAGATAGTCTTGGAGTTTGGGAGGCTCATGAAAGAGAGAGCGTCAGCGTTTGTGGGGCTGTGAATGGGGTTGCCTGGCTACTTGAAGAGCAGCAAGAGCTTTTGGTCCTGGCCCCTTTGGGGTGGGAGGAAGGCACGGTTATTCGCAATTGCTGAGTCCTGCTCCGGATATCCTCATCGTCCCAGGCAGATAGTATTCGAGTTTGGGAGGCCACAAAAAGAGACAGCGTCAGCGTTTGTGGGGCTGTGAATGGGGTTGCCTGGCTACTTGAAGAGCAGCAAGAGCTTTTGGTCCTGGCCCCTTTGGGGTGGGAGGAAGGCACGGTTATTCGCAATTGCTGAGCCTGGCTCCGGGTGTCCTCAGCGTCCCAGGCAGATAGTCTTGGAGTTTGGGAGGCCACAGAAAGAGACAGCGTCAGCGTTTGTGGGGCTGTGAATGGGGTTGCCTGGCTACTTGAGGAGCAGCAAGAGCTTTTGGTCCTGGCCTCTTTGGAGTGGGAGGAATCTCGGGATGTTCGCAATTGCTGATCCTGGTTACGGCTGTACTCAGCGTCCCAGGCAGATAGTCTTGGAGTTTGGGAGGCTCACGAAAGAGACAGCGTCAGCATTTGTGGGGCTGTGAATGGGGTTGCCTGGCTACTTGAAGAGCAGCAAGAGCTTTTGGTCCTGGCCCCTTTGGGGTGGGAGGAATCCCGGGACGGTCGCAATTGCTGAGCCTGGCTCTGGCTGTACGCAGCATACCAGGCAGATAGTCTTGGGTTTGGGAGGCTCACGAAAGAGACAGCGTCAGCGTTTGTGGGGCTGTGAATGGGGTTGCCTGGCTACTTGAAGAGCAGCAAGAGCTTTTGGTCCTGGCCCCTTTGGGGTGGGAGGAATCTCTGGACGTTCGCAGTTGCTGAGACGGGGTCTGGCTGTACGCAGCGTCGCAGGCAGATAGTATTGGAGTTTGGGAGGCTCACAAAAGAGAGAGCGTCAGCGTTTGTGGGGCTGTGAATGGGGTTGCCTGGCTACTTGAAGAGCAGCAAGAGCTTTTGGTCCTGGCCCCTTTGGGGTGGGAGGAATGTCGGTAATCACAATTGCTCAGCTGGGATCTGGCTGTATGCAGCGTCCCAGGCAGATAGTCTTGGAGTTTGGGAGGCTCACGAAAGAGAGAGCGTCAGCGTTTGTGGGGCTGTGAATGGAGTTGCCTGGCTACTTGAAGAGCAGCACGAGCTTTTGGTCCTGGCCCCTTTGGGGTGGGAGGAATCTCGAGACATTCTCAATTACTGAGCCTGGCTCTGGCTGTACTCAGCGTCCCAGGCAGATAGTCTTGGAGTTTGGGAGGCTCACGAAAGAGACAGTGTCAGCGTTTGTGGGGCTGTGAATGGGGTTGCCTTGCTACTTGAAGAGCAGCAAGAGCTTTTGGACCTGGCCCCTTTGGGGTGGGAGGAATGTCGGGACGGTCACATTTCTGAGCCTGGCTCTGGCTGTACTCACCGTCCCAGGCAGATAATATTTGACTTTGGGAGTCTCACGAAAGAGACAGCGTCAGCGTTTGTGGGGCTGTGAATGGGGTTTCCTGGCTACTTGAAGAGCAGCAAGAGCTTTTGGTCCTGGCCTCTTTGGGGTGGGAGGAATCTCGAGACATTCGCAATTGCTGAGCCTGGCTCTGGCTGTACTCACCGTCCCAGGCAGATAGTATTGGACTTTGGGAGTCTCACGAAAGAGACAGCGTCAGCGTTTGTGGGGCTGTGAATGGGGTTGCCTGGCTACTTGAAGAGCAGCAAGAGCTTTTGGTCCTGGCCCCTTTGGGGTGGGAGGAATCTCTGGACGTTTGCAGTTGCTGAGACGGGGTCTGGCTGTACGCAGTGTCCTAGGCAGATAGTCTTGGAGTTTGGGAGGCTCACGAAAGATACAGCATCAGCGTTTGTGGGGCTGTGAATGGGGTTGCCTGGCTACTTGAAGAGCAGCAAGAACTTTTGGTCCTGGCCCCTTTGGGGTGGGAGGAATGTCGGAACGGTCGCAATTGCTGAGCCTGGTTCTGGCTGTACGCAGCGTCCCAGGCAGATAGTCTTGGAGTTTGGGAGGCTCACGAAAGATACAGCATCAGCGTTTGTGGGGCTGTGAATGGGGTTGCCTGGCTACTTGAAGAGCAGCAAGAGCTTTTGGTCCTGGCCCCTTTGGGGTGGGAGGAATCCCGGGACGGTCGCGATTGCTGAGCCTGGCTCTGGCTGTACGCAGCATACCAGGCAGATAGTCTTGGGTTTGGGAGGCTCACGAAAGAGAGAGCGTCAGCGTTTGTGGGGCTGTGAATGGGGTTGCCTGGCTACTTGAAGAGCAGCAAGAGCTTTTGGTCCTGGCCCCTTTGGGGTGGGAGGAATCTCTGGACGTTCGCAGTTGCTGAGACGGGGTCTGGCTGTACGCAGCGTCCCAGGCAGATAGTATTGGAGTTTGGGAGGCTCACAAAAGAGAGAGCGTCAGCGTTTGTGGGGCTGTGAATGGGGTTGCCTGGCTACTTGAAGAGCAGCAAGAGCTTTTGGTCCTGGCCCCTTTGGGGTGGGAGGAATGTCGGTAATCACAATTGCTCAGCTGGGATCTGGCTGTATGCAACATCCCAGGCAGATAGTCTTGGAGTTTGGGAGGCTCACGAAAGAGAGAGCGTCAGCGTTTGTGGGGCTGTGAATGGGGTTGCCTGGCTACTTGAAGAGCAGCAAGAGCTTTTGGTCCTGGCCCCTTTGGGGTGGGAGGAAGGCACAGTTATTCGCAGTTGCTGAGCCTGGCTCCAGGTGTCCTCAGCGTCCCAGGCAGATAGTCTTGGAGTTTGGGAGGCTCATGAAAGAGAGAGCGTCAGCGTTTGTGGGGCTGTGAATGGGGTTGCCTGGCTACTTGAAGAGCAGCAAGAGCTTTTGGTCCTGGCCCCTTTGGGGTGGGAGGAAGGCACGGTTATTTGCAATTGCTGAGCCGGGGTCTGGCTGTACTCAGCGTCCCAGGCAGATAGTATTCGAGTTTGGGAGGCCACAAAAAGAGACAGCGTCAGCGTTTGTGGGGCTGTGAATGGGGTTGCCTGGCTACTTGAAGAGCAGCAAGAGCTTTTGGTCCTGGCCCCTTTGGGGTGGGAGGAAGGCACGGTTATTCGCAATTGCTGAGCCTGGCTCCGGGTGTCCTCAGCGTCCCAGGCAGATAGTCTTGGAGTTTGGGAGGCTCACGAAAGAGACAGTGTCAGCGTTTGTGGGGCTGTGAATGGGGTTGCCTTGCTACTTGAAGAGCAGCAAGAGCTTTTGGACCTGGCTCCTTTGGGGTGGGAGGAATGTCGGGACGGTCACAATTTCTGAGCCTGGCTCTGGCTGTACTCACCGTCCCAGGCAGATAGTATTCGAGTTTGGGAGGCTCACGAAAGAGACAGCGTCAGCGTTTGTGGGGCTGTGAATGGGGTTGCCTGGCTACTTGAAGAGCAGCACGAGCTTTTGGTCCTGGCCTCTTTGGGGTGGGAGGAATCTCGAGACATTCGCAATTGCTGAGCCTGGCTCTGGCTGTACTCACCGTCCCAGGCAGATAGTATTGGACTTTGGGAGTCTCACGAAAGAGACAGCGTCAGCGTTTGTGGGGCTGTGAATGGGGTTGCCTGGCTACTTGAAGAGCAGCAAGAGCTTTTGGACCTGGCCTCTTCGGGGTGGGAGGAATCCCGGGACGTTCGCAATTGCTGAGCCTGGTTCTGGCTGTACGCATCGTCCGAGGCAGATAGTCTTGGAGTTTGGGAGGCTCACGAAAGATACAGCATCAGCGTTTGTGGGGCTGTGAATGGGGTTGCCTGGCTACTTGAAGAGCAGCAAGAGCTTTTGGTCCTGGCCCCTTTGGGGTGGGAGGAATCCCGGGACGGTCGCAATTGCTGAGCCTGGCTCTGGCTGTACGCAGCATACCAGGCAGATAGTCTTAAAGTTTGGGAGGCTAACGAAAGAGACAGCGTCAGCGTTTGTGGGGCTGTGAATGGGGTTGCCTGGCTACTTGAAGAGCAGCAAGAGCTTTTGGTCCTGGCCCCTTTGGGGTGGGAGGAATTTCTGGACGTTCGCAGTTGCTGAGACGGGGTCTGGCTGTACGCAGCGTCCCAGGCAGATAGTCTTGGAGTTTGGGAGGCTCATGAAAGAGACAGCGTCAGCGTTTGTGGGGCTGTGAATGGGGTTGCCTGGCTACTTGAAGAGCAGCAAGAGCTTTTGGTCCTGGCCTCTTTGGGGTGGGAGGAATGTCGGTAATCACAATTGCTCAGCTGGGATCTGGCTGTATGCAGCGTCCCAGGCAGATAGTCTTGGAGTTTGGGAGGCTCACGAAAGAGACAGCGTCAGCGTTTGTGGGGCTGTGAATGGGGTTGCCTGGCTACTTGAAGAGCAGCAAGAGCTTTTGGACCTGGCCCCTTTGGGGTGGGAGGAAGGCACAGTTATTCGCAGTTGCTGAGCCTGGCTCCAGGTGTCCTCAGCGTCCCAGGCAGATAGTCTTGGAGTTTGGGAGGCTCATGAAAGAGAGAGCGTCAGCGTTTGTGGGGCTGTGAATGGGGTTGCCTGGCTACTTGAAGAGCAGCAAGAGCTTTTGGTCCTGGCCCCTTTGGGGTGGGAGGAAGGCACGGTTATTCGCAATTGCTGAGTCCTGCTCCGGATATCCTCATCGTCCCAGGCAGATAGTATTCGAGTTTGGGAGGCCACAAAAAGAGACAGCGTCAGCGTTTGTGGGGCTGTGAATGGGGTTGCCTGGCTACTTGAAGAGCAGCAAGAGCTTTTGGTCCTGGCCCCTTTGGGGTGGGAGGAAGGCACGGTTATTCGCAATTGCTGAGCCTGGCTCCGGGTGTCCTCAGCGTCCCAGGCAGATAGTCTTGGAGTTTGGGAGGCCACAGAAAGAGACAGCGTCAGCGTTTGTGGGGCTGTGAATGGGGTTGCCTGGCTACTTGAGGAGCAGCAAGAGCTTTTGGTCCTGGCCTCTTTGGAGTGGGAGGAATCTCGGGATGTTCGCAATTGCTGATCCTGGTTACGGCTGTACTCAGCGTCCCAGGCAGATAGTCTTGGAGTTTGGGAGGCTCACGAAAGAGACAGCGTCAGCATTTGTGGGGCTGTGAATGGGGTTGCCTGGCTACTTGAAGAGCAGCAAGAGCTTTTGGTCCTGGCCCCTTTGGGGTGGGAGGAATCCCGGGACGGTCGCAATTGCTGAGCCTGGCTCTGGCTGTACGCAGCATACCAGGCAGATAGTCTTGGGTTTGGGAGGCTCACGAAAGAGACAGCGTCAGCGTTTGTGGGGCTGTGAATGGGGTTGCCTGGCTACTTGAAGAGCAGCAAGAGCTTTTGGTCCTGGCCCCTTTGGGGTGGGAGGAATCTCTGGACGTTCGCAGTTGCTGAGACGGGGTCTGGCTGTACGCAGCGTCGCAGGCAGATAGTATTGGAGTTTGGGAGGCTCACAAAAGAGAGAGCGTCAGCGTTTGTGGGGCTGTGAATGGGGTTGCCTGGCTACTTGAAGAGCAGCAAGAGCTTTTGGTCCTGGCCCCTTTGGGGTGGGAGGAATGTCGGTAATCACAATTGCTCAGCTGGGATCTGGCTGTACTCAGCGTCCCAGGCAGATAGTCTTGGAGTTTGGGAGGCTCACGAAAGAGACAGCGTCAGCGTTTTTGGGGCTGTGAATGGGGTTGCCTGGCTACTTGAAGAGCAGCACGAGCTTTTGGTCCTGGCCCCTTTGGGGTGGGAGGAATCTCGAGACATTCTCAATTACTGAGCCTGGCTCTGGCTGTACTCAGCGTCCCAGGCAGATAGTCTTGGAGTTTGGGAGGCTCACGAAAGAGACAGTGTCAGCGTTTGTGGGGCTGTGAATGGGGTTGCCTTGCTACTTGAAGAGCAGCAAGAGCTTTTGGACCTGGCCCCTTTGGGGTGGGAGGAATGTCGGGACGGTCACATTTCTGAGCCTGGCTCTGGCTGTACTCACCGTCCCAGGCAGATAGTATTTGACTTTGGGAGTCTCACGAAAGAGACAGCGTCAGCGTTTGTGGGGCTGTGAATGGGGTTTCCTGGCTACTTGAAGAGCAGCAAGAGCTTTTGGTCCTGGCCTCTTTGGGGTGGGAGGAATCTCGAGACATTCGCAATTGCTGAGCCTGGCTCTGGCTGTACTCACCGTCCCAGGCAGATAGTATTGGACTTTGGGAGTCTCACGAAAGAGACAGCGTCAGCGTTTGTGGGGCTGTGAATGGGGTTGCCTGGCTACTTGAAGAGCAGCAAGAGCTTTTGGTCCTGGCCCCTTTGGGGTGGGAGGAATCTCTGGACGTTCGCAGTTGCTGAGACGGGGTCTGGCTGTACGCAGTGTCCTAGGCAGATAGTCTTGGAGTTTGGGAGGCTCACGAAAGATACAGCATCAGCGTTTGTGGGGCTGTGAATGGGGTTGCCTGGCTACTTGAAGAGCAGCAAGAACTTTTGGTCCTGGCCCCTTTGGGGTGGGAGGAATGTCGGAACGGTCGCAATTGCTGAGCCTGGTTCTGGCTGTACGCAGCGTCCCAGGCAGATAGTCTTGGAGTTTGGGAGGCTCACGAAAGATACAGCATCAGCGTTTGTGGGGCTGTGAATGGGGTTGCCTGGCTACTTGAAGAGCAGCAAGAGCTTTTGGTCCTGGCCCCTTTGGGGTGGGAGGAATCCCGGGACGGTCGCAATTGCTGAGCCTGGCTCTGGCTGTACGCAGCATACCAGGCAGATAGTCTTGGGTTTGGGAGGCTCACGAAAGAGAGAGCGTCAGCGTTTGTGGGGCTGTGAATGGGGTTGCCTGGCTACTTGAAGAGCAGCAAGAGCTTTTGGTCCTGGCCCCTTTGGGGTGGGAGGAATCTCTGGACGTTCGCAGTTGCTGAGACGGGGTCTGGCTGTACGCAGCGTCCCAGGCAGATAGTATTGGAGTTTGGGAGGCTCACAAAAGAGAGAGCGTCAGCGTTTGTGGGGCTGTGAATGGGGTTGCCTGGCTACTTGAAGAGCAGCAAGAGCTTTTGGTCCTGGCCCCTTTGGGGTGGGAGGAATGTCGGTAATCACAATTGCTCAGCTGGGATCTGGCTGTATGCAGCGTCCCAGGCAGATAGTCTTGGAGTTTGGGAGGCTCACGAAAGAGACAGCGTCAGCGTTTGTGGGGCTGTGAATGGGGTTGCCTGGCTACTTGAAGAGCAGCAAGAGCTTTTGGTCCTGGCCCCTTTGGGGTGGGAGGAAGGCACAGTTATTCGCAGTTGCTGAGCCTGGCTCCAGGTGTCCTCAGCGTCCCAGGCAGATAGTCTTGGAGTTTGGGAGGCTCATGAAAGAGAGAGCGTCAGCGTTTGTGGGGCTGTGAATGGGGTTGCCTGGCTACTTGAAGAGCAGCAAGAGCTTTTGGTCCTGGCCCCTTTGGGGTGGGAGGAAGGCACGGTTATTCGCAATTGCTGAGTCCTGCTCCGGATATCCTCATCGTCCCAGGCAGATAGTATTCGAGTTTGGGAGGCCACAAAAAGAGACAGCGTCAGCGTTTGTGGGGCTGTGAATGGGGTTGCCTGGCTACTTGAAGAGCAGCAAGAGCTTGTGGTCCTGGCCCCTTTGGGGTGGGAGGAAGGCACGGTTATTCGCAATTGCTGAGCCTGGCTCCGGGTGTCCTCAGCGTCCCAGGCAGATAGTCTTGGAGTTTGGGAGGCCACAGAAAGAGACAGCGTCAGCGTTTGTGGGGCTGTGAATGGGGTTGCCTGGCTACTTGTGGAGCAGCAAGAGCTTTTGGTCCTGGCCCCTTTGGAGTGGGAGGAATCTCGGGATGTTCGCAATTGCTGATCCTGGTTACGGCTGTACTCAGCGTCCCAGGCAGATAGTCTTGGAGTTTGGGAGGCTCACAAAAGAGACAGCGTCAGCATTTGTGGGGCTGTGAATGGGGTTGCCTGGCTACTTGAAGAGCAGCAAGAGCTTTTGGTCCTGGCCCCTTTGGGGTGGGAGGAATCCCGGGACATTCGCAGTTGCTGAGCCGGGGTCTGGCTGTACTCACCGTCCCAGGCAGATAGTCTTGGAGTTTGGGAGGCTCACGAAAAAGACAGCATCAGCGTTTGTGGGGCTGTGAATGGGGTTGCCTGGCTACTTGAAGAGCAGCAAGAGCTTTTGGTCCTGGCCCCTTTGGGGTGGGAGGAATCTCTGGACGTTCGCAGTTGCTGAGCCGGGGTCTGGCTGTACGCAGCGTCCCAGGCAGATAGTCTTGGAGTTTGGGAGGCTCACGAAAGAGACAGCATCAGCGTTTGTGGGGCTGTGAATGGGGTTGCCTGGCTACTTGAAGAGCAGCAAGAGCTTTTGGTCCTGGCCCCTTTGGGGTGGGAGGAATCCCGGGACGGTCGCAATTGCTGAGCCTGGCTCTGGCTGTACGCAGCATACCAGGCAGATAGTCTTGGAGTTTGGGAGGCTCACGAAAGAGACAGCGTCAGCGTTTGTGGGGCTGTTAATGGGCTTGCCTGGCTACTTGAAGAGCAGCAAGAGCTTGTGGTCCTGGCCTCTTTGGGGTGGGAGGAATCCCGGGACGTTCGCAATCGCTGAGCGTGGCTCCGGCTGTATTCAGCGTCACAGGCAGATAGTCTTGGAGTTTGGGAGGCCACAGAAAGAGACAGCGTCAGCGTTTGTGGGGCTGTGAATGGGGTTGCCTGGCTACTTGAAGAGCAGCAAGAGCTTTTGGTCCTGGCTCCTTTGGGGTGGAAGGAAGGCACGGTTATTCGCAATTGCTGAGCCTGGCTCCGGGTCTCCTCAGCGTCCCAGGCAGATAGTCTTGGAGTTTGGGAGGCTCATGAAAGAGAGAGCGTCAGCGTTTGTGGGGCTGTGAATGGGGTTGCCTGGCTACTTGAAGAGCAGCACGAGCTTTTGGTCCTGGCCCCTTTGGGGTGGGAGGAATGTCGGGACGGTCGCAATTGCTGAGCCTGGCTCTGGCTGTACTCAGCGTCCCAGGCAGGTAGTATTGGACTTTGGGAGTCTCACGAAAGAGACAGCGTCAGCGTTTGTGGGGCTGTGAATGGAGTTGCCTGGCTACTTGAAGAGCAGCAAGCGCTTTTGGTCCTGGCCCCTTTGGGGTGGGAGGAATGTCGGGACGGTCGCAATTGCTGAGCCTGGCTCTGGCTGTACTCAGCGTCCCAGGCAGATAGTCTTGGAGTTTGGGAGGCTCACGAAAGAGAGAGCGTCAGCGTTTGTGGGGCTGTGAATGGGGTTGCCTGGCTACTTGAAGAGCAGCAAGCGCTTTTGGTCCTGGCACCTTTGGTGTGGGAGGAATCTCTGGACGTTCGCAGTTGCTGAGCCGCGGTCTGGCTGTACTCACTGTCCAAGGCAGATAGTATTCGAGTTTGGGAGGCTCACGAAAGAGACAGCGTCAGCGTCTGTGGGGCTGTGAATGGGGTTGCCTGGCTACTTGAAGAGCAGCAAGAGCTTTTGGTCCTGGCCCCTTTGGGGTGGGAGGAATCCAGGGACGGTCGCAATTGCTGAGCCTGGCTCTGGCTGTACTCAGCGTCCCAGGCAGATAGTCTTGGAGTTTGGGAGGCCACAGAAAGAGACAGCGTCAGCGTTTGTGGGGCTGTGAAAGGGGTTGCCTGGCTACTTGAAGAGCAGCAAGCGCTTTTATTCCTGGCCCCTTTGGGGTGGGAGGAATCTCTGGACGTTCGCAGTTGCTGAGCCGGGGTCTGGCTGTACGCAGCGTCCCAGGCAGATAGTCTTGGAGTTTGGGAGGCTCACGAAAGAGACAGCATCAGCGTTTGTGGGGCTGTAAATGGGGTTGCCTGGCTACTTGAAGAGCAGCAAGAGCTTTTGGTCCTGGCCCCTTTGGGGTGGGAGGAATCCTGGGACGGTCGCAATTGCTGAGCGGAGCTCCAGATCAGCATCCCAGGCAGATAGTCTTGGAGTTTGGGAGGCTCACAAAAGACACAGCGTCAGCGTTTGTGGGGCTGTGAATGGGGTTGCCTGGCTACTTGAAGAGCAGCAAGAGCTTTTGGTCCTGACCCCTTTGGAGTGGGAGGAATCTGGAGACATTCTCAATTACTGAGCCTGGCTCTGGCTGTACTCAGCGTCCCAGGCAGATAGTATTGGACTTTGGGAGTCTCACGAAAGAGAGAGCATCAGCGCTTGTGGGGCTGTGAATGGAGTTGCCTGGCTACTTGAAGAGCAGCAAGCGCTTTTGGTCCTGGCCCCTTTGGGGTGGGAGGAATGTCGGAACGGTTCACAATTTCTGAGCCTGGCTCTGGCTGTGCTCAGCGTCCCAGGCAGATAGTCTTGGAGTTTGGGAGGCTCACGAAAGAGACAGCGTCAGCGTTTGTGGGGCTGTGAATGGGGTTGCCTGGCTACCTGAAGAGAAGCAAGAGCTTTTGGTCCTGGCCCCTTTGGGGTGGGAGGAAGGAACGGTTATTCGCAATTGCTGAGCCCGGCTCCGGCTATACTCAGTGTCCCAGGCAGATAGTCTTGGAGTTTGGGAGGCTCACGAAAGAGACAGCGTCAGCGTTTGTGGGGCTGTTAATGGGCTTGCCTGGCTACTTGAAGAGCAGCAAGAGCTTGTGGTCCTGGCCTCTTTGGGGTGGGAGGAATCCCGGGACGTTCGCAATCGCTGAGCGTGGCTCCGGCTGTATTCAGCGTCACAGGCAGATAGTCTTGGAGTTTGGGAGGCCACAGAAAGAGAGAGCGTCAGCGTTTGTGGGGCTGTGAATGGGGTTGCCTGGCTACTTGAAGAGCAGCAAGAGCTTTTGGACCTGGCCCCTTTGGGGTGGGAGGAATGCAGTGTTATTCGCAATTGCTGAGCCTGGCTCCGGGTGTCCTCAGCGTCCCAGGCAGATAGTCTTGGAGTTTGCGAGGCTCACGAAAGAGACAGCGTCAGCGTTTGTGGGGCTGTGAAAGGGGTTGCCTGGCTACTTGAAGAGGAGCAAGCGCTTTTATTCCTGGCCCCTTTGGGGTGGGAGGAATCTCTGGACGTTCGCAGTTGCTGAGCCGGGGTCTGGCTGTACGCAGCGTCCCAGGCAGATAGTCTTGGAGTTTGGGAGGCTCACGAAAGAGACAGCGTCAGCGTTTGTGGGGCTGTAAATGGGGTTGCCTGGCTACTTGAAGAGCAGCAAGAGCTTTTGGTCCTGGCCCCTTTGGGGTGGGAGGAATGTCGGAACGGTTCACAATTGCTGAGCCTGGCTCTGGCTGTACTCAGCGTCCCAGGCAGATAGTCTTGGAGTTTGGGAGGCTCACGAAAGAGAGAGCGTCAGCGTTTGTGGGGCTGTGAATGGGGTTGCCTGGCTACTTGAAGAGCAGCAAGCGCTTTTGGTCCTGGCACCTTTGGGGTGGGAGGAATCTCTGGACGTTCGCAGTTGCTGAGCCGCGGTCTGGCTGTACTCACTGTCCAAGGCAGATAGTATTCGAGTTTGGGAGGCTCACGAAAGAGACAGCGTCAGCGTTTGTGGGGCTGTGAATGGGGTTGCCTGGCTACTTGAAGAGCAGCAAGAGCTTTTGGTCCTGGCCCCTTTGGGGTGGGAGGAATCCCGGGACGGTCGCAATTGCTGAGCCTGGCTCTGGCTGTACTCAGCGTCCCAGGCAGATAGTCTTGGAGTTTGGGAGGCCACAGAAAGAGACAGCGTCAGCGTTTGTGGGGCTGTGAAAGGGGTTGCCTGGCTACTTGAAGAGCAGCAAGCGCTTTTATTCCTGGCCCCTTTGGGGTGGGAGGAATCTCTGGACGTTCGCAGTTGCTGAGCCGGGGTCTGGCTGTACGCAGCGTCCCAGGCAGATAGTCTTGGAGTTTGGGAGGCTCACGAAAGAGACAGCATCAGCGTTTGTGGGGCTGTAAATGGGGTTGCCTGGCTACTTGAAGAGCAGCAAGAGCTTTTGGTCCTGGCCCCTTTGGGGTGGGACGAATCCCGGGACGGTCGCAATTGCTGAGCCTGGCTCTGGCTGTACTCAGCGTCCCAGGCAGATAGTCTTGGAGTTTGGGAGGCTCACGATAGAGACAGCGTCAGCGTTTGTGGGGCTGTGAATGGGGTTGCCTGGCTACTTGAAGAGCAGCAAGAGCTTTTGGTCCTGGCCCCTTTGGAGTGGGAGGAATCTGGAGACATTCTCAATTACTGAGCCTGGCTCTGGCTGTACTCAGCGTCCCAGGCAGATAGTATTGGACTTTGGGAGTCTCACGAAAGAGAGAGCATCAGCGCTTGTGGGGCTGTGAATGGAGTTGCCTGGCTACTTGAAGAGCAGCAAGCGCTTTTGGTCCTGGCCCCTTTGGGGTGGGAGGAATGTCGGAACGGTTCACAATTTCTGAGCCTGGCTCTGGCTGTGCTCAGCGTCCCAGGCAGATAGTCTTGGAGTTTGGGAGGCTCACGAAAGAGACAGCGTCAGCGTTTGTGGGGCTGTGAATGGGGTTGCCTGGCTACCTGAAGAGAAGCAAGAGCTTTTGGTCCTGGCCCCTTTGGGGTGGGAGGAAGGAACGGTTATTCGCAATTGCTGAGCCCGGCTCCGGCTATACTCAGTGTCCCAGGCAGATAGTCTTGGAGTTTGGGAGGCTCACGAAAGAGACAGCGTCAGCGTTTGTGGGGCTGTTAATGGGCTTGCCTGGCTACTTGAAGAGCAGCAAGAGCTTGTGGTCCTGGCCTCTTTGGGGTGGGAGGAATCCCGGGACGTTCGCAATCGCTGAGCGTGGCTCCGGCTGTATTCAGCGTCACAGGCAGATAGTCTTGGAGTTTGGGAGGCCACAGAAAGAGACAGCGTCAGCGTTTGTGGGGCTGTGAATGGGGTTGCCTGGCTACTTGAAGAGCAGCAAGAGCTTTTGGTCCTGGCTCCTTTGGGGTGGAAGGAAGGCACGGTTATTCGCAATTGCTGAGCCTGGCTCCGGGTCTCCTCAGCGTCCCAGGCAGATAGTCTTGGAGTTTGGGAGGCTCATGAAAGAGAGAGCGTCAGCGTTTGTGGGGCTGTGAATGGGGTTGCCTGGCTACTTGAAGAGCAGCACGAGCTTTTGGTCCTGGCCCCTTTGGGGTGGGAGGAATGTCGGGACGGTCGCAATTGCTGAGCCTGGCTCTGGCTGTACTCAGCGTCCCAGGCAGGTAGTATTGGACTTTGGGAGTCTCACGAAAGAGACAGCGTCAGCGTTTGTGGGGCTGTGAATGGAGTTGCCTGGCTACTTGAAGAGCAGCAAGCGCTTTTGGTCCTGGCCCCTTTGGGGTGGGAGGAATGTCGGGACGGTCGCAATTGCTGAGCCTGGCTCTGGCTGTACTCAGCGTCCCAGGCAGATAGTCTTGGAGTTTGGGAGGCTCACGAAAGAGAGAGCGTCAGCGTTTGTGGGGCTGTGAATGGGGTTGCCTGGCTACTTGAAGAGCAGCAAGCGCTTTTGGTCCTGGCACCTTTGGTGTGGGAGGAATCTCTGGACGTTCGCAGTTGCTGAGCCGCGGTCTGGCTGTACTCACTGTCCAAGGCAGATAGTATTCGAGTTTGGGAGGCTCACGAAAGAGACAGCGTCAGCGTCTGTGGGGCTGTGAATGGGGTTGCCTGGCTACTTGAAGAGCAGCAAGAGCTTTTGGTCCTGGCCCCTTTGGGGTGGGAGGAATCCCGGGACGGTCGCAATTGCTGAGCCTGGCTCTGGCTGTACTCAGCGTCCCAGGCAGATAGTCTTGGAGTTTGGGAGGCCACAGAAAGAGACAGCGTCAGCGTTTGTGGGGCTGTGAAAGGGGTTGCCTGGCTACTTGAAGAGAAGCAAGCGCTTTTATTCCTGGCCCCTTTGGGGTGGGAGGAATCTCTGGACGTTCGCAGTTGCTGAGCCGCGGTCTGGCTGTACGCAGCGTCCCAGGCAGATAGTCTTGGAGTTTGGGAGGCTCACGAAAGAGACAGCATCAGCGTTTGTGGGGCTGTAAATGGGGTTGCCTGGCTACTTGAAGAGCAGCAAGAGCTTTTGGTCCTGGCCCCTTTGGGGTGGGACGAATCCCGGGACGGTCGCAATTGCTGAGCCTGGCTCTGGCTGTACTCAGCGTCCCAGGCAGATAGTCTTGGAGTTTGGGAGGCTCACGATAGAGACAGCGCCAGCGTTTGTGGGGCTGTGAATGGGGTTGCCTGGCTACTTGAAGAGCAGCAAGAGCTTTTGGTCCTGGCCCCTTTGGAGTGGGAGGAATCTGGAGACATTCTCAATTACTGAGCCTGGCTCCGGGTGTCCTCAGCGTCCCAGGCAGATAGTATTGGACTTTGGGAGTCTCACGAAAGAGAGAGCATCAGCGCTTGTGGGGCTGTGAATGGAGTTGCCTGGCTACTTGAAGAGCAGCAAGCGCTTTTGGTCCTGGCCCCTTTGGGGTGGGAGGAATGTCGGAACGGTTCACAATTTCTGAGCCTGGCTCTGGCTGTGCTCAGCGTCCCAGGCAGATAGTCTTGGAGTTTGGGAGGCTCACGAAAGAGACAGCGTCAGCGTTTGTGGGGCTGTGAATGGGGTTGCCTGGCTACCTGAAGAGAAGCAAGAGCTTTTGGTCCTGGCCCCTTTGGGGTGGGAGGAAGGAACGGTTATTCGCAATTGCTGAGCCCGGCTCCGGCTATACTCAGTGTCCCAGGCAGATAGTCTTGGAGTTTGGGAGGCTCACGAAAGAGACAGCGTCAGCGTTTGTGGGGCTGTTAATGGGCTTGCCTGGCTACTTGAAGAGCAGCAAGAGCTTTTCGTCCTGGCCTCTTTGGGGTGGGAGGAATCCCGGGACGTTCGCAATCGCTGAGCGTGGCTCCGGCTGTATTCAGCGTCACAGGCAGATAGTCTTCGAGTTTGGGAGGCCACAGAAAGAGAGAGCGTCAGCGTTTGTGGGGCTGTGAATGGGGTTGCCTGGCTACTTGAAGAGCAGCAAGAGCTTTTGGTCCTGGCTCCTTTGGGGTGGAAGGAAGGCACGGTTATTCGCAATTGCTGAGCCTGGCTCCGGGTCTCCTCAGCGTCCCAGGCAGATAGTCTTGGAGTTTGGGAGGCTCATGAAAGAGAGAGCGTCAGCGTTTGTGGGGCTGTGAATGGGGTTGCCTGGCTACTTGAAGAGCAGCACGAGCTTTTGGTCCTGGCCCCTTTGGGGTGGGAGGATGGTACGGTTAATCGCAGTTGCTGAGCCTGGCTCTGGCTGTACTCAGCGTCCCAGGCAGGTAGTATTGGACTTTGGGAGTCTCACGAAAGAGACAGCGTCAGCGTTTGTGGGGCTGTGAATGGAGTTGCCTGGCTACTTGAAGAGCAGCAAGCGCTTTTGGTCCTGGCACCTTTGGTGTGGGAGGAATCTCTGGACGTTCGCAGTTGCTGAGCCGCGGTCTGGCTGTACTCACTGTCCAAGGCAGATAGTCTTGGAGTTTGGGAGGCTCACGAAAGAGACAGCGTCAGCGTTTGTGGGGCTGTGAATGGGGTTGCCTGGCTACTTGAAGAGCAGCAAGCGCTTTTGGTCCTGGCACCTTTGGTGTGGGAGGAATCTCTGGACGTTCGCAGTTGCTGAGCCGCGGTCTGGCTGTACTCACTGTCCAAGGCAGATAGTCTTGGAGTTTGGGAGGCTCACGAAAGAGACAGCGTCAGCGTTTGTGGGGCTGTGAATGGGGTTGCCTGGCTACTTGAAGAGCAGCAAGAGCTTTTGGTCCTGGCCCCTTTGGGGTGGGAGGAATCCCGGGACGGTCGCAATTGCTGAGCCTGGCTCTGGCTGTACTCAGCGTCCCAGGCAGATAGTCTTGGAGTTTGGGAGGCCACAGAAAGAGACAGCGTCAGCGTTTGTGGGGCTGTGAAAGGGGTTGCCTGGCTACTTGAAGAGCAGCAAGCGCTTTTATTCCTGGCCCCTTTGGGGTGGGAGGAATCTCTGGACGTTCGCAGTTGCTGAGCCGGGGTCTGGCTGTACGCAGCGTCCCAGGCAGATAGTCTTGGAGTTTGGGAGGCTCACGAAAGAGACAGCATCAGCGTTTGTGGGGCTGTAAATGGGGTTGCCTGGCTACTTGAAGAGCAGCAAGAGCTTTTGGTCCTGGCCCCTTTGGGGTGGGACGAATCCCGGGACGGTCGCAATTGCTGAGCCTGGCTCTGGCTGTACTCACCGTCCCAGGCAGATAGTCTTGGAGTTTGGGAGGCTCACGATAGAGACAGCGTCAGCGTTTGTGGGGCTGTGAATGGGGTTGCCTGGCTACTTGAAGAGCAGCAAGAGCTTTTGGTCCTGGCCCCTTTGGAGTGGGAGGAATCTGGAGACATTCTCAATTACTGAGCCTGGCTCTGGCTGTACTCAGCGTCCCAGGCAGATAGTATTGGACTTTGGGAGTCTCACGAAAGAGAGAGCATCAGCGCTTGTGGGGCTGTGAATGGGGTTGCCTGGCTACTTGAAGAGCAGCAAGCGCTTTTGGTCCTGGCCCCTTTGGGGTGGGAGGAATGTCGGAACGGTTCACAATTTCTGAGCCTGGCTCTGGCTGTACGCAGCGTCCCAGGTAGATAGTCTTGGAGTTTGGGAGGCTCACGAAAGAGACAGCGTCAGCGTTTGTGGGGCTGTGAATGGGGTTGCCTGGCTACCTGAAGAGAAGCAAGAGCTTTTGGTCCTGGCCCCTTTGGGGTGGGAGGAAGGAACGGTTATTCGCAATTGCTGAGCCTGGCTCCGGCTATACTCAGTGTCCCAGGCAGATAGTCTTGGAGTTTGGGAGGCTCACGAAAGAGACAGCGTCAGCGTTTGTGGGGCTGTGAATGGAGTTGCCTGGCTACTTGAAGAGCAGCAAGCGCTTTTGGTCCTGGCCCCTTTGGGGTGGGAGGAATGTCGGAACGGTTCACAATTTCTGAGCCTGGCTCTGGCTGTGCTCAGCGTCCCAGGCAGATAGTCTTGGAGTTTGGGAGGCTCACGAAAGAGACAGCGTCAGCGTTTGTGGGGCTGTGAATGGGGTTGCCTGGCTACCTGAAGAGAAGCAAGAGCTTTTGGTCCTGGCCCCTTTGGGGTGGGAGGAAGGAACGGTTATTCGCAATTGCTGAGCCCGGCTCCGGCTATACTCAGTGTCCCAGGCAGATAGTCTTGGAGTTTGGGAGGCTCACGAAAGAGACAGCGTCAGCGTTTGTGGGGCTGTGAATGGGCTTGCCTGGCTACTTGAAGAGCAGCAAGAGCTTGTGGTCCTGGCCTCTTTGGGGTGGGAGGAATCCCGGGACGTTCGCAATCGCTGAGCGTGGCTCCGGCTGTATTCAGCGTCACAGGCAGATAGTCTTGGAGTTTGGGAGGCCACAGAAAGAGAGAGCGTCAGCGTTTTTGGGGCTGTGAATGGGGTTGCCTGGCTACTTGAAGAGCAGCAAGAGCTTTTGGTCCTGGCTCCTTTGGGGTGGAAGGAAGGCACGGTTATTCGCAATTGCTGAGCCTGGCTCCGGGTCTCCTCAGCGTCCCAGGCAGATAGTCTTGGAGTTTGGGAGGCTCATGAAAGAGAGAGCGTCAGCGTTTGTGGGGCTGTGAATGGGGTTGCCTGGCTACTTGAAGAGCAGCACGAGCTTTTGGTCCTGGCCCCTTTGGGGTGGGAGGAAGGCACGGTTATTCGCAATTGCTTAGCTTGGTTCTGGCTGTACTCACCGTCCCAGGCAGATAGTCTTGGAGTTTGGGAGTCTCACGAAAGAGACAGCGTCAGCGTTTGTGGGGCTGTGAATGGGGTTGCCTGGCTACTTGAAGAGCAGCAAGAGCTTTTGGTCCTGGCCCCTTTGGGGTGGGAGGATGGTACGGTTATTCGCAATTGCTGAGCCGGGGTCTGGCTGTACTCAGCGTCCCAGGCATGTAGTATTGGACTTTGCGAGTCTCACGAAAGAGACAGCGTCAGCGTTTGTGGGGCTGTGAATGGAGTTGCCTGGCTACTTGAAGAGCAGCAAGCGCTTTTGGACCTGGCCCCTTTGGGGTGGGAGGAATGTCGGAACGGTTCACAATTGCTGAGCCTGGCTCTGGCTGTACTCAGCGTCCCAGGCAGATAGTCTTGGAGTTTGGGAGGCTCACGAAAGAGAGAGCGTCAGCGTTTGTGGGGCTGTGAATGGGGTTGCCTGGCTACTTGAAGAGCAGCAAGCGCTTTTGGTCCTGGCACCTTTGGTGTGGGAGGAATCTCTGGACGTTCGCAGTTGCTGAGCCGCGGTCTGGCTGTACTCACCGTCCAAGGCAGATAGTATTCGAGTTTGGGAGGCTCACGAAAGAGACAGCGTCAGCGTTTGTGGGGCTGTGAATGGGGTTGCCTGGCTACTTGAAGAGCAGCAAGAGCTTTTGGTCCTGGCCCCTTTGGGGTGGGAGGAATCCCGGGACGGTCGCAATTGCTGAGCCTGGCTCTGGCTGTAGTCAGTGTCCCAGGCAGATAGTCTTGGAGTTTGGGAGGCTCACGATAGAGACAGCGTCAGCGTTTGTGGGGCTGTGAATGAGGTTGCCTGGCTACTTGAAGAGCAGCAAGAGCTTTTGGTCCTGGCCCCTTTGGAGTGGGAGGAATCTGGAGACATTCTCAATTACTGAGCCTGGCTCTGGCTGTACTCAGCGTCCCAGGCAGATAGTCTTGGAGTTTGGGAGTCTCACGAAAGAGACAGCATCAGCGCTTGTGGGGCTGTGAATGGAGTTGCCTGGCTACTTGAAGAGCAGCAAGCGCTTTTGGTCCTGGCCCCTTTGGGGTGGGAGGAATGTCGGAACGGTTCACAATTTCTGAGCCTGGCTCTGGCTGTGCTCAGCGTCCCAGGCAGATAGTCTTGGAGTTTGGGAGGCTCACGAAAGAGACAGCGTCAGCGTTTGTGGGGCTGTGAATGGGGTTGCCTGGCTACCTGAAGAGAAGCAAGAGCTTTTGGTACTGGCCCCTTTGGGGTGGGAGGAAGGAACGGTTATTCGCAATTGCTGAGCCTGGCTCCGGCTATACTCAGTGTCCCAGGCAGATAGTCTTGGAGTTTGGGAGGCTCACGAAAGAGACAGCGTCAGCGTTTGTGGGGCTGTGAATGGAGTTGCCTGGCTACTTGAAGAGCAGCAAGCGCTTTTGGTCCTGGCCCCTTTGGGGTGGGAGGAAGGCACGGTTATTCGCAATTGCTTAGCTTGGTTCTGGCTGTACTCACCGTCCCAGGCAGATAGTCTTGGAGTTTGGGAGTCTCACGAAAGAGACAGCGTCAGCGTTTGTGGGGCTGTGAATGGGGTTGCCTGGCTACTTGAAGAGCAGCAAGAGCTTTTGGTCCTGGCCCCTTTGGGGTGGGAGGATGGTACGGTTATTCGCAATTGCTGAGCCGGGGTCTGGCTGTACTCAGCGTCCCAGGCAGGTAGTATTGGACTTTGGGAGTCTCACGAAAGAGACAGCGTCAGCGTTTTTGGGGCTGTGAATGGAGTTGCCTGGCTACTTGAAGAGCAGCAAGCGCTTTTGGACCTGGCCCCTTTGGGGTGGGAGGAATGTCGGAACGGTTCACAATTGCTGAGCCTGGCTCTGGCTGTACTCAGCGTCCCAGGCAGATAGTCTTGGAGTTTGGGAGGCTCACGAAAGAGAGAGCGTCAGCGTTTGTGGGGCTGTGAATGGGGTTGCCTGGCTACTTGAAGAGCAGCAAGCGCTTTTGGTCCTGGCACCTTTGGTGTGGGAGGAATCTCTGGACGTTCGCAGTTGCTGAGCCGCGGTCTGGCTGTACTCACCGTCCAAGGCAGATAGTATTCGAGTTTGGGAGGCTCACGAAAGAGACAGCGTCAGCGTTTGTGGGGCTGTGAATGGGGTTGCCTGGCTACTTGAAGAGCAGCAAGAGCTTTTGGTCCTGGCCCCTTTGGGGTGGGAGGAATCCCGGGACGGTCGCAATTGCTGAGACTGGCTCTGGCTGTACTCAGCGTCCCAGGCAGATAGTCTTGGAGTTTGGGAGGCTCACGATAGAGACAGCGTCAGCGTTTGTGGGGCTGTGAATGGGGTTGCCTGGCTACTTGAAGAGCAGCAAGAGCTTTTGGTCCTGGCCCCTTTGGAGTGGGAGGAATCTGGAGACATTCTCAATTACTGAGCCTGGCTCTGGCTGTACTCAGCGTCCCAGGCAGATAGTATTGGAGTTTGGGAGTCTCACGAAAGAGACAGCATCAGCGCTTGTGGGGCTGTGAATGGAGTTGCCTGGCTACTTGAAGAGCAGCAAGCGCTTTTGGTCCTGGCCCCTTTGGGGTGGGAGGAATGTCGGAACGGTTCACAATTTCTGAGCCTGGCTCTGGCTGTGCTCAGCGTCCCAGGCAGATAGTCTTGGAGTTTGGGAGGCTCACGATAGAGACAGCGTCAGCGTTTGTGGGGCTGTGAATGGGGTTGCCTGGCTACTTGAAGAGCAGCAAGAGCTTTTGGTCCTGGCCCCTTTGGAGTGGGAGGAATCTGGAGACATTCTCAATTACTGAGCCTGGCTCTGGCTGTACTCAGCGTCCCAGGCAGATAGTATTGGAGTTTGGGAGTCTCACGAAAGAGACAGCATCAGCGCTTGTGGGGCTGTGAATGGAGTTGCCTGGCTACTTGAAGAGCAGCAAGCGCTTTTGGTCCTGGCCCCTTTGGGGTGGGAGGAATGTCGGAACGGTTCACAATTTCTGAGCCTGGCTCTGGCTGTGCTCAGCGTCCCAGGTAGATAGTCTTGGAGTTTGGGAGGCTCACGAAAGAGAGAGCGTCAGCGTTTGTGGGGCTGTGAATGGGGTTGCCTGGCTACCTGAAGAGAAGCAAGAGCTTTTGGTCCTGGCCCCTTTGGGGTGGGAGGAATCCCGGGACTTTCGCAATCGCTGAGCGTGGCTCCGGCTGTATTCAGCGTCACAGGCAGATAGTCTTGGAGTTTGGGAGGCCACAGAAAGATAGAGCGTCAGCGTTTGTGGGGCTGTGAATGGGGTTGCCTGGCTACTTGAAGAGCAGCAAGAGCTTTTGGTCCTGGCCCCTTTGGGGTGGAAGGAAGGCACGGTTATTCGCAATTGCTGAGCCTGGCTCCGGGTGTCCTCAGCGTCCCAGGCAGATAGTCTTGGAGTTTGGGAGGCTCACGAAAGAGAGAGCGTCAGCATTTGTGGGGCTGTGAATGGGGTTGCCTGGCTCCTTGAAGAGCAGCAAGAGCTTTTGGACCTGGCCCCTTTGGGGTGGGAGGAATGCAGTGTTATTCGCAATTGCTGAGCCTGGCTCCGGGTGTCCTCAGCGTCCCAGGCAGATAGTCTTGGAGTTTGCGAGGCTCACGAAAGAGACAGCGTCAGCGTTTGTGGGGCTGTGAAAGGGGTTGCCTGGCTACTTGAAGAGGAGCAAGCGCTTTTATTCCTGGCCCCTTTGGGGTGGGAGGAATCTCTGGACGTTCGCAGTTGCTGAGCCGGGGTCTGGCTGTACGCAGCGTCCCAGGCAGATAGTCTTGGAGTTTGGGAGGCTCACGAAAGAGACAGCGTCAGCGTTTGTGGGGCTGTAAATGGGGTTGCCTGGCTACTTGAAGAGCAGCAAGAGCTTTTGGTCCTGGCCCCTTTGGGGTGGGAGGAATCCCGGGACGGTCGCAATTGCTGAGCCTGGCTCTGGCTGTACTCAGCGTCCCAGGCAGATAGTCTTGGAGTTTGGGAGGCTCACGATAGAGACAGCGTCAGCGTTTGTGGGGCTGTGAATGGGGTTGCCTGGCTACTTGAAGAGCAGCAAGAGCTTTTGGTCCTGGCCCCTTTGGAGTGGGAGGAATCTGGAGACATTCTCAATTACTGAGCCTGGCTCTGGCTGTACTCAGCGTCCCAGGCAGATAGTATTGGACTTTGGGAGTCTCACGAAAGAGACAGCATCAGCGCTTGTGGGGCTGTGAATGGAGTTGCCTGGCTACTTGAAGAGCAGCAAGAGCTTTTGGTCCTGGCCCCTTTGGGGTGGGAGGAATGTCGGAACGGTTCACAATTTCTGAGCCTGGCTCTGGCTGTGCTCAGCGTCCCAGGCAGATAGTCTTGGAGTTTGGGAGGCTCACGAAAGAGACAGCGTCAGCGTTTGTGGGGCTGTGAATGGGGTTGCCTGGCTACCTGAAGAGAAGCAAGAGCTTTTGGTCCTGGCCTCTTTGGGGTGGGAGGAAGGAACGGTTATTCGCAATTGCTGAGCCCGGCTCCGGCTATACTCAGTGTCCCAGGCAGATAGTCTTGGAGTTTGGGAGGCTCACGAAAGAGACAGCGTCAGCGTTTGTGGGGCTGTTAATGGGCTTGCCTGGCTACTTGAAGAGCAGCAAGAGCTTTTGGTCCTGGCCTCTTTGGGGTGGGAGGAATCCCGGGACGTTCGCAATCGCTGAGCGTGGCTCCGGCTGTATTCAGCATCACAGGCAGATAGTCTTGGAATTTGGGAGGCCACAGAAAGAGAGAGCGTCAGCGTTTGTGGGGCTGTGAATGGGGTTGCCTGGCTACTTGAAGAGCAGCAAGAGCTTTTGGTCCTGGCCCCTTTGGGGTGGGAGGATGGTACGGTTATTCGCAATTGCAGAGCCGGGGTCTGGCTGTACTCAGCGTCCCAGGCAGGTAGTATTGGACTTTGGGAGTCTCACGAAAGAGACAGCGTCAGCGTTTGTGGGGCTGTGAATGGAGTTGCCTGGCTACTTGAAGAGCAGCAAGCGCTTTTGGACCTGGCCCCTTTGGGGTGGGAGGAATGTCGGAACGGTTCACAATTGCTGAGCCTGGCTCTGGCTGTACTCAGCGTCCCAGGCAGATAGTCTTGGAGTTTGGGAGGCTCACGAAAGAGACAGCGTCAGCGTTTGTGGGGCTGTGAATGGGGTTGCCTGGCTACTTGAAGAGCAGCAAGCACTTTTGGTCCTGGCACCTTTGGTGTGGGAGGAATCTCTGGACGTACGCAGTTGCTGAGCCGCGGTCTGGCTGTACTCACCGTCCAAGGCAGATAGTATTCGAGTTTGGGAGGCTCACGAAAGAGAGAGCGTCAGCATTTGTGGGGCTGTGAATGGGGTTGCCTGGCTACTTGAAGAGCAGCAAGAGCTTTTGGACCTGGCCCCTTTGGGGTGGGAGGAATGCAGTGTTATTCGCAATTGCTGAGCCTGGCTCCAGGTGTCCTCAGCGTCCCAGGCAGATAGTCTTGGAGTTTGCGAGGCTCACGAAAGAGACAGCGTCAGCGTTTGTGGGGCTGTGAATGGGGTTGCCTGGCTACTTGGAGAGCAGCAAGCGCTTTTGGTCCTGGCACCTTTGGTGTGGGAGGAATCTCTGGACGTTCGCAGTTGCTGAGCCGCGGTCTGGCTGTACTTAGCGTCACAGGCAAGATAGTCTTGGAGTTTGGGAGGCCACAGAAAGAGACAGTGTCAGCGTTTGTGGGGCTGTGAATGGGGTTGCCTGGCTACTTGAAGAGCAGCAAGAGCTTGTGGTCCTGGCCCCTTTGGGGTGGGAGGATGGCACGGTTATTCGCAATTGCTGAGCCTGGCTCTGGCTGTACTCAGCGTCCCAGGCAGATAGTATTGGAGTTTGGGAGGCTCACGAAAGAGAGAGCGTCAGCGTTTGTGGGGCTGTGAATGGGGTTGCCTGGCTACTTGAAGAGCAGCAAGAGCTTTTGGACCTGGCCTCTTTGGGGTGGGAGGAATGTCGGGACGGTCACAATTTCTGAGCCTGGTTCTGGCTGTACGCAGCGTCCCAGGCAGATAGTACTGGAGTTTGGGATTCTCACGAAAGAGACATCATCAGCGTTTGTGGGGCTGTGAATGGAGTTGCCTGGCTACTTGAAGAGCAGCAAGAGCTTTTAGTCCTGGCCCCTTTGGGGTCGGAGGAATCCCGGGACGTTCGCAATTGGTGAGCCTGGCTCTGGCTATACTCAGCGTCCCAGGCAGATAGTCTTGGAGTTTGGGAGGCTCACGAAAGAGACAGTGTCAGCGTTTGTGGGGCTGTGAATGGGGTTGCCTGGCTACTTGAAGAGCAGCAAGAGCTTTTGGTCCTGGCCCCTTTGGGGTGGGAGGAATCCCGGGACGTTCGCAATCGCTGAGCCTGGCTCCGGCTGTATTCAGAGTCCCAGGCAGATAGTATTGGACTTTGGGAGGCTCACGAAAGAGAGAGCGTCAGCGTTTGTGGGGCTGTGAATGGAGTTGCCTGGCTACTTGAAGAGCAGCAAGAGCTTTTGGTCCTGGTCCCTCTGGGGTGGAAGGAAGGCACGGTTATTCGCAATTGCTTAGCTTGGTTCTGGCTGTACTCAGCGTCCCAGGCAGATAGTCTTGGAGTTTGGGAGGCTCACGAAAGACACAGCGTCAGCGTTTGTGGGGCTGTGAATGGGGTTGCCTGGCTACTTGAAGAGCAGCAAGAGCTTTTGGTCCTGGCCCCTTTGGGGTGGGAGGATGGCATGGTTATTCGCAATTGCTGAGCTGGGGTCTGGCTGTACTCACCGTCCCAGGCAGGTAGTATTGGACTTTGGGAGGCTCACGAAAGAGACAGCGTCAGCGTTTGTGGGGCTGTGAATGGAGTTGCCTGGCTACTTGAAGAGCAGCAAGAGCTTTTGGACCTGGCCCCTTTGGGGTGGGAGGAATGTCGGAACGGTTCACAATTGCTGAGCCTGGCTCTGGCTGTACTCAGCGTCCCAGGCAGATAGTCTTGGAGTTTGGGAGGCTCACGAAAGAGAGAGCGTCAGCGTTTGTGGGGCTGTGAATGGGGTTGCCTGGCTACCTGAAGAGCAGCAAGAGCTTTTGGTACTGGCCCCTTTGGAGTGGGAGGAAGGAACGGTTATTCGCAATTGCTGAGCCTGGCTCCGGCTGTATTCAGTGTCCCAGGCAGATAGTCTTGGAGTTTGGGAGGCTCACGAAAGAGACAGCGTCAGCGTTTGTGGGGCTGTGAATGGGGTTGCCTGGCTACTTGAAGAGCAGCAAGCGCTTTTGGTCCTGGCACCTTTGGTGTGGGAGGAATCTCTGGACGTTCGCAATTGCTTAGCTTGGTTCTGGCTGTACTCAGCGTCCCAGGCAGATAGTCTTGGAGTTTGGGAGGCTCACGAAAGAGACAGCGTCAGCGTTTGTGGGGCTGTGAATGGGGTTGCCTGGCTACTTGAAGAGCAGCAAGAGCTTTTAGTCCTGGCCCCTTTGGGGTCGGAGGAATCCCGGGACGTTCGCAATTGCTGAGCCTGGCTCTGGCTATACTCAGCGTCCCAGGCAGATAGTCTTGGAGTTTGGGAGGCTCACAAAAGAGAGAGCGTCAGCGTTTGTGGGGCTGTGAATGGGGTTGCCTGGCTACTTGAAGAGCAGCAAGCGCTTTTGGTCCTGGCACCTCTGGTGTGGGAGGAATCTCTGGACGTTCGCAGTTGCTGAGCCGCGGTCTGGCTGTACTCACCGTCCAAGGCAGATAGTCTTGGAGTTTGGGAGGCTCACGAAAGAGACAGCGTCAGCGTTTGTGGGGCTGTTAATGGGCTTGCCTGGCTACTTGAAGAGCAGCAAGAGCTTGTGGTCCTGGCCTCTTTGGGGTGGGAGGAATCCCGGGACGTTCGCAATCGCTGAGCGTGGCTCCGGCTGTATTCAGCGTCACAGGCAGATAGTCTTGGAGTTTGGGAGGCCACAGAAAGAGAGAGCGTCAGCGTTTGTGGGGCTGTGAATGGGGTTGCCTGGCTACTTGAAGAGCAGCAAGAGCTTTTGGTCCTGGCTCCTTTGGGGTGGAAGGAAGGCACGGTTATTCGCAATTGCTGAGCCTGGCTCCGGGTCTCCTCAGCGTCCCAGGCAGATAGTCTTGGAGTTTGGGAGGCTCACGAAAGAGACAGCGTCAGCGTTTGTGGGGCTGTGAATGGGGTTGCCTGGCTACCTGAAGAGAAGCAAGAGCTTTTGGTCCTGGCCCCTTTGGGGTGGGAGGAAGGAACGGTTATTCGCAATTGCTGAGCCTGGCTCCGGCTATACTCAGTGTCCCAGGCAGATAGTCTTGGAGTTTGGGAGGCTCACGAAAGAGACAGCGTCAGCGTTTGTGGGGCTGTGAATGGAGTTGCCTGGCTACTTGAAGAGCAGCAAGCGCTTTTGGTCCTGGCCCCTTTGGGGTGGGAGGAATGTCGGAACGGTTCACAATTTCTTAGCCTGGCTCTGGCTGTGCTCAGCGTCCCAGGCAGATAGTCTTGGAGTTTGGGAGGCTCACGAAAGAGACAGCGTCAGCGTTTGTGGGGCTGTGAATGGGGTTGCCTGGCTACCTGAAGAGAAGCAAGAGCTTTTGGTCCTGGCCCCTTTGGGGTGGGAGGAAGGAACGGTTATTCGCAATTGCTGAGCCTGGCTCCGGCTATACTCAGTGTCCCAGGCAGATAGTCTTGGAGTTTGGGAGGCTCACGAAAGAGACAGCGTCAGCGTTTGTGGGGCTGTTAATGGGCTTGCCTGGCTACTTGAAGAGCAGCAAGAGCTTGTGGTCCTGGCCTCTTTGGGGTGGGAGGAATCCCGGGACGTTCGCAATCGCTGAGCGTGGCTCCGGCTGTATTCAGCGTCACAGGCAGATAGTCTTGGAGTTTGGGAGGCCACAGAAAGAGAGAGCGTCAGCGTTTGTGGGGCTGTGAATGGGGTTGCCTGGCTACTTGAAGAGCAGCAAGAGCTTTTGGTCCTGGCTCCTTTGGGGTGGAAGGAAGGCACGGTTATTCGCAATTGCTGAGCCTGGCTCCGGGTCTCCTCAGCGTCCCAGGCAGATAGTCTTGGAGTTTGGGAGGCTCATGAAAGAGAGAGCGTCAGCGTTTGTGGGGCTGTGAATGGGGTTGCCTGGCTACTTGAAGAGCAGCACGAGCTTTTGGTCCTGGCCCCTTTGGGGTGGGAGGAAGGCACGGTTATTCGCAATTGCTTAGCTTGGTTCTGGCTGTACTCACCGTCCCAGGCAGATAGTCTTGGAGTTTGGGAGTCTCACGAAAGAGACAGCGTCAGCGTTTGTGGGGCTGTGAATGGGGTTGCCTGGCTACTTGAAGAGCAGCAAGAGCTTTTGGTCCTGGCCCCTTTGGGGTGGGAGGATGGTACGGTTATTCGCAATTGCTGAGCCTGGCTCTGGCTGTACTCAGCGTCCCAGGCAGGTAGTATTGGACTTTGGGAGTCTCACGAAAGAGACAGCGTCAGCGTTTGTGGGGCTGTGAATGGGGTTGCCTGGCTACTTGAAGAGCAGCAAGCGCTTTTGGTCCTGGCACCTTTGGTGTGGGAGGAATCTCTGGACGTTCGCAGTTGCTGAGCCGCGGTCTGGCTGTACTCACCGTCCAAGGCAGATAGTATTCGAGTTTGGGAGGCTCACGAAAGAGACAGCGTCAGCGTTTGTGGGGCTGTGAATGGGGTTGCCTGGCTACTTGAAGAGCAGCAAGAGCTTTTGGTCCTGGCCCCTTTGGGGTGGGAGGAATCCCGGGACGGTCGCAATTGCTGAGACTGGCTCTGGCTGTACTCAGTGTCCCAGGCAGATAGTCTTGGAGTTTGGGAGGCTCACGATAGAGACAGCGTCAGCGTTTGTGGGGCTGTGAATGAGGTTGCCTGGCTACTTGAAGAGCAGCAAGAGCTTTTGGTCCTGGCCCCTTTGGAGTGGGAGGAATCTGGAGACATTCTCAATTACTGAGCCTGGCTCTGGCTGTACTCAGCGTCCCAGGCAGATAGTCTTGGAGTTTGGGAGGCTCACGAAAGAGACAGCATCAGCGCTTGTGGGGCTGTGAATGGAGTTGCCTGGCTACTTGAAGAGCAGCAAGCGCTTTTGGTCCTGGCCCCTTTGGGGTGGGAGGAATGTCGGAACGGTTCACAATTTCTGAGCCTGGCTCTGGCTGTGCTCAGCGTCCCAGGCAGATAGTCTTGGAGTTTGGGAGGCTCACGAAAGAGACAGCGTCAGCGTTTGTGGGGCTGTGAATGGGGTTGCCTGGCTACCTGAAGAGAAGCAAGAGCTTTTGGTCCTGGCCCCTTTGGGGTGGGAGGAAGGAACGGTTATTCGCAATTGCTGAGCCTGGCTCCGGCTATACTCAGTGTCCCAGGCAGATAGTCTTGGAGTTTGGGAGGCTCACGAAAGAGACAGCGTCAGCGTTTGTGGGGCTGTGAATGGGGTTGCCTGGCTACTTGAAGAGCAGCAAGCGCATTTGGTCCTGGCCCCTTTGGGGTGGGAGGAAGGCACGGTTATTCGCAATTGCTTAGCTTGGTTCTGGCTGTACTCACCGTCCCAGGCAGATAGTCTTGGAGTTTGGGAGTCTCACGAAAGAGACAGCGTCAGCGTTTGTGGGGCTGTGAATGGAGTTGCCTGGCTACTTGATGAGCAGCAAGCGCTTTTGGACCTGGCCCCTTTGGGGTGGGAGGAATGTCGGAACGGTTCACAATTGCTGAGCCTGGCTCTGGCTGTACTCAGCGTCCCAGGCAGATAGTCTTGGAGTTTGGGAGGCTCACGAAAGAGAGAGCGTCAGCGTTTGTGGGGCTGTGAATGGGGTTGCCTGGCTACTTGAAGAGCAGCAAGCGCTTTTGGTCCTGGCACCTTTGGTGTGGGAGGAATCTCTGGACGTTCGCAGTTGCTGAGCCGCGGTCTGGCTGTACTCACCGTCCAAGGCAGATAGTCTTGGAGTTTGGGAGGCTCACGAAAGAGACAGCGTCAGCGTTTGTGGGGCTGTGAATGGGGTTGCCTGGCTACTTGAAGAGCAGCAAGAGCTTTTGGTCCTGGCCCCTTTGGGGTGGGAGGAATCCCGGGACGGTCGCAATTGCTGAGACTGGCTCTGGCTGTACTCAGCGTCCCAGGCAGATAGTCTTGGAGTTTGGGAGGCTCACGATAGAGACAGCGTCAGCGTTTGTGGGGCTGTGAATGGGGTTGCCTGGCTACTTGAAGAGCAGCAAGAGCTTTTGGTCCTGGCCCCTTTGGAGTGGGAGGAATCTGGAGACATTCTCAATTACTGAGCCTGGCTCTGGCTGTACTCAGCGTCCCAGGCAGATAGTATTGGAGTTTGGGAGTCTCACGAAAGAGACAGCATCAGCGCTTGTGGGGCTGTGAATGGAGTTGCCTGGCTACTTGAAGAGCAGCAAGCGCTTTTGGTCCTGGCCCCTTTGGGGTGGGAGGAATGTCGGAACGGTTCACAATTTCTGAGCCTGGCTCTGGCTGTGCTCAGCGTCCCAAGTAGATAGTCTTGGAGTTTGGGAGGCTCACGAAAGAGACAGCGTCAGCGTTTGTGGGGCTGTGAATGGGGTTGCCTGGCTACCTGAAGAGAAGCAAGAGCTTTTGGTCCTGGCCCCTTTGGGGTGGGAGGAATCCCGGGACGTTCGCAATCGCTGAGCGTGGCTCCGGCTGTATTCAGCGTCACAGGCAGATAGTCTTGGAGTTTGGGAGGCCACAGAAAGAGAGAGCGTCAGCGTTTGTGGGGCTGTGAATGGGGTTGCCTGGCTACTTGAAGAGCAGCAAGAGCTTTTGGTCCTGGCACCTTTGGGGTGGAAGGAAGGCACGGTTATTCGCAATTTCTGAGCCTGGCTCCGGGTGTCCTCAGCGTCCCAGGCAGATAGTCTTGGAGTTTGGGAGGCTCAGGATAGAGACAGCGTCAGCATTTGTGGGGCTGTGAATGGGGTTGCCTGGCTACTTGAAGAGCAGCAAGAGCTTTTGGACCTGGCCCCTTTGGGGTGGGAGGAATGCAGTGTTATTCGCAATTGCTGAGCCTGGCTCCGGGTGTCCTCAGCGTCCCAGGCAGATAGTCTTGGAGTTTGCGAGGCTCACGAAAGAGACAGCGTCAGCGTTTGTGGGGCTGTGAATGGGGTTGCCTGGCTACTTGAAGAGCAGCAAGCGCTTTTGGTCCTGGCACCTTTGGTGTGGGAGGAATCTCTGGACGTACGCAGTTGCTGAGCCGCGGTCTGGCTGTACTCACCGTCCAAGGCAGATAGTATTCGAGTTTGGGAGGCTCACGAAAGAGACAGCGTCAGCGTTTTTGGGGCTGTGAATGGGGTTGCCTGGCTACTTGAAGAGCAGCAAGAGCTTTTGGTCCTGGCCCCTTTGGGGTGGGAGGAATCCCGGGACGGTCGCAATTGCTGAGACTGGCTCTGGCTGTACTCAGCGTCCCAGGCAGATAGTCTTGGAGTTTGGGAGGCTCACGATAGAGACAGCGTCAGCGTTTGTGGGGCTGTGAATGGGGTTGCCTGGCTACTTGAAGAGCAGCAAGAGCTTTTGGTCCTGGCCCCTTTGGAGTGGGAGGAATCTGGAGACATTCTCAATTACTGAGCCTGGCTCTGGCTGTACTCAGCGTCCCAGGCAGATAGTCTTGGAGTTTGGGAGTCTCACGAAAGAGACAGCATCAGCGCTTGTGGGGCTGTGAATGGAGTTGCCTGGCTACTTGAAGAGCAGCAAGCGCTTTTGGTCCTGGCCCCTTTGGGGTGGGAGGAATGTCGGAACGGTTCACAATTTCTGAGCCTGGCTCTGGCTGTGCTCAGCGTCCCAGGCAGATAGTCTTGGAGTTTGGGAGGCTCACGAAAGAGAGAGCGTCAGCGTTTGTGGGGCTGTGAATGGGGTTGCCTGGCTACCTGAAGAGAAGCAAGAGCTTTTGGTCCTGGCCCCTTTGGGGTGGGAGGAAGGCACGGTTATTCGCAATTGCTTAGCTTGGTTCTGGCTGTACTCACCGTCCCAGGCAGATAGTATTGGAGTTTGGGAGTCTCATGAAAGAGACAGCGTCAGCGTTTGTGGGGCTGTGAATGGTGTTGCCTGGCTACTTGAAGAGCAGCAAGAGCTTTTGGTCCTGGCCCCTTTGGGGTGGGAGGATGGTACGGTTATTCGCAATTGCTGAGCCGGGGTCTGGCTGTACTCAGCGTCCCAGGCAGGTAGTCTTGGAGTTTGGGAGGCTCACGAAAGAGACAGCATCAGCGTTTGTGGGGCTGTGAATGGAGTTGCCTGGCTACTTGAAGAGCAGCAAGCGCTTTTGGTCCTGGCCCCTTTGGGGTGGGAGGAATGTCGGAACGGTTCACAATTGCTGAGCCTGGCTCTGGCTGTACTCAGCGTCCCAGGCAGATAGTCTTGGAGTTTGCGAGGCTCACGAAAGAGAGAGCGTCAGCGTTTGTGGGGCTGTAAATGGGGTTGCCTGGCTACTTGAAGAGCAGCAAGCGCTTTTGGTCCTGGCACCTTTGGTGTGGGAGGAATCTCTGGACGTTCGCAGTTGCTGAGCCGCGGTCTGGCTGTACTCACCGTCCAAGGCAGATAGTCTTGGAGTTTGGGAGGCTCACGAAAGAGACAGCATCAGCGTTTGTGGGGCTGTGAATGGGGTTGCCTGGCTACTTGAAGAGCAGCAAGAGCTTTTGGTCCTGGCCCCTTTTGGGTGGGAGGAATCCCGGGACGGTCGCAATTGCTGAGACTGGCTCTGGCTGTAATCAGCGTCACAGGCAGATAGTCTTGGAGTTTGGGAGGCTCACGAAAGAGAGAGCGTCAGCGTTTGTGGGGCTGTGAATGGGGTTGCCTGGCTACTTGAAGAGGAGCAAGCGCTTTTATTCCTGGCCCCTTTGGGGTGGGAGGAATCTCTGGACGTTCGCAGTTGCTGAGCCGGGGTCTGGCTGTACGCAACGTCCCAGGCAGATAGTCTTGGAGTTTGGGAGGCTCACGAAAGAGACAGCATCAGCGCTTGTGGGGCTGTGAATGGAGTTGCCTGGCTACTTGAAGAGCAGCAAGCGCTTTTGGTCCTGGCCCCTTTGGGGTGGGAGGAATGTCGGAACGGTTCACAATTTCTGAGCCTGGCTCTGGCTGTGCTCAGCGTCCCAGGCAGATAGTCTTGGAGTTTGGGAGGCTCACGAAAGAGACAGCGTCAGCGTTTGTGGGGCTGTGAATGGGGTTGCCTGGCTACCTGAAGAGAAGCAAGAGCTTTTGGTCCTGGCCCCTTTGGGGTGGGAGGAAGGAACGGTTATTCGCAATTGCTGAGCCTGGCTCCGGCTATACTCAGTGTCCCAGCCAGATAGTCTTGGAGTTTGGGAGGCTCACGAAAGAGACAGCGTCAGCGTTTGTGGGGCTGTGAATGGTGTTGCCTGGCTACTTGAAGAGCAGCAAGAGCTTTTCGTCCTGGCCTCTTTGGGGTGGGAGGAATCCCGGGACGTTCGCAATCGCTGAGCGTGGCTCCGGCTGTATTCAGCGTCCCAGGCAGATAGTCTTGGAGTTTGGGAGGCCACAGAAAGAGAGAGCGTCAGCGTTTGTGGGGCTGTGAATGGGGTTGCCTGGCTACTTGAAGAGCAGCAAGAGCTTTTGGTCCTGGCTCCTTTGGGGTGGAAGGAAGGCACGGTTATTCGCAATTGCTGAGCCTGGCTCCGGGTGTCCTCAGCGTCCCAGGCAGATAGTCTTGGAGTTTGGGAGGCTCACGAAAGAGAGAGCGTCAGCATTTGTGGGGCTGTGAATGGGGTTGCCTGGCTACTTGAAGAGCAGCAAGAGCTTTTGGACCTGGCCCCTTTGGGGTGGGAGGAATGCAGTGTTATTCGCAATTGCTGAGCCTGGCTCCGGGTGTCCTCAGCGTCCCAGGCAGATAGTCTTGGAGTTTGGGAGGCTCACGAAAGAGACAGCGTCAGCGTTTGTGGGGCTGTGAATGGGCTTGCCTGGCTACTTGAAGAGCAGCAAGCGCTTTTGGTCCTGGCACCTTTGGGGTGGGAGGAATCTCTGGACGTTCGCAGTTGCTGAGCCGCGGTCTGGCTGTACTCAGCGTAACAGGCAAGATAGTCTTGGAGTTTGGGAGGCTCACGAAAGAGACAGCGTCAGCGTTTGTGGGGCTGTGAATGGGGTTGCCTGGCTACTTGAAGAGCAGCAAGAGCTTTTCGTCCTGGCCTCTTTGGGGTGGGAGGAATCCCAGGACGTTCGCAATTGCTGAGCCTGGCTCCGGCTGTATTCAGCGTCACAGGCAGATAGTCTTGGAGTTTGGGAGGCTCACGAAAGAGACAGCGTCAGCGTTTGTGGGGCTGTGAATGGGGTTGCCTGGCTACTTGAAGAGCAGCAAGAGCTTTTGGTCCTGGCCCCTTTGGGGTGGGAGGAAGGCACGGTTATTCGCAATTGCTTAGCTTGGTTCTGGCTGTACTCACCGTCCCAGGCAGATAGTATTGGAGTTTGGGAGTCTCATGAAAGAGACAGCGTCAGCGTTTGTGGGGCTGTGAATGGTGTTGCCTGGCTACTTGAAGAGCAGCAAGAGCTTTTGGTCCTGGCCCCTTTGGGGTTGGAGGATGGTACGGTTATTCGCAATTGCTGAGCCGGGGTCTGGCTGTACTCAGCGTCCCAGGCAGATAGTCTTGGAGTTTGGGAGGCTCACGAAAGAGAGAGCGTCAGCGTTTGTGCGGCTGTAAATGGGGTTGCCTGGCTACTTGAAGAGCAGCAAGCGCTTTTGGTCCTGGCACCTTTGGTGTGGGAGGAATCTCTGGACGTTCGCAGTTGCTGAGCCGCGGTCTGGCTGCACTCACCGTCCAAGGCAGATAGTCTTGGAGTTTGGGAGGCTCACGAAAGAGACAGCGTCAGCGTTTGTGGGGCTGTGAATGGGGTTGCCTGGCTACTTGAAGAGCAGCAAGAGCTTGTGGTCCTGGCCCCTTTGGGGTGGGAGGAATCCCGGGACGGTCGCAATTGCTGAGACTGGCTCTGGCTGTAATCAGCGTCACAGGCAGATAGTCTTGGAGTTTGGGAGGCTCACGAAAGAGAGAGCGTCAGCGTTTGTGGGGCTGTGAATGGGGTTGCCTGGCTACTTGAAGAGCAGCAAGCGCTTTTATTCCTGGCCCCTTTGGGGTGGGAGGAATCTCTGGACGTTCGCAGTTGCTGAGCCGGGGTCTGGCTGTACGCAACGTCCCAGGCAGATAGTCTTGGAGTTTGGGAGGCTCAGGAAAGAGACAGCATCAGCGTTTGTGGGGCTGTAAATGGGGTTGCCTGGCTACTTGAAGAGCAGCAAGAGCTTTTGGTCCTGGCCCCTTTGGGGTGGGAGGAATCCCGGGACGGTCGCAATTGCTGAGCCTGGCTCTGGCTGTACTCAGCGTCCCAGGCAGATAGTCTTGGAGTTTGGGAGGCTCACGAAAGAGACAGCGTCAGCGTTTGTGGGGCTGTGAATGGGGTTGCCTGGCTACTTGAAGAGCAGCAAGAGCTTTTGGTCCTGGCCCCTTTGGGGTGAGAGGAATCCCGGTACGGTCGCAGTTGCTGAGCCTGGCTCCGGCTGTACTCAGCGTCCCAGGCAGATAGTCTTGGAGTTTGGGAGGCTCACGAAAGAGACAGCATCAGCGCTTGTGGGGCTGTGAATGGAGTTGCCTGGCTACTTGAAGAGCAGCAAGCGCTTTTGGTCCTGGCCCCTTTGGGGTGGGAGGAATGTCGGAACGGTTCACAATTTCTGAGCCTGGCTCTGGCTGTACTCACCGTCCCAGGCAGATAGTCTTGGAGTTTGGGAGGCCACAGAAAGAGACAGCGTCAGCGTTTGTGGGGCTGTGAATGGGGTTGCCTGGCTACTTGAAGAGCAGCAAGAGCTTTTGGTCCTGGCCCCTTTGGGGTGGGAGGAAGGCACGGTTATTCGCAATTGCTGAGCCTGGCTCCGGGTGTCCTCAGCGTCCCAGGCAGATAGTCTTGGAGTTTGGGAGGCTCACGAAAGAGAGAGCGTCAGCGTTTGTGGGGCTGTGAATGGGGTTGCCTGGCTACTTGAAGAGCAGCAAGCGCTTTTGGTCCTGGCACCTTTGGTGTGGGAGGAATCCCGGGACGTTCGCAATTGCTTAGCTTGGTTCTGGCTGTACTCAGCGTCCCAGGCAGATAGTCTTGGAGTTTGGGAGGCTCACGAAAGAGAGAGCGTCAGCGTTTGTGGGGCTGTAAATGGGGTTGCCTGGCTACTTGAAGAGCAGCAAGAGCTTTTAGTCCTGGCCCCTTTGGGGTCGGAGGAATCCCGGGACGTTCGCAATTGCTTAGCTTGGCTCTGGCTATACTCAGCGTCCCAGGCAGATAGTCTTGGAGTTTGGGAGGCTCACAAAAGAGAGAGCGTCAGCGTTTGTGGGGCTGTGAATGGGGTTGCCTGGCTACTTGAAGAGCAGCAAGCGCTTTTGGTCCTGGCCCCTTTGGGGTGGGAGGAATCTCTGGACGTTCGCAGTTGCTGAGCCGCGGTCTGGCTGTACTCACCGTCCAAGGCAGATAGTCTTGGAGTTTGGGAGGCTCACGAAAGAGACAGCGTCAGCGTTTGTGGGGCTGTGAATGGGGTTGCCTGGCTACTTGAAGAGCAGCAAGAGCTTGTGGTCCTGGCCCCTTTGGGGTGGGAGGAATCCCGGGACGGTCGCAATTGCTGAGACTGGCTCTGGCTGTAATCAGCGTCACAGGCAGATAGTCTTGGAGTTTGGGAGGCTCACGAAAGAGAGAGCGTCAGCGTTTGTGGGGCTGTGAATGGGGTTGCCTGGCTACTTGAAGAGCAGCAAGAGCTTTTGGTCCTGGCCCCTTTGGGGTGGGACGAATCCCAGGACGGTCGCAATTGCTGATCCTGGTTACGGCTGTACTCAGCGTCCCAGGCAGATAGTCTTGGAGTTTGGGAGGCTCACAAAAGAGACAGCGGCAGCATTTCTGGGGCTGTGAATGGGGTTGCCTGGCTACTTGAAGAGCAGCAAGAGCTTTTGGTCCTGGCCCCTTTGGGGTGGGAGGAATCCCGGGACATTCGCAGTTGCTGAGCCGGGGTCTGGCTGTACTCAGCGTCCCAGGCAGATAGTACTGGAGTTTGGGAGGCTCACGGAAGAGACAGCGTCAGGGTTTGTGGGGCTGTGAATGGGGTTGCCTGGCTACTTGAAGAGCAGCAAGCGCTTTTATTCCTGGCCCCTTTGGGGTGGGAGGAATCTCTGGACGTTCGCAGTTGCTGAGCCGGGGTCTGGCTGTACGCAACGTCCCAGGCAGATAGTCTTGGAGTTTGGGAGGCTCAGGAAAGAGACAGCATCAGCGTTTGTGGGGCTGTGAATGGGGTTGCCTGGCTACTTGAAGAGCAGCAAGAGCTTTTGGTCCTGGCCCCTTTGGGGTGGGAGGAATCCCGGGACGGTCGCAATTGCTGAGCCTGGCTCTGGCTGTACTCAGCGTCCCAGGCAGATAGTCTTGGAGTTTGGGAGGCTCACGAAAGAGACAGCGTCAGCGTTTGTGGGGCTGTGAATGGGGTTGCCTGGCTACTTGAAGAGCAGCAAGAGCTTTTGGTCCTGGCCCCTCTGGGGTGGGAGGATGGTACGGTTATTCGCAATTGCTGAGCCGGGGTCTGGCTGTACTCAGCGTCCCAGGCAGGTAGTCTTGGAGTTTGGGAGGCTCACGAAAGAGACAGCATCAGCGCTTGTGGGGCTGTGAATGGAGTTGCCTGGCTACTTGAAGAGCAGCAAGCGCTTTTGGTCCTGGCCCCTTTGGGGTGGGAGGAATGTCGGAACGGTTCACAATTTCTGAGCCTGGCTCTGGCTGTACTCACCGTCCCAGGCAGATAGTCTTGGAGTTTGGGAGGCCACAGAAAGAGACAGCGTCAGCGTTTGTGGGGCTGTGAATGGGGTTGCCTGGCTACTTGAAGAGCAGCAAGAGCTTTTGGTCCTGGCCCCTTTGGGGTGGGAGGAAGGCACGGTTATTCGCAATTGCTGAGCCTGGCTCCGGGTGTCCTCAGCGTCCCAGGCAGATAGTCTTGGAGTTTGGGAGGCTCACGAAAGAGAGAGCGTCAGCATTTGTGGGGCTGTGAATGGGGTTGCCTGGCTACTTGAAGAGCAGCAAGAGCTTTTGGACCTGGCCCCTTTGGGGTGGGAGGAATGCAGTGTTATTCGCAATTGCTGAGCCTGGCTCCGGGTGTCCTCAGCGTCCCAGGCAGATAGTCTTGGAGTTTGGGAGGCTCACGAAAGAGAGAGCGTCAGCGTTTGTGGGGCTGTGAATGGGCTTGCCTGGCTACTTGAAGAGCAGCAAGCGCTTTTGGTCCTGGCACCTTTGGTGTGGGAGGAATCTCTGGACGTTCGCAGTTGCTGAGCCGCGGTCTGGCTGTACTCAGCGTCACAGGCAAGATAGTCTTGGAGTTTGGGAGGCCACAGAAAGAGACAGCGTCAGCGTTTGTGGGGCTGTGAATGGGGTTGCCTGGCTACTTGAAGAGCAGCAAGAGCTTTTGGTCCTGGCCCCTTTGGGGTGGGAGGATGGCACGGTTATTCGCAATTGCTGAGCCTGGCTCTGGCTGTACTCACCGTCCCAGGCAGATAGTCTTGGAGTTTGGGAGGCTCAAGAAAGAGACAGCGTCAGCGTTTGTGGGGCTGTGAATGGGGTTGCCTGGCTACTTGAAGAGCAGCAAGAGCTTTTGGACCTGGCCTCTTTGGGGTGGGAGGAATGTCGGGACGGTCACAATTTCTGAGCCTGGTTCTGGCTGTACGCAGCGTCCCAGGCAGATAGTCTTGGAGTATGGGAGGCTCACGAAAGAGACAGCGTCAGCGTTTGTGGGGCTGTGAATGGAGTTGCCTGGCTACTTGAAGAGCAGCAAGAGCTTTTAGTCCTGGCCCCTTTGGGGTCGGAGGAATCCCGGGACGTTCGCAATCGCTGAGCCTGGCTCTGGCTATACTCAGCGTCCCAGGCAGATAGTCTTGGAGTTTGGGAGGCTCACAAAAGAGACAGTGTCAGCGTTTGTGGGGCTGTGAATGGGGTTGCCTGGCTACTTGAAGAGCAGCAAGAGCTTTTGGTCCTGGCCCCTTTGGGGTGGGAGGAAGGCACGGTTATTCGCAATTGCTGAGCCTGGCTCCGGGTGTACGCATCGTCCGAGGCAGATAGTCTTGGAGTTTGGGAGGCTCACGAAAGAGACAGCATCAGCGTTTGTGGGGCTGTGAATGGGGTTGCCTGGCTACTTGAAGAGCAGCAAGTGCTTTTGGTCCTGGCCCCTTTGGGGTGGGAGGATGGCATGGTTATTCGCAATTGCTGAGCTGGGGTCTGGCTGTACTCACCGTCCCAGGCAGGTAGTATTGGACTTTGGGAGTCTCACGAAAGAGACAGCGTCAGCGTTTGTGGGGCTGTGAATGGGGTTGCCTGGCTACTTGAAGAGCAGCAAGCGCTTTTGGACCTGGCCCCTTTGGGGTGGGAGGAATGTCGGAACGGTTCACAATTGCTGAGCCTGGCTCTGGCTGTATTCAGTGTCCCAGGCAGATAGTCTTGGAGTTTGGGAGGCTCACGAAAGAGACAGCGTCAGCGTTTGTGGGGCTGTGAATGGGGTTGCCTGGCTACTTGAAGAGCAGCAAGCGCTTTTGGTCCTGGCACCTTTGGTGTGGGAGGAATCTCTGGACGTTCGCAGTTGCTGAGCCGGGGTCTGGCTGTACTCAGCGTCCCAGGCAGATAGTCTTGGAGTTTGGGAGGCTCACGAAAGAGACAGCGTCAGCGTTTGTGGGGCTGTGAATGGGGTTGCCTGGCTACTTGAAGAGCAGCAATAGCTTTTGGTCCTGGCCCCTCTGGGGTGGGAGGATGGTACGGTTATTCGCAATTGCTGAGCCGGGGTCTGGCTGTACTCAGCGTCCCAGGCAGGTAGTCTTGGAGTTTGGGAGGCTCACGAAAGAGACAGCGTCAGCGTTTGTGGGGCTGTGAATGGAGTTGCCTGGCTAATTGAAGAGCAGCAAGCGCTTTTGGTCCTGGCCCCTTTGGGGTGGGAGGAATGTCGGAACGGTTCACAATTGCTGAGCCTGGCTCTGGCTGTACTCAGCGTCCCAGGCAGATAGTACTGGAGTTTGGGAGGCTCACGAAAGAGACTGTGTCAGCGTTTGTGGGGCTGTGAATGGGGTTGCCTGGCTACTTGAAGAGCAGCAAGAGCTTTTATTCCTGGCCCCTTTGGGGTGGGAGGAATCCCGGGACGGTCGCAATTGCTGAGACTGGCTCTGGCTGTACTCAGCGTCCCAGGCAGATAGTCTTGGAGTTTGGGAGGCTCACGAAAGAGAGAGCGTCAGCGTTTGTGGGGCTGTGAATGGGGTTGCCTGGCTACTTGAAGAGGAGCAAGCGCTTTTATTCCTGGCCCCTTTGGGGTGGGAGGAATCTCTGGACGTTCGCAGTTGCTGAGCCGGGGTCTGGCTGTACGCAGCGTCCCAGGCAGATAGTCTTGGACTTTGGGAGGCTCACGAAAGAGACAGCATCAGCGTTTGTGGGGCTGTAAATGGGGTTGCCTGGCTACTTGAAGAGCAGCAAGAGCTTTTGGTCCTGGCCCCTTTGGGGTGGGAGGAATCTCTGGAAGTTCGCAGTTGCTGAGCCGGGGTCTGGCTGTACGCAGCGTCCCAGGCAGATAGTCTTGGAGTTTGGGAGGCTCACGAAAGAGACAGCATCAGCGTTTGTGGGGCTGTAAATGGGGTTGCCTGGCTACTTGAAGAGCAGCAAGAGCTTTTGGTCCTGGCCCCTTTGGGGTGGGAGGAATCCCGGGACGGTCGCAATTGCTGAGCCTGGCTCTGGCTGTACTCAGCGTCCCAGGCAGACAGTCTTGGAGTTTGGGAGGCTCACGATAGAGACAGCGTCAGCGTTTGTGGGGCTGTGAATGGGGTTGCCTGGCTACTTGAAGAGCAGCAAGAGCTTTTGGTCCTGGCCCCTTTTGAGTGGGAGGAATCTGGAGACATTCTCAATTACTGAGCCTGGCTCTGGCTGTACTCACCGTCCCAGGCAGATAGTATTGGACTTTGGGAGTCTCACGAAAGAGACAGCATCAGCGTTTGTGGGGCTGTGAATGGAGTTGCCTGGCTACTTGAAGAGCAGCAAGCGCTTTTGGTCCTGGCCCCTTTCGGGTGGGAGGAATGTCGGAACGGTTCACAATTTCTGAGCCTGGCTCTGGCTGTACTCAGCGTCCCAGGCAGATAGTCTTGGAGTTTGGGAGGCTCACGAAAGAGACAGCGTCAGCGTTTGTGGGGCTGTGAATGGGGTTGCCTGGCTACCTGAAGAGAAGCAAGAGCTTTTGGTACTGGCCCCTTTGGGGTGGGAGGAAGGAACGGTTATTCGCAATTGCTGAGCCTGGCTCCGGCTATACTCAGTGTCCCAGGCAGATAGTCTTGGAGTTTGGGAGGCTCACGAAAGAGACAGCGTCAGCGTTTGTGGGGCTGTGAATGGGGTTGCCTGGCTACTTGAAGAGCAGCAAGAGCTTTTCGTCCTGGCCTCTTTGGGGTGGGAGGAATCCCGGGACGTTCGCAATCGCTGAGCGTGGCTCCGGCTGTATTCAGCGTCACAGGCAGATAGTCTTGGAGTTTGGGAGGCCACAGAAAGAGAGAGCGTCAGCGTTTGTGGGGCTGTGAATGGGGTTGCCTGGCTACTTGAAGAGCAGCAAGAGCTTTTGGTCCTGGCTCCTTTGGGGTGGAAGGAAGGCACGGTTATTCGCAATTGCTGAGCCTGGCTCCGGGTGTCCTCAGCGTCCCAGGCAGATAGTCTTGGAGTTTGGGAGGCTCACGAAAGAGAGAGCGTCAGCATTTGTGGGGCTGTGAATGGGGTTGCCTGGCTACTTGAAGAGCAGCAAGAGCTTTTGGACCTGGCCCCTTTGGGGTGGGAGGAATGCAGTGTTATTCGCAATTGCTGAGCCTGGCTCCGGGTGTCCTCAGCGTCCCAGGCAGATAGTCTTGGAGTTTGGGAGGCTCACGAAAGAGAGAGCGTCAGCGTTTGTGGGGCTGTGAATGGGGTTGCCTGTCTACTTGAAGAGCAGCAAGAGCTTTTGGTCCTGGCCCCTTTGGGGTGGGAGGAAGGCACGGTTATTCGCAGTTGCTGAGCCTGGCTCCGGGTGTCCTCAGCGTCCCAGGCAGATAGTCTTGGAGTTTGGGAGGCTCACGAAAGAGACAGCGTCAGCGTTTGTGGGGCTGTGAATGGGGTTGCCTGGCTACTTGAAGAGCAGCAAGAGCTTTTGGACCTGGCCTCTTTGGGGTGGGAGGAATGTCGGGACGGTCACAATTTCTGAGCCTGGTTCTGGCTGTACGCAGCGTCCCAGGCAGATAGTCTTGGAGTATGGGAGGCTCACGAAAGAGACAGCGTCAGCGTTTGTGGGGCTGTGAATGGGGTTGCCTGGCTACTTGAAGAGCAGCAAGAGCTTTTGGTCCTGGCCCCTTTGGGGTGAGAGGAATCCCGGTACGGTCGCAGTTGCTGAGCCTGGCTCCGGCTGTACTCAGCGTCCCAGGCAGATAGTCTTGGAGTTTGGGAGGCTCACGAAAGAGACAGCATCAGCGCTTGTGGGGCTGTGAATGGAGTTGCCTGGCTACTTGAAGAGCAGCAAGCGCTTTTGGTCCTGGCCCCTTTGGGGTGGGAGGAATGTCGGAACGGTTCACAATTTCTGAGCCTGGCTCTGGCTGTACTCACCGTCCCAGGCAGATAGTCTTGGAGTTTGGGAGGCCACAGAAAGAGACAGCGTCAGCGTTTGTGGGGCTGTGAATGGGGTTGCCTGGCTACTTGAAGAGCAGCAAGAGCTTTTGGTCCTGGCCCCTTTGGGGTGGGAGGAAGGCACGGTTATTCGCAATTGCTGAGCCTGGCTCCGGGTGTCCTCAGCGTCCCAGGCAGATAGTCTTGGAGTTTGGGAGGCTCACGAAAGAGAGAGCGTCAGCATTTGTGGGGCTGTGAATGGGGTTGCCTGGCTACTTGAAGAGCAGCAAGAGCTTTTGGACCTGGCCCCTTTGGGGTGGGAGGAATGCAGTGTTATTCGCAATTGCTGAGCCTGGCTCCGGGTGTCCTCAGCGTCCCAGGCAGATAGTCTTGGAGTTTGGGAGGCTCACGAAAGAGACAGCGTCAGCGTTTGTGGGGCTGTGAATGGGCTTGCCTGGCTACTTGAAGAGCAGCAAGCGCTTTTGGTCCTGACCCCTTTGGGGTGGGAGGAATCTCTGGACGTTCGCAGTTGCTGAGCCGCGGTCTGGCTGTACTCAGCGTCACAGGCAAGATAGTCTTGGCGTTTGGGAGGCCACAGAAAGAGACAGCGTCAGCGTTTGTGGGGCTGTGAATGGGGTTGCCTGGCTACTTGAAGAGCAGCAAGAGCTTTTGGTCCTGGCCCCTTTGGGGTGGGAGGATGGCACGGTTATTCGCAATTGCTGAGCCTGGCTCTGGCTGTACTCACCGTCCCAGGCAGATAGTCTTGGAGTTTGGGAGGCTCAAGAAAGAGACAGCGTCAGCGTTTGTGGGGCTGTGAATGGGGTTGCCTGGCTACTTGAAGAGCAGCAAGAGCTTTTGGACCTGGCCTCTTTGGGGTGGGAGGAATGTCGGGACGGTCACAATTTCTGAGCCTGGTTCTGGCTGTACGCAGCGTCCCAGGCAGATAGTCTTGGAGTATGGGAGGCTCACGAAAGAGACAGCGTCAGCGTTTGTGGGGCTGTGAATGGAGTTGCCTGGCTACTTGAAGAGCAGCAAGAGCTTTTAGTCCTGGCCCCTTTGGGGTCGGAGGAATCCCAGGACGTTCGCAATCGCTGAGCCTGGCTCTGGCTATACTCAGCGTCCCAGGCAGATAGTCTTGGAGTTTGGGAGGCTCACAAAAGAGACAGTGTCAGCGTTTGTGGGGCTGTGAATGGGGTTGCCTGGCTACTTGAAGAGCAGCAAGAGCTTTTGGTCCTGGCCCCTTTGGGGTGGGAGGAAGGCACGGTTATTCGCAATTGCTTAGCTTGGTTCTGGCTGTACTCAGCGTCCCAGGCAGATAGTCTTGGAGTTTGGGAGTCTCACGAAAGAGACAGCGTCAGCGTTTGTGGGGCTGTGAATGGGGTTGCCTGGCTACTTGAAGAGCAGCAAGAGCTTTTGGTCCTGGCCCCTTTGGGGTGGGAGGATGGCATGGTTATTCGCAATTGCTGAGCTGGGGTCTGGCTGTACTCACCGTCCCAGGCAGGTAGTATTGGACTTTGGGAGTCTCACGAAAGAGACAGCGTCAGCGTTTGTGGGGCTGTGAATGGGGTTGCCTGGCTACTTGAAGAGCAGCAAGCGCTTTTGTACCTGGCCCCTTTGGGGTGGGAGGAATGTCGGAACGGTTCACAATTGCTGAGCCTGGCTCTGGCTGTATTCAGTGTCCCAGGCAGATAGTCTTGGAGTTTGGGAGGCTCACGAAAGAGACAGCGTCAGCGTTTGTGGGGCTGTGAATGGGGTTGCCTGGCTACTTGAAGAGCAGCAAGCGCTTTTGGTCCTGGCACCTTTGGTGTGGGAGGAATCTCTGGACTTTCGCAGTTGCTGAGCCGCGGTCTGGCTGTACTCAGCGTCCAAGGCAGATAATATTGGAGTTTGGGAGGCTCACGAAAGAGACAGCGTCAGCGTTTGTGGGGCTGTGAATGGGGTTGCCTGGCTACTTGAAGAGCAGCAAGAGCTTTTGGTCCTGGCCCCTTTGGGGTGGGAGGAAGGCACGGTTATTCGCAATTGCTTAGCTTGTCTCTGGCTGTACTCACCGTCCCAGGCAGATAGTATTGGAGTTTGGGAGTCTCACGAAAGAGACAGCGTCAGCGTTTGTGGGGCTGTGAATGGTGTTGCCTGGCTACTTGAAGAGCAGCAATAGCTTTTGGTCCTGGCCCCTCTGGGGTGGGAGGATGGTACGGTTATTCGCAATTGCTGAGCCGGGGTCTGGCTGTACTCAGCGTCCCAGGCAGGTAGTATTGGACTTTGGGAGTCTCACGAAAGAGACAGCGTCAGCGTTTGTGGGGCTGTGAATGGAGTTGCCTGGCTAATTGAAGAGCAGCAAGCGCTTTTGGTCCTGGCCCCTTTGGGGTGGGAGGAATGTCGGAACGGTTCACAATTGCTGAGCCTGGCTCTGGCTGTACTCAGCGTCCCAGGCAGATAGTCTTGGAGTTTGGGAGGCTCACGAAAGAGAGAGCGTCAGCGTTTGTGGGGCTGTGAATGGGGTTGCCTGGCTACTTGAAGAGCAGCAAGAGCTTTTGGTCCTGGCCCCTTTGGGGTGGGAGGAATCCCGGGACGGTCGCAATTGCTGAGACTGGCTCTGGCTGTACTCAGCGTCCCAGGCAGATAGTCTTGGAGTTTGGGAGGCTCACGAAAGAGACAGCGTCAGCGTTTGTGGGGCTGTGAATGGGGTTGCCTGGCTACTTGAAGAGGAGCAAGCGCTTTTATTCCTGGCCCCTTTGGGGTGGGAGGAATCTCTGGACGTTCGCAGTTGCTGAGCCGGGGTCTGGCTGTACGCAGCGTCCCAGGCAGATAGTCTTGGAGTTTGGGAGGCTCACGAAAGAGACAGCATCAGCGTTTGTGGGGCTGTAAATGGGGTTGCCTGGCTACTTGAAGAGCAGCAAGAGCTTTTGGTACTGGCCCCTTTGGGGTGGGAGGAAGGCACGGTTATTCGCAATTGCTGAGCCTGGCTCCGGGTGTCCTCAGCGTCCCAGGCAGATAGTCTTGGAGTTTGGGAGGCTCACGAAAGAGAGAGCGTCAGCATTTGTGGGGCTGTGAATGGGGTTGCCTGGCTACTTGAAGAGCAGCAAGAGCTTTTGGACCTGGCCCCTTTGGGGTGGGAGGAATGCAGTGTTATTCGCAATTGCTGAGCCTGGCTCCGGGTGTCCTCAGCGTCCCAGGCAGGTAGTCTTGGAGTTTGGGAGGCTCACGAAAGAGAGAGCGTCAGCGTTTGTGGGGCTGTGAATGGGCTTGCCTGGCTACTTGAAGAGCAGCAAGCTCTTTTGGTCCTGGCACCTTTGGTGTGGGAGGAATCTCTGGACGTTCGCAGTCGCTGAGCCGCGGTCTGGCTGTACTCAGCGTCACAGGCAAGATAGTCTTGGAGTTTGGGAGGCTCACGAAAGAGACAGCGTCAGCGTTTGTGGGGCTGTGAATGGGGTTGCCTGGCTACTTGAAGAGCAGCAAGAGCTTTTGGTCCTGGCCCCTTTGGGGTGGGAGGATGGCACGGTTATTCGCAATTGCTGAGCCTGGCTCTGGCTGTACTCACCGTCCCAGGCAGATAGTATTGGACTTTGGGAGTCTCACGAAAGAGAGAGCGTCAGCGTTTGTGGGGCTGTGAATGGGGTTGCCTGGCTACTTGAAGAGCAGCAAGAGCTTTTGGACCTGGCCTCTTTGGGGTGGGAGGAATGTCAGGACGGTCACAATTTCTGAGCCTGGCTCTGGCTGTACGCAGCGTCCCAGGCAGTCAGTCTTGGAGTATGGGAGGCTCACGAAAGAGACAGCGTCAGCGTTTGTGGGGCTGTGAATGGAGTTGCCTGGCTACTTGAAGAGCAGCAATAGCTTTTGGTCCTGGCCCCTTTGGGGTGGGAGGAATCCCGGGACGTTCGCAATTGGTGAGCCTGGCTCTGGCTATACTCAGCGTCCCAGGCAGATAGTCTTGGAGTTTGGGAGGCTCACGAAAGAGACAGCGTCAGCGTTTGTGGGGCTGTGAATGGGGTTGCCTGGCTACTTGAAGAGCAGCAAGCGCTTTTGGTCCTGGCACCTTTGGTGTGGGAGGAATCTCTGGACGTTCGCAGTTGCTGAGCCGCGGTCTAGCTGTACTCACCGTCCAAGGCAGATAGTCTTGGAGTTTGGGAGGCTCACGAAAGAGAGAGCGTCAGCGTTTGTGGGGCTGTGAATGGGGTTGCCTGGCTACTTGAAGAGCAGCAAGAGCTTTTGGTCCTGGCCCCTTTGGGGTGGGAGGAATCCCGGGACGTTCGCAATTGCTGAGAATGGCTCTGGCTGTACTCAGCGTCCCAGGCAGATAGTCTTGGAGTTTGGGAGGCTCACGAAAGACACAGCGTCAGCGTTTGTGGGGCTGTGAATGGGGTTGCCTGGCTACTTGAAGAGGAGCAAGCGCTTTTGGTCCTGGCCCCTTTGGGGTGGGAGGAATCTCTGGAAGTTCGCAGTTGCTGAGCCGGGGTCTGGCTGTACGCAGCGTCCCAGGCAGATAGTCTTGGAGTTTGGGAGGCTCACGAAAGAGACAGCATCAGCGTTTGTGGGGCTGTGAATGGGGTTGCCTGGCTACTTGAAGAGCAGCAAGAGCTTTTCGTCCTGGCCTCTTTGGGGTGGGAGGAATCCCGGGACGTTCGCAATCGCTGAGCGTGGCTCCGGCTGTATTCAGCGTCACAGGCAGATAGTCTTGGAGTTTGGGAGGCCACAGAAAGAGAGAGCGTCAGCGTTTGTGGGGCTGTGAATGGGGTTGCCTGGCTACTTGAAGAGCAGCAAGAGCTTTTGGTCCTGGCTCCTTTGGGGTGGAAGGAAGGCACGGTTATTCGCAATTGCTGAGCCTGGCTCCGGGTGTCCTCAGCGTCCCAGGCAGATAGTCTTGGAGTTTGGGAGTCTCACGAAAGAGAGAGCGTCAGCATTTGTGGGGCTGTGAATGGGGTTGCCTGGCTACTTGAAGAGCAGCAAGAGCTTTTGGACCTGGCCCCTTTGGGGTGGGAGGAATGCAGTGTTATTCGCAATTGCTGAGCCTGGCTCCGGGTGTCCTCAGCGTCCCAGGCAGATAGTCTTGGAGTTTGGGAGGCTCACGAAAGAGAGAGCGTCAGCGTTTGTGGGGCTGTGAATGGGGTTGCCTGTCTACTTGAAGAGCAGCAAGAGCTTTTGGTCCTGGCCCCTTTGGGGTGGGAGGAAGGCACGGTTATTCGCAGTTGCTGAGCCTGGCTCCGGGTGTCCTCAGCGTCCCAGGCAGATAGTCTTGGAGTTTGGGAGGCTCACGAAAGAGACAGCGTCAGCGTTTGTGGGGCTGTGAATGGGGTTGCCTGGCTACTTGAAGAGCAGCAAGAGCTTTTGGACCTGGCCTCTTTGGGGTGGGAGGAATGTCGGGACGGTCACAATTTCTGAGCCTGGTTCTGGCTGTACGCAGCGTCCCAGGCAGATAGTCTTGGAGTATGGGAGGCTCACGAAAGAGACAGCGTCAGCGTTTGTGGGGCTGTGAATGGAGTTGCCTGGCTACTTGAAGAGCAGCAAGAGCTTTTAGTCCTGGCCCCTTTGGGGTCGGAGGAATCCCGGGACGTTCGGAATTGGTGAGCCTGGCTCTGGCTATACTCAGCGTCCCAGGCAGATAGTCTTGGAGTTTGGGAGGCTCACGAAAGAGACAGCGTCAGCGTTTGTGGGGCTGTGAATGGGGTTGCCTGGCTACTTGAAGAGCAGCAAGAGCTTTTGGTCCTGGCCCCTTTGGGGTGGGAGGAATCCCGGGACGTTCGCAATCGCTGAGCCCGGCTCTGGCTGTACTCAGCGTCCCAGGCAGATAGTCTTGGAGTTTGGGAGGCTCACGAAAGAGAGAGCGTCAGCGTTTGTGGGGCTGTGAATGGAGTTGCCTGGCTACTTGAAGAGCAGCAAGAGCTTTTGGTCCTGGTCCCTCTGGGGTGGAAGGTAGGTACGGTTATTCGCAATTCCTTAGCTTGGTTCTGGCTGTACTCAGCGTCCCAGGCAGATAGTCTTGGAGTTTGGGAGGCTCACAAAAGAGACAGCGTCAGCGTTTGTGGGGCTGTGAATGGGGTTGCCTGGCTACTTGAAGAGCAGCAAGAGCTTTTGGTCCTGGCCCCTTTGGGGTGGGAGGATGGCATGGTTATTCGCAATTGCTGAGCTGGGGTCTGGCTGTACTCACCGTCCCAGGCAGGTAGTATTGGACTTTGGGAGTCTCACGAAAGAGACAGTGTCAGCGTTTGTGGGGCTGTGAATGGAGTTGCCTGGCTACTTGAAGAGCAGCAAGAGCTTTTGGACCTGGCCCCTTTGGGGTGGGAGGAATGTCGGAACGGTTCACAATTGCTGAGCCTGGCTCTGGCTGTACTCAGCGTCCCAGGCAGATAGTCTTGGAGTTTGGGAGGCTCACGAAAGACACAGCGTCAGCGTTTGTGGGGCTGTGAATGGGGTTGCCTGGCTACCTGAAGAGCAGCAAGAGCTTTTGGTCCTGGCCCCTTTGGGGTGGGAGGAAGGAACGGTTATTCGCAATTGCTGAGCCTGGCTCCGGCTGTATTCAGTGTCCCAGGCAGATAGTCTTGGAGTTTGGGAGGCTCACGAAAGAGACAGCGTCAGCGTTTGTGGGGCTGTTAATGGAGTTGCCTGGCTACTTGAAGAGCAGCAAGCGCTTTTGGTCCTGGCACCTTTGGTGTGGGAGGAATCTCTGGACGTTCGCAGTTGCTGAGCCGCGGTCTGGCTGTACTCAGCGCCCAAGGCAGATATTATTCGAGTTTGGGAGGCTCACGAAAGAGACAGCGTCAGCGTTTGTGGGGCTGTGAATGGGGTTGCCTGGCTACTTGAAGAGCAGCAAGAGCTTTTCGTCCTGGCCTCTTTGGGGTGGGAGGAATCCCGGGACGTTCGCAATTGCTGAGCCTGGCTCCGGCTGTATTCAGCGTCCCAGGCAGATATTCTTGGAGTTTGGGAGGCTCATGAAAGAGAGAGCGTCAGCGTTTTTGGGGCTTTGAATGGGGTTGCCTGGCTACTTGAAGAGCAGCAAGAGCTTTTGGTCCTGGCCCCTTTGGGGTGGGAGGAAGGCACGGTTATTCGCAATTGCTTATCTTGGTTCTGGCTGTACTCACCGTCCCAGGCAGATAATATTGGACTTTGGGAGTCTCACGAAAGAGACAGCGTCAGCGTTTGTGGGGCTGTGAATGGAGTTGCCTGGCTACTTGAAGAGCAGCAAGCGCTTTTGGTCCTGGCCCCTTTGGGGTGGGAGGAATGTCGGAACGGTTCACAATTGCTGAGCCTGGCTCTGGCTGTACTCAGCGTCCCAGGCAGATAATATTGGAGTTTGGGAGGCTCACGAAAGAGAGAGCGTCAACGTTTGTGGGGCTGTGAATGGGGTTGCCTGGCTACTTGAAGAGCAGCAAGCGCTTTTGGTCCTGGCACCTTTGGTGTGGGAGGAATCTCTGGACGCTCGCAGTTGCTGAGCCTGGCTCTGGCTGTACTCACCGTCCAAGGCAGATAGAATTCGAGTTTGGGAGGCTCACGAAAGAGACAGCGTCAGCGTTTGTGGGGCTGTGAATGGGGTTGCCTGGCTACTTGAAGAGCAGCAAGAGCTTTTGGTCCTGGCCCCTTTGGGGTGGGAGGAATCCCGGGACGGTCGCAATTGCTGAGCCTGGCTCTGGCTGTACTTAGCGTCCCAGGCAGATAGTCTTGGAGTTTGGGAGGCTCACGAAAGAGACAGCGTCAGCGTTTGTGGGGCTGTGAATGGGGTTGCCTGGCTACTTGAAGAGGAGCAAGCACTTTTATTCCTGGCCTCTTTGGGGTGGGAGGTATCTCTGGACGTTCGCAGTTGCTGAGCCGGGGTCTGGCTGTACGCAGCGTCCCAGGCAGTCAGTCTTGGAGTTTGGGAGGCTCACGAAAGTGAAAGCATCAGCGTTTGTGGGGCTGTAAATGGGGTTGCCTGGCTACTTGAAGAGCAGCAAGAGCTTTTGGTCCTGGCCCCTTTGGGGTGGGAGGAATCCCGGGACGGTCGCAATTGCTGAGCCTGGCTCTGGCTGTACTCAGCGTCCCAGGCAGCTAGTCTTGGAGTTTGGGAGGCTCACGAAAGAGACAGCGTCAGCGTTTGTGGGGCTGTGAATGGGGTTGCCTGGCTACTTGAAGAGCAGCAAGAGATTTTGGTCCTGGCCCCTTTGGAGTGGGAGGAATCTGGAGACATTCTCAATTACTGAGCCTGGCTCTGGCTGTACTCAGCGTCCCAGGCAGATAGTATTGGACTTTGGGAGTCTCACGAAAGAGACAGCATCAGCGCTTGTGGGGCTGTGAATGGAGTTGCCTGGCTACTTGAAGAGCAGCAAGCGCTTTTGGTCCTGGCCCCTTTGGGGTGGGAGGAATCCCGGGACGGTCGCAATTGCTGAGCCTGGCTCTGGCTGTCCTCAGCGTCCCAGGCAGATAGTCTTGGAGTTTGGGAGGCTCACGAAAGAGACAGCGTCAGCGTTTGTGGGGCTGTGAATGGGGTTGCCTGGCTACCTGAAGAGAAGCAAGAGCTTTTGGTACTGGCCCCTTTGGGGTGGGAGGAAGGAACGGTTATTCGCAATTGCTGAGCCTGGCTCCGGCTATACTCAGTGTCCCAGGCAGATAGTCTTGGAGTTTGGGAGGCTCACGAAAGAGACAGCGTCAGCGTTTGTGGGGCTGTTAATGGGCTTGCCTGGCTACTTGAAGAGCAGCAAGAGCTTTTCGTCCTGGCCTCTTTGGGGTGGGAGGAATCCCGGGACGTTCGCAATCGCTGAGCGTGGCTCCGGCTGTATTCAGCGTCACAGGCAGATAGTCTTGGAGTTTGGGAGGCCACAGAAAGAGAGAGCGTCAGCGTTTGTGGGGCTGTGAATGGGGTTGCCTGGCTACTTGAAGAGCAGCAAGAGCTTTTGGTCCTGGCTCCTTTGGGGTGGAAGGAAGGCACGGTTATTCGCAATTGCTGAGCCTGGCTCTGGGTGTCCTCAGCGTCCCAGGCAGATAGTCTTGGAGTTTGGGAGGCTCACGAAAGAGACAGCGTCAGCATTTGTGGGGCTGTGAATGGGGTTGCCTGGCTACTTGAAGAGCAGCAAGAGCTTTTGGACCTGGCCCCTTTGGGGTGGGAGGAATGCAGTGTTATTCGCAATTGCTGAGCCTGGCTCCGGGTGTCCTCAGCGTCCCAGGCAGATAGTCTTGGAGTTTGGGAGGCTCACGAAAGAGACAGCGTCAGCGTTTGTGGGGCTGTGAATGGGGTTGCCTGGCTACTTGGAGAGCAGCAAGCGCTTTTGGTCCTGGCACCTTTGGTGTGGGAGGAATCTCTGGACGTTCGCAGTTGCTGAGCCGCGGTCTGGCTGTACTCAGCGTCACAGGCAAGATAGTCTTGGAGTTTGGGAGGCCACAGAAAGAGACAGCGTCAGCGTTTGTGGGGCTGTGAATGGGGTTGCCTTGCTACTTGAAGAGCAGCAAGAGCTTTTGGACCTGGCCCCTTTGGGGTGGGAGGAATGTCGGGACGGTCACAATTTCTGAGCCTGGCTCTGGCTGTACGCAGCATACCAGGCAGTCAGTCTTGGAGTTTGGGAGGCTCACGAAAGAGACAGCGTCAGCGTTTGTGGAGCTGTGAATGGGGTTGCCTGGCTACTTGAAGAGCAGCAAGAGCTTTTAGTCCTGGCCCCTTTGGGGTGGGAAGAATCCTGGGACGTTCGCAATTGCTGAGCCTGGTTCTGGCTGTACGCAGCGTCCCAGGCAGATAGTATTGGACTTTGGGAGGCTCACGAAAGAGACAGCGTCAGCGTTTGTGGGGCTGTGAATGGGGTTGCCTGGCTACTTGAAGAGCAGCAAGAGCTTGTGGTCCTGGCCCCTTTGGGGTGTGAGGAATCTCTGGACGTTCGCAGTTGCTGAGACGGGGTCTGGCTGTACGCAGCGTCCCAGGCAGATAGTCTTGGAGTTTGGGAGGCTCACGAAAGAGACAGCGTCAGGGTTTGTGGGGCTGTGAATGGGGTTGCCTGGCTACTTGAAGAGCAGCAAGAGCTTTTGGTCCTGGCCCCTTTGGGGTGGGAGGAATCCCTGAACGTCCGCAATTCCTCAGCTGGGCTCTGGCTGTACGCAGCATCCCAGGCAGATAGTATTGGAGTTTGGGAGGCTCACGAAAGAGAAAGCGTCAGCGTTTGTGGGGCTGTGAATGGGGTTGCCTGGCTACTTGAAGAGCAGCAAGAGCTTTTGGTCCTGGCCCCTTTGGGGTGGGAGGAATGTCGGAACGGTTCAAAATTTCTGAGCCTGGCTCTGGCTGTGCTCAGCGTCCCAGGCAGATAGTCTTGGAGTTTGGGAGGCTCACGAAAGAGAGAGCGTCAGCGTTTGTGGGGCTGTTAATGGGCTTGCCTGGCTACTTGAAGAGCAGCACGAGCTTTTGGTCCTGGCCCCTTTGGGGTGGGAGGAATCTCGAGACATTCGCAATTGCTGAGCCTGGCTCTGGCTGTACTCACCGTCCCAGGAATATAGTCTTGGAGTTTGGGAGGCTCACGAAAGAGACAGCGTCAGCGTTTGTGGGGCTGTGAATGGGGTTGCCTGGCTACTTGAAGAGCAGCAAGAGCTTGTGGTCCTGGCTTCTTTGGGGTGGGAGGAATCCCGGGACGGTCGCAATTGCTCAGCTGGGATCTGGCTGTACGCAGCATCCCAGGCAGATAATATTGGAGTTTGGGAGGCTCACGATAGAGACAGCGTCAGCGTTTGTGGGGCTGTAAATGGGGTTGCCTGGCTACTTGAAGAGCAGCAAGAGCTTTTGGTCCTGGCCCCTTTGGGGTGGGAGGAATCCTGGGACGTTCGCAATTGCTGAGCCTGGTTCTGGCTGTACGCAGCGTCCCAGGCAGATAGTCTTGGAGTTTGGGAGGCTCACGAAAGAGACAGCATCAGCGTTTGTGGGGCTGTGAATGGGGTTGCCTGGCTACTTGAAGAGCAGCAAGAGCTTTTGGTCCTGGCCCCTTTGGGGTGGGAGGAATCCCGGGACGGTCGCAATTGCTGAGCCTGGCTCTGGCTGTACGCAGCGTACCAGGCAGATAGTCTTGGAGTTTGGGAGGCTCACGAAAGAGACAGCGTCAGCGTTTGTGGGGCTGTGAATGGGGTTGCCTGGCTACTTGAAGAGCAGCAAGAGCTTTTGGTCCTGGCCCCTTTGGGGTGGGAGGAAGGCACGGTTATTCGCAATTGCTTAGCTTGGCTCTGGCTGTACTCAGCGTCCCAGGCAGATAGTATTCGAGTTTGGGAGGCTCACGAAAGAGACAGCGTCAGCGTTTGTGGGGCTGTGAATGGGGTTGCCTGGCTACTTGAAGAGCAGCACGAGCTTTTGGTCCTGGCCTCTTTGGGGTGGGAGGAATCTCGAGACATTCGCAATTGCTGAGCCTGGCTCTGGCTGTACTCACCGTCCCAGGCAGATAGTATTGGACTTTGGGAGTCTCACGAAAGAGACAGCGTCAGCATTTGTGGGGCTGTGAATGGGGTTGCCTGGCTACTTGAAGAGCAGCAAGAGCTTTTGGTCCTGGCCCCTTTGGGGTGGGAGGAAGGCACGGTTATTCGCAATTGCTGAGACTGGCTCCTGGTGTCCTCAGCGTCCCAGGCAGATAGTCTTGGAGTTTGGGAGGCTCACGAAAGAGAGAGCGTCAGCATTTGTGGGGCTGTGAATGGGGTTGCCTGGCTACTTGAAGAGCAGCAAGAGCTTTTGGACCTGGCCCCTTTGGGGTGGGAGGAATGCACTGTTATTCGCAATTGCTGAGCCTGGCTCCGGGTGTCCTCAGCGTCCCAGGCAGATAGTCTTGGAGTTTGGGAGGCTCACGAAAGAGAGAGCGTCAGCGTTTGTGGGGCTGTGAATGGGGTTGCCTGGCTACTTGAAGAGCAGCAAGCGCTTTTGGTCCTGACCCCTTTGGGGTGGGAGGAATCTCTGGACGTTCGCAGTTGCTGAGCCTGGTTCTGGCTGTACGCAGCGTCCCAGGCAGATAGTCTTGGAGTTTGGGAGTCTCAAGAAAGAGAGAGCGTCAGCGTTTGTGGGGCTGTGAATGGGGTTGCCTGGCTACTTGAAGAGCAGCAAGAGCTTTTGGTCCTGGCCCCTTTGGGGTGGGAGGAAGGCACGGTTATTCGCAATTGCTGAGCCTGGCTCCGGCTGTACTCAGCGTCCCAGGCAGATAGTATTCGAGTTTGGGAGGCTCACGAAAGAGACAGCGTCAGCGTTTGTGGGGCTGTGAATGGGGTTGCCTGGCTACTTGAAGAGCAGCAAGAGCTTTTGGTCCTGGCCCCTTTGGGGTGGGAGGAATCTCGGGACGTTCGCAGCTGCTGAGCCTGGCTCTGGCTGTACGCAGCGTCCCAGGCAGTCAGTCTTGGAGTTTGGGAGGCTCACGAAAGATACAGCGTCAGCGTTTGTGGGGCTGTGAATGGGGTTACCTGGCTACCTGAAGAGCAGCAAGAGCTTTTGGTCCTGGCCTCTTTGGGGTGGGAGGAATCTCGAGACATTCGGAATTGCTGAGCTTGGCTCTGGCTGTACTCAGCGTCCCAGGCAGATAGTATTGGACTTTGGGAGTCTCACGAAAGAGACAGCGTCAGCGTTTGTGGGGCTGTGAATGGAGTTGCCTGGCTACTTGAAGAGCAGCAAGCGCTTTTGGTCCTGGCACCTTTGGTGTGGGAGGAATCTCTGGACGTTCGCAGTTGCTGAGCCGCGGTCTGGCTGTACTCAGCGTCCAAGGCAGATAGTATTCGAGTTTGGGAGGCTCACGAAAGAGACAGCGTCAGCGTTTGTGGGGCTGTGAATGGGGTTGCCTGGCTACTTGAAGAGCAGCAAGAGCTTTTGGTCCTGGCCTCTTTGGGGTGGGAGGAATCCCGGGACGTTCGCAATCGCTGAGCCTGGCTCCGGCTGTATTCAGCGTCACAGGCAGATAGTCTTGGAGTTTGGGAGACACCAGAAAGAGACAGCGTCAGCGTTTGTGGGGCTGTGAATGGGGTTGCCTGGCTACTTGAAGAGCAGCAAGAGCTTTTGGTCCTGGCCCCTTTGGGGTGGGAGGAAGGCACTGCTATTCGCAATTGCTGAGCCTGGCTCTGGCTGTACTCACCGTCCCAGGCAGATAGTCTTGGAGTTTGGGAGGCTCACGAAAGAGACAGTGTCAGCGTTTGTGGGGCTGTGAATGGGGTTGCCTGGCTACTTGAAGAGCAGCAAGCGCTTTTGGTCCTGGCACCTTTGGTGTGGGAGGAATCTCTGGACGTTCGCAGTTGCTGAGCCTGGCTCTGGCTGTACGCAGCATACCAGGCAGATAGTCTTGGAGTTTGGGAGGCTCACGATAGAGACAGTGTCAGCGTTTGTGGGGCTGTGAATGGGGTTGCCTGGCTACTTGAAGAGCAGCAAGAGCTTTTGGTACTGGCCCCTTTGGGGTGGGAGGAATGCACTGTTATTCGCAATTGCTGAGACTGGCTCCTGGTGTCCTCAGCGTCCCAGGCAGATAGTCTTGGAGTTTGGGAGGCTCACGAAAGAGAGAGCGTCAGCGTTTGTGGGGCTGTGAATGGGGTTGCCTGGCTACTTGAAGAGCAGCAAGAGCTTTTGGTCCTGGCCCCTTTGGGGTGGGAGGAATGCACTGTAATTCGCAATTGCTGAGCCTGGCTCCGGGTGTCCTCAGCGTCCCAGGCAGATAGTCTTGGAGTTTGGGAGGCTCACGAAAGAGAGAGCGTCAGCGTTTTTGGGGCTGTGAATGGGGTTGCCTGGCTACTTGAAGAGCAGCAAGCGCTTTTGGTCCTGACCCCTTTGGGGTGGGAGGAATCTCTGGACGTTCGCAGTTGCTGAGCCTGGTTCTGGCTGTACGCAGCGTCCCAGGCAGATAGTCTTGGAGTTTGGGAGTCTCACGAAAGAGAGAGCGTCAGCGTTTGTGGGGCTGTGAATGGGGTTGCCTGGCTACTTGAAGAGCAGCAAGAGCTTTTGGTCCTGGCCTCTTTGGGGTGGGAGGAATCTCGAGACATTCGGAATTGCTGAGCTTGGCTCTGGCTGTACTCAGCGTCCCAGGCAGATAGTATTGGAGTTTGGGAGTCTCACGAAAGAGACAGCATCAGCGTTTGTGGGGCTGTGAATGGAGTTGCCTGGCTACTTGAAGAGCAGCAAGCGCTTTTGGTCCTGGCCCCTTTGGGGTGGGAGGAATGTCGGAACGGTTCACAATTGCTCAGCCTGGCTCTGGCTGTACTCAGCGTCCCAGGCAGATAGTCTTGGAGTTTGGGAGGCTCACGAAAGAGACAGCGTCAGCGTTTGTGGGGCTGTGAATGGGGTTGCCTGGCTACCTGAAGAGAAGCAAGAGCTTTTGGTACTGGCCCCTTTGGGGTGGGAGGAAGGAACGGTTATTCGCAATTGCTGAGCCTGGCTCCGGCTGTATTCAGTGTCCCAGGCAGATAGTCTTGGAGTTTGGGAGGCTCACGAAAGAGACAGCGTCAGCGTTTGTGGGGCTGTGAATGGGGTTGCCTGGCTACCTGAAGAGCAGCAAGAGCTTTTGGTACTGGCCCCTTTGGGGTGGGAGGAAGGAACGGTTATTCGCAATTGCTGAGCCTGGCTCCGGGTGTCCTCAGCGTCCCAGGCAGATAGTCTTGGAGTTTGGGAGGCTCACGAAAGAGACAGCGTCAGCGTTTGTGGGGCTGTTAATGGGCTTGCCTGGCTACTTGAAGAGCAGCAAGAGCTTTTGGTCCTGGCCTCTTTGGGGTGGGAGGAATCCCGGGACGTTCGCAATCGCTGAGCGTGGCTCCGGCTGTATTCAGCGTCACAGGCAGATAGTCTTGGAGTTTGGGAGGCCACAGAAAGAGAGAGCGTCAGCGTTTGTGGGGCTGTGAATGGGGTTGCCTGGCTACTTGAAGAGCAGCAAGAGCTTTTGGTCCTGGCTCCTTTGGGGTGGAAGGAAGGCACGGTTATTCGCAATTGCTGAGCCTGGCTCCGGGTGTCCTCAGCGTCCCAGGCAGATAGTCTTGGAGTTTGGGAGGCTCACGAAAGAGACAGCGTCAGCGTTTGTGGGGCTGTGAATGGGGTTGCCTGGCTACCTGAAGAGAAGCAAGAGCTTTTGGTACTGGCCCCTTTGGGGTGGGAGGAAGGAACGGTTATTCGCAATTGCTGAGCCTGGCTCCGGCTATACTCAGTGTCCCAGGCAGATAGTCTTGGAGTTTGGGAGGCTCACGAAAGAGACAGCGTCAGCGTTTGTGGGGCTGTTAATGGGCTTGCCTGGCTACTTGAAGAGCAGCAAGAGCTTTTCGTCCTGGCCTCTTTGGGGTGGGAGGAATCCCGGGACGTTCGCAATCGCTGAGCGTGGCTCCGGCTGTATTCAGCGTCACAGGCAGATAGTCTTGGAGTTTGGGAGGCCACAGAAAGAGAGAGCGTCAGCGTTTGTGGGGCTGTGAATGGGGTTGCCTGGCTACTTGAAGAGCAGCAAGAGCTTTTGGTCCTGGCTCCTTTGGGGTGGAAGGAAGGCACGGTTATTCGCAATTGCTGAGCCTGGCTCTGGGTGTCCTCAGCGTCCCAGGCAGATAGTCTTGGAGTTTGGGAGGCTCACGAAAGAGACAGCGTCAGCATTTGTGGGGCTGTGAATGGGGTTGCCTGGCTACTTGAAGAGCAGCAAGAGCTTTTGGACCTGGCCCCTTTGGGGTGGGAGGAATGCAGTGTTATTCGCAATTGCTGAGCCTGGCTCCGGGTGTCCTCAGCGTCCCAGGCAGATAGTCTTGGAGTTTGGGAGGCTCACGAAAGAGACAGCGTCAGCGTTTGTGGGGCTGTGAATGGGGTTGCCTGGCTACTTGGAGAGCAGCAAGCGCTTTTGGTCCTGGCACCTTTGGTGTGGGAGGAATCTCTGGACGTTCGCAGTTGCTGAGCCGCGGTCTGGCTGTACTCAGCGTCACAGGCAAGATAGTCTTGGAGTTTGGGAGGCCACAGAAAGAGACAGCGTCAGCGTTTGTGGGGCTGTGAATGGGGTTGCCTTGCTACTTGAAGAGCAGCAAGAGCTTTTGGACCTGGCCCCTTTGGGGTGGGAGGAATGTCGGGACGGTCACAATTTCTGAGCCTGGCTCTGGCTGTACGCAGCATACCAGGCAGTCAGTCTTGGAGTTTGGGAGGCTCACGAAAGAGACAGCGTCAGCGTTTGTGGAGCTGTGAATGGGGTTGCCTGGCTACTTGAAGAGCAGCAAGAGCTTTTAGTCCTGGCCCCTTTGGGGTGGGAAGAATCCTGGGACGTTCGCAATTGCTGAGCCTGGTTCTGGCTGTACGCAGCGTCCCAGGCAGATAGTATTGGACTTTGGGAGGCTCACGAAAGAGACAGCGTCAGCGTTTGTGGGGCTGTGAATGGGGTTGCCTGGCTACTTGAAGAGCAGCAAGAGCTTGTGGTCCTGGCCCCTTTGGGGTGTGAGGAATCTCTGGACGTTCGCAGTTGCTGAGACGGGGTCTGGCTGTACGCAGCGTCCCAGGCAGATAGTCTTGGAGTTTGGGAGGCTCACGAAAGAGACAGCGTCAGGGTTTGTGGGGCTGTGAATGGGGTTGCCTGGCTACTTGAAGAGCAGCAAGAGCTTTTGGTCCTGGCCCCTTTGGGGTGGGAGGAATCCCGGGACGGTCGCAATTGCTGAGCCTGGCTCTGGCTGTACGCAGCATCCCAGGCAGATAGTATTGGAGTTTGGGAGGCTCACGAAAGAGAAAGCGTCAGCGTTTGTGGGGCTGTGAATGGGGTTGCCTGGCTACTTGAAGAGCAGCAAGAGCTTTTGGTCCTGGCCCCTTTGGGGTGGGAGGAATGTCGGAACGGTTCAAAATTTCTGAGCCTGGCTCTGGCTGTGCTCAGCGTCCCAGGCAGATAGTCTTGGAGTTTGGGAGGCTCACGAAAGAGAGAGCGTCAGCGTTTGTGGGGCTGTTAATGGGCTTGCCTGGCTACTTGAAGAGCAGCACGAGCTTTTGGTCCTGGCCCCTTTGGGGTGGGAGGAATCTCGAGACATTCGCAATTGCTGAGCCTGGCTCTGGCTGTACTCACCGTCCCAGGAATATAGTCTTGGAGTTTGGGAGGCTCACGAAAGAGACAGCGTCAGCGTTTGTGGGGCTGTGAATGGGGTTGCCTGGCTACTTGAAGAGCAGCAAGAGCTTGTGGTCCTGGCTTCTTTGGGGTGGGAGGAATCCCGGGACGGTCGCAATTGCTCAGCTGGGATCTGGCTGTACGCAGCATCCCAGGCAGATAATATTGGAGTTTGGGAGGCTCACGATAGAGACAGCGTCAGCGTTTGTGGGGCTGTAAATGGGGTTGCCTGGCTACTTGAAGAGCAGCAAGAGCTTTTGGTCCTGGCCCCTTTGGGGTGGGAGGAATCCTGGGACGTTCGCAATTGCTGAGCCTGGTTCTGGCTGTACGCAGCGTCCCAGGCAGATAGTCTTGGAGTTTGGGAGGCTCACGAAAGAGACAGCATCAGCGTTTGTGGGGCTGTGAATGGGGTTGCCTGGCTACTTGAAGAGCAGCAAGAGCTTTTGGTCCTGGCCCCTTTGGGGTGGGAGGAATCCCGGGACGGTCGCAATTGCTGAGCCTGGCTCTGGCTGTACGCAGCGTACCAGGCAGATAGTCTTGGAGTTTGGGAGGCTCACGAAAGAGACAGCGTCAGCGTTTGTGGGGCTGTGAATGGGGTTGCCTGGCTACTTGAAGAGCAGCAAGAGCTTTTGGTCCTGGCCCCTTTGGGGTGGGAGGAAGGCACGGTTATTCGCAATTGCTTAGCTTGGCTCTGGCTGTACTCAGCGTCCCAGGCAGATAGTATTCGAGTTTGGGAGGCTCACGAAAGAGACAGCGTCAGCGTTTGTGGGGCTGTGAATGGGGTTGCCTGGCTACTTGAAGAGCAGCACGAGCTTTTGGTCCTGGCCTCTTTGGGGTGGGAGGAATCTCGAGACATTCGCAATTGCTGAGCCTGGCTCTGGCTGTACTCACCGTCCCAGGCAGATAGTATTGGACTTTGGGAGTCTCACGAAAGAGACAGCGTCAGCATTTGTGGGGCTGTGAATGGGGTTGCCTGGCTACTTGAAGAGCAGCAAGAGCTTTTGGTCCTGGCCCCTTTGGGGTGGGAGGAAGGCACGGTTATTCGCAATTGCTGAGACTGGCTCCTGGTGTCCTCAGCGTCCCAGGCAGATAGTCTTGGAGTTTGGGAGGCTCACGAAAGAGAGAGCGTCAGCATTTGTGGGGCTGTGAATGGGGTTGCCTGGCTACTTGAAGAGCAGCAAGAGCTTTTGGACCTGGCCCCTTTGGGGTGGGAGGAATGCACTGTTATTCGCAATTGCTGAGCCTGGCTCCGGGTGTCCTCAGCGTCCCAGGCAGATAGTCTTGGAGTTTGGGAGGCTCACGAAAGAGAGAGCGTCAGCGTTTGTGGGGCTGTGAATGGGGTTGCCTGGCTACTTGAAGAGCAGCAAGCGCTTTTGGTCCTGACCCCTTTGGGGTGGGAGGAATCTCTGGACGTTCGCAGTTGCTGAGCCTGGTTCTGGCTGTACGCAGCGTCCCAGGCAGATAGTCTTGGAGTTTGGGAGTCTCAAGAAAGAGAGAGCGTCAGCGTTTGTGGGGCTGTGAATGGGGTTGCCTGGCTACTTGAAGAGCAGCAAGAGCTTTTGGTCCTGGCCCCTTTGGGGTGGGAGGAAGGCACGGTTATTCGCAATTGCTGAGCCTGGCTCCGGCTGTACTCAGCGTCCCAGGCAGATAGTATTCGAGTTTGGGAGGCTCACGAAAGAGACAGCGTCAGCGTTTGTGGGGCTGTGAATGGGGTTGCCTGGCTACTTGAAGAGCAGCAAGAGCTTTTGGTCCTGGCCCCTTTGGGGTGGGAGGAATCTCGGGACGTTCGCAGCTGCTGAGCCTGGCTCTGGCTGTACGCAGCGTCCCAGGCAGTCAGTCTTGGAGTTTGGGAGGCTCACGAAAGATACAGCGTCAGCGTTTGTGGGGCTGTGAATGGGGTTACCTGGCTACCTGAAGAGCAGCAAGAGCTTTTGGTCCTGGCCTCTTTGGGGTGGGAGGAATCTCGAGACATTCGGAATTGCTGAGCTTGGCTCTGGCTGTACTCAGCGTCCCAGGCAGATAGTATTGGACTTTGGGAGTCTCACGAAAGAGACAGCGTCAGCGTTTGTGGGGCTGTGAATGGAGTTGCCTGGCTACTTGAAGAGCAGCAAGCGCTTTTGGTCCTGGCACCTTTGGTGTGGGAGGAATCTCTGGACGTTCGCAGTTGCTGAGCCGCGGTCTGGCTGTACTCAGCGTCCAAGGCAGATAGTATTCGAGTTTGGGAGGCTCACGAAAGAGACAGCGTCAGCGTTTGTGGGGCTGTGAATGGGGTTGCCTGGCTACTTGAAGAGCAGCAAGAGCTTTTGGTCCTGGCCTCTTTGGGGTGGGAGGAATCCCGGGACGTTCGCAATCGCTGAGCCTGGCTCCGGCTGTATTCAGCGTCACAGGCAGATAGTCTTGGAGTTTGGGAGACACCAGAAAGAGACAGCGTCAGCGTTTGTGGGGCTGTGAATGGGGTTGCCTGGCTACTTGAAGAGCAGCAAGAGCTTTTGGTCCTGGCCCCTTTGGGGTGGGAGGAAGGCACTGCTATTCGCAATTGCTGAGCCTGGCTCTGGCTGTACTCACCGTCCCAGGCAGATAGTCTTGGAGTTTGGGAGGCTCACGAAAGAGACAGTGTCAGCGTTTGTGGGGCTGTGAATGGGGTTGCCTGGCTACTTGAAGAGCAGCAAGCGCTTTTGGTCCTGGCACCTTTGGTGTGGGAGGAATCTCTGGACGTTCGCAGTTGCTGAGCCTGGCTCTGGCTGTACGCAGCATACCAGGCAGATAGTCTTGGAGTTTGGGAGGCTCACGATAGAGACAGTGTCAGCGTTTGTGGGGCTGTGAATGGGGTTGCCTGGCTACTTGAAGAGCAGCAAGAGCTTTTGGTACTGGCCCCTTTGGGGTGGGAGGAATGCACTGTTATTCGCAATTGCTGAGACTGGCTCCTGGTGTCCTCAGCGTCCCAGGCAGATAGTCTTGGAGTTTGGGAGGCTCACGAAAGAGAGAGCGTCAGCGTTTGTGGGGCTGTGAATGGGGTTGCCTGGCTACTTGAAGAGCAGCAAGAGCTTTTGGTCCTGGCCCCTTTGGGGTGGGAGGAATGCACTGTAATTCGCAATTGCTGAGCCTGGCTCCGGGTGTCCTCAGCGTCCCAGGCAGATAGTCTTGGAGTTTGGGAGGCTCACGAAAGAGAGAGCGTCAGCGTTTTTGGGGCTGTGAATGGGGTTGCCTGGCTACTTGAAGAGCAGCAAGCGCTTTTGGTCCTGACCCCTTTGGGGTGGGAGGAATCTCTGGACGTTCGCAGTTGCTGAGCCTGGTTCTGGCTGTACGCAGCGTCCCAGGCAGATAGTCTTGGAGTTTGGGAGTCTCACGAAAGAGAGAGCGTCAGCGTTTGTGGGGCTGTGAATGGGGTTGCCTGGCTACTTGAAGAGCAGCAAGAGCTTTTGGTCCTGGCCTCTTTGGGGTGGGAGGAATCTCGAGACATTCGGAATTGCTGAGCTTGGCTCTGGCTGTACTCAGCGTCCCAGGCAGATAGTATTGGAGTTTGGGAGTCTCACGAAAGAGACAGCATCAGCGTTTGTGGGGCTGTGAATGGAGTTGCCTGGCTACTTGAAGAGCAGCAAGCGCTTTTGGTCCTGGCCCCTTTGGGGTGGGAGGAATGTCGGAACGGTTCACAATTGCTCAGCCTGGCTCTGGCTGTACTCAGCGTCCCAGGCAGATAGTCTTGGAGTTTGGGAGGCTCACGAAAGAGACAGCGTCAGCGTTTGTGGGGCTGTGAATGGGGTTGCCTGGCTACCTGAAGAGAAGCAAGAGCTTTTGGTACTGGCCCCTTTGGGGTGGGAGGAAGGAACGGTTATTCGCAATTGCTGAGCCTGGCTCCGGCTGTATTCAGTGTCCCAGGCAGATAGTCTTGGAGTTTGGGAGGCTCACGAAAGAGACAGCGTCAGCGTTTGTGGGGCTGTGAATGGGGTTGCCTGGCTACCTGAAGAGCAGCAAGAGCTTTTGGTACTGGCCCCTTTGGGGTGGGAGGAAGGAACGGTTATTCGCAATTGCTGAGCCTGGCTCCGGGTGTCCTCAGCGTCCCAGGCAGATAGTCTTGGAGTTTGGGAGGCTCACGAAAGAGACAGCGTCAGCGTTTGTGGGGCTGTGAATGGGGTTGCCTGGCTACTTGAAGAGCAGCAAGAGCTTTTGGTCCTGGCCTCTTTGGGGTGGGAGGAATCCCGGGACGTTCGCAATCGCTGAGCGTGGCTCCGGCTGTATTCAGCGTCACAGGCAGATAGTCTTGGAGTTTGGGAGGCCACAGAAAGAGAGAGCGTCAGCGTTTGTGGGGCTGTGAATGGGGTTGCCTGGCTACTTGAAGAGCAGCAAGAGCTTTTGGTCCTGGCTCCTTTGGGGTGGAAGGAAGGCACGGTTATTCGCAATTGCTGAGCCTGGCTCCGGGTGTCCTCAGCGTCCCAGGCAGATAGTCTTGGAGTTTGGGAGGCTCACGAAAGAGAGAGCGTCAGCGTTTGTGGGGCTGTGAATGGGGTTGCCTGGCTACTTGAAGAGCAGCAAGAGCTTTTGGACCTGGCCTCTTTGGGGTGGGAGGAATGTCGGGACGGTCAGAATTTCTGAGCCTGGTTCTGGCTGTACGCAGCGTCCCAGGCAGATAGTCTTGGAGTATGGGAGGCTCACGAAAGAGAGAGCGTCAGCGTTTGTGGGGCTGTGAATGGAGTTGCCTGGCTACTTGAAGAGCAGCAAGAGCTTTTATTCCTGGCCCCTTTGGGGTCGGAGGAATCCCGGGACGTTCGCAATTGGTGAGCCTGGCTCTGGCTATACTCAGCGTCCCAGGCAGATAGTCTTGGAGTTTGGGAGGCTCACGAAAGAGAGAGCGTCAGCGTTTGTGGGGCTGTGAATGGGGTTGCCTGGCTACTTGAAGAGCAGCAAGAGCTTTTGGTCCTGGCCCCTTTGGGGTGGGAGGAGTCCCGGGACGTTCGCAATCGCTGAGCCTGGCTCCGGCTGTATTCAGAGTCCCAGGCAGATAGTATTGGACTTTGGGAGGCTCACGAAAGAGAGAGCGTCAGCGTTTGTGGGGCTGTGAATGGAGTTGCCTGGCTAGTTGAAGAGCAGCAAGAGCTTTTGGTCATGGTCCCTCTGGGGTGGAAGGAAGGCACGGTTATTCGCAATTCCTTAGCTTGGTTCCGGCTGTACTCAGCGTCCCAGGCAGATAGTCTTGGAGTTTGGGAGGCTGACGAAAGAGACAGCGTCAGCGTTTGTGGGGCTGTGAATGGGGTTGCCTGGCTACTTGAAGAGCAGCAAGAGCTTTTGGACCTGGCCTCTTTGGGGTGGGAGGATGGCATGGTTATTCGCAATTGCTGAGCTGGGGTCTGGCTGTACTCACCGTCCCAGGCAGGTAGTATTGGACTTTGGGAGTCTCACGAAAGAGACAGCGTCAGCGTTTGTGGGGCTGTGAATGGAGTTGCCTGGCTACTTGAAGAGCAGCAAGAGCTTTTGGACCTGGCCCCTTTGGGGTGGGAGGAATGTCGGAACGGTTCACAATTGCTGAGCCTGGCTCTGGCTGTACTCAGCGTCCCAGGCAGATAGTCTTGGAGTTTGGGAGGCTCACGAAAGAGACAGTGTCAGCGTTTGTGGGGCTGTGAATGGGGTTGCCTGGCTACTTGAAGAGCAGCAAGCGCTTTTGGTCCTGGCACCTTTGGTGTGGGAGGAATCTCTGGACGTTCGCAGTTGCTGAGCCTGGCTCTGGCTGTACGCAGCGTCCCAGGCAGATAGTCTTGGAGTTTGGGAGGCTCACGATAGAGACAGCGTCAGCGTTTGTGGGGCTGTGAATGGGGTTGCCTGGCTTCTTGAAGAGCAGCAAGAGCTTTTGGTCCTGGCCCCTTTGGGGTGGGAGGAAGGCACGGTTATTCGCAATTGCTGAGCCTGGCTCCGGGTGTCCTCAGCGTCCCAGGCAGATAGTCTTGGAGTTTGGGAGGCTCACGAAAGAGAGAGCGTCAGCGTTTGTGGGGCTGTGAATGGGGTTGCCTGGCTACTTGAAGAGCAGCAAGAGCTTTTGGTCCTGGCCCCTTTGGGGTGGGAGGAATGCACTGTAATTCGCAATTGCTGAGCCTGGCTCCGGGTGTCCTCAGCGTCCCAGGCAGATAGTCTTGGAGTTTGGGAGGCTCACGAAAGAGAGAGCGTCAGCGTTTTTGGGGCTGTGAATGGGGTTGCCTGGCTACTTGAAGAGCAGCAAGCGCTTTTGGTCCTGGCCCCTTTGGGGTGGGAGGAATCTCTGGACGTTCGCAGTTGCTGAGCCTGGTTCTGGCTGTACGCAGCGTCCCAGGCAGATAGTCTTGGAGTTTGGGAGTCTCACGAAAGAGAGAGCGTCAGCGTTTGTGGGGCTGTGAATGGGGTTGCCTGGCTACTTGAAGAGCAGCAAGAGCTTTTGGTCCTGGCCTCTTTGGGGTGGGAGGAATCTCGAGACATTCGGAATTGCTGAGCTTGGCTCTGGCTGTACTCAGCGTCCCAGGCAGATAGTATTGGAGTTTGGGAGTCTCACGAAAGAGACAGCATCAGCGTTTGTGGGGCTGTGAATGGAGTTGCCTGGCTACTTGAAGAGCAGCAAGCGCTTTTGGTCCTGGCCCCTTTGGGGTGGGAGGAATGTCGGAACGGTTCACAATTGCTCAGCCTGGCTCTGGCTGTACTCAGCGTCCCAGGCAGATAGTCTTGGAGTTTGGGAGGCTCACGAAAGAGACAGCGTCAGCGTTTGTGGGGCTGTGAATGGGGTTGCCTGGCTACCTGAAGAGAAGCAAGAGCTTTTGGTACTGGCCCCTTTGGGGTGGGAGGAAGGAACGGTTATTCGCAATTGCTGAGCCTGGCTCCGGCTGTATTCAGTGTCCCAGGCAGATAGTCTTGGAGTTTGGGAGGCTCACGAAAGAGACAGCGTCAGCGTTTGTGGGGCTGTGAATGGGGTTGCCTGGCTACCTGAAGAGCAGCAAGAGCTTTTGGTACTGGCCCCTTTGGGGTGGGAGGAAGGAACGGTTATTCGCAATTGCTGAGCCTGGCTCCGGGTGTCCTCAGCGTCCCAGGCAGATAGTCTTGGAGTTTGGGAGGCTCACGAAAGAGACAGCGTCAGCGTTTGTGGGGCTGTTAATGGGCTTGCCTGGCTACTTGAAGAGCAGCAAGAGCTTTTGGTCCTGGCCTCTTTGGGGTGGGAGGAATCCCGGGACGTTCGCAATCGCTGAGCGTGGCTCCGGCTGTATTCAGCGTCACAGGCAGATAGTCTTGGAGTTTGGGAGGCCACAGAAAGAGAGAGCGTCAGCGTTTGTGGGGCTGTGAATGGGGTTGCCTGGCTACTTGAAGAGCAGCAAGAGCTTTTGGTCCTGGCTCCTTTGGGGTGGAAGGAAGGCACGGTTATTCGCAATTGCTGAGCCTGGCTCCGGGTGTCCTCAGCGTCCCAGGCAGATAGTCTTGGAGTTTGGGAGGCTCACGAAAGAGAGAGCGTCAGCGTTTGTGGGGCTGTGAATGGGGTTGCCTGGCTACTTGAAGAGCAGCAAGAGCTTTTGGACCTGGCCTCTTTGGGGTGGGAGGAATGTCGGGACGGTCAGAATTTCTGAGCCTGGTTCTGGCTGTACGCAGCGTCCCAGGCAGATAGTCTTGGAGTATGGGAGGCTCACGAAAGAGAGAGCGTCAGCGTTTGTGGGGCTGTGAATGGAGTTGCCTGGCTACTTGAAGAGCAGCAAGAGCTTTTATTCCTGGCCCCTTTGGGGTCGGAGGAATCCCGGGACGTTCGCAATTGGTGAGCCTGGCTCTGGCTATACTCAGCGTCCCAGGCAGATAGTCTTGGAGTTTGGGAGGCTCACGAAAGAGAGAGCGTCAGCGTTTGTGGGGCTGTGAATGGGGTTGCCTGGCTACTTGAAGAGCAGCAAGAGCTTTTGGTCCTGGCCCCTTTGGGGTGGGAGGAATCCCGGGACGTTCGCAATCGCTGAGCCTGGCTCCGGCTGTATTCAGAGTCCCAGGCAGATAGTATTGGACTTTGGGAGGCTCACGAAAGAGAGAGCGTCAGCGTTTGTGGGGCTGTGAATGGAGTTGCCTGGCTAGTTGAAGAGCAGCAAGAGCTTTTGGTCATGGTCCCTCTGGGGTGGGAGGAAGGCACGGTTATTCGCAATTCCTTAGCTTGGTTCCGGCTGTACTCAGCGTCCCAGGCAGATAGTCTTGGAGTTTGGGAGGCTGACGAAAGAGACAGCGTCAGCGTTTGTGGGGCTGTGAATGGGGTTGCCTGGCTACTTGAAGAGCAGCAAGAGCTTTTGGACCTGGCCTCTTTGGGGTGGGAGGATGGCATGGTTATTCGCAATTGCTGAGCTGGGGTCTGGCTGTACTCACCGTCCCAGGCAGGTAGTATTGGACTTTGGGAGTCTCACGAAAGAGACAGCGTCAGCGTTTGTGGGGCTGTGAATGGAGTTGCCTGGCTACTTGAAGAGCAGCAAGAGCTTTTGGACCTGGCCCCTTTGGGGTGGGAGGAATGTCGGAACGGTTCACAATTGCTGAGCCTGGCTCTGGCTGTACTCAGCGTCCCAGGCAGATAGTCTTGGAGTTTGGGAGGCTCACGAAAGAGACAGTGTCAGCGTTTGTGGGGCTGTGAATGGGGTTGCCTGGCTACTTGAAGAGCAGCAAGCGCTTTTGGTCCTGGCACCTTTGGTGTGGGAGGAATCTCTGGACGTTCGCAGTTGCTGAGCCTGGCTCTGGCTGTACGCAGCATACCAGGCAGATAGTCTTGGAGTTTGGGAGGCTCACGATAGAGACAGCGTCAGCGTTTGTGGGGCTGTGAATGGGGTTGCCTGGCTTCTTGAAGAGCAGCAAGAGCTTTTGGTCCTGGCCCCTTTGGGGTGGGAGGAAGGCACGGTTATTCGCAATTGCTGAGCCTGGCTCCGGGTGTCCTCAGCGTCCCAGGCAGATAGTCTTGGAGTTTGGGAGGCTCACGAAAGAGAGAGCGTCAGCGTTTTTGGGGCTGTGAATGGGGTTGCCTGGCTACTTGAAGAGCAGCAAGAGCTTTTGGTCCTGACCCCTTTGAGGTGGGAGGAATCTCTGGACGTTCGCAGTTGCTGAGCCTGGTTCTGGCTGTACGCAGCGTCCCAGGCAGATAGTCTTGGAGTTTGGGAGTCTCACGAAAGAGAGAGCGTCAGCGTTTGTGGGGCTGTGAATGGGGTTGCCTGGCTACTTGAAGAGCAGCAAGAGCTTTTGGTCCTGGCCTCTTTGGGGTGGGAGGAATCTCGAGACATTCGGAATTGCTGAGCTTGGCTCTGGCTGTACTCAGCGTCCCAGGCAGATAGTATTGGAGTTTGGGAGTCTCACGAAAGAGACAGCATCAGCGTTTGTGGGGCTGTGAATGGAGTTGCCTGGCTACTTGAAGAGCAGCAAGCGCTTTTGGTCCTGGCCCCTTTGGGGTGGGAGGAATGTCGGAACGGTTCACAATTGCTCAGCCTGGCTCTGGCTGTACTCAGCGTCCCAGGCAGATAGTCTTGGAGTTTGGGAGGCTCACGAAAGAGACAGCGTCAGCGTTTGTGGGGCTGTGAATGGGGTTGCCTGGCTACCTGAAGAGAAGCAAGAGCTTTTGGTACTGGCCCCTTTGGGTTGGAAGGAAGGAACGGTTATTCGCAATTGCTGAGCCTGGCTCCGGCTGTATTCAGTGTCCCAGGCAGATAGTCTTGGAGTTTGGGAGGCTCACGAAAGAGACAGCGTCAGCGTTTGTGGGGCTGTGAATGGGGTTGCCTGGCTACCTGAAGAGCAGCAAGAGCTTTTGGTACTGGCCCCTTTGGGGTGGGAGGAAGGAACGGTTATTCGCAATTGCTGAGCCTGGCTCCGGCTATACTCAGTGTCCCAGGCAGATAGTCTTGGAGTTTGGGAGGCTCACGAAAGAGACAGCGTCAGCGTTTGTGGGGCTGTTAATGGGCTTGCCTGGCTACTTGAAGAGCAGCAAGAGCTTTTCGTCCTGGCCTCTTTGGGGTGGGAGGAATCCCGGGACGTTCGCAATCGCTGAGCGTGGCTCCGGCTGTATTCAGCGTCACAGGCAGATAGTCTTGGAGTTTGGGAGGCCACAGAAAGAGAGAGCGTCAGCGTTTGTGGGGCTGTGAATGGGGTTGCCTGGCTACTTGAAGAGCAGCAAGAGCTTTTGGTCCTGGCTCCTTTGGGGTGGAAGGAAGGCACGGTTATTCACAATTGCTGAGCCTGGCTCCGGGTGTCCTCAGCGTCCCAGGCAGATAGTCTTGGAGTTTGGGAGGCTCACGAAAGAGACAGCGTCAGCGTTTGTGGGGCTGTGAATGGGGTTGCCTGGCTACTTGAAGAGCAGCAAGAGCTTTTGGTCCTGGCCCCTTTGGGGTGGGAGAATGGCACGGTTATTCGCAATTGCTGAGCCTGGCTCCGGGTGTCCTCAGCGTCCCAGGCAGATAGTATTGGACTTTGGGAGCCTCACGAAAGAGAGAGCGTCAGCGTTTGTGGGGCTGTGAATGGGGTTGCCTGGCTACTTGAAGAGCAGCAAGAGCTTTTGGACCTGGCCTCTTTGGGGTGGGAGGAATGTCGGGACGGTCAGAATTTCTGAGCCTGGTTCTGGCTGTACGCAGCGTCCCAGGCAGATAGTCTTGGAGTATGGGAGGCTCACGAAAGAGAGAGCGTCAGCGTTTGTGGGGCTGTGAATGGAGTTGCCTGGCTACTTGAAGAGCAGCAAGAGCTTTTATTCCTGGCCCCTTTGGGGTCGGAGGAATCCCGGGACGGTCGCAATTGGTGAGCCTGGCTCTGGCTATACTCAGCGTCCCAGGCAGATAGTCTTGGAGTTTGGGAGGCTCACGAAAGAGAGAGCGTCAGCGTTTGTGGGGCTGTGAATGGGGTTGCCTGGCTACTTGAAGAGCAGCAAGAGCTTTTGGTCCTGGCCCCTTTGGGGTGGGAGGAATCCCGGGACGTTCGCAATCGCTGAGCCTGGCTCCGGCTGTATTCAGAGTCCCAGGCAGATAGTATTGGACTTTGGGAGGCTCACGAAAGAGAGAGCGTCAGCGTTTGTGGGGCTGTGAATGGAGTTGCCTGGCTAGTTGAAGAGCAGCAAGCGCTTTTGGTCCTGGTCCCTCTGGGGTGGAAGGAAGGCACGGTTATTCGCAATTCCTTAGCTTGGTTCCGGCTGTACTCAGCGTCCCAGGCAGATAGTCTTGGAGTTTGGGAGGCTCACGAAAGAGAGAGCGTCAGCGTTTGTGGATCTGTGAATGGGGTTGCCTGGCTACTTGAAGAGCAGCAAGAGCTTTTGGTCCTGGCTCCTTTGGGGTGGAAGGAAGGCACGGTTATTCGCAATTGCTGAGCCTGGCTCCGGGTGTCCTCAGCGTCCCAGGCAGATAGTCTTGGAGTTTGGGAGGCTCACGAAAGAGACAGCGTCAGCGTTTGTGGGGCTGTGAATGGAGTTGCCTGGCTACTTGAAGAGCAGCAAGAGCTTTTGGACCTGGCCCCTTTGGGGTGGGAGGAATGTCGGAACGGTTCACAATTGCTGAGCCTGGCTCTGGCTGTACTCAGCGTCCCAGGCAGATAGTCTTGGAGTTTGGGAGGCTCACGAAAGAGACAGTGTCAGCGTTTGTGGGGCTGTGAATGGGGTTGCCTGGCTACTTGAAGAGCAGCAAGCGCTTTTGGTCCTGGCACCTTTGGTGTGGGAGGAATCTCTGGACGTTCGCAGTTGCTGAGCCTGGCTCTGGCTGTACGCAGCATACCAGGCAGATAGTCTTGGAGTTTGGGAGGCTCACGATAGAGACAGCGTCAGCGTTTGTGGGGCTGTGAATGGGGTTGCCTGGCTTCTTGAAGAGCAGCAAGAGCTTTTGGTCCTGGCCCCTTTGGGGTGGGAGGAAGGCACGGTTATTCGCAATTGCTGAGACTGGCTCCTGGTGTCCTCAGCGTCCCAGGCAGATAGTCTTGGAGTTTGGGAGGCTCACGAAAGAGAGAGCGTCAGCGTTTGTGGGGCTGTGAATGGGGTTGCCTGGCTACTTGAAGAGCAGCAAGAGCTTTTGGTGCTGGCCCCTTTGGGGTGGGAGCAATGCACTGTAATTCGCAATTGCTGAGCCTGGCTCCGGGTGTCCTCAGCGTCCCAGGCAGATAGTCTTGGAGTTTGGGAGGCTCACGAAAGAGAGAGCGTCAGCGTTTTTGGGGCTGTGAATGGGGTTGCCTGGCTACTTGAAGAGCAGCAAGCGCTTTTGGTCCTGACCCCTTTGAGGTGGGAGGAATCTCTGGACGTTCGCAGTTGCTGAGCCTGGTTCTGGCTGTACGCAGCGTCCCAGGCAGATAGTCTTGGAGTTTGGGAGTCTCACGAAAGAGAGAGCGTCAGCGTTTGTGGGGCTGTGAATGGGGTTGCCTGGCTACTTGAAGAGCAGCAAGAGCTTTTGGTCCTGGCCTCTTTGGGGTGGGAGGAATCTCGAGACATTCGGAATTGCTGAGCTTGGCTCTGGCTGTACTCAGCGTCCCAGGCAGATAGTATTGGAGTTTGGGAGTCTCACGAAAGAGACAGCATCAGCGTTTGTGGGGCTGTGAATGGAGTTGCCTGGCTACTTGAAGAGCAGCAAGCGCTTTTGGTCCTGGCCCCTTTGGGGTGGGAGGAATGTCGGAACGGTTCACAATTGCTCAGCCTGGCTCTGGCTGTCCTCAGCGTCCCAGGCAGATAGTCTTGGAGTATGGGAGGCTCACGAAAGAGAGAGCGTCAGCATTTGTGGGGCTGTGAATGGGGTTGCCTGGCTACCTGAAGAGAAGCAAGAGCTTTTGGTACTGGCCCCTTTGGGTTGGAAGGAAGGAACGGTTATTCGCAATTGCTGAGCCTGGCTCCGGCTGTATTCAGTGTCCCAGGCAGATAGTCTTGGAGTTTGGGAGGCTCACGAAAGAGACAGCGTCAGCGTTTGTGGGGCTGTGAATGGGGTTGCCTGGCTACCTGAAGAGCAGCAAGAGCTTTTGGTACTGGCCCCTTTGGGGTGGGAGGAAGGAACGGTTATTCGCAATTGCTGAGCCTGGCTCCGGGTGTCCTCAGCGTCCCAGGCAGATAGTCTTGGAGTTTGGGAGGCTCACGAAAGAGACAGCGTCAGCGTTTGTGGGGCTGTTAATGGGCTTGCCTGGCTACTTGAAGAGCAGCAAGAGCTTTTCGTCCTGGCCTCTTTGGGGTGGGAGGAATCCCGGGACGTTCGCAATCGCTGAGCGTGGCTCCGGCTGTATTCAGCGTCACAGGCAGATAATCTTGGAGTTTGGGAGGCCACAGAAAGAGAGAGCGTCAGCGTTTGTGGGGCTGTGAATGGGGTTGCCTGGCTACTTGAAGAGCAGCAAGAGCTTTTGGTCCTGGCTCCTTTGGGGTGGAAGGAAGGCACGGTTATTCGCAATTGCTGAGCCTGGCTCCGGGTGTACGCATCGTCCCAGGCAGATAGTATTGGACTTTGGGAGGCTCACGAAAGAGAGAGCGTCAGCGTTTGTGGGGCTGTGAATGGGGTTGCCTGGCTACTTGAAGAGCAGCAAGAGCTTTTGGACCTGGCCTCTTTGGGGTGGGAGGAATCCCGGGACGGTCGCAATTGCTGAGCCTGGTTCTGGCTGTACGCAGCGTCCCAGGCAGATAGTCTTGGAGTATGGGAGGCTCACGAAAGAGAGAGCGTCAGCGTTTGTGGGGCTGTGAATGGAGTTGCCTGGCTACTTGAAGAGCAGCAAGAGCTTTTATTCCTGGCCCCTTTGGGGTGGGAGGAATCCCGGGACGTTCGCAATTGGTGAGCCTGGCTCTGGCTATACTCAGCGTCCCAGGCAGATAGTCTTGGAGTTTGGGAGGCTCACGAAAGAGAGAGCGTCAGCGTTTGTGGGGCTGTGAATGGGGTTGCCTGGCTACTTGAAGAGAAGCAAGAGCTTTTGGTCCTGGCCCCTTTGGGGTGGGAGGAATCCCGGGACGTTCGCAATCGCTGAGCCTGGCTCCGGCTGTATTCAGAGTCCCAGGCAGATAGTATTGGACTTTGGGAGGCTCATGAAAGAGAGAGCGTCAGCGTTTGTGGGGCTGTGAATGGAGTTGCCTGGCTAGTTGAAGAGCAGCAAGAGCTTTTGGTCCTGGTCCCTCTGGGGTGGAAGGAAGGCACGGTTATTCGCAATTCCTTAGCTTGGTTCCGGCTGTACTCAGCGTCCCAGGCAGATAGTCTTGGAGTTTGGGAGGCTCACGAAAGAGACAGCGTCAGCGTTTGTGGGGCTGTGAATGGGGTTGCCTGGCTACTTGAAGAGCAGCAAGAGCTTTTGGACCTGGCCTCTTTGGGGTGGGAGGATGGCATGGTTATTCGCAATTGCTGAGCTGGGGTCTGGCTGTACTCACCGTCCCAGGCAGGTAGTATTGGACTTTGGGAGTCTCACGAAAGAGACAGCGTCAGCGTTTGTGGGGCTGTGAATGGAGTTGCCTGGCTACTTGAAGAGCAGCAAGAGCTTTTGGACCTGGCCCCTTTGGGGTGGGAGGAATGTCGGAACGGTTCACAATTGCTGAGCCTGGCTCTGGCTGTACTCAGCGTCCCAGGCAGATAGTCTTGGAGTTTGGGAGGCTCACGAAAGAGACAGCGTCAGCGTTTGTGGGGCTGTGAATGGGGTTGCCTGGCTACCTGAAGAGCAGCAAGAGCTTTTGTTACTGGCCCCTTTGGGGTGGGAGGAAGGAACGGTTATTCGCAATTGCTGAGCCTGGCTCCGGCTGTATTCAGTGTCCCAGGCAGATAGTCTTGGAGTTTGGGAGGCTCACAAAAGAGACAGCGTCAGCGTTTGTGGGGCTGTGAATGGGGTTGCCTGGCTACTTGAAGAGCAGCAAGCGCTTTTGGTCCTGGCACCTTTGGTGTGGGAGGAATCTCTGGACGTTCGCAGTTGCTGAGCCGCGGTCTGGCTGTACTCAGCGTCCAAGGCAGATAGTATTCGAGTTTGGGAGGCTCACGAAAGAGACAGCGTCAGCGTTTGTGGAGCTGTGAATGGAGTTGCCTGGCTACTTGAAGAGCAGCAAGAGCTTTTGGTACTGGCCCCTTTGGGGTGGGAGGCAGGCACGATTATTCGCAATTGCTTAGCTTGGCTCTGGCTGTACTCAGCGTCCCAGGCAGATAGTACTGGAGTTTGGGAGGCTCACGAAAGAGAGAGCGTCAGCGTTTGTGGGGCTGTGAATGGGGTTGCCTGGCTACTTGAAGAGCAGCAAGAGCTTTTGGACCTGGTCCCTCTGGGGTGGAAGGAAGGCACGGTTATTAGCAATTCCTTAGCTTGGTTCTGGCTGTACTCAGCGTCCCAGGCAGATAGTACTGGAATTTGGGAGGCTCACGAAAGACACAGCGTCAGCGTTTGTGGGGCTGTGAATGGGGTTGCCTGCCTACTTGAAGAGCAGCACGAGCTTTTGGTCCTGGCCCCTTTGGGGTGGGAGGAATCTCGAGACATTCTCAATTACTGAGCCTGGCTCTGGCTGTACTCACCGTCCCAGGCAGATAGTACTGGAGTTTGGGAGGCTCACGAAAGAGACTGTGTCAGCGTTTGTGGGGCTGTGAATGGGGTTGCCTGGCTACTTGAAGAGCAGCAAGAGCTTGTGGTCCTGGCCCCTTTGGGGTGGGAGGAATCTCGAGACATTCTCAATTACTGAGCCTGGCTCTGGCTGTACTCAGCGTCCCAGGCAGATAGTCTTGGAGTTTGGGAGGCTCACGAAAGAGAGAGCGTCAGCGTTTTTGGGGCTGTGAATGGGGTTGCCTGGCTACTTGAAGAGCAGCAAGAGCTTTTGGTCCTGGCCCCTTTGGGGTGGGAGGAAGGCACGGTTATTCGCAATTGCTTAGCTTGGCTCTGGCTGTACTCACCGTCCCAGGCAGATAGTCTTGGAGTTTGGGAGGCTCACGAAAGAGACAGCGTCAGCGTTTGTGGGGCTGTGAATGGGGTTGCCTGGCTACTTGAAGAGCAGCAAGAGCTTTTGGACCTGGCCCCTTTGGGGTGGGAGGAATGTCGGGACGGTCACAATTTCTGAGCCTGGCTCTGGCTGTACGCAGCATACCAGGCAGTCAGTCTTGGAGTTTGGGAGGCTCACGAAAGAGACAGCGTCAGCGTTTGTGGAGCTGTGAATGGGGTTGCCTGGCTACTTGAAGAGCAGCAAGAGCTTTTAGTCCTGGCCCCTTTGGGGTGGGAGGAATCCTGGGACGTTCGCAATTGCTGAGCCTGGTTCTGGCTGTACGCAGCGTCCCAGGCAGATAGTCTTGGAGTTTGGGAGGCTCACGAAAGAGAGAGCGTCAGCGTTTGTGGGGCTGTGAATGGGGTTGCCTGGCTACTTGAAGAGCAGCAAGAGCTTTTGGTCCTGGCCCCTTTGGGGTGTGACGAATCTCTGGACGTTCGCAGTTGCTGAGACGGGGTCTGGCTGTACGCAGCGTCCCAGGCAGATAGTCTTGGAGTTTGGGAGGCTCACGAAAGAGACAGCGTCAGCGTTTGTGGGGCTGTGAATGGTGTTGCCTGGCTACTTGAAGAGCAGCAAGAGCTTTTGGTCCTGGCCCCTTTGGGGTGGGAGGAATCTCGAGACATTCTCAATTACTGAGCCTGGCTCTGGCTGTACTCAGCGTCCCAGGCAGATAGTACTGGAGTTTGGGAGGCTCACGAAAGAGAGAGCGTCAGCGTTTGTGGGGCTGTGAATGGGGTTGCCTGGCTACTTGAAGAGCAGCATGAGCTTTTGGTCCTGGCCTCTTTGGGGTGGGAGGAATCTCGAGACATTCGCAATTGCTGAGCCTGGCTCTGGCTGTACTCACCGTCCCAGGAATATAGTCTTGGAGTTTGGGAGGCCACAGAAAGAGAGAGCGTCAGCGTTTGTGGGGCTGTGAATGGGGTTGCCTGGCTACTTGAAGAGCAGCAAGAGCTTGTGGTCCTGGCTTCTTTGGGGTGGGAGGAATCCCGGGACGGTCGCAATTGCTCAGCTGGGATCTGGCTGTACGCAGCATCCCAGGCAGATAATATTGGAGTTTGGGAGGCTCACGATAGAGACAGCGTCAGCGTTTGTGGGGCTGTGAATGGGGTTGCCTGGCTACTTGAAGAGCAGCAAGAGCTTTTAGTCCTGGCCCCTTTGGGGTGGGAGGAATCCCGGGACGGTCGCAATTGCTGAGCCTGGCTCTGGCTGTACGCAGCGTACCAGGCAGATAGTCTTGGAGTTTGGGAGGCTCACGAAAGAGACAGCGTCAGCGTTTGTGGGGCTGTGAATGGGGTTGCCTGGCTACTTGAAGAGCAGCAAGAGCTTTTGGTCCTGGCCCCTTTGGGGTGGGAGGAAGGCACGGTTATTCGCAATTGCTTAGCTTGGCTCTGGCTGTACTCAGCGTCCCAGGCAGATAGTCTTGGAGTTTGGGAGGCTCACGAAAGAGACAGCGTCAGCGTTTGTGGGGCTGTGAATGGTGTTGCCTGGCTACTTGAAGAGAAGCAAGAGCTTTTGGTACTGGCCCCTTTGGGGTGGGAGGAAGGAACGGTTATTCGCAATTGCTGAGCCTGGCTCCGGCTGTATTCAGTGTCCCAGGCAGATAGTCTTGGAGTTTGGGAGGCTCACGAAAGAGACAGCGTCAGCGTTTGTGGGGCTGTGAATGGGGTTGCCTGGCTACCTGAAGAGCAGCAAGAGCTTTTGGTACTGGCCCCTTTGGGGTGGGAGGAAGGAACGGTTATTCGCAATTGCTGAGCCTGGCTCCGGGTGTCCTCAGCGTCCCAGGCAGATAGTCTTGGAGTTTGGGAGGCTCACAAAAGAGACAGCGTCAGCGTTTGTGGGGCTGTTAATGGGCTTGCCTGGCTACTTGAAGAGCAGCAAGAGCTTTTGGTCCTGGCCTCTTTGGGGTGGGAGGAATCCCGGGACGTTCGCAATCGCTGAGCGTGGCTCCGGCTGTATTCAGCGTCACAGGCAGATAGTCTTGGAGTTTGGGAGGCCACAGAAAGAGAGAGCGTCAGCGTTTGTGGGGCTGTGAATGGGGTTGCCTGGCTACTTGAAGAGCAGCAAGAGCTTTTGGTCCTGGCTCCTTTGGGGTGGAAGGAAGGCACGGTTATTCGCAATTGCTGAGCCTGGCTCCGGGTGTCCTCAGCGTCCCAGGCAGATAGTCTTGGAGTTTGGGAGGCTCACGAAAGAGAGAGCGTCAGCGTTTGTGGGGCTGTGAATGGGGTTGCCTGGCTACTTGAAGAGCAGCAAGAGCTTTTGGACCTGGCCTCTTTGGGGTGGGAGGAATGTCGGGACGGTCAGAATTTCTGAGCCTGGTTCTGGCTGTACGCAGCGTCCCAGGCAGATAGTCTTGGAGTATGGGAGGCTCACGAAAGAGAGAGCGTCAGCGTTTGTGGGGCTGTGAATGGAGTTGCCTGGCTACTTGAAGAGCAGCAAGAGCTTTTATTCCTGGCCCCTTTGGGGTCGGAGGAATCCCGGGACGTTCGCAATTGGTGAGCCTGGCTCTGGCTATACTCAGCGTCCCAGGCAGATAGTCTTGGAGTTTGGGAGGCTCACGAAAGAGAGAGCGTCAGCGTTTGTGGGGCTGTGAATGGGGTTGCCTGGCTACTTGAAGAGCAGCAAGAGCTTTTGGTCCTGGCCCCTTTGGGGTGGGAGGAATCCCGGGACGTTCGCAATCGCTGAGCCTGGCTCCGGCTGTATTCAGAGTCCCAGGCAGATAGTATTGGACTTTGGGAGGCTCACGAAAGAGAGAGCGTCAGCGTTTGTGGGGCTGTGAATGGAGTTGCCTGGCTAGTTGAAGAGCAGCAAGAGCTTTTGGTCATGGTCCCTCTGGGGTGGGAGGAAGGCACGGTTATTCGCAATTCCTTAGCTTGGTTCCGGCTGTACTCAGCGTCCCAGGCAGATAGTCTTGGAGTTTGGGAGGCTGACGAAAGAGACAGCGTCAGCGTTTGTGGGGCTGTGAATGGGGTTGCCTGGCTACTTGAAGAGCAGCAAGAGCTTTTGGACCTGGCCTCTTTGGGGTGGGAGGATGGCATGGTTATTCGCAATTGCTGAGCTGGGGTCTGGCTGTACTCACCGTCCCAGGCAGGTAGTATTGGACTTTGGGAGTCTCACGAAAGAGACAGCGTCAGCGTTTGTGGGGCTGTGAATGGAGTTGCCTGGCTACTTGAAGAGCAGCAAGAGCTTTTGGACCTGGCCCCTTTGGGGTGGGAGGAATGTCGGAACGGTTCACAATTGCTGAGCCTGGCTCTGGCTGTACTCAGCGTCCCAGGCAGATAGTCTTGGAGTTTGGGAGGCTCACGAAAGAGACAGTGTCAGCGTTTGTGGGGCTGTGAATGGGGTTGCCTGGCTACTTGAAGAGCAGCAAGCGCTTTTGGTCCTGGCACCTTTGGTGTGGGAGGAATCTCTGGACGTTCGCAGTTGCTGAGCCTGGCTCTGGCTGTACGCAGCATACCAGGCAGATAGTCTTGGAGTTTGGGAGGCTCACGATAGAGACAGCGTCAGCGTTTGTGGGGCTGTGAATGGGGTTGCCTGGCTACTTGAAGAGCAGCAAGAGCTTTTGGTCCTGGCCCCTTTGGGGTGGGAGGAAGGCACGGTTATTCGCAATTGCTGAGCCTGGCTCCGGGTGTCCTCAGCGTCCCAGGCAGATAGTCTTGGAGTTTGGGAGGCTCACGAAAGAGAGAGCGTCAGCGTTTTTGGGGCTGTGAATGGGGTTGCCTGGCTACTTGAAGAGCAGCAAGCGCTTTTGGTCCTGACCCCTTTGAGGTGGGAGGAATCTCTGGACGTTCGCAGTTGCTGAGCCTGGTTCTGGCTGTACGCAGCGTCCCAGGCAGATAGTCTTGGAGTTTGGGAGTCTCACGAAAGAGAGAGCGTCAGCGTTTGTGGGGCTGTGAATGGGGTTGCCTGGCTACTTGAAGAGCAGCAAGAGCTTTTGGTCCTGGCCTCTTTGGGGTGGGAGGAATCTCGAGACATTCGGAATTGCTGAGCTTGGCTCTGGCTGTACTCAGCGTCCCAGGCAGATAGTATTGGAGTTTGGGAGTCTCACGAAAGAGACAGCATCAGCGTTTGTGGGGCTGTGAATGGAGTTGCCTGGCTACTTGAAGAGCAGCAAGCGCTTTTGGTCCTGGCCCCTTTGGGGTGGGAGGAATGTCGGAACGGTTCACAATTGCTCAGCCTGGCTCTGGCTGTACTCAGCGTCCCAGGCAGATAGTCTTGGAGTTTGGGAGGCTCACGAAAGAGACAGCGTCAGCGTTTGTGGGGCTGTGAATGGGGTTGCCTGGCTACCTGAAGAGAAGCAAGAGCTTTTGGTACTGGCCCCTTTGGGTTGGAAGGAAGGAACGGTTATTCGCAATTGCTGAGCCTGGCTCCGGCTGTATTCAGTGTCCCAGGCAGATAGTCTTGGAGTTTGGGAGGCTCACGAAAGAGACAGCGTCAGCGTTTGTGGGGCTGTGAATGGGGTTGCCTGGCTACCTGAAGAGCAGCAAGAGCTTTTGGTACTGGCCCCTTTGGGGTGGGAGGAAGGAACGGTTATTCGCAATTGCTGAGCCTGGCTCCGGCTATACTCAGTGTCCCAGGCAGATAGTCTTGGAGTTTGGGAGGCTCACGAAAGAGACAGCGTCAGCGTTTGTGGGGCTGTTAATGGGCTTGCCTGGCTACTTGAAGAGCAGCAAGAGCTTTTCGTCCTGGCCTCTTTGGGGTGGGAGGAATCCCGGGACGTTCGCAATCGCTGAGCGTGGCTCCGGCTGTATTCAGCGTCACAGGCAGATAGTCTTGGAGTTTGGGAGGCCACAGAAAGAGAGAGCGTCAGCGTTTGTGGGGCTGTGAATGGGGTTGCCTGGCTACTTGAAGAGCAGCAAGAGCTTTTGGTCCTGGCTCCTTTGGGGTGGAAGGAAGGCACGGTTATTCACAATTGCTGAGCCTGGCTCCGGGTGTCCTCAGCGTCCCAGGCAGATAGTCTTGGACTTTGGGAGCCTCACGAAAGAGAGAGCGTCAGCGTTTGTGGGGCTGTGAATGGGGTTGCCTGGCTACTTGAAGAGCAGCAAGAGCTTGTGGACCTGGCCTCTTTGGGGTGGGAGGAATGTCGGGACGGTCAGAATTTCTGAGCCTGGTTCTGGCTGTACGCAGCGTCCCAGGCAGATAGTCTTGGAGTATGGGAGGCTCACGAAAGAGAGAGCGTCAGCGTTTGTGGGGCTGTGAATGGAGTTGCCTGGCTACTTGAAGAGCAGCAAGAGCTTTTATTCCTGGCCCCTTTGGGGTCGGAGGAATCCCGGGACGGTCGCAATTGGTGAGCCTGGCTCTGGCTATACTCAGCGTCCCAGGCAGATAGTCTTGGAGTTTGGGAGGCTCACGAAAGAGAGAGCGTCAGCGTTTGTGGGGCTGTGAATGGGGTTGCCTGGCTACTTGAAGAGCAGCAAGAGCTTTTGGTCCTGGCCCCTTTGGGGTGGGAGGAATCCCGGGACGTTCGCAATCGCTGAGCCTGGCTCCGGCTGTATTCAGAGTCCCAGGCAGATAGTATTGGACTTTGGGAGGCTCACGAAAGAGAGAGCGTCAGCGTTTGTGGGGCTGTGAATGGAGTTGCCTGGCTAGTTGAAGAGCAGCAAGCGCTTTTGGTCCTGGTCCCTCTGGGGTGGAAGGAAGGCACGGTTATTCGCAATTCCTTAGCTTGGTTCCGGCTGTACTCAGCGTCCCAGGCAGATAGTCTTGGAGTTTGGGAGGCTCACGAAAGAGAGAGCGTCAGCGTTTGTGGATCTGTGAATGGGGTTGCCTGGCTACTTGAAGAGCAGCAAGAGCTTTTGGTCCTGGCTCCTTTGGGGTGGAAGGAAGGCACGGTTATTCGCAATTGCTGAGCCTGGCTCCGGGTGTCCTCAGCGTCCCAGGCAGATAGTCTTGGAGTTTGGGAGGCTCACGAAAGAGACAGCGTCAGCGTTTGTGGGGCTGTGAATGGAGTTGCCTGGCTACTTGAAGAGCAGCAAGAGCTTTTGGACCTGGCCCCTTTGGGGTGGGAGGAATGTCGGAACGGTTCACAATTGCTGAGCCTGGCTCTGGCTGTACTCAGCGTCCCAGGCAGATAGTCTTGGAGTTTGGGAGGCTCACGAAAGAGACAGTGTCAGCGTTTGTGGGGCTGTGAATGGGGTTGCCTGGCTACTTGAAGAGCAGCAAGCGCTTTTGGTCCTGGCACCTTTGGTGTGGGAGGAATCTCTGGACGTTCGCAGTTGCTGAGCCTGGCTCTGGCTGTACGCAGCATACCAGGCAGATAGTCTTGGAGTTTGGGAGGCTCACGATAGAGACAGCGTCAGCGTTTGTGGGGCTGTGAATGGGGTTGCCTGGCTTCTTGAAGAGCAGCAAGAGCTTTTGGTCCTGGCCCCTTTGGGGTGGGAGGAAGGCACGGTTATTCGCAATTGCTGAGACTGGCTCCTGGTGTCCTCAGCGTCCCAGGCAGATAGTCTTGGAGTTTGGGAGGCTCACGAAAGAGAGAGCGTCAGCGTTTGTGGGGCTGTGAATGGGGTTGCCTGGCTACTTGAAGAGCAGCAAGAGCTTTTGGTGCTGGCCCCTTTGGGGTGGGAGCAATGCACTGTAATTCGCAATTGCTGAGCCTGGCTCCGGGTGTCCTCAGCGTCCCAGGCAGATAGTCTTGGAGTTTGGGAGGCTCACGAAAGAGAGAGCGTCAGCGTTTGTGGGGCTGTGAATGGGGTTGCCTGGCTACTTGAAGAGCAGCAAGCGCTTTTGGTCCTGACCCCTTTGGGGTGGGAGGAATCTCTGGACGTTCGCAGTTGCTGAGCCTGGTTCTGGCTGTACGCAGCGTCCCAGGCAGATAGTCTTGGAGTTTGGGAGTCTCACGAAAGAGAGAGCGTCAGCGTTTGTGGGGCTGTGAATGGGGTTGCCTGGCTACTTGAAGAGCAGCAAGAGCTTTTGGTCCTGGCCTCTTTGGGGTGGGAGGAATCTCGAGACATTCGGAATTGCTGAGCTTGGCTCTGGCTGTACTCAGCGTCCCAGGCAGATAGTATTGGAGTTTGGGAGTCTCACGAAAGAGACAGCATCAGCGTTTGTGGGGCTGTGAATGGAGTTGCCTGGCTACTTGAAGAGCAGGAAGCGCTTTTGGTCCTGGCCCCTTTGGGGTGGGAGGAATGTCGGAACGGTTCACAATTGCTCAGCCTGGCTCTGGCTGTCCTCAGCGTCCCAGGCAGATAGTCTTGGAGTATGGGAGGCTCACGAAAGAGAGAGCGTCAGCATTTGTGGGGCTGTGAATGGGGTTGCCTGGCTACCTGAAGAGAAGCAAGAGCTTTTGGTACTGGCCCCTTTGGGTTGGAAGGAAGGAACGGTTATTCGCAATTGCTGAGCCTGGCTCCGGCTGTATTCAGTGTCCCAGGCAGATAGTCTTGGAGTTTGGGAGGCTCACGAAAGAGACAGCGTCAGCGTTTGTGGGGCTGTGAATGGGGTTGCCTGGCTACCTGAAGAGCAGCAAGAGCTTTTGGTACTGGCCCCTTTGGGGTGGGAGGAAGGAACGGTTATTCGCAATTGCTGAGCCTGGCTCCGGCTATACTCAGTGTCCCAGGCAGATAGTCTTGGAGTTTGGGAGGCTCACGAAAGAGACAGCGTCAGCGTTTGTGGGGCTGTTAATGGGCTTGCCTGGCTACTTGAAGAGCAGCAAGAGCTTTTCGTCCTGGCCTCTTTGGGGTGGGAGGAATCCCGGGACGTTCGCAATCGCTGAGCGTGGCTCCGGCTGTATTCAGCGTCACAGGCAGATAGTCTTGGAGTTTGGGAGGCCACAGAAAGAGAGAGCGTCAGCGTTTGTGGGGCTGTGAATGGGGTTGCCTGGCTACTTGAAGAGCAGCAAGAGCTTTTGGTCCTGGCTCCTTTGGGGTGGAAGGAAGGCACGGTTATTCGCAATTGCTGAGCCTGGCTCCGGGTGTACGCATCGTCCCAGGCAGATAGTATTGGACTTTGGGAGGCTCACGAAAGAGAGAGCGTCAGCGTTTGTGGGGCTGTGAATGGGGTTGCCTGGCTACTTGAAGAGCAGCAAGAGCTTTTGGACCTGGCCTCTTTGGGGTGGGAGGAATCCCGGGACGGTCGCAATTGCTGAGCCTGGTTCTGGCTGTACGCAGCATCCCAGGCAGATAGTCTTGGAGTATGGGAGGCTCACGAAAGAGAGAGCGTCAGCGTTTGTGGGGCTGTGAATGGAGTTGCCTGGCTACTTGAAGAGCAGCAAGAGCTTTTATTCCTGGCCCCTTTGGGGTGGGAGGAATCCCGGGACGTTCGCAATTGGTGAGCCTGGCTCTGGCTATACTCAGCGTCCCAGGCAGATAGTCTTGGAGTTTGGGAGGCTCACGAAAGAGAGAGCGTCAGCGTTTGTGGGGCTGTGAATGGGGTTGCCTGGCTACTTGAAGAGAAGCAAGAGCTTTTGGTCCTGGCCCCTTTGGGGTGGGAGGAATCCCGGGACGTTCGCAATCGCTGAGCCTGGCTCCGGCTGTATTCAGAGTCCCAGGCAGATAGTATTGGACTTTGGGAGGCTCATGAAAGAGAGAGCGTCAGCGTTTGTGGGGCTGTGAATGGAGTTGCCTGGCTAGTTGAAGAGCAGCAAGAGCTTTTGGTCCTGGTCCCTCTGGGGTGGAAGGAAGGCACGGTTATTCGCAATTCCTTAGCTTGGTTCCGGCTGTACTCAGCGTCCCAGGCAGATAGTCTTGGAGTTTGGGAGGCTCACGAAAGAGACAGCGTCAGCGTTTGTGGGGCTGTGAATGGGGTTGCCTGGCTACTTGAAGAGCAGCAAGAGCTTTTGGACCTGGCCTCTTTGGGGTGGGAGGATGGCATGGTTATTCGCAATTGCTGAGCTGGGGTCTGGCTGTACTCACCGTCCCAGGCAGGTAGTATTGGACTTTGGGAGTCTCACGAAAGAGACAGCGTCAGCGTTTGTGGGGCTGTGAATGGAGTTGCCTGGCTACTTGAAGAGCAGCAAGAGCTTTTGGACCTGGCCCCTTTGGGGTGGGAGGAATGTCGGAACGGTTCACAATTGCTGAGCCTGGCTCTGGCTGTACTCAGCGTCCCAGGCAGATAGTCTTGGAGTTTGGGAGGCTCACGAAAGAGACAGCGTCAGCGTTTGTGGGGCTGTGAATGGGGTTGCCTGGCTACCTGAAGAGCAGCAAGAGCTTTTGTTACTGGCCCCTTTGGGGTGGGAGGAAGGAACGGTTATTCGCAATTGCTGAGCCTGGCTCCGGCTGTATTCAGTGTCCCAGGCAGATAGTCTTGGAGTTTGGGAGGCTCACAAAAGAGACAGCGTCAGCGTTTGTGGGGCTGTGAATGGGGTTGCCTGGCTACTTGAAGAGCAGCAAGCGCTTTTGGTCCTGGCACCTTTGGTGTGGGAGGAATCTCTGGACGTTCGCAGTTGCTGAGCCGCGGTCTGGCTGTACTCAGCGTCCAAGGCAGATAGTATTCGAGTTTGGGAGGCTCACGAAAGAGACAGCGTCAGCGTTTGTGGAGCTGTGAATGGAGTTGCCTGGCTACTTGAAGAGCAGCAAGAGCTTTTGGTACTGGCCCCTTTGGGGTGGGAGGCAGGCACGATTATTCGCAATTGCTTAGCTTGGCTCTGGCTGTACTCAGCGTCCCAGGCAGATAGTACTGGAGTTTGGGAGGCTCACGAAAGAGAGAGCGTCAGCGTTTGTGGGGCTGTGAATGGGGTTGCCTGGCTACTTGAAGAGCAGCAAGAGCTTTTGGACCTGGTCCCTCTGGGGTGGAAGGAAGGCACGGTTATTAGCAATTCCTTAGCTTGGTTCTGGCTGTACTCAGCGTCCCAGGCAGATAGTACTGGAATTTGGGAGGCTCACGAAAGACACAGCGTCAGCGTTTGTGGGGCTGTGAATGGGGTTGCCTGCCTACTTGAAGAGCAGCACGAGCTTTTGGTCCTGGCCCCTTTGGGGTGGGAGGAATCTCGAGACATTCTCAATTACTGAGCCTGGCTCTGGCTGTACTCACCGTCCCAGGCAGATAGTACTGGAGTTTGGGAGGCTCACGAAAGAGACTGTGTCAGCGTTTGTGGGGCTGTGAATGGGGTTGCCTGGCTACTTGAAGAGCAGCAAGAGCTTGTGGTCCTGGCCCCTTTGGGGTGGGAGGAATCTCGAGACATTCTCAATTACTGAGCCTGGCTCTGGCTGTACTCAGCGTCCCAGGCAGATAGTCTTGGAGTTTGGGAGGCTCACGAAAGAGAGAGCGTCAGCGTTTTTGGGGCTGTGAATGGGGTTGCCTGGCTACTTGAAGAGCAGCAAGAGCTTTTGGTCCTGGCCCCTTTGGGGTGGGAGGAAGGCACGGTTATTCGCAATTGCTTAGCTTGGCTCTGGCTGTACTCACCGTCCCAGGCAGATAGTCTTGGAGTTTGGGAGGCTCACGAAAGAGACAGCGTCAGCGTTTGTGGGGCTGTGAATGGGGTTGCCTGGCTACTTGAAGAGCAGCAAGAGCTTTTGGACCTGGCCCCTTTGGGGTGGGAGGAATGTCGGGACGGTCACAATTTCTGAGCCTGGCTCTGGCTGTACGCAGCATACCAGGCAGTCAGTCTTGGAGTTTGGGAGGCTCACGAAAGAGACAGCGTCAGCGTTTGTGGAGCTGTGAATGGGGTTGCCTGGCTACTTGAAGAGCAGCAAGAGCTTTTAGTCCTGGCCCCTTTGGGGTGGGAGGAATCCTGGGACGTTCGCAATTGCTGAGCCTGGTTCTGGCTGTACGCAGCGTCCCAGGCAGATAGTCTTGGAGTTTGGGAGGCTCACGAAAGAGAGAGCGTCAGCGTTTGTGGGGCTGTGAATGGGGTTGCCTGGCTACTTGAAGAGCAGCAAGAGCTTTTGGTCCTGGCCCCTTTGGGGTGTGACGAATCTCTGGACGTTCGCAGTTGCTGAGACGGGGTCTGGCTGTACGCAGCGTCCCAGGCAGATAGTCTTGGAGTTTGGGAGGCTCACGAAAGAGACAGCGTCAGCGTTTGTGGGGCTGTGAATGGTGTTGCCTGGCTACTTGAAGAGCAGCAAGAGCTTTTGGTCCTGGCCCCTTTGGGGTGGGAGGAATCTCGAGACATTCTCAATTACTGAGCCTGGCTCTGGCTGTACTCAGCGTCCCAGGCAGATAGTACTGGAGTTTGGGAGGCTCACGAAAGAGAGAGCGTCAGCGTTTGTGGGGCTGTGAATGGGGTTGCCTGGCTACTTGAAGAGCAGCACGAGCTTTTGGTCCTGGCCTCTTTGGGGTGGGAGGAATCTCGAGACATTCGCAATTGCTGAGCCTGGCTCTGGCTGTACTCACCGTCCCAGGAATATAGTCTTGGAGTTTGGGAGGCCACAGAAAGAGACAGCGTCAGCGTTTGTGGGGCTGTGAATGGGGTTGCCTGGCTACTTGAAGAGCAGCAAGAGCTTGTGGTCCTGGCCCCTTTGGGGTGGGAGGAATCCCGGGACGGTCGCAATTGCTCAGCTGGGATCTGGCTGTACGCAGCATCCCAGGCAGATAATATTGGAGTTTGGGAGGCTCACGATAGAGACAGCGTCAGCGTTTGTGGGGCTGTGAATGGGGTTGCCTGGCTACTTGAAGAGCAGCAAGAGCTTTTAGTCCTGGCCCCTTTGGGGTGGGAGGAATCCCGGGACGGTCGCAATTGCTGAGCCTGGCTCTGGCTGTACGCAGCGTACCAGGCAGATAGTCTTGGAGTTTGGGAGGCTCACGAAAGAGACAGCGTCAGCGTTTGTGGGGCTGTGAATGGGGTTGCCTGGCTACTTGAAGAGCAGCAAGAGCTTTTGGTCCTGGCCCCTTTGGGGTGGGAGGAAGGCACGGTTATTCGCAATTGCTTAGCTTGGCTCTGGCTGTACTCAGCGTCCCAGGCAGATAGTCTTGGAGTTTGGGAGGCTCACGAAAGAGACAGCGTCAGCGTTTGTGGGGCTGTGAATGGTGTTGCCTGGCTACTTGAAGAGCAGCAAGAGCTTTTGGTCCTGGCCTCTTTGGGGTGGGAGGAATGTCGGGACGGTCACAGTTTCTGAGCCTGGCTCTGGCTGTACTCACCGTCCCAGGCAGATAGTATTGGACTTTGGGATTCTCACGAAAGAGACAGCGTCAGCGTTTGTGGGGCTGTGAATGGGGTTTCCTGGCTACTTGAAGAGCAGCAAGAGCTTTTGGACCTGGCCTCTTTGGGGTGGGAGGAATGTCGGGACGGTCACAATTTCTGAGCCTGGCTCTGGCTGTACACAGCGTCCCAGGCAGTCAGTCTTGGAGTTTGGGAGGCTCACGAAAGAGAGAGCGTCAGCGTTTGTGGGGCTGTGAATGGGGTTGCCTGGCTACTTGAAAAGCAGCAAGAGCTTTTGGTCCTGGCACCTTTGGGGTGGGAGGAATCCCGGGACGGTCGCAATTGCTGAGCCTGGCTCTGGCTGTACGCAGCGTCCCAGGCAGATAGTACTGGAGTTTGGGAGGCTCACGAAAGAGACAGTGTCAGCGTTTGTGGGGCTGTGAATGGGGTTGCCTGGCTACTTGAAGAGCAGCAAGAGCTTTTGGTCCTGGCCCCTTTGGAGTGGGAGGAATCTTGGGACGGTCGCAATTGCTGAGCCTGGCTCTGGCTGTACGCAGCATACCAGGCAGATAGTCTTGGAGTTTGGGAGGCTCATGAAAGAGAGAGCGTCAGCGTTTGTGGGGCTGTGAATGGGGTTGCCTGGCTACTTGAAGAGCAGCAAGAGCTTTTGGTCCTGGCCCCTTTGGGGTGGGAGGAATCTCTGGACGTTCGCAGTTGCTGAGCCTGGCTCTGGCTGTACGCAGCATACCAGGCAGATAGTCTTGGAGTTTGGGAGGCTCACGATAGAGACAGCGTCAGCGTTTGTGGGGCTGTGAATGGGGTTGCCTGGCTTCTTGAAGAGCAGCAAGAGCTTTTGGTCCTGGCCCCTTTGGGGTGGGAGGAAGGCACGGTTATTCGCAATTGCTGAGACTGGCTCCTGGTGTCCTCAGCGTCCCAGGCAGATAGTCTTGGAGTTTGGGAGGCTCACGAAAGAGAGAGCGTCAGCATTTGTGGGGCTGTGAATGGGGTTGCCTGGCTACTTGAAGAGCAGCAAGAGCTTTTGGTCCTGGCCCCTTTGGGGTGGGAGGAATCCTGGGATGGTCGCAATTGCTGAGCCTGGCTCTGGCTGTACGCAGCGTCCCAGGCAGATAGTATTGGAGTTTGGGAGGCTCACAAAAGAGACAGCGTCAGCGTTTGTGGGGCTGTGAATGGGGTTGCCTGGCTACTTGAAGAGCAGCACGAGCTTTTGGTCCTCTCCCCTTTGGGGTGGGAGGAAAGTCGGGACGGTCGCAATTTCTGAGCCTGGCTCTGGCTGTACTCAGCGTCCCAGGCAGATAGTACTGGAGTTTGAGAGGCTCACGAAAGAGACAGCGTCAGCGTTTGTGTGGCTGTGAATGGGGTTGCCTGGCTACTTGAAGAGCAGCAAGAGCTTTTGGTCCTGGCCCCTTTGGGGTGGGAGGAAGGAACGGTTATTCGCAATTGCTTAGCTTGGCTCTGGCTGTACTCAGCGTCCCAGGCAGATAGTACTGGAGTTTGGGAGGCTCACGAAAGAGACAGCGTCAGCGTTTGCGGGGCTGTGAATGGGGTTGCCTGGCTACTTGAAGAGCAGCAAGAGCTTTTGGTCCTGGCCTCTTTGGGGTGGGAGGAATCCCGGGACGGTCGCAATTGCTGAGCCTGGCTCTGGCTGTACGCAGCATACCAGGCAGATAGTCTTGGAGTTTGGGAGGCTCATGAAAGAGAGAGCGTCAGCGTTTGTGGGGCTGTGAATGGGGTTGCCTGGCTACTTGAAGAGCAGCAAGAGCTTTTGGTCCTGGCCCCTTTGGGGTGGGAGGAAGGCACGGTTATTCGCAATTGCTGAGCCCTGCTCCGGATATCCTCAGCGTCCCAGGCAGATAGTCTTGGAGTTTGGGAGGCCACAAAAAGAGACAGCGCCAGGGTTTGTGGGGCTGTGAATGGGGTTGCCTGGCTACTTGAAGAGCAGCAAGAGCTTTTGGTACTGGCCCCTTTGGGGTGGAAGGAAGGCACGGTTATTCGCAATTGCTGAGCCTGGCTCCGGGTGTCCTCAGCGTCCCAGGCAGATAGTCTTGGAGTTTGGGAGGCCACAGAAAGAGACAGCGTCAGCGTTTGTGGGGCTGTGAATGGGGTTGCCTGGCTACTTGAGGAGCAGCAAGAGCTTGTGGTCCTGGCCCCTTTGGAGTGGGAGGAATCTTGGGATGTTTGCAATTGCTGATCCAGGTTACGGCTGTACTCAGCGTCCCAGGCAGATAGTCTTGGAGTTTGGGAGGCTCACAAAAGAGACAGCGTCAGCATTTGTGGGGCTGTGAATGGGGTTGCCTGGCTTCTTGAAGAGCAGCAAGAGCTTTTGGTCCTGGCCCCTTTGGGGTGGGAGGAAGGCACGGTTATTCGCAATTGCTGAGACTGGCTCCTGGTGTCCTCAGCGTCCCAGGCAGATAGTCTTGGAGTTTGGGAGGCTCACGAAAGACACAGCGTCAGCATTTGTGGGGCTGTGAATGGGGTTGCCTGGCTACTTGAAGAGCAGCAAGAGCTTTTGGTCCTGGCCCCTTTGGGGTGGGAGGAATGCACTGTTATTCGCAATTGCTGAGCCTGGCTCCGGGTGTCCTCAGCGTCCCAGGCAGATAGTCTTGGAGTTTGGGAGGCTCACGAAAGAGAGAGCGTCAGCGTTTTTGGGGCTGTGAATGGGGTTGCCTGGCTACTTGAAGAGCAGCAAGCGCTTTTGGTCCTGACCCCTTTGGGGTGGGAGGAATCTCTGGACGTTCGCAGTTGCTGAGCCTGGTTCTGGCTGTACGCAGCGTCCCAGGCAGATAGTATTCGAGTTTGGGAGGCTCACGAAAGAGACAGCGTCAGCGTTTGTGGGGCTGTGAATGGGGTTGCCTGGCTACTTGAAGAGCAGCAAGAGCTTTTGGACCTGGCCCCTTTGGGGTGGGAGGAATGCACTGTTATTCGCAATTGCTGAGCCTGGCTCCAGGTGTCCTCAGCGTCCCAGGCAGATAGTCTTGGAGTTTGGGAGGCTCACGAAAGAGACAGCTTCAGCATTTGTGGGGCTGTGAATGGGGTTGCCTGGCTACTTGAAGAGCAGCAAGAGCTTTTGGACCTGGCCCCTTTGGGGTGGGAGGAATGCACTGTTATTCGCAATTGCTGAGCCTGGCTCCGGGTGTCCTCAGCGTCCCAGGCAGATAGTCTTGGAGTTTGGGAGGCTCACGAAAGAGACAGCATCAGCGTTTGTGGGGCTGTGAATGGGGTTGCCTGGCTACTTGAAGAGCAGCAAGAGCTTTTGGTCCTGGCCCCTTTGGGGTGGGAGGAATGTAGGAACGGTTCACAGTTTCTGAGCCTGGCTCTGGCTGTACTCAGCGTCCCAGGCAGATAGTCTTGGAGTTTGGGAGGCTCACGAAAGAGACAGCGTCAGCGTTTGTGGGGCTGTGAATGGGGTTGCCTGGCTACCTGAAGAGAAGCAAGAGCTTTTGGTACTGGTCCCTCTGGGGTGGAAGGAAGGCTCGGTTATTCGCAATTGCTTAGCTTGGTTCTGGCTGTACTCAGCGTCCCAGGCAGATAGTACTGGAGTTTGGGAGGCTCATGAAAGAGAGAGCGTCAGCGTTTGTGGGGCTGTGAATGGGGTTGCCTGGCTACTTGAAGAGCAGCAAGAGCTTTTGGTCCTGGCCCCTTTGGAGTGGGAGGAATCTGGAGACATTCTCAATTACTGAGCCTGGCTCTGGCTGTACTCAGCGTCCCAGGCAGATAGTATTGGAGTTTGGGAGGCTCACGAAAGAGACTGTGTCAGCGTTTGTGGGGCTGTGAATGGGGTTGCCTGGCTACTTGAAGAGCAGCAAGAGCTTGTGGTCCTGGCCCCTTTGGGGTGGGAGGAATCCCGGGACATTCGCAATCGCTGAGCCTGGCTCTGGCTGTACTCAGCGTCCCAGGCAGATAGTCTTGGAGTTTGGGAGGCTCACGAAAGAGACAGCGTCAGCGTTTGTGGGGCTGTGAATGGAGTTGCCTGGCTACTTGAAGAGCAGCAAGAGCTTGTGGTCCTGGCCTCTTTGGGGTGGGAGGAATGTCGGAACGGTTCACAGTTGCTGAGCCTGGCTCTGGCTGTACTCAACGTCCCAGGCAGATAGTCTTGGAGTTTGGGAGGCTCACGAAAGAGACAGCGTCAGCGTTTGTGGGGCTGTGAATGGGGTTGCCTGGCTACCTGAAGAGAAGCAAGAGCTTTTGGTCCTGGCCCCTTTGGGGTGGGAGGAATGCACTGTTATTCGCAATTGCTGAGCCTGGCTCTGGCTGTACTCACCGTCCCAGGCAGATAGTCTTGGAGTTTGGGAGGCTCACGAAAGAGAGAGCGTCAGCATTTGTGGGGCTGTGAATGGGGTTGCCTGGCTACTTGAAGAGCAGCAAGAGCTTGTGGTCCTGGCCCCTTTGGGGTGGGAGGAATCCCGCGACGTTCGCAGTTGCTGAGCTGGGATCTGGCTGTACGCAGCATCCCAGGCAGATATTACTGGAGTTTGGGAGGCTCACGAAAGAGACAGCGTCAGCGTTTGTGGGGCTGTGAATGGGGTTGCCTGGCTACTTGAAGAGCAGCAAGAGCTTTTGGTCCTGGCCTCTTTGGGGTGGGAGGAAGGCACGGTTATTCGCAATTGCTGAGCCTGGCTCCGGCTGTACTCAGCGTCCCAGGCAGATAGTACTGGAGTTTGGGAGGCTCATGAAAGAGACAGCGTCAGCGTTTTTGGGGCTGTGAATGGAGTTGCCTGGCTACTTGAAGAGCAGCAAGAGCTTTTGGTCCTGGCCCCTTTGGGGTGGGAGGAATCCCGCGACTTTCGCAGGTGCTGAGCTGGGATCTGGCTGTACGCAGCATCCCAGGCAGATAGTACTGGAGTTTGGGAGGCTCACGAAAGAGACAGCGTCAGCGTTTGTGGGGCTGTAAATGGGGTTGCCTGGCTACTTGAAGAGCAGCAAGAGCTTTTGGTCCTGGCCCCTTTGGGGTGGGAGGAATCCCGGGACGGTCGCAATTGCTGAGCCTGGCTCTGGCTGTACGCAGCATCCCAGGCAGATAATCTTGGAGTTTGGGAGGCTCACGAAAGAGACAGCATCAGCGTTTGTGGGGCTGTGAATGGGGTTGCCTGGCTACTTGAAGAGCAGCAAGAGCTTTTGGTCCTGCCCTCTTTGGGGTGGGAGGAATCCCGGGACGTTCGCAATCGCTGAGCCTGGCTCCGGCTGTATTCAGCGTCACAGGCAGATAGTCTTGGAGTTTGGGAGGCACCAGAAAGAGACAGCGTCAGCGTTTGTGGGGCTGTGAATGGAGTTGCCTGGCTACTTGAAGAGCAGCAAGAGCTTTTGGTCCTTGCTCCTTTGGGGTGGAAGGAAGGCACGGTTATTCGCAATTGCTGAGCCTGGCTCCGGGTGTCCTCAGCGTCCCAGGCAGATAGTCTTGGAGTTTGGGAGGCTCACGAAAGAGAGAGCGTCAGCATTTGTGGGGCTGTGAATGGGGTTGCCTGGCTACTTGAAGAGCAGCAAGAGCTTTTGGTCCTGGCCCCTTTGGGGTGGGAGGAAGGCACGGTTATTCGCAATTGCTTAGCTTGGCTCTGGCTGTACTCAGCGTCCCAGGCAGATAGTCTTGGAGTTTGGGAGGCTCACGAAAGAGACAGCGTCAGCGTTTGTGGGGCTGTGAATGGGGTTGCCTGGCTACTTGAAGAGCAGCAAGAGCTTTTTGTCCTGGCCCCTTTGGGGTGGGACGAAGGCACGGTTATTCGCAATTGCTGAGTCTGGCTCCGGGTGTCCTCAGCGTCCCATGCAGATAGTCTTGGAGTTTGGGAGGCTCACGAAAGAGACAGCGTCAGCGTTTGTGGGGCTGTGAATTGGGTTGCCTGGCTACTTGAAGAGCAGCAAGAGCTTTTGGTCCTGGCCCCTTTGGGGTGGAAGGAAGGCACGGTTATTCGCAATTGCTTAGCTTGGTTCTGGCTGTACTCAGCGTCCCAGGCAGATAGTCTTGGAGTTTGGGAGGCTCACGAAAGAGAGAGCGTCAGCGTTTGTGGGGCTGTGAATGGGGTTGCCTGTCTACTTGAAGAGCAGCAAGAGCTTTTGGTCCTGGCCTCTTTGGGGTGGGAGGAATCTCGAGACATTCTCAATTACTGAGCCTGGCTCTGGCTGTACTCAGCGTCCCAGGCAGATAGTATTTGACTTTGGGAGGCTCACGAAAGAGACAGTGTCAGCGTTTGTGGGGCTGTGAATGGAGTTGCCTGGCTACTTGAAGAGCAGGAAGCGCTTTTGGTCCTGGCCCCTTTGGGGTGGGAGGAATGTCGGAACGGTTCACAATTTCTGAGCCTGGCTCTGGCTGTACTCAGCGTCCCAGGCAGCTAGTCTTGGAGTTTGGGAGGCTCACGAAAGAGACAGCGTCAGCGTTTGTGGGGCTGTGAATGGGGTTGCCTGGCTACCTGAAGAGAAGCAAGAGCTTTTGGTACTGGTCCCTCTGGGGTGGGAGGAAGGCACGGTTATTCGCAATTGCTTAGCTTGGTTCTGGCTGTACTCAGCGTCCCAGGCAGATAGTCTTGGAGTTTGGGAGTCTCACGAAAGAGACAGCGTCAGCGTTTGTGGGGCTGTGAATGGGGTTGCCTTGCTACTTGAAGAGCAGCAAGAGCTTTTGGTCCTGGCCCCTTTGGGGTGGGAGGAATCTCGAGACATTCTCAATTACTGAGCCTGGCTCTGGCTGTACTCAGCGTCCCAGGCAGATAGTCTTGGACTTTGGGAGGCTCACGAAAGAGACAGTGTCAGCGTTTGTGGGGCTGTGAATGGAGTTGCCTGGCTACTTGAAGAGCAGCAAGCGCTTTTGGTCCTGGCCCCTTTGGGGTGGGAGGAATGTCGGAACGGTTCACAATTTCTGAGCCTGGCTCTGGCTGTACTCAGCGTCCCAGGCAGATAGTCTTGGAGTTTGGGAGGCTCACGAAAGAGACAGCGTCAGCGTTTGTGGGGCTGTGAATGGGGTTGCCTGGCTACCTGAAGAGAAGCAAGAGCTTTTGGTCCTGGCCCCTTTGGGGTGGGAGGAAGGAACGGTTATTCGCAATTGCTGAGCCTGGCTCCGGCTGTATTCAGTGTCCCAGGCAGATAGTATTGGAGTTTGGGAGGCTCACGAAAGAGACAGCGTCAGCGTTTGTGGGGCTGTGAATGGGGTTGCCTGGCTACTTGAAGAGCAGCAAGAGCTTTTGGTCCTGGCCTCTTTGGGGTGGGAGGAATCTCTGGACGTTCACAATCGCTGAGCCTGGCTCCGGCTGTATTCAGAGTCCCAGGCAGATAGTCTTGGAGTTTGGGAGGCTCACGAAAGAGACAGCGTCAGCGTTTGTGGGGCTGTGAATGGGGTTGCCTGGCTACTTGAAGAGCAGCAAGAGCTTTTGGTCCTGCCCTCTTTGGGGTGGGAGGAATCCCGGGACGTTATCAATCGCTGAGCCTGGCTCCGGCTGTATTCAGCGTCACAGGCAGATAGTCTTGGAGTTTGGGAGGCTCACGAAAGAGACAGTGTCAGCGTTTGTGGGGCTGTGAATGGGGTTGCCTGGCTACTTGAAGAGCAGCAAGAGCTTTTGGTCCTGGGTCCTTTGGGGTGGAAGGAAGGCACGGTTATGCGCAATTGCTGAGCCTGGCTCCGGGTGTCCTCAGCGTCCCAGGCAGATAGTCTTGGAGTTTGGGAGGCTCACGAAAGAGAGAGCGTCAGCATTTGTGGGGCTGTGAATGGGGTTGCCTGGCTACTTGAAGAGCAGCAAGAGCTTTTGGACCTGGCCCCTTTGGGGTGGGAGGAATGCACTGTTATTCGCAATTGCTGAGCCTGGCTCCAGGTGTCCTCAGCGTCCCAGGCAGATAGTCTTGGAGTTTGGGAGGCTCACGAAAGAGACAGCTTCAGCATTTGTGGGGCTGTGAATGGGGTTGCCTGGCTACTTGAAGAACAGCAAGAGCTTTTGGACCTGGCCCCTTTGGGGTGGGAGGAATGCACTGTTATTCGCAATTGCTGAGCCTGGCTCCGGGTGTCCTCAGCGTCCCAGGCAGATAGTCTTGGAGTTTGGGAGGCTCACGAAAGAGACAGCATCAGCGTTTGTGGGGCTGTGAATGGGGTTGCCTGGCTACCTGAAGAGAAGCAAGAGCTTTTGGTACTGGTCCCTCTGGGGTGGAAGGAAGGCTCGGTTATTCGCAATTGCTTAGCTTGGTTCTGGCTGTACTCAGCGTCCCAGGCAGATAGTACTGGAGTTTGGGAGGCTCATGAAAGAGAGAGCGTCAGCGTTTGTGGGGCTGTGAATGGGGTTGCCTGGCTACTTGAAGAGCAGCAAGAGCTTTTGGTCCTGGCCCCTTTGGGGTGGGAGGAATCCCGGGACATTCGCAATCGCTGAGCCTGGCTCTGGCTGTACTCAGCGTCCCAGGCAGATAGTATTGGAGTTTGGGAGGCTCACGAAAGAGACAGCGTCAGCGTTTGTGGGGCTGTGAATGGAGTTGCCTGGCTACTTGAAGAGCAGCAAGAGCTTGTGGTCCTGGCCTCTTTGGGGTGGGAGGAATGTCGGAACGGTTCACAATTGCTGAGCCTGGCTCTGGCTGTACTCAACGTCCCAGGCAGATAGTCTTGGAGTTTGGGAGGCTCACGAAAGAGACAGCGTCAGCGTTTGTGGGGCTGTGAATGGAGTTGCCTGGCTACCTGAAGAGAAGCAAGAGCTTTTGGTCCTGGCCCCTTTGGGGTGGGAGGATGGTACGGTTATTCGCAATTGCTGAGCCTGGCTCTGGCTGTACTCACCGTCCCAGGCAGATAGTCTTGGAGTTTGGGAGGCTCACGAAAGAGAGAGCGTCAGCATTTGTGGGGCTGTGAATGGGGTTGCCTGGCTACTTGAAGAGCAGCAAGAGCTTGTGGTCCTGGCCCCTTTGGGGTGGGAGGAAGCCCGCGACGTTCGCAGTTGCTGAGCTGGGATCTGGCTGTACGCAGCATCCCAGGCAGATATTACTGGAGTTTGGGAGGCTCACGAAAGAGACAGCGTCAGCGTTTGTGGGGCTGTGAATGGGGTTGCCTGGCTACTTGAAGAGCAGCAAGAGCTTTTGGTCCTGGCCTCTTTGGGGTGGGAGGAAGGCACGGTTATTCGCAATTGCTGAGCCTGGCTCCGGCTGTACTCAGCGTCCCAGGCAGATAGTACTGGAGTTTGGGAGGCTCATGAAAGAGACAGCGTCAGCGTTTGTGGGGCTGTGAATGGAGTTGCCTGGCTACTTGAAGAGCAGCAAGAGCTTTTGGTCCTGGCCCCTTTGGGGTGGGAGGAATCCCGCGACGTTCGCAGGTGCTGAGCTGGGATCTGGCTGTACGCAGCATCCCAGGCAGATAGTACTGGAGTTTGGGAGGCTCACGAAAGAGACAGCGTCAGCGTTTGTGGGGCTGTGAATGGGGTTGCCTGGCTACTTGAAGAGCAGCAAGCGCTTTTGGTCCTGGCCTCTTTGGGGTGGGAGGAAGGCACGGTTATTCGCAATTGCTGAGCCTGGCTCCGGGTGTCCTCAGCGTCCCAGGCAGATAGTCTTGGAGTTTGGGAGGCTCACGAAAGAGACAGCGTCAGCGTTTGTGGGGCTGTGAATGGGGTTGCCTGGCTACCTGAAGAGAAGCAAGAGCTTTTGGTACTGGCCCCTTTGGGGTGGGAGGAAGGAACGGTTATTCGCAATTGCTGAGCCTGGCTCCGGCTATACTCAGTGTCCCAGGCAGATAGTATTGGAGTTTGGGAGGCTCACGAAAGAGACAGCGTCAGCGTTTGTGGGGCTGTGAATGGGTGTAGAGAACCGGTACCAAATGCGGTTTTGTCTCGACATTGCTGCTGTAGCGCCATCCAGCGTAGCGCTTCGAGAAGACCGTCTTCTCCACAGCTTTGAGAAAAAGCAACCTCGTGCGCCTGCGCAGGGACTAAAGGCGCGAAAAGAGCTGAGGCGGGGACAAAAAGGCGCGAAAAGAGCAGAGGCGGGGGCAGCACGGCCGTGGCGAACTGCACGTACACATTTGTGATCTGCGCATGCGTGGGAGCCCCTATATAAGGAGCGCACGTGCCTCTCGGCGGGGGCGGCAGCGGCGCGCGCGAGACCACTCCTTCTGTTCCTGCACCCTCCAGGCTCACACCCCCCCCCCGCTTCGATCCCCGCCGGAACCCGAGGCCACCGAAGACCCTGCAGAAGATCACCGGACTCGAAGTGGTGGTGACAAACTCCTCCTTCTCCTTCTCTTTCTCTCTCTCTCTCTCTCCAATTCTTTTCCTCTCCTCCCTTGCCCTCCCTCCTCCCTCCGTTCTCTTCTCCCCTCTAATAAAAGAAAAAGGTCGTACGGCATTTGACCTCGTTTGCGTCTTAATCTCGTCCTTGGGATCGTATCGAAACCTCTCCCGATATTGGATCGGGACATTTTAATTGGCGTCACGGACAGGATCCCTTGAGACGAGAGTGTCATACAACCTTACGGTGTGCTGAGCGAGTGTGTGTGAACGAGACGTACGAGCAAGTACGAAGCGAGTGCGGAGTTCCGATCCGCGGTTCTGCTCTCCCGCGAGGGAAGCAGCCGGAGACGAACGAAGCGCAAGGAAGGAGTGGATGTTGAGACCTTTGCACCGAAACGCGCGTAGCAGTTTGTGATTTGAGCTCCTGAAGGCGTATAGGGGAAACTTGAATTTTATAGTGTGACCCCCCTCAGGATGATATCCCCTTTGTAGGCTCTGCTCTGTCTTACAGTAGTTTATGGTCTGGCCTCCTGGGGGAGTATAGGGGAAGTTCGGATTGTACGGTGTGACCCCCTCAGGACGATATCCCCTTTGTAGGCTCGTATTTGTCTTGTAGTAGTGTGCGGATTGGCCTCCTGGGAGCGTATAGGGGAAACGTGTTTTTTTTAAGGTTTGACCCTCCCGGGACGAACTCCCCTTTGTAGGATATGGCCGCCCAAAAGGCAGGCGATTTTTGTGAAGAGACAGAGAAATTATATGAGTTTTTAGAAACGTACCGCTCTCGCCCCTCGCCCCCGGGACGAGATTGGGCACGGGACCACTGGTTCCAACTGCAAAGTGTTATGGACCGAATAGCGGTTTTGCATAAAGAAGCTAGGGTGAAGAAGGGAAAAGGGAAGGCTGTTGTTTGTGCTGTGTTAGGAGCGTGTCTGGCAGCGGCGGTGGAGGACAAGAAACGAGCGCCCTGCCAATCGGAGGCTGTGGCCGCTGTGTTGCAAGCAGCGATAGCGCCGCTGCGAGAGCAACTAGCCTCCGGCCTCAGGCGAGGGGGTGTCTGCCTCCCTCAGGAGCTGAACCCTCAGCTCCTGCTGAGGGTTCAGCTCCTGAGGGAGGCAGACACCCTCGCTGAGGCGGAGGTAGTGTTGGAGGAGAAAGGCGTACGCCAAATCTACCCCCAGAAAGACCTAAAGCAATTAAGGGAGACGGTGGATAACCCCCCCCATATGTGCCCGCTGGTAAAAACGGAGTATATATATGAGGACGATAGCGACAACCGTCCCCAAGTTGTAACGAAAGAAATCCCTTTTACTGCCACGGAACTGGCTAAACTCCGAAAGGATTTTGCTAGGACGGCAAGGGAGTCCGAAACCGAATATGTGTGGAGGGTATCCCTGTCGGGGGGGGACGGGATCATGCTATCAGAAAAAGAAGCAGAGGGGTGTTGGGGCCCCGGCGTCTTCCTCACCACGGGCGATCGCTGGGCCCCATGGTCTCTGACCCAGAGGGCAGCATATTGGGCGGGGGGGCTGAACCCATTAGAAAGGGGGGATCCCCTAGCTATAACTGGTTCGGTTGAGCAACTACTAGAAAACGTACAAAAGGCAGCATGCCTGCAAATGATGTATGACCGGGAACTTAAACCAAACTTAAGCTCTCCGATGTTGTTACCAGTAGACCCCGAGCGGCTGACACCGCTAATAAGAGGACTCCCCGACTCGTTAAAACCTATCAGGATCCAATTACAGGGGAGAATCCAAAATGTGCCTCACGAAGAGCGAATTGCATCTGCCCTGGAGGGAACAGTAACACCGCAACAGCGACAGCGGGGGAGGAAGGTGTGGACTTGGGGGGAGATAGCTCAGGAACTGATAAACTATGGAAGGAAATCCGGGCCAGTAGGCAGAACTTACCACAAGGTGGAAACTAGGGCCGTGCGGGCAGCGGAGCCGGCAAATAAACCGCTGGCTTTTTCGGGGACAAGCCCCGGCCCAACAAAAAGGGAAAAACCCCTGCTCCGACAAGAATTGTGGCAGAAGGGACTGCAAAAGGGTGTGCCCCGAGACCTAATGGATGGGCTCCCCACCAAAAAATTAGGGCTCCTTGTGCGGAGGTGGTCCGGGCAAGGACCCTCTCCCAAACCAAACGCGCCCTCCGTGTCGGCACTGGATAAGAAGGAGGGGTTCAAGGGGGATGAAAGGGTGGCGGAAAACTAAGACCTCCGCCCCCTCAGGGTGAGGGGGGAGGCGGAGGGTGGATGTTTATTAGACAACTCACCTGCAACAATAAAGGGGACCTCCTCATTACTGTCGCAGTAGGGCCGAGGAAGAGGCCCATGACCTTTTTAATTGATACGGGGGCCCAAATCACAGCAATAAAACAAAGCGAGGCAGAGCGGTGCGGCGTCTCAACTCCTTCTAAGCGCCTGATAGTATTAAACGCCCTAGGGAAAACCCAATCTGTGCCCATGACCCCGGTAACCTTATGGCTACCAGGAGATGATAGTCCGGTGAACACCATGGCAGCCATAGGACCCTTTCAAATGAATCTCTTGGGCATAGACGTTTTAAAGGGCAGACAGTGGCGCGACACGCAGGGAAATTCGTGGTCTTTCGGCGTCCCGCAGATCAGGCGGTTGGCCGAAGCCCCCGGCGTGGGGGTGCGCCTTTTGCAAGCGGCGCCTGCCCTCCCCCCTTCCAAACTGACAAACGTGAAACCCTACCCGCTACCGATAGGAGCAAGAGATGGAATCGTGCCAGTGCTGGAGGACCTAAAGGGGAGGGGGATTATAGTTCCCACCCACTCCCCCTTTAACTCCCCGGTATGGCCTGTCCGAAAACCAAACGGCAAGTGGAGGTTGACAGTAGATTACCGGAGGCTGAATGCCAACACAGGCCCATTAACAGCTGCTGTACCGAACATTGCCGAGCTTATAGCCGCCATTCAAGAGCAATCACACCCTATTATGGCGACTATTGACGTTAAAGACACGTTCTTTATGGTCCCCCTGCAGCCGCAGGACCAGGACCGCTTTGCTTTTACCTGGGAGGGGCAACAGTACACCTTTACACGGCCCCCTCAGGGATACAAGCACTCCCCCACCTTAGCCCACCATGCTCTAGCACAGGAGCTGGAAGCAATTCCCATAAGGGCGGGGGTGAAAGTTTACCAATATATAGATGACGTACTCATAGGGGGAAATCAGGTGGAAGAGGTTGGGGAAGTCCAGAAGGACATCATCACCCATCTAGAGAGTATAGGATTGACAATCCCACCTGAGAAAATGCAAACCCCTTCAAGTGAGGTGAAATTTTTAGGAATTTGGTGGAAGGGAGGGATGACATGTATCCCACCAGACACCCTTTCCTCCCTCGACCAAATTAAGATACCAGAATCGAAAAAAGACTTACAGCATGCGTTAGGGCTGCTTGTGTTCTGGAGAAAGCATATCCCTGATTTCTCAATTATCGCGAGACCCCTATATGATTTACTACGGAAAAGGGCGCAATGGGAGTGGACCCCGGTCCACGATGAGGCGCTACGGCTGTTGGTGTTCGAGGCAAATGCATACCAAGCCCTGGGGCCTATCCACCCGACAGACCCGGTGCAGATCGAGTGGGGGTTTGCCGCAACCGGGCTATCGATTCATTTGTGGCAACGGGGGCCGGCAGGGCCCATCCGGCCCATTGGCTTTTATTCTCGGAGTTTCAAGGATGCAGAAAAACGGTACACTACGTGGGAAAAGGGGCTGTTTGTAGTCAGCCTAGCTTTACGAGAAGCAGAGCGCACCATTCGCCAGCAACCAATAGTGCTCAGAGGTCCTTTCAAAGTGATTAAGCCAGTTTTAACTGGGACATCTCCCCCTGACGGGGTGGCACAAAGAGCTTCAGTGCGGAAATGGTACGCGCAAATAGAACATTATTGTGGTATTTTTGAAGTTTCTGAGGGCGCTGCCAAAAATTTAGTTATCCAAGAGGGAGTGGCCCCAGACCGGGAAGATGACGTGCCCCCTTCTGCTGTACAGGTAGCCCCCTCATTTTCAGAACAATTACAGAACGCTTGGTTCACTGATGCCTCTGCTAAACGAGAGGGCAGAACTTGGAAATACCGTGCAGTCGCCCTACGGATAAGGACCGACCAAAAAATAATTACCGAAGGAGAAGGCAGCGCTCAAGTAGGGGAATTAGTGGCCGTATGGAGTGTCTTTCAACATGAAGCCCAATCTGCCTCTCCAATCTATATCTACACTGACTCCTTTGCTGTCTTTAAGGGGTGTACAGAGTGGCTCCCCTTTTGGGAACAAAATGGGTGGGAAGTTAACAGAATACCTGTATGGCAAAAGGAAAAGTGGCAAGATATTTTAACCATTGCCAGACAGGGGAACTTTGCGGTAGGATGGGTAGCCTCCCATCAGACGGGAGAAGATCCGTCCGGTCATTGGAACAATAGGGTTGATGAGCTGGCCCGCCTCGCCCCCTTGCAAAGTGATCCAGTAGCAGAGGATTGGGAGCGACTCCTGGAATGGTTGCACCTTAAGAGAGGGCACACTGGAGCCCAAGACCTCTACCGAGAGGCTCAGGCCAGAGGCTGGCCGGTTACCCGAGAAAATTGCAAAACTTGCATTTCGGCCTGTGAGCAATGTCGTATCCGCTTAGACAGGCACCCCCTGGAAGACAGTCCCCTACATTTGAGAGAGGGAAAAGGTTTGTGGGAGGCCTGGCAGGTTGATTACATTGGTCCGTTCCGTAAATCAGAAGGGAAGTGCTATGTATTAGTGGGTGTTGAAATAGTATCTGGCCTAGCACAGGCTAAAGCCTGCGCTAAGGCAACAGGGGAGAATACGGTGAAGGCCCTGAAAGAATGGTTTGGGACCTTCCCTAAACCGCAGTTGATACAATCTGACAATGGCACACACTTCACAGCCAAGATGGTCCAGGAATGGGCGGCTCGGGAGGGGATTTCATGGGTATTCCACACTCCATACTACCCCCAAGCAAATGGGATTGTGGAGAGAACAAACGGCTTGCTGAAGCGCTTCCTGAAACCACATGAACCGGGGTGGGCTGAGCAGGTAGGAGAGGCGGTGACCAACGTCAATAATCGCTGGGGTGCAAATGGGTGCCCGAAAATTGCAGCATTTTGTCCACAAGCCCCAACCATGGTACCTGTCTCTCGAAACCCCAACTCCCCCAGGACACCATGTTATTCTCCTGGTCAACCGGTTCTGGTTGAGCTTCCCACTGTGGGAGCTGTGCCTCTTGTACTAGATACCCCCCTAAATAAACACATGTGGAAAGCGAAAGATACCAGTGGGAGAACCCACAAAATACACACCAAATGGATTATTCCCTCCTTCTAACCCAAGGAGCGAGTTTTGTTCCTGTTTCTGTTTTTAAGGGCAGCGATATGACCACGACGCACCTGCTGCTTTGGATCGTTTTGACTCAGGGACATCTCTCTGAAAGTGACGAGCGACCATTCCCTCCACCTTCCCCTCCTCCATATAATCCCTTCGAGGAAAACGAGTTTGTGCTATTAGCGAAAGCCGTGAGTCAAACTTTCAATCTGAGTCACTGTTGGGTGTGCGGCGGACCCCTAGGGCTATCGAGTTGGCCGTGGACATCCGCACCCCTCACCCCAGACCAAATCGTAAGCAAATACAGCGAAGCCGCAGACAATCCGTGGGATGACAGTGGTACCTGGCCAATTCAGTTTCCAGCTAAGGGGCAATACTGCTTGAATCGCACTCAGAAAGGAGGGGTCGAGGTGGGAGAAAGCAAATGCCAATGGACACTCACACGTAAGCCCCTCGACAAGGAAAGGAACCTGTGGGTGTGGCTTAATGAAACGGGGCGTAACCAGGGGTTTAAGGGATATTGGTCAAGCAAAAACGAAACCTTGGTTCTCCAGCATTACAAACAAACTTGCAAATGGAGGGGTACTTATGGGGCTTGGTATTGTACCGGCCGAATAAGGGATGGGGCAATGACCTTTTTCAGCCCTCTGGGTGACAAAGACACAACTTACTTTCAATTTCCACCAGGGAAAGATGGGCCATTTTCTCAAGGAAATAAAGCCAGAAAAGGGCATTATTGCATTTGTGGAAACACGGCATACAAATTCTTACCCGCGGGGTGGTCGGGAGTTTGTTACATAGGAATCATAAGGCCCCTATTCTTCCTCCTGCCAGAAACTGGTGGACCCCAATTAGGCGTAAAAGTGTATGATAACCTCGGACATAGAAGTATTGCCCGTAAGACGCGATCTACCAAGGTAAATTTAGGTGGGACACAAAAATGGGGGAATGATGAATGGCCCCCTGAGCGAATAATTGAACACTATGGACCAGCAACCTGGAATCCGAACGAGCCCATTGCAGGGGCAAGAGAACCAATCTATAATCTAAACCGAATAATCAGACTACAAGCGGCCCTAGAAATTATCACCAACAAAACCGCTGACGCCATAGACCTATTAACTCGGCAGTCTCAACAAATGTGCACGGCAATCCTTCAACACCGCATGGTTTTAGATTATTTACTGGCTGAGGAGGGAGGGGTATGTGGAAAATTAAATATCTCTAACTGCTGCCTAGAAATAGATGATGTGGGAGAAGTGGTTCTCCAACTGACCCAAGATATCAGGAAAATAGCCCATGTCCCTGTTCAAACCTGGAGTGGTTGGAATGGTGATTTGTGGTCCTGGTTACCAGGGGCACCGTGGGTCAAACAATTAATATTGTACTTGCTATGTGCAACTGCTACCTTACTGTTCCTACCCTGTATAATTCCATGTTTTATTCAATTAATTCGACACGTTGTGTCAAATATGCAATTTGTTCCTAACACCTCACCTGATGGTGTAACGAAAATCTGTACCATCCGTCAGCCACAACCAACCTCAGTACCCATCATTTAAACCCATCCCCAATTACTTCTAAAGGAAGAAACCGTGTACTGCCAGTTACTGTTAACCCTATTTCTAATGTTTGCTGTTGCCAGTTATTGTCAACCCTATTTCTAATGTTTACCCTTCAAAGTTGAAGAATTGTTAAAGTCGTTCAAGAATAGCTTGCATTGAGCAATACCTCAGTTAATCTGTGTTAAGACATTCCTTCACCTGAAACAATGTTATTCCTGTTTCCCTTCCCACAACTTTCCTCCACCCTTATCTCCAACCCTTTCAACTCTGCATTTTCTTTCTTTCCCCTTTGTTTTCTCTTTCTCTCTCTGTCTTATACCACCAAGCTGCAATGTCGAGCCACGGGGTGGTGTAGAGAACCGGTACCAAATGCGGTTTTGTCTCGACATTGCCGCTGTAGCGCCATCCAGCGTAGCGCTTCGAGAAGACCGTCTTCTCCACAGCTTTGAGAAAAAGCAACCTCGTGCGCCTGCGCAGGGACTAAAGGCGCGAAAAGAGCTGAGGCGGGGACAAAAAGGCGCGAAAAGAGCAGAGGCGGGGGCAGCACGGCCGTGGCGAACTGCACGTACACATTTGTGATCTGCGCATGCGTGGGAGCCCCTATATAAGGAGCGCACGTGCCTCTCGGCGGGGGCGGCAGCGGCGCGCGCGAGACCACTCCTTCTGTTCCTGCACCCTCCAGGCTCACACCCCCCCCCCCGCTTCGATCCCCGCCGGAACCCGAGGCCACCGAAGACCCTGCAGAAGATCACCGGACTCGAAGTGGTGGTGACAAACTCCTCCTTCTCCTTCTCTTTCTCTCTCTCTCTCTCTCCAATTCTTTTCCTCTCCTCCCTTGCCCTCCCTCCTCCCTCCGTTCTCTTCTCCCCTCTAATAAAAGAAAAAGGTCGTACGGCATTTGACCTCGTTTGCGTCTTAATCTCGTCCTTGGGATCGTATCGAAACCTCTCCCGATATTGGATCGGGACAATGGGGTTGCCCGGCTACTTGAAGAGCAGCAAGAGCTTTTGGTCCTGGCCCCTTTGGGGTGGGAGGAATCCTGGGACGGTCGCAATTGCTGAGCCTGGCTCTGGCTGTACGCAGCATACCAGGCAGATAGTCTTGGAGTTTGGGAGGCTCACGAAAGAGACAGCGTCAGCGTTTGTGGGGCTGTGAATGGGGTTGCCTGGCTACTTGAAGAGCAGCAAGAGCTTTTGGTCCTGGCCTCTTTGGGGTGGGAGGAAGGCACGGTTATTCGCAATTGCTGAGCCTGGCTCCGGCTGTACTCAGCGTCCCAGGCAGATATTATTGGAGTTTGGGAGGCTCATGAAAGAGACAGCATCAGCGTTTGTGGGGCTGTGAATGGAGTTGCCTGGCTACTTGAAGAGCAGCAAGAGCTTTTGGTCCTGGCCCCTTTGGGGTGGGAGGAATCCCGGGACGGTCGCAATTGCTGAGCCTGGCTCTGGCTGTACGCAGCATCCCAGGCAGATAGTCTTGGAGTTTGGGAGGCTCACGAAAGAGACAGCGTCAGCGTTTGTGGGGCTGTAAATGGGGTTGCCTGGCTACTTGAAGAGCAGCAAGAGCTTTTGGTCCTGGCCCCTTTGGGGTGGGAGGAATCCCGGGACGGTCGCAATTGCTGAGCCTGGCTCTGGCTGTACGCAGCATACCAGGCAGATAGTCTTGGAGTTTGGGAGGCTCACGATAGAGACAGCGTCAGCGTTTGTGGGGCTGTGAATGGGGTTGCCTGGCTACTTGAAGAGCAGCAAGAGCTTTTGGTCCTGGCTCCTTTGGGGTGGGAGGAAGGCACGGTTATTCGCAATTGCTGAGCCTGGCTCCGGGTGTCCTCAGCGTCCCAGGCAGATAGTCTTGGAGTTTGGGAGGCTCACGAAAGAGACAGCATCAGCGTTTGTGGGGCTGTGAATGGGGTTGCCTGGCTACTTGAAGAGCAGCAAGAGCTTGTGGTCCTGGCTTCTTTGGGGTGGGAGGAATCCCGGGACGGTCGCAATTGCTCAGCTGGGATCTGGCTGTACGCAGCATACCAGGCAGATAATATTGGAGTTTGGGAGGCTCACGATAGAGACAGCGTCAGCGTTTGTGGGGCTGTGAATGGGGTTGCCTGGCTACTTGAAGAGCAGCAAGAGCTTTTGGTCCTGGCCCCTTTGGGGTGGGAGGAAGGCACGGTTATTCGCAGTTGCTGAGCCTGGCTCCGGGTGTACGCATCGTCCGAGGCAGATAGTCTTGGAGTTTGGGAGGCTCACGAAAGAGAGAGCGTCAGCGTTTGTGGGGCTGTGAATGGGGTTGCCTGTCTACTTGAAGAGCAGCAAGAGCTTTTGGACCTGGCCCCTTTGGGGTGGGAGGAATGCACTGTTATTTGCAATTGCTGAGCCTGGCTCCGGGTGTCCTCAGCGTCCCAGGCAGATAGTCTTGGAGTTTGGGAGGCTCACGAAAGAGACAGCATCAGCGTTTGTGGGGCTGTGAATGGGGTTGCCTGGCTACTTGAAGAGCAGCAAGAGCTTTTGGTCCTGGCCCCTTTGGGGTGGGAGGAATCCCGGGACGGTCGCAATTGCTGAGCCGGGGTCTGGCTGTACGCAGCATCACAGGCAGATAGTCTTGGAGTTTGGGAGGCTCACGAAAGAGACAGCGTCAGCGTTTGTGGGGCTGTGAATGGAGTTGCCTGGCTACTTGAAGAGCAGCAAGAGCTTTTGGTCCTGGCCCCTTTGGGGTGGGAGGAATCCTGCGACGTTCGCAGTTGCTGAGCTGGGATCTGGCTGTATGCAGCATCCCAGGCAGATAGTACTGGAGTTTGGGAGGCTCACGAAAGAGACAGCGTCAGCGTTTGTGGGGCTGTAAATGGGGTTGCCTGGCTACTTGAAGAGCAGCAAGAGCTTTTGGTCCTGGCCCCTTTGGGGTGGGAGGAATCCCGGGACGGTCGCAATTGCTGAGCCTGGCTCTGGCTGTACGCAGCATACCAGGCAGATAGTCTTGGAGTTTGGGAGGCTCACGATAGAGACAGCGTCAGCGTTTGTGGGGCTGTGAATGGGGTTGCCTGGCTACTTGAAGAGCAGCAAGAGCTTTTGGTCCTGGCTCCTTTGGGGTGGGAGGAAGGCACGGTTATTCGCAATTGCTGAGCCTGGCTCCGGGTGTCCTCAGCGTCCCAGGCAGATAGTCTTGGAGTTTGGGAGGCTCACGAAAGAGACAGCATCAGCGTTTGTGGGGCTGTGAATGGGGTTGCCTGGCTACTTGAAGAGCAGCAAGAGCTTGTGGTCCTGGCTTCTTTGGGGTGGGAGGAATCCCGGGACGGTCGCAATTGCACAGCTGGGATCTGGCTGTACGCAGCATCCCAGGCAGATAATATTGGAGTTTGGGAGGCTCACGATAGAGACAGCGTCAGCGTTTGTGGGGCTGTGAATGGGGTTGCCTGGCTACTTGAAGAGCAGCAAGAGCTTTTGGTCCTGGCCCCTTTGGGGTGGGAGGAAGGCACGGTTATTCGCAGTTGCTGAGCCTGGCTCCGGGTGTACGCATCGTCCGAGGCAGATAGTCTTGGAGTTTGGGAGGCTCACGAAAGAGAGAGCGTCAGCGTTTGTGGGGCTGTGAATGGGGTTGCCTGTCTACTTGAAGAGCAGCAAGAGCTTTTGGTCCTGGCCCCTTTGGGGTGGGAGGAAGGCACGGTTATTCGCAGTTGCTGAGCCTGGCTCCGGGTGTCCTCAGCGTCCCAGGCAGATAGTCTTGGAGTTTGGGAGGCTCATGAAAGAGACAGCGTCAGCGTTTGTGGGGCTGTGAATGGGGTTGCCTGGCTACTTGAAGAGCAGCAAGAGCTTTTGGACCTGGCCCCTTTGGGGTGGGAGGAATGCACTGTTATTTGCAATTGCTGAGCCTGGCTCCGGGTGTCCTCAGCGTCCCAGGCAGATAGTCTTGGAGTTTGGGAGGCTCACGGAAGAGACAGCATCAGCGTTTGTGGGGCTGTGAATGGGGTTGCCTGGCTACTTGAAGAGCAGCAAGAGCTTTTGGTCCTGGCCCCTTTGGGGTGGGAGGAATCCCGGGACGGTCGCAATTGCTGAGCCGGGGTCTGGCTGTACGCAGCATCCCAGGCAGATAGTACTGGAGTTTGGGAGGCTCACGAAAGAGACAGCGTCAGCGTTTGTGGGGCTGTGAATGGAGTTGCCTGGCTACTTGAAGAGCAGCAAGAGCTTTTGGTCCTGGCCCCTTTGGGGTGGGAGGAATCCTGCGACGTTCGCAGTTGCTGAGCTGGGATCTGGCTGTATGCAGCATCCCAGGCAGATAGTACTGGAGTTTGGGAGGCTCACGAAAGAGACAGAATCAGCGTTTGTGGGGCTGTAAATGGGGTTGCCTGGCTACTTGAAGAGCAGCAAGAGCTTTTGGTCCTGGCCCCTTTGGGGTGGGAGGAATCCCGGGACGGTCGCAATTGCTGAGCCTGGCTCTGGCTGTACGCAGCATACCAGGCAGATAGTCTTGGAGTTTGGGAGGCTCACGATAGAGACAGCGTCAGCGTTTGTGGGGCTGTGAATGGGGTTGCCTGGCTACTTGAAGAGCAGCAAGAGCTTTTGGTCCTGGCTCCTTTGGGGTGGGAGGAAGGCACTGTTATTCGCAATTGCTGAGCCTGGCTCCGGGTGTACGCATCGTCCCAGGCAGATAGTCTTGGAGTTTGGGAGGCTCACGAAAGAGACAGCATCAGCGTTTTTGGGGCTGTGAAAGGGGTTGCCTGGCTACTTGAAGAGCAGCAAGAGCTTGTGGTCCTGGCTTCTTTGGGGTGGGAGGAATCCCGGGACGGTCGCAATTTCTCAGCTGGGATCTGGCTGTACGCAGCATCCCAGGCAGATAATATTGGAGTTTGGGAGGCTCACGATAGAGACAGCGTCAGCGTTTGTGGGGCTGTGAATGGGGTTGCCTGGCTACTTGAAGAGCAGCAAGAGCTTTTGGACCTGGCCCCTTTGGGGTGGGAGGAAGGCACGGTTATTCGCAATTGCTGAGCCTGGCTCCGGGTGTACGCATCGTCCGAGGCAGATAGTATTGGAGTTTGGGAGGCTCACGAAAGAGACAGCGTCAGCGTTTTTGGGGCTGTGAATGGGGTTGCCTGGCTACTTGAAGAGCAGCAAGCGCTTTTGGTCCTGGCCCCTTTGGGGTGGGAGGAATCTCGAGACATTCTCAATTACTGAGCCTGGCTCCGGCTGTATTCATAGTCCCAGGCAGATAGTCTTGGAGTTTGGGAGGCTCACGAAAGAGAGAGCGTCAGCGTTTTTGGGGCTGTGAAAGGGGTTGCCTGGCTACTTGAAGAGCAGCAAGAGCTTTTGGACCTGGCCTCTTTGGGGTGGGAGGAAGGCACGGTTATTCGCAATTGCTGAGCCTGACTCCGGGTGTCCTCAGCGTCCCAGGCAGATAGTACTGGAGTTTGGGAGGCTCATGAAAGAGACAGCATCAGCGTTTGTGGGGCTGTGAATGGGGTTGCCTGGCTACTTGAAGAGCAGCAAGAGCTTTTGGTCCTGGCCCCTTTGGGGTGGGAGGAATCCCGCGACGTTCGCAGTTGCTGAGCTGGGATCTGGCTGTACGCAGCATCCCAGGCAGATAGTACTGGAGTTTGGGAGGCTCACGAAAGAGACAGCGTCAGCGTTTGTGGGGCTGTAAATGGGGTTGCCTGGCTACTTGAAGAGCAGCAAGAGCTTTTGGTCCTACACCCATTGGGATGGGAGGAATCCCGGGACGGTCGCAATTGCTGAGCCTGGCTCTGGCTGTACGCAGCATCCCAGGCAGATAGTCTTGGAGTTTGGGAGGCTCACGAAAGAGACAGCGTCAGCGTTTGTGGGGCTGTGAATGGGGTTGCCTGGCTACTTGAAGAGCAGCAAGAGCTTGTGGTCCTGGCCCCTTTGGGGTGGGAGGAAGGCACGGTTATTCACAATTGCTGAGCCTGGCTCCGGGTGTCCTCAGCGTCCCAGGCAGATAGTCTTGGAGTTTGGGAGGCTCACGAAAGAGACAGCGTCAGCGTTTGTGGGGCTGTGAATGGGGTTGCCTGGCTACTTGAAGAGCAGCAAGAGCTTTTGGTCCTGGCCCCTTTGGGGTGGAAGGAAGGCACGGTTATTCGCAATTGCTGAGCCTGGCTCCGGGTGTACGCATCGTCCGAGGCAGATAGTATTGGAGTTTGGGAGGCTCACGATAGAGACAGCGTCAGCGTTTGTGGGGCTGTGAATGGGGTTGCCTGGCTACTTGAAGAGCAGCAAGAGCTTTTGGACCTGGCCCCTTTGGGGTGGGAGGAAGGCACGGTTATTCGCAGTTGCTGAGCCTGGCTCCGGGTGTCCTCAGCGTCCCAGGCAGATAGTCTTGGAGTTTGGGAGGCTCAGGAAAGAGACAGCGTCAGCGTTTGTGGGGCTGTGAATGGGGTTGCCTGGCTACTTGAAGAGCAGCAAGAGCTTTTGGTCCTGGCCCCTTTGGGGTGGGAGGAATCTCGAGACATTCTCAATTACTGAGCCTGGCTCCGGCTGTATTCAGAGTCCCAGGCAGATAGTCTTGGAGTTTGGGAGGCTCACGAAAGAGAGAGCGTCAGCGTTTTTGGGGCTGTGAAAGGGGTTGCCTGGCTACTTGAAGAGCAGCAAGAGCTTTTGGTCCTGGCCCCTTTGGGGTGGGAGGAATCCCGCGACGTTCGCAGTTGCTGAGCTGGGATCTGGCTGTACGCAGCATCCCAGGCAGATAGTCTTGGAGTTTGGGAGGCTCACAAAAGAGACAGCATCAGCGTTTGTGGGGCTGTGAATGGGGTTGCCTGGCTACTTGAAGAGCAGCAAGAGCTTTTGGTCCTACACCCATTGGGATGGGAGGAATCCCGGGACGGTCGCAATTGCTGAGCCTGGCTCTGGCTGTACGCAGCATACCAGGCAGATAGTCTTGGAGTTTGGGAGGCTCACGAAAGAGACAGCGTCAGCGTTTGTGGGGCTGTGAATGGGGTTGCCTGGCTACTTGAAGAGCAGCAAGAGCTTTTGGTCCTGGCTCCTTTGGGGTGGGAGGAAGGCACGGTTATTCGCAATTGCTGAGCCTGGCTCCGGGTGTCCTCAGCGTCCCAGGCAGATAGTCTTGGAGTTTGGGAGGCTCACGAAAGAGAGAGCGTCAGCGTTTGTGGGGCTGTGAATGGGGTTGCCTGGCTACTTGAAGAGCAGCAAGAGCTTGTGGTCCTGGCTTCTTTGGGGTGGGAGGAATCCCGGGACGGTCGCAATTGCTCAGCTGGGATCTGGCTGTACGCAGCATCCCAGGCAGATAATATTGGAGTTTGGGAGGCTCACGATAGAGACAGAGTCAGCGTTTGTGGGGCTGTGAATGGGGTTGCCTGGCTACTTGAAGAGCAGCAAGAGCTTTTGGTCCTGGCCCCTTTGGGGTGGAAGGAAGGCACGGTTATTCGCAATTGCTGAGCCTGGCTCCGGGTGTACGCATCGTCCGAGGCAGATAGTCTTGGAGTTTGGGAGGCTCACGAAAGAGAGAGCGTCAGCTTTTGTGGGGCTGTGAATGGGGTTGCCTGTCTACTTGAAGAGCAGCAAGAGCTTTTGGTCCTGGCCCCTTTGGGGTGGGAGGAAGGCACGGTTATTCGTAGTTGCTGAGCCTGGCTCCGGGTGTCCTCAGCGTCCCAGGCAGATAGTCTTGGAGTTTGGGAGGCTCACGAAAGAGACAGCGTCAGCGTTTGTGGGGCTGTGAATGGGGTTGCCTGTCTACTTGAAGAGCAGCAAGAGCTTTTGGTCCTGGCCCCTTTGGGGTGGGAGGAATCTCGAGACATTCTCAATTACTGAGCCTGGCTCCGGCGGTATTCAGAGTCCCAGGCAGATAGTCTTGGAGTTTGGGAGGCTCACGAAAGAGAGAGCGTCAGCGTTTTTGGGGCTGTGAAAGGGGTTGCCTGGCTACTTGAAGAGCAGCAAGAGCTTTTGGTCCTGGCCTCTTTGGGGTGGGAGGAAGGCACGGTTATTCGCAATTGCTGAGCCTGACTCCGGCTGTACTCAGCGTCCCAGGCAGATAGTACTGGAGTTTGGGAGGCTCATGAAAGAGACAGCATCAGCGTTTGTGGGGCTGTGAATGGAGTTGCCTGGCTACTTGAAGAGCAGCAAGAGCTTTTGGTCCTGGCCCCTTTGGGGTGGGAGGAATCCCGCGACGTTCGCAGTTGCTGAGCTGGGATCTGGCTGTACGCAGCATCCCAGGCAGATAGTACTGGAGTTTGGGAGGCTCACGAAAGAGAGAGCGTCAGCGTTTGTGGGGCTGTAAATGGGGTTGCCTGGCTACTTGAAGAGCAGCAAGAGCTTTTGGTCCTGGCCCCTTTGGGGTGGGAGGAATCCCGGGACGGTCGCAATTGCTGAGCCTGGCTCTGGCTGTACGCAGCATACCAGGCAGATAGTCTTGGAGTTTGGGAGGCTCACGATAGAGACAGCGTCAGCGTTTGTGGGGCTGTGAATGGGGTTGCCTGGCTACTTGAAGAGCAGCAAGAGCTTTTGGTCCTGGCCTCTTTGGGGTGGGAGGAAGGCACGGTTATTCGCAATTGCTGAGCCTGACTCCGGCTGTACTCAGCGTCCCAGGCAGATAGTACTAGAGTTTGGGAGGCTCATGAAAGAGACAGCATCAGCGTTTGTGGGGCTGTGAATGGAGTTGCCTGGCTACTTGAAAAGCAGCAAGAGCTTTTGGTCCTGGCCCCTTTGGGGTGGGAGGAATCCCGCGACGTTCGCAGTTGCTGAGCTGGGATCTGGCTGTACGCATCATCCCAGGCAGATAGTACTGGAGTTTGGGAGGCTCACGAAAGAGACAGCATCAGCGTTTGTGGGGCTGTAAATGGGGTTGCCTGGCTACTTGAAGAGCAGCAAGAGCTTTTGGTCCTGGCCCCTTTGGGGTGGGAGGAATCCCGGGACGGTCGCAATTGCTGAGCCTGGCTCTGGCTGTACGCAGCATCCCAGGCAGATAGTCTTGGAGTTTGGGAGGCTCACGAAAGAGACAGCGTCAGCGTTTGTGGGGCTGTGAATGGGGTTGCCTGGCTACTTGAAGAGCAGCAAGAGCTTGTGGTCCTGGCTTCTTTGGGGTGGGAGGAATCCCGGGACGGTCGCAATTGCTCAGCTGGGATCTGGCTGTACGCAGCATCCCAGGCAGATAATATTGGAGTTTGGGAGGCTCACGATAGAGACAGCGTCAGCGTTTGTGGGGCTGTGAATGGGGTTGCCTGGCTACTTGAAGAGCAGCAAGAGCTTTTGGACCTGGCCCCTTTGGGGTGGGAGGAAGGCACGGTTATTCGCAGTTGCTGAGCCTGGCTCCGGGTGTCCTCAGCGTCCCAGGCAGATAGTCTTGGAGTTTGGGAGGCTCACGAAAGAGACAGCGTCAGCGTTTGTGGGGCTGTGAATGGGGTTGCCTGTCTACTTGAAGAGCAGCAAGAGCTTTTGGTCCTGGCCCCTTTGGGGTGGGAGGAAGGCACGGTTATTCGCAGTTGCTGAGCCTGGCTCCGGGTGTCCTCAGCGTCCCAGGCAGATAGTCTTGGAGTTTGGGAGGCTCACGAAAGAGACAGCGTCAGCGTTTGTGGGGCTGTGAATGGGGTTGCCTGGCTACTTGAAGAGCAGCAAGAGCTTTTGGTCCTGGCCCCTTTGGGGTGGGAGGAATCCCGGGACGGTCGCAACTGCTGAGCCTGGCTCTGGCTGTACTCAGCGTCCCAGGCAGATAGTCTTGGAGTTTGGGAGGCTCACGAAAGAGAGAGCGTCAGCGTTTGTGGGGCTGTGAATGGGGTTGCCTGGCTACTTGAAGAGCAGCAAGAGCTTTTGGTCCTGGCCCCTTTGGGGTGGGAGGAATCCCGCGACGTTCGCAGTTGCTGAGCTGGGATCTGGCTGTACGCAGCATACCAGGCAGATAGTCTTGGAGTTTGGGAGGCTCACAAAAGAGACAGCATCAGCGTTTGTGGGGCTGTAAATGGGGTTGCCTGGCTACTTGCAGAGCAGCAAGAGCTTTTGGTCCTACACCCATTGGGATGGGAGGAATCCCGGGACGGTCGCAATTGCTGAGCCTGGCTCTGGCTGTACGCAGCATCCCAGGCAGATAGTCTTGGAGTTTGGGAGGCTCACGAAAGAGACAGCATCAGCGTTTGTGGGGCTGTGAATGGGGTTGCCTGGCTACTTGAAGAGCAGCAAGAGCTTTTGGTCCTGGCCCCTTTGGGGTGGAAGGAAGGCACGGTTATTCGCAATTGCTGAGCCTGGCTCCGGGTGTACGCATCGTCCGAGGCAGATAGTATTGGAGTTTGGGAGGCTCACGATAGAGACAGCGTCAGCGTTTGTGGGGCTGTGAATGGGGTTGCCTGGCTACTTGAAGAGCAGCAAGAGCTTTTGGACCTGGCCCCTTTGGGGTGGGAGGAAGGCACGGTTATTCGCAGTTGCTGAGCCTGGCTCCGGGTGTCCTCAGCGTCCCAGGCAGATAGTCTTGGAGTTTGGGAGGCTCATGAAAGAGACAGCGTCAGCGTTTGTGGGGCTGTGAATGGGGTTGCCTGGCTACTTGAAGAGCAGCAAGAGCTTTTGGTCCTGTCCCCTTTGGGGTGGGAGGAATCTCGAGACATTCTCAATTACTGAGCCTGGCTCCGGCTGTATTCAGAGTCCCAGGCAGATAGTCTTGGAGTTTGGGAGGCTCACGAAAGAGAGAGCGTCAGCGTTTTTGGGGCTGTGAAAGGGGTTGCCTGGCTACTTGAAGAGCAGCAAGAGCTTTTGGTCCTGGCCTCTTTGGGGTGGGAGGAAGGCACGGTTATTCGCAATTGCTGAGCCTGACTCCGGCTGTACTCAGCGTCCCAGGCAGATAGTACTGGAGTTTGGGAGGCTCATGAAAGAGACAGCATCAGCGTTTGTGGGGCTGTGAATGGAGTTGCCTGGCTGCTTGAAAAGCAGCAAGAGCTTTTGGTCCTGGCCCCTTTGGGGTGGGAGGAATCCCGCGACGTTCGCAGTTGCTGAGCTGGGATCTGGCTGTATGCAGCATCCCAGGCAGATAATATTGGAGTTTGGGAGGCTCACAAAAGAGACAGCATCAGCGTTTGTGGGGCTGTAAATGGGGTTGCCTGGCTACTTGAAGAGCAGCAAGAGCTTTTGGTCCTGGCCCCTTTGGGGTGGGAGGAATCCCGGGACGGTCGCAATTGCTGAGCCTGGCTCTGGCTGTACGCAGCATACCAGGCAGATAGTCTTGGAGTTTGGGAGGCTCACGAAAGAGACAGCGTCAGCGTTTGTGGGGCTGTGAATGGGGTTGCCTGGCTACTTGAAGAGCAGCAAGAGCTTTTGGTCCTGGCTCCTTTGGGGTGGGAGGAAGGCACGGTTATTCGCAATTGCTGAGCCTGGCTCCGGGTGTCCTCAGCGTCCCAGGCAGATAGTCTTGGAGTTTGGGAGGCTCACGAAAGAGACAGCATCAGCGTTTGTGGGGCTGTGAATGGGGTTGCCTGGCTACTTGAAGAGCAGCAAGAGCTTGTGGTCCTGGCTTCTTTGGGGTGGGAGGAATCCCGGGACGGTCGCAATTGCTCAGCTGGGATCTGGCTGTACGCAGCATCCCAGGCAGATAATATTGGAGTTTGGGAGGCTCACGATAGAGACAGCGTCAGCGTTTGTGGGGCTGTGAATGGGGTTGCCTGGCTACTTGAAGAGCAGCAAGAGCTTTTGGTCCTGGCCCCTTTGGGGTGGAAGGAAGGCACGGTTATTCGCAATTGCTGAGCCTGGCTCCGGGTGTACGCATCGTCCGAGGCAGATAGTCTTGGAGTTTGGGAGGCTCAAGAAAGAGAGAGCGTCAGCGTTTTTGGGGCTGTGAATGGGGTTGCCTGTCTACTTGAAGAGCAGCAAGAGCTTTTGGTCCTGGCCCCTTTGGGGTGGGAGGAAGGCACGGTTATTCGCAGTTGCTGAGCCTGGCTCCGGGTGTCCTCAGCGTCCCAGGCAGATAGTCTTGGAGTTTGGGAGGCTCACGAAAGAGACAGCGTCAGCGTTTGTGGGGCTGTGAATGGGGTTGCCTGGCTACTTGAAGAGCAGCAAGAGCTTTTGGTCCTGGCCCCTTTGGGGTGGGAGGAATCTCGAGACATTCTCAATTACTGAGCCTGGCTCCGGCTGTATTCAGAGTCCCAGGCAGATAGTCTTGGAGTTTGGGAGGCTCACGAAAGAGAGAGCGTCAGCGTTTTTGGGGCTGTGAAAGGGGTTGCCTGGCTACTTGAAGAGCAGCAAGAGCTTTTGGTCCTGGCCTCTTTGGGGTGGGAGGAAGGCACGGTTATTCGCAATTGCTGAGCCTGACTCCGGCTGTACTCAGCGTCCCAGGCAGATAGTACTGGAGTTTGGGAGGCTCATGAAAGAGACAGCATCAGCGTTTGTGGGGCTGTGAATGGAGTTGCCTGGCTACTTGAAGAGCAGCAAGAGCTTTTGGTCCTGGCCCCTTTGGGGTGGGAGGAATCCCTCGACGTTCGCAGTTGCTGAGCTGGGATCTGGCTGTACGCAGCATCCCAGGCAGATAGCCTTGGAGTTTGGGAGGCTCACAAAAGAGACAGCATCAGCGTTTGTGGGGCTGTAAATGGGGTTGCCTGGCTACTTGAAGAGCAGCAAGAGCTTTTGGTCCTGGCTTCTTTGGGGTGGGAGGAATCCCGGGACGGTCGCAATTGCTGAGCCTGGCTCTGGCTGTACGCAGCATACCAGGCAGATAGTCTTGGAGTTTGGGAGGCTCACGAAAGAGACAGCGTCAGCGTTTGTGGGGCTGTGAATGGGGTTGCCTGGCTACTTGAAGAGCAGCAAGAGCTTTTGGTCCTGGCTCCTTTGGGGTGGGAGGAAGGCACGGTTATTCGCAATTGCTGAGCCTGGCTCCGGGTGTCCTCAGCGTCCGAGGCAGATAGTCTTGGAGTTTGGGAGGCTCACGAAAGAGACAGCATCAGCGTTTGTGGGGCTGTAAATGGGGTTGCCTGGCTACTTGAAGAGCAGCAAGAGCTTTTGGTCCTGGCCCCTTTGGGGTGGGAGGAATCCCGGGACGGTCGCAATTGCTGAGCCTGGCTCTGGCTGTATTCAGAGTCCCAGGCAGATAGTCTTGGAGTTTGGGAGGCTCACGAAAGAGAGAGCGTCAGCGTTTTTGGGGCTGTGAATGGAGTTGCCTGGCTACTTGAAGAGCAGCAAGAGCTTTTGGTCCTGGCCCCTTTGGGGTGGGAGGAATCTCGAGACATTTTCAATTATTGAGCCTGGCTCCGGCGGTATTCAGAGTCCCAGGCAGATAGTCTTGGAGTTTGGGAGGCTCACGATAGAGACAGCGTCAGCGTTTGTGGGGCTGTGAATGGGGTTGCCTGGCTACTTGAAGAGCAGCAAGAGCTTTTGGTCCTGGCCTCTTTGGGGTGGGAGGAAGGCACGGTTATTCGCAATTGCTGAGCCTGACTCCGGCTGTACTCAGCGTCCCAGGCAGATAGTACTGGAGTTTGGGAGGCTCATGAAAGAGACAGCGTCAGCATTTGTGGGGCTGTGAATGGGGTTGCCTGGCTACTTGAAAAGCAGCAAGAGCTTTTGGTCCTGGCCCCTTTGGGGTGGGAGGAATCCCGCGACGTTCGCAGTTGCTGAGCTGGGATCTGGCTGTACGCAGCATCCCAGGCAGATAGTACTGGAGTTTGGGAGGCTCACGAAAGAGACAGCATCAGCGCTTGTGGGGCTGTAAATGGGGTTGCCTGGCTACTTGAAGAGCAGCAAGAGCTTTTGGTCCTGGCCCCTTTGGGGTGGGAGGAATCCCGGGACGGTCGCAATTGCTGAGCCTGGCTCTGGCTGTACGCAGCATACCAGGCAGATAGTCTTGGAGTTTGGGAGGCTCACGAAAGAGACAGCGTCAGCGTTTGTGGGGCTGTGAATGGGGTTGCCTGGCTACTTGAAGAGCAGCAAGAGCTTGTGGTCCTGGCTTCTTTGGGGTGGGAGGAATCCCGGGACGGTCGCAATTGCTCAGCTGGGATCTGGCTGTACGCAGCATCCCAGGCAGATAATATTGGAGTTTGGGAGGCTCACGATAGAGACAGCGTCAGCGTTTGTGGGGCTGTGAATGGGGTTGCCTGGCTACTTGAAGAGCAGCAAGAGCTTTTGGACCTGGCCCCTTTGGGGTGGGAGGAAGGCACGGTTATTCGCAGTTGCTGAGCCTGGCTCCGGGTGTCCTCAGCGTCCCAGGCAGATAGTCTTGGAGTTTGGGAGGCTCACGAAAGAGACAGCGTCAGCGTTTGTGGGGCTGTGAATGGGGTTGCCTGGCTACTTGAAGAGCAGCAAGAGCTTTTGGTCCTGGCCCCTTTGGGGTGGGAGGAATCTCGAGACATTCTCAATTACTGAGCCTGGCTCCGGCTGTATTCAGAGTCCCAGGCAGATAGTCTTGGAGTTTGGGAGGCTCACGAAAGAGAGAGCGTCAGCGTTTTTGGGGCTGTGAAAGGGGTTGCCTGGCTACTTGAAGAGCAGCAAGAGCTTTTGGTCCTGGCCTCTTTGGGGTGGGAGGAAGGCACGGTTATTCGCAATTGCTGAGCCTGACTCCGGCTGTACTCAGCGTCCCAGGCAGATAGTACTGCAGTTTGGGAGGCTCATGAAAGAGACAGCATCAGCGTTTGTGGGGCTGTGAATGGAGTTGCCTGGCTACTTGAAGAGCAGCAAGAGCTTTTGGTCCTGGCCCCTTTGGGGTGGGAGGAATCCCGCGACGTTCGCAGTTGCTGAGCTGGGATCTGGCTGTACGCAGCATCCCAGGCAGATAGCCTTGGAGTTTGGGAGGCTCACAAAAGAGACAGCATCAGCGTTTGTGGGGCTGTAAATGGGGTTGCCTGGCTACTTGAAGAGCAGCAAGAGCTTTTGGTCCTGGCTTCTTTGGGGTGGGAGGAATCCCGGGACGGTCGCAATTGCTGAGCCTGGCTCTGGCTGTACGCAGCATACCAGGCAGATAGTCTTGGAGTTTGGGAGGCTCACGAAAGAGACAGCGTCAGCGTTTGTGGGGCTGTGAATGGGGTTGCCTGGCTACTTGAAGAGCAGCAAGAGCTTTTGGTCCTGGCTCCTTTGGGGTGGGAGGAAGGCACGGTTATTCGCAATTGCTGAGCCTGGCTCCGGGTGTCCTCAGCGTCCGAGGCAGATAGTCTTGGAGTTTGGGAGGCTCACGAAAGAGACAGCATCAGCGTTTGTGGGGCTGTAAATGGGGTTGCCTGGCTACTTGAAGAGCAGCAAGAGCTTTTGGTCCTGGCCCCTTTGGGGTGGGAGGAATCCCGGGACGGTCGCAATTGCTGAGCCTGGCTCTGGCTGTACGCAGCATACCAGGCAGATAGTCTTGGAGTTTGGGAGGCTCACGATAGAGACAGCGTCAGCGTTTGTGGGGCTGTGAATGGGGTTGCCTGGCTACTTGAAGAGCAGCAAGAGCTTTTGGTCCTGGCCTCTTTGGGGTGGGAGGAAGGCACGGTTATTCGCAATTGCTGAGCCTGACTCCGGCTGTACTCAGCGTCCCAGGCAGATAGTACTGGAGTTTGGGAGGCTCATGAAAGAGACAGCATCAGCGTTTGTGGGGCTGTGAATGGAGTTGCCTGGCTACTTGAAGAGCAGCAAGAGCTTTTGGTCCTGGCCCCTTTGGGGTGGGAGGAATCCCGCGACGTTCGCAGTTGGTGAGCTGGGATCTGGCTGTACGCAGCATCCCAGGCAGATAGTACTGGAGTTTGGGAGGCTCACGAAAGAGACAGCATCAGCGTTTGTGGGGCTGTAAATGGGGTTGCCTGGCTACTTGAAGAGCAGCAAGAGCTTTTGGTCCTGGCCCCTTTGGGGTGGGAGGAATCCCGGGACGGTCGCAATTGCTGAGCCTGGCTCTGGCTGTACGCAGCATACCAGGCAGATAGTCTTGGAGTTTGGGAGGCTCACGATAGAGACAGCGTCAGCGTTTGTGGGGCTGTGAATGGGGTTGCCTGGCTACTTGAAGAGCAGCAAGAGCTTTTGGTCCTGGCTCCTTTGGGGTGGAAGGAAGGCACGGTTATTCGCAATTGCTGAGCCTGGCTCCGGGTGTCCTCAGCGTCCCAGGCAGATAGTCTTGGAGTTTGGGAGGCTCACGAAAGAGACAGCGTCAGCGTTTGTGGGGCTGTGAATGGGGTTGCCTGGCTACTTGAAGAGCAGCAAGAGCTTGTGGTCCTGGCTTCTTTGGGGTGGGAGGAATCCCGGGACGGTCGCAATTGCTCAGCTGGGATCTGGCTGTACGCAGCATCCCAGGCAGATAGTACTGGAGTTTGGGAGGCTCACGAAAGAGACAGCATCAGCGCTTGTGGGGCTGTAAATGGGGTTGCCTGGCTACTTGAAGAGCAGCAAGAGCTTTTGGTCCTGGCCCCTTTGGGGTGGGAGGAATCCCGGGACGGTCGCAATTGCTGAGCCTGGCTCTGGCTGTACGCAGCATCCCAGGCAGATAATATTGGAGTTTGGGAGGCTCACGAAAGAGACAGCGTCAGCGTTTGTGGGGCTGTGAATGGGGTTGCCTGGCTACTTGAAGAGCAGCAAGAGCTTGTGGTCCTGGCTTCTTTGGGGTGGGAGGAATCCCGGGACGGTCGCAATTGCTCAGCTGGGATCTGGCTGTACGCAGCATCCCAGGCAGATAATATTGGAGTTTGGGAGGCTCACGATAGAGACAGCGTCAGCGTTTGTGGGGCTGTGAATGGGGTTGCCTGGCTACTTGAAGAGCAGCAAGAGCTTTTGGTCCTGGCCCCTTTGGGGTGGGAGGAAGGCACGGTTATTCGCAGTTGCTGAGCCTGGCTCCGGGTGTCCTCAGCGTCCCAGGCAGATAGTCTTGGAGTTTGGGAGGCTCACGAAAGAGACAGCGTCAGCGTTTGTGGGGCTGTGAATGGGGTTGCCTGGCTACTTGAAGAGCAGCAAGAGCTTTTGGTCCTGGCCCCTTTGGGGTGGGAGGAATCTCGAGACATTCTCAATTACTGAGCCTGGCTCCGGCTGTATTCAGAGTCCCAGGCAGATAGTCTTGGAGTTTGGGAGGCTCACAAAAGAGAGAGCGTCAGCGTTTTTGGGGCTGTGAAAGGGGTTGCCTGGCTACTTGAAGAGCAGCAAGAGCTTTTGGTCCTGGCCTCTTTGGGGTGGGAGGAAGGCACGGTTATTCGCAATTGCTGAGCCTGACTCCGGCTGTACTCAGCGTCCCAGGCAGATAGTACTGGAGTTTGGGAGGCTCATGAAAGAGACAGCATCAGCGTTTGTGGGGCTGTGAATGGAGTTGCCTGGCTACTTGAAGAGCAGCAAGAGCTTTTGGTCCTGGCCCCTTTGGGGTGGGAGGAATCCCGCGACGTTCGCAGTTGCTGAGCTGGGATCTGGCTGTACGCAGCATCCCAGGCAGATAGCCTTGGAGTTTGGGAGGCTCACAAAAGAGACAGCATCAGCGTTTGTGGGGCTGTGAATGGGGTTGCCTGGCTACTTGAAGAGCAGCAAGAGCTTTTGGTCCTGGCTTCTTTGGGGTGGGAGGAATCCCGGGACGGTCGCAATTGCTGAGCCTGGCTCTGGCTGTACGCAGCATACCAGGCAGATAGTCTTGGAGTTTGGGAGGCTCACGAAAGAGAGAGCGTCAGCGTTTGTGGGGCTGTGAATGGGGTTGCCTGGCTACTTGAAGAGCAGCAAGAGCTTTTGGTCCTGGCTCCTTTGGGGTGGGAGGAAGGCACGGTTATTCGCAATTGCTGAGCCTGGCTCCGGGTGTCCTCAGCGTCCGAGGCAGATAGTCTTGGAGTTTGGGAGGCTCACGAAAGAGACAGCATCAGCGTTTGTGGGGCTGTAAATGGGGTTGCCTGGCTACTTGAAGAGCAGCAAGAGCTTGTGGTCCTGGCTTCTTTGGGGTGGGAGGAATCCCGGGACGGTCGCAATTGCTGAGCCTGGCTCTGGCTGTACGCAGCATACCAGGCAGATAGTCTTGGAGTTTGGGAGGCTCACGATAGAGACAGCGTCAGCGTTTGTGGGGCTGTGAATGGGGTTGCCTGGCTACTTGAAGAGCAGCAAGAGCTTTTGGTCCTGGCCTCTTTGGGGTGGGAGGAAGGCACGGTTATTCGCAATTGCTGAGCCTGACTCCGGCTGTACTCAGCGTCCCAGGCAGATAGTACTGGAGTTTGGGAGGCTCATGAAAGAGACAGCATCAGCGTTTGTGGGGCTGTGAATGGAGTTGCCTGGCTACTTGAAGAGCAGCAAGAGCTTTTGGTCCTGGCCCCTTTGGGGTGGGAGGAATCCCGCGACGTTCGCAGTTGGTGAGCTGGGATCTGGCTGTACGCAGCATCCCAGGCAGATAGTACTGGAGTTTGGGAGGCTCACGAAAGAGACAGCATCAGCGTTTGTGGGGCTGTAAATGGGGTTGCCTGGCTACTTGAAGAGCAGCAAGAGCTTTTGGTCCTGGCCCCTTTGGGGTGGGAGGAATCCCGGGACGGTCGCAATTGCTGAGCCTGGCTCTGGCTGTACGCAGCATACCAGGCAGATATTCTTGGAGTTTGGGAGGCTCACGATAGAGACAGCGTCAGCGTTTGTGGGGCTGTGAATGGGGTTGCCTGGCTACTTGAAGAGCAGCAAGAGCTTTTGGTCCTGGCTCCTTTGGGGTGGAAGGAAGGCACGGTTATTCGCAATTGCTGAGCCTGGCTCCGGGTGTCCTCAGCGTCCCAGGCAGATAGTCTTGGAGTTTGGGAGGCTCACGAAAGAGACAGCGTCAGCGTTTGTGGGGCTGTGAATGGGGTTGCCTGGCTACTTGAAGAGCAGCAAGAGCTTGTGGTCCTGGCTTCTTTGGGGTGGGAGGAATCCCGGGACGGTCGCAATTGCTGAGCCTGGCTCTGGCTGTACGCAGCATACCAGGCAGATAGTCTTGGAGTTTGGGAGGCTCACGATAGAGACAGCGTCAGCGTTTGTGGGGCTGTGAATGGGGTTGCCTGGCTACTTGAAGAGCAGCAAGAGCTTTTGGTCCTGGCCCCTTTGGGGTGGGAGGAAGGCACGGTTATTCGCAGTTGCTGAGCCTGGCTCCGGGTGTCCTCAGTGTCCCAGGCAGATAGTCTTGGAGTTTGGGAGGCTCACGAAAGAGAGAGCGTCAGCGTTTGTGGGGCTGTGAATGGGGTTGCCTGTCTACTTGAAGAGCAGCAAGAGCTTTTGGTCCTGGCCCCTTTGGGGTGGGAGGAATCCCGGGACAGTCGCAATTGCTGAGCCTGGCTCTGGCTGTACGCAGCATCCCAGGCAGATAGTCTTGGAGTTTGGGAGGCTCACAAAAGAGAGAGCGTCAGCGTTTTTGGGGCTGTGAAAGGGGTTGCCTGGCTAGTTGAAGAGCAGCAAGAGCTTTTGGTCCTGGCCTCTTTGGGGTGGGAGGAAGGCACGGTTATTCGCAATTGCTGAGCCTGACTCCGGCTGTACTCAGCGTCCCAGGCAGATAGTACTGGAGTTTGGGAGGCTCATGAAAGAGACAGCATCAGCGTTTGTGGGGCTGTGAATGGAGTTGCCTGGCTACTTGAAGAGCAGCAAGAGCTTTTGGTCCTGGCCCCTTTGGGGTGGGAGGAATCCCGCGACGTTCGCAGTTGCTGAGCTGGGATCTGGCTGTACGCAGCATCCCAGGCAGATAGCCTTGGAGTTTGGGAGGCTCAGAAAAGAGACAGCATCAGCGTTTGTGGGGCTGTGAATGGGGTTGCCTGGCTACTTGAAGAGCAGCAAGAGCTTTTGGTCCTGGCACCTTTGGGGTGGGAGGAATCCCGGGACGGTCGCAATTGCTGAGCCTGGCTCTGGCTGTACGCAGCATACCAGGCAGATAGTCTTGGAGTTTGGGAGGCTCACGAAAGAGACAGCGTCAGCGTTTGTGGGGCTGTGAATGGGGTTGCCTGGCTACTTGAAGAGCAGCAAGAGCTTTTGGTCCTGGCTCCTTTGGGGTGGGAGGAAGGCACGGTTATTCGCAATTGCTGAGCCTGGCTCCGGGTGTCCTCAGCGTCCGAGGCAGATAGTCTTGGAGTTTGGGAGGCTCACGAAAGAGACAGCATCAGCGTTTGTGGGGCTGTAAATGGGGTTGCCTGGCTACTTGAAGAGCAGCAAGAGCTTTTGGTCCTGGCCCCTTTGGGGTGGGAGGAATCCCGGGACGGTCGCAATTGCTGAGCCTGGCTCTGGCTGTACGCAGCATACCAGGCAGATAGTCTTGGAGTTTGGGAGGCTCACGATAGAGACAGCGTCAGCGTTTGTGGGGCTGTGAATGGGGTTGCCTGGCTACTTGAAGAGCAGCAAGAGCTTTTGGTCCTGGCCTCTTTGGGGTGGGAGGAAGGCACGGTTATTCGCAATTGCTGAGCCTGACTCCGGCTGTACTCAGCGTCCCAGGCAGATAGTACTGGAGTTTGGGAGGCTCATGAAAGAGACAGCATCAGCGTTTGTGGGGCTGTGAATGGAGTTGCCTGGCTACTTGAAGAGCAGCAAGAGCTTTTGGTCCTGGCCCGTTTGGGGTGGGAGGAATCCCGCGACGTTCGCAGTTGGTGAGCTGGGATCTGGCTGTACGCAGCATCCCAGGCAGATAGTACTGGAGTTTGGGAGGCTCACGAAAGAGACAGCATCAGCGTTTGTGGGGCTGTAAATGGGGTTGCCTGGCTACTTGAAGAGCAGCAAGAGCTTTTGGTCCTGGCCCCTTTGGGGTGGGAGGATTCCCGGGACGGTCGCAATTGCTGAGCCTGGCTCTGGCTGTACGCAGCATACCAGGCAGATATTCTTGGAGTTTGGGAGGCTCACGATAGAGACAGCGTCAGCGTTTGTGGGGCTGTGAATGGGGTTGCCTGGCTAATGGAAGAGCAGCAAGAGCTTTTGGTCCTGGCTCCTTTGGGGTGGGAGGAAGGCACGGTTATTCGCAATTGCTGAGCCTGGCTCCGGGTGTCCTCAGCGTCCCAGGCAGATAGTCTTGGAGTTTGGGAGGCTCACGAAAGAGACAGCGTCAGCGTTTGTGGGGCTGTGAATGGGGTTGCCTGGCTACTTGAAGAGCAGCAAGAGCTTGTGGTCCTGGCTTCTTTGGGGTGGGAGGAATCCCGGGACGGTCGCAATTGCTCAGCTGGGATCTGGCTGTACGCAGCATCCCAGGCAGATAATATTGGAGTTTGGGAGGCTCACGATAGAGACAGCGTCAGCGTTTGTGGGGCTGTGAATGGGGTTGCCTGGCTACTTGAAGAGCAGCAAGAGCTTTTGGTCCTGGCCCCTTTGGGGTGGGAGGAAGGCACGGTTATTCGCAATTGCTGAGCCTGGCTCCGGGTGTACGCATCGTCCGAGGCAGATAGTCTTGGAGTTTGGGAGGCTCACGAAAGAGAGAGCGTCAGCGTTTGTGGGGCTGTGAATGGGGTTGCCTGGCTACTTGAAGAGCAGCAAGAGCTTTTGGTCCTGGCCCCTTTGGGGTGGGAGGAAGGCACGGTTATTCGCAGTTGCTGAGCCTGGCTCCGGGTGTCCTCAGCGTCCCAGGCAGATAGTCTTGGAGTTTGGGAGGCTCACGAAAGAGACAGCGTCAGCGTTTGTGGGGCTGTGAATGGGGTTGCCTGGCTACTTGAAGAGCAGCAAGAGCTTTTGGTCCTGGCCCCTTTGGGGTGGGAGGAATCTCGAGACATTCTCAATTACTGAGCCTGGCTCCGGCTGTATTCAGAGTCCCAGGCAGATAGTCTTGGAGTTTGGGAGGCTCACGAAAGAGAGAGCGTCAGCGTTTTTGGGGCTGTGAAAGGGGTTGCCTGGCTACTTGAAGAGCAGCAAGAGCTTTTGGTCCTGGCCTCTTTGGGGTGGGAGGAAGGCACGGTTATTCGCAATTGCTGAGCCTGACTCCGGCTGTACTCAGCGTCCCAGGCAGATAGTCTTGGAGTTTGGGAGGCTCATGAAAGAGACAGCATCAGCGTTTGTGGGGCTGTAAATGGGGTTGCCTGGCTACTTGAAGAGCAGCAAGAGCTTGTGGTCCTGGCTTCTTTGGGGTGGGAGGAATCCCGGGACGGTCGCAATTGCTGAGCCTGGCTCTGGCTGTACGCAGCATACCAGGCAGATAGTCTTGGAGTTTGGGAGGCTCACGATAGAGACAGCGTCAGCGTTTGTGGGGCTGTGAATGGGGTTGCCTGGCTAATGGAAGAGCAGCAAGAGCTTTTGGTCCTGGCTCCTTTGGGGTGGGAGGAAGGCACGGTTATTCGCAATTGCTGAGCCTGGCTCCGGGTGTCCTCAGCGTCCCAGGCAGATAGTCTTGGAGTTTGGGAGGCTCACGAAAGAGACAGCGTCAGCGTTTTTGGGGCTGTGAATGGGGTTGCCTGGCTACTTGAAGAGCAGCAAGAGCTTGTGGTCCTGGCTTCTTTGGGGTGGGAGGAATCCCGGGACGGTCGCAATTGCTCAGCTGGGATCTGGCTGTACGCAGCATCCCAGGCAGATAATATTGGAGTTTGGGAGGCTCACGATAGAGACAGCGTCAGCGTTTGTGGGGCTGTGAATGGGGTTGCCTGGCTACTTGAAGAGCAGCAAGAGCTTTTGGTCCTGGCCCCTTTGGGGTGGGAGGAAGGCACGGTTATTCGCAATTGCTGAGCCTGGCTCCGGGTGTACGCATCGTCCGAGGCAGATAGTCTTGGAGTTTGGGAGGCTCACGAAAGAGAGAGCGTCAGCGTTTGTGGGGCTGTGAATGGGGTTGCCTGTCTACTTGAAGAGCAGCAAGAGCTTTTGGTCCTGGCCCCTTTGGGGTGGGAGGAAGGCACGGTTATTCGCAGTTGCTGAGCCTGGCTCCGGGTGTCCTCAGCGTCCCAGGCAGATAGTCTTGGAGTTTGGGAGGCTCACGAAAGAGACAGCGTCAGCGTTTGTGGGGCTGTGAATGGGGTTGCCTGGCTACTTGAAGAGCAGCAAGAGCTTTTGGTCCTGGCCCCTTTGGGGTGGGAGGAATCTCGAGACATTCTCAATTACTGAGCCTGGCTCCGGCTGTATTCAGAGTCCCAGGCAGATAGTCTTGGAGTTTGGGAGGCTCACGAAAGAGAGAGCGTCAGCGTTTTTGGGGCTGTGAAAGGGGTTGCCTGGCTACTTGAAGAGCAGCAAGAGCTTTTGGTCCTGGCCTCTTTGGGGTGGGAGGAAGGCACGGTTATTCGCAATTGCTGAGCCTGACTCCGGCTGTACTCAGCGTCCCAGGCAGATAGTCTTGGAGTTTGGGAGGCTCATGAAAGAGACAGCGTCAGCGTTTGTGGGGCTGTAAATGGGGTTGCCTGGCTACTTGAAGAGCAGCAAGAGCTTGTGGTCCTGGCTTCTTTGGGGTGGGAGGAATCCCGGGACGGTCGCAATTGCTGAGCCTGGCTCTGGCTGTACGCAGCATACCAGTCAGATAGTCTTGGAGTTTGGGAGGCTCACGATAGAGACAGCGTCAGCGTTTGTGGGGCTGTGAATGGGGTTGCCTGGCTAATGGAAGAGCAGCAAGAGCTTTTGGTCCTGGCTCCTTTGGGGTGGGAGGAAGGCACGGTTATTCGCAATTGCTGAGCCTGGCTCCGGGTGTCCTCAGCGTCCCAGGCAGATAGTACTGGAGTTTGGGAGGCTCATGAAAGAGACAGCATCAGCGTTTGTGGGGCTGTGAATGGGGTTGCCTGGCTACTTGAAGAGAAGCAAGAGCTTTTGGTCCTGGCCCCTTTGGGGTGGGAGGAAGGCACGGTTATTCGCAATTGCTGAGCCTGGCTCCGGGTGTACGCATCGTCCGAGGCAGATAGTCTTGGAGTTTGGGAGGCTCACGAAAGAGACAGCGTCAGCGTTTGTGGGGCTGTGAATGGGGTTGCCTGGCTACTTGAAGAGCAGCAAGAGCTTTTGGACCTGGCCCCTTTGGGGTGGGAGGAAGGCACGGTTATTCGCAGTTGCTGAGCCTGGCTCCGGGTGTCCTCAGCGTCCCAGGCAGATAGTCTTGGAGTTTGGGAGGCTCACGAAAGAGACAGCGTCAGCGTTTGTGGGGCTGTGAATGGGGTTGCCTGGCTACTTGAAGAGCAGCAAGAGCTTTTGGACCTGGCCTCTTTGGGGTGGGAGGAAGGCACGGTTATTCGCAATTGCTGAGCCTGGCTCCGGGTGTCCTCAGCGTCCCAGGCAGATAGCCTTAGAGTTTGGGAGGCTCACGAAAGAGACAGCATCAGCGTTTGTGGGGCTGTGAATGGGGTTGCCTGGCTACTTGAAGAGCAGCAAGAGCTTTTGGTCCTGGCCCCTTTGGGGTGGGAGGAATCCCGGGACGGTCGCAATTGCTGAGCCTGGCTCTGGCTGTACGCAGCATACCAGGCAGATAGTCTTGGAGTTTGGGAGGCTCACGATAGAGACAGCGTCAGCGTTTGTGGGGCTGTGAATGGGGTTGCCTGGCTACTTGAAGAGCAGCAAGAGCTTTTGGTCCTGGCCTCTTTGGGGTGGGAGGAAGGCACGGTTATTCGCAATTGCTGAGCCTGACTCCGGCTGTACTCAGCGTCCCAGGCAGATAGTACTGGAGTTTGGGAGGCTCATGAAAGAGACAGCATCAGCGTTTGTGGGGCTGTGAATGGAGTTGCCTGGCTACTTGAAGAGCAGCAAGAGCTTTTGGTCCTGGCCCGTTTGGGGTGGGAGGAATCCCGCGACGTTCGCAGTTGCTGAGCTGGGATCTGGCTGTACGCAGCATCCCAGGCAGATAGTACTGGAGTTTGGGAGGCTCACGAAAGAGACAGCGTCAGCGTTTGTGGGGCTGTAAATGGGGTTGCCTGGCTACTTGAAGAGCAGCAAGAGCTTTTGGTCCTGACCCCTTTGGGGTGGGAGGAATCCCGGGACGGTCGCAATTGCTGAGCCTGGCTCTGGCTGTACGCAGCATACCAGGCAGATAGTCTTGGAGTTTGGGAGGCTCACGATAGAGACAGCGTCAGCGTTTGTGGGGCTGTGAATGGGGTTGCCTGGCTACTTGAAGAGCAGCAACAGCTTTTGGTCCTGGCTCCTTTGGGATGGGAGGAAGGCACGGTTATTCGCAATTGCTGAGCCTGGCTCCGGGTGTCCTCAGTGTCCCAGGCAGATAGTCTTGGAGTTTGGGAGGCTCACGAAAGAGACAGCGTCAGCGTTTGTGGGGCTGTGAATGGGGTTGCCTGGCTACTTGAAGAGCAGCAAGAGCTTGTGGTCCTGGCTTCTTTGGGGTGGGAGGAATCCCGGGACGGTCGCAATTGCTCAGCTGGGATCTGGCTGTACGCAGCATCCCAGGCAGATAATATTGGAGTTTGGGAGGCTCACGATAGAGACAGCGTCAGCGTTTGTGGGGCTGTGAATGGGGTTGCCTGGCTACTTGAAGAGCAGCAAGAGCTTTTGGTCCTGGCCCCTTTGGGGTGGGAGGAAGGCACGGTTATTCGCAATTGCTGAGCCTGGCTCCGGGTGTCCTCAGCGTCCCAGGCAGATAGTCTTGGAGTTTGGGAGGCTCACGAAAGAGAGAGCGTCAGCGTTTGTGGGGCTGTGAATGGGGTTGCCTGGCTACTTGAAGAGCAGCAAGAGCTTTTGGTCCTGGCTCCTTTGGGGTGGGAGGAATCTCGAGACATTCTCAATTACTGAGCCTGGCTCTGGCTGTATTCAGAGTCCCAGGCAGATAGTCTTGGAGTTTGGGAGGCTCACGAAAGAGAGAGCGTCAGCGTTTTTGGGGCTGTGAATGGAGTTGCCTGGCTACTTGAAGAGCAGCAAGAGCTTTTGGTCCTGGCCCCTTTGGGGTGGGAGGAATCCCGCGACGTTCGCAGTTGCTGAGCTGGGATCTGGCTGTACGCAGCATCCCAGGCAGATAGTACTGGAGTTTGGGAGGCTCACGAAAGAGACAGTGTCAGGGTTTGTGGGGCTGTGAATGGGGTTGCCTGGCTACTTGAAGAGCAGCAAGAGCTTGTGGTCCTGGCTTCTTTGGGGTGGGAGGAATCCCGGGACGGTCGCAATTGCTCAGCTGGGATCTGGCTGTACGCAGCATCCCAGGCAGATAATATTGGAGTTTGGGAGGCTCACGATAGAGACAGCGTCAGCGTTTGTGGGGCTGTGAATGGGGTTGCCTGGCTACTTGAAGAGAAGCAAGAGCTTTTGGTCCTGGCCCCTTTGGGGTGGGAGGAAGGAACGGTTATTCGCAATTGCTGAGCCTGGCTCCGGGTGTACGCATCGTCCGAGGCAGATAGTATTGGAGTTTGGGAGGCTCACGAAAGAGACAGCGTCAGCGTTTGTGGGGCTGTGAATGGGGTTGCCTGTCTACTTGAAGAGCAGCAAGAGCTTTTGGTCCTGGCCCCTTTGGGGTGGGAGGAAGGCACGGTTATTCGCAATTGCTGAGCCTGGCTCCGGGTGTACGCATCGTCCCAGGCAGATAGTATTGGAGTTTTGGAGGCTCACGAAAGAGACAGCGTCAGTGTTTGTGGGGCTGTGAATGGAGTTGCCTGGCTACTTGAAGAGCAGCAAGCGCTTTTGGTCCTGGCCCCTTTGGGGTGGGAGGAATGTCGGAACGGTTCACAATTGCTGAGCCTGGCTCTGGCTGTACTCAGCGTCCCAGGCAGATAGTACTGGAGTTTGGGAGGCTCACGAAAGAGAGAGCGTCAGCGTTTTTGGGGCTGTGAATGGGGTTGCCTTGCTACTTGAAGAGCAGCAAGAGCTTTTGGTCCTGGCCTCTTTGGGGTGGGAGGAATCTCGAGACATTCGCAATTGCTTAGCTTGGCTCTGGCTGTACTCAGCGTCCCAGGCAGATAGTATTGGAGTTTGGGAGTCTCACGAAAGAGACAGCGTCAGCGTTTGTGGAGCTGTGAATGGAGTTGCCTGGCTACTTGAAGAGCAGCAAGCGCTTGTGGTCCTGGCCCCTTTGGGGTGGGAGGAATGTCGGAACGGTTCACAATTGCTGAGCCTGGCTCTGGCTGTACTCAGCGTCCCAGGCAGATAGTCTTGGAGTTTGGGAGGCTCACGAAAGAGACAGCGTCAGCGTTTGTGTGGCTGTGAATGGGGTTGCCTGGCTACTTGAAGAGCAGCAAGAGCTTTTGGTCCTGGCCCCTTTGGGGTGGGAGGAAGCCCGCGACGTTCGCAGTTGCTGAGCTGGGATCTGGCTGTACGCAGCATCCCAGGCAGATAGTACTGGAGTTTGGGAGGCTCACGAAAGAGACAGCGTCAGCGTTTGTGGGGCTGTGAATGGGGTTGCCTGGCTACTTGAAGAGCAGCAAGAGCTTTTGGTCCTGGCCTCTTTGGGGTGGGAGGAAGGCACGGTTATTCGCAATTGCTGAGACTGGCTCCGGCTGTACTCGGCGTCCCAGGCAGATAGTACTGGAGTTTGGGAGGCCCACGAAAGAGACAGCATCAGCGTTTGTGGGGCTGTGAATGGAGTTGCCTGGCTACTTGAAGAGCAGCAAGAGCTTTTGGTCCTGGCCCCTTTGGGGTGGGAGGAATCCCGCGACGTTCGCAGTTGCTGAGCTGGGATCTGGCTGTACGCAGCATCCCAGGCAGATAGTACTGGAGTTTGGGAGGCTCACGAAAGAGAGAGCGTCAGCGTTTGTGGGGCTGTGAATGGGGTTGCCTGGCTACTTGAAGAGCAGCAAGAGCTTTTGGTCCTGGCCTCTTTGGGGTGGGAGGAAGGCACGGTTATTAGCAATTGCTGAGCCTGGCTCCGGGTGTCCTCAGCGTCCGAGGCAGATAGTCTTGGAGTTTGGGAGGCTCACGAAAGAGACAGCGTCAGCGTTTGTGGGGCTGTGAATGGGGTTGCCTGGCTACTTGAAGACCAGCAAGAGCTTGTGGTCCTGGCCCCTTTGGGGTGGGAGGAATGTTGGAACGGTTCACAATTGCTGAGCCTGGCTCTGGCTGTACTCAGCATCCCAGGCAGATAGTCTTGGAGTTTGGGAGGCTCACGATAGAGACAGCGTCAGCGTTTGTGGGGCTGTGAATGGGGTTGCCTGGCTACTTGAAGAGCAGCAAGAGCTTTTGGTCCTGGCCCCTTTGGGGTGGGAGGAAGGCACGGTTATTCGCAATTGCTGATCCTGGCTCCGGGTGTACGCATCGTCCGAGGCAGATAGTCTTGGAGTTTGGGAGGCTCACGAAAGTGACAGCATCAGCATTTGTGGGGCTGTGAATGGGGTTGCCTGGCTACTTGAAGAGCAGCAAGAGCTTTTGGACCTGGCCCCTTTGGGGTGGGAGGAAGGCACGGTTATTCGCAGTTGCTGAGCCTGGCTCCGGGTGTCCTCAGCGACCCAGGCAGATAGTACTGGAGTTTGGGAGGCTCACGAAAGAGACAGCGTCAGCGTTTGTGGGGCTGTGAATGGAGTTGCCTGGCTACTTGAAGAGCAGCAAGAGCTTTTGGTCCTGGCCCCTTTGGGGTGGGAGGAATCCCGCGACGTTCGCAGTTGCTGAGCTGGGATCTGGCTGTACGCAGCATCCAAGGCAGATAGTACGGGAGTTTGGGAGGCTCACGAAAGAGACAGCATCAGCGTTTGTGGGGCTGTAAATGGGGTTGCCTGGCTACTTGAAGAGCAGCAAGAGCTTTTGGTCCTGGCCCCTTTGGGGTGGGAGGAATCCCGGGACGGTCGCAATTGCTGAGCCTGGCTCTGGCTGTACGCAGCATCCCAGGCAGATAGTCTTGGAGTTTGGGAGGCTCACGATAGAGACAGCGTCAGCGTTTGTGGGGCTGTGAATGGGGTTGCCTGGCTACTTGAAGAGCAGCAAGAGCTTTTGGTCCTGGCCTCTTTGGGGTGGGAGGAAGGCACGGTTATTCGCAATTGCTGAGCCTGGCTCCGGGTGTCCTCAGCGTCCCAGGCAGATAGTCTTGGAGTTTGGGAGGCTCACGAAAGAGACAGTGTCAGCGTTTGTGGGTTGTGAATGGGGTTGCCTCGCTACTTGAAGAGCAGCAAGAGCTTTTGGTCCTGGCTTCTTTGGGGTGGGAGGAATCCCGGGACGGTCGCAATTGCTCAGCTGGGATCTGGCTGTACGCAGCATCCCAGGCAGATAATATTGGAGTTTGGGAGGCTCACGATAGAGACAGCGTCAGCGTTTGTGGGGCTGTGAATGGGGTTGCCTGGCTACTTGAAGAGCAGCAAGAGCTTTTGGTCCTGGCCCCTTTGGGGTGGGAGGAAGGCACGGTTATTCGCAATTGCTGAGCCTGGCTCCGGGTGTACGCATCGTCCCAGGCAGATAGTATTGGAGTTTTGGAGGCTCACGAAAGAGACAGCGTCAGTGTTTGTGGGGCTGTGAATGGAGTTGCCTGGCTACTTGAAGAGCAGCAAGCGCTTTTGGTCCTGGCCCCTTTGGGGTGGGAGGAATGTCGGAACGGTTCACAATTGCTGAGCCTGGCTCTGGCTGTACTCAGCGTCCCAGGCAGATAGTACTGGAGTTTGGGAGGCTCACGAAAGAGACAGCGTCAGCGTTTGTGGGGCTGTGAATGGGGTTGCCTTGCTACTTGAAGAGCAGCAAGAGCTTTTGGTCCTGGCCTCTTTGGGGTGGGAGGAATCTCGAGACATTCGCAATTGCTTAGCTTGGCTCTGGCTGTACTCAGCGTCCCAGGCAGATAGTATTGGAGTTTGGGAGTCTCACGAAAGAGACAGTGTCAGCGTTTGTGGGGCTGTGAATGGAGTTGCCTGGCTACTTGAAGAGCAGCAAGCGCTTTTGGTCCTGGCCCCTTTGGGGTGGGAGGAATGTCGGAACGGTTCACAATTGCTGAGCCTGGCTCTGGCTGTACTCAGCGTCCCAGGCAGATAGTCTTGGAGTTTGGGAGGCTCACGAAAGAGACAGCGTCAGCGTTTGTGTGGCTGTGAATGGGGTTGCCTGGCTACTTGAAGAGCAGCAAGAGCTTTTGGTCCTGGCCCCTTTGGGGTGGGAGGAAGCCCGCGACGTTCGCAGTTGCTGAGCTGGGATCTGGCTGTACGCAGCATCCCAGGCAGATAGTACTGGAGTTTGGGAGGCTCACGAAAGAGACAGCGTCAGCGTTTGTGGGGCTGTGAATGGGGTTGCCTGGCTACTTGAAGAGCAGCAAGAGCTTTTGGTCCTGGCCTCTTTGGGGTGGGAGGAAGGCACGGTTATTCGCAATTGCTGAGCCTGGCTCCGGCTGTACTCGGCGTCCGAGGCAGATAGTACTGGAGTTTGGGAGGCTCACGAAAGAGACAGCATCAGCGTTTGTGGGGCTGTGAATGGAGTTGCCTGGCTACTTGAAGAGCAGCAAGAGCTTTTGGTCCTGGCCCCTTTGGGGTGGGAGGAATCCCGCGACGTTCGCAGTTGCTGAGCTGGGATCTGGCTGTACGCAGCATCCCAGGCAGATAGTACTGGAGTTTGGGAGGCTCACGAAAGAGACAGCGTCAGCGTTTGTGGGGCTGTGAATGGGGTTGCCTGGCTACTTGAAGAGCAGCAAGAGCTTTTGGTCCTGGCCTCTTTGGGGTGGGAGGAAGGCACGGTTATTAGCAATTGCTGAGCCTGGCTCCGGGTGTCCTCAGCGTCCCAGGCAGATAGTCTTGGAGTTTGGGAGGCTCACGAAAGAGACAGCGTCAGCGTTTGTGGGGCTGTGAATGGGGTTGCCTGGCTACTTGAAGAGCAGCAAGAGCTTGTGGTTCTGGCTTCTTTGGAGTGGGAGGAATCCCGGGACGGTCGCAATTGCTCAGCTGGGATCTGGCTGTACGCAGCATCCCAGGCAGATAATATTGGAGTTTGGGAGGCTCACGAAAGAGACAGCGTCAGCGTTTGTGGGGCTGTGAATGGGGTTGCCTGGCTACTTGAAGAGCAGCAAGAGCTTTTGGTCCTGGCCCCTTTGGGGTGGGAGGAAGGCACGGTTATTCGCAATTGCTGAGCCTGGCTCCGGGTGTACGCATCGTCCGAGGCAGATAGTCTTGGAGTTTAGGAGGCTCACGAAAGTGACAGCATCAGCATTTGTGGGGCTGTGAATGGGGTTGCCTGGCTACTTGAAGAGCAGCAAGAGCTTTTGGACCTGGCCCCTTTGGGGTGGGAGGAATGCACTGTTATTCTCAGTTGCTGAGCCTGGCTCCGGGTGACCTCAGCGTCCCAGGCAGATAGTCTTGGAGTTTGGGAGGCTCACGAAAGAGAGAGCGTCAGCGTTTGTGGGGCTGTGAATGGGGTTGCCTGGCTACTTGAAGAGCAGCAAGAGCTTTTGGTCCTGGCTTCTTTGGGGTGGGAGGAATCTCGAGACATTCTCAATTGCTGAGCCTGGCTCTGGCTGTACTCAGCGTCCCAGGCAGATAGTATTTGACTTTGGGAGTCTCACGAAAGAGACAGTGTCAGCGTTTGTGGGGCTGTGAATGGGGTTGCCTGGCTACTTGAAGAGCAGCAAGAGCTTTTGGTCCTGGCCCCTTTGGGGTGGGAGGAAGCCCGCGACGTTCGCAGTTGCTGAGCTGGGATCTGGCTGTACGCAGCATCCCAGGCAGATAGTACTGGAGTTTGGGAGGCTCACGAAAGAGACAGCGTCAGCGTTTGTGGGGCTGTGAATGGGGTTGCCTGGCTACTTGAAGAGCAGCAAGAGCTTTTGGTCCTGGCCTCTTTGGGGTGGGAGGAAGGCACGGTTATTAGCAATTGCTGAGCCTGGCTCCGGGTGTCCTCAGCGTCCCAGGCAGATAGTACTGGAGTTTGGGAGGCTCACGAAAGAGACAGCATCAGCGTTTGTGGGGCTGTGAATGGGGTTGCCTGGCTACTTGAAGAGCAGCAAGAGCTTGTGGTCCTGGCCCCTTTGGGGTGGGAGGAATCCCGCGACGTTCGCAGTTGCTGAGCTGGGATCTGGCTGTACGCAGCATCCCAGGCAGATAATATTGGAGTTTGGGAGGCTCACGAAAGAGACAGCGTCAGCGTTTGTGGGGCTGTGAATGGGGTTGCCTGGCTACTTGAAGAGCAGCAAGAGCTTGTGGTCCTGGCTTCTTTGGAGTGGGAGGAATCCCGGGACGGTCGCAATTGCTCAGCTGGGATCTGGCTGTACGCAGCATCCCAGGCAGATAATATTGGAGTTTGGGAGGCTCACGAAAGAGACAGCGTCAGCGTTTGTGGGGCTGTGAATGGGGTTGCCTGGCTACTTGAAGAGCAGCAAGAGCTTTTGGTCCTGGCCCCTTTGGGGTGGGAGGAAGGCACGGTTATTCGCAATTGCTGATCCTGGCTCCGGGTGTACGCATCGTCCGAGGCAGATAGTCTTGGAGTTTGGGAGGCTCACGAAAGTGACAGCATCAGCATTTGTGGGGCTGTGAATGGGGTTGCCTGGCTACTTGAAGAGCAGCAAGAGCTTTTGGACCTGGCCCCTTTGGGGTGGGAGGAATGCACTGTTATTCGCAGTTGCTGAGCCTGGCTCCGGGTGTCCTCAGCGTCCCAGGCAGATAGTCTTGGAGTTTGGGAGGCTCACGAAAGAGAGAGCGTCAGCGTTTGTGGGGCTGTGAATGGGGTTGCCTGGCTACTTGAAGAGCAGCAAGAGCTTTTGGTCCTGGCCCCTTTGGGGTGGGAGGAATCTTGAGACATTCTCAATTACTGAGCCTGGCTCTGGCTGTACGCAGCATACCAGGCAGATAGTCTTGGAGTTTGGGAGGCTCATGAAAGAGAGAGCGTCAGCGTTTGTGGGGCTGTGAATGGGGTTGCCTGGCTACTTGAAGAGCAGCAAGAGCTTTTGGTCCTGGCCCCTTTGGGGTGGGAGGAAGCCCGCGACGTTCGCAGTTGCTGAGCTGGGATCTGGCTGTACGCAGCATCCCAGGCAGATAGTACTGGAGTTTGGGAGGCTCACGAAAGAGACAGCGTCAGCGTTTGTGGGGCTGTGAATGGGGTTGCCTGGCTACTTGAAGAGCAGCAAGAGCTTTTGGTCCTGGCCTCTTTGGGGTGGGAGGAAGGCACGGTTATTCGCAATTGCTGAGACTGGCTCCGGCTGTACTCGGCGTCCCAGGCAGATAGTACTGGAGTTTGGGAGGCCCACGAAAGAGACAGCATCAGCGTTTGTGGGGCTGTGAATGGAGTTGCCTGGCTACTTGAAGAGCAGCAAGAGCTTTTGGTCCTGGCCCCTTTGGGGTGGGAGGAATCCCGCGACGTTCGCAGTTGCTGAGCTGGGATCTGGCTGTACGCAGCATCCCAGGCAGATAGTACTGGAGTTTGGGAGGCTCACGAAAGAGAGAGCGTCAGCGTTTGTGGGGCTGTGAATGGGGTTGCCTGGCTACTTGAAGAGCAGCAAGAGCTTTTGGTCCTGGCCTCTTTGGGGTGGGAGGAAGGCACGGTTATTAGCAATTGCTGAGCCTGGCTCCGGGTGTCCTCAGCGTCCGAGGCAGATAGTCTTGGAGTTTGGGAGGCTCACGAAAGAGACAGCGTCAGCGTTTGTGGGGCTGTGAATGGGGTTGCCTGGCTACTTGAAGACCAGCAAGAGCTTGTGGTCCTGGCCCCTTTGGGGTGGGAGGAATGTTGGAACGGTTCACAATTGCTGAGCCTGGCTCTGGCTGTACTCAGCATCCCAGGCAGATAGTCTTGGAGTTTGGGAGGCTCACGATAGAGACAGCGTCAGCGTTTGTGGGGCTGTGAATGGGGTTGCCTGGCTACTTGAAGAGCAGCAAGAGCTTTTGGTCCTGGCCCCTTTGGGGTGGGAGGAAGGCACGGTTATTCGCAATTGCTGATCCTGGCTCCGGGTGTACGCATCGTCCGAGGCAGATAGTCTTGGAGTTTGGGAGGCTCACGAAAGTGACAGCATCAGCATTTGTGGGGCTGTGAATGGGGTTGCCTGGCTACTTGAAGAGCAGCAAGAGCTTTTGGACCTGGCCCCTTTGGGGTGGGAGGAAGGCACGGTTATTCGCAGTTGCTGAGCCTGGCTCCGGGTGTCCTCAGCGACCCAGGCAGATAGTACTGGAGTTTGGGAGGCTCATGAAAGAGACAGCATCAGCGTTTGTGGGGCTGTGAATGGAGTTGCCTGGCTACTTGAAGAGCAGCAAGAGCTTTTGGTCCTGGCCCCTTTGGGGTGGGAGGAATCCCGCGACATTCGCAGTTGCTGAGCTGGGATCTGGCTGTACGCAGCATCCCAGGCAGATAGTACTGGAGTTTGGGAGACTCACGAAAGAGACAGCATCAGCGTTTGTGGGGCTGTAAATGGGGTTGCCTGGCTACTTGAAGAGCAGCAAGAGCTTTTGGTCCTGGCCCCTTTGGGGTGGGAGGAATCCCGGGACGGTCGCAATTGCTGAGCCTGGCTCTGGCTGTACGCAGCATCCCAGGCAGATAGTCTTGGAGTTTGGGAGGCTCACGATAGAGACAGCGTCAGCGTTTGTGGGGCTGTGAATGGGGTTGCCTGGCTACTTGAAGAGCAGCAAGAGCTTTTGGTCCTGGCCTCTTTGGGGTGGGAGGAAGGCACGGTTATTCGCAATTGCTGAGCCTGGCTCCGGGTGTCCTCAGCGTCCCAGGCAGATAGTCTTGGAGTTTTGGAGGCTCACGAAAGAGACAGCGTCAGTGTTTGTGGGGCTGTGAATGGAGTTGCCTGGCTACTTGAAGAGCAGCAAGCGCTTTTGGTCCTGGCCCCTTTGGGGTGGGAGGAATGTCGGAACGGTTCACAATTGCTGAGCCTGGCTCTGGCTGTACTCAGCGTCCCAGGCAGATAGTACTGGAGTTTGGGAGGCTCACGAAAGAGAGAGCGTCAGCGTTTGTGGGGCTGTGAATGGGGTTGCCTTGCTACTTGAAGAGCAGCAAGAGCTTTTGGTCCTGGCCTCTTTGGGGTGGGAGGAATCTCGAGACATTCGCAATTGCTTAGCTTGGCTCTGGCTGTACTCAGCGTCCCAGGCAGATAGTATTGGAGTTTGGGAGTCTCACGAAAGAGACAGTGTCAGCGTTTGTGGGGCTGTGAATGGAGTTGCCTGGCTACTTGAAGAGCAGCAAGCGCTTTTGGTCCTGGCCCCTTTGGGGTGGGAGGAATGTCGGAACGGTTCACAATTGCTGAGCCTGGCTCTGGCTGTACTCAGCGTCCCAGGCAGATAGTCTTGGAGTTTGGGAGGCTCACGAAAGAGACAGCGTCAGCGTTTGTGTGGCTGTGAATGGGGTTGCCTGGCTACTTGAAGAGCAGCAAGAGCTTTTGGTCCTGGCCCCTTTGGGGTGGGAGGAAGCCCGCGACGTTCGCAGTTGCTGAGCTGGGATCTGGCTGTACGCAGCATCCCAGGCAGATAGTACTGGAGTTTGGGAGGCTCACGAAAGAGACAGCGTCAGCGTTTGTGGGGCTGTGAATGGGGTTGCCTGGCTACTTGAAGAGCAGCAAGAGCTTTTGGTCCTGGCCTCTTTGGGGTGGGAGGAAGGCACGGTTATTCGCAATTGCTGAGCCTGGCTCCGGCTGTACTCGGCGTCCGAGGCAGATAGTACTGGAGTTTGGGAGGCTCACGAAAGAGACAGCATCAGCGTTTGTGGGGCTGTGAATGGAGTTGCCTGGCTACTTGAAGAGCAGCAAGAGCTTTTGGTCCTGGCCCCTTTGGGGTGGGAGGAATCCCGCGACGTTCGCAGTTGCTGAGCTGGGATCTGGCTGTACGCAGCATCCCAGGCAGATAGTACTGGAGTTTGGGAGGCTCACGAAAGAGACAGCGTCAGCGTTTGTGGGGCTGTGAATGGGGTTGCCTGGCTACTTGAAGAGCAGCAAGAGCTTTTGGTCCTGGCCTCTTTGGGGTGGGAGGAAGGCACGGTTATTAGCAATTGCTGAGCCTGGCTCCGGGTGTCCTCAGCGTCCCAGGCAGATAGTCTTGGAGTTTGGGAGGCTCACGAAAGAGACAGCGTCAGCGTTTGTGGGGCTGTGAATGGGGTTGCCTGGCTACTTGAAGAGCAGCAAGAGCTTGTGGTTCTGGCTTCTTTGGAGTGGGAGGAATCCCGGGACGGTCGCAATTGCTCAGCTGGGATCTGGCTGTACGCAGCATCCCAGGCAGATAATATTGGAGTTTGGGAGGCTCACGATAGAGACAGCGTCAGCGTTTGTGGGGCTGTGAATGGGGTTGCCTGGCTACTTGAAGAGCAGCAAGAGCTTTTGGTCCTGGCCCCTTTGGGGTGGGAGGAAGGCACGGTTATTCGCAATTGCTGATCCTGGCTCCGGGTGTACGCATCGTCCGAGGCAGATAGTATTGGAGTTTAGGAGGCTCACGAAAGTGACAGCATCAGCATTTGTGGGGCTGTGAATGGGGTTGCCTGGCTACTTGAAGAGCAGCAAGAGCTTTTGGACCTGGCCCCTTTGGGGTGGGAGGAATGCACTGTTATTCTCAGTTGCTGAGCCTGGCTCCGGGTGTCCTCAGCGTCCCAGGCAGATAGTCTTGGAGTTTGGGAGGCTCACGAAAGAGAGAGCGTCAGCGTTTGTGGGGCTGTGAATGGGGTTGCCTGGCTACTTGAAGAGCAGCAAGAGCTTTTGGTCCTGGCTTATTTGGGGTGGGAGGAATCTCGAGACATTCTCAATTGCTGAGCCTGGCTCTGGCTGTACTCAGCGTCCCAGGCAGATAGTATTTGACTTTGGGAGTCTCACGAAAGAGACAGTGTCAGCGTTTGTGGGGCTGTGAATGGGGTTGCCTGGCTACTTGAAGAGCAGCAAGAGCTTTTGGTCCTGGCCCCTTTGGGGTGGGAGGAAGCCCGCAACGTTCGCAGTTGCTGAGCTGGGATCTGGCTGTACGCAGCATCCCAGGCAGATAGTACTGGAGTTTGGGAGGCTCACAAAAGAGACAGCGTCAGCGTTTGTGGGGCTGTGAATGGGGTTGCCTGGCTACTTGAAGAGCAGCAAGAGCTTTTGGTCCTGGCCTCTTTGGGGTGGGAGGAAGGCACGGTTATTCGCAATTGCTGAGCCTGGCTCCGGCTGTACTCGGCGTCCCAGGCAGATAGTACTGGAGTTTGGGAGGCTCACGAAAGAGACAGCATCAGCGTTTGTGGGGCTGTGAATGGAGTTGCCTGGCTATTTGAAGAGCAGCAAGAGCTTTTGGTCCTGGCCCCTTTGGGGTGGGAGGAATCCCGTGACGTTCGCAGTTGCTGAGCTGGGATCTGGCTGTACGCAGCATCCCAGGCAGATAGTACTGGAGTTTGGGAGGCTCACGAAAGAGACAGCGTCAGCGTTTGTGGGGCTGTGAATGGGGTTGCCTGGCTACTTGAAGAGCAGCAAGAGCTTTTGGTCCTGGCCTCTTTGGGGTGGGAGGAAGGCACGGTTATTCGCAATTGCTGAGCCTGGCTCCGGGTGTCCTCAGCGTCCCAGGCAGATAGTCTTGGAGTTTGGGAGGCTCACGAAAGAGACAGCATCAGCGTTTGTGGGGCTGTGAATGGGGTTGCCTGGCTACTTGAAGAGCAGCAAGAGCTTGTGGTCCTGGCCCCTTTGGGGTGGGAGGAATCCCGCGACGTTCGCAGTTGCTGAGCTGGGATCTGGCTGTACGCAGCATCCCAGGCAGATAATATTGGAGTTTGGGAGGCTCACGAAAGAGACAGCGTCAGCGTTTGTGGGGCTGTGAATGGGGTTGCCTGGCTACTTGAAGAGCAGCAAGAGCTTGTGGTCCTGGCTTCTTTGGAGTGGGAGGAATCCCGGGACGGTCGCAATTGCTCAGCTGGGATCTGGCTGTACGCAGCATCCCAGGCAGATAATATTGGAGTTTGGGAGGCTCACGAAAGAGACAGCGTCAGCGTTTGTGGGGCTGTGAATGGGGTTGCCTGGCTACTTGAAGAGCAGCAAGAGCTTTTGGTCCTGGCCCCTTTGGGGTGGGAGGAAGGCACGGTTATTCGCAATTGCTGATCCTGGCTCCGGGTGTACGCATCGTCCGAGGCAGATAGTCTTGGAGTTTGGGAGGCTCACGAAAGTGACAGCATCAGCATTTGTGGGGCTGTGAATGGGGTTGCCTGGCTACTTGAAGAGCAGCAAGAGCTTTTGGACCTGGCCCCTTTGGGGTGGGAGGAATGCACTGTTATTCGCAGTTGCTGAGCCTGGCTCCGGGTGTCCTCAGCGTCCCAGGCAGATAGTCTTGGAGTTTGGGAGGCTCATGAAAGAGAGAGCGTCAGCGTTTGTGGGGCTGTGAATGGGGTTGCCTGGCTACTTGAAGAGCAGCAAGAGCTTTTGGTCCTGGCTTCTTTGGGGTGGGAGGAATCTCGAGACATTCTCAATTGCTGAGCCTGGCTCTGGCTGTACTCAGCGTCCCAGGCAGATAGTATTTGACTTTGGGAGTCTCACGAAAGAGACAGCGTCAGCGTTTGTGGGGCTGTGAATGGGGTTGCCTGGCTACTTGAAGAGCAGCAAGAGCTTTTGGTCCTGGCCCCTTTGGGGTGGGAGGAAGCCCGCGACGTTCGCAGTTGCTGAGCTGGGATCTGGCTGTACGCAGCATCCCAGGCAGATAGTACTGGAGTTTGGGAGGCTCACGAAAGAGACAGCGTCAGCGTTTGTGGGGCTGTGAATGGGGTTGCCTGGCTACTTGAAGAGCAGCAAGAGCTTTTGGTCCTGGCCTCTTTGGGGTGGGAGGAAGGCACGGTTATTCGCAATTGCTGAGCCTGGCTCCGGCTGTACTCGGCGTCCGAGGCAGATAGTACTGGAGTTTGGGAGGCTCACGAAAGAGACAGCATCAGCGTTTGTGGGGCTGTGAATGGAGTTGCCTGGCTACTTGAAGAGCAGCAAGAGCTTTTGGTCCTGGCCCCTTTGGGGTGGGAGGAATCCCGCGACGTTCGCAGTTGCTGAGCTGGGATCTGGCTGTACGCAGCATCCCAGGCAGATAATATTGGAGTTTGGGAGGCTCACGAAAGAGACAGCGTCAGCGTTTGTGGGGCTGTGAATGGGGTTGCCTGGCTACTTGAAGAGCAGCAAGAGCTTGTGGTCCTGGCTTCTTTGGAGTGGGAGGAATCCCGGGACGGTCGCAATTGCTCAGCTGGGATCTGGCTGTACGCAGCATCCCAGGCAGATAATATTGGAGTTTGGGAGGCTCACGATAGAGACAGCGTCAGCGTTTGTGGGGCTGTGAATGGGGTTGCCTGGCTACTTGAAGAGCAGCAAGAGCTTTTGGTCCTGGCCCCTTTGGGGTGGGAGGAAGGCACGGTTATTCGCAATTGCTGATCCTGGCTCCGGGTGTACGCATCGTCCGAGGCAGATAGTCTTGGAGTTTGGGAGGCTCACGAAAGTGACAGCATCAGCATTTGTGGGGCTGTGAATGGGGTTGCCTGGCTACTTGAAGAGCAGCAAGAGCTTTTGGACCTGGCCCCTTTGGGGTGGGAGGAATGCACTGTTATTCGCAGTTGCTGAGCCTGGCTCCGGGTGTCCTCAGCGTCCCAGGCAGATAGTCTTGGAGTTTGGGAGGCTCACGAAAGAGAGAGCGTCAGCGTTTGTGGGGCTGTGAATGGGGTTGCCTGGCTACTTGAAGAGCAGCAAGAGCTTTTGGTCCTGGCCCCTTTGGGGTGGGAGGAATCTTGAGACATTCTCAATTACTGAGCTTGGCTCTGGCTGTACGCAGCATACCAGGCAGATAGTCTTGGAGTTTGGGAGGCTCATGAAAGAGAGAGCGTCAGCGTTTGTGGGGCTGTGAATGGGGTTGCCTGGCTACTTGAAGAGCAGCAAGAGCTTTTGGTCCTGGCTTCTTTGGGGTGGGAGGAATCTCGAGACATTCTCAATTGCTGAGCCTGGCTCTGGCTGTACTCAGCGTCCCAGGCAGATAGTATTTGACTTTGGGAGTCTCACGAAAGAGACAGTGTCAGCGTTTGTGGGGCTGTGAATGGGGTTGCCTGGCTACTTGAAGAGCAGCAAGAGCTTTTGGTCCTGGCCCCTTTGGGGTGGGAGGAAGCCCGCGACGTTCGCAGTTGCTGAGCTGGGATCTGGCTGTACGCAGCATCCCAGGCAGATAGTACTGGAGTTTGGGAGGCTCATGAAAGAGACAGCGTCAGCGTTTGTGGGGCTGTGAATGGGGTTGCCTGGCTACTTGAAGAGCAGCAAGAGCTTTTGGTCCTGGCCTCTTTGGGGTGGGAGGAAGGCACGGTTATTCGCAATTGCTGAGCCTGGCTCCGGCTGTACTCGGCGTCCGAGGCAGATAGTACTGGAGTTTGGGAGGCTCACGAAAGAGACAGCATCAGCGTTTGTGGGGCTGTGAATGGAGTTGCCTGGCTACTTGAAGAGCAGCAAGAGCTTTTGGTCCTGGCCCCTTTGGGGTGGGAGGAATCCCGCGACGTTCGCAGTTGCTGAGCTGGGATCTGGCTGTACGCAGCATCCCAGGCAGATAGTACTGGAGTTTGGGAGGCTCACGATAGAGACAGCGTCAGCGTTTGTGGGGCTGTGAATGGGGTTGCCTGGCTACTTGAAGAGCAGCAAGAGCTTTTGGTCCTGGCCTCTTTGGGGTGGGAGGAAGGCACGGTTATTAGCAATTGCTGAGCCTGGCTCCGGGTGTCCTCAGCGTCCCAGGCAGATAGTCTTGGAGTTTGGGAGGCTCACGAAAGAGACAGCGTCAGCGTTTGTGGGGCTGTGAATGGGGTTGCCTGGCTACTTGAAGAGCAGCAAGAGCTTGTGGTCCTGGCTTCTTTGGAGTGGGAGGAATCCCGGGACGGTCGCAATTGCTCAGCTGGGATCTGGCTGTACGCAGCATCCCAGGCAGATAATATTGGAGTTTGGGAGGCTCACGATAGAGACAGCGTCAGCGTTTGTGGGGCTGTGAATGGGGTTGCCTGGCTACTTGAAGAGCAGCAAGAGCTTTTGGTCCTGGCCCCTTTGGGGTGGGAGGAAGGCACGGTTATTCGCAATTGCTGATCCTGGCTCCGGGTGTACGCATCGTCCGAGGCAGATAGTCTTGGAGTTTGGGAGGCTCACGAAAGTGACAGCATCAGCATTTGTGGGGCTGTGAATGGGGTTGCCTGGCTACTTGAAGAGCAGCAAGAGCTTTTGGACCTGGCCCCTTTGGGGTGGGAGGAATGCACTGTTATTCTCAGTTGCTGAGCCTGGCTCCGGGTGTCCTCAGCGTCCCAGGCAGATAGTCTTGGAGTTTGGGAGGCTCACGAAAGAGAGAGCGTCAGCGTTTGTGGGGCTGTGAATGGGGTTGCCTGGCTACTTGAAGAGCAGCAAGAGCTTTTGGTCCTGGCTTCTTTGGGGTGGGAGGAATCTCGAGACATTCTCAATTGCTGAGCCTGGCTCTGGCTGTACTCAGCGTCCCAGGCAGATAGTATTTGACTTTGGGAGTCTCACGAAAGAGACAGTGTCAGCGTTTGTGGGGCTGTGAATGGGGTTGCCTGGCTACTTGAAGAGCAGCAAGAGCTTTTGGTCCTGGCCCCTTTGGGGTGGGAGGAAGCCCGCGACGTTCGCAGTTGCTGAGCTGGGATCTGGCTGTACGCAGCATCCCAGGCAGATAGTACTGGAGTTTGGGAGGCTCACGAAAGAGACAGCGTCAGCGTTTGTGGGGCTGTGAATGGGGTTGCCTGGCTACTTGAAGAGCAGCAAGAGCTTTTGGTCCTGGCCTCTTTGGGGTGGGAGGAAGGCACGGTTATTCGCAATTGCTGAGCCTGGCTCCGGCTGTACTCGGCGTCCGAGGCAGATAGTACTGGAGTTTGGGAGGCTCACGAAAGAGACAGCATCAGCGTTTGTGGGGCTGTGAATGGAGTTGCCTGGCTACTTGAAGAGCAGCAAGAGCTTTTGGTCCTGGCCCCTTTGGGGTGGGAGGAATCCCGCGACGTTCGCAGTTGCTGAGCTGGGATCTGGCTGTACGCAGCATCCCAGGCAGATAATATTGGAGTTTGGGAGGCTCACGAAAGAGACAGCGTCAGCGTTTGTGGGGCTGTGAATGGGGTTGCCTGGCTACTTGAAGAGCAGCAAGAGCTTGTGGTCCTGGCTTCTTTGGAGTGGGAGGAATCCCGGGACGGTCGCAATTGCTCAGCTGGGATCTGGCTGTACGCAGCATCCCAGGCAGATAATATTGGAGTTTGGGAGGCTCACGATAGAGACAGCGTCAGCGTTTGTGGGGCTGTGAATGGGGTTGCCTGGCTACTTGAAGAGCAGCAAGAGCTTTTGGTCCTGGCCCCTTTGGGGTGGGAGGAAGGCACGGTTATTCGCAATTGCTGATCCTGGCTCCGGGTGTACGCATCGTCCGAGGCAGATAGTCTTGGAGTTTGGGAGGCTCACGAAAGTGACAGCATCAGCATTTGTGGGGCTGTGAATGGGGTTGCCTGGCTACTTGAAGAGCAGCAAGAGCTTTTGGACCTGGCCCCTTTGGGGTGGGAGGAATGCACTGTTATTCGCAGTTGCTGAGCCTGGCTCCGGGTGTCCTCAGCGTCCCAGGCAGATAGTCTTGGAGTTTGGGAGGCTCACGAAAGAGAGAGCGTCAGCGTTTGTGGGGCTGTGAATGGGGTTGCCTGGCTACTTGAAGAGCAGCAAGAGCTTTTGGTCCTGGCCCCTTTGGGGTGGGAGGAATCTTGAGACATTCTCAATTACTGAGCTTGGCTCTGGCTGTACGCAGCATACCAGGCAGATAGTCTTGGAGTTTGGGAGGCTCATGAAAGAGAGAGCGTCAGCGTTTGTGGGGCTGTGAATGGGGTTGCCTGGCTACTTGAAGAGCAGCAAGAGCTTTTGGTCCTGGCTTCTTTGGGGTGGGAGGAATCTCGAGACATTCTCAATTGCTGAGCCTGGCTCTGGCTGTACTCAGCGTCCCAGGCAGATAGTATTTGACTTTGGGAGTCTCACGAAAGAGACAGTGTCAGCGTTTGTGGGGCTGTGAATGGGGTTGCCTGGCTACTTGAAGAGCAGCAAGAGCTTTTGGTCCTGGCCCCTTTGGGGTGGGAGGAAGCCCGCGACGTTCGCAGTTGCTGAGCTGGGATCTGGCTGTACGCAGCATCCCAGGCAGATAGTACTGGAGTTTGGGAGGCTCATGAAAGAGACAGCGTCAGCGTTTGTGGGGCTGTGAATGGGGTTGCCTGGCTACTTGAAGAGCAGCAAGAGCTTTTGGTCCTGGCCTCTTTGGGGTGGGAGGAAGGCACGGTTATTCGCAATTGCTGAGCCTGGCTCCGGCTGTACTCGGCGTCCGAGGCAGATAGTACTGGAGTTTGGGAGGCTCACGAAAGAGACAGCATCAGCGTTTGTGGGGCTGTGAATGGAGTTGCCTGGCTACTTGAAGAGCAGCAAGAGCTTTTGGTCCTGGCCCCTTTGGGGTGGGAGGAATCCCGCGACGTTCGCAGTTGCTGAGCTGGGATCTGGCTGTACGCAGCATCCCAGGCAGATAGTACTGGAGTTTGGGAGGCTCACGATAGAGACAGCGTCAGCGTTTGTGGGGCTGTGAATGGGGTTGCCTGGCTACTTGAAGAGCAGCAAGAGCTTTTGGTCCTGGCCTCTTTGGGGTGGGAGGAAGGCACGGTTATTAGCAATTGCTGAGCCTGGCTCCGGGTGTCCTCAGCGTCCCAGGCAGATAGTCTTGGAGTTTGGGAGGCTCACGAAAGAGACAGCGTCAGCGTTTGTGGGGCTGTGAATGGGGTTGCCTGGCTACTTGAAGAGCAGCAAGAGCTTGTGGTCCTGGCTTCTTTGGAGTGGGAGGAATCCCGGGACGGTCGCAATTGCTCAGCTGGGATCTGGCTGTACGCAGCATCCCAGGCAGATAATATTGGAGTTTGGGAGGCTCACGATAGAGACAGCGTCAGCGTTTGTGGGGCTGTGAATGGGGTTGCCTGGCTACTTGAAGAGCAGCAAGAGCTTTTGGTCCTGGCCCCTTTGGGGTGGGAGGAAGGCACGGTTATTCGCAATTGCTGATCCTGGCTCCGGGTGTACGCATCGTCCGAGGCAGATAGTCTTGGAGTTTGGGAGGCTCACGAAAGTGACAGCATCAGCATTTGTGGGGCTGTGAATGGGGTTGCCTGGCTACTTGAAGAGCAGCAAGAGCTTTTGGACCTGGCCCCTTTGGGGTGGGAGGAATGCACTGTTATTCTCAGTTGCTGAGCCTGGCTCCGGGTGTCCTCAGCGTCCCAGGCAGATAGTCTTGGAGTTTGGGAGGCTCACGAAAGAGAGAGCGTCAGCGTTTGTGGGGCTGTGAATGGGGTTGCCTGGCTACTTGAAGAGCAGCAAGAGCTTTTGGTCCTGGCTTCTTTGGGGTGGGAGGAATCTCGAGACATTCTCAATTGCTGAGCCTGGCTCTGGCTGTACTCAGCGTCCCAGGCAGATAGTATTTGACTTTGGGAGTCTCACGAAAGAGACAGTGTCAGCGTTTGTGGGGCTGTGAATGGGGTTGCCTGGCTACTTGAAGAGCAGCAAGAGCTTTTGGTCCTGGCCCCTTTGGGGTGGGAGGAAGCCCGCGACGTTCGCAGTTGCTGAGCTGGGATCTGGCTGTACGCAGCATCCCAGGCAGATAGTACTGGAGTTTGGGAGGCTCACAAAAGAGACAGCGTCAGCGTTTGTGGGGCTGTGAATGGGGTTGCCTGGCTACTTGAAGAGCAGCAAGAGCTTTTGGTCCTGGCCTCTTTGGGGTGGGAGGAAGGCACGGTTATTCGCAATTGCTGAGCCTGGCTCCGGCTGTACTCGGCGTCCCAGGCAGATAGTACTGGAGTTTGGGAGGCTCACGAAAGAGACAGCATCAGCGTTTGTGGGGCTGTGAATGGAGTTGCCTGGCTACTTGAAGAGCAGCAAGAGCTTTTGGTCCTGGCCCCTTTGGGGTGGGAGGAAGCCCGCGACGTTCGCAGTTGCTGAGCTGGGATCTGGCTGTACGCAGCATCCCAGGCAGATAGTACTGGAGTTTGGGAGGCTCACGAAAGAGACAGCGTCAGCGTTTGTGGGGCTGTGAATGGGGTTGCCTGGCTACTTGAAGAGCAGCAAGAGCTTTTGGTCCTGGCCTCTTTGGGGTGGGAGGAAGGCACGGTTATTAGCAATTGCTGAGCCTGGCTCCGGGTGTCCTCAGCGTCCCAGGCAGATAGTCTTGGAGTTTGAGAGGCTCACGAAAGAGACAGCATCAGCGTTTGTGGGGCTGTGAATGGGGTTGCCTGGCTACTTGAAGAGCAGCAAGAGCTTGTGGTCCTGGCTTCTTTGGAGTGGGAGGAATCCCGGGACGGTCGCAATTGCTCAGCTGGGATCTGGCTGTACGCAGCATCCCAGGCAGATAATATTGGAGTTTGGGAGGCTCACGAAAGAGAGAGCGTCAGCGTTTGTGGGGCTGTGAATGGGGTTGCCTGGCTACTTGAAGAGCAGCAAGAGCTTTTGGTCCTGGCCCCTTTGGGGTGGGAGGAAGGCACGGTTATTCGCAATTGCTGATCCTGGCTCCGGGTGTACGCATCGTCCGAGGCAGATAGTATTGGAGTTTGGGAGGCTCACGAAAGAGACAGCATCAGCATTTGTGGGGCTGTGAATGGGGTTGCCTGGCTACTTGAAGAGCAGCAAGAGCTTTTGGACCTGGCCCCTTTGGGGTGGGAGGAAGGCACGGTTATTCGCAGTTGCTGAGCCTGGCTCCGGGTGTCCTCAGCGTCCGAGGCAGATAGTACTGGAGTTTGGGAGGCTCACGAAAGAGACAGCATCAGCGTTTGTGGGGCTGTGAATGGAGTTGCCTGGCTACTTGAAGAGCAGCAAGAGCTTTTGGTCCTGGCCCCTTTGGGGTGGGAGGAATCTCGAGACATTCTCAATTACTGAGCCTGGCTCTGGCTGTACTCAGCGTCCCAGGCAGATAGTACTGGAGTTTGGGAGGCTCACGAAAGAGAGAGCGTCAGCGTTTGTGGGGCTGTGAATGGGGTTGCCTGGCTACTTGAAGAGCAGCAAGAGCTTTTGGTCCTGGCCCCTTTGGGGTGGGAGGAAGGCACGGTTATTCGCAATTGCTGATCCTGGCTCCGGGTGTACGCATCGTCCGAGGCAGATAGTCTTGGAGTTTGGGAGGCTCACGAAAGTGACAGCATCAGCATTTGTGGGGCTGTGAATGGGGTTGCCTGGCTACTTGAAGAGCAGCAAGAGCTTTTGGACCTGGCCCCTTTGGGGTGGGAGGAAGGCACGGTTATTCGCAGTTGCTGAGCCTGGCTCCGGGTGTCCTCAGCGACCCAGGCAGATAGTACTGGAGTTTGGGAGGCTCATGAAAGAGACAGCATCAGCGTTTGTGGGGCTGTGAATGGAGTTGCCTGGCTACTTGAAGAGCAGCAAGAGCTTTTGGTCCTGGCCCCTTTGGGGTGGGAGGAATCCCGCGACGTTCGCAGTTGTTGAGCTGGGATCTGGCTGTACGCAGCATCCCAGGCAGATAGTACTGGAGTTTGGGAGGCTCACGAAAGAGACAGCGTCAGCGTTTGTGGGGCTGTGAATGGGGTTGCCTGGCTACTTGAAGAGCAGCAAGAGCTTTTGGTCCTGGCCTCTTTGGGGTGGGAGGAAGGCACGGTTATTAGCAATTGCTGAGCCTGGCTCCGGGTGTCCTCAGCGTCCCAGGCAGATAGTCTTGGAGTTTGGGAGGCTCACGAAAGAGAGAGCGTCAGCGTTTGTGGGGCTGTGAATGGGGTTGCCTGGCTACTTGAAGAGCAGCAAGAGCTTGTGGTCCTGGCTTCTTTGGGGTGGGAGGAATCTCGAGACATTCTCAATTGCTGAGCCTGGCTCTGGCTGTACTCAGCGTCCCAGGCAGATAGTATTTGACTTTGGGAGTCTCACGAAAGAGACAGTGTCAGCGTTTGTGGGGCTGTGAATGGGGTTGCCTGGCTACTTGAAGAGCAGCAAGAGCTTTTGGTCCTGGCCCCTTTGGGGTGGGAGGAAGCCCGCGACGTTCGCAGTTGCTGAGCTGGGATCTGGCTGTACGCAGCATCCCAGGCAGATAGTACTGGAGTTTGGGAGGCTCACGAAAGAGACAGCGTCAGCGTTTGTGGGGCTGTGAATGGGGTTGCCTGGCTACTTGAAGAGCAGCAAGAGCTTTTGGTCCTGGCCTCTTTGGGGTGGGAGGAAGGCACGGTTATTAGCAATTGCTGAGCCTGGCTCCGGGTGTCCTCAGCGTCCCAGGCAGATAGTCTTGGAGTTTGGGAGGCTCACGAAAGAGACAGCGTCAGCGTTTGTGGGGCTGTGAATGGAGTTGCCTGGCTACTTGAAGAGCAGCAAGAGCTTGTGGTCCTGGCTTCTTTGGAGTGGGAGGAATCCCGGGACGGTCGCAATTGCTCAGCTGGGATCTGGCTGTACGCAGCATCCCAGGCAGATAATATTGGAGTTTGGGAGGCTCACGATAGAGACAGCGTCAGCGTTTGTGGGGCTGTGAATGGGGTTGCCTGGCTACTTGAAGAGCAGCAAGAGCTTTTGGTCCTGGCCCCTTTGGGGTGGGAGGAAGGCACGGTTATTCGCAATTGCTGATCCTGGCTCCGGGTGTACGCATCGTCCGAGGCAGATAGTCTTGGAGTTTGGGAGGCTCACGAAAGTGACAGCATCAGCATTTGTGGGGCTGTGAATGGGGTTGCCTGGCTACTTGAAGAGCAGCAAGAGCTTTTGGACCTGGCCCCTTTGGGGTGGGAGGAATGCACTGTTATTCTCAGTTGCTGAGCCTGGCTCCGGGTGTCCTCAGCGTCCCAGGCAGATAGTCTTGGAGTTTGGGAGGCTCACGAAAGAGAGAGCGTCAGCGTTTGTGGGGCTGTGAATGGGGTTGCCTGGCTACTTGAAGAGCAGCAAGAGCTTTTGGTCCTGGCTTCTTTGGGGTGGGAGGAATCTCGAGACATTCTCAATTGCTGAGCCTGGCTCTGGCTGTACTCAGCGTCCCAGGCAGATAGTATTTGACTTTGGGAGTCTCACGAAAGAGACAGTGTCAGCGTTTGTGGGGCTGTGAATGGGGTTGCCTGGCTACTTGAAGAGCAGCAAGAGCTTTTGGTCCTGGCCCCTTTGGGGTGGGAGGAAGCCCGCGACGTTCGCAGTTGCTGAGCTGGGATCTGGCTGTACGCAGCATCCCAGGCAGATAGTACTGGAGTTTGGGAGGCTCACAAAAGAGACAGCGTCAGCGTTTGTGGGGCTGTGAATGGGGTTGCCTGGCTACTTGAAGAGCAGCAAGAGCTTTTGGTCCTGGCCTCTTTGGGGTGGGAGGAAGGCACGGTTATTCGCAATTGCTGAGCCTGGCTCCGGCTGTACTCGGCGTCCCAGGCAGATAGTACTGGAGTTTGGGAGGCTCACGAAAGAGACAGCATCAGCGTTTGTGGGGCTGTGAATGGAGTTGCCTGGCTATTTGAAGAGCAGCAAGAGCTTTTGGTCCTGGCCCCTTTGGGGTGGGAGGAATCCCGCGACGTTCGCAGTTGCTGAGCTGGGATCTGGCTGTACGCAGCATCCCAGGCAGATAGTACTGGAGTTTGGGAGGCTCACGAAAGAGACAGCGTCAGCGTTTGTGGGGCTGTGAATGGGGTTGCCTGGCTACTTGAAGAGCAGCAAGAGCTTTTGGTCCTGGCCTCTTTGGGGTGGGAGGAAGGCACGGTTATTAGCAATTGCTGAGCCTGGCTCCGGGTGTCCTCAGCGTCCCAGGCAGATAGTCTTGGAGTTTGGGAGGCTCACGAAAGAGACAGCATCAGCGTTTGTGGGGCTGTGAATGGGGTTGCCTGGCTACTTGAAGAGCAGCAAGAGCTTGTGGTCCTGGCTTCTTTGGAGTGGGAGGAATCCCGGGACGGTCGCAATTGCTCAGCTGGGATCTGGCTGTACGCAGCATCCCAGGCAGATAATATTGGAGTTTGGGAGGCTCACGAAAGAGAGAGCGTCAGCGTTTGTGGGGCTGTGAATGGGGTTGCCTGGCTACTTGAAGAGCAGCAAGAGCTTTTGGTCCTGGCCCCTTTGGGGTGGGAGGAAGGCACGGTTATTCGCAATTGCTGATCCTGGCTCCGGGTGTACGCATCGTCCGAGGCAGATAGTATTGGAGTTTGGGAGGCTCACGAAAGAGACAGCATCAGCATTTGTGGGGCTGTGAATGGGGTTGCCTGGCTACTTGAAGAGCAGCAAGAGCTTTTGGACCTGGCCCCTTTGGGGTGGGAGGAAGGCACGGTTATTCGCAGTTGCTGAGCCTGGCTCCGGGTGTCCTCAGCGTCCGAGGCAGATAGTACTGGAGTTTGGGAGGCTCACGAAAGAGACAGCATCAGCGTTTGTGGGGCTGTGAATGGAGTTGCCTGGCTACTTGAAGAGCAGCAAGAGCTTTTGGTCCTGGCCCCTTTGGGGTGGGAGGAATCTCGAGACATTCTCAATTACTGAGCCTGGCTCTGGCTGTACTCAGCGTCCCAGGCAGATAGTACTGGAGTTTGGGAGGCTCACGAAAGAGAGAGCGTCAGCGTTTGTGGGGCTGTGAATGGGGTTGCCTGGCTACTTGAAGAGCAGCAAGAGCTTTTGGTCCTGGCCCCTTTGGGGTGGGAGGAAGGCACGGTTATTCGCAATTGCTGATCCTGGCTCCGGGTGTACGCATCGTCCGAGGCAGATAGTCTTGGAGTTTGGGAGGCTCACGAAAGTGACAGCATCAGCATTTGTGGGGCTGTGAATGGGGTTGCCTGGCTACTTGAAGAGCAGCAAGAGCTTTTGGACCTGGCCCCTTTGGGGTGGGAGGAAGGCACGGTTATTCGCAGTTGCTGAGCCTGGCTCCGGGTGTCCTCAGCGACCCAGGCAGATAGTACTGGAGTTTGGGAGGCTCATGAAAGAGACAGCATCAGCGTTTGTGGGGCTGTGAATGGAGTTGCCTGGCTACTTGAAGAGCAGCAAGAGCTTTTGGTCCTGGCCCCTTTGGGGTGGGAGGAATCCCGCGACGTTCGCAGTTGTTGAGCTGGGATCTGGCTGTACGCAGCATCCCAGGCAGATAGTACTGGAGTTTGGGAGGCTCACGAAAGAGACAGCGTCAGCGTTTGTGGGGCTGTGAATGGGGTTGCCTGGCTACTTGAAGAGCAGCAAGAGCTTTTGGTCCTGGCCTCTTTGGGGTGGGAGGAAGGCACGGTTATTAGCAATTGCTGAGCCTGGCTCCGGGTGTCCTCAGCGTCCCAGGCAGATAGTCTTGGAGTTTGGGAGGCTCACGAAAGAGAGAGCGTCAGCGTTTGTGGGGCTGTGAATGGGGTTGCCTGGCTACTTGAAGAGCAGCAAGAGCTTGTGGTCCTGGCTTCTTTGGGGTGGGAGGAATCTCGAGACATTCTCAATTGCTGAGCCTGGCTCTGGCTGTACTCAGCGTCCCAGGCAGATAGTATTTGACTTTGGGAGTCTCACGAAAGAGACAGTGTCAGCGTTTGTGGGGCTGTGAATGGGGTTGCCTGGCTACTTGAAGAGCAGCAAGAGCTTTTGGTCCTGGCCCCTTTGGGGTGGGAGGAAGCCCGCGACGTTCGCAGTTGCTGAGCTGGGATCTGGCTGTACGCAGCATCCCAGGCAGATAGTACTGGAGTTTGGGAGGCTCACGAAAGAGACAGCGTCAGCGTTTGTGGGGCTGTGAATGGGGTTGCCTGGCTACTTGAAGAGCAGCAAGAGCTTTTGGTCCTGGCCTCTTTGGGGTGGGAGGAAGGCACGGTTATTAGCAATTGCTGAGCCTGGCTCCGGGTGTCCTCAGCGTCCCAGGCAGATAGTCTTGGAGTTTGGGAGGCTCACGAAAGAGACAGCGTCAGCGTTTGTGGGGCTGTGAATGGAGTTGCCTGGCTACTTGAAGAGCAGCAAGAGCTTGTGGTCCTGGCTTCTTTGGAGTGGGAGGAATCCCGGGACGGTCGCAATTGCTCAGCTGGGATCTGGCTGTATGCAGCATCCCAGGCAGATAATATTGGAGTTTGGGAGGCTCACGATAGAGACAGCGTCAGCGTTTGTGGGGCTGTGAATGGGGTTGCCTGGCTACTTGAAGAGCAGCAAGAGCTTTTGGTCCTGGCCCCTTTGGGGTGGGAGGAAGGCACGGTTATTCGCAATTGCTGATCCTGGCTCCGGGTGTACGCATCGTCCGAGGCAGATAGTATTGGAGTTTGGGAGGCTCACGAAAGTGACAGCATCAGCATTTGTGGGGCTGTGAATGGGGTTGCCTGGCTACTTGAAGAGCAGCAAGAGCTTTTGGACCTGGCCCCTTTGGGGTGGGAGGAATGCACTGTTATTCTCAGTTGCTGAGCCTGGCTCCGGGTGTCCTCAGCGTCCCAGGCAGATAGTCTTGGAGTTTGGGAGGCTCACGAAAGAGAGAGCGTCAGCGTTTGTGGGGCTGTGAATGGGGTTGCCTGGCTACTTGAAGAGCAGCAAGAGCTTGTGGTCCTGGCTTCTTTGGGGTGGGAGGAATCTCGAGACATTCTCAATTGCTGAGCCTGGCTCTGGCTGTACTCAGCGTCCCAGGCAGATAGTATTTGACTTTGGGAGTCTCACGAAAGAGACAGTGTCAGCGTTTGTGGGGCTGTGAATGGGGTTGCCTGGCTACTTGAAGAGCAGCAAGAGCTTTTGGTCCTGGCCCCTTTGGGGTGGGAGGAAGCCCGCGACGTTCGCAGTTGCTGAGCTGGGATCTGGCTGTACGCAGCATCCCAGGCAGATAGTACTGGAGTTTGGGAGGCTCACGAAAGAGACAGCGTCAGCGTTTGTGGGGCTGTGAATGGGGTTGCCTGGCTACTTGAAGAGCAGCAAGAGCTTTTGGTCCTGGCCTCTTTGGGGTGGGAGGAAGGCACGGTTATTCGCAATTGCTGAGCCTGGCTCCGGCTGTACTCGGCGTCCCAGGCAGATAGTACTGGAGTTTGGGAGGCTCACGAAAGAGACAGCATCAGCGTTTGTGGGGCTGTGAATGGAGTTGCCTGGCTATTTGAAGAGCAGCAAGAGCTTTTGGTCCTGGCCCCTTTGGGGTGGGAGGAATCCCGCGACGTTCGCAGTTGCTGAGCTGGGATCTGGCTGTACGCAGCATCCCAGGCAGATAGTACTGGAGTTTGGGAGGCTCACGAAAGAGACAGCGTCAGCGTTTGTGGGGCTGTGAATGGGGTTGCCTGGCTACTTGAAGAGCAGCAAGAGCTTTTGGTCCTGGCCTCTTTGGGGTGGGAGGAAGGCACGGTTATTAGCAATTGCTGAGCCTGGCTCCGGGTGTCCTCAGCGTCCCAGGCAGATAGTCTTGGAGTTTGGGAGGCTCACGAAAGAGACAGCATCAGCGTTTGTGGGGCTGTGAATGGGGTTGCCTGGCTACTTGAAGAGCAGCAAGAGCTTGTGGTCCTGGCTTCTTTGGAGTGGGAGGAATCCCGGGACGGTCGCAATTGCTCAGCTGGGATCTGGCTGTACGCAGCATCCCAGGCAGATAATATTGGAGTTTGGGAGGCTCACGAAAGAGAGAGCGTCAGCGTTTGTGGGGCTGTGAATGGGGTTGCCTGGCTACTTGAAGAGCAGCAAGAGCTTTTGGTCCTGGCCCCTTTGGGGTGGGAGGAAGGCACGGTTATTCGCAATTGCTGATCCTGGCTCCGGGTGTACGCATCGTCCGAGGCAGATAGTATTGGAGTTTGGGAGGCTCACGAAAGAGACAGCATCAGCATTTGTGGGGCTGTGAATGGGGTTGCCTGGCTACTTGAAGAGCAGCAAGAGCTTTTGGACCTGGCCCCTTTGGGGTGGGAGGAAGGCACGGTTATTCGCAGTTGCTGAGCCTGGCTCCGGGTGTCCTCAGCGTCCGAGGCAGATAGTACTGGAGTTTGGGAGGCTCACGAAAGAGACAGCATCAGCGTTTGTGGGGCTGTGAATGGAGTTGCCTGGCTACTTGAAGAGCAGCAAGAGCTTTTGGTCCTGGCCCCTTTGGGGTGGGAGGAATCTCGAGACATTCTCAATTACTGAGCCTGGCTCTGGCTGTACTCAGCGTCCCAGGCAGATAGTACTGGAGTTTGGGAGGCTCACGAAAGAGAGAGCGTCAGCGTTTGTGGGGCTGTGAATGGGGTTGCCTGGCTACTTGAAGAGCAGCAAGAGCTTTTGGTCCTGGCCCCTTTGGGGTGGGAGGAAGGCACGGTTATTCGCAATTGCTGATCCTGGCTCCGGGTGTACGCATCGTCCGAGGCAGATAGTCTTGGAGTTTGGGAGGCTCACGAAAGTGACAGCATCAGCATTTGTGGGGCTGTGAATGGGGTTGCCTGGCTACTTGAAGAGCAGCAAGAGCTTTTGGACCTGGCCCCTTTGGGGTGGGAGGAAGGCACGGTTATTCGCAGTTGCTGAGCCTGGCTCCGGGTGTCCTCAGCGACCCAGGCAGATAGTACTGGAGTTTGGGAGGCTCATGAAAGAGACAGCATCAGCGTTTGTGGGGCTGTGAATGGAGTTGCCTGGCTACTTGAAGAGCAGCAAGAGCTTTTGGTCCTGGCCCCTTTGGGGTGGGAGGAATCCCGCGACGTTCGCAGTTGTTGAGCTGGGATCTGGCTGTACGCAGCATCCCAGGCAGATAGTACTGGAGTTTGGGAGGCTCACGAAAGAGACAGCGTCAGCGTTTGTGGGGCTGTGAATGGGGTTGCCTGGCTACTTGAAGAGCAGCAAGAGCTTTTGGTCCTGGCCTCTTTGGGGTGGGAGGAAGGCACGGTTATTAGCAATTGCTGAGCCTGGCTCCGGGTGTCCTCAGCGTCCCAGGCAGATAGTCTTGGAGTTTGGGAGGCTCACGAAAGAGAGAGCGTCAGCGTTTGTGGGGCTGTGAATGGGGTTGCCTGGCTACTTGAAGAGCAGCAAGAGCTTGTGGTCCTGGCTTCTTTGGGGTGGGAGGAATCTCGAGACATTCTCAATTGCTGAGCCTGGCTCTGGCTGTACTCAGCGTCCCAGGCAGATAGTATTTGACTTTGGGAGTCTCACGAAAGAGACAGTGTCAGCGTTTGTGGGGCTGTGAATGGGGTTGCCTGGCTACTTGAAGAGCAGCAAGAGCTTTTGGTCCTGGCCCCTTTGGGGTGGGAGGAAGCCCGCGACGTTCGCAGTTGCTGAGCTGGGATCTGGCTGTACGCAGCATCCCAGGCAGATAGTACTGGAGTTTGGGAGGCTCACGAAAGAGACAGCGTCAGCGTTTGTGGGGCTGTGAATGGGGTTGCCTGGCTACTTGAAGAGCAGCAAGAGCTTTTGGTCCTGGCCTCTTTGGGGTGGGAGGAAGGCACGGTTATTAGCAATTGCTGAGCCTGGCTCCGGGTGTCCTCAGCGTCCCAGGCAGATAGTCTTGGAGTTTGGGAGGCTCACGAAAGAGACAGCGTCAGCGTTTGTGGGGCTGTGAATGGAGTTGCCTGGCTACTTGAAGAGCAGCAAGAGCTTGTGGTCCTGGCTTCTTTGGAGTGGGAGGAATCCCGGGACGGTCGCAATTGCTCAGCTGGGATCTGGCTGTATGCAGCATCCCAGGCAGATAATATTGGAGTTTGGGAGGCTCACGATAGAGACAGCGTCAGCGTTTGTGGGGCTGTGAATGGGGTTGCCTGGCTACTTGAAGAGCAGCAAGAGCTTTTGGTCCTGGCCCCTTTGGGGTGGGAGGAAGGCACGGTTATTCGCAATTGCTGATCCTGGCTCCGGGTGTACGCATCGTCCGAGGCAGATAGTATTGGAGTTTGGGAGGCTCACGAAAGTGACAGCATCAGCATTTGTGGGGCTGTGAATGGGGTTGCCTGGCTACTTGAAGAGCAGCAAGAGCTTTTGGACCTGGCCCCTTTGGGGTGGGAGGAATGCACTGTTATTCTCAGTTGCTGAGCCTGGCTCCGGGTGTCCTCAGCGTCCCAGGCAGATAGTCTTGGAGTTTGGGAGGCTCACGAAAGAGAGAGCGTCAGCGTTTGTGGGGCTGTGAATGGGGTTGCCTGGCTACTTGAAGAGCAGCAAGAGCTTGTGGTCCTGGCTTCTTTGGGGTGGGAGGAATCTCGAGACATTCTCAATTGCTGAGCCTGGCTCTGGCTGTACTCAGCGTCCCAGGCAGATAGTATTTGACTTTGGGAGTCTCACGAAAGAGACAGTGTCAGCGTTTGTGGGGCTGTGAATGGGGTTGCCTGGCTACTTGAAGAGCAGCAAGAGCTTTTGGTCCTGGCCCCTTTGGGGTGGGAGGAAGCCCGCGACGTTCGCAGTTGCTGAGCTGGGATCTGGCTGTACGCAGCATCCCAGGCAGATAGTACTGGAGTTTGGGAGGCTCACGAAAGAGACAGCGTCAGCGTTTGTGGGGCTGTGAATGGGGTTGCCTGGCTACTTGAAGAGCAGCAAGAGCTTTTGGTCCTGGCCTCTTTGGGGTGGGAGGAAGGCACGGTTATTCGCAATTGCTGAGCCTGGCTCCGGCTGTACTCGGCGTCCCAGGCAGATAGTACTGGAGTTTGGGAGGCTCACGAAAGAGACAGCATCAGCGTTTGTGGGGCTGTGAATGGAGTTGCCTGGCTATTTGAAGAGCAGCAAGAGCTTTTGGTCCTGGCCCCTTTGGGGTGGGAGGAATCCTGCGACGTTCGCAGTTGCTGAGCTGGGATCTGGCTGTACGCAGCATCCCAGGCAGATAGTACTGGAGTTTGGGAGGCTCACGAAAGAGACAGCGTCAGCGTTTGTGGGGCTGTGAATGGGGTTGCCTGGCTACTTGAAGAGCAGCAAGAGCTTTTGGTCCTGGCCTCTTTGGGGTGGGAGGAAGGCACGGTTATTAGCAATTGCTGAGCCTGGCTCCGGGTGTCCTCAGCGTCCCAGGCAGATAGTCTTGGAGTTTGGGAGGCTCACGAAAGAGACAGCATCAGCGTTTGTGGGGCTGTGAATGGGGTTGCCTGGCTACTTGAAGAGCAGCAAGAGCTTGTGGTCCTGGCTTCTTTGGAGTGGGAGGAATCCCGGGACGGTCGCAATTGCTCAGCTGGGATCTGGCTGTACGCAGCATCCCAGGCAGATAATATTGGAGTTTGGGAGGCTCACGATAGAGACAGCGTCAGCGTTTGTGGGGCTGTGAATGGGGTTGCCTGGCTACTTGAAGAGCAGCAAGAGCTTTTGGTCCTGGCCCCTTTGGGGTGGGAGGAAGGCACGGTTATTCGCAATTGCTGATCCTGGCTCCGGGTGTACGCATCGTCCGAGGCAGATAGTCTTGGAGTTTGGGAGGCTCACGAAAGAGACAGCATCAGCATTTGTGGGGCTGTGAATGGGGTTGCCTGGCTACTTGAAGAGCAGCAAGAGCTTTTGGACCTGGCCCCTTTGGGGTGGGAGGAAGGCACGGTTATTCGCAGTTGCTGAGCCTGGCTCCGGGTGTCCTCAGCGTCCGAGGCAGATAGTACTGGAGTTTGGGAGGCTCACGAAAGAGACAGCATCAGCGTTTGTGGGGCTGTGAATGGAGTTGCCTGGCTACTTGAAGAGCAGCAAGAGCTTTTGGTCCTGGCCCCTTTGGGGTGGGAGGAATCTCGAGACATTCTCAATTACTGAGCCTGGCTCTGGCTGTACTCAGCGTCCCAGGCAGATAGTACTGGAGTTTGGGAGGCTCACGAAAGAGAGAGCGTCAGCGTTTGTGGGGCTGTGAATGGGGTTGCCTGGCTACTTGAAGAGCAGCAAGAGCTTTTGGTCCTGGCCCCTTTGGGGTGGGAGGAAGGCACGGTTATTCGCAATTGCTGATCCTGGCTCCGGGTGTACGCATCGTCCGAGGCAGATAGTATTGGAGTTTGGGAGGCTCACGAAAGTGACAGCATCAGCATTTGTGGGGCTGTGAATGGGGTTGCCTGGCTACTTGAAGAGCAGCAAGAGCTTTTGGACCTGGCCCCTTTGGGGTGGGAGGAAGGCACGGTTATTCGCAGTTGCTGAGCCTGGCTCCGGGTGTCCTCAGCGACCCAGGCAGATAGTACTGGAGTTTGGGAGGCTCATGAAAGAGACAGCATCAGCGTTTGTGGGGCTGTGAATGGAGTTGCCTGGCTACTTGAAGAGCAGCAAGAGCTTTTGGTCCTGGCCCCTTTGGGGTGGGAGGAATACCGCGACGTTCGCAGTTGCTGAGCTGGGATCTGGCTGTACGCAGCATCCCAGGCAGATAGTACTGGAGTTTGGGAGGCTCACGAAAGAGACAGCGTCAGCGTTTGTGGGGCTGTGAATGGGGTTGCCTGGCTACTTGAAGAGCAGCAAGAGCTTTTGGTCCTGGCCTCTTTGGGGTGGGAGGAAGGCACGGTTATTATCAATTGCTGAGCCTGGCTCCGGGTGTCCTCAGCGTCCCAGGCAGATAGTCTTGGAGTTTGGGAGGCTCACGAAAGAGACAGCGTCAGCGTTTGTGGGGCTGTGAATGGGGTTGCCTGGCTACTTGAAGAGCAGCAAGAGCTTGTGGTCCTGGCTTCTTTGGAGTGGGAGGAATCCCGGGACGGTCGCAATTGCTCAGCTGGGATCTGGCTGTACGCAGCATCCCAGGAAGATAATATTGGAGTTTGGGAGGCTCACGATAGAGACAGCGTCAGCGTTTGTGGGGCTGTGAATGGGGTTGCCTGGCTACTTGAAGAGCAGCAAGAGCTTTTGGTCCTGGCCCCTTTGGGGTGGGAGGAAGGCACGGTTATTCGCAATTGCTGATCCTGGCTCCGGGTGTACGCATCGTCCGAGGCAGATAGTATTGGAGTTTGGGAGGCTCACGAAAGTGACAGCATCAGCATTTGTGGGGCTGTGAATGGGGTTGCCTGGCTACTTGAAGAGCAGCAAGAGCTTTTGGTCCTGGCCCCTTTGGGGTGGGAGGAATGCACTGTTATTCTCAGTTGCTGAGCCTGGCTCCGGGTGTCCTCAGCGTCCCAGGCAGATAGTCTTGGAGTTTGGGAGGCTCACGAAAGAGAGAGCGTCAGCGTTTGTGGGGCTGTGAATGGGGTTGCCTGGCTACTTGAAGAGCAGCAAGAGCTTGTGGTCCTGGCTTCTTTGGGGTGGGAGGAATCTCGAGACATTCTCAATTGCTGAGCCTGGCTCTGGCTGTACTCAGCGTCCCAGGCAGATAGTCTTGGACTTTGGGAGTCTCACGAAAGAGACAGTGTCAGCGTTTGTGGGGCTGTGAATGGGGTTGCCTGGCTACTTGAAGAGCAGCAAGAGCTTTTGGTCCTGGCCCCTTTGGGGTGGGAGGAAGCACGCGACGTTCGCAGTTGCTGAGCTGGGATCTGGCTGTACGCAGCATCCCAGGCAGATAGTACTGGAGTTTGGGAGGCTCACGAAAGAGACAGCGTCAGCGTTTGTGGGGCTGTGAATGGAGTTGCCTGGCTACTTGAAGAGCAGCAAGAGCTTTTGGTCCTGGCCCCTTTGGGGTGGGAGGAATACCGCGACGTTCGCAGTTGCTGAGCTGGGATCTGGCTGTACGCAGCATCCCAGGCAGATAGTACTGGAGTTTGGGAGGCTCACGAAAGAGACAGCGTCAGCGTTTGTGGGGCTGTGAATGGGGTTGCCTGGCTACTTGAAGAGCAGCAAGAGCTTTTGGTCCTGGCCTCTTTGGGGTGGGAGGAAGGCACGGTTATTAGCAATTGCTGAGCCTGGCTCCGGGTGTCCTCAGCGTCCCAGGCAGATAGTCTTGGAGTTTGGGAGGCTCACGAAAGAGACAGCGTCAGCGTTTGTGGGGCTGTGAATGGGGTTGCCTGGCTACTTGAAGAGCAGCAAGAGCTTGTGGTCCTGGCTTCTTTGGAGTGGGAGGAATCCCGGGACGGTCGCAATTGCTCAGCTGGGATCTGGCTGTACGCAGCATCCCAGGCAGATAATATTGGAGTTTGGGAGGCTCACGATAGAGACAGCGTCAGCGTTTGTGGGGCTGTGAATGGGGTTGCCTGGCTACTTGAAGAGCAGCAAGAGCTTTTGGTCCTGGCCCCTTTGGGGTGGGAGGAAGGCACGGTTATTCGCAATTGCTGATCCTGGCTCCGGGTGTACGCATCGTCCGAGGCAGATAGTATTGGAGTTTGGGAGGCTCACGAAAGTGACAGCATCAGCATTTGTGGGGCTGTGAATGGGGTTGCCTGGCTACTTGAAGAGCAGCAAGAGCTTTTGGACCTGGCCCCTTTGGGGTGGGAGGAATGCACTGTTATTCTCAGTTGCTGAGCCTGGCTCCGGGTGTCCTCAGCGTCCCAGGCAGATAGTCTTGGAGTTTGGGAGGCTCACGAAAGAGAGAGCGTCAGCGTTTGTGGGGCTGTGAATGGGGTTGCCTGGCTACTTGAAGAGCAGCAAGAGCTTGTGGTCCTGGCTTCTTTGGGGTGGGAGGAATCTCGAGACATTCTCAATTGCTGAGCCTGGCTCTGGCTGTACTCAGCGTCCCAGGCAGATAGTATTTGACTTTGGGAGTCTCACGAAAGAGACAGTGTCAGCGTTTGTGGGGCTGTGAATGGGGTTGCCTGGCTACTTGAAGAGCAGCAAGAGCTTTTGGTCCTGGCCCCTTTGGGGTGGGAGGAAGCCCGCGACGTTCGCAGTTGCTGAGCTGGGATCTGGCTGTACGCAGCATCCCAGGCAGATAGTACTGGAGTTTGGGAGGCTCACGAAAGAGACAGCGTCAGCGTTTGTGGGGCTGTGAATGGGGTTGCCTGGCTACTTGAAGAGCAGCAAGAGCTTTTGATCCTGGCCTCTTTGGGGTGGGAGGAAGGCACGGTTATTCGCAATTGCTGAGCCTGGCTCCGGCTGTACTCGGCGTCCCAGGCAGATAGTACTGGAGTTTGGGAGGCTCACGAAAGAGACAGCATCAGCGTTTGTGGGGCTGTGAATGGAGTTGCCTGGCTACTTGAAGAGCAGCAAGAGCTTTTGGTCCTGGCCCCTTTGGGGTGGGAGGAATCCCGCGACGTTCGCAGTTGCTGAGCTGGGATCTGGCTGTACGCAGCATCCCAGGCAGATAGTACTGGAGTTTGGGAGGCTCACGAAAGAGACAGCGTCAGCGTTTGTGGGGCTGTGAATGGGGTTGCCTGGCTACTTGAAGAGCAGCAAGAGCTTTTGGTCCTGGCCCCTTTGGGGTGGGAGGAAGGCACGGTTATTAGCAATTGCTGAGCCTGGCTCCGGGTGTCCTCAGCGTCCCAGGCAGATAGTCTTGGAGTTTGGGAGGCTCACGAAAGAGACAGCATCAGCGTTTGTGGGGCTGTGAATGGGGTTGCCTGGCTACTTGAAGAGCAGCAAGAGCTTGTGGTCCTGGCTTCTTTGGAGTGGGAGGAATCCCGGGACGGTCGCAATTGCTCAGCTGGGATCTGGCTGTACGCAGCATCCCAGGCAGATAATATTGGAGTTTGGGAGGCTCACGATAGAGACAGCGTCAGCGTTTGTGGGGCTGTGAATGGGGTTGCCTGGCTACTTGAAGAGCAGCAAGAGCTTTTGGTCCTGGCCCCTTTGGGGTGGGAGGAAGGCACGGTTATTCGCAATTGCTGATCCTGGCTCCGGGTGTACGCATCGTCCGAGGCAGATAGTATTGGAGTTTGGGAGGCTCACGAAAGAGACAGCATCAGCATTTGTGGGGCTGTGAATGGGGTTGCCTGGCTACTTGAAGAGCAGCAAGAGCTTTTGGACCTGGCCCCTTTGGGGTGGGAGGAAGGCACGGTTATTCGCAGTTGCTGAGCCTGGCTCCGGGTGTCCTCAGCGTCCGAGGCAGATAGTACTGGAGTTTGGGAGGCTCACGAAAGAGACAGCATCAGCGTTTGTGGGGCTGTGAATGGAGTTGCCTGGCTACTTGAAGAGCAGCAAGAGCTTTTGGTCCTGGCCCCTTTGGGGTGGGAGGAATCTCGAGACATTCTCAATTACTGAGCCTGGCTCTGGCTGTACTCAGCGTCCCAGGCAGATAGTACTGGAGTTTGGGAGGCTCACGAAAGAGAGAGCGTCAGCGTTTGTGGGGCTGTGAATGGGGTTGCCTGGCTACTTGAAGAGCAGCAAGAGCTTTTGGTCCTGGCCCCTTTGGGGTGGGAGGAAGGCACGGTTATTCGCAATTGCTGATCCTGGCTCCGGGTGTACGCATCGTCCGAGGCAGATAGTATTGGAGTTTGGGAGGCTCACGAAAGTGACAGCATCAGCATTTGTGGGGCTGTGAATGGGGTTGCCTGGCTACTTGAAGAGCAGCAAGAGCTTTTGGACCTGGCCCCTTTGGGGTGGGAGGAAGGCACGGTTATTCGCAGTTGCTGAGCCTGGCTCCGGGTGTCCTCAGCGACCCAGGCAGATAGTACTGGAGTTTGGGAGGCTCATGAAAGAGACAGCATCAGCGTTTGTGGGGCTGTGAATGGAGTTGCCTGGCTACTTGAAGAGCAGCAAGAGCTTTTGGTCCTGGCCCCTTTGGGGTGGGAGGAAGCCCGCGACGTTCGCAGTTGCTGAGCTGGGATCTGGCTGTACGCAGCATCCCAGGCAGATAGTACTGGAGTTTGGGAGGCTCACGAAAGAGACAGCATCAGCGTTTGTGGGGCTGTAAATGGGGTTGCCTGGCTACTTGAAGAGCAGCAAGAGCTTTTGGTCCTGGCCCCTTTGGGGTGGGAGGAATCCCGGGACGGTCGCAATTGCTGAGCCTGGCTCTGGCTGTACGCAGCATCCCAGGCAGATAGTCTTGGAGTTTGGGAGGCTCACGATAGAGACAGCGTCAGCGTTTGTGGGGCTGTGAATGGGGTTGCCTGGCTACTTGAAGAGCAGCAAGAGCTTTTGGTCCTGGCCTCTTTGGGGTGGGAGGAAGGCACGGTTATTCGCAATTGCTGAGCCTGGCTCCGGGTGTCCTCAGCGTCCCAGGCAGATAGTCTTGGAGTTTGGGAGGCTCACGAAAGAGACAGCATCAGCGTTTGTGGGGCTGTGAATGGGGTTGCCTGGCTACTTGAAGAGCAGCAAGAGCTTTTGGTCCTGGCTTCTTTGGGGTGGGAGGAATCCCGGGACGGTCGCAATTGCTCAGCTGGGATCTGGCTGTACGCAGCATCCCAGGCAGATAATATTGGAGTTTGGGAGGCTCACGATAGAGACAGCGTCAGCGTTTGTGGGGCTGTGAATGGGGTTGCCTGGCTACTTGAAGAGCAGCAAGAGCTTTTGGTCCTGGCCCCTTTGGGGTGGGAGGAAGGCACGGTTATTCGCAATTGCTGATCCTGGCTCCGGGTGTACGCATCGTCCGAGGCAGATAGTATTGGAGTTTTGGAGGCTCACGAAAGAGACAGCGTCAGTGTTTGTGGGGCTGTGAATGGAGTTGCCTGGCTACTTGAAGAGCAGCAAGCGCTTTTGGTCCTGGCCCCTTTGGGGTGGGAGGAATGTCGGAACGGTTCACAATTGCTGAGCCTGGCTCTGGCTGTACTCAGCGTCCCAGGCAGATAGTACTGGAGTTTGGGAGGCTCACGAAAGAGACAGCGTCAGCGTTTGTGGGGCTGTGAATGGGGTTGCCTTGCTACTTGAAGAGCAGCAAGAGCTTTTGGTCCTGGCCTCTTTGGGGTGGGAGGAATCTCGAGACATTCGCAATTGCTTAGCTTGGCTCTGGCTGTACTCAGCGTCCCAGGCAGATAGTATTGGAGTTTGGGAGTCTCACGAAAGAGACAGTGTCAGCGTTTGTGGGGCTGTGAATGGAGTTGCCTGGCTACTTGAAGAGCAGCAAGCGCTTTTGGTCCTGGCCCCTTTGGGGTGGGAGGAATGTCGGAACGGTTCACAATTGCTGAGCCTGGCTCTGGCTGTACTCAGCGTCCCAGGCAGATAGTCTTGGAGTTTGGGAGGCTCACGAAAGAGACAGCGTCAGCGTTTGTGTGGCTGTGAATGGGGTTGCCTGGCTACTTGAAGAGCAGCAAGAGCTTTTGGTCCTGGCCCCTTTGGGGTGGAAGGAAGCCCGCGACGTTCGCAGTTGCTGAGCTGGGATCTGGCTGTACGCAGCATCCCAGGCAGATAGTACTGGAGTTTGGGAGGCTCACGAAAGAGACAGCGTCAGCGTTTGTGGGGCTGTGAATGGGGTTGCCTGGCTACTTGAAGAGCAGCAAGAGCTTTTGGTCCTGGCCTCTTTGGGGTGGGAGGAAGGCACGGTTATTAGCAATTGCTGAGCCTGGCTCCGGGTGTCCTCAGCGTCCCAGGCAGATAGTCTTGGAGTTTGGGAGGCTCACGAAAGAGACAGCGTCAGCGTTTGTGGGGCTGTGAATGGGGTTGCCTGGCTACTTGAAGAGCAGCAAGAGCTTTTGGTCCTGGCCTCTTTGGGGTGGGAGGAAGGCACGGTTATTAGCAATTGCTGAGCCTGGCTCCGGGTGTCCTCAGCGTCCCAGGCAGATAGTCTTGGAGTTTGGGAGGCTCACGAAAGAGACAGCGTCAGCGTTTGTGGGGCTGTGAATGGGGTTGCCTGGCTACTTGAAGAGCAGCAAGAGCTTGTGGTCCTGGCTTCTTTGGAGTGGGAGGAATCCCGGGACGGTCGCAATTGCTCAGCTGGGATCTGGCTGTACGCAGCATCCCAGGCAGATAATATTGGAGTTTGGGAGGCTCACGATAGAGACAGCGTCAGCGTTTGTGGGGCTGTGAATGGGGTTGCCTGGCTACTTGAAGAGCAGCAAGAGCTTTTGGTCCTGGCCCCTTTGGGGTGGGAGGAAGGCACGGTTATTCGCAATTGCTGAGCCTGGCTCCGGGTGTCCTCAGCGTCCCAGGCAGATAGTCTTGGAGTTTGGGAGGCTCACGAAAGAGACAGCATCAGCGTTTGTGGGGCTGTGAATGGGGTTGCCTGGCTACTTGAAGAGCAGCAAGAGCTTTTGGTCCTGGCTTCTTTGGGGTGGGAGGAATCCCGGGACGGTCGCAATTGCTCAGCTGGGATCTGGCTGTACGCAGCATCCCAGGCAGATAATATTGGAGTTTGGGAGGCTCACGATAGAGACAGCGTCAGCGTTTGTGGGGCTGTGAATGGGGTTGCCTGGCTACTTGAAGAGCAGCAAGAGCTTTTGGTCCTGGCCCCTTTGGGGTGGGAGGAAGGCACGGTTATTCGCAATTGCTGAGCCTGGCTCCGGGTGTACGCATCGTCCGAGGCAGATAGTATTGGGGTTTTGGAGGCTCACGAAAGAGACAGCGTCAGTGTTTGTGGGGCTGTGAATGGAGTTGCCTGGCTACTTGAAGAGCAGCAAGCGCTTTTGGTCCTGGCCCCTTTGGGGTGGGAGGAATGTCGGAACGGTTCACAATTGCTGAGCCTGGCTCTGGCTGTACTCAGCGTCCCAGGCAGATAGTACTGGAGTTTGGGAGGCTCACGAAAGAGACAGCGTCAGCGTTTGTGGGGCTGTGAATGGGGTTGCCTTGCTACTTGAAGAGCAGCAAGAGCTTTTGGTCCTGGCCTCTTTGGGGTGGGAGGAATCTCGAGACATTCGCAATTGCTTAGCTTGGCTCTGGCTGTACTCAGCGTCCCAGGCAGATAGTATTGGAGTTTGGGAGTCTCACGAAAGAGACAGTGTCAGCGTTTGTGGGGCTGTGAATGGAGTTGCCTGGCTACTTGAAGAGCAGCAAGCGCTTTTGGTCCTGGCCCCTTTGGGGTGGGAGGAATGTCGGAACGGTTCACAATTGCTGAGCCTGGCTCTGGCTGTACTCAGCGTCCCAGGCAGATAGTCTTGGAGTTTGGGAGGCTCACGAAAGAGACAGCGTCAGCGTTTGTGTGGCTGTGAATGGGGTTGCCTGGCTACTTGAAGAGCAGCAAGAGCTTTTGGTCCTGGCCCCTTTGGGGTGGAAGGAAGCCCGCGACGTTCGCAGTTGCTGAGCTGGGATCTGGCTGTACGCAGCATCCCAGGCAGATAGTACTGGAGTTTGGGAGGCTCACGAAAGAGACAGCGTCAGCGTTTGTGGGGCTGTGAATGGGGTTGCCTGGCTACTTGAAGAGCAGCAAGAGCTTTTGGTCCTGGCCTCTTTGGGGTGGGAGGAAGGCACGGTTATTCGCAATTGCTGAGCCTGGCTCCGGGTGTCCTCAGCGTCCCAGGCAGATAGTCTTGGAGTTTGGGAGGCTCACGAAAGAGACAGCGTCAGCGTTTGTGGGGCTGTGAATGGGGTTGCCTGGCTACTTGAAGAGCAGCAAGAGCTTTTGGTCCTGGCCTCTTTGGGGTGGGAGGAAGGCACGGTTATTAGCAATTGCTGAGCCTGGCTCCGGGTGTCCTCAGCGTCCCAGGCAGATAGTCTTGGAGTTTGGGAGGCTCACGAAAGAGACAGCGTCAGCGTTTGTGGGGCTGTGAATGGGGTTGCCTGGCTACTTGAAGAGCAGCAAGAGCTTGTGGTCCTGGCTTCTTTGGAGTGGGAGGAATCCCGGGACGGTCGCAATTGCTCAGCTGGGATCTGGCTGTACGCAGCATCCCAGGCAGATAATATTGGAGTTTGGGAGGCTCACGATAGAGACAGCGTCAGCGTTTGTGGGGCTGTGAATGGGGTTGCCTGGCTACTTGAAGAGCAGCAAGAGCTTTTGGTCCTGGCCCCTTTGGGGTGGGAGGAAGGCACGGTTATTCGCAATTGCTGATCCTGGCTCCGGGTGTACGCATCGTCCGAGGCAGATAGTATTGGAGTTTGGGAGGCTCACGAAAGTAACAGCATCAGCATTTGTGGGGCTGTGAATGGGGTTGCCTGGCTACTTGAAGAGCAGCAAGAGCTTTTGGACCTGGCCCCTTTGGGGTGGGAGGAATGCACTGTTATTCTCAGTTGCTGAGCCTGGCTCCGGGTGTCCTCAGCGTCCCAGGCAGATAGTCTTGGAGTTTGGGAGGCTCACGAAAGAGAGAGCGTCAGCGTTTGTGGGGCTGTGAATGGGGTTGCCTGGCTACTTGAAGAGCAGCAAGAGCTTGTGGTCCTGGCTTCTTTGGGGTGGGAGGAATCTCGAGACATTCTCAATTGCTGAGCCTGGCTCTGGCTGTACTCAGCGTCCCAGGCAGATAGTCTTGGACTTTGGGAGTCTCACGAAAGAGACAGTGTCAGCGTTTGTGGGGCTGTGAATGGGGTTGCCTGGCTACTTGAAGAGCAGCAAGAGCTTTTGGTCCTGGCCCCTTTGGGGTGGGAGGAAGCCCGCGACGTTCGCAGTTGCTGAGCTGGGATCTGGCTGTACGCAGCATCCCAGGCAGATAGTACTGGAGTTTGGGAGGCTCACGAAAGAGACAGCGTCAGCGTTTGTGGGGCTGTGAATGGGGTTGCCTGGCTACTTGAAGAGCAGCAAGAGCTTTTGGTCCTGGCCTCTTTGGGGTGGGAGGAAGGCACGGTTATTAGCAATTGCTGAGCCTGGCTCCGGGTGTCCTCAGCGTCCCAGGCAGATAGTCTTGGAGTTTGGGAGGCTCACGAAAGAGACAGCGTCAGCGTTTGTGGGGCTGTGAATGGGGTTGCCTGGCTACTTGAAGAGCAGCAAGAGCTTGTGGTCCTGGCTTCTTTGGAGTGGGAGGAATCCCGGGACGGTCGCAATTGCTCAGCTGGGATCTGGCTGTACGCAGCATCCCAGGCAGATAATATTGGAGTTTGGGAGGCTCACGATAGAGACAGCGTCAGCGTTTGTGGGGCTGTGAATGGGGTTGCCTGGCTACTTGAAGAGCAGCAAGAGCTTTTGGTCCTGGCCCCTTTGGGGTGGGAGGAAGGCACGGTTATTCGCAATTGCTGATCCTGGCTCCGGGTGTACGCATCGTCCGAGGCAGATAGTATTGGAGTTTGGGAGGCTCACGAAAGTGACAGCATCAGCATTTGTGGGGCTGTGAATGGGGTTGCCTGGCTACTTGAAGAGCAGCAAGAGCTTTTGGACCTGGCCCCTTTGGGGTGGGAGGAATGCACTGTTATTCTCAGTTGCTGAGCCTGGCTCCGGGTGTCCTCAGCGTCCCAGGCAGATAGTCTTGGAGTTTGGGAGGCTCACGAAAGAGAGAGCGTCAGCGTTTGTGGGGCTGTGAATGGGGTTGCCTGGCTACTTGAAGAGCAGCAAGAGCTTGTGGTCCTGGCTTCTTTGGGGTGGGAGGAATCTCGAGACATTCTCAATTGCTGAGCCTGGCTCTGGCTGTACTCAGCGTCCCAGGCAGATAGTATTTGACTTTGGGAGTCTCACGAAAGAGACAGTGTCAGCGTTTGTGGGGCTGTGAATGGGGTTGCCTGGCTACTTGAAGAGCAGCAAGAGCTTTTGGTCCTGGCCCCTTTGGGGTGGGAGGAAGCCCGCGACGTTCGCAGTTGCTGAGCTGGGATCTGGCTGTACGCAGCATCCCAGGCAGATAGTACTGGAGTTTGGGAGGCTCACGAAAGAGACAGCGTCAGCGTTTGTGGGGCTGTGAATGGGGTTGCCTGGCTACTTGAAGAGCAGCAAGAGCTTTTGGTCCTGGCCTCTTTGGGGTGGGAGGAAGGCACGGTTATTCGCAGTTGCTGAGCCTGGCTCCGGGTGTCCTCAGCGACCCAGGCAGATAGTACTGGAGTTTGGGAGGCTCATGAAAGAGACAGCATCAGCGTTTGTGGGGCTGTGAATGGAGTTGCCTGGCTACTTGAAGAGCAGCAAGAGCTTTTGGTCCTGGCCCCTTTGGGGTGGGAGGAATCCCGCGACGTTCGCAGTTGCTGAGCTGGGATCTGGCTGTACGCAGCATCCCAGGCAGATAGTACTGGAGTTTGGGAGGCTCACGAAAGAGACAGCGTCAGCGTTTGTGGGGCTGTGAATGGGGTTGCCTGGCTACTTGAAGAGCAGCAAGAGCTTTTGGTCCTGGCCTCTTTGGGGTAGGAGGAAGGCACGGTTATTAGCAATTGCTGAGCCTGGCTCCGGGTGTCCTCAGCGTCCCAGGCAGATAGTCTTGGAGTTTGGGAGGCTCACGAAAGAGACAGCGTCAGCGTTTGTGGGGCTGTGAATGGGGTTGCCTGGCTACTTGAAGAGCAGCAAGAGCTTGTGGTCCTGGCTTCTTTGGAGTGGGAGGAATCCCGGGACGGTCGCAATTGCTCAGCTGGGATCTGGCTGTACGCAGCATCCCAGGCAGATAATATTGGAGTTTGGGAGGCTCACGATAGAGACAGCGTCAGCGTTTGTGGGGCTGTGAATGGGGTTACCTGGCTACTTGAAGAGCAGCAAGAGCTTTTGGTCCTGGCCCCTTTGGGGTGGGAGGAAGGCACGGTTATTCGCAATTGCTGATCCTGGCTCCGGGTGTACGCATCGTCCGAGGCAGATAGTATTGGAGTTTGGGAGGCTCACGAAAGTGACAGCATCAGCATTTGTGGGGCTGTGAATGGGGTTGCCTGGCTACTTGAAGAGCAGCAAGAGCTTTTGGACCTGGCCCCTTTGGGGTGGGAGGAATGCACTGTTATTCTCAGTTGCTGAGCCTGGCTCCGGGTGTCCTCAGCGTCCCAGGCAGATAGTCTTGGAGTTTGGGAGGCTCACGAAAGAGAGAGCGTCAGCGTTTGTGGGGCTGTGAATGGGGTTGCCTGGCTACTTGAAGAGCAGCAAGAGCTTGTGGTCCTGGCTTCTTTGGGGTGGGAGGAATCTCGAGACATTCTCAATTGCTGAGCCTGGCTCTGGCTGTACTCAGCGTCCCAGGCAGATAGTATTTGACTTTGGGAGTCTCACGAAAGAGACAGTGTCAGCGTTTGTGGGGCTGTGAATGGGGTTGCCTGGCTACTTGAAGAGCAGCAAGAGCTTTTGGTCCTGGCCCCTTTGGGGTGGGAGGAAGCCCGCGACGTTCGCAGTTGCTGAGCTGGGATCTGGCTGTACGCAGCATCCCAGGCAGATAGTACTGGAGTTTGGGAGGCTCACGAAAGAGACAGCGTCAGCGTTTGTGGGGCTGTGAATGGGGTTGCCTGGCTACTTGAAGAGCAGCAAGAGCTTTTGGTCCTGGCCTCTTTGGGGTGGGAGGAAGGCACGGTTATTCGCAATTGCTGAGCCTGGCTCCGGCTGTACTCGGCGTCCCAGGCAGATAGTACTGGAGTTTGGGAGGCTCACGAAAGAGACAGCATCAGCGTTTGTGGGGCTGTGAATGGAGTTGCCTGGCTACTTGAAGAGCAGCAAGAGCTTTTGGTCCTGGCCCCTTTGGGGTGGGAGGAATCCCGCGACGTTCGCAGTTGCTGAGCTGGGATCTGGCTGTACGCAGCATCCCAGGCAGATAGTACTGGAGTTTGGGAGGCTCACGAAAGAGACAGCGTCAGCGTTTGTGGGGCTGTGAATGGGGTTGCCTGGCTACTTGAAGAGCAGCAAGAGCTTTTGGTCCTGGCCTCTTTGGGGTGGGAGGAAGGCACGGTTATTAGCAATTGCTGAGCCTGGCTCCGGGTGTCCTCAGCGTCCCAGGCAGATAGTCTTGGAGTTTGGGAGGCTCACGAAAGAGACAGCATCAGCGTTTGTGGGGCTGTGAATGGGGTTGCCTGGCTACTTGAAGAGCAGCAAGAGCTTGTGGTCCTGGCTTCTTTGGAGTGGGAGGAATCCCGGGACGGTCGCAATTGCTCAGCTGGGATCTGGCTGTACGCAGCATCCCAGGCAGATAATATTGGAGTTTGGGAGGCTCACGATAGAGACAGCGTCAGCGTTTGTGGGGCTGTGAATGGGGTTGCCTGGCTACTTGAAGAGCAGCAAGAGCTTTTGGTCCTGGCCCCTTTGGGGTGGGAGGAAGGCACGGTTATTCGCAATTGCTGATCCTGGCTCCGGGTGTACGCATCGTCCGAGGCAGATAGTATTGGAGTTTGGGAGGCTCACGAAAGAGACAGCATCAGCATTTGTGGGGCTGTGAATGGGGTTGCCTGGCTACTTGAAGAGCAGCAAGAGCTTTTGGACCTGGCCCCTTTGGGGTGGGAGGAAGGCACGGTTATTCGCAGTTGCTGAGCCTGGCTCCGGGTGTCCTCAGCGTCCGAGGCAGATAGTACTGGAGTTTGGGAGGCTCACGAAAGAGACAGCATCAGCGTTTGTGGGGCTGTGAATGGAGTTGCCTGGCTACTTGAAGAGCAGCAAGAGCTTTTGGTCCTGGCCCCTTTGGGGTGGGAGGAATCTCGAGACATTCTCAATTACTGAGCCTGGCTCTGGCTGTACTCAGCGTCCCAGGCAGATAGTACTGGAGTTTGGGAGGCTCACGAAAGAGAGAGCGTCAGCGTTTGTGGGGCTGTGAATGGGGTTGCCTGGCTACTTGAAGAGCAGCAAGAGCTTTTGGTCCTGGCCCCTTTGGGGTGGGAGGAAGGCACGGTTATTCGCAATTGCTGATCCTGTCTCCGGGTGTACGCATCGTCCGAGGCAGATAGTATTGGAGTTTGGGAGGCTCACGAAAGTGACAGCATCAGCATTTGTGGGGCTGTGAATGGGGTTGCCTGGCTACTTGAAGAGCAGCAAGAGCTTTTGGACCTGGCCCCTTTGGGGTGGGAGGAAGGCACGGTTATTCGCAGTTGCTGAGCCTGGCTCCGGGTGTCCTCAGCGACCCAGGCAGATAGTACTGGAGTTTGGGAGGCTCATGAAAGAGACAGCATCAGCGTTTGTGGGGCTGTGAATGGAGTTGCCTGGCTACTTGAAGAGCAGCAAGAGCTTTTGGTCCTGGCCCCTTTGGGGTGGGAGGAATCCCGCGACGTTCGCAGTTGCTGAGCTGGGATCTGGCTGTACGCAGCATCCCAGGCAGATAGTACTGGAGTTTGGGAGGCTCACGAAAGAGACAGCATCAGCGTTTGTGGGGCTGTAAATGGGGTTGCCTGGCTACTTGAAGAGCAGCAAGAGCTTTTGGTCCTGGCCCCTTTGGGGTGGGAGGAATCCCGGGACGGTCGCAATTGCTGAGCCTGGCTCTGGCTGTACGCAGCATCCCAGGCAGATAGTCTTGGAGTTTGGGAGGCTCACGATAGAGACAGCGTCAGCGTTTGTGGGGCTGTGAATGGGGTTGCCTGGCTACTTGAAGAGCAGCAAGAGCTTTTGGTCCTGGCCTCTTTGGGGTGGGAGGAAGGCACGGTTATTAGCAATTGCTGAGCCTGGCTCCGGGTGTCCTCAGCGTCCCAGGCAGATAGTCTTGGAGTTTGGGAGGCTCACGAAAGAGACAGCATCAGCGTTTGTGGGGCTGTGAATGGGGTTGCCTGGCTACTTGAAGAGCAGCAAGAGCTTTTGGTCCTGGCTTCTTTGGGGTGGGAGGAATCCCGGGACGGTCGCAATTGCTCAGCTGGGATCTGGCTGTACGCAGCATCCCAGGCAGATAATATTGGAGTTTGGGAGGCTCACGATAGAGACAGCGTCAGCGTTTGTGGGGCTGTGAATGGGGTTGCCTGGCTACTTGAAGAGCAGCAAGAGCTTTTGGTCCTGGCCCCTTTGGGGTGGGAGGAAGGCACGGTTATTCGCAATTGCTGAGCCTGGCTCCGGGTGTACGCATCGTCCGAGGCAGATAGTATTGGAGTTTTGGAGGCTCACGAAAGAGACAGCGTCAGTGTTTGTGGGGCTGTGAATGGAGTTGCCTGGCTACTTGAAGAGCAGCAAGCGCTTTTGGTCCTGGCCCCTTTGGGGTGGGAGGAATGTCGGAACGGTTCACAATTGCTGAGCCTGGCTCTGGCTGTACTCAGCGTCCCAGGCAGATAGTACTGGAGTTTGGGAGGCTCACGAAAGAGACAGCGTCAGCGTTTGTGGGGCTGTGAATGGGGTTGCCTTGCTACTTGAAGAGCAGCAAGAGCTTTTGGTCCTGGCCTCTTTGGGGTGGGAGGAATCTCGAGACATTCGCAATTGCTTAGCTTGGCTCTGGCTGTACTCAGCGTCCCAGGCAGATAGTATTGGAGTTTGGGAGTCTCACGAAAGAGACAGTGTCAGCGTTTGTGGGGCTGTGAATGGAGTTGCCTGGCTACTTGAAGAGCAGCAAGCGCTTTTGGTCCTGGCCCCTTTGGGGTGGGAGGAATGTCGGAACGGTTCACAATTGCTGAGCCTGGCTCTGGCTGTACTCAGCGTCCCAGGCAGATAGTCTTGGAGTTTGGGAGGCTCACGAAAGAGACAGCGTCAGCGTTTGTGTGGCTGTGAATGGGGTTGCCTGGCTACTTGAAGAGCAGCAAGAGCTTTTGGTCCTGGCCCCTTTGGGGTGGAAGGAAGCCCGCGACGTTCGCAGTTGCTGAGCTGGGATCTGGCTGTACGCAGCATCCCAGGCAGATAGTACTGGAGTTTGGGAGGCTCACGAAAGAGACAGCGTCAGCGTTTGTGGGGCTGTGAATGGGGTTGCCTGGCTACTTGAAGAGCAGCAAGAGCTTTTGGTCCTGGCCTCTTTGGGGTGGGAGGAAGGCACGGTTATTCGCAATTGCTGAGCCTGGCTCCGGCTGTACTCGGCGTCCCAGGCAGATAGTACTGGAGTTTGGGAGGCTCACGAAAGAGACAGCATCAGCGTTTGTGGGGCTGTGAATGGAGTTGCCTGGCTACTTGAAGAGCAGCAAGAGCTTTTGGTCCTGGCCCCTTTGGGGTGGGAGGAATCCCGCGACGTTCGCAGTTGCTGAGCTGGGATCTGGCTGTACGCAGCATCCCAGGCAGATAGTACTGGAGTTTGGGAGGCTCACGAAAGAGACAGCGTCAGCGTTTGTGGGGCTGTGAATGGGGTTGCCTGGCTACTTGAAGAGCAGCAAGAGCTTTTGGTCCTGGCCTCTTTGGGGTGGGAGGAAGGCACGGTTATTAGCAATTGCTGAGCCTGGCTCCGGGTGTCCTCAGCGTCCCAGGCAGATAGTCTTGGAGTTTGGGAGGCTCACGAAAGAGACAGCATCAGCGTTTGTGGGGCTGTGAATGGGGTTGCCTGGCTACTTGAAGAGCAGCAAGAGCTTGTGGTCCTGGCTTCTTTGGAGTGGGAGGAATCCCGGGACGGTCGCAATTGCTCAGCTGGGATCTGGCTGTACGCAGCATCCCAGGCAGATAATATTGGAGTTTGGGAGGCTCACGAAAGAGACAGCGTCAGCATTTGTGGGGCTGTGAATGGGGTTGCCTGGCTACTTGAAGAGCAGCAAGAGCTTTTGGACCTGGCCCCTTTGGGGTGGGAGGAAGGCACGGTTATTCGCAGTTGCTGAGCCTGGCTCCGGGTGTCCTCAGCGACCCAGGCAGATAGTACTGGAGTTTGGGAGGCTCATGAAAGAGACAGCATCAGCGTTTGTGGGGCTGTGAATGGAGTTGCCTGGCTACTTGAAGAGCAGCAAGAGCTTTTGGTCCTGGCCCCTTTGGGGTGGGAGGAATCCCGCGACGTTCGCAGTTGCTGAGCTGGGATCTGGCTGTACGCAGCATCCCAGGCAGATAGTACTGGAGTTTGGGAGGCTCACGAAAGAGACAGCATCAGCGTTTGTGGGGCTGTAAATGGGGTTGCCTGGCTACTTGAAGAGCAGCAAGAGCTTTTGGTCCTGGCCCCTTTGGGGTGGGAGGAATCCCGGGACGGTCGCAATTGCTGAGCCTGGCTCTGGCTGTACGCAGCATCCCAGGCAGATAGTCTTGGAGTTTGGGAGGCTCACGATAGAGACAGCGTCAGCGTTTGTGGGGCTGTGAATGGGGTTGCCTGGCTACTTGAAGAGCAGCAAGAGCTTTTGGTCCTGGCCTCTTTGGGGTGGGAGGAAGGCACGGTTATTCGCAATTGCTGAGCCTGGCTCCGGGTGTCCTCAGCGTCCCAGGCAGATAGTCTTGGAGTTTGGGAGGCTCACGAAAGAGACAGCATCAGCGTTTGTGGGGCTGTGAATGGGGTTGCCTGGCTACTTGAAGAGCAGCAAGAGCTTTTGGTCCTGGCTTCTTTGGGGTGGGAGGAATCCCGGGACGGTCGCAATTGCTCAGCTGGGATCTGGCTGTACGCAGCATCCCAGGCAGATAATATTGGAGTTTGGGAGGCTCACGATAGAGACAGCGTCAGCGTTTGTGGGGCTGTGAATGGGGTTGCCTGGCTACTTGAAGAGCAGCAAGAGCTTTTGGTCCTGGCCCCTTTGGGGTGGGAGGAAGGCACGGTTATTCGCAATTGCTGAGCCTGGCTCCGGGTGTACGCATCGTCCGAGGCAGATAGTATTGGAGTTTGGGAGGCTCACGAAAGAGACAGCATCAGCATTTGTGGGGCTGTGAATGGGGTTGCCTGGCTACTTGAAGAGCAGCAAGAGCTTTTGGACCTGGCCCCTTTGGGGTGGGAGGAAGGCATGGTTATTCGCAGTTGCTGAGCCTGGCTCCGGGTGTCCTCAGCGTCCGAGGCAGATAGTACTGGAGTTTGGGAGGCTCATGAAAGAGACAGCGTCAGCGTTTGTGGGGCTGTGAATGGAGTTGCCTGGCTACTTGAAGAGCAGCAAGAGCTTTTGGTCCTGGCCCCTTTGGGGTGGGAGGAATCTCGAGACATTCTCAATTACTGAGCCTGGCTCTGGCTGTACTCAGCGTCCCAGGCAGATAGTCTTGGAGTTTGGGAGGCTCACGAAAGAGAGAGCGTCAGCGTTTGTGGGGCTGTGAATGGGGTTGCCTGGCTACTTGAAGAGCAGCAAGAGCTTTTGGTCCTGGCTTCTTTGGGGTGGTAGGAATCTCGAGACATTCTCAATTGCTGAGCCTGGCTCTGGCTGTACTCAGCGTCCCAGGCAGATAGTATTTGACTTTGGGAGTCTCACGAAAGAGACAGTGTCAGCGTTTGTGGGGCTGTGAATGGGGTTGCCTGGCTACTTGAAGAGCAGCAAGAGCTTTTGGTCCTGGCCTCTTTGGGGTGGGAGGAAGGCACGGTTATTCACAATTGCTGAGCCTGGCTCCGGCTGTACTCAGCGGCCCAGGCAGATATTATTGGAGTTTGGGAGTCTCACGAAAGAGACAGTGTCAGCGTTTGTGGGGCTGTGAATGGAGTTGCCTGGCTACTTGAAGAGCAGCAAGAGCTTTTGGTCCTGGCCCCTTTGGGGTGGGAGGAATGTCGGAACGGTTCACAATTGCTGAGCTGGTATCTGGCTGTACGCAGCATCCCAGGCAGATAGTACTGGAGTTTGGGAGGCTCACGAAAGAGACAGCATCAGCGTTTGTGGGGCTGTGAATGGGGTTGCCTGGCTACTTGAAGAGCAGCAAGAGCTTTTGGTCCTGGCCCCTTTGGGGTGGGAGGAATCCCGGGACGGTCGCAATTGCTGAGCCTGGCTCTGGCTGTACGCAGCATCCCAGGCAGATAGTCTTGGAGTTTGGGAGGCTCACGATAGAGACAGCGTCAGCGTTTGTGGGGCTGTGAATGGGGTTGCCTGGCTACTTGAAGAGCAGCAAGAGCTTTTGGTCCTGGCCCCTTTGGGGTGGGAGGAAGGCACGGTTATTCGCAATTGCTGAGCCTGGCTCCGGGTGTCCTCAGCGTCCCAGGCAGATAGTCTTGGAGTTTGGGAGGCTCACGAAAGAGACAGCATCAGCGTTTGTGGGGCTGTGAATGGGGTTGCCTGGCTACTTGAAGAGCAGCAAGAGCTTTTGGTCCTGGCCCCTTTGGGGTGGAAGGAAGCCCGCGACGTTCGCAGTTGCTGAGCTGGGATCTGGCTGTACGCAGCATCCCAGGCAGATAGTACTGGAGTTTGGGAGGCTCACGAAAGAGACAGCGTCAGCGTTTGTGGGGCTGTGAATGGGGTTGCCTGGCTACTTGAAGAGCAGCAAGAGCTTTTGGTCCTGGCCTCTTTGGGGTGGGAGGAAGGCACGGTTATTCGCAATTGCTGAGCCTGGCTCCGGCTGTACTCGGCGTCCCAGGCAGATAGTACTGGAGTTTGGGAGGCTCACGAAAGAGACAGCATCAGCGTTTGTGGGGCTGTGAATGGAGTTGCCTGGCTACTTGAAGAGCAGCAAGAGCTTTTGGTCCTGGCCCCTTTGGGGTGGGAGGAATCCCGCGACGTTCGCAGTTGCTGAGCTGGGATCTGGCTGTACGCAGCATCCCAGGCAGATAGTACTGGAGTTTGGGAGGCTCACGAAAGAGACAGCGTCAGCGTTTGTGGGGCTGTGAATGGGGTTGCCTGGCTACTTGAAGAGCAGCAAGAGCTTTTGGTCCTGGCCTCTTTGGGGTGGGAGGAAGGCACGGTTATTAGCAATTGCTGAGCCTGGCTCCGGGTGTCCTCAGCGTCCCAGGCAGATAGTCTTGGAGTTTGGGAGGCTCACGAAAGAGACAGCATCAGCGTTTGTGGGGCTGTGAATGGGGTTGCCTGGCTACTTGAAGAGCAGCAAGAGCTTGTGGTCCTGGCTTCTTTGGAGTGGGAGGAATCCCGGGACGGTCGCAATTGCTCAGCTGGGATCTGGCTGTACGCAGCATCCCAGGCAGATAATATTGGAGTTTGGGAGGCTCACGAAAGAGACAGCGTCAGCATTTGTGGGGCTGTGAATGGGGTTGCCTGGCTACTTGAAGAGCAGCAAGAGCTTTTGGACCTGGCCCCTTTGGGGTGGGAGGAAGGCACGGTTATTCGCAGTTGCTGAGCCTGGCTCCGGGTGTCCTCAGCGACCCAGGCAGATAGTACTGGAGTTTGGGAGGCTCATGAAAGAGACAGCATCAGCGTTTGTGGGGCTGTGAATGGAGTTGCCTGGCTACTTGAAGAGCAGCAAGAGCTTTTGGTCCTGGCCCCTTTGGGGTGGGAGGAATCCCGCGACGTTCGCAGTTGCTGAGCTGGGATCTGGCTGTACGCAGCATCCCAGGCAGATAGTACTGGAGTTTGGGAGGCTCACGAAAGAGACAGCATCAGCGTTTGTGGGGCTGTAAATGGGGTTGCCTGGCTACTTGAAGAGCAGCAAGAGCTTTTGGTCCTGGCCCCTTTGGGGTGGGAGGAATCCCGGGACGGTCGCAATTGCTGAGCCTGGCTCTGGCTGTACGCAGCATCCCAGGCAGATAGTCTTGGAGTTTGGGAGGCTCACGATAGAGACAGCGTCAGCGTTTGTGGGGCTGTGAATGGGGTTGCCTGGCTACTTGAAGAGCAGCAAGAGCTTTTGGTCCTGGCCTCTTTGGGGTGGGAGGAAGGCACGGTTATTCGCAATTGCTGAGCCTGGCTCCGGGTGTCCTCAGCGTCCCAGGCAGATAGTCTTGGAGTTTGGGAGGCTCACGAAAGAGACAGCATCAGCGTTTGTGGGGCTGTGAATGGGGTTGCCTGGCTACTTGAAGAGCAGCAAGAGCTTTTGGTCCTGGCTTCTTTGGGGTGGGAGGAATCCCGGGACGGTCGCAATTGCTCAGCTGGGATCTGGCTGTACGCAGCATCCCAGGCAGATAATATTGGAGTTTGGGAGGCTCACGATAGAGACAGCGTCAGCGTTTGTGGGGCTGTGAATGGGGTTGCCTGGCTACTTGAAGAGCAGCAAGAGCTTTTGGTCCTGGCCCCTTTGGGGTGGGAGGAAGGCACGGTTATTCGCAATAGCTGAGCCTGGCTCCGGGTGTACGCATCGTCCGAGGCAGATAGTATTGGAGTTTGGGAGGCTCACGAAAGAGACAGCATCAGCATTTGTGGGGCTGTGAATGGGGTTGCCTGGCTACTTGAAGAGCAGCAAGAGCTTTTGGACCTGGCCCCTTTGGGGTGGGAGGAAGGCATGGTTATTCGCAGTTGCTGAGCCTGGCTCCGGGTGTCCTCAGCGTCCGAGGCAGATAGTACTGGAGTTTGGGAGGCTCATGAAAGAGACAGCGTCAGCGTTTGTGGGGCTGTGAATGGAGTTGCCTGGCTACTTGAAGAGCAGCAAGAGCTTTTGGTCCTGGCCCCTTTGGGGTGGGAGGAATCTCGAGACATTCTCAATTACTGAGCCTGGCTCTGGCTGTACTCAGCGTCCCAGGCAGATAGTCTTGGAGTTTGGGAGGCTCACGAAAGAGAGAGCGTCAGCGTTTGTGGGGCTGTGAATGGGGTTGCCTGGCTACTTGAAGAGCAGCAAGAGCTTTTGGTCCTGGCTTCTTTGGGGTGGTAGGAATCTCGAGACATTCTCAATTGCTGAGCCTGGCTCTGGCTGTACTCAGCGTCCCAGGCAGATAGTATTTGACTTTGGGAGTCTCACGAAAGAGACAGTGTCAGCGTTTGTGGGGCTGTGAATGGGGTTGCCTGGCTACTTGAAGAGCAGCAAGAGCTTTTGGTCCTGGCCTCTTTGGGGTGGGAGGAAGGCACGGTTATTCACAATTGCTGAGCCTGGCTCCGGCTGTACTCAGCGGCCCAGGCAGATATTATTGGAGTTTGGGAGTCTCACGAAAGAGACAGTGTCAGCGTTTGTGGGGCTGTGAATGGAGTTGCCTGGCTACTTGAAGAGCAGCAAGAGCTTTTGGTCCTGGCCCCTTTGGGGTGGGAGGAATGTCGGAACGGTTCACAATTGCTGAGCTGGTATCTGGCTGTACGCAGCATCCCAGGCAGATAGTACTGGAGTTTGGGAGGCTCACGAAAGAGACAGCATCAGCGTTTGTGGGGCTGTGAATGGGGTTGCCTGGCTACTTGAAGAGCAGCAAGAGCTTTTGGTCCTGGCCCCTTTGGGGTGGGAGGAATCCCGGGACGGTCGCAATTGCTGAGCCTGGCTCTGGCTGTACGCAGCATCCCAGGCAGATAGTCTTGGAGTTTGGGAGGCTCACGATAGAGACAGCGTCAGCGTTTGTGGGGCTGTGAATGGGGTTGCCTGGCTACTTGAAGAGCAGCAAGAGCTTTTGGTCCTGGCCCCTTTGGGGTGGGAGGAAGGCACGGTTATTCGCAATTGCTGAGCCTGGCTCCGGGTGTCCTCAGCGTCCCAGGCAGATAGTCTTGGAGTTTGGGAGGCTCACGAAAGAGACAGCATCAGCGTTTGTGGGGCTGTGAATGGGGTTGCCTGGCTACTTGAAGAGCAGCAAGAGCTTGTGGTCCTGGCTTCTTTGGGGTGGGAGGAATCCCGGGACGGTCGCAATTGCTCAGCTGGGATCTGGCTGTACGCAGCATCCCAGGCAGATAATATTGGAGTTTGGGAGGCTCACGATAGAGACAGCGTCAGCGTTTGTGGGGCTGTGAATGGGGTTGCCTGGCTACTTGAAGAGCAGCAAGAGCTTTTGGTCCTGGCCCCTTTGGGGTGGGAGGAATCTCGAGACATTCTCAATTACTGAGCCTGGCTCCGGCTGTATTCAGAGTCCCAGGCAGATAGTCTTGGAGTTTGGGAGGCTCACGAAAGAGAGAGCGTCAGCGTTTTTGGGGCTGTGAAAGGGGTTGCCTGGCTACTTGAAGAGCAGCAAGAGCTTTTGGTCCTGGCCTCTTTGGGGTGGGAGGAAGGCACGGTTATTCGCAATTGCTGAGCCTGACTCCGGCTGTACTCAGCGTCCCAGGCAGATAGTACTGGAGTTTGGGAGGCTCATGAAAGAGACAGCATCAGCGTTTGTGGGGCTGTGAATGGAGTTGCCTGGCTACTTGAAGAGCAGCAAGAGCTTTTGGTCCTGGCCCCTTTGGGGTGGGAGGAATCCTGGGACGGTCGCAATTGCTGAGCCTGGCTCTGGCTGTACGCAGCATACCAGGCAGATAGTCTTGGAGTTTGGGAGGCTCACGAAAGAGACAGCATCAGCGTTTGTGGGGCTGTGAATGGGGTTGCCTGGCTACTTGAAGAGCAGCAAGAGCTTTTGGTCCTGGCTCCTTTGGGGTGGGAGAAAGGCACGGTTATTCGCAATTGCTGAGCCTGGCTCCGGGTGTCCTCAGCGTCCCAGGCAGATAGTCTTGGAGTTTGGGAGGCTCACGAAAGAGACAGCGTCAGCGTTTGTGGGGCTGTGAATGGGGTTGCCTGGCTACTTGAAGAGCAGCAAGAGCTTGTGGTCCTGGGTTCTTTGGGGTGGGAGGAATCCCGGGACGGTCGCAATTGCTCAGCTGGGATCTGGCTGTACGCAGCATCCCAGGCAGATAATATTGGAGTTTGGGAGGCTCACGATAGAGACAGCGTCAGCGTTTGTGGGGCTGTGAATGGGGTTGCCTGGCTACTTGAAGAGCAGCAAGAGCTTTTGGTCCTGGCCCCTTTGGGGTGGGAGGAAGGCACGGTTATTCACAATTGCTGAGCCTGGCTCCGGGTGTACGCATCGTCCGAGGCAGATAGTATTGGAGTTTGGGAGGCTCACGAAAGAGAGAGCGTCAGCGTTTGTGGGGCTGTGAATGGGGTTGCCTGGCTACTTGAAGAGCAGCAAGAGCTTTTGGACCTGGCCCCTTTGGGGTGGGAGGAAGGCACGGTTATTCGCAGTTGCTGAGCCTGGCTCCGGGTGTCCTCAGCGTCCCAGGCAGATAGTCTTGGAGTTTGGGAGGCTCACGAAAGACACAGCGTCAGCGTTTGTGGGGCTGTGAATGGGGTTCCTGGCTACTTGAAGAGCAGCAAGAGCTTTTGGTCCTGGCCCCTTTGGGGTGGGAGGAAGGCACGGTTATTCGCAATTGCTGAGCCTGGCTCCGGGTGTACGCATCGTCCGAGGCAGATAGTATTGGAGTTTGGGAGGCTCACGATAGAGACAGCGTCAGTGTTTGTGGGGCTGTGAATGGGGTTGCCTGTCTACTTGAAGAGCAGCAAGAGCTTTTGGACCTGGCCCCTTTGGGGTGGGAGGAAGGCACGGTTATTCGCAGTTGCTGAGCCTGGCTCCGGGTGTCCTCAGCGTCCCAGGCAGATAGTCTTGGAGTTTGGGAGGCTCACGAAAGAGAGAGCGTCAGCGTTTGTGGGGCTGTGAATGGGGTTGCCTGGCTACTTGAAGAGCAGCAAGAGCTTTTGGTCCTGGCCCCTTTGGGGTGGGAGGAATTTCTGGACGTTCGCAGTTGCTGAGCCTGGCTCCGGGTGTACGCATCGTCCGAGGCAGATAGTCTTGGAGTTTGGGAGGCTCACGAAAGAGACAGCGTCAGCGTTTGTGGGGCTGTGAATGGGGTTGCCTGGCTACTTGAAGAGCAGCAAGAGCTTTTGGACCTGGCCTCTTTGGGGTGGGAGGAAGGCACGGTTATTCGCAATTGCTGAGCCTGGCTCCGGCTGTACTCAGCGTCCCAGGCAGATAGTACTGGAGTTTGGGAGGCTCATGAAAGAGACAGCATCAGCGTTTGTGGGGCTGTGAATGGAGTTGCCTGGCTACTTGAAGAGCAGCAAGAGCTTTTGGTCCTGGCCCCTTTGGGGTGGGAGGAATCCCGCGACGTTCGCAGTTGCTGAGCTGGGATCTGGCTGTACGCAGCATCCCAGGCAGGTAGTACTGGAGTTTGGGAGGCTCACGATAGAGACAGCGTCAGCGTTTGTGGGGCTGTGAATGGGGTTGCCTGGCTACTTGAAGAGCAGCAAGAGCTTTTGGTCCTGGCCCCTTTGGGGTGGGAGGAAGGCACGGTTATTCGCAATTGCTGATCCTGGCTCCGGGTGTACGCATCGTCCGAGGCAGATAGTCTTGGAGTTTGGGAGGCTCACGAAAGAGACAGCGTCAGCATTTGTGGGGCTGTGAATGGGGTTGCCTGGCTACTTGAAGAGCAGCAAGAGCTTTTGGACCTGGCCCCTTTGGGGTGGGAGGAAGGCACGGTTATTCGCAGTTGCTGAGCCTGGCTCCGGCTGTCCTCAGCGACCCAGGCAGATAGTACTGGAGTTTGGGAGGCTCATGAAAGAGACAGCATCAGCGTTTGTGGGGCTGTGAATGGAGTTGCCTGGCTACTTGAAGAGCAGCAAGAGCTTTTGGTCCTGGCCCCTTTGGGGTGGGAGGAATCCCGCGACGTTCGCAGTTGCTGAGCTGGGATCTGGCTGTACGCAGCATCCCAGGCAGATAGTACTGGAGTTTGGGAGGCTCACGAAAGAGACAGCATCAGCGTTTGTGGGGCTGTAAATGGGGTTGCCTGGCTACTTGAAGAGCAGCAAGAGCTTTTGGTCCTGGCCCCTTTGGGGTGGGAGGAATCCCGGGACGGTCGCAATTGCTGAGCCTGGCTCTGGCTGTACGCAGCATCCCAGGCAGATAGTCTTGGAGTTTGGGAGGCTCACGATAGAGACAGCGTCAGCGTTTGTGGGGCTGTGAATGGGGTTGCCTGGCTACTTGAAGAGCAGCAAGAGCTTTTGGTCCTGGCCTCTTTGGGGTGGGAGGAAGGCACGGTTATTCGCAATTGCTGAGCCTGGCTCCGGGTGTCCTCAGCGTCCCAGGCAGATAGTCTTGGAGTTTGGGAGGCTCACGAAAGAGACAGCATCAGCGTTTGTGGGGCTGTGAATGGGGTTGCCTGGCTACTTGAAGAGCAGCAAGAGCTTTTGGTCCTGGCTTCTTTGGGGTGGGAGGAATCCCGGGACGGTCGCAATTGCTCAGCTGGGATCTGGCTGTACGCAGCATCCCAGGCAGATAATATTGGAGTTTGGGAGGCTCACGATAGAGACAGCGTCAGCGTTTGTGGGGCTGTGAATGGGGTTGCCTGGCTACTTGAAGAGCAGCAAGAGCTTTTGGTCCTGGCCCCTTTGGGGTGGGAGGAAGGCACGGTTATTCGCAATTGCTGAGCCTGGCTCCGGGTGTACGCATCGTCCGAGGCAGATAGTATTGGAGTTTGGGAGGCTCACGAAAGAGACAGCATCAGCATTTGTGGGGCTGTGAATGGGGTTGCCTGGCTACTTGAAGAGCAGCAAGAGCTTTTGGACCTGGCCCCTTTGGGGTGGGAGGAAGGCATGGTTATTCGCAGTTGCTGAGCCTGGCTCCGGGTGTCCTCAGCGTCCGAGGCAGATAGTACTGGAGTTTGGGAGGCTCATGAAAGAGACAGCGTCAGCGTTTGTGGGGCTGTGAATGGAGTTGCCTGGCTACTTGAAGAGCAGCAAGAGCTTTTGGTCCTGGCCCCTTTGGGGTGGGAGGAATCTCGAGACATTCTCAATTACTGAGCCTGGCTCTGGCTGTACTCAGCGTCCCAGGCAGATAGTCTTGGAGTTTGGGAGGCTCACGAAAGAGAGAGCGTCAGCGTTTGTGGGGCTGTGAATGGGGTTGCCTGGCTACTTGAAGAGCAGCAAGAGCTTTTGGTCCTGGCTTCTTTGGGGTGGGAGGAATCTCGAGACATTCTCAATTGCTGAGCCTGGCTCTGGCTGTACTCAGCGTCCCAGGCAGATAGTATTTGACTTTGGGAGTCTCACGAAAGAGACAGTGTCAGCGTTTGTGGGGCTGTGAATGGGGTTGCCTGGCTACTTGAAGAGCAGCAAGAGCTTTTGGTCCTGGCCTCTTTGGGGTGGGAGGAAGGCACGGTTATTCACAATTGCTGAGCCTGGCTCCGGCTGTACTCAGCGGCCCAGGCAGATATTATTGGAGTTTGGGAGTCTCACGAAAGAGACAGTGTCAGCGTTTGTGGGGCTGTGAATGGAGTTGCCTGGCTACTTGAAGAGCAGCAAGAGCTTTTGGTCCTGGCCCCTTTGGGGTGGGAGGAATGTCGGAACGGTTCACAATTGCTGAGCTGGTATCTGGCTGTACGCAGCATCCCAGGCAGATAGTACTGGAGTTTGGGAGGCTCACGAAAGAGACAGCATCAGCGTTTGTGGGGCTGTGAATGGGGTTGCCTGGCTACTTGAAGAGCAGCAAGAGCTTTTGGTCCTGGCCCCTTTGGGGTGGGAGGAATCCCGGGACGGTCGCAATTGCTGAGCCTGGCTCTGGCTGTACGCAGCATCCCAGGCAGATAGTCTTGGAGTTTGGGAGGCTCACGATAGAGACAGCGTCAGCGTTTGTGGGGCTGTGAATGGGGTTGCCTGGCTACTTGAAGAGCAGCAAGAGCTTTTGGTCCTGGCCCCTTTGGGGTGGGAGGAAGGCACGGTTATTCGCAATTGCTGAGCCTGGCTCCGGGTGTCCTCAGCGTCCCAGGCAGATAGTCTTGGAGTTTGGGAGGCTCACGAAAGAGACAGCATCAGCGTTTGTGGGGCTGTGAATGGGGTTGCCTGGCTACTTGAAGAGCAGCAAGAGCTTGTGGTCCTGGCTTCTTTGGGGTGGGAGGAATCCCGGGACGGTCGCAATTGCTCAGCTGGGATCTGGCTGTACGCAGCATCCCAGGCAGATAATATTGGAGTTTGGGAGGCTCACGATAGAGACAGCGTCAGCGTTTGTGGGGCTGTGAATGGGGTTGCCTGGCTACTTGAAGAGCAGCAAGAGCTTTTGGTCCTGGCCCCTTTGGGGTGGGAGGAATCTCGAGACATTCTCAATTACTGAGCCTGGCTCCGGCTGTATTCAGAGTCCCAGGCAGATAGTCTTGGAGTTTGGGAGGCTCACGAAAGAGAGAGCGTCAGCGTTTTTGGGGCTGTGAAAGGGGTTGCCTGGCTACTTGAAGAGCAGCAAGAGCTTTTGGTCCTGGCCTCTTTGGGGTGGGAGGAAGGCACGGTTATTCGCAATTGCTGAGCCTGACTCCGGCTGTACTCAGCGTCCCAGGCAGATAGTACTGGAGTTTGGGAGGCTCACGAAAGAGACAGCATCAGCGTTTGTGGGGCTGTAAATGGGGTTGCCTGGCTACTTGAAGAGCAGCAAGAGCTTTTGGTCCTGGCCCCTTTGGGGTGGGAGGAATCCTGGGACGGTCGCAATTGCTGAGCCTGGCTCTGGCTGTACGCAGCATACCAGGCAGATAGTCTTGGAGTTTGGGAGGCTCACGAAAGAGACAGCATCAGCGTTTGTGGGGCTGTGAATGGGGTTGCCTGGCTACTTGAAGAGCAGCAAGAGCTTTTGGTCCTGGCTCCTTTGGGGTGGGAGAAAGGCACGGTTATTCGCAATTGCTGAGCCTGGCTCCGGGTGTCCTCAGCGTCCCAGGCAGATAGTCTTGGAGTTTGGGAGGCTCACGAAAGAGACAGCATCAGCGTTTGTGGGGCTGTGAATGGGGTTGCCTGGCTACTTGAAGAGCAGCAAGAGCTTTTGGTCCTGGCTTCTTTGGGGTGGGAGGAATCCCGGGACGGTCGCAATTGCTCAGCTGGGATCTGGCTGTACGCAGCATCCCAGGCAGATAATATTGGAGTTTGGGAGGCTCACGATAGAGACAGCGTCAGCGTTTGTGGGGCTGTGAATGGGGTTGCCTGGCTACTTGAAGAGCAGCAAGAGCTTTTGGTCCTGGCCCCTTTGGGGTGGGAGGAAGGCACGGTTATTCACAATTGCTGAGCCTGGCTCCGGGTGTACGCATCGTCCGAGGCAGATAGTATTGGAGTTTGGGAGGCTCACGAAAGAGAGAGCGTCAGCGTTTGTGGGGCTGTGAATGGGGTTGCCTGGCTACTTGAAGAGCAGCAAGAGCTTTTGGACCTGGCCCCTTTGGGGTGGGAGGAAGGCACGGTTATTCGCAGTTGCTGAGCCTGGCTCCGGGTGTCCTCAGCGTCCCAGGCAGATAGTCTTGGAGTTTGGGAGGCTCACGAAAGACACAGCATCAGCGTTTGTGGGGCTGTGAATGGGGTTCCTGGCTACTTGAAGAGCAGCAAGAGCTTTTGGTCCTGGCCCCTTTGGGGTGGGAGGAAGGCACGGTTATTCGCAATTGCTGAGCCTGGCTCCGGGTGTACGCATCGTCCGAGGCAGATAGTATTGGAGTTTGGGAGGCTCACGATAGAGACAGCGTCAGTGTTTGTGGGGCTGTGAATGGGGTTGCCTGTCTACTTGAAGAGCAGCAAGAGCTTTTGGACCTGGCCCCTTTGGGGTGGGAGGAAGGCACGGTTATTCGCAGTTGCTGAGCCTGGCTCCGGGTGTCCTCAGCGTCCCAGGCAGATAGTCTTGGAGTTTGGGAGGCTCACGAAAGAGAGAGCGTCAGCGTTTGTGGGGCTGTGAATGGGGTTGCCTGGCTACTTGAAGAGCAGCAAGAGCTTTTGGTCCTGGCCCCTTTGGGGTGGGAGGAATTTCTGGACGTTCGCAGTTGCTGAGCCTGGCTCCGGGTGTACGCATCGTCCGAGGCAGATAGTCTTGGAGTTTGGGAGGCTCACGAAAGAGACAGCGTCAGCGTTTGTGGGGCTGTGAATGGGGTTGCCTGGCTACTTGAAGAGCAGCAAGAGCTTTTGGACCTGGCCTCTTTGGGGTGGGAGGAAGGCACGGTTATTCGCAATTGCTGAGCCTGGCTCCGGCTGTACTCAGCGTCCCAGGCAGATAGTACTGGAGTTTGGGAGGCTCATGAAAGAGACAGCATCAGCGTTTGTGGGGCTGTGAATGGAGTTGCCTGGCTACTTGAAGAGCAGCAAGAGCTTTTGGTCCTGGCCCCTTTGGGGTGGGAGGAATCCCGCGACGTTCGCAGTTGCTGAGCTGGGATCTGGCTGTACGCAGCATCCCAGGCAGATAATATTGGAGTTTGGGAGGCTCACGATAGAGACAGCGTCAGCGTTTGTGGGGCTGTGAATGGGGTTGCCTGGCTACTTGAAGAGCAGCAAGAGCTTTTGGTCCTGGCCCCTTTGGGGTGGGAGGAAGGCACGGTTATTCGCAATTGCTGATCCTGGCTCCGGGTGTACGCATCGTCCGAGGCAGATAGTATTGGAGTTTGGGAGGCTCACGAAAGAGACAGCATCAGCGTTTGTGGGGCTGTGAATGGGGTTGCCTGGCTACTTGAAGAGCAGCAAGAGCTTTTGGACCTGGCCTCTTTGGGGTGGGAGGAAGGCACGGTTATTCGCAATTGCTGAGCCTGGCTCCGGGTGTACGCATCGTCCGAGGCAGATAGTATTGGAGTTTGGGAGGCTCACGAAAGAGACAGCGTCAGCATTTGTGGGGCTGTGAATGGGGTTGCCTGGCTACTTGAAGAGCAGCAAGAGCTTTTGGATCTGGCCCCTTTGGGGTGGGAGGAATGCACTGTTATTCGCAGTTGCTGAGCCTGGCTCCGGGTGTCCTCAGCGTCCCAGGCAGATAGTCTTGGAGTTTGGGAGGCTCACGAAAGAGACAGCGTCAGCGTTTGTGGGGCTGTGAATGGGGTTGCCTGGCTACTTGAAGAGCAGCAAGAGCTTTTCGTCCTGGCCCCTTTGGGGTGGAAGGAAGGCACGGTTATTCGTAATTGCTTAGCCCGGCTCCGGCTGTACTCAGCGTCCCAGGCAGATAGTCTTGGAGTTTGGGAGGCTCACGAAAGAGACAGCGTCAGCGTTTTTGGGGCTGTGAATGGGGTTGCCTGGCTACTTGAAGAGCAGCAAGAGCTTTTGGTCCTGGCTTCTTTGGGGTGGGAAGAATCTCGAGACATTCTCAATTACTGAGCCTGGCTCTGGCTGTAGTCAGCGTCCCAGGCAGATAGTATTTGACTTTGGGAGTCTCACGAAAGAGACAGTGTCAGCGTTTGTGGGGCTGTGAATGGGGTTGCCTGGCTACTTGAAGAGCAGCAAGAGCTTTTGGTCCTGGCCTCTTTGGGGTGGGAGGAATGTCGGAACGGTTCACAATTGCTGAGCTGGGATCTGGCTGTACGCAGCATCCAAGGCAGATAGTACGGGAGTTTGGGAGGCTCACGAAAGAGACAGCATCAGCGCTTGTGGGGCTGTAAATGGGGTTGCCTGGCTACTTGACGAGCAGCAAGAGCTTTTGGTCCTGGCCCCTTTGGGGTGGGAGGAATCCCGGGACGGTCGCAATTGCTGAGCCTGGCTCTGGCTGTACGCAGCATACCAGGCAGATAGTCTTGGAGTTTGGGAGGCTCACGATAGAGACAGCGTCAGCGTTTGTGGGGCTGTGAATGGGGTTGCCTGGCTACTTGAAGAGCAGCAAGAGCTTTTGGTCCTGGCTCCTTTGGGGTGGGAGGAAGGCACGGTTATTCGCAATTGCTGAGCCTGGCTCCGGGTGTCCTCAGCGTCCCAGGCAGATAGTCTTGGAGTTTGGGAGGCTCACGAAAGAGACAGCATCAGCGTTTGTGGGGCTGTGAATGGGGTTGCCTGGCTACTTGAAGAGCAGCAAGAGCTTGTGGTCCTGGCTTCTTTGGGGTGGGAGGAATCCCGGGACGGTCGCAATTGCTCAGCTGGGATCTGGCTGTACGCAGCATCCCAGGCAGATAGTCTTGGAGTTTGGGAGGCTCACGAAAGAGACAGCGTCAGCGTTTGTGGGGCTGTGAATGGGGTTGCCTGGCTACTTGAAGAGCAGCAAGAGCTTTTGGACCTGGCCCCTTTGGGGTGGGAGGAAGGCACGGTTATTCGCAATTGCTGAGCCTGGCTCCGGGTGTACGCATCGTCCGAGGCAGATAGTCTTGGAGTTTGGGAGGCTCACGAAAGAGAGAGCGTCAGCGTTTGTGGGGCTGTGAATGGGGTTGCCTGTCTACTTGAAGAGCAGCAAGAGCTTTTGGTCCTGGCCCCTTTGGGGTGGGAGGAAGGCACGGTTATTCGCAGTTGCTGAGCCTGGCTCCGGGTGTCCTCAGCGTCCCAGGCAGATAGTCTTGGAGTTTGGGAGGCTCACGAAAGAGACAGCGTCAGCGTTTGTGGGGCTGTGAATGGGGTTGCCTGGCTACTTGAAGAGCAGCAAGAGCTTTTGGTCCTGGCCCCTTTGGGGTGGGAGGAATCTCGAGACATTCTCAATTACTGAGCCTGGCTCCGGCTGTATTCAGAGTCCCAGGCAGATAGTCTTGGAGTTTGGGAGGCTCACGAAAGAGACAGCGTCAGCGTTTGTGGGGCTGTGAATGGGGTTGCCTGGCTACTTGAAGAGCAGCAAGAGCTTTTGGACCTGGCCCCTTTGGGGTGGGAGGAATGCACTGTTATTCGCAATTGCTGAGCCTGGCTCCGGGTGTCCTCAGCGTCCCAGGCAGATAGTCTTGGAGTTTGGGAGGCTCACGAAAGAGAGAGCGTCAGCGTTTGTGGGGCTGTGAATGGGGTTGCCTGGCTACTTGAAGAGCAGCAAGAGCTTTTGGACCTGGCCCCTTTGGGGTGGGAGGAATTTCTGGACGTTCGCAGTTGCTGAGCCTGGCTCTGGGTGTACGCATCGTCCGAGGCAGATATTATTGGAGTTTGGGAGGCTCACGAAAGAGAGAGCGTCAGCGTTTTTGGGGCTGTGAATGGGGTTGCCTGGCTACTTGAAGAGCAGCAAGAGCTTTTGGACCTGGCCCCTTTGGGGTGGGAGGAAGGCACGGTTATTCGCAATTGCTGAGCCTGGCTCCGGGTGTCCTCAGCGTCCCAGGCAGATAGTCTTGGAGTTTGGGAGGCTCATGAAAGAGACAGCATCAGCGTTTGTGGGGCTGTGAATGGAGTTGCCTGGCTACTTGAAGAGCAGCAAGAGCTTTTGGTCCTGGCCCCTTTGGGGTGGGAGGAATCCCGCGACGTTCGCAGTTGCTGAGCTGGGATCTGGCTGTACGCAGCATCCCAGGCAGATAGTACTGGAGTTTGGGAGGCTCACGAAAGAGACAGCATCAGCGTTTGTGGGGCTGTAAATGGGGTTGCCTGGCTACTTGAAGAGCAGCAAGAGCTTTTGGTCCTGGCCCCTTTGGGGTGGGAGGAATCCCGGGACGGTCGCAATTGCTGAGCCTGGCTCTGGCTGTACGCAGCATACCAGGCAGATAGTATTGGACTTTGGGAGGCTCACGATAGAGACAGCGTCAGCATTTGTGGGGCTGTGAATGGTGTTGCCTGGCTACTTGAAGAGCAGCAAGAGCTTTTGGTCCTGGCCCCTTTGGGGTGGGAGGAATCTCGAGACATTCTCAATTACTGAGCCTGGCTCCGGCTGTATTCAGAGTCCCAGGCAGATAGTCTTGGAGTTTGGGAGGCTCACGAAAGAGACAGCGTCAGCGTTTTTGGGGCTGTGAAAGGGGTTGCCTGGCTACTTGAAGAGCAGCAAGAGCTTTTGGTCCTGGCCTCTTTGGGGTGGGAGGAAGGCACGGTTATTCGCAATTGCTGAGCCTGGCTCCGGGTGTACGCATCGTCCGAGGCAGATAGTATTGGAGTTTGGGAGGCTCACGAAAGAGACAGCGTCAGCATTTGTGGGGCTGTGAATGGGGTTGCCTGGCTACTTGAAGAGCAGCAAGAGCTTTTGGATCTGGCCCCTTTGGGGTGGGAGGAATGCACTGTTATTCGCAGTTGCTGAGCCTGGCTCCGGGTGTCCTCAGCGTCCCAGGCAGATAGTCTTGGAGTTTGGGAGGCTCACGAAAGAGAGAGCGTCAGCGTTTGTGGGGCTGTGAATGGGGTTGCCTGGCTACTTGAAGAGCAGCAAGAGCTTTTGGTCCTGGCCCCTTTGGGGTGGAAGGAAGGCACGGTTATTCGCAATTGCTTAGCCCGGCTCTGGCTGTACTCAGCGTCCCAGGCAGATAGTCTTGGAGTTTGGGAGGCTCACGAAAGAGAGAGCGTCAGCGTTTTTGGGGCTGTGAATGGGGTTGCCTGGCTACTTGAAGAGCAGCAAGAGCTTTTGGTCCTGGCTTCTTTGGGGTGGGAGGAATCTCGAGACATTCTCAATTACTGAGCCTGGCTCTGGCTGTACTCAGCGTCACAGGCAGATAGTATTTGACTTTGGGAGTCTCACGAAAGAGACAGTGTCAGCGTTTGTGGGGCTGTGAATGGGGTTGCCTGGCTACTTGAAGAGCAGCAAGAGCTTTTGGTCCTGGCCTCTTTGGGGTGGGAGGAAGGCACGGTTATTCGCAATTGCTGAGCCTGGCTCCGGCTGTACTCAGCGTCCCAGGCAGATATTATTGGAGTTTGGGAGGCTCATGAAAGAGACAGCATCAGCGTTTGTGGGGCTGTGAATGGAGTTGCCTGGCTACTTGAAGAGCAGCAAGAGCTTTTGGTCCTGGCCCCTTTGGGGTGGGAGGAATGTCGGAACGGTTCACAATTGCTGAGCTGGGATCTGGCTGTACGCAGCATCCCAGGCAGATAGTACTGGAGTTTGGGAGGCTAACGAAAGAGACAGCATCAGCGCTTGTGGGGCTGTAAATGGGGTTGCCTGGCTACTTGAAGAGCAGCAAGAGCTTTTGGTCCTGGCCCCTTTGGGGTGGGAGGAATCCCGGGACGGTCGCAATTGCTGAGCCTGGCTCTGGCTGTACGCAGCATACCAGGCAGATAGTCTTGGAGTTTGGGAGGCTCACGATAGAGACAGCGTCAGCGTTTGTGGGGCTGTGAATGGGGTTGCCTGGCTACTTGAAGAGCAGCAAGAGCTTTTGGTCCTGGCTCCTTTGGGGTGGGAGGAAGGCACGGTTATTCGCAATTGCTGAGCCTGGCTCCGGGTGTCCTCAGCGTCCCAGGCAGATAGTCTTGGAGTTTGGGAGGCTCACGAAAGAGACAGCATCAGCGTTTGTGGGGCTGTGAATGGGGTTGCCTGGCTACTTGAAGAGCAGCAAGAGCTTGTGGTCCTGGCTTCTTTGGGGTGGGAGGAATCCCGGGACGGTCGCAATTGCTCAGCTGGGATCTGGCTGTACTCAGCATCCCAGGCAGATAATATTGGAGTTTGGGAGGCTCACGATAGAGACAGCGTCAGCGTTTGTGGGGCTGTGAATGGGGTTGCCTGGCTACTTGAAGAGCAGCAAGAGCTTTTGGTCCTGGCCCCTTTGGGGTGGGAGGAAGGCACGGTTATTCACAATTGCTGAGCCTGGCTCCAGGTGTACGCATCGTCCGAGGCAGATAGTCTTGGAGTTTGGGAGGCTCACGAAAGAGACAGCGTCAGCGTTTGTGGGGCTGTGAATGGGGTTGCCTGTCTACTTGAAGAGCAGCAAGAGCTTTTGGTCCTGGCCCCTTTGGGGTGGGAGGAAGGCACGGTTATTCGCAGTTGCTGAGCCTGGCTCCGGGTGTCCTCAGCGTCCCAGGCAGATAGTCTTGGAGTTTGGGAGGCTCACGAAAGAGACAGCGTCAGCGTTTGTGGGGCTGTGAATGGGGTTGCCTGGCTACTTGAAGAGCAGCAAGAGCTTTTGGTCCTGGCCCCTTTGGGGTGGGAGGAAGGCACGGTTATTCGCAATTGCTGAGCCTGACTCCGGCTGTACTCAGCGTCCCAGGCAGATAGTACTGGAGTTTGGGAGGCTCACGAAAGAGAGAGCGTCAGCGTTTGTGGGGCTGTGAATGGGGTTGCCTGGCTACTTGAAGAGCAGCAAGAGCTTTTGGTCCTGGCCCCTTTGGGGTGGGAGGAATCCCGCAACGTTCGCAGTTGCTGAGCTGGGATCTGGCTGTACGCAGCATCCCAGGCAGATAGTACTGGAGTTTGGGAGGCTCACGAAAGAGAGAGCATCAGCGTTTGTGGGGCTGTGAATGGGGTTGCCTGTCTACTTGAAGAGCAGCAAGAGCTTTGGGTCCTGGCCCCTTTGGGGTGGGAGGAATTTCTGGACGTTCGCAGTTGCTGAGCCGGGGTTTGGGTGTACGCAGCATCCCAGGCAGATAGTCTTGGAGTTTGGGAGGCTCACGAAAGAGACAGCGTCAGCGTTTTTGGGGCTGTGAATGGGGTTGCCTGGCTACTTGAAGAGCAGCAAGAGCTTTTGGACCTGGCCTCTTTGGGGTGGGAGGAAGGCACGGTTATTCGCAATTGCTGAGCCTGGCTCCGGCTGTACTCAGCGTCCCAGGCAGATATTATTGGAGTTTGGGAGGCTCATGAAAGAGACAGCATCAGCGTTTGTGGGGCTGTGAATGGGGTTGCCTGGCTACTTGAAGAGCAGCAAGAGCTTGTGGTCCTGGCTTCTTTGGGGTGGGAGGAATCCCGGGACGTTCACAATTGCTGAGCTGGGATCTGGCTGTACGCAGCATCCCAGGCAGATAATATTGGAGTTTGGGAGGCTCACGAAAGAGACAGCGTCAGCGTTTGTGGGGCTGTAAATGGGGTTGCCTGGCTACTTGAAGAGCAGCAAGAGCTTTTGGTCCTGGCCCCTTTGGGGTGGGAGGAAGGCACGGTTATTCGCAATTTCTGAGCCTGGCTCTGGCTGTACTCAGCGTCCCAGGCAGATAGTCTTGGAGTTTGGGAGGCTCACGAAAGAGACAGCGTCAGCGTTTGTGGGGCTGTGAATGGGGTTGCCTGGCTACCTGAAGAGAAGCAAGAGCTTTTGGTACTGGTCCCTTTCGGGTGGAAGGAAGGCTCGGTTATTCTCAATTGCTTAGCTTGGTTCTGGCTGTACTCAGCGTCCCAGGCAGATAGTCTTGGAGTTTGGGAGGCTCACGAAAGAGACAGCGTCAGCGTTTGTGGGGCTGTGAATGGGGTTGCCTGGCTACTTGAAGAGCAGCAAGAGCTTTTGGTCCTGGCCCCTTTGGGGTGGGAGGAATCTCGAGACATTCTCAGTTACTGAGCCTGGCTCTGGCTGTACTCAGCGTCCCAGGCAGATAGTATTTGACTTTGGGAGTCTCACGAAAGAGACAGTGTCAGCGTTTGTGGGGCTGTGAATGGAGTTGCCTGGCTACTTGAAGAGCAGCAAGAGCTTTTGGTCCTGGCCCCTTTGGGGTGGGAGGAATGTCGGAACGGTTCACAATTGCTGAGCCTGGCTCTGGCTGTACTCAGCGTCCCAGGCAGATATTGTTGGAGTTTGGGAGGCTCACGAAAGAGACAGCATCAGCGTTTGTGGGGCTGTGAATGGGGTTGCCTGGCTACTTGAAGAGCAGCAAGAGCTTTTGGACCTGGCCCCTTTGGGGTGGGAGGAAGGCACGGTTATTCGCAATTGCTGAGCCTGGCTCCGGGTGTCCTCAGCGTCCCAGGCAGATAGTCTTGGAGTTTGGGAGGCTCACGAAAGAGAGAGCGTCAGCGTTTGTGGGGCTGTGAATGGGGTTGCCTGGCTACTTGAAGAGCAGCAAGAGCTTGTGGTCCTGGCTTCTTTGGGGTGGGAGGAATCCCGCGACGTTCGCAGTTGCTGAGCTGGGATCTGGTTGTACGCAGCATCCCATGCAGATAGTACTGGAGTTTGGGAGGCTCACGAAAGAGACAGCGTCAGCGTTTGTGGGGCTGTGAATGGGGTTGCCTGGCTACTTGAAGAGCAGCAAGAGCTTTTGGTCCTGGCCTCTTTGGGGTGGGAGGAAGGCACGGTTATTCGCAATTGCTGAGCCTGGCTCCGGCTGTACTCGGCGTCCCAGGCAGATAGTACTGGAGTTTGGGATGCTCACGAAAGAGACAGCATCAGCGTTTGTGGGGCTGTGAATGGAGTTGCATGGCTACTTGAAGAGCAGCAAGAGCTTTTGGTCCTGGCCCCTTTGGGGTGGGAGGAATCCCGCGACGTTCGCAGTTGCTGAGCTGGGATCTGGCTGTACGCAGCATCCCAGGCAGATAGTACTGGAGTTTGGGAGGCTCACGAAAGAGACAGCGTCAGCGTTTGTGGGGCTGTGAATGGGGTTGCCTGGCTACTTGAAGAGCAGCAAGAGCTTTTGGTCCTGGCCCCTTTGGGGTGGGAGGAATCCCGGGATGGTCGCAATTGCTGAGCCTGGCTCCGGGTGTCCTCAGCGTCCCAGGCAGATAGTCTTGGAGTTTGGGAGGCTCACGAAAGAGACAGCGTCAGCGTTTGTGGGGCTGTGAATGGGGTTGCCTGGCTACTTGAAGAGCAGCAAGAGCTTGTGGTCCTGGCTTCTTTGGGGTGGGAGGAATCCCGGGACGGTCGCAATTGCTCAGCTGGGATCTGGCTATACGCAGCATCCCAGGCAGATAATATTGGAGTTTGGGAGGCTCACGATAGAGACAGCGTCAGCGTTTGTGGGGCTGTGAATGGGGTTGCCTGGCTACTTGAAGAGCAGCAAGAGCTTTTGGTCCTGGCCCCTTTGGGGTGGGAGGAAGGCACGGTTATTCGCAATTGCTGAGCCTGGCTCCGGGTGTACGCATCGTCCCAGGCAGATAGTCTTGGAGTTTGGGAGGCTCACGATAGAGACAGCGTCAGCGTTTGTGGGGCTGTGAATGGGGTTGCCTGGCTAATGGAAGAGCAGCAAGAGCTTTTGGACCTGGCCCCTTTGGGGTGGGAGGAAGGCACGGTTATTCGCAGTTGCTGAGCCTGGCTCAGGGTGTCCTCAGCGTCCCAGGCAGATAGTCTTGGAGTTTGGGAGGCTCACGAAAGAGACAGCGTCAGCGTTTTTGGGGCTGTGAATGGGGTTGCCTGGCTACTTGAAGAGCAGCAAGAGCTTTTGGTCCTGGCCCCTTTGGGGTGGAAGGAAGGCACGGTTATTCGCAATTGCTTAGCTTGGCTCTGGCTGTACACACCTTTGGTGTGGGAGGAATCTCTGGACGTTCGCAGTTGCTGAGCCGCGGTCTGGCTGTACGCAGCGTCCCAGGCAGATAGTCTTGGAGTTTGGGAGGCTCACGAAAGAGACAGCGTCAGCGTTTGTGGGGCTGTGAATGGGGTTGCCTGGCTACTTGAAGAGCAGCAAGAGCTTTTGGTCCTGGCCCCTTTGGGGTGGGAGGAATCCCGCGACGTTCGCAGTTGCTGAGCTGGGATCTGGCTGTACGCAGCATCCCAGGCAGATAGTACTGGAGTTTGGGAGGCTCACGAAAGAGACAGCGTCAGCGTTTGTGGGGCTGTGAATGGGGTTGCCTGGCTACTTGAAGAGCAGCAAGAGCTTTTGGTCCTGGCCCCTTTGGGGTGGAAGGAAGGCATGGTTATTCGGAATTGCTGAGCCTGGCTCCGGGTGTCCTCAGCGTCCCAGGCAGATAGTCTTGGAGTTTTGGAGGCTCACGAAAGAGACAGCGTCAGCGTTTGTGGGGCTGTGAATGGGGTTGCCTGGCTACTTGAAGAGCAGCAAGAGCTTTTGGTCCTGGCCCCTTTGGGGTGGGAGGAATCCCGGGACGGTCGCAATTGCTGAGCCTGGCTCCGGGTGTCCTCAGCGTCCCAGGCAGATAGTCTTGGAGTTTGGGAGGCTCACGAAAGAGACAGCGTCAGCGTTTGTGGGGCTGTGAATGGGGTTGCCTGGCTACTTGAAGAGCAGCAAGAGCTTGTGGTCCTGGCTTCTTTGGGGTGGGAGGAATCCCGGGACGGTCGCAATTGCTCAGCTGGGATCTGGCTATACGCAGCATCCCAGGCAGATAATATTGGAGTTTGGGAGGCTCACGATAGAGACAGCGTCAGCGTTTGTGGGGCTGTGAATGGGGTTGCCTGGCTACTTGAAGAGCAGCAAGAGCTTTTGGTCCTGGCCCCTTTGGGGTGGGAGGAAGGCACGGTTATTCGCAATTGCTGAGCCTGGCTCCGGGTGTACGCATCGTCCCAGGCAGATAGTCTTGGAGTTTGGGAGGCTCACGAAAGAGACAGCGTCAGCGTTTTTGGGGCTGTGAATGGGGTTGCCTGCCTACTTGAAGAGCAGCAAGAGCTTTTGGACCTGGCCCCTTTGGGGTGGGAGGAAGGCACGGTTATTCGCAGTTGCTGAGCCTGGCTCAGGGTGTCCTCAGCGTCCCAGGCAGATAGTCTTGGAGTTTGGGAGGCTCACGAAAGAGACAGCGTCAGCGTTTTTGGGGCTGTGAATGGGGTTGCCTGGCTACTTGAAGAGCAGCAAGAGCTTTTGGTCCTGGCCCCTTTGGGGTGGAAGGAAGGCACGGTTATTCGCAATTGCTTAGCTTGGCTCTGGCTGTACACACCTTTGGTGTGGGAGGAATCTCTGGACGTTCGCAGTTGCTGAGCCGCGGTCTGGCTGTACTCAGCGTCCCAGGCAGATAGTCTTGGAGTTTGGGAGGCTCACGAAAGAGACAGCGTCAGCGTTTGTGGGGCTGTGAATGGTGTTGCCTGGCTACTTGAAGAGCAGCAAGAGGTTTTGGTCCTGGCCTCTTTGGGGTGGGAGGAATCCCGGGACGTTCGCAATCGCTGAGCCTGGCTCCGGCTGTATTCAGCGTCACAGGCAGATAGTCTTGGAGTTTGGGAGGCCACAGAAAGAGAGAGCGTCAGCGTTTGTGGGGCTGTGAATGGGGTTGCCTGGCTACTTGAAGAGCAGCAAGAGCTTTTGGTCCTGGCCCCTTTGGGGTGGGAGGAAGGCACGGTTATTCGCAATTGCTGAGCCTGGCTCCGGGTGTCCTCAGCGTCCCAGGCAGATAGTCTTGGAGTTTGGGAGGCTCACGAAAGAGAGAGCGTCAGCATTTGTGGGGCTGTGAATGGGGTTGCCTGGCTACTTGAAGAGCAGCAAGAGCTTTTGGACCTGGCCCCTTTGGGGTGGGAGGAATGCACTGTTATTCGCAATTGCTGAGCCTGGCTCCGGGTGTCCTCAGCGTCCCAGGCAGATAGTCTAGGAGTTTGGGAGGCTCACGAAAGAGAGAGCGTCAGCGTTTGTGGGGCTGTGAATGGGGTTGCCTGGCTACTTGAAGAGCAGCAAGAGCTTTTGGTCCTGGCCCCTTTGGGGTGGGAGGAATTTCTGGACGTTCGCAGTTGCTGAGCCTGGCTCCGGGTGTCCTCAGCGTCCCAGGCAGATAGTCTTGGAGTTTGGGAGGCTCACGAAAGAGACAGCGTCAGCGTTTGTGGGGCTGTGAATGGGGTTGCCTGGCTACTTGAAGAGCAGCAAGAGCTTTTGGTCCTGGCTCCTTTGGGGTGGGAGGAATCTCGAGACATTCTCAATTACTGAGCCTGGCTCTGGCTGTAGTCAGCGTCCCAGGCAGATAGTATTTGACTTTGGGAGTCTCACGAAAGAGACAGTGTCAGCGTTTGTGGGGCTGTGAATGGGGTTGCCTGGCTACTTGAAGAGCAGCAAGAGCTTTTGGTCCTGGCCCCTTTGGGGTGGGAGGAAGGCTCGGTTATTCGCAATTGCTTAGCTTGGTTCTGGCTGTACTCAGCGTCCCAGGCAGAGAGTACTGGAGTTTGGGAGGCTCACGAAAGAGACAGCGTCAGTGTTTGTGGGGCTGTGAATGGGGTTGCCTGGCTACCTGAAGAGAAGCAAGAGGTTTTGGTACTGGCCCCTTTGGGGTGGGAGGAATGCACTGTTATTCGCAATTGCTGAGCCTGGCTCCGGGTGTCCTCAGCGTCCCAGGCAGATAGTCTTGGAGTTTGGGAGGCTCACGAAAGAGAGAGCGTCAGCGTTTGTGGGGCTGTGAATGGGGTTGCCTGGCTACTTGAAGAGCAGCAAGAGCTTTTGGTCCTGGCCCCTTTGGGGTGGGATGAATTTCTGGACGTTCGCAGTTGCTGAGCCGGGGTCTGGCTGTACGCAGCATCCCAGGCAGATAGTCTTGGAGTTTGGGAGGCTCACGAAAGAGACAGCGTCAGCGTTTGTGGGGCTGTGAATGGGGTTGCCTGGCTACTTGAATAGCAGCAAGAGCTTTTGGTCCTGGCCCCTTTGGGGTGGGAGGAATCCCGGGACGGTCGCAATTGCTGAGCCTGGCTCTGGCTGTACGCAGCATACCAGGCAGATAGTCTTGGAGTTTGGGAGGCTCACGATAGAGACAGCGTCAGCGTTTGTGGGGCTGTGAATGGGGTTGCCTGGCTACTTGAAGAGCAGCAAGAGCTTTTGGTCCTGGCTCCTTTGGGGTGGGAGGAAGGCACGGTTATTCGCAATTGCTGAGCCTGGCTCCCGGTGTCCTCAGCGTCCCAGGCAGATAGTCTTGGAGTTTGGGAGGCTCACGAAAGAGACAGCATCAGCGTTTGTGGGGCTGTGAATGGGGTTGCCTGGCTACTTGAAGAGCAGCAAGAGCTTGTGGTCCTGGCTTCTTTGGGGTGGGAGGAATCCCGGGACGGTCGCAATTGCTCAGCTGGGATCTGGCTATACGCAGCATCCCAGGCAGATAATATTGGAGTTTGGGAGGCTCACGATAGAGACAGCGTCAGCGTTTGTGGGGCTGTGAATGGGGTTGCCTGGCTACTTGAAGAGCAGCAAGAGCTTTTGGTCCTGGCCCCTTTGGGGTGGGAGGAAGGCACGGTTATTCGCAATTGCTGAGCCTGGCTCCGGGTGTACGCATCGTCCCAGGCAGATAGTCTTGGAGTTTGGGAGGCTCACGAAAGAGACAGCGTCAGCGTTTTTGGGGCTGTGAATGGGGTTGCCTGCCTACTTGAAGAGCAGCAAGAGCTTTTGGACCTGGCCCCTTTGGGGTGGGAGGAAGGCACGGTTATTCGCAGTTGCTGAGCCTGGCTCCGGGTGTCCTCAGCGTCCCAGGCAGATAGTCTTGGAGTTTGGGAGGCTCACGAAAGAGACAGCGTCAGCGTTTTTGGGGCTGTGAATGGGGTTGCCTGGCTACTTGAAGAGCAGCAAGAGCTTTTGGTCCTGGCCCCTTTGGGGTGGAAGGAAGGCACGGTTATTCGCAATTGCTTAGCTTGGCTCTGGCTGTACACACCTTTGGTGTGGGAGGAATCTCTGGACGTTCGCAGTTGCTGAGCCGCGGTCTGGCTGTACTCAGCGTCCCAGGCAGATAGTCTTGGAGTTTGGGAGGCTCACGAAAGAGACAGCGTCAGCGTTTGTGGGGCTGTGAATGGTGTTGCCTGGCTACTTGAAGAGCAGCAAGAGGTTTTGGTCCTGGCCTCTTTGGGGTGGGAGGAATCCCGGGACGGTCGCAATCGCTGAGCCTGGCTCCGGCTGTATTCAGCGTCACAGGCAGATAGTCTTGGAGTTTGGGAGGCTCATGAAAGAGAGAGCGTCAGCGTTTGTGGGGCTGTGAATGGGGTTGCCTGGCTACTTGAAGAGCAGCAAGAGCTTTTGGTCCTGGCCCCTTTGGGGTGGGAGGAAGGCACGGTTATTCGCAATTGCTGAGCCTGGCTCCGGGTGTCCTCAGCGTCCCAGGCAGATAGTCTTGGAGTTTGGGAGGCTCACGAAAGAGAGAGCGTCAGCATTTGTGGGGCTGTGAATGGGGTTGCCTGGCTACTTGAAGAGCAGCAAGAGCTTTTGGACCTGGCCCCTTTGGGGTGGGAGGAATGCACTGTTATTCGCAATTGCTGAGCCTGGCTCCGGGTGTCCTCAGCGTCCCAGGCAGATAGTCTAGGAGTTTGGGAGGCTCACGAAAGAGAGAGCGTCAGCGTTTGTGGGGCTGTGAATGGGGTTGCCTGGCTACTTGAAGAGCAGCAAGAGCTTTTGGTCCTGGCCCCTTTGGGGTGGGAGGAATTTCTGGACGTTCGCAGTTGCTGAGCCTGGCTCCGGGTGTCCTCAGCGTCCCAGGCAGATAGTCTTGGAGTTTGGGAGGCTCACGAAAGAGACAGCGTCAGCGTTTGTGGGGCTGTGAATGGGGTTGCCTGGCTACTTGAAGAGCAGCAAGAGCTTTTGGTCCTGGCCCCTTTGGGGTGGGAGGAATCTCGAGACATTCTCAATTACTGAGCCTGGCTCTGGCTGTACTCAGCGTCCCAGGCAGATAGTATTTGACTTTGGGAGTCTCACGAAAGAGACAGTGTCAGCGTTTGTGGGGCTGTGAATGGGGTTGCCTGGCTACTTGAAGAGCAGCAAGAGCTTTTGGTCCTGGCCTCTTTGGGGTGGGAGGAATGTCGGAACGGTTCAGAATTTCTGAGCCTGGCTCTGGCTGTACTCAGCGTCCCAGGCAGATAGTCTTGGAGTTTGGGAGGCTCACGAAAGAGACAGCGTCAGCGTTTGTGGGGCTGTGAATGGGGTTGCCTGTCTACTTGAAGAGCAGCAAGAGCTTTTGGTCCTGGCCCCTTTGGGGTGGGAGGAAGGCTCGGTTATTCGCAATTGCTTAGCTTGGTTCTGGCTGTACTCAGCGTCCCAGGCAGAGAGTACTGGAGTTTGGGAGGGTCACGAAAGAGACAGCGTCAGCGTTTGTGGGGCTGTGAATGGGGTTGCCTGGCTACCTGAAGAGAAGCAAGAGGTTTTGGTACTGGCCCCTTTGGGGTGGGAGGAATGCACTGTTATTCGCAATTGCTGAGCCTGGCTCCGGGTGTCCTCAGCGTCCCAGGCAGATAGTCTTGGAGTTTGGGAGGCTCACGAAAGAGACAGCGTCAGCGTTTGTGGGGCTGTGAATGGGGTTGCCTGGCTACCTGAAGAGAAGCAAGAGCTTTTGGTACTGGCCCCTTTGGGGTGGGAGGAATGCACTGTTATTCGCAATTGCTGAGCCTGGCTCCGGCTGTATTCAGTGTCCCAGGCAGATAGTACTGGAGTTTGGGAGGCTCACGAAAGAGACAGCATCAGCGTTTGTGGGGCTGTTAATGGGGTTGCCTGGCTACTTGAAGAGCAGCAAGCGCTTTTGGTCCTGGCACCTTTGGTGTGGGAGGAATCTCTGGACGTTCGCAGTTGCTGAGCCGCGGTCTGGCTGTACGCAGCGTCCCAGGCAGATAGTATTCGAGTTTGGGAGGCTCACGAAAGAGACAGCGTCAGCGTTTGTGGGGCTGTGAATGGGGTTGCCTGGCTACTTGAAGAGCAGCAAGAGCTTTTGGTCCTGGCCTCTTTGGGGTGGGAGGAATCCCGGGACGTTCGCAATCGCTGAGCCTGGCTCCGGCTGTATTCAGCGTCACAGGCAGATAGTCTTGGAGTTTGGGAGGCCACGGAAAGAGAGAGCGTCAGCGTTTGTGGGGCTGTGAATGGAGTTGCCTGGCTACTTGAAGAGCAGCAAGAGCTTTTGGTCCTGGCTCCTTTGGGGTGGGAGGAAGGCACGGTTATTCGCAATTGCTGAGCCTGGCTCCGGGTGTCCTCAGCGTCCCAGGCAGATAGTCTTGGAGTTTGGGAGGCTCACGAAAGAGACAGCATCAGCGTTTGTGGGGCTGTGAATGGGGTTGCCTGGCTACTTGAAGAGCAGCAAGAGCTTGTGGTCCTGGCTTCTTTGGGGTGGGAGGAATCCCGGGACGGTCGCAATTGCTCAGCTGGGATCTGGCTGTACGCAGCATCCCAGGCAGATAATATTGGAGTTTGGGAGGCTCACGAAAGAGAGAGCGTCAGCGTTTGTGGGGCTGTGAATGGGGTTGCCTGGCTACTTGAAGAGCAGCAAGAGCTTTTGGTCCTGGCCCCTTTGGGGTGGGAGGAATGTCGGAACGGTTCACAATTGCTGAGCCTGGCTCTGGCTGTACTCAGCGTCCCAGGCAGATAGTCTTGGAGTTTGGGAGGCTCACGAAAGAGACAGCGTCAGCGTTTGTGGGGCTGTGAATGGGGTTGCCTGGCTACCTGAAGAGAAGCAGGAGCTTTTGGTACTGGCCCCTTTGGGGTGGGAGGAAGGCACGGTTATTCGCAGTTGCTGAGCCTGGCTCCGGGTGTCCTCAGCGTCCCAGGCAGATAGTCTTGGAGTTTGGGAGGCTCACGAAAGAGACAGCGTCAGCGTTTGTGGGGCTGTTAATGGGGTTGCCTTGCTACTTGAAGAGCAGCAAGCGCTTTTGGTCCTGGCCCCTTTGGGGTGGGAGGAATCTCTGGACGTTCGCAGTTGCTGAGCCGCGGTCTGGCTGTACTCAGCGTCCAAGGCAGATAGTCTTGGAGTTTGGGAGGCTCACGAAAGAGACAGCATCAGCGTTTGTGGGGCTGTGAATGGTGTTGCCTGGCTACTTGAAGAGCAGCAAGAGCTTTTGGTCCTGGCCCCTTTGGGGTGGGAGGAATGTCGGAACGGTTCACAATTGCTGAGCTGGGATCTGGCTGTACGCAGCATCCCAGGCAGATAGTACTGGAGTTTGGGAGGCTCACGAAAGAGACAGCATCAGCGTTTGTGGGGCTGTAAATGGGGTTGCCTGGCTACTTGAAGAGCAGCAAGAGCTTGTGGTCCTGGCCTCTTTGGGGTGGGAGGAAGGCACGGTTATTCGCAATTGCTGAGCCTGGCTCCGGGTGTCCTCAGCGTCCCAGGCAGATAGTCTTGGAGTTTGGGAGGCTCACGAAAGAGACAGCGTCAGCGTTTTTGGGGCTGTGAATGGGGTTGCCTGTCTACTTGAAGAGCAGCAAGAGCTTTTGGTCCTGGCTCCTTTGGGGTGGGAGGAAGGCACGGTTATTCGCAATTGCTGAGCTTGGCTCCGGGTGTCCTCAGCGTCCCAGGCAGATAGTCTTGGAGTTTGGGAGGCTCACGAAAGAGACAGCATCAGCGTTTGTGGGGCTGTGAATGGGGTTGCCTGGCTACTTGAAGAGCAGCAAGAGCTTGTGGTCCTGGCTTCTTTGGGGTGGGAGGAATCTCTGGACGTTCGCAGTTGCTGAGCCTGGCTCTGGCTGTACGCAGCGTCCCAGGCAGATAGTATTCGAGTTTGGGAGGCTCACGAAAGAGACAGCGTCAGCGTTTGTGGGGCTGTGAATGGGGTTGCCTGGCTACTTGAAGAGCAGCAAGAGCTTGTGGTCCTGGCCTCTTTGGGGTGGGAGGAATCCCGGGACGTTCGCAATCGCTGAGCCTGGCTCCGGCTGTATTCAGCGTCACAGGCAGATAGTCTTGGAGTTTGGGAGGCTCACGAAAGAGAGAGCGTCAGCGTTTGTGGGGCTGTGAATGGGGTTGCCTGCCTACTTGAAGAGCAGCAAGAGCTTTTGGTCCTGGCTCCTTTGGGGTGGAAGGAAGGCACGGTTATTCGCAATTGCTGAGCCTGGCTCCGGGTGTCCTCAGCGTCCTAGGCAGATAGTCTTGGAGTTTGGGAGGCTCACGAAAGAGAGAGCGTCAGCATTTGTGGGGCTGTGAATGGGGTTGCCTGGCTACTTGAAGAGCAGCAAGAGCTTTTGGACCTGGCCCCTTTGGGGTGGGAGGAATGCACTGTTATTCGCAATTGCTGAGCCTGGCTCCGGGTGTCCTCAGCGTCCCAGGCAGATAGTCTTGGAGTTTGGGAGGCTCACGAAAGAGAGAGCGTCAGCGTTTGTGGGGCTGTGAATGGGGTTGCCTGGCTACTTGAAGAGCAGCAAGAGCTTTTGGTCCTGGCCCCTTTGGGGTGGGAGGAATTTCTGGACGTTCGCAGTTGCTGAGCCTGGCTCCGGGTGTACTCATCATCCGAGGCAGATAGTCTTGGAGTTTGGGAGGCTCACGAAAGAGACAGCGTCAGCGTTTTTGGGGCTGTGAATGGGGTTGCCTTGCTACTTGAAGAGCAGCAAGAGCTTTTGGTCCTGGCCCCTTTGGGGTGGGAGGAATCTCGAGACATTCTCAATTACTGAGCCTGGCTCTGGCTGTACTCAGCGTCCCAGGCAGATAGTATTTGACTTTGGGAGTCTCACGAAAGGGACAGTGTCAGCGTTTGTGGGGCTGTGAATGGGGTTGCCTGGCTACTTGAAGAGCAGCAAGAGCTTTTGGTCCTGGCCCCTTTTGGGTGGGAGGAATGTCAGAACGGTTCAGAATTGCTCAGCCTGGCTCTGGCTGTACTCAGCGTCCCAGGCAGATAGTCTTGGAGTTTGGGAGGCTCACGAAAGAGACAGCGTCAGCGTTTGTGGGGCTGTGAATGGGGTTGCCTGGCTACCTGAAGAGAAGCAAGAGGTTTTGGTACTGGCCCCTTTGGGGTGGGAGGAATGCACTGTTATTCGCAATTGCTGAGCCTGGCTCCGGGTGTCCTCAGCGTCCCAGGCAGATAGTCTTGGAGTTTGGGAGGCTCACGAAAGAGAGAGCGTCAGCGTTTGTGGGGCTGTGAATGGGGTTGCCTGGCTACTTGAAGAGCAGCAAGAGCTTTTGGTCCTGGCCCCTTTGGGGTGGGATGAATTTCTGGACGTTCGCAGTTGCTGAGCCGGGGTCTGGCTGTACGCAGCATCCCAGGCAGATAGTCTTGGAGTTTGGGAGGCTCACGAAAGAGACAGCGTCAGCGTTTGTGGGGCTGTGAATGGGGTTGCCTGGCTACTTGAATAGCAGCAAGAGCTTTTGGTCCTGGCCCCTTTGGGGTGGGAGGAATCCCGGCACGGTCGCAATTGCTGAGCCTGGCTCTGGCTGTACGCAGCATACCAGGCAGATAGTCTTGGAGTTTGGGAGGCTCACGATAGAGACAGCGTCAGCGTTTGTGGGGCTGTGAATGGGGTTGCCTGGCTACTTGAAGAGCAGCAAGAGCTTTTGGTCCTGGCTCCTTTGGGGTGGGAGGAAGGCACGGTTATTCGCAATTGCTGAGCCTGGCTCCCGGTGTCCTCAGCGTCCCAGGCAGATAGTCTTGGAGTTTGGGAGGCTCACGAAAGAGACAGCATCAGCGTTTGTGGGGCTGTGAATGGGGTTGCCTGGCTACTTGAAGAGCAGCAAGAGCTTGTGGTCCTGGCTTCTTTGGGGTGGGAGGAATCCCGCGACGGTCGCAATTGCTCAGCTGGGATCTGGCTGTACGCAGCATCCCAGGCAGATAATATTGGAGTTTGGGAGGCTCACGAAAGAGAGAGCGTCAGCGTTTGTGGGGCTGTGAATGGGGTTGCCTGGCTACTTGAAGAGCAGCAAGAGCTTTTGGTCCTGGCCCCTTTGGGGTGGGAGGAATGTCGGAACGGTTCACAATTGCTGAGCCTGGCTCTGGCTGTACTCAGCGTCCCAGGCAGATAGTCTTGGAGTTTGGGAGGCTCACGAAAGAGACAGCGTCAGCGTTTGTGGGGCTGTGAATGGGGTTGCCTGGCTCCCTGAAGAGAAGCAAGAGCTTTTGGTACTGGCCCCTTTGGGGTGGGAGGAATGCACTGTTATTCGCAATTGCTGAGCCTGGCTCCGGCTGTATTCAGTGTCCCAGGCAGATAGTACTGGAGTTTGGGAGGCTCACGAAAGAGACAGCATCAGCGTTTGTGGGGCTGTTAATGGGGTTGCCTGGCTACTTGAAGAGCAGCAAGCGCTTTTGGTCCTGGCACCTTTGGTGTGGGAGGAATCTCTGGACGTTCGCAGTTGCTGAGCCGCGGTCTGGCTGTACGCAGCGTCCCAGGCAGATAGTATTCGAGTTTGGGAGGCTCACGAAAGAGACAGCGTCAGCGTTTGTGGGGCTGTGAATGGGGTTGCCTGGCTACTTGAAGAGCAGCAAGAGCTTTTGGTCCTGGCCTCTTTGGGGTGGGAGGAATCCCGGGACGTTCGCAATCGCTGAGCCTGGCTCCGGCTGTATTCAGCGTCACAGGCAGATAGTCTTGGAGTTTGGGAGGCACCAGAAAGAGACAGCGTCAGCGTTTGTGGGGCTGTGAATGGGGTTGCCTGGCTACTTGAAGAGCAGCAAGAGCTTTTGGTCCTGGCTCCTTTGGGGTGGGAGGAAGGCACGGTTATTCGCAATTGCTGAGCCTGGCTCCGGGTGTCCTCAGCATCCCAGGCAGATAGTCTTGGAGTTTGGGAGGCTCACGAAAGAGACAGCATCAGCATTTGTGGGGCTGTGAATGGGGTTGCCTGGCTACTTGAAGAGCAGCAAGAGCTTTTGGACCTGGCCCCTTTGGGGTGGGAGGAATGCACTGTTATTCGCAATTGCTGAGCCTGGCTCCGGGTGTCCTCAGCGTCCCAGGCAGATAGTCTTGGAGTTTGGGAGGCTCACGAAAGAGAGAGCGTCAGCGTTTATGGGGCTGTGAATGGGGTTGCCTGGCTACCTGAAGAGAAGCAAGAGGTTTTGGTACTGGCCCCTTTGGGGTGGGAGGAATGCACTGTTATTCGCAATTGCTGAGCCTGGCTCAGGGTGTCCTCAGCGTCCCAGGCAGATAGTCTTGGAGTTTGGGAGGCTCACGAAAGAGAGAGCGTCAGCGTTTGTGGGGCTGTGAATGGGGTTGCCTGGCTACTTGAAGAGCAGCAAGAGCTTTTGGTCCTGGCCCCTTTGGGGTGGGATGAATTTCTGGACGTTCGCAGTTGCTGAGCCGGGGTCTGGCTGTACGCAGCATCCCAGGCAGATAGTCTTGGAGTTTGGGAGGCTCACGAAAGAGAGAGCGTCAGCGTTTGTGGGGCTGTGAATGGGGTTGCCTGGCTACTTGAAGAGCAGCAAGAGCTTTTGGTCCTGGCCCCTTTGGGGTGGGAGGAATCCCGGGACGGTCGAAATTGCTGAGCCTGGCTCTGGCTGTACGCAGCATACCAGGCAGATAGTCTTGGAGTTTGGGAGGCTCACGATAGAGACAGCGTCAGAGTTTGTGGGGCTGTGAATGGGGTTGCCTGGCTACTTGAAGAGCAGCAAGAGCTTTTGGTCCTGGCTCCTTTGGGGTGGGAGGAAGGCACGGTTATTCGCAATTGCTGAGCCTGGCTCCGGGTGTCCTCAGCGTCCCAGGCAGATAGTCTTGGAGTTTGGGAGGCTCACGAAAGAGACAGCATCAGCGTTTGTGGGGCTGTGAATGGGGTTGCCTGGCTACTTGAAGAGCAGCAAGAGCTTGTGGTCCTCGCTTCTTTGGGGTGGGAGGAATCCCGGGACGGTCGCAATTGCTGAGCCTGGTTCTGGCTGTACGCAGCATCCCAGGCAGATAATATTGGAGTTTGGGAGGCTCACGAAAGAGACAGCGTCAGCGTTTGTGGGGCTGTGAATGGGGTTGCCTGGCTACTTGAAGAGCAGCAAGAGCTTTTGGTCCTGGCCCCTTTGGGGTGGGAGGAATGTCGGAACGGTTCACAATTGCTGAGCCTGGCTCTGGCTGTACTCAGCGTCCCAGGCAGATAGTACTGGAGTTTGGGAGGCTCACGAAAGAGACAGCGTCAGCGTTTGTGGGGCTGTGAATGGGGTTGCCTGGCTACCTGAAGAGAAGCAGGAGCTTTTGGTACTGGCCCCTTTGGGGTGGGAGGAAGGCACGGTTATTCGCAATTGCTGAGCCTGGCTCCGGCTGTATTCAGTGTCCCAGGCAGATAGTCTTGGAGTTTGGGAGGCTCACGAAAGAGAGAGCGTCAGCGTTTGTGGGGCTGTTAATGGGGTTGCCTGGCTACTTGAAGAGCAGCAAGCGCTTTTGGTCCTGGCCCCTTTGGGGTGGGAGGAATCTCTGGACGTTCGCAGTTGCTGAGCCGCGGTCTGGCTGTACTCAGCGTCCCAGGCAGATAGTATTGGAGTTTGGGAGGCTCACGAAAGAGACAGCATCAGCGTTTGTGGGGCTGTGAATGGTGTTGCCTGGCTACTTGAAGAGCAGCAAGAGCTTGTGGTCCTGGGTTCTTTGGGGTGGGAGGAATCCCGGGACGGTCGCAATTGCTCAGCTGGGATCTGGCTGTACGCAGCATCCCAGGCAGATAATATTGGAGTTTGGGAGGCTCACGATAGAGACAGCGTCAGCGTTTGTGGGGCTGTGAATGGGGTTGCCTGGCTACTTGAAGAGCAGCAAGAGCTTTTGGTCCTGGCCCCTTTGGGGTGGGAGGAAGGCACGGTTATTCACAATTGCTGAGCCTGGCTCCGGGTGTACGCATCGTCCGAGGCAGATAGTATTGGAGTTTGGGAGGCTCACGAAAGAGAGAGCGTCAGCGTTTGTGGGGCTGTTAATGGGGTTGCCTGGCTACTTGAAGAGCAGCAAGCGCTTTTGGTCCTGGCCCCTTTGGTGTGGGAGGAATCTCTGGACGTTCGCAGTTGCTGAGCCGCGGTCTGGCTGTACGCAGCGTCCCAGGCAGATAGTATTCGAGTTTGGGAGGCTCACGAAAGAGACAGCGTCAGCGTTTGTGGGGCTGTGAATGGGGTTGCCTGGCTACTTGAAGAGCAGCAAGAGCTTTTGGTCCTGGCCTCTTTGGGGTGGGAGGAATCCCGGGACGTTCGCAATCGCTGAGCCTGGCTCCGGCTGTATTCAGCGTCACAGGCAGATAGTCTTGGAGTTTGGGAGGCACCAGAAAGAGACAGCGTCAGCGTTTGTGGGGCTGTGAATGGGGTTGCCTGGCTACTTGAAGAGCAGCAAGAGCTTTTGGTCCTGGCTCCTTTGGGGTGGGAGGAAGGCACGGTTATTCGCAATTGCTGAGCCTGGCTCCGGGTGTCCTCAGCATCCCAGGCAGATAGTCTTGGAGTTTGGGAGGCTCACGAAAGAGACAGCATCAGCATTTGTGGGGCTGTGAATGGGGTTGCCTGGCTACTTGAAGAGCAGCAAGAGCTTTTGGACCTGGCCCCTTTGGGGTGGGAGGAATGCACTGTTATTCGCAATTGCTGAGCCTGGCTCCGGGTGTCCTCAGCGTCCCAGGCAGATAGTCTTGGAGTTTGGGAGGCTCACGAAAGAGAGAGCGTCAGCGTTTATGGGGCTGTGAATGGGGTTGCCTGGCTACCTGAAGAGAAGCAAGAGGTTTTGGTACTGGCCCCTTTGGGGTGGGAGGAATGCACTGTTATTCGCAATTGCTGAGCCTGGCTCAGGGTGTCCTCAGCGTCCCAGGCAGATAGTCTTGGAGTTTGGGAGGCTCACGAAAGAGAGAGCGTCAGCGTTTGTGGGGCTGTGAATGGGGTTGCCTGGCTACTTGAAGAGCAGCAAGAGCTTTTGGTCCTGGCCCCTTTGGGGTGGGATGAATTTCTGGACGTTCGCAGTTGCTGAGCCGGGGTCTGGCTGTACGCAGCATCCCAGGCAGATAGTCTTGGAGTTTGGGAGGCTCACGAAAGAGAGAGCGTCAGCGTTTGTGGGGCTGTGAATGGGGTTGCCTGGCTACTTGAAGAGCAGCAAGAGCTTTTGGTCCTGGCCCCTTTGGGGTGGGAGGAATCCCGGGACGGTCGAAATTGCTGAGCCTGGCTCTGGCTGTACGCAGCATACCAGGCAGATAGTCTTGGAGTTTGGGAGGCTCACGATAGAGACAGCGTCAGAGTTTGTGGGGCTGTGAATGGGGTTGCCTGGCTACTTGAAGAGCAGCAAGAGCTTTTGGTCCTGGCTCCTTTGGGGTGGGAGGAAGGCACGGTTATTCGCAATTGCTGAGCCTGGCTCCGGGTGTCCTCAGCGTCCCAGGCAGATAGTCTTGGAGTTTGGGAGGCTCACGAAAGAGACAGCATCAGCGTTTGTGGGGCTGTGAATGGGGTTGCCTGGCTACTTGAAGAGCAGCAAGAGCTTGTGGTCCTCGCTTCTTTGGGGTGGGAGGAATCCCGGGACGGTCGCAATTGCTGAGCCTGGTTCTGGCTGTACGCAGCATCCCAGGCAGATAATATTGGAGTTTGGGAGGCTCACGAAAGAGACAGCGTCAGCGTTTGTGGGGCTGTGAATGGGGTTGCCTGGCTACTTGAAGAGCAGCAAGAGCTTTTGGTCCTGGCCCCTTTGGGGTGGGAGGAATGTCGGAACGGTTCACAATTGCTGAGCCTGGCTCTGGCTGTACTCAGCGTCCCAGGCAGATAGTACTGGAGTTTGGGAGGCTCACGAAAGAGACAGCGTCAGCGTTTGTGGGGCTGTGAATGGGGTTGCCTGGCTACCTGAAGAGAAGCAGGAGCTTTTGGTACTGGCCCCTTTGGGGTGGGAGGAAGGCACGGTTATTCGCAATTGCTGAGCCTGGCTCCGGCTGTATTCAGTGTCCCAGGCAGATAGTCTTGGAGTTTGGGAGGCTCACGAAAGAGACAGCGTCAGCGTTTGTGGGGCTGTTAATGGGGTTGCCTGGCTACTTGAAGAGCAGCAAGCGCTTTTGGTCCTGGCCCCTTTGGGGTGGGAGGAATCTCTGGACGTTCGCAGTTGCTGAGCCGCGGTCTGGCTGTACTCAGCGTCCCAGGCAGATAGTATTGGAGTTTGGGAGGCTCACGAAAGAGACAGCATCAGCGTTTGTGGGGCTGTGAATGGTGTTGCCTGGCTACTTGAAGAGCAGCAAGAGCTTGTGGTCCTGGGTTCTTTGGGGTGGGAGGAATCCCGGGACGGTCGCAATTGCTCAGCTGGGATCTGGCTGTACGCAGCATCCCAGGCAGATAATATTGGAGTTTGGGAGGCTCACGATAGAGACAGCGTCAGCGTTTGTGGGGCTGTGAATGGGGTTGCCTGGCTACTTGAAGAGCAGCAAGAGCTTTTGGTCCTGGCCCCTTTGGGGTGGGAGGAAGGCACGGTTATTCACAATTGCTGAGCCTGGCTCCGGGTGTACGCATCGTCCGAGGCAGATAGTATTGGAGTTTGGGAGGCTCACGAAAGAGAGAGCGTCAGCGTTTGTGGGGCTGTGAATGGGGTTGCCTGGCTACTTGAAGAGCAGCAAGAGCTTTTGGACCTGGCCCCTTTGGGGTGGGAGGAAGGCACGGTTATTCGCAGTTGCTGAGCCTGGCTCCGGGTGTCCTCAGCGTCCCAGGCAGATAGTCTTGGAGTTTGGGAGGCTCACGAAAGACACAGCATCAGCGTTTGTGGGGCTGTGAATGGGGTTCCTGGCTACTTGAAGAGCAGCAAGAGCTTTTGGTCCTGGCCCCTTTGGGGTGGGAGGAAGGCACGGTTATTCGCAATTGCTGAGCCTGGCTCCGGGTGTACGCATCGTCCGAGGCAGATAGTATTGGAGTTTGGGAGGCTCACGATAGAGACAGCGTCAGTGTTTGTGGGGCTGTGAATGGGGTTGCCTGTCTACTTGAAGAGCAGCAAGAGCTTTTGGACCTGGCCCCTTTGGGGTGGGAGGAAGGCACGGTTATTCGCAGTTGCTGAGCCTGGCTCCGGGTGTCCTCAGCGTCCCAGGCAGATAGTCTTGGAGTTTGGGAGGCTCACGAAAGAGAGAGCGTCAGCGTTTGTGGGGCTGTGAATGGGGTTGCCTGGCTACTTGAAGAGCAGCAAGAGCTTTTGGTCCTGGCCCCTTTGGGGTGGGAGGAATTTCTGGACGTTCGCAGTTGCTGAGCCTGGCTCCGGGTGTACGCATCGTCCGAGGCAGATAGTCTTGGAGTTTGGGAGGCTCACGAAAGAGACAGCGTCAGCGTTTGTGGGGCTGTGAATGGGGTTGCCTGGCTACTTGAAGAGCAGCAAGAGCTTTTGGACCTGGCCTCTTTGGGGTGGGAGGAAGGCACGGTTATTCGCAATTGCTGAGCCTGGCTCCGGCTGTACTCAGCGTCCCAGGCAGATAGTACTGGAGTTTGGGAGGCTCATGAAAGAGACAGCATCAGCGTTTGTGGGGCTGTGAATGGAGTTGCCTGGCTACTTGAAGAGCAGCAAGAGCTTTTGGTCCTGGCCCCTTTGGGGTGGGAGGAATCCCGCGACGTTCGCAGTTGCTGAGCTGGGATCTGGCTGTACGCAGCATCCCAGGCAGATAATATTGGAGTTTGGGAGGCTCACGATAGAGACAGCGTCAGCGTTTGTGGGGCTGTGAATGGGGTTGCCTGGCTACTTGAAGAGCAGCAAGAGCTTTTGGTCCTGGCCCCTTTGGGGTGGGAGGAAGGCACGGTTATTCGCAATTGCTGATCCTGGCTCCGGGTGTACGCATCGTCCGAGGCAGATAGTATTGGAGTTTGGGAGGCTCACGAAAGAGACAGCATCAGCGTTTGTGGGGCTGTGAATGGGGTTGCCTGGCTACTTGAAGAGCAGCAAGAGCTTTTGGACCTGGCCTCTTTGGGGTGGGAGGAAGGCACGGTTATTCGCAATTGCTGAGCCTGGCTCCGGGTGTACGCATCGTCCGAGGCAGATAGTATTGGAGTTTGGGAGGCTCACGAAAGAGACAGCGTCAGCATTTGTGGGGCTGTGAATGGGGTTGCCTGGCTACTTGAAGAGCAGCAAGAGCTTTTGGATCTGGCCCCTTTGGGGTGGGAGGAATGCACTGTTATTCGCAGTTGCTGAGCCTGGCTCCGGGTGTCCTCAGCGTCCCAGGCAGATAGTCTTGGAGTTTGGGAGGCTCACGAAAGAGACAGCGTCAGCGTTTGTGGGGCTGTGAATGGGGTTGCCTGGCTACTTGAAGAGCAGCAAGAGCTTTTCGTCCTGGCCCCTTTGGGGTGGAAGGAAGGCACGGTTATTCGCAATTGCTTAGCCCGGCTCCGGCTGTACTCAGCGTCCCAGGCAGATAGTCTTGGAGTTTGGGAGGCTCACGAAAGAGACAGCGTCAGCGTTTTTGGGGCTGTGAATGGGGTTGCCTGGCTACTTGAAGAGCAGCAAGAGCTTTTGGTCCTGGCTTCTTTGGGGTGGGAAGAATCTCGAGACATTCTCAATTACTGAGCCTGGCTCTGGCTGTAGTCAGCGTCCCAGGCAGATAGTATTTGACTTTGGGAGTCTCACGAAAGAGACAGTGTCAGCGTTTGTGGGGCTGTGAATGGGGTTGCCTGGCTACTTGAAGAGCAGCAAGAGCTTTTGGTCCTGGCCTCTTTGGGGTGGGAGGAATGTCGGAACGGTTCACAATTGCTGAGCTGGGATCTGGCTGTACGCAGCATCCAAGGCAGATAGTACGGGAGTTTGGGAGGCTCACGAAAGAGACAGCATCAGCGCTTGTGGGGCTGTAAATGGGGTTGCCTGGCTACTTGACGAGCAGCAAGAGCTTTTGGTCCTGGCCCCTTTGGGGTGGGAGGAATCCCGGGACGGTCGCAATTGCTGAGCCTGGCTCTGGCTGTACGCAGCATACCAGGCAGATAGTCTTGGAGTTTGGGAGGCTCACGATAGAGACAGCGTCAGCGTTTGTGGGGCTGTGAATGGGGTTGCCTGGCTACTTGAAGAGCAGCAAGAGCTTTTGGTCCTGGCTCCTTTGGGGTGGGAGGAAGGCACGGTTATTCGCAATTGCTGAGCCTGGCTCCGGGTGTCCTCAGCGTCCCAGGCAGATAGTCTTGGAGTTTGGGAGGCTCACGAAAGAGACAGCATCAGCGTTTGTGGGGCTGTGAATGGGGTTGCCTGGCTACTTGAAGAGCAGCAAGAGCTTGTGGTCCTGGCTTCTTTGGGGTGGGAGGAATCCCGGGACGGTCGCAATTGCTCAGCTGGGATCTGGCTGTACGCAGCATCCCAGGCAGATAGTCTTGGAGTTTGGGAGGCTCACGATAGAGACAGCGTCAGCGTTTGTGGGGCTGTGAATGGGGTTGCCTGGCTACTTGAAGAGCAGCAAGAGCTTTTGGACCTGGCCCCTTTGGGGTGGGAGGAATTTCTGGACGTTCGCAGTTGCTGAGCCTGGCTCTGGGTGTACGCATCGTCCGAGGCAGATATTATTGGAGTTTGGGAGGCTCACGAAAGAGAGAGCGTCAGCGTTTTTGGGGCTGTGAATGGGGTTGCCTGGCTACTTGAAGAGCAGCAAGAGCTTTTGGACCTGGCCCCTTTGGGGTGGGAGGAAGGCACGGTTATTCGCAATTGCTGAGCCTGGCTCCGGGTGTCCTCAGCGTCCCAGGCAGATAGTCTTGGAGTTTGGGAGGCTCATGAAAGAGACAGCATCAGCGTTTGTGGGGCTGTGAATGGAGTTGCCTGGCTACTTGAAGAGCAGCAAGAGCTTTTGGTCCTGGCCCCTTTGGGGTGGGAGGAATCCCGCGACGTTCGCAGTTGCTGAGCTGGGATCTGGCTGTACGCAGCATCCCAGGCAGATAGTACTGGAGTTTGGGAGGCTCACGAAAGAGACAGCATCAGCGTTTGTGGGGCTGTAAATGGGGTTGCCTGGCTACTTGAAGAGCAGCAAGAGCTTTTGGTCCTGGCCCCTTTGGGGTGGGAGGAATCCCGGGACGGTCGCAATTGCTGAGCCTGGCTCTGGCTGTACGCAGCATACCAGGCAGATAGTATTGGACTTTGGGAGGCTCACGATAGAGACAGCGTCAGCATTTGTGGGGCTGTGAATGGTGTTGCCTGGCTACTTGAAGAGCAGCAAGAGCTTTTGGTCCTGGCCCCTTTGGGGTGGGAGGAATCTCGAGACATTCTCAATTACTGAGCCTGGCTCCGGCTGTATTCAGAGTCCCAGGCAGATAGTCTTGGAGTTTGGGAGGCTCACGAAAGAGACAGCGTCAGCGTTTTTGGGGCTGTGAAAGGGGTTGCCTGGCTACTTGAAGAGCAGCAAGAGCTTTTGGTCCTGGCCTCTTTGGGGTGGGAGGAAGGCACGGATATTCGCAATTGCTGAGCCTGGCTCCGGGTGTACGCATCGTCCGAGGCAGATAGTATTGGAGTTTGGGAGGCTCACGAAAGAGACAGCGTCAGCATTTGTGGGGCTGTGAATGGGGTTGCCTGGCTACTTGAAGAGCAGCAAGAGCTTTTGGATCTGGCCCCTTTGGGGTGGGAGGAATGCACTGTTATTCGCAGTTGCTGAGCCTGGCTCCGGGTGTCCTCAGCGTCCCAGGCAGATAGTCTTGGAGTTTGGGAGGCTCACGAAAGAGACAGCGTCAGCATTTGTGGGGCTGTGAATGGGGTTGCCTGGCTACTTGAAGAGCAGCAAGAGCTTTTGGTCCTGGCCCCTTTGGGGTGGAAGGAAGGCACGGTTATTCGCAATTGCTTAGCCCGGCTCTGGCTGTACTCAGCGTCCCAGGCAGATAGTCTTGGAGTTTGGGAGGCTCACGAAAGAGAGAGCGTCAGCGTTTTTGGGGCTGTGAATGGGGTTGCCTGGCTACTTGAAGAGCAGCAAGAGCTTTTGGTCCTGGCTTCTTTGGGGTGGGAGGAATCTCGAGACATTCTCAATTACTGAGCCTGGCTCTGGCTGTAGTCAGCGTCCCAGGCAGATAGTATTTGAGTTTGGGAGTCTCACGAAAGAGACAGTGTCAGCGTTTGTGGGGCTGTGAATGGGGTTGCCTGGCTACTTGAAGAGCAGCAAGAGCTTTTGGTCCTGGCCTCTTTGGGGTGGGAGGAAGGCACGGTTATTCGCAATTGCTGAGCCTGGCTCCGGCTGTACTCAGCGTCCCAGGCAGATAGTCTTGGAGTTTGGGAGGCTCATGAAAGAGACAGCATCAGCGTTTGTGGGGCTGTGAATGGAGTTGCCTGTCTACTTGAAGAGCAGCAAGAGCTTTTGGTCCTGGCCCCTTTGGGGTGGGAGGAAGGCACGGTTATTCGCAGTTGCTGAGCCTGGCTCCGGGTGTCCTCAGCGTCCCAGGCAGATAGTCTTGGAGTTTGGGAGGCTCACGAAAGAGACAGCGTCAGCGTTTGTGGGGCTGTGAATGGGGTTGCCTGGCTACTTGAAGAGCAGCAAGAGCTTTTGGTCCTGGCCCCTTTGGGGTGGGAGGAATCTCGAGACATTCTCAATTACTGAGCCTGGCTCCGGCTGTATTCAGAGTCCCAGGCAGATAGTCTTGGAGTTTGGGAGGCTCACGAAAGAGACAGCGTCAGCGTTTTTGGGGCTGTGAATGGGGTTGCCTGGCTACTTGAAGAGCAGCAAGAGCTTTTGGTCCTGGCCTCTTTGGGGTGGGAGGAAGGCACGGTTATTCGCAATTGCTGAGCCTGGCTCCGGGTGTACGCATCGTCCCAGGCAGATAGTATTGGAGTTTGGGAGGCTCACGAAAGAGACAGCGTCAGCGTTTGTGGGGCTGTGAATGGGGTTGCCTGGCTACTTGAAGAGCAGCAAGAGCTTTTGGACCTGGCCCCTTTGGGGTGGGAGGAAGGCATGGTTATTCGCAGTTGCTGAGCCTGGCTCCGGGTGTCCTCAGCGTCCCAGGCAGATAGTCTTGGAGTTTGGGAGGCTCACGAAAGAGACAGCGTCAGCGTTTGTGGGGCTGTGAATGGGGTTGCCTGGCTACTTGAAGAGCAGCAAGAGCTTTTGGACCTGGCCCCTTTGGGGTGGGAGGAATGCACTGTTATTCGCAATTGCTGAGCCTGGCTCCGGGTGTCCTCAGCGTCCCAGGCAGATAGTCTTGGAGTTTGGGAGGCTCACGAAAGAGAGAGCGTCAGCGTTTGTGGGGCTGTGAATGGGGTTGCCTGGCTACTTGAAGAGCAGCAAGAGCTTTTGGACCTGGCCCCTTTGGGGTGGGAGGAATTTCTGGACGTTCGCAGTTGCTGAGCCTGGCTCTGGGTGTACGCATCGTCCGAGGCAGATAGTCTTGGAGTTTGGGAGGCTCACGAAAGAGACAGCGTCAGCGTTTTTGGGGCTGTGAATGGGGTTGCCTGGCTACTTGAAGAGCAGCAAGAGCTTTTGGACCTGGCCCCTTTGGGGTGGGAGGAAGGCACGGTTATTCGCAATTGCTGAGCCTGGCTCCGGGTGTCCTCAGCGTCCCAGGCAGATAGTCTTGGAGTTTGGGAGGCTCATGAAAGAGACAGCATCAGCGTTTGTGGGGCTGTGAATGGAGTTGCCTGGCTACTTGAAGAGCAGCAAGAGCTTTTGGTCCTGGCCCCTTTGGGGTGGGAGGAATCCCGGGACGGTCGCAATTGCTGAGCCTGGCTCTGGCTGTACGCAGCATACCAGGCAGATAGTCTTGGAGTTTGGGAGGCTCACGATAGAGACAGCGTCAGCATTTGTGGGGCTGTGAATGGTGTTGCCTGGCTACTTGAAGAGCAGCAAGAGCTTTTGGTCCTGGCCCCTTTGGGGTGGGAGGAATCTCGAGACATTCTCAATTACTGAGCCTGGCTCCGGCTGTATTCAGAGTCCCAGGCAGATAGTCTTGGAGTTTGGGAGGCTCACGAAAGAGAGAGCGTCAGCGTTTTTGGGGCTGTGAAAGGGGTTGCCTGGCTACTTGAAGAGCAGCAAGAGCTTTTGGTCCTGGCCTCTTTGGGGTGGGAGGAAGGCACGGTTATTCGCAATTGCTGAGCCTGGCTCCGGGTGTACGCATCGTCCGAGGCAGATAGTATTGGAGTTTGGGAGGCTCACGAAAGAGAGAGCGTCAGCGTTTGTGGGGCTGTGAATGGGGTTGCCTGGCTACTTGAAGAGCAGCAAGAGCTTTTGGACCTGGCCCCTTTGGGGTGGGAGGAAGGCACGGTTATTCGCAGTTGCTGAGCCTGGCTCCGGGTGTCCTCAGCGTCCCAGGCAGATAGTCTTGGAGTTTGGGAGGCTCACGAAAGACACAGCATCAGCGTTTGTGGGGCTGTGAATGGGGTTCCTGGCTACTTGAAGAGCAGCAAGAGCTTTTGGTCCTGGCCCCTTTGGGGTGGGAGGAAGGCACGGTTATTCGCAATTGCTGAGCCTGGCTCCGGGTGTACGCATCGTCCGAGGCAGATAGTATTGGAGTTTGGGAGGCTCACGATAGAGACAGCGTCAGTGTTTGTGGGGCTGTGAATGGGGTTGCCTGTCTACTTGAAGAGCAGCAAGAGCTTTTGGACCTGGCCCCTTTGGGGTGGGAGGAAGGCACGGTTATTCGCAGTTGCTGAGCCTGGCTCCGGGTGTCCTCAGCGTCCCAGGCAGATAGTCTTGGAGTTTGGGAGGCTCACGAAAGAGAGAGCGTCAGCGTTTGTGGGGCTGTGAATGGGGTTGCCTGGCTACTTGAAGAGCAGCAAGAGCTTTTGGTCCTGGCCCCTTTGGGGTGGGAGGAATTTCTGGACGTTCGCAGTTGCTGAGCCTGGCTCCGGGTGTACGCATCGTCCGAGGCAGATAGTCTTGGAGTTTGGGAGGCTCACGAAAGAGACAGCGTCAGCGTTTGTGGGGCTGTGAATGGGGTTGCCTGGCTACTTGAAGAGCAGCAAGAGCTTTTGGACCTGGCCTCTTTGGGGTGGGAGGAAGGCACGGTTATTCGCAATTGCTGAGCCTGGCTCCGGCTGTACTCAGCGTCCCAGGCAGAGAGTACTGGAGTTTGGGAGGCTCATGAAAGAGACAGCATCAGCGTTTGTGGGGCTGTGAATGGAGTTGCCTGGCTACTTGAAGAGCAGCAAGAGCTTTTGGTCCTGGCCCCTTTGGGGTGGGAGGAATCCCGCGACGTTCGCAGTTGCTGAGCTGGGATCTGGCTGTACGCAGCATCCCAGGCAGATAATATTGGAGTTTGGGAGGCTCACGATAGAGACAGCGTCAGCGTTTGTGGGGCTGTGAATGGGGTTGCCTGGCTACTTGAAGAGCAGCAAGAGCTTTTGGTCCTGGCCCCTTTGGGGTGGGAGGAAGGCACGGTTATTCGCAATTGCTGATCCTGGCTCCGGGTGTACGCATCGTCCGAGGCAGATAGTATTGGAGTTTGGGAGGCTCACGAAAGAGACAGCATCAGCGTTTGTGGGGCTGTGAATGGGGTTGCCTGGCTACTTGAAGAGCAGCAAGAGCTTTTGGACCTGGCCTCTTTGGGGTGGGAGGAAGGCACGGTTATTCGCAATTGCTGAGCCTGGCTCCGGGTGTACGCATCGTCCGAGGCAGATAGTATTGGAGTTTGGGAGGCTCACGAAAGAGACAGCGTCAGCATTTGTGGGGCTGTGAATGGGGTTGCCTGGCTACTTGAAGAGCAGCAAGAGCTTTTGGATCTGGCCCCTTTGGGGTGGGAGGAATGCACTGTTATTCGCAGTTGCTGAGCCTGGCTCCGGGTGTCCTCAGCGTCCCAGGCAGATAGTCTTGGAGTTTGGGAGGCTCACGAAAGAGACAGCGTCAGCGTTTGTGGGGCTGTGAATGGGGTTGCCTGGCTACTTGAAGAGCAGCAAGAGCTTTTCGTCCTGGCCCCTTTGGGGTGGAAGGAAGGCACGGTTATTCGCAATTGCTTAGCCCGGCTCCGGCTGTACTCAGCGTCCCAGGCAGATAGTCTTGGAGTTTGGGAGGCTCACGAAAGAGACAGCGTCAGCGTTTTTGGGGCTGTGAATGGGGTTGCCTGGCTACTTGAAGAGCAGCAAGAGCTTTTGGTCCTGGCTTCTTTGGGGTGGGAAGAATCTCGAGACATTCTCAATTACTGAGCCTGGCTCTGGCTGTAGTCAGCGTCCCAGGCAGATAGTATTTGACTTTGGGAGTCTCACGAAAGAGACAGTGTCAGCGTTTGTGGGGCTGTGAATGGGGTTGCCTGGCTACTTGAAGAGCAGCAAGAGCTTTTGGTCCTGGCCTCTTTGGGGTGGGAGGAATGTCGGAACGGTTCACAATTGCTGAGCTGGGATCTGGCTGTACGCAGCATCCAAGGCAGATAGTACGGGAGTTTGGGAGGCTCACGAAAGAGACAGCATCAGCGCTTGTGGGGCTGTAAATGGGGTTGCCTGGCTACTTGACGAGCAGCAAGAGCTTTTGGTCCTGGCCCCTTTGGGGTGGGAGGAATCCCGGGACGGTCGCAATTGCTGAGCCTGGCTCTGGCTGTACGCAGCATACCAGGCAGATAGTCTTGGAGTTTGGGAGGCTCACGATAGAGACAGCGTCAGCGTTTGTGGGGCTGTGAATGGGGTTGCCTGGCTACTTGAAGAGCAGCAAGAGCTTTTGGTCCTGGCTCCTTTGGGGTGGGAGGAAGGCACGGTTATTCGCAATTGCTGAGCCTGGCTCCGGGTGTCCTCAGCGTCCCAGGCAGATAGTCTTGGAGTTTGGGAGGCTCACGAAAGAGACAGCATCAGCGTTTGTGGGGCTGTGAATGGGGTTGCCTGGCTACTTGAAGAGCAGCAAGAGCTTGTGGTCCTGGCTTCTTTGGGGTGGGAGGAATCCCGGGACGGTCGCAATTGCTCAGCTGGGATCTGGCTGTACGCAGCATCCCAGGCAGATAGTCTTGGAGTTTGGGAGGCTCACGATAGAGACAGCGTCAGCGTTTGTGGGGCTGTGAATGGGGTTGCCTGTCTACTTGAAGAGCAGCAAGAGCTTTTGGACCTGGCCCCTTTGGGGTGGGAGGAATTTCTGGACGTTCGCAGTTGCTGAGCCTGGCTCTGGGTGTACGCATCGTCCGAGGCAGATATTATTGGAGTTTGGGAGGCTCACGAAAGAGAGAGCGTCAGCGTTTTTGGGGCTGTGAATGGGGTTGCCTGGCTACTTGAAGAGCAGCAAGAGCTTTTGGACCTGGCCCCTTTGGGGTGGGAGGAAGGCACGGTTATTCGCAATTGCTGAGCCTGGCTCCGGGTGTCCTCAGCGTCCCAGGCAGATAGTCTTGGAGTTTGGGAGGCTCATGAAAGAGACAGCATCAGCGTTTGTGGGGCTGTGAATGGAGTTGCCTGGCTACTTGAAGAGCAGCAAGAGCTTTTGGTCCTGGCCCCTTTGGGGTGGGAGGAATCCCGCGACGTTCGCAGTTGCTGAGCTGGGATCTGGCTGTACGCAGCATCCCAGGCAGATAGTACTGGAGTTTGGGAGGCTCACGAAAGAGACAGCATCAGCGTTTGTGGGGCTGTAAATGGGGTTGCCTGGCTACTTGAAGAGCAGCAAGAGCTTTTGGTCCTGGCCCCTTTGGGGTGGGAGGAATCCCGGGACGGTCGCAATTGCTGAGCCTGGCTCTGGCTGTACGCAGCATACCAGGCAGATAGTATTGGACTTTGGGAGGCTCACGATAGAGACAGCGTCAGCATTTGTGGGGCTGTGAATGGTGTTGCCTGGCTACTTGAAGAGCAGCAAGAGCTTTTGGTCCTGGCCCCTTTGGGGTGGGAGGAATCTCGAGACATTCTCAATTACTGAGCCTGGCTCCGGCTGTATTCAGAGTCCCAGGCAGATAGTCTTGGAGTTTGGGAGGCTCACGAAAGAGACAGCGTCAGCGTTTTTGGGGCTGTGAAAGGGGTTGCCTGGCTACTTGAAGAGCAGCAAGAGCTTTTGGTCCTGGCCTCTTTGGGGTGGGAGGAAGGCACGGATATTCGCAATTGCTGAGCCTGGCTCCGGGTGTACGCATCGTCCGAGGCAGATAGTATTGGAGTTTGGGAGGCTCACGAAAGAGACAGCGTCAGCATTTGTGGGGCTGTGAATGGGGTTGCCTGGCTACTTGAAGAGCAGCAAGAGCTTTTGGATCTGGCCCCTTTGGGGTGGGAGGAATGCACTGTTATTCGCAGTTGCTGAGCCTGGCTCCGGGTGTCCTCAGCGTCCCAGGCAGATAGTCTTGGAGTTTGGGAGGCTCACGAAAGAGACAGCGTCAGCATTTGTGGGGCTGTGAATGGGGTTGCCTGGCTACTTGAAGAGCAGCAAGAGCTTTTGGTCCTGGCCCCTTTGGGGTGGAAGGAAGGCACGGTTATTCGCAATTGCTTAGCCCGGCTCTGGCTGTACTCAGCGTCCCAGGCAGATAGTCTTGGAGTTTGGGAGGCTCACGAAAGAGAGAGCGTCAGCGTTTTTGGGGCTGTGAATGGGGTTGCCTGGCTACTTGAAGAGCAGCAAGAGCTTTTGGTCCTGGCTTCTTTGGGGTGGGAGGAATCTCGAGACATTCTCAATTACTGAGCCTGGCTCTGGCTGTAGTCAGCGTCCCAGGCAGATAGTATTTGAGTTTGGGAGTCTCACGAAAGAGACAGTGTCAGCGTTTGTGGGGCTGTGAATGGGGTTGCCTGGCTACTTGAAGAGCAGCAAGAGCTTTTGGTCCTGGCCTCTTTGGGGTGGGAGGAAGGCACGGTTATTCGCAATTGCTGAGCCTGGCTCCGGCTGTACTCAGCGTCCCAGGCAGATAGTCTTGGAGTTTGGGAGGCTCATGAAAGAGACAGCATCAGCGTTTGTGGGGCTGTGAATGGAGTTGCCTGTCTACTTGAAGAGCAGCAAGAGCTTTTGGTCCTGGCCCCTTTGGGGTGGGAGGAAGGCACGGTTATTCGCAGTTGCTGAGCCTGGCTCCGGGTGTCCTCAGCGTCCCAGGCAGATAGTCTTGGAGTTTGGGAGGCTCACGAAAGAGACAGCGTCAGCGTTTGTGGGGCTGTGAATGGGGTTGCCTGGCTACTTGAAGAGCAGCAAGAGCTTTTGGTCCTGGCCCCTTTGGGGTGGGAGGAATCTCGAGACATTCTCAATTACTGAGCCTGGCTCCGGCTGTATTCAGAGTCCCAGGCAGATAGTCTTGGAGTTTGGGAGGCTCACGAAAGAGACAGCGTCAGCGTTTTTGGGGCTGTGAATGGGGTTGCCTGGCTACTTGAAGAGCAGCAAGAGCTTTTGGTCCTGGCCTCTTTGGGGTGGGAGGAAGGCACGGTTATTCGCAATTGCTGAGCCTGGCTCCGGGTGTACGCATCGTCCCAGGCAGATAGTATTGGAGTTTGGGAGGCTCACGAAAGAGACAGCGTCAGCGTTTGTGGGGCTGTGAATGGGGTTGCCTGGCTACTTGAAGAGCAGCAAGAGCTTTTGGACCTGGCCCCTTTGGGGTGGGAGGAAGGCATGGTTATTCGCAGTTGCTGAGCCTGGCTCCGGGTGTCCTCAGCGTCCCAGGCAGATAGTCTTGGAGTTTGGGAGGCTCACGAAAGAGACAGCGTCAGCGTTTGTGGGGCTGTGAATGGGGTTGCCTGGCTACTTGAAGAGCAGCAAGAGCTTTTGGACCTGGCCCCTTTGGGGTGGGAGGAATGCACTGTTATTCGCAATTGCTGAGCCTGGCTCCGGGTGTCCTCAGCGTCCCAGGCAGATAGTCTTGGAGTTTGGGAGGCTCACGAAAGAGAGAGCGTCAGCGTTTGTGGGGCTGTGAATGGGGTTGCCTGGCTACTTGAAGAGCAGCAAGAGCTTTTGGACCTGGCCCCTTTGGGGTGGGAGGAATTTCTGGACGTTCGCAGTTGCTGAGCCTGGCTCTGGGTGTACGCATCGTCCGAGGCAGATAGTCTTGGAGTTTGGGAGGCTCACGAAAGAGACAGCGTCAGCGTTTTTGGGGCTGTGAATGGGGTTGCCTGGCTACTTGAAGAGCAGCAAGAGCTTTTGGACCTGGCCCCTTTGGGGTGGGAGGAAGGCACGGTTATTCGCAATTGCTGAGCCTGGCTCCGGGTGTCCTCAGCGTCCCAGGCAGATAGTCTTGGAGTTTGGGAGGCTCATGAAAGAGACAGCATCAGCGTTTGTGGGGCTGTGAATGGAGTTGCCTGGCTACTTGAAGAGCAGCAAGAGCTTTTGGTCCTGGCCCCTTTGGGGTGGGAGGAATCCCGGGACGGTCGCAATTGCTGAGCCTGGCTCTGGCTGTACGCAGCATACCAGGCAGATAGTCTTGGAGTTTGGGAGGCTCACGATAGAGACAGCGTCAGCATTTGTGGGGCTGTGAATGGTGTTGCCTGGCTACTTGAAGAGCAGCAAGAGCTTTTGGTCCTGGCCCCTTTGGGGTGGGAGGAATCTCGAGACATTCTCAATTACTGAGCCTGGCTCCGGCTGTATTCAGAGTCCCAGGCAGATAGTCTTGGAGTTTGGGAGGCTCACGAAAGAGAGAGCGTCAGCGTTTTTGGGGCTGTGAAAGGGGTTGCCTGGCTACTTGAAGAGCAGCAAGAGCTTTTGGTCCTGGCCTCTTTGGGGTGGGAGGAAGGCACGGTTATTCGCAATTGCTGAGCCTGGCTCCGGGTGTACGCATCGTCCGAGGCAGATAGTATTGGAGTTTGGGAGGCTCACGAAAGAGACAGCGTCAGCATTTGTGGGGCTGTGAATGGGGTTGCCTGGCTACTTGAAGAGCAGCAAGAGCTTTTGGATCTGGCCCCTTTGGGGTGGGAGGAATGCACTGTTATTCGCAGTTGCTGAGCCTGGCTCCGGGTGTCCTCAGCGTCCCAGGCAGATAGTCTTGGAGTTTGGGAGGCTCACGAAAGAGAGAGCGTCAGCGTTTGTGGGGCTGTGAATGGGGTTGCCTGGCTACTTGAAGAGCAGCAAGAGCTTTTGGTCCTGGCCCCTTTGGGGTGGAAGGAAGGCACGGTTATTCGCAATTGCTTAGCCCGGCTCTGGCTGTACTCAGCGTCCCAGGCAGATAGTCTTGGAGTTTGGGAGGCTCACGAAAGAGAGAGCGTCAGCGTTTTTGGGGCTGTGAATGGGGTTGCCTGGCTACTTGAAGAGCAGCAAGAGCTTTTGGTCCTGGCTTCTTTGGGGTGGGAGGAATCTCGAGACATTCTCAATTACTGAGCCTGGCTCTGGCTGTACTCAGCGTCACAGGCAGATAGTATTTGACTTTGGGAGTCTCACGAAAGAGACAGTGTCAGCGTTTGTGGGGCTGTGAATGGGGTTGCCTGGCTACTTGAAGAGCAGCAAGAGCTTTTGGTCCTGGCCTCTTTGGGGTGGGAGGAAGGCACGGTTATTCGCAATTGCTGAGCCTGGCTCCGGCTGTACTCAGCGTCCCAGGCAGATATTATTGGAGTTTGGGAGGCTCATGAAAGAGACAGCATCAGCGTTTGTGGGGCTGTGAATGGAGTTGCCTGGCTACTTGAAGAGCAGCAAGAGCTTTTGGTCCTGGCCCCTTTGGGGTGGGAGGAATGTCGGAACGGTTCACAATTGCTGAGCTGGGATCTGGCTGTACGCAGCATCCCAGGCAGATAGTACTGGAGTTTGGGAGGCTAACGAAAGAGACAGCATCAGCGCTTGTGGGGCTGTAAATGGGGTTGCCTGGCTACTTGAAGAGCAGCAAGAGCTTTTGGTCCTGGCCCCTTTGGGGTGGGAGGAATCCCGGGACGGTCGCAATTGCTGAGCCTGGCTCTGGCTGTACGCAGCATACCAGGCAGATAGTCTTGGAGTTTGGGAGGCTCACGATAGAGACAGCGTCAGCGTTTGTGGGGCTGTGAATGGGGTTGCCTGGCTACTTGAAGAGCAGCAAGAGCTTTTGGTCCTGGCTCCTTTGGGGTGGGAGGAAGGCACGGTTATTCGCAGTTGCTGAGCCTGGCTCCGGGTGTCCTCAGCGTCCCAGGCAGATAGTCTTGGAGTTTGGGAGGCTCACGAAAGAGACAGCATCAGCGTTTGTGGGGCTGTGAATGGGGTTGCCTGGCTACTTGAAGAGCAGCAAGAGCTTGTGGTCCTGGCTTCTTTGGGGTGGGAGGAATCCCGGGACGGTCGCAATTGCTCAGCTGGGATCTGGCTGTACTCAGCATCCCAGGCAGATAATATTGGAGTTTGGGAGGCTCACGATAGAGACAGCGTCAGCGTTTGTGGGGCTGTGAATGGGGTTGCCTGGCTACTTGAAGAGCAGCAAGAGCTTTTGGTCCTGGCCCCTTTGGGGTGGGAGGAAGGCACGGTTATTCACAATTGCTGAGCCTGGCTCCAGGTGTACGCATCGTCCGAGGCAGATAGTCTTGGAGTTTGGGAGGCTCACGAAAGAGACAGCGTCAGCGTTTGTGGGGCTGTGAATGGGGTTGCCTGTCTACTTGAAGAGCAGCAAGAGCTTTTGGTCCTGGCCCCTTTGGGGTGGGAGGAAGGCACGGTTATTCGCAGTTGCTGAGCCTGGCTCCGGGTGTCCTCAGCGTCCCAGGCAGATAGTCTTGGAGTTTGGGAGGCTCACGAAAGAGACAGCGTCAGCGTTTGTGGGGCTGTGAATGGGGTTGCCTGGCTACTTGAAGAGCAGCAAGAGCTTTTGGTCCTGGCCCCTTTGGGGTGGGAGGAAGGCACGGTTATTCGCAATTGCTGAGCCTGACTCCGGCTGTACTCAGCGTCCCAGGCAGATAGTACTGGAGTTTGGGAGGCTCACGAAAGAGAGAGCGTCAGCGTTTGTGGGGCTGTGAATGGGGTTGCCTGGCTACTTGAAGAGCAGCAAGAGCTTTTGGTCCTGGCCCCTTTGGGGTGGGAGGAATCCCGCAACGTTCGCAGTTGCTGAGCTGGGATCTGGCTGTACGCAGCATCCCAGGCAGATAGTATTGGACTTTGGGAGGCTCACGAAAGAGAGAGCATCAGCGTTTGTGGGGCTGTGAATGGGGTTGCCTGTCTACTTGAAGAGCAGCAAGAGCTTTGGGTCCTGGCCCCTTTGGGGTGGGAGGAATTTCTGGACGTTCGCAGTTGCTGAGCCGGGGTTTGGGTGTACGCAGCATCCCAGGCAGATAGTCTTGGAGTTTGGGAGGCTCACGAAAGAGACAGCGTCAGCGTTTTTGGGGCTGTGAATGGGGTTGCCTGGCTACTTGAAGAGCAGCAAGAGCTTTTGGACCTGGCCTCTTTGGGGTGGGAGGAAGGCACGGTTATTCGCAATTGCTGAGCCTGGCTCCGGCTGTACTCAGCGTCCCAGGCAGATATTATTGGAGTTTGGGAGGCTCATGAAAGAGACAGCATCAGCGTTTGTGGGGCTGTGAATGGGGTTGCCTGGCTACTTGAAGAGCAGCAAGAGCTTGTGGTCCTGGCTTCTTTGGGGTGGGAGGAATCCCGGGACGTTCGCAGTTGCTGAGCTGGGATCTGGCTGTACGCAGCATCCCAGGCAGATAATATTGGAGTTTGGGAGGCTCACGAAAGAGACAGCGTCAGCGTTTGTGGGGCTGTAAATGGGGTTGCCTGGCTACTTGAAGAGCAGCAAGAGCTTTTGGTCCTGGCCCCTTTGGGGTGGGAGGAAGGCACGGTTATTCGCAATTTCTGAGCCTGGCTCTGGCTGTACTCAGCGTCCCAGGCAGATAGTCTTGGAGTTTGGGAGGCTCACGAAAGAGACAGCGTCAGCGTTTGTGGGGCTGTGAATGGGGTTGCCTGGCTACCTGAAGAGAAGCAAGAGCTTTTGGTACTGGTCCCTTTCGGGTGGAAGGAAGGCTCGGTTATTCTCAATTGCTTAGCTTGGTTCTGGCTGTACTCAGCGTCCCAGGCAGATAGTCTTGGAGTTTGGGAGGCTCACGAAAGAGACAGCGTCAGCGTTTGTGGGGCTGTGAATGGGGTTGCCTGGCTACTTGAAGAGCAGCAAGAGCTTTTGGTCCTGGCCCCTTTGGGGTGGGAGGAATCTCGAGACATTCTCAGTTACTGAGCCTGGCTCTGGCTGTACTCAGCGTCCCAGGCAGATAGTATTTGACTTTGGGAGTCTCACGAAAGAGACAGTGTCAGCGTTTGTGGGGCTGTGAATGGAGTTGCCTGGCTACTTGAAGAGCAGCAAGAGCTTTTGGTCCTGGCCCCTTTGGGGTGGGAGGAATGTCGGAACGGTTCACAATTGCTGAGCCTGGCTCTGGCTGTACTCAGCGTCCCAGGCAGATATTGTTGGAGTTTGGGAGGCTCACGAAAGAGACAGCATCAGCGTTTGTGGGGCTGTGAATGGGGTTGCCTGGCTACTTGAAGAGCAGCAAGAGCTTTTGGACCTGGCCCCTTTGGGGTGGGAGGAAGGCACGGTTATTCGCAATTGCTGAGCCTGGCTCCGGGTGTCCTCAGCGTCCCAGGCAGATAGTCTTGGAGTTTGGGAGGCTCACGAAAGAGAGAGCGTCAGCGTTTGTGGGGCTGTGAATGGGGTTGCCTGGCTACTTGAAGAGCAGCAAGAGCTTGTGGTCCTGGCTTCTTTGGGGTGGGAGGAATCCCGCGACGTTCGCAGTTGCTGAGCTGGGATCTGGTTGTACGCAGCATCCCATGCAGATAGTACTGGAGTTTGGGAGGCTCACGAAAGAGACAGCGTCAGCGTTTGTGGGGCTGTGAATGGGGTTGCCTGGCTACTTGAAGAGCAGCAAGAGCTTTTGGTCCTGGCCTCTTTGGGGTGGGAGGAAGGCACGGTTATTCGCAATTGCTGAGCCTGGCTCCGGCTGTACTCGGCGTCCCAGGCAGATAGTACTGGAGTTTGGGATGCTCACGAAAGAGACAGCATCAGCGTTTGTGGGGCTGTGAATGGAGTTGCATGGCTACTTGAAGAGCAGCAAGAGCTTTTGGTCCTGGCCCCTTTGGGGTGGGAGGAATCCCGCGACGTTCGCAGTTGCTGAGCTGGGATCTGGCTGTACGCAGCATCCCAGGCAGATAGTACTGGAGTTTGGGAGGCTCACGAAAGAGACAGCGTCAGCGTTTGTGGGGCTGTGAATGGGGTTGCCTGGCTACTTGAAGAGCAGCAAGAGCTTTTGGTCCTGGCCCCTTTGGGGTGGGAGGAATCCCGGGACGGTCGCAATTGCTGAGCCTGGCTCCGGGTGTCCTCAGCGTCCCAGGCAGATAGTCTTGGAGTTTGGGAGGCTCACGAAAGAGACAGCGTCAGCGTTTGTGGGGCTGTGAATGGGGTTGCCTGGCTACTTGAAGAGCAGCAAGAGCTTGTGGTCCTGGCTTCTTTGGGGTGGGAGGAATCCCGGGACGGTCGCAATTGCTCAGCTGGGATCTGGCTATACGCAGCATCCCAGGCAGATAATATTGGAGTTTGGGAGGCTCACGATAGAGACAGCGTCAGCGTTTGTGGGGCTGTGAATGGGGTTGCCTGGCTACTTGAAGAGCAGCAAGAGCTTTTGGTCCTGGCCCCTTTGGGGTGGGAGGAAGGCACGGTTATTCGCAATTGCTGAGCCTGGCTCCGGGTGTACGCATCGTCCCAGGCAGATAGTCTTGGAGTTTGGGAGGCTCACAAAAGAGACAGCGTCAGCGTTTTTGGGGCTGTGAATGGGGTTGCCTGCCTACTTGAAGAGCAGCAAGAGCTTTTGGACCTGGCCCCTTTGGGGTGGGAGGAAGGCACGGTTATTCGCAGTTGCTGAGCCTGGCTCAGGGTGTCCTCAGCGTCCCAGGCAGATAGTCTTGGAGTTTGGGAGGCTCACGAAAGAGAGAGCGTCAGCGTTTTTGGGGCTGTGAATGGGGTTGCCTGGCTACTTGAAGAGCAGCAAGAGCTTTTGGTCCTGGCCCCTTTCGGGTGGAAGGAAGGCACGGTTATTCGCAATTGCTTAGCTTGGCTCTGGCTGTACACACCTTTGGTGTGGGAGGAATCTCTGGACGTTCGCAGTTGCTGAGCCGCGGTCTGGCTGTACGCAGCGTCCCAGGCAGATAGTCTTGGAGTTTGGGAGGCTCACGAAAGAGACAGCGTCAGCGTTTGTGGGGCTGTGAATGGTGTTGCCTGGCTACTTGAAGAGCAGCAAGAGCTTTTGGTCCTGGCCCCTTTGGGGTGGGAGGAATCCCGCGACGTTCGCAGTTGCTGAGCTGGGATCTGGCTGTACGCAGCATCCCAGGCAGATAGTACTGGAGTTTGGGAGGCTCACGAAAGAGACAGCGTCAGCGTTTGTGGGGCTGTGAATGGGGTTGCCTGGCTACTTGAAGAGCAGCAAGAGCTTTTGGTCCTGGCCCCTTTGGGGTGGAAGGAAGGCATGGTTATTCGGAATTGCTGAGCCTGGCTCCGGGTGTCCTCAGCGTCCCAGGCAGATAGTCTTGGAGTTTTGGAGGCTCACGAAAGAGACAGCATCAGCGTTTGTGGGGCTGTGAATGGGGTTGCCTGGCTACTTGAAGAGCAGCAAGAGCTTGTGGTCCTGGCCCCTTTGGGGTGGGAGGAATCCCGGGACGGTCGCAATTGCTGAGCCTGGCTCCGGGTGTCCTCAGCGTCCCAGGCAGATAGTCTTGGAGTTTGGGAGGCTCACGAAAGAGACAGCGTCAGCGTTTGTGGGGCTGTGAATGGGGTTGCCTGGCTACTTGAAGAGCAGCAAGAGCTTGTGGTCCTGGCTTCTTTGGGGTGGGAGGAATCCCGGGACGGTCGCAATTGCTCAGCTGGGATCTGGCTATACGCAGCATCCCAGGCAGATAATATTGGAGTTTGGGAGGCTCACGATAGAGACAGCGTCAGCGTTTGTGGGGCTGTGAATGGGGTTGCCTGGCTACTTGAAGAGCAGCAAGAGCTTTTGGTCCTGGCCCCTTTGGGGTGGGAGGAAGGCACGGTTATTCGCAATTGCTGAGCCTGGCTCCGGGTGTACGCATCGTCCCAGGCAGATAGTCTTGGAGTTTGGGAGGCTCACGAAAGAGACAGCGTCAGCGTTTTTGGGGCTGTGAATGGGGTTGCCTGCCTACTTGAAGAGCAGCAAGAGCTTTTGGACCTGGCCCCTTTGGGGTGGGAGGAAGGCACGGTTATTCGCAGTTGCTGAGCCTGGCTCAGGGTGTCCTCAGCGTCCCAGGCAGATAGTCTTGGAGTTTGGGAGGCTCACGAAAGAGACAGCGTCAGCGTTTTTGGGGCTGTGAATGGGGTTGCCTGGCTACTTGAAGAGCAGCAAGAGCTTTTGGTCCTGGCCCCTTTGGGGTGGAAGGAAGGCACGGTTATTCGCAATTGCTTAGCTTGGCTCTGGCTGTACACACCTTTGGTGTGGGAGGAATCTCTGGACGTTCGCAGTTGCTGAGCCGCGGTCTGGCTGTACTCAGCGTCCCAGGCAGATAGTCTTGGAGTTTGGGAGGCTCACGAAAGAGACAGCGTCAGCGTTTGTGGGGCTGTGAATGGTGTTGCCTGGCTACTTGAAGAGCAGCAAGAGGTTTTGGTCCTGGCCTCTTTGGGGTGGGAGGAATCCCGGGACGTTCGCAATCGCTGAGCCTGGCTCCGGCTGTATTCAGCGTCACAGGCAGATAGTCTTGGAGTTTGGGAGGCCACAGAAAGAGAGAGCGTCAGCGTTTGTGGGGCTGTGAATGGGGTTGCCTGGCTACTTGAAGAGCAGCAAGAGCTTTTGGTCCTGGCCCCTTTGGGGTGGGAGGAAGGCACGGTTATTCGCAATTGCTGAGCCTGGCTCCGGGTGTCCTCAGCGTCCCAGGCAGATAGTCTTGGAGTTTGGGAGGCTCACGAAAGAGAGAGCGTCAGCATTTGTGGGGCTGTGAATGGGGTTGCCTGGCTACTTGAAGAGCAGCAAGAGCTTTTGGACCTGGCCCCTTTGGGGTGGGAGGAATGCACTGTTATTCGCAATTGCTGAGCCTGGCTCCGGGTGTCCTCAGCGTCCCAGGCAGATAGTCTAGGAGTTTGGGAGGCTCACGAAAGAGAGAGCGTCAGCGTTTGTGGGGCTGTGAATGGGGTTGCCTGGCTACTTGAAGAGCAGCAAGAGCTTTTGGTCCTGGCCCCTTTGGGGTGGGAGGAATTTCTGGACGTTCGCAGTTGCTGAGCCTGGCTCCGGGTGTCCTCAGCGTCCCAGGCAGATAGTCTTGGAGTTTGGGAGGCTCACGAAAGAGACAGCGTCAGCGTTTGTGGGGCTGTGAATGGGGTTGCCTGGCTACTTGAAGAGCAGCAAGAGCTTTTGGTCCTGGCCCCTTTGGGGTGGGAGGAATCTCGAGACATTCTCAATTACTGAGCCTGGCTCTGGCTGTAGTCAGCGTCCCAGGCAGATAGTATTTGACTTTGGGAGTCTCACGAAAGAGACAGTGTCAGCGTTTGTGGGGCTGTGAATGGGGTTGCCTGGCTACTTGAAGAGCAGCAAGAGCTTTTGGTCCTGGCCCCTTTGGGGTGGGAGGAAGGCTCGGTTATTCGCAATTGCTTAGCTTGGTTCTGGCTGTACTCAGCGTCCCAGGCAGAGAGTACTGGAGTTTGGGAGGCTCACGAAAGAGACAGCGTCAGTGTTTGTGGGGCTGTGAATGGGGTTGCCTGGCTACCTGAAGAGAAGCAAGAGGTTTTGGTACTGGCCCCTTTGGGGTGGGAGGAATGCACTGTTATTCGCAATTGCTGAGCCTGGCTCCGGGTGTCCTCAGCGTCCCAGGCAGATAGTCTTGGAGTTTGGGAGGCTCACGAAAGAGAGAGCGTCAGCGTTTGTGGGGCTGTGAATGGGGTTGCCTGGCTACTTGAAGAGCAGCAAGAGCTTTTGGTCCTGGCCCCTTTGGGGTGGGATGAATTTCTGGACGTTCGCAGTTGCTGAGCCGGGGTCTGGCTGTACGCAGCATCCCAGGCAGATAGTCTTGGAGTTTGGGAGGCTCACGAAAGAGACAGCGTCAGCGTTTGTGGGGCTGTGAATGGGGTTGCCTGGCTACTTGAATAGCAGCAAGAGCTTTTGGTCCTGGCCCCTTTGGGGTGGGAGGAATCCCGGGACGGTCGCAATTGCTGAGCCTGGCTCTGGCTGTACGCAGCATACCAGGCAGATAGTCTTGGAGTTTGGGAGGCTCACGATAGAGACAGCGTCAGCGTTTGTGGGGCTGTGAATGGGGTTGCCTGGCTACTTGAAGAGCAGCAAGAGCTTTTGGTCCTGGCTCCTTTGGGGTGGGAGGAAGGCACGGTTATTCGCAATTGCTGAGCCTGGCTCCCGGTGTCCTCAGCGTCCCAGGCAGATAGTCTTGGAGTTTGGGAGGCTCACGAAAGAGACAGCATCAGCGTTTGTGGGGCTGTGAATGGGGTTGCCTGGCTACTTGAAGAGCAGCAAGAGCTTGTGGTCCTGGCTTCTTTGGGGTGGGAGGAATCCCGGGACGGTCGCAATTGCTCAGCTGGGATCTGGCTATACGCAGCATCCCAGGCAGATAATATTGGAGTTTGGGAGGCTCACGATAGAGACAGCGTCAGCGTTTGTGGGGCTGTGAATGGGGTTGCCTGGCTACTTGAAGAGCAGCAAGAGCTTTTGGTCCTGGCCCCTTTGGGGTGGGAGGAAGGCACGGTTATTCGCAATTGCTGAGCCTGGCTCCGGGTGTACGCATCGTCCCAGGCAGATAGTCTTGGAGTTTGGGAGGCTCACGAAAGAGACAGCGTCAGCGTTTTTGGGGCTGTGAATGGGGTTGCCTGCCTACTTGAAGAGCAGCAAGAGCTTTTGGACCTGGCCCCTTTGGGGTGGGAGGAAGGCACGGTTATTCGCAGTTGCTGAGCCTGGCTCAGGGTGTCCTCAGCGTCCCAGGCAGATAGTCTTGGAGTTTGGGAGGCTCACGAAAGAGACAGCGTCAGCGTTTTTGGGGCTGTGAATGGGGTTGCCTGGCTACTTGAAGAGCAGCAAGAGCTTTTGGTCCTGGCCCCTTTGGGGTGGAAGGAAGGCACGGTTATTCGCAATTGCTTAGCTTGGCTCTGGCTGTACACACCTTTGGTGTGGGAGGAATCTCTGGACGTTCGCAGTTGCTGAGCCGCGGTCTGGCTGTACTCAGCGTCCCAGGCAGATAGTCTTGGAGTTTGGGAGGCTCACGAAAGAGACAGCGTCAGCGTTTGTGGGGCTGTGAATGGTGTTGCCTGGCTACTTGAAGAGCAGCAAGAGGTTTTGGTCCTGGCCTCTTTGGGGTGGGAGGAATCCCGGGACGTTCGCAATCGCTGAGCCTGGCTCCGGCTGTATTCAGCGTCACAGGCAGATAGTCTTGGAGTTTGGGAGGCCACAGAAAGAGAGAGCGTCAGCGTTTGTGGGGCTGTGAATGGGGTTGCCTGGCTACTTGAAGAGCAGCAAGAGCTTTTGGTCCTGGCCCCTTTGGGGTGGGAGGAAGGCACGGTTATTCGCAATTGCTGAGCCTGGCTCCGGGTGTCCTCAGCGTCCCAGGCAGATAGTCTTGGAGTTTGGGAGGCTCACGAAAGAGAGAGCGTCAGCATTTGTGGGGCTGTGAATGGGGTTGCCTGGCTACTTGAAGAGCAGCAAGAGCTTTTGGACCTGGCCCCTTTGGGGTGGGAGGAATGCACTGTTATTCGCAATTGCTGAGCCTGGCTCCGGGTGTCCTCAGCGTCCCAGGCAGATAGTCTAGGAGTTTGGGAGGCTCACGAAAGAGAGAGCGTCAGCGTTTGTGGGGCTGTGAATGGGGTTGCCTGGCTACTTGAAGAGCAGCAAGAGCTTTTGGTCCTGGCCCCTTTGGGGTGGGAGGAATTTCTGGACGTTCGCAGTTGCTGAGCCTGGCTCCGGGTGTCCTCAGCGTCCCAGGCAGATAGTCTTGGAGTTTGGGAGGCTCACGAAAGAGACAGCGTCAGCGTTTGTGGGGCTGTGAATGGGGTTGCCTGGCTACTTGAAGAGCAGCAAGAGCTTTTGGTCCTGGCCCCTTTGGGGTGGGAGGAATCTCGAGACATTCTCAATTACTGAGCCTGGCTCTGGCTGTACTCAGCGTCCCAGGCAGATAGTATTTGACTTTGGGAGTCTCACGAAAGAGACAGTGTCAGCGTTTGTGGGGCTGTGAATGGGGTTGCCTGGCTACTTGAAGAGCAGCAAGAGCTTTTGGTCCTGGCCCCTTTTGGGTGGGAGGAATGTCGGAACGGTTCAGAATTTCTGAGCCTGGCTCTGGCTGTACTCAGCGTCCCAGGCAGATAGTCTTGGAGTTTGGGAGGCTCACGAAAGAGACAGCGTCAGCGTTTGTGGGGCTGTGAATGGGGTTGCCTGTCTACTTGAAGAGCAGCAAGAGCTTTTGGTCCTGGCCCCTTTGGGGTGGGAGGAAGGCTCGGTTATTCGCAATTGCTTAGCTTGGTTCTGGCTGTACTCAGCGTCCCAGGCAGAGAGTACTGGAGTTTGGGAGGCTCACGAAAGAGACAGCGTCAGCGTTTGTGGGGCTGTGAATGGGGTTGCCTGGCTACCTGAAGAGAAGCAAGAGGTTTTGGTACTGGCCCCTTTGGGGTGGGAGGAATGCACTGTTATTCGCAATTGCTGAGCCTGGCTCCGGGTGTCCTCAGCGTCCCAGGCAGATAGTCTTGGAGTTTGGGAGGCTCACGAAAGAGAGAGCGTCAGCGTTTGTGGGGCTGTGAATGGGGTTGCCTGGCTACTTGAAGAGCAGCAAGAGCTTTTGGTCCTGGCCCCTTTGGGGTGGGATGAATTTCTGGACGTTCGCAGTTGCTGAGCCGGGGTCTGGCTGTACGCAGCATCCCAGGCAGATAGTCTTGGAGTTTGGGAGGCTCACGAAAGAGACAGCGTCAGCGTTTGTGGGGCTGTGAATGGGGTTGCCTGGCTACTTGAATAGCAGCAAGAGCTTTTGGTCCTGGCCCCTTTGGGGTGGGAGGAATCCCGGGACGGTCGCAATTGCTGAGCCTGGCTCTGGCTGTACGCAGCATACCAGGCAGATAGTCTTGGAGTTTGGGAGGCTCACGATAGAGACAGCGTCAGCGTTTGTGGGGCTGTGAATGGGGTTGCCTGGCTACTTGAAGAGCAGCAAGAGCTTTTGGTCCTGGCTCCTTTGGGGTGGGAGGAAGGCACGGTTATTCGCAATTGCTGAGCCTGGCTCCCGGTGTCCTCAGCGTCCCAGGCAGATAGTCTTGGAGTTTGGGAGGCTCACGAAAGAGACAGCATCAGCGTTTGTGGGGCTGTGAATGGGGTTGCCTGGCTACTTGAAGAGCAGCAAGAGCTTGTGGTCCTGGCTTCTTTGGGGTGGGAGGAATCCTGGGACGGTCGCAATTGCTCAGCTGGGATCTGGCTGTACGCAGCATCCCAGGCAGATAGTACTGGAGTTTGGGAGGCTCACGAAAGAGACAGCGTCAGCGTTTGTGGGGCTGTGAATGGGGTTGCCTGTCTACTTGAAGAGCAGCAAGAGCTTTTGGTCCTGGCCCCTTTGGGGTGGGAGGAATGTCGGAACGGTTCACAATTGCTGAGCCTGGCTCTGGCTGTACTCAGCGTCCCAGGCAGATAGTCTTGGAGTTTGGGAGGCTCACGAAAGAGACAGCGTCAGCGTTTGTGGGGCTGTGAATGGGGTTGCCTGGCTACCTGAAGAGAAGCAAGAGCTTTTGGTACTGGCCCCTTTGGGGTGGGAGGAATGCACTGTTATTCGCAATTGCTGAGCCTGGCTCCGGCTGTATTCAGTGTCCCAGGCAGATAGTACTGGAGTTTGGGAGGCTCACGAAAGAGACAGCATCAGCGTTTGTGGGGCTGTTAATGGGGTTGCCTGGCTACTTGAAGAGCAGCAAGCGCTTTTGGTCCTGGCACCTTTGGTGTGGGAGGAATCTCTGGACGTTCGCAGTTGCTGAGCCGCGGTCTGGCTGTACGCAGCGTCCCAGGCAGATAGTATTCGAGTTTGGGAGGCTCACGAAAGAGACAGCGTCAGCGTTTGTGGGGCTGTGAATGGGGTTGCCTGGCTACTTGAAGAGCAGCAAGAGCTTTTGGTCCTGGCCTCTTTGGGGTGGGAGGAATCCCGGGACGTTCGCAATCGCTGAGCCTGGCTCCGGCTGTATTCAGCGTCACAGGCAGATAGTCTTGGAGTTTGGGAGGCCACGGAAAGAGAGAGCGTCAGCGTTTGTGGGGCTGTGAATGGAGTTGCCTGGCTACTTGAAGAGCAGCAAGAGCTTTTGGTCCTGGCTCCTTTGGGGTGGGAGGAAGGCACGGTTATTCGCAATTGCTGAGCCTGGCTCCGGGTGTCCTCAGCGTCCCAGGCAGATAGTCTTGGAGTTTGGGAGGCTCACGAAAGAGACAGCATCAGCGTTTGTGGGGCTGTGAATGGGGTTGCCTGGCTACTTGAAGAGCAGCAAGAGCTTGTGGTCCTGGCTTCTTTGGGGTGGGAGGAATCCCGGGACGGTCGCAATTGCTCAGCTGGGATCTGGCTGTACGCAGCATCCCAGGCAGATAATATTGGAGTTTGGGAGGCTCACGAAAGAGAGAGCGTCAGCGTTTGTGGGGCTGTGAATGGGGTTGCCTGGCTACTTGAAGAGCAGCAAGAGCTTTTGGTCCTGGCCCCTTTGGGGTGGGAGGAATGTCGGAACGGTTCACAATTGCTGAGCCTGGCTCTGGCTGTACTCAGCGTCCCAGGCAGATAGTCTTGGAGTTTGGGAGGCTCACGAAAGAGACAGCGTCAGCGTTTGTGGGGCTGTGAATGGGGTTGCCTGGCTACCTGAAGAGAAGCAGGAGCTTTTGGTACTGGCCCCTTTGGGGTGGGAGGAAGGCACGGTTATTCGCAGTTGCTGAGCCTGGCTCCGGGTGTCCTCAGCGTGCGAGGCAGATAGTCTTGGAGTTTGGGAGGCTCACGAAAGAGACAGCGTCAGCGTTTGTGGGGCTGTTAATGGGGTTGCCTTGCTACTTGAAGAGCAGCAAGCGCTTTTGGTCCTGGCCCCTTTGGGGTGGGAGGAATCTCTGGACGTTCGCAGTTGCTGAGCCGCGGTCTGGCTGTACTCAGCGTCCAAGGCAGATAGTCTTGGAGTTTGGGAGGCTCACGAAAGAGACAGCATCAGCGTTTGTGGGGCTGTGAATGGTGTTGCCTGGCTACTTGAAGAGCAGCAAGAGCTTTTGGTCCTGGCCCCTTTGGGGTGGGAGGAATGTCGGAACGGTTCACAATTGCTGAGCTGGGATCTGGCTGTACGCAGCATCCCAGGCAGATAGTACTGGAGTTTGGGAGGCTCACGAAAGAGACAGCATCAGCGTTTGTGGGGCTGTAAATGGGGTTGCCTGCCTACTTGAAGAGCAGCAAGAGCTTTTGGTCCTGGCCCCTTTGGGGTGGGAGGAAGGCACGGTTATTCGCAATTGCTGAGCCTGGCTCCGGGTGTCCTCAGCGTCCCAGGCAGATAGTCTTGGAGTTTGGGAGGCTCACGAAAGAGACAGCATCAGCGTTTGTGGGGCTGTGAATGGGGTTGCCTGGCTACTTGAAGAGCAGCAAGAGCTTGTGGTCCTGGCTTCTTTGGGGTGGGAGGAATCCCGGGACGGTCGCAATTGCTCAGCTGGGATCTGGCTGTACGCAGCATCCCAGGCAGATAATATTGGAGTTTGGGAGGCTCACGAAAGAGAGAGCGTCAGCGTTTGTGGGGCTGTGAATGGGGTTGCCTGGCTACTTGAAGAGCAGCAAGAGCTTTTGGTCCTGGCCCCTTTGGGGTGGGAGGAATGTCGGAACGGTTCACAATTGCTGAGCCTGGCTCTGGCTGTACTCAGCGTCCCAGGCAGATAGTCTTGGAGTTTGGGAGGCTCACGAAAGAGACAGCGTCAGCGTTTGTGGGGCTGTGAATGGGGTTGCCTGGCTACCTGAAGAGAAGCAGGAGCTTTTGGTACTGGCCCCTTTGGGGTGGGAGGAAGGCACGGTTATTCGCAGTTGCTGAGCCTGGCTCCGGGTGTCCTCAGCGTGCGAGGCAGATAGTCTTGGAGTTTGGGAGGCTCACGAAAGAGACAGCGTCAGCGTTTGTGGGGCTGTTAATGGGGTTGCCTTGCTACTTGAAGAGCAGCAAGCGCTTTTGGTCCTGGCCCCTTTGGGGTGGGAGGAATCTCTGGACGTTCGCAGTTGCTGAGCCGCGGTCTGGCTGTACTCAGCGTCCAAGGCAGATAGTCTTGGAGTTTGGGAGGCTCACGAAAGAGACAGCATCAGCGTTTGTGGGGCTGTGAATGGTGTTGCCTGGCTACTTGAAGAGCAGCAAGAGCTTTTGGTCCTGGCCCCTTTGGGGTGGGAGGAATGTCGGAACGGTTCACAATTGCTGAGCTGGGATCTGGCTGTACGCAGCATCCCAGGCAGATAGTACTGGAGTTTGGGAGGCTCACGAAAGAGACAGCATCAGCGTTTGTGGGGCTGTAAATGGGGTTGCCTGCCTACTTGAAGAGCAGCAAGAGCTTTTGGTCCTGGCCCCTTTGGGGTGGGAGGAAGGCACGGTTATTCGCAATTGCTGAGCCTGGCTCCGGGTGTCCTCAGCGTCCCAGGCAGATAGTCTTGGAGTTTGGGAGGCTCACGAAAGAGACAGCGTCAGCGTTTTTGGGGCTGTGAATGGGGTTGCCTGTCTACTTGAAGAGCAGCAAGAGCTTTTGGTCCTGGCTCCTTTGGGGTGGGAGGAAGGCACGGTTATTCGCAATTGCTGAGCTTGGCTCCGGGTGTCCTCAGCGTCCCAGGCAGATAGTCTTGGAGTTTGGGAGGCTCACGAAAGAGACAGCATCAGCGTTTGTGGGGCTGTGAATGGGGTTGCCTGGCTACTTGAAGAGCAGCAAGAGCTTGTGGTCCTGGCTTCTTTGGGGTGGGAGGAATCTCTGGACGTTCGCAGTTGCTGAGCCTGGCTCTGGCTGTACGCAGCGTCCCAGGCAGATAGTATTCGAGTTTGGGAGGCTCACGAAAGAGACAGCGTCAGCGTTTGTGGGGCTGTGAATGGGGTTGCCTGGCTACTTGAAGAGCAGCAAGAGCTTGTGGTCCTGGCCTCTTTGGGGTGGGAGGAATCCCGGGACGTTCGCAATCGCTGAGCCTGGCTCCGGCTGTATTCAGCGTCACAGGCAGATAGTCTTGGAGTTTGGGAGGCACCAGAAAGAGACAGCGTCAGCGTTTGTGGGGCTGTGAATGGGGTTGCCTGGCTACTTGAAGAGCAGCAAGAGCTTTTGGTCCTGGCTCCTTTGGGGTGGGAGGAAGGCACGGTTATTCGCAATTGCTGAGCCTGGCTCCGGGTGTCCTCAGCATCCCAGGCAGATAGTCTTGGAGTTTGGGAGGCTCACGAAAGAGACAGCATCAGCATTTGTGGGGCTGTGAATGGGGTTGCCTGGCTACTTGAAGAGCAGCAAGAGCTTTTGGACCTGGCCCCTTTGGGGTGGGAGGAATGCACTGTTATTCGCAATTGCTGAGCCTGGCTCCGGGTGTCCTCAGCGTCCCAGGCAGATAGTCTTGGAGTTTGGGAGGCTCACGAAAGAGAGAGCGTCAGCGTTCGTGGGGCTGTGAATGGGGTTGCCTGGCTACTTGAAGAGCAGCAAGAGCTTTTGGTCCTGGCCCCTTTGGGGTGGGAGGAATCCCGGGACGGTCGAAATTGCTGAGCCTGGCTCTGGCTGTACGCAGCATACCAGGCAGATAGTCTTGGAGTTTGGGAGGCTCACGATAGAGACAGCGTCAGAGTTTGTGGGGCTGTGAATGGGGTTGCCTGGCTACTTGAAGAGCAGCAAGAGCTTTTGGTCCTGGCTCCTTTGGGGTGGGAGGAAGGCACGGTTATTCGCAATTGCTGAGCCTGGCTCCGGGTGTCCTCAGCGTCCCAGGCAGATAGTCTTGGAGTTTGGGAGGCTCACGAAAGAGACAGCATCAGCGTTTGTGGGGCTGTGAATGGGGTTGCCTGGCTACTTGAAGAGCAGCAAGAGCTTGTGGTCCTCGCTTCTTTGGGGTGGGAGGAATCCCGGGACGGTCGCAATTGCTCAGCTGGGATCTGGCTGTACGCAGCATCCCAGGCAGATAATATTGGAGTTTGGGAGGCTCACGAAAGAGACAGCGTCAGCGTTTGTGGGGCTGTGAATGGGGTTGCCTGGCTACTTGAAGAGCAGCAAGAGCTTTTGGTCCTGGCCCCTTTGGGGTGGGAGGAATGTCGGAACGGTTCACAATTGCTGAGCCTGGCTCTGGCTGTACTCAGCGTCCCAGGCAGATAGTACTGGAGTTTGGGAGGCTCACGAAAGAGACAGCGTCAGCGTTTGTGGGGCTGTGAATGGGGTTGCCTGGCTACCTGAAGAGAAGCAGGAGCTTTTGGTACTGGCCCCTTTGGGGTGGGAGGAAGGCACGGTTATTCGCAATTGCTGAGCCTGGCTCCGGCTGTATTCAGTGTCCCAGGCAGATAGTCTTGGAGTTTGGGAGGCTCACGAAAGAGACAGCGTCAGCGTTTGTGGGGCTGTTAATGGGGTTGCCTGGCTACTTGAAGAGCAGCAAGCGCTTTTGGTCCTGGCCCCTTTGGGGTGGGAGGAATCTCTGGACGTTCGCAGTTGCTGAGCCGCGGTCTGGCTGTACGCAGCGTCCCAGGCAGATAGTATTGGAGTTTGGGAGGCTCACGAAAGAGACAGCATCAGCGTTTGTGGGGCTGTGAATGGTGTTGCCTGGCTACTTGAAGAGCAGCAAGAGCTTTTGGTCCTGGCCCCTTTGGGGTGGGAGGAATGTCGGAACGGTTCACAATTGCTGAGCTGGGATCTGGCTGTACGCAGCATCCCAGGCAGATAGTACTGGAGTTTGGGAGGCTCACGAAAGAGACAGCATCAGCGTTTGTGGGGCTGTGAATGGGGTTGCCTGGCTACTTGAAGAGCAGCAAGAGCTTGTGGTCCTGGCTTCTTTGGGGTGGGAGGAAGGCACGGTTATTCGCAATTGCTGAGCCTGGCTCCGGGTGTCCTCAGCGTCCCAGGCAGATAGTCTTGGAGTTTGGGAGGCTCACGATAGAGACAGCGTCAGCGTTTTTGGGGCTGTGAATGGGGTTGCCTGTCTACTTGAAGAGCAGCAAGAGCTTTTGGTCCTGGCTCCTTTGGGGTGGGAGGAAGGCACGGTTATTCGCAATTGCTGAGCCTGGCTCCGGGTGTCCTCAGCGTCCCAGGCAGATAGTCTTGGAGTTTGGGAGGCTCACGAAAGAGACAGCATCAGCGTTTGTGGGGCTGTGAATGGGGTTGCCTGGCTACTTGAAGAGCAGCAAGAGCTTGTGGTCCTGGCTTCTTTGGGGTGGGAGGAATCCCGGGACGGTCGCAATTGCTGAGCCTGGCTCTGGCTGTACGCAGCATACCAGGCAGATAGTCTTGGAGTTTGGGAGGCTCACGATAGAGACAGCGTCAGCGTTTGTGGGGCTGTGAATGGGGTTGCCTGGCTACTTGAAGAGCAGCAAGAGCTTTTGGTCCTGGCCTCTTTGGGGTGGGAGGAAGGCACGGTTATTCGCAATTGCTGAGCCTGGCTCCGGGTGTACGCATCGTCCGAGGCAGATAGTCTTGGAGTTTGGGAGGCTCACGAAAGAGACAGCGTCAGCGTTTGTCGGGCTGTGAATGGGGTTGCCTGTCTACTTGAAGAGCAGCAAGAGCTTTTGGTCCTGGCCCCTTTGGGGTGGGAGGAAGGCACGGTTATTCGCAGTTGCTGAGCCTGGCTCCGGGTGTCCTCAGCGTCCCAGGCAGATAGTCTTGGAGTTTGGGAGGCTCACGAAAGAGACAGCGTCAGCGTTTGTGGGGCTGTGAATGGGGTTGCCTGGCTACTTGAAGAGCAGCAAGAGCTTTTGGTCCTGGCCCCTTTGGGGTGGGAGGAATCTCGAGACATTCTCAATTACTGAGCCTGGCTCTGGCTGTATTCAGAGTCCCAGGCAGATAGTCTTGGAGTTTGGGAGGCTCACGAAAGAGAGAGCGTCAGCGTTTTTGGGGCTGTGAAAGGGGTTGCCTGGCTACTTGAAGAGCAGCAAGAGCTTTTGGTCCTGGCCTCTTTGGGGTGGGAGGAAGGCACGGTTATTCGCAATTGCTGAGCCTGACTCCGGCTGTACTCAGCGTCCCAGGCAGATAGTACTGGAGTTTGGGAGGCTCACGATAGAGACAGCGTCAGGGTTTGTGGGGCTGTGAATGGGGTTGCCTGGCTACTTGAAGAGCAGCAAGAGCTTTTGGTCCTGGCCCCTTTGGGGTGGGAGGAAGGTACGGTTATTCGCAATTGCTGAGCCTGGCTCCGGGTGTACGCATCGTCCGAGGCAGATAGTATTGGAGTTTGGGAGGCTCACGAAAGAGACAGCGTCAGCGTTTGTGGGGCTGTGAATGGGGTTGCCTGTCTACTTGAAGAGCAGCAAGAGCTTTTGGTCCTGGCCCCTTTGGGGTGGGAGGAAGGCACGGTTATTCGCAGTTGCTGAGCCTGGCTCCGGGTGTCCTCAGCGTCCCAGGCAGATAGTCTTGGAGTTTGGGAGGCTCACGAAAGAGAGAGCGTCAGCGTTTGTGGGGCTGTGAATGGGGTTGCCTGGCTACTTGAAGAGCAGCAAGAGCTTTTGGTCCTGGCCCCTTTGGGGTGGGAGGAAGGCACGGTTATTCGCAATTGCTGAGCCTGGCTCCGGGTGTACGCATCGTCCCAGGCAGATAGTCTTGGAGTTTGGGAGGCTCACGAAAGAGACAGCGTCAGTGTTTGTGGGGCTGTGAATGGGGTTGCCTGTCTACTTGAAGAGCAGCAAGAGCTTTTGGACCTACCCCCTTTGGGGTGGGAGGAAGGCACGGTTATTCGCAGTTGCTGAGCCTGGCTCCGGGTGTCCTCAGCGTCCCAGGCAGATAGTCTTGGAGTTTGGGAGGCTCACGAAAGAGACAGCGTCAGCGTTTGTGGGGCTGTGAATGGGGTTGCCTGGCTACTTGAAGAGCAGCAAGAGCTTTTGGACCTGGCCCCTTTGGGGTGGGAGGAAGGCACGGTTATTCGCAGTTGCTGAGCCTGGCTCCGGCTGTACGCATCGTCCGAGGCAGATAGTCTTGGAGTTTGGGAGGCTCACGAAAGAGACAGCGTCAGCGTTTGTGGGGCTGTGAATGGGGTTGCCTGGCTACTTGAAGAGCAGCAAGAGCTTGTGGTCCTGGCCCCTTTGGGGTGGGAGGAATTTCTGGACGTTCGCAGTTGCTGAGCCGGGGTCTGGGTGTACGCAGCATCCAAGGCAGATAGTCTTGGAGTTTGGGAGGCTCACGAAAGAGACAGCGTCAGCGTTTTTTGGGCTGTGAATGGGGTTGCCTGGCTACTTGAAGAGCAGCAAGAGCTTTTGGTCCTGGCTCCTTTGGGGTGGAAGGAAGGCACGGTTATTCGCAATTGCTGAGCCTGGCTCCGGGTGTCCTCAGCGTCCCAGGCAGATAGTACTGGAGTTTGGGAGGCTCATGAAAGAGACAGCATCAGCGTTTGTGGGGCTGTGAATGGAGTTGCCTGGCTACTTGAAGAGCAGCAAGAGCTTTTGGTCCTGGCCCCTTTGGGGTGGGAGGAATCCCGGGACGGTCGCAATTGCTGAGCCTGGCTCTGGCTGTACGCATCATACCAGGCAGATAGTCTTGGAGTTTGGGAGGCTCACGAAAGAGACAGCGTCAGCGTTTGTGGGGCTGTGAATGGGGTTGCCTGGCTACTTGAAGAGCAGCAAGAGCTTTTGGACCTGGCCCCTTTGGGGTGGGAGGAATGTCGGAACGGTTCACAATTTCTGAGCCTGGCTCTGGCTGTGCTCAGCGTCCCAGGCAGATAGTCTTGGAGTTTGGGAGGCTCACGAAAGAGACAGCGTCAGCGTTTGTGGGGCTGTGAATGGGGTTGCCTGGCTACTTGAAGAGCAGCAAGAGCTTTTGGTCCTGGCCCCTTTGGGGTGGAAGGAAGGCACGGTTATTCACAATTGCTTAGCTTGGCTCTGGCTGTACTCAGCGTCCGAGGCAGATAGTACTGGAGTTTGGGAGGCTCACGAAAGAGACAGCGTCAGCGTTTGTGGGGCTGTGAATAGGGTTGCCTTGCTACTTGAAGAGCAGCAAGAGCTTTTGGTCCTGGCCTCTTTGGGATGGGAGGAATCTCGAGACATTCGCAATTGCTTAGCTTGGCTCTGGCTGTACTCAGCGTCCCAGGCAGATAGTATTGGACTTTGGGAGTCTCACGAAAGAGACAGTGTCAGCGTTTGTGGGGCTGTGAATGGAGTTGCCTGGCTACTTGAAGAGCAGCAAGCGCTTTTGGTCCTGGCCCCTTTGGGGTGGGAGGAATGTCGGAACGGTTCACAATTTCTGAGCCTGGCTCTGGCTGTGCTCAGCGTCCCAGGCAGATAGTCTTGGAGTTTGGGACGCTCACGAAAGAGACAGCGTCAGCGTTTGTGGGGCTGTGAATGGGGTTGCCTGGCTACCTGAAGAGAAGCAAGAGCTTTTGGTACTGGTCCCTCTGGGGTGGAAGGAAGGCTCGGTTATTCGCAATTGCTTAGCTTGGTTCTGGCTGTACTCAGCGTCCCAGGCAGAGAGTACTGGAGTTTGGGAGGTTCACGAAAGAGACAGCGTCAGCGTTTGTGGGGCTGTGAATGGGGTTGCCTGGCTACTTGAAGAGCAGCAAGAGCTTTTGGTCCTGGCCCCTTTGGGGTGGAAGGAAGGCACGGTTATTCACAATTGCATAGCTTGGCTCTGGCTGTACTCAGCGTCCCAGGCAGATAGTACTGGAGTTTGGGAGGCTCACGAAAGAGACAGCGTCAGCGTTTGTGGGGCTGTGAATGGGGTTGCCTTGCTACTTGAAGAGCAGCAAGAGCTTTTGGTCCTGGCCTCTTTGGGGTGGGAGGAATCTCGAGACATTCGCAATTGCTTAGCTTGGCTCTGGCTGTACTCAGCGTCCCAGGCAGATAGTATTGGACTTTGGGAGTCTCATAAAAGAGACAGTGTCAGCGTTTGTGGTGCTGTGAATGGAGTTGCCTGGCTACTTGAAGAGCAGCAAGCGCTTTTGGTCCTGGCCCCTTTGGGGTGGGAGGAATGTCGGAACGGTTCACAATTTCTGAGCCTGGCTCTGGCTGTGCTCAGCGTCCCAGGCAGATAGTCTTGGAGTTTGGGAGGCTCACGAAAGAGACAGCGTCAGCGTTTGTGGGGCTGTGAATGGGGTTGCCTGGCTACCTGAAGAGAAGCAAGAGCTTTTGGTACTGGTCCCTCTGGGGTGGAAGGAAGGCTCGGTTATTCGCAATTGCTTAGCTTGGTTCTGGCTGTACTCAGCGTCCCAGGCAGATAGTACTGGAGTTTGGGAGGCTCACGAAAGAGACAGCGTCAGCGTTTGTGGGGCTGTGAATGGGGTTGCCTGGCTACCTGAAGAGCAGCAAGAGCTTTTGGTACTGGCCCCTTTGGGGTGGGAGGAATGCACTGTTATTCGCAATTGCTGAGCCTGGCTCCGGGTGTCCTCAGCGTCCCAGGCAGATAGTCTTGGAGTTTGTGAGGCTCACGAAAGAGACAGCATCAGCGTTTGTGGGGCTGTGAATGGGGTTGCCTGGCTACTTGAAGAGCAGCAAGAGCTTGTGGTCCTGGCTTCTTTGGGGTGGGAGGAATCCCGGGACGGTCGCAATTGCTGAGCCTGGCTCTGGCTGTACGCAGCATACCAGGCAGATAGTCTTGGAGTTTGGGAGGCTCACGATAGAGACAACGTCAGCGTTTGTGGGGCTGTGAATGGGGTTGCCTGGCTACTTGAAGAGCAGCAAGAGCTTTTGGTCCTGGCTCCTTTGGGGTGGGAGGAAGGCACGGTTATTCGCAATTGCTGAGCCTGGCTCCGGGTGTACGCATCGTCCGAGGCAGATAGTCTTGGAGTTTGGGAGGCTCACGAAAGAGACAGCGTCAGCGTTTGTGGGGCTGTGAATGGGGTTGCCTGTCTACTTGAAGAGCAGCAAGAGCTTTTGGTCCTGGCCCCTTTGGGGTGGGAGGAAGGCACGGTTATTCGCAGTTGCTGAGCCTGGCTCCGGGTGTCCTCAGCGTCCCAGGCAGATAGTCTTGGAGTTTGGGAGGCTCACGAAAGAGACAGCGTCAGCGTTTGTGGGGCTGTGAATGGGGTTGCCTGGCTACTTGAAGAGCAGCAAGAGCTTTTGGTCCTGGCCCCTTTGGGGTGGGAGGAATCTCGAGACATTCTCAATTACTGAGCCTGGCTCTGGCTGTATTCAGAGTCCCAGGCAGATAGTCTTGGAGTTTGGGAGGCTCACGAAAGAGACAGCGTCAGCGTTTGTGGGGCTGTGAATGGGTTTGCCTGGCTACTTGAAGAGCAGCAAGAGCTTTTGGACCTACCCCCTTTGGGGTGGGAGGAAGGCACGGTTATTCGCAGTTGCTGAGCCTGGCTCCGGGTGTCCTCAGCGTCCCAGGCAGATAGTCTTGGAGTTTGGGAGGCTCACGAAAGAGACAGCGTCAGCGTTTGTGGGGCTGTGAATGGGGTTGCCTGGCTACTTGAAGAGCAGCAAGAGCTTTTGGTCGTGGCCCCTTTGGGGTGGGAGGAAGGCACGGTTATTCGCAATTGCTGAGCCTGGCTCCGGGTGTACGCATCGTCCGAGGCAGATAGTATTGGAGTTTGGGAGGCTCACGAAAGAGACAGCGTCAGCGTTTGTGGGGCTGTGAATGGGGTTGCCTGTCTACTTGAAGAGCAGCAAGAGCTTTTGGTCCTGGCCCCTTTGGGGTGGGAGGAAGGCACGGTTATTCGCAGTTGCTGAGCCTGGCTCCGGGTGTCCTCAGCGTCCCAGGCAGATAATCTTGGAGTTTGGGAGGCTCACGAAAGAGACAGTGTCAGCGTTTGTGGGGCTGTGAATGGAGTTGCCTGGCTACTTGAAGAGCAGCAAGCGCTTTTGGTCCTGGCCCCTTTGGGGTGGGAGGAATGTCGGAACGGTTCACAATTTCTGAGCCTGGCTCTGGCTGTGCTCAGCGTCCCAGGCAGATAGTCTTGGAGTTTGGGAGGCTCACGAAAGAGACAGCGTCAGCGTTTGTGGGGCTGTGAATGGGGTTGCCTGGCTACTTGAAGAGAAGCAAGAGCTTTTGGTACTGGTCCCTCTGGGGTGGAAGGAAGGCTCGGTTATTCGCAATTGCTTAGCTTGGTTCTGGCTGTACTCAGCGTCCCAGGCAGATAGTACTGGAGTTTGGGAGGCTCACGAAAGAGACAGCGTCAGCGTTTGTGGGGCTGTGAATGGGGTTGCCTGGCTACCTGAAGAGCAGCAAGAGCTTTTGGTACTGGCCCCTTTGGGGTGGGAGGAATGCACTGTTATTCGCAATTGCTGAGCCTGGCTCCGGGTGTCCTCAGCGTCCCAGGCAGATAGTCTTGGAGTTTGGGAGGCTCACGAAAGAGACAGCATCAGCGTTTGTGGGGCTGTGAATGGGGTTGCCTGGCTACTTGAAGAGCAGCAAGAGCTTGTGGTCCTGGCTTCTTTGGGGTGGGAGGAATCCCGGGACGGTCGCAATTGCTCAGCTGGGATCTGGCTGTACGCAGCATCCCAGGCAGATAATATTGGAGTTTGGGAGGCTCACGATAGAGACAGCGTCAGCGTTTGTGGGGCTGTGAATGGGGTTGCCTGGCTACTTGAAGAGCAGCAAGAGCTTTTGGTCCTGGCCCCTTTGGGGTGGGAGGAATCCCGGGACGGTCGAAATTGCTGAGCCTGGCTCTGGCTGTACGCAGCATACCAGGCAGATAGTCTTGGAGTTTGGGAGGCTCACGATAGAGACAGCGTCAGAGTTTGTGGGGCTGTGAATGGGGTTGCCTGGCTACTTGAAGAGCAGCAAGAGCTTTTGGTCCTGGCTCCTTTGGGGTGGGAGGAAGGCACGGTTATTCGCAATTGCTGAGCCTGGCTCCGGGTGTCCTCAGCGTCCCAGGCAGATAGTCTTGGAGTTTGGGAGGCTCACGAAAGAGACAGCATCAGCGTTTGTGGGGCTGTGAATGGGGTTGCCTGGCTACTTGAAGAGCAGCAAGAGCTTGTGGTCCTGGCTTCTTTGGGGTGGGAGGAATCCCGGGACGGTCGCAATTGCTCAGCTGGGATCTGGCTGTACGCAGCATCCCAGGCAGATAATATTGGAGTTTGGGAGGCTCACGAAAGAGACAGCGTCAGCGTTTTTGGGGCTGTGAATGGGGTTGCCTGGCTACTTGAAGAGCAGCAAGAGCTTTTGGTCCTGGCCCCTTTGGGGTGGGAGGAATCCCGGGACGGTCGAAATTGCTGAGCCTGGCTCTGGCTGTACGCAGCATACCAGGCAGATAGTCTTGGAGTTTGGGAGGCTCACGATAGAGACAGCGTCAGAGTTTGTGGGGCTGTGAATGGGGTTGCCTGGCTACTTGAAGAGCAGCAAGAGCTTTTGGTCCTGGCTCCTTTGGGGTGGGAGGAAGGCACGGTTATTCGCAATTGCTGAGCCTGGCTCCGGGTGTCCTCAGCGTCCCAGGCAGATAGTCTTGGAGTTTGGGAGGCTCACGAAAGAGACAGCATCAGCGTTTGTGGGGCTGTGAATGGGGTTGCCTGGCTACTTGAAGAGCAGCAAGAGCTTGTGGTCCTGGCTTCTTTGGGGTGGGAGGAATCCCGGGACGGTCGCAATTGCTCAGCTGGGATCTGGCTGTACGCAGCATCCCAGGCAGATAATATTGGAGTTTGGGAGGCTCACGAAAGAGACAGCGTCAGCGTTTTTGGGGCTGTGAATGGGGTTGCCTGGCTACTTGAAGAGCAGCAAGAGCTTTTGGTCCTGGCCCCTTTGGGGTGGGAGGAATGTCGGAACGGTTCACAATTGCTGAGCCTGGCTCTGGCTGTACTCAGCGTCCCAGGCAGATAGTACTGGAGTTTGGGAGGCTCACGAAAGAGACAGCGTCAGCGTTTGTGGGGCTGTGAATGGGGTTGCCTGGCTACCTGAAGAGAAGCAGGAGCTTTTGGTACTGGCCCCTTTGGGGTGGGAGGAAGGCACGGTTATTCGCAATTGCTGAGCCTGGCTCCGGCTGTATTCAGTGTCCCAGGCAGATAGTCTTGGAGTTTGGGAGGCTCACGAAAGAGACAGCGTCAGCGTTTGTGGGGCTGTTAATGGGGTTGCCTGGCTACTTGAAGAGCAGCAAGCGCTTTTGGTCCTGGCCCCTTTGGGGTGGGAGGAATCTCTGGACGTTCGCAGTTGCTGAGCCGCGGTCTGGCTGTACTCAGCGTCCCAGGCAGATAGTATTGGAGTTTGGGAGGCTCACGAAAGAGACAGCATCAGCGTTTGTGGGGCTGTGAATGGTGTTGCCTGGCTACTTGAAGAGCAGCAAGAGCTTTTGGTCCTGGCCCCTTTGGGGTGGGAGGAATGTCGGAACGGTTCACAATTGCTGAGCTGGGATCTGGCTGTACGCAGCATCCCAGGCAGATAGTACTGGAGTTTGGGAGGCTCACGAAAGAGACAGCATCAGCGTTTGTGGGGCTGTGAATGGGGTTGCCTGGCTACTTGAAGAGCAGCAAGAGCTTGTGGTCCTGGCTTCTTTGGGGTGGGAGGAAGGCACGGTTATTCGCAATTGCTGAGCCTGGCTCCGGGTGTCCTCAGCGTCCCAGGCAGATAGTCTTGGAGTTTGGGAGGCTCACGATAGAGACAGCGTCAGCGTTTTTGGGGCTGTGAATGGGGTTGCCTGTCTACTTGAAGAGCAGCAAGAGCTTTTGGTCCTGGCTCCTTTGGGGTGGGAGGAAGGCACGGTTATTCGCAATTGCTGAGCCTGGCTCCGGGTGTCCTCAGCGTCCCAGGCAGATAGTCTTGGAGTTTGGGAGGCTCACGAAAGAGACAGCATCAGCGTTTGTGGGGCTGTGAATGGGGTTGCCTGGCTACTTGAAGAGCAGCAAGAGCTTGTGGTCCTGGCTTCTTTGGGGTGGGAGGAATCCCGGGACGGTCGCAATTGCTGAGCCTGGCTCTGGCTGTACGCAGCATACCAGGCAGATAGTCTTGGAGTTTGGGAGGCTCACGATAGAGACAGCGTCAGCGTTTGTGGGGCTGTGAATGGGGTTGCCTGGCTACTTGAAGAGCAGCAAGAGCTTTTGGTCCTGGCCTCTTTGGGGTGGGAGGAAGGCACGGTTATTCGCAATTGCTGAGCCTGGCTCCGGGTGTACGCATCGTCCGAGGCAGATAGTCTTGGAGTTTGGGAGGCTCACGAAAGAGACAGCGTCAGCGTTTGTCGGGCTGTGAATGGGGTTGCCTGTCTACTTGAAGAGCAGCAAGAGCTTTTGGTCCTGGCCCCTTTGGGGTGGGAGGAAGGCACGGTTATTCGCAGTTGCTGAGCCTGGCTCCGGGTGTCCTCAGCGTCCCAGGCAGATAGTCTTGGAGTTTGGGAGGCTCACGAAAGAGACAGCGTCAGCGTTTGTGGGGCTGTGAATGGGGTTGCCTGGCTACTTGAAGAGCAGCAAGAGCTTTTGGTCCTGGCCCCTTTGGGGTGGGAGGAATCTCGAGACATTCTCAATTACTGAGCCTGGCTCTGGCTGTATTCAGAGTCCCAGGCAGATAGTCTTGGAGTTTGGGAGGCTCACGAAAGAGAGAGCGTCAGCGTTTTTGGGGCTGTGAAAGGGGTTGCCTGGCTACTTGAAGAGCAGCAAGAGCTTTTGGTCCTGGCCTCTTTGGGGTGGGAGGAAGGCACGGTTATTCGCAATTGCTGAGCCTGACTCCGGCTGTACTCAGCGTCCCAGGCAGATAGTACTGGAGTTTGGGAGGCTCACGATAGAGACAGCGTCAGGGTTTGTGGGGCTGTGAATGGGGTTGCCTGGCTACTTGAAGAGCAGCAAGAGCTTTTGGTCCTGGCCCCTTTGGGGTGGGAGGAAGGTACGGTTATTCGCAATTGCTGAGCCTGGCTCCGGGTGTACGCATCGTCCGAGGCAGATAGTATTGGAGTTTGGGAGGCTCACGAAAGAGACAGCGTCAGCGTTTGTGGGGCTGTGAATGGGGTTGCCTGTCTACTTGAAGAGCAGCAAGAGCTTTTGGTCCTGGCCCCTTTGGGGTGGGAGGAAGGCACGGTTATTCGCAGTTGCTGAGCCTGGCTCCGGGTGTCCTCAGCGTCCCAGGCAGATAGTCTTGGAGTTTGGGAGGCTCACGAAAGAGAGAGCGTCAGCGTTTGTGGGGCTGTGAATGGGGTTGCCTGGCTACTTGAAGAGCAGCAAGAGCTTTTGGTCCTGGCCCCTTTGGGGTGGGAGGAAGGCACGGTTATTCGCAATTGCTGAGCCTGGCTCCGGGTGTACGCATCGTCCCAGGCAGATAGTCTTGGAGTTTGGGAGGCTCACGAAAGAGACAGCGTCAGTGTTTGTGGGGCTGTGAATGGGGTTGCCTGTCTACTTGAAGAGCAGCAAGAGCTTTTGGACCTACCCCCTTTGGGGTGGGAGGAAGGCACGGTTATTCGCAGTTGCTGAGCCTGGCTCCGGGTGTCCTCAGCGTCCCAGGCAGATAGTCTTGGAGTTTGGGAGGCTCACGAAAGAGACAGCGTCAGCGTTTGTGGGGCTGTGAATGGGGTTGCCTGGCTACTTGAAGAGCAGCAAGAGCTTTTGGACCTGGCCCCTTTGGGGTGGGAGGAAGGCACGGTTATTCGCAGTTGCTGAGCCTGGCTCCGGCTGTACGCATCGTCCGAGGCAGATAGTCTTGGAGTTTGGGAGGCTCACGAAAGAGACAGCGTCAGCGTTTGTGGGGCTGTGAATGGGGTTGCCTGGCTACTTGAAGAGCAGCAAGAGCTTGTGGTCCTGGCCCCTTTGGGGTGGGAGGAATTTCTGGACGTTCGCAATTGCTGAGCCTGGCTCTGGCTGTACGCAGCATCCAAGGCAGATAGTCTTGGAGTTTGGGAGGCTCACGAAAGAGACAGCGTCAGCGTTTTTTGGGCTGTGAATGGGGTTGCCTGGCTACTTGAAGAGCAGCAAGAGCTTTTGGTCCTGGCTCCTTTGGGGTGGAAGGAAGGCACGGTTATTCGCAATTGCTGAGCCTGGCTCCGGGTGTCCTCAGCGTCCCAGGCAGATAGTACTGGAGTTTGGGAGGCTCATGAAAGAGACAGCATCAGCGTTTGTGGGGCTGTGAATGGAGTTGCCTGGCTACTTGAAGAGCAGCAAGAGCTTTTGGTCCTGGCCCCTTTGGGGTGGGAGGAATCCCGGGACGGTCGCAATTGCTGAGCCTGGCTCTGGCTGTACGCATCATACCAGGCAGATAGTCTTGGAGTTTGGGAGGCTCACGAAAGAGACAGCGTCAGCGTTTGTGGGGCTGTGAATGGGGTTGCCTGGCTACTTGAAGAGCAGCAAGAGCTTTTGGACCTGGCCCCTTTGGGGTGGGAGGAATGTCGGAACGGTTCACAATTTCTGAGCCTGGCTCTGGCTGTGCTCAGCGTCCCAGGCAGATAGTCTTGGAGTTTGGGAGGCTCACGAAAGAGACAGCGTCAGCGTTTGTGGGGCTGTGAATGGGGTTGCCTGGCTACTTGAAGAGCAGCAAGAGCTTTTGGTCCTGGCCCCTTTGGGGTGGAAGGAAGGCACGGTTATTCACAATTGCTTAGCTTGGCTCTGGCTGTACTCAGCGTCCGAGGCAGATAGTACTGGAGTTTGGGAGGCTCACGAAAGAGACAGCGTCAGCGTTTGTGGGGCTGTGAATAGGGTTGCCTTGCTACTTGAAGAGCAGCAAGAGCTTTTGGTCCTGGCCTCTTTGGGATGGGAGGAATCTCGAGACATTCGCAATTGCTTAGCTTGGCTCTGGCTGTACTCAGCGTCCCAGGCAGATAGTATTGGACTTTGGGAGTCTCACGAAAGAGACAGTGTCAGCGTTTGTGGGGCTGTGAATGGAGTTGCCTGGCTACTTGAAGAGCAGCAAGCGCTTTTGGTCCTGGCCCCTTTGGGGTGGGAGGAATGTCGGAACGGTTCACAATTTCTGAGCCTGGCTCTGGCTGTGCTCAGCGTCCCAGGCAGATAGTCTTGGAGTTTGGGACGCTCACGAAAGAGACAGCGTCAGCGTTTGTGGGGCTGTGAATGGGGTTGCCTGGCTACCTGAAGAGAAGCAAGAGCTTTTGGTACTGGTCCCTCTGGGGTGGAAGGAAGGCTCGGTTATTCGCAATTGCTTAGCTTGGTTCTGGCTGTACTCAGCGTCCCAGGCAGAGAGTACTGGAGTTTGGGAGGTTCACGAAAGAGACAGCGTCAGCGTTTGTGGGGCTGTGAATGGGGTTGCCTGGCTACTTGAAGAGCAGCAAGAGCTTTTGGTCCTGGCCCCTTTGGGGTGGAAGGAAGGCACGGTTATTCACAATTGCATAGCTTGGCTCTGGCTGTACTCAGCGTCCCAGGCAGATAGTACTGGAGTTTGGGAGGCTCACGAAAGAGACAGCGTCAGCGTTTGTGGGGCTGTGAATGGGGTTGCCTTGCTACTTGAAGAGCAGCAAGAGCTTTTGGTCCTGGCCTCTTTGGGGTGGGAGGAATCTCGAGACATTCGCAATTGCTTAGCTTGGCTCTGGCTGTACTCAGCGTCCCAGGCAGATAGTATTGGACTTTGGGAGTCTCATAAAAGAGACAGTGTCAGCGTTTGTGGTGCTGTGAATGGAGTTGCCTGGCTACTTGAAGAGCAGCAAGCGCTTTTGGTCCTGGCCCCTTTGGGGTGGGAGGAATGTCGGAACGGTTCACAATTTCTGAGCCTGGCTCTGGCTGTGCTCAGCGTCCCAGGCAGATAGTCTTGGAGTTTGGGAGGCTCACGAAAGAGACAGCGTCAGCGTTTGTGGGGCTGTGAATGGGGTTGCCTGGCTACCTGAAGAGAAGCAAGAGCTTTTGGTACTGGTCCCTCTGGGGTGGAAGGAAGGCTCGGTTATTCGCAATTGCTTAGCTTGGTTCTGGCTGTACTCAGCGTCCCAGGCAGATAGTACTGGAGTTTGGGAGGCTCACGAAAGAGACAGCGTCAGCGTTTGTGGGGCTGTGAATGGGGTTGCCTGGCTACCTGAAGAGCAGCAAGAGCTTTTGGTACTGGCCCCTTTGGGGTGGGAGGAATGCACTGTTATTCGCAATTGCTGAGCCTGGCTCCGGGTGTCCTCAGCGTCCCAGGCAGATAGTCTTGGAGTTTGTGAGGCTCACGAAAGAGACAGCATCAGCGTTTGTGGGGCTGTGAATGGGGTTGCCTGGCTACTTGAAGAGCAGCAAGAGCTTGTGGTCCTGGCTTCTTTGGGGTGGGAGGAATCCCGGGACGGTCGCAATTGCTGAGCCTGGCTCTGGCTGTACGCAGCATACCAGGCAGATAGTCTTGGAGTTTGGGAGGCTCACGATAGAGACAACGTCAGCGTTTGTGGGGCTGTGAATGGGGTTGCCTTGCTACTTGAAGAGCAGCAAGAGCTTTTGGTCCTGGCTCCTTTGGGGTGGGAGGAAGGCACGGTTATTCGCAATTGCTGAGCCTGGCTCCGGGTGTACGCATCGTCCGAGGCAGATAGTCTTGGAGTTTGGGAGGCTCACGAAAGAGACAGCGTCAGCGTTTGTGGGGCTGTGAATGGGGTTGCCTGTCTACTTGAAGAGCAGCAAGAGCTTTTGGTCCTGGCCCCTTTGGGGTGGGAGGAAGGCACGGTTATTCGCAGTTGCTGAGCCTGGCTCCGGGTGTCCTCAGCGTCCCAGGCAGATAGTCTTGGAGTTTGGGAGGCTCACGAAAGAGACAGCGTCAGCGTTTGTGGGGCTGTGAATGGGGTTGCCTGGCTACTTGAAGAGCAGCAAGAGCTTTTGGTCCTGGCCCCTTTGGGGTGGGAGGAATCTCGAGACATTCTCAATTACTGAGCCTGGCTCTGGCTGTATTCAGAGTCCCAGGCAGATAGTCTTGGAGTTTGGGAGGCTCACGAAAGAGACAGCGTCAGCGTTTGTGGGGCTGTGAATGGGTTTGCCTGGCTACTTGAAGAGCAGCAAGAGCTTTTGGACCTACCCCCTTTGGGGTGGGAGGAAGGCACGGTTATTCGCAGTTGCTGAGCCTGGCTCCGGGTGTCCTCAGCGTCCCAGGCAGATAGTCTTGGAGTTTGGGAGGCTCACGAAAGAGACAGCGTCAGCGTTTGTGGGGCTGTGAATGGGGTTGCCTGGCTACTTGAAGAGCAGCAAGAGCTTTTGGTCGTGGCCCCTTTGGGGTGGGAGGAAGGCACGGTTATTCGCAATTGCTGAGCCTGGCTCCGGGTGTACGCATCGTCCGAGGCAGATAGTATTGGAGTTTGGGAGGCTCACGAAAGAGACAGCGTCAGCGTTTGTGGGGCTGTGAATGGGGTTGCCTGTCTACTTGAAGAGCAGCAAGAGCTTTTGGTCCTGGCCCCTTTGGGGTGGGAGGAAGGCACGGTTATTCGCAGTTGCTGAGCCTGGCTCCGGGTGTCCTCAGCGTCCCAGGCAGATAATCTTGGAGTTTGGGAGGCTCACGAAAGAGACAGTGTCAGCGTTTGTGGGGCTGTGAATGGAGTTGCCTGGCTACTTGAAGAGCAGCAAGCGCTTTTGGTCCTGGCCCCTTTGGGGTGGGAGGAATGTCGGAACGGTTCACAATTTCTGAGCCTGGCTCTGGCTGTGCTCAGCGTCCCAGGCAGATAGTCTTGGAGTTTGGGAGGCTCACGAAAGAGACAGCGTCAGCGTTTGTGGGGCTGTGAATGGGGTTGCCTGGCTACTTGAAGAGAAGCAAGAGCTTTTGGTACTGGTCCCTCTGGGGTGGAAGGAAGGCTCGGTTATTCGCAATTGCTTAGCTTGGTTCTGGCTGTACTCAGCGTCCCAGGCAGATAGTACTGGAGTTTGGGAGGCTCACGAAAGAGACAGCGTCAGCGTTTGTGGGGCTGTGAATGGGGTTGCCTGGCTACCTGAAGAGCAGCAAGAGCTTTTGGTACTGGCCCCTTTGGGGTGGGAGGAATGCACTGTTATTCGCAATTGCTGAGCCTGGCTCCGGGTGTCCTCAGCGTCCCAGGCAGATAGTCTTGGAGTTTGGGAGGCTCACGAAAGAGACAGCATCAGCGTTTGTGGGGCTGTGAATGGGGTTGCCTGGCTACTTGAAGAGCAGCAAGAGCTTGTGGTCCTGGCTTCTTTGGGGTGGGAGGAATCCCGGGACGGTCGCAATTGCTCAGCTGGGATCTGGCTGTACGCAGCATCCCAGGCAGATAATATTGGAGTTTGGGAGGCTCACGATAGAGACAGCGTCAGCGTTTGTGGGGCTGTGAATGGGGTTGCCTGGCTACTTGAAGAGCAGCAAGAGCTTTTGGTCCTGGCCCCTTTGGGGTGGGAGGAATCTCGAGACATTCTCAATTACTGAGCCTGGCTCCGGCTGTATTCAGAGTCCCAGGCAGATAGTCTTGGAGTTTGGGAGGCTCACGAAAGAGAGAGCGTCAGCGTTTGTGGGGCTGTGAAAGGGGTTGCCTGGCTACTTGAAGAGCAGCAAGAGCTTTTGGTCCTGGCCTCTTTGGGGTGGGAGGAAGGCACGGTTATTCGCAATTGCTGAGCCTGACTCCGGCTCTACTCAGCGTCCCAGGCAGATAGTACTGGAGTTTGGGAGGCTCATGAAAGAGACAGCATCAGCGTTTGTGGGGCTGTGAATGGGGTTGCCTGGCTACTTGAAGAGCAGCAAGAGCTTTTGGTCCTGGCCCCTTTGGGGTGGGAGGAATGTCGGAACGGTTCACAATTGCTGAGCTGGGATCTGGCTGTACGCAGCATCCCAGGCAGATAGTACTGGAGTTTGGGAGGCTCACGAAAGAGACAGCATCAGCGTTTGTGGGGCTGTAAATGGGGTTGCCTGGCTACTTGAAGAGCAGCAAGAGCTTTTGGTCCTGGCCCCTTTGGGGTGGGAGGAATCCCGGGACGGTCGCAATTGCTGAGCCTGGCTCTGGCTGTACGCAGCACACCAGGCAGATAGTCTTGGAGTTTGGGAGGCTCACGATAGAGACAGCGTCAGCGTTTGTGGGGCTGTGAATGGAGTTGCCTGGCTACTTGAAGAGCAGCAAGAGCTTTTGGTCCTGGCCCCTTTGGGGTGGGAGGAATCCCGGGACGGTCGCAACTGCTGAGCCTGGCTCTGGCTGTACTCAGCGTCCCAGGCAGATAGTCTTGGAGTTTGGGAGGCTCACGATAGAGACAGCGTCAGCGTTTGTGGGGCTGTGAATGGGGTTGCCTGGCTACTTGAAGAGCAGCAAGAGCTTTTGGTCCTGGCTCCTTTGGGGTGGGAGAAAGGCATGGTTATTCGCAATTGCTGAGCCTGGCTCCGGGTGTCCTCAGCGTCCCAGGCAGATAGTCTTGGAGTTTGGGAGGCTCACGAAAGAGAGAGCGTCAGCGTTTGTGGGGCTGTGAATGGGGTTGCCTGTCTACTTGAAGAGCAGCAAGAGCTTTTGGTCCTGGCCCCTTTGGGGTGGGAGGAATCCCGGGACGGTCGCAATTGCTCAGCTGGGATCTGGCTGTACGCAGCATCCCAGGCAGATAGTCTTGGAGTTTGGGAGGCTCACGAAAGAGACAGCGTCAGCGTTTGTGGGGCTGTGAATGGGGTTGCCTGGCTACTTGAAGAGCAGCAAGAGCTTTTGGTCCTGGCCCCTTTGGGGTGGGAGGAATGTCGGAACGGTTCACAATTGCTGAGCCTGGCTCTTGCTGTACTCAGCGTCCCAGGCAGATAGTCTTGGAGTTTGGGAGGCTCACGAAAGAGACAGCGTCAAAGTTTGTGGGGCTGTGAATGGGGTTGCCTGGCTACCTGAAGAGCAGCAAGAGCTTTTGGTCCTGGCCCCTTTGGGGTGGGAGGAAGGAACGGTTATTCGCAATTGCTGAGCCTGGCTCCGGCTGTATTCAGTGTCCCAGGCAGATAGTCTTGGAGTTTGGGAGGCTCACGAAAGAGACAGCATCAGCGTTTGTGGGGCTGTGAATGGGGTTGCCTGGCTACTTGAAGAGCAGCAAGCGCTTTTGGTCCTGGCACCTTTGGTGTGGGAGGAATCTCTGGACGTTCGCAGTTGCTGAGCCGCGGTCTGGCTGTACGCAGCGTCCCAGGCAGATAGTCTTGGAGTTTGGGAGGCTCACGAAAGAGACAGCGTCAGCGTTTTTGGGGCTGTGAATGGTGTTGCCTGGCTACTTGAAGAGCAGCAAGAGCTTTTGGTCCTGGCCTCTTTGGGGTGGGAGGAATCCCGGGACTTTCGCAATCGCTGAGCCTGGCTCCGGCTGTATTCAGCGTCACAGGCAGATAGTCTTGGAGTTTGGGAGGCCACAGAAAGAGAGAGCGTCAGCGTTTTTGGGGCTGTGAATGGGGTTGCCTGGCTACTTGAAGAGCAGCAAGAGCTTTTGGTCCTGGCTCCTTTGGGGTGGAAGGAAGGCACGGTTATTCGCAATTCCTGAGCCTGGCTCCGGGTGTCCTCAGCGTCCCAGGCAGATAGTCTTGGAGTTTGGGAGGCTCACGAAAGAGACAGCATCAGCATTTGTGGGGCTGTGAATGGGGTTGCCTGGCTACTTGAAGAGCAGCAAGAGCTTTTGGACCTGGCCCCTTTGGGGTGGGAGGAATGCACTGTTATTCGCAATTGCTGAGCCTGGCTCCTGGTGTCCTCAGCGTCCCAGGCAGATAGTCTTGGAGTTTGGGAGGCTCACGAAAGAGAGAGCGTCAGCATTTGTGCGGCTGTGAATGGGGTTGCCTGGCTACTTGAAGAGCAGCAAGAGCTTTTGGACCTGGCCCCTTTGGGGTGGGAGGAATGCACTGTTATTCGCAATTGCTGAGCCTGGCTCCGGGTGTCCTCAGCGTCCCAGGCAGATAGTCTTGGAGTTTGAGAGGCTCACGAAAGAGAGAGCGTCAGCGTTTGTGGGGCTGTGAATGGGGTTGCCTGGCTACTTGAAGAGCAGCAAGAGCTTTTGGTCCTGGCCCCTTTGGGGTGGGAGGAATCTCGAGACATTCTCAATTACTGAGCCTGGCTCTGGCTGTACTCAGCGTCCCAGGCAGATAGTCTTGGAGTTTGGGAGTCTCACGAAAGAGACAGTGTCAGCGTTTGTGGGGCTGTGAATGGAGTTGCCTGGCTACTTGAAGAGCAGCAAGAGCTTTTGGTCCTGGCCCCTTTGGGGTGGGAGGAATGTCGGAACGGTTCACAATTGCTGAGCCTGGCTCTGGCTGTACTCAGCGTCCCAGGCAGATAGTCTTGGAGTTTGGGAGGCTCACGAAAGAGACAGCGTCAGCGTTTGTGGGGCTGTGAATGGGGTTGCCTGGCTACCTGAAGAGAAGCAAGAGCTTTTGGTACTGGCCCCTTTGGGGTGGGAGGAATGCACTGTTATTCGCAATTGCTGAGCCTGGCTCAGGGTGTCCTCAGCGTCCCAGGCAGATAGTCTTGGAGTTTGGGAGGCTCACGAAAGAGAGAGCGTCAGCGTTTGTGGGGCTGTGAATGGGGTTGCCTGGCTACTTGAAGAGCAGCAAGAGCTTTTGGTCCTGGCCCCTTTGGGGTGGGATGAATTTCTGGACGTTCGCAGTTGCTGAGCCGCGGTCTGGCTGTACGCAGCATCCCAGGCAGATAGTCTTGGAGTTTGGGAGGCTCACGATAGAGACAGCGTCAGCGTTTGTGGGGCTGTGAATGGGGTTGCCTGGCTACTTGAAGAGCAGCAAGAGCTTTTGGTCCTGGCCCCTTTGGGGTGGGAGGAATCCCGGGACGGTCGCAATTGCTGAGCCTGGCTCTGGCTGTACGCAGCATACCAGGCAGATAGTCTTGGAGTTTGGGAGGCTCACGATAGAGACAGCGTCAGCGTTTGTGGGGCTGTGAATGGGGTTGCCTGGCTACTTGAAGAGCAGCAAGAGCTTTTGGTCCTGGCTCCTTTGGGGTGGGAGGAAGGCACGGTTATTCGCAATTGCTGAGCCTGGCTCCGGGTGTCCTCAGCGTCCCAGGCAGATAGTCTTGGAGTTTGGGAGGCTCATGAAAGAGACAGCATCAGCGTTTGTGGGGCTGTGAATGGGGTTGCCTGGCTACTTGAAGAGCAGCAAGAGCTTGTGGTCCTGGCTTCTTTGGGGTGGGAGGAATCCCGGGACGGTCGCAATTGCTCAGCTGGGATCTGGCTGTACGCAGCATCCCAGGCAGATAATATTGGAGTTTGGGAGGCTCACGAAAGAGAGAGCGTCAGCGTTTGTGGGGCTGTGAATGGGGTTGCCTGGCTACTTGAAGAGCAGCAAGAGCTTTTGGTCCTGGCCCCTTTGGGGTGGGAGGAATGTCGGAACGGTTCACAATTGCTGAGCCTGGCTCCGGGTGTCCTCAGCGTCCCAGGCAGATAGTCTTGGAGTTTGGGAGGCTCATGAAAGAGACAGCGTCAGCGTTTGTGGGGCTGTGAATGGGGTTGCCTGGCTACCTGAAGAGAAGCAGGAGCTTTTGGTACTGGCCCCTTTGGGGTGGGAGGAAGGCACGGTTATTCGCAGTTGCTGAGCCTGGCTCCGGCTTTATTCAGTGTCCCAGGCAAATAGTACTGGAGTTTGGGAGGCTCACGAAAGAGACAGCGTCAGCGTTTGTGGGGCTGTGAATGGGGTTGCCTGGCTACTTGAAGAGCAGGAAGCGCTTTTGGTCCTGGCTCCTTTGGGGTGGGAGGAATCCCGGGACGTTCGCAGTTGCTGAGCCGGGGTCTGGCTGTACTCACCGTCCAAGGCAGATAGTATTCGAGTTTGGGAGGCTCACGAAAGAGACAGCGTCAGCGTTTGTGGGGCTGTGAATGGTGTTGCCTGGCTACTTGAAGAGCAGCAAGAGCTTTTGGTCCTGGCCCCTTTGGGGTGGGAGGAATGTCGGAACGGTTCACAATTGCTGAGCTGGGATCTGGCTGTACGCAGCATCCCAGGCAGATAGTACTGGAGTTTGGGAGGCTCACGAAAGAGACAGCATCAGCGTTTGTGGGGCTGTAAATGGGGTTGCCTGGCTACTTGAAGAGCAGCAAGAGCTTTTGGTCCTGGCCCCTTTGGGGTGGGAGGAATCCCGGGACGGTCGCAATTACTGAGCCTGGCTCTGGCTGTACGCAGCATACCAGGCAGATAGTCTTGGAGTTTGGGAGGCTCACGAAAGAGAGAGCGTCAGCGTTTTTGGGGCTGTGAATGGGGTTGCCTGGCTACTTGAAGAGCAGCAAGAGCTTTTGGTCCTGGCTCCTTTGGGGTGGGAGGAAGGCACGGTTATTCGCAATTGCTGAGCCTGGCTCCTGGTGTCCTCAGCGTCCCAGGCAGATAGTCTTGGAGTTTGGGAGGCTCACGAAAGAGACAGCGTCAGCGTTTGTGGGGCTGTGAATGGGGTTGCCTGGCTACTTGAAGAGCAGCAAGAGCTTGTGGTCCTGGCTTCTTTGGGGTGGGAGGAATCCCGGGACGGTCGCAATTGCTCAGCTGGGATCTGGCTGTACGCAGCATCCCAGGCAGATAATATTGGAGTTTGGGAGGCTCACGATAGAGACAGCGTCAGCGTTTGTGGGGCTGTGAATGGGGTTGCCTGGCTACTTGAAGAGCAGCAAGAGCTTTTGGTCCTGGCCCCTTTGGGGTGGGAGGAATCTCGAGACATTCTCAATTACTGAGCCTGGCTCCGGCTGTATTCAGAGTCCCAGGCAGATAGTCTTGGAGTTTGGGAGGCTCACGAAAGAGAGAGCGTCAGCGTTTTTGGGGCTGTGAAAGGGGTTGCCTGGCTACTTGAAGAGCAGCAAGAGCTTTTGGTCCTGGCCTCTTTGGGGTGGGAGGAAGGCACGGTTATTCGCAATTGCTGAGCCTGACTCCGGCTGTACTCAGCGTCCCAGGCAGATAGTACTGGAGTTTGGGAGGCTCATGAAAGAGACAGCATCAGCGTTTGTGGGGCTGTGAATGGGGTTGCCTGGCTACTTGAAGAGCAGCAAGAGCTTTTGGTCCTGGCCCCTTTGGGGTGGGAGGAATGTCGGAACGGTTCACAATTGCTGAGCTGGGATCTGGCTGTACGCAGCATCCCAGGCAGATAGTACTGGAGTTTGGGAGGCTCATGAAAGAGACAGCATCAGCGTTTGTGGGGCTGTGAATGGGGTTGCCTGGCTACTTGAAGAGCAGCAAGAGCTTTTGGTCCTGGCCCCTTTGGGGTGGGAGGAATGTCGGAACGGTTCACAATTGCTGAGCTGGGATCTGGCTGTACGCAGCATCCTAGGCAGATAGTACTGGAGTTTGGGAGGCTCACGAAAGAGACAGCATCAGCGTTTGTGGGGCTGTAAATGGGGTTGCCTGGCTACTTGAAGAGCAGCAAGAGCTTTTGGTCCTGGCCCCTTTGGGGTGGGAGGAATCCCGGGACGGTCGCAATTGCTGAGCCTGGCTCTGGCTGTACGCAGCACACCAGGCAGATAGTCTTGGAGTTTGGGAGGCTCACGATAGAGACAGCGTCAGCGTTTGTGGGGCTGTGAATGGGGTTGCCTGGCTACTTGAAGAGCAGCAAGAGCTTTTGGTCCTGGCTCCTTTGGGGTGGGAGGAAGGCACGGTTATTCGCAATTGCTGAGCCTGGCTCCGGGTGTCCTCAGCGTCCGAGGCAGATAGTCTTGGAGTTTGGGAGGCTCACGATAGAGACAGCGTCAGCGTTTTTGGGGCTGTGAATGGGGTTGCCTGGCTACTTGAAGAGCAGCAAGAGCTTTTGGACCTGGCCTCTTTGGGGTGGGAGGAAGGCACGGTTATTCGCAATTGCTGAGCCCTGCTCCGGATATCCTCAGCGTCCCAGGCAGATATTATTGGAGTTTGGGAGGCTCATGAAAGAGACAGCATCAGCGTTTGTGGGGCTGTGAATGGAGTTGCCTGGCTACTTGAAGAGCAGCAAGAGCTTTTGGTCCTGGCCCCTTTGGGGTGGGAGGAATCCCGGGACGGTCGCAACTGCTGAGCCTGGCTCTGGCTGTACTCAGCGTCCCAGGCAGATAGTCTTGGAGTTTGGGAGGCTCACGATAGAGACAGCGTCAGCGTTTGTGGGGCTGTGAATGGGGTTGCCTGGCTACCTGAAGAGCAGCAAGAGCTTTTGGTCCTGGCCCCTTTGGGGTGGGAGGAATGTCGGAACGGTTCACAATTGCTGAGCCTGGCTCCGGGTGTCCTCAGCGTCCCAGGCAGATAGTCTTGGAGTTTGGGAGGCTCATGAAAGAGACAGCGTCAGCGTTTGTGGGGCTGTGAATGGGGTTGCCTGGCTACCTGAAGAGAAGCAGGAGCTTTTGGTACTGGCCCCTTTGGGGTGGGAGGAAGGCACGGTTATTCGCAGTTGCTGAGCCTGGCTCCGGCTTTATTCAGTGTCCCAGGCAAATAGTACTGGAGTTTGGGAGGCTCACGAAAGAGACAGCGTCAGCGTTTGTGGGGCTGTGAATGGGGTTGCCTGGCTACTTGAAGAGCAGGAAGCGCTTTTGGTCCTGGCTCCTTTGGGGTGGGAGGAATCCCGGGACGTTCGCAGTTGCTGAGCCGGGGTCTGGCTGTACTCACCGTCCAAGGCAGATAGTATTCGAGTTTGGGAGGCTCACGAAAGAGACAGCGTCAGCGTTTGTGGGGCTGTGAATGGTGTTGCCTGGCTACTTGAAGAGCAGCAAGAGCTTTTGGTCCTGGCCCCTTTGGGGTGGGAGGAATGTCGGAACGGTTCACAATTGCTGAGCTGGGATCTGGCTGTACGCAGCATCCCAGGCAGATAGTACTGGAGTTTGGGAGGCTCACGAAAGAGACAGCATCAGCGTTTGTGGGGCTGTAAATGGGGTTGCCTGGCTACTTGAAGAGCAGCAAGAGCTTTTGGTCCTGGCCCCTTTGGGGTGGGAGGAATCCCGGGACGGTCGCAATTACTGAGCCTGGCTCTGGCTGTACGCAGCATACCAGGCAGATAGTATTGGACTTTGGGAGGCTCACGAAAGAGACAGCGTCAGCGTTTTTGGGGCTGTGAATGGGGTTGCCTGGCTACTTGAAGAGCAGCAAGAGCTTTTGGTCCTGGCTCCTTTGGGGTGGGAGGAAGGCACGGTTATTCGCAATTGCTGAGCCTGGCTCCTGGTGTCCTCAGCGTCCCAGGCAGATAGTCTTGGAGTTTGGGAGGCTCACGAAAGAGACAGCGTCAGCGTTTGTGGGGCTGTGAATGGGGTTGCCTGGCTACTTGAAGAGCAGCAAGAGCTTGTGGTCCTGGCTTCTTTGGGGTGGGAGGAATCCCGGGACGGTCGCAATTGCTCAGCTGGGATCTGGCTGTACGCAGCATCCCAGGCAGATAATATTGGAGTTTGGGAGGCTCACGATAGAGACAGCGTCAGCGTTTGTGGGGCTGTGAATGGGGTTGCCTGGCTACTTGAAGAGCAGCAAGAGCTTTTGGTCCTGGCCCCTTTGGGGTGGGAGGAATCTCGAGACATTCTCAATTACTGAGCCTGGCTCCGGCTGTATTCAGAGTCCCAGGCAGATAGTCTTGGAGTTTGGGAGGCTCACGAAAGAGAGAGCGTCAGCGTTTTTGGGGCTGTGAAAGGGGTTGCCTGGCTACTTGAAGAGCAGCAAGAGCTTTTGGTCCTGGCCTCTTTGGGGTGGGAGGAAGGCACGGTTATTCGCAATTGCTGAGCCTGACTCCGGCTGTACTCAGCGTCCCAGGCAGATAGTACTGGAGTTTGGGAGGCTCATGAAAGAGACAGCATCAGCGTTTGTGGGGCTGTGAATGGGGTTGCCTGGCTACTTGAAGAGCAGCAAGAGCTTTTGGTCCTGGCCCCTTTGGGGTGGGAGGAATGTCGGAACGGTTCACAATTGCTGAGCTGGGATCTGGCTGTACGCAGCATCCCAGGCAGATAGTACTGGAGTTTGGGAGGCTCATGAAAGAGACAGCATCAGCGTTTGTGGGGCTGTGAATGGGGTTGCCTGGCTACTTGAAGAGCAGCAAGAGCTTTTGGTCCTGGCCCCTTTGGGGTGGGAGGAATGTCGGAACGGTTCACAATTGCTGAGCTGGGATCTGGCTGTACGCAGCATCCTAGGCAGATAGTACTGGAGTTTGGGAGGCTCACGAAAGAGACAGCATCAGCGTTTGTGGGGCTGTAAATGGGGTTGCCTGGCTACTTGAAGAGCAGCAAGAGCTTTTGGTCCTGGCCCCTTTGGGGTGGGAGGAATCCCGGGACGGTCGCAATTGCTGAGCCTGGCTCTGGCTGTACGCAGCACACCAGGCAGATAGTCTTGGAGTTTGGGAGGCTCACGATAGAGACAGCGTCAGCGTTTGTGGGGCTGTGAATGGGGTTGCCTGGCTACTTGAAGAGCAGCAAGAGCTTTTGGTCCTGGCTCCTTTGGGGTGGGAGGAAGGCACGGTTATTCGCAATTGCTGAGCCTGGCTCCGGGTGTCCTCAGCGTCCGAGGCAGATAGTCTTGGAGTTTGGGAGGCTCACGATAGAGACAGCGTCAGCGTTTTTGGGGCTGTGAATGGGGTTGCCTGGCTACTTGAAGAGCAGCAAGAGCTTTTGGACCTGGCCTCTTTGGGGTGGGAGGAAGGCACGGTTATTCGCAATTGCTGAGCCCTGCTCCGGATATCCTCAGCGTCCCAGGCAGATATTATTGGAGTTTGGGAGGCTCATGAAAGAGACAGCATCAGCGTTTGTGGGGCTGTGAATGGAGTTGCCTGGCTACTTGAAGAGCAGCAAGAGCTTTTGGTCCTGGCCCCTTTGGGGTGGGAGGAATCCCGGGACGGTCGCAACTGCTGAGCCTGGCTCTGGCTGTACTCAGCGTCCCAGGCAGATAGTCTTGGAGTTTGGGAGGCTCACGATAGAGACAGCGTCAGCGTTTGTGGGGCTGTGAATGGGGTTGCCTGGCTACTTGAAGAGCAGCAAGAGCTTTTGGTCCTGGCTCCTTTGGGGTGGGAGAAAGGCATGGTTATTCGCAATTGCTGAGCCTGGCTCCGGGTGTCCTCAGCGTCCCAGGCAGATAGTCTTGGAGTTTGGGAGGCTCACGAAAGAGAGAGCGTCAGCGTTTGTGGGGCTGTGAATGGGGTTGCCTGTCTACTTGAAGAGCAGCAAGAGCTTTTGGTCCTGGCCCCTTTGGGGTGGGAGGAATCCCGGGACGGTCGCAATTGCTCAGCTGGGATCTGGCTGTACGCAGCATCCCAGGCAGATAGTCTTGGAGTTTGGGAGGCTCACGAAAGAGACAGCGTCAGCGTTTGTGGGGCTGTGAATGGGGTTGCCTGGCTACTTGAAGAGCAGCAAGAGCTTTTGGTCCTGGCCCCTTTGGGGTGGGAGGAATGTCGGAACGGTTCACAATTGCTGAGCCTGGCTCTTGCTGTACTCAGCGTCCCAGGCAGATAGTCTTGGAGTTTGGGAGGCTCACGAAAGAGACAGCGTCAGCGTTTGTGGGGCTGTGAATGGGGTTGCCTGGCTACCTGAAGAGCAGCAAGAGCTTTTGGTCCTGGCCCCTTTGGGGTGGGAGGAAGGAACGGTTATTCGCAATTGCTGAGCCTGGCTCCGGCTGTATTCAGTGTCCCAGGCAGATAGTCTTGGAGTTTGGGAGGCTCACGAAAGAGACAGCATCAGCGTTTGTGGGGCTGTGAATGGGGTTGCCTGGCTACTTGAAGAGCAGCAAGCGCTTTTGGTCCTGGCACCTTTGGTGTGGGAGGAATCTCTGGACGTTCGCAGTTGCTGAGCCGCGGTCTGGCTGTACGCAGCGTCCCAGGCAGATAGTCTTGGAGTTTGGGAGGCTCACGAAAGAGACAGCGTCAGCGTTTGTGGGGCTGTGAATGGTGTTGCCTGGCTACTTGAAGAGCAGCAAGAGCTTTTGGTCCTGGCCTCTTTGGGGTGGGAGGAATCCCGGGACGGTCGCAATCGCTGAGCCTGGCTCCGGCTGTATTCAGCGTCACAGGCAGATAGTCTTGGAGTTTGGGAGGCCACAGAAAGAGAGAGCGTCAGCGTTTTTGGGGCTGTGAATGGGGTTGCCTGGCTACTTGAAGAGCAGCAAGAGCTTTTGGTCCTGGCTCCTTTGGGGTGGAAGGAAGGCACGGTTATTCGCAATTCCTGAGCCTGGCTCCGGGTGTCCTCAGCGTCCCAGGCAGATAGTCTTGGAGTTTGGGAGGCTCACGAAAGTGACAGCATCAGCATTTGTGGGGCTGTGAATGGGGTTGCCTGGCTACTTGAAGAGCAGCAAGAGCTTTTGGACCTGGCCCCTTTGGGGTGGGAGGAAGGCACGGTTATTCGCAATTGCTGAGCCTGGCTCCGGGTGTCCTCAGCGTCCCAGGCAGATAGTCTTGGAGTTTGGGAGGCTCACGAAAGAGAGAGCGTCAGCATTTGTGGGGCTGTGAATGGGGTTGCCTGGCTACTTGAAGAGCAGCAAGAGCTTTTGGACCTGGCCCCTTTGGGGTGGGAGGAATGCACTGTTATTCGCAATTGCTGAGCCTGGCTCCGGGTGTCCTCAGCGTCCCAGGCAGATAGTCTTGGAGTTTGGGAGGCTCACGAAAGAGACAGCGTCAGCGTTTGTGGGGCTGTGAATGGGGTTGCCTGGCTACCTGAAGAGAAGCAAGAGCTTTTGGTACTGGCCCCTTTGGGGTGGGAGGAATGCACTGTTATTCGCAATTGCTGAGCCTGGCTCAGGGTGTCCTCAGCGTCCCAGGCAGATAGTCTTGGAGTTTGGGAGGCTCACGAAAGAGAGAGCGTCAGCGTTTGTGGGGCTGTGAATGGGGTTGCCTGGCTACTTGAAGAGCAGCAAGAGCTTTTGGTCCTGGCCCCTTTGGGGTGGGATGAATTTCTGGACGTTCGCAGTTGCTGAGCCGCGGTCTGGCTGTACGCAGCATCCCAGGCAGATAGTCTTGGAGTTTGGGAGGCTCACGAAAGAGAGAGCGTCAGCGTTTGTGGGGCTGTGAATGGGGTTGCCTGGCTACTTGAAGAGCAGCAAGAGCTTTTGGTCCTGGCCCCTTTGGGGTGGGAGGAATCCCGGGACGGTCGCAATTGCTGAGCCTGGCTCTGGCTGTACGCAGCATCCCAGGCAGATAGTCTTGGAGTTTGGGAGGCTCACGATAGAGACAGCGTCAGCGTTTGTGGGGCTGTGAATGGGGTTGCCTGGCTACTTGAAGAGCAGCAAGAGCTTTTGGTCCTGGCTCCTTTGGGGTGGGAGGAAGGCACGGTTATTCGCAATTGCTGAGCCTGGCTCCGGGTGTCCTCAGCGTCCCAGGCAGATAGTCTTGGAGTTTGGGAGGCTCATGAAAGAGACAGCATCACCGTTTGTGGGGCTGTGAATGGGGTTGCCTGGCTACTTGAAGAGCAGCAAGAGCTTGTGGTCCTGGCTTCTTTGGGGTGGGAGGAATCCCGGGACGGTCGCAATTGCTCAGCTGGGATCTGGCTGTACGCAGCATCCCAGGCAGATAATATTGGAGTTTGGGAGGCTCACGAAAGAGAGAGCGTCAGCGTTTGTGGGGCTGTGAATGGGGTTGCCTGGCTACTTGAAGAGCAGCAAGAGCTTTTGGTCCTGGCCCCTTTGGGGTGGGAGGAATGTCGGAACGGTTCACAATTGCTGAGCCTGGCTCCGGGTGTCCTCAGCGTCCCAGGCAGATAGTCTTGGAGTTTGGGAGGCTCATGAAAGAGACAGCGTCAGCGTTTGTGGGGCTGTGAATGGGGTTGCCTGGCTACCTGAAGAGAAGCAGGAGCTTTTGGTACTGGCCCCTTTGGGGTGGGAGGAAGGCACGGTTATTCGAAGTTGCTGAGCCTGGCTCCGGCTTTATTCAGTGTCCCAGGCAAATAGTACTGGAGTTTGGGAGGCTCACGAAAGAGACAGCGTCAGCGTTTGTGGGGCTGTGAATGGGGTTGCCTGGCTACTTGAAGAGCAGGAAGCGCTTTTGGTCCTGGCTCCTTTGGGGTGGGAGGAATCCCGGGACGTTCGCAGTTGCTGAGCCGGGGTCTGGCTGTACTCACCGTCCAAGGCAGATAGTATTCGAGTTTGGGAGGCTCACGAAAGAGACAGCGTCAGCGTTTGTGGGGCTGTGAATGGTGTTGCCTGGCTACTTGAAGAGCAGCAAGAGCTTTTGGTCCTGGCCCCTTTGGGGTGGGAGGAATGTCGGAACGGTTCACAATTTCTGAGCCTGGCTCTGGCTGTACTCAGCATCCCAGGCAGATAGTACTGGAGTTTGGGAGGCTCACGAAAGAGACAGCGTCAGCGTTTTTGGGGCTGTGAATGGGGTTGCCTGGCTACTTGAAGAGCAGCAAGAGCTTTTGGTCCTGGCTCCTTTGGGGTGGGAGGAAGGCACGGTTATTCGCAATTGCTGAGCCTGGCTCCTGGTGTCCTCAGCGTCCCAGGCAGATAGTCTTGGAGTTTGGGAGGCTCACGAAAGAGACAGCGTCAGCGTTTGTGGGGCTGTGAATGGGGTTGCCTGGCTACTTGAAGAGCAGCAAGAGCTTGTGGTCCTGGCTTCTTTGGGGTGGGAGGAATCCCGGGACGGTCGCAATTGCTCAGCTGGGATCTGGCTGTACGCAGCATCCCAGGCAGATAATATTGGAGTTTGGGAGGCTCACGATAGAGACAGCGTCAGCGTTTGTGGGGCTGTGAATGGGGTTGCCTGGCTACTTGAAGAGCAGCAAGAGCTTTTGGTCCTGGCCCCTTTGGGGTGGGAGGAATCTCGAGACATTCTCAATTACTGAGCCTGGCTCCGGCTGTATTCAGAGTCCCAGGCAGATAGTCTTGGAGTTTGGGAGGCTCACGAAAGCGAGAGCGTCAGCGTTTTTGGGGCTGTGAAAGGGGTTGCCTGGCTACTTGAAGAGCAGCAAGAGCTTTTGGTCCTGGCCCCTTTGGGGTGGGAGGAAGGCACGGTTATTCGCAATTGCTGAGCCTGACTCCGGCTGTACTCAGCGTCCCAGGCAGATAGTACTGGAGTTTGGGAGGCTCATGAAAGAGACAGCGTCAGCGTTTGTGGGGCTGTGAATGGGGTTGCCTGGCTACTTGAAGAGCAGCAAGAGCTTTTGGTCCTGGCCCCTTTGGGGTGGGAGGAATGTCGGAACGGTTCACAATTGTTGAGCTGGGATCTGGCTGTACGCAGCATCCCAGGCAGATAGTACTGGAGTTTGGGAGGCTCACGAAAGAGACAGCATCAGCGTTTGTGGGGCTGTAAATGGGGTTGCCTGGCTACTTGAAGAGCAGCAAGAGCTTTTGGTCCTGGCCCCTTTGGGGTGGGAGGAATCCCGGGACGGTCGCAATTGCTGAGCCTGGCTCTGGCTGTACGCAGCACACCAGGCAGATAGTCTTGGAGTTTGGGAGGCTCACGATAGAGACAGCGTCAGCGTTTGTGGGGCTGTGAATGGGGTTGCCTGGCTACTTGAAGAGCAGCAAGAGCTTTTGGTCCTGGCTCCTTTGGGGTGGGAGGAAGGCACGGTTATTCGCAATTGCTGAGCCTGGCTCCGGGTGTCCTCAGCGTCCCAGGCAGATAGTCTTGGAGTTTGGGAGGCTCACGATAGAGACAGCGTCAGCGTTTTTGGGGCTGTGAATGGGGTTGCCTGGCTACTTGAAGAGCAGCAAGAGCTTTTGGACCTGGCCTCTTTGGGGTGGGAGGAAGGCACGGTTATTCGCAATTGCTGAGCCCTGCTCCGGATATCCTCAGCGTCCCAGGCAGATATTATTGGAGTTTGGGAGGCTCATGAAAGAGACAGCATCAGCGTTTGTGGGGCTGTGAATGGAGTTGCCTGGCTACTTGAAGAGCAGCAAGAGCTTTTGGTCCTGGCCCCTTTGGGGTGGGAGGAATCCCGGGACGGTCGCAATTGCTCAGCTGGGATCTGGCTGTACGCAGCATCCCAGGCAGATAGTCTTGGAGTTTGGGAGGCTCACGAAAGAGACAGCGTCAGCGTTTTTGGGGCTGTGAATGGGGTTGCCTGGCTACTTGAAGAGCAGCAAGAGCTTTTGGTCCTGGCCCCTTTGGGGTGGGAGGAATCTCGAGACATTCTCAATTACTGAGCCTGGCTCCGGCGGTATTCAGAGTCCCAGGCAGATAGTCTTGGAGTTTGGGAGGCTCACGAAAGAGACAGCATAAGCGTTTTTGGGGCTGTGAAAGGGGTTGCCTGGCTACTTGAAGAGCAGCAAGAGCTTTTGGTCCTGGCCTCTTTGGGGTGGGAGGAATCTCTGGACGTTCGCAGTTGCTGAGCCTGGCTCTGGCTGTACGCAGCATCCCAGGCAGATAGTCTTGGAGTTTGGGACGCTCACGAAAGAGACAGCGTCAGCGTTTGTGGGGCTGTGAATGGGGTTGCCTGGCTACTTGAAGAGCAGCAAGAGCTTTTGGTCCTGGCCCCTTTGGGGTGGGAGGAATGTCGGAACGGTTCACAATTGCTGAGCTGGGATCTGGCTGTACGCAGCATCCCAGGCAGATAGTACTGGAGTTTGGGAGGCTCACGATAGAGACAGCGTCAGCGTTTGTGGGGCTGTGAATGGGGTTGCCTGGCTACTTGAAGAGCAGCAAGAGCTTTTGGTCCTGGCTCCTTTGGGGTGGGAGGAAGGCACGGTTATTCGCAATTGCTGAGCCTGGCTCCGGGTGTCCTCAGCGTCCCAGGCAGATAGTCTTGGAGTTTGGGAGGCTCATGAAAGAGACAGCATCAGCGTTTGTGGGGCTGTGAATGGGGTTGCCTGGCTACTTGAAGAGCAGCAAGAGCTTGTGGTCCTGGCTTCTTTGGGGTGGGAGGAATCCCGGGACGGTCGCAATTGCTCAGCTGGGATCTGGCTGTACGCAGCATCCCAGGCAGATAATATTGGAGTTTGGGAGGCTCACGAAAGAGAGAGCGTCAGCGTTTGTGGGGCTGTGAATGGGGTTGCCTGGCTACTTGAAGAGCAGCAAGAGCTTTTGGTCCTGGCCCCTTTGGGGTGGGAGGAATGTCGGAACGGTTCACAATTGCTGAGCCTGGCTCCGGGTGTCCTCAGCGTCCCAGGCAGATAGTCTTGGGGTTTGGGAGGCTCATGAAAGAGACAGCGTCAGCGTTTGTGGGGCTGTGAATGGGGTTGCCTGGCTACCTGAAGAGAAGCAGGAGCTTTTGGTACTGGCCCCTTTGGGGTGGGAGGAAGGCACGGTTATTCGCAGTTGCTGAGCCTGGCTCCGGCTTTATTCAGTGTCCCAGGCAAATAGTACTGGAGTTTGGGAGGCTCACGAAAGAGACAGCGTCAGCGTTTGTGGGGCTGTGAATGGGGTTGCCTGGCTACTTGAAGAGCAGGAAGCGCTTTTGGTCCTGGCTCCTTTGGGGTGGGAGGAATCCCGGGACGTTCGCAGTTGCTGAGCCTGGTTCTGGCTGTACTCACCGTCCAAGGCAGATAGTATTCGAGTTTGGGAGGCTCACGAAAGAGACAGCGTCAGCGTTTGTGGGGCTGTGAATGGGGTTGCCTGGCTACTTGAAGAGCAGCAAGAGCTTTTGGTCCTGGCCCCTTTGGGGTGGGAGGAATGTCGGAACGGTTCACAATTGCTGAGCTGGGATCTGGCTGTACGCAGCATCCCAGGCAGATAGTACTGGAGTTTGGGAGGCTCACGAAAGAGACAGCATCAGCGTTTGTGGGGCTGTAAATGGGGTTGCCTGGCTACTTGAAGAGCAGCAAGAGCTTTTGGTCCTGGCCCCTTTGGGGTGGGAGGAATCCCGGGACGGTCGCAATTACTGAGCCTGGCTCTGGCTGTACGCAGCATACCAGGCAGATAGTATTGGACTTTGGGAGGCTCACGAAAGAGACAGCGTCAGCGTTTTTGGGGCTGTGAATGGGGTTGCCTGGCTACTTGAAGAGCAGCAAGAGCTTTTGGTCCTGGCTCCTTTGGGGTGGGAGGAAGGCACGGTTATTCGCAATTGCTGAGCCTGGCTCCTGGTGTCCTCAGCGTCCCAGGCAGATAGTCTTGGAGTTTGGGAGGCTCACGAAAGAGAGAGCGTCAGCGTTTGTGGGGCTGTGAATGGGGTTGCCTGGCTACTTGAAGAGCAGCAAGAGCTTGTGGTCCTGGCTTCTTTGGGGTGGGAGGAATCCCGGGACGGTCGCAATTGCTCAGCTGGGATCTGGCTGTACGCAGCATCCCAGGCAGATAATATTGGAGTTTGGGAGGCTCACGATAGAGACAGCGTCAGCGTTTGTGGGGCTGTGAATGGGGTTGCCTGGCTACTTGAAGAGCAGCAAGAGCTTTTGGTCCTGGGCCCTTTGGGGTGGGAGGAATCTCGAGACATTCTCAATTACTGAGCCTGGCTCCGGCTGTATTCAGAGTCCCAGGCAGATAGTCTTGGAGTTTGGGAGGCTCACGAAAGAGAGAGCGTCAGCGTTTTTGGGGCTGTGAAAGGGGTTGCCTGGCTACTTGAAGAGCAGCAAGAGCTTTTGGTCCTGGCCTCTTTGGGGTGGGAGGAAGGCACGGTTATTCGCAATTGCTGAGCCTGACTCCGGCTGTACTCAGCGTCCCAGGCAGATAGTACTGGAGTTTGGGAGGCTCATGAAAGAGACAGCATCAGTGTTTGTGGGGCTGTGAATGGGGTTGCCTGGCTACTTGAAGAGCAGCAAGAGCTTTTGGTCCTGGCCCCTTTGGGGTGGGAGGAATGTCGGAACGGTTCACAATTGCTGAGCTGGGATCTGGCTGTACGCAGCATCCCAGGCAGATAGTACTGGAGTTTGGGAGGCTCACGAAAGAGACAGCATCAGCGTTTGTGGGGCTGTAAATGGGGTTGCCTGGCTACTTGAAGAGCAGCAAGAGCTTTTGGTCCTGGCCCCTTTGGGGTGGGAGGAATCCCGGGACGGTCGCAATTGCTGAGCCTGGCTCTGGCTGTACGCAGCACACCAGGCAGATAGTCTTGGAGTTTGGGAGGCTCACGATAGAGACAGCGTCAGCGTTTGTGGGGCTGTGAATGGGGTTGCCTGGCTACTTGAAGAGCAGCAAGAGCTTTTGGTCCTGGCTCCTTTGGGGTGGGAGGAAGGCACGGTTATTCGCAATTGCTGAGCCTGGCTCCGGGTGTACGCATCGTCCGAGGCAGATAGTCTTGGAGTTTGGGAGGCTCACGAAAGAGACAGCGTCAGCGTTTTTGGGGCTGTGAATGGGGTTGCCTGGCTACTTGAAGAGCAGCAAGAGCTTTTGGACCTGGCCTCTTTGGGGTGGGAGGAAGGCACGGTTATTCGCAATTGCTGAGCCCTGCTCCGGATATCCTCAGCGTCCCAGGCAGATATTATTGGAGTTTGGGAGGCTCATGAAAGAGACAGCATCAGCGTTTGTGGGGCTGTGAATGGAGTTGCCTGGCTACTTGAAGAGCAGCAAGAGCTTTTGGTCCTGGCCCCTTTGGGGTGGGAGGAATCCCGGGACGGTCGCAACTGCTGAGCCTGGCTCTGGCTGTACTCAGCGTCCCAGGCAGATAGTCTTGGAGTTTGGGAGGCTCACGATAGAGACAGCGTCAGCGTTTGTGGGGCTGTGAATGGGGTTGCCTGGCTACTTGAAGAGCAGCAAGAGCTTTTGGTCCTGGCTCCTTTGGGGTGGGAGAAAGGCATGGTTATTCGCAATTGCTGAGCCTGGCTCCGGGTGTCCTCAGCGTCCCAGGCAGATAGTCTTGGAGTTTGGGAGGCTCACGAAAGAGAGAGCGTCAGCGTTTGTGGGGCTGTGAATGGGGTTGCCTGTCTACTTGAAGAGCAGCAAGAGCTTTTGGTCCTGGCCCCTTTGGGGTGGGAGGAATCCCGGGACGGTCGCAATTGCTCAGCTGGGATCTGGCTGTACGCAGCATCCCAGGCAGATAGTCTTGGAGTTTGGGAGGCTCACGAAAGAGACAGCATCAGCGTTTTTGGGGCTGTGAATGGGGTTGCCTGGCTACTTGAAGAGCAGCAAGAGCTTTTGGTCCTGGCCCCTTTGGGGTGGGAGGAATCTCGAGACATTCTCAATTACTGAGCCTGGCTCCGGCGGTATTCAGAGTCCCAGGCAGATAGTCTTGGAGTTTGGGAGGCTCACGAAAGAGAGAGCGTCAGCGTTTTTGGGGCTGTGAAAGGGGTTGCCTGGCTACTTGAAGAGCAGCAAGAGCTTGTGGTCCTGGCCTCTTTGGGGTGGGAGGAATCCCGGGACGGTCGCAATTGCTGAGCCTGGCTCTGGCTGTACGCAGCATCCCAGGCAGATAGTCTTGGAGTTTGGGAGGCTCACGAAAGAGACAGCGTCAGCGTTTGTGGGGCTGTGAATGGGGTTGCCTGGCTACTTGAAGAGCAGCAAGCGCTTTTGGTCCTGGCCCCTTTGGGGTGGGAGGAATGTCGGAACGGTTCACAATTGCTGAGCTGGGATCTGGCTGTACGCAGCATCCCAGGCAGATAGTACTGGAGTTTGGGAGGCTCACGAAAGAGACAGCATCAGCGTTTGTGGGGCTGTAAATGGGGTTGCCTGGCTACTTGAAGAGCAGCAAGAGCTTTTGGTCCTGGCCCCTTTGGGGTGGGAGGAATCCCGGGACGGTCGCAATTGCTGAGCCTGGCTCTGGCTGTACGCAGCATACCAGGCAGATAGTATTGGACTTTGGGAGGCTCACGAAAGAGACAGCGTCAGCGTTTGTGGGGCTGTGAATGGGGTTGCCTGGCTACTTGAAGAGCAGCAAGAGCTTTTGGTCCTGGCTCCTTTGGGGTGGGAGGAAGGCACGGTTATTCGCAATTGCTGAGCCTGGCTCCTGGTGTCCTCAGCGTCCCAGGCAGATAGTCTTGGAGTTTGGGAGGCTCACGAAAGAGACAGCGTCAGCGTTTGTGGGGCTGTGAATGGGGTTGCCTGGCTACTTGAAGAGCAGCAAGAGCTTTTGGTCCTGGCTTCTTTGGGGTGGGAGGAATCCCGGGACGGTCGCAATTGCTCAGCCTAGATCTGGCTGTACGCAGCATCCCAGGCAGATAATATTGGAGTTTGGGAGGCTCACGATAGAGACAGCGTCAGCGTTTGTGGGGCTGTGAATGGGGTTGCCTGGCTACTTGAAGAGCAGCAAGAGCTTTTGGTCCTGGCCCCTTTGGGGTGGGAGGAATCTCGAGACATTCTCAATTACTGAGCCTGGCTCCGGGTGTATTCAGAGTCCCAGGCAGATAGTCTTGGAGTTTGGGAGGCTCACGAAAGAGAGAGCGTCAGCGTTTTTGGGGCTGTGAAAGGGGTTGCCTGGCTACTTGAAGAGCAGCAAGAGCTTTTGGTCCTGGCCTCTTTGGGGTGGGAGGAAGGCACGGTTATTCGCAATTGCTGAGCCTGACTCCGGCTGTACTCAGCGTCCCAGGCAGATAGTACTGGAGTTTGGGAGGCTCATGAAAGAGACAGCATCAGCGTTTGTGGGGCTGTGAATGGGGTTGCCTGGCTACTTGAAGAGCAGCAAGAGCTTTTGGTCCTGGCCCCTTTGGGGTGGGAGGAATGTCGGAACGGTTCACAATTGCTGAGCTGGGATCTGGCTGTACGCAGCATCCCAGGCAGATAGTACTGGAGTTTGGGAGGCTCACGAAAGAGACAGCATCAGCGTTTGTGGGGCTGTAAATGGGGTTGCCTGGCTACTTGAAGAGCAGCAAGAGCTTTTGGTCCTGGCCCCTTTGGGGTGGGAGGAATCCCGGGACGGTCGCAATTGCTGAGCCTGGCTCTGGCTGTACGCAGCATACCAGGCAGATAGTCTTGGAGTTTGGGAGGCTCACGATAGAGACAGCGTCAGCGTTTGTGGGGCTGTGAATGGGGTTGCCTGGCTACTTGAAGAGCAGCAAGAGCTTTTGGTCCTGGCTCCTTTGGGGTGGGAGGAAGGCACGGTTATTCGCAATTGCTGAGCCTGGCTCCGGGTGTCCTCAGCGTCCCAGGCAGATAGTCTTGGAGTTTGGGAGGCTCACGATAGAGACAGCGTCAGCGTTTTTGGGGCTGTGAATGGGGTTGCCTGGCTACTTGAAGAGCAGCAAGAGCTTTTGGACCTGGCCTCTTTGGGGTGGGAGGAAGGCACGGTTATTCGCAATTGCTGAGCCTGACTCCGGCTGTACTCAGCGTCCCAGGCAGATAGTACTGGAGTTTGGGAGGCTCACGAAAGAGACAGCATCAGCGTTTGTGGGGCTGTGAATGGAGTTGCCTGGCTACTTGAAGAGCAGCAAGAGCTTTTGGTCCTGGCCCCTTTGGGGTGGGAGTAATCCCGGGACGGTCGCAATTGCTGAGCCTGGCTCTGGCTGTACTCAGCGTCCCAGGCAGATAGTCTTGGAGTTTGGGAGGCTCACGAAAGAGACAGCGTCAGCGTTTGTGGGGCTGTGAATGGGGTTGCCTGGCTACCTGAAGAGCAGCAAGAGCTTTTGGTCCTGGCCCCTTTGGGGTGGGAGGAATGTCGGAACGGTTCACAATTGCTGAGCCTGGCTCTGTCTGTACTCAGCGTCCCAGGCAGATAGTCTTGGAGTTTGGGAGGCTCACGAAAGAGACAGCGTCAGCGTTTGTGGGGCTGTGAATGGGGTTGCCTGGCTACTTGAAGAGCAGCAAGAGCTTGTGGTCCTGGCTTCTTTGGGGTGGGAGGAATCCCGGGACGGTCGCAATTGCTCAGCTGGGATCTGGCTGTACGCAGCATCCCAGGCAGATAATATTGGAGTTTGGGAGGCTCACGAAAGAGACAGCGTCAGCGTTTTTGGGGCTGTGAATGGGGTTGCCTGGCTACTTGAAGAGCAGCAAGAGCTTTTGGTCCTGGCCCCTTTGGGGTGGGAGGAAGGCACGGTTATTCGCAATTGCTGAGCCTGGCTCCGGGTGTCCTCAGCGTGCGAGGCAGATAGTATTGGAGTTTGGGAGGCTCACGAAAGAGACAGCATCAGCGTTTGTGGGGCTGTGAATGGGGTTGCCTGGCTACTTGAAGAGCAGCAAGAGCTTTTGGTCCTGGCCCCTTTGGGGTGGGAGGAAGGCACGGTTATTCGCAGTTGCTGAGCCTGGCTCCGGGTGTCCTCAGCGTCCCAGGCAGATAGTCTTGGAGTCTGGGAGGCTCACGAAAGAGAGAGCGTCAGCGTTTGTGGGGCTGTGAATGGGGTTGCCTGGCTACTTGAAGAGCAGCAAGAGCTTTTGGTCCTGGCCCCTTTGGGGTGGGAGGAATCCCGGGACATTCGCAATGGCTGAGCCTGTCTCCGGCTGTACTCAGAGTCCCAGGCAGATAGTCTTGGAGTTTGGGAGGCTCACGAAAGAGACAGCATCAGCGTTTGTGGGGCTGTAAATGGGGTTGCCTGGCTACTTGAAGAGCAGCAAGAGCTTTTGGTCCTGGCCCCTTTGGGGTGGGAGGAATGTCGGAACGGTTCACAATTGCTGAGCTGGGATCTGGCTGTACGCAGCATCCCAGGCAGATAGTCTTGGAGTTTGGGAGGCTCACGAAAGAGACAGCATCAGCGTTTGTGGGGCTGTGAATGGGGTTGCCTGGCTACTTGAAGAGCAGCAAGAGCTTTTGGTCCTGGCCCCTTTGGGGTGGGAGGAATCCCGGGACGGTCGCAATTGCTGAGCCTGGCTCTGGCTGTACGCAGCACACCAGGCAGATAGTCTTGGAGTTTGGGAGGCTCACGATAGAGACAGCGTCAGCGTTTGTGGGGCTGTGAATGGGGTTGACTGGCTACTTGAAGAGCAGCAAGAGCTTTTGGTCCTGGCTCCTTTGGGGTGGGAGGAAGGCACGGTTATTCGCAATTGCTGAGCCTGGCTCCGGGTGTCCTCAGCGTCCCAGGCAGATAGTCTTGGAGTTTGGGAGGCTCACGAAAGAGACAGCGTCAGCGTTTGTGGGGCTGTGAATGGGGTTGCCTGGCTACTTGAAGAGCAGCAAGAGCTTTTGGACCTGGCCTCTTTGGGGTGGGAGGAAGGCACGGTTATTCGCAATTGCTGAGCCCTGCTCCGGATATCCTCAGCGTCCCAGGCAGATATTATTGGAGTTTGGGAGGCTCATGAAAGAGACAGCATCAGCGTTTGTGGGGCTGTGAATGGAGTTGCCTGGCTACTTGAAGAGCAGCAAGAGCTTTTGGTCCTGGCCCCTTTGGGGTGGGAGGAATGTCGGAACGGTTCACAATTGCTGAGCTGGGATCTGGCTGTACGCAGCATCCCAGGCAGATAGTACTGGAGTTTGGGAGGCTCACGAAAGAGACAGCGTCAGCGTTTGTGGGGCTGTAAATGGGGTTGCCTGGCTACTTGAAGAGCAGCAAGAGCTTTTGGTCCTGGCCCCTTTGGGGTGGGAGGAATCCCGGGACGGTCGCAATTGCTGAGCCTGGCTCTGGCTGTACGCAGCATACCAGGCAGATAGTCTTGGAGTTTGGGAGGCTCACGATAGAGACAGCGTCAGCATTTGTGGGGCTGTGAATGGGGTTGCCTGGCTACTTGAAGAGCAGCAAGAGCTTTTGGTCCTGGCCCCTTTGGGGTGGGAGGAATCTCGAGACATTCTCAATTACTGAGCCTGGCTCCGGCTGTACTCAGAGTCCCAGGCAGATAGTCTTGGAGTTTGGGAGGCTCACGAAAGAGACAGCATCAGCGTTTGTGGGGCTGTGAAAGGGGTTGCCTGGCTACTTGAAGAGCAGCAAGAGCTTTTGGTCCTGGCCTCTTTGGGGTGGGAGGAAGGCACGGTTATTCGCAATTGCTGAGCCTGACTCCGGCTGTACTCAGCGTCCCAGGCAGATAGTACTGGAGTTTGGGAGGCTCATGAAAGAGACAGCATCAGCGTTTGTGGGGCTGTGAATGGAGTTGCCTGGCTACTTGAAGAGCAGCAAGAGCTTTTGGTCCTGGCCCCTTTGGGGTGGGAGGAATCCCGCGACGTTCGGAGTTGCTGAGCTGGGATCTGGCTGTACGCAGCATCCCAGGCAGATAGTACTGGAGTTTGGGAGGCTCACGAAAGAGACAGCATCAGCGTTTGTGGGGCTGTGAATGGGGTTGCCTGGCTACTTGAAGAGCAGCAAGAGCTTTTGGTCCTGGCCCCTTTGGGGTGGGAGTAATCCCGGGACGGTCGCAATTGCTGAGCCTGGCTCTGGCTGTACGCAGCATCCCAGGCAGATAGTCTTGGAGTTTGGGAGGCTCACGATAGAGACAGCGTCAGCGTTTGTGGGGCTGTGAATGGGGTTGCCTGGCTACTTGAAGAGCAGCAAGAGCTTTTGGTCCTGGCCCCTTTGGGGTGGGAGGAATGTCGGAACGCTTCACAATTGCTGAGCCTGGCTCTGTCTGTACTCAGCGTCCCAGGCAGATAGTCTTGGAGTTTGGGAGGCTCACGAAAGAGACAGCGTCAGCGTTTGTGGGGCTGTGAATGGGGTTGCCTGGCTACTTGAAGAGCAGCAAGAGCTTGTGGTCCTGGCTTCTTTGGGGTGGGAGGAATCCCGGGACGGTCGCAATTGCTCAGCCTAGATCTGGCTGTACGCAGCATCCCAGGCAGATAATATTGGAGTTTGGGAGGCTCACGAAAGAGACAGCGTCAGCGTTTGTGGGGCTGTGAATGGGGTTGCCTGGCTACTTGAAGAGCAGCAAGAGCTTTTGGTCCTGGCCCCTTTGGGGTGGGAGGAAGGCACGGTTATTCGCAATTGCTGAGCCTGGCTCCGGGTGTACGCATCGTGCGAGGCAGATAGTATTGGAGTTTGGGAGTCTCACGAAAGAGACAGCATCAGCGTTTGTGGGGCTGTGAATGGGGTTGCCTGGCTACTTGAAGAGCAGCAAGAGCTTTTGGTCCTGGCCCCTTTGGGGTGGGAGGAAGGCACGGTTATTCGCAGTTGCTGAGCCTGGCTCCGGGTGTCCTCAGCGTCCCAGGCAGATAGTCTTGGAGTTTGGGAGGCTCACGAAAGAGAGAGCGTCAGCGTTTGTGGGGCTGTGAATGGGGTTGCCTGTCTACTTGAAGAGCAGCAAGAGCTTTTGGTCCTGGCCCCTTTGGGGTGGGAGGAATCCCGGGACATTCGCAATTGCTGAGCCTGTCTCCGGCTGTACTCAGAGTCCCAGGCAGATAGTCTTGGAGTTTGGGAGGCTCACGAAAGAGAGAGCGTCAGCGTTTTTGGGGCTGTGAAAGGGGTTGCCTGGCTACTTGAAGAGCAGCAAGAGCTTTTGGTCCTGGCCTCTTTGGGGTGGGAGGAAGGCACGGTTATTCGCAATTGCTGAGCCTGACTCCGGCTGTACTCAGCGTCCCAGGCAGATAGTACTGGAGTTTGGGAGGCTCATGAAAGAGACAGCATCAGCGTTTGTGGGGCTGTGAATGGGGTTGCCTGGCTACTTGAAGAGCAGCAAGAGCTTTTGGTCCTGGCCCCTTTGGGGTGGGAGGAATGTCGGAACGGTTCACAATTGCTGAGCTGGGATCTGGCTGTACGCAGCATCCCAGGCAGATAGTCTTGGAGTTTGGGAGGCTCACGAAAGAGACAGCATCAGCGTTTGTGGGGCTGTAAATGGGGTTGCCTGGCTACTTGAAGAGCAGCAAGAGCTTTTGGTCCTGGCCCCTTTGGGGTGGGAGGAATCCCGGGACGGTCGCAATTGCTGAGCCTGGCTCTGGCTGTACGCAGCACACCAGGCAGATAGTCTTGGAGTTTGGGAGGCTCACGATAGAGACAGCGTCAGCGTTTGTGGGGCTGTGAATGGGGTTGCCTGGCTACTTGAAGAGCAGCAAGAGCTTTTGGTCCTGGCTCCTTTGGGGTGGGAGGAAGGCACGGTTATTCGCAATTGCTGAGCCTGGCTCCGGGTGTCCTCAGCGTCCCAGGCAGATAGTCTTGGAGTTTGGGAGGCTCACGAAAGAGACAGCGTCAGCGTTTGTGGGGCTGTGAATGGGGTTGCCTGGCTACTTGAAGAGCAGCAAGAGCTTTTGGACCTGGCCTCTTTGGGGTGGGAGGAAGGCACGGTTATTCGCAATTGCTGAGCCCTGCTCCGGATATCCTCAGCGTCCCAGGCAGATATTATTGGAGTTTGGGAGGCTCATGAAAGAGACAGCATCAGCGTTTGTGGGGCTGTGAATGGAGTTGCCTGGCTACTTGAAGAGCAGCAAGAGCTTTTGGTCCTGGCCCCTTTGGGGTGGGAGGAATCCCGGGACGGTCGCAACTGCTGAGCCTGGCTCTGGCTGTACTCAGCGTCCCAGGCAGATAGTCTTGGAGTTTGGGAGGCTCACGATAGAGACAGCGTCAGCGTTTGTGGGGCTGTGAATGGGGTTGCCTGGCTACTTGAAGAGCAGCAAGAGCTTTTGGTCCTGGCTCCTTTGGGGTGGGAGGAAGGCACGGTTATTCGCAATTGCTGAGCCTGGCTCCGGGTGTCCTCAGCGTCCCAGGCAGATAGTCTTGGAGTTTGGGAGGCTCACGAAAGAGAGAGCGTCAGCGTTTTTGGGGCTGTGAATGGGGTTGCCTGGCTACTTGAAGAGCAGCAAGAGCTTTTGGTCCTGGCCCCTTTGGGGTGGGAGGAAGGCACGGTTATTCGCAGTTGCTGAGCCTGGCTCCGGGTGTCCTCAGCGTCCCAGGCAGATAGTCTTGGAGTTTGGGAGGCTCACGAAAGAGACAGCGTCAGCGTTTGTGGGGCTGTGAATGGGGTTGCCTGGCTACTTGAAGAGCAGCAAGAGCTTTTGGTCCTGGCCCCTTTGGGGTGGGAGGAAGGCACGGTTATTCGCAATTGCTGAGCCTGACTCCGGCTGTACTCAGCGTCCCAGGCAGATAGTACTGGAGTTTGGGAGGCTCATGAAAGAGAGAGCGTCAGCGTTTTTGGGGCTGTGAATGGGGTTGCCTGGCTACTTGAAGAGCAGCAAGAGCTTTTGGTCCTGGCCCCTTTGGGGTGGGAGGAATGTCGGAACGGTTCACAATTGCTGAGCTGGGATCTGGCTGTACGCAGCATCCCAGGCAGATAGTCTTGGAGTTTGGGAGGCTCACGAAAGAGACAGCATCAGCGTTTGTGGGGCTGTAAATGGGGTTGCCTGGCTACTTGAAGAGCAGCAAGAGCTTTTGGTCCTGGCCCCTTTGGGGTGGGAGGAATCCCGGGACGGTCGCAATTGCTGAGCCTGGCTCTGGCTGTACGCAGCACACCAGGCAGATAGTCTTGGAGTTTGGGAGGCTCACGATAGAGACAGCGTCAGCGTTTGTGGGGCTGTGAATGGGGTTGCCTGGCTACTTGAAGAGCAGCAAGAGCTTTTGGTCCTGGCCCCTTTGGGGTGGGAGGAAGGCACGGTTATTCGCAGTTGCTGAGCCTGGCTCCGGGTGTCCTCAGCGTCCCAGGCAGATAGTCTTGGAGTTTGGGAGGCTCACGAAAGAGACAGCGTCAGCGTTTGTGGGGCTGTGAATGGGGTTGCCTGGCTACTTGAAGAGCAGCAAGAGCTTTTGGTCCTGGCCCCTTTGGGGTGGGAGGAATGTCGGAACGGTTCACAATTGCTGAGCTGCGATCTGGCTGTACGCAGCATCCCAGGCAGATAGTCTTGGAGTTTGGGAGGCTCACGAAAGAGACAGCATCAGCGTTTGTGGGGCTGTGAATGGGGTTGCCTGGCTACTTGAAGAGCAGCAAGAGCTTTTGGTCCTGGCCCCTTTGGGGTGGGAGGAAGGCACGGTTATTCGCAGTTGCTGAGCCTGGCTCCGGGTGTCCTCAGCGTCCCAGGCAGATAGTCTTGGAGTTTGGGAGGCTCACGAAAGAGAGAGCGTCAGCGTTTGTGGGGCTGTGAATGGGGTTGCCTGGCTACTTGAAGAGCAGCAAGAGCTTTTGGTCCTGGCCCCTTTGGGGTGGGAGGAATCCCGGGACATTCGCAATTGCTGAGCCTGTCTCCGGCTGTACTCAGAGTCCCAGGCAGATAGTCTTGGAGTTTGGGAGGCTCACGAAAGAGAGAGCGTCAGCGTTTTTGGGGCTGTGAAAGGGGTTGCCTGGCTACTTGAAGAGCAGCAAGAGCTTTTGGTCCTGGCCTCTTTGGGGTGGGAGGAAGGCACGGTTATTCGCAATTGCTGAGCCTGACTCCGGCTGTACTCAGCGTCCCAGGCAGATAGTACTGGAGTTTGGGAGGCTCATGAAAGAGACAGCATCAGCGTTTGTGGGGCTGTGAATGGAGTTGCCTGGCTACTTGAAGAGCAGCAAGAGCTTTTGGTCCTGGCCCCTTTGGGGTGGGAGGAATGTCGGAACGGTTCACAATTGCTGAGCTGGGATCTGGCTGTACGCAGCATCCCAGGCAGATAGTCTTGGAGTTTGGGAGGCTCACGAAAGAGAGAGCGTCAGCGTTTGTGGGGCTGTAAATGGGGTTGCCTGGCTACTTGAAGAGCAGCAAGAGCTTTTGGTCCTGGCCCCTTTGGGGTGGGAGGAATCCCGGGACGGTCGCAATTGCTGAGCCTGGCTCTGGCTGTACGCAGCACACCAGGCAGATAGTCTTGGAGTTTGGGAGGCTCACGATAGAGACAGCGTCAGCATTTGTGGGGCTGTGAATGGGGTTGCCTGGCTACTTGAAGAGCAGCAAGAGCTTTTGGTCCTGGCTCCTTTGGGGTGGGAGGAAGGCACGGTTATTCGCAATTGCTGAGCCTGGCTCCGGGTGTCCTCAGCGTCCCAGGCAGATAGTCTTGGAGTTTGGGAGGCTCACGAAAGAGACAGCGTCAGCGTTTGTGGGGCTGTGAATGGGGTTGCCTGGCTACTTGAAGAGCAGCAAGAGCTTTTGGACCTGGCCTCTTTGGGGTGGGAGGAAGGCACGGTTATTCGCAATTGCTGAGCCCTGCTCCGGATATCCTCAGCGTCCCAGGCAGATATTATTGGAGTTTGGGAGGCTCATGAAAGAGACAGCATCAGCGTTTGTGGGGCTGTGAATGGAGTTGCCTGGCTACTTGAAGAGCAGCAAGAGCTTTTGGTCCTGGCCCCTTTGGGGTGGGAGGAATCTCGAGACATTCTCAATTACTGAGCCTGGCTCTGGCTGTACTCAGCGTCCCAGGCAGATAGTCTTGGAGTTTGGGAGGCTCACGATAGAGACAGCGTCAGCGTTTGTGGGGCTGTGAATGGGGTTGCCTGGCTACTTGAAGAGCAGCAAGAGCTTTTGGTCCTGGCTCCTTTGGGGTGGGAGGAAGGCACGGTTATTCGCAATTGCTGAGCCTGGCTCCGGGTGTCCTCAGCGTCCCAGGCAGATAGTCTTGGAGTTTGGGAGGCTCACGAAAGAGAGAGCGTCAGCGTTTGTGGGGCTGTGAATGGGGTTGCCTGGCTACTTGAAGAGCAGCAAGAGCTTTTGGTCCTGGCCCCTTTGGGGTGGGAGGAAGGCACGGTTATTCGCAGTTGCTGAGCCTGGCTCCGGGTGTCCTCAGCGTCCCAGGCAGATAGTCTTGGAGTTTGGGAGGCTCACGAAAGAGACAGCGTCAGCGTTCGTGGGGCTGTGAATGGGGTTGCCTGGCTACTTGAAGAGCAGCAAGAGCTTTTGGTCCTGGCCCCTTTGGGGTGGGAGGAATCCCGGGACATTCGCAATTGCTGAGCCTGTCTCCGGCTGTACTCAGAGTCCCAGGCAGATAGTCTTGGAGTTTGGGAGGCTCACGAAAGAGAGAGCGTCAGCGGTTTTGGGGCTGTGAAAGGGGTTGCCTGGCTACTTGAAGAGCAGCAAGAGCTTTTGGTCCTGGCCTCTTTGGGGTGGGAGGAAGGCACGGTTATTCGCAATTGCTGAGCCTGACTCCGGCTGTACTCAGCGTCCCAGGCAGATAGTACTGGAGTTTGGGAGGCTCATGAAAGAGACAGCATCAGCGTTTGTGGGGCTGTGAATGGAGTTGCCTGGCTACTTGAAGAGCAGCAAGAGCTTTTGGTCCTGGCCCCTTTGGGGTGGGAGGAATGTCGGAACGGTTCACAATTGCTGAGCTGGGATCTGGCTGTACGCAGCATCCCAGGCAGATAGTACTGGAGTTTGGGAGGCTCACGAAAGAGAGAGCATCAGCGTTTGTGGGGCTGTAAATGGGGTTGCCTGGCTACTTGAAGAGCAGCAAGAGCTTTTGGTCCTGGCCCCTTTGGGGTGGGAGGAATCCCGGGACGGTCGCAATTGCTGAGCCTGGCTCTGGCTGTACGCAGCATACCAGGCAGATAGTCTTGGAGTTTGGGAGGCTCACGATAGAGACAGCGTCAGCATTTGTGGGGCTGTGAATGGGGTTGCCTGGCTACTTGAAGAGCAGCAAGAGCTTTTGGTCCTGGCCCCTTTGGGGTGGGAGGAATCTCGAGACATTCTCAATTACTGAGCCTGGCTCCGGCTGTACTCAGAGTCCCAGGCAGATAGTCTTGGAGTTTGGGAGGCTCACGAAAGAGACAGCATCAGCGTTTGTGGGGCTGTGAAAGGGGTTGCCTGGCTACTTGAAGAGCAGCAAGAGCTTTTGGTCCTGGCCTCTTTGGGGTGGGAGGAAGGCACGGTTATTCGCAATTGCTGAGCCTGACTCCGGCTGTACTCAGCGTCCCAGGCAGATAGTACTGGAGTTTGGGAGGCTCATGAAAGAGACAGCATCAGCGTTTGTGGGGCTGTGAATGGAGTTGCCTGGCTACTTGAAGAGCAGCAAGAGCTTTTGGTCCTGGCCCCTTTGGGGTGGGAGGAATCCCGCGACGTTCGGAGTTGCTGAGCTGGGATCTGGCTGTACGCAGCATCCCAGGCAGATAGTACTGGAGTTTGGGAGGCTCACGAAAGAGACAGCATCAGCGTTTGTGGGGCTGTGAATGGGGTTGCCTGGCTACTTGAAGAGCAGCAAGAGCTTTTGGTCCTGGCCCCTTTGGGGTGGGAGTAATCCCGGGACGGTCGCAATTGCTGAGCCTGGCTCTGGCTGTACGCAGCATCCCAGGCAGATAGTCTTGGAGTTTGGGAGGCTCACGATAGAGACAGCGTCAGCGTTTGTGGGGCTGTGAATGGGGTTGCCTGGCTACTTGAAGAGCAGCAAGAGCTTTTGGTCCTGGCCCCTTTGGGGTGGGAGGAATGTCGGAACGCTTCACAATTGCTGAGCCTGGCTCTGTCTGTACTCAGCGTCCCAGGCAGATAGTCTTGGAGTTTGGGAGGCTCACGAAAGAGACAGCGTCAGCGTTTGTGGGGCTGTGAATGGGGTTGCCTGGCTACTTGAAGAGCAGCAAGAGCTTGTGGTCCTGGCTTCTTTGGGGTGGGAGGAATCCCGGGACGGTCGCAATTGCTCAGCCTAGATCTGGCTGTACGCAGCATCCCAGGCAGATAATATTGGAGTTTGGGAGGCTCACGAAAGAGACAGCGTCAGCGTTTTTGGGGCTGTGAATGGGGTTGCCTGGCTACTTGAAGAGCAGCAAGAGCTTTTGGTCCTGGCCCCTTTGGGGTGGGAGGAAGGCACGGTTATTCGCAATTGCTGAGCCTGGCTCCGGGTGTACGCATCGTGCGAGGCAGATAGTATTGGAGTTTGGGAGGCTCACGAAAGAGACAGCATCAGCGTTTGTGGGGCTGTGAATGGGGTTGCCTGGCTACTTGAAGAGCAGCAAGAGCTTTTGGTCCTGGCCCCTTTGGGGTGGGAGGAAGGCACGGTTATTCGCAGTTGCTGAGCCTGGCTCCGGGTGTCCTCAGCGTCCCAGGCAGATAGTCTTGGAGTTTGGGAGGCTCACGAAAGAGAGAGCGTCAGCGTTTGTGGGGCTGTGAATGGGGTTGCCTGTCTACTTGAAGAGCAGCAAGAGCTTTTGGTCCTGGCCCCTTTGGGGTGGGAGGAATCCCGGGACATTCGCAATTGCTGAGCCTGTCTCCGGCTGTACTCAGAGTCCCAGGCAGATAGTCTTGGAGTTTGGGAGGCTCACGAAAGAGAGAGCGTCAGCGTTTTTGGGGCTGTGAAAGGGGTTGCCTGGCTACTTGAAGAGCAGCAAGAGCTTTTGGTCCTGGCCTCTTTGGGGTGGGAGGAAGGCACGGTTATTCGCAATTGCTGAGCCTGACTCCGGCTGTACTCAGCGTCCCAGGCAGATAGTACTGGAGTTTGGGAGGCTCATGAAAGAGACAGCATCAGCGTTTGTGGGGCTGTGAATGGGGTTGCCTGGCTACTTGAAGAGCAGCAAGAGCTTTTGGTCCTGGCTCCTTTGGGGTGGGAGGAAGGCACGGTTATTCGCAATTGCTGAGCCTGGCTCCGGGTGTCCTCAGCGTCCCAGGCAGATAGTCTTGGAGTTTGGGAGGCTCACGAAAGAGACAGCGTCAGCGTTTGTGGGGCTGTGAATGGGGTTGCCTGGCTACTTGAAGAGCAGCAAGAGCTTTTGGACCTGGCCTCTTTGGGGTGGGAGGAAGGCACGGTTATTCGCAATTGCTGAGCCCTGCTCCGGATATCCTCAGCGTCCCAGGCAGATATTATTGGAGTTTGGGAGGCTCATGAAAGAGACAGCATCAGCGTTTGTGGGGCTGTGAATGGGGTTGCCTGGCTACTTGAAGAGCAGCAAGAGCTTTTGGTCCTGGCCCCTTTGGGGTGGGAGGAATCCCGGGACGGTCGCAACTGCTGAGCCTGGCTCTGGCTGTACTCAGCGTCCCAGGCAGATAGTCTTGGAGTTTGGGAGGCTCACGATAGAGACAGCGTCAGCGTTTGTGGGGCTGTGAATGGGGTTGCCTGGCTACTTGAAGAGCAGCAAGAGCTTTTGGTCCTGGCTCCTTTGGGGTGGGAGGAAGGCACGGTTATTCGCAATTGCTGAGCCTGGCTCCGGGTGTCCTCAGCGTCCCAGGCAGATAGTCTTGGAGTTTGGGAGGCTCACGAAAGAGAGAGCATCAGCGTTTTTGGGGCTGTGAATGGGGTTGCCTGGCTACTTGAAGAGCAGCAAGAGCTTTTGGTCCTGGCCCCTTTGGGGTGGGAGGAAGGCACGGTTATTCGCAGTTGCTGAGCCTGGCTCCGGGTGTCCTCAGCGTCCCAGGCAGATAGTCTTGGAGTTTGGGAGGCTCACGAAAGAGACAGCGTCAGCGTTTGTGGGGCTGTGAATGGGGTTGCCTGGCTACTTGAAGAGCAGCAAGAGCTTTTGGTCCTGGCCCCTTTGGGGTGGGAGGAATCCCGGGACATTCGCAATTGCTGAGCCTGTCTCCGGCTGTACTCAGAGTCCCAGGCAGATAGTCTTGGAGTTTGGGAGGCTCACGAAAGAGAGAGCGTCAGCGGTTTTGGGGCTGTGAAAGGGGTTGCCTGGCTACTTGAAGAGCAGCAAGAGCTTTTGGTCCTGGCCTCTTTGGGGTGGGAGGAAGGCACGGTTATTCGCAATTGCTGAGCCTGACTCCGGCTGTACTCAGCATACCAGGCAGATAGTACTGGAGTTTGGGAGGCTCATGAAAGAGACAGCATCAGCGTTTGTGGGGCTGTGAATGGAGTTGCCTGGCTACTTGAATAGCAGCAAGAGCTTTTGGTCCTGGCCCCTTTGGGGTGGGAGGAATGTCGGAACGGTTCACAATTGCTGAGCCTGGCTCTGGCTGTACGCAGCATACCAGGCAGATAGTCTTGGAGTTTGGGAGGCTCACGATAGAGACAGCGTCAGCGTTTGTGGGGCTGTGAATGGGGTTGCCTGGCTACTTGAAGAGCAGCAAGAGCTTTTGGTCCTGGCCCCTTTGGGGTGGGAGGAATGTCGGAACGGTTCACAATTGCTGAGCCTGGCTCTGTCTGTACTCAGCGTCCCAGGCAGATAGTCTTGGAGTTTGGGAGGCTCACGAAAGAGACAGCGTCAGCGTTTGTGGGGCTGTGAATGGGGTTGCCTGGCTACTTGAAGAGCAGCAAGAGCTTGTGGTCCTGGCTTCTTTGGGGTGGGAGGAATCCCGGGACGGTCGCAATTGCTCAGCCTAGATCTGGCTGTACGCAGCATCCCAGGCAGATAATATTGGAGTTTGGGAGGCTCACGAAAGAGACAGCGTCAGCGTTTGTGGGGCTGTGAATGGGGTTGCCTGGCTACTTGAAGAGCAGCAAGAGCTTTTGGTCCTGGCCCCTTTGGGGTGGGAGGAAGGCACGGTTATTCGCAATTGCTGAGCCTGGCTCCGGGTGTACGCATCGTCCAAGGCAGATAGTCTTGGAGTTTGGGAGGCTCACGAAAGAGACAGCGTCAGCGTTTGTGGGGCTGTGAATGGGGTTGCCTGTCTACTTGAAGAGCAGCAAGAGCTTTTGGTCCTGGCCCCTTTGGGGTGGGAGGAAGGCACGGTTATTCGCAGTTGCTGAGCCTGGCTCCGGGTGTCCTCAGCGTCCCAGGCAGATAGTACTGGAGTTTGGGAGGCTCATGAAAGAGACAGCATCAGCGTTTGTGGGGCTGTGAATGGAGTTGCCTGGCTACTTGAAGAGCAGCAAGAGCTTTTGGTCCTGGCCCCTTTGGGGTGGGAGGAATCCCGGGACGGTCGCAATTGCTCAGCTGGGATCTGGCTGTACGCAGCATCCCAGGCAGATAGTACTGGAGTTTGGGAGGCTCACGATAGAGACAGCGTCAGCGTTTGTGGGGCTGTAAATGGGGTTGCCTGGCTACTTGAAGAGCAGCAAGAGCTTTTGGTCCTGGCCCCTTTGGGGTGGGAGGAATCCCGGGACGGTCGCAATTGCTGAGCCTGGCTCTGGCTGTACGCAGCACACCAGGCAGATAGTCTTGGAGTTTGGGAGGCTCACGATAGAGACAGCGTCAGCGTTTGTGGGGCTGTGAATGGGGTTGCCTGGCTACTTGAAGAGCAGCAAGAGCTTTTGGTCCTGGCTCCTTTGGGGTGGGAGGAAGGCACGGTTATTCGCAATTGCTGAGCCTGGCTCCGGGTGTCCTCAGCGTCCCAGGCAGATAGTCTTGGAGTTTGGGAGGCTCACGAAAGAGACAGCGTCAGCGTTTGTGGGGCTGTGAATGGGGTTGCCTGGCTACTTGAAGAGCAGCAAGAGCTTTTGGACCTGGCCTCTTTGGGGTGGGAGGAAGGCACGGTTATTCGCAATTGCTGAGCCCTGCTCCGGATATCCTCAGCGTCCCAGGCAGATATTATTGGAGTTTGGGAGGCTCATGAAAGAGACAGCATCAGCGTTTGTGGGGCTGTGAATGGAGTTGCCTGGCTACTTGAAGAGCAGCAAGAGCTTTTGGTCCTGGCCCCTTTGGGGTGGGAGGAATCCCGGGACGGTCGCAACTGCTGAGCCTGGCTCTGGCTGTACTCAGCGTCCCAGGCAGATAGTCTTGGAGTTTGGGAGGCTCACGATAGAGACAGCGTCAGCGTTTGTGGGGCTGTGAATGGGGTTGCCTGGCTACTTGAAGAGCAGCAAGAGCTTTTGGTCCTGGCTCCTTTGGGGTGGGAGGAAGGCACGGTTATTCGCAATTGCTGAGCCTGGCTCCGGGTGTCCTCAGCGTCCCAGGCAGATAGTCTTGGAGTTTGGGAGGCTCACGAAAGAGAGAGCGTCAGCGTTTGTGGGGCTGTGAATGGGGTTGCCTGGCTACTTGAAGAGCAGCAAGAGCTTTTGGTCCTGGCCCCTTTGGGGTGGGAGGAAGGCACGGTTATTCGCAGTTGCTGAGCCTGGCTCCGGGTGTCCTCAGCGTCCCAGGCAGATAGTCTTGGAGTTTGGGAGGCTCACGAAAGAGACAGCGTCAGCGTTCGTGGGGCTGTGAATGGGGTTGCCTGGCTACTTGAAGAGCAGCAAGAGCTTTTGGTCCTGGCCCCTTTGGGGTGGGAGGAATCCCGGGACATTCGCAATTGCTGAGCCTGTCTCCGGCTGTACTCAGAGTCCCAGGCAGATAGTCTTGGAGTTTGGGAGGCTCACGAAAGAGAGAGCGTCAGCGGTTTTGGGGCTGTGAAAGGGGTTGCCTGGCTACTTGAAGAGCAGCAAGAGCTTTTGGTCCTGGCCTCTTTGGGGTGGGAGGAAGGCACGGTTATTCGCAATTGCTGAGCCTGACTCCGGCTGTACTCAGCGTCCCAGGCAGATAGTACTGGAGTTTGGGAGGCTCATGAAAGAGACAGCATCAGCGTTTGTGGGGCTGTGAATGGAGTTGCCTGGCTACTTGAAGAGCAGCAAGAGCTTTTGGTCCTGGCCCCTTTGGGGTGGGAGGAATGTCGGAACGGTTCACAATTGCTGAGCTGGGATCTGGCTGTACGCAGCATCCCAGGCAGATAGTACTGGAGTTTGGGAGGCTCACGAAAGAGAGAGCATCAGCGTTTGTGGGGCTGTAAATGGGGTTGCCTGGCTACTTGAAGAGCAGCAAGAGCTTTTGGTCCTGGCCCCTTTGGGGTGGGAGGAAGGCACGGTTATTCGCAATTGCTGAGCCTGGCTCTGGCTGTACGCAGCATCCCAGGCAGATAGTCTTGGAGTTTGGGAGGCTCACGAAAGAGACAGCATCAGCGTTTGTGGGGCTGTGAATGGGGTTGCCTGGCTACTTGAAGAGCAGCAAGAGCTTGTGGTCCTGGCTTCTTTGGGGTGGGAGGAATCCCGGGACGGTCGCAATTGCTCAGCTGGGATCTGGCTGTACGTAGCATCCCAGGCAGATAATATTGGAGTTTGGGAGGCTCACGATAGAGACAGCGTCAGCGTTTGTGGGGCTGTGAATGGGGTTGCCTGGCTACTTGAAGAGCAGCAAGAGCTTTTGGTCCTGGCCCCTTTGGGGTGGGAGGAAGGCACGGTTATTCGCAATTGCTGAGCCTGGCTCCGGGTGTCCTCAGCGTCCCAGGCAGATAGTCTTGGAGTTTGGGAGGCTCACGAAAGAGACAGCGTCAGCGTTTGTGGGGCTGTGAATGGGGTTGCCTGTCTACTTGAAGAGCAGCAAGAGCTTTTGGTCCTGGCCCCTTTGGGGTGGGAGGAAGGCACGGTTATTCGCAGTTGCTGAGCCTGGCTCCGGGTGTCCTCAGCGTCCCAGGCAGATAGTCTTGGAGTTTGGGAGGCTCACGAAAGAGACAGCGTCAGCGTTTGTGGGGCTGTGAATGGGGTTGCCTGGCTACTTGAAGAGCAGCAAGAGCTTTTGGTCCTGGCCCCTTTGGGGTGGGAGGAATCTCGAGACATTCTCAATTACTGAGCCTGGCTCTGGCTGTATTCAGAGTCCCAGGCAGATAGTCTTGGAGTTTGGGAGGCTCACGAAAGAGACAGCGTCAGCGTTTGTGGGGCTGTGAATGGGGTTGCCTGGCTACTTGAAGAGCAGCAAGAGCTTTTGGACCTGGCCCCTTTGGGGTGGGAGGAAGGCACGGTTATTCGCAATTGCTGAGCCCTGCTCCGGATATCCTCAGCGTCCCAGGCAGATATTATTGGAGTTTGGGAGGCTCATGAAAGAGACAGCATCAGCGTTTGTGGGGCTGTGAATGGAGTTGCCTGGCTACTTGAAGAGCAGCAAGAGCTTTTGGTCCTGGCCCCTTTGGGGTGGGAGGAATGTCGGAACGGTTCACAATTGCTGAGCTGGGATCTGGCTGTACGCAGCATCCCAGGCAGATAGTACTGGAGTTTGGGAGGCTCACGAAAGAGACAGCATCAGCGTTTGTGGGGCTGTAAATGGGGTTGCCTGGCTACTTGAAGAGCAGCAAGAGCTTTTGGTCCTGGCCCCTTTGGGGTGGGAGGAATCCCGGGACGGTCGCAATTGCTGAGCCTGGCTCTGGCTGTACGCAGCATCCCAGGCAGATAGTCTTGGAGTTTGGGAGGCTCACGATAGAGACAGCGTCAGCATTTGTGGGGCTGTGAATGGGGTTGCCTGGCTACTTGAAGAGCAGCAAGAGCTTTTGGTCCTGGCCCCTTTGGGGTGGGAGGAATCTCGAGACATTCTCAATTACTGAGCCTGGCTCCGGCTGTACTCAGAGTCCCAGGCAGATAGTCTTGGAGTTTGGGAGGCTCACGAAAGAGACAGCATCAGCGTTTGTGGGGCTGTGAAAGGGGTTGCCTGGCTACTTGAAGAGCAGCAAGAGCTTTTGGTCCTGGCCTCTTTGGGGTGGGAGGAAGGCACGGTTATTCGCAATTGCTGAGCCTGACTCCGGCTGTACTCAGCGTCCCAGGCAGATAGTACTGGAGTTTGGGAGGCTCATGAAAGAGACAGCATCAGCGTTTGTGGGGCTGTGAATGGGGTTGCCTGGCTACTTGAAGAGCAGCAAGAGCTTTTGGTCCTGGCCCCTTTGGGGTGGGAGGAATCCCGCGACGTTCGCAGTTGCTGAGCTGGGATCTGGCTGTACGCAGCATCCCAGGCAGATAGTACTGGAGTTTGGGAGGCTCACGAAAGAGACAGCATCAGCGTTTGTGGGGCTGTAAATGGGGTTGCCTGGCTACTTGAAGAGCAGCAAGAGCTTTTGGTCCTGGCCCCTTTGGGGTGGGAGGAATCCCGGGACGGTTGCAATTGCTGAGCCTGGCTCTGGCTGTACGCAGCATACCAGGCAGATAGTCTTGGAGTTTGGGAGGCTCACGATAGAGACAGCGTCAGCGTTTGTGGGGCTGTGAATGGGGTTGCCTGGCTACTTGAAGAGCAGCAAGAGCTTTTGGTCCTGGCCCCTTTGGGGTGGGAGGAATGTCGGAACGGTTCACAATTGCTGAGCCTGGCTCTGGCTGTACTCAGCGTCCCAGGCAGATAGTCTTGGAGTTTGGGAGGCTCACGAAAGAGACAGCGTCAGCGTTTGTGGGGCTGTGAATGGGGTTGCCTGGCTACTTGAAGAGCAGCAAGAGCTTGTGGTCCTGGCTTCTTTGGGGTGGGAGGAATCCCGGGACGGTCGCAATTGCTCAGCTGGGATCTGGCTGTACGCAGCATCCCAGGCAGATAATATTGGAGTTTGGGAGGCTCACGATAGAGACAGCGTCAGCGTTTGTGGGGCTGTGAATGGGGTTGCCTGGCTACTTGAAGAGCAGCAAGAGCTTTTGGTCCTGGCCCCTTTGGGGTGGGAGGAAGGCACGGTTATTCGCAATTGCTGAGCCTGGCTCTGGGTGTACGCATCGTCCGAGGCAGATAGTATTGGAGTTTGGGAGGCTCACGAAAGAGACAGCATCAGCGTTTGTGGGGCTGTGAATGGGGTTGCCTGGCTACTTGAAGAGCAGCAAGAACTTTTGGTCCTGGCCCCTTTGGGGTGGGAGGAAGGCACGGTTATTCGCAGTTGCTGAGCCTGGCTCCGTGTGTCCTCAGCGTCCCAGGCAGATAGTCTTGGAGTTTGGGAGGCTCACGAAAGAGACAGCGTCAGCGTTTGTGGGGCTGTGAATGGGGTTGCCTGGCTACTTGAAGAGCAGCAAGAGCTTTTGGTCCTGGCCCCTTTGGGGTGGGAGGAATCCCGCGACGTTCGCAGTTGCTGAGCTGGGATCTGGCTGTACGCAGCATCCCAGGCAGATAGTCTTGGAGTTTGGGAGGCTCACGAAAGAGAGAGCGTCAGCGTTTGTGGGGCTGTAAATGGGGTTGCCTGGCTACTTGAAGAGCAGCAAGAGCTTTTGGTCCTGGCCCCTTTGGGGTGGGAGGAATCCCGGGACGGTCGCAACTGCTGAGCCTGGCTCTGGCTGTACGCAGCATACCAGGCAGATAGTCTTGGAGTTTGGGAGGCTCACGATAGAGACAGCGTCAGCGTTTGTGGGGCTGTGAATGGGGTTGCCTGGCTACTTGAAGAGCAGCAAGAGCTTTTGGTCCTGGCTCCTTTGGGGTGGGAGGAAGGCACGGTTATTCGCAATTGCTGAGCCTGGCTCCGGGTGTCCTCAGCGTCCCAGGCAGATAGTCTTGGAGTTTGGGAGGCTCACGAAAGAGACAGCATCAGCGTTTGTGGGGCTGTGAATGGGGTTGCCTGGCTACTTGAAGAGCAGCAAGAGCTTGTGGTCCTGGCTTCTTTGGGGTGGGAGGAATCCCGGGACGGTCGCAATTGCTCAGCTGGGATCTGGCTGTACGCAGCATCCCAGGCAGATAATATTGGAGTTTGGGAGGCTCACGATAGAGACAGCGTCAGCGTTTGTGGGGCTGTGAATGGGGTTGCCTGGCTACTTGAAGAGCAGCAAGAGCTTTTGGTCCTGGCCCCTTTGGGGTGGGAGGAAGGCACGGTTATTCGCAATTGCTGAGCCTGGCTCCGGGTGTACGCATCGTCCAAGGCAGATAGTCTTGGAGTTTGGGAGGCTCACGAAAGAGACAGCGTCAGCGTTTGTGGGGCTGTGAATGGGGTTGCCTGTCTACTTGAAGAGCAGCAAGAGCTTTTGGTCCTGGCCCCTTTGGGGTGGGAGGAAGGCACGGTTATTCGCAGTTGCTGAGCCTGGCTCCGGGTGTCCTCAGCGTCCCAGGCAGATAGTCTTGGAGTTTGGGAGGCTCACGAAAGAGAGAGCGTCAGCGTTTGTGGGGCTGTGAATGGGGTTGCCTGGCTACTTGAAGAGCAGCAAGAGCTTTTGGTCCTGGCCCCTTTGGGGTGGGAGGAATCTCGAGACATTCTCAATTACTGAGCCTGGCTCCGGCTGTACTCAGAGTCCCAGGCAGATAGTCTTGGAGTTTGGGAGGCTCACGAAAGAGACAGCATCAGCGTTTGTGGGGCTGTGAATGGGGTTGCCTGGCTACTTGAAGAGCAGCAAGAGCTTGTGGTCCTGGCTTCTTTGGGGTGGGAGGAATCCCGGGACGGTCGCAATTGCTCAGCTGGGATCTGGCTGTACGTAGCATCCCAGGCAGATAATATTGGAGTTTGGGAGGCTCACGAAAGAGACAGCGTCAGCGTTTGTGGGGCTGTGAATGGGGTTGCCTGGCTACTTGAAGAGCAGCAAGAGCTTTTGGTCCTGGCCCCTTTGGGGTGGGAGGAAGGCACGGTTATTCGCAATTGCTGAGCCTGGCTCCGGGTGTCCTCAGCGTCCCAGGCAGATAGTCTTGGAGTTTGGGAGGCTCACGAAAGAGACAGCGTCAGCGTTTGTGGGGCTGTGAATGGGGTTGCCTGTCTACTTGAAGAGCAGCAAGAGCTTTTGGTCCTGGCCCCTTTGGGGTGGGAGGAAGGCACGGTTATTCGCAGTTGCTGAGCCTGGCTCCGGGTGTCCTCAGCGTCCCAGGCAGATAGTCTTGGAGTTTGGGAGGCTCACGAAAGAGACAGCGTCAGCGTTTGTGGGGCTGTGAATGGGGTTGCCTGGCTACTTGAAGAGCAGCAAGAGCTTTTGGTCCTGGCCCCTTTGGGGTGGGAGGAATCTCGAGACATTCTCAATTACTGAGCCTGGCTCTGGCTGTATTCAGAGTCCCAGGCAGATAGTCTTGGAGTTTGGGAGGCTCACGAAAGAGACAGCGTCAGCGTTTGTGGGGCTGTGAATGGGGTTGCCTGGCTACTTGAAGAGCAGCAAGAGCTTTTGGACCTGGCCCCTTTGGGGTGGGAGGAAGGCACGGTTATTCGCAATTGCTGAGCCCTGCTCCGGATATCCTCAGCGTCCCAGGCAGATATTATTGGAGTTTGGGAGGCTCATGAAAGAGACAGCATCAGCGTTTGTGGGGCTGTGAATGGAGTTGCCTGGCTACTTGAAGAGCAGCAAGAGCTTTTGGTCCTGGCCCCTTTGGGGTGGGAGGAATGTCGGAACGGTTCACAATTGCTGAGCTGGGATCTGGCTGTACGCAGCATCCCAGGCAGATAGTACTGGAGTTTGGGAGGCTCACGAAAGAGACAGCATCAGCGTTTGTGGGGCTGTAAATGGGGTTGCCTGGCTACTTGAAGAGCAGCAAGAGCTTTTGGTCCTGGCCCCTTTGGGGTGGGAGGAATCCCGGGACGGTCGCAATTGCTGAGCCTGGCTCTGGCTGTACGCAGCATACCAGGCAGATAGTCTTGGAGTTTGGGAGGCTCACGATAGAGACAGCGTCAGCATTTGTGGGGCTGTGAATGGGGTTGCCTGGCTACTTGAAGAGCAGCAAGAGCTTTTGGTCCTGGCCCCTTTGGGGTGGGAGGAATCTCGAGACATTCTCAATTACTGAGCCTGGCTCCGGCTGTACTCAGAGTCCCAGGCAGATAGTCTTGGAGTTTGGGAGGCTCACGAAAGAGACAGCATCAGCGTTTGTGGGGCTGTGAAAGGGGTTGCCTGGCTACTTGAAGAGCAGCAAGAGCTTTTGGTCCTGGCCTCTTTGGGGTGGGAGGAAGGCACGGTTATTCGCAATTGCTGAGCCTGACTCCGGCTGTACTCAGCGTCCCAGGCAGATAGTACTGGAGTTTGGGAGGCTCATGAAAGAGACAGCATCAGCGTTTGTGGGGCTGTGAATGGGGTTGCCTGGCTACTTGAAGAGCAGCAAGAGCTTTTGGTCCTGGCCCCTTTGGGGTGGGAGGAATCCCGCGACGTTCGCAGTTGCTGAGCTGGGATCTGGCTGTACGCAGCATCCCAGGCAGATAGTACTGGAGTTTGGGAGGCTCACGAAAGAGACAGCATCAGCGTTTGTGGGGCTGTAAATGGGGTTGCCTGGCTACTTGAAGAGCAGCAAGAGCTTTTGGTCCTGGCCCCTTTGGGGTGGGAGGAATCCCGGGACGGTCGCAATTGCTGAGCCTGGCTCTGGCTGTACGCAGCATACCAGGCAGATAGTCTTGGAGTTTGGGAGGCTCACGATAGAGACAGCGTCAGCGTTTGTGGGGCTGTGAATGGGGTTGCCTGGCTACTTGAAGAGCAGCAAGAGCTTTTGGTCCTGGCCCCTTTGGGGTGGGAGGAATGTCGGAACGGTTCACAATTGCTGAGCCTGGCTCTGGCTGTACTCAGCGTCCCAGGCAGATAGTCTTGGAGTTTGGGAGGCTCACGAAAGAGACAGCGTCAGCGTTTGTGGGGCTGTGAATGGGGTTGCCTGGCTACTTGAAGAGCAGCAAGAGCTTGTGGTCCTGGCTTCTTTGGGGTGGGAGGAATCCCGGGACGGTCGCAATTGCTCAGCTGGGATCTGGCTGTACGCAGCATCCCAGGCAGATAATATTGGAGTTTGGGAGGCTCACGATAGAGACAGCGTCAGCGTTTGTGGGGCTGTGAATGGGGTTGCCTGGCTACTTGAAGAGCAGCAAGAGCTTTTGGTCCTGGCCCCTTTGGGGTGGGAGGAAGGCACGGTTATTCGCAATTGCTGAGCCTGGCTCTGGGTGTACGCATCGTCCGAGGCAGATAGTATTGGAGTTTGGGAGGCTCACGAAAGAGACAGCATCAGCGTTTGTGGGGCTGTGAATGGGGTTGCCTGGCTACTTGAAGAGCAGCAAGAACTTTTGGTCCTGGCCCCTTTGGGGTGGGAGGAAGGCACGGTTATTCGCAGTTGCTGAGCCTGGCTCCGTGTGTCCTCAGCGTCCCAGGCAGATAGTCTTGGAGTTTGGGAGGCTCACGAAAGAGACAGCGTCAGCGTTTGTGGGGCTGTGAATGGGGTTGCCTGGCTACTTGAAGAGCAGCAAGAGCTTTTGGTCCTGGCCCCTTTGGGGTGGGAGGAATCCCGCGACGTTCGCAGTTGCTGAGCTGGGATCTGGCTGTACGCAGCATACCAGGCAGATAGTCTTGGAGTTTGGGAGGCTCACGAAAGAGAGAGCGTCAGCGTTTGTGGGGCTGTAAATGGGGTTGCCTGGCTACTTGAAGAGCAGCAAGAGCTTTTGGTCCTGGCCCCTTTGGGGTGGGAGGAATCCCGGGACGGTCGCAACTGCTGAGCCTGGCTCTGGCTGTACGCAGCATACCAGGCAGATAGTCTTGGAGTTTGGGAGGCTCACGATAGAGACAGCGTCAGCGTTTGTGGGGCTGTGAATGGGGTTGCCTGGCTACTTGAAGAGCAGCAAGAGCTTTTGGTCCTGGCTCCTTTGGGGTGGGAGGAAGGCACGGTTATTCGCAATTGCTGAGCCTGGCTCCGGGTGTCCTCAGCGTCCCAGGCAGATAGTCTTGGAGTTTGGGAGGCTCACGAAAGAGACAGCATCAGCGTTTGTGGGGCTGTGAATGGGGTTGCCTGGCTACTTGAAGAGCAGCAAGAGCTTGTGGTCCTGGCTTCTTTGGGGTGGGAGGAATCCCGGGACGGTCGCAATTGCTCAGCTGGGATCTGGCTGTACGCAGCATCCCAGGCAGATAATATTGGAGTTTGGGAGGCTCACGATAGAGACAGCGTCAGCGTTTGTGGGGCTGTGAATGGGGTTGCCTGGCTACTTGAAGAGCAGCAAGAGCTTTTGGTCCTGGCCCCTTTGGGGTGGGAGGAAGGCACGGTTATTCGCAATTGCTGAGCCTGGCTCCGGGTGTACGCATCGTCCAAGGCAGATAGTCTTGGAGTTTGGGAGGCTCACGAAAGAGACAGCGTCAGCGTTTGTGGGGCTGTGAATGGGGTTGCCTGGCTACTTGAAGAGCAGCAAGAGCTTTTGGTCCTGGCCCCTTTGGGGTGGGAGGAATCTCGAGACATTCTCAATTACTGAGCCTGGCTCTGGCTGTATTCAGAGTCCCAGGCAGATAGTCTTGGAGTTTGGGAGGCTCACGAAAGAGACAGCGTCAGCGTTTGTGGGGCTGTGAATGGGGTTGCCTGGCTACTTGAAGAGCAGCAAGAGCTTTTGGACCTGGCCCCTTTGGGGTGGGAGGAAGGCACGGTTATTCGCAATTGCTGAGCCCTGCTCCGGATATCCTCAGCGTCCCAGGCAGATATTATTGGAGTTTGGGAGGCTCATGAAAGAGACAGCATCAGCGTTTGTGGGGCTGTGAATGGAGTTGCCTGGCTACTTGAAGAGCAGCAAGAGCTTTTGGTCCTGGCCCCTTTGGGGTGGGAGGAATGTCGGAACGGTTCACAATTGCTGAGCTGGGATCTGGCTGTACGCAGCATCCCAGGCAGATAGTACTGGAGTTTGGGAGGCTCACGAAAGAGACAGCATCAGCGTTTGTGGGGCTGTAAATGGGGTTGCCTGGCTACTTGAAGAGCAGCAAGAGCTTTTGGTCCTGGCCCCTTTGGGGTGGGAGGAATCCCGGGACGGTCGCAATTGCTGAGCCTGGCTCTGGCTGTACGCAGCATACCAGGCAGATAGTCTTGGAGTTTGGGAGGCTCACGATAGAGACAGCGTCAGCATTTGTGGGGCTGTGAATGGGGTTGCCTGGCTACTTGAAGAGCAGCAAGAGCTTTTGGTCCTGGCCCCTTTGGGGTGGGAGGAATCTCGAGACATTCTCAATTACTGAGCCTGGCTCTGGCTGTACGCAGCATACCAGGCAGATAGTCTTGGAGTTTGGGAGGCTCACGAAAGAGACAGCATCAGCGTTTGTGGGGCTGTGAAAGGGGTTGCCTGGCTACTTGAAGAGCAGCAAGAGCTTTTGGTCCTGGCTCCTTTGGGGTGGGAGGAAGGCACGGTTATTCGCAATTGCTGAGCCTGACTCCGGCTGTACTCAGCGTCCCAGGCAGATAGTACTGGAGTTTGGGAGGCTCATGAAAGAGACAGCATCAGCGTTTGTGGGGCTGTGAATGGGGTTGCCTGGCTACTTGAAGAGCAGCAAGAGCTTTTGGTCCTGGCCCCTTTGGGGTGGGAGGAATCCCGCGACGTTCGCAGTTGCTGAGCTGGGATCTGGCTGTACGCAGCATCCCAGGCAGATAGTACTGGAGTTTGGGAGGCTCACGAAAGAGACAGCATCAGCGTTTGTGGGGCTGTAAATGGGGTTGCCTGGCTACTTGAAGAGCAGCAAGAGCTTTTGGTCCTGGCCCCTTTGGGGTGGGAGGAATCCCGGGACGGTCGCAATTGCTGAGCCTGGCTCTGGCTGTACGCAGCATACCAGGCAGATAGTCTTGGAGTTTGGGAGGCTCACGATAGAGACAGCGTCAGCGTTTGTGGGGCTGTGAATGGGGTTGCCTGGCTACTTGAAGAGCAGCAAGAGCTTTTGGTCCTGGCCCCTTTGGGGTGGGAGGAATGTCGGAACGGTTCACAATTGCTGAGCCTGGCTCTGGCTGTACTCAGCGTCCCAGGCAGATAGTCTTGGAGTTTGGGAGGCTCACGAAAGAGACAGCGTCAGCGTTTGTGGGGCTGTGAATGGGGTTGCCTGGCTACTTGAAGAGCAGCAAGAGCTTGTGGTCCTGGCTTCTTTGGGGTGGGAGGAATCCCGGGACGGTCGCAATTGCTCAGCTGGGATCTGGCTGTACGCAGCATCCCAGGCAGATAATATTGGAGTTTGGGAGGCTCACGATAGAGACAGCGTCAGCGTTTGTGGGGCTGTGAATGGGGTTGCCTGGCTACTTGAAGAGCAGCAAGAGCTTTTGGACCTGGCCCCTTTGGGGTGGGAGGAAGGCACGGTTATTCGCAATTGCTGAGCCTGGCTCTGGGTGTACGCATCGTCCGAGGCAGATAGTATTGGAGTTTGGGAGGCTCACGAAAGAGACAGCATCAGCGTTTGTGGGGCTGTGAATGGGGTTGCCTGGCTACTTGAAGAGCAGCAAGAACTTTTGGTCCTGGCCCCTTTGGGGTGGGAGGAAGGCACGGTTATTCGCAGTTGCTGAGCCTGGCTCCGTGTGTCCTCAGCGTCCCAGGCAGATAGTCTTGGAGTTTGGGAGGCTCACGAAAGAGACAGCGTCAGCGTTTGTGGGGCTGTGAATGGGGTTGCCTGGCTACTTGAAGAGCAGCAAGAGCTTTTGGTCCTGGCCCCTTTGGGGTGGGAGGAATCCCGCGACGTTCGCAGTTGCTGAGCTGGGATCTGGCTGTACGCAGCATCCCAGGCAGATAGTCTTGGAGTTTGGGAGGCTCACGAAAGAGAGAGCGTCAGCGTTTGTGGGGCTGTAAATGGGGTTGCCTGGCTACTTGAAGAGCAGCAAGAGCTTTTGGTCCTGGCCCCTTTGGGGTGGGAGGAATCCCGGGACGGTCGCAACTGCTGAGCCTGGCTCTGGCTGTACGCAGCATACCAGGCAGATAGTCTTGGAGTTTGGGAGGCTCACGATAGAGACAGCGTCAGCGTTTGTGGGGCTGTGAATGGGGTTGCCTGGCTACTTGAAGAGCAGCAAGAGCTTTTGGTCCTGGCTCCTTTGGGGTGGGAGGAAGGCACGGTTATTCGCAATTGCTGAGCCTGGCTCCGGGTGTCCTCAGCGTCCCAGGCAGATAGTCTTGGAGTTTGGGAGGCTCACGAAAGAGACAGCATCAGCGTTTGTGGGGCTGTGAATGGGGTTGCCTGGCTACTTGAAGAGCAGCAAGAGCTTGTGGTCCTGGCTTCTTTGGGGTGGGAGGAATCCTGGGACGGTCGCAATTGCTCAGCTGGGATCTGGCTGTACGCAGCATCCCAGGCAGATAATATTGGAGTTTGGGAGGCTCACGATAGAGACAGCGTCAGCGTTTGTGGGGCTGTGAATGGGGTTGCCTGGCTACTTGAAGAGCAGCAAGAGCTTTTGGTCCTGGCCCCTTTGGGGTGGGAGGAAGGCACGGTTATTCGCAATTGCTGAGCCTGGCTCCGGGTGTACGCATCGTCCAAGGCAGATAGTCTTGGAGTTTGGGAGGCTCACGAAAGAGACAGCGTCAGCGTTTGTGGGGCTGTGAATGGGGTTGCCTGTCTACTTGAAGAGCAGCAAGAGCTTTTGGACCTGGCCCCTTTGGGGTGGGAGGAAGGCACGGTTATTCGCAGTTGCTGAGCCTGGCTCCGGGTGTCCTCAGCGTCCCAGGCAGATAGTCTTGGAGTTTGGGAGGCTCACGAAAGAGAGAGCGTCAGCGTTTGTGGGGCTGTGAATGGGGTTGCCTGGCTACTTGAAGAGCAGCAAGAGCTTTTGGTCCTGGCCCCTTTGGGGTGGGAGGAATCTCGAGACATTCTCAATTACTGAGCCTGGCTCTGGCTGTACTCAGCGTCCCAGGCAGATAGTATTGGACTTTGGGAGTCTCACGAAAGAGACAGCGTCAGCGTTTGTGGGGCTGTGAATGGGGTTGCCTGGCTACTTGAAGAGCAGCAAGAGCTTTTGGTCCTGGCCCCTTTGGGGTGGAAGGAAGGCACGGTTATTCGCAATTGCTTAGCTTGGCTCTGGCTGTACTCAGCGTCCCAGGCAGATAGTACTGGAGTTTGGGAGGCTCACGAAAGAGACAGCGTCAGCGTTTGTGGGGCTGTGAATGGGGTTGCCTGGCTACTTGAAGAGCAGCAAGAGCTTTTGGACCTGGCCCCTTTGGGGTGGGAGGAAGGCACGGTTATTCGCAATTGCTGAGCCTGGCTCCGGGTGTCCTCAGCGTCCCAGGCAGATAGTACTGGAGTTTGGGAGGCTCATGAAAGAGACAGCATCAGTGTTTGTGGGGCTGTGAATGGGGTTGCCTTGCTACTTGAAGAGCAGCAAGAGCTTTTTTCCTGGCCTCTTTGGGGTGGGAGGAATCTCGAGACATTCGCAATTGCTTAGCTTGGCTCTGCTTGTACTCAGCGTCCCAGGCAGATAGTATTGGACTTTGGGAGTCTCACGAAAGAGACAGCATCAGCGTTTGTGGGGCTGTGAATGGGGTTGCCTGGCTACTTGAAGAGCAGCAAGAGCTTTTGGTCCTGGCCCCTTTGGGGTGGAAGGAAGGCACGGTTATTCGCAATTGCTGAGCCTGGCTCCGGGTGTCCTCAGCGTCCCAGGCAGATAGTCTTGGAGTTTGGGAGGCTCACGAAAGAGACAGCGTCAGCGTTTGTGGGGCTGTGAATGGGGTTGCCTGGCTACTTGAAGAGCAGCAAGAGCTTTTGGTCCTGGCCCCTTTGGGGTGGGAGGAATCCCGGGACGGTCGCAATTGCTGAGCCTGGCTCTGGCTGTACGCAGCATACCAGGCAGATAGTCTTGGAGTTTGGGAGGCTCACGAAAGAGACAGCGTCAGCGTTTGTGGGGCTGTGAATGGGGTTGCCTGGCTACTTGAAGAGCAGCAAGAGCTTTTGGACCTGGCCCCTTTGGGGTGGGAGGAAGGCACGGTTATTCGCAATTGCTGAGCCTGGCTCCGGGTGTCCTCAGCGTCCCAGGCAGATAGTCTTGGAGTTTGGGAGGCTCACGAAAGAGACAGCATCAGCGTTTGTGGGGCTGTGAATGGGGTTGCCTGGCTACTTGAAGAGCAGCAAGAGCTTGTGGTCCTGGCTTCTTTGGAGTGGGAGGAATCCCGGGACGGTCGCAATTGCTCAGCTGGGATCTGGCTGTACGCAGCATCCCAGGCAGATAATATTGGAGTTTGGGAGGCTCACGATAGAGACAGCGTCAGCGTTTGTGGGGCTGTGAATGGGGTTGCCTGGCTACTTGAAGAGCAGCAAGAGCTTTTGGTCCTGGCCCCTTTGGGGTGGGAGGAATGTCGGGACGGTTCACAATTGCTGAGCCTGGCTCCGGCTGTATTCAGAGTCCCAGGCAGATAGTCTTGGAGTTTGGGAGGCTCACGAAAGAGACAGCGTCAGCATTTGTGGGGCTGTGAATGGGGTTGCCTGGCTACTTGAAGAGCAGCAAGAGCTTTTGGACCTGGCCCATTTGGGGTGGGAGGAAGGCACGGTTATTCGCAGTTGCTGAGCCTGGCTCCGGGTGTCCTCAGCGTCCCAGGCAGATAGTCTTGGAGTTTGGGAGGCTCACGAAAGAGACAGCATCAGCGTTTGTGGGGCTGTGAATGGGGTTGCCTGGCTACTTGAAGAGCAGCAAGAGCTTGTGGTCCTGGCTTCTTTGGGGTGGGAGGAATCCCGGGACGGTCGCAATTGCTCAGCTGGGATCTGGCTGTACGCAGCATCCCAGGCAGATAATATTGGAGTTTGGGAGGCTCACGATAGAGACAGCGTCAGCGTTTGTGGGGCTGTGAATGGGGTTGCCTGGCTACTTGAAGAGCAGCAAGAGCTTTTGGTCCTGGCCCCTTTGGGGTGGGAGGAAGGCACGGTTATTCGCAATTGCTGAGCCTGGCTCCGGGTGTACGCATCGTCCAAGGCAGATAGTCTTGGAGTTTGGGAGGCTCACGAAAGAGAGAGCGTCAGCGTTTTTGGGGCTGTGAATGGGGTTGCCTGTCTACTTGAAGAGCAGCAAGAGCTTTTGGTCCTGGCCCCTTTGGGGTGGGAGGAAGGCACAGTTATTCGCAGTTGCTGAGCCTGGCTCCGGGTGTCCTCAGCGTCCCAGGCAGATAGTCTTGGAGTTTGGGAGGCTCACGAAAGAGAGAGCGTCAGCGTTTGTGGGGCTGTGAATGGGGTTGCCTGGCTACTTGAAGAGCAGCAAGAGCTTTTGGTCCTGGCCCCTTTGGGGTGGGAGGAATCTCGAGACATTCTCAATTACTGAGCCTGGCTCTGGCTGTACTCAGCGTCCCAGGCAGATAGTATTGGACTTTTGGAGTCTCACGAAAGAGACAGCGTCAGCGTTTGTGGGGCTGTGAATGGGGTTGCCTGGCTACTTGAAGAGCAGCAAGAGCTTTTGGTCCTGGCCCCTTTGGGGTGGAAGGAAGGCACGGTTATTCGCAATTGCTTAGCTTGGCTCTGGCTGTACTCAGCGTCCCAGGCAGATAGTACTGGAGTTTGGGAGGCTCACGAAAGAGACAGCGTCAGCGTTTGTGGGGCTGTGAATGGGGTTGCCTTGCTACTTTAAGAGCAGCAAGAGCTTTTTTCCTGGCCTCTTTGGGGTGGGAGGAATCTCGAGACATTCGCAATTGCTTAGCTTGGCTCTGCTTGTACTCAGCGTCCCAGGCAGATAGTATTGGACTTTGGGAGTCTCACGAAAGAGACAGCATCAGCGTTTGTGGGGCTGTGAATGGGGTTGCCTGGCTACTTGAAGAGCAGCAAGAGCTTTTGGTCCTGGCCCCTTTGGGGTGGAAGGAAGGCACGGTTATTCGCAATTGCTGAGCCTGGCTCCGGGTGTCCTCAGCGTCCCAGGCAGATAGTCTTGGAGTTTGGGAGGCTCACGAAAGAGACAGCATCAGCGTTTGTGGGGCTGTGAATGGGGTTGCCTGGCTACTTGAAGAGCAGCAAGAGCTTGTGGTCCTGGCTTCTTTGGGGTGGGAGGAATCCCGGGACGGTCGCAATTGCTCAGCTGGGATCTGGCTGTACGCAGCATCCCAGGCAGATAATATTGGAGTTTGGGAGGCTCACGATAGAGACAGCGTCAGCGTTTGTGGGGCTGTGAATGGGGTTGCCTGGCTACTTGAAGAGCAGCAAGAGCTTTTGGTCCTGGCCCCTTTGGGGTGGGAGGAATGTCGGGACGGTTCACAATTGCTGAGCCTGGCTCCGGCTGTATTCAGAGTCCCAGGCAGATAGTCTTGGAGTTTGGGAGGCTCACGAAAGAGACAGCGTCAGCATTTGTGGGGCTGTGAATGGGGTTGCCTGGCTACTTGAAGAGCAGCAAGAGCTTTTGGACCTGGCCCATTTGGGGTGGGAGGAAGGCACGGTTATTCGCAGTTGCTGAGCCTGGCTCCGGGTTTCCTCAGCGTCCCAGGCAGATAGTCTTGGAGTTTGGGAGGCTCACGAAAGAGACAGCATCAGCGTTTGTGGGGCTGTGAATGGGGTTGCCTGGCTACTTGAAGAGCAGCAAGAGCTTTTGGTCCTGGCCCCTTTGGGGTGGAAGGAAGGCACGGTTATTCGCAATTGCTTAGCTTGGCTCTGGCTGTACTCAGCGCCCCAGGCAGATAGTACTGGAGTTTGGGAGGCTCACGAAAGAGACAGCGTCAGCGTTTGTGGGGCTGTGAATGGGGTTGCCTTGCTACTTGAAGAGCAGCAAGAGCTTTTGGTCCTGGCCTCTTTGGGGTGGGAGGAATCTCGAGACATTCGCAATTGCTTAGCTTGGCTCTGGCTGTACTCAGCGTCCCAGGCAGATAGTATTGGACTTTGGGAGTCTCACGAAAGAGACAGTGTCAGCGTTTGTGGGGCTGTGAATGGGGTTGCCTGGCTACTTGAAGAGCAGCAAGAGCTTTTGGTCCTGGCCCCTTTGGGGTGGGAGGAATCCCGGGACGGTCGCAATTGCTGAGCCTGGCTCTGGCTGTACGCAGCATACCAGGCAGATAGTCTTGGAGTTTGGGAGGCTCACGAAAGAGACAGCGTCAGCGTTTGTGGGGCTGTGAATGGGGTTGCCTGGCTACTTGAAGAGCAGCAAGAGCTTGTGGTCCTGGCTTCTTTGGGGTGGGAGGAATCCCGGGACGGTCGCAATTGCTCAGCTGGGATCTGGCTGTACGCAGCATCCCAGGCAGATAATATTGGAGTTTGGGAGGCTCACGATAGAGACAGCGTCAGCGTTTGTGGGGCTGTGAATGGGGTTGCCTGGCTACTTGAAGAGCAGCAAGAGCTTTTGGTCCTGGCCCCTTTGGGGTGGGAGGAAGGCACGGTTATTCGCAATTGCTGAGCCTGGCTCCGGGTGTACGCATCGTCCGAGGCAGATAGTCTTGGAGTTTGGGAGGCTCACGAAAGAGACAGCATCAGCGTTTGTGGGGCTGTGAATGGGGTTGCCTGGCTACTTGAAGAGCAGCAAGAGCTTTTGGTCCTGGCCCCTTTGGGGTGGGAGGAAGGCACGGTTATTCGCAGTTGCTGAGCCTGGCTCCGGGTGTCCTCAGCGTCCCAGGCAGATAGTCTTGGAGTTTGGGAGGCTCACGAAAGAGACAGCGTCAGCGTTTGTGGGGCTGTGAATGGGGTTGCCTGGCTACTTGAAGAGCAGCAAGAGCTTGTGGTCCTGGCTTCTTTGGGGTGGGAGGAATCCCGGGACGGTCGCAATTGCTCTGCTGGGATCTGGCTGTACGCAGCATCCCAGGCAGATAGTCTTGGAGTTTGGGAGGCTCACGAAAGAGAGAGCGTCAGCGTTTGTGGGGCTGTAAATGGGGTTGCCTGGCTACTTGAAGAGCAGCAAGAGCTTTTGGTCCTGGCCCCTTTGGGGTGGGAGGAATCCCGGGACGGTCGCAACTGCTGAGCCTGGCTCTGGCTGTACGCAGCATACCAGGCAGATAGTCTTGGAGTTTGGGAGGCTCACGATAGAGACAGCGTCAGCGTTTGTGGGGCTGTGAATGGGGTTGCCTGGCTACTTGAAGAGCAGCAAGAGCTTTTGGTCCTGGCTCCTTTGGGGTGGGAGGAAGGCACGGTTATTCGCAATTGCTGAGCCTGGCTCCGGGTGTCCTCAGCGTCCCAGGCAGATAGTCTTGGAGTTTGGGAGGCTCACGAAAGAGACAGCATCAGCGTTTGTGGGGCTGTGAATGGGGTTGCCTGGCTACTTGAAGAGCAGCAAGAGCTTGTGGTCCTGGCTTCTTTGGGGTGGGAGGAATCCCGGGACGGTCGCAATTGCTCAGCTGGGATCTGGCTGTACGCAGCATCCCAGGCAGATAGCCTTGGAGTTTGGGAGGCTCACGATAGAGACAGCGTCAGCGTTTGTGGGGCTGTGAATGGGGTTGCCTGTCTACTTGAAGAGCAGCAAGAGCTTTTGGTCCTGGCCCCTTTGGGGTGGGAGGAAGGCACGGTTATTCGCAATTGCTGAGCCTGGCTCCGGGTGTACGCATCGTCCAAGGCAGATAGTCTTGGAGTTTGGGAGGCTCACGAAAGAGACAGCGTCAGCGTTTGTGGGGCTGTGAATGGGGTTGCCTGTCTACTTGAAGAGCAGCAAGAGCTTTTGGTCCTGGCCCCTTTGGGGTGGGAGGAAGGCACAGTTATTCGCAGTTGCTGAGCCTGGCTCCGGGTGTCCTCAGCGTCCCAGGCAGATAGTCTTGGAGTTTGGGAGGCTCACGAAAGAGAGAGCGTCAGCGTTTGTGGGGCTGTGAATGGGGTTGCCTGGCTACTTGAAGAGCAGCAAGAGCTTTTGGTCCTGGCCCCTTTGGGGTGGGAGGAATCTCGAGACATTCTCAATTACTGAGCCTGGCTCTGGCTGTACTCAGCGTCCCAGGCAGATAGTATTGGACTTTGGGAGTCTCACGAAAGAGACAGCGTCAGCGTTTGTGGGGCTGTGAATGGGGTTGCCTGGCTACTTGAAGAGCAGCAAGAGCTTTTGGTCCTGGCCCCTTTGGGGTGGAAGGAAGGCACGGTTATTCGCAATTGCTTAGCTTGGCTCTGGCTGTACTCAGCGTCCCAGGCAGATAGTACTGGAGTTTGGGAGGCTCACGAAAGAGACAGCGTCAGCGTTTGTGGGGCTGTGAATGGGGTTGCCTTGCTACTTGAAGAGCAGCAAGAGCTTTTTTCCTGGCCTCTTTGGGGTGGGAGGAATCTCGAGACATTCGCAATTGCTTAGCTTGGCTCTGCTTGTACTCAGCGTCCCAGGCAGATAGTATTGGACTTTCGGAGTCTCACGAAAGAGACAGCATCAGCGTTTGTGGGGCTGTGAATGGGGTTGCCTGGCTACTTGAAGAGCAGCAAGAGCTTTTGGTCCTGGCCCCTTTGGGGTGGAAGGAAGGCACGGTTATTCGCAATTGCTGAGCCTGGCTCCGGGTGTCCTCAGCGTCCCAGGCAGATAGTCTTGGAGTTTGGGAGGCTCACGAAAGAGACAGCGTCAGCGTTTGTGTGGCTGTAAATGGGGTTGCCTGGCTACTTGAAGAGCAGCAAGAGCTTTTGGTCCTGGCCCCTTTGGGGTGGGAGGAATCCCGGGACGGTCGCAATTGCTGAGCCTGGCTCTGGCTGTACGCAGCATACCAGGCAGATAGTCTTGGAGTTTGGGAGGCTCACGAAAGAGACAGCATCAGCGTTTGTGGGGCTGTGAATGGGGTTGCCTGGCTACTTGAAGAGCAGCAAGAGCTTTTGGACCTGGCCCCTTTGGGGTGGGAGGAAGGCACGGTTATTCGCAATTGCTGAGCCTGGCTCCGGGTGTCCTCAGCGTCCCAGGCAGATAGTCTTGGAGTTTGGGAGGCTCACGAAAGAGACAGCATCAGCGTTTGTGGGGCTGTGAATGGGGTTGCCTGGCTACTTGAAGAGCAGCAAGAGCTTGTGGTCCTGGCTTCTTTGGGGTGGGAGGAATCCCGGGACGGTCGCAATTGCTCAGCTGGGATCTGGCTGTACGCAGCATCCCAGGCAGATAATATTGGAGTTTGGGAGGCTCACGATAGAGAAAGCGTCAGCGTTTGTGGGGCTGTGAATGGGGTTGCCTGGCTACTTGAAGAGCAGCAAGAGCTTTTGGTCCTGGCCCCTTTGGGGTGGGAGGAATGTCGGGACGGTTCACAATTGCTGAGCCTGGCTCCGGCTGTATTCAGAGTCCCAGGCAGATAGTCTTGGAGTTTGGGAGGCTCACGAAAGAGACAGCGTCAGCATTTGTGGGGCTGTGAATGGGGTTGCCTGGCTACTTGAAGAGCAGCAAGAGCTTTTGGACCTGGCCCATTTGGGGTGGGAGGAAGGCACGGTTATTCGCAGTTGCTGAGCCTGGCTCCGGGTTTCCTCAGCGTCCCAGGCAGATAGTCTTGGAGTTTGGGAGGCTCACGAAAGAGACAGCATCAGCGTTTGTGGGGCTGTGAATGGGGTTGCCTGGCTACTTGAAGAGCAGCAAGAGCTTTTGGTCCTGGCCCCTTTGGGGTGGAAGGAAGGCACGGTTATTCGCAATTGCTTAGCTTGGCTCTGGCTGTACTCAGCGCCCCAGGCAGATAGTACTGGAGTTTGGGAGGCTCACGAAAGAGACAGCGTCAGCGTTTGTGGGGCTGTGAATGGGGTTGCCTTGCTACTTGAAGAGCAGCAAGAGCTTTTGGTCCTGGCCTCTTTGGGGTGGGAGGAATCTCGAGACATTCGCAATTGCTTAGCTTGGCTCTGGCTGTACTCAGCGTCCCAGGCAGATAGTATTGGACTTTGGGAGTCTCACGAAAGAGACAGTGTCAGCGTTTGTGGGGCTGTGAATGGGGTTGCCTGGCTACTTGAAGAGCAGCAAGAGCTTTTGGTCCTGGCCCCTTTGGGGTGGGAGGAATCCCGGGACGGTCGCAATTGCTGAGCCTGGCTCTGGCTGTACGCAGCACACCAGGCAGATAGTCTTGGAGTTTGGGAGGCTCACGAAAGAGACAGCATCAGCGTTTGTGGGGCTGTGAATGGGGTTGCCTGGCTACTTGAAGAGCAGCAAGAGCTTTTGGTCCTGGCCCCTTTGGGGTGGGAGGAATCCTGGGACGGTCGCAATTGCTGAGCCTGGCTCTGGCTGTACGCAGCATACCAGGCAGATAGTCTTGGAGTTTGGGAGGCTCACGATAGAGACAGCGTCAGCGTTTGTGGGGCTGTGAATGGGGTTGCCTGGCTACTTGAAGAGCAGCAAGAGCTTTTGGTCCTGGCTCCTTTGGGGTGGGAGGAAGGCACGGTTATTCGCAATTGCTGAGCCTGGCTCCGGGTGTCCTCAGCGTCCCAGGCAGATAGTCTTGGAGTTTGGGAGGCTCACGAAAGAGACAGCGTCAGCGTTTGTGGGGCTGTGAATGGGGTTGCCTGGCTACTTGAAGAGCAGCAAGAGCTTGTGGTCCTGGCTTCTTTGGGGTGGGAGGAATCCCGGGACGGTCGCAATTGCTCAGCTGGGATCTGGCTGTACGCAGCATCCCAGGCAGATAATATTGGAGTTTGGGAGGCTCACGATAGAGACAGCGTCAGCGTTTGTGGGGCTGTGAATGGGGTTGCCTGGCTACTTGAAGAGCAGCAAGAGCTTTTGGTCCTGGCCCCTTTGGGGTGGGAGGAAGGCACGGTTATTCGCAATTGCTGAGCCTGGCTCCGGGTGTCCTCAGCGTCCCAGGCAGATAGTCTTGGAGTTTGGGAGGCTCACGAAAGAGACAGCGTCAGCGTTTGTGGGGCTGTGAATGGGGTTGCCTGGCTACTTGAAGAGCAGCAAGAGCTTTTGGTCCTGGCCCCTTTGGGGTGGGAGGAAGGCACGGTTATTCGCAATTGCTGAGCCTGGCTCCGGGTGTACGCATCGTCCGAGGCAGATAGTCTTGGAGTTTGGGAGGCTCACGAAAGAGACAGCATCAGCGTTTGTGGGGCTGTGAATGGGGTTGCCTGGCTACTTGAAGAGCAGCAAGAGCTTGTGGTCCTGGCTTCTTTGGGGTGGGAGGAATCCCGGGACGGTCGCAATTGCTCAGCTGGGATCTGGCTATACGCAGCATCCCAGGCAGATAATATTGGAGTTTGGGAGGCTCACGATAGAGACAGCATCAGCGTTTGTGGGGCTGTGAATGGGGTTGCCTGGCTACTTGAAGAGCAGCAAGAGCTTTTGGTCCTGGCCCCTTTGGGGTGGGAGGAATGTCGGGACGGTTCACAATTGCTGAGCCTGGCTCCGGCTGTATTCAGAGTCCCAGGCAGATAGTCTTGGAGTTTGGGAGGCTCACGAAAGAGACAGCGTCAGCATTTGTGGGGCTGTGAATGGGGTTGCCTGGCTACTTGAAGAGCAGCAAGAGCTTTTGGACCTGGCCCATTTGGGGTGGGAGGAAGGCACGGTTATTCGCAGTTGCTGAGCCTGGCTCCGGGTGTCCTCAGCGTCCCAGGCAGATAGTCTTGGAGTTTGGGAGGCTCACGAAAGAGACAGCATCAGCGTTTGTGGGGCTGTGAATGGGGTTGCCTGGCTACTTGAAGAGCAGCAAGAGCTTTTGGTCCTGGCCCCTTTGGGGTGGAAGGAAGGCACGGTTATTCGCAATTGCTTAGCTTGGCTCTGGCTGTACTCAGCGCCCCAGGCAGATAGTACTGGAGTTTGGGAGGCTCACGAAAGAGACAGCGTCAGCGTTTGTGGGGCTGTGAATGGGGTTGCCTTGCTACTTGAAGAGCAGCAAGAGCTTTTGGTCCTGGCCTCTTTGGGGTGGGAGGAATCTCGAGACATTCGCAATTGCTTAGCTTGGCTCTGGCTGTACTCAGCGTCCCAGGCAGATAGTATTGGACTTTGGGAGTCTCACGAAAGAGACAGTGTCAGCGTTTGTGGGGCTGTGAATGGGGTTGCCTGGCTACTTGAAGAGCAGCAAGAGCTTTTGGTCCTGGCCCCTTTGGGGTGGGAGGAATCCCGGGACGGTCGCAATTGCTGAGCCTGGCTCTGGCTGTACGCAGCATACCAGGCAGATAGTCTTGGAGTTTGGGAGGCTCACGAAAGAGACAGCATCAGCGTTTGTGGGGCTGTGAATGGGGTTGCCTGGCTACTTGAAGAGCAGCAAGAGCTTTTGGTCCTGGCCCCTTTGGGGTGGGAGGAATCCCGGGACGGTCGCAATTGCTCAGCTGGGATCTGGCTGTACGCAGCATCCCAGGCAGATAATATTGGAGTTTGGGAGGCTCACGATAGAGACAGCGTCAGCGTTTGTGGGGCTGTGAATGGGGTTGCCTGGCTACTTGAAGAGCAGCAAGAGCTTTTGGTCCTGGCCCCTTTGGGGTGGGAGGAAGGCACGGTTATTCGCAATTGCTGAGCCTGGCTCCGGGTGTCCTCAGCGTCCCAGGCAGATAGTCTTGGAGTTTGGGAGGCTCACGAAAGAGACAGCGTCAGCGTTTGTGGGGCTGTGAATGGGGTTGCCTGGCTACTTGAAGAGCAGCAAGAGCTTTTGGTCCTGGCCCCTTTGGGGTGGGAGGAAGGCACGGTTATTCGCAATTGCTGAGCCTGGCTCCGGGTGTACGCATCGTCCGAGGCAGATAGTCTTGGAGTTTGGGAGGCTCACGAAAGAGACAGCATCAGCGTTTGTGGGGCTGTGAATGGGGTTGCCTGGCTACTTGAAGAGCAGCAAGAGCTTGTGGTCCTGGCTTCTTTGGGGTGGGAGGAATCCCGGGACGGTCGCAATTGCTCAGCTGGGATCTGGCTATACGCAGCATCCCAGGCAGATAATATTGGAGTTTGGGAGGCTCACGATAGAGACAGCATCAGCGTTTGTGGGGCTGTGAATGGGGTTGCCTGGCTACTTGAAGAGCAGCAAGAGCTTTTGGTCCTGGCCCCTTTGGGGTGGGAGGAATGTCGGGACGGTTCACAATTGCTGAGCCTGGCTCCGGCTGTATTCAGAGTCCCAGGCAGATAGTCTTGGAGTTTGGGAGGCTCACGAAAGAGACAGCGTCAGCATTTGTGGGGCTGTGAATGGGGTTGCCTGGCTACTTGAAGAGCAGCAAGAGCTTTTGGACCTGGCCCATTTGGGGTGGGAGGAAGGCACGGTTATTCGCAGTTGCTGAGCCTGGCTCCGGGTGTCCTCAGCGTCCCAGGCAGATAGTCTTGGAGTTTGGGAGGCTCACGAAAGAGACAGCATCAGCGTTTGTGGGGCTGTGAATGGGGTTGCCTGGCTACTTGAAGAGCAGCAAGAGCTTTTGGTCCTGGCCCCTTTGGGGTGGAAGGAAGGCACGGTTATTCGCAATTGCTTAGCTTGGCTCTGGCTGTACTCAGCGCCCCAGGCAGATAGTACTGGAGTTTGGGAGGCTCACGAAAGAGACAGCGTCAGCGTTTGTGGGGCTGTGAATGGGGTTGCCTTGCTACTTGAAGAGCAGCAAGAGCTTTTGGTCCTGGCCTCTTTGGGGTGGGAGGAATCTCGAGACATTCGCAATTGCTTAGCTTGGCTCTGGCTGTACTCAGCGTCCCAGGCAGATAGTATTGGACTTTGGGAGTCTCACGAAAGAGACAGTGTCAGCGTTTGTGGGGCTGTGAATGGGGTTGCCTGGCTACTTGAAGAGCAGCAAGAGCTTTTGGTCCTGGCCCCTTTGGGGTGGGAGGAATCCCGGGACGGTCGCAATTGCTGAGCCTGGCTCTGGCTGTACGCAGCATACCAGGCAGATAGTCTTGGAGTTTGGGAGGCTCACGAAAGAGACAGCATCAGCGTTTGTGGGGCTGTGAATGGGGTTGCCTGGCTACTTGAAGAGCAGCAAGAGCTTTTGGTCCTGGCCCCTTTGGGGTGGGAGGAATCCCGGGACGGTCGCAATTTCTGAGCCTGGTTCTGGCTGTACGCAGCATACCAGGCAGATAGTCTTGGAGTTTGGGAGGCTCACGATAGAGACAGCGTCAGCGTTTGTGGGGCTGTGAATGGGGTTGCCTGGCTACTTGAAGAGCAGCAAGAGCTTTTGGTCCTGGCTCCTTTGGGGTGGGAGGAAGGCATCGTTATTCGCAATTGCTGAGCCTGGCTCCGGGTGTCCTCAGCGTCCCAGGCAGATAGTCTTGGAGTTTGGGAGGCTCACGAAAGAGACAGCATCAGCGTTTGTGGGGCTGTGAATGGGGTTGCCTGGCTACTTGAAGAGCAGCAAGAGCTTGTGGTCCTGGCTTCTTTGGGGTGGGAGGAATCCCGGGACGGTCGCAATTGCTCAGCTGGGATCTGGCTGTACGCAGCATCCCAGGCAGATAATATTGGAGTTTGGGAGGCTCACGATAGAGACAGCGTCAGCGTTTGTGGGGCTGTGAATGGGGTTGCCTGGCTACTTGAAGAGCAGCAAGAGCTTTTGGTCCTGGCCCCTTTGGGGTGGGAGGAAGGCACAGTTATTCGCAATTGCTGAGCCTGGCTCCGGGTGTCCTCAGCGTCCCAGGCAGATAGTCTTGGAGTTTGGGAGGCTCACGAAAGAGAGAGCGTCAGCGTTTGTGGGGCTGTGAATGGGGTTGCCTGTCTACTTGAAGAGCAGCAAGAGCTTTTGGACCTGGCCCCTTTGGGGTGGGAGGAAGGCACGGTTATTCGCAGTTGCTGAGCCTGGCTCCGGGTGTCCTCAGCGTCCCAGGCAGATAGTCTTGGAGTTTGGGAGGCTCACGAAAGAGACAGCGTCAGCGTTTGTGGGGCTGTGAATGGGGTTGCCTGTCTACTTGAAGAGCAGCAAGAGCTTTTGGTCCTGGCCCCTTTGGGGTGGGAGGAAGACACGGTTATTCGCAATTGCTGAGCCTGGCTCCGGGTGTACGCATCGTCCGAGGCAGATAGTCTTGGAGTTTGGGAGGCTCACGAAAGAGACAGCGTCAGTGTTTGTGGGGCTGTGAATGGGGTTGCCTGGCTACTTGAAGAGCAGCAAGAGCTTTTGGACCTGGCCCCTTTGGGGTGGGAGGAAGGCACGGTTATTCGCAGTTGCTGAGCCTGGCTCCGGGTGTCCTCAGCGTCCCAGGCAGATAGTCTTTGAGTTTGGGAGGCTCACGAAAGAGACAGCGTCAGCGTTTGTGGGGCTGTGAATGGGGTTGCCTGGCTACTTGAAGAGCAGCAAGAGCTTTTGGACCTGGCCCATTTGGGGTGGGAGGAAGGCACAGTTATTCGCAATTGCTGAGCCTGGCTCCGGGTGTCCTCAGCGTCCCAGGCAGATAGTCTTTGAGTTTGGGAGGCTCACGAAAGAGACAGCGTCAGCGTTTGTGGGGCTGTGAATGGGGTTGCCTGGCTACTTGAAGAGCAGCAAGAGCTTTTGGTCCTGGCCCCTTTGGGGTGGGAGGAATGTCGGAACGGTTCACAATTGCTGAGCCTGGCTCTGGCTGTACTCAGCGTCCCAGGCAGATAGTCTTGGAGTTTGGGAGGCTCACGATAGAGACAGCGTCAGCGTTTGTGGGGCTGTGAATGGGGTTGCCTGGCTACTTGAAGAGCAGCAAGAGCTTTTGGTCCTGGCCCCTTTGGGGTGGGAGGAATGTCGGAACGGTTCACAATTGCTGAGCCTGGCTCTGGCTGTACTCAGCGTCCCAGGCAGATAGTCTTGGAGTTTGGGAGTCTCACGAAAGAGACAGCGTCAGCGTTTGTGGGGCTGTGAATGGGGTTGCCTGGCTACTTGAAGAGCAGCAAGAGCTTGTGGTCCTGGCTTCTTTGGGGTGGGAGGAATTCCGGGACGGTCGCAATTGCTCAGCTGGGATCTGGCTGTACGCAGCATCCCAGGCAGATAATATTGGAGTTTGGGAGGCTCACGATAGAGACAGCGTCAGCGTTTGTGGGGCTGTGAATGGGGTTGCCTGGCTACTTGAAGAGCAGCAAGAGCTTTTGGTCCTGGCCCCTTTGGGGTGGGAGGAAGGCACGGTTATTCGCAATTGCTGAGCCTGGCTCCGGGTGTACGCATCGTCCGAGGCAGATAGTATTGGAGTTTGGGAGGCTCACGAAAGAGACAGCATCAGCGTTTGTGGGGCTGTGAATGGGGTTGCCTGGCTACTTGAAGAGCAGCAAGAGCTTTTGGTCCTGGCCCCTTTGGGGTGGGAGGAAGGCACGGTTATTCGCAGTTGCTGAGCCTGGCTCCGGGTGTCCTCAGCGTCCCAGGCAGATAGTCTTGGAGTTTGGGAGGCTCACGAAAGAGACAGCGTCAGCGTTTGTGGGGCTGTGAATGGGGTTGCCTGGCTACTTGAAGAGCAGCAAGAGCTTTTGGTCCTGGACCCTTTGGGGTGGGAGGAATCCCGCGACGTTCGCAGTTGCTGAGCTGGGATCTGGCTGTACGCAGCATCCCAGGCAGATAGTCTTGGAGTTTGGGAGGCTCACGAAAGAGAGAGCGTCAGCGTTTGTGGGGCTGTAAATGGGGTTGCCTGGCTACTTGAAGAGCAGCAAGAGCTTTTGGTCCTGGCCCCTTTGGGGTGGGAGGAAGGCACGGTTATTCGCAGTTGCTGAGCCTGGCTCCGGGTGTCCTCAGCGTCCCAGGCAGATAGTCTTGGAGTTTGGGAGGCTCACGAAAGAGACAGCGTCAGCGTTTGTGGGGCTGTGAATGGGGTTGCCTGTCTACTTGAAGAGCAGCAAGAGCTTTTGGTCCTGGCCCCTTTGGGGTGGGAGGAATCTCGAGACATTCTCAATTACTGAGCCTGGCTCTGGCTGTACTCAGCGTCCCAGGCAGATAGTCTTGGAGTTTGGGAGTCTCACGAAAGAGACAGCGTCAGCGTTTGTGGGGCTGTGAATGGGGTTGCCTGGCTACTTGAAGAGCAGCAAGAGCTTTTGGACCTGGCCCCTTTGGGGTGGGAGGAAGGCACGGTTATTCGCAGTTGCTGAGCCTGGCTCCGGGTTTCCTCAGCGTCCCAGGCAGATAGTCTTTGAGTTTGGGAGGCTCACGAAAGAGACAGCGTCAGCGTTTGTGGGGCTGTGAATGGGGTTGCCTGGCTACTTGAAGAGCAGCAAGAGCTTTTGGTCCTGGCCCCTTTGGGGTGGGAGGAATGTCGGAACGGTTCACAATTGCTGAGCCTGGCTCTGGCTGTACGCAGCATACCAGGCAGATAGTCTTGGAGTTTGGGAGGCTCACGATAGAGACAGCGTCAGCGTTTGTGGGGCTGTGAATGGGGTTGCCTGGCTACTTGAAGAGCAGCAAGAGCTTTTGGTCCTGGCCCCTTTGGGGTGGGAGGAATGTCGGAACGGTTCACAATTGCTGAGCCTGGCTCTGGCTGTACTCAGCGTCCCAGGCAGATAGTCTTGGAGTTTGGGAGTCTCACGAAAGAGACAGCGTCAGCGTTTGTGGGGCTGTGAATGGGGTTGCCTGGCTACTTGAAGAGCAGCAAGAGCTTGTGGTCCTGGCTTCTTTGGGGTGGGAGGAATCCCGGGACGGTCGCAATTGCTCAGCTGGGATCTGGCTGTACGCAGCATCCCAGGCAGATAATATTGGAGTTTGGGAGGCTCACGATAGAGACAGCGTCAGCGTTTGTGGGGCTGTGAATGGGGTTGCCTGGCTACTTGAAGAGCAGCAAGAGCTTTTGGACCTGGCCCCTTTGGGGTGGGAGGAAGGCACGGTTATTCGCAATTGCTGAGCCTGGCTCCGGGTGTACGCATCGTCCGAGGCAGATAGTATTGGAGTTTGGGAGGCTCACGAAAGAGACAGCATCAGCGTTTGTGGGGCTGTGAATGGGGTTGCCTGGCTACTTGAAGAGCAGCAAGAGCTTTTGGTCCTGGCCCCTTTGGGGTGGGAGGAAGGCACGGTTATTCGCAGTTGCTGAGCCTGGCTCCGGGTGTCCTCAGCGTCCCAGGCAGATAGTCTTGGAGTTTGGGAGGCTCACGAAAGAGACAGCGTCAGCGTTTGTGGGGCTGTGAATGGGGTTGCCTGGCTACTTGAAGAGCAGCAAGAGCTTTTGGTCCTGGCCCCTTTGGGGTGGGAGGAATCCCGCGACGTTCGCAGTTGCTGAGCTGGGATCTGGCTGTACGCAGCATCCCAGGCAGATAGTCTTGGAGTTTGGGAGGCTCACGAAAGAGAGAGCGTCAGCGTTTGTGGGGCTGTAAATGGGGTTGCCTGGCTACTTGAAGAGCAGCAAGAGCTTTTGGTCCTGGCCCCTTTGGGGTGGGAGGAATCCCGGGACGGTCGCAACTGCTGAGCCTGGCTCTGGCTGTACGCAGCATACCAGGCAGATAGTCTTGGAGTTTGGGAGGCTCACGATAGAGACAGCGTCAGCGTTTGTGGGGCTGTGAATGGGGTTGCCTGGCTACTTGAAGAGCAGCAAGAGCTTTTGGTCCTGGCCCCTTTGGGGTGGGAGGAAGGCACGGTTATTCGCAATTGCTGAGCCTGGCTCCGGGTGTACGCATCGTCCGAGGCAGATAGTCTTGGAGTTTGGGAGGCTCACGAAAGAGACAGCATCAGCGTTTGTGGGGCTGTGAATGGGGTTGCCTGGCTACTTGAAGAGCAGCAAGAGCTTTTGGTCCTGGCCCCTTTGGGGTGGGAGGAAGGCACGGTTATTCGCAGTTGCTGAGCCTGGCTCCGGGTGTCCTCAGCGTCCCAGGCAGATAGTCTTGGAGTTTGGGAGGCTCACGAAAGAGACAGCGTCAGCGTTTGTGGGGCTGTGAATGGGGTTGCCTGGCTACTTGAAGAGCAGCAAGAGCTTTTGGTCCTGGCCCCTTTGGGGTGGGAGGAATCCCGCGACGTTCGCAGTTGCTGAGCTGGGATCTGGCTGTACGCAGCATCCCAGGCAGATAGTCTTGGAGTTTGGGAGGCTCACGAAAGAGAGAGCGTCAGCGTTTGTGGGGCTGTAAATGGGGTTGCCTGGCTACTTGAAGAGCAGCAAGAGCTTTTGGTCCTGGCCCCTTTGGGGTGGGAGGAAGGCACGGTTATTCGCAGTTGCTGAGCCTGGCTCCGGGTGTCCTCAGCGTCCCAGGCAGATAGTCTTGGAGTTTGGGAGGCTCACGAAAGAGAGAGCGTCAGCGTTTGTGGGGCTGTGAATGGGGTTGCCTGGCTACTTGAAGAGCAGCAAGAGCTTTTGGTCCTGGCCCCTTTGGGGTGGGAGGAATCTCGAGACATTCTCAATTACTGAGCCTGGCTCTGGCTGTACTCAGCGTCCCAGGCAGATAGTATTGGACTTTGGGAGTCTCACGAAAGAGACAGCGTCAGCGTTTGTGGGGCTGTGAATGGGGTTGCCTGGCTACTTGAAGAGCAGCAAGAGCTTTTGGTCCTGGCCCCTTTGGGGTGGAAGGAAGGCACTGTTATTCGCAATTGCTTAGCTTGGCTCTGGCTGTACTCAGCGTCCCAGGCAGATAGCACTGGAGTTTGGGAGGCTCACGAAAGAGACAGCGTCAGCGTTTGTGGGGCTGTGAATGGGGTTGCCTTGCTACTTGAAGAGCAGCAAGAGCTTTTTTCCTGGCCTCTTTGGGGTGGGAGGAATCTCGAGACATTCGCAATTGCTTAGCTTGGCTCTGCTTGTACTCAGCGTCCCAGGCAGATAGTATTGGACTTTGGGAGTCTCACGAAAGAGACAGCATCAGCGTTTGTGGGGCTGTGAATGGGGTTGCCTGGCTACTTGAAGAGCAGCAAGAGCTTTTGGACCTGGCCCCTTTGGGGTGGGAGGAAGGCACGGTTATTCGCAGTTGCTGAGCCTGGCTCCGGGTGTCCTCAGCGTCCCATGCAGATAGTCTTGGAGTTTGGGAGGCTCACGAAAGAGACAGCGTCAGCGTTTGTGGGGCTGTGAATGGGGTTGCCTGTCTACTTGAAGAGCAGCAAGAGCTTTTGGTCCTGGCCCCTTTGGGGTGGGAGGAAGGCACGGTTATTCGCAATTGCTGAGCCTGGCTCCGGGTGTACGCATCGTCCGAGGCAGATAGTCTTGGAGTTTGGGAGGCTCACGAAAGAGACAGCGTCAGTGTTTGTGGGGCTGTGAATGGGGTTGCCTGGCTACTTGAAGAGCAGCAAGAGCTTTTGGACCTGGCTTCTTTGGGGTGGGAGGAAGGCACGGTTATTCGCAGTTGCTGAGCCTGGCTCCGGGTGTCCTCAGCGTCCCAGGCAGATAGTCTTTGAGTTTGGGAGGCTCACGAAAGAGACAGCGTCAGCGTTTGTGGGGCTGTGAATGGGGTTGCCTGGCTACTTGAAGAGCAGCAAGAGCTTTTGGACCTGGCCCCTTTGGGGTGGGAGGAAGGCACGGTTATTCGCAGTTGCTGAGCCTGGCTCCGGGTTTCCTCAGCGTCCCAGGCAGATAGTCTTTGAGTTTGGGAGGCTCACGAAAGAGACAGCGTCAGCGTTTGTGGGGCTGTGAATGGGGTTGCCTGGCTACTTGAAGAGCAGCAAGAGCTTTTGGTCCTGGCCCCTTTGGGGTGGGAGGAATGTCGGAACGGTTCACAATTGCTGAGCCTGGCTCTGGCTGTACGCAGCATACCAGGCAGATAGTCTTGGAGTTTGGGAGGCTCACGATAGAGACAGCGTCAGCGTTTGTGGGGCTGTGAATGGGGTTGCCTGGCTACTTGAAGAGCAGCAAGAGCTTTTGGTCCTGGCCCCTTTGGGGTGGGAGGAATGTCGGAACGGTTCACAATTGCTGAGCCTGGCTCTGGCTGTACTCAGCGTCCCAGGCAGATAGTCTTGGAGTTTGGGAGTCTCACGAAAGAGACAGCGTCAGCGTTTGTGGGGCTGTGAATGGGGTTGCCTGGCTACTTGAAGAGCAGCAAGAGCTTGTGGTCCTGGCTTCTTTGGGGTGGGAGGAATCCCGGGACGGTCGCAATTGCTCAGCTGGGATCTGGCTGTACGCAGCATCCCAGGCAGATAATATTGGAGTTTGGGAGGCTCACGATAGAGACAGCGTCAGCGTTTGTGGGGCTGTGAATGGGGTTGCCTGGCTACTTGAAGAGCAGCAAGAGCTTTTGGTCCTGGCCCCTTTGGGGTGGGAGGAAGGCACGGTTATTCGCAATTGCTGAGCCTGGCTCCGGGTGTACGCATCGTCCGAGGCAGATAGTATTGGAGTTTGGGAGGCTCACGAAAGAGACAGCATCAGCGTTTGTGGGGCTGTGAATGGGGTTGCCTGGCTACTTGAAGAGCAGCAAGAGCTTTTGGTCCTGGCCCCTTTGGGGTGGGAGGAAGGCACGGTTATTCGCAGTTGCTGAGCCTGGCTCCGGGTGTCCTCAGCGTCCCAGGCAGATAGTCTTGGAGTTTGGGAGGCTCACGAAAGAGACAGCGTCAGCGTTTGTGGGGCTGTGAATGGGGTTGCCTGGCTACTTGAAGAGCAGCAAGAGCTTTTGGTCCTGGCCCCTTTGGGGTGGGAGGAATCCCGCGACGTTCGCAGTTGCTGAGCTGGGATCTGGCTGTACGCAGCATCCCAGGCAGATAGTCTTGGAGTTTGGGAGGCTCACGAAAGAGAGAGCGTCAGCGTTTGTGGGGCTGTAAATGGGGTTGCCTGGCTACTTGAAGAGCAGCAAGAGCTTTTGGTCCTGGCCCCTTTGGGGTGGGAGGAATCCCGGGACGGTCGCAACTGCTGAGCCTGGCTCTGGCTGTACGCAGCATACCAGGCAGATAGTCTTGGAGTTTGGGAGGCTCACGATAGAGACAGCGTCAGCGTTTGTGGGGCTGTGAATGGGGTTGCCTGGCTACTTGAAGAGCAGCAAGAGCTTTTGGTCCTGGCTCCTTTGGGGTGGGAGGAAGGCACGGTTATTCGCAATTGCTGAGCCTGGCTCCGGGTGTCCTCAGCGTCCCAGGCAGATAGTCTTGGAGTTTGGGAGGCTCACGAAAGAGACAGCATCAGCGTTTGTGGGGCTGTGAATGGGGTTGCCTGGCTACTTGAAGAGCAGCAAGAGCTTGTGGTCCTGGCTTCTTTGGGGTGGGAGGAATCCCGGGACGGTCGCAATTGCTCAGCTGGGATCTGGCTGTACGCAGCATCCCAGGCAGATAATATTGGAGTTTGGGAGGCTCACGATAGAGACAGCGTCAGCGTTTGTGGGGCTGTGAATGGGGTTGCCTGGCTACTTGAAGAGCAGCAAGAGCTTTTGGTCCTGGCCCCTTTGGGGTGGGAGGAAGGCACGGTTATTCGCAATTGCTGAGCCTGGCTCCGGGTGTACGCATCGTCCAAGGCAGATAGTCTTGGAGTTTGGGAGGCTCACGATAGAGACAGCGTCAGCGTTTGTGGGGCTGTGAATGGGGTTGCCTGTCTACTTGAAGAGCAGCAAGAGCTTTTGGTCCTGGCCCCTTTGGGGTGGGAGGAAGGCACGGTTATTCGCAGTTGCTGAGCCTGGCTCCGGGTGTCCTCAGCGTCCCAGGCAGATAGTCTTGGAGTTTGGGAGGCTCACGAAAGAGAGAGCGTCAGCGTTTGTGGGGCTGTGAATGGGGTTGCCTGGCTACTTGAAGAGCAGCAAGAGCTTTTGGTCCTGGCCCCTTTGGGGTGGGAGGAATCTCGAGACATTCTCAATTACTGAGCCTGGCTCTGGCTGTACTCAGCGTCCCAGGCAGATAGTATTGGACTTTGGGAGTCTCACGAAAGAGACAGCGTCAGCGTTTGTGGGGCTGTGAATGGGGTTGCCTGGCTACTTGAAGAGCAGCAAGAGCTTTTGGTCCTGGCCCCTTTGGGGTGGAAGGAAGGCACTGTTATTCGCAATTGCTTAGCTTGGCTCTGGCTGTACTCAGCGTCCCAGGCAGATAGTACTGGAGTTTGGGAGGCTCACGAAAGAGACAGCGTCAGCGTTTGTGGGGCTGTGAATGGGGTTGCCTTGCTACTTGAAGAGCAGCAAGAGCTTTTTTCCTGGCCTCTTTGGGGTGGGAGGAATCTCGAGACATTCGCAATTGCTTAGCTTGGCTCTGCTTGTACTCAGCGTCCCAGGCAGATAGTATTGGACTTTGGGAGTCTCACGAAAGAGACAGCATCAGCGTTTGTGGGGCTGTGAATGGGGTTGCCTGGCTACTTGAAGAGCAGCAAGAGCTTTTGGTCCTGGCCCCTTTGGGGTGGAAGGAAGGCACGGTTATTCGCAATTGCTGAGCCTGGCTCCGGGTGTCCTCAGCGTCCCAGGCAGATAGTCTTGGAGTTTGGGAGGCTCACGAAAGAGACAGCGTCAGCGTTTGTGGGGCTGTGAATGGGGTTGCCTGTCTACTTGAAGAGCAGCAAGAGCTTTTGGTCCTGGCCCCTTTGGGGTGGGAGGAATCCCGGGACGGTCGCAATTGCTGAGCCTGGCTCTGGCTGTACGCATCATACCAGGCAGATAGTCTTGGAGTTTGGGAGGCTCACGAAAGAGACAGCGTCAGCGTTTGTGGGGCTGTGAATGGGGTTGCCTGGCTACTTGAAGAGCAGCAAGAGCTTTTGGACCTGGCCCATTTGGGGTGGGAGGAAGGCACGGTTATTCGCAGTTGCTGAGCCTGGCTCCGGGTTTCCTCAGCGTCCCAGGCAGATAGTCTTGGAGTTTGGGAGGCTCACGAAAGAGACAGCATCAGCGTTTGTGGGGCTGTGAATGGGGTTGCCTGGCTACTTGAAGAGCAGCAAGAGCTTTTGGTCCTGGCCCCTTTGGGGTGGGAGGAATCCCGGGACGGTCGCAATTGCTCAGCTGGGATCTGGCTGTACGCAGCATCCCAGGCAGATAATATTGGAGTTTGGGAGGCTCACGATAGAGACAGCGTCAGCGTTTGTGGGGCTGTGAATGGGGTTGCCTGGCTACTTGAAGAGCAGCAAGAGCTTTTGGTCCTGGCCCCTTTGGGGTGGGAGGAATGTCGGGACGGTTCACAATTGCTGAGCCTGGCTCCGGCTGTATTCAGAGTCCCAGGCAGATAGTCTTGGAGTTTGGGAGGCTCACGAAAGAGACAGCGTCAGCATTTGTGGGGCTGTGAATGGGGTTGCCTGGCTACTTGAAGAGCAGCAAGAGCTTTTGGACCTGGCCCATTTGGGGTGGGAGGAAGGCACGGTTATTCGCAGTTGCTGAGCCTGGCTCCGGGTTTCCTCAGCGTCCCAGGCAGATAGTCTTGGAGTTTGGGAGGCTCACGAAAGAGACAGCATCAGCGTTTGTGGGGCTGTGAATGGGGTTGCCTGGCTACTTGAAGAGCAGCAAGAGCTTTTGGTCCTGGCCCCTTTGGGGTGGAAGGAAGGCACGGTTATTCGCAATTGCTTAGCTTGGCTCCGGGTGTCCTCAGCGTCCCAGGCAGATAGTCTTGGAGTTTGGGAGGCTCACGAAAGAGACAGCGTCAGCGTTTGTGGGGCTGTGAATGGGGTTGCCTTGCTACTTGAAGAGCAGCAAGAGCTTTTGGTCCTGGCCTCTTTGGGGTGGGAGGAATCTCGAGACATTCGCAATTGCTTAGCTTGGCTCTGGCTGTACTCAGCGTCCCAGGCATATAGTATTGGACTTTGGGAGTCTCACGAAAGAGACAGTGTCAGCGTTTGTGGGGCTGTGAATGGGGTTGCCTGGCTACTTGAAGAGCAGCAAGAGCTTTTGGTCCTGGCCCCTTTGGGGTGGGAGGAATCCCGGGACGGTCGCAACTGCTGAGCCTGGCTCTGGCTGTACGCAGCATACCAGGCAGATAGTCTTGGAGTTTGGGAGGCTCACGAAAGAGACAGCGTCAGCGTTTGTGGGGCTGTGAATGGGGTTGCCTGGCTACTTGAAGAGCAGCAAGAGCTTGTGGTCCTGGCTTCTTTGGGGTGGGAGGAATCCCGGGACGGTCGCAATTGCTCAGCTGGGATCTGGCTGTACGCAGCATCCCAGGCAGATAATATTGGAGTTTGGGAGGCTCACGATAGAGACAGCGTCAGCGTTTGTGGGGCTGTGAATGGGGTTGCCTGGCTACTTGAAGAGCAGCAAGAGCTTTTGGACCTGGCCCATTTGGGGTGGGAGGAAGGCACGGTTATTCGCAGTTGCTGAGCCTGGCTCCGGGTTTCCTCAGCGTCCCAGGCAGATAGTCTTGGAGTTTGGGAGGCTCACGAAAGAGACAGCATCAGCGTTTGTGGGGCTGTGAATGGGGTTGCCTGGCTACTTGAAGAGCAGCAAGAGCTTTTGGTCCTGGCCCCTTTGGGGTGGAAGGAAGGCACGGTTATTCGCAATTGCTTAGCTTGGCTCCGGGTGTCCTCAGCGTCCCAGGCAGATAGTCTTGGAGTTTGGGAGGCTCACGAAAGAGACAGCGTCAGCGTTTGTGGGGCTGTGAATGGGGTTGCCTTGCTACTTGAAGAGCAGCAAGAGCTTTTGGTCCTGGCCTCTTTGGGGTGGGAGGAATCTCGAGACATTCGCAATTGCTTAGCTTGGCTCTGGCTGTACTCAGCGTCCCAGGCATATAGTATTGGACTTTGGGAGTCTCACGAAAGAGACAGTGTCAGCGTTTGTGGGGCTGTGAATGGGGTTGCCTGGCTACTTGAAGAGCAGCAAGAGCTTTTGGTCCTGGCCCCTTTGGGGTGGGAGGAATCCCGGGACGGTCGCAACTGCTGAGCCTGGCTCTGGCTGTACGCAGCATACCAGGCAGATAGTCTTGGAGTTTGGGAGGCTCACGAAAGAGACAGCGTCAGCGTTTGTGGGGCTGTGAATGGGGTTGCCTGGCTACTTGAAGAGCAGCAAGAGCTTGTGGTCCTGGCTTCTTTGGGGTGGGAGGAATCCCGGGACGGTCGCAATTGCTCAGCTGGGATCTGGCTGTACGCAGCATCCCAGGCAGATAATATTGGAGTTTGGGAGGCTCACGATAGAGACAGCGTCAGCGTTTGTGGGGCTGTGAATGGGGTTGCCTGGCTACTTGAAGAGCAGCAAGAGCTTTTGGTCCTGGCCCCTTTGGGGTGGGAGGAAGGCACGGTTATTCGCAATTGCTGAGCCTGGCTCCGGGTGTACGCATCGTCCGAGGCAGATAGTCTTGGAGTTTGGGAGGCTCACGAAAGAGACAGCATCAGCGTTTGTGGGGCTGTGAATGGGGTTGCCTGGCTACTTGAAGAGCAGCAAGAGCTTTTGGTCCTGGCCCCTTTGGGGTGGGAGGAAGGCACGGTTATTCGCAGTTGCTGAGCCTGGCTCCGGGTGTCCTCAGCGTCCCAGGCAGATAGTCTTGGAGTTTGGGAGGCTCACGAAAGAGACAGCGTCAGCGTTTGTGGGGCTGTGAATGGGGTTGCCTGGCTACTTGAAGAGCAGCAAGAGCTTTTGGTCCTGGCCCCTTTGGGGTGGGAGGAATCCCGCGACATTCGCAGTTGCTGAGCTGGGATCTGGCTGTACGCAGCATCCCAGGCAGATAGTACTGGAGTTTGGGAGGCTCACGAAAGAGAGAGCGTCAGCGTTTGTGGGGCTGTAAATGGGGTTGCCTGGCTACTTGAAGAGCAGCAAGAGCTTTTGGTCCTGGCCCCTTTGGGGTGGGAGGAATCCCGGGACGGTCGCAATTGCTGAGCCTGGCTCTGGCTGTACGCAGCATACCAGGCAGATAGTCTTGGAGTTTGGGAGGCTCACGAAAGAGAGAGCGTCAGCGTTTGTGGGGCTGTGAATGGGGTTGCCTGGCTACTTGAAGAGCAGCAAGAGCTTTTGGTCCTGGCTCCTTTGGGGTGGGAGGAAGGCACGGTTATTCGCAATTGCTGAGCCTGGCTCCGGGTGTCCTCAGCGTCCCAGGCAGATAGTCTTGGAGTTTGGGAGGCTCACGAAAGAGACAGCATCAGCGTTTGTGGGGCTGTGAATGGGGTTGCCTGGCTACTTGAAGAGCAGCAAGAGCTTGTGGTCCTGGCTTCTTTGGGGTGGGAGGAATCCCGGGACGGTCGCAATTGCTCAGCTGGGATCTGGCTGTACGCATCGTCCGAGGCAGATAGTCTTGGAGTTTGGGAGGCTCACGATAGAGACAGCGTCAGCGTTTGTGGGGCTGTGAATGGGGTTGCCTGGCTACTTGAAGAGCAGCAAGAGCTTTTGGTCCTGGCCCCTTTGGGGTGGGAGGAAGGCACGGTTATTCGCAATTGCTGAGCCTGGCTCCGGGTGTACGCATCGTCCAAGGCAGATAGTCTTGGAGTTTGGGAGGCTCACGATAGAGACAGCGTCAGCGTTTGTGGGGCTGTGAATGGGGTTGCCTGTCTACTTGAAGAGCAGCAAGAGCTTTTGGTCCTGGCCCCTTTGGGGTGGGAGGAAGGCACGGTTATTCGCAGTTGCTGAGCCTGGCTCCGGGTGTCCTCAGCGTCCCAGGCAGATAGTCTTGGAGTTTGGGAGGCTCACGAAAGAGACAGCATCAGCGTTTGTGGGGCTGTGAATGGGGTTGCCTGGCTACTTGAAGAGCAGCAAGAGCTTGTGGTCCTGGCTTCTTTGGGGTGGGAGGAATCCCGGGACGGTCGCAATTGCTCAGCTGGGATCTGGCTGTACGCAGCATCCCAGGCAGATAATATTGGAGTTTGGGAGGCTCACGATAGAGACAGCGTCAGCGTTTGTGGGGCTGTGAATGGGGTTGCCTGGCTACTTGAAGAGCAGCAAGAGCTTTTGGTCCTGGCCCCTTTGGGGTGGGAGGAATGTCGGGACGGTTCACAATTGCTGAGCCTGGCTCCGGCTGTATTCAGAGTCCCAGGCAGATAGTCTTGGAGTTTGGGAGGCTCACGAAAGAGACAGCGTCAGCATTTGTGGGGCTGTGAATGGGGTTGCCTGGCTACTTGAAGAGCAGCAAGAGCTTTTGGACCTGGCCCATTTGGGGTGGGAGGAAGGCACGGTTATTCGCAGTTGCTGAGCCTGGCTCCGGGTTTCCTCAGCGTCCCAGGCAGATAGTCTTGGAGTTTGGGAGGCTCACGAAAGAGACAGCGTCAGCGTTTGTGGGGCTGTGAATGGGGTTGCCTGGCTACTTGAAGAGCAGCAAGAGCTTTTGGTCCTGGCCCCTTTGGGGTGGAAGGAAGGCACGGTTATTCGCAATTTCTTAGCTTGGCTCTGGCTGTACTCAGCGTCCCAGGCATATAGTATTGGACTTTGGGAGTCTCACGAAAGAGACAGTGTCAGCGTTTGTGGGGCTGTGAATGGGGTTGCCTGGCTACTTGAAGAGCAGCAAGAGCTTTTGGTCCTGGCCCCTTTGGGGTGGGAGGAATCCCGGGACGGTCGCAATTGCTGAGCCTGGCTCTGGCTGTACGCAGCATCCCAGGCAGATAGTCTTGGAGTTTGGGAGGCTCACGAAAGAGACAGCGTCAGCGTTTGTGGGGCTGTGAATGGGGTTGCCTGGCTACTTGAAGAGCAGCAAGAGCTTGTGGTCCTGGCTTCTTTGGGGTGGGAGGAATCCCGGGACGGTCGCAATTGCTCAGCTGGGATCTGGCTGTACGCAGCATCCCAGGCAGATAATATTGGAGTTTGGGAGGCTCACGATAGAGACAGTGTCAGCGTTTGTGGGGCTGTGAATGGGGTTGCCTGGCTACTTGAAGAGCAGCAAGAGCTTTTGGTCCTGGCCCCTTTGGGGTGGGAGGAAGGCACGGTTATTCGCAATTGCTGAGCCTGGCTCCGGGTGTACGCATCGTCCGAGGCAGATAGTCTTGGAGTTTGGGAGGCTCACGAAAGAGACAGCATCAGCGTTTGTGGGGCTGTGAATGGGGTTGCCTGGCTACTTGAAGAGCAGCAAGAGCTTTTGGTCCTGGCCCCTTTGGGGTGGGAGGAAGGCACGGTTATTCGCAGTTGCTGAGCCTGGCTCCGGGTGTCCTCAGCGTCCCAGGCAGATAGTCTTGGAGTTTGGGAGGCTCACGAAAGAGACAGCGTCAGCGTTTGTGGGGCTGTGAATGGGGTTGCCTGGCTACTTGAAGAGCAGCAAGAGCTTTTGGTCCTGGCCCCTTTGGGGTGGGAGGAATGTCGGAACGGTTCACAATTGCTGAGCTGGGATCTGGCTGTACGCAGCATCCCAGGCAGATAGTACTGGAGTTTGGGAGGCTCACGAAAGAGAGAGCGTCAGCGTTTGTGGGGCTGTAAATGGGGTTGCCTGGCTACTTGAAGAGCAGCAAGAGCTTTTGGTCCTGGCCCCTTTGGGGTGGGAGGAATCCCGGGACGGTCGCAACTGCTGAGCCTGGCTCTGGCTGTACGCAGCATACCAGGCAGATAGTCTTGGAGTTTGGGAGGCTCACGATAGAGACAGCGTCAGCGTTTGTGGGGCTGTGAATGGGGTTGCCTGGCTACTTGAAGAGCAGCAAGAGCTTTTGGTCCTGGCTCCTTTGGGGTGGGAGGAAGGCACGGTTATTCGCAATTGCTGAGCCTGGCTCCGGGTGTCCTCAGCGTCCCAGGCAGATAGTCTTGGAGTTTGGGAGGCTCACGAAAGAGACAGCATCAGCGTTTGTGGGGCTGTGAATGGGGTTGCCTGGCTACTTGAAGAGCAGCAAGAGCTTTTGGACCTGGCCCCTTTGGGGTGGGAGGAAGGCACGGTTATTCGCAGTTGCTGAGCCTGCCTCCGGGTGTCCTCAGCGTCCCATGCAGATAGTCTTGGAGTTTGGGAGGCTCACGAAAGAGACAGCGTCAGCGTTTGTGGGGCTGTGAATGGGGTTGCCTGTCTACTTGAAGAGCAGCAAGAGCTTTTGGTCCTGGCCCCTTTGGGGTGGGAGGAAGGCACGGTTATTCGCAATTGCTGAGCCTGGCTCCGGGTGTACGCATCGTCCGAGGCAGATAGTCTTGGAGTTTGGGAGGCTCACGAAAGAGACAGCGTCAGTGTTTGTGGGGCTGTGAATGGGGTTGCCTGGCTACTTGAAGAGCAGCAAGAGCTTTTGGACCTGGCTTCTTTGGGGTGGGAGGAAGGCACGGTTATTCGCAGTTGCTGAGCCTGGCTCCGGGTGTCCTCAGCGTCCCAGGCAGATAGTCTTTGAGTTTGGGAGGCTCACGAAAGAGACAGCGTCAGCGTTTGTGGGGCTGTGAATGGGGTTGCCTGGCTACTTGAAGAGCAGCAAGAGCTTTTGGACCTGGCCCCTTTGGGGTGGGAGGAAGGCACGGTTATTCGCAATTGCTGAGCCTGGCTCCGGGTTTCCTCAGCGTCCCAGGCAGATAGTCTTTGAGTTTGGGAGGCTCACGAAAGAGACAGCGTCAGCGTTTGTGGGGCTGTGAATGGGGTTGCCTGGCTACTTGAAGAGCAGCAAGAGCTTTTGGTCCTGGCCCCTTTGGGGTGGGAGGAATGTCGGAACGGTTCACAATTGCTGAGCCTGGCTCTGGCTGTACGCAGCATACCAGGCAGATAGTCTTGGAGTTTGGGAGGCTCACGATAGAGACAGCGTCAGCGTTTGTGGGGCTGTGAATGGGGTTGCCTGGCTACTTGAAGAGCAGCAAGAGCTTTTGGTCCTGGCCCCTTTGGGGTGGGAGGAATGTCGGAACGGTTCACAATTGCTGAGCCTGGCTCTGGCTGTACTCAGCGTCCCAGGCAGATAGTCTTGGAGTTTGGGAGTCTCACGAAAGAGACAGCGTCAGCGTTTGTGGGGCTGTGAATGGGGTTGCCTGGCTACTTGAAGAGCAGCAAGAGCTTGTGGTCCTGGCTTCTTTGGGGTGGGAGGAATCCCGGGACGGTCGCAATTGCTCAGCTGGGATCTGGCTGTACGCAGCATCCCAGGCAGATAATATTGGAGTTTGGGAGGCTCACGATAGAGACAGCGTCAGCGTTTGTGGGGCTGTGAATGGGGTTGCCTGGCTACTTGAAGAGCAGCAAGAGCTTTTGGTCCTGGCCCCTTTGGGGTGGGAGGAAGGCACGGTTATTCGCAATTGCTGAGCCTGGCTCCGGGTGTACGCATCGTCCGAGGCAGATAGTATTGGAGTTTGGGAGGCTCACGAAAGAGACAGCATCAGCGTTTGTGGGGCTGTGAATGGGGTTGCCTGGCTACTTGAAGAGCAGCAAGAGCTTTTGGTCCTGGCCCCTTTGGGGTGGGAGGAAGGCACGGTTATTCGCAGTTGCTGAGCCTGGCTCCGGGTGTCCTCAGCGTCCCAGGCAGATAGTCTTGGAGTTTGGGAGGCTCACGAAAGAGACAGCGTCAGCGTTTGTGGGGCTGTGAATGGGGTTGCCTGGCTACTTGAAGAGCAGCAAGAGCTTTTGGTCCTGGCCCCTTTGGGGTGGGAGGAATCCCGCGACGTTCGCAGTTGCTGAGCTGGGATCTGGCTGTACGCAGCATCCCAGGCAGATAGTCTTGGAGTTTGGGAGGCTCACGAAAGAGAGAGCGTCAGCGTTTGTGGGGCTGTGAATGGGGTTGCCTGGCTACTTGAAGAGCAGCAAGAGCTTTTGGTCCTGGCCCCTTTGGGGTGGGAGGAATCCCGGGACGGTCGCAACTGCTGAGCCTGGCTCTGGCTGTACGCAGCATACCAGGCAGATAGTCTTGGAGTTTGGGAGGCTCACGATAGAGACAGCGTCAGCGTTTTTGGGGCTGTGAATGGGGTTGCCTGGCTACTTGAAGAGCAGCAAGAGCTTTTGGTCCTGGCTCCTTTGGGGTGGGAGGAAGGCACGGTTATTCGCAATTGCTGAGCCTGGCTCCGGGTGTCCTCAGCGTCCCAGGCAGATAGTCTTGGAGTTTGGGAGGCTCACGAAAGAGACAGCATCAGCGTTTGTGGGGCTGTGAATGGGGTTGCCTGGCTACTTGAAGAGCAGCAAGAGCTTGTGGTCCTGGCTTCTTTGGGGTGGGAGGAATCCCGGGACGGTCGCAATTGCTCAGCTGGGATCTGGCTGTACGCAGCATCCCAGGCAGATAATATTGGAGTTTGGGAGGCTCACGATAGAGACAGCGTCAGCGTTTGTGGGGCTGTGAATGGGGTTGCCTGGCTACTTGAAGAGCAGCAAGAGCTTTTGGTCCTGGCCCCTTTGGGGTGGGAGGAAGGCACGGTTATTCGCAATTGCTGAGCCTGGCTCCGGGTGTACGCATCGTCCAAGGCAGATAGTCTTGGAGTTTGGGAGGCTCACGATAGAGACAGCGTCAGCGTTTGTGGGGCTGTGAATGGGGTTGCCTGTCTACTTGAAGAGCAGCAAGAGCTTTTGGTCCTGGCCCCTTTGGGGTGGGAGGAAGGCACGGTTATTCGCAGTTGCTGAGCCTGGCTCCGGGTGTCCTCAGCGTCCCAGGCAGATAGTCTTGGAGTTTGGGAGGCTCACGAAAGAGAGAGCGTCAGCGTTTGTGGGGCTGTGAATGGGGTTGCCTGGCTACTTGAAGAGCAGCAAGAGCTTTTGGTCCTGGCCCCTTTGGGGTGGGAGGAATCTCGAGACATTCTCAATTACTGAGCCTGGCTCTGGCTGTACTCAGCGTCCCAGGCAGATAGTATTGGACTTTGGGAGTCTCACGAAAGAGACAGCGTCAGCGTTTGTGGGGCTGTGAATGGGGTTGCCTGGCTACTTGAAGAGCAGCAAGAGCTTTTGGTCCTGGCCCCTTTGGGGTGGAAGGAAGGCACTGTTATTCGCAATTGCTTAGCTTGGCTCTGGCTGTACTCAGCGTCCCAGGCAGATAGTACTGGAGTTTGGGAGGCTCACGAAAGAGACAGCGTCAGCGTTTGTGGGGCTGTGAATGGGGTTGCCTTGCTACTTGAAGAGCAGCAAGAGCTTTTTTCCTGGCCTCTTTGGGGTGGGAGGAATCTCGAGACATTCGCAATTGCTTAGCTTGGCTCTGCTTGTACTCAGCGTCCCAGGCAGATAGTATTGGACTTTGGGAGTCTCACGAAAGAGACAGCATCAGCGTTTGTGGGGCTGTGAATGGGGTTGCCTGGCTACTTGAAGAGCAGCAAGAGCTTTTGGTCCTGGCCCCTTTGGGGTGGAAGGAAGGCACGGTTATTCGCAATTGCTGAGCCTGGCTCCGGGTGTCCTCAGCGTCCCAGGCAGATAGTCTTGGAGTTTGGGAGGCTCACGAAAGAGACAGCGTCAGCGTTTGTGGGGCTGTGAATGGGGTTGCCTGTCTACTTGAAGAGCAGCAAGAGCTTTTGGTCCTGGCCCCTTTGGGGTGGGAGGAATCCCGGGACGGTCGCAATTGCTGAGCCTGGCTCTGGCTGTACGCAGCATACCAGGCAGATAGTCTTGGAGTTTGGGAGGCTCACGAAAGAGACAGCGTCAGCGTTTGTGGGGCTGTGAATGGGGTTGCCTGGCTACTTGAAGAGCAGCAAGAGCTTTTGGACCTGGCCCCTTTGGGGTGGGAGGAAGGCACGGTTATTCGCAGTTGCTGAGCCTGGCTCCGGGTGTCCTCAGCGCCCCAGGCAGATAGTCTTGGAGTTTGGGAGGCTCACGAAAGAGACAGCATCAGCGTTTGTGGGGCTGTGAATGGGGTTGCCTGGCTACTTGAAGAGCAGCAAGAGCTTGTGGTCCTGGCTTCTTTGGGGTGGGAGGAATCCCGGGACGGTCGCAATTGCTCAGCTGGGATCTGGCTGTACGCAGCATCCCAGGCAGATAATATTGGAGTTTGGGAGGCTCACGATAGAGACAGCGTCAGCGTTTGTGGGGCTGTGAATGGGGTTGCCTTGCTACTTGAAGAGCAGCAAGAGCTTTTGGTCCTGGCCCCTTTGGGGTGGGAGGAATGTCGGGACGGTTCACAATTGCTGAGCCTGGCTCCGGCTGTATTCAGAGTCCCAGGCAGATAGTCTTGGAGTTTGGGAGGCTCACGAAAGAGACAGCGTCAGCATTTGTGGGGCTGTGAATGGGGTTGCCTGGCTACTTGAAGAGCAGCAAGAGCTTTTGGACCTGGCCCATTTGGGGTGGGAGGAAGGCACGGTTATTCGCAGTTGCTGAGCCTGGCTCCGGGTTTCCTCAGCGTCCCAGGCAGATAGTCTTGGAGTTTGGGAGGCTCACGAAAGAGACAGCATCAGCGTTTGTGGGGCTGTGAATGGGGTTGCCTGGCTACTTGAAGAGCAGCAAGAGCTTTTGGTCCTGGCCCCTTTGGGGTGGAAGGAAGGCACGGTTATTCGCAATTGCTTAGCTTGGCTCCGGGTGTCCTCAGCGTCCCAGGCAGATAGTCTTGGAGTTTGGGAGGCTCACGAAAGAGACAGCGTCAGCGTTTGTGGGGCTGTGAATGGGGTTGCCTTGCTACTTGAAGAGCAGCAAGAGCTTTTGGTCCTGGCCTCTTTGGGGTGGGAGGAATCTCGAGACATTCGCAATTGCTTAGCTTGGCTCTGGCTGTACTCAGCGTCCCAGGCATATAGTATTGGACTTTGGGAGTCTCACGAAAGAGACAGTGTCAGCGTTTGTGGGGCTGTGAATGGGGTTGCCTGGCTACTTGAAGAGCAGCAAGAGCTTTTGGTCCTGGCCCCTTTGGGGTGGGAGGAATCCCGGGACGGTCGCAACTGCTGAGCCTGGCTCTGGCTGTACGCAGCATACCAGGCAGATAGTCTTGGAGTTTGGGAGGCTCACGAAAGAGACAGCGTCAGCGTTTGTGGGGCTGTGAATGGGGTTGCCTGGCTACTTGAAGAGCAGCAAGAGCTTGTGGTCCTGGCTTCTTTGGGGTGGGAGGAATCCCGGGACGGTCGCAATTGCTCAGCTGGGATCTGGCTGTACGCAGCATCCCAGGCAGATAATATTGGAGTTTGGGAGGCTCACGATAGAGACAGCGTCAGCGTTTGTGGGGCTGTGAATGGGGTTGCCTGGCTACTTGAAGAGCAGCAAGAGCTTTTGGTCCTGGCCCCTTTGGGGTGGGAGGAAGGCACGGTTATTCGCAATTGCTGAGCCTGGCTCCGGGTGTACGCATCGTCCGAGGCAGATAGTCTTGGAGTTTGGGAGGCTCACGAAAGAGACAGCATCAGCGTTTGTGGGGCTGTGAATGGGGTTGCCTGGCTACTTGAAGAGCAGCAAGAGCTTTTGGTCCTGGCCCCTTTGGGGTGGGAGGAAGGCACGGTTATTCGCAGTTGCTGAGCCTGGCTCCGGGTGTCCTCAGCGTCCCAGGCAGATAGTCTTGGAGTTTGGGAGGCTCACGAAAGAGACAGCGTCAGCGTTTGTGGGGCTGTGAATGGGGTTGCCTGGCTACTTGAAGAGCAGCAAGAGCTTTTGGTCCTGGCCCCTTTGGGGTGGGAGGAATCCCGCGACATTCGCAGTTGCTGAGCTGGGATCTGGCTGTACGCAGCATCCCAGGCAGATAGTACTGGAGTTTGGGAGGCTCACGAAAGAGAGAGCGTCAGCGTTTGTGGGGCTGTAAATGGGGTTGCCTGGCTACTTGAAGAGCAGCAAGAGCTTTTGGTCCTGGCCCCTTTGGGGTGGGAGGAATCCCGGGACGGTCGCAATTGCTGAGCCTGGCTCTGGCTGTACGCAGCATACCAGGCAGATAGTCTTGGAGTTTGGGAGGCTCACGATAGAGACAGCGTCAGCGTTTGTGGGGCTGTGAATGGGGTTGCCTGGCTACTTGAAGAGCAGCAAGAGCTTTTGGTCCTGGCTCCTTTGGGGTGGGAGGAAGGCACGGTTATTCGCAATTGCTGAGCCTGGCTCCGGGTGTCCTCAGCGTCCCAGGCAGATAGTCTTGGAGTTTGGGAGGCTCACGAAAGAGACAGCATCAGCGTTTGTGGGGCTGTGAATGGGGTTGCCTGGCTACTTGAAGAGCAGCAAGAGCTTGTGGTCCTGGCTTCTTTGGGGTGGGAGGAATCCCGGGACGGTCGCAATTGCTCAGCTGGGATCTGGCTGTACGCAGCATCCCAGGCAGATAATATTGGAGTTTGGGAGGCTCACGATAGAGACAGCGTCAGCGTTTGTGGGGCTGTGAATGGGGTTGCCTGGCTACTTGAAGAGCAGCAAGAGCTTTTGGTCCTGGCCCCTTTGGGGTGGGAGGAAGGCACGGTTATTCGCAATTGCTGAGCCTGGCTCCGGGTGTACGCATCGTCCAAGGCAGATAGTCTTGGAGTTTGGGAGGCTCACGAAAGAGACAGCGTCAGCGTTTGTGGGGCTGTGAATGGGGTTGCCTGTCTACTTGAAGAGCAGCAAGAGCTTTTGGTCCTGGCCCCTTTGGGGTGGGAGGAAGGCACGGTTATTCGCAGTTGCTGAGCCTGGCTCCGGGTGTCCTCAGCGTCCCAGGCAGATAGTCTTGGAGTTTGGGAGGCTCACGAAAGAGACAGCATCAGCGTTTGTGGGGCTGTGAATGGGGTTGCCTGGCTACTTGAAGAGCAGCAAGAGCTTGTGGTCCTGGCTTCTTTGGGGTGGGAGGAATCCCGGGACGGTCGCAATTGCTCAGCTGGGATCTGGCTGTACGCAGCATCCCAGGCAGATAATATTGGAGTTTGGGAGGCTCACGATAGAGACAGCGTCAGCGTTTGTGGGGCTGTGAATGGGGTTGCCTGGCTACTTGAAGAGCAGCAAGAGCTTTTGGTCCTGGCCCCTTTGGGGTGGGAGGAATGTCGGGACGGTTCACAATTGCTGAGCCTGGCTCCGGCTGTATTCAGAGTCCCAGGCAGATAGTCTTGGAGTTTGGGAGGCTCACGAAAGAGACAGCGTCAGCATTTGTGGGGCTGTGAATGGGGTTGCCTGGCTACTTGAAGAGCAGCAAGAGCTTTTGGACCTGGCCCATTTGGGGTGGGAGGAAGGCACGGTTATTCGCAGTTGCTGAGCCTGGCTCCGGGTTTCCTCAGCGTCCCAGGCAGATAGTCTTGGAGTTTGGGAGGCTCACGAAAGAGACAGCATCAGCGTTTGTGGGGCTGTGAATGGGGTTGCCTGGCTACTTGAAGAGCAGCAAGAGCTTTTGGTCCTGGCCCCTTTGGGGTGGAAGGAAGGCACGGTTATTCGCAATTGCTTAGCTTGGCTCCGGGTGTCCTCAGCGTCCCAGGCAGATAGTCTTGGAGTTTGGGAGGCTCACGAAAGAGACAGCGTCAGCGTTTGTGGGGCTGTGAATGGGGTTGCCTTGCTACTTGAAGAGCAGCAAGAGCTTTTGGTCCTGGCCTCTTTGGGGTGGGAGGAATCTCGAGACATTCGCAATTGCTTAGCTTGGCTCTGGCTGTACTCAGCGTCCCAGGCATATAGTATTGGACTTTGGGAGTCTCACGAAAGAGACAGTGTCAGCGTTTGTGGGGCTGTGAATGGGGTTGCCTGGCTACTTGAAGAGCAGCAAGAGCTTTTGGTCCTGGCCCCTTTGGGGTGGGAGGAATCCCGGGACGGTCGCAACTGCTGAGCCTGGCTCTGGCTGTACGCAGCATACCAGGCAGATAGTCTTGGAGTTTGGGAGGCTCACGAAAGAGACAGCGTCAGCGTTTGTGGGGCTGTGAATGGGGTTGCCTGGCTACTTGAAGAGCAGCAAGAGCTTGTGGTCCTGGCTTCTTTGGGGTGGGAGGAATCCCGGGACGGTCGCAATTGCTCAGCTGGGATCTGGCTGTACGCAGCATCCCAGGCAGATAATATTGGAGTTTGGGAGGCTCACGATAGAGACAGCGTCAGCGTTTGTGGGGCTGTGAATGGGGTTGCCTGGCTACTTGAAGAGCAGCAAGAGCTTTTGGTCCTGGCCCCTTTGGGGTGGGAGGAAGGCACGGTTATTCGCAATTGCTGAGCCTGGCTCCGGGTGTACGCATCGTCCGAGGCAGATAGTCTTGGAGTTTGGGAGGCTCACGAAAGAGACAGCATCAGCGTTTGTGGGGCTGTGAATGGGGTTGCCTGTCTACTTGAAGAGCAGCAAGAGCTTTTGGTCCTGGCCCCTTTGGGGTGGGAGGAAGGCACGGTTATTCGCAGTTGCTGAGCCTGGCTCCGGGTGTCCTCAGCGTCCCAGGCAGATAGTCTTGGAGTTTGGGAGGCTCACGAAAGAGACAGCGTCAGCGTTTGTGGGGCTGTGAATGGGGTTGCCTGGCTACTTGAAGAGCAGCAAGAGCTTTTGGTCCTGGCCCCTTTGGGGTGGGAGGAATCCCGCGACATTCGCAGTTGCTGAGCTGGGATCTGGCTGTACGCAGCATCCCAGGCAGATAGTACTGGAGTTTGGGAGGCTCACGAAAGAGAGAGCGTCAGCGTTTGTGGGGCTGTAAATGGGGTTGCCTGGCTACTTGAAGAGCAGCAAGAGCTTTTGGTCCTGGCCCCTTTGGGGTGGGAGGAATCCCGGGACGGTCGCAACTGCTGAGCCTGGCTCTGGCTGTACGCAGCATACCAGGCAGATAGTCTTGGAGTTTGGGAGGCTCACGATAGAGACAGCGTCAGCGTTTGTGGGGCTGTGAATGGGGTTGCCTGGCTACTTGAAGAGCAGCAAGAGCTTTTGGTCCTGGCTCCTTTGGGGTGGGAGGAAGGCACGGTTATTCGCAATTGCTGAGCCTGGCTCCGGGTGTCCTCAGCGTCCCAGGCAGATAGTCTTGGAGTTTGGGAGGCTCACGAAAGAGACAGCATCAGCGTTTGTGGGGCTGTGAATGGGGTTGCCTGGCTACTTGAAGAGCAGCAAGAGCTTGTGGTCCTGGCTTCTTTGGGGTGGGAGGAATCCCGGGACGGTCGCAATTGCTGAGCTGGGATCTGGCTGTACGCAGCATCCCAGGCAGATAATATTGGAGTTTGGGAGGCTCACGATAGAGACAGCGTCAGCGTTTGTGGGGCTGTGAATGGGGTTGCCTGGCTACTTGAAGAGCAGCAAGAGCTTTTGGTCCTGGCCCCTTTGGGGTGGGAGGAATGTCGGGACGGTTCACAATTGCTGAGCCTGGCTCCGGCTGTATTCAGAGTCCCAGGCAGATAGTCTTGGAGTTTGGGAGGCTCACGAAAGAGACAGCGTCAGCATTTGTGGGGCTGTGAATGGGGTTGCCTGGCTACTTGAAGAGCAGCAAGAGCTTTTGGACCTGGCCCATTTGGGGTGGGAGGAAGGCACGGTTATTCGCAGTTGCTGAGCCTGGCTCCGGGTTTCCTCAGCGTCCCAGGCAGATAGTCTTGGAGTTTGGGAGGCTCACGAAAGAGACAGCATCAGCGTTTGTGGGGCTGTGAATGGGGTTGCCTGGCTACTTGAAGAGCAGCAAGAGCTTTTGGTCCTGGCCCCTTTGGGGTGGAAGGAAGGCACGGTTATTCGCAATTGCTTAGCTTGGCTCCGGGTGTCCTCAGCGTCCCAGGCAGATAGTCTTGGAGTTTGGGAGGCTCACGAAAGAGACAGCGTCAGCGTTTGTGGGGCTGTGAATGGGGTTGCCTTGCTACTTGAAGAGCAGCAAGAGCTTTTGGTCCTGGCCTCTTTGGGGTGGGAGGAATCTCGAGACATTCGCAATTGCTTAGCTTGGCTCTGGCTGTACTCAGCGTCCCAGGCATATAGTATTGGACTTTGGGAGTCTCACGAAAGAGACAGTGTCAGCGTTTGTGGGGCTGTGAATGGGGTTGCCTGGCTACTTGAAGAGCAGCAAGAGCTTTTGGTCCTGGCCCCTTTGGGGTGGGAGGAATCCCGGGACGGTCGCAATTGCTGAGCCTGGCTCTGGCTGTACGCAGCATCCCAGGCAGATAGTCTTGGAGTTTGGGAGGCTCACGAAAGAGACAGCGTCAGCGTTTGTGGGGCTGTGAATGGGGTTGCCTGGCTACTTGAAGAGCAGCAAGAGCTTGTGGTCCTGGCTTCTTTGGGGTGGGAGGAATCCCGGGACGGTCGCAATTGCTCAGCTGGGATCTGGCTGTACGCAGCATCCCAGGCAGATAATATTGGAGTTTGGGAGGCTCACGATAGAGACAGCGTCAGCGTTTGTGGGGCTGTGAATGGGGTTGCCTGGCTACTTGAAGAGCAGCAAGAGCTTTTGGTCCTGGCCCCTTTGGGGTGGGAGGAAGGCACGGTTATTCGCAATTGCTGAGCCTGGCTCCGGGTGTACGCATCGTCCGAGGCAGATAGTCTTGGAGTTTGGGAGGCTCACGAAAGAGACAGCATCAGCGTTTGTGGGGCTGTGAATGGGGTTGCCTGTCTACTTGAAGAGCAGCAAGAGCTTTTGGTCCTGGCCCCTTTGGGGTGGGAGGAAGGCACGGTTATTCGCAGTTGCTGAGCCTGGCTCCGGGTGTCCTCAGCGTCCCAGGCAGATAGTCTTGGAGTTTGGGAGGCTCACGAAAGAGACAGCGTCAGCGTTTGTGGGGCTGTGAATGGGGTTGCCTGGCTACTTGAAGAGCAGCAAGAGCTTTTGGTCCTGGCCCCTTTGGGGTGGGAGGAATCCCGCGACATTCGCAGTTGCTGAGCTGGGATCTGGCTGTACGCAGCATCCCAGGCAGATAGTACTGGAGTTTGGGAGGCTCACGAAAGAGAGAGCGTCAGCGTTTGTGGGGCTGTAAATGGGGTTGCCTGGCTACTTGAAGAGCAGCAAGAGCTTTTGGTCCTGGCCCCTTTGGGGTGGGAGGAATCCCGGGACGGTCGCAACTGCTGAGCCTGGCTCTGGCTGTACGCAGCATACCAGGCAGATAGTCTTGGAGTTTGGGAGGCTCACGATAGAGACAGCGTCAGCGTTTGTGGGGCTGTGAATGGGGTTGCCTGGCTACTTGAAGAGCAGCAAGAGCTTTTGGTCCTGGCTCCTTTGGGGTGGGAGGAAGGCACGGTTATTCGCAATTGCTGAGCCTGGCTCCGGGTGTCCTCAGCGTCCCAGGCAGATAGTCTTGGAGTTTGGGAGGCTCACGAAAGAGACAGCATCAGCGTTTGTGGGGCTGTGAATGGGGTTGCCTGGCTACTTGAAGAGCAGCAAGAGCTTGTGGTCCTGGCTTCTTTGGGGTGGGAGGAATCCCGGGACGGTCGCAATTGCTCAGCTGGGATCTGGCTGTACGCAGCATCCCAGGCAGATAATATTGGAGTTTGGGAGGCTCACGATAGAGACAGCGTCAGCGTTTGTGGGGCTGTGAATGGGGTTGCCTGGCTACTTGAAGAGCAGCAAGAGCTTTTGGTCCTGGCCCCTTTGGGGTGGGAGGAAGGCACGGTTATTCGCAATTGCTGAGCCTGGCTCCGGGTGTACGCATCGTCCAAGGCAGATAGTCTTGGAGTTTGGGAGGCTCACGAAAGAGACAGCGTCAGCGTTTGTGGGGCTGTGAATGGGGTTGCCTGTCTACTTGAAGAGCAGCAAGAGCTTTTGGTCCTGGCCCCTTTGGGGTGGGAGGAAGGCACGGTTATTCGCAGTTGCTGAGCCTGGCTCCGGGTGTCCTCAGCGTCCCAGGCAGATAGTCTTGGAGTTTGGGAGGCTCACGAAAGAGAGAGCGTCAGCGTTTGTGGGGCTGTGAATGGGGTTGCCTGGCTACTTGAAGAGCAGCAAGAGCTTTTGGTCCTGGCCCCTTTGGGGTGGAAGGAAGGCACGGTTATTCGCAATTGCTTAGCTTGGCTCCGGGTGTCCTCAGCGTCCCAGGCAGATAGTCTTGGAGTTTGGGAGGCTCACGAAAGAGACAGCGTCAGCGTTTGTGGGGCTGTGAATGGGGTTGCCTTGCTACTTGAAGAGCAGCAAGAGCTTTTGGTCCTGGCCTCTTTGGGGTGGGAGGAATCTCGAGACATTCGCAATTGCTTAGCTTGGCTCTGGCTGTACTCAGCGTCCCAGGCAGATAGTATTGGACTTTGGGAGTCTCACGAAAGAGACAGTGTCAGCGTTTGTGGGGCTGTGAATGGGGTTGCCTGGCTACTTGAAGAGCAGCAAGAGCTTTTGGTCCTGGCCCCTTTGGGGTGGGAGGAATCCCGGGATGGTCGCAATTGCTGAGCCTGGCTCTGGCTGTACGCAGCATACCAGGCAGATAGTCTTGGAGTTTGGGAGGCTCACGAAAGAGACAGCGTCAGCGTTTGTGGGGCTGTGAATGGTGTTGCCTGGCTACTTGAAGAGCAGCAAGAGCTTGTGGTCCTGGCTTCTTTGGGGTGGGAGGAATCCCGGGACGGTCGCAATTGCTCAGCTGGGATCTGGCTGTACGCAGCATCCCAGGCAGATAATATTGGAGTTTGGGAGGCTCACGATAGAGACAGCGTCAGCGTTTGTGGGGCTGTGAATGGGGTTGCCTGGCTACTTGAAGAGCAGCAAGAGCTTTTGGTCCTGGCCCCTTTGGGGTGGGAGGAAGGCACGGTTATTCGCAATTGCTGAGCCTGGCTCCAGGTGTCCTCAGCGTCCCAGGCAGATAGTCTTGGAGTTTGGGAGGCTCACGATAGAGACAGCGTCAGCGTTTGTGGGGCTGTGAATGGGGTTGCCTGGCTACTTGAAGAGCAGCAAGAGCTTTTGGTCCTGGCCCCTTTGGGGTGGGAGGAAGGCACGGTTATTCGCAGTTGCTGAGCCTGGCTCCGGGTGTCCTCAGCGTCCCAGGCAGATAGTCTTGGAGTTTGGGAGGCTCACGAAAGAGACAGCGTCAGCGTTTGTGGGGCTGTGAATGGGGTTGCCTGGCTACTTGAAGAGCAGCAAGAGCTTTTGGTCCTGGCCCCTTTGGGGTGGGAGGAATCCCGCGACATTCGCAGTTGCTGAGCTGGGATCTGGCTGTACGCAGCATCCCAGGCAGATAGTCTTGGAGTTTGGGAGGCTCACGATAGAGACAGCGTCAGCGTTTGTGGGGCTGTGAATGGGGTTGCCTGGCTACTTGAAGAGCAGCAAGAGCTTTTGGTCCTGGCTCCTTTGGGGTGGGAGGAAGGCACGGTTATTCGCAATTGCTGAGCCTGGCTCCGGGTGTCCTCAGCGTCCCAGGCAGATAGTCTTGGAGTTTGGGAGGCTCACGAAAGAGACAGCATCAGCGTTTGTGGGGCTGTGAATGGGGTTGCCTGGCTACTTGAAGAGCAGCAAGAGCTTGTGGTCCTGGCTTCTTTGGGGTGGGAGGAATCCCGGGACGGTCGCAATTGCTCAGCTGGGATCTGGCTGTACGCAGCATCCCAGGCAGATAATATTGGAGTTTGGGAGGCTCACGATAGAGACAGCGTCAGCGTTTGTGGGGCTGTGAATGGGGTTGCCTGGCTACTTGAAGAGCAGCAAGAGCTTTTGGTCCTGGCCCCTTTGGGGTGGGAGGAAGGCACGGTTATTCGCAATTGCTGAGCCTGGCTCCGGGTGTACGCATCGTCCAAGGCAGATAGTCTTGGAGTTTGGGAGGCTCACGATAGAGACAGCGTCAGCGTTTGTGGGGCTGTGAATGGGGTTGCCTGTCTACTTGAAGAGCAGCAAGAGCTTTTGGTCCTGGCCCCTTTGGGGTGGGAGGAAGGCACGGTTATTCGCAGTTGCTGAGCCTGGCTCCGGGTGTCCTCAGCGTCCCAGGCAGATAGTCTTGGAGTTTGGGAGGCTCACGAAAGAGACAGCATCAGCGTTTGTGGGGCTGTGAATGGGGTTGCCTGGCTACTTGAAGAGCAGCAAGAGCTTTTGGTCCTGGCCCCTTTGGGGTGGGAGGAAGGCACGGTTATTCGCAGTTGCTGAGCCTGGCTCCGGGTGTCCTCAGCGTCCCAGGCAGATAGTCTTGGAGTTTGGGAGGCTCACGAAAGAGACAGCGTCAGCGTTTGTGGGGCTGTGAATGGGGTTGCCTGGCTACTTGAAGAGCAGCAAGAGCTTTTGGTCCTGGCCCCTTTGGGGTGGGAGGAATCCCGGGACGGTCGCAATTGCTGAGCCTGGCTCTGGCTGTACGCAGCATCCCAGGCAGATAGTCTTGGAGTTTGGGAGGCTCACGATAGAGACAGCGTCAGCGTTTGTGGGGCTGTGAATGGGGTTGCCTGGCTACTTGAAGAGCAGCAAGAGCTTTTGGTCCTGGCCCCTTTGGGGTGGGAGGAATCCCGGGACGGTCGCAACTGCTGAGCCTGGCTCTGGCTGTACGCAGCATACCAGGCAGATAGTCTTGGAGTTTGGGAGGCTCACGATAGAGACAGCGTCAGCGTTTGTGGGGCTGTGAATGGGGTTGCCTGGCTACTTGAAGAGCAGCAAGAGCTTTTGGTCCTGGCTCCTTTGGGGTGGGAGGAAGGCACGGTTATTCGCAATTGCTGAGCCTGGCTCCGGGTGTCCTCAGCGTCCCAGGCAGATAGTCTTGGAGTTTGGGAGGCTCACGAAAGAGACAGCATCAGCGTTTGTGGGGCTGTGAATGGGGTTGCCTGGCTACTTGAAGAGCAGCAAGAGCTTGTGGTCCTGGCTTCTTTGGGGTGGGAGGAATCCCGGGACGGTCGCAATTGCTCAGCTGGGATCTGGCTGTACGCAGCATCCCAGGCAGATAATATTGGAGTTTGGGAGGCTCACGATAGAGACAGCGTCAGCGTTTGTGGGGCTGTGAATGGGGTTGCCTGGCTACTTGAAGAGCAGCAAGAGCTTTTGGTCCTGGCCCCTTTGGGGTGGGAGGAAGGCACGGTTATTCGCAATTGCTGAGCCTGGCTCCGGGTGTACGCATCGTCCAAGGCAGATAGTCTTGGAGTTTGGGAGGCTCACGATAGAGACAGCGTCAGCGTTTGTGGGGCTGTGAATGGGGTTGCCTGGCTACTTGAAGAGCAGCAAGAGCTTTTGGTCCTGGCCCCTTTGGGGTGGGAGGAAGGCACGGTTATTCGCAGTTGCTGAGCCTGGCTCCGGGTGTCCTCAGCATCCCAGGCAGATAGTCTTGGAGTTTGGGAGGCTCACGAAAGAGAGAGCGTCAGCGTTTGTGGGGCTGTGAATGGGGTTGCCTGGCTACTTGAAGAGCAGCAAGAGCTTTTGGTCCTGGCCCCTTTGGGGTGGGAGGAATCTCGAGACATTCTCAATTACTGAGCCTGGCTCTGGCTGTACTCAGCGTCCCAGGCAGATAGTATTGGACTTTGGGAGTCTCACGAAAGAGACAGCGTCAGCGTTTGTGGGGCTGTGAATGGGGTTGCCTGGCTACTTGAAGAGCAGCAAGAGCTTTTGGTCCTGGCCCCTTTGGGGTGGAAGGAAGGCACTGTTATTCGCAATTGCTTAGCTTGGCTCTGGCTGTACTCAGCGTCCCAGGCAGATAGTACTGGAGTTTGGGAGGCTCACGAAAGAGACAGCGTCAGCGTTTGTGGGGCTGTGAATGGGGTTGCCTTGCTACTTGAAGAGCAGCAAGAGCTTTTTTCCTGGCCTCTTTGGGGTGGGAGGAATCTCGAGACATTCGCAATTGCTTAGCTTGGCTCTGCTTGTACTCAGCGTCCCAGGCAGATAGTATTGGACTTTGGGAGTCTCACGAAAGAGACAGCATCAGCGTTTGTGGGGCTGTGAATGGGGTTGCCTGGCTACTTGAAGAGCAGCAAGAGCTTTTGGACCTGGCCCCTTTGGGGTGGGAGGAAGGCACGGTTATTCGCAGTTGCTGAGCCTGGCTCCGGGTGTCCTCAGCGTCCCAGGCAGATAGTCTTGGAGTTTGGGAGGCTCACGAAAGAGACAGCGTCAGCGTTTGTGGGGCTGTGAATGGGGTTGCCTGTCTACTTGAAGAGCAGCAAGAGCTTTTGGTCCTGGCCCCTTTGGGGTGGGAGGAAGGCACGGTTATTCGCAATTGCTGAGCCTGGCTCCGGGTGTACGCATCGTCCGAGGCAGATAGTCTTGGAGTTTGGGAGGCTCACGAAAGAGACAGCGTCAGTGTTTGTGGGGCTGTGAATGGGGTTGCCTGGCTACTTGAAGAGCAGCAAGAGCTTTTGGACCTGGCCCCTTTGGGGTGGGAGGAAGGCACGGTTATTCGCAGTTGCTGAGCCTGGCTCCGGGTGTCCTCAGCGTCCCAGGCAGATAGTCTTTGAGTTTGGGAGGCTCACGAAAGAGACAGCGTCAGCGTTTGTGGGGCTGTGAATGGGGTTGCCTGGCTACTTGAAGAGCAGCAAGAGCTTTTGGACCTGGCCCATTTGGGGTGGGAGGAAGGCACGGTTATTCGCAGTTGCTGAGCCTGGCTCCGGGTTTCCTCAGCGTCCCAGGCAGATAGTCTTTGAGTTTGGGAGGCTCACGAAAGAGACAGCGTCAGCGTTTGTGGGGCTGTGAATGGGGTTGCCTGGCTACTTGAAGAGCAGCAAGAGCTTTTGGTCCTGGCCCCTTTGGGGTGGGAGGAATGTCGGAACGGTTCACAATTGCTGAGCCTGGCTCTGGCTGTACGCAGCATACCAGGCAGATAGTCTTGGAGTTTGGGAGGCTCACGATAGAGACAGCGTCAGCGTTTGTGGGGCTGTGAATGGGGTTGCCTGGCTACTTGAAGAGCAGCAAGAGCTTTTGGTCCTGGCCCCTTTGGGGTGGGAGGAATGTCGGAACGGTTCACAATTGCTGAGCCTGGCTCTGGCTGTACTCAGCGTCCCAGGCAGATAGTCTTGGAGTTTGGGAGTCTCACGAAAGAGACAGCGTCAGCGTTTGTGGGGCTGTGAATGGGGTTGCCTGGCTACTTGAAGAGCAGCAAGAGCTTGTGGTCCTGGCTTCTTTGGGGTGGGAGGAATCCCGGGACGGTCGCAATTGCTCAGCTGGGATCTGGCTGTACGCAGCATCCCAGGCAGATAATATTGGAGTTTGGGAGGCTCACGATAGAGACAGCGTCAGCGTTTGTGGGGCTGTGAATGGGGTTGCCTGGCTACTTGAAGAGCAGCAAGAGCTTTTGGTCCTGGCCCCTTTGGGGTGGGAGGAAGGCACGGTTATTCGCAATTGCTGAGCCTGGCTCCGGGTGTACGCATCGTCCGAGGCAGATAGTATTGGAGTTTGGGAGGCTCACGAAAGAGACAGCATCAGCGTTTGTGGGGCTGTGAATGGGGTTGCCTGGCTACTTGAAGAGCAGCAAGAGCTTTTGGTCCTGGCCCCTTTGGGGTGGGAGGAAGGCACGGTTATTCGCAGTTGCTGAGCCTGGCTCCGGGTGTCCTCAGCGTCCCAGGCAGATAGTCTTGGAGTTTGGGAGGCTCACGAAAGAGACAGCGTCAGCGTTTGTGGGGCTGTGAATGGGGTTGCCTGGCTACTTGAAGAGCAGCAAGAGCTTTTGGTCCTGGCCCCTTTGGGGTGGGAGGAATCCCGCGACGTTCGCAGTTGCTGAGCTGGGATCTGGCTGTACGCAGCATCCCAGGCAGATAGTCTTGGAGTTTGGGAGGCTCACGAAAGAGAGAGCGTCAGCGTTTGTGGGGCTGTAAATGGGGTTGCCTGGCTACTTGAAGAGCAGCAAGAGCTTTTGGTCCTGGCCCCTTTGGGGTGGGAGGAATGTCGGGACGGTTCACAATTGCTGAGCCTGGCTCCGGCTGTATTCAGAGTCCCAGGCAGATAGTCTTGGAGTTTGGGAGGCTCACGAAAGAGACAGCGTCAGCATTTGTGGGGCTGTGAATGGGGTTGCCTGGCTACTTGAAGAGCAGCAAGAGCTTTTGGACCTGGCCCATTTGGGGTGGGAGGAAGGCACGGTTATTCGCAGTTGCTGAGCCTGGCTCCGGGTTTCCTCAGCGTCCCAGGCAGATAGTCTTGGAGTTTGGGAGGCTCACGAAAGAGACAGCGTCAGCGTTTGTGGGGCTGTGAATGGGGTTGCCTGGCTACTTGAAGAGCAGCAAGAGCTTTTGGTCCTGGCCCCTTTGGGGTGGAAGGAAGGCACGGTTATTCGCAATTGCTTAGCTTGGCTCCGGGTGTCCTCAGCGTCCCAGGCAGATAGTCTTGGAGTTTGGGAGGCTCACGAAAGAGACAGCGTCAGCGTTTGTGGGGCTGTGAATGGGGTTGCCTTGCTACTTGAAGAGCAGCAAGAGCTTTTGGTCCTGGCCTCTTTGGGGTGGGAGGAATCTCGAGACATTCGCAATTGCTTAGCTTGGCTCTGGCTGTACTCAGCGTCCCAGGCATATAGTATTGGACTTTGGGAGTCTCACGAAAGAGACAGTGTCAGCGTTTGTGGGGCTGTGAATGGGGTTGCCTGGCTACTTGAAGAGCAGCAAGAGCTTTTGGTCCTGGCCCCTTTGGGGTGGGAGGAATCCCGGGACGGTCGCAATTGCTGAGCCTGGCTCTGGCTGTACGCAGCATCCCAGGCAGATAGTCTTGGAGTTTGGGAGGCTCACGAAAGAGACAGCGTCAGCGTTTGTGGGGCTGTGAATGGGGTTGCCTGGCTACTTGAAGAGCAGCAAGAGCTTGTGGTCCTGGCTTCTTTGGGGTGGGAGGAATCCCGGGACGGTCGCAATTGCTCAGCTGGGATCTGGCTGTACGCAGCATCCCAGGCAGATAATATTGGAGTTTGGGAGGCTCACGATAGAGACAGTGTCAGCGTTTGTGGGGCTGTGAATGGGGTTGCCTGGCTACTTGAAGAGCAGCAAGAGCTTTTGGTCCTGGCCCCTTTGGGGTGGGAGGAAGGCACGGTTATTCGCAATTGCTGAGCCTGGCTCCGGGTGTACGCATCGTCCGAGGCAGATAGTCTTGGAGTTTGGGAGGCTCACGAAAGAGACAGCATCAGCGTTTGTGGGGCTGTGAATGGGGTTGCCTGGCTACTTGAAGAGCAGCAAGAGCTTTTGGTCCTGGCCCCTTTGGGGTGGGAGGAAGGCACGGTTATTCGCAGTTGCTGAGCCTGGCTCCGGGTGTCCTCAGCGTCCCAGGCAGATAGTCTTGGAGTTTGGGAGGCTCACGAAAGAGACAGCGTCAGCGTTTGTGGGGCTGTGAATGGGGTTGCCTGGCTACTTGAAGAGCAGCAAGAGCTTTTGGTCCTGGCCCCTTTGGGGTGGGAGGAATCCCGCGACATTCGCAGTTGCTGAGCTGGGATCTGGCTGTACGCAGCATCCCAGGCAGATAGTACTGGAGTTTGGGAGGCTCACGAAAGAGAGAGCGTCAGCGTTTGTGGGGCTGTAAATGGGGTTGCCTGGCTACTTGAAGAGCAGCAAGAGCTTTTGGTCCTGGCCCCTTTGGGGTGGGAGGAATCCCGGGACGGTCGCAACTGCTGAGCCTGGCTCTGGCTGTACGCAGCATACCAGGCAGATAGTCTTGGAGTTTGGGAGGCTCACGATAGAGACAGCGTCAGCGTTTGTGGGGCTGTGAATGGGGTTGCCTGGCTACTTGAAGAGCAGCAAGAGCTTTTGGTCCTGGCTCCTTTGGGGTGGGAGGAAGGCACGGTTATTCGCAATTGCTGAGCCTGGCTCCGGGTGTCCTCAGCGTCCCAGGCAGATAGTCTTGGAGTTTGGGAGGCTCACGAAAGAGACAGCATCAGCGTTTGTGGGGCTGTGAATGGGGTTGCCTGGCTACTTGAAGAGCAGCAAGAGCTTTTGGACCTGGCCCCTTTGGGGTGGGAGGAAGGCACGGTTATTCGCAGTTGCTGAGCCTGGCTCCGGGTGTCCTCAGCGTCCCATGCAGATAGTCTTGGAGTTTGGGAGGCTCACGAAAGAGACAGCGTCAGCGTTTGTGGGGCTGTGAATGGGGTTGCCTGTCTACTTGAAGAGCAGCAAGAGCTTTTGGTCCTGGCCCCTTTGGGGTGGGAGGAAGGCACGGTTATTCGCAATTGCTGAGCCTGGCTCCGGGTGTACGCATCGTCCGAGGCAGATAGTCTTGGAGTTTGGGAGGCTCACGAAAGAGACAGCGTCAGCGTTTGTGGGGCTGTGAATGGGGTTGCCTGGCTACTTGAAGAGCAGCAAGAGCTTTTGGACCTGGCCCCTTTGGGGTGGGAGGAAGGCACGGTTATTCGCAGTTGCTGAGCCTGGCTCCGGGTTTCCTCAGCGTCCCAGGCAGATAGTCTTGGAGTTTGGGAGGCTCACGAAAGAGACAGCGTCAGCGTTTGTGGGGCTGTGAATGGGGTTGCCTGGCTACTTGAAGAGCAGCAAGAGCTTTTGGTCCTGGCCCCTTTGGGGTGGGAGGAATGTCGGAACGGTACACAATTGCTGAGCCTGGCTCTGGCTGTACGCAGCATACCAGGCAGATAGTCTTGGAGTTTGGGAGGCTCACGATAGAGACAGCGTCAGCGTTTGTGGGGCTGTGAATGGGGTTGCCTGGCTACTTGAAGAGCAGCAAGAGCTTTTGGTCCTGGCCCCTTTGGGGTGGGAGGAATGTCGGAACGGTTCACAATTGCTGAGCCTGGCTCTGGCTGTACTCAGCGTCCCAGGCAGATAGTCTTGGAGTTTGGGAGTCTCACGAAAGAGACAGCGTCAGCGTTTGTGGGGCTGTGAATGGGGTTGCCTGGCTACTTGAAGAGCAGCAAGAGCTTGTGGTCCTGGCTTCTTTGGGGTGGGAGGAATCCCGGGACGGTCGCAATTGCTCAGCTGGGATCTGGCTGTACGCAGCATCCCAGGCAGATAATATTGGAGTTTGGGAGGCTCACGATAGAGACAGCGTCAGCGTTTGTGGGGCTGTGAATGGGGTTGCCTGGCTACTTGAAGAGCAGCAAGAGCTTTTGGTCCTGGCCCCTTTGGGGTGGGAGGAAGGCACGGTTATTCGCAATTGCTGAGCCTGGCTCCGGGTGTACGCATCGTCCGAGGCAGATAGTATTGGAGTTTGGGAGGCTCACGAAAGAGACAGCATCAGCGTTTGTGGGGCTGTAAATGGGGTTGCCTGGCTACTTGAAGAGCAGCAAGAGCTTTTGGTCCTGGCCCCTTTGGGGTGGGAGGAAGGCACGGTTATTCGCAGTTGCTGAGCCTGGCTCCGGGTGTCCTCAGCGTCCCAGGCAGATAGTCTTGGAGTTTGGGAGGCTCACGAAAGAGACAGCGTCAGCGTTTGTGGGGCTGTGAATGGGGTTGCCTGGCTACTTGAAGAGCAGCAAGAGCTTTTGGTCCTGGCCCCTTTGGGGTGGGAGGAATCCCGCGACGTTCGCAGTTGCTGAGCTGGGATCTGGCTGTACGCAGCATCCCAGGCAGATAGTCTTGGAGTTTGGGAGGCTCACGAAAGAGAGAGCGTCAGCGTTTGTGGGGCTGTGAATGGGGTTGCCTGGCTACTTGAAGAGCAGCAAGAGCTTTTGGTCCTGGCCCCTTTGGGGTGGGAGGAATCCCGGGACGGTCGCAACTGCTGAGCCTGGCTCTGGCTGTACGCAGCATACCAGGCAGATAGTCTTGGAGTTTGGGAGGCTCACGATAGAGACAGCGTCAGCGTTTGTGGGGCTGTGAATGGGGTTGCCTGGCTACTTGAAGAGCAGCAAGAGCTTTTGGTCCTGGCTCCTTTGGGGTGGGAGGAAGGCACGGTTATTCGCAATTGCTGAGCCTGGCTCCGGGTGTCCTCAGCGTCCCAGGCAGATAGTCTTGGCGTTTGGGAGGCTCACGAAAGAGACAGCATCAGCGTTTGTGGGGCTGTGAATGGGGTTGCCTGGCTACTTGAAGAGCAGCAAGAGCTTGTGGTCCTGGCTTCTTTGGGGTGGGAGGAATCCCGGGACGGTCGCAATTGCTCAGCTGGGATCTGGCTGTACGCAGCATCCCAGGCAGATAATATTGGAGTTTGGGAGGCTCACGATAGAGACAGCGTCAGCGTTTGTGGGGCTGTGAATGGGGTTGCCTGGCTACTTGAAGAGCAGCAAGAGCTTTTGGACCTGGCCCCTTTGGGGTGGGAGGAATTTCTGGACGTTCGCAGTTGCTGAGCCGGGGTCTGGCTGTACGCAGCATACCAGGCAGACAGTCTTGGAGTTTGGGAGGCTCACGAAAGAGAGAGCGTCAGCGTTTGTGGGGCTGTGAATGGGGTTGCCTGGCTACTTGAAGAGCAGCAAGAGCTTTTGGTCCTGGCCCCTCTGGGGTGGGAGGAAGGTACGGTTATTCGCAATTGCTGAGCCTGGCTCCGGTTGTACGCATCGTCCGAGGCAGATAGTCTTGGAGTTTGGGAGGCTCACGATAGAGACAGAGTCAGCATTTGTGGGGCTGTGAATGGGGTTGCCTGTCTACTTGAAGAGCAGCAAGAGCTTTTGGTCCTGGCCCCTTTGGGGTGGGAGGAATCCCGGGACGGTCGCAATTGCTGAGCCTGGCTCTGGCTGTACGCAGCATACCAGGCAGATAGTCTTGGAGTTTGGGAGGCTCACGAAAGAGACAGCGTCAGCGTTTGTGGGGCTGTGAATGGGGTTGCCTGGCTACTTGAAGAGCAGCAAGAGCTTTTGGTCCTGGCCCCTTTGGGGTGGGAGGAATTTCTGGACGTTCGCAGTTGCTGAGCCGGGGTCTGGCTGTACGCAGCATCCCAGGCAGATAGTCTTGGAGTTTGGGAGGCTCACGAAAGAGACAGCGTCAGCGTTTTTGGGGCTGTGAATGGGGTTGCCTGGCTACTTGAAGAGCAGCAAGAGCTTTTGGTCCTGGCCCCTTTGGGGTGGGAGGAATCCCGGGACGGTCGCAATTGCTGAGCCTGGCTCTGGCTGTACGCAGCATACCAGGCAGATAGTCTTGGAGTTTGGGAGGCTCACGATAGAGACAGCGTCAGCGTTTGTGGGGCTGTGAATGGGGTTGCCTGGCTACTTGAAGAGCAGCAAGAGCTTTTGGTCCTGGCTCCTTTGGGGTGGGAGGAAGGCACGGTTATTCGCAATTGCTGAGCCTGGCTCCGGGTGTCCTCAGCGTCCCAGGCAGATAGTCTTGGAGTTTGGGAGGCTCACGAAAGAGACAGCGTCAGCGTTTGTGGGGCTGTGAATGGGGTTGCCTGGCTACTTGAAGAGCAGCAAGAGCTTTTGGTCCTGGCCCCTTTGGGGTGGGAGGAATCCCGGGACGGTCGCAATTGCTCAGCTGGGATCTGGCTGTACGCAGCATCCCAGGCAGATAATATTGGAGTTTGGGAGGCTCACGAAAGAGACAGCGTCAGCGTTTGTGGGGCTGTGAATGGGGTTGCCTGGCTACTTGAAGAGCAGCAAGAGCTTTTGGTCCTGGCCCCTTTGGGGTGGGAGGAATGTCGGAACGGTTCACAATTGCTGAGCCTGGCTCTGGCTGTACTCAGCGTCCCAGGCAGATAGTCTTGGAGTTTGGGAGGCTCACGAAAGAGACAGCGTCAGCGTTTGTGGGGCTGTGAATGGGGTTGCCTGGCTACCTGAAGAGAAGCAAGAGCTTTTGGTACTGGCCCCTTTGGGGTGGGAGGAATCTCTGGTCGTTCGCAGTTGCTGAGCCGCGGTCTGGCTGTACTCACCGTCCAAGGCAGATAGTATTTGAGTTTGGGAGGCTCACGAAAGAGACAGCGTCAGCGTTTGTGGGGCTGTGAATGGTGTTGCCTGGCTACTTGAAGAGCAGCAAGAGCTTTTGGTCCTGGCCTCTTTGGGGTGGGAGGAATCCCGGGACGTTCGCAATCGCTGAGCCTGGCTCCGGCTGTATTCAGCGTCACAGGCAGATAGTCTTGGAGTTTGGGAGGCCACAGAAAGAGAGAGCGTCAGCGTTTGTGGGGCTGTGAATGGGGTTGCCTGGCTACTTGAAGAGCAGCAAGAGCTTTTGGTCCTGGCCCCTTTGGGGTGGGAGGAATGTCGGAACGGTTCACAATTGCTGAGCCTGGCTCTGGCTGTACTCAGCGTCCCAGGCAGATAGTCTTGGAGTTTGGGAGGCTCACGAAAGAGACAGCGTCAGCGTTTGTGGGGCTGTGAATGGCGTTGCCTGGCTACCTGAAGAGAAGCAAGAGCTTTTGGTACTGGCCCCTTTGGGGTGGGAGGAATGCACTGTTATTCGCAATTGCTGAGCCTGGCTCCGGGTGTCCTCAGCGTCCCAGGCAGATAGTCTTGAAGTTTGGGAGGCTCACGAAAGAGAGAGCGTCAGCGTTTGTGGGGCTGTGAATGGGGTTGCCTGGCTACTTGAAGAGCAGCAAGAGCTTTTGGTCCTGGCCCCTTTGGGGTGGGAGGAATCCCGGGACGTTCGCAATCGCTGAGCCTGGCTCCGGCTGTATTCGGCGTCACAGGCAGATAGTCTTGGAGTTTGGGAGGCCACAGAAAGAGAGAGCGTCAGCGTTTGTGGGGCTGTGAATGGGGTTGCCTGGCTACTTGAAGAGCAGCAAGAGCTTTTGGTCCTGGCCCCTTTGGGGTGGGAGGAATCCCGGGACGGTCGCAATTGCTGAGCCTGGCTCTGGCTGTACGCAGCATACCAGGCAGATAGTCTTGGAGTTTGGGAGGCTCACGATAGAGACAGCGTCAGCGTTTGTGGGGCTGTGAATGGGGTTGCCTGGCTACTTGAAGAGCAGCAAGAGCTTTTGGTCCTGGCTCCTTTGGGGTGGGAGGAAGGCACGGTTATTCGCAATTGCTGAGCCTGGCTCCGGGTGTCCTCAGCGTCCCAGGCAGATAGTCTTGGAGTTTGGGAGGCTCACGAAAGAGACAGCGTCAGCGTTTGTGGGGCTGTGAATGGGGTTGCCTGGCTACTTGAAGAGCAGCAAGAGCTTTTGGTCCTGGCCCCTTTGGGGTGGGAGGAATCCCGGGACGGTCGCAATTGCTGAGCCTGGCTCTGGCTGTACGCAGCATACCAGGCAGATAGTCTTGGAGTTTGGGAGGCTCACGAAAGAGACAGCGTCAGCGTTTGTGGGGCTGTGAATGGGGTTGCCTGGCTACTTGAAGAGCAGCAAGAGCTTTTGGTCCTGGCCCCTTTGGGGTGGGAGGAATGTCGGAACGGTTCACAATTGCTGAGCCTGGCTCTGGCTGTACTCAGCGTCCCAGGCAGATAGTCTTGGAGTTTGGGAGTCTCACGAAAGAGACAGCGTCAGCGTTTGTGGGGCTGTGAATGGGGTTGCCTGGCTACCTGAAGAGAAGCAAGAGCTTTTGGTACTGGCCCCTTTGGGGTGGGAGGAATCTCTGGACGTTCGCAGTTGCTGAGCCGCGGTCTGGCTGTACTCACCGTCCAAAGCAGATAGTATTTGAGTTTGGGAGGCTCACGAAAGATACAGCGTCAGCGTTTGTGGGGCTGTGAATGGTGTTGCCTGGCTACTTGAAGAGCAGCAAGAGCTTTTGGTCCTGGCCTCTTTGGGGTGGGAGGAATCCCGGGACGTTCGCAATCGCTGAGCCTGGCTCCGGCTGTATTCAGCGTCACAGGCAGATAGTCTTGGAGTTTGGGAGGCCACAGAAAGAGAGAGCGTCAGCGTTTGTGGGGCTGTGAATGGGGTTGCCTGGCTACTTGAAGAGCAGCAAGAGCTTTTGGTCCTGGCCCCTTTGGGGTGGGAGGAATGTCGGAACGGTTCACAATTGCTGAGCCTGGCTCTGGCTGTACTCAGCGTCCCAGGCAGATAGTCTTGGAGTTTGGGAGGCTCACGAAAGAGACAGCGTCAGCGTTTGTGGGGCTGTGAATGGGGTTGCCTGGCTACTTGAAGAGCAGCAAGAGCTTTTGGTCCTGGCCCCTTTGGGGTGGGAGGAATCCCGGGACGTTCGCAATCGCTGAGCCTGGCTCCGGCTGTATTCGGCGTCACAGGCAGATAGTCTTGGAGTTTGGGAGGCCACAGAAAGAGAGAGCGTCAGCGTTTGTGGGGCTGTGAATGGGGTTGCCTGGCTACTTGAAGAGCAGCAAGAGCTCTTGGTCCTGGCTCCTTTGGGGTGGAAGGAAGGCACGGTTATTCACAATTCCTGAGCCTGGCTCCGGGTGTCCTCAGCGTCCCAGGCAGATAGTCTTGGAGTTTGGGAGGCTCAGGAAAGAGACAGCATCAGCATTTGTGGGGCTGTGAATGGGGTTGCCTGGCTACTTGAAGAGCAGCAAGAGCTTTTGGTCCTGGCCCCTTTGGGGTGGGAGGAATGCACTGTTATTCGCAATTGCTGAGCCTGGCTCCGGGTGTCCTCAGCGTCCCAGGCAGATAGTCTTGGAGTTTGGGAGGCTCACGAAAGAGAGAGCGTCAGCGTTTGTGGGGCTGTGAATGGGGTTGCGTGGCTACTTGAAGAGCAGCAAGAGCTTTTGGTCCTGGCCCCTTTGGGGTGGGAGGAATCATGAGACATTCTCAATTACTGAGCCTGGCTCTGGCTGTACTCAGCGTCCCAGGCAGATAGTATTTGACTTTGGGAGTCTCACGAAAGAGACAGCGTCAGCGTTTGTGGGGCTGTGAATGGAGTTGCCTGGCTACTTGAAGAGCAGCAAGAGCTTTTGGTCCTGGCCCCTTTGGGGTGGTAGGAATGTCGGAACGGTTCACAATTGCTGAGCCTGGATCTGGCTGTACTCAGCGTCCCAGGCAGATAGTCTTGGAGTTTGGGAGGCTCACGAAAGAGACAGCGTCAGCGTTTGTGGGGCTGTGAATGGAGTTGCCTGGCTACTTGAAGAGCAGCAAGAGCTTTTGGTCCTGGCCCCTTTGGGGTGGGAGGAATCCCGGGACGTTCGCAATTGCTGAGCCTGGCTCTGGCTGTACGCAGCATACCAGGCAGATAGTCTTGGAGTTTGGGAGGCTCACGAAAGAGACAGCGTCAGCGTTTGTGGGGCTGTGAATGGGGTTGCCTGGCTACTTGAAGAGCAGCAAGAGCTTTTGGTCCTGGCCCCTTTGGGGTGGGAGGAATCCCGGGACGGTCGCAATTGCTCAGCTGGGATCTGGCTGTACGCAGCATCCCAGGCAGATAATATTGGAGTTTGGGAGGCTCACGAAAGAGACAGCGTCAGCGTTTGTGGGGCTGTGAATGGGGTTGCCTGGCTACTTGAAGAGCAGCAAGAGCTTTTGGTCCTGGCCCCTTTGGGGTGGGAGGAATGTCGGAACGGTTCACAATTGCTGAGCCTGGCTCTGGCTGTACTCAGCGTCCCAGGCAGATAGTCTTGGAGTTTGGGAGGCTCACGAAAGAGACAGCGTCAGCGTTTGTGGGGCTGTGAATGGGGTTGCCTGGCTACCTGAAGAGAAGCAAGAGCTTTTGGTCCTGGCCCCTTTGGGGTGGGAGGAATCTCTGGACGTTCGCAGTTGCTGATCCGCGGTCTGGCTGTACTCACCGTCCAAGGCAGATAGTATTTGAGTTTGGGAGGCTCACGAAAGATACAGCGTCAGCGTTTGTGGGGCTGTGAATGGTGTTGCCTGGCTACTTGAAGAGCAGCAAGAGCTTTTGGTCCTGGCCTCTTTGGGGTGGGAGGAATCCCGGGACGTTCGCAATCGCTGAGCCTGGCTCCGGCTGTATTCAGCGTCACAGGCAGATAGTCTTGGAGTTTGGGAGGCCACAGAAAGAGAGAGCGTCAGCGTTTGTGGGGCTGTGAATGGGGTTGCCTGGCTACTTGAAGAGCAGCAAGAGCTTTTGGTCCTGGCCCCTTTGGGGTGGGAGGAATGTCGGAACGGTTCACAATTCCTGAGCCTGGCTCTGGCTGTACTCAGCGTCCCAGGCAGATAGTCTTGGAGTTTGGGAGGCTCACGAAAGAGACAGCGTCAGCGTTTGTGGGGCTGTGAATGGGGTTGCCTGGCTACCTGAAGAGAAGCAAGAGCTTTTGGTACTGGCCCCTTTGGGGTGGGAGGAATGCACTGTTATTCGCAATTGCTGAGCCTGGCTCCGGGTGTCCTCAGCGTCCCAGGCAGATAGTCTTGAAGTTTGGGAGGCTCACGAAAGAGAGAGCGTCAGCGTTTGTGGGGCTGTGAATGGGGTTGCCTGGCTACTTGAAGAGCAGCAAGAGCTTTTGGTCCTGGCCCCTTTGGGGTGGGAGGAATCCCGGGACGTTCGCAATCGCTGAGCCTGGCTCCGGGTGTCCTCAGCGTCCCAGGCAGATAGTCTTGGAGTTTGGGAGGCCACAGAAAGAGAGAGCGTCAGCGTTTGTGGGGCTGTGAATGGGGTTGCCTGGCTACTTGAAGAGCAGCAAGAGCTTTTGGTCCTGGCCCCTTTGGGGTGGGAGGAATGCACTGTTATTCGCAATTGCTGAGCCTGGCTCCGGGTGTCCTCAGCGTCCCAGGCAGATAGTCTTGGAGTTTGGGAGGCTCACGAAAGAGAGAGCGTCAGCATTTGTGGGGCTGTGAATGGGGTTGCCTGGCTACTTGAAGAGCAGCAAGAGCTTTTGGTCCTGGCCCCTTTGGGGTGGGAGGAATGCACTGTTATTCGCAATTGCTGAGCCTGGCTCCGGGTGTCCTCAGCGTCCCAGGCAGATAGTCTTGGAGTTTGGGAGGCTCACGAAAGAAAGAGCGTCAGCGTTTGTGGGGCTGTGAATGGGGTTGCGTGGCTACTTGAAGAGCAGCAAGAGCTTTTGGTCCTGGCCCCTTTGGGGTGGGAGGAATCATGAGACATTCTCAATTACTGAGCCTGGCTCTGGCTGTACTCAGCGTCCCAGGCAGATAGTATTTGACTTTGGGAGTCTCACGAAAGAGACAGTGTCAGCGTTTGTGGGGCTGTGAATGGAGTTGCCTGGCTACTTGAAGAGCAGCAAGAGCTTTTGGTCCTGGCCCCTTTGGGGTGGGAGGAATGTCGGAACGGTTCACAATTGCTGAGCCTGGATCTGGCTGTACTCAGCGTCCCAGGCAGATAGTCTTGGAGTTTGGGAGGCTCACGAAAGAGAGAGCGTCAGCGTTTGTGGGGCTGTGAATGGGGTTGCCTGGCTACTTGAAGAGCAGCAAGAGCTTTTGGTCCTGGCCCCTTTGGGGTGGGAGGAATCCCGGGACGGTCGCAATTGCTGAGCCTGGCTCTGGCTGTACTCAGCGTCCCAGGCAGATAGTCTTGGAGTTTGGGAGGCTCACGAAAGAGACAGCGTCAGCGTTTGTGGGGCTGTGAATGGGGTTGCCTGGCTACCTGAAGAGAAGCAGGAGCTTTTGGTCCTGGCCCCTCTGGGGTGGGAGGAAGGAACGGTTATTCGCAATTGCTGAGCCTGGCTCCGGCTGTATTCAGTGTCCCAGGCAGATAGTCTTTGAGTTTGGGAGGCTCACGAAAGAGACAGCGTCAGCGTTTGTGGGGCTGTGAATGGGGTTGCCTGGCTACTTGAAGAGCAGCAAGCGCTTTTGGTCCTGGCACCTTTGGTGTGGGAGGAATCTCTGGACGTTCGCAGTTGCTGAGCCGCGGTCTGGCTGTACTCACCGTCCCAGGCAGATAGTATTCGAGTTTGGGAGGCTCACGAAAGAGACAGCGTCAGCGTTTGTGGGGCTGTGAATGGAGTTGCCTGGCTACTTGAAGAGCAGCAAGAGCTTTTGGTCCTGGCCTCTTTGGGGTGGGAGGAATCCCGGGACGTTCGCAATCGCTGAGCCTGGCTCCGGCTGTATTCAGCGTCACAGGCAGATAGTCTTGGAGTTTGGGAGGCTCACGATAGAGACAGCGTCAGCGTTTGTGGGGCTGTGAATGGGGTTGCCTGGCTACTTGAAGAGCAGCAAGAGCTTTTGGTCCTGGCCTCTTTGGGGTGGAAGGAAGGCACGGTTATTCGCAATTGCTGAGCCTGGCTCCGGGTGTCCTCAGCGTCCCAGGCAGATAGTCTTGGAGTTTGGGAGGCTCACGAAAGAGACAGCATCAGCATTTGTGGGGCTGTGAATGGGGTTGCCTGGCTACTTGAAGAGCAGCAAGAGCTTTTGGTCCTGGCCCCTTTGGGGTGGGAGGAATGCACTGTTATTCGCAATTGCTGAGCCTGGCTCCGGGTGTCCTCAGCGTCCCAGGCAGCTAGTCTTGGAGTTTGGGAGGCTCACGAAAGAGAGAGCGTCAGCATTTGTGGGGCTGTGAATGGGGTTGCCTGGCTACTTGAAGAGCAGCAAGAGCTTTTGGACCTGGCCCCTTTGGGGTGGGAGGAATGCACTGTTATTCGCAATTGCTGAGCCTGGCTCCGGGTGTCCTCAGCGTCCCAGGCAGATAGTCTTGGAGTTTGGGAGGCTCACGAAAGAGACAGCGTCAGCGTTTGTGGGGCTGTGAATGGGGTTGCCTGGCTACCTGAAGAGAAGCAAGAGCTTTTGGTACTGGTCCCTCTGGGGTGGAAGGAAGGCTCGGTTATTCGCAATTGCTTAGCTTGGTTCTGGCTGTACTCAGCGTCCCAGGCAGATAGTACTGGAGTTTGGGAGGCTCACGAAAGAGACAGCGTCAGCGTTTGTGGGGCTGTGAATGGGGTTGCCTGGCTACTTGAAGAGCAGCAAGAGCTTTTGGTCCTGGCCCCTTTGGGGTGGGAGGAATTTCGAGACATTCTCAATTACTGAGCCTGGCTCTGGCTGTACTCAGCGTCCCAGGCAGATAGTATTTGACTTTGGGAGTCTCACGAAAGAGACAGCGTCAGCGTTTGTGGGGCTGTGAATGGAGTTGCCTGGCTACTTGAAGAGCAGCAAGAGCTTTTGGTCCTGGCCTCTTTGGGGTGGGAGGAATGTCGGAACGGTTCACAATTGCTGAGCCTGGCTCTGGCTGTACTCAGCGTCCCAGGCAGATAGTCTTGGAGTTTGGGAGGCTCACGAAAGAGACAGCGTCAGCGTTTGTGGGGCTGTGAATGGGGTTGCCTGGCTACCTGAAGAGAAGCAAGAGCTTTTGGTACTGGCCCCTTTGGGGTGGGAGGAATGCACTGTTATTCGCAATTGCTGAGCCTGGCTCCGGGTGTCCTCAGCGTCCCAGGCAGATAGTCTTGGAGTTTGGGAGGCTCACAAAAGAGACAGCGTCAGCGTTTGTGGGGCTGTGAATGGGGTTGCCTGGCTACTTGAAGAGCAGCAAGAGCTTTTGGTACTGGCCCCTTTGGGGTGGGATGAATTTCTGGACGTTCGCAGTTGCTGAGCCGGGGTCTGGCTGTACGCAGCATCCCAGGCAGATAGTCTTGGAGTTTGGGAGGCTCACGATAGAGACAGCGTCAGCGTTTGTGGGGCTGTGAATGGGGTTGCCTGGCTACTTGAAGAGCAGCAAGAGCTTTTGGTCCTGGCTCCTTTGGGCTGGAAGGAAGGCACGGTTATTCGCAATTCCTGAGCCTGGCTCCGGGTGTCCTCAGCGTCCCAGGCAGATAGTCTTGGAATTTGGGAGGCTCACGAAAGAGACAGCGTCAGCATTTGTGGGGCTGTGAATGGGGTTGCCTGGCTACTTGAAGAGCAGCAAGAGCTTTTGGTACTGGCCCCTTTGGGGTGGGAGGAATGCACTGTTATTCGCAATTGCTGAGCCTGGCTCCGGGTGTCCTCAGCGTCCCAGGCAGATAGTCTTGGAGTTTGGGAGGCTCACGAAAGAGAGAGCGTCAGCATTTGTGGGGCTGTGAATGGGGTTGCCTGGCTACTTGAAGAGCAGCAAGAACTTTTGGACCTGGCCCCTTTGGGGTGGGAGGAATTTCTGGACGTTCGCAGTTGCTGAGCCGGGGTCTGGCTGTACGCAGCATACCAGGCAGACAGTCTTGGAGTTTGGGAGGCTCACGAAAGAGAGAGCGTCAGCGTTTGTGGGGCTGTGAATGGGGTTGCCTGGCTACTTGAAGAGCAGCAAGAGCTTTTGGTCCTGGCCCCTCTGGGGTGGGAGGAAGGTACGGTTATTCGCAATTGCTGAGCCTGGCTCCGGTTGTACGCATCGTCCGAGGCAGATAGTCTTGGAGTTTGGGAGGCTCACGATAGAGACAGAGTCAGCATTTGTGGGGCTGTGAATGGGGTTGCCTGTCTACTTGAAGAGCAGCAAGAGCTTTTGGACCTGGCCCCTTTGGGGTGGGAGGAAGGCACGGTTATTCGCAGTTGCTGAGCCTGGCTCCGGGTGTCCTCAGCGTCCCAGGCAGATAGTCTTGGAGTTTGGGAGGCTCACGAAAGAGACAGCGTCAGCGTTTGTGGGGCTGTGAATGGGGTTGCCTGGCTACTTGAAGAGCAGCAAGAGCTTTTGGTCCTGGCCCCTTTGGGGTGGAAGGAAGGCACGGTTATTCGCAATTGCTTAGCTTGGCTCTGGCTGTACTCAGCGCCCCAGGCAGATAGTACTGGAGTTTGGGAGGCTCACGAAAGAGACAGCGTCAGCGTTTGTGGGGCTGTGAATGGGGTTGCCTGGCTACTTGAAGAGCAGCAAGAGCTTTTGGTCCTGGCCCCTTTGGGGTGGGAGGAATCTCGAGACATTCTCAATTACTGAGCCTGGCTCTGGCTGTACTCAGCGTCCCAGGCAGATAGTATTGGACTTTGGGAGTCTCACGAAAGAGACAGTGTCAGCGTTTGTGGGGCTGTGAATGGAGTTGCCTGGCTACTTGAAGAGCAGCAAGAGCTTTTGGTCCAGGCCCCTTTGGGGTGGGAGGAATGTCGGAACGGTTCACAATTGCTGAGCCTGGCTCTGGCTGTACTCAGCGTCCCAGGCAGATAGTCTTGGAGTTTGGGAGGCTCACGAAAGAGACAGCGTCAGCGTTTGTGGGTCTGTGAATGGGGTTGCCTGGCTACCTGAAGAGCAGCAAGAGCTTTTGGTCCTGGCCCCTTTGGGGTGGGATGAATTTCTGGACGTTCGCAGTTGCTGAGCCGGGGTCTGGCTGTACGCAGCATCCCAGGCAGATAGTCTTGGAGTTTGGGAGGCTCACGAAAGAGACAGCGTCAGCGTTTTTGGGGCTGTGAATGGGGTTGCCTGGCTACTTGAAGAGCAGCAAGAGCTTTTGGTCCTGGCCCCTTTGGGGTGGGAGGAATCCCGGGACGGTCGCAATTGCTGAGCCTGGCTCTGGCTGTACGCAGCATACCAGGCAGATAGTCTTGGAGTTTGGGAGGCTCACGATAGAGACAGCGTCAGCGTTTGTGGGGCTGTGAATGGGGTTGCCTGGCTACTTGAAGAGCAGCAAGAGCTTTTGGTCCTGGCTCCTTTGGGGTGGGAGGAAGGCACGGTTATTCGCAATTCCTGAGCCTGGCTCCGGGTGTCCTCAGCGTCCCAGGCAGATAGTCTTGGAGTTTGGGAGGCTCACGATAGAGACAGCGTCAGCGTTTGTGGGGCTGTGAATGGGGTTGCCTGGCTACTTGAAGAGCAGCAAGAGCTTTTGGTCCTGGCCCCTTTGGGGTGGGATGAATTTCTGGACGTTCGCAGTTGCTGAGCCGGGGTCTGGCTGTACGCAGCATCCCAGGCAGATAGTCTTGGAGTTTGGGAGGCTCACGATAGAGACAGCGTCAGCGTTTGTGGGGCTGTGAATGGGGTTGCCTGGCTACTTGAAGAGCAGCAAGAGCTTTTGGTCCTGGCTCCTTTGGGCTGGAAGGAAGACACGGTTATTCGCAATTGCTGAGCCTGGCTCCGGGTGTCCTCAGCGTCCCAGGCAGATAGTCTTGGAATTTGGGAGGCTCACGAAAGAGACAGCGTCAGCATTTGTGGGGCTGTGAATGGGGTTGCCTGGCTACTTGAAGAGCAGCAAGAGCTTTTGGTCCTGGCCCCTTTGGGGTGGGAGGAATGCACTGTTATTCGCAATTGCTGAGCCTGGCTCCGGGTGTCCTCAGCGTCCCAGGCAGATAGTCTTGGAGTTTGGGAGGCTCACGAAAGAGAGAGCGTCAGCGTTTGTGGGGCTGTGAATGGGGTTGCGTGGCTACTTGAAGAGCAGCAAGAGCTTTTGGTCCTGGCCCCTTTGGGGTGGGAGGAATCATGAGACATTCTCAATTACTGAGCCTGGCTCTGGCTGTACTCAGCGTCCCAGGCAGATAGTATTTGACTTTGGGAGTCTCACGAAAGAGACAGTGTCAGCGTTTGTGGGGCTGTGAATGGAGTTGCCTGGCTACTTGAAGAGCAGCAAGAGCTTTTGGTCCTGGCCCCTTTGGGGTGGGAGGAATGTCGGAACGGTTCACAATTGCTGAGCCTGGATCTGGCTGTACTCAGCGTCCCAGGCAGATAGTCTTGGAGTTTGGGAGGCTCACGAAAGAGAGAGCGTCAGCGTTTGTGGGGCTGTGAATGGGGTTGCCTGGCTACTTGAAGAGCAGCAAGAGCTTTTGGTCCTGGCCCCTTTGGGGTGGGAGGAATCCCGGGACGGTCGCAATTGCTGAGCCTGGCTCTGGCTGTACTCAGCGTCCCAGGCAGATAGTCTTGGAGTTTGGGAGGCTCACGAAAGAGACAGCGTCAGCGTTTGTGGGGCTGTGAATGGGGTTGCCTGGCTACCTGAAGAGAAGCAGGAGCTTTTGGTCCTGGCCCCTCTGGGGTGGGAGGAAGGAACGGTTATTCGCAATTGCTGAGCCTGGCTCCGGCTGTATTCAGTGTCCCAGGCAGATAGTCTTGGAGTTTGGGAGGCTCACGAAAGAGACAGCGTCAGCGTTTGTGGGGCTGTGAATGGGGTTGCCTGGCTACTTGAAGAGCAGCAAGCGCTTTTGGTCCTGGCACCTTTGGTGTGGGAGGAATCTCTGGACGTTCGCAGTTGCTGAGCCGCGGTCTGGCTGTACTCACCGTCCCAGGCAGATAGTATTCGAGTTTGGGAGGCTCACGAAAGAGACAGCGTCAGCGTTTGTGGGGCTGTGAATGGAGTTGCCTGGCTACTTGAAGAGCAGCAAGAGCTTTTGGTCCTGGCCCCTTTGGGGTGGGAGGAATCCCGGGACGTTCGCAATCGCTGAGCCTGGCTCCGGCTGTATTCAGCGTCACAGGCAGATAGTCTTGGAGTTTGGGAGGCTCACGATAGAGACAGCGTCAGCGTTTGTGGGGCTGTGAATGGGGTTGCCTGGCTACTTGAAGAGCAGCAAGAGCTTTTGGTCCTGGTTCCTTTGGGGTGGAAGGAAGGCACGGTTATTCGCAATTGCTGAGCCTGGCTCCGGGTGTCCTCAGCGTCCCAGGCAGATAGTCTTGGAGTTTGGGAGGCTCACGAAAGAGAGAGCGTCAGCATTTGTGGGGCTGTGAATGGGGTTGCCTGGCTACTTGAAGAGCAGCAAGAGCTTTTGGACCTGGCCCCTTTGGGGTGGGAGGAATGCACTGTTATTCGCAATTGCTGAGCCTGGCTCCGGGTGTCCTCAGCGTCCCAGGCAGATAGTCTTGGAGTTTGGGAGGCTCACGAAAGAGACAGCGTCAGCGTTTGTGGGGCTGTGAATGGGGTTGCCTGGCTACCTGAAGAGAAGCAAGAGCTTTTGGTACTGGTCCCTCTGGGGTGGAAGGAAGGCTCGGTTATTCGCAATTGCTTAGCTTGGTTCTGGCTGTACTCAGCGTCCCAGGCAGATAGTACTGGAGTTTGGGAGGCTCACGAAAGAGACAGCGTCAGCGTTTGTGGGGCTGTGAATGGGGTTGCCTGGCTACTTGAAGAGCAGCAAGAGCTTTTGGTCCTGGCCCCTTTGGGGTGGGAGGAATTTCGAGACATTCTCAATTACTGAGCCTGGCTCTGGCTGTACTCAGCGTCCCAGGCAGATAGTATTGGAGTTTGGGAGTCTCACGAAAGAGACAGCGTCAGCGTTTGTGGGGCTGTGAATGGAGTTGCCTGGCTACTTGAAGAGCAGCAAGAGCTTTTGGTCCTGGCCTCTTTGGGGTGGGAGGAATGTCGGAACGGTTCACAATTGCTGAGCCTGGCTCTGGCTGTACTCAGCGTCCCAGGCAGATAGTCTTGGAGTTTGGGAGGCTCACGAAAGAGACAGCGTCAGCGTTTGTGGGGCTGTGAATGGCGTTGCCTGGCTACCTGAAGAGAAGCAAGAGCTTTTGGTACTGGCCCCTTTGGGGTGGGAGGAATGCACTGTTATTCGCAATTGCTGAGCCTGGCTCCGGGTGTCCTCAGCGTCCCAGGCAGATAGTCTTGGAGTTTGGGAGGCTCACAAAAGAGACAGCGTCAGCGTTTGTGGGGCTGTGAATGGGGTTGCCTGGCTACTTGAAGAGCAGCAAGAGCTTTTGGTCCTGGCCCCTTTGGGGTGGGATGAATTTCTGGACGTTCGCAGTTGCTGAGCCGGGGTCTGGCTGTACGCAGCATCCCAGGCAGATAGTCTTGGAGTTTGGGAGGCTCACGATAGAGACAGCGTCAGCGTTTGTGGGGCTGTGAATGGGGTTGCCTGGCTACTTGAAGAGCAGCAAGAGCTTTTGGTCCTGGCCTCTTTGGGGTGGGAGGAAGGCACGGTTATTCGCAATTCCTGAGCCTGGCTCCGGGTGTCCTCAGCGTCCCAGGCAGATAGTCTTGGAGTTTGGGAGGCTCACGAAAGAGACAGCATCAGCGTTTGTGGGGCTGTGAATGGGGTTGCCTGGCTACTTGAAGAGCAGCAAGAGCTTTTGGTACTGGCCCCTTTGGGGTGGGAGGAATGCACTGTTATTCGCAATTGCTGAGCCTGGCTCCGGGTGTCCTCAGCGTCCCAGGCAGATAGTCTTGGAGTTTGGGAGGCTCACGAAAGAGAGAGCGTCAGCATTTGTGGGGCTGTGAATGGGGTTGCCTGGCTACTTGAAGAGCAGCAAGAACTTTTGGACCTGGCCCCTTTGGGGTGGGAGGAATGCACTGTTATTCGCAATTGCTGAGCCTGGCTCCGGGTGTCCTCAGCGTCCCAGGCAGATAGTCTTGGAGTTTGGGAGGCTCACGAAAGAGACAGCGTCAGCGTTTGTGGGGCTGTGAATGGGGTTGCCTGGCTACTTGAAGAGCAGCAAGAGCTTTTGGACCTGGCCCCTTTGGGGTGGGAGGAATTTCTGGACGTTCGCAGTTGCTGAGCCGGGGTCTGGCTGTACGCAGCATACCAGGCAGACAGTCTTGGAGTTTGGGAGGCTCACGAAAGAGAGAGCGTCAGCGTTTGTGGGGCTGTGAATGGGGTTGCCTGGCTACTTGAAGAGCAGCAAGAGCTTTTGGTCCTGGCCCCTCTGGGGTGGGAGGAAGGTACGGTTATTCGCAATTGCTGAGCCTGGCTCCGGTTGTACGCATCGTCCGAGGCAGATAGTCTTGGAGTTTGGGAGGCTCACGATAGAGACAGAGTCAGCATTTGTGGGGCTGTGAATGGGGTTGCCTGTCTACTTGAAGAGCAGCAAGAGCTTTTGGACCTGGCCCCTTTGGGGTGGGAGGAAGGCACGGTTATTCGCAGTTGCTGAGCCTGGCTCCGGGTGTCCTCAGCGTCCCAGGCAGATAGTCTTGGAGTTTGGGAGGCTCACGAAAGAGAGAGCGTCAGCGTTTGTGGGGCTGTGAATGGGGTTGCCTGGCTACTTGAAGAGCAGCAAGAGCTTTTGGTCCTGGCCCCTTTGGGGTGGAAGGAAGGCACGGTTATTCGCAATTGCTTAGCTTGGCTCTGGCTGTACTCAGCGTCCCAGGCAGATAGTACTGGAGTTTGGGAGGCTCACGAAAGAGACAGCGTCAGCGTTTGTGGGGCTGTGAATGGGGTTGCCTGGCTACTTGAAGAGCAGCAAGAGCTTTTGGTCCTGGCCCCTTTGGGGTGGGAGGAATCTCGAGACATTCTCAATTACTGAGCCTGGCTCTGGCTGTACTCAGCGTCCCAGGCAGATAGTATTGGACTTTGGGAGTCTCACGAAAGAGACAGTGTCAGCGTTTGTGGGGCTGTGAATGGAGTTGCCTGGCTACTTGAAGAGCAGCAAGAGCTTTTGGTCCAGGCCCCTTTGGGGTGGGAGGAATGTCGGAACGGTTCACAATTGCTGAGCCTGGCTCTGGCTGTACTCAGCGTCCCAGGCAGATAGTCTTGGAGTTTGGGAGGCTCACGAAAGAGACAGCGTCAGCGTTTGTGGGTCTGTGAATGGGGTTGCCTGGCTACCTGAAGAGCAGCAAGAGCTTTTGGTCCTGGCCCCTTTGGGGTGGGATGAATTTCTGGACGTTCGCAGTTGCTGAGCCGGGGTCTGGCTGTACGCAGCATCCCAGGCAGATAGTCTTGGAGTTTGGGAGGCTCACGAAAGAGACAGCGTCAGCGTTTTTGGGGCTGTGAATGGGGTTGCCTGGCTACTTGAAGAGCAGCAAGAGCTTTTGGTCCTGGCCCCTTTGGGGTGGGAGGAATCCCGGGACGGTCGCAATTGCTGAGCCTGGCTCTGGCTGTACGCAGCATACCAGGCAGATAGTCTTGGAGTTTGGGAGGCTCACGATAGAGACAGCGTCAGCGTTTGTGGGGCTGTGAATGGGGTTGCCTGGCTACTTGAAGAGCAGCAAGAGCTTTTGGTCCTGGCTCCTTTGGGGTGGGAGGAAGGCACGGTTATTCGCAATTCCTGAGCCTGGCTCCGGGTGTCCTCAGCGTCCCAGGCAGATAGTCTTGGAGTTTGGGAGGCTCACAAAAGAGACAGCGTCAGCGTTTGTGGGGCTGTGAATGGGGTTGCCTGGCTACTTGAAGAGCAGCAAGAGCTTTTGGTCCTGGCCCCTTTGGGGTGGGAGGAATCCCGGGACGTTCGCAATTGCTGAGCCGGGGTCTGGCTGTACGCAGCATCCCAGGCAGATAGTCTTGGAGTTTGGGAGGCTCACGATAGAGACAGCGTCAGCGTTTGTGGGGCTGTGAATGGGGTTGCCTGGCTACTTGAAGAGCAGCAAGAGCTTTTGGTCCTGGCCCCTCTGGGGTGGGAGGAAGGTACGGTTATTCGCAATTGCTGAGCCTGGCTCCGGTTGTACGCATCGTCCGAGGCAGATAGTCTTGGAGTTTGGGAGGCTCACGATAGAGACAGAGTCAGCATTTGTGGGGCTGTGAATGGGGTTGCCTGTCTACTTGAAGAGCAGCAAGAGCTTTTGGACCTGGCCCCTTTGGGGTGGGAGGAAGGCACGGTTATTCGCAGTTGCTGAGCCTGGCTCCGGGTGTCCTCAGCGTCCCAGGCAGATAGTCTTGGAGTTTGGGAGGCTCACGAAAGAGACAGCGTCAGCGTTTGTGGGGCTGTGAATGGGGTTGCCTGGCTACTTGAAGAGCAGCAAGAGCTTTTGGTCCTGGCCCCTTTGGGGTGGAAGGAAGGCACGGTTATTCGCAATTGCTTAGCTTGGCTCTGGCTGTACTCAGCGTCCCAGGCAGATAGTACTGGAGTTTGGGAGGCTCACGAAAGAGACAGCGTCAGCGTTTGTGGGGCTGTGAATGGGGTTGCCTGGCTACTTGAAGAGCAGCAAGAGCTTTTGGTCCTGGCCCCTTTGGGGTGGGAGGAATCATGAGACATTCTCAATTACTGAGCCTGGCTCTGGCTGTACTCAGCGTCCCAGGCAGATAGTATTTGACTTTGGGAGTCTCACGAAAGAGACAGTGTCAGCGTTTGTGGGGCTGTGAATGGAGTTGCCTGGCTACTTGAAGAGCAGCAAGAGCTTTTGGTACTGGCCCCTTTGGGGTGGGAGGAATGTCGGAACGGTTCACAAGTGCTGAGCCTGGTTCTGGCTGTACTCAGCGTCCCAGGCAGATAGTCTTGGAGTTTGGGAGGCTCACGAAAGAGACAGCGTCAGCGTTTGTGGGGCTGTGAATGGGGTTGCCTGGCTACCTGAAGAGAAGCAAGAGCTTTTGGTACTGGCCCCTTTGGGGTGGGAGGAATGCACTGTTATTCGCAATTGCTGAGCCTGGCTCCGGGTGTCCTCAGCGTCCCAGGCAGATAGTCTTGGAGTTTGGGAGGCTCACGAAAGAGACAGCGTCAGCGTTTGTGGGGCTGTGAATGGGGTTGCCTGGCTACTTGAAGAGCAGCAAGAGCTTTTGGTCCTGGCCCCTTTGGGGTGGGATGAATTTCTGGACGTTCGCAGTTGCTGAGCCGGGGTCTGGCTGTACGCAGCATCCCAGGCAGATAGTCTTGGAGTTTGGGAGGCTCACGAAAGAGACAGCGTCAGCGTTTTTGGGGCTGTGAATGGGGTTGCCTGGCTACTTGAAGAGCAGCAAGAGCTTTTGGTCCTGGCCCCTTTGGGGTGGGAGGAATCCCGGGACGGTCGCAATTGCTGAGCCTGGCTCTGGCTGTACGCAGCATACCAGGCAGATAGTCTTGGAGTTTGGGAGGCTCACGATAGAGACAGCGTCAGCGTTTGTGGGGCTGTGAATGGGGTTGCCTGGCTACTTGAAGAGCAGCAAGAGCTTTTGGTCCTGGCTCCTTTGGGGTGGGAGGAAGGCACGGTTATTCGCAATTGCTGAGCCTGGCTCCGGGTGTCCTCAGCGTCCCAGGCAGATAGTCTTGGAGTTTGGGAGGCTCACGAAAGAGAGAGCGTCAGCGTTTGTGGGGCTGTGAATGGGGTTGCCTGGCTACTTGAAGAGCAGCAAGAGCTTTTGGTCCTGGCCCCTTTGGGGTGGGAGGAATCCCGGGACGGTCGCAATTGCTCAGCTGGGATCTGGCTGTACGCAGCATCCCAGGCAGATAATATTGGAGTTTGGGAGGCTCACGAAAGAGAGAGCGTCAGCGTTTGTGGGGCTGTGAATGGGGTTGCCTGGCTACTTGAAGAGCAGCAAGAGCTTTTGGACCTGGCCCCTTTGGGGTGGGAGGAATGTCGGAACGGTTCACAATTGCTGAGCCTGGCTCTGGCTGTACTCAGCGTCCCAGGCAGATAGTCTTGGAGTTTGGGAGGCTCACGAAAGAGACAGCGTCAGCGTTTGTGGGTCTGTGAATGGGGTTGCCTGGCTACCTGAAGAGCAGCAAGAGCTTTTGGTCCTGGCCCCTTTGGGGTGGGAGGAATCTCTGGACGTTCGCAGTTGCTGAGCCGCGGTCTGGCTGTACTCACCGTCCAAGGCAGATAGTATTTGAGTTTGGGAGGCTCACGAAAGATACAGCGTCAGCGTTTGTGGGGCTGTGAATGGTGTTGCCTGGCTACTTGAAGAGCAGCAAGAGCTTTTGGTCCTGGCCTCTTTGGGGTGGGAGGAATCCCGGGACGTTCGCAATCGCTGAGCCTGGCTCCGGCTGTATTCAGCGTCACAGGCAGATAGTCTTGGAGTTTGGGAGGCCACAGAAAGAGAGAGCGTCAGCGTTTGTGGGGCTGTGAATGGGGTTGCCTGGCTACTTGAAGAGCAGCAAGAGCTTTTGGTCCTGGCCCCTTTGGGGTGGGAGGAATGTCGGAACGGTTCACAATTGCTGAGCCTGGCTCTGGCTGTACTCAGCGTCCCAGGCAGATAGTCTTGGAGTTTGGGAGGCTCACGAAAGAGACAGCGTCAGCGTTTGTGGGGCTGTGAATGGCGTTGCCTGGCTACCTGAAGAGAAGCAAGAGCTTTTGGTACTGGCCCCTTTGGGGTGGGAGGAATGCACTGTTATTCGCAATTGCTGAGCCTGGCTCCGGGTGTCCTCAGCGTCCCAGGCAGATAGTCTTGGAGTTTGGGAGGCTCACGAAAGAGAGAGCGTCAGCGTTTGTGGGGCTGTGAATGGGGTTGCCTGGCTACTTGAAGAGCAGCAAGAGCTTTTGGTCCTGGCCCCTTTGGGGTGGGAGGAATCCCGGGACGTTCGCAATCGCTGAGCCTGGCTCCGGCTGTATTCGGCGTCACAGGCAGATAGTCTTGGAGTTTGGGAGGCCACAGAAAGAGAGAGCGTCAGCGTTTGTGGGGCTGTGAATGGGGTTGCCTGGCTACTTGAAGAGCAGCAAGAGCTTTTGGTCCTGGCCCCTTTGGGGTGGGAGGAATCCCGGGACGGTCGCAATTGCTGAGCCTGGCTCTGGCTGTACGCAGCATACCAGGCAGATAGTCTTGGAGTTTGGGAGGCTCACGATAGAGACAGCGTCAGCGTTTGTGGGGCTGTGAATGGGGTTGCCTGGCTACTTGAAGAGCAGCAAGAGCTTTTGGTCCTGGCTCCTTTGGGGTGGGAGGAAGGCACGGTTATTCGCAATTGCTGAGCCTGGCTCCGGGTGTCCTCAGCGTCCCAGGCAGATAGTCTTGGAGTTTGGGAGGCTCACGAAAGAGACAGCGTCAGCGTTTGTGGGGCTGTGAATGGGGTTGCCTGGCTACTTGAAGAGCAGCAAGAGCTTTTGGTCCTGGCCCCTTTGGGGTGGGAGGAATCCCGGGACGGTCGCAATTGCTGAGCCTGGCTCTGGCTGTACGCAGCATACCAGGCAGATAGTCTTGGAGTTTGGGAGGCTCACGAAAGAGACAGCGTCAGCGTTTGTGGGGCTGTGAATGGGGTTGCCTGGCTACTTGAAGAGCAGCAAGAGCTTTTGGTCCTGGCCCCTTTGGGGTGGGAGGAATGTCGGAACGGTTCACAATTGCTGAGCCTGGCTCTGGCTGTACTCAGCGTCCCAGGCAGATAGTCTTGGAGTTTGGGAGGCTCACGAAAGAGAGAGCGTCAGCGTTTGTGGGGCTGTGAATGGGGTTGCCTGGCTACCTGAAGAGAAGCAAGAGCTTTTGGTACTGGCCCCTTTGGGGTGGGAGGAATCTCTGGACGTTCGCAGTTGCTGAGCCGCGGTCTGGCTGTACTCACCGTCCAAGGCAGATAGTATTTGAGTTTGGGAGGCTCACGAAAGATACAGCGTCAGCGTTTGTGGGGCTGTGAATGGTGTTGCCTGGCTACTTGAAGAGCAGCAAGAGCTTTTGGTCCTGGCCTCTTTGGGGTGGGAGGAATCCCGGGACGTTCGCAATCGCTGAGCCTGGCTCCGGCTGTATTCAGCGTCACAGGCAGATAGTCTTGGAGTTTGGGAGGCCACAGAAAGAGAGAGCGTCAGCGTTTGTGGGGCTGTGAATGGGGTTGCCTGGCTACTTGAAGAGCAGCAAGAGCTTTTGGTCCTGGCCCCTTTGGGGTGGGAGGAATGTCGGAACGGTTCACAATTGCTGAGCCTGGCTCCGGGTGTCCTCAGCGTCCCAGGCAGATAGTCTTGGAGTTTGGGAGGCTCACGAAAGAGAGAGCGTCAGCGTTTGTGGGGCTGTGAATGGGGTTGCGTGGCTACTTGAAGAGCAGCAAGAGCTTTTGGTCCTGGCCCCTTTGGGGTGGGAGGAATCATGAGACATTCTCAATTACTGAGCCTGGCTCTGGCTGTACTCAGCGTCCCAGGCAGATAGTATTTGACTTTGGGAGTCTCACGAAAGAGACAGTGTCAGCGTTTGTGGGGCTGTGAATGGAGTTGCCTGGCTACTTGAAGAGCAGCAAGAGCTTTTGGTCCTGGCCCCTTTGGGGTGGGAGGAATGTCGGAACGGTTCACAATTGCTGAGCCTGGATCTGGCTGTACTCAGCGGCCCAGGCAGATAGTCTTGGAGTTTGGGAGGCTCACGAAAGAGAGAGCGTCAGCGTTTGTGGGGCTGTGAATGGGGTTGCCTGGCTACTTGAAGAGCAGCAAGAGCTTTTGGTCCTGGCCCCTTTGGGGTGGGAGGAATCCCGGGACGGTCGCAATTGCTGAGCCTGGCTCTGGCTGTACTCAGCGTCCCAGGCAGATAGTCTTGGAGTTTGGGAGGCTCACGAAAGAGACAGCGTCAGCGTTTGTGGGGCTGTGAATGGGGTTGCCTGGCTACCTGAAGAGAAGCAGGAGCTTTTGGTCCTGGCCCCTCTGGGGTGGGAGGAAGGAACGGTTATTCGCAATTGCTGAGCCTGGCTCCGGCTGTATTCAGTGTCCCAGGCAGATAGTCTTGGAGTTTGGGAGGCTCACGAAAGAGACAGCGTCAGCGTTTGTGGGGCTGTGAATGGGGTTGCCTGGCTACTTGAAGAGCAGCAAGCGCTTTTGGTCCTGGCACCTTTGGTGTGGGAGGAATCTCTGGACGTTCGCAGTTGCTGAGCCGCGGTCTGGCTGTACTCACCGTCCCAGGCAGATAGTATTCGAGTTTGGGAGGCTCACGAAAGAGACAGCGTCAGCGTTTGTGGGGCTGTGAATGGAGTTGCCTGGCTACTTGAAGAGCAGCAAGAGCTTTTGGTCCTGGCCCCTTTGGGGTGGGAGGAATCCCGGGACGGTCGCAATTGCTGAGCCTGGCTCTGGCTGTACGCAGCATACCAGGCAGATAATATTGGAGTTTGGGAGGCTCACGAAAGAGACAGCGTCAGCGTTTGTGGGGCTGTGAATGGGGTTGCCTGGCTACTTGAAGAGCAGCAAGAGCTTTTGGTCCTGGCCCCTTTGGGGTGGGAGGAATGTCGGAACGGTTCACAATTGCTGAGCCTGGCTCTGGCTGTACTCAGCGTCCCAGGCAGATAGTCTTGGAGTTTGGGAGGCTCACGAAAGAGACAGCGTCAGCGTTTGTGGGGCTGTGAATGGGGTTGCCTGGCTACCTGAAGAGAAGCAAGAGCTTTTGGTACTGGCCCCTTTGGGGTGGGAGGAATCTCTGGACGTTCGCAGTTGCTGAGCCGCGGTCTGGCTGTACTCACCGTCCAAGGCAGATAGTATTTGAGTTTGGGAGGCTCACGAAAGATACAGCGTCAGCGTTTGTGGGGCTGTGAATGGTGTTGCCTGGCTACTTGAAGAGCAGCAAGAGCTTTTGGTCCTGGCCCCTTTGGGGTGGGAGGAATCCCGGGACGTTCGCAATCGCTGAGCCTGGCTCCGGCTGTATTCGGCGTCACAGGCAGATAGTCTTGGAGTTTGGGAGGCCACAGAAAGAGAGAGCGTCAGCGTTTGTGGGGCTGTGAATGGGGTTGCCTGGCTACTTGAAGAGCAGCAAGAGCTTTTGGTCCTGGCCCCTTTGGGGTGGGAGGAATGTCGGAACGGTTCACAATTGCTGAGCCTGGCTCTGGCTGTACTCAGCGTCCCAGGCAGATAGTCTTGGAGTTTGGGAGGCTCACGAAAGAGACAGCGTCAGCGTTTGTGGGGCTGTGAATGGCGTTGCCTGGCTACCTGAAGAGAAGCAAGAGCTTTTGGTACTGGCCCCTTTGGGGTGGGAGGAATGCACTGTTATTCGCAATTGCTGAGCCTGGCTCCGGGTGTCCTCAGCGTCCCAGGCAGATAGTCTTGGAGTTTGGGAGGCTCACGAAAGAGAGAGCGTCAGCGTTTGTGGGGCTGTGAATGGGGTTGCCTGGCTACTTGAAGAGCAGCAAGAGCTTTTGGTCCTGGCCCCTTTGGGGTGGGAGGAATCCCGGGACGTTCGCAATCGCTGAGCCTGGCTCCGGGTGTCCTCAGCGTCCCAGGCAGATAGTCTTGGAGTTTGGGAGGCCACAGAAAGAGAGAGCGTCAGCGTTTGTGGGGCTGTGAATGGGGTTGCCTGGCTACTTGAAGAGCAGCAAGAGCTTTTGGTCCTGGCTCCTTTGGGGTGGAAGGAAGGCACGGTTATTCGCAATTCCTGAGCCTGGCTCCGGGTGTCCTCAGCGTCCCAGGCAGATAGTCTTGGAGTTTGGGAGGCTCAGGAAAGAGACAGCATCAGCATTTGTGGGGCTGTGAATGGGGTTGCCTGGCTACTTGAAGAGCAGCAAGAACTTTTGGACCTGGCCCCTTTGGGGTGGGAGGAATGCACTGTTATTCGCAATTGCTGAGCCTGGCTCCGGGTGTCCTCAGCGTCCCAGGCAGATAGTCTTGGAGTTTGGGAGGCTCACGAAAGAGAGAGCGTCAGCATTTGTGGGGCTGTGAATGGGGTTGCCTGGCTACTTGAAGAGCAGCAAGAGCTTTTGGTCCTGGCCCCTTTGGGGTGGGAGGAATGCACTGTTATTCGCAATTGCTGAGCCTGGCTCCCGGTGTCCTCAGCGTCCCAGGCAGATAGTCTTGGAGTTTGGGAGGCTCACGAAAGAGAGAGCGTCAGCGTTTGTGGGGCTGTGAATGGGGTTGCGTGGCTACTTGAAGAGCAGCAAGAGCTTTTGGTCCTGGCCCCTTTGGGGTGGGAGGAATCATGAGACATTCTCAATTACTGAGCCTGGCTCTGGCTGTACTCAGCGTCCCAGGCAGATAGTATTTGACTTTGGGAGTCTCACGAAAGAGACAGTGTCAGCGTTTGTGGGGCTGTGAATGGGGTTGCCTGGCTACTTGAAGAGCAGCAAGAGCTTTTGGTCCTGGCCCCTTTGGGGTGGGAGGAATGTCGGAACGGTTCACAATTGCTGAGCCTGGATCTGGCTGTACTCAGCGTCCCAGGCAGATAGTCTTGGAGTTTGGGAGGCTCACGAAAGAGACAGCGTCAGCGTTTGTGGGGCTGTGAATGGGGTTGCCTGGCTACTTGAAGAGCAGCAAGAGCTTTTGGTCCTGGCCCCTTTGGGGTGGGAGGAATCCCGGGACGGTCGCAATTGCTGAGCCTGGCTCTGGCTGTACTCAGCGTCCCAGGCAGATAGTCTTGGAGTTTGGGAGGCTCACGAAAGAGACAGCGTCAGCGTTTGTGGGGCTGTGAATGGGGTTGCCTGGCTACCTGAAGAGAAGCAGGAGCTTTTGGTCCTGGCCCCTCTGGGGTGGGAGGAAGGAACGGTTATTCGCAATTGCTGAGCCTGGCTCCGGCTGTATTCAGTGTCCCAGGCAGATAGTCTTGGAGTTTGGGAGGCTCACGAAAGAGACAGCGTCAGCGTTTGTGGGGCTGTGAATGGGGTTGCCTGGCTACTTGAAGAGCAGCAAGCGCTTTTGGTCCTGGCACCTTTGGTGTGGGAGGAATCTCTGGACGTTCGCAGTTGCTGAGCCGCGGTCTGGCTGTACTCACCGTCCCAGGCAGATAGTATTCGAGTTTGGGAGGCTCACGAAAGAGACAGCGTCAGCGTTTGTGGGGCTGTGAATGGAGTTGCCTGGCTACTTGAAGAGCAGCAAGAGCTTTTGGTCCTGGCCTCTTTGGGGTGGGAGGAATCCCGGGACGTTCGCAATCGCTGAGCCTGGCTCCGGCTGTATTCAGCGTCACAGGCAGATAGTCTTGGAGTTTGGGAGGCTCACGATAGAGACAGCGTCAGCGTTTGTGGGGCTGTGAATGGGGTTGCCTGGCTACTTGAAGAGCAGCAAGAGCTTTTGGTCCTGGTTCCTTTGGGGTGGAAGGAAGGCACGGTTATTCGCGATTGCTGAGCCTGGCTCCGGGTGTCCTCAGCGTCCCAGGCAGATAGTCTTGGAGTTTGGGAGGCTCACGAAAGAGACAGCGTCAGCATTTGTGGGGCTGTGAATGGGGTTGCCTGGCTACTTGAAGAGCAGCAAGAGCTTTTGGTCCTGGCCCCTTTGGGGTGGGAGGAATGCACTGTTATTCGCAATTGCTGAGCCTGGCTCCGGGTGTCCTCAGCGTCCCAGGCAGATAGTCTTGGAGTTTGGGAGGCTCACGAAAGAGAGAGCGTCAGCATTTGTGGGGCTGTGAATGGGGTTGCCTGGCTACTTGAAGAGCAGCAAGAGCTTTTGGACCTGGCCCCTTTGGGGTGGGAGGAAGGCACGGTTATTCGCAATTCCTGAGCCTGGCTCCGGGTGTCCTCAGCGTCCCAGGCAGATAGTCTTGGAGTTTGGGAGGCTCACGAAAGAGACAGCGTCAGCGTTTGTGGGGCTGTGAATGGGGTTGCCTGGCTACCTGAAGAGAAGCAAGAGCTTTTGGTACTGGTCCCTCTGGGGTGGAAGGAAGGCTCGGTTATTCGCAATTGCTTAGCTTGGTTCTGGCTGTACTCAGCGTCCCAGGCAGATAGTACTGGAGTTTGGGAGGCTCACGAAAGAGACAGCGTCAGCGTTTGTGGGGCTGTGAATGGGGTTGCCTGGCTACTTGAAGAGCAGCAAGAGCTTTTGGTCCTGGCCCCTTTGGGGTGGGAGGAATTTCGAGACATTCTCAATTACTGAGCCTGGCTCTGGCTGTACTCAGCGTCCCAGGCAGATAGTATTTGACTTTGGGAGTCTCACGAAAGAGACAGCGTCAGCGTTTGTGGGGCTGTGAATGGAGTTGCCTGGCTACTTGAAGAGCAGCAAGAGCTTTTGGTCCTGGCCTCTTTGGGGTGGGAGGAATGTCGGAACGGTTCACAATTGCTGAGCCTGGCTCTGGCTGTACTCAGCGTCCCAGGCAGATAGTCTTGGAGTTTGGGAGGCTCACGAAAGAGACAGCGTCAGCGTTTGTGGGGCTGTGAATGGGGTTGCCTGGCTACCTGAAGAGAAGCAAGAGCTTTTGGTCCTGGCCCCTTTGGGGTGGGAGGAATGCACTGTTATTCGCAATTGCTGAGCCTGGCTCCGGGTGTCCTCAGCGTCCCAGGCAGATAGTCTTGGAGTTTGGGAGGCTCACAAAAGAGACAGCGTCAGCGTTTGTGGGGCTGTGAATGGGGTTGCCTGGCTACTTGAAGAGCAGCAAGAGCTTTTGGTCCTGGCCCCTTTGGGGTGGGATGAATTTCTGGACGTTCGCAGTTGCTGAGCCGGGGTCTGGCTGTACGCAGCATCCCAGGCAGATAGTCTTGGAGTTTGGGAGGCTCACGATAGAGACAGCGTCAGCGTTTGTGGGGCTGTGAATGGGGTTGCCTGGCTACTTGAAGAGCAGCAAGAGCTTTTGGTCCTGGCTCCTTTGGGCTGGAAGGAAGGCACGGTTATTCGCAATTCCTGAGCCTGGCTCCGGGTGTCCTCAGCGTCCCAGGCAGATAGTCTTGGAATTTGGGAGGCTCACGAAAGAGACAGCGTCAGCATTTGTGGGGCTGTGAATGGGGTTGCCTGGCTACTTGAAGAGCAGCAAGAGCTTTTGGTACTGGCCCCTTTGGGGTGGTAGGAATGCACTGTTATTCGCAATTGCTGAGCCTGGCTCCGGGTGTCCTCAGCGTCCCAGGCAGATAGTCTTGGAGTTTGGGAGGCTCACGAAAGAGAGAGCATCAGCATTTGTGGGGCTGTGAATGGGGTTGCCTGGCTACTTGAAGAGCAGCAAGAACTTTTGGACCTGGCCCCTTTGGGGTGGGAGGAATGCACTGTTATTCGCAATTGCTGAGCCTGGCTCCGGGTGTCCTCAGCGTCCCAGGCAGATAGTCTTGGAGTTTGGGAGGCTCACGAAAGAGACAGCGTCAGCGTTTGTGGGGCTGTGAATGGGGTTGCCTGGCTACTTGAAGAGCAGCAAGAGCTTTTGGACCTGGCCCCTTTGGGGTGGGAGGAATTTCTGGACGTTCGCAGTTGCTGAGCCGGTGTCTGGCTGTACGCAGCATACCAGGCAGACAGTCTTGGAGTTTGGGAGGCTCACGAAAGAGAGAGCGTCAGCGTTTGTGGGGCTGTGAATGGTGTTGCCTGGCTACTTGAAGAGCAGCAAGAGCTTTTGGTCCTGGCCCCTCTGGGGTGGGAGGAAGGTACGGTTATTCGCAATTGCTGAGCCTGGCTCCGGTTGTACGCATCGTCCGAGGCAGATAGTCTTGGAGTTTGGGAGGCTCACGATAGAGACAGAGTCAGCATTTGTGGGGCTGTGAATGGGGTTGCCTGTCTACTTGAAGAGCAGCAAGAGCTTTTGGACCTGGCCCCTTTGGGGTGGGAGGAAGGCACGGTTATTCGCAGTTGCTGAGCCTGGCTCCGGGTGTCCTCAGCGTCCCAGGCAGATAGTCTTGGAGTTTGGGAGGCTCACGAAAGAGACAGCGTCAGCGTTTGTGGGGCTGTGAATGGGGTTGCCTGGCTACTTGAAGAGCAGCAAGAGCTTTTGGTCCTGGCCCCTTTGGGGTGGAAGGAAGGCACGGTTATTCGCAATTGCTTAGCTTGGCTCTGGCTGTACTCAGCGCCCCAGGCAGATAGTCTTGGAGTTTGGGAGGCTCACGAAAGAGACAGCGTCAGCGTTTGTGGGGCTGTGAATGGGGTTGCCTGGCTACTTGAAGAGCAGCAAGAGCTTTTGGTCCTGGCCCCTTTGGGGTGGGAGGAATCTCGAGACATTCTCAATTACTGAGCCTGGCTCTGGCTGTACTCAGCGTCCCAGGCAGATAGTATTGGACTTTGGGAGGCTCACGAAAGAGAGAGCGTCAGCGTTTGTGGGGCTGTGAATGGGGTTGCCTGGCTACTTGAAGAGCAGCAAGAGCTTTTGGTCCAGGCCCCTTTGGGGTGGGAGGAATGTCGGAACGGTTCACAATTGCTGAGCCTGGCTCTGGCTGTACTCAGCGTCCCAGGCAGATAGTCTTGGAGTTTGGGAGGCTCACGAAAGAGACAGCGTCAGCGTTTGTGGGTCTGTGAATGGGGTTGCCTGGCTACCTGAAGAGCAGCAAGAGCTTTTGGTCCTGGCCCCTTTGGGGTGGGATGAATTTCTGGACGTTCGCAGTTGCTGAGCCGGGGTCTGGCTGTACGCAGCATCCCAGGCAGATAGTCTTGGAGTTTGGGAGGCTCACGAAAGAGACAGCGTCAGCGTTTTTGGGGCTGTGAATGGGGTTGCCTGGCTACTTGAAGAGCAGCAAGAGCTTTTGGTCCTGGCCCCTTTGGGGTGGGAGGAATCCCGGGACGGTCGCAATTGCTGAGCCTGGCTCTGGCTGTACGCAGCATACCAGGCAGATAGTCTTGGAGTTTGGGAGGCTCACGATAGAGACAGCGTCAGCGTTTGTGGGGCTGTGAATGGGGTTGCCTGGCTACTTGAAGAGCAGCAAGAGCTTTTGGTCCTGGCTCCTTTGGGGTGGGAGGAAGGCACGGTTATTCGCAATTCCTGAGCCTGGCTCCGGGTGTCCTCAGCGTCCCAGGCAGATAGTCTTGGAGTTTGGGAGGCTCACAAAAGAGACAGCGTCAGCGTTTGTGGGGCTGTGAATGGGGTTGCCTGGCTACTTGAAGAGCAGCAAGAGCTTTTGGTACTGGCCCCTTTGGGGTGGGATGAATTTCTGGACGTTCGCAGTTGCTGAGCCGGGGTCTGGCTGTACGCAGCATCCCAGGCAGATAGTCTTGGAGTTTGGGAGGCTCACGATAGAGACAGCGTCAGCGTTTGTGGGGCTGTGAATGGGGTTGCCTGGCTACTTGAAGAGCAGCAAGAGCTTTTGGTCCTGGCTCCTTTGGGCTGGAAGGAAGACACGGTTATTCGCAATTGCTGAGCCTGGCTCCGGGTGTCCTCAGCGTCCCAGGCAGATAGTCTTGGAATTTGGGAGGCTCACGAAAGAGACAGCGTCAGCATTTGTGGGGCTGTGAATGGGGTTGCCTGGCTACTTGAAGAGCAGCAAGAGCTTTTGGTCCTGGCCCCTTTGGGGTGGGAGGAATGCACTGTTATTCGCAATTGCTGAGCCTGGCTCCGGGTGTCCTCAGCGTCCCAGGCAGATAGTCTTGGAGTTTGGGAGGCTCACGAAAGAGAGAGCGTCAGCGTTTGTGGGGCTGTGAATGGGGTTGCGTGGCTACTTGAAGAGCAGCAAGAGCTTTTGGTCCTGGCCCCTTTGGGGTGGGAGGAATCATGAGACATTCTCAATTACTGAGCCTGGCTCTGGCTGTACTCAGCGTCCCAGGCAGATAGTATTTGACTTTGGGAGTCTCACGAAAGAGACAGTGTCAGCGTTTGTGGGGCTGTGAATGGAGTTGCCTGGCTACTTGAAGAGCAGCAAGAGCTTTTGGTCCTGGCCCCTTTGGGGTGGGAGGAATGTCGGAACGGTTCACAATTGCTGAGCCTGGATCTGGCTGTACTCAGCGTCCCAGGCAGATAGTCTTGGAGTTTGGGAGGCTCACGAAAGAGAGAGCGTCAGCGTTTGTGGGGCTGTGAATGGGGTTGCCTGGCTACTTGAAGAGCAGCAAGAGCTTTTGGTCCTGGCCCCTTTGGGGTGGGAGGAATCCCGGGACGGTCGCAATTGCTGAGCCTGGCTCTGGCTGTACTCAGCGTCCCAGGCAGATAGTCTTGGAGTTTGGGAGGCTCACGAAAGAGACAGCGTCAGCGTTTGTGGGGCTGTGAATGGGGTTGCCTGGCTACCTGAAGAGAAGCAGCAGCTTTTGGTCCTGGCCCCTCTGGGGTGGGAGGAAGGAACGGTTATTCGCAATTGCTGAGCCTGGCTCCGGCTGTATTCAGTGTCCCAGGCAGATAGTCTTGGAGTTTGGGAGGCTCACGAAAGAGACAGCGTCAGCGTTTGTGGGGCTGTGAATGGGGTTGCCTGGCTACTTGAAGAGCAGCAAGCGCTTTTGGTCCTGGCACCTTTGGTGTGGGAGGAATCTCTGGACGTTCGCAGTTGCTGAGCCGCGGTCTGGCTGTACTCACCGTCCCAGGCAGATAGTATTCGAGTTTGGGAGGCTCACGAAAGAGACAGCGTCAGCGTTTGTGGGGCTGTGAATGGAGTTGCCTGGCTACTTGAAGAGCAGCAAGAGCTTTTGGTCCTGGCCTCTTTGGGGTGGGAGGAATCCCGGGACGTTCGCAATCGCTGAGCCTGGCTCCGGCTGTATTCAGCGTCACAGGCAGATAGTCTTGGAGTTTGGGAGGCTCACGATAGAGACAGCGTCAGCGTTTGTGGGGCTGTGAATGGGGTTGCCTGGCTACTTGAAGAGCAGCAAGAGCTTTTGGTCCTGGTTCCTTTGGGGTGGAAGGAAGGCACGGTTATTCGCAATTGCTGAGCCTGGCTCCGGGTGTCCTCAGCGTCCCAGGCAGATAGTCTTGGAGTTTGGGAGGCTCACGAAAGAGAGAGCGTCAGCATTTGTGGGGCTGTGAATGGGGTTGCCTGGCTACTTGAAGAGCAGCAAGAGCTTTTGGACCTGGCCCCTTTGGGGTGGGAGGAATGCACTGTTATTCGCAATTGCTGAGCCTGGCTCCGGGTGTCCTCAGCGTCCCAGGCAGATAGTCTTGGAGTTTGGGAGGCTCACGAAAGAGACAGCGTCAGCGTTTGTGGGGCTGTGAATGGGGTTGCCTGGCTACCTGAAGAGAAGCAAGAGCTTTTGGTACTGGTCCCTCTGGGGTGGAAGGAAGGCTCGGTTATTCGCAATTGCTTAGCTTGGTTCTGGCTGTACTCAGCGTCCCAGGCAGATAGTACTGGAGTTTGGGAGGCTCACGAAAGAGACAGCGTCAGCGTTTGTGGGGCTGTGAATGGGGTTGCCTGGCTACTTGAAGAGCAGCAAGAGCTTTTGGTCCTGGCCCCTTTGGGGTGGGAGGAATTTCGAGACATTCTCAATTACTGAGCCTGGCTCTGGCTGTACTCAGCGTCCCAGGCAGATAGTATTTGACTTTGGGAGTCTCACGAAAGAGACAGCGTCAGCGTTTGTGGGGCTGTGAATGGAGTTGCCTGGCTACTTGAAGAGCAGCAAGAGCTTTTGGTCCTGGCCTCTTTGGGGTGGGAGGAATGTCGGAACGGTTCACAATTGCTGAGCCTGGCTCTGGCTGTACTCAGCGTCCCAGGCAGATAGTCTTGGAGTTTGGGAGGCTCACGAAAGAGACAGCGTCAGCGTTTGTGGGGCTGTGAATGGGGTTGCCTGGCTACCTGAAGAGAAGCAAGAGCTTTTGGTACTGGCCCCTTTGGGGTGGGAGGAATGCACTGTTATTCGCAATTGCTGAGCCTGGCTCCGGGTGTCCTCAGCGTCCCAGGCAGATAGTCTTGGAGTTTGGGAGGCTCACAAAAGAGACAGCGTCAGCGTTTGTGGGGCTGTGAATGGGGTTGCCTGGCTACTTGAAGAGCAGCAAGAGCTTTTGGTCCTGGCCCCTTTGGGGTGGGATGAATTTCTGGACGTTCGCAGTTGCTGAGCCGGGGTCTGGCTGTACGCAGCATCCCAGGCAGATAGTCTTGGAGTTTGGGAGGCTCACGATAGAGACAGCGTCAGCGTTTGTGGGGCTGTGAATGGGGTTGCCTGGCTACTTGAAGAGCAGCAAGAGCTTTTGGTCCTGGCCCCTTTGGGGTGGGAGGAAGGCACGGTTATTCGCAATTCCTGAGCCTGGCTCCGGGTGTCTTCAGCGTCCCAGGCAGATAGTCTTGGAATTTGGGAGGCTCACGAAAGAGACAGCATCAGCGTTTGTGGGGCTGTGAATGGGGTTGCCTGGCTACTTGAAGAGCAGCAAGAGCTTTTGGTACTGGCCCCTTTGGGGTGGGAGGAATGCACTGTTATTCGCAATTGCTGAGCCTGGCTCCGGGTGTCCTCAGCGTCCCAGGCAGATAGTACTGGAGTTTGGGAGGCTCACGAAAGAGAGAGCGTCAGCATTTGTGGGGCTGTGAATGGGGTTGCCTGGCTACTTGAAGAGCAGCAAGAACTTTTGGACCTGGCCCCTTTGGGGTGGGAGGAATGCACTGTTATTCGCAATTGCTGAGCCTGGCTCCGGGTGTCCTCAGCGTCCCAGGCAGATAGTCTTGGAGTTTGGGAGGCTCACGAAAGAGACAGCGTCAGCGTTTGTGGGGCTGTGAATGGGGTTGCCTGGCTACTTGAAGAGCAGCAAGAGCTTTTGGACCTGGCCCCTTTGGGGTGGGAGGAATTTCTGGACGTTCGCAGTTGCTGAGCCGGGGTCTGGCTGTACGCAGCATACCAGGCAGACAGTCTTGGAGTTTGGGAGGCTCACGAAAGAGAGAGCGTCAGCGTTTGTGGGGCTGTGAATGGGGTTGCCTGGCTACTTGAAGAGCAGCAAGAGCTTTTGGTCCTGGCCCCTCTGGGGTGGGAGGAAGGTACGGTTATTCGCAATTGCTGAGCCTGGCTCCGGTTGTACGCATCGTCCGAGGCAGATAGTCTTGGAGTTTGGGAGGCTCACGATAGAGACAGAGTCAGCATTTGTGGGGCTGTGAATGGGGTTGCCTGTCTACTTGAAGAGCAGCAAGAGCTTTTGGACCTGGCCCCTTTGGGGTGGGAGGAAGGCACGGTTATTCGCAGTTGCTGAGCCTGGCTCCGGGTGTCCTCAGCGTCCCAGGCAGATAGTCTTGGAGTTTGGGAGGCTCACGAAAGAGACAGCGTCAGCGTTTGTGGGGCTGTGAATGGGGTTGCCTGGCTACTTGAAGAGCAGCAAGAGCTTTTGGTCCTGGCCCCTTTGGGGTGGAAGGAAGGCACGGTTATTCGCAATTGCTTAGCTTGGCTCTGGCTGTACTCAGCGCCCCAGGCAGATAGTACTGGAGTTTGGGAGGCTCACGAAAGAGACAGCGTCAGCGTTTGTGGGGCTGTGAATGGGGTTGCCTGGCTACTTGAAGAGCAGCAAGAGCTTTTGGTCCTGGCCCCTTTGGGGTGGGAGAAATCTCGAGACATTCTCAATTACTGAGCCTGGCTCTGGCTGTACTCAGCGTCCCAGGCAGATAGTATTGGACTTTGGGAGTCTCACGAAAGAGACAGTGTCAGCGTTTGTGGGGCTGTGAATGGAGTTGCCTGGCTACTTGAAGAGCAGCAAGAGCTTTTGGTCCAGGCCCCTTTGGGGTGGGAGGAATGTCGGAACGGTTCACAATTGCTGAGCCTGGCTCTGGCTGTACTCAGCGTCCCAGGCAGATAGTCTTGGAGTTTGGGAGGCTCACGAAAGAGACAGCGTCAGCGTTTGTGGGTCTGTGAATGGGGTTGCCTGGCTACCTGAAGAGCAGCAAGAGCTTTTGGTCCTGGCCCCTTTGGGGTGGGATGAATTTCTGGACGTTCGCAGTTGCTGAGCCGGGGTCTGGCTGTACGCAGCATCCCAGGCAGATAGTCTTGGAGTTTGGGAGGCTCACGAAAGAGACAGCGTCAGCGTTTTTGGGGCTGTGAATGGGGTTGCCTGGCTACTTGAAGAGCAGCAAGAGCTTTTGGTCCTGGCCCCTTTGGGGTGGGAGGAATCCCGGGACGGTCGCAATTGCTGAGCCTGGCTCTGGCTGTACGCAGCATACCAGGCAGATAGTCTTGGAGTTTGGGAGGCTCACGATAGAGACAGCGTCAGCGTTTGTGGGGCTGTGAATGGGGTTGCCTGGCTACTTGAAGAGCAGCAAGAGCTTTTGGTCCTGGCTCCTTTGGGGTGGGAGGAAGGCACGGTTATTCGCAATTCCTGAGCCTGGCTCCGGGTGTCCTCAGCGTCCCAGGCAGATAGTCTTGGAGTTTGGGAGGCTCACAAAAGAGACAGCGTCAGCGTTTGTGGGGCTGTGAATGGGGTTGCCTGGCTACTTGAAGAGCAGCAAGAGCTTTTGGTCCTGGCCCCTTTGGGGTGGGAGGAATCCCGGGACGTTCGCAATTGCTGAGCCGGGGTCTGGCTGTACGCAGCATCCCAGGCAGATAGTCTTGGAGTTTGGGAGGCTCACGATAGAGACAGCGTCAGCGTTTGTGGGGCTGTGAATGGGGTTGCCTGGCTACTTGAAGAGCAGCAAGAGCTTTTGGTCCTGGCTCCTTTGGGCTGGAAGGAAGGCACGGTTATTCGCAATTGCTGAGCCTGGCTCCGGGTGTCCTCAGCGTCCCAGGCAGATAGTCTTGGAATTTGGGAGGCTCACGAAAGAGACAGCGTCAGCATTTGTGGGGCTGTGAATGGGGTTGCCTGGCTACTTGAAGAGCAGCAAGAGCTTTTGGACCTGGCCCCTTTGGGGTGGGAGGAATGCACTGTTATTCGCAATTGCTGAGCCTGGCTCCGGGTGTCCTCAGCGTCCCAGGCAGATAGTCTTGGAGTTTGGGAGGCTCACGAAAGAGAGAGCGTCAGCATTTGTGGGGCTGTGAATGGGGTTGCCTGGCTACTTGAAGAGCAGCAAGAACTTTTGGACCTGGCCCCTTTGGGGTGGGAGGAATGCACTGTTATTCGCAATTGCTGAGCCTGGCTCCGGGTGTCCTCAGCGTCCCAGGCAGATAGTCTTGGAGTTTGGGAGGCTCACGAAAGAGACAGCGTCAGCGTTTGTGGGGCTGTGAATGGGGTTGCCTGGCTACTTGAAGAGCAGCAAGAGCTTTTGGACCTGGCCCCTTTGGGGTGGGAGGAATTTCTGGACGTTCGCAGTTGCTGAGCCGGGGTCTGGCTGTACGCAGCATACCAGGCAGACAGTCTTGGAGTTTGGGAGGCTCACGAAAGAGAGAGCGTCAGCGTTTGTGGGGCTGTGAATGGGGTTGCCTGGCTACTTGAAGAGCAGCAAGAGCTTTTGGTCCTGGCCCCTCTGGGGTGGGAGGAAGGTACGGTTATTCGCAATTGCTGAGCCTGGCTGCGGTTGTACGCATCGTCCGAGGCAGATAGTCTTGGAGTTTGGGAGGCTCACGATAGAGACAGAGTCAGCATTTGTGGGGCTGTGAATGGGGTTGCCTGGCTACTTGAAGAGCAGCAAGAGCTTTTGGTCCTGGCCCCTTTGGGGTGGGAGGAATCTCGAGACATTCTCAATTACTGAGCCTGGCTCTGGCTGTACTCAGCGTCCCAGGCAGATAGTATTTGACTTTGGGAGTCTCATGAAAGAGACAGTGTCAGCGTTTGTGGGGCTGTGAATGGGGTTGCCTGGCTACTTGAAGAGCAGCAAGAGCTTTTGGTCCTGGCCTCTTTGGGGTGGGAGGAATCCCGGGACGTTCGCAATCGCTGAGCCTGGCTCCGGCTGTATTCAGCGTCATAGGCAGATAGTCTTGGATTTTGGGAGGCTCACGATAGAGACAGCGTCAGCGTTTGTGGGGCTGTGAATGGGGTTGCCTGGCTACTTGAAGAGCAGCAAGATCTTTTGGTCCTGGTTCCTTTGGGGTGGAAGGAAGGCACGGTTATTCGCAATTCCTGAGCCTGGCTCCGGGTGTCCTCAGCGTCCCAGGCAGATAGTCTTGGAGTTTGGGAGGCTCACGAAAGAGAGAGCGTCAGCATTTGTGGGGCTGTGAATGGGGTTGCCTGGCTACTTGAAGAGCAGCAAGAACTTTTGGACCTGGCCCCTTTGGGGTGGGAGGAATGCACTGTTATTCGCAATTGCTGAGCCTGGCTCCGGGTGTCCTCAGCGTCCCAGGCAGATAGTCTTGGAGTTTGGGAGGCTCACGAAAGAGACAGCATAAGCGTTTGTGGGGCTGTGAATGGGGTTGCCTGGCTACTTGAAGAGCAGCAAGAGCTTTTGGACCTGGCCCCTTTGGGGTGGGAGGAATTTCTGGACGTTCGCAGTTGCTGAGCCGGGGTCTGGCTGTACGCAGCATACCAGGCAGACAGTCTTGGAGTTTGGGAGGCTCACGAAAGAGAGAGCGTCAGCGTTTGTGGGGCTGTGAATGGGGTTGCCTGGCTACTTGAAGAGCAGCAAGAGCTTTTGGTCCTGGCCCCTCTGGGGTGGGAGGAAGGTACGGTTATTCGCAATTGCTGAGCCTGGCTCCGGTTGTACGCATCGTCCGAGGCAGATAGTCTTGGAGTTTGGGAGGCTCACGATAGAGACAGAGTCAGCATTTGTGGGGCTGTGAATGGGGTTGCCTGTCTACTTGAAGAGCAGCAAGAGCTTTTGGACCTGGCCCCTTTGGGGTGGGAGGAAGGCACGGTTATTCGCAGTTGCTGAGCCTGGCTCCGGGTGTCCTCAGCGTCCCAGGCAGATAGTCTTGGAGTTTGGGAGGCTCACGAAAGAGACAGCGTCAGCGTTTGTGGGGCTGTGAATGGGGTTGCCTGGCTACTTGAAGAGCAGCAAGAGCTTTTGGTCCTGGCCCCTTTGGGGTGGAAGGAAGGCACGGTTATTCGCAATTGCTTAGCTTGGCTCTGGCTGTACTCAGCGTCCCAGGCAGATAGTACTGGAGTTTGGGAGGCTCACGAAAGAGACAGCGTCAGCGTTTGTGGGGCTGTGAATGGGGTTGCCTGGCTACTTGAAGAGCAGCAAGAGCTTTTGGTCCTGGCCCCTTTGGGGTGGGAGGAATCTCGAGACATTCTCAATTACTGAGCCTGGCTCTGGCTGTACTCAGCGTCCCAGGCAGATAGTATTGGACTTTGGGAGTCTCACGAAAGAGACAGTGTCAGCGTTTGTGGGGCTGTGAATGGAGTTGCCTGGCTACTTGAAGAGCAGCAAGAGCTTTTGGTCCAGGCCCCTTTGGGGTGGGAGGAATGTCGGAACGGTTCACAATTGCTGAGCCTGGCTCTGGCTGTACTCAGCGTCCCAGGCAGATAGTCTTGGAGTTTGGGAGGCTCACGAAAGAGACAGCGTCAGCGTTTGTGGGTCTGTGAATGGGGTTGCCTGGCTACCTGAAGAGCAGCAAGAGCTTTTGGTCCTGGCCCCTTTGGGGTGGGATGAATTTCTGGACGTTCGCAGTTGCTGAGCCGGGGTCTGGCTGTACGCAGCATCCCAGGCAGATAGTCTTGGAGTTTGGGAGGCTCACGAAAGAGACAGCGTCAGCGTTTTTGGGGCTGTGAATGGGGTTGCCTGGCTACTTGAAGAGCAGCAAGAGCTTTTGGTCCTGGCCCCTTTGGGGTGGGAGGAATCCCGGGACGGTCGCAATTGCTGAGCCTGGCTCTGGCTGTACGCAGCATACCAGGCAGATAGTCTTGGAGTTTGGGAGGCTCACGATAGAGACAGCGTCAGCGTTTGTGGGGCTGTGAATGGGGTTGCCTGGCTACTTGAAGAGCAGCAAGAGCTTTTGGTCCTGGCTCCTTTGGGGTGGGAGGAAGGCACGGTTATTCGCAATTGCTGAGCCTGGCTCCGGGTGTCCTCAGCGTCCCAGGCAGATAGTCTTGGAGTTTGGGAGGCTCACGAAAGAGAGAGCGTCAGCGTTTGTGGGGCTGTTAATGGGGTTGCCTGGCTACTTGAAGAGCAGCAAGAGCTTGTGGTCCTGGCTTCTTTGGGGTGGGAGGAATCCCGGGACGGTCGCAATTGCTCAGCTGGGATCTGGCTGTACGCAGCATCCCAGGCAGATAATATTGGAGTTTGGGAGGCTCACGAAAGAGACATCGTCAGCGTTTGTGGGGCTGTGAATGGGGTTGCCTGGCTACTTGAAGAGCAGCAAGAGCTTTTGGTCCTGGCCCCTTTGGGGTAGGAGGAAGGAACGGTTATTCGCAATTTCTGAGCCTGGCTCCGGCTGTATTCAGTATCCCAGGCAGATAGTCTTGGAGTTTGGGAGGCTCACGAAAGAGACAGCGTCAGCATTTGTGGGGCTGTGAATGGGATTGCCTTGCTACTTGAAGAGCAGCAAGCGCTTTTGGTCCTGGCACCTTTGGGGTGGGAGGAATCTCTGGACGTTCGCAGTTGCTGAGCCACGGTCTGGCTGTACTCACCGTCCAAGGCAGATAGTATTTGAGTTTGGGAGTCTCACGAAAGAGACAGTGTCAGCGTTTGTGGGGCTGTGAATGGAGTTGCCTGGCTACTTGAAGAGCAGCAAGAGCTTTTGGTCCTGGCCCCTTTGGGGTGGGAGGAATGTCGGAACGGTTCACAATTGCTGAGCCTGGCTCTGGCTGTACTCAGCGTCCCAGGCAGATAGTCTTGGAGTTTGGGAGGCTCACGAAAGAGACATCGTCAGCGTTTGTGGGGCTGTGAATGGGGTTGCCTGGCTACTTGAAGAGCAGCAAGAGCTTTTGGTCCTGGCCCCTTTGGGGTGGGAGGAATCCCGGGACGGTCGCAATTGCTGAGCCTGGCTCTGGCTGTACTCAGCGTCCCAGGCAGATAGTCTTGGAGTTTGGGAGGCTCACGAAAGAGACAGCGTCAGCGTTTGTGGGGCTGTGAATGGGGTTGCCTGGCTACCTGAAGAGAAGCAGGAGCTTTTGGTACTGGCCCCTTTGGAGTGGGAGGAAGGCACGGTTATTCGCAATTGCTGAGCCTGGCTCCGGGTGTCCTCAGCGTCCCAGGCAGATATTATTGGAGTTTGGGAGGCTCACGAAAGAGACAGCGTCAGCGTTTGTGGGGCTGTGAATGGGGTTGCCTGGCTACTTGAAGAGCAGCAAGAGCTTTTGGTCCTGGCCTCTTTGGGGTGGGAGGAATCCCGGGACGTTCGCAATCGCTGAGCCTGTCTCCGGCTGTATTCAGCGTCATAGGCAGATATTCTTGGAGTTTGGGAGGCTCACGAAAGAGACAGCGTCAGCGTTTGTGGGGCTGTGAATGGGGTTGCCTGGCTACTTGAAGAGCAGCAAGAGCTTTTGGTCCTGGTTCCTTTGGGGTGGAAGGAAGGCACGGTTATTCGCAATTCCTGAGCCTGGCTCCGGGTGTCCTCAGCGTCCCAGGCAGATAGTCTTGGAATTTGGGAGGCTCACGAAAGAGACAGCGTCAGCATTTGTGGGGCTGTGAATGGGGTTGCCTGGCTACTTGAAGAGCAGCAAGAGCTTTTGGTCCTGGCCCCTTTGGGGTGGGAGGAATGCACTGTTATTCGCAATTGCTGAGCCTGGCTCCGGGTGTCCTCAGCGTCCCAGGCAGATAGTCTTGGAGTTTGGGAGGCTCACGAAAGAGAGAGCGTCAGCATTTGTGGGGCTGTGAATGGGGTTGCCTGGCTACTTGAAGAGCAGCAAGAGCTTTTGGACCTGGCCCCTTTGGGGTGGGAGGAATGCACTGTTATTCGCAATTGCTGAGCCTGGCTCCGGGTGTCCTCAGCGTCCCAGGCAGATAGTCTTGGAGTTTGGGAGGCTCACGAAAGAGACAGCGTCAGCGTTTGTGGGGCTGTGAATGGGGTTGCCTGGCTACTTGAAGAGCAGCAAGAGCTTTTGGTCCTGGCCCCTTTGGGGTGGGAGGAATTTCTGGACGTTCGCAGTTGCTGAGCCGGGGTCTGGCTGTACGCAGCATACCAGGCAGACAGTCTTGGAGTTTGGGAGGCTCACGAAAGAGAGAGCGTCAGCGTTTGTGGGGCTGTGAATGGGGTTGCCTGGCTACTTGAAGAGCAGCAAGAGCTTTTGGTCCTGGCCCCTCTGGGGTGGGAGGAAGGTACGGTTATTCGCAATTGCTGAGCCTGGCTCCGGTTGTACGCATCGTCCGAGGCAGATAGTCTTGGAGTTTGGGAAGCTCACGATAGAGACAGAGTCAGCATTTGTGGGGCTGTGAATGGGGTTGCCTGGCTACTTGAAGAGCAGCAAGAGCTTTTGGTCCTGGCCCCTTTGGGGTGGGAGGAAGGCACGGTTATTCGCAGTTGCTGAGCCTGGCTCCGGCTGTATTCAGAGTCCCAGGCAGATAGTCTTGGAGTTTGGGAGGCTCACGAAAGAGAGAGCGTCAGCGTTTGTGGGGCTGTGAATGGGGTTGCCTGGCTACTTGAAGAGCAGCAAGAGCTTTTGGTCCTGGCCCCTTTGGGGTGGAAGGAAGGCACGGTTATTCGCAATTGCTTAGCTTGGCTCTGTCTGTACTCAGCGTCCCAGGCAGATAGTATTGGACTTTGGGAGGCTCACGATAGAGACAGTGTCAGCGTTTGTGGGGCTGTGAATGGAGTTGCCTGGCTACTTGAAGAGCAGCAAGCGCTTTTGGTCCTGGCCCCTTTGGGGTGGGAGGAATGTCGGAACGGTTCACAATTTCTGAGCCTGGCTCTGGCTGTGCTCAGCGTCCCAGGCAGATAGTCTTGGAGTTTGGGAGGCTCACGAAAGAGACAGCGTCAGCGTTTGTGGGGCTGTGAATGGGGTTGCCTGGCTACCTGAAGAGCAGCAAGAGCTTTTGGTACTGGTCCCTCTGGGGTGGAAGGAAGGCTCGGTTATTCGCAATTGCTGAGCCTGGCTCCGGGTGTCCTCAGCGTCCCAGGCAGATAGTCTTGGAGTTTGGGAGGCTCAGGAAAGAGACAGCATCAGCGTTTGTGGGGCTGTGAATGGGGTTGCCTGGCTACTTGAAGAGCAGCAAGAGCTTGTGGTCCTGGCTTCTTTGGGGTGGGAGGAATCCCGGGACGGTCGCAATTGCTCAGCTGGGATCTGGCTGTACGCAGCATCCCAGGCAGATAGTCTTGGAGTTTGGGAGGCTCACGAAAGAGACATCGTCAGCGTTTGTGGGGCTGTGAATGGGGTTGCCTGGCTACTTGAAGAGCAGCAAGAGCTTTTGGTCCTGGCCCCTTTGGGGTAGGAGGAAGGAACGGTTATTCGCAATTTCTGAGCCTGGCTCCGGCTGTATTCAGTGTCCCAGGCAGATAGTCTTGGAGTTTGGGAGGCTCACGAAAGAGACAGCGTCAGCATTTGTGGGGCTGTGAATGGGGTTGCCTGTCTACTTGAAGAGCAGCAAGCGCTTTTGGTCCTGGCACCTTTGGTGTGGGAGGAATCTCTGGACGTTCGCAGTTGCTGAGCCGCGGTCTGGCTGTACTCACCGTCCAAGGCAGATAGTATTTGAGTTTGGGAGTCTCACGAAAGAGACAGTGTCAGCGTTTGTGGGGCTGTGAATGGAGTTGCCTGGCTACTTGAAGAGCAGCAAGAGCTTTTGGTCCTGGCCCCTTTGGGGTGGGAGGAATGTCGGAACGGTTCACAATTGCTGAGCCTGGCTCTGGCTGTACTCAGCGTCCCAGGCAGATAGTCTTGGAGTTTGGGAGGCTCACGAAAGAGACAGCGTCAGCGTTTGTGGGGCTGTGAATGGGGTTGCCTGGCTACTTGAAGAGCAGCAAGAGCTTTTGGTCCTGGCCCCTTTGGGGTGGGAGGAATCCCGGGACGGTCGCAATTGCTGAGCCTGGCTCTGGCTGTACTCAGCGTCCCAGGCAGATAGTCTTGGAGTTTGGGAGGCTCACAAAAGAGACAGCGTCTGCGTTTGTGGGGCTGTGAATGGGGTTGCCTGGCTACCTGAAGAGAAGCAGGAGCTTTTGGTACTGGCCCCTTTGGAGTGGGAGGAAGGCACGGTTATTCGCAATTGCTGAGCCTGGCTCCGGGTGTCCTCAGCGTCCCAGGCAGATATTATTGGAGTTTGGGAGGCTCACGAAAGAGACAGCGTCAGCGTTTGTGGGGCTGTGAATGGGGTTGCCTGGCTACTTGAAGAGCAGCAAGCGCTTTTGGTCCTGGCACCTTTGGTGTGGGAGGAATCTCTGGACGTTCGCAGTTGCTGAGCCGCGGTCTGGCTGTACTCACCGTCCCAGGCAGATAGTATTCGAGTTTGGGAGGCTCACGAAAGAGACAGCGTCAGCGTTTGTGGGGCTGTGAATGGAGTTGCCTGGCTACTTGAAGAGCAGCAAGAGCTTTTGGTCCTGGCCTCTTTGGGGTGGGAGGAATCCCGGGACGTTCGCAATCGCTGAGCCTGGCTCCGGCTGTATTCAGCGTCATAGGCAGATAGTCTTGGAGTTTGGGAGGCTCACGATAGAGACAGCGTCAGCGTTTGTGGGGCTGTGAATGGGGTTGCCTGGCTACTTGAAGAGCAGCAAGAGCTTTTGGTCCTGGTTCCTTTGGGGTGGAAGGAAGGCACGGTTATTCGCAATTGCTGAGCCTGGCTCCGGGTGTCCTCAGCGTCCCAGGCAGATAGTCTTGGAGTTTGGGAGGCTCACGAAAGAGACAGCGTCAGCATTTGTGGGGCTGTGAATGGGGTTGCCTGGCTACTTGAAGAGCAGCAAGAGCTTTTGGTCCTGGCCCCTTTGGGGTGGGAGGAATGCACTGTTATTCGCAATTGCTGAGCCTGGCTCCGGGTGTCCTCAGCGTCCCAGGCAGATAGTCTTGGAGTTTGGGAGGCTCACGAAAGAGAGAGCGTCAGCATTTGTGGGGCTGTGAATGGGGTTGCCTGGCTACTTGAAGAGCAGCAAGAGCTTTTGGACCTGGCCCCTTTGGGGTGGGAGGAATGCACTGTTATTCGCAATTGCTGAGCCTGGCTCCGGGTGTCCTCAGCGTCCCAGGCAGATAGTCTTGGAGTTTGGGAGGCTCACGAAAGAGACAGCGTCAGCGTTTGTGGGGCTGTGAATGGGGTTGCCTGGCTACTTGAAGAGCAGCAAGAGCTTTTGGTCCTGGCCCCTTTGGGGTGGGAGGAATTTCTGGACGTTCGCAGTTGCTGAGCCGGGGTCTGGCTGTACGCAGCATCCCAGGCAGATAGTCTTGGAGTTTGGGAGGCTCACGAAAGAGAGAGCGTCAGCGTTTGTGGGGCTGTGAATGGGGTTGCCTGGCTACTTGAAGAGCAGCAAGAGCTTTTGGTCCTGGCCCCTCTGGGGTGGGAGGAAGGTACGGTTATTCGCAATTGCTGAGCCTGGCTCCGGTTGTACGCATCGTCCCAGGCAGATAGTCTTGGAGTTTGGGAGGCTCACGATAGAGACAGAGTCAGCATTTGTGGGGCTGTGAATGGGGTTGCCTGGCTACTTGAAGAGCAGCAAGAGCTTTTGGACCTGGCCCCTTTGGGGTGGGAGGAAGGCACGGTTATTCGCAGTTGCTGAGCCTGGCTCCGGCTGTACTCAGCGTCCCAGGCAGATAGTCTTGGAGTTTGGGAGGCTCACGATAGAGACAGTGTCAGCGTTTGTGGGGCTGTGAATGGAGTTGCCTGGCTACTTGAAGAGCAGCAAGCGCTTTTGGTCCTGGCCCCTTTGGGGTGGGAGGAATGTCGGAACGGTTCACAATTTCTGAGCCTGGCTCTGGCTGTGCTCAGCGTCCCAGGCAGATAGTCTTGGAGTTTGGGAGGCTCACGAAAGAGACAGCGTCAGCGTTTGTGGGGCTGTGAATGGGGTTGCCTGGCTACCTGAAGAGCAGCAAGAGCTTTTGGTACTGGTCCCTCTGGGGTGGAAGGAAGGCTCGGTTATTCGCAATTGCTTAGCTTGGTTCTGGCTGTACTCAGCGTCCCAGGCAGATAGTACTGGAGTTTGGGAGGCTCACAAAAGAGACAGTGTCAGCGTTTGTGGGGCTGTGGATGGAGTTGCCTGGCTACTTGAAGAGCAGCAAGAGCTTTTGGTCCTGGCCCCTTTGGGGTGGGAGGAATCTCGAGACATTCTCAATTACTGAGCCTGGCTCTGGCTGTACTCAGCGTCCCAGGCAGATAGTATTTGACTTTGGGAGTCTCACGAAAGAGACAGCGTCAGCGTTTGTGGGGCTGTGAATGGAGTTGCCTGGCTACTTGAAGAGCAGCAAGAGCTTTTGGTCCTGGCCCCTTTGGGGTGGGAGGAATGTCGGAACGGTTCACAATTGCTGAGCCGCGGTCTGGCTGTACCCAGCGTCCCAGGCAGATAGTACTGGAGTTTGGGAGGCTCACGAAAGAGAGAGCGTCAGCGTTTGTGGGGCTGTGAATGGGGTTGCCTGGCTACTTGAAGAGCAGCAAGAGCTTTTGGTCCTGGCCCCTTTGGGGTGGGATGAATTTCTGGACGTTCGCAGTTGCTGAGCCGGGGTCTGGCTGTACGCAGCATCCCAGGCAGATAGTCTTGGAGTTTGGGAGGCTCACGATAGAGACAGCGTCAGCGTTTGTGGGGCTGTGAATGGGGTTGCCTGGCTACTTGAAGAGCAGCAAGAGCTTTTGGTCCTGGCTCCTTTGGGGTGGAAGGAAGGCACGGTTATTCGCAATTCCTGAGCCTGGCTCCGGGTGTCCTCAGCGTCCCAGGCAGATAGTCTTGGAATTTGGGAGGCTCACGAAAGAGACAGCGTCAGCATTTGTGGGGCTGTGAATGGGGTTGCCTGGCTACTTGAAGAGCAGCAAGAGCTTTTGGTACTGGCCCCTTTGGGGTGGGAGGAAGGCACTGTTATTCGCAATTGCTTAGCTTGGCTCTGGCTGTACGCAGCATCCCAGGCAGACAGTCTTGGAGTTTGGGAGGCTCACGAAAGAGAGAGCGTCAGCGTTTGTGGGGCTGTGAATGGGGTTGCCTGGCTACTTGAAGAGCAGCAAGAGCTTTTGGTCCTGGCCCCTCTGGGGTGGGAGGAAGGTACGGTTATTCGCAATTGCTGAGCCTGGCTCCGGTTGTACGCATCGTCCCAGGCAGATAGTCTTGGAGTTTGGGAGGCTCACGATAGAGACAGAGTCAGCATTTGTGGGGCTGTGAATGGGGTTGCCTGGCTATTTGAAGAGCAGCAAGAGCTTTTGGTCCTGGCCCCTTTGGGGTGGGAGGAATGCACTGTTATTCGCAATTGCTGAGACTGGCTCCGGGTGTCCTCAGCGTCCCAGGCAGATAGTCTTGGAGTTTGGGAGGCTCACGAAAGAGACAGCGTCAGCGTTTGTGGGGCTGTGAATGGGGTTGCCTGGCTACTTGAAGAGCAGCAAGAGCTTTTGGTCCTGGCCCCTTTGGGGTGGAAGGAAGGCACGGTTATTCGCAATTGCTTAGCTTGGCTCTGGCTGTACTCAGCGTCCCAGGCAGATAGTCTTGGAGTTTGGGAGGCTCACGAAAGAGACAGCGTCAGCGTTTGTGGGGCTGTGAATGGGGTTGCCTGGCTACTTGAAGAGCAGCAAGAGCTTTTGGTCCTGGCCCCTTTGGGGTGGGAGGAATCTCGAGACATTCTCAATTACTGAGCCTGGCTCTGGCTGTACTCAGCGTCCCAGGCAGATAGTATTTGACTTTGGGAGTCTCACGAAAGAGACAGTGTCAGCGTTTGTGGGGCTGTGAATGGTGTTGCCTGGCTACTTGAAGAGCAGCAAGAGCTTTTGGTCCTGGCCCCTTTGGGGTGGGAGGAATGTCGGAACGGTTCACAATTGCTGAGCCTGGTTCTGGCTGTACTCAGCGTCCCAGGCAGATAGTCTTGGAGTTTGGGAGGCTCACGAAAGAGACAGCGTCAGCGTTTGTGGGGCTGTGAATGGGGTTGCCTGGCTACCTGAAGAGAAGCAAGAGCTTTTGGTACTGGCCCCTTTGGGGTGGGAGGAATGCACTGTTATTCGCAATTGCTGAGCCTGGCTCCGGGTGTCCTCAGCGTCCCAGGCAGATAGTCTTGGAGTTTGGGAGGCTCACGAAAGAGAGAGCGTCAGCGTTTGTGGGGCTGTGAATGGGGTTGCCTGGCTACTTGAAGAGCAGCAAGAGCTTTTGGTCCTGGCCCCTTTGGGGTGGGATGAATTTCTGGACGTTCGCAGTTGCTGAGCCGGGGTCTGGCTGTACGCAGCATCCCAGGCAGATAGTCTTGGAGTTTGGGAGGCTCACGAAAGAGACAGCGTCAGCGTTTTTGGGGCTGTGAATGGGGTTGCCTGGCTACTTGAAGAGCAGCAAGAGCTTTTGGTCCTGGCCCCTTTGGGGTGGGAGGAATCCCGGGACGGTCGCAATTGCTGAGCCTGGCTGTGGCTGTACGCAGCATACCAGGCAGATAGTCTTGGAGTTTGGGAGGCTCACGAAAGAGACAGCGTCAGCGTTTGTGGGGCTGTGAATGGGGTTGCCTGGCTACTTGAAGAGCAGCAAGAGCTTTTGGTCCTGGCTCCTTTGGGGTGGGAGGAAGGCACGGTTATTCGCAATTGCTGAGCCTGGCTCCGGGTGTCCTCAGCGTCCCAGGCAGATAGTCTTGGAGTTTGGGAGGCTCACGAAAGAGAGAGCGTCAGCATTTGTGGGGCTGTGAATGGGGTTGCCTGGCTACTTGAAGAGCAGCAAGAGCTTTTGGTCCTGGCCCCTTTGGGGTAGGAGGAATGTTGGAACGGTTCACAATTGCTGAGCCTGGCTCTGGCTGTACTCAGCGTCCCAGGCAGATAGTCTTGGAGTTTGGGAGGCTCACGAAAGAGACAGTGTCAGCGTTTGTGGGGCTGTGAATGGGGTTGCCTGGCTACCTGAAGAGAAGCAAGAGCTTTTGGTCCTGGCCCCTTTGGGGTGGGAGGAATGCACTGTTATTCGCAATTGCTGAGACTGGCTCCGGGTGTCCTCAGCGTCCCAGGCAGATAGTCTTGGAGTTTGGGAGGCTCACGAAAGAGACAGCGTCAGCATTTGTGGGGCTGTGAATGGGGTTGCCTGGATACTTGAAGAGCAGCAAACGCTTTTGGTCCTGGCACCTTTGGGGTGGGAGGAATCTCTGGACGTTCGCAGTTGCTGAGCCGCGGTCTGGCTGTACTCACCGTCCAAGGCAGATAGTCTTGGAGTTTGGGAGGCTCACGAAAGAGACAGCGTCAGCGTTTGTGGGGCTGTGAATGGTGTTGCCTGGCTACTTGAAGAGCAGCAAGAGCTTTTGGTCCTGGCCTCTTTGGGGTGGGAGGAATCCCGGGACGTTCGCAATCGCTGAGCCTGGCTCCGGCTGTATTCAGCGTCACAGGCAGATAGTCTTGGAGTTTGGGAGGCCACAGAAAGAGAGAGCGTCAGCGTTTGTGGGGCTGTGAATGGGGTTGCCTGGCTACTTGAAGAGCAGCAAGAGCTTTTGGTCCTGGCTCCTTTGGGGTGGGAGGAAGGCACGGTTATTCGCAATTGCTGAGCCTGGCTCCGGGTGTCCTCAGCGTCCCAGGCAGATAGTCTTGGAGTTTGGGAGGCTCACGAAAGAGACAGCGTCAGCGTTTGTGGGGCTGTGAATGGGGTTGCCTGGCTACTTGAAGAGCAGCAAGAGCTTTTGGTCCTGGCCCCTTTGGGGTGGGAGGAATCTCGAGACATTCTCAATTACTGAGCCTGGCTCCGGCTGTACTCAGCGTCCCAGGCAGATAGTCTTGGAGTTTGGGAGGCTCACGATAGAGACAGTGTCAGCGTTTGTGGGGCTGTGAATGGAGTTGCCTGGCTACTTGAAGAGCAGCAAGAGCTTTTGGTCCTGGCCCCTTTGGGGTGGGAGGAATGTCGGAACGGTTCACAATTGCTGAGCCTGGCTCCGGCTGTATTCAGTGTCCCAGGCAGATAGTCTTGGAGTTTGGGAGGCTCACGAAAGAGACAGCGTCAGCGTTTGTGGGGCTGTGAATGGGGTTGCCTTGCTACTTGAAGAGCAGCAAGCGCTTTTGGTCCTGGCACCTTTGGTGTGGGAGGAATCTCTGGACGTTCGCAGTTGCTGAGCCGCGGTCTGGCTGTACTCAGCGTCCCAGGCAGATAGTCTTGGAGTTTGGGAGGCTCACGAAAGAGACAGCGTCAGCGTTTGTGGGGCTGTGAATGGGGTTGCCTGGCTACCTGAAGAGCAGCAAGAGCTTTTGGTCCTGGCCCCTTTGGGGTGGGATGAATTTCTGGACGTTCGCAGTTGCTGAGCCGGGGTCTGGCTGTACGCAGCATCCCAGGCAGATAGTCTTGGAGTTTGGGAGGCTCACGAAAGAGACAGCGTCAGCGTTTTTGGGGCTGTGAATGGGGTTGCCTGGCTACTTGAAGAGCAGCAAGAGCTTTTGGTCCTGGCCCCTTTGGGGTGGGAGGAATCCCGGGACGGTCGCAATTGCTGAGCCTGGCTCTGGCTGTACGCAGCATACCAGGCAGATAGTCTTGGAGTTTGGGAGGCTCACGATAGAGACAGCGTCAGCGTTTGTGGGGCTGTGAATGGGGTTGCCTGGCTACTTGAAGAGCAGCAAGAGCTTTTGGTCCTGGCTCCTTTGGGGTGGGAGGAAGGCACGGTTATTCGCAATTCCTGAGCCTGGCTCCGGGTGTCCTCAGCGTCCCAGGCAGATAGTCTTGGAGTTTGGGAGGCTCACAAAAGAGACAGCGTCAGCGTTTGTGGGGCTGTGAATGGGGTTGCCTGGCTACTTGAAGAGCAGCAAGAGCTTTTGGACCTGGCCCCTTTGGGGTGGGAGGAATTTCTGGACGTTCGCAGTTGCTGAGCCGGGGTCTGGCTGTACGCAGCATCCCAGGCAGATAGTCTTGGAGTTTGGGAGGCTCACGATAGAGACAGCGTCAGCGTTTGTGGGGCTGTGAATGGGGTTGCCTGGCTACTTGAAGAGCAGCAAGAGCTTTTGGTCCTGGCTCCTTTGGGCTGGAAGGAAGACACGGTTATTCGCAATTGCTGAGCCTGGCTCCGGGTGTCCTCAGCGTCCCAGGCAGATAGTCTTGGAATTTGGGAGGCTCACGAAAGAGACAGCGTCAGCATTTGTGGGGCTGTGAATGGGGTTGCCTGGCTACTTGAAGAGCAGCAAGAGCTTTTGGTCCTGGCCCCTTTGGGGTGGGAGGAATGCACTGTTATTCGCAATTGCTGAGCCTGGCTCCGGGTGTCCTCAGCGTCCCAGGCAGATAGTCTTGGAGTTTGGGAGGCTCACGAAAGAGAGAGCGTCAGCGTTTGTGGGGCTGTGAATGGGGTTGCGTGGCTACTTGAAGAGCAGCAAGAGCTTTTGGTCCTGGCCCCTTTGGGGTGGGAGGAATCATGAGACATTCTCAATTACTGAGCCTGGCTCTGGCTGTACTCAGCGTCCCAGGCAGATAGTATTTGACTTTGGGAGTCTCACGAAAGAGACAGTGTCAGCGTTTGTGGGGCTGTGAATGGAGTTGCCTGGCTACTTGAAGAGCAGCAAGAGCTTTTGGTCCTGGCCCCTTTGGGGTGGGAGGAATGTCGGAACGGTTCACAATTGCTGAGCCTGGATCTGGCTGTACTCAGCGTCCCAGGCAGATAGTCTTGGAGTTTGGGAGGCTCACGAAAGAGAGAGCGTCAGCGTTTGTGGGGCTGTGAATGGGGTTGCCTGGCTACTTGAAGAGCAGCAAGAGCTTTTGGTCCTGGCCCCTTTGGGGTGGGAGGAATCCCGGGACGGTCGCAATTGCTGAGCCTGGCTCTGGCTGTACTCAGCGTCCCAGGCAGATAGTCTTGGAGTTTGGGAGGCTCACGAAAGAGACAGCGTCAGCGTTTGTGGGGCTGTGAATGGGGTTGCCTGGCTACCTGAAGAGAAGCAGGAGCTTTTGGTCCTGGCCCCTCTGGGGTGGGAGGAAGGAACGGTTATTCGCAATTGCTGAGCCTGGCTCCGGCTGTATTCAGTGTCCCAGGCAGATAGTCTTGGAGTTTGGGAGGCTCACGAAAGAGACAGCGTCAGCGTTTGTGGGGCTGTGAATGGCGTTGCCTGGCTACTTGAAGAGCAGCAAGCGCTTTTGGTCCTGGCACCTTTGGTGTGGGAGGAATCTCTGGACGTTCGCAGTCGCTGAGCCTGGCTCCGGCTGTATTCAGCGTCACAGGCAGATAGTCTTGGAGTTTGGGAGGCTCACGATAGAGACAGCGTCAGCGTTTGTGGGGCTGTGAATGGGGTTGCCTGGCTACTTGAAGAGCAGCAAGAGCTTTTGGTCCTGGTTCCTTTGGGGTGGAAGGAAGGCACGGTTATTCGCAATTGCTGAGCCTGGCTCCGGGTGTCCTCAGCGTCCCAGGCAGATAGTCTTGGAGTTTGGGAGGCTCACGAAAGAGACAGCGTCAGCATTTGTGGGGCTGTGAATGGGGTTGCCTGGCTACTTGAAGAGCAGCAAGAGCTTTTGGACCTGGCCCCTTTGGGGTGGGAGGAATGCACTGTTATTCGCAATTGCTGAGCCTGGCTCCGGGTGTCCTCAGCGTCCCAGGCAGATAGTCTTGGAGTTTGGGAGGCTCACGAAAGAGACAGCGTCAGCGTTTGTGGGGCTGTGAATGGGGTTGCCTGGCTACCTGAAGAGAAGCAAGAGCTTTTGGTACTGGTCCCTCTGGGGTGGAAGGAAGGCTCGGTTATTCGCAATTGCTTAGCTTGGTTCTGGCTGTACTCAGCGTCCCAGGCAGATAGTACTGGAGTTTGGGAGGCTCACGAAAGAGACAGCGTCAGCGTTTGTGGGGCTGTGAATGGGGTTGCCTGGCTACTTGAAGAGCAGCAAGAGCTTTTGGTCCTGGCCCCTTTGGGGTGGGAGGAATTTCGAGACATTCTCAATTACTGAGCCTGGCTCTGGCTGTACTCAGCGTCCCAGGCAGATAGTATTTGACTTTGGGAGTCTCACGAAAGAGACAGCGTCAGCGTTTGTGGGGCTGTGAATGGAGTTGCCTGGCTACTTGAAGAGCAGCAAGAGCTTTTGGTCCTGGCCTCTTTGGGGTGGGAGGAATGTCGGAACGGTTCACAATTGCTGAGCCTGGCTCTGGCTGTACTCAGCGTCCCAGGCAGATAGTCTTGGAGTTTGGGAGGCTCACGAAAGAGACAGCGTCAGCGTTTGTGGGGCTGTGAATGGGGTTGCCTGGCTACCTGAAGAGAAGCAAGAGCTTTTGGTACTGGCCCCTTTGGGGTGGGAGGAATGCACTGTTATTCGCAATTGCTGAGCCTGGCTCCGGGTGTCCTCAGCGTCCCAGGCAGATAGTCTTGGAGTTTGGGAGGCTCACAAAAGAGACAGCGTCAGCGTTTGTGGGGCTGTGAATGGGGTTGCCTGGCTACTTGAAGAGCAGCAAGAGCTTTTGGTCCTGGCCCCTTTGGGGTGGGATGAATTTCTGGACGTTCGCAGTTGCTGAGCCGGGGTCTGGCTGTACGCAGCATCCCAGGCAGATAGTCTTGGAGTTTGGGAGGCTCACGATAGAGACAGCGTCAGCGTTTGTGGGGCTGTGAATGGGGTTGCCTGGCTACTTGAAGAGCAGCAAGAGCTTTTGGTCCTGGCCCCTTTGGGGTGGGAGGAAGGCACGGTTATTCGCAATTCCTGAGCCTGGCTCCGGGTGTCTTCAGCGTCCCAGGCAGATAGTCTTGGAATTTGGGAGGCTCACGAAAGAGACAGCATCAGCGTTTGTGGGGCTGTGAATGGGGTTGCCTGGCTACTTGAAGAGCAGCAAGAGCTTTTGGTACTGGCCCCTTTGGGGTGGGAGGAATGCACTGTTATTCGCAATTGCTGAGCCTGGCTCCGGGTGTCCTCAGCGTCCCAGGCAGATAGTACTGGAGTTTGGGAGGCTCACGAAAGAGAGAGCGTCAGCATTTGTGGGGCTGTGAATGGGGTTGCCTGGCTACTTGAAGAGCAGCAAGAACTTTTGGACCTGGCCCCTTTGGGGTGGGAGGAATGCACTGTTATTCGCAATTGCTGAGCCTGGCTCCGGGTGTCCTCAGCGTCCCAGGCAGATAGTCTTGGAGTTTGGGAGGCTCACGAAAGAGACAGCGTCAGCGTTTGTGGGGCTGTGAATGGGGTTGCCTGGCTACTTGAAGAGCAGCAAGAGCTTTTGGACCTGGCCCCTTTGGGGTGGGAGGAATTTCTGGACGTTCGCAGTTGCTGAGCCGGGGTCTGGCTGTACGCAGCATACCAGGCAGACAGTCTTGGAGTTTGGGAGGCTCACGAAAGAGAGAGCGTCAGCGTTTGTGGGGCTGTGAATGGGGTTGCCTGGCTACTTGAAGAGCAGCAAGAGCTTTTGGTCCTGGCCCCTCTGGGGTGGGAGGAAGGTACGGTTATTCGCAATTGCTGAGCCTGGCTCCGGTTGTACGCATCGTCCGAGGCAGATAGTCTTGGAGTTTGGGAGGCTCACGATAGAGACAGAGTCAGCATTTGTGGGGCTGTGAATGGGGTTGCCTGTCTACTTGAAGAGCAGCAAGAGCTTTTGGACCTGGCCCCTTTGGGGTGGAAGGAAGGCACGGTTATTCGCAATTGCTTAGCTTGGCTCTGGCTGTACTCAGCGCCCCAGGCAGATAGTACTGGAGTTTGGGAGGCTCACGAAAGAGACAGCGTCAGCGTTTGTGGGGCTGTGAATGGGGTTGCCTGGCTACTTGAAGAGCAGCAAGAGCTTTTGGTCCTGGCCCCTTTGGGGTGGGAGAAATCTCGAGACATTCTCAATTACTGAGCCTGGCTCTGGCTGTACTCAGCGTCCCAGGCAGATAGTATTGGACTTTGGGAGTCTCACGAAAGAGACAGTGTCAGCGTTTGTGGGGCTGTGAATGGAGTTGCCTGGCTACTTGAAGAGCAGCAAGAGCTTTTGGTCCAGGCCCCTTTGGGGTGGGAGGAATGTCGGAACGGTTCACAATTGCTGAGCCTGGCTCTGGCTGTACTCAGCGTCCCAGGCAGATAGTCTTGGAGTTTGGGAGGCTCACGAAAGAGACAGCGTCAGCGTTTGTGGGTCTGTGAATGGGGTTGCCTGGCTACCTGAAGAGCAGCAAGAGCTTTTGGTCCTGGCCCCTTTGGGGTGGGATGAATTTCTGGACGTTCGCAGTTGCTGAGCCGGGGTCTGGCTGTACGCAGCATCCCAGGCAGATAGTCTTGGAGTTTGGGAGGCTCACGAAAGAGACAGCGTCAGCGTTTTTGGGGCTGTGAATGGGGTTGCCTGGCTACTTGAAGAGCAGCAAGAGCTTTTGGTCCTGGCCCCTTTGGGGTGGGAGGAATCCCGGGACGGTCGCAATTGCTGAGCCTGGCTCTGGCTGTACGCAGCATACCAGGCAGATAGTCTTGGAGTTTGGGAGGCTCACGATAGAGACAGCGTCAGCGTTTGTGGGGCTGTGAATGGGGTTGCCTGGCTACTTGAAGAGCAGCAAGAGCTTTTGGTCCTGGCTCCTTTGGGGTGGGAGGAAGGCACGGTTATTCGCAATTCCTGAGCCTGGCTCCGGGTGTCCTCAGCGTCCCAGGCAGATAGTCTTGGAGTTTGGGAGGCTCACAAAAGAGACAGCGTCAGCGTTTGTGGGGCTGTGAATGGGGTTGCCTGGCTACTTGAAGAGCAGCAAGAGCTTTTGGTCCTGGCCCCTTTGGGGTGGGAGGAATCCCGGGACGTTCGCAATTGCTGAGCCGGGGTCTGGCTGTACGCAGCATCCCAGGCAGATAGTCTTGGAGTTTGGGAGGCTCACGATAGAGACAGCGTCAGCGTTTGTGGGGCTGTGAATGGGGTTGCCTGGCTACTTGAAGAGCAGCAAGAGCTTTTGGTCCTGGCTCCTTTGGGCTGGAAGGAAGGCACGGTTATTCGCAATTGCTGAGCCTGGCTCCGGGTGTCCTCAGCGTCCCAGGCAGATAGTCTTGGAATTTGGGAGGCTCACGAAAGAGACAGCGTCAGCATTTGTGGGGCTGTGAATGGGGTTGCCTGGCTACTTGAAGAGCAGCAAGAGCTTTTGGACCTGGCTCCTTTGGGGTGGGAGGAATGCACTGTTATTCGCAATTGCTGAGCCTGGCTCCGGGTGTCCTCAGCGTCCCAGGCAGATAGTCTTGGAGTTTGGGAGGCTCACGAAAGAGAGAGCGTCAGCATTTGTGGGGCTGTGAATGGGGTTGCCTGGCTACTTGAAGAGCAGCAAGAACTTTTGGACCTGGCCCCTTTGGGGTGGGAGGAATGCACTGTTATTCGCAATTGCTGAGCCTGGCTCCGGGTGTCCTCAGCGTCCCAGGCAGATAGTCTTGGAGTTTGGGAGGCTCACGAAAGAGACAGCGTCAGCGTTTGTGGGGCTGTGAATGGGGTTGCCTGGCTACTTGAAGAGCAGCAAGAGCTTTTGGACCTGGCCCCTTTGGGGTGGGAGGAATTTCTGGACGTTCGCAGTTGCTGAGCCGGGGTCTGGCTGTACGCAGCATACCAGGCAGACAGTCTTGGAGTTTGGGAGGCTCACGAAAGAGAGAGCGTCAGCGTTTGTGGGGCTGTGAATGGGGTTGCCTGGCTACTTGAAGAGCAGCAAGAGCTTTTGGTCCTGGCCCCTCTGGGGTGGGAGGAAGGTACGGTTATTCGCAATTGCTGAGCCTGGCTCCGGTTGTACGCATCGTCCGAGGCAGATAGTCTTGGAGTTTGGGAGGCTCACGATAGAGACAGAGTCAGCATTTGTGGGGCTGTGAATGGGGTTGCCTGTCTACTTGAAGAGCAGCAAGAGCTTTTGGACCTGGCCCCTTTGGGGTGGAAGGAAGGCACGGTTATTCGCAATTGCTTAGCTTGGCTCTGGCTGTACTCAGCGCCCCAGGCAGATAGTACTGGAGTTTGGGAGGCTCACGAAAGAGACAGCGTCAGCGTTTGTGGGGCTGTGAATGGGGTTGCCTGGCTACTTGAAGAGCAGCAAGAGCTTTTGGTCCTGGCCCCTTTGGGGTGGGAGAAATCTCGAGACATTCTCAATTACTGAGCCTGGCTCTGGCTGTACTCAGCGTCCCAGGCAGATAGTCTTGGACTTTGGGAGTCTCACGAAAGAGACAGTGTCAGCGTTTGTGGGGCTGTGAATGGAGTTGCCTGGCTACTTGAAGAGCAGCAAGAGCTTTTGGTCCTGGCCCCTTTGGGGTGGGATGAATTTCTGGACGTTCGCAGTTGCTGAGCCGGGGTCTGGCTGTACGCAGCATCCCAGGCAGATAGTCTTGGAGTTTGGGAGGCTCACGAAAGAGACAGCGTCAGCGTTTTTGGGGCTGTGAATGGGGTTGCCTGGCTACTTGAAGAGCAGCAAGAGCTTTTGGTCCTGGCCCCTTTGGGGTGGGAGGAATCCCGGGACGGTCGCAATTGCTGAGCCTGGCTCTGGCTGTACGCAGCATACCAGGCAGATAGTCTTGGAGTTTGGGAGGCTCACGATAGAGACAGCGTCAGCGTTTGTGGGGCTGTGAATGGGGTTGCCTGGCTACTTGAAGAGCAGCAAGAGCTTTTGGTCCTGGCTCCTTTGGGGTGGGAGGAAGGCACGGTTATTCGCAATTCCTGAGCCTGGCTCCGGGTGTCCTCAGCGTCCCAGGCAGATAGTCTTGGAGTTTGGGAGGCTCACAAAAGAGACAGCGTCAGCGTTTGTGGGGCTGTGAATGGGGTTGCCTGGCTACTTGAAGAGCAGCAAGAGCTTTTGGTCCTGGCCCCTTTGGGGTGGGAGGAATCCCGGGACGTTCGCAATTGCTGAGCCGGGGTCTGGCTGTACGCAGCATCCCAGGCAGATAGTCTTGGAGTTTGGGAGGCTCACGATAGAGACAGCGTCAGCGTTTGTGGGGCTGTGAATGGGGTTGCCTGGCTACTTGAAGAGCAGCAAGAGCTTTTGGTCCTGGCTCCTTTGGGCTGGAAGGAAGGCACGGTTATTCGCAATTGCTGAGCCTGGCTCCGGGTGTCCTCAGCGTCCCAGGCAGATAGTCTTGGAATTTGGGAGGCTCACGAAAGAGACAGCGTCAGCATTTGTGGGGCTGTGAATGGGGTTGCCTGGCTACTTGAAGAGCAGCAAGAGCTTTTGGACCTGGCCCCTTTGGGGTGGGAGGAATGCACTGTTATTCGCAATTGCTGAGCCTGGCTCCGGGTGTCCTCAGCGTCCCAGGCAGATAGTCTTGGAGTTTGGGAGGCTCACGAAAGAGAGAGCGTCAGCATTTGTGGGGCTGTGAATGGGGTTGCCTGGCTACTTGAAGAGCAGCAAGAGCTTTTGGACCTGGCCCCTTTGGGGTGGGAGGAATGCACTGTTATTCGCAATTGCTGAGCCTGGCTCCGGGTGTCCTCAGCGTCCCAGGCAGATAGTCTTGGAGTTTGGGAGGCTCACGAAAGAGACAGCGTCAGCGTTTGTGGGGCTGTGAATGGGGTTGCCTGGCTACTTGAAGAGCAGCAAGAGCTTTTGGACCTGGCCCCTTTGGGGTGGGAGGAATTTCTGGACGTTCGCAGTTGCTGAGCCGGGGTCTGGCTGTACGCAGCATACCAGGCAGACAGTCTTGGAGTTTGGGAGGCTCACGAAAGAGAGAGCGTCAGCGTTTGTGCGGCTGTGAATGGGGTTGCCTGGCTACTTGAAGAGCAGCAAGAGCTTTTGGTCCTGGCCCCTCTGGGGTGGGAGGAAGGTACGGTTATTCGCAATTGCTGAGCCTGGCTGCGGTTGTACGCATCGTCCGAGGCAGATAGTCTTGGAGTTTGGGAGGCTCACGATAGAGACAGAGTCAGCATTTGTGGGGCTGTGAATGGGGTTGCCTGTCTACTTGAAGAGCAGCAAGAGCTTTTGGACCTGGCCCCTTTGGGGTGGGAGGAAGGCACGGTTATTCGCAGTTGCTGAGCCTGGCTCCGGGTGTCCTCAGCGTCCCAGGCAGATAGTCTTGGAGTTTGGGAGGCTCACGAAAGAGACAGCGTCAGCGTTTGTGGGGCTGTGAATGGGGTTGCCTGGCTACTTGAAGAGCAGCAAGAGCTTTTGGTCCTGGCCCCTTTGGGGTGGGAGGAATCTCGAGACATTCTCAATTACTGAGCCTGGCTCTGGCTGTACGCAGCATACCAGGCAGATAGTCTTGGAGTTTGGGAGGCTCACGAAAGAGACAGCGTCAGCGTTTGTGGGGCTGTGAATGGGGTTGCCTGGCTACCTGAAGAGAAGCAAGAGCTTTTGGTACTGGTCCCTCTGGGGTGGAAGGAAGGCTCGGTTATTCGCAATTGCTTAGCTTGGTTCTGGCTGTACTCAGCGTCCCAGGCAGATAGTACTGGAGTTTGGGAGGCTCACGAAAGAGACAGCGTCAGCGTTTGTGGGGCTGTGAATGGGGTTGCCTGGCTACTTGAAGAGCAGCAAGAGCTTTTGGTCCTGGCCCCTTTGGGGTGGGAGGAATTTCGAGACATTCTCAATTACTGAGCCTGGCTCTGGCTGTACTCAGCGTCCCAGGCAGATAGTATTTGACTTTGGGAGTCTCACGAAAGAGACAGCGTCAGCGTTTGTGGGGCTGTGAATGGAGTTGCCTGGCTACTTGAAGAGCAGCAAGAGCTTTTGGTCCTGGCCTCTTTGGGGTGGGAGGAATGTCGGAACGGTTCACAATTGCTGAGCCTGGCTCTGGCTGTACTCAGCGTCCCAGGCAGATAGTCTTGGAGTTTGGGAGGCTCACGAAAGAGACAGCGTCAGCGTTTGTGGGGCTGTGAATGGGGTTGCCTGGCTACCTGAAGAGAAGCAAGAGCTTTTGGTACTGGCCCCTTTGGGGTGGGAGGAATGCACTGTTATTCGCAATTGCTGAGCCTGGCTCCGGGTGTCCTCAGCGTCCCAGGCAGATAGTCTTGGAGTTTGGGAGGCTCACAAAAGAGACAGCGTCAGCGTTTGTGGGGCTGTGAATGGGGTTGCCTGGCTACTTGAAGAGCAGCAAGAGCTTTTGGTCCTGGCCCCTTTGGGGTGGGATGAATTTCTGGACGTTCGCAGTTGCTGAGCCGGGGTCTGGCTGTACGCAGCATCCCAGGCAGATAGTCTTGGAGTTTGGGAGGCTCACGATAGAGACAGCGTCAGCGTTTGTGGGGCTGTGAATGGGGTTGCCTGGCTACTTGAAGAGCAGCAAGAGCTTTTGGTCCTGGCCCCTTTGGGGTGGGAGGAAGGCACGGTTATTCGCAATTCCTGAGCCTGGCTCCGGGTGTCTTCAGCGTCCCAGGCAGATAGTCTTGGAATTTGGGAGGCTCACGAAAGAGACAGCATCAGCGTTTGTGGGGCTGTGAATGGGGTTGCCTGGCTACTTGAAGAGCAGCAAGAGCTTTTGGTACTGGCCCCTTTGGGGTGGGAGGAATGCACTGTTATTCGCAATTGCTGAGCCTGGCTCCGGGTGTCCTCAGCGTCCCAGGCAGATAGTACTGGAGTTTGGGAGGCTCACGAAAGAGAGAGCGTCAGCATTTGTGGGGCTGTGAATGGGGTTGCCTGGCTACTTGAAGAGCAGCAAGAACTTTTGGACCTGGCCCCTTTGGGGTGGGAGGAATGCACTGTTATTCGCAATTGCTGAGCCTGGCTCCGGGTGTCCTCAGCGTCCCAGGCAGATAGTCTTGGAGTTTGGGAGGCTCACGAAAGAGACAGCGTCAGCGTTTGTGGGGCTGTGAATGGGGTTGCCTGGCTACTTGAAGAGCAGCAAGAGCTTTTGGACCTGGCCCCTTTGGGGTGGGAGGAATTTCTGGACGTTCGCAGTTGCTGAGCCGGGGTCTGGCTGTACGCAGCATACCAGGCAGATAGTCTTGGAGTTTGGGAGGCTCACAAAGGAGACAGCGTCAGCGTTTGTGGGGCTGTGAATGGGGTTGCCTGGCTACTTGAAGAGCAGCAAGAGCTTTTGGTCCTGGCCCCTCTGGGGTGGGAGGAAGGTACGGTTATTCGCAATTGCTGAGCCTGGCTCCGGTTGTACGCATCGTCCGAGGCAGATAGTCTTGGAGTTTGGGAGGCTCACGATAGAGACAGAGTCAGCATTTGTGGGGCTGTGAATGGGGTTGCCTGTCTACTTGAAGAGCAGCAAGAGCTTTTGGACCTGGCCCCTTTGGGGTGGAAGGAAGGCACGGTTATTCGCAATTGCTTAGCTTGGCTCTGGCTGTACTCAGCGCCCCAGGCAGATAGTACTGGAGTTTGGGAGGCTCACGAAAGAGACAGCGTCAGCGTTTGTGGGGCTGTGAATGGGGTTGCCTGGCTACTTGAAGAGCAGCAAGAGCTTTTGGTCCTGGCCCCTTTGGGGTGGGAGAAATCTCGAGACATTCTCAATTACTGAGCCTGGCTCTGGCTGTACTCAGCGTCCCAGGCAGATAGTATTGGACTTTGGGAGTCTCACGAAAGAGACAGTGTCAGCGTTTGTGGGGCTGTGAATGGAGTTGCCTGGCTACTTGAAGAGCAGCAAGAGCTTTTGGTCCAGGCCCCTTTGGGGTGGGAGGAATGTCGGAACGGTTCACAATTGCTGAGCCTGGCTCTGGCTGTACTCAGCGTCCCAGGCAGATAGTCTTGGAGTTTGGGAGGCTCACGAAAGAGACAGCGTCAGCGTTTGTGGGTCTGTGAATGGGGTTGCCTGGCTACCTGAAGAGCAGCAAGAGCTTTTGGTCCTGGCCCCTTTGGGGTGGGATGAATTTCTGGACGTTCGCAGTTGCTGAGCCGGGGTCTGGCTGTACGCAGCATCCCAGGCAGATAGTCTTGGAGTTTGGGAGGCTCACGAAAGAGACAGCGTCAGCGTTTTTGGGGCTGTGAATGGGGTTGCCTGGCTACTTGAAGAGCAGCAAGAGCTTTTGGTCCTGGCCCCTTTGGGGTGGGAGGAATCCCGGGACGGTCGCAATTGCTGAGCCTGGCTCTGGCTGTACGCAGCATACCAGGCAGATAGTCTTGGAGTTTGGGAGGCTCACGATAGAGACAGCGTCAGCGTTTGTGGGGCTGTGAATGGGGTTGCCTGGCTACTTGAAGAGCAGCAAGAGCTTTTGGTCCTGGCTCCTTTGGGGTGGGAGGAAGGCACGGTTATTCGCAATTCCTGAGCCTGGCTCCGGGTGTCCTCAGCGTCCCAGGCAGATAGTCTTGGAGTTTGGGAGGCTCACAAAAGAGACAGCGTCAGCGTTTGTGGGGCTGTGAATGGGGTTGCCTGGCTACTTGAAGAGCAGCAAGAGCTTTTGGTCCTGGCCCCTTTGGGGTGGGAGGAATCCCGGGACGTTCGCAATTGCTGAGCCGGGGTCTGGCTGTACGCAGCATCCCAGGCAGATAGTCTTGGAGTTTGGGAGGCTCACGATAGAGACAGCGTCAGCGTTTGTGGGGCTGTGAATGGGGTTGCCTGGCTACTTGAAGAGCAGCAAGAGCTTTTGGTCCTGGCTCCTTTGGGCTGGAAGGAAGGCACGGTTATTCGCAATTGCTGAGCCTGGCTCCGGGTGTCCTCAGCGTCCCAGGCAGATAGTCTTGGAATTTGGGAGGCTCACGAAAGAGACAGCGTCAGCATTTGTGGGGCTGTGAATGGGGTTGCCTGGCTACTTGAAGAGCAGCAAGAGCTTTTGGACCTGGCTCCTTTGGGGTGGGAGGAATGCACTGTTATTCGCAATTGCTGAGCCTGGCTCCGGGTGTCCTCAGCGTCCCAGGCAGATAGTCTTGGAGTTTGGGAGGCTCACGAAAGAGAGAGCGTCAGCATTTGTGGGGCTGTGAATGGGGTTGCCTGGCTACTTGAAGAGCAGCAAGAACTTTTGGTCCTGGCCCCTTTGGGGTGGGAGGAATGCACTGTTATTCGCAATTGCTGAGCCTGGCTCCGGGTGTCCTCAGCGTCCCAGGCAGATAGTCTTGGAGTTTGGGAGGCTCACGAAAGAGACAGCGTCAGCGTTTGTGGGGCTGTGAATGGGGTTGCCTGGCTACTTGAAGAGCAGCAAGAGCTTTTGGACCTGGCCCCTTTGGGGTGGGAGGAATTTCTGGACGTTCGCAGTTGCTGAGCCGGGGTCTGGCTGTACGCAGCATACCAGGCAGACAGTCTTGGAGTTTGGGAGGCTCACGAAAGAGAGAGCGTCAGCGTTTGTGGGGCTGTGAATGGGGTTGCCTGGCTACTTGAAGAGCAGCAAGAGCTTTTGGTCCTGGCCCCTCTGGGGTGGGAGGAAGGTACGGTTATTCGCAATTGCTGAGCCTGGCTCCGGTTGTACGCATCGTCCGAGGCAGATAGTCTTGGAGTTTGGGAGGCTCACGATAGAGACAGAGTCAGCATTTGTGGGGCTGTGAATGGGGTTGCCTGTCTACTTGAAGAGCAGCAAGAGCTTTTGGACCTGGCCCCTTTGGGGTGGAAGGAAGGCACGGTTATTCGCAATTGCTTAGCTTGGCTCTGGCTGTACTCAGCGCCCCAGGCAGATAGTACTGGAGTTTGGGAGGCTCACGAAAGAGACAGCGTCAGCGTTTGTGGGGCTGTGAATGGGGTTGCCTGGCTACTTGAAGAGCAGCAAGAGCTTTTGGTCCTGGCCCCTTTGGGGTGGGAGAAATCTCGAGACATTCTCAATTACTGAGCCTGGCTCTGGCTGTACTCAGCGTCCCAGGCAGATAGTCTTGGACTTTGGGAGTCTCACGAAAGAGACAGTGTCAGCGTTTGTGGGGCTGTGAATGGAGTTGCCTGGCTACTTGAAGAGCAGCAAGAGCTTTTGGTCCTGGCCCCTTTGGGGTGGGATGAATTTCTGGACGTTCGCAGTTGCTGAGCCGGGGTCTGGCTGTACGCAGCATCCCAGGCAGATAGTCTTGGAGTTTGGGAGGCTCACGAAAGAGACAGCGTCAGCGTTTTTGGGGCTGTGAATGGGGTTGCCTGGCTACTTGAAGAGCAGCAAGAGCTTTTGGTCCTGGCCCCTTTGGGGTGGGAGGAATCCCGGGACGGTCGCAATTGCTGAGCCTGGCTCTGGCTGTACGCAGCATACCAGGCAGATAGTCTTGGAGTTTGGGAGGCTCACGATAGAGACAGCGTCAGCGTTTGTGGGGCTGTGAATGGGGTTGCCTGGCTACTTGAAGAGCAGCAAGAGCTTTTGGTCCTGGCTCCTTTGGGGTGGGAGGAAGGCACGGTTATTCGCAATTCCTGAGCCTGGCTCCGGGTGTCCTCAGCGTCCCAGGCAGATAGTCTTGGAGTTTGGGAGGCTCACAAAAGAGACAGCGTCAGCGTTTGTGGGGCTGTGAATGGGGTTGCCTGGCTACTTGAAGAGCAGCAAGAGCTTTTGGTCCTGGCCCCTTTGGGGTGGGAGGAATCCCGGGACGTTCGCAATTGCTGAGCCGGGGTCTGGCTGTACGCAGCATCCCAGGCAGATAGTCTTGGAGTTTGGGAGGCTCACGATAGAGACAGCGTCAGCGTTTGTGGGGCTGTGAATGGGGTTGCCTGGCTACTTGAAGAGCAGCAAGAGCTTTTGGTCCTGGCTCCTTTGGGCTGGAAGGAAGGCACGGTTATTCGCAATTGCTGAGCCTGGCTCCGGGTGTCCTCAGCGTCCCAGGCAGATAGTCTTGGAATTTGGGAGGCTCACGAAAGAGACAGCGTCAGCATTTGTGGGGCTGTGAATGGGGTTGCCTGGCTACTTGAAGAGCAGCAAGAGCTTTTGGACCTGGCCCCTTTGGGGTGGGAGGAATGCACTGTTATTCGCAATTGCTGAGCCTGGCTCCGGGTGTCCTCAGCGTCCCAGGCAGATAGTCTTGGAGTTTGGGAGGCTCACGAAAGAGAGAGCGTCAGCATTTGTGGGGCTGTGAATGGGGTTGCCTGGCTACTTGAAGAGCAGCAAGAGCTTTTGGACCTGGCCCCTTTGGGGTGGGAGGAATGCACTGTTATTCGCAATTGCTGAGCCTGGCTCCGGGTGTCCTCAGCGTCCCAGGCAGATAGTCTTGGAGTTTGGGAGGCTCACGAAAGAGACAGCGTCAGCGTTTGTGGGGCTGTGAATGGGGTTGCCTGGCTACTTGAAGAGCAGCAAGAGCTTTTGGACCTGGCCCCTTTGGGGTGGGAGGAATTTCTGGACGTTCGCAGTTGCTGAGCCGGGGTCTGGCTGTACGCAGCATACCAGGCAGACAGTCTTGGAGTTTGGGAGGCTCACGAAAGAGAGAGCGTCAGCGTTTGTGCGGCTGTGAATGGGGTTGCCTGGCTACTTGAAGAGCAGCAAGAGCTTTTGGTCCTGGCCCCTCTGGGGTGGGAGGAAGGTACGGTTATTCGCAATTGCTGAGCCTGGCTGCGGTTGTACGCATCGTCCGAGGCAGATAGTCTTGGAGTTTGGGAGGCTCACGATAGAGACAGAGTCAGCATTTGTGGGGCTGTGAATGGGGTTGCCTGTCTACTTGAAGAGCAGCAAGAGCTTTTGGACCTGGCCCCTTTGGGGTGGGAGGAAGGCACGGTTATTCGCAGTTGCTGAGCCTGGCTCCGGGTGTCCTCAGCGTCCCAGGCAGATAGTCTTGGAGTTTGGGAGGCTCACGAAAGAGACAGCGTCAGCGTTTGTGGGGCTGTGAATGGGGTTGCCTGGCTACTTGAAGAGCAGCAAGAGCTTTTGGTCCTGGCCCCTTTGGGGTGGGAGGAATCTCGAGACATTCTCAATTACTGAGCCTGGCTCTGGCTGTACTCAGCGTCCCAGGCAGATAGTATTTGACTTTGGGAGTCTCATGAAAGAGACAGTGTCAGCGTTTGTGGGGCTGTGAATGGGGTTGCCTGGCTACTTGAAGAGCAGCAAGAGCTTTTGGTCCTGGCCTCTTTGGGGTGGGAGGAATCCCGGGACGTTCGCAATCGCTGAGCCTGGCTCCGGCTGTATTCAGCGTCATAGGCAGATAGTCTTGGATTTTGGGAGGCTCACGATAGAGACAGCGTCAGCGTTTGTGGGGCTGTGAATGGGGTTGCCTGGCTACTTGAAGAGCAGCAAGATCTTTTGGTCCTGGTTCCTTTGGGGTGGAAGGAAGGCACGGTTATTCGCAATTCCTGAGCCTGGCTCCGGGTGTCCTCAGCGTCCCAGGCAGATAGTCTTGGAGTTTGGGAGGCTCACGAAAGAGAGAGCGTCAGCATTTGTGGGGCTGTGAATGGGGTTGCCTGGCTACTTGAAGAGCAGCAAGAACTTTTGGACCTGGCCCCTTTGGGGTGGGAGGAATGCACTGTTATTCGCAATTGCTGAGCCTGGCTCCGGGTGTCCTCAGCGTCCCAGGCAGATAGTCTTGGAGTTTGGGAGGCTCACGAAAGAGACAGCATAAGCGTTTGTGGGGCTGTGAATGGGGTTGCCTGGCTACTTGAAGAGCAGCAAGAGCTTTTGGACCTGGCCCCTTTGGGGTGGGAGGAATTTCTGGACGTTCGCAGTTGCTGAGCCGGGGTCTGGCTGTACGCAGCATACCAGGCAGACAGTCTTGGAGTTTGGGAGGCTCACGAAAGAGAGAGCGTCAGCGTTTGTGGGGCTGTGAATGGGGTTGCCTGGCTACTTGAAGAGCAGCAAGAGCTTTTGGTCCTGGCCCCTCTGGGGTGGGAGGAAGGTACGGTTATTCGCAGTTGCTGAGCCTGGCTCCGGTTGTACGCATCGTCCGAGGCAGATAGTCTTGGAGTTTGGGAGGCTCACGATAGAGACAGAGTCAGCATTTGTGGGGCTGTGAATGGGGTTGCCTGTCTACTTGAAGAGCAGCAAGAGGTTTTGGACCTGGCCCCTTTGGGGTGGGAGGAAGGCACGGTTATTCGCAGTTGCTGAGCCTGGCTCCGGGTGTCCTCAGCGTCCCAGGCAGATAGTCTTGGAGTTTGGGAGGCTCACGAAAGAGACAGCGTCAGCGTTTGTGGGGCTGTGAATGGGGTTGCCTGGCTACTTGAAGAGCAGCAAGAGCTTTTGGTCCTGGCCCCTTTGGGGTGGAAGGAAGGCACGGTTATTCGCAATTGCTTAGCTTGGCTCTGGCTGTACTCAGCGTCCCAGGCAGATAGTACTGGAGTTTGGGAGGCTCACGAAAGAGACAGCGTCAGCGTTTGTGGGGCTGTGAATGGGGTTGCCTGGCTACTTGAAGAGCAGCAAGAGCTTTTGGTCCTGGCCCCTTTGGGGTGGGAGGAATCTCGAGACATTCTCAATTACTGAGCCTGGCTCTGGCTGTACTCAGCGTCCCAGGCAGATAGTATTGGACTTTGGGAGTCTCACGAAAGAGACAGTGTCAGCGTTTGTGGGGCTGTGAATGGAGTTGCCTGGCTACTTGAAGAGCAGCAAGAGCTTTTGGTCCAGGCCCCTTTGGGGTGGGAGGAATGTCGGAACGGTTCACAATTGCTGAGCCTGGCTCTGGCTGTACTCAGCGTCCCAGGCAGATAGTCTTGGAGTTTGGGAGGCTCACGAAAGAGACAGCGTCAGCGTTTGTGGGTCTGTGAATGGGGTTGCCTGGCTACCTGAAGAGCAGCAAGAGCTTTTGGTCCTGGCCCCTTTGGGGTGGGATGAATTTCTGGACGTTCGCAGTTGCTGAGCCGGGGTCTGGCTGTACGCAGCATACCAGGCAGATAGTCTTGGAGTTTGGGAGGCTCACGAAAGAGACAGCGTCAGCGTTTTTGGGGCTGTGAATGGGGTTGCCTGGCTACTTGAAGAGCAGCAAGAGCTTTTGGTCCTGGCCCCTTTGGGGTGGGAGGAATCCCGGGACGGTCGCAATTGCTGAGCCTGGCTCTGGCTGTACGCAGCATACCAGGCAGATAGTCTTGGAGTTTGGGAGGCTCACGATAGAGACAGCGTCAGCGTTTGTGGGGCTGTGAATGGGGTTGCCTGGCTACTTGAAGAGCAGCAAGAGCTTTTGGTCCTGGCTCCTTTGGGGTGGGAGGAAGGCACGGTTATTCGCAATTGCTGAGCCTGGCTCCGGGTGTCCTCAGCGTCCCAGGCAGATAGTCTTGGAGTTTGGGAGGCTCACGAAAGAGAGAGCGTCAGCGTTTGTGGGGCTGTTAATGGGGTTGCCTGGCTACTTGAAGAGCAGCAAGAGCTTGTGGTCCTGGCTTCTTTGGGGTGGGAGGAATCCCGGGACGGTCGCAATTGCTCAGCTGGGATCTGGCTGTACGCAGCATCCCAGGCAGATAATATTGGAGATTGGGAGGCTCACGAAAGAGACATCGTCAGCGTTTGTGGGGCTGTGAATGGGGTTGCCTGGCTACTTGAAGAGCAGCAAGAGCTTTTGGTCCTGGCCCCTTTGGGGTAGGAGGAAGGAACGGTTATTCGCAATTTCTGAGCCTGGCTCCGGCTGTATTCAGTATCCCAGGCAGATAGTCTTGGAGTTTGGGAGGCTCACGAAAGAGACAGCGTCAGCATTTGTGGGGCTGTGAATGGGATTGCCTTGCTACTTGAAGAGCAGCAAGCGCTTTTGGTCCTGGCCCCTTTGGTGTGGGAGGAATCTCTGGACGTTCGCAGTTGCTGAGCCACGGTCTGGCTGTACTCACCGTCCAAGGCAGATAGTATTTGAGTTTGGGAGTCTCACGAAAGAGACAGTGTCAGCGTTTGTGGGGCTGTGAATGGAGTTGCCTGGCTACTTGAAGAGCAGCAAGAGCTTTTGGTCCTGGCCCCTTTGGGGTGGGAGGAATGTCGGAACGGTTCACAATTGCTGAGCCTGGCTCTGGCTGTACTCAGCGTCCCAGGCAGATAGTCTTGGAGTTTGGGAGGCTCACGAAAGAGACAGCGTCAGCGTTTGTGGGGCTGTGAATGGGGTTGCCTGGCTACTTGAAGAGCAGCAAGAGCTTTTGGTCCTGGCCCCTTTGGGGTGGGAGGAATCCCGGGACGGTCGCAATTGCTGAGCCTGGCTCTGGCTGTACTCAGCGTCCCAGGCAGATAGTCTTGGAGTTTGGGAGGCTCACGAAAGAGACAGCGTCAGCGTTTGTGGGGCTGTGAATGGGGTTGCCTGGCTACCTGAAGAGAAGCAGGAGCTTTTGGTACTGGCCCCTTTGGAGTGGGAGGAAGGCACGGTTATTCGCAATTGCTGAGCCTGGCTCCGGGTGTCCTCAGCGTCCCAGGCAGATATTATTGGAGTTTGGGAGGCTCACGAAAGAGACAGCGTCAGCGTTTGTGGGGCTGTGAATGGGGTTGCCTGGCTACTTGAAGAGCAGCAAGAGCTTTTGGTCCTGGCCTCTTTGGGGTGGGAGGAATCCCGGGACGTTCGCAATCGCTGAGCCTGGCTCCGGCTGTATTCAGCGTCATAGGCAGATATTCTTGGAGTTTGGGAGGCTCACGAAAGAGACAGCGTCAGCGTTTGTGGGGCTGTGAATGGGGTTGCCTGGCTACTTGAAGAGCAGCAAGAGCTTTTGGTCCTGGTTCCTTTGGGGTGGAAGGAAGGCACGGTTATTCGCAATTCCTGAGCCTGGCTCCGGGTGTCCTCAGCGTCCCAGGCAGATAGTCTTGGAATTTGGGAGGCTCACGAAAGAGACAGCGTCAGCATTTGTGGGGCTGTGAATGGGGTTGCCTGGCTACTTGAAGAGCAGCAAGAGCTTTTGGTCCTGGCCCCTTTGGGGTGGGAGGAATGCACTGTTATTCGCAATTGCTGAGCCTGGCTCCGGGTGTCCTCAGCGTCCCAGGCAGATAGTCTTGGAGTTTGGGAGGCTCACGAAAGAGAGAGCGTCAGCATTTGTGGGGCTGTGAATGGGGTTGCCTGGCTACTTGAAGAGCAGCAAGAGCTTTTGGACCTGGCCCCTTTGGGGTGGGAGGAATGCACTGTTATTCGCAATTGCTGAGCCTGGCTCCGGGTGTCCTCAGCGTCCCAGGCAGATAGTCTTGGAGTTTGGGAGGCTCACGAAAGAGAGAGCGTCAGCGTTTGTGGGGCTGTGAATGGGGTTGCGTGGCTACTTGAAGAGCAGCAAGAGCTTTTGGTCCTGGCCCCTTTGGGGTGGGAGGAATTTCTGGACGTTCGCAGTTGCTGAGCCGGGGTCTGGCTGTACGCAGCATCCCAGGCAGACAGTCTTGGAGTTTGGGAGGCTCACGAAAGAGAGAGCGTCAGCGTTTGTGGGGCTGTGAATGGGGTTGCCTGGCTACTTGAAGAGCAGCAAGAGCTTTTGGTCCTGGCCCCTCTGGGGTGGGAGGAAGGTACGGTTATTCGCAATTGCTGAGCCTGGCTCCGGTTGTACGCATCGTCCGAGGCAGATAGTCTTGGAGTTTGGGAAGCTCACGATAGAGACAGAGTCAGCATTTGTGGGGCTGTGAATGGGGTTGCCTGGCTACTTGAAGAGCAGCAAGAGCTTTTGGTCCTGGCCCCTTTGGGGTGGGAGGAAGGCACGGTTATTCGCAGTTGCTGAGCCTGGCTCCGGCTGTATTCAGCGTCATAGGCAGATAGTCTTGGAGTTTGGGAGGCTCACGAAAGAGAGAGCGTCAGCGTTTGTGGGGCTGTGAATGGGGTTGCCTGGCTACTTGAAGAGCAGCAAGAGCTTTTGGTCCTGGCCCCTTTGGGGTGGAAGGAAGGCACGGTTATTCGCAATTGCTTAGCTTGGCTCTGTCTGTACTCAGCGTCCCAGGCAGATAGTATTGGACTTTGGGAGGCTCACGATAGAGACAGTGTCAGCGTTTGTGGGGCTGTGAATGGAGTTGCCTGGCTACTTGAAGAGCAGCAAGCGCTTTTGGTCCTGGCCCCTTTGGGGTGGGAGGAATGTCGGAACGGTTCACAATTTCTGAGCCTGGCTCTGGCTGTGCTCAGCGTCCCAGGCAGATAGTCTTGGAGTTTGGGAGGCTCACGAAAGAGACAGCGTCAGCGTTTGTGGGGCTGTGAATGGGGTTGCCTGGCTACCTGAAGAGCAGCAAGAGCTTTTGGTACTGGTCCCTCTGGGGTGGAAGGAAGGCTCGGTTATTCGCAATTGCTGAGCCTGGCTCCGGGTGTCCTCAGCGTCCCAGGCAGATAGTCTTGGAGTTTGGGAGGCTCAGGAAAGAGACAGCATCAGCGTTTGTGGGGCTGTTAATGGGGTTGCCTGGCTACTTGAAGAGCAGCAAGAGCTTGTGGTCCTGGCTTCTTTGGGGTGGGAGGAATCCCGGGACGGTCGCAATTGCTCAGCTGGGATCTGGCTGTACGCAGCATCCCAGGCAGATAGTCTTGGAGTTTGGGAGGCTCACGAAAGAGACATCGTCAGCGTTTGTGGGGCTGTGAATGGGGTTGCCTGGCTACTTGAAGAGCAGCAAGAGCTTTTGGTCCTGGCCCCTTTGGGGTAGGAGGAAGGAACGGTTATTCGCAATTTCTGAGCCTGGCTCCGGCTGTATTCAGTGTCCCAGGCAGATAGTCTTGGAGTTTGGGAGGCTCACGAAAGAGACAGCGTCAGCATTTGTGGGGCTGTGAATGGGGTTGCCTGTCTACTTGAAGAGCAGCAAGCGCTTTTGGTCCTGGCACCTTTGGTGTGGGAGGAATCTCTGGACGTTCGCAGTTGCTGAGCCGCGGTCTGGCTGTACTCACCGTCCAAGGCAGATAGTATTTGAGTTTGGGAGTCTCACGAAAGAGACAGTGTCAGCGTTTGTGGGGCTGTGAATGGAGTTGCCTGGCTACTTGAAGAGCAGCAAGAGCTTTTGGTCCTGGCCCCTTTGGGGTGGGAGGAATGTCGGAACGGTTCACAATTGCTGAGCCTGGCTCTGGCTGTACTCAGCGTCCCAGGCAGATAGTCTTGGAGTTTGGGAGGCTCACGAAAGAGACAGCGTCAGCGTTTGTGGGGCTGTGAATGGGGTTGCCTGGCTACTTGAAGAGCAGCAAGAGCTTTTGGTCCTGGCCCCTTTGGGGTGGGAGGAATCCCGGGACGGTCGCAATTGCTGAGCCTGGCTCTGGCTGTACTCAGCGTCCCAGGCAGATAGTCTTGGAGTTTGGGAGGCTCACGAAAGAGACAGCGTCAGCGTTTGTGGGGCTGTGAATGGGGTTGCCTGGCTACCTGAAGAGAAGCAGGAGCTTTTGGTCCTGGCCCCTTTGGAGTGGGAGGAAGGCACGGTTATTCGCAATTGCTGAGCCTGGCTCCGGGTGTCCTCAGCGTCCCAGGCAGATATTATTGGAGTTTGGGAGGCTCACGAAAGAGACAGCGTCAGCGTTTGTGGGGCTGTGAATGGGGTTGCCTGGCTACTTGAAGAGCAGCAAGCGCTTTTGGTCCTGGCACCTTTGGTGTGGGAGGAATCTCTGGACGTTCGCAGTTGCTGAGCCGCGGTCTGGCTGTACTCACCGTCCCAGGCAGATAGTATTCGAGTTTGGGAGGCTCACGAAAGAGACAGCGTCAGCGTTTGTGGGGCTGTGAATGGAGTTGCCTGGCTACTTGAAGAGCAGTAAGAGCTTTTGGTCCTGGCCTCTTTGGGGTGGGAGGAATCCCGGGACGTTCGCAATCGCTGAGCCTGGCTCCGGCTGTATTCAGCGTCATAGGCAGATAGTCTTGGAGTTTGGGAGGCTCACGATAGAGACAGCGTCAGCGTTTGTGGGGCTGTGAATGGGGTTGCCTGGCTACTTGAAGAGCAGCAAGAGCTTTTGGTCCTGGTTCCTTTGGGGTGGAAGGAAGGCACGGTTATTCGCAATTGCTGAGCCTGGCTCCGGGTGTCCTCAGCGTCCCAGGCAGATAGTCTTGGAGTTTGGGAGGCTCACGAAAGAGACAGCGTCAGCATTTGTGGGGCTGTGAATGGGGTTGCCTGGCTACTTGAAGAGCAGCAAGAGCTTTTGGTCCTGGCCCCTTTGTGGTGAGAGGAATGCACTGTTATTCGCAATTGCTGAGCCTGGCTCCGGGTGTCCTCAGCGTCCCAGGCAGATAGTCTTGGAGTTTGGGAGGCTCACGAAAGAGAGAGCGTCAGCATTTGTGGGGCTGTGAATGGGGTTGCCTGGCTACTTGAAGAGCAGCAAGAGCTTTTGGACCTGGCCCCTTTGGGGTGGGAGGAATGCACTGTTATTCGCAATTGCTGAGCCTGGCTCCGGGTGTCCTCAGCGTCCCAGGCAGATAGTCTTGGAGTTTGGGAGGCTCACGAAAGAGACAGCGTCAGCGTTTGTGGGGCTGTGAATGGGGTTGCCTGGCTACTTGAAGAGCAGCAAGAGCTTTTGGTCCTGGCCCCTTTGGGGTGGGAGGAATTTCTGGACGTTCGCAGTTGCTGAGCCGGGGTCTGGCTGTACGCAGCATCCCAGGCAGATAGTCTTGGAGTTTGGGAGGCTCACGAAAGAGACAGCGTCAGCGTTTGTGGGGCTGTGAATGGGGTTGCCTGGCTACTTGAAGAGCAGCAAGAGCTTTTGGTCCTGGCCCCTCTGGGGTGGGAGGAAGGTACGGTTATTCGCAATTGCTGAGCCTGGCTCCGGTTGTACGCATCGTCCCAGGCAGATAGTCTTGGAGTTTGGGAGGCTCACGATAGAGACAGAGTCAGCATTTGTGGGGCTGTGAATGGGGTTGCCTGGCTACTTGAAGAGCAGCAAGAGCTTTTGGACCTGGCCCCTTTGGGGTGGGAGGAAGGCACGGTTATTCTCAGTTGCTGAGCCTGGCTCCGGCTGTACTCAGCGTCCCAGGCAGATAGTATTGGACTTTGGGAGGCTCACGATAGAGACAGTGTCAGCGTTTGTGGGGCTGTGAATGGAGTTGCCTGGCTACTTGAAGAGCAGCAAGCGCTTTTGGTCCTGGCCCCTTTGGGGTGGGAGGAATGTCGGAACGGTTCACAATTTCTGAGCCTGGCTCTGGCTGTGCTCAGCGTCCCAGGCAGATAGTCTTGGAGTTTGGGAGGCTCACGAAAGAGACAGCGTCAGCGTTTGTGGGGCTGTGAATGGGGTTGCCTGGCTACCTGAAGAGCAGCAAGAGCTTTTGGTACTGGTCCCTCTGGGGTGGAAGGAAGGCTCGGTTATTCGCAATTGCTTAGCTTGGTTCTGGCTGTACTCAGCGTCCCAGGCAGATAGTACTGGAGTTTGGGAGGCTCACAAAAGAGACAGTGTCAGCGTTTGTGGGGCTGTGGATGGAGTTGCCTGGCTACTTGAAGAGCAGCAAGAGCTTTTGGTCCTGGCCCCTTTGGGGTGGGAGGAATCTCGAGACATTCTCAATTACTGAGCCTGGCTCTGGCTGTACTCAGCGTCCCAGGCAGATAGTATTTGACTTTGGGAGTCTCACGAAAGAGACAGCGTCAGCGTTTGTGGGGCTGTGAATGGAGTTGCCTGGCTACTTGAAGAGCAGCAAGAGCTTTTGGTCCTGGCCCCTTTGGGGTGGGAGGAATGTCGGAACGGTTCACAATTGCTGAGCCGCGGTCTGGCTGTACCCAGCGTCCCAGGCAGATAGTACTGGAGTTTGGGAGGCTCACGAAAGAGAGAGCGTCAGCGTTTGTGGGGCTGTGAATGGGGTTGCCTGGCTACTTGAAGAGCAGCAAGAGCTTTTGGTCCTGGCCCCTTTGGGGTGGGATGAATTTCTGGACGTTCGCAGTTGCTGAGCCGGGGTCTGGCTGTACGCAGCATCCCAGGCAGATAGTCTTGGAGTTTGGGAGGCTCACGATAGAGACAGCGTCAGCGTTTGTGGGGCTGTGAATGGGGTTGCCTGGCTACTTGAAGAGCAGCAAGAGCTTTTGGTCCTGGCTCCTTTGGGGTGGAAGGAAGGCACGGTTATTCGCAATTCCTGAGCCTGGCTCCGGGTGTCCTCAGCGTCCCAGGCAGATAGTCTTGGAACTTGGGAGGCTCACGAAAGAGACAGCGTCAGCATTTGTGGGGCTGTGAATGGGGTTGCCTGGCTACTTGAAGAGCAGCAAGAGCTTTTGGTACTGGCCCCTTTGGGGTGGGAGGAAGGCACTGTTATTCGCAATTGCTTAGCTTGGCTCTGGCTGTACGCAGCATCCCAGGCAGACAGTCTTGGAGTTTGGGAGGCTCACGAAAGAGAGAGCGTCAGCGTTTGTGGGGCTGTGAATGGGGTTGCCTGGCTACTTGAAGAGCAGCAAGAGCTTTTGGTCCCGGCCCCTCTGGGGTGGGAGGAAGGTACGGTTATTCGCAATTGCTGAGCCTGGCTCCGGTTGTACGCATCGTCCCAGGCAGATAGTCTTGGAGTTTGGGAGGCTCACGATAGAGACAGAGTCAGCATTTGTGGGGCTGTGAATGGGGTTGCCTGGCTATTTGAAGAGCAGCAAGAGCTTTTGGTCCTGGCCCCTTTGGGGTGGGAGGAATGCACTGTTATTCGCAATTGCTGAGACTGGCTCCGGGTGTCCTCAGCGTCCCAGGCAGATAGTCTTGGAGTTTGGGAGGCTCACGAAAGAGACAGCGTCAGCGTTTGTGGGGCTGTGAATGGGGTTGCCTGGCTACTTGAAGAGCAGCAAGAGCTTTTGGTCCTGGCCCCTTTGGGGTGGAAGGAAGGCACGGTTATTCGCAATTGCTTAGCTTGGCTCTGGCTGTACTCAGCGTCCCAGGCAGATAGTCTTGGAGTTTGGGAGGCTCACGAAAGAGACAGCGTCAGCGTTTGTGGGGCTGTGAATGGGGTTGCCTGGCTACTTGAAGAGCAGCAAGAGCTTTTGGTCCTGGCCCCTTTGGGGTGGGAGGAATCTCGAGACATTCTCAATTACTGAGCCTGGCTCTGGCTGTACTCAGCGTCCCAGGCAGATAGTATTTGACTTTGGGAGTCTCACGAAAGAGACAGTGTCAGCGTTTGTGGGGCTGTGAATGGAGTTGCCTGGCTACTTGAAGAGCAGCAAGAGCTTTTGGTCCTGGCCCCTTTGGGGTGGGAGGAATGTCGGAACGGTTCACAATTGCTGAGCCTGGTTCTGGCTGTACTCAGCGTCCCAGGCAGATAGTCTTGGAGTTTGGGAGGCTCACGAAAGAGACAGCGTCAGCGTTTGTGGGGCTGTGAATGGGGTTGCCTGGCTACCTGAAGAGAAGCAAGAGCTTTTGGTACTGGCCCCTTTGGGGTGGGAGGAATGCACTGTTATTCGCAATTGCTGAGCCTGGCTCCGGGTGTCCTCAGCGTCCCAGGCAGATAGTCTTGGAGTTTGGGAGGCTCACGAAAGAGAGAGCGTCAGCGTTTGTGGGGCTGTGAATGGGGTTGCCTGGCTACTTGAAGAGCAGCAAGAGCTTTTGGTCCTGGCCCCTTTGGGGTGGGATGAATTTCTGGACGTTCGCAGTTGCTGAGCCGGGGTCTGGCTGTACGCAGCATCCCAGGCAGATAGTCTTGGAGTTTGGGAGGCTCACGAAAGAGACAGCGTCAGCGTTTTTGGGGCTGTGAATGGGGTTGCCTGGCTACTTGAAGAGCAGCAAGAGCTTTTGGTCCTGGCCCCTTTGGGGTGGGAGGAATCCCGGGACGGTCGCAATTGCTGAGCCTGGCTGTGGCTGTACGCAGCATACCAGGCAGATAGTCTTGGAGTTTGGGAGGCTCACGAAAGAGACAGCGTCAGCGTTTGTGGGGCTGTGAATGGGGTTGCCTGGCTACTTGAAGAGCAGCAAGAGCTTTTGGTCCTGGCTCCTTTGGGGTGGGAGGAAGGCACGGTTATTCGCAATTGCTGAGCCTGGCTCCGGGTGTCCTCAGCGTCCCAGGCAGATAGTCTTGGAGTTTGGGAGGCTCACGAAAGAGAGAGCGTCAGCATTTGTGGGGCTGTGAATGGGGTTGCCTGGCTACTTGAAGAGCAGCAAGAGCTTTTGGTCCTGGCCCCTTTGGGGTAGGAGGAATGTTGGAACGGTTCACAATTGCTGAGCCTGGCTCTGGCTGTACTCAGCGTCCCAGGCAGATAGTCTTGGAGTTTGGGAGGCTCACGAAAGAGACAGTGTCAGCGTTTGTGGGGCTGTGAATGGGGTTGCCTGGCTACCTGAAGAGAAGCAAGAGCTTTTGGTCCTGGCCCCTTTGGGGTGGGAGGAATGCACTGTTATTCGCAATTGCTGAGACTGGCTCCGGGTGTCCTCAGCGTCCCAGGCAGATAGTCTTGGAGTTTGGGAGGCTCACGAAAGAGACAGCGTCAGCATTTGTGGGGCTGTGAATGGGGTTGCCTGGCTACTTGAAGAGCAGCAAACGCTTTTGGTCCTGGCACCTTTGGGGTGGGAGGAATCTCTGGACGTTCGCAGTTGCTGAGCCGCGGTCTGGCTGTACTCACCGTCCAAGGCAGATAGTATTTGAGTTTGGGAGGCTCACGAAAGAGACAGCGTCAGCGTTTGTGGGGCTGTGAATGGTGTTGCCTGGCTACTTGAAGAGCAGCAAGAGCTTTTGGTCCTGGCCTCTTTGGGGTGGGAGGAATCCCGGGACGTTCGCAATCGCTGAGCCTGGCTCCGGCTGTATTCAGCGTCACAGGCAGATAGTCTTGGAGTTTGGGAGGCCACAGAAAGAGAGAGCGTCAGCGTTTGTGGGGCTGTGAATGGGGTTGCCTGGCTACTTGAAGAGCAGCAAGAGCTTTTGGTCCTGGCCCCTTTGGGGTGGGAGGAATGTCGGAACGGTTCACAATTTCTGAGCCTGGCTCTGGCTGTACTCAGCGTCCCAGGCAGATAGTCTTGGAGTTTGGGAGGCTCACGAAAGAGACAGCGTCAGCGTTTGTGGGGCTGTGAATGGGGTTGCCTGGCTACCTGAAGAGCAGCAAGAGCTTTTGGTCCTGGCCCCTTTGGGGTGGGAGGAATGCACTGTTATTCGCAATTGCTGAGCCTGGCTCCGGGTGTCCTCAGCGTCCCAGGCAGATAATATTGGAGTTTGGGAGGCTCACGAAAGAGAGAGCGTCAGCGTTTGTGGGGCTGTGAATGGGGTTGCGTGGCTACTTGAAGAGCAGCAAGAGCTTTTGGTCCTGGCCCCTTTGGGGTGGGAGGAATCCCGGGACGGTCGCAATTGCGGAGCCTGGCTCTGGCTGTACGCAGCATACCAGGCAGATAGTCTTGGAGTTTGGGAGGCTCACGATAGAGACAGCGTCAGCGTTTGTGGGGCTGTGAATGGGGTTGCCTGGCTACTTGAAGAGCAGCAAGAGCTTTTGGTCCTGGCTCCTTTGGGGTGGGAGGAAGGCACGGTTATTCGCAATTCCTGAGCCTGGCTCCGGGTGTCCTCAGCGTCCCAGGCAGATAGTCTTGGAGTTTGGGAGGCTCACGAAAGAGACAGCGTCAGCGTTTGTGGGGCTGTGAATGGGGTTGCCTGGCTACTTGAAGAGCAGCAAGAGCTTTTGGTCCTGGCCCCTTTGGGGTGGGAGGAATCTCGAGACATTCTCAATTACTGAGCCTGGCTCTGGCTGTACTCAGCGTCCCAGGCAGATAGTATTTGACTTTGGGAGTCTCACGAAAGAGACAGTGTCAGCGTTTGTGGGGCTGTGAATGGAGTTGCCTGGCTACTTGAAGAGCAGCAAGAGCTTTTGGTCCTGGCCCCTTTGGGGTGGGAGGAATGTCGGAACGGTTCACAATTGCTGAGCCTGGCTCCGGCTGTATTCAGTGTCCCAGGCAGATAGTCTTGGAGTTTGGGAGGCTCACGAAAGAGACAGCGTCAGCGTTTGTGGGGCTGTGAATGGGGTTGCCTTGCTACTTGAAGAGCAGCAAGCGCTTTTGGTCCTGGCACCTTTGGTGTGGGAGGAATCTCTGGACGTTCGCAGTTGCTGAGCCGCGGTCTGGCTGTACTCAGCGTCCCAGGCAGATAGTATTCGAGTTTGGGAGGCTCACGAAAGAGACAGCGTCAGCGTTTGTGGGGCTGTGAATGGAGTTGCCTGGCTACTTGAAGAGCAGCAAGAGCTTTTGGTCCTGGCCTCTTTGGGGTGGGAGGAATCCCGGGACGTTCGCAATCGCTGAGCCTGGCTCCGGCTGTATTCAGCGTCACAGGCAGATAGTCTTGGAGTTTGGGAGGCTCACGAAAGAGACAGCGTCAGCGTTTGTGGGGCTGTGAATGGGGTTGCCTGGCTACTTGAAGAGCAGCAAGAGCTTTTGGTCCTGGCCCCTTTGGGGTGGAAGGAAGGCACGGTTATTCGCAATTCCTGAGCCTGGCTCCGGGTGTCCTCAGCGTCCCAGGCAGATAGTCTTGGAGTTTGGGAGGCTCACGAAAGAGAGAGCGTCAGCATTTGTGGGGCTGTGAATGGGGTTGCCTGGCTACTTGAAGAGCAGCAAGAACTTTTGGACCTGGCCCCTTTGGGGTGGGAGGAATGCACTGTTATTCGCAATTGCTGAGCCTGGCTCCGGGTGTCCTCAGCGTCCCAGGCAGATAGTCTTGGAGTTTGGGAGGCTCACGAAAGAGAGAGCGTCAGCATTTGTGGGGCTGTGAATGGGGTTGCCTGGCTACTTGAAGAGCAGCAAGAGCTTTTGGACCTGGCCCCTTTGGGGTGGGAGGAATGCACTGTTATTCGCAATTGCTGAGCCTGGCTCCGGGTGTCCTCAGCGTCCCAGGCAGATAGTCTTGGAGTTTGGGAGGCTCACGAAAGAGACAGCGTCAGCGTTTGTGGGGCTGTGAATGGGGTTGCCTGGCTACTTGAAGAGCAGCAAGAGCTTTTGGACCTGGCCCCTTTGGGGTGGGAGGAATTTCTGGACGTTCGCAGTTGCTGAGCCGGGGTCTGGCTGTACGCAGCATCCCAGGCAGATAGTCTTGGAGTTTGGGAGGCTCACGAAAGAGACAGCGTCAGCGTTTGTGGGGCTGTGAATGGGGTTGCCTGGCTACTTGAAGAGCAGCAAGAGCTTTTGGTCCTGGCCCCTCTGGGGTGGGAGGAAGGTACGGTTATTCACAATTGCTGAGCATGGCTCCGGTTGTACGCATCGTCCGAGGCAGATAGTCTTGGAGTTTGGGAGGCTCACGATAGAGACAGAGTCAGCATTTGTGGGGCTGTGAATGGGGTTGCCTGGCTACTTGAAGAGCAGCAAGAGCTTTTGGACCTGGCCCCTTTGGGGTGGGAGGAAGGCACGGTTATTCGCAGTTGCTGAGCCTGGCTCCGGCTGTATTCAGAGTCCCAGGCAGATAGTCTTGGAGTTTGGGAGGCTCACGAAAGAGACAGCGTCAGCGTTTGTGGGGCTGTGAATGGGGTTGCCTGGCTACTTGAAGAGCAGCAAGAGCTTTTGGTCCTGGCCCCTTTGGGGTGGAAGGAAGGCACGGTTATTCGCAATTGCTTAGCTTGGCTCTGGCTGTACTCAGCGTCCCAGGCAGATATTATTGGACTTTGGGAGGCTCACGAAAGAGACAGCGTCAGCGTTTGTGGGGCTGTGAATGGGGTTGCCTGGCTACCTGAAGAGAAGCAAGAGCTTTTGGTACTGGCCCCTTTGGGGTGGGAGGAATGTACTGTTATTCGCAATTGCTTAGCCTGGCTCCGGGTGTCCTCAGCGTCCCAGGCAGATAGTCTTGGAGTTTGGGAGGCTCACGAAAGAGAGAGCGTCAGCGTTTGTGGGGCTGTGAATGGGGTTGCCTGGCTACTTGAAGAGCAGCAAGAGCTTTTGGTCCTGGCCCCTTTGGGGTGGGATGAATTTCTGGACGTTCGCAGTTGCTGAGCCGGGGTCTGGCTGTACGCAGCATCCCAGGCAGATAGTCTTGGAGTTTGGGAGGCTCACGAAAGAGACAGCGTCAGCGTTTTTGGGGCTGTGAATGGGGTTGCCTGGCTACTTGAAGAGCAGCAAGAGCTTTTGGTCCTGGCCCCTTTGGGGTGGGAGGAATCCCGGGACGGTCGCAATTGCTGAGCCTGGCTCTGGCTGTACGCAGCATACCAGGCAGATAGTCTTGGAGTTTGGGAGGCTCACGAAAGAGACAGCGTCAGCGTTTGTGGGGCTGTGAATGGGGTTGCCTGGCTACTTGAAGAGCAGCAAGAGCTTTTGGTCCTGGCTCCTTTGGGGTGGGAGGAAGGCACGGTTATTCGCAATTGCTGAGCCTGGCTCCGGGTGTCCTCAGCGTCCCAGGCAGATAGTCTTGGAGTTTGGGAGGCTCACGAAAGAGACAGCGTCAGCGTTTGTGGGGCTGTGAATGGGGTTGCCTGGCTACTTGAAGAGCAGCAAGAGCTTTTGGTCCTGGCCCCTTTGGGGTGGGAGGAATCCCGGGACGGTCGCAATTGCTCAGCTGGGATCTGGCTGTACGCAGCATCCCAGGCAGATAATATTGGAGTTTGGGAGGCTCACGAAAGAGACAGCGTCAGCGTTTGTGGGGCTGTGAATGGGGTTGCCTGGCTACTTGAAGAGCAGCAAGAGCTTTTCGTCCTGGCCCCTTTGGGGTGGGAGGAATGTTGGAACGGTTCACAATTGCTGAGCCTGGCTCTGGCTGTACTCAGCGTCCCAGGCAGATAGTCTTGGAGTTTGGGAGGCTCACGAAAGAGACAGCGTCAGCGTTTGTGGGGCTGTGAATGGGGTTGCCTGGCTACCTGAAGAGAAGCAAGAGCTTTTGGTACTGGCCCCTTTGGGGTGGGAGGAAGGCTCGGTTATTCGCAATTGCTGAGCCTGGCTCCGGCTGTATTCAGTGTCCCAGGCAGATAGTCTTGGAGTTTGGGAGGCTCACGAAAGAGACAGCGTCAGCATTTGTGGGGCTGTGAATGGGGTTGCCTGGCTACTTGAAGAGCAGCAAGCGCTTTTGGTCCTGGCACCTTTGGGGTGGGAGGAATCTCTGGACGTTCGCAGTTGCTGAGCCGCGGTCTGGCTGTACTCACCGTCCAAGGCAGATAGTATTTGAGTTTGGGAGGCTCACGAAAGAGACAGCGTCAGCGTTTGTGGGGCTGTGAATGGTGTTGCCTGGCTACTTGAAGAGCAGCAAGAGCTTTTGGTCCTGGCCTCTTTGGGGTGGGAGGAATCCCGGGACGTTCGCAATCGCTGAGCCTGGCTCCGGCTGTATTCAGCGTCACAGGCAGATAGTCTTGGAGTTTGGGAGGCCACAGAAAGAGAGAGCGTCAGCGTTTGTGGGGCTGTGAATGGGGTTGCCTGGCTACTTGAAGAGCAGCAAGAGCTTTTGGTCCTGGCCCCTTTGGGGTGGGAGGAATGTCGGAACGGTTCACAATTTCTGAGCCTGGCTCAGGGTGTCCTCAGCGTCCCAGGCAGATAGTCTTGGAGTTTGGGAGGCTCACGAAAGAGACAGCGTCAGCGTTTGTGGGGCTGTGAATGGGGTTGCCTGGCTACCTGAAGAGAAGGAAGAGCTTTTGGTCCTGGCCCCTTTGGGGTGGGAGGAATGCACTGTTATTCGCAATTGCTGAGCCTGGCTCCGGCTGTATTCAGTGTCCCAGGCAGATAATACTGGAGTTTGGGAGGCTCACGAAAGAGAGAGCGTCAGCGTTTGTGGGGCTGTGAATGGGGTTGCCTGGCTACTTGAAGAGCAGCAAGAGCTTTTGGTCCTGGCCCCTTTGGGGTGGGAGGAATCCCGGGACGGTCGCAATTGCGGAGCCTGGCTCTGGCTGTACGCAGCATACCAGGCAGATAGTCTTGGAGTTTGGGAGGCTCACGATAGAGACAGCGTCAGCGTTTGTGGGGCTGTGAATGGGGTTGCCTGGCTACTTGAAGAGCAGCAAGAGCTTTTGGTCCTGGCTCCTTTGGGGTGGGAGGAAGGCACGGTTATTCGCAATTGCTGAGCCTGGCTCCGGGTGTCCTCAGCGTCCCAGGCAGATAGTCTTGGAGTTTGGGAGGCTCACGAAAGAGACAGCGTCAGCGTTTGTGGGGCTGTGAATGGGGTTGCCTGGCTACTTGAAGAGCAGCAAGAGCTTTTGGTCCTGGCCCCTTTGGGGTGGGAGGAATCTCGAGACATTCTCAATTACTGAGCCTGGCTCTGGCTGTACTCAGCGTCCCAGGCAGATAGTATTTGACTTTGGGAGTCTCACGAAAGAGACAGTGTCAGCGTTTGTGGGGCTGTGAATGGAGTTGCCTGGCTACTTGAAGAGCAGCAAGAGCTTTTGGTCCTGGCCCCTTTGGGGTGGGAGGAATGTCGGAACGGTTCACAATTGCTGAGCCTGGCTCCGGCTGTATTCAGTGTCCCAGGCAGATAGTCTTGGAGTTTGGGAGGCTCACGAAAGAGACAGCGTCAGCGTTTGTGGGGCTGTGAATGGGGTTGCCTTGCTACTTGAAGAGCAGCAAGCGCTTTTGGTCCTGGCACCTTTGGTGTGGGAGGAATCTCTGGACGTTCGCAGTTGCTGAGCCGCGGTCTGGCTGTACTCACCGTCCCAGGCAGATAGTATTCGAGTTTGGGAGGCTCACGAAAGAGACAGCGTCAGCGTTTGTGGGGCTGTGAATGGAGTTGCCTGGCTACTTGAAGAGCAGCAAGAGCTTTTGGTCCTGGCCTCTTTGGGGTGGGAGGAATCCCGGGACGTTCGCAATCGCTGAGCCTGGCTCCGGCTGTATTCAGCGTCACAGGCAGATAGTCTTGGAGTTTGGGAGGCTCACGATAGAGACAGCGTCAGCGTTTGTGGGGCTGTGAATGGGGTTGCCTGGCTACTTGAAGAGCAGCAAGAGCTTTTGGTCCTGGCCCCTTTGGGGTGGAAGGAAGGCACGGTTATTCGCAATTCCTGAGCCTGGCTCCGGGTGTCCTCAGCGTCCCAGGCAGATAGTCTTGGAGTTTGGGAGTCTCACGAAAGAGACAGCGTCAGCATTTGTGGGGCTGTGAATGGGGTTGCCTGGCTACTTGAAGAGCAGCAAGAGCTTTTGGTCCTGGCCCCTTTGGGGTGGGAGGAATGCACTGTTATTCGCAATTGCTGAGCCTGGCTCCGGGTGTCCTCAGCGTCCCAGGCAGATAGTCTTGGAGTTTGGGAGGCTCACGAAAGAGAGAGCGTCAGCATTTGTGGGGCTGTGAATGGGGTTGCCTGGCTACTTGAAGAGCAGCAAGAGCTTTTGGACCTGGCCCCTTTGGGGTGGGAGGAATGCACTGTTATTCGCAATTGCTGAGCCTGGCTCCGGGTGTCCTCAGCGTCCCAGGCAGATAGTCTTGGAGTTTGGGAGGCTCACGAAAGAGACAGCATAAGCGTTTGTGGGGCTGTGAATGGGGTTGCCTGGCTACTTGAAGAGCAGCAAGAGCTTTTGGTCCTGGCCCCTTTGGGGTGGAAGGAAGGCACGGTTATTCGCAATTGCTTAGCTTGGCTCTGGCTGTACTCAGCGTCCCAGGCAGATAGTATTGGACTTTGGGAGGCTCACGAAAGAGACAGCGTCAGCGTTTGTGGGGCTGTGAATGGGGTTGCCTGGCTACCTGAAGAGAAGCAAGAGCTTTTGGTACTGGCCCCTTTGGGGTGGGAGGAATGCACTGTTATTCGCAATTGCTGAGCCTGGCTCCGGGTGTCCTCAGCGTCCCAGGCAGATAGTCTTGGAGTTTGGGAGGCTCACGAAAGAGAGAGCGTCAGCGTTTGTGGGGCTGTGAATGGGGTTGCCTGGCTACTTGAAGAGCAGCAAGAGCTTTTGGTCCTGGCCCCTTTGGGGTGGGATGAATTTCTGGACGTTCGCAGTTGCTGAGCCGGGGTCTGGCTGTACGCAGCATCCCAGGCAGATAGTCTTGGAGTTTGGGAGGCTCACGAAAGAGACAGCGTCAGCGTTTGTGGGGCTGTGAATGGGGTTGCCTGGCTACTTGAAGAGCATCAAGAGCTTTTGGACCTGGCCCCTTTGGGGTGGGAGGAATCCCGGGACGGTCGCAATTGCTGAGCCTGGCTCTGGCTGTACGCAGCATCCCAGGCAGATAGTCTTGGAGTTTGGGAGGCTCACGAAAGAGACAGCGTCAGCGTTTGTGGGGCTGTGAATGGGGTTGCCTGGCTACTTGAAGAGCAGCAAGAGCTTTTGGTCCTGGCTCCTTTGGGGTGGGAGGAAGGCACGGTTATTCGCAATTGCTGAGCCTGGCTCCGGGTGTCCTCAGCGTCCCAGGCAGATAGTCTTGGAGTTTGGGAGGCTCACGAAAGAGACAGCGTCAGCGTTTGTGGGGCTGTGAATGGGGTTGCCTGGCTACTTGAAGAGCAGCAAGAGCTTTTGGTCCTGGCCCCTTTGGGGTGGGAGGAATCTCGAGACATTCTCAATTACTGAGCCTGGCTCTGGCTGTACTCAGCGTCCCAGGCAGATAGTATTTGACTTTGGGAGTCTCACGAAAGAGACAGTGTCAGCGTTTGTGGGGCTGTGAATGGAGTTGCCTGGCTACTTGAAGAGCAGCAAGAGCTTTTGGTCCTGGCCCCTTTGGGGTGGGAGGAATGTCGGAACGGTTCACAATTGCTGAGCCTGGCTCTGGCTGTACTCAGCGTCCCAGGCAGATAGTCTTGGAGTTTGGGAGGCTCACGAAAGAGACAGCGTCAGCGTTTGTGGGGCTGTGAATGGGGTTGCCTGGCTACTTGAAGAGCAGCAAGAGCTTTTGGTCCTGGCCCCTTTGGGGTGGGAGGAATCCCGGGACGGTCGCAATTGCTGAGCCTGGCTCTGGCTGTACTCAGCGTCCCAGGCAGATAGTCTTGGAGTTTGGGAGGCTCACGAAAGAGACAGCGTCAGCGTTTGTGGGGCTGTGAATGGGGTTGCCTGGCTACCTGAAGAGCAGCAAGAGCTTTTGGTACTGGCCCCTTTGGAGTGGGCGGAAGGAACGGTTATTCGCAATTGCTGAGCCTGGCTCCGGCTGTATTCAGTGTCCCAGGCAGATAGTCTTGGAGTTTGGGAGGCTCACGAAAGAGACAGCGTCAGCGTTTGTGGGGCTGTGAATGGGGTTGCCTTGCTACTTGAAGAGCAGCAAGCGCTTTTGGTCCTGGCACCTTCGGTGTGGGAGGAATCTCTGGACGTTCGCAGTTGCTGAGCCGCGGTCTGGCTGTACTCAGCGTCCCAGGCAGATAGTATTCGAGTTTGGGAGGCTCACGAAAGAGACAGCGTCAGCGTTTGTGGGGCTGTGAATGGAGTTGCCTGGCTACTTGAAGAGCAGCAAGAGCTTTTGGTCCTGGCCTCTTTGGGGTGGGAGGAATCCCGGGACGTTCGCAATCGCTGAGCCTGGCTCCGGCTGTATTCAGCGTCACAGGCAGATAGTCTTGGAGTTTGGGAGGCTCACGATAGAGACAGCGTCAGCGTTTGTGGGGCTGTGAATGGGGTTGCCTGGCTACTTGAAGAGCAGCAAGAGCTTTTGGTCCTGGCCCCTTTGGGGTGGAAGGAAGGCACGGTTATTCGCAATTCCTGAGCCTGGCTCCGGGTGTCCTCAGCGTCCCAGGCAGATAGTCTTGGAGTTTGGGAGGCTCACGAAAGAGACAGCGTCAGCATTTGTGGGGCTGTGAATGGGGTTGCCTGGCTACTTGAAGAGCAGCAAGAGCTTTTGGTCCTGGCTCCTTTGGGGTGGGAGGAATGCACTGTTATTCGCAATTGCTGAGACTGGCTCCGGGTGTCCTCAGCGTCCCAGGCAGATAGTCTTGGAGTTTGGGAGGCTCACGAAAGAGAGAGCGTCAGCATTTGTGGGGCTGTGAATGGGGTTGCCTGGCTACTTGAAGAGCATCAAGAGCTTTTGGACCTGGCCCCTTTGGGGTGGGAGGAATGCACTGTTATTCGCAATTGCTGAGCCTGGCTCCGGGTGTCCTCAGCGTCCCAGGCAGATAGTCTTGGAGTTTGGGAGGCTCACGAAAGAGACAGCGTCAGCGTTTGTGGGGCTGTGAATGGGGTTGCCTGGCTACTTGAAGAGCAGCAAGAGCTTTTAGTCCTGGCCCCTTTGGGGTGGGAGGAATTTCTGGACGTTCGCAGTTGCTGAGCCGGGGTCTGGCTGTACGCAGCATCCCAGGCAGATAGTCTTGGAGTTTGGGAGGCTCACGAAAGAGACAGCGTCAGCGTTTGTGGGGCTGTGAATGGGGTTGCCTGGCTACTTGAAGAGCAGCAAGAGCTTTTGGTCCTGGCTCCTTTGGGGTGGGAGGAATCCCGGGACGGTCGCAATCGCTGAGCCTGGCTCTGGCTGTATGCAGCGTCCCAGGCAGATAGTCTTGGAGTTTGGGAGGCCACAGAAAGAGACAGCATCAGCGTTTGTGGGGCTGTGAATGGGGTTGCCTGGCTACTTGAAGAGCAGCAAGAGCTTTTGGTCCTGGCCTCTTTGGGGTGGGAGGAATCTGGAGACATTCTCAATTACTGAGCCTGGCTCTGGCTGTACTCACCGTCCCAGGCAGATAGTATTGGACTTTGGGAGTCTCACGAAAGAGACAGCGTCAGCGTTTGTGGGGCTGTGAATGGAGTTGCCTGGCTACTTGAAGAGCAGCAAGAGCTTTTGGTCCTGGCCTCTTTGGGGTGGGAGGAATCCCGGGACGTTCGCAATCGCTGAGCCTGGCTCCGGCTGTATTCAGCGTCACAGGCAGATAGTCTTGGAGTTTGGGAGGCTCACGATAGAGACAGCGTCAGCGTTTGTGGGGCTGTGAATGGGGTTGCCTGGCTACTTGAAGAGCAGCAAGAGCTTTTGGTCCTGGCCCCTTTGGGGTGGAAGGAAGGCACGGTTATTCGCAATTCCTGAGCCTGGCTCCGGGTGTCCTCAGCGTCCCAGGCAGATAGTCTTGGAGTTTGGGAGGCTCACGAAAGAGACAGCGTCAGCATTTGTGGGGCTGTGAATGGGGTTGCCTGGCTACTTGAAGAGCAGCAAGAGCTTTTGGTCCTGGCTCCTTTGGGGTGGGAGGAATGCACTGTTATTCGCAATTGCTGAGACTGGCTCCGGGTGTCCTCAGCGTCCCAGGCAGATAGTCTTGGAGTTTGGGAGGCTCACGAAAGAGAGAGCGTCAGCATTTTTGGGGCTGTGAATGGGGTTGCCTGGCTACTTGAAGAGCATCAAGAGCTTTTGGACCTGGCCCCTTTGGGGTGGGAGGAATGCACTGTTATTCGCAATTGCTGAGCCTGGCTCCGGGTGTCCTCAGCGTCCCAGGCAGATAGTCTTGGAGTTTGGGAGGCTCACGAAAGAGACAGCGTCAGCGTTTGTGGGGCTGTGAATGGGGTTGCCTGGCTACTTGAAGAGCAGCAAGAGCTTTTGGACGTGGCCCCTTTGGGGTGGGAGGAATCCCACGACGTTCGCAGTTGCTGAGCCGGGGTCTGGCTGTACGCAGCATCCCAGGCAGATAGTCTTGGAGTTTGGGAGGCTCACGAAAGAGACAGCGTCAGCGTTTGTGGGGCTGTGAATGGGGTTGCCTGGCTACTTGAAGAGCAGCAAGAGCTTTTGGTCCTGGCCCCTTTGGGGTGGAAGGAAGGCACGGTTATTCGCAATTGCTTAGCTTGGCTCTGGCTGTACTCAGCGTCCCAGGCAGATAGTCTTGGAGTTTGGGAGGCTCACGAAAGAGACAGCGTCAGCGTTTGTGGGGCTGTGAATGGGGTTGCCTGGCTACCTGAAGAGAAGCAAGAGCTTTTGGTACTGGCCCCTTTGGGGTGGGAGGAATGCACTGTTATTCGCAATTGCTGAGCCTGGCTCCGGGTGTCCTCAGCGTCCCAGGCAGATAGTCTTGGAGTTTGGGAGGCTCACGAAAGAGAGAGCGTCAGCGTTTGTGGGGCTGTGAATGGGGTTGCCTGGCTACTTGAAGAGCAGCAAGAGCTTTTGGTCCTGGCCCCTTTGGGGTGGGATGAATTTCTGGACGTTCGCAGTTGCTGAGCCGGGGTCTGGCTGTACGCAGCATCCCAGGCAGATAGTCTTGGAGTTTGGGAGGCTCACGAAAGAGACAGCGTCAGCGTTTGTGGGGCTGTGAATGGGGTTGCCTGGCTACTTGAAGAGCATCAAGAGCTTTTGGACCTGGCCCCTTTGGGGTGGGAGGAATCCCGGGACGGTCGCAATTGCTGAGCCTGGCTCTGGCTGTACGCAGCATACCAGGCAGATAGTCTTGGAGTTTGGGAGGCTCACGAAAGAGACAGCGTCAGCGTTTGTGGGGCTGTGAATGGGGTTGCCTGGCTACTTGAAGAGCAGCAAGAGCTTTTGGTCCTGGCTCCTTTGGGGTGGGAGGAAGGCACGGTTATTCGCAATTGCTGAGCCTGGCTCCGGGTGTCCTCAGCGTCCCAGGCAGATAGTCTTGGAGTTTGGGAGGCTCACGAAAGAGACAGCGTCAGCGTTTGTGGGGCTGTGAATGGGGTTGCCTGGCTACTTGAAGAGCAGCAAGAGCTTTTGGTCCTGGCCCCTTTGGGGTGGGAGGAATCTCGAGACATTCTCAATTACTGAGCCTGGCTCTGGCTGTACTCAGCGTCCCAGGCAGATAGTATTTGACTTTGGGAGTCTCACGAAAGAGACAGTGTCAGCGTTTGTGGGGCTGTGAATGGAGTTGCCTGGCTACTTGAAGAGCAGCAAGAGCTTTTGGTCCTGGCCCCTTTGGGGTGGGAGGAATGTCGGAACGGTTCACAATTGCTGAGCCTGGCTCTGGCTGTACTCAGCGTCCCAGGCAGATAGTCTTGGAGTTTGGGAGGCTCACGAAAGAGACAGCGTCAGCGTTTGTGGGGCTGTGAATGGGGTTGCCTGGCTACTTGAAGAGCAGCAAGAGCTTTTGGTCCTGGCCCCTTTGGGGTGGGAGGAATCCCGGGACGGTCGCAATTGCTGAGCCTGGCTCTGGCTGTACTCAGCGTCCCAGGCAGATAGTCTTGGAGTTTGGGAGGCTCACGAAAGAGACAGCGTCAGCGTTTGTGGGGCTGTGAATGGGGTTGCCTGGCTACCTGAAGAGCAGCAAGAGCTTTTGGTACTGGCCCCTTTGGAGTGGGCGGAAGGAACGGTTATTCGCAATTGCTGAGCCTGGCTCCGGCTGTATTCAGTGTCCCAGGCAGATAGTCTTGGAGTTTGGGAGGCTCACGAAAGAGACAGCGTCAGCGTTTGTGGGGCTGTGAATGGGGTTGCCTTGCTACTTGAAGAGCAGCAAGCGCTTTTGGTCCTGGCCTCTTTGGGGTGGGAGGAATCCCGGGACGTTCGCAATCGCTGAGCCTGGCTCCGGCTGTATTCAGCGTCACAGGCAGATAGTCTTGGAGTTTGGGAGGCTCACGAAAGAGACAGCGTCAGCGTTTGTGGGGCTGTGAATGGGGTTGCCTGGCTACTTGAAGAGCAGCAAGAGCTTTTGGTCCTGGCCCCTTTGGGGTGGAAGGAAGGCACGGTTATTCGCAATTCCTGAGCCTGGCTCCGGGTGTCCTCAGCGTCCCAGGCAGATAGTCTTGGAGTTTGGGAGGCTCACGAAAGAGACAGCGTCAGCATTTGTGGGGCTGTGAATGGGGTTGCCTGGCTACTTGAAGAGCAGCAAGAGCTTTTGGTCCTGGCTCCTTTGGGGTGGGAGGAATGCACTGTTATTCGCAATTGCTGAGACTGGCTCCGGGTGTCCTCAGCGTCCCAGGCAGATAGTCTTGGAGTTTGGGAGGCTCACGAAAGAGAGAGCGTCAGCATTTGTGGGGCTGTGAATGGGGTTGCCTGGCTACTTGAAGAGCATCAAGAGCTTTTGGACCTGGCCCCTTTGGGGTGGGAGGAATGCACTGTTATTCGCAATTGCTGAGCCTGGCTCCGGGTGTCCTCAGCGTCCCAGGCAGATAGTCTTGGAGTTTGGGAGGCTCACGAAAGAGACAGCGTCAGCGTTTGTGGGGCTGTGAATGGGGTTGCCTGGCTACTTGAAGAGCAGCAAGAGCTTTTAGTCCTGGCCCCTTTGGGGTGGGAGGAATTTCTGGACGTTCGCAGTTGCTGAGCCGGGGTCTGGCTGTACGCAGCATCCCAGGCAGATAGTCTTGGAGTTTGGGAGGCTCACGAAAGAGACAGCGTCAGCGTTTGTGGGGCTGTGAATGGGGTTGCCTGGCTACTTGAAGAGCAGCAAGAGCTTTTGGTCCTGGCTCCTTTGGGGTGGGAGGAAGGCACGGTTATTCGCAATTGCTGAGCCTGGCTCCGGGTGTCCTCAGCGTCCCAGGCAGATAGTCTTGGAGTTTGGGAGGCTCACGAAAGAGACAGCGTCAGCGTTTGTGGGGCTGTGAATGGGGTTGCCTGGCTACTTGAAGAGCAGCAAGAGCTTTTGGTCCTGGCCCCTTTGGGGTGGGAGGAATCTCGAGACATTCTCAATTACTGAGCCTGGCTCTGGCTGTACTCAGCGTCCCAGGCAGATAGTATTTGACTTTGGGAGTCTCACGAAAGAGACAGTGTCAGCGTTTGTGGGGCTGTGAATGGAGTTGCCTGGCTACTTGAAGAGCAGCAAGAGCTTTTGGTCCTGGCCCCTTTGGGGTGGGAGGAATGTCGGAACGGTTCACAATTGCTGAGCCTGGCTCTGGCTGTACGCAGCATACCAGGCAGATAGTCTTGGAGTTTGGGAGGCTCACGATAGAGACAGCGTCAGCGTTTGTGGGGCTGTGAATGGGGTTGCCTGGCTACTTGAAGAGCAGCAAGAGCTTTTGGTCCTGGCCCCTTTGGGGTGGGAGGAATCTCAGGACGGTCGCAATCGCTGAGCATGGCTCTGGCTGTACGCAGCATCCCAGGCAGATACTATTCGAGTTTGGGTGGCCACGGAAAGAGACAGCGTCAGCGTTTGTGGGGCTGTGAATGGGGTTGCCTGGCTACTTGAAGAGCAGCAAGAGCTTTTCGTCCTGGCCTCTTTGGGGTGGGAGGAATCTCGAGACATTCGCAATTGCTTAGCTTGGCTCTGGCTGTACTCAGCGTCCCAGGCAGTTAGTCTTGGAGTTTGGGTGGCTACAAAAATAGATAGCGTCACCGTTTGTGGGGCTGTGAATGGGGTTGCCTGGCTACTTGAAGAGCAGCAAGAGCTTTTGGTCCTGGCCCCTTTGGGGTTGGAGGAAGGTACGGTTATTCGCAGTTGCTGAGCCTGCCTCCGGGTGTCCTCAGCGTCCCAGGCAGATAGTATTGGAGTTTGGGAGGCTCACGAAAGAGACAGCGTCAGCGTTTGTGGGGCTGTGAATGGGGTTGCCTGGCTACTTGAAGAGCAGCAAGAGCTTTTGGTCCTGGCTCCTTTGGGGTGGGAGGAATCCCGGGACGGTCGCAATCGCTGAGCCTGGCTCTGGCTGTATGCAGCGTCCCAGGCAGTTAGTCTTGGAGTTTGGGTGGCTACAAAAATAGACAGCGTCAGCGTTTGTGGGGCTGTGAATGGGGTTGCCTGGCTACTTGAAGAGCAGCAAGAGCTTTTGGTCCTGGCCCCTTTGGGGTTGGAGGAAGGTACGGTTATTCGCAGTTGCTGAGCCTGCCTCCGGGTGTCCTCAGCGTCCCAGGCAGATAGTATTGGAGTTTGGGAGGCTCACGAAAGAGACAGCGTCAGCGTTTGTGGGGCTGTGAATGGGGTTGCCTGGCTACTTGAAGAGCAGCAAGAGCTTTTGGTCCTGGCTCCTTTGGGGTGGGAGGAATCCCGGGACGGTCGCAATCGCTGAGCCTGGCTCTGGCTGTATGCAGCGTCCCAGGCAGATAGTCTTGGAGTTTGGGAGGCCACAGAAAGAGACAGCGTCAGCGTTTGTGGGGCTGTGAATGGGGTTGCCTGGCTACTTGAAGAGCAGCAAGAGCTTTTGGTCCTGGCCTCTTTGGGGTGGGAGGAATCTGGAGACATTCTCAATTACTGAGCCTGGCTCTGGCTGTACTCACCGTCCCAGGCAGATAGTATTGGACTTTGGGAGTCTCACGAAAGAGACAGCGTCAGCGTTTGTGGGGCTGTGAATGGAGTTGCCTGGCTACTTGAAGAGCAGCAAGAGCTTTTGGTCCTGGCCTCTTTGGGGTGGGAGGAATCCCGGGACGTTCGCAATCGCTGAGCCTGGCTCCGGCTGTATTCAGCGTCACAGGCAGATAGTCTTGGAGTTTGGGAGGCTCACGATAGAGACAGCGTCAGCGTTTGTGGGGCTGTGAATGGGGTTGCCTGGCTACTTGAAGAGCAGCAAGAGCTTTTGGTCCTGGCCCCTTTGGGGTGGAAGGAAGGCACGGTTATTCGCAATTCCTGAGCCTGGCTCCGGGTGTCCTCATCGTCCCAGGCAGATAGTCTTGGAGTTTGGGAGGCTCACGAAAGAGACAGCGTCAGCATTTGTGGGGCTGTGAATGGGGTTGCCTGGCTACTTGAAGAGCAGCAAGAGCTTTTGGTCCTGGCTCCTTTGGGGTGGGAGGAATGCACTGTTATTCGCAATTGCTGAGCCTGGCTCCGGGTGTCCTCAGCGTCCCAGGCAGATAGTCTTGGAGTTTGGGAGGCTCACGAAAGAGACAGCGTCAGCGTTTGTGGGGCTGTGAATGGGGTTGCCTGGCTACTTGAAGAGCAGCAAGAGCTTTTGGACGTGGCCCCTTTGGGGTGGGAGGAATCCCACGACGTTCGCAGTTGCTGAGCCGGGGTCTGGCTGTACGCATCATCCCAGGCAGATAGTCTTGGAGTTTGGGAGGCTCACGAAAGAGACAGCGTCAGCGTTTGTGGGGCTGTGAATGGGGTTGCCTGGCTACTTGAAGAGCAGCAAGAGCTTTTGGTCCTGGCCCCTTTGGGGTGGGAGGAAGGCACGGTTATTCGCAATTGCTTAGCTTGGCTCTGGCTGTACTCAGCGTCCGAGGCAGATAGTATTGGACTTTGGGAGGCTCACGAAAGAGACAGCGTCAGCGTTTGTGGGGCTGTGAATGGGGTTGCCTGGCTACTTGAAGAGCAGCAAGAGCTTTTGGTACTGGCCCCTTTGGGGTGGGAGGAATGCACTGTTATTCGCAATTGCTGAGCCTGGCTCCGGGTGTCCTCAGCGTCCCAGGCAGATAGTCTTGGAGTTTGGGAGGCTCACGAAAGAGAGAGCGTCAGCGTTTGTGGGGCTGTGAATGGGGTTGCCTGGCTACTTGAAGAGCAGCAAGAGCTTTTGGTCCTGGCCCCTTTGGGGTGGGATGAATTTCTGGACGTTCGCAGTTGCTGAGCCGGGGTCTGGCTGTACGCAGCATCCCAGGCAGATAGTCTTGGAGTTTGGGAGGCTCACGAAAGAGACAGCGTCAGCGTTTGTGGGGCTGTGAATGGGGTTGCCTGGCTACTTGAAGAGCATCAAGAGCTTTTGGACCTGGCCCCTTTGGGGTGGGAGGAATCCCGGGACGGTCGCAATTGCTGAGCCTGGCTCTGGCTGTACGCAGCATACCAGGCAGATAGTCTTGGAGTTTGGGAGGCTCACGAAAGAGACAGCGTCAGCGTTTGTGGGGCTGTGAATGGGGTTGCCTGGCTACTTGAAGAGCAGCAAGAGCTTTTGGTCCTGGCTCCTTTGGGGTGGGAGGAAGGCACGGTTATTCGCAATTGCTGAGCCTGGCTCCGGGTGTCCTCAGCGTCCCAGGCAGATAGTCTTGGAGTTTGGGAGGCTCACGAAAGAGAGAGCGTCAGCGTTTGTGGGGCTGTGAATGGGGTTGCCTGGCTACTTGAAGAGCAGCAAGAGCTTTTGGTCCTGGCCCCTTTGGGGTGGGAGGAATCTCGAGACATTCTCAATTACTGAGCCTGGCTCTGGCTGTACTCAGCGTCCCAGGCAGATAGTATTTGACTTTGGGAGTCTCACGAAAGAGACAGTGTCAGCGTTTGTGGGGCTGTGAATGGAGTTGCCTGGCTACTTGAAGAGCAGCAAGAGCTTTTGGTCCTGGCCCCTTTGGGGTGGGAGGAATGTCGGAACGGTTCACAATTGCTGAGCCTGGCTCCGGGTGTCCTCAGCGTCCCAGGCAGATAGTCTTGGAGTTTGGGAGTCTCACGAAAGAGACAGCGTCAGCGTTTGTGGGGCTGTGAATGGGGTTGCCTGGCTACTTGAAGAGCAGCAAGAGCTTTTGGTCCTGGCCCCTTTGGGGTGGGAGGAATCCCGGGACGGTCGCAATTGCTGAGCCTGGCTCTGGCTGTACTCAGCGTCCCAGGCAGATAGTCTTGGAGTTTGGGAGGCTCACGAAAGAGACAGCGTCAGCGTTTGTGGGGCTGTGAATGGGGTTGCCTGGCTACCTGAAGAGCAGCAAGAGCTTTTGGTACTGGCCCCTTTGGAGTGGGCGGAAGGAACGGTTATTCTCAATTACTGAGCCTGGCTCCGGCTGTATTCAGTGTCCCAGGCAGATAGTCTTGGAGTTTGGGAGGCTCACGAAAGAGACAGCGTCAGCGTTTGTGGGGCTGTGAATGGGGTTGCCTTGCTACTTGAAGAGCAGCAAGCGCTTTTGGTCCTGGCACCTTCGGTGTGGGAGGAATCTCTGGACGTTCGCAGTTGCTGAGCCGCGGTCTGGCTGTACTCAGCGTCCCAGGCAGATAGTATTCGAGTTTGGGAGGCTCACGAAAGAGACAGCGTCAGCGTTTGTGGGGCTGTGAATGGAGTTGCCTGGCTACTTGAAGAGCAGCAAGAGCTTTTGGTCCTGGCCTCTTTGGGGTGGGAGGAATCCCGGGACGTTCGCAATTGCTGAGCCTGGCTCCGGCTGTATTCAGCGTCACAGGCAGATAGTCTTGGAGTTTGGGAGGCTCACGAAAGAGACAGCGTCAGCGTTTGTGGGGCTGTGAATGGGGTTGCCTGGCTACTTGAAGAGCAGCAAGAGCTTTTGGTCCTGGCCCCTTTGGGGTGGAAGGAAGGCACGGTTATTCGCAATTCCTGAGCCTGGCTCCGGGTGTCCTCAGCGTCCCAGGCAGATAGTCTTGGAGTTTGGGAGGCTCACGAAAGAGACAGCGTCAGCATTTGTGGGGCTGTGAATGGGGTTGCCTGGCTACTTGAAGAGCAGCAAGAGCTTTTGGTCCTGGCTCCTTTGGGGTGGGAGGAATGCACTGTTATTCGCAATTGCTGAGACTGGCTCCGGGTGTCCTCAGCGTCCCAGGCAGATAGTCTTGGAGTTTGGGAGGCTCACGAAAGAGACAGCGTCAGCGTTTGTGGGGCTGTGAATGGGGTTGCCTGGCTACTTGAAGAGCATCAAGAGCTTTTGGACCTGGCCCCTTTGGGGTGGGAGGAATGCACTGTTATTCGCAATTGCTGAGCCTGGCTCCGGGTGTCCTCAGCGTCCCAGGCAGATAGTCTTGGAGTTTGGGAGGCTCACGAAAGAGACAGCGTCAGCGTTTGTGGGGCTGTGAATGGGGTTGCCTGGCTACTTGAAGAGCAGCAAGAGCTTTTAGTCCTGGCCCCTTTGGGGTGGGAGGAATTTCTGGACGTTCGCAGTTGCTGAGCCGGGGTCTGGCTGTACGCAGCATCCCAGGCAGATAGTCTTGGAGTTTGGGAGGCTCACGAAAGAGACAGCGTCAGCGTTTGTGGGGCTGTGAATGGGGTTGCCTGGCTACTTGAAGAGCAGCAAGAGCTTTTGGTCCTGGCTCCTTTGGGGTGGGAGGAAGGCACGGTTATTCGCAATTGCTGAGCCTGGCTCCGGGTGTCCTCAGCGTCCCAGGCAGATAGTCTTGGAGTTTGGGAGGCTCACGAAAGAGAGAGCGTCAGCGTTTGTGGGGCTGTGAATGGGGTTGCCTGGCTACTTGAAGAGCAGCAAGAGCTTTTGGTCCTGGCCCCTTTGGGGTGGGAGGAATCTCGAGACATTCTCAATTACTGAGCCTGGCTCTGGCTGTACTCAGCGTCCCAGGCAGATAGTATTTGACTTTGGGAGTCTCACGAAAGAGACAGTGTCAGCGTTTGTGGGGCTGTGAATGGAGTTGCCTGGCTACTTGAAGAGCAGCAAGAGCTTTTGGTCCTGGCCCCTTTGGGGTGGGAGGAATGTCGGAACGGTTCACAATTGCTGAGCCTGGCTCTGGCTGTACGCAGCATACCAGGCAGATAGTCTTGGAGTTTGGGAGGCTCACGATAGAGACAGCGTCAGCGTTTGTGGGGCTGTGAATGGGGTTGCCTGGCTACTTGAAGAGCAGCAAGAGCTTTTGGTCCTGGCCCCTTTGGGGTGGGAGGAATCTCAGGACGGTCGCAATCGCTGAGCATGGCTCTGGCTGTACGCAGCATCCCAGGCAGATACTATTCGAGTTTGGGTGGCCACGGAAAGAGACAGCGTCAGCGTTTGTGGGGCTGTGAATGGGGTTGCCTGGCTACTTGAAGAGCAGCAAGAGCTTTTCGTCCTGGCCTCTTTGGGGTGGGAGGAATCTCGAGACATTCGCAATTGCTTAGCTTGGCTCTGGCTGTACTCAGCGTCCCAGGCAGTTAGTCTTGGAGTTTGGGTGGCTACAAAAATAGATAGCGTCACCGTTTGTGGGGCTGTGAATGGGGTTGCCTGGCTACTTGAAGAGCAGCAAGAGCTTTTGGTCCTGGCCCCTTTGGGGTTGGAGGAAGGTACGGTTATTCGCAGTTGCTGAGCCTGCCTCCGGGTGTCCTCAGCGTCCCAGGCAGATAGTATTGGAGTTTGGGAGGCTCACGAAAGAGACAGCGTCAGCGTTTGTGGGGCTGTGAATGGGGTTGCCTGGCTACTTGAAGAGCAGCAAGAGCTTTTGGTCCTGGCTCCTTTGGGGTGGGAGGAATCCCGGGACGGTCGCAATCGCTGAGCCTGGCTCTGGCTGTATGCAGCGTCCCAGGCAGTTAGTCTTGGAGTTTGGGTGGCTACAAAAATAGACAGCGTCAGCGTTTGTGGGGCTGTGAATGGGGTTGCCTGGCTACTTGAAGAGCAGCAAGAGCTTTTGGTCCTGGCCCCTTTGGGGTTGGAGGAAGGTACGGTTATTCGCAGTTGCTGAGCCTGCCTCCGGGTGTCCTCAGCGTCCCAGGCAGATAGTATTGGAGTTTGGGAGGCTCACGAAAGAGACAGCGTCAGCGTTTGTGGGGCTGTGAATGGGGTTGCCTGGCTACTTGAAGAGCAGCAAGAGCTTTTCGTCCTGGCCTCTTTGGGGTGGGAGGAATCCCGGGACGGTCGCAATCGCTGAGCCTGGCTCTGGCTGTATGCAGCGTCCCAGGCAGATAGTCTTGGAGTTTGGGAGGCCACAGAAAGAGACAGCGTCAGCGTTTGTGGGGCTGTGAATGGGGTTGCCTGGCTACTTGAAGAGCAGCAAGAGCTTTTGGTCCTGGCCTCTTTGGGGTGGGAGGAATCTGGAGACATTCTCAATTACTGAGCCTGGCTCTGGCTGTACTCAGCGTCCCAGGCAGATAGTATTGGACTTTGGGAGTCTCACGAAAGAGACAGCGTCAGCGTTTGTGGGGCTGTGAATGGAGTTGCCTGGCTACTTGAAGAGCAGCAAGAGCTTTTGGTCCTGGCCTCTTTGGGGTGGGAGGAATCCCGGGACGTTCGCAATCGCTGAGCCTGGCTCCGGCTGTATTCAGCGTCACAGGCAGATAGTCTTGGAGTTTGGGAGGCTCACGATAGAGACAGCGTCAGCGTTTGTGGGGCTGTGAATGGGGTTGCCTGGCTACTTGAAGAGCAGCAAGAGCTTTTGGTCCTGGCCCCTTTGGGGTGGAAGGAAGGCACGGTTATTCGCAATTCCTGAGCCTGGCTCCGGGTGTCCTCAGCGTCCCAGGCAGATAGTCTTGGAGTTTGGGAGGCTCACGAAAGAGACAGCGTCAGCATTTGTGGGGCTGTGAATGGGGTTGCCTGGCTACTTGAAGAGCAGCAAGAGCTTTTGGTCCTGGCTCCTTTGGGGTGGGAGGAATGCACTGTTATTCGCAATTGCTGAGACTGGCTCCGGGTGTCCTCATCGTCCCAGGCAGATAGTCTTGGAGTTTGGGAGGCTCACGAAAGAGAGAGCGTCAGCATTTTTGGGGCTGTGAATGGGGTTGCCTGGCTACTTGAAGAGCAGCAAGAGCTTTTGGACCTGGCCCCTTTGGGGTGGGAGGAATGCACTGTTATTCGCAATTGCTGAGCCTGGCTCCGGGTGTCCTCAGCGTCCCAGGCAGATAGTCTTGGAGTTTGGGAGGCTCACAAAAGAGACAGCGTCAGCGTTTGTGGGGCTGTGAATGGTGTTGCCTGGCTACTTGAAGAGCAGCAAGAGCTTTTGGACGTGGCCCCTTTGGGGTGGGAGGAATCCCACGACGTTCGCAGTTGCTGAGCCGGGGTCTGGCTGTACGCAGCATCCCAGGCAGATAGTCTTGGAGTTTGGGAGGCTCACGAAAGAGACAGCGTCAGCGTTTGTGGGGCTGTGAATGGGGTTGCCTGGCTACTTGAAGAGCAGCAAGAGCTTTTGGTCCTGGCTCCTTTGGGGTGGGAGGAAGGCACGGTTATTCGCAATTGCTGAGCCTGGCTCTGGGTGTCCTCAGCGTCCCAGGCAGATAGTCTTGGAGTTTGGGAGGCTCACGAAAGAGAGAGCGTCAGCGTTTGTGGGGCTGTGAATGGGGTTGCCTGGCTACTTGAAGAGCAGCAAGAGCTTTTGGTCCTGGCCCCTTTGGGGTGGGAGGAATCTCGAGACATTCTCAATTACTGAGCCTGGCTCTGGCTGTACTCAGCGTCCCAGGCAGATAGTATTTGACTTTGGGAGTCTCACGAAAGAGACAGTGTCAGCGTTTGTGGGGCTGTGAATGGAGTTGCCTGGCTACTTGAAGAGCAGCAAGAGCTTTTGGTCCTGGCCCCTTTGGGGTGGGAGGAATGTCGGAACGGTTCACAATTGCTGAGCCTGGCTCTGGCTGTACGCAGCATACCAGGCAGATAGTCTTGGAGTTTGGGAGGCTCACGATAGAGACAGCGTCAGCGTTTGTGGGGCTGTGAATGGGGTTGCCTGGCTACTTGAAGAGCAGCAAGAGCTTTTGGTCCTGGCCCCTTTGGGGTGGGAGGAATCTCAGGACGGTCGCAATCGCTGAGCATGGCTCTGGCTGTACGCAGCATCCCAGGCAGATACTATTCGAGTTTGGGTGGCCACGGAAAGAGACAGCGTCAGCGTTTGTGGGGCTGTGAATGGGGTTGCCTGGCTACTTGAAGAGCAGCAAGAGCTTTTCGTCCTGGCCTCTTTGGGGTGGGAGGAATCTCGAGACATTCGCAATTGCTTAGCTTGGCTCTGGCTGTACTCAGCGTCCCAGGCAGTTAGTCTTGGAGTTTGGGAGGCTCACGAAAGAGACAGCGTCAGCGTTTGTGGGGCTGTGAATGGGGTTGCCTGGCTACTTGAAGAGCAGCAAGAGCTTTTGGTCCTGGCCCCTTTGGGGTTGGAGGAAGGTACGGTTATTCGCAGTTGCTGAGCCTGCCTCCGGGTGTCCTCAGCGTCCCAGGCAGATAGTATTGGAGTTTGGGAGGCTCACGAAAGAGACAGCGTCAGCGTTTGTGGGGCTGTGAATGGGGTTGCCTGGCTACTTGAAGAGCAGCAAGAGCTTTTGGTCCTGGCCCCTTTGGGGTGGGAGGAATCTCGGGACATTCGCAATTGCTGAGCCTGCCTCCGGGTGTCCTCAGCGTCCCAGGCAGATAGTCTTGGAGTTTGGAAGGTCACGAAAGAGACAGCGTCAGCGTTTGTGGGGCTGTGAATCGAGTTGCCTGGCTACTTGAAGAGCAGCAAGAGCTTTTGGTCCTGGCCCCTTTGGGGTGGGAGGAATCTCGAGAAATTCGCAGTTGCTGAGCCTGGCTCCGGGTGTCCTCAGCGTCCTAGGCAGTTAGTATTGGAGTTTGGGAGGCTCATGAAAGAGACAGTATCAGCGTTTGTGGGGCTGTGAATGGTGTTGCCTGGCTACTTGAAGAGCAGCAAGAGCTTTTGGTCCTGGCCCCTTTGAGGTGGGAGGAATGTCGGGACGGTCAGAATTTCTGAACCTGGCTCTGGCTGTACGCAGCGTCCCAGGCAGATAGTCTTGGAGTTTGGGAGCCCACAGAAAGAGACAGCGTCAGCGTTTGTTGGGCTGTGAATGGGGTTGCCTGGCTACTTGAAGAGCAGCAAGAGCTTTTGGTCCTGGCCCCTTTGGGGTGGGAGGAATCCCGGGACGTTCGCAATTGCTGAGCCTGGCTCTGGCTTTACTCAGCGTCCCAGGCAGATAGTCTTGGAGTTTGGGAGCCCACAGAAAGAGACAGCGTCAGCGTTTGTGGGGCCGTGAATGGAGTTGCCTGGCTACTTGAAGAGCAGCAAGAGCTTTTGGAGCTTGCCCCTTTGGGGTGGGAGGAATCTGCAGACCTTCCCAGTTGCTGAGCATGGCTCTGGCTGTACGCAGCATCCCAGGAAGATACTATTCGAGTTTGGGTGGCCACGGAAAGAGACAGCGTCAGCGTTTGTGGGGCTGTGAATGGGGTTGCCTGGCTACTTGAAGAGCAGCAAGAGCTTTTGGTCCTGGCCTCTTTGGGGTGGGAGGAATCTCAAGAAATTCAGAACTGCTTAGCTTGGTTCTGGCTGTACTCAGCGTCCCAGGCAAATAGTCTTGGAGTTTGGCTGGCTACAAAAAGAGACAGCGTCAGCGTTTGTGGGGCTGTGAATGGTGTTGCCTGGCTACTTGAAGAGCAGCAAGAGCTTTTGGTCCTGGCCCCTTTGGGGTGGGAGGAAGGTACGGTTATTCGCAGTTGCTGAGCCTGGCTCCGGGTGTCCTCAGCGTCCCAGGCAGTTAGTATTGGAGTTTGGGACGCTCCCGAAAGAGAGAGTGTCAGCGTTTGTGGGGCTGTGAATGGGGTTGCCTGGCTACTTGAAGAGCAGCAAGAGCTTTTGGTCCTGGCCCCTTTGGGGTGGGAGGCAGGCACGGTTATTCGCAGTTGCTGAGCCTGGCTCCGGGTGTCCTCAGCGTCCCAGGCAGTTAGTATTGGATTTTGGGAGGCTCACGAAAGAGACAGCGTCAGCGTTTGTGGGGCTGTGAATGGGGTTGCCTGGCCACTTGAAGAGCAGCAAGAGCTTTTTTGTCCTGGCCCCTTTGGGGTGGGAGGAAGGCACTGTTATTCGCAATTGCTGAGCCTGGCCCGGCTGTATTCAGTGACCCAGGCAGATAGTACTGGAGTTTGGAAGGTCACGAAAGAGACAGTGTCAGCGTTTGTGGGGCTGTGAATGGGGTTGCCTGGCTACTTGAAGAGCAGCAAGAGCTTTTGGTCCTGGCCCCTTTGGGGTGGGAGGAATCTCGAGAAATTCAGAATTGCTTAGCTTGGCTCTGGCTGTACTCAGCGTCCCAGGCAGATAGTCTTGGAGTTTGGAAGGTCACGAAAGAGACAGCGTCAGCTTTTGTTGGGCTGTGAATGGGGTTGCCTGGCTACTTGAAGAGCAGCAAGAGCTTTTGGACCTGGCCCCTTTGGGGTGGGAGGAAGGTACGGTTATTCGCAGTTTCTGAGCCTGCCTCCGGGTGTCCTCAGCGTCGCAGGCAGTTACTATTGGAATTTGGGAGGCTCATGAAAGAGACAGCGTCAGCTTTTGTGGGGCTGTGAATGGAGTTGCCTGGCTACTTGAAGAGCAGCAAGAGCTTGTGGTCCTGGCCCCTTTGGCGTGGGAGGAACCTGCAGACATTCCCAGTTGCTGAGCCTGGCTCTGGCTGTACGCAGCGTCCCAGGCAGATAGTCTTGGAGTTTGGGAGGCTCACAAAGGAGACAGCGTCAGCGTTTGTGGGGCTGTGAATGGGGTTGCCTGGCTACTTGAAGAGCAGCAAGAGCTTTTGGTCCTGGCCCCTTTGGGGTGGGAGGAAGGTACGGTTATTCGCAGTTGCTGAGCCTGGCTCCGGGTGTCCTCAGCGTCCCAGGCAGATAGTCTTGGAGTTTGGGACGCTCCCGAAAGAGAGAGTGTCAGCGTTTGTGGGGCTGTGAATGGGGTTGCCTGGCTACTTGAAGAGCAGCAAGAGCTTTTGGTCCTGGCCCCTTTGGGGTGGGAGGAAGCAACGGTTATTCGCAAATGCTGAGCCTAGCTCAGGGTGTCCTCAGCGTCCCAGGCAGATAGTCTTGGAGTTTGGGAGGCTCACGAAAGAGACAGCGTCAGCGTTTGTGGGGCTGTGAATGGTGTTGCCTGGCTACTTGAAGAGCAGCAAGAGCTTTTGGTCCTGGCTCCTTTGGGGTGGGAAGAATCCTGGGACGTTCGCAATCGCTGAGCCTGGCTCCGGCTCTATTCAGTGTCCCAGGCAGATAGTCTTGGAGTTTGGGAGCCCACAGAAAGAGACAACGTCAGCGTTTGTGGGGCTGTGAATGGGGTTGCCTGGCTACTTGAAGAGCAGCAAGAGCTTTTGGTCCTGGCCCCTTTGGGGTGGGAGGAATCCCGGGACGTTCGCAATCGCTGAGCCTGGCTCCGGCTGTATTCAGTGTTGCAGGCAGATAATCTTGGATTTTGGGAGGCTCACGAAAGAGACAGCGTCAGCGTTTGTGGGGCTGTGAATGGTGTTGCCTGGCTACTTAAAGAGAAGGAAGAGCTTTTGGTCCTGGCCCCTTTGGGGTGGGAGGAATTTCGAGACATTCGCAATTGCTTAGCTTGGCTCTGGCTGTACTCAGCGTCCCAGGCAGATAGTCTTGGAGTTTGGAAGGTCACGAAAGAGACAGCGTCAGCGTTTGTGGGGCTGTGAATGGCGTTGCCTGGCTACTTGAAGAGCAGCAAGAGCTTTTGGTCCTGGCCCCTTTGGGGTGGGAGGAAGGTACGGTTATTCGCAGTTGCTGAGCCTGCCTCCGGGTGTCCTCAGGGTCCCAGGCAGATAGTCTTGGAGTTTGGGAGGCTCATGAAAGAGACAGCATCAGCGTTTGTGGGGCTGTGAATGGGGTTGCCTGGCTACTTGAAGAGCAGCAAGAGCTTTTGGAGCTTGAACCTTTGGGGTGGGAGGAATCTGCAGACGTTCCCAGTTGCTGAGTATGGCTCTGGCTGTACGCAGCATCCCAGGCAGGTACTATTCGAGTTTGGGTGGCCACGGAAAGAGACAGCGTCAGCGTTTGTGGGGCTGTGAATGGGGTTGCCTGGCTTCTTGAAGAGCAGCAAGAGCTTTTTTTCCTGGCACCTTTAGCGTAGGAGGAATACCGCGACGTTCGCCATGTCTGAGCCTGGCTCTGGCTGTACGCAGCGTCCCAGGCAGATACTCTTGGAGTTTGGGAGGCTCACAAAAGAGGCAGCGTCAGCGTTTGTGGGGCTGTGAATGGTGTTGCCTGGCTACTTGAAGAGCAGCAAGAGCTTTTGGTCCTGCCCTCTTTGGGGTGGGAGGAATCTCGAGACATTCGCAATTGCTTAGCTTGGCTCTGGCTGTACTCAGCGTCCCAGGCAGATAGTCTTGGAGTTTGGGTGGCTACAAAAAGAGACAGCGTCGCCGTTTGTGGGGCTGTGAATGGGGTTGCCTGGCTACTTGAAGAGCAGCAAGAGCTTTTGGTCCTGGCCCCTTTGGGGTGGGAGGAAGGCACGGTTATTCGCAAATGCTGAGCCTGGCTCCGGGTGTCCTCAGCGTCCCAGGCAGATACTATTAGAGTTTGGGAGGCTCATGAAAGAGACAGCGTCAGCGTTTGTGGGGCTGTGAATGGGGTTGCCTGGCTACTTGAAGAGCAGCAAGAGCTTTTGGTCCTGGCCCCTTTGGGGTGGGAGGAAGGTACGGTTATTCGCAAATGCTGAGCCTGGCTCAGGGTGTCCTCAGCGTCCCAGGCAGATAGTATTGGAATTTGGGAGGCTCACGAAAGAGAGAGCGTCAGCGTTTGTGGGGCTGTGAATGGGGTTGCCTGGCTACTTGAAGAGCAGCAAGAGCTTTTGGTCCTGGCCCCTTTGGGGTGGGAGGAAGGTACGGTTATTCGCAAATGCTGAGCCTGGCTCAGGGTGTCCTCAGCGTCCCAGGCAGATAGTATTGGAATTTGGGAGGCTCACGAAAGAGACAGCGTCAGCGTTTGTGGGGCTGTGAATGGGGTTGCCTGGCTCCTTGAAGAGCAGCAAGAGCTTTTGGTCCTGGCCCCTTTGGGGTGGGAGGAATCCCGGGACGTTCGCAATCGCTGAGCCTGGCTCCGGCTGTATTCAGCGTCCCAGGCAGCTAGTCTTGGAGTTTGGGAGGCTCACGAAAGAGGCAGCGTCAGCGTTTGTGGGGCTGTGAATGGTGTTGCCTGGCTACTTAAAGAGAAGGAAGAGCTTTTGGTCCTGGCCCCTTTGGGGTGGGAGGAATCTCGAGAAATTCAGAATTGCTTAGCTTGGCTCTGGCTGTGCTCAGCGTCCCAGGCAAATAGTCTTGGAGTTTGGGTGGCTACAAAAAGAGACAGCGTCACCGTTTGTGGGGCTGTGAATGGCGTTGCCTGGCTACTTGAAGAGCAGCAAGAGCTTTTGGTCCTGGCCCCTTTGGGGTGGGAGGAAGGTACGGTTATTCGCAGTTGCTGAGCCTGCCTCCGGGTGTCCTCAGCGTCCCAGGGAGATAGTATTGGAGTTTGGGAGGCTCATGAAAGAGACAGCATCAGCGTTTGTGGGGCTGTGAATGGGGTTGCCTGGCTACTTGAAGAGCAGCAAGAGCTTTTGGAGCTTGAACCTTTGGGGTGGGAGGAATCTGCAGACCTTCCCAGTTGCTGAGCATGGCTCTGGCTGTACGCAGCATCCCAGGCAGATACTATTCGAGTTTGGGTGGCCACGGAAAGAGAAAGCATCAGCGCTTGTGGGGCTGTGAATGGGGTTGCCTGGCTTCTTGAAGAGCAGCAAGAGCTTTTCTTCCTGGCACCTTTAGCGTAGGAGGAATACCGCGACGTTCGCCATGTCTGAGCCTGGCTCTGGCTGTACGCAGCGTCCCAGGCAGATAGTCTTGGAGTTTGGGAGGCTCACAAAAGTGGCAGCGTCAGCGTTTGTGGGGCTGTGAATGGTGTTGCCTGGCTACTTGAAGAGCAGCAAGAGCTTTTGGTCCTGGCCCCTTTGGGGTGGGAGGAATCCCGGGACGGTCGCAATCGCTGAGCCTGGCTCCGGCTGTATTCAGTGTTGCAGGCAGCTAGTCTTGGAGTTTGGGAGGCTCACGAAAGAGACAGCGTCAGCGTTTGTGGGGCTGTGAATGGTGTTGCCTGGCTACTTAAAGAGAAGGAAGAGCTTTTTGTCCTGGCCCCTTTGGGGTGGGAGGAATCTCGAGAAATTCGCAATTGCTTAGCTTGGCTCTGGCTGTACTCAGCGTCCCAGGCAGATAGTCTTGGAATTTGGGAGGCCACGGAAAGAGACAGCGTCAGCGTTTGTGGGGCTGTGAATGGGGTTGCCTGGCTACTTGAAGAGCAGCAAGAGCTTTTGGTCCTGGCCCCTTTGGGGTGGGAGGAAGGTACGGTTATTCGCAGTTGCTGAGCCTGCCTCCGGGTGTCCTCAGCGTCCCAGGCAGTTAGTATTGGAGTTTGGGAGGCTCACGAAAGAGACAGCGTCAGCGTTTGTGGGGCTGTGAATGGGGTTGCCTGGCTACTTGAAGAGCAGCAAGAGCTTTTGGTCCTGGCCTCTTTGGGGTGGGAGGAATCACTGGACTTTCTCAATTTCTAACCTGGGCTCCAGCTCAGCGTTCCAGGCAGATATTATTGGAGTTTTTTTAGGCCACAGAAAGAGACAGCGTCAGCGTTTGTGGGGCTGTGAATGGTGTTGCCTGGCTACTTGAAGAGCAGCAAGAGCTTTTCGTCCTGGCACCTTTAGCGTAGGAGGAATACTGCGACGTTCGCCATGTCTGAGCCTGGCTCTGGCTGTACGCAGCGTCCCAGGCAGATAGTCTTGGAGTTTGGGAGGTTCACAAAAGAGGCAGCGTCAGCGTTTGTGGGGCTGTGAATGGGGTTGCCTGGCTACTTGAAGAGCAGCAAGAGCTTTTGGTCCTGGCCCCTTTGGGGTGGGAGGAATCTCGAGACATTCTCAATTACTGAGCCTGGCTCTGGCTGTACTCAGCGTCCCAGGCAGATAGTATTTGACTTTGGGAGTCTCACGAAAGAGACAGTGTCAGCGTTTGTGGGGCTGTGAATGGAGTTGCCTGGCTACTTGAAGAGCAGCAAGAGCTTTTGGTCCTGGCCCCTTTGGGGTGGGAGGAATGTCGGAACGGTTCACAATTGCTGAGCCTGGCTCTGGCTGTACGCAGCATACCAGGCAGATAGTCTTGGAGTTTGGGAGGCTCACGATAGAGACAGCGTCAGCGTTTGTGGGGCTGTGAATGGGGTTGCCTGGCTACTTGAAGAGCAGCAAGAGCTTTTGGTCCTGGCCCCTTTGGGGTGGGAGGAATCTCAGGACGGTCGCAATCGCTGAGCATGGCTCTGGCTGTACGCAGCATCCCAGGCAGATACTATTCGAGTTTGGGTGGCCACGGAAAGAGACAGCGTGAGCGTTTGTGGGGCTGTGAATGGGGTTGCCTGGCTACTTGAAGAGCAGCAAGAGCTTTTCGTCCTGGCCTCTTTGGGGTGGGAGGAATCTCGAGACATTCGCAATTGCTTAGCTTGGCTCTGGCTGTACTCAGCGTCCCAGGCAGTTAGTCTTGGAGTTTGGGAGGCTCACGAAAGAGACAGCGTCAGCGTTTGTGGGGCTGTGAATGGGGTTGCCTGGCTACTTGAAGAGCAGCAAGAGCTTTTGGTCCTGGCCCCTTTGGGGTTGGAGGAAGGTACGGTTATTCGCAGTTGCTGAGCCTGCCTCCGGGTGTCCTCAGCGTCCCAGGCAGATAGTATTGGAGTTTGGGAGGCTCACGAAAGAGACAGCGTCAGCGTTTGTGGGGCTGTGAATGGGGTTGCCTGGCTACTTGAAGAGCAGCAAGAGCTTTTGGTCCTGGCTCCTTTGGGGTGGGAGGAATCCCGGGACGGTCGCAATCGCTGAGCCTGGCTCTGGCTGTATGCAGCGTCCCAGGCAGATAGTCTTGGAGTTTGGGAGGCCACAGAAAGAGAGAGCGTCAGCGTTTGTGGGGCTGTGAATGGGGTTGCCTGGCTACTTGAAGAGCAGCAAGAGCTTTTGGTCCTGGCCTCTTTGGGGTGGGAGGAATGCAGGGACGTTCGCAATCGCTGAGCCTGGCTCCGACTGTATTCAGTGTTGCAGGCAGATAATCTTGGAGTTTGGGAGGCTCACGAAAGAGACAGCGTCAGCGTTTGTGGGGCTGTGAATGGGGTTGCCTGGCTACTTGAAGAGCAGCAAGAGCTTTTGGTCCTGGCCCCTTTGGGGTGGGAGGAATCTCAGGACATTCGCAATTGCTGAGCCTGCCTCCGGGTGTCCTCAGCGTCCCAGGCAGATAGTCTTGGAGTTTGGAATGTCACGAAAGAGACAGCGTCAGCGTTTGTGGGGCTGTGAATCGAGTTGCCTGGCTACTTGAAGAGCAGCAAGAGCTTTTGGTCCTGGCCCCTTTGGGGTGGGAGGAATCTCGAGAAATTCGCAGTTGCTGAGCCTGGCTCCGGGTGTCCTCAGCGTCCTAGGCAGTTAGTATTGGAGTTTGGGAGGCTCATGAAAGAGACAGTATCAGCGTTTGTGGGGCTGTGAATGGTGTTGCCTGGCTACTTGAAGAGCAGCAAGAGCTTTTGGTCCTGGCCCCTTTGAGGTGGGAGGAATGTCGGGACGGTCAGAATTTCTGAACCTGGCTCTGGCTGTACGCAGCGTCCCAGGCAGATAGTCTTGGAGTTTGGGAGCCCACAGAAAGAGACAGCGTCAGCGTTTGTTGGGCTGTGAATGGGGTTGCCTGGCTACTTGAAGAGCAGCAAGAGCTTTTGGTCCTGGCCCCTTTGGGGTGGGAGGAATCCCGGGACGTTCGCAATTGCTGAGCCTGGCTCTGGCTTTACTCAGCGTCCCAGGCAGATAGTCTTGGAGTTTGGGAGCCCACAGAAAGAGACAGCGTCAGCGTTTGTGGGGCCGTGAATGGAGTTGCCTGGCTACTTGAAGAGCAGCAAGAGCTTTTGGAGCTTGCCCCTTTGGGGTGGGAGGAATCTGCAGACCTTCCCAGTTGCTGAGCATGGCTCTGGCTGTACGCAGCATCCCAGGAAGATACTATTCGAGTTTGGGTGGCCACGGAAAGAGACAGCGTCAGCGTTTGTGGGGCTGTGAATGGGGTTGCCTGGCTACTTGAAGAGCAGCAAGAGCTTTTGGTCCTGGCCTCTTTGGGGTGGGAGGAATCTCAAGAAATTCAGAACTGCTTAGCTTGGTTCTGGCTGTACTCAGCGTCCCAGGCAAATAGTCTTGGAGTTTGGGTGGCTACAAAAAGAGACAGCGTCAGCGTTTGTGGGGCTGTGAATGGTGTTGCCTGGCTACTTGAAGAGCAGCAAGAGCTTTTGGTCCTGGCCCCTTTGGGGTGGGAGGAAGGTACGGTTATTCGCAGTTGCTGAGCCTGGCTCCGGGTGTCCTCAGCGTCCCAGGCAGTTAGTATTGGAGTTTGGGACGCTCCCGAAAGAGAGAGTGTCAGCGTTTGTGGGGCTGTGAATGGGGTTGCCTGGCTACTTGAAGAGCAGCAAGAGCTTTTGGTCCTGGCCCCTTTGGGGTGGGAGGCAGGCACGGTTATTCGCAAATGCTGAGCCTGGCTCCGGGTGTCCTCAGCGTCCCAGGCAGTTAGTATTGGATTTTGGGAGGCTCACGAAAGAGACAGTGTCAGCGTTTGTGGGGCTGTGAATGGGGTTGCCTGGCCACTTGAAGAGCAGCAAGAGCTTTTTTGTCCTGGCCCCTTTGGGGTGGGAGGAAGGCACTGTTATTCGCAATTGCTGAGCCTGGCCCGGCTGTATTCAGTGACCCAGGCAGATAGTACTGGAGTTTGGAAGGTCACGAAAGAGACAGTGTCAGCGTTTGTGGGGCTGTGAATGGGGTTGCCTGGCTACTTGAAGAGCAGCAAGAGCTTTTGGTCCTGGCCCCTTTGGGGTGGGAGGAATCTCGAGAAATTCAGAATTGCTTAGCTTGGCTCTGGCTGTACTCAGCGTCCCAGGCAGATAGTCTTGGAGTTTGGAAGGTCACGAAAGAGACAGCGTCAGCTTTTGTTGGGCTGTGAATGGGGTTGCCTGGCTACTTGAAGAGCAGCAAGAGCTTTTGGACCTGGCCCCTTTGGGGTGGGAGGAAGGTACGGTTATTCGCAGTTTCTGAGCCTGCCTCCGGGTGTCCTCAGCGTCGCAGGCAGTTACTATTGGAATTTGGGAGGCTCATGAAAGAGACAGCGTCAGCTTTTGTGGGGCTGTGAATGGAGTTGCCTGGCTACTTGAAGAGCAGCAAGAGCTTGTGGTCCTGGCCCCTTTGGCGTGGGAGGAACCTGCAGACATTCCCAGTTGCTGAGCCTGGCTCTGGCTGTACGCAGCGTCCCAGGCAGATAGTCTTGGAGTTTGGGAGGCTCACAAAGGAGACAGCGTCAGCGTTTGTGGGGCTGTGAATGGGGTTGCCTGGCTACTTGAAGAGCAGCAAGAGCTTTTGGTCCTGGCCCCTTTGGGGTGGGAGGAAGGTACGGTTATTCGCAGTTGCTGAGCCTGGCTCCGGGTGTCCTCAGCGTCCCAGGCAGATAGTCTTGGAGTTTGGGACGCTCCCGAAAGAGAGAGTGTCAGCGTTTGTGGGGCTGTGAATGGGGTTGCCTGGCTACTTGAAGAGAAGCAAGAGCTTTTGGTCCTGGCCCCTTTGGGGTGGGAGGAAGCAACGGTTATTCGCAAATGCTGAGCCTAGCTCAGGGTGTCCTCAGCGTCCCAGGCAGATAGTCTTGGAGTTTGGGAGGCTCACGAAAGAGACAGCGTCAGCGTTTGTGGGGCTGTGAATGGTGTTGCCTGGCTACTTGAAGAGCAGCAAGAGCTTTTGGTCCTGGCTCCTTTGGGGTGGGAAGAATCCTGGGACGTTCGCAATCGCTGAGCCTGGCTCCGGCTCTATTCAGTGTCCCAGGCAGATAGTCTTGGAGTTTGGGAGCCCACAGAAAGAGACAACGTCAGCGTTTGTGGGGCTGTGAATGGGGTTGCCTGGCTACTTGAAGAGCAGCAAGAGCTTTTGGTCCTGGCCCCTTTGGGGTGGGAGGAATCCCGGGACGGTCGCAATCGCTGAGCCTGGCTCCGGCTGTATTCAGTGTTGCAGGCAGATAATCTTGGATTTTGGGAGGCTCACGAAAGAGACAGCGTCAGCGTTTGTGGGGCTGTGAATGGTGTTGCCTGGCTACTTAAAGAGAAGGAAGAGCTTTTGGTCCTGGCCCCTTTGGGGTGGGAGGAATTTCGAGACATTCGCAATTGCTTAGCTTGGCTCTGGCTGTACTCAGCGTCCCAGGCAGATAGTCTTGGAGTTTGGAAGGTCACGAAAGAGACAGCGTCAGCGTTTGTGGGGCTGTGAATGGCGTTGCCTGGCTACTTGAAGAGCAGCAAGAGCTTTTGGTCCTGGCCCCTTTGGGGTGGGAGGAAGGTACGGTTATTCGCAGTTGCTGAGCCTGCCTCCGGGTGTCCTCAGGGTCCCAGGCAGATAGTCTTGGAGTTTGGGAGGCTCATGAAAGAGACAGCATCAGCGTTTGTGGGGCTGTGAATGGGGTTGCCTGGCTACTTGAAGAGCAGCAAGAGCTTTTGGAGCTTGAACCTTTGGGGTGGGAGGAATCTGCAGACGTTCCCAGTTGCTGAGCATGGCTCTGGCTGTACGCAGCATCCCAGGCAGATACTATTCGAGTTTGGGTGGCCACGGAAAGAGACAGCGTCAGCGTTTGTGGGGCTGTGAATGGGGTTGCCTGGCTTCTTGAAGAGCAGCAAGAGCTTTTTTTCCTGGCACCTTTAGCGTAGGAGGAATACCGCGACGTTCGCCATGTCTGAGCCTGGCTCTGGCTGTACGCAGCGTCCCAGGCAGATAGTCTTGGAGTTTGGGAGGCTCACAAAAGAGGCAGCGTCAGCGTTTGTGGGGCTGTGAATGGTGTTGCCTGGCTACTTGAAGAGCAGCAAGAGCTTTTGGTCCTGCCCTCTTTGGGGTGGGAGGAATCTCGAGACATTCGCAATTGCTTAGCTTGGCTCTGGCTGTACTCAGCGTCCCAGGCAGATAGTCTTGGAGTTTGGGTGGCTACAAAAAGAGACAGCGTCGCCGTTTGTGGGGCTGTGAATGGGGTTGCCTGGCTACTTGAAGAGCAGCAAGAGCTTTTGGTCCTGGCCCCTTTGGGGTGGGAGGAAGGCACGGTTATTCGCAAATGCTGAGCCTGGCTCCGGGTGTCCTCAGCGTCCCAGGCAGATACTATTAGAGTTTGGGAGGCTCATGAAAGAGACAGCGTCAGCGTTTGTGGGGCTGTGAATGGGGTTGCCTGGCTACTTGAAGAGCAGCAAGAGCTTTTGGTCCTGGCCCCTTTGGGGTGGGAGGAAGGTACGGTTATTCGCAAATGCTGAGCCTGGCTCAGGGTGTCCTCAGCGTCCCAGGCAGATAGTATTGGAATTTGGGAGGCTCACGAAAGAGAGAGCGTCAGCGTTTGTGGGGCTGTGAATGGGGTTGCCTGGCTACTTGAAGAGCAGCAAGAGCTTTTGGTCCTGGCCCCTTTGGGGTGGGAGGAAGGTACGGTTATTCGCAAATGCTGAGCCTGGCTCAGGGTGTCCTCAGCGTCCCAGGCAGATAGTATTGGACTTTGGGAGGCTCACGAAAGAGAGAGCGTCAGCGTTTGTGGGGCTGTGAATGGGGTTGCCTGGCTCCTTGAAGAGCAGCAAGAGCTTTTGGTCCTGGCCCCTTTGGGGTGGGAGGAATCTCGAGAAATTCAGAATTGCTTAGCTTGGCTCTGGCTGTACTCAGCGTCCCAGGCAGATAGTCTTGGAGTTTGGAAGGTCACGAAAGAGACAGCGTCAGCTTTTGTTGGGCTGTGAATGGGGTTGCCTGGCTACTTGAAGAGCAGCAAGAGCTTTTGGACCTGGCCCCTTTGGGGTGGGAGGAAGGTACGGTTATTCGCAGTTTCTGAGCCTGCCTCCGGGTGTCCTCAGCGTCGCAGGCAGTTACTATTGGAATTTGGGAGGCTCATGAAAGAGACAGCGTCAGCTTTTGTGGGGCTGTGAATGGAGTTGCCTGGCTACTTGAAGAGCAGCAAGAGCTTGTGGTCCTGGCCCCTTTGGCGTGGGAGGAACCTGCAGACATTCCCAGTTGCTGAGCCTGGCTCTGGCTGTACGCAGCGTCCCAGGCAGATAGTCTTGGAGTTTGGGAGGCTCACAAAGGAGACAGCGTCAGCGTTTGTGGGGCTGTGAATGGCGTTGCCTGGCTACTTGAAGAGCAGCAAGAGCTTTTGGTCCTGGCCCCTTTGGGGTGGGAGGAAGGTACGGTTATTCGCAGTTGCTGAGCCTGGCTCCGGGTGTCCTCAGCGTCCCAGGCAGATAGTCTTGGAGTTTGGGACGCTCCCGAAAGAGAGAGTGTCAGCGTTTGTGGGGCTGTGAATGGGGTTGCCTGGCTACTTGAAGAGCAGCAAGAGCTTTTGGTCCTGGCCCCTTTGGGGTGGGAGGAAGCAACGGTTATTCGCAAATGCTGAGCCTAGCTCAGGGTGTCCTCAGCGTCCCAGGCAGATAGTCTTGGAGTTTGGGAGGCTCACGAAAGAGACAGCGTCAGCGTTTGTGGGGCTGTGAATGGTGTTGCCTGGCTACTTGAAGAGCAGCAAGAGCTTTTGGTCCTGGCTCCTTTGGGGTGGGAAGAATCCTGGGACGTTCGCAATCGCTGAGCCTGGCTCCGGCTCTATTCAGTGTCCCAGGCAGATAGTCTTGGAGTTTGGGAGCCCACAGAAAGAGACAACGTCAGCGTTTGTGGGGCTGTGAATGGGGTTGCCTGGCTACTTGAAGAGCAGCAAGAGCTTTTGGTCCTGGCCCCTTTGGGGTGGGAGGAATCCCGGGACGTTCGCAATCGCTGAGCCTGGCTCCGGCTGTATTCAGTGTTGCAGGCAGATAATCTTGGATTTTGGGAGGCTCACGAAAGAGACAGCGTCAGCGTTTGTGGGGCTGTGAATGGTGTTGCCTGGCTACTTAAAGAGAAGGAAGAGCTTTTGGTCCTGGCCCCTTTGGGGTGGGAGGAATTTCGAGACATTCGCAATTGCTTAGCTTGGCTCTGGCTGTACTCAGCGTCCCAGGCAGATAGTCTTGGAGTTTGGAAGGTCACGAAAGAGACAGCGTCAGCGTTTGTGGGGCTGTGAATGGCGTTGCCTGGCTACTTGAAGAGCAGCAAGAGCTTTTGGTCCTGGCCCCTTTGGGGTGGGAGGAAGGTACGGTTATTCGCAGTTGCTGAGCCTGCCTCCGGGTGTCCTCAGGGTCCCAGGCAGATAGTCTTGGAGTTTGGGAGGCTCATGAAAGAGACAGCATCAGCGTTTGTGGGGCTGTGAATGGGGTTGCCTGGCTACTTGAAGAGCAGCAAGAGCTTTTGGAGCTTGAACCTTTGGGGTGGGAGGAATCTGCAGACGTTCCCAGTTGCTGAGCATGGCTCTGGCTGTACGCAGCATCCCAGGCAGATACTATTCGAGTTTGGGTGGCCACGGAAAGAGACAGCGTCAGCGTTTGTGGGGCTGTGAATGGGGTTGCCTGGCTTCTTGAAGAGCAGCAAGAGCTTTTTTTCCTGGCACCTTTAGCGTAGGAGGAATACCGCGACGTTCGCCATGTCTGAGCCTGGCTCTGGCTGTACGCAGCGTCCCAGGCAGATAGTCTTGGAGTTTGGGAGGCTCACAAAAGAGGCAGCGTCAGCGTTTGTGGGGCTGTGAATGGGGTTGCCTGGCTACTTGAAGAGCAGCAAGAGCTTTTGGTCCTGCCCTCTTTGGGGTGGGAGGAATCTCGAGACATTCGCAATTGCTTAGCTTGGCTCTGGCTGTACTCAGCGTCCCAGGCAGATAGTCTTGGAGTTTGGGTGGCTACAAAAAGAGACAGCGTCGCCGTTTGTGGGGCTGTGAATGGGGTTGCCTGGCTACTTGAAGAGCAGCAAGAGCTTTTGGTCCTGGCCCCTTTGGGGTGGGAGGAAGGCACGGTTATTCGCAAATGCTGAGCCTGGCTCCGGGTGTCCTCAGCGTCCCAGGCAGATACTATTAGAGTTTGGGAGGCTCATGAAAGAGACAGCGTCAGCGTTTGTGGGGCTGTGAATGGGGTTGCCTGGCTACTTGAAGAGCAGCAAGAGCTTTTGGTCCTGGCCCCTTTGGGGTGGGAGGAAGGTACGGTTATTCGCAAATGCTGAGCCTGGCTCAGGGTGTCCTCAGCGTCCCAGGCAGATAGTATTGGAATTTGGGAGGCTCACGAAAGAGAGAGCGTCAGCGTTTGTGGGGCTGTGAATGGGGTTGCCTGGCTACTTGAAGAGCAGCAAGAGCTTTTGGTCCTGGCCCCTTTGGGGTGGGAGGAAGGTACGGTTATTCGCAAATGCTGAGCCTGGCTCAGGGTGTCCTCAGCGTCCCAGGCAGATAGTATTGGAATTTGGGAGGCTCACGAAAGAGACAGCGTCAGCGTTTGTGGGGCTGTGAATGGGGTTGCCTGGCTCCTTGAAGAGCAGCAAGAGCTTTTGGTCCTGGCCCCTTTGGGGTGGGAGGAATCCCGGGACGTTCGCAATCGCTGAGCCTGGCTCCGGCTGTATTCAGCGTCCCAGGCAGCTAGTCTTGGAGTTTGGGAGGCTCACGAAAGAGGCAGCGTCAGCGTTTGTGGGGCTGTGAATGGTGTTGCCTGGCTACTTAAAGAGAAGGAAGAGCTTTTGGTCCTGGCCCCTTTGGGGTGGGAGGAATCTCGAGACATTCAGAATTGCTTAGCTTGGCTCTGGCTGTGCTCAGCGTCCCAGGCAAATAGTCTTGGAGTTTGGGTGGCTACAAAAAGAGACAGCGTCACCGTTTGTGGGGCTGTGAATGGCGTTGCCTGGCTACTTGAAGAGCAGCAAGAGCTTTTGGTCCTGGCCCCTTTGGGGTGGGAGGAAGGTACGGTTATTCGCAGTTGCTGAGCCTGCCTCCGGGTGTCCTCAGCGTCCCAGGGAGATAGTATTGGAGTTTGGGAGGCTCATGAAAGAGACAGCATCAGCGTTTGTGGGGCTGTGAATGGGGTTGCCTGGCTACTTGAAGAGCAGCAAGAGCTTTTGGAGCTTGAACCTTTGGGGTGGGAGGAATCTGCAGACCTTCCCAGTTGCTGAGCATGGCTCTGGCTGTACGCAGCATCCCAGGCAGATACTATTCGAGTTTGGGTGGCCACGGAAAGAGAAAGCATCAGCGCTTGTGGGGCTGTGAATGGGGTTGCCTGGCTTCTTGAAGAGCAGCAAGAGCTTTTCTTCCTGGCACCTTTAGCGTAGGAGGAATACCGCGACGTTCGCCATGTCTGAGCCTGGCTCTGGCTGTACGCAGCGTCCCAGGCAGATAGTCTTGGAGTTTGGGAGGCTCACAAAAGTGGCAGCGTCAGCGTTTGTGGGGCTGTGAATGGTGTTGCCTGGCTACTTGAAGAGCAGCAAGAGCTTTTGGTCCTGGCCCCTTTGGGGTGGGAGGAATCCCGGGACGGTCGCAATCGCTGAGCCTGGCTCCGGCTGTATTCAGTGTTGCAGGCAGATAATCTTGGATTTTGGGAGGCTCACGAAAGAGACAGCGTCAGCGTTTGTGGGGCTGTGAATGGTGTTGCCTGGCTACTTAAAGAGAAGGAAGAGCTTTTTGTCCTGGCCCCTTTGGGGTGGGAGGAATCTCGAGAAATTCGCAATTGCTTAGCTTGGCTCTGGCTGTACTCAGCGTCCCAGGCAGATAGTCTTGGAATTTGGGAGGCCACGGAAAGAGACAGCGTCAGCGTTTGTGGGGCTGTGAATGGGGTTGCCTGGCTACTTGAAGAGCAGCAAGAGCTTTTGGTCCTGGCCCCTTTGGGGTGGGAGGAAGGTACGGTTATTCGCAGTTGCTGAGCCTGCCTCCGGGTGTCCTCAGCGTCCCAGGCAGTTAGTATTGGAGTTTGGGAGGCTCACGAAAGAGACAGCGTCAGCGTTTGTGGGGCTGTGAATGGGGTTGCCTGGCTACTTGAAGAGCAGCAAGAGCTTTTGGTCCTGGCCTCTTTGGGGTGGGAGGAATCACTGGACTTTCTCAATTTCTAACCTGGGCTCCAGCTCAGCGTTCCAGGCAGATATTATTGGAGTTTTTTTAGGCCACAGAAAGAGACAGCGTCAGCGTTTGTGGGGCTGTGAATGGTGTTGCCTGGCTACTTGAAGAGCAGCAAGAGCTTTTCGTCCTGGCACCTTTAGCGTAGGAGGAATACTGCGACGTTCGCCATGTCTGAGCCTGGCTCTGGCTGTACGCAGCGTCCCAGGCAGATAGTCTTGGAGTTTGGGAGGCTCACAAAAGAGGCAGCGTCAGCGTTTGTGGGGCTGTGAATGGTGTTGCCTGGCTACTTGAAGAGCAGCAAGAGCTTTTGGTCCTGGCCCCTTTGGGGTGGGAGGAAGGTACGGTTATTCGCAGTTGCTGAGCCTGCCTCCGGGTGTCCTCAGCGTCCCAGGGAGATAGTATTGGAGTTTGGGAGGCTCATGAAAGAGACAGCATCAGCGTTTGTGGGGCTGTGAATGGGGTTGCCTGGCTACTTGAAGAGCAGCAAGAGCTTTTGGAGCTTGCACCTTTGGGGTGGGAGGAATCTGCAGACCTTCCCAGTTGCTGAGCATGGCTCTGGCTGTACGCAGCATCCCAGGCAGATACTATTCGAGTTTGGGTGGCCACGGAAAGAGAAAGCATCAGCGCTTGTGGGGCTGTGAATGGGGTTGCCTGGCTTCTTGAAGAGCAGCAAGAGCTTTTGGTCCTGGCACCTTTAGCGTAGGAGGAATACCGCGACGTTCGCCATGTCTGAGCCTGGCTCTGGCTGTACGCAGCGTCCCAGGCAGATAGTCTTGGAGTTTGGGAGGCTCACAAAAGAGGCAGCGTCAGCGTTTGTGGGGCTGTGAATGGTGTTGCCTGGCTACTTGAAGAGCAGCAAGAGCTTTTGGTCCTGGCCCCTTTGGGGTGGGAGGAATCCCGGGACGTTCGCAATCGCTGAGCCTGGCTCCGGCTGTATTCAGTGTTGCAGGCAGATAATCTTGGATTTTGGGAGGCTCACGAAAGAGACAGCGTCAGCGTTTGTGGGGCTGTGAATGGTGTTGCCTGGCTACTTAAAGAGAAGGAAGAGCTTTTTGTCCTGGCCCCTTTGGGGTGGGAGGAATTTCGAGACATTCGCAATTGCTTAGCTTGGCTCTGGCTGTACTCAGCGTCCCAGGCAGATAGTCTTGGAGTTTGGAAGGTCACGAAAGAGACAGCGTCAGCGTTTGTGGGGCTGTGAATGGCGTTGCCTGGCTACTTGAAGAGCAGCAAGAGCTTTTGGTCCTGGCCCCTTTGGGGTGGGAGGAAGGTACGGTTATTCGCAGTTGCTGAGCCTGCCTCCGGGTGTCCTCAGGGTCCCAGGCAGTTAGTATTGGAGTTTGGGAGGCTCATGAAAGAGACAGCATCAGCGTTTGTGGGGCTGTGAATGGGGTTGCCTGGCTACTTGAAGAGCAGCAAGAGCTTTTGGAGCTTTCACCTTTGGGGTGGGAGGAATCTGCAGACGTTCCCAGTTGCTGAGCATGGCTCTGGCTGTACGCAGCATCCCAGGCAGATACTATTCGAGTTTGGGTGGCCACGGAAAGAGACAGCGTCAGCGTTTGTGGGGCTGTGAATGGGGTTGCCTGGCTTCTTGAAGAGCAGCAAGAGCTTTTTTTCCTGGCACCTTTAGCGTAGGAGGAATACCGCGACGTTCGCCATGTCTGAGCCTGGCTCTGGCTGTACGCAGCGTCCCAGGCAGATAGTCTTGGAGTTTGGGAGGCTCACAAAAGAGGCAGCGTCAGCGTTTGTGGGGCTGTGAATGGTGTTGCCTGGCTACTTGAAGAGCAGCAAGAGCTTTTGGTCCTGCCCTCTTTGGGGTGGGAGGAATCTCGAGACATTCGCAATTGCTTAGCTTGGCTCTGGCTGTACTCAGCGTCCCAGGCAGATAGTCTTGGAGTTTGGGTGGCTACAAAAAGAGACAGCGTCGCCGTTTGTGGGGCTGTGAATGGGGTTGCCTGGCTACTTGAAGAGCAGCAAGAGCTTTTGGTCCTGGCCCCTTTGGGGTGGGAGGAAGGCACGGTTATTCGCAAATGCTGAGCCTGGCTCCGGGTGTCCTCAGCGTCCCAGGCAGATACTATTAGAGTTTGGGAGGCTCATGAAAGAGACAGCGTCAGCGTTTGTGGGGCTGTGAATGGTGTTGCCTGGCTACTTGAAGAGAAGGAAGAGCTTTTTGTCCTGGCCCCTTTGGGGTGGGAGGAATCTCGAGACATTCGCAATTGCTTAGCTTGGCTCTGGCTGTACTCAGCGTCCCAGGCAGATAGTCTTGGAGTTTGGGAGGCCACGGAAAGAGACAGCGTCAGCGTTTGTGGGGCTGTGAATGGCGTTGCCTGGCTACTTGAAGAGCAGCAAGAGCTTTTGGTCCTGGCCCCTTTGGGGTGGGAGGAAGCAACGGTTATTCGCAAATGCTGAGCCTAGCTCAGGGTGTCCTCAGCGTCCCAGGCAGATAGTATTGGAGTTTGGGAGGCTCACGAAAGAGACAGCGTCAGCGTTTGTGGGGCTGTGAATGGTGTTGCCTGGCTCCTTGAAGAGCAGCAAGAGCTTTTGGTCCTGGCTCCTTTGGGGTGGGAAGAATCCTGGGACGTTCGCAATCGCTGAGCCTGGCTCCGGCTCTATTCAGTGTCCCAGGCAGATAGTCTTGGAGTTTGGGAGCCCACAGAAAGAGACAACGTCAGCGTTTGTGGGGCTGTGAATGGGGTTGCCTGGCTACTTGAAGAGCAGCAAGAGCTTTTGGTCCTGGCCCCTTTGGGGTGGGAGGAATCCCGGGACGTTCGCAATCGCTGAGCCTGGCTCCGGCTGTATTCAGTGTTGCAGGCAGATAATCTTGGATTTTGGGAGGCTCACGAAAGAGACAGCGTCAGCGTTTGTGGGGCTGTGAATGGTGTTGCCTGGCTACTTAAAGAGAAGGAAGAGCTTTTGGTCCTGGCCCCTTTGGGGTGGGAGGAATTTCGAGACATTCGCAATTGCTTAGCTTGGCTCTGGCTGTACTCAGCGTCCCAGGCAGATAGTCTTGGAGTTTGGAAGGTCACGAAAGAGACAGCGTCAGCGTTTGTGGGGCTGTGAATGGCGTTGCCTGGCTACTTGAAGAGCAGCAAGAGCTTTTGGTCCTGGCCCCTTTGGGGTGGGAGGAAGGTACGGTTATTCGCAGTTGCTGAGCCTGCCTCCGGGTGTCCTCAGGGTCCCAGGCAGTTAGTCTTGGAGTTTGGGAGGCTCATGAAAGAGACAGCATCAGCGTTTGTGGGGCTGTGAATGGGGTTGCCTGGCTACTTGAAGAGCAGCAAGAGCTTTTGGAGCTTGAACCTTTGGGGTGGGAGGAATCTGCAGACGTTCCCAGTTGCTGAGCATGGCTCTGGCTGTACGCAGCATCCCAGGCAGATACTATTCGAGTTTGGGTGGCCACGGAAAGAGACAGCGTCAGCGTTTGTGGGGCTGTGAATGGGGTTGCCTGGCTTCTTGAAGAGCAGCAAGAGCTTTTTTTCCTGGCACCTTTAGCGTAGGAGGAATACCGCGACGTTCGCCATGTCTGAGCCTGGCTCTGGCTGTACGCAGCGTCCCAGGCAGATAGTCTTGGAGTTTGGGAGGCTCACAAAAGAGGCAGCGTCAGCGTTTGTGGGGCTGTGAATGGTGTTGCCTGGCTACTTGAAGAGCAGCAAGAGCTTTTGGTCCTGCCCTCTTTGGGGTGGGAGGAATCTCGAGACATTCGCAATTGCTTAGCTTGGCTCTGGCTGTACTCAGCGTCCCAGGCAGATAGTCTTGGAGTTTGGGTGGCTACAAAAAGAGACAGCGTCGCCGTTTGTGGGGCTGTGAATGGGGTTGCCTGGCTACTTGAAGAGCAGCAAGAGCTTTTGGTCCTGGCCCCTTTGGGGTGGGAGGAAGGCACGGTTATTCGCAAATGCTGAGCCTGGCTCCGGGTGTCCTCAGCGTCCCAGGCAGATACTATTAGAGTTTGGGAGGCTCATGAAAGAGACAGCGTCAGCGTTTGTGGGGCTGTGAATGGGGTTGCCTGGCTACTTGAAGAGCAGCAAGAGCTTTTGGTCCTGGCCCCTTTGGGGTGGGAGGAAGGTACGGTTATTCGCAAATGCTGAGCCTGGCTCAGGGTGTCCTCAGCGTCCCAGGCAGATAGTATTGGAATTTGGGAGGCTCACGAAAGAGAGAGCGTCAGCGTTTGTGGGGCTGTGAATGGGGTTGCCTGGCTACTTGAAGAGCAGCAAGAGCTTTTGGTCCTGGCCCCTTTGGGGTGGGAGGAAGGTACGGTTATTCGCAGTTGCTGAGCCTGCCTCCGGGTGTCCTCAGCGTCCCAGGCAGTTAGTATTGGAGTTTGGGAGGCTCACGAAAGAGACAGCGTCAGCGTTTGTGGGGCTGTGAATGGGGTTGCCTGGCTCCTTGAAGAGCAGCAAGAGCTTTTGGTCCTGGCCCCTTTGGGGTGGGAGGAATCCCGGGACGTTCGCAATCGCTGAGCCTGGCTCCGGCTGTATTCAGCGTCCCAGGCAGCTAGTCTTGGAGTTTGGGAGGCTCACGAAAGAGGCAGCGTCAGCGTTTGTGGGGCTGTGAATGGTGTTACCTGGCTACTTAAAGAGAAGGAAGAGCTTTTGGTCCTGGCCCCTTTGGGGTGGGAGGAATCTCGAGAAATTCAGAATTGCTTAGCTTGGCTCTGGCTGTGCTCAGCGTCCCAGGCAAATAGTCTTGGAGTTTGGGTGGCTACAAAAAGAGACAGCGTCACCGTTTGTGGGGCTGTGAATGGGGTTGCCTGGCTACTTGAAGAGCAGCAAGAGCTTTTGGTCCTGGCCCCTTTGGGGTGGGAGGAAGGTACGGTTATTCGCAGTTGCTGAGCCTGCCTCCGGGTGTCCTCAGCGTCCCAGGCAGTTAGTCTTGGAGTTTGGGAGGCTCATGAAAGAGACAGCGTCAGCGTTTGTGGGGCTGTGAATGGGGTTGCCTGGCTACTTGAAGAGCAGCAAGAGCTTTTGGTCCTGGCACCTTTAGCGTAGGAGGAATACCGCGACGTTCGCCATGTCTGAGCCTGGCTCTGGCTGTACGCAGCGTCCCAGGCAGATAGTCTTGGAGTTTGGGAGGTTCACGAAAGAGACAGCGTCAGCGTTTGTGGGGCTGTGAATGGAGTTGCCTGGCTACTTGAAGAGCAGCAAGAGCTTTTGGTCCTGGCCTCTTTGGGGTGGGAGGAATCTCGAGAAATTCAGAATTGCTTTGCTTGGCTCTGGCTGTACTCAGCGTCCCAGGCAGATAGTCTTGGAGTTTGGGTGGCTACAAAAAGAGACAGCGTCAGCGTTTGTGGGGCTGTGAATGGGGTTGCCTGGCTACTTGAAGAGCAGCAAGAGCTTTTGGTCCTGGCCTCTTTGGGGTGGAAGGAATCACTGGACTTTCTCAATTTCTAACCTGGGCTCCAGCTCAGCGTTCCAGGCAGATATTATTGGAGTTTTTTTAGGCCACAGAAAGAGACAGCGTCAGCGTTTGTGGGGCTGTGAATGGTGTTGCCTGGCTACTTGAAGAGCAGCAAGAGCTTTTCGTCCTGGCACCTTTAGCGTAGGAGGAATACCGCGACGTTCGCCATGTCTGAGCCTGGCTCTGGCTGTACGCAGCGTCCCAGGCAGATAGTCTTGGAGTTTGGGAGGCTCACAAAAGAGGCAGCGTCAGCGTTTGTGGGGCTGTGAATGGTGTTGCCTGGCTACTTGAAGAGCAGCAAGAGCTTTTGGTCCTGGCCCCTTTGGGGTGGGAGGAAGGTACGGTTATTCGCAGTTGCTGAGCCTGCCTCCGGGTGTCCTCAGCGTCCCAGGGAGATAGTATTGGAGTTTGGGAGGCTCATGAAAGAGACAGCATCAGCGTTTGTGGGGCTGTGAATGGGGTTGCCTGGCTACTTGAAGAGCAGCAAGAGCTTTTGGAGCTTGAACCTTTGGGGTGGGAGGAATCTGCAGACCTTCCCAGTTGCTGAGCATGGCTCTGGCTGTACGCAGCATCCCAGGCAGATACTATTCGAGTTTGGGTGGCCACGGAAAGAGAAAGCATCAGCGCTTGTGGGGCTGTGAATGGGGTTGCCTGGCTTCTTGAAGAGCAGCAAGAGATTTTCTTCCTGGCACCTTTAGCGTAGGAGGAATACCGCGACGTTCGCCATGTCTGAGCCTGGCTCTGGCTGTACGCAGCGTCCCAGGCAGATAGTCTTGGAGTTTGGGAGGCTCACAAAAGTGGCAGCGTCAGCGTTTGTGGGGCTGTGAATGGTGTTGCCTGGCTACTTGAAGAGCAGCAAGAGCTTTTGGTCCTGGCCCCTTTGGGGTGGGAGGAATCCCGGGACGGTCGCAATCGCTGAGCCTGGCTCCGGCTGTATTCAGTGTTGCAGGCAGATAATCTTGGATTTTGGGAGGCTCACGAAAGAGACAGCGTCAGCGTTTGTGGGGCTGTGAATGGTGTTGCCTGGCTACTTAAAGAGAAGGAAGAGCTTTTTGTCCTGGCCCCTTTGGGGTGGGAGGAATCTCGAGAAATTCGCAATTGCTTAGCTTGGCTCTGGCTGTACTCAGCGTCCCAGGCAGATAGTCTTGGAATTTGGGAGGCCACGGAAAGAGACAGCGTCAGCGTTTGTGGGGCTGTGAATGGGGTTGCCTGGCTACTTGAAGAGCAGCAAGAGCTTTTGGTCCTGGCCCCTTTGGGGTGGGAGGAAGGTACGGTTATTCGCAGTTGCTGAGCCTGCCTCCGGGTGTCCTCAGCGTCCCAGGCAGTTAGTATTGGAGTTTGGGAGGCTCACGAAAGAGACAGCGTCAGCGTTTGTGGGGCTGTGAATGGGGTTGCCTGGCTACTTGAAGAGCAGCAAGAGCTTTTGGTCCTGGCCTCTTTGGGGTGGGAGGAATCACTGGACTTTCTCAATTTCTAACCTGGGCTCCAGCTCAGCGTTCCAGGCAGATATTATTGGAGTTTTTTTAGGCCACAGAAAGAGACAGCGTCAGCGTTTGTGGGGCTGTGAATGGAGTTGCCTGGCTACTTGAAGAGCAGCAAGAGCTTTTGGAGCTTGAACCTTTGGGGTGGGAGGAATCTGCAGACGTTCCCAGTTGCTGAGCATGGCTCTGGCTGTACGCAGCATCCCAGGCAGATACTATTCGAGTTTGGGTGGCCACGGAAAGAGACAGCGTCAGCGTTTGTGGGGCTGTGAATGGGGTTGCCTGGCTTCTTGAAGAGCAGCAAGAGCTTTTCGTCCTGGCACCTTTAGCGTAGGAGGAATACCGCGACGTTCGCCATGTCTGAGCCTGGCTCTGGCTGTACGCAGCGTCCCAGGCAGATAGTCTTGGAGTTTGGGAGGCTCACAAAAGAGGCAGCGTCAGCGTTTGTGGGGCTGTGAATGGTGTTGCCTGGCTACTTGAAGAGCAGCAAGAGCTTTTGGTCCTGGCCCCTTTGGGGTGGGAGGAATCCCGGGACGTTCGCAATCGCTGAGCCTGGCTCCGGCTGTATTCAGTGTTGCAGGCAGATAATCTTGGATTTTGGGAGGCTCACGAAAGAGACAGCGTCAGCGTTTGTGGGGCTGTGAATGGTGTTGCCTGGCTAATTAAAGAGAAGGAAGAGCTTTTTGTCCTGGCCCCTTTGGGGTGGGAGGAATCTCGAGAAATTCGCAATTGCTTAGCTTGGCTCTGGCTGTACTCAGCGTCCCAGGCAGATAGTCTTGGAGTTTGGGAGGCCACGGAAAGAGACAGCGTCAGCGTTTGTGGGGCTGTGAATGGGGTTGCCTGGCTACTTGAAGAGAAGGAAGAGCTTTTGGTCCTGGCCCGTTTGGGGTGGGAGGAATTTCGAGACATTCGCAATTGCTTAGCTTGGCTCTGGCTGTACTCAGCGTCCCAGGCAGATAGTCTTGGAGTTTGGAAGGTTACGAAAGAGACAGCGTCAGCGTTTGTGGGGCTGTGAATGGCGTTGCCTGGCTACTTGAAGAGCAGCAAGAGCTTTTGGTCCTGGCCCCTTTGGGGTGGGAGGAAGGTACGGTTATTCGCAGTTGCTGAGCCTGCCTCCGGGTGTCCTCAGCGTCCCAGGCAGTTAGTATTGGAGTTTGGGTGGCTCATGAAAGACACAGCATCAGCGTTTGTGGGGCTGTGAATGGGGTTGCCTGGCTACTTGAAGAGCAGCAAGAGCTTTTGGACCTGGCCCCTTTGGGGTGGGAGGAAGGCACGGTTATTCGCAAATGCTGAGCCTGGCTCCTGGTGTCCTCAGCGTCCCAGGGAGATAGTATTGGAGTTTGGGAGGCTCACGAAAGAGACAGCGTCAGCGTTTTTGGGGCTGTGAATGGGGTTGCCTGGCTACTTGAAGAGCAGCAAGAGCTTTTGGAGCTTGAACCTTTGGAGTGGGAGGAATCTGCAGACGTTCCCAGTTGCTGAGCATGGCTCTGGCTGTACGCAGCATCCCAGGCAGATACTATTCGAGTTTGGGTGGCCACAGAAAGAGACAGCGTCAGCGTTTGTGGGGCTGTGAATGGGGTTGCCTGGCTACTTGAAGAGCAGCAAGAGCTTTTGGTCCTGGCACCTTTAGCGTAGGAGGAATACCGCGACGTTCGCCATGTCTGAGCCTGGCTCTGGCTGTACGCAGCGTCCCAGGCAGATAGTCTTGGAGTTTGGGAGGTTCACGAAAGAGACAGCGTCAGCGTTTGTGGGGCTGTGAATGGAGTTGCCTGGCTACTTGAAGAGCAGCAAGAGCTTTTGGTCCTGGCCTCTTTGGGGTGGGAGGAATCTCGAGAAATTCAGAATTGCTTTGCTTGGCTCTGGCTGTACTCAGCGTCCCAGGCAGATAGTCTTGGAGTTTGGGTGGCTACAAAAAGAGACAGCGTCAGCGTTTGTGGGGCTGTGAATGGTGTTGCCTGGCTACTTGAAGAGCAGCAAGAGCTTTTGGTCCTGGCCCCTTTGGGGTGGGAGGAATCACTGGACTTTCTCAATTTCTAAGCTGGGCTCCAGCTCAGCGTTCCAGGCAGATATTATTGGAGTTTTTTTAGGCCACAGAAAGAGACAGCGTCAGCGTTTGTGGGGCTGTGAATGGGGTTGCCTTGCTACTTGAAGAGCAGCAAGAGCTTTTCGTCCTGGCACCTTTAGCTTAGGAGGAATACCGCGACGTTCGCCATGTCTGAGCCTGGCTCTGGCTGTACGCAGCGTCCCAGGCAGATAGTCTTGGAGTTTGGGAGGCTCACAAAAGAGACAGCGTCAGCGTTTGTGGGGCTGTGAATGGTGTTGCCTGGCTACTTGAAGAGCAGCAAGAGCTTTTGGTCCTGGCCCCTTTGGGGTGGGAGGAAGGTACGGTTATTCGCAGTTGCTGAGCCTGGCTCCGGGTGTCCTCAGCGTCCCAGGCAGTTAGTATTGGAGTTTGGGAGGCTCATGAAAGAGACAGCATCAGCGTTTGTGGGGCTGTGAATGGGGTTGCCTGGCTACTTGAAGAGCAGCAAGAGCTTTTGGAGCTTGCACCTTTGGGGTGGGAGGAATCTGCAGACGTTCCCAGTTGCTGAGCATGGCTCTGGCTGTACGCAGCATCCCAGGCAGATACTATTCGAGTTTGGGTGGCCACGGAAAGAGACAGCGTCAGCGTTTGTGGGGCTGTGAATGGGGTTGCCTGGCTTCTTGAAGAGCAGCAAGAGCTTTTCGTCCTGGCACCTTTAGCGTAGGAGGAATACCGCGACGTTCGCCATGTCTGAGCCTGGCTCCGGCTGTACGCAGCGTCCCAGGCAGATAGTCTTGGAGTTTGGGAGGCTCACAAAAGAGGCAGCGTCAGCGTTTGTGGGGCTGTGAATGGTGTTGCCTGGCTACTTGAAGAGCAGCAAGAGCTTTTGGTCCTGGCCCCTTTGGCGTGGGAGGAATCCCGGGACATTCGCAATTGCTTAGCTTGGCTCTGGCTGTACTCAGCGTCCCAGGCAGATAGTCTTGGAGTTTGGAAGGTCACGAAAGAGACAGCGTCAGCGTTTGTGGGGCTGTGAATGGGGTTGCCTGGCTACTTGAAGAGCAGCAAGAGGTTTTGGACCTGGCCCTTTTGGGGTGGGAGGAAGGCACGGTTATTCGCAAATGCTGAGCCTGGCTCAGGGTGTCCTCAGCGTCCCAGGGAGATAGTATTGGAGTTTGGGAGGCTCACGAAAGAGACAGCGTCAGCGTTTGTGGGGCTGTGAATGGGGTTGCCTGGCTACTTGAAGAGCAGCAAGAGCTTTTGGTCCTGGCAGCTTTAGCGTAGGAAGAATACCGCGACGTTCGCCATGTCTGAGCCTGGCTCAGGGTGTCCTCAGCGTCCCAGGGAGATATTCTTGGAGTTTGGGAGGCTCACAAAAGAGGCAGCGTCAGCGTTTGTGGGGCTGTGAATGGGGTTGCCTGGCTACTTGAAGAGCAGCAAGAGCTTTTGGTCCTGGCCCCTTTGGGGTGGGAGGAATCCCGGGACATTCGCAATCGCTGAGCCTGGCTCCGGCTCTATTCAGTGTTGCAGGCAGATAATCTTGGATTTTGGGAGGCTCACGAAAGAGACAGCGTCAGCGTTTGTGGGGCTGTGAATGGGGTTGCCTGGCTCCTTGAAGAGCAGCAAGAGCTTTTGGACCTGGCCCTTTTGGGGTGGGAGGAAGGCACGGTTATTCGCAAATGCTGAGCCTCGCTCCTGGTGTCCTCAGCGTCCCAGGGAGATAGTATTGGAGTTTGGGAGGCTCACGAAAGAGACAGCGTCAGCGTTTGTGGGGCTGTGAATGGTGTTGCCTGGCTACTTGAAGAGCAGCAAGAGCTTTTGGTCCTGGCCCCTTTGGCGTGGGAGGAACCTGCAGACGTTCCCAGTTGCTGAGCATGGCTCTGGCTGTACGCAGCATCCCAGACAGATAGTCTTGGAGTTTGGGTGGCCACGGAAAGAGACAGCGTCAGTGTTTGTGGGGCTGTGAATGGGGTTGCCTGGCTACTTGAAGAGCAGCAAGAGCTTTTGGTCCTGGCCTCTTTGGGGTGGGAGGAATCTCGAGAAATTCAGAATTGCTTAGCTTGGCTCTGGCTGTACTCAGCGTCCCAGGCAGATAGTATTGGAGTTTGAGTGGCTACAAAAAGAGACAGCGTCAGCGTTTGTGGGGCTGTGAATGGGGTTGCCTGGCTACTTGAAGAGCAGCAAGAACTTTTGGTCCTGGCCCCTTTGGGGTGGGAGGAAGGTACGGTTATTCGCAGCTGCTGAGCCTGCCTCCGGGTGTCCTCAGCGTCCCAGGCAGTTAGTATTGGAGTTTGGGAGGCTCATGAAAGAGACAGCATCAGCGTTTGTGGGGCTGTGAATGGGGTTGCCTGGCTACTTGAAGAGCAGCAAGAGCTTTTGGTCCTGGCCCCTTTGGGGTGGGAGGAAGCAACGGTTATTCGCAAATGCTGAGCCTGGCTCAGGGTGTCCTCAGCGTCCCAGGCAGATAGTATTGGAGTTTGGGAGGCTCACGAAAGAGACAGCGTCAGCGTTTGTGGGGCTGTGAATGGCGTTGCCTGGCTACTTGAAGAGCAGCAAGAGCTTTTGGTCCTGGCCCCTTTGGGGTGGGAGGAAGCAACGGTTATTCGCAAATGCTGAGCCTGGCTTAGGGTGTCCTCAGCGTCCCAGGCAGATAGTCTTGGAGTTTGGGAGGCTCACAAAAGAGGCAGCGTCAGCGTTTGTGGGGCTGTGAATGGGGTTGCCTGGCTACTTGAAGAGCAGCAAGAGCTTTTGGTCCTGGCCTCTTTGGGGTGGGAGGAATGTCGGAACGGTTCACAATTGCTGAGCCTGGCTCTGGCTGTACTCAGCGTCCCAGGCAGATAGTCTTGGAGTTTGGAAGGTCACGAAAGAGACAGCGTCAGCGTTTGTGGGGCTGTGAATGGGGTTGCCTGGCTACTTGAAGAGCAGCAAGAGGTTTTGGACCTGGCCCTTTTGGGGTGGGAGGAAGGCACGGTTATTCGCAAATGCTGAGCCTGGCTCAGGGTGTCCTCAGCGTCCCAGGGAGATAGTATTGGAGTTTGGGAGGCTCACGAAAGAGACAGCGTCAGCGTTTGTGGGGCTGTGAATGGGGTTGCCTGGCTACTTGAAGAGCAGCAAGAGCTTTTGGTCCTGGCAGCTTTAGCGTAGGAAGAATACCGCGACGTTCGCCATGTCTGAGCCTGGCTCTGGCTGTACGCAGCGTCCCAGGCAGATAGTCTTGGAGTTTGGGAGGCTCACAAAAGAGGCAGCGTCAGCGTTTGTGGGGCTGTGAATGGTGTTGCCTGGCTACTTGAAGAGCAGCAAGAGCTTTTGGTCCTGGCCCCTTTGGGGTGGGAGGAATCCCGGGACGTTCGCAATCGCTGAGCCTGGCTCCGGCTGTATTCAGTGTTGCAGGCAGATAATCTTGGATTTTGGGAGGCTCACGAAAGAGACAGCGTCAGCGTTTGTGGGGCTGTGAATGGGGTTGCCTGGCTACTTGAAGAGCAGCAAGAGCTTTTGGTCCTGGCCCTTTTGGGGTGGGAGGAAGGCACGGTTATTCGCAAATGCTGAGCCTCGCTCCTGGTGTCCTCAGCGTCCCAGGGAGATAGTATTGGAGTTTGGGAGGCTCACGAAAGAGACAGCGTCAGCGTTTGTGGGGCTGTGAATGGGGTTGCCTGGCTACTTGAAGAGCAGCAAGAGCTTTTGGTCCTGGCCCCTTTGGAGTGGGAGGAACCTGCAGACGTTCCCAGTTGCTGAGCATGGCTCTGGCTGTACGCAGCATCCCAGGCAGATAGTCTTGGAGTTTGGGTGGCCACGGAAAGAGACAGCGTCAGTGTTTGTGGGGCTGTGAATGGGGTTGCCTGGCTACTTGAAGAGCAGCAAGAGCTTTTGGTCCTGGCCTCTTTGGGGTGGGAGGAATCTCGAGAAATTCAGAATTGCTTAGCTTGGCTCTGGCTGTACTCAGCGTCCCAGGCAGATAGTATTGGAGTTTGAGTGGCTACAAAAAGAGACAGCGTCAGCGTTTGTGGGGCTGTGAATGGGGTTGCCTGGCTACTTGAAGAGCAGCAAGAGCTTTTGGTCCTGGCCCCTTTGGGGTGGGAGGAAGGCACGGTTATTCGCAAATGCTTAGCCTGGCTCCGGGTGTCCTCAGCGTCCCAGGCAGATAGTCTTGGAGTTTGGGAGGCTCCCGAAAGAGAGAGCGTCAGCGTTTGTGGGGCTGTGAATGGCGTTGCCTGGCTACTTGAAGAGCAGCAAGAGCTTTTCGTCCTGGCCCCTTTGGGGTGGGAGGAAGGTACGGTTATTCGCAAATGCTGAGCCTGGCTCAGGGTGTCCTCAGCGTCCCAGGCAGTTAGTACTGGAGTTTGGGAGGCTCCCGAAAGAGACAGCGTCAGCATTTGTAGGGCTGTGAATGGGGTTGCCTGGCTACTTGAAGAGCAGCAAGAGCTTTTGGTGTTGGCTCCTTTGGGGTGGGAGGAAGGCACGGTTATTCGCAATTCCTGAGCCTGGCTCCGGGTGTCCTCAGCGTCCCAGGCAGATAGTCTTGGAGTTTGGGAGGCTCACGAAAGAGGCAGCGTCAGCGTTTGTGGGGCTGTGAATGGTGTTGCCTGGCTACTTAAAGAGAAGGAAGAGCTTTTGGTCCTGGCCCCTTTGGGGTGGGAGGAAGGTACGGTTATTCGCAAATGCTGAGCCTGGCTCCGGGTGTCCTCAGCGTCCCAGGCAGCTAGTCTTGGAGTTTGGGAGGCTCATGAAAGAGACAGCATCAGCGTTTGTGGGGCTGTGAATGGGGTTGCCTGGCTACTTGAAGAGCAGCAAGAGCTTTTGGACCTGGCCCTTTTGGGGTGGGAGGAAGGCACGGTTATTCGCAGTTGCTGAGCCTGGCTCCTGGTGTCCTCAGCGTCCCAGGGAGATAGTATTGGAGTTTGGGAGGCTCACGAAAGAGACAGCGTCAGCGTTTGTGGGGCTGTGAATGGTGTTGCCTGGCTACTTGAAGAGCAGCAAGAGCTTTTGGAGCTTGCCCCTTTGGGGTGGGAGGAATCTGTAGACGTTCTCAGTTGCTGAGCATGGCTCTGGCTGTACGCAGCATCCCAGGCAGATACTATTCGAGTTTGGGTGGCCACGGAAAGAGACAGCGTCAGCGTTTGTGGGGCTGTGAATGGGGTTGCCTGGCTACTTGAAGAGCAGCAAGAGCTTTTGGTCCTGGCCTCTTTGGGGTGGGAGGAATCTCGAGAAATTCAGAATTGCTTAGCTTGGCTCTGGCTGTACTCAGCGTCCCAGGCAGATAGTATTGGAGTTTGAGTGGCTACAAAAAGAGACAGCGTCAGCGTTTGTGGGGCTGTGAATGGGGTTGCCTGGCTACTTGAAGAGCAGCAAGAGCTTTTGGTCCTGGCCCCTTTGGGGTGGGAGGAAGCAACGGTTATTCGCAAATGCTGAGCCTGGCTCAGTGTGTCCTCAGCGTCCCAGGGAGATAGTATTGGAGTTTGGGAGGCTCACGAAAGAGACAGCGTCAGCGTTTGTGGGGCTGTGAATGGGGTTGCCTGGCTACTTGAAGAACAGCAAGAGCTTTTGGTCCTGGCTCCTTTGGGGTTGGAAGAATCCCGGGACGTTCGCAATCGCTGAGCCTGCCTCCGGCTGTATTCAGTGTCCCAGGCAGATAGTCTTGGAGTTTGGGAGGCCACAGAAAGAGGCAGCGTCAGCGTTTGTGGGGCTGTGAATGGTGTTGCCTGGCTACTTGAAGAGCAGCAAGAGCTTTTGGTCCTGGCCCCTTTGGGGTGGGAGGAATCCCGGGACGTTCGCAATCGCTGAGCCTGGCTCCGGCTGTATTCAGTGTTGCAGGCAGATAGTCTTGGAGTTTGGGAGGCTCACGAAAGAGACAGCGTCAGCGTTTGTGGGGCTGTGAATGGTGTTGCCTGGCTACTTAAAGAGAAGGAAGAGCTTTTGGTCCTGGCCCCTTTGGGGTGGGAGGAATTTCGAGAAATTCGCAATTGCTTAGCTTGGCTCTGGCTGTACGCAGCATCCCAGGCAGATAGTCTTGGAGTTTGGGAGGCTCACGAAAGAGACAGCGTCAGCGTTTGTGGGGCTGTGAATTGCGTTGCCTGGCTACTTGAAGAGCAGCAAGAGCTTTTGGTCCTGGCCCCTTTGGGGTGGGAGGAAGCAACGGTAATTCGCAAATGCTGAGCCTGGCTTAGGGTGTCCTCAGCGTCCCAGGCAGATAGTCTTGGAGTTTGGGAGGCTCACAAAAGAGGCAGCGTCAGCGTTTGTGGGGCTGTGAATGGGGTTGCCTGGCTACTTGAAGAGCAGCAAGAGCTTTTGGTCCTGGCCCCTTTTGGGGTGGGAGGAATCCCGGGACGTTCGCAATCGCTGAGCCTGGCTCCGGCTGTATTCAGTGTTGCAGGCAGATAATCTTGGATTTTGGGAGGCTCACGAAAGAGACAGCGTCAGCGTTTGTGGGGCTGTGAATGGTGTTGCCTGGCTACTTAAAGAGAAGGAAGAGCTTTTTGTCCTGGCCCCTTTGGGGTGGGAGGAATCTCGAGACATTCGCAATTGCTTAGCTTGGCTCTGGCTGTACTCAGCATCCCAGGCAGATAGTCTTGGAGTTTGGGAGGCCACGGAAAGAGACAGCGTCAGCGTTTGTGGGGCTGTGAATGGTGTTGCCTGGCTACTTAAAGAGAAGGAAGAGCTTTTGGTCCTGGCCCCTTTGGGGTGGGAGGAATTTCGAGACATTCGCAATTGCTTAGCTTGGCTCTGGCTGTACTCAGCGTCCCAGGCAGATAGTCTTGGAGTTTGGAAGGTCACGAAAGAGACAGCGTCAGCGTTTGTGGGGCTGTGAATGGGGTTGCCTGGCTACTTAAAGAGCAGCAAGAGCTTTTGGTCCTGGCCCCTTTGGGGTGGGAGGAAGGTATGGTTATTCGCAGTTGCTGAGCCTGCCTCCGGGTGTCCTCAGCGTCCCAGGCAGTTAGTATTGGAGTTTGGGAGGCTCATGAAAGAGACAGCATCAGCGTTTGTGGGGCTGTGAATGGGGTTGCCTGGCTACTTGAAGAGCAGCAAGAGCTTTTGGAGCTTGCACCTTTGGGGTGGGAGGAATCTGCAGACGTTCCCAGTTGCTGAGCATGGCTCTGGCTGTACGCAGCATCCCAGGCAGATACTATTCGAGTTTGGGTGGCCACGGAAAGAGACAGCGTCAGCGTTTGTGGGGCTGTGAATGGGGTTGCCTGGCTTCTTGAAGAGCAGCAAGAGCTTTTCGTCCTGGCACCTTTAGCGTAGGAGGAATACCGCGACGTTCGCCATGTCTGAGCCTGGCTCCGGCTGTATTCAGTGTTGCAGGCAGATAATCTTGGATTTTGGGAGGCTCACAAAAGAGGCAGCGTCAGCGTTTGTGGGGCTGTGAATGGTGTTGCCTGACTACTTGAAGAGCAGCAAGAGCTTTTGGTCCTGGCCCCTTTGGGGTGGGAGGAATCCCGGGACGTTCGCAATCGCTGAGCCTTTCTCTGGCTGTATTCAGTGTTGCAGGCAGATAATCTTGGAGTTTGGGAGGCTCACGAAATAGACAGCGTCAGCGTTTGTGGGGCTGTGAATGGTGTTGCCTGGCTACTTAAAGAGAAGGAAGAGCTTTTTGTCCTGGCCCCTTTGGGGTGGGAGGAATCTCGAGAAATTCGCAATTGCTTAGCTTGGCTCTGGCTGTCCTCAGCGTCCCAGGCAGATAGTCTTGGAGTTTGGAAGGCCACGGAAAGAGACAGCGTCAGCGTTTGTGGGGCTGTGAATGGTGTTGCCTGGCTACTTGAGGAGCAGCAAGAGCTTTTGGTCCTGGCCTCTTTGGGGTGGGAGGAATCTCGAGACATTCGCAATTGCTTAGCTTGGCTCTGGCTGTACTCAGCGTCCCAGGCAGATAGTCTTGGAGTTTGGAAGGTCACGAAAGAGACAGCGTCAGCGTTTGTGTGGCTGTGAATGGGGTTGCCTGGCTACTTGAAGAGCAGCAAGAGCTTTTGGACCTGGCCCCTTTGGGGTGGGAGGAAGGCACGGTTATTCGCAAATGCTGAGCATGGCTCCTGGTGTCCTCAGCGACCCAGGGAGATATTATTGGAGTTTGGGAGGCTCACGAAAGAGACAGCGTCAGTGTTTGTGGGGCTGTGAATGGAGTTGCCTGGCTACTTGAATAGCAGCAAGAGCTTTTGGAGCTTGAACCTTTGGGGTGGGAGGAATCTGTAGACGTTCCCAGTTGCTGAGCATGGCTCTGGCTGTACGCAGCATCCCAGGCAGATACTATTCGAGTTTGGGTGGCCACGGAAAGAGACAGCGTCAGCGTTTGTGGGGCTGTGAATGGGGTTGCCTGGCTACTTGAAGAGCAGCAAGAGCTTTTGGTCCTGGCACCTTTAGCGTAGGAGGAATACCGCGACGTTCGCCATGTCTGAGCCTGGCTCTGGCTGTACGCAGCGTCCCAGGCAGATAGTCTTGGAGTTTGGGAGGCTCACAAAAGAGGCAGCGTCAGCGTTTGTGGGGCTGTGAATGGTGTTGCCTGGCTACTTGAAGAGCAGCAAGAGCTTTTGGTCCTGGCCCCTTTGGGGTGGGAGGAAGGTACGGTTATTCGCAGTTGCTGAGCCTGCCTCCGGGTGTCCTCAGCGTCCCAGGCAGTTAGTATTGGCGTTTGGGAGGCTCACGAAAGAGGCAGCGTCAGCGTTTGTGGGGCTGTGAATGGTGTTGCCTGGCTACTTAAAGAGAAGGAAGAGCTTTTGGTCCTGGCCCCTTTGGGGTGGGAGGAATCTCGAGAAATTCAGAATTGCTTAGCTTGGCTCTGGCTGTGCTCAGTGTCCCAGGCAGATAGTCTTGGAGTTTGGAAGGTCACGAAAGAGACAGCGTCAGCGTTTGTGGGGCTGTGAATGGGGTTGCCTGGCTACTTGAAGAGCAGCAAGAGCTTTTGGTCCTGGCCCCTTTGGGGTGGGAGGAAGGTACGGTTATTCGCAGTTGCTGAGCCTGCCTCCGGGTGTCCTCAGCGTCCCAGGCAGTTAGTATTGGAGTTTGGGAGGCTCACGAAAGAGACAGCATCAGCGTTTGTGGGGCTGTGAATGGAGTTGCCTGGCTACTTGAAGAGCAGCAAGAGCTTTTGGAGCTTGCCCCTTTGGGGTGGGAGGAATCTGCAGACGTTCCCAGTTGCTGAGCATGGCTCTGGCTGTACGCAGCATCCCAGGCAGATAGTCTTGGAGTTTGGGTGGCCACGGAAAGAGACAGTGTCAGCGTTTGTGGGGCTGTGAATGGGGTTGCCTGGCTACTTGAAGAGCAGCAAGAGCTTTTCGTCCTGGCCTCTTTGGGGTGGGAGGAATCTCGAGACATTCGCAATAGCTTAGCTTGGCTCTGGCTGTACTCAGCGTCCCAGGCAGTTAGTCTTGGAGTTTGGGTGGCTACAAAAAGAGACAGCGTCACCGTTTGTGGGGCTGTGAATGGGGTTGCCTGGCTACTTGAAGAGCAGCAAGAGCTTTTGGTCCTGGCCCCTTTGGGGTGGGAGGAAGCAACGGTTATTCGCAGTTGCTGAGCCTGCCTCCGGGTGTCCTCAGCGTCCCAGGCAGATAGTATTGGAGTTTGGGAGGCTCACGAAAGAGAGAGCGTCAGCGTTTGTGGGGCTGTGAATGGGGTTGCCTGGCTACTTGAAGAGCAGCAAGAGCTTTTGGTCCTGGCTCCTTTGGGGTGGGAGGAATCCCGGGACGGTCGCCATGTCTGAGCCTGGCTCTGGCTGTATGCAGCGTCCCAGGCAGCTAGTCTTGGAGTTTGGGAGGCCACAGAAAGAGACAGCGTCAGCGTTTGTGGGGCTGTGAATGGGGTTGCCTGGCTACTTGAAGAGCAGCAAGAGCTTTTGGTCCTGGCCCCTTTGGGGTGGGAGGAATGCAGGGACGTTCGCAATCGCTGAGCCTGGCTCCGACTGTATTCAGTGTTGCAGGCAGATAATCTTGGAGTTTGGGAGGCTCACGAAAGAGACAGCGTCAGCGTTTGTGGGGCTGTGAATGGGGTTGCCTGGCTACTTGAAGAGCAGCAAGAGCTTTTGGTCCTGGCCCCTTTGGGGTGGGAGGAATCCCGGGACGTTCGCAATTGCTGAGCCTGGCTCCGGCTGTACTCAGCATCCCAGGCAGATAGTCTTGGAGTTTGGGAGCCCACAGAAAGAGACAGCGTCAGCGTTTGTGGGGCTGTGAATGGAGTTGCCTGGCTACTTGAAGAGCAGCAAGAGCTTTTGGAGCTTGCCCCTTTGGGGTGGGAGGAATCTGCAGACGTTCCCAGTTGCTGAGCATGGCTCTGGCTGTACGCAGCATCCCAGGAAGATACTATTCGAGTTTGGGTGGCCACGGAAAGAGACAGCGTCAGCGTTTGTGGGGCTGTGAATGGGGTTGCCTGGCTACTTGAAGAGCAGCAAGAGCTTTTGGTCCTGGCCTCTTTGGGGTGGGAGGAATCTCGAGAAATTCAGAACTGCTTAGCTTGGTTCTGGCTGTACTCAGCGTCCCAGGCAAATAGTCTTGGAGTTTGGGTGGTTACAAAAAGAGACAGCGTCAGCGTTTGTGGGGCTGTGAATGGTGTTGCCTGGCTACTTGAAGAGCAGCAAGAGCTTTTGGTCCTGGCCCCTTTGGGGTGGGAGGAAGGTACGGGTATTCGCAGTTGCTGAGCCTGCCTCCGGGTGTCCTCAGCGTCCCAGGCAGTTAGTATTGGATTTTGGGAGGCTCACGAAAGAGACAGCGTCAGCGTTTGTGGGGCTGTGAATGGGGTTGCCTGGCCACTTGAAGAGCAGCAAGAGCTTTTTTGTCCTGGCCCCTTTGGGGTGGGAGGAAGGCACTGTTATTCGCAATTGCTGAGCCTGGCCCGGCTGTATTCAGTGACCCAGGCAGATAGTCTTGGAGTTTGGAAGGTCACGAAAGAGACAGCGTCAGCGTTTGTGGGGCTGTGAATGGGGTTGCCTGGCTACTTGAAGAGCAGCAAGAGCTTTTGGTCCTGGCCCCTTTGGGGTGGGAGGAATCTCGAGAAATTCAGAATTGCTTAGCTTGGCTCTGGCTGTACTCAGCGTCCCAGGCAGATAGTCTTGGAGTTTGGAAGGTCACGAAAGAGACAGCGTCAGCTTTTGTTGGGCTGTGAATGGGGTTGCCTGGCTACTTGAAGAGCAGCAAGAGCTTTTGGGCCTGGCCCCTTTGGGGTGGGAGGAAGGTACTGTTATTCGCAGTTTCTGAGCCTGCCTCCGGGTGTCCTCAGCGTCGCAGGCAGTTAGTATTGGAATTTGGGAGGCTCATGAAAGAGGCAGCGTCAGCTTTTGTGGGGCTGTGAATGGAGTTGCCTGGCTACTTGAAGAGCAGCAAGAGCTTGTGGTCCTGGCCCCTTTGGCGTGGGAGGAACCTGCAGACGTTCCCAGTTGCTCAGCCTGGCTCTGGCTGTGCGCAGCGTCCCAGGCAGATAGTCTTGGAGTTTGGGAGGCTCACAAAAGAGACAGCGTCAGCGTTTGTGGGGCTGTGAATGGGGTTGCCTGGCTACTTGAAGAGCAGCAAGAGCTTTTGGTCCTGGCCCCTTTGGGGTGGGAGGAAGGTACGGTTATTCGCAGTTGCTGAGCCTGCCTCCGGGTGTCCTCAGCGTCCCAGGCAGTTAGTATTGGAGTTTGGGAGGCTCATGAAAGAGACAGCATCAGCGTTTGTGGGGCTGTGAATGGGGTTGCCTGGCTACTTGAAGAGCAGCAAGAGCTTTTGGAGCTTGCACCTTTGGGGTGGGAGGAATCTGCAGACGTTCCCAGTTGCTGAGCATGGCTCTGGCTGTACGCAGCATCCCAGGCAGATACTATTCGAGTTTGGGTGGCCACGGAAAGAGACAGCGTCAGCGTTTGTGGGGCTGTGAATGGGGTTGCCTGGCTTCTTGAAGAGCAGCAAGAGCTTTTGGTCCTGGCACCTTTAGCGTAGGAGGAATACCGCGAAGTTCGCCATGTCTGAGCCTGGCTCTGGCTGTACGCAGCGTCCCAGGCAGATAGTCTTGGAGTTTGGGAGGCTCACGAAAGAGACAGCGTCAGCGTTTGTGGGGCTGTGAATGGGGTTGCCTGGCTACTTAAAGAGAAGGAAGAGCTTTTGGTCCTGGCCCCTTTGGCGTGGGAGGAATCCCGGGACATTCGCAATTGCTTAGCTTGGCTCTGGCTGTACTCAGCGTCCCAGGCAGATAGTCTTGGAGTTTGGAAGGTCACGAAAGAGACAGCGTCAGCGTTTGTGGGGCTGTGAATGGGGTTGCCTGGCTACTTGAAGAGCAGCAAGAGCTTTTGGACCTGGCCCTTTTGGGGTGGGAGGAAGGCACGGTTATTCGCAAATGCTGAGCCTCGCTCCTGGTGTCGTCAGCGTCCCAGGGAGATAGTATTGGAGTTTGGGAGGCTCACGAAAGAGACAGCGTCAGCGTTTGTGGGGCTGTGAATGGGGTTGCCTGGCTACTTGAAGAGCAGCAAGAGCTTTTGGTCCTGGCCCCTTTGGGGTGGGAGGAATCCCGGGACATTCGCAATCGCTGAGCCTGGCTCCGGGTGTCCTCAGCGTCCCAGGCAGATAATCTTGGATTTTGGGAGGCTCACGAAAGAGACAGCGTCAGCGTTTGTGGGGCTGTGAATGGGGTTGCCTGGCTACTTGAAGAGCAGCAAGAGCTTTTGGTCCTGGCCCTTTTGGGGTGGGAGGAAGGCACGGTTATTCGCAAATGCTGAGCCTCGCTCCTGGTGTCCTCAGCGTCCCAGGGAGATACTATTGGAGTTTGGGAGGCTCACGAAAGAGACAGCGTCAGCGTTTGTGGGGCTGTGAATGGTGTTGCCTGGCTACTTGAAGAGCAGCAAGAGCTTTTGGTCCTGGCCCCTTTGGCGTGGGAGGAACCTGCAGACGTTCCCAGTTGCTGAGCATGGCTCTGGCTGTACGCAGCATCCCAGTCAGATAGTCTTGGAGTTTGGGTGGCCACGGAAAGAGACAGCGTCAGTGTTTGTGGGGCTGTGAATGGGGTTTCCTGGCTACTTGAAGAGCAGCAAGAGCTTTTGGTCCTGGCCTCTTTGGGGTGGGAGGAATCTCGAGAAATTCAGAATTGCTTAGCTTGGCTCTGGCTGTACTCAGCGTCCCAGGCAGATAGTATTGGAGTTTGAGTGGCTACAAAAAGAGACAGCGTCAGCGTTTGTGGGGCTGTGAATGGGGTTGCCTGGCTACTTGAAGAGCAGCAAGAGCTTTTCGTCCTGGCACCTTTAGCGTAGGAGGAAGGCACGGTTATTCGCAAATGCTGAGCCTGGCTCCGGGTGTCCTCAGCGTCCCAGGCAGATAGTCTTGGAGTTTGGGAGGCTCCCGAAAGAGAGAGCGTCAGCGTTTGTGGGGCTGTGAATGGGGTTGCCTGGCTACTTGAAGAGCAGCAAGAGCTTTTGGTCCTGGCCCCTTTGGGGTGGGAGGAAGGTACGGTTATTCGCAAATGCTGAGCCTGGCTCAGGGTGTCCTCAGCGTCCCAGGCAGTTAGTACTGGAGTTTGGGAGGCTCCCGAAAGAGACAGCGTCAGCATTTGTGGGGCTGTGAATGGGGTTGCCTGGCTACTTGAAGAGCAGCAAGAGCTTTTGGTCCTGGCTCCTTTGGGGTGGGAGGAATCCCGGGACATTCGCAATCGCTGAGCCTGGCTCCGGCTGTATTCAGTGTCCCAGGCAGATAGTCTTGGAGTTTGGGAGGCTCACGAAAGAGGCAGCGTCAGCGTTTGTGGGGCTGTGAATGGTGTTGCCTGGCTACTTAAAGAGCAGCAAGAGCTTTTGGTCCTGGCCCCTTTGGGGTGGGAGGAAGGTACGGTTATTCGCAAATGCTGAGCCTGGCTCCGGGTGTCCTCAGCGTCCCAGGCAGATAGTCTTGGAGTTTGGGAGGCTCATGAAAGAGACAGCATCAGCGTTTGTGGGGCTGTGAATGGGGTTGCCTGGCTACTTGAAGAGCAGCAAGAGCTTTTGGACCTGGCCCTTTTGGGGTGGGAGGAAGGCACGGTTATTCGCAGTTGCTGAGCCTGGCTCCTGGTGTCCTCAGCGTCCCAGGGAGATAGTATTGGAGTTTGGGAGGCTCACGAAAGAGACAGCGTCAGCGTTTGTGGGGCTGTGAATGGGGTTGCCTGGCTACTTGAAGAGCAGCAAGAGCTTTTGGAGCTTGCCCCTTTGGGGTGGGAGGAATCTGCAGACGTTCCCAGTTGCTGAGCATGGCTCTGGCTGTACGCAGCATCCCAGGCAGATACTATTCGAGTTTGGGTGGCCACGGAAAGAGACAGCGTCAGCGTTTGTGGGGCTGTGAATGGGGTTGCCTGGCTACTTGAAGAGCAGGAAGAGCTTTTGGTCCTGGCCTCTTTGGGGTGGGAGGAATCTCGAGAAATTCAGAATTGCTTAGCTTGGCTCTGGCTGTACTCAGCGTCCCAGGCAGATAGTATTGGAGTTTGAGTGGCTACAAAAAGAGACAGCGTCAGCGTTTGTGGGGCTGTGAATGGGGTTGCCTGGCTACTTGAAGAGCAGCAAGAGCTTTTGGTCCTGGCTCCTTTGGGGTGGGAGGAAGGTACGGTTATTCGCAGTTGCTGAGCCTGCCTCCGGGTGTCCTCAGCATCCCAGGCAGATAGTCTTGGAGTTTGGAAGGTCACGAAAGAGACAGCGTCAGCGTTTGTGGGGCTGTGAATGGGGTTGCCTGGCTACTTGAAGAGCAGCAAGAGCTTTTGGTCCTGGCCCCTTTGCGGTGGGAGGAAGGTACGGTTATTCGCAGTTGCTGAGCCTGCCCCCGGGTGTCCTCAGCGTCGCAGGCAGTTACTATTGGAATTTGGGAGGCTCATGAAAGAGACAGCGTCCGCGTTTGTGGGGCTGTGAATGGAGGTGCCTGGCTACTTGAAGAGCAGCAAGAGCTTGTGGTCCTGGCCCCTTTGGCGTGGGAGGAACCTGCAGACGTTCCCAGTTGCTGTGCTTGGCTCTGGCTGTACGCAGCGTCCCAGGCAGATAGTCTTGGAGTTTGGGAGGCTCACAAAAGAGAGAGCGTCAGCGTTTGTGGGGCTGTGAATGGGGTTGCCTGGCTACTTGAAGAGCAGCAAGAGCTTTTGGTCCTGGCCCCTTTGGGGTGGGAGGAATCTCGAGAAATTCGCAGTTGCTGAGCCTGGCTCCGGGTGTCCTCAGCGTCCCAGGCAGATACTATTAGAGTTTGGGAAGCTCATGAAAGAGACAGCGTCAGCGTTTGTGGGGCTGTGAATGGGGTTGCCTGGCTACTTGAAGAGCAGCAAGAGCTTTTGGTCCTGGCCCCTTTGGGGTGGGAGGAAGCAACGGTTATTCGCAAATGCTGAGCCTGGCTCAGGGTGTCCTCAGCGTCCCAGGGAGATAGTATTGGAGTTTGGGAGGCTCACGAAAGAGACAGCGTCAGCGTTTGTGGGGCTGTGAATGGTGTTGCCTGGCTACTTGAAGAACAGCAAGAGCTTTTGGTCCTGGCTCCTTTGGGGTTGGAAGAATCCTGGGACGTTCGCAATCGCTGAGCCTGGCTCCGGGTGTCCTCAGCGTCCCAGGCAGATAGTCTTGGAGTTTGGGAGGCCACAGAAAGAGGCAGCGTCAGCGTTTGTGCGGCTGTGAATGGTGTTGCCTGGCTACTTGAAGAGCAGCAAGAGCTTTTGGTCCTGGCCCCTTTGGGGTGGGAGGAATCCCGGGACGTTCGCAATCGCTGAGCCTGGCTCCGGCTGTATTCAGTGTTGCAGGCAGATAGTCTTGGAGTTTGGGAGGCTCACGAAAGAGACAGCGTCAGCGTTTGTGGGGCTGTGAATGGTGTTGCCTGGCTACTTAAAGAGAAGGAAGAGCTTTTGGTCCTGGCCCCTTTGGGGTGGGAGGAATTTCGAGAAATTCGCAATTGCTTAGCTTGGCTCTGGCTGTACGCAGCATCCCAGGCAGATAGTCTTGGAGTTTGGGAGGCTCACGAAAGAGACAGCGTCAGCGTTTGTGGGGCTGTGAATGGCGTTGCCTGGCTACTTGAAGAGCAGCAAGAGCTTTTGGTCCTGGCCTCTTTGGGGTGGGAGGAATCCCGGGACGTTCGCAATTGGTGAGCCTGGCTCTGGCTATACTCAGCGTCCCAGGCAGATAGTCTTGGAGTTTGGGAGGCTCACGAAAGAGACATCGTCAGCGTTTGTGGGGCTGTGAATGGGGTTGCCTGGCTACTTGAAGAGCAGCAAGAGCTTTTGGTCCTGGCCCCTTTGGGGTGGGAGGAATTTCGAGACATTCGCAATTGCTTAGCTTGGCTCTGGCTGTACTCAGCGTCCCAGGCAGATAGTCTTGGAGTTTGGAAGGTCACGAAAGAGACAGCGTCAGCGTTTGTGGGGCTGTGAATGGCGTTGCCTGGCTACTTAAAAAGCAGCAAGAGCTTTTGGTCCTGGCCCCTTTGGGGTGGGAGGAAGGTACGGTTATTCGCAGTTGCTGAGCCTGCCTCCGGGTGTCCTCAGCGTCCCAGGCAGTTAGTATTGGAGTTTGGGAGGCTCATGAAAGAGACAGCATCAGCGTTTGTGGGGCTGTGAATGGGGTTGCCTGGCTACTTGAAGAGCAGCAAGAGCTTTTGGAGCTTGCACCTTTGGGGTGGGAGGAATCTGCAGACGTTCCCAGTTGCTGAGCATGGCTCTGGCTGTACGCAGCATCCCAGGCAGATACTATTCGAGTTTGGGTGGCCACGGAAAGAGACAGCGTCAGCGTTTGTGGGGCTGTGAATGGGGTTGCCTGGCTTCTTGAAGAGCAGCAAGAGCTTTTCGTCCTGGCACCTTTAGCGTAGGAGGAATACCGCGACGTTCGCCATGTCTGAGCCTGGCTCCGGCTGTATTCAGTGTTGCAGGCAGATAATCTTGGAGTTTGGGAGGCTCACGAAAGAGACAGCGTCAGCGTTTGTGGGGCTGTGAATGGTGTTGCCTGGCTACTTGAAGAGAAGGAAGAGCTTTTTGTCCTGGCCCCTTTGGGGTGGGAGGAATCTCGAGAAATTCGCAATTGCTTAGCTTGGCTCTGGCTGTCCTCAGCGTCCCAGGCAGATAGTCTTGGAGTTTGGAAGGCCACGGAAAGAGACAGCGTCAGCGTTTGTGGGGCTGTGAATGGTGTTGCCTGGCTACTTGAGGAGCAGCAAGAGCTTTTGGTCCTGGCCTCTTTGGGGTGGGAGGAATCTCGAGACATTCGCAATTGCTTAGCTTGGCTCTGGCTGTACTCAGCGTCCCAGGCAGATAGTCTTGGAGTTTGGAAGGTCACGAAAGAGACAGCGTCAGCGTTTGTGGGGCTGTGAATGGGGTTGCCTGGCTACTTGAAGAGCAGCAAGAGCTTTTGGACCTGGCCCCTTTGGGGTGGGAGGAAGGCACGGTTATTCGCAAATGCTGAGCATGGCTCCTGGTGTCCTCAGCGACCCAGGGAGATAGTATTGGAGTTTGGGAGGCTCACGAAAGAGACAGCGTCAGTGTTTGTGGGGCTGTGAATGGAGTTGCCTGGCTACTTGAAGAGAAGCAAGAGCTTTTGGAGCTTGAACCTTTGGGGTGGGAGGAATCTGTAGACGTTCCCAGTTGCTGAGCATGGCTCTGGCTGTACGCAGCATCCCAGGCAGATACTATTCGAGTTTGGGTGGCCACGGAAAGAGACAGCGTCAGCGTTTGTGGGGCTGTGAATGGGGTTGCCTGGCTACTTGAAGAGCAGCAAGAGCTTTTGGTCCTGGCACCTTTAGCGTAGGAGGAATACCGCGACGTTCGCCATGTCTGAGCCTGGCTCTGGCTGTACGCAGCGTCCCAGGCAGATAGTCTTGGAGTTTGGGAGGCTCACGAAAGAGACAGCGTCAGCGTTTGTGGGGCTGTGAATGGAGTTGCCTGGCTACTTGAAGAGCAGCAAGAGCTTTTGGTCCTGGCCTCTTTGGGGTGGGAGGAATCTCAAGAAATTCAGAATTGCTTTGCTTGGCTCTGGCTGTACTCAGCGTCCCAGGCAGATAGTCTTGGAGTTTGGGTGGCTACAAAAAGAGACAGCGTCAGCGTTTGTGGGGCTGTGAATGGGGTTGCCTGGCTACTTGAAGAGCAGCAAGAGCTTTTGGTCCTGGCCTCTTTGGGGTGGGAGGAATCACTGGACTTTCTCAATTTCTAAGCTGGGCTCCAGCTCAGCGTTCCAGGCAGATATTATTGGAGTTTTTTTAGGCCACAGAAAGAGAGAGCGTCAGCGTTTGTGGGGCTGTGAATGGGGTTGCCTGGCTACTTGAAGAGCAGCAAGAGCTTTTCGTCCTGGCACCTTTAGCGTAGGAGGAATACCGCGACGTTCGCCATGTCTGAGCCTGGCTCTGGCTGTACGCAGCGTCCCAGGCAGATAGTCTTGGAGTTTGGGAGGCTCACAAAAGAGACAGCGTCAGCGTTTGTGGGGCTGTGAATGGTGTTGCCTGGCTACTTGAAGAGCAGCAAGAGCTTTTGGTCCTGGCCCCTTTGGGGTGGGAGGAAGGTACGGTTATTCGCAGTTGCTGAGCCTGCCTCCGGGTGTCCTCAGCGTCCCTGGCAGTTAGTATTGGAGTTTGGGAGGCTCATGAAAGAGACAGCATCAGCGTTTGTGGGGCTGTGAATGGGGTTGCCTGGCTACTTGAAGAGCAGCAAGAGCTTTTGGAGCTTGCACCTTTGGGTTGGGAGGAATCTGCAGACGTTCCCAGTTGCTGAGCATGGCTCTGGCTGTACGCAGCATCCCAGGCAGATACTATTCGAGTTTGGGTGGCCACGGAAAGAGACAGCGTCAGCGTTTGTGGGGCTGTGAATGGGGTTGCCTGGCTTCTTGAAGAGCAGCAAGAGCTTTTCGTCCTGGCACCTTTAGCGTAGGAGGAATACCGCGACGTTCGCCATGTCTGAGCCTGGCTCTGGCTGTACGCAGCGTCCCAGGCAGATAGTCTTGGAGTTTGGGAGGCTCACGAAAGAGACAGCGTCAGCGTTTGTGGGGCTGTGAATGGTGTTGCCTGGCTACTTAAAGAGAAGGAAGAGCTTTTTGTCCTGGCCCCTTTGGGGTGGGAGGAATCTCGAGAAATTCGCAATTGCTTAGCTTGGCTCTGGCTGTCCTCAGCGCTCCAGGCAGATATTCTTGGAGTTTGGGAGGCCACGGAAAGAGACAGCGTCAGCGTTTGTGGGGCTGTGAATGGTGTTGCCTGGCTACTTGAGGAGCAGCAAGAGCTTTTGGTCCTGGCCTCTTTGGGGTGGGAGGAATCTCGAGACATTCCCAATTGCTTAGCTTGGCTCTGGCTGTACTCAGCGTCCCAGGCAGATAGTCTTGGAGTTTGGAAGGTCACGAAAGAGACAGCGTCAGCGTTTGTGGGGCTGTGAATGGCGTTGCCTGGCTACTTGAAGAGCAGCAAGAGCTTTTGGTCCTGGCCCCTTTGGGGTGGGAGGAAGGTACGGTTATTCGCAAATGCTGATCCTGGCTTAGGGTGTCCTCAGCGTCCCAGGCAGTTAGTATTGGAGTTTGGGAGGCTCATGAAAGAGACAGCATCAGCGTTTGTGGGGCTGTGAATGGGGTTGCCTGGCTACTTGAAGAGCAGCAAGAGCTTTTGGAGCTTTCACCTTTGGGGTGGGAGGAATCTGCAGACGTTCCCAGTTGCTGAGCATGGCTCTGGCTGTACGCAGCATCCCAGGCAGATACTATTCGAGTTTGGGTGGCCACGGAAAGAGACAGCGTCAGCGTTTGTGGGGCTGTGAATGGGGTTGCCTGGCTTCTTGAAGAGCAGCAAGAGCTTTTCGTCCTGGCACCTTTAGCGTAGGAGGAATACCGCGACGTTCGCCATGTCTGAGCCTGGCTCTGGCTGTACGCAGCGTCCCAGGCAGATAGTCTTGGAGTTTGGGAGGCTCACAAAAGAGGCAGCGTCAGCGTTTGTGGGGCTGTGAATGGTGTTGCCTGGCTACTTGAAGAGCAGCAAGAGTTTTTGGTCCTGGCCCCTTTGGGGTGGGAGGAAGGTACGGTTATTCACAGTTGCTGAGCCTGCCTCCGGGTGTCCTCAGCGTCCCTGGCAGTTAGTATTGGAGTTTGGGAGGCTCATGAAAGAGACAGCGTCAGCGTTTGTGGGGCTGTGAATGGTGTTGCCTGGCTACTTAAAGAGAAGGAAGAGCTTTTGGTCCTGGCCCCTTTGGGGTGGGAGGAATCTCGAGAAATTCAGAATTGCTTAGCTTGGCTCTGGCTGTGCTCAGTGTCCCAGGCAGATAGTCTTGGAGTTTGGAAGGTCACGAAAGAGACAGCGTCAGCGTTTGTGGGGCTGTGAATGGGGTTGCCTGGCTACTTGAAGAGCAGCAAGAGCTTTTGGTCCTGGCCCCTTTGGGGTGGGAGGAAGGTACGGTTATTCGCAGTTGCTGAGCCTGCCTCCGGGTGTCCTCAGCGTCCCAGGCAGTTAGTATTGGAGTTTGGGAGGCTCATGAAAGAGACAGCATCAGCGTTTGTGGGGCTGTGAATGGAGTTGCCTGGCTACTTGAAGAGCAGCAAGAGCTTTTGGACCTGGCCCTTTTGGGGTGGGAGGAAGGCACGGATATTTGCAAATGCTGAGCCTTGCTCCTGGTGTCCTCAGCGTCCCAGGGAGATAGTATTGGAGTTTGGGAGGCTCACGAAAGAGACAGCGTCAGCGTTTGTGGGGCTGTGAATGGAGTTGCCTGGCTACTTGAAGAGCAGCAAGAGCTTTTGGAGCTTGCCCCTTTGGGGTGGGAGGAATCTGCAGACGTTCCCAGTTGCTGAGCATGGCTCTGGCTGTACGCAGCATCCCAGGCAGATACTATTCGAGTTTGGGTGGCCACAGAAAGAGACAGTGTCAGCGTTTGTGGGGCTGTGAATGGGGTTGCCTGGCTACTTGAAGAGCAGCAAGAGCTTTTCGTCCTGGCACCTTTAGCGTAGGAGGAATACCGCGATGTTCGCCATGTCTGAGCCTGGCTCTGGCTGTACGCAGCGTCCCAGGCAGATAGTCTTGGAGTTTGGGAGGTTCACAAAAGAGGCAGCGTCAGCGTTTGTGGGGCTGTGAATGGTGTTGCCTGGCTACTTGAAGAGCAGCAAGAGCTTTGGGTCCTGCCCTCTTTGGGGTGGGAGGAATCTCGAGACATTCGCAATTGCTTAGCTTGGCTCTGGCTGTACTCAGCGTCCCAGGCAGTTAGTCTTGGAGTTTGGGTGGCTACAAAAAGAGACAGCGTCGCCGTTTGTGGGGCTGTGAATGGGGTTGCCTGGCTACTTGAAGAGCAGCAAGAGCTTTTGGTCCTGGCCCCTTTGGGGTGGGAGGAAGCAACGGTTATTCGCAAATGCTGAGCCGGGCTCCGGGTGTCCTCAGCGTCCCAGGCAGATAGTCTTGGAGTTTGGGAGGCTCCCGAAAGAGAGAGCGTCAGCGTTTGTGGGGCTGTGAATGGGGTTGCCTGGCTACTTGAAGAGCAGCAAGAGCTTTTGGTCCTGGCCCCTTTGGGGTGGGAGGAAGCAACGGTTATTCGCAAATGCTGAGCCTGGCTCAGGGTGTCCTCAGCGTCCCAGGCAGATAGTATTGGACTTTGGGAGTCTCACGAAAGAGAGAGCGTCAGCGTTTGTGGGGCTGTGAATGGGGTTGCCTGGCTACTTGAAGAGCAGCAAGAGCTTTTGGTCCTGGCCCCTTTGGGGTGGGAGGAATCCCGGGACGTTCGCAATCGCTGAGCCTGGCTCCGGCTGTATTCAGTGTCCCAGGCAGATAGTCTTGGAGTTTGGGAGGCTCACGAAAGAGGCAGCGTCAGCGTTTGTGGGGCTGTGAATGCGGTTGCCTGGCTACTTAAAGAGAAGGAAGAGCTTTTGGTCCTGGCCCCTTTGGGGTGGGAGGAATCTCGAGAAATTCAGAATTGCTTAGCTTGGCTCTGGCTTTACTCAGCGTCCCAGGCAGATAGTCTTGGAGTTTGGAAGGTCACGAAAGAGACAGCGTCAGCGTTTGTGGGGCTGTGAATGGCGTTGCCTGGCTACTTGAAGAGCAGCAAGAGCTTTTGGTCCTGGCCCCTTTGGGGTGGGAGGAAGGTACGGTTATTCGCAGTTGCTGAGCCTGCCTCCGGGTGTCCTCAGCGTCCCAGGCAGTTAGTATTGGAGTTTGGGAGGCTCCCGAAAGAGACAGCATCAGCGTTTGTGGGGCTGTGAATGGAGTTGCCTGGCTACTTGAAGAGCAGAAAGAGCTTTTGGACCTGGCCCCTTTGGGGTGGGAGGAAGGCACGGTTATTTGCAAATGCTGAGCCTCGCTCCTGGTGTCCTCAGCGTCCCAGGGAGATAGTATTGGAGTTTGGGTGGCCACGGAAAGAGACAGTGTCAGCGTTTGTGGGGCTGTGAATGGGGTTGCCTGGCTACTTGAAGAGCAGCAAGAGCTTTTGGTCCTGGCCCCTTTGGGGTTGGAGGAAGGTAGGGTTATTCGCAGTTGCTGAGCCTGCCTCCGGGTGTCCTCAGCGTCCCAGGCAGATAGTCTTGGAGTTTGGGAGGCTCACGAAAGAGACAGCGTCAGCGTTTGTGGGGCTGTGAATGGGGTTGCCTGGCTACTTGAAGAGCAGCAAGAGCTTTTGGTCCTGGCTCCTTTGGGGTGGGAGGAATCCCGGGACGGTCGCAATCGCTGAGCCTGGCTCTGGCTGTATGCAGCGTCCCAGGCAGATAGTCTTGGAGTTTGGGAGGCCACAGAAAGAGAGAGCGTCAGCGTTTGTGGGGCTGTGAATGGGGTTGCCTGGCTACTTGAAGAGCAGCAAGAGCTTTTGGTCCTGGCCCCTTTGGGGTGGGAGGAATGCAGGGACGTTCGCAATCGCTGAGCCTGGCTCCGACTGTATTCAGTGTTGCAGGCAGATAATCTTGGAGTTTGGGAGGCTCACGAAACAGACAGCGTCAGCGTTTGTGGGGCTGTGAATCGAGTTGCCTGGCTACTTGAAGAGCAGCAAGAGCTTTTTGTCCTGGCCCCTTTGGGGTGGGAGGAATCTCGAGAAATTCGCAGTTGCTGAGCCTGGCTCCGGGTGTCCTCAGCGTCCTAGGCAGTTATTATTGGAGTTTGGGAGGCTCATGAAAGAGACAGTATCAGCGTTTGTGGGGCTGTGAATGGTGTTGCCTGGCTACTTGAAGAGCAGCAAGAGCTTTTGGTCCTGGCCCCTTTGGGGTGGGAGGAATCCCGGGACGTTCGCAATCGCTGAGCCTGGCTCCGGCTGTATTCAGTGTCCCAGGCAGATTGTCTTGGAGTTTGGATGGTCACGAAAGAGACAGCGTCAGCGTTTGTGGGGCTGTGAATGGAGTTGCCTGGCTACTTGAAGAGCAGCAAGAGCTTTTGGTCCTGGCCCCTTTGAGGTGGGAGGAATGTCGGGACGGTCAGAATTTCTGAACCTGGCTCTGGCTGTACGCAGCGTCCCAGGCAGATAGTCTTGGAGTTTGGGAGCCCACAGAAAGAGACAGCGTCAGCGTTTGTGGGGCTGTGAATGGCGTTGCCTGGCTACTTGAAGAGCAGCAAGAGCTTTTGGTCCTGGCCCCTTTGGGGTGGGAGGAATCCCGGGACGTTCGCAATTGCTGAGCCTGGCTCCGGCTGTACTCAGCGTCCCAGGCAGATAGTCTTGGAGTTTGGGAGCCCACAGAAAGAGACAGCGTCAGCGTTTGTGGGGCTGTGAATGGAGTTGCCTGGCTACTTGAAGAGCAGCAAGAGCTTTTGGAGCTTGCCCCTTTGGGGTGGGAGGAATCTGCAGACGTTCCCAGTTGCTGAGCATGGCTCTGGCTGTACGCAGCATCCCAGGAAGATACTATTCGAGTTTGGGTGGCCACAGAAAGAGACAGCGTCAGCGTTTGTGGGGCTGTGAATGGTGTTGCCTGGCTACTTGAAGAGCAGCAAGAGCTTTTGGTCCTGGCCCCTTTGGGGTGGGAGGAAGGTACGGTTATTCGCAGTTGCTGAGCCTGCCTCCGGGTGTCCTCAGCGTCCCAGGCAGTTAGTATTGGATTTTGGGAGGCTCACGAAAGAGACAGCGTCAGCGTTTGTGGGGCTGTGAATGGGGTTGCCTGGCCACTTGAAGAGCAGCAAGAGCTTTTTTGTCCTGGCCCCTTTGGGGTGGGAGGAAGGCACTGTTATTCGCAATTGCTGAGCCTGGCCCGGCTGTATTCAGTGACCCAGGCAGATAGTCTTGGAGTTTGGAAGGTCACGAAAGAGACAGCGTCAGCGTTTGTGGGGCTGTGAATGGGGTTGCCTGGCTACTTGAAGAGCAGCAAGAGCTTTTGGTCCTGGCCCCTTTGGGGTGGGAGGAATCTCGAGAAATTCAGAATTGCTTAGCTTGGCTCTGGCTGTACTCAGCGTCCCAGGCAGATAGTCTTGGAGTTTGGAAGGTCACGAAAGAGACAGCGTCAGCTTTTGTTGGGCTGTGAATGGGGTTGCCTGGCTACTTGAAGAGCAGCAAGAGCTTTTGGACCTGGCCCCTTTGGGGTGGGAGGAAGGTACGGTTATTCGCAGTTTCTGAGCCTGCCTCCGGGTGTCCTCAGCGTCGCAGGCAGTTACTATTGGAATTTGGGAGGCTCATGAAAGAGACAGCGTCAGCTTTTGTGGGGCTGTGAATGGAGTTGCCTGGCTACTTGAAGAGCAGCAAGAGCTTGTGGTCCTGGCCCCTTTGGCGTGGGAGGAACCTGCAGACGTTCCCAGTTGCTCAGCCTGGCTCTGGCTGTACGCAGCGTCCCAGGCAGATAGTCTTGGAGTTTGGGAGGCTCACAAAAGAGAGAGCGTCAGCGTTTGTGGGGCTGTGAATGGGGTTGCCTGGCTACTTGAAGAGCAGCAAGAGCTTTTGGTCCTGGCCCCTTTGGGGTGGGAGGAAGGTACGGTTATTCGCAGTTGCTGAGCCTGCCTCCGGGTGTCCTCAGCGTCCCAGTCAGTTAGTATTGGAGTTTGGGAGGCTCCCGAAAGAGAGAGTGTCAGCGTTTGTGGGGCTGTGAATGGGGTTGCCTGGCTACTTGAAGAGCAGCAAGAGCTTTTGGTCCTGGCCCCTTTGGGGTGGGAGGAAGCAACGGTTATTCGCAAATGCTGAGCCTAGCTCAGGGTGTCCTCAGCGTCCCAGGCAGATAGTATTGGAGTTTGGGAGGCTCACGAAAGAGACAGCGTCAGCGTTTGTGGGGCTGTGAATGGTGTTGCCTGGCTACTTGAAGAGCAGCAAGAGCTTTTGGTCCTGGCTCCTTTGGGGTGGGAAGAATCCTGGGACGTTCGCAATCGCTGAGCCTGGCTCCGGCTGTATTCAGTGTCCCAGGCAGATAGTCTTGGAGTTTGGGAGCCCACAGAAAGAGACAGCGTCAGCGTTTGTGGGGCTGTGAATGGTGTTGCCTGGCTACTTGAAGAGCAGCAAGAGCTTTTGGTCCTGGCCCCTTTGGGGTGGGAGGAATCCCGGGACGTTCGCAATCGCTGAGCCTGGCTCCGGCTGTATTCAGTGTTGCAGGCAGATAATCTTGGAGTTTGGGAGGCTCACGAAAGAGACAGCGTCAGCGTTTGTGGGGCTGTGAATGGTGTTGCCTGGCTACTTAAAGAGAAGGAAGAGCTTTTGGTCCTGGCCCCTTTGGGCTGGGAGGAATTTCGAGAAATTCGCAATTGCTTAGCTTGGCTCTGGCTGTACTCAGCATCCCAGGCAGATAGTCTTGGAGTTTGGGAGGCTCACGAAAGAGACAGCGTCAGCGTTTGTGGGGCTGTGAATGGGGTTGCCTGGCTACTTGAAGAGCAGCAAGAGCTTTTGGTCCTGGCCCCTTTGGGGTGGGAGGAAGCAACGGTTATTCGCAATTCCTGAGCCTGGCTCCGGGTGTCCTCAGCGTCCCAGGCAGTTAGTATTGGAGTTTGGGAGGCTCACAAAAGAGGCAGCGTCAGCATTTGTGGGGCTGTGAATGGTGTGTCCTGGCTACTTGAAGAGCAGCAAGAGCTTTTGGTCCTGGCCCCTTTGGGGTGGGAGGAATCCCGGGACGTTCGCAATCGCTGAGCCTGGCTCCGGCTGTATTCAGTGTCCCAGGCAGATAGTCTTGGATTTTGGGAGGCTCACGAAAGAGACAGCGTCAGCGTTTGTGGGGCTGTGAATGGTGTTGCCTGGCTACTTAAAGAGAAGGAAGAGCTTTTTGTCCTGGCCCCTTTGGGGTGGGAGGAATCTCGAGACATTCGCAATTGCTTAGCTTGGCTCTGGCTGTACTCAGCGTCCCAGGCAGATAGTCTTGGAGTTTGGGAGGCCACGGAAAGAGACAGCGTCAGCGTTTGTGGGGCTGTGAATGGTGTTGCCTGGCTACTTAAAGAGAAGGAAGAGCTTTTGGTCCTGGCCCCTTTGGGGTGGGAGGTATTTCGAGACATTCGCAATTGCTTAGCTTGGCTCTGGCTGTACTCAGCGTCCCAGGCAGATAGTCTTGGAGTTTGGAAGGTCACGAAAGAGACAGCGTCAGCGTTTGTGGGGCTGTGAATGGCGTTGCCTGGCTACTTGAAGAGCAGCAAGAGCTTTTCGTCCTGGCCCCTTTGGGGTGGGAGGAAGGTACGGTTATTCGCAGTTGCTGAGCCTGCCTCCGGGTGTCCTCAGCGTCCCAGGCAGTTAGTATTGGAGTTTGGGAGGCTCATGAAAGAGACAGCATCAGCGTTTGTGGGGCTGTGAATGGGGTTGCCTGGCTACTTGAAGAGCAGCAAGAGCTTTTGGAGCTTTCACCTTTGGGGTGGGAGGAATCTGCAGACGTTCCCAGTTGCTGAGCATGGCTCTGGCTGTACGCAGCATCCCAGGCAGATAGTATTCGAGTTTGGGTGGCCACGGAAAGAGACAGCGTCAGCGTTTGTGGGGCTGTGAATGGGGTTGCCTGGCTTCTTGAAGAGCAGCAAGAGCTTTTCGTCCTGGCACCTTTAGCGTAGGAGGAATACCGCGACGTTCGCCATGTCTGAGCCTGGCTCTGGCTGTACGCAGCGTCCCAGGCAGATAGTCTTGGAGTTTGGGAGGCTCACAAAAGAGGCAGCGTCAGCGTTTGTGGGGTTGTGAATGGTGTTGCCTGGCTACTTGAAGAGCAGCAAGAGCTTTTGGTCCTGGCCCCTTTGGGGTGGGAGGAATCCCGGGACGGTCGCAATCGCTGAGCCTGTCTCCGGCTGTATTCAGTGTTGCAGGCAGATAATCTTGGAGTTTGGGAGGCTCACGAAAGAGACAGCGTCAGCGTTTGTGGGGCTGTGAATGGGGTTGCCTGGCTACTTAAAGAGCAGCAAGAGCTTTTTGTCCTGGCCCCTTTGGGGTGGGAGGAATCTCGAGAAATTCGCAATTGCTTAGCTTGGCTCTGGCTGTACTCAGCGTCCCAGGCAGATAGTCTTGGAGTTTGGAAGGTCACGAAAGAGACAGCGTCAGCGTTTGTGGGGCTGTGAATGGGGTTGCCTGGCTACTTGAAGAGCAGCAAGAGCTTTTGGTCCTGGCCCCTTTGGGGTGGGAGGAAGGCACGGTTATTCGCAAATGCTGAGCCTGGCTCCGGGTGTCCTCAGCGTCCCAGGCAGATAGTCTTGGAGTTTGGGAGGCTCATGAAAGAGACAGCATCAGCGTTTGTGGGGCTGTGAATGGGGTTGCCTGGCTACTTGAAGAGCAGCAAGAGCTTTTGGACCTGGCCCCTTTGGGGTGGGAGGAAGGCACGGTTATTCGCAAATGCTGAGCCTGGCTCCTGGTGTCCTCAGCGTCCCAGGGAGATAGTATTGGAGTTTGGGAGGCTCACGAAAGAGACAGCGTCAGCGTTTGTGGGGCTGTGAATGGAGTTGCCTGGCTACTTGAAGAGCAGCAAGAGCTTTTGGTCCTGGCCCCTTTGGGGTGGGAGGAATCCCCGGACGTTCGCAATTGCTGAGCCTGGCTCCGGCTCTGCTCAGCAGCCCAGGCAGATAGTCTTGGACTTTGGGAGGCTCACGAAAGAGGCAGCGGCAGTGTTTGTGGGGCTGTGAATGGGGTTGCCTGGCTACTTGAAGAGCAGCAAGAACTTTCGGTCCTGCCACCTTTGGGGTGGGAGGAATCCCGGGACGTTCGCAGTTGCTGAGCCTGGCTCCGGCTCTACTCAGCGGCCCAGGCAGATAGTCTTGGAGTTTGGGAGGCTCATGAAAGAGGCAGCGTCAGCGTTTGTGGGGCTGTGAATGGTGTTGCCTGGCTACTTGAAGAGCAGCAAGAGCTTTTGGTCCTGCCACCTTTGGGGTGGGAGGAATCTCTGGACGTTCGCAGTTGCTGAGCCTGGCTCCGGATCTGCTCAGCGTCCCAGCCAGATAGTCTTGGAGTTTGGGAGGCTTACGAAAGAGACAGCGTCAGCGTTTGTGGGGCTGTGAAGGGGGTTGCCTGGCTACTTGAAGAGCAGCAAGAGCTTTTGGTCCTGCCACCTTTGGGGTGGGAGGAATCCCGGGATGTTCGCAATTGCTGAGCCTGGCTCCAGATCTACTCAGTAGCCTGGATAGATACTATTGGACTTTGGGAGGCTCATGAAAGAGACAGCGGCAGCGTTTGGGGGAATATGAATGGGGTGTCCTGCCTACTTGAAGAGCAGCAAGAGCTTTTAGTCCTGCCACCTTTGGGGTGGGAGGAATCCCAGGACGTTCGCAGTTGCTGAGCCTGGCTCCGGCTATGCTCAGCGTCCCAGCCAGATAGTATAGGAGTTTGGGAGGCTCACGAAAGAGACAGCGTCAGCGTTTGTGGGGCTGTGAATGGCGTTGCCTGGCTACTTGAAGAGCAGCAAGAGCTTTTGGTCCTGCCACCTTTGGGGTGGGAGGAATCCTGGGATGTTCGCAATTGCTTAGTTGAGCTCTGGCTCTACTCAGCGGCCCAGGCAGATATTATTGGACTTTGGGAGGCTCACAAAAGAGGTAGCGGCAGCGTTTGTGGGGCTGTGAATGGGGTTGCCTGGCTACTTGAAGAGCAGCAAGAGCTTTTGGTCCTGGCCCCTTTGGGGTGGGAGGAAGGTACGGTTATTCGCAGTTGCTGAGCTTGCCTCCGGGTGTCCTCAGCGTCCCAGGCAGTTAGTATTGGAGTTTGGGAGGCTCATGAAAGAGACAGCGTCAGCGTTTGTGGGGCTGTGAATGGGGTTGCCTGGCTACTTGAAGAGCAGCAAGAGCTTTTGGACCTGGCCCCTTTGGGGTGGGAGGAAGGCACGGTTATTCGCAAATGCTGAGCCTCGCTCCGGGTGTCCTCAGCGTCCCGGGGAGATAGTATTGGAGTTTGGGAGGCTCACGAAAGAGACAGCGTCAGCGTTTGTGGGGCTGTGAATGGAGTTGCCTGGCTACTTGAAGAGCAGCAAGAGCTTTTGGAGCTTGCCCCTTTGGCGTGGGAGGAATCTGCAGACGTTCCCAGTTGCTGAGCATGGCTCTGGCTGTACGCAGCATCCCAGGCAGATAGTATTCGAGTTTGGGTGGCCACGGAAAGAGACAGCGTCAGCGTTTGTGGGGCTGTGAATGGGGTTGCCTGGCTACTTGAAGAGCAGCAAGAGCTTTTGGTCCTGCAACCTTTAGCGTAGAAGGAATACCGCGACGTTCGCAATTTCTGAGCCTGGCTCTGGCTGTACTCAGCGTCCCAGGCAGATAGTCTTGGAATTTGGGTGGCCACGGAAAGAGACAGCGTCAGCGTTTGTGGGGCTGTGAATGGGGTTGCCTGGCTACTTGAAGAGCAGCAAGAGCTTTTGGTCCTGGCCTCTTTGGGGTGGGAGGAATCTCGAGAAATTCAGAATTGCTTAGCTTGGCTCTGGCTGTACTCAGCGTCCCAGGCAGATAGTATTGGAGTATGGGTGGCTACAAAAAGAGACAGCGTCAGCGTTTGTGGGGCTGTGAATGGTGTTGCCTGGCTACTTGAAGAGCAGCAAGAGCTTTTGGTCCTGGTCCCTTTGGGGTGGGAGGAAGGTACGCTTATTCGCAGTTGCTGAGCCTGCCTCCGGGTGTCCTCAGCGTCGCAGGCAGTTACTATTGGAGTTTGGGAGGCTCACGAAAGAGACAGCGTCAGCGTTTGTGGGGCTGTGAATGGAGTTGCCTGGCTACTTGAAGAGCAGCAAGAGCTTTTGGTCCTGGCCCCTTTGGAGTGGGAGGAATCTCAAGAAATTCGCAATTGCTTAGCTTGGCTCTGGCTGTACTCAGCGTCCAAGGCAGATAGTCTTGGAGTTTGGGAGGCTCAGGAAAGAGACAGCGTCAGCGTTTGTGGGGCTGTGAATGGTGTTGCCTGGCTACTTGAAGAGCAGCAAGAGCTTTTGGTCCTGGCCTCTTTGGGGTGGGAGGAATCCCGGGACGTTCGCAATCGCTGAGCCTGGCTCCGACTGTATTCAGTGTTGCAGGCAGATAGTCTTGGAGTTTGGGAGGCTCACGAATGAGACAGCGTCAGCGTTTGTGGGGCTGTGAATGGGGTTGCCTGGCTACTTGAAGAGCAGCAAGAGCTTTTGGTCCTGGCCCCTTTGGGGTGGGAGGAATCCCGGGACGTTCGCAATCGCTGAGCCTGGCTCCGGCTGTATTCAGTGTCCCAAGCAGATAGTATTGGAGTTTGGGAGGCCACAGAAAGAGACAGCGTCAGCGTTTGTGGGGCTGTGAATGGCGTTGCCTGGCTATTTGAAGAGCAGCAAGAGCTTTTGGTCCTGGCCCCTTTGGGGTGGGAGGAATGTCGGGACGGTCAGAATTTCTGACCCTGGCTCTGGCTGTACTCAGCGTCCCAGGCAGATAGTCTTGGAGTTTGGGAGGCCACGGAAAGAGACAGCATCAGCGTTTGTGGGGCTGTGAATGGGGTTTCCTGGCTACTTGAAGAGCAGCAAGAGCTTTTGGTCCTGGCCCCTTTGGGGTGGGAGGAATCCCGGGACGTTCGCAACTGCTGAGCCTGGCTCCGGCTGTACTCAGCGTCCCAGGCAGATAGTCTTGGAGTTTGGAAGGTCACGAAAGAGACAGCGTCAGCGTTTGTGGGGCTGTGAATGGGGTTGCCTGGCTACTTGAAGAGCAGCAAGAGCTTTTGGACCTGGCCCCTTTGGGGTGGGAGGAAGGCACGGTTATTCGCAAATGCTGAGCCTCGCTCCGGGTGTCCTCAGCGTCCCGGGGAGATAGTATTGGAGTTTGGGAGGCTCACGAAAGAGACAGCGTCAGCGTTTGTGGGGCTGTGAATGGAGTTGCCTGGCTACTTGAAGAGCAGCAAGAGCTTTTGGAGCTTGCCCCTTTGGCGTGGGAGGAATCTGCAGACGTTCCCAGTTGCTGAGCATGGCTCTGGCTGTACGCAGCATCCCAGGCAGATAGTATTCGAGTTTGGGTGGCCACGGAAAGAGACAGCATCAGCGTTTGTGGGGCTGTGAATGGGGTTGCCTGGCTACTTGAAGAGCAGCAAGAGCTTTTGGTCTGGCCCCTTTGGGGTGGGAGGAATCTCGAGAAATTCGCAATTGCTTAGCTTGGCTCTGGCTGTACTCAGCGTCCCAGGCAGATAGTCTTGGAGTTTGGAAGGTCACGAAAGAGACAGCGTCAGCGTTTGTGGGGCTGTGAATGGGGTTGCCTGGCTACTTGAAGAGCAGCAAGAGCTTTTGGTCCTGGCCCCTTTGGGGTGGGAGAAATCTCGAGAAATTCAGAATTGCTTCGCTTGGCTCTGGCTGTACTCAGCGTCCCAGGCAGATAGCCTTGGAGTTTGGTCGGCCACGGAAAGAGACAGCATCAGCGTTTGTGGGGCTGTGAATGGGGTTGCCTGGCTACTTGAAGAGCAGCAAGAGCTTTTGGTCCTGGCCCCTTTGGGGTGGGAGGAATCCCAGGACGTTCGCAATCGCTGAGCCTGGCTCCGGCTGTATTCAGTGTCCCAGGCAGATAGTCTTGGAGTTTGGGAGACTCACGAAAGAGACAGCGTCAGCGTTTGTGGGGCTGTGAATGGGGTTGCCTGGCTACTTGAAGAGCAGCAAGAGCTTTGGGTCCTGGCCTCTTTGGGGTGGGAGGAAGCAACGGTTATTCGCAAATGCTGAGCCTGGCTCAGGGTGTCCTCAGCGTCCCAGGCAGATAGTCTTGGAGTTTGGGAGGCCACGGAAAGAGACAGCGTCAGCGTTTGTGGGGCTGTGAATGGGGTTGCCTGGCTACTTGAAGAGCAGCAAGAGCTTTTGGTCCTGTCTCCTTTGGGGTGGGAGGAATCCCGGGACGTTCGCAATCGCTGAGCCTGGCTCCGGCTGTATTCAGTGTTGCAGGCAGATAGTCTTGGAGTTTGGGAGGCTCACGAAAGAGACAGCGTCAGCGTTTGTGGGGCTGTGAATGGAGTTGCCTGGCTACTTGAAGAGCAGCAAGCGCTTTTGGTCCTGGCCCCTTTGGGGTGGGAGGAATCTCGAGACATTCGCAATTGCTTAGCTTGGCTCTGGCTGTACTCAGCGTCCCAGGCAGATAGTCTTGGAGTTTGGAAGGTCACGAAAGAGACAGCGTCAGCGTTTGTGGGGCTGTGAATGGCGTTGCCTGGCTACTTGAAGAGCAGCAAGAGCTTTTGGTCCTGGCCCCTTTGGGGTGGGAGGAAGGTATGGTTATTCGCAGTTGCTAAGCCTGCCTCCGGGTGTCCTCAGCGTCCCAGGCAGTTAGTATTGGAGTTTGGGAGGCTCATGAAAGAGACAGCGTCAGCGTTTGTGGGGCTGTGAATGGGGTTGCCTGGCTACTTGAAGAGCAGCAAGAGCTTTTGGACCTGGCCCCTTTGGGGTGGGAGGAAGGCACGGTTATTCGCAAATGCTGAGCCTGGCTCCGGGTGTCCTCAGCGTCCCAGGGAGATAGTATTGGAGTTTGGGAGGCTCACGAAAGAGACAGCGTCAGCGTTTGTGGGGCTGTGAATGGAGTTGCCTGGCTACTTGAAGAGCAGCAAGAGCTTTTGGAGCTTGCCCCTTTGGCGTGGGAGGAATCTGCAGACGTTCCCAGTTGCTGAGCATGGCTCTGGCTGTACGCAGCATCCCAGGCAGATAGTATTCGAGTTTGGGTGGCCACGGAAAGAGACAGCGTCAGCGTTTGTGGGGCTGTGAATGGGGTTGCCTGGCTACTTGAAGAGCAGCAAGAGCTTTTGGTCCTGGCACCTTTAGCGTAGGAGGAATACCGCGACGTTCGCAATTTCTGAGCCTGGCTCTGGCTGTACGCAGCGTCCCAGGCAGATAGTCTTGGAGTTTGGGAGCCTCACAAAAGAGAGAGCGTCAGCGTTTGTGGGGCTGTGAATGGGGTTGCCTGGCTACTTGAAGAGCAGCAAGCGCTTTTGGTCCTGGCCCCTTTGGGGTGGGAGGAATCTCGAGACATTCGCAATTGCTTAGCTTGGCTCTGGCTGTACTCAGCGTCCCAGGCAGATAGTCTTGGAGTTTGGAAGGTCACGAAAGAGACAGCGTCAGCGTTTGTGGGGCTGTGAATGGCGTTGCCTGGCTACTTGAAGAGCAGCAAGAGCTTTTGGTCCTGGCCCCTTTGGGGTGGGAGGAAGGTATGGTTATTCGCAGTTGCTAAGCCTGCCTCCGGGTGTCCTCAGCGTCCCAGGCAGTTAGTATTGGAGTTTGGGAGGCTCATGAAAGAGACAGCGTCAGCGTTTGTGGGGCTGTGAATGGGGTTGCCTGGCTACTTGAAGAGCAGCAAGAGCTTTTGGACCTGGCCCCTTTGGGGTGGGAGGAAGGCACGGTTATTCGCAAATGCTGAGCCTGGCTCCGGGTGTCCTCAGCGTCCCAGGGAGATAGTATTGGAGTTTGGGAGGCTCACGAAAGAGACAGCGTCAGCGTTTGTGGGGCTGTGAATGGAGTTGCCTGGCTACTTGAAGAGCAGCAAGAGCTTTTGGAGCTTGCCCCTTTGGCGTGGGAGGAATCTGCAGACGTTCCCAGTTGCTGAGCATGGCTCTGGCTGTACGCAGCATCCCAGGCAGATAGTATTCGAGTTTGGGTGGCCACGGAAAGAGACAGCGTCAGCGTTTGTGGGGCTGTGAATGGGGTTGCCTGGCTACTTGAAGAGCAGCAAGAGCTTTTGGTCCTGGCACCTTTAGCGTAGGAGGAATACCGCGACGTTCGCAATTTCTGAGCCTGGCTCTGGCTGTACGCAGCGTCCCAGGCAGATAGTCTTGGAGTTTGGGAGCCTCACAAAAGAGAGAGCGTCAGCGTTTGTGGGGCTGTGAATGGGGTTGCCTGGCTACTTGAAGAGCAGCAAGAGCCTTTGGTCCTGGCCCCTTTGGGGTGGGAGGAATCTCGAGAAATTCAGAATTGCTTAGCTTGGCTCTGGCTGTACTCGGCGTCCCAGGCAGATAGTCTTGGAGTTTGGGTGGCTACAAAAAGAGACAGCGTCAGCGTTTGTGGGGCTGTGAATGGGGTTGCCTGGCTACTTGAAGAGCAGCAAGAGCTTTTGGTCCTGGCCCCTTTGGGGTGGGAGGAAGCAACGGTTATTCGCAAATGCTGATCCTGGCTTAGGGTGTCCTCAGCGTCCCAGGCAGATAGTCTTGGAGTTTGGGAGGCTCACGAAAGAGACAGCGTCCGCGTTTGTGGGGCTGTGAATGGGGTTGCCTGGCTACTTGAAGAGCAGCAAGAGCTTTTGGTCCTGGCCCCTTTGGGGTGGGAGGAATGTCGGGACGGTCAGAATTTCTGACCCTGGCTCTGGCTGTACTCAGCGTCCCAGGCAGATAGTCTTGGAGTTTGGGAGCCCACAGAAAGAGACAGCATCAGCGTTTGTGGGGCTGTGAATGGGGTTTCCTGGCTACTTGAAGAGCAGCAAGAGCTTTTGGTCCTGGCCCCTTTGGGGTGGGAGGAATCCCGGGACGTTCGCAACTGCTGAGCCTGGCTCCGGCTGTACTCAGCGTCCCAGGCAGATAGTCTTGGAGTTTGGAAGGTCACGAAAGAGACAGCGTCAGCGTTTGTGGGGCTGTGAATGGGGTTGCCTGGCTACTTGAAGAGCAGCAAGAGCTTTTGGTCTGGCCTCTTTGGGGTGGGAGGAATCTCGAGAAATTCGCAATTGCTTAGCTTGGCTCTGGCTGTACTCAGCGTCCCAGGCAGATAGTCTTGGAGTTTGGGTGGCTACAAAAAGAGACAGCGTCAGCGTTTGTGGGGCTGTGAATGGGGTTGCCTGGCTACTTGAAGAGCAGCAAGAGCTTTTGGACCTGGCCCCTTTGGGGTGGGAGGAAGGCACGGTTATTCGCAAATGCTGAGCCTCGCTCCGGGTGTCCTCAGCGTCCCGGGGAGATAGTATTGGAGTTTGGGAGGATCACGAAAGAGACAGCGTCAGCGTTTGTGGGGCTGTGAATGGAGTTGCCTGGCTACTTGAAGAGCAGCAAGAGCTTTTGGAGCTTGCCCCTTTGGCGTGGGAGGAATCTGCAGACGTTCCCAGTTGCTGAGCATGGCTCTGGCTGTACGCAGCATCCCAGGCAGATAGTATTGGAGTATGGGTGGCTACAAAAAGAGACAGCGTCAGCGTTTGTGGGGCTGTGAATGGTGTTGCCTGGCTACTTGAAGAGCAGCAAGAGCTTTTGGTCCTGGTCCCTTTGGGGTGGGAGGAAGGTACGCTTATTCGCAGTTGCTGAGCCTGCCTCCGGGTGTCCTCAGCGTCGCAGGCAGTTACTATTGGAGTTTGGGAGGCTCACGAAAGAGACAGCGTCAGCGTTTGTGGGGCTGTGAATGGAGTTGCCTGGCTACTTGAAGAGCAGCAAGAGCTTTTGGTCCTGGCCCCTTTGGAGTGGGAGGAATCTCAAGAAATTCGCAATTGCTTAGCTTGGCTCTGGCTGTACTCAGCGTCCAAGGCAGATAGTCTTGGAGTTTGGGAGGCTCAGGAAAGAGACAGCGTCAGCGTTTGTGGGGCTGTGAATGGTGTTGCCTGGCTACTTGAAGAGCAGCAAGAGCTTTTGGTCCTGGCCTCTTTGGGGTGGGAGGAATCCCGGGACGTTCGCAATCGCTGAGCCTGGCTCCGACTGTATTCAGTGTTGCAGGCAGATAGTCTTGGAGTTTGGGAGGCTCACGAATGAGACAGCGTCAGCGTTTGTGGGGCTGTGAATGGGGTTGCCTGGCTACTTGAAGAGCAGCAAGAGCTTTTGGTCCTGGCCCCTTTGGGGTGGGAGGAATCCCGGGACGTTCGCAATCGCTGAGCCTGGCTCCGGCTGTATTCAGTGTCCCAAGCAGATAGTATTGGAGTTTGGGAGGCCACAGAAAGAGACAGCGTCAGCGTTTGTGGGGCTGTGAATGGCGTTGCCTGGCTATTTGAAGAGCAGCAAGAGCTTTTGGTCCTGGCCCCTTTGGGGTGGGAGGAATGTCGGGACGGTCAGAATTTCTGACCCTGGCTCTGGCTGTACTCAGCGTCCCAGGCAGATAGTCTTGGAGTTTGGGAGGCCACGGAAAGAGACAGCATCAGCGTTTGTGGGGCTGTGAATGGGGTTTCCTGGCTACTTGAAGAGCAGCAAGAGCTTTTGGTCCTGGCCCCTTTGGGGTGGGAGGAATCCCGGGACGTTCGCAACTGCTGAGCCTGGCTCCGGCTGTACTCAGCGTCCCAGGCAGATAGTCTTGGAGTTTGGAAGGTCACGAAAGAGACAGCGTCAGCGTTTGTGGGGCTGTGAATGGGGTTGCCTGGCTACTTGAAGAGCAGCAAGAGCTTTTGGACCTGGCCCCTTTGGGGTGGGAGGAAGGCACGGTTATTCGCAAATGCTGAGCCTCGCTCCGGGTGTCCTCAGCGTCCCGGGGAGATAGTCTTGGAGTTTGGGAGGCTCACGAAAGAGACAGCGTCAGCGTTTGTGGGGCTGTGAATGGAGTTGCCTGGCTACTTGAAGAGCAGCAAGAGCTTTTGGAGCTTGCCCCTTTGGCGTGGGAGGAATCTGCAGACGTTCCCAGTTGCTGAGCATGGCTCTGGCTGTACGCAGCATCCCAGGCAGATAGTATTCGAGTTTGGGTGGCCACGGAAAGAGACAGCATCAGCGTTTGTGGGGCTGTGAATGGGGTTGCCTGGCTACTTGAAGAGCAGCAAGAGCTTTTGGTCTGGCCCCTTTGGGGTGGGAGGAATCTCGAGAAATTCGCAATTGCTTAGCTTGGCTCTGGCTGTACTCAGCGTCCCAGGCAGATAGTCTTGGAGTTTGGAAGGTCACGAAAGAGACAGCGTCAGCGTTTGTGGGGCTGTGAATGGGGTTGCCTGGCTACTTGAAGAGCAGCAAGAGCTTTTGGTCCTGGCCCCTTTGGGGTGGGAGAAATCTCGAGAAATTCAGAATTGCTTCGCTTGGCTCTGGCTGTACTCAGCGTCCCAGGCAGATAGCCTTGGAGTTTGGTCGGCCACGGAAAGAGACAGCATCAGCGTTTGTGGGGCTGTGAATGGGGTTGCCTGGCTACTTGAAGAGCAGCAAGAGCTTTTGGTCCTGGCCCCTTTGGGGTGGGAGGAATCCCAGGACGTTCGCAATCGCTGAGCCTGGCTCCGGCTGTATTCAGTGTCCCAGGCAGATAGTCTTGGAGTTTGGGAGACTCACGAAAGAGACAGCGTCAGCGTTTGTGGGGCTGTGAATGGGGTTGCCTGGCTACTTGAAGAGCAGCAAGAGCTTTGGGTCCTGGCCTCTTTGGGGTGGGAGGAAGCAACGGTTATTCGCAAATGCTGAGCCTGGCTCAGGGTGTCCTCAGCGTCCCAGGCAGATAGTCTTGGAGTTTGGGAGGCTCACGAAAGAGAGAGCGTCAGCGTTTGTGGGGCTGTGAATGGGGTTGCCTGGCTACTTGAAGAGCAGCAAGAGCTTTTGGTCCTGTCTCCTTTGGGGTGGGAGGAATCCCGGGACGTTCGCAATCGCTGAGCCTGGCTCCGGCTGTATTCAGTGTTGCAGGCAGATAGTCTTGGAGTTTGGGAGGCTCACGAAAGAGACAGCGTCAGCGTTTGTGGGGCTGTGAATGGAGTTGCCTGGCTACTTGAAGAGCAGCAAGCGCTTTTGGTCCTGGCCCCTTTGGGGTGGGAGGAATCTCGAGACATTCGCAATTGCTTAGCTTGGCTCTGGCTGTACTCAGCGTCCCAGGCAGATAGTCTTGGAGTTTGGAAGGTCACGAAAGAGACAGCGTCAGCGTTTGTGGGGCTGTGAATGGCGTTGCCTGGCTACTTGAAGAGCAGCAAGAGCTTTTGGTCCTGGCCCCTTTGGGGTGGGAGGAAGGTATGGTTATTCGCAGTTGCTAAGCCTGCCTCCGGGTGTCCTCAGCGTCCCAGGCAGTTAGTATTGGAGTTTGGGAGGCTCATGAAAGAGACAGCGTCAGCGTTTGTGGGGCTGTGAATGGGGTTGCCTGGCTACTTGAAGAGCAGCAAGAGCTTTTGGACCTGGCCCCTTTGGGGTGGGAGGAAGGCACGGTTATTCGCAAATGCTGAGCCTGGCTCCGGGTGTCCTCAGCGTCCCAGGGAGATAGTATTGGAGTTTGGGAGGCTCACGAAAGAGACAGCGTCAGCGTTTGTGGGGCTGTGAATGGGGTTGCCTGGCTACTTGAAGAGCAGCAAGAGCTTTTGGAGCTTGCCCCTTTGGCGTGGGAGGAATCTGCAGACGTTCCCAGTTGCTGAGCATGGCTCTGGCTGTACGCAGCATCCCAGGCAGATAGTCTTGGAGTTTGGGTGGCTACAAAAAGAGACAGCGTCAGCGTTTGTGGGGCTGTGAATGGGGTTGCCTGGCTACTTGAAGAGCAGCAAGAGCTTTTGGTCCTGGCCCCTTTGGGGTGGGAGGAAGCAACGGTTATTCGCAAATGCTGATCCTGGCTTAGGGTGTCCTCAGCGTCCCAGGCAGATAGTCTTGGAGTTTGGGAGGCTCACGAAAGAGACAGCGTCCGCGTTTGTGGGGCTGTGAATGGGGTTGCCTGGCTACTTGAAGAGCAGCAAGAGCTTTTGGTCCTGGCCCCTTTGGGGTGGGAGGAATGTCGGGACGGTCAGAATTTCTGACCCTGGCTCTGGCTGTACTCAGCGTCCCAGGCAGATAGTCTTGGAGTTTGGGAGCCCACAGAAAGAGACAGCATCAGCGTTTGTGGGGCTGTGAATGGGGTTTCCTGGCTACTTGAAGAGCAGCAAGAGCTTTTGGTCCTGGCCCCTTTGGGGTGGGAGGAATCCCGGGACGTTCGCAACTGCTGAGCCTGGCTCCGGCTGTACTCAGCGTCCCAGGCAGATAGTCTTGGAGTTTGGAAGGTCACGAAAGAGACAGCGTCAGCGTTTGTGGGGCTGTGAATGGGGTTGCCTGGCTACTTGAAGAGCAGCAAGAGCTTTTGGTCTGGCCTCTTTGGGGTGGGAGGAATCTCGAGAAATTCGCAATTGCTTAGCTTGGCTCTGGCTGTACTCAGCGTCCCAGGCAGATAGTCTTGGAGTTTGGGTGGCTACAAAAAGAGACAGCGTCAGCGTTTGTGGGGCTGTGAATGGGGTTGCCTGGCTACTTGAAGAGCAGCAAGAGCTTTTGGACCTGGCCCCTTTGGGGTGGGAGGAAGGCACGGTTATTCGCAAATGCTGAGCCTCGCTCCGGGTGTCCTCAGCGTCCCGGGGAGATAGTATTGGAGTTTGGGAGGCTCACGAAAGAGACAGCGTCAGCGTTTGTGGGGCTGTGAATGGAGTTGCCTGGCTACTTGAAGAGCAGCAAGAGCTTTTGGAGCTTGCCCCTTTGGCGTGGGAGGAATCTGCAGACGTTCCCAGTTGCTGAGCATGGCTCTGGCTGTACGCAGCATCCCAGGCAGATAGTATTCGAGTTTGGGTGGCCACGGAAAGAGACAGCGTCAGCGTTTGTGGGGCTGTGAATGGGGTTGCCTGGCTACTTGAAGAGCAGCAAGAGCTTTTGGTCCTGGCACCTTTAGCGTAGGAGGAATACCGCGACGTTCGCAATTTCTGAGCCTGCCTCTGGCTGTACTCAGCGTCCCAGGCAGATAGTCTTGGAGTTTGGGAGGTTCACGAAAGAGGCAGCGTCAGCGTTTGTGGGGCTGTGAATGGGGTTGCCTGGCTACTTGAAGAGCAGCAAGAGCTTTTGGTCCTGGCCTCTTTGGGGTGGGAGGAATCTCGAGACATTCGCAATTGCTTAGCTTGGCTCTGGCTGTGCTCAGCGTCCCAGGCAGATAGTATTGGAGTATGGGTGGCTACAAAAAGAGACAGCGTCAGCGTTTGTGGGGCTGTGAATGGGGTTGCCTGGCTACTTGAAGAGCAGCAAGAGCTTTTGGTCCTGGCCCCTTTGGGGTGGGAGGAAGGTACGCTTATTCGCAGTTGCTGAGCCTGGCTCCGGGTGTCCTCAGCGTCGCAGGCAGTTACTATTGGAGTTTGGGAGGCTCACGAAAGAGACAGCGTCAGCGTTTGTGGGGCTGTGAATGGAGTTGCCTGGCTACTTGAAGAGCAGCAAGAGCTTTTGGTCCTGGCCCCTTTGGAGTGGGAGGAATCTCGAGAAATTCGCAATTGCTTAGCTTGGCTCTGGCTGTACTCAGCGTCCAAGGCAGATAGTCTTGGAGTTTGGGAGGCCACGGAAAGAGAGAGCGTCAGCGTTTGTGGGGCTGTGAATGGAGTTGCCTGGCTACTTGAAGAGCAGCAAGAGCTTTTGGTCCTGGCCCCTTTGGGGTGGGAGGAATCCCGGGACGTTCGCAATCGCTGAGCCTGGCTCCGACTGTATTCAGTGTTGCAGGCAGATAGTCTTGGAGTTTGGGAGGCTCACGAATGAGACAGCGTCAGCGTTTGTGGGGCTGTGAATGGGGTTGCCTGGTTACTTGAAGAGCAGCAAGAGCTTTTGGTCCTGGCCCCTTTGGGGTGGGAGGAATCCCGGGACGTTCGCAATCGCTGAGCCTGGCTCCGGCTGTATTCAGTGTCCCAGGGAGATAGTCTTGGAGTTTGGGAGGCCACAGAAAGAGACAGCGTCAGCGTTTGTGGGGCTGTGAATGGTGTTGCCTGGCTACTTGAAGAGCAGCAAGAGCTTTTGGTCCTGGCCCCTTTGGGGTGGGAGGAATGTCGGGACGGTCAGAATTTCTGACCCTGGCTCTGGCTGTACTCAGCGTCCCAGGCAGATAGTCTTGGAGTTTGGGAGCCCACAGAAAGAGACAGCATCAGCGTTTGTGGGGCTGTGAATGGGGTTTCCTGGCTACTTGAAGAGCAGCAAGAGCTTTTGGTCCTGGCCCCTTTGGGGTGGGAGGAATCCCGGGACGTTCGCAACTGCTGAGCCTGGCTCCGGCTGTACTCAGCGTCCCAGGCAGATAGTCTTGGAGTTTGGAAGGTCACGAAAGAGACAGCGTCAGCGTTTGTGGGGCTGTGAATGGGGTTGCCTGGCTACTTGAAGAGCAGCAAGAGCTTTTGGTCTGGCCTCTTTGGGGTGGGAGGAATCTCGAGAAATTCGCAATTGCTTAGCTTGGCTCTGGCTGTACTCAGCGTCCCAGGCAGATAGTCTTGGAGTTTGGGTGGCTACAAAAAGAGACAGCGTCAGCGTTTGTGGGGCTGTGAATGGGGTTGCCTGGCTACTTGAAGAGCAGCAAGAGCTTTTGGTCCTGGCACCTTTAGCGTAGGAGGAATACCGCGACGTTCGCAATTTCTGAGCCTGGCTCTGGCTGTACGCAGCGTCCCAGGCAGATAGTCTTGGAGTTTGGGAGCCTCACAAAAGAGAGAGCGTCAGCGTTTGTGGGGCTGTGAATGGGGTTGCCTGGCTACTTGAAGAGCAGCAAGAGCCTTTGGTCCTGGCCCCTTTGGGGTGGGAGGAATCTCGAGAAATTCAGAATTGCTTAGCTTGGCTCTGGCTGTACTCGGCGTCCCAGGCAGATAGTCTTGGAGTTTGGGTGGCTACAAAAAGAGACAGCGTCAGCGTTTGTGGGGCTGTGAATGGGGTTGCCTGGCTACTTGAAGAGCAGCAAGAGCTTTTGGTCCTGGCCCCTTTGGGGTGGGAGGAAGCAACGGTTATTCGCAAATGCTGAGCCTGGCTCCGGGTGTCCTCAGCGTCCCAGGCAGATAGTCTTGGAGTTTGGGAGGCTCACGAAAGAGACAGCGTCCGCGTTTGTGGGGCTGTGAATGGGGTTGCCTGGCTACTTGAAGAGCAGCAAGAGCTTTTGGTCCTGGCCCCTTTGGGGTGGGAGGAATCCCGGGACATTCGCAATCGCTGAGCCTGGCTCCGGCTGTATTCAGTGTTGCAGGCATATAATCTTGGATTTTGGGAGGCTCACGAAAGAGACAGCGTCAGCGTTTGTGGGGCTGTGAATGGAGTTGCCTGGCTACTTGAAGAGCAGCAAGAGCTTTTGGTCCTGGCCCCTTTGGGGTGGGAGGAAGCTCGAGACATTTGCAATTGCTTAGCTTGGCTCTGGCTGTACTCAGCGTCCCAGGCAGATAGTCTTGGAGTTTGGAAGGTCACGAAAGAGACAGCGTCAGCGTTTGTGGGGCTGTGAATGGCGTTGCCTGGCTACTTGAAGAGCAGCAAGAGCTTTTGGAGCTGGCCCCTTTGGGGTGGGAGGAAGGTACGGTTATTCGCAGTTGCTGAGCCTGCCTCCCGGTGTCCTCAGCGTCCCAGGCAGTTAGTATTGGAGTTTGGGAGGCTCATGAAAGAGACAGCGTCAGCGTTTGTGGGGCTGTGAATGGGGTTGCCTGGCTACTTGAAGAGCAGCAAGAGCTTTTGGACCTGGCCCCTTTGGGGTGGGAGGAAGGCACGGTTATTCGCAAATGCTGAGCCTCGCTCCGGGTGTCCTCAGCGTCCCGGGGAGATAGTATTGGAGTTTGGGAGGATCACGAAAGAGAGAGCGTCAGCGTTTGTGGGGCTGTGAATGGAGTTGCCTGGCTACTTGAAGAGCAGCAAGAGCTTTTGGAGCTTGCCCCTTTGGCGTGGGAGGAATCTGCAGACGTTCCCAGTTGCTGAGCATGGCTCTGGCTGTACGCAGCATCCCAGGCAGATACTATTCGAGTTTGGGTGGCCACGGAAAGAGAGAGCGTCAGCGTTTGTGGGGCTGTGAATGGGGTTGCCTGGCTACTTGAAGAGCAGCAAGAGCTTTTGGTCCTGGCACCTTTAGCGTAGGAGGAATACCGCGACGTTCGCAATTTCTGAGCCTGCCTCTGGCTGTACTCAGCGTCCCAGGCAGATAGTCTTGGAGTTTGGGAGGTTCACGAAAGAGGCAGCGTCAGCGTTTGTGGGGCTGTGAATGGGGTTGCCTGGCTACTTGAAGAGCAGCAAGAGCTTTTGGTCCTGGCCTCTTTGGGGTGGGAGGAATCTCGAGACATTCGCAATTGCTTAGCTTGGCTCTGGCTGTGCTCAGCGTCCCAGGCAGATAGTATTGGAGTATGGGTGGCTACAAAAAGAGACAGCGTCAGCGTTTGTGGGGCTGTGAATGGGGTTGCCTGGCTACTTGAAGAGCAGCAAGAGCTTTTGGTCCTGGCCCCTTTGGGGTGGGAGGAAGGTACGCTTATTCGCAGTTGCTGAGCCTGCCTCCGGGTGTCCTCAGCGTCGCAGGCAGTTACTATTGGAGTTTGGGAGGCTCACGAAAGAGACAGCGTCAGCGTTTGTGGGGCTGTGAATGGAGTTGCCTGGCTACTTGAAGAGCAGCAAGAGCTTTTGGTCCTGGCCCCTTTGGAGTGGGAGGAATCTCGAGAAATTCGCAATTGCTTAGCTTGGCTCTGGCTGTACGCAGCATCCCAGGCAGATAGTCTTGGAGTTTGGGAGGCCACGGAAAGAGACAGCGTCAGCGTTTGTGGGGCTGTGAATGGTGTTGCCTGGCTACTTGAAGAGCAGCAAGAGCTTTTGGTCCTGGCCCCTTTGGGGTGGGAGGAATCCCGGGACGTTCGCAATCGCTGAGCCTGGCTCCGGCTGTATTCAGTGTCCCAGGCAGATAGTCTTGGAGTTTGGGAGGCCACAGAAAGAGACAGCGTCAGCGTTTGTGGGGCTGTGAATGGCGTTGCCTGGCTATTTGAAGAGCAGCAAGAGCTTTTGGTCCTGGCCCCTTTGGGGTGGGAGGAATGTCGGGACGGTCAGAATTTCTGACCCTGGCTCTGGCTGTACTCAGCGTCCCAGGCAGATAGTCTTGGAGTTTGGGAGCCCACAGAAAGAGACAGCATCAGCGTTTGTGGGGCTGTGAATGGTGTTGCCGGGCTACTTGAAGAGCAGCAAGAGCTTTTGGTCCTGGCCCCTTTGGGGTGGGAGGAATCCCGGGACGTTCGCAACTGCTGAGCCTGGCTCCGGCTGTACTCAGCGTCCCAGGCAGATAGTCTTGGAGTTTGGAAGGTCACGAAAGAGACAGCGTCAGCGTTTGTGGGGCTGTGAATGGGGTTGCCTGGCTACTTGAAGAGCAGCAAGAGCTTTTGGTCTGGCCCCTTTGGGGTGGGAGGAATCTCGAGAAATTCGCAATTGCTTAGCTTGGCTCTGGCTGTACTCAGCGTCCCAGGCAGATAGTCTTGGAGTTTGGGTGGCTACAAAAAGAGACAGCGTCAGCGTTTGTGGGGCTGTGAATGGGGTTGCCTGGCTACTTGAAGAGCAGCAAGAGCTTTTGGTCCTGGCCCCTTTGGGGTGGCAGGAATCCCGGGATGTTCGCAATCGCTGAGCCTGGCTCCGGCTGTACTCAGTGTCCCAGGCAGATAGTCTTGGAGTTTGGGAGGCTCACGAAAGAGACAGCGTCAGCGTTTGTGGGGCTGTGAATGGCGTTGCCTGGCTACTTGAAGAGCAGCAAGAGCTTTTGGTCCTGGCCCCTTTGGGGTGGGAGGAATCCCGGGACGGTCAGAATTTCTGACCCTGGCTCTGGCTGTACTCAGCGTCCCAGGCAGATAGTCTTGGAGTTTGGGAGCCCACAGAAAGAGACAGCGTCAGCGTTTGTGGGGCTGTGAATGGGGTTGCCTGGCTACTTGAAGAGCAGCAAGAGCTTTTGGTCCTGGCCTCTTTGGGGTGGGAGGAATCTCGAGAAATTTGCAATTGCTTAGCTTGGCTCCGGCTGTACTCAGCGTCCCAGGCAGCTAGTCTTGGAGTTTGGGATGCTCATGAAAGAGACAGCATCAGCGTTTGTGGGGCTGTGAATGGGGTTGCCTGGCTACTTGAAGAGCAGCAAGAGCTTTTGGTCCTGGCCCCTTTGGGGTGGGAGGAATCACTGGACTTTCTCAATTTCTAAGCTGGGCTCCAGCTCAGCGTTCCAGGCAGATATTATTGGAGTTTTTTTAGGCCACAGAAAGAGAGAGCGTCAGCGTTTGTGGGGCTGTGAATGGGGTTGCCTGGCTACTTGAAGAGCAGCAAGAGCTTTTCGTCCTGGCACCTTTAGCGTAGGAGGAATACCGCGACGTTCGCCATGTCTGAGCCTGGCTCTGGCTGTACGCAGCGTCCCAGGCAGATAGTCTTGGAGTTTGGGAGGCTCACAAAAGAGACAGCGTCAGCGTTTGTGGGGCTGTGAATGGTGTTGCCTGGCTACTTGAAGAGCAGCAAGAGCTTTTGGTCCTGGCCCCTTTGGGGTGGGAGGAAGGTACGGTTATTCGCAGTTGCTGAGCCTGCCTCCGGGTGTCCTCAGCGTCCCTGGCAGTTAGTATTGGAGTTTGGGAGGCTCATGAAAGAGACAGCATCAGCGTTTGTGGGGCTGTGAATGGGGTTGCCTGGCTACTTGAAGAGCAGCAAGAGCTTTTGGAGCTTGCACCTTTGGGGTGGGAGGAATCTGCAGACGTTCCCAGTTGCTGAGCATGGCTCTGGCTGTACGCAGCATCCCAGGCAGATACTATTCGAGTTTGGGTGGCCACGGAAAGAGACAGCGTCAGCGTTTGTGGGGCTGTGAATGGGGTTGCCTGGCTTCTTGAAGAGCAGCAAGAGCTTTTCGTCCTGGCACCTTTAGCGTAGGAGGAATACCGCGACGTTCGCCATGTCTGAGCCTGGCTCTGGCTGTACGCAGCGTCCCAGGCAGATAGTCTTGGAGTTTGGGAGGCTCACGAAAGAGACAGCGTCAGCGTTTGTGGGGCTGTGAATGGTGTTGCCTGGCTACTTGAAGAGCAGCAAGAGCTTTTTGTCCTGGCCCCTTTGGGGTGGGAGGAATCTCGAGAAATTCGCAATTGCTTAGCTTGGCTCTGGCTGTCCTCAGCGCTCCAGGCAGATAGTCTTGGAGTTTGGGAGGCCACGGAAAGAGACAGCGTCAGCGTTTGTGGGGCTGTGAATGGTGTTGCCTGGCTACTTGAAGAGCAGCAAGAGCTTTTGGTCCTGGCCTCTTTGGGGTGGGAGGAATCTCGAGACATTCCCAATTGCTTAGCTTGGCTCTGGCTGTACTCAGCGTCCCAGGCAGATAATCTTGGAGTTTGGGTGGCTACAAAAAGAGACAGCGTCAGCGTTTGTGGGGCTGTGAATGGCGTTGCCTGGCTACTTGAAGAGCAGCAAGAGCTTTTGGTCCTGGCCCCTTTGGGGTGGGAGGAAGGTACGGTTATTCGCAAATGCTGATCCTGGCTTAGGGTGTCCTCAGCGTCCCAGGCAGTTAGTATTGGAGTTTGGGAGGCTCATGAAAGAGACAGCATCAGCGTTTGTGGGGCTGTGAATGGGGTTGCCTGGCTACTTGAAGAGCAGCAAGAGCTTTTGGAGCTTTCACCTTTGGGGTGGGAGGAATCTGCAGACGTTCCCAGTTGCTGAGCATGGCTCTGGCTGTACGCAGCATCCCAGGCAGATACTATTCGAGTTTGGGTGGCCACGGAAAGAGACAGCGTCAGCGTTTGTGGGGCTGTGAATGGGGTTGCCTGGCTTCTTGAAGAGCAGCAAGAGCTTTTCGTCCTGGCACCTTTAGCGTAGGAGGAATACCGCGACGTTCGCCATGTCTGAGCCTGGCTCTGGCTGTACGCAGCGTCCCAGGCAGATAGTCTTGGAGTTTGGGAGGCTCACAAAAGAGGCAGCGTCAGCGTTTGTGGGGCTGTGAATGGTGTTGCCTGGCTACTTGAAGAGCAGCAAGAGCTTTTGGTCCTGGCCCCTTTGGGGTGGGAGGAAGGTACGGTTATTCACAGTTGCTGAGCCTGCCTCCGGGTGTCCTCAGCGTCCCAGGCAGTTAGTATTGGAGTTTGGGAGGCTCATGAAAGAGACAGCGTCAGCGTTTGTGGGGCTGTGAATGGTGTTGCCTGGCTACTTAAAGAGAAGGAAGAGCTTTTGGTCCTGGCCCCTTTGGGGTGGGAGGAATCTCGAGAAATTCAGAATTGCTTAGCTTGGCTCTGGCTGTGCTCAGTGTCCCAGGCAGATAGTCTTGGAGTTTGGAAGGTCACGAAAGAGACAGCGTCAGCGTTTGTGGGGCTGTGAATGGGGTTGCCTGGCTACTTGAAGAGCAGCAAGAGCTTTTGGTCCTGGCCCCTTTGGGGTGGGAGGAAGGTACGGTTATTCGCAGTTGCTGAGCCTGCCTCCGGGTGTCCTCAGCGTCCCAGGCAGTTAGTATTGGAGTTTGGGAGGCTCATGAAAGAGACAGCATCAGCGTTTGTGGGGCTGTGAATGGAGTTGCCTGGCTACTTGAAGAGCAGCAAGAGCTTTTGGACCTGGCCCTTTTGGGGTGGGAGGAAGGCACGGATATTTGCAAATGCTGAGCCTTGCTCCTGGTGTCCTCAGCGTCCCAGGGAGATAGTATTGGAGTTTGGGAGGCTCACGAAAGAGACAGCGTCAGCGTTTGTGGGGCTGTGAATGGAGTTGCCTGGCTACTTGAAGAGCAGCAAGAGCTTTTGGAGCTTGCCCCTTTGGGGTGGGAGGAATCTGCAGACGTTCCCAGTTGCTGAGCATGGCTCTGGCTGTACGCAGCATCCCAGGCAGATACTATTCGAGTTTGGGTGGCCACAGAAAGAGACAGTGTCAGCGTTTGTGGGGCTGTGAATGGGGTTGCCTGGCTACTTGAAGAGCAGCAAGAGCTTTTCGTCCTGGCACCTTTAGCGTAGGAGGAATACCGCGATGTTCGCCATGTCTGAGCCTGGCTCTGGCTGTACGCAGCGTCCCAGGCAGATAGTCTTGGAGTTTGGGAGGTTCACAAAAGAGGCAGCGTCAGCGTTTGTGGGGCTGTGAATGGTGTTGCCTGGCTACTTGAAGAGCAGCAAGAGCTTTTGGTCCTGCCCTCTTTGGGGTGGGAGGAATCTCGAGACATTCGCAATTGCTTAGCTTGGCTCTGGCTGTACTCAGCGTCCCAGGCAGTTAGTCTTGGAGTTTGGGTGGCTACAAAAAGAGACAGCGTCGCCGTTTGTGGGGCTGTGAATGGGGTTGCCTGGCTACTTGAAGAGCAGCAAGAGCTTTTGGTCCTGGCCCCTTTGCGGTGGGAAGAAGGTACGGTTATTCGCAGTTGCTGAGCCTGGCTCCGGGTGTCCTCAGCGTCCCAGGCAGTTAGTATTGGAGTTTTGGAGGCTACCGAAAGAGACAGCATCAGCGTTTGTGGGGCTGTGAATGGGGTTGCCTGGCTACTTGAAGAGCAGCAAGAGCTTTTGGTCCTGGCCCCTTTGGGGTGGGAGGAATGCACTGTTATTCGCAATTGCTGAGCCTGGCTCCGGGTGTCCTCAGCGTCCCAGGCAGATAGTATTGGACTTTGGGAGGCTCACGAAAGAGACAGCGTCAGCGTTTGTGGGGCTGTGAATGGCGTTGCCTGGCTACTTGAAGAGCAGCAAGAGCTTTTGGTCCTGGCCCCTTTGGGGTGGGAGGAATCCCGGGACGTTCGCAATCGCTGAGCCTGGCTCCGGCTGTATTCAGTGTCCCAGGCAGATAGTCTTGGAGTTTGGGAGGCTCACGAAAGAGGCAGCGTCAGCGTTTGTGGGGCTGTGAATGGGGTTGCCTGGCTACTTAAAGAGAAGGAAGAGCTTTTGGTCCTGGCCCCTTTGGGGTGGGAGGAATCTCGAGAAATTCAGAATTGCTTAGCTTGGCTCTGGCTTTACTCAGCGTCCCAGGCAGATAGTCTTGGAGTTTGGAAGGTCACGAAAGAGACAGCGTCAGCGTTTGTGGGGCTGTGAATGGCGTTGCCTGGCTACTTGAAGAGCAGCAAGAGCTTTTGGTCCTGGCCCCTTTGGGGTGGGAGGAAGGTACGCTTATTCGCAGTTGCTGAGCCTGCCTCCGGGTGTCCTCAGCGTCGCAGGCAGTTACTATTGGAGTTTGGGAGGCTCACGAAAGAGACAGCGTCAGCGTTTGTGGGGCTGTGAATGGAGTTGCCTGGCTACTTGAAGAGCAGAAAGAGCTTTTGGACCTGGCCCCTTTGGGGTGGGAGGAAGGCACGGTTATTTGCAAATGCTGAGCCTCGCTCCTGGTGTCCTCAGCGTCCCAGGGAGATAGTATTGGAGTTTGGGAGGCTCCCGAAAGAGACAGCGTCAGCGTTTGTGGGGCTGTGAATGGAGTTGCCTGGCTACTTGAAGAGCAGCAAGAGCTTTTGGAGCTTGCCCCTTTGGGGTGGGAGGAATCTGCAGACGTTCCCAGTTGCTGAGCATGGCTCTGGCTGTACGCAGCATCCCAGGCAGATAGTCTTGGAGTTTGGGTGGCCACGGAAAGAGACAGTGTCAGCGTTTGTGGGGCTGTGAATGGGGTTGCCTGGCTACTTGAAGAGCAGCAAGAGCTTTTCGTCCTGGCCTCTTTGGGGTGGGAGGAATCTCGAGACATTCGCAATTGCTTAGCTTGGCTCTGGCTGTACTCAGCGTCCCAGGCAGTTAGTCTTGGAGTTTGGGTGGCTACAAAAAGAGACAGCGTCACCGTTTGTGGGGCTGTGAATGGGGTTGCCTGGCTACTTGAAGAGCAGCAAGAGCTTTTGGTCCTGCCACCTTTGGGGTGGGAGGAAGGTAGGGTTATTCGCAGTTGCTGAGCCTGCCTCCGGGTGTCCTCAGCGTCCCAGGCAGATAGTATTGGAGTTTGGGAGGCTCACGAAAGAGACAGCGTCAGCGTTTGTGGGGCTGTGAATGGGGTTGCCTGGCTACTTGAAGAGCAGCAAGAGCTTTTGGTCCTGGCTCCTTTGGGGTGGGAGGAATCCCGGGACGGTCGCAATCGCTGAGCCTGGCTCTGGCTGTATGCAGCGTCCCAGGCAGCTAGTCTTGGAGTTTGGGAGGCCACAGAAAGAGAGAGCGTCAGCGTTTGTGGGGCTGTGAATGGGGTTGCCTGGCTACTTGAAGAGCAGCAAGAGCTTTTGGTCCTGGCCCCTTTGGGGTGGGAGGAATATAGGGACGTTCGCAATCGCTGAGCCTGGCTCCGACTGTATTCAGTGTTGCAGGCAGATAATCTTGGAGTTTGGGAGGCTCACGAAACAGACAGCGTCAGCGTTTGTGGGGCTGTGAATCGAGTTGCCTGGCTACTTGAAGAGCAGCAAGAGCTTTTTGTCCTGGCCCCTTTGGGGTGGGAGGAATCTCGAGAAATTCGCAGTTGCTGAGCCTGGCTCCGGGTGTCCTCAGCGTCCTAGGCAGTTATTATTGGAGTTTGGGAGGCTCATGAAAGAGACAGTATCAGCGTTTGTGGGGCTGTGAATGGTGTTGCCTGGCTACTTGAAGAGCAGCAAGAGCTTTTGGTCCTGGCCCCTTTGGGGTGGGAGGAATCCCGGGACGTTCGCAATCGCTGAGCCTGGCTCCGGCTGTATTCAGTGTCCCAGGCAGATTGTCTTGGAGTTTGGATGGTCACGAAAGAGACAGCGTCAGCGTTTGTGGGGCTGTGAATGGAGTTGCCTGGCTACTTGAAGAGCAGCAAGAGCTTTTGGTCCTGGCCCCTTTGAGGTGGGAGGAATGTCGGGACGGTCAGAATTTCTGACCCTGGCTCTGGCTGTACGCAGCGTCCCAGGCAGATAGTCTTGGAGTTTGGGAGCCCACAGAAAGAGAGAGCGTCAGCGTTTGTGGGGCTGTGAATGGGGTTGCCTGGCTACTTGAAGAGCAGCAAGAGCTTTTGGTCCTGGCCCCTTTGGGGTGGGAGGAATCCCGGGACGTTCGCAATTGCTGAGCCTGGCTCCGGCTGTACTCAGCGTCCCAGGCAGATAGTCTTGGAGTTTGGGAGCCCACAGAAAGAGACAGCGTCAGCGTTTGTGGGGCTGTGAATGGAGTTGCCTGGCTACTTGAAGAGCAGCAAGAGCTTTTGGAGCTTGCCCCTTTGGCGTGGGAGGAATCTGCAGACGTTCCCAGTTGCTGAGCATGGCTCTGGCTGTACGCAGCATCCCAGGAAGATACTATTCGAGTTTGGGTGGCCACAGAAAGAGACAGCGTCAGCGTTTGTGGGGCTGTGAATGGTGTTGCCTGGCTACTTGAAGAGCAGCAAGAGCTTTTGGTCCTGGCCCCTTTGGGGTGGGAGGAAGGTACGGTTATTCGCAGTTGCTGAGCCTGCCTCCGGGTGTCCTCAGCGTCCCAGGCAGTTAGTATTGGATTTTGGGAGGCTCACGAAAGAGACAGCGTCAGCGTTTGTGGGGCTGTGAATGGGGTTGCCTGGCCACTTGAAGAGCAGCAAGAGCTTTTTTGTCCTGGCCCCTTTGGGGTGGGAGGAATCTCGAGAAATTCAGAATTGCTTAGCTTGGCTCTGGCTGTACTCAGCGTCCCAGGCAGATAGTCTTGGAGTTTGGAAGGTCACGAAAGAGACAGCGTCAGCTTTTGTTGGGCTGTGAATGGGGTTGCCTGGCTACTTGAAGAGCAGCAAGAGCTTTTGGACCTGGCCCCTTTGGGGTGGGAGGAAGGTACGGTTATTCGCAGTTTCTGAGCCTGCCTCCGGGTGTCCTCAGCGTCGCAGGCAGTTACTATTGGAATTTGGGAGGCTCATGAAAGAGACAGCGTCAGCTTTTGTGGGGCTGTGAATGGAGTTGCCTGGCTACTTGAAGAGCAGCAAGAGCTTGTGGTCCTGGCCCCTTTGGCGTGGGAGGAACCTGCAGACGTTCCCAGTTGCTCAGCCTGGCTCTGGCTGTACGCAGCGTCCCAGGCAGATAGTCTTGGAGTTTGGGAGGCTCACAAAAGAGAGAGCGTCAGCGTTTGTGGGGCTGTGAATGGGGTTGCCTGGCTACTTGAAGAGCAGCAAGAGCTTTTGGTCCTGGCCCCTTTGGGGTGGGAGGAAGGTACTGTTATTCGCAATTGCTGAGCCTGCCTCCGGGTGTCCTCAGCGTCCCAGTCAGTTAGTATTGGAGTTTGGGAGGCTCCCGAAAGAGAGAGTGTCAACGTTTGTGGGGCTGTGAATGGGGTTGCCTGGCTACTTGAAGAGCAGCAAGAGCTTTTGGTCCTGGCCCCTTTGGGGTGGGAGGAAGCAACGGTTATTCGCAAATGCTGAGCCTAGCTCAGGGTGTCCTCAGCGTCCCAGGCAGATAGTATTGGAGTTTGGGAGGCTCACGAAAGAGACAGCGTCAGCGTTTGTGGGGCTGTGAATGGTGTTGCCTGGCTACTTGAAGAGCAGCAAGAGCTTTTGGTCCTGGCCCCTTTGGGGTGGGAGGAATCCCGGGACGTTCGCAATCGCTGAGCCTGGCTCCGGCTGTATTCTGTGTTGCAGGCAGATAATCTTGGAGTTTGGGAGGCTCACGAAAGAGACAGCGTCAGCGTTTGTGGGGCTGTGAATGGTGTTGCCTGGCTACTTAAAGAGAAGGAAGAGCTTTTGGTCCTGGCCCCTTTGGGGTGGGAGGAATTTCGAGAAATTCGCAATTGCTTAGCTTGGCTCTGGCTGTACTCAGCATCCCAGGCAGATAGTCTTGGAGTTTGGGAGGCTCACGAAAGAGACAGCGTCAGCGTTTGTGGGGCTGTGAATGGGGTTGCCTGGCTACTTGAAGAGCAGCAAGAGCTTTTGGTCCTGGCCCCTTTGGGGTGGGAGGAAGCAACGGTTATTCGCAATTCCTGAGCCTGGCTCCGGGTGTCCTCAGCGTCCCAGGCAGTTAGTATTGGAGTTTGGGAGGCTCACAAAAGAGGCAGCGTCAGCATTTGTGGGGCTGTGAATGGTGTTGCCTGGCTACTTGAAGAGCAGCAAGAGCTTTTGGTCCTGGCCCCTTTGGGGTGGGAGGAATCCCGGGACGTTCGCAATCGCTGAGCCTGGCTCCGGCTGTATTCAGTGTCCCAGGCAGATAGTCTTGGATTTTGGGAGGCTCACGAAAGAGACAGCGTCAGCGTTTGTGGGGCTGTGAATGGTGTTGCCTGGCTACTTAAAGAGAAGGAAGAGCTTTTTGTCCTGGCCCCTTTGGGGTGGGAGGAATCTCGAGACATTCGCAATTGCTTAGCTTGGCTCTGGCTGTACTCAGCGTCCCAGGCAGATAGTCTTGGAGTTTGGGAGGCCACGGAAAGAGACAGCGTCAGCGTTTGTGGGGCTGTGAATGGTGTTGCCTGGCTACTTAAAGAGAAGGAAGAGCTTTTGGTCCTGGCCCCTTTGGGGTGGGAGGAATTTCGAGACATTCGCAATTGCTTAGCTTGGCTCTGGCTGTACTCAGCGTCCCAGGCAGATAGTATTGGAGTTTGGAAGGTCACGAAAGAGACAGCGTCAGCGTTTGTGGGGCTGTGAATGGCGTTGCCTGGCTACTTGAAGAGCAGCAAGAGCTTTTCGTCCTGGCCCCTTTGGGGTGGGAGGAAGGTACGGTTATTCGCAGTTGCTGAGCCTGCCTCCGGGTGTCCTCAGCGTCCCAGGGAGATAGTATTGGAGTTTGGGAGGCTCATGAAAGAGACAGCATCAGCGTTTGTGGGGCTGTGAATGGGGTTGCCTGGCTACTTGAAGAGCAGCAAGAGCTTTTGGAGCTTTCACCTTTGGGGTGGGAGGAATCTGCAGACGTTCCCAGTTGCTGAGCATGGCTCTGGCTGTACGCAGCATCCCAGGCAGATAGTATTCGAGTTTGGGTGGCCACGGAAAGAGACAGCGTCAGCGTTTGTGGGGCTGTGAATGGGGTTGCCTGGCTTCTTGAAGAGCAGCAAGAGCTTTTCGTCCTGGCACCTTTAGCGTAGGAGGAATACCGCGACGTTCGCCATGTCTGAGCCTGGCTCTGGCTGTACGCAGCGTCCCAGGCAGATAGTCTTGGAGTTTGGGAGGCTCACAAAAGAGGCAGCGTCAGCGTTTGTGGGGCTGTGAATGGTGTTGCCTGGCTACTTGAAGAGCAGCAAGAGCTTTTGGTCCTGGCCCCTTTGGGGTGGGAGGAATCCCGGGACGGTCGCAATCGCTGAGCCTGGCTCCGGCTGTATTCAGTGTTGCAGGCAGATAATCTTGGAGTTTGGGAGGCTCACAAAAGAGACAGCGTCAGCGTTTGTGGGGCTGTGAATGGGGTTGCCTGGCTACTTAAAGAGCAGCAAGAGCTTTTTGTCCTGGCCCCTTTGGGGTGGGAGGAATCTCGAGAAATTCGCAATTGCTTAGCTTGGCTCTGGCTGTACTCAGCGTCCCAGGCAGATAGTCTTGGAGTTTGGAAGGTCACGAAAGAGACAGCGTCCGCGTTTGTGGGGCTGTGAATGGGGTTGCCTGGCTACTTGAAGAGCAGCAAGAGCTTTTGGTCCTGGCCCCTTTGGGGTGGGAGGAAGGTACGCTTATTCGCAGTTGCTGAGCCTGCCTCCGGGTGTCCTCAGCGTCCCAGGCAGTTAGTATTGGAGTTTGGGAGGCTCATGAAAGAGACAGCATCAGCGTTTGTGGGGCTGTGAATGGGGTTGCCTGTCTACTTGAAGAGCAGCAAGAGCTTTTGGACCTGGCCCCTTTGGGGTGGGAGGAAGGCACGGTTATTCGCAAATGCTGAGCCTGGCTCCTGGTGTCCTCAGCGTCCCAGGGAGATAGTCTTGGAGTTTGGGAGGCTCACGAAAGAGACAGCGTCAGCGTTTGTGGGGCTGTGAATGGAGTTGCCTGGCTACTTGAAGAGCATCAAGAGCTTTTGGTCCTGGCCCCTTTGGGGTGGGAGGAATCCCCGGACGTTCGCAATTGCTGAGCCTGGCTCCGGCTCTGCTCAGCAGCCCAGGCAGATAGTCTTGGACTTTGGGAGGCTCACGAAAGAGGCAGCGGCAGTGTTTGTGGGGCTGTGAATGGGGTTGCCTGGCTACTTGAAGAGCAGCAAGAACTTTCGGTCCTGCCACCTTTGGGGTGGGAGGAATCCCGGGACGTTCGCAGTTGCTGAGCCTGGCTCCGGCTCTACTCAGCGGCCCAGGCAGATAGTCTTGGAGTTTGGGAGGCTCACGAAAGAGGCAGCGGCAGCGTTTGTGGGGCTGTGAATGGGGTTGCCTGGCTACTTGAAGAGCAGCAAGAGCTTTTGGTCCTGCCACCTTTGGGGTGGGAGGAATCTCTGGACGTTCGCAGTTGCTGAGCCTGGCTCCGGCTCTGCTCAGCGTCCCAGCCAGATAGTCTTGGAGTTTGGGAGGCTTACGAAAGAGACAGCGTCAGCGTTTGTGGGGCTGTGAAGGGGGTTGCCTGGCTACTTGAAGAGCAGCAAGAGCTTTTGGTCCTGCCACCTTTGGGGTGGGAGGAATCCCGGGATGTTCGCAATTGCTGAGCCTGGCTCCAGATCTACTCAGTAGCCTGGATAGATACTATTGGACTTTGGGAGGCTCATGAAAGAGACAGCGGCAGCGTTTGGGGGAATATGAATGGGGTGTCCTGCCTACTTGAAGAGCAGCAAGAGCTTTTAGTCCTGCCACCTTTGGGGTGGGAGGAATCCCAGGACGTTCGCAGTTGCTGAGCCTGGCTCCGGCTATGCTCAGCGTCCCAGCCAGATAGTATAGGAGTTTGGGAGGCTCACGAAAGAGACAGCGTCAGCGTTTGTGGGGCTGTGAATGGGGTTGCCTGGCTACTTGAAGAGCAGCAAGAGCTTTTGGTCCTGCCACCTTTGGGGTGGGAGGAATCCTGGGATGTTCGCAATTGCTTAGTTGAGCTCTGGCTCTACTCAGCGGCCCAGGCAGATATTATTGGACTTTGGGAGGCTCACAAAAGAGGTAGCGGCAGCGTTTGTGGGGCTGTGAATGGGGTTGCCTGGCTACTTGAAGAGCAGCAAGAGCTTTTGGTCCTGGCCCCTTTGGGGTGGGAGGAAGGTACGGTTATTCGCAGTTGCTGAGCTTGCCTCCGGGTGTCCTCAGCGTCCCAGGCAGTTAGTATTGGAGTTTGGGAGGCTCATGAAAGAGACAGCGTCAGCGTTTGTGGGGCTGTGAATGGGGTTGCCTGGCTACTTGAAGAGCAGCAAGAGCTTTTGGACCTGGCCCCTTTGGGGTGGGAGGAAGGCACGGTTATTCGCAAATGCTGAGCCTGGCTCCTGGTGTCCTCAGCGTCCCAGGGAGATAGTATTGGAGTTTGGGAGGCTCACGAAAGAGACAGCGTCAGCGTTTGTGGGGCTGTGAATGGAGTTGCCTGGCTACTTGAAGAGCAGCAAGAGCTTTTGGTCCTGGCCCCTTTGGGGTGGGAGGAATCCCCGGACGTTCGCAATTGCTGAGCCTGGCTCCGGCTCTGCTCAGCAGCCCAGGCAGATAGTCTTGGACTTTGGGAGGCTCACGAAAGAGGCAGCGGCAGTGTTTGTGGGGCTGTGAATGGGGTTGCCTGGCTACTTGAAGAGCAGCAAGAACTTTCGGTCCTGCCACCTTTGGGGTGGGAGGAATCCCGGGACGTTCGCAGTTGCTGAGCCTGGCTCCGGCTCTACTCAGCGGCCCAGGCAGATAGTCTTGGAGTTTGGGAGGCTCACGAAAGAGGCAGCGTCAGCGTTTGTGGGGCTGTGAATGGGGTTGCCTGGCTACTTGAAGAGCAGCAAGAGCTTTTGGTCCTGCCACCTTTGGGGTGGGAGGAATCTCTGGACGTTCGCAGTTGCTGAGCCTGGCTCCGGCTCTGCTCAGCGTCCCAGCCAGATAGTCTTGGTGTTTGGGAGGCTTACGAAAGAGACAGCGTCAGCGTTTGTGGGGCTGTGAAGGGGGTTGCCTGGCTACTTGAAGAGCAGCAAGAGCTTTTGGTCCTGCCACCTTTGGGGTGGGAGGAATCCCGGGATGTTCGCAATTGCTGAGCCTGGCTCCAGATCTACTCAGTAGCCTGGATAGATACTATTGGACTTTGGGAGGCTCATGAAAGAGACAGCGGCAGCGTTTGGGGGAATATGAATGGGGTGTCCTGCCTACTTGAAGAGCAGCAAGAGCTTTTAGTCCTGCCACCTTTGGGGTGGGAGGAATCCCAGGACGTTCGCAGTTGCTGAGCCTGGCTCCGGCTATGCTCAGCGTCCCAGCCAGATAGTATAGGAGTTTGGGAGGCTCACGAAAGAGACAGCGTCAGCGTTTGTGGGGCTGTGAATGGGGTTGCCTGGCTACTTGAAGAGCAGCAAGAGCTTTTGGTCCTGCCACCTTTGGGGTGGGAGGAATCCTGGGATGTTCGCAATTGCTTAGTTGAGCTCTGGCTCTACTCAGCGGCCCAGGCAGATATTATTGGACTTTGGGAGGCTCACAAAAGAGGTAGCGGCAGCGTTTGTGGGGCTGTGAATGGGGTTGCCTGGCTACTTGAAGAGCAGCAAGAGCTTTTGGTCCTGGCCCCTTTGGGGTGGGAGGAAGGTACGGTTATTCGCAGTTGCTGAGCTTGCCTCCGGGTGTCCTCAGCGTCCCAGGCAGTTAGTATTGGAGTTTGGGAGGCTCATGAAAGAGACAGCGTCAGCGTTTGTGGGGCTGTGAATGGGGTTGCCTGGCTACTTGAAGAGCAGCAAGAGCTTTTGGACCTGGCCCCTTTGGGGTGGGAGGAAGGCACGGTTATTCGCAAATGCTGAGCCTCGCTCCGGGTGTCCTCAGCGTCCCGGGGAGATAGTATTGGAGTTTGGGAGGCTCACGAAAGAGACAGCGTCAGCGTTTGTGGGGCTGTGAATGGAGTTGCCTGGCTACTTGAAGAGCAGCAAGAGCTTTTGGAGCTTGCCCCTTTGGCGTGGGAGGAATCTGCAGACGTTCCCAGTTGCTGAGCATGGCTCTGGCTGTACGCAGCATCCCAGGCAGATAGTATTCGAGTTTGGGTGGCCACGGAAAGAGACAGCGTCAGCGTTTGTGGGGCTGTGAATGGGGTTGCCTGGCTACTTGAAGAGCAGCAAGAGCTTTTGGTCCTGGCACCTTTAGCGTAGGAGGAATACCGCGACGTTCGCAATTTCTGAGCCTGGCTCTGGCTGTACTCAGCGTCCCAGGCAGATAGTCTTGGAATTTGGGTGGCCACGGAAAGAGACAGCGTCAGCGTTTGTGGGGCTGTGAATGGGGTTGCCTGGCTACTTGAAGAGCAGCAAGAGCTTTTGGTCCTGGCCTCTTTGGGGTGGGAGGAATCTCGAGAAATTCAGAATTGCTTAGCTTGGCTCTGGCTGTACTCAGCGTCCCAGGCAGATAGTATTGGAGTATGGGTGGCTACAAAAAGAGACAGCGTCAGCGTTTGTGGGGCTGTGAATGGTGTTGCCTGGCTACTTGAAGAGCAGCAAGAGCTTTTGGTCCTGGCCCCTTTGGGGTGGGAGGAAGGTACGGTTATTCGCAGTTTCTGAGCCTGCCTCCGGGTGTCCTCAGCGTCGCAGGCAGTTACTATTGGAGTTTGGGAGGCTCACGAAAGAGACAGCGTCAGCGTTTGTGGGGCTGTGAATGGAGTTGCCTGGCTACTTGAAGAGCAGCAAGAGCTTTTGGTCCTGGCCCCTTTGGAGTGGGAGGAATCTCAAGAAATTCGCAATTGCTTAGCTTGGCTCTGGCTGTACTCAGCGTCCAAGGCAGATAGTCTTGGAGTTTGGGAGGCTCAGGAAAGAGACAGCGTCAGCGTTTGTGGGGCTGTGAATGGTGTTGCCTGGCTACTTGAAGAGCAGCAAGAGCTTTTGGTCCTGGCCTCTTTGGGGTGGGAGGAATCCCGGGACGTTCGCAATCGCTGAGCCTGGCTCCGACTGTATTCAGTGTTGCAGGCAGATAGTCTTGGAGTTTGGGAGGCTCACGAATGAGACAGCGTCAGCGTTTGTGGGGCTGTGAATGGGGTTGCCTGGCTACTTGAAGAGCAGCAAGAGCTTTTGGTCCTGGCCCCTTTGGGGTGGGAGGAATCCCGGGACGTTCGCAATCGCTGAGCCTGGCTCCGGCTGTATTCAGTGTCCCAAGCAGATAGTATTGGAGTTTGGGAGGCCACAGAAAGAGACAGCGTCAGCGTTTGTGGGGCTGTGAATGGCGTTGCCTGGCTATTTGAAGAGCAGCAAGAGCTTTTGGTCCTGGCCCCTTTGGGGTGGGAGGAATGTCGGGACGGTCAGAATTTCTGACCCTGGCTCTGGCTGTACTCAGCGTCCCAGGCAGATAGTCTTGGAGTTTGGGAGGCCACGGAAAGAGACAGCATCAGCGTTTGTGGGGCTGTGAATGGGGTTTCCTGGCTACTTGAAGAGCAGCAAGAGCTTTTGGTCCTGGCCCCTTTGGGGTGGGAGGAATCCCGGGACGTTCGCAACTGCTGAGCCTGGCTCCGGCTGTACTCAGCGTCCCAGGCAGATAGTCTTGGAGTTTGGAAGGTCACGAAAGAGACAGCGTCAGCGTTTGTGGGGCTGTGAATGGGGTTGCCTGGCTACTTGAAGAGCAGCAAGAGCTTTTGGACCTGGCCCCTTTGGGGTGGGAGGAAGGCACGGTTATTCGCAAATGCTGAGCCTCGCTCCGGGTGTCCTCAGCGTCCCGGGGAGATAGTATTGGAGTTTGGGAGGCTCACGAAAGAGACAGCGTCAGCGTTTGTGGGGCTGTGAATGGAGTTGCCTGGCTACTTGAAGAGCAGCAAGAGCTTTTGGAGCTTGCCCCTTTGGCGTGGGAGGAATCTGCAGACGTTCCCAGTTGCTGAGCATGGCTCTGGCTGTACGCAGCATCCCAGGCAGATAGTATTCGAGTTTGGGTGGCCACGGAAAGAGACAGCATCAGCGTTTGTGGGGCTGTGAATGGGGTTGCCTGGCTACTTGAAGAGCAGCAAGAGCTTTTGGTCTGGCCCCTTTGGGGTGGGAGGAATCTCGAGAAATTCGCAATTGCTTAGCTTGGCTCTGGCTGTACTCAGCGTCCCAGGCAGATAGTCTTGGAGTTTGGAAGGTCACGAAAGAGACAGCGTCAGCGTTTGTGGGGCTGTGAATGGGGTTGCCTGGCTACTTGAAGAGCAGCAAGAGCTTTTGGTCCTGGCCCCTTTGGGGTGGGAGGAATCTCGAGAAATTCAGAATTGCTTCGCTTGGCTCTGGCTGTACTCAGCGTCCCAGGCAGATAGCCTTGGAGTTTGGTCGGCCACGGAAAGAGACAGCATCAGCGTTTGTGGGGCTGTGAATGGGGTTGCCTGGCTACTTGAAGAGCAGCAAGAGCTTTTGGTCCTGGCCCCTTTGGGGTGGGAGGAATCCCAGGACGTTCGCAATCGCTGAGCCTGGCTCCGGCTGTATTCAGTGTCCCAGGCAGATAGTCTTGGAGTTTGGGAGGCTCACGAAAGAGACAGCGTCAGCGTTTGTGGGGCTGTGAATGGGGTTGCCTGGCTACTTGAAGAGCAGCAAGAGCTTTGGGTCCTGGCCTCTTTGGGGTGGGAGGAAGCAACGGTTATTCGCAAATGCTGAGCCTGGCTCAGGGTGTCCTCAGCGTCCCAGGCAGATAGTCTTGGAGTTTGGGAGGCTCACGAAAGAGACAGCGTCAGCGTTTGTGGGGCTGTGAATGGGGTTGCCTGGCTACTTGAAGAGCAGCAAGAGCTTTTGGTCCTGTCTCCTTTGGGGTGGGAGGAATCCCGGGACGTTCGCAATCGCTGAGCCTGGCTCCGGCTGTATTCAGTGTTGCAGGCAGATAGTCTTGGAGTTTGGGAGGCTCACGAAAGAGACAGCGTCAGCGTTTGTGGGGCTGTGAATGGAGTTGCCTGGCTACTTGAAGAGCAGCAAGCGCTTTTGGTCCTGGCCCCTTTGGGGTGGGAGGAATCTCGAGACATTCGCAATTGCTTAGCTTGGCTCTGGCTGTACTCAGCGTCCCAGGCAGATAGTCTTGGAGTTTGGAAGGTCACGAAAGAGACAGCGTCAGCGTTTGTGGGGCTGTGAATGGCGTTGCCTGGCTACTTGAAGAGCAGCAAGAGCTTTTGGTCCTGGCCCCTTTGGGGTGGGAGGAAGGTATGGTTATTCGCAGTTGCTAAGCCTGCCTCCGGGTGTCCTCAGCGTCCCAGGCAGTTAGTATTGGAGTTTGGGAGGCTCATGAAAGAGACAGCGTCAGCGTTTGTGGGGCTGTGAATGGGGTTGCCTGGCTACTTGAAGAGCAGCAAGAGCTTTTGGACCTGGCCCCTTTGGGGTGGGAGGAAGGCACGGTTATTCGCAAATGCTGAGCCTGGCTCCGGGTGTCCTCAGCGTCCCAGGGAGATAGTATTGGAGTTTGGGAGGCTCACGAAAGAGACAGCGTCAGCGTTTGTGGGGCTGTGAATGGAGTTGCCTGGCTACTTGAAGAGCAGCAAGAGCTTTTGGAGCTTGCCCCTTTGGCGTGGGAGGAATCTGCAGACGTTCCCAGTTGCTGAGCATGGCTCTGGCTGTACGCAGCATCCCAGGCAGATAGTATTCGAGTTTGGGTGGCCACGGAAAGAGACAGCGTCAGCGTTTGTGGGGCTGTGAATGGGGTTGCCTGGCTACTTGAAGAGCAGCAAGAGCTTTTGGTCCTGGCACCTTTAGCGTAGGAGGAATACCGCGACGTTCGCAATTTCTGAGCCTGGCTCTGGCTGTACGCAGCGTCCCAGGCAGATAGTCTTGGAGTTTGGGAGCCTCACAAAAGAGAGAGCGTCAGCGTTTGTGGGGCTGTGAATGGGGTTGCCTGGCTACTTGAAGAGCAGCAAGAGCCTTTGGTCCTGGCCCCTTTGGGGTGGGAGGAATCTCGAGAAATTCAGAATTGCTTAGCTTGGCTCTGGCTGTACTCGGCGTCCCAGGCAGATAGTCTTGGAGTTTGGGTGGCTACAAAAAGAGACAGCGTCAGCGTTTGTGGGGCTGTGAATGGGGTTGCCTGGCTACTTGAAGAGCAGCAAGAGCTTTTGGTCCTGGCCCCTTTGGGGTGGGAGGAAGCAACGGTTATTCGCAAATGCTGAGCCTGGCTCCGGGTGTCCTCAGCGTCCCAGGCAGATAGTCTTGGAGTTTGGGAGGCTCACGAAAGAGACAGCGTCCGCGTTTGTGGGGCTGTGAATGGGGTTGCCTGGCTACTTGAAGAGCAGCAAGAGCTTTTGGTCCTGGCCCCTTTGGGGTGGGAGGAATGTCGGGACGGTCAGAATTTCTGACCCTGGCTCTGGCTGTACTCAGCGTCCCAGGCAGATAGTCTTGGAGTTTGGGAGCCCACAGAAAGAGACAGCATCAGCGTTTGTGGGGCTGTGAATGGGGTTTCCTGGCTACTTGAAGAGCAGCAAGAGCTTTTGGTCCTGGCCCCTTTGGGGTGGGAGGAATCCCGGGACGTTCGCAACTGCTGAGCCTGGCTCCGGCTGTACTCAGCGTCCCAGGCAGATAGTCTTGGAGTTTGGAAGGTCACGAAAGAGACAGCGTCAGCGTTTGTGGGGCTGTGAATGGGGTTGCCTGGCTACTTGAAGAGCAGCAAGAGCTTTTGGTCTGGCCTCTTTGGGGTGGGAGGAATCTCGAGAAATTCGCAATTGCTTAGCTTGGCTCTGGCTGTACTCAGCGTCCCAGGCAGATAGTCTTGGAGTTTGGGTGGCTACAAAAAGAGACAGCGTCAGCGTTTGTGGGGCTGTGAATGGGGTTGCCTGGCTACTTGAAGAGCAGCAAGAGCTTTTGGTCCTGGCACCTTTAGCGTAGGAGGAATACCGCGACGTTCGCAATTTCTGAGCCTGGCTCTGGCTGTACGCAGCGTCCCAGGCAGATAGTCTTGGAGTTTGGGAGCCTCACAAAAGAGAGAGCGTCAGCATTTGTGGGGCTGTGAATGGTGTTGCCTGGCTACTTGAAGAGCAGCAAGAGCCTTTGGTCCTGGCCCCTTTGGGATGGGAGGAATCTCGAGAAATTCAGAATTGCTTAGCTTGGCTCTGGCTGTACTCGGCTTCCCAGGCAGATAGTCTTGGAGTTTGGGTGGCTACAAAAAGAGACAGCGTCAGCGTTTGTGGGGCTGTGAATGGGGTTGCCTGGCTACTTGAAGAGCAGCAAGAGCTTTTGGTCCTGGCCCCTTTGGGGTGGGAGGAAGCAACGGTTATTCGCAAATGCTGAGCCTGGCTCCGGGTGTCCTCAGCGTCCCAGGCAGATAGTCTTGGAGTTTGGGAGGCTCATGAAAGAGACAGCGTCAGCGTTTGTGGGGCTGTGAATGGGGTTGCCTGGCTACTTGAAGAGCAGCAAGAGCGTTTGGACCTGGCCCCTTTGGGGTGGGAGGAAGGCACGGTTATTCGCAAATGCTGAGCCTCGCTCCGGGTGTCCTCAGCGTCCCGGGGAGATAGTATTGGAGTTTGGGAGGATCACGAAAGAGACAGCGTCAGCGTTTGTGGGGCTGTGAATGGAGTTGCCTGGCTACTTGAAGAGCAGCAAGAGCTTTTGGAGCTTGCCCCTTTGGCGTGGGAGGAATCTGCAGACGTTCCCAGTTGCTGAGCATGGCTCTGGCTGTACGCAGCATCCCAGGCAGATACTATTCGAGTTTGGGTGGCCACGGAAAGAGACAGCGTCAGCGTTTGTGGGGCTGTGAATGGGGTTGCCTGGCTACTTGAAGAGCAGCAAGAGCTTTTGGTCCTGGCACCTTTAGCGTAGGAGGAATACCGCGACGTTCGCAATTTCTGAGCCTGCCTCTGGCTGTACTCAGCGTCCCAGGCAGATAGTCTTGGAGTTTGGGAGGTTCACGAAAGAGGCAGCGTCAGCGTTTGTGGGGCTGTGAATGGGGTTGCCTGGCTACTTGAAGAGCAGCAAGAGCTTTTGGTCCTGGCCTCTTTGGGGTGGGAGGAATCTCGAGACATTCGCAATTGCTTAGCTTGGCTCTGGCTGTGCTCAGCGTCCCAGGCAGATAGTATTGGAGTATGGGTGGCTACAAAAAGAGACAGCGTCAGCGTTTGTGGGGCTGTGAATGGGGTTGCCTGGCTACTTGAAGAGCAGCAAGAGCTTTTGGTCCTGGCCCCTTTGGGGTGGGAGGAAGGTACGCTTATTCGCAGTTGCTGAGCCTGGCTCCGGGTGTCCTCAGCGTCGCAGGCAGTTACTATTGGAGTTTGGGAGGCTCACGAAAGAGACAGCGTCAGCGTTTGTGGGGCTGTGAATGGAGTTGCCTGGCTACTTGAAGAGCAGCAAGAGCTTTTGGTCCTGGCCCCTTTGGAGTGGGAGGAATCTCGAGAAATTCGCAATTGCTTAGCTTGGCTCTGGCTGTACTCAGCGTCCAAGGCAGATAGTCTTGGAGTTTGGGAGGCCACGGAAAGAGAGAGCGTCAGCGTTTGTGGGGCTGTGAATGGAGTTGCCTGGCTACTTGAAGAGCAGCAAGAGCTTTTGGTCCTGGCCCCTTTGGGGTGGGAGGAATCCCGGGACGTTCGCAATCGCTGAGCCTGGCTCCGACTGTATTCAGTGTTGCAGGCAGATAGTCTTGGAGTTTGGGAGGCTCACGAATGAGACAGCGTCAGCGTTTGTGGGGCTGTGAATGGGGTTGCCTGGCTACTTGAAGAGCAGCAAGAGCTTTTGGTCCTGGCCCCTTTGGGGTGGGAGGAATCCCGGGACGTTCGCAATCGCTGAGCCTGGCTCCGGCTGTATTCAGTGTCCCAGGGAGATAGTCTTGGAGTTTGGGAGGCCACAGAAAGAGACAGCGTCAGCGTTTGTGGGGCTGTGAATGGGGTTGCCTGGCTACTTGAAGAGCAGCAAGAGCTTTTGGTCCTGGCCCCTTTGGGGTGGGAGGAATGTCGGGACGGTCAGAATTTTTGACCCTGGCTCTGGCTGTACTCAGCGTCCCAGGCAGATAGTCTTGGAGTTTGGGAGCCCACAGAAAGAGACAGCATCAGCGTTTGTGGGGCTGTGAATGGGGTTTCCTGGCTACTTGAAGAGCAGCAAGAGCTTTTGGTCCTGGCCCCTTTGGGGTGGGAGGAATCCCGGGACGTTCGCAACTGCTGAGCCTGGCTCCGGCTGTACTCAGCGTCCCAGGCAGATAGTCTTGGAGTTTGGAAGGTCACGAAAGAGACAGCGTCAGCGTTTGTGGGGCTGTGAATGGGGTTGCCTGGCTACTTGAAGAGCAGCAAGAGCTTTTGGTCTGGCCTCTTTGGGGTGGGAGGAATCTCGAGAAATTCGCAATTGCTTAGCTTGGCTCTGGCTGTACTCAGCGTCCCAGGCAGATAGTCTTGGAGTTTGGGTGGCTACAAAAAGAGACAGCGTCAGCGTTTGTGGGGCTGTGAATGGGGTTGCCTGGCTACTTGAAGAGCAGCAAGAGCTTTTGGTCCTGGCACCTTTAGCGTAGGAGGAATACCGCGACGTTCGCAATTTCTGAGCCTGGCTCTGGCTGTACGCAGCGTCCCAGGCAGATAGTCTTGGAGTTTGGGAGCCTCACAAAAGAGAGAGCGTCAGCGTTTGTGGGGCTGTGAATGGGGTTGCCTGGCTACTTGAAGAGCAGCAAGAGCCTTTGGTCCTGGCCCCTTTGGGGTGGGAGGAATCTCGAGAAATTCAGAATTGCTTAGCTTGGCTCTGGCTGTACTCGGCGTCCCAGGCAGATAGTCTTGGAGTTTGGGTGGCTACAAAAAGAGACAGCGTCAGCGTTTGTGGGGCTGTGAATGGGGTTGCCTGGCTACTTGAAGAGCAGCAAGAGCTTTTGGTCCTGGCCCCTTTGGGGTGGGAGGAAGCAACGGTTATTCGCAAATGCTGAGCCTGGCTCCGGGTGTCCTCAGCGTCCCAGGCAGATAGTCTTGGAGTTTGGGAGGCTCACGAAAGAGACAGCGTCCGCGTTTGTGGGGCTGTGAATGGGGTTGCCTGGCTACTTGAAGAGCAGCAAGAGCTTTTGGTCCTGGCCCCTTTGGGGTGGGAGGAATCCCGGGACGTTCGCAATCGCTGAGCCTGGCTCCGGCTGTATTCAGTGTTGCAGGCATATAATCTTGGATTTTGGGAGGCTCACGAAAGAGACAGCGTCAGCGTTTGTGGGGCTGTGAATGGAGTTGCCTGGCTACTTGAAGAGCAGCAAGAGCTTTTGGTCCTGGCCCCTTTGGGGTGGGAGGAATTTCGAGACATTTGCAATTGCTTAGCTTGGCTCTGGCTGTACTCAGCGTCCCAGGCAGATAGTCTTGGAGTTTGGAAGGTCACGAAAGAGACAGCGTCAGCGTTTGTGGGGCTGTGAATGGCGTTGCCTGGCTACTTGAAGAGCAGCAAGAGCTTTTGGAGCTGGCCCCTTTGGGGTGGGAGGAAGGTACGGTTATTCGCAGTTGCTGAGCCTGCCTCCCGGTGTCCTCAGCGTCCCAGGCAGTTAGTATTGGAGTTTGGGAGGCTCATGAAAGAGACAGCGTCAGCGTTTGTGGGGCTGTGAATGGGGTTGCCTGGCTACTTGAAGAGCAGCAAGAGCTTTTGGACCTGGCCCCTTTGGGGTGGGAGGAAGGCACGGTTATTCGCAAATGCTGAGCCTGCCTCCGGGTGTCCTCAGCGTCCCAGGCAGATAGTCTTGGAGTTTGGGAGGCTCATGAAAGAGACAGCATCAGCGTTTGTGGGGCTGTAAATGGGGTTGCCTGGCTACTTGAAGAGCAGCAAGAGCTTTTGGTCCTGGCCCCTTTGGGGTGGGAGGAATCCCGGGACGTTCGCAACTGCTGAGCCTGGCTCCGGCTGTACTCAGCGTCCCAGGCAGATAGTCTTGGAGTTTGGAAGGTCACGAAAGAGACAGCGTCAGCGTTTGTGGGGCTGTGAATGGGGTTGCCTGGCTACTTGAAGAGCAGCAAGAGCTTTTGGTCTGGCCCCTTTGGGGTGGGAGGAATCTCGAGAAATTCGCAATTGCTTAGCTTGGCTCTGGCTGTACTCAGCGTCCCAGGCAGATAGTCTTGGAGTTTGGGTGGCTACAAAAAGAGACAGCGTCAGCGTTTGTGGGGCTGTGAATGGCGTTGCCTGGCTACTTGAAGAGCAGCAAGAGCTTTTGGTCCTGGCCCCTTTGGGGTGGGAGGAATCCCGGGACGGTCAGAATTTCTGACCCTGGCTCTGGCTGTACTCAGCGTCCCAGGCAGATAGTCTTGGAGTTTGGGAGCCCACAGAAAGAGACAGCGTCAGCGTTTGTGGGGCTGTGAATGGGGTTGCCTGGCTACTTGAAGAGCAGCAAGAGCTTTTGGTCCTGGCCTCTTTGGGGTGGGAGGAATCTCGAGAAATTTGCAATTGCTTAGCTTGGCTCTGGCTGTACTCAGCGTCCCAGGCAGCTAGTCTTGGAGTTTGGGATGCTCATGAAAGAGACAGCATCAGCGTTTGTGGGGCTGTGAATGGGGTTGCCTGGCTACTTGAAGAGCAGCAAGAGCTTTTGGTCCTGGCCCCTTTGGGGTGGGAGGAAGCAACGGTTATTCGCAAATGCTGAGCCTCGCTCCGGGTGTCCTCAGCCTCCCAGGGAGATTATATTGGAGTCTGGGAGGCTCACGAAAGAGACAGCGTCAGCGTTTGTGGGGCTGTGAATGGAGTTGCCTGGCTACTTGAAGAGCAGCAAGAGCTTTTGGAGCTTGCCCCTTTGGCGTGGGAGGAGTCTTCAGACGTTCCCAGTTGCTGAGCATGGCTCTGGCTGTACGCAGCATCCCAGGCAGATACTATTCGAGTTTGGGTGGCCACGGAAAGAGACAGCGTCAGCGTTTGTGGGGCTGTGAATGGGGTTGCCTGGCTACTTGAAGAGCAGCAAGAGCTTTTGGTCCTGGCCCCTTTGGGGTGGGAGGAAGCTCGAGAAATTCGCAGTTGCTGAGCTTGGCTCCGGGTGTCCTCAGCGTCCTAGGCAGTTAGTATTGGAGTTTGGGAGGCTCATGAAAGAGACAGCATCAGCGTTTGTGGGGCTGTGAATGGTGTTGCCTGGCTACTTGAAGAGCAGCAAGAGCTTTTGGTCCTGGCCCCTTTGGGGTCGGAGGAATCTGCAGACGTTCGCAATTTCTTACCTTGGCTCTGGCTGTACTCAGCGTCCCAGGCAGATAGTCTTGGAGTTTGGGAGGCCACGGAAAGAGACAGCATCAGCGTTTGTGGGGCTGTGAATGGGGTTGCCTGGCTACTTGAAGAGCAGCAAGAGCTTTTGGTCCTGGCCTCTTTGGGGTGGGAGGAATCACTGGACTTTCTCAATTTCTAAGCTGGGCTCCAGCTCAGCGTTCCAGGCAGATATTATTAGAGTTTTTTTAGGCCACGGAAAGAGACAGCGTCAGCGTTTGTGGGGCTGTGAATGGGGTTGCCTGGCTACTTGAAGAGCAGCAAGAGCTTTTGGTCCTGGCTCCTTTGGGGTGGGAGGAAGGTACGGTTATTCGCAGTTGCTGAGCCTGCCTCCGGGTGTCCTCAGCGTCCCAGGCAGCTAGTATTGGAGTTTGGGAGGCTCATGAAAGAGACAGCATCAGCGTTTGTGGGGCTGTGAATGGCGTTGCCTGGCTACTTGAAGAGCAGCAAGAGCTTTTCGTCCTGGCCCCTTTGGGGTGGGAACAAGCAACGGTTATTCGCAAATGCTGAGCCTGGTTCCGGGTGTCCTCAGCGTCCCAGGCAGATAGTCTTGGAGTTTGGGAGGCTCACGAAAGAGACAGCGTCAGCGTTTGTGGGGCTGTGAATGGGGTTGCCTGGCTACTTGAAGAGCAGCAAGAGCTTTTGGTCCTGGCCCCTTTGGGGTGGGAGGAATCTCGAGACATTCGCAATTGCTTAGCTTGGCTCTGGCTGTACTCAGCGTCCCAGGCAGATAGTCTTGGAGTTTGGAAGGTCACGAAAGAGACAGCGTTAGCGTTTGTGGGGCTGTGAATGGGGTTGCCTGGCTACTTGAAGAGCAGCAAGAGCTTTTGGTCCTGGCCCCTTTGGGGTGGGAGGAAGGTACGGTTATTCGCAGTTGCTGAGCCTGCCTCCGGGTGTCCTCAGCGTCCCAGGCAGTTAGTATTGGAGTTTGGGAGGCTCATGAAAGAGACAGCGTCAGCGTTTGTGGGGCTGTGAATGGTGTTCCCTGGCTACTTGAAGAGCAGCAAGAGCTTTTGGTCCTGGCCCCTTTGGGGTGGGAGGAAGCTCGACAAATTCGCAATTGCTTAGCTTGGCTCTGGCTGTACTCAGCGTCCAGGGCAGATAGTCTTGGAGTTTGGAAGATCACGAAAGAGACAGCGTCAGCGTTTGTGGGGCTGTGAATGGAGTTGCCTGGCTACTTGAAGAGCAGCAAGAGCTTTTGGTCCTGGCCCCTTTGGGGTGGGAGGAATCTCGAGAAATTCGCAATTGCTTAGCTTGGCTCTGGCTGTACTCAGCGTCCCAGGCAGATAGTCTTGGAGTTTGGGAGGCCACGGAAAGAGACAGCGTCAGCGTTTGTGGGGCTGTGAATGGGGTTGCCTGGCTACTTGAAGAGCAGCAAGAGCTTTTGGTCCTAGCACCTTTGGGGTGGGAGGAATCTCGAGAAATTCGCAATTGCTTAGCTTGGCTCTGACTGTACTCAGCGTCCCAGGCAGATAGTCTTGGAGTTTGGGAGGCCACAGAAAGAGACAGCGTCAGCGTTTGTGGGGCTGTGAATGGGGTTGCCTGGCTACTTGAAGAGCAGCAAGAGCTTTTGGTCCTGGCCTCTTTGGGGTGGGAGGAATCTGCAGACGTTCACAATTTCTTACCTTGGCTCTGGCTGTACTCAGCGTCCCAGGCAGATAGTCTTAGATTTTGGGAGGCCACGGAAAGAGACAGCATCAGCGTTTGTGGGGCTGTGAATGGGGTTGCCTGGCTACTTGAAGAGCAGCAAGAGCTTTTGGTCCTGGCCTCTTTGGGGTTGGAGGAATCACTGGACTTTCTCAATTTCTAAGCTGGGCTCCAGCTCAGCGTTCCAGGCAGATATTATTAGAGTTTTTTTAGGCCACAGAAAGAGAGAGCGTCAGCGTTTGTGGGGCTGTGAATGGGGTTGCCTGGCTACTTGAAGAGCAGCAAGAGCTTTTGGTCCTGGCTCCCTTGGGGTGGGAGGAAGGTACGGTTATTCGCAGTTGCTGAGCCTGCCTCCGGGTGTCCTCAGCGTCCCAGGCAGATAGTCTTGGAGTTTGGGAGGCTCATGAAGGAGGGAGCTTCAGCGTTTGTGGGGCTGTGAATGGGGTTGCCTGGCTACTTGAAGAGCAGCAAGAGCTTTTGGTCCTGGCCCCTTTGGGGTGGGAGGAATCTCGAGAAATTCAGAATTGCTTAGCTTGGCTCTGGCTGTACTCAGCGTCCCAGGCAGATAGCCTTGGAGTTTGGGAGGCCACGGAAAGAGAGAGCGTCAGCGTTTGTGGGGCTGTGAATGGTGTTGCCGGGCTACTTGAAGGGCAGCAAGAGCTTTTGGTCCTGGCTCCTTTGGGGTGGGAGGAATCCCGGGACGTTCGCAATCGCTGAGCCTGGCTCCGGCTGTATTCAGTGTCCCAGGCAGATATTCTTGGACTTTGGGAGGCTCACGAAAGAGACAGCGTCAGCTTTTTTTGGGCTCTGAATGGGGTTGCCTGGCTACTTGAAGAGCAGCAAGAGCTTTTGGTCCTGGCCCCTTTGGGGTGGGAGGAATCTCGAGAAATTCGCAGTTACTGAGCCTGGCTCCAGGTGTCCTCAGCGTCCTAGGCAGTTAGTATTGGAGTTTTGGAGGCTACCGAAAGAGAGAGCGTCAGCGTTTGTGGGGCTGTGAATGGGGTTGCCTGGCTACTTGAAGAGCTGCAAGAGCTTTTGGTCCTGGCCCCTTTGGGGTGGGAGGAATCCCGGGACGGTCACAATCTCTGGGCCTGGCTCTGGCTGTACTCAGCGTCCCAGGCAGATAGTCTTGGAGTTTGGGAGGCCACGGAAAGAGAGAGCATCAGCGTTTGTGGGGCTGTGAATGGGGTTGCCTGGCTACTTGAAGACCAGCAAGAGCTTTTGGTCCTGGCCTCTTTGGGGTGGGAGGAATCACTGGACTTTCTCAATTTCTAAGCTGGGCTCCAGCTCAGCGTTCCAGGCAGGTATTATTAGAGTTTTTTTAGGCCACAGAAAGAGACAGCGTCAGCGTTTGTGGGGCTGTGAATGGGGTTGCCTGGCTACTTGAAGAGCAGCAAGAGCTTTTGGTCCTGGCCCCTTTGGGGTGGGAGGAAGGTACGGTTATTCGCAGTTGCTGAGCCTGCCTCCGGGTGTCCTCAGCGTCCCAGGCAGTTAGTATAGGAGTTTGGGAGGCTCACGTAAGAGACAGCGTCAGCGTTTGTGGGGCTGTGAATGGGGTTGCCTGGCTACTTGAAGAGCAGCAAGAGCTTTTGGTCCTGGCCCCTTTGGGGTGGGAGGAAGGTACGGTTATTCGCAGTTGCTGAGCCTGCCTCCGGGTGTCCTCAGCGTCGCAGGCAGTTAGTATTGGAGTTTGGGAGGCTCCCGAAAGAGACAGCGTCAGCGTTTGTGGGGCTGTGAATGGGGTTGCCTGGCTACTTGAAGAGCAGCAAGAGCTTTTGGTCCTGGCCCCTTTGGGGTCTGAGGAAGCTAGAGAAATTCGCAATTGCTTAGCTTGGCTCTGGCTGTACTCAGCGTCCCAGGCAGATAGTCTTGGAGTTTGGAAGATCACGAAAGAGACAGCGTCAGCGTTTGTGGGGCTGTGAATGGGGTTGCCTGGCTACTTGAAGAGCAGCAAGAGCTTTTGGTCCTGGCCCCTTTGGGGTGGGAGGAATCTCGAGAAATTCGCAATTGCTTAGCTTGGCTCTGGCTGTACTCAGCGTCCCAGGCAGATAGCCTTGGAGTTTGGGAGGCCACGGAAAGAGACAGCGTCAGCGTTTGTGGGGCTGTGAATGGTGTTGCCTGGCTACTTGAAGAGCAGCAAGAGCTTGTGGTCCTGGCTCCTTTGGGGTGGGAGGAATCCCGGGACGTTCGCAATCGCTGAGCCTGACTCCGGCTGTATTCAGTGTCCCAGGCAGATAGTCTTGGAGTTTGGGAGGCTCACGAAAGAGACAGCGTCAGCTTTTTTTGGGCTGTGAATGGTGTTGCCTGGCTACTTGAAGAGCAGCAAGAGCTTTTGGTCGTGGCCCCTTTGGTGTGGGAGGAAGGTACGGTTATTCGCAGTTGCTTAGCCTGCCTCCGGGTGTCCTCAGCGTCCCAGGCAGTTAGTATAGGAGTTTGGGAGGCTCACGTAAGAGACAGCGTCAGCGTTTGTGGGGCTGTGAATGGTGTTTCCTGGCTACTTGAAGAGCAGAAAGAGCTTTTGGTCCTGGCCCCTTTGCGGTGGGAGGAAGGTACAGTTATTCGCAGTTGCTGAGCCTGCCTCCGGGTGTCCTCAGCGTCGCAGGCAGTTAGTACTGGAGTTTGGGAGGCTCATGAAAGAGAGAGAGTCAGCGTTTGTGGGGCTGTGAATGGGGTTGCCTGGCTACTTGAAGAGCAGCAAGAGCTTTTGGTCCTGGCCCCTTTGGGGTGGGAGGAATCTCGAGAAATTCGCAATTGCTTAGCTTGGCTCTGGCTGTACTCAGCGTCCCAGGCAGATAGTCTTGGAGTTTTGGAGCCCACAGAAAGAGACAGCGTCTGCGTTTGTGGGGCTGTGAATGGTGTTGCCTGGCTACTTGAACAGCAGCAAGAGCTTTTGGTCCTAGCACCTTTGGGGTGGGAGGAATCTCGAGAAATTCGCAATTGCTTAGCTTGGCTCTGACTGTACTCAGCGTCCCAGGCAGATAGTCTTGGAGTTTTTTTAGGCCACAGAAAGAGACAGCGTCAGCGTTTGTGGGGCTGTGAATGGTGTTGCCTGGCTACTTGAACAGCAGCAAGAGCTTTTGGTCCTGGCCCCTTTGGGGTGGGAGTAATCTGCAGACGTTCGAAATTTCTAACCTTGGCTCTGGCTGTACTCAGCGTCCCAGGCAGATAGTCTTGGAGTTTGGGAGGCCACGGAAAGAGACAGCATCAGCGTTTGTGGGGCTGTGAATGGCGTTGCCTGGCTACTTGAAGACCAGCAAGCGCTTTTGGTCCTGGCCTCTTTGGGGTGGGAGGAATCACTGGACTTTCTCAATTTCTAAGCTGGGCTCCAGCTCAGCGTTCCAGGCAGATATTATTAGAGTTTTTTTAGGCCACAGAAAGAGACAGCGTCAGCGTTTGTGGGGCTGTGAATGGGGTTGCCTGGCTACTTGAAGAGCAGCAAGAGCTTTTGGTCCTGGCTCCTTTGGGGTGGGAGGAAGGTACGGTTATTCGCAGTTGCTGAGCCTGGCTCCGGGTGTCCTCAGCGTCCCAGGCAGCTAGTACTGGAGTTTGGGAGGCTCATGAAAGAGAGAGAGTCAGCGTTTGTGGGGCTGTGAATGGGGTTGCCTGGCTACTTGAAGAGCAGCAAGAGCTTTTGGTCCTGGCCCCTTTGGGGTGGGAGGAATCTCGAGAAATTCAGAATTGCTTAGCTTGGCTCTGGCTGTACTCAGCGTCCCAGGCAGATAGTCTTGGAGTTTGGGAGGCCACGGAAAGAGAGAGCGTCAGCGTTTGTGGGGCTGTGAATGGTGTTGCCGGGCTACTTGAAGAGCAGCAAGAGTTTTTGGTCCTGGCTCCTTTGAGGTGGGAGGAATCCCGGGACGTTCGCAATCGCTGAGCCTGGCTCCGGCTGTACTCAGCGTCCCAGGCAGATAGTCTTGGAGTTTGGGAGGCTCACGAAAGAGACAGCGTCAGCTTTTTTTGGGCTCTGAATGGGGTTGCCTGGCTACTTGAAGAGCAGCAAGAGCTTTTGGTCCTGGCCCCTCTGGGGTGGGAGGAAGGTACGGTTATTCGCAATTCCTGAGCCTGGCTCCGGTTGTACGCATCGTCCCAGGCAGATAGTCTTGGAGTTTGGGAGGCTCACGATAGAGACAGAGTCAGCATTTGTGGGGCTGTGAATGGGGTTGCCTGGCTACTTGAAGAGCAGCAAGAGCTTTTCGTCCTGGCCCCTTTGGGGTGGGAGGAATCTCGAGAAATTCGCAATTGCTTAGCTTGACTCTGGCTGTACTCAGCGTCCCAGGCAGATAGCCTTGGAGTTTGGGAGGCCACGGAAAGAGACAGCGTCAGCGTTTGTGGGGCTGTGAATGGTGTTGCCGGGCTACTTGAAGAGCAGCAAGAGCTTTTTGTCCTGGCCCCTTTGGGGTGGGAGGAATCCCGGGACGTTCGCAATTGCTGAGCCCGGCTCCGGCTGTATTCAGTGTCCCAGGCAGATAGTCTTGGAGTTTGGGAGGCCACGGAAAGAGACAGCGTCAGATTTTTTTGTGCTCTGAATGGGGTTGCCTGGCTACTTGAAGAGCAGCAAGAGCTTTTGGTCGTGGCCCCTTTGGGGTGGGAGGAAGGTACGGTTATTCGCAGTTGCTGAGCCTGCCTCCGGGTGTCCTCAGCGTCCCAGGCAGATAGTCTTGGAGTTTGGGAGGCTCACGAAAGAGACAGCGTCCGCGTTTGTGGGGCTGTGAATGGTGTTGCCTGGCTACTTGAAGAGCAGCAAGAGCTTTTGGTCCTGGCCCCTTTGGGGTGGGAGGAAGGTACGGTTATTCGCAGTTGCTGAGCCTGCCTCCGGGTGTCCTCAGCGTCCCAGGCAGTTAGTATTGGAGTTTGGGAGGCTCCCGAAAGAGACAGCGTCAGCGTTTGTGGGGCTGTGAATGGGGTTGCCTGGCTACTTGAAGAGCAGCAAGAGCTTTTGGTCCTGGCCTCTTTGGGGTGGGAGGAATCTGCAGACGTTCCCTATTGCTGAGCATGGCTCTGGCTGTACGCAGCATCCCAGGCAGATACTATTCGAGTTTGGGTGACCACGGAAAGAGACAGAGTCAGCGTTTGTGGGGCTGTGAATGGGGTTGCCTGGCTACTTGAACAGCAGCAAGAGCTTTTGGTCCTGGCCCCTTTGGGGTGGGAGGAAGCTCGAGAAATTCGCAATTGCTTAGCTTGGCTCTGGCTGTACTCAGCGTCCCAGGCAGATAGTCTTGGAGTTTGGGAGGCCACGGAAAGAGACAGCGTCAGCGTTTGTGGGGCTGTGAATGGGGTTGCCTGGCTACTTGAAGAGCAGCAAGAGCTTTTGGTCCTAGCACCTTTGGGGTGGGAGGAATCTCGAGAAATTCGCAATTGCTTAGCTTGGCTCCGGCTGTACTCAGCGTCCCAGGCAGATAGTCTTAGAGTTTGGGAGGCCACAGAAAGAGACAGCGTCAGCGTTTGTGGGGCTGTGAATGGGGTTGCCTGGCTACTTGAAGAGCAGCAAGAGCTTTTGGTCCTGGCCTCTTTAGGGTGGGAGGAATCTGCAGACGTTCGCAATTTCTTACCTTGGCTCTGGCTGTACTCAGCGTCCCAGGCAGATAGTCTTGGAGTTTGGGAGGCCACGGAAAGAGACAGCATCAGCGTTTGTGGGGCTGTGAATGGGGTTGCCTGGCTACTTGAAGACCAGCAAGAGCTTTTGGTCCTGGCCTCTTTGGGGTGGGAGGAATCACTGGACTTTCTCAATTTCTAAGCTGGGCTCCAGCTCAGCGTTCCAGGCAGATATTATTAGAGTTTTTTTAGGCCACAGAAAGAGACAGCGTCAGCGTTTGTGGGGCTGTGAATGGGGTTGCCTGGCTACTTGAAGAGCAGCAAGAGCTTTTGGTCCTGGCCCCTTTGGGGTGGGAGGAAGGTACGGTTATTCGCAGTTGCTGAGCCTGGCTCCGGGTGTCCTCAGCGTCCCAGGCAGCTAGTATTGGAGTTTGGGAGGCTCATGAAAGAGACAGCATCAGCGTTTGTGGGGCTGTGAATGGGGTTGCCTGGCTACTTGAAGAGCAGCAAGAGCTTTTGGTCCTGGCCCCTTTGGGGTGGGAGGAATCTCGAGAAATTCAGAATTGGTTAGCTTGACTCTGGCTGTACTCAGCGTCCCAGGCAGATAGCCTTGGAGTTTGGGAGGCCACGGAAAGAGAGAGCGTCAGCGTTTGTGGGGCTGTGAATGGTGTTGCCGGGCTACTTGAAGAGCAGCAAGAGCTTTTGGTCCTGGCCCCTTTGGGGTGGGAGGAATCCCGGGATGTTCGCAATCGCTGAGCCTGGCTCCGGCTGTATTCAGTGTCCCAGGCAGATAGTCTTGGAGTTTGGGAGGCTCACGAAAGAGACAGCGTCAGCTTTTTTTGGGCTGTGAATGGGGTTGCCTGGCTACTTGAAGAGCAGCAAGAGCTTTTGGTCCTGGCCCCTTTGCGGTGGGAGGAAGGTACGGTTATTCGCAGTTGCTGAGCCTGCCTCCGGGTGTCCTCAGCGTCCCAGGCAGTTAGTATTGGAGTTTTGGAGGCTACCGAAAGAGAGAGCGTCAGCGTTTGTGGGGCTGTGAATGGGGTTGCCTGGCTACTTGAAGAGCAGCAAGAGCTTTTGGTCCTGGCCCCTTTGGGGTGGGAGGAATCTCGAGAAATTCGCAATTGCTTAGCTTGGCTCTGGCTGTCCTCAGCGTCCCAGGCAGATAGTCTTGGAGTTTGGGAGGCCACGGAAAGAGACAGCGTCAGCGTTTGTGGGGCTGTGAATGGGGTTGCCTGGCTACTTGAAGAGCAGCAAGAGCTTTTGGTCCTAGCACCTTTGGGGTGGGAGGAATCACTGGACTTTCTCAATTTCTAAGCTGGGCTCCAGCTCAGCGTTCCAGGCAGATATTATTAGAGTTTTTTTAGGCCACAGAAAGAGACAGCGTCAGCGTTTGTGGGGCTGTGAATGGGGTTGCCTGGCTACTTGAAGAGCAGCAAGAGCTTTTGGTCCTGGCCCCTTTGGGGTGGGAGGAAGGTACGGTTATTCGCAGTTGCTGAGCCTGCCTCCGGGTGTCCTCAGCGTCCCAGGCAGTTAGTATTGGAGTTTGGGAGGCTCCCGAAAGAGACAGCGTCAGCGTTTGTGGGGCTGTGAATGGGGTTGCCTGGCTACTTGAAGAGCAGCAAGAGCTTTTGGTCCTGGCCTCTTTGGGGTGGGAGGAATCTGCAGACGTTCCCTATTGCTGAGCATGGCTCTGGCTGTACGCAGCATCCCAGGCAGATACTATTCGAGTTTGGGTGGCCACGGAAAGAGACAGAGTCAGCGTTTGTGGGGCTGTGAATGGGGTTGCCTGGCTACTTGAACAGCAGCAAGAGCTTTTGGTCCTGGCCCCTTTGGGGTGGGAGGAAGCTCGAGAAATTCGCAATTGCTTAGCTTGGCTCTGGCTGTACTCAGCGTCCCAGGCAGATAGTCTTAGAGTTTGGAAGATCACGAAAGAGACAGCGTCAGCGTTTGTGGGGCTGTGAATGGTGTTGCCTGGCTACTTGAAGAGCAGCAAGAGCTTTTGGTCCTGGCCCCTTTGGCGTGGGAGGAATCCCGGGACATTCGCAATTGCTTAGCTTGGCTCTGGCTGTACTCAGCGTCCCAGGCAGATAGTCTTGGAGTTTGGGAGGCCACGGAAAGAGACAGCGTCAGCGTTTGTGGGGCTGTGAATGGGGTTGCCTGGCTACTTGAAGAGCAGCAAGAGCTTTTGGTCCTAGCACCTTTGGGGTGGGAGGAATCTCGAGACATTCGCAATTGCTTAGCTTGGCTCCGGCTGTACTCAGCGTCCCAGGCAGATAGTCTTAGAGTTTGGGAGGCCACAGAAAGAGACAGCGTCAGCGTTTGTGGGGCTGTGAATGGTGTTGCCTGGCTACTTGAAGAGCAGCAAGAGCTTTTGGTCCTGGCCTCTTTAGGGTGGGAGGAATCTGCAGACGTTCGCAATTTCTTACCTTGGCTCTGGCTGTACTCAGCGTCCCAGGCAGATAGTCTTGGAGTTTGGGAGGCCACGGAAAGAGACAGCATCAGCGTTTGTGGGGCTGTGAATGGGGTTGCCTGGCTACTTGAAGACCAGCAAGAGCTTTTGGTCCTGGCCTCTTTGGGGTGGGAGGAATCACTGGACTTTCTCAATTTCTAAGCTGGGCTCCAGCTCAGCGTTCCAGGCAGGTATTATTAGAGTTTTTTTAGGCCACAGAAAGAGACAGCGTCAGCGTTTGTGGGGCTGTGAATGGGGTTGCCTGGCTACTTGAAGAGCAGCAAGAGCTTTTGGTCCTGGCCCCTTTGGGGTGGGAGGAAGGTACGGTTATTCGCAGTTGCTGAGCCTGCCTCCGGGTGTCCTCAGCGTCCCAGGCAGCTAGTATTGGAGTTTGGGAGGCTCATGAAAGAGACAGCATCAGCGTTTGTGGGGCTGTGAATGGGGTTGCCTGGCTACTTGAAGAGCAGCAAGAGCTTTTGGTCCTGGCCCCTTTGGGGTGGGAGGAATCTCGAGAAATTCAGAATAGGTTAGCTTGACTCTGGCTGTACTCAGCGTCCCAGGCAGATAGTCTTGGAGTTTGGGAGCCCACAGAAAGAGACAGCATCAGCGTTTGTGGGGCTGTGAATGGTGTTGCCGGGCTACTTGAAGAGCAGCAAGAGCTTTTGGTCCTGGCCCCTTTGGGGTGGGAGGAATCCCGGGACGTTCGCAACTGCTGAGCCTGGCTCCGGCTGTATTCAGTGTCCCAGGCAGATAGTCTTGGAGTTTGGGAGGCTCACGAAAGAGACAGCGTCAGCTTTTTTTGGGCTGTGAATGGGGTTGCCTGGCTACTTGAAGAGCAGCAAGAGCTTTTGGTCCTGGCCCCTTTGCGGTGGGAGGAAGGTACGGTTATTCGCAGTTGCTGAGCCTGCCTCCGGGTGTCCTCAGCGTCCCAGGCAGTTAGTATTGGAGTTTTGGAGGCTACCGAAAGAGAGAGCGTCAGCGTTTGTGGGGCTGTGAATGGGGTTGCCTGGCTACTTGAAGAGCAGCAAGAGCTTTTGGTCCTGGCCCCTTTGGGGTGGGAGGAATCTCGAGAAATTCGCAATTGCTTAGCTTGGCTCTGGCTGTCCTCAGCGTCCCAGGCAGATAGTCTTGGAGTTTGGGAGGCCACGGAAAGAGACAGCGTCAGCGTTTGTGGGGCTGTGAATGGTGTTGCCTGGCTACTTGAAGAGCAGCAAGAGCTTTTGGTCCTAGCACCTTTGGGGTGGGAGGAATCTCGAGAAATTCGCAATTGCTTAGCTTGGCTCTGGCTGTACTCAGCGTCCCAGGCAGATAGTCTTGGAGTTTGGGAGGCCACAGAAAGAGACAGCGTCAGCGTTTGTGGGGCTGTGAATGGTGTTGCCTGGCTACTTGAAGAGCAGCAAGAGCTTTTGGTCCTGGCCTCTTTAAGGTGGGAGGAATCTGCAGACGTTCGCAATTTCTTACCTTGGCTCTGGCTGTCCTCAGCGTCCCAGGCAGATAGTCTTGGAGTTTGGGAGGCCACGGAAAGAGACAGCATCAGCGTTTGTGGGGCTGTGAATGGCGTTGCCTGGCTACTTGAAGACCAGCAAGAGCTTTTGGTCCTGGCCTCTTTGGGGTGGGAGGAATCACTGGACTTTCTCAATTTCTAAGCTGGGCTCCAGCTCAGCGTTCCAGGCAGATATTATTAGAGTTTTTTTAGGCCACAGAAAGAGACAGCGTCAGCGTTTGTGGGGCTGTGAATGGGGTTGCCTGGCTACTTGAAGAGCAGCAAGAGCTTTTGGTCCTGGCCCCTTTGGGGTGGGAGGAAGGTACGGTTATTCGCAGTTGCTGAGCCTGCCTCCGGGTGTCCTCAGCGTCCCAGGCAGCTAGTATTGGAGTTTGGGAGGCTCATGAAAGAGACAGCATCAGCGTTTGTGGGGCTGTGAATGGGGTTGCCTGGCTACTTGAAGAGCAGCAAGAGCTTTTGGTCCTGGCCCCTTTGGGGTGGGAGGAATCTCGAGAAATTCAGAATTGGTTAGCTTGACTCTGGCTGTACTCAGCGTCCCAGGCAGATAGTCTTGGAGTTTGGGAGGCCACGGAAAGAGAGAGCGTCAGCGTTTGTGGGGCTGTGAATGGTGTTGCCGGGCTACCTGAAGAGAAGCAAGAGCTTTTGGTACTGGCCCCTTTGGGGTGGGAGGAATCCCGGGACGTTCGCAATCGCTGAGCCTGGCTCCGGCTGTATTCAGTGTCCCAGGCAGATAGTCTTGGAGTTTGGGAGGCTCACGAAAGAGACAGCGTCAGCTTTTTTTGGGCTGTGAATGGGGTTGCCTGGCTACTTGAAGAGCAGCAAGAGCTTTTGGTCCTGGCCCCTTTGCGGTGGGAGGAAGGTACGGTTATTCGCAGTTGCTGAGCCTGCCTCCGGGTGTCCTCAGCGTCCCAGGCAGTTAGTATTGGAGTTTTGGAGGCTACCGAAAGAGAGAGCGTCAGCGTTTGTGGGGCTGTGAATGGGGTTGCCTGGCTACTTGAAGAGCAGCAAGAGCTTTTGGTCCTGGCCCCTTTGGGGTGGGAGGAATCTCGAGAAATTCGCAATTGCTTAGCTTGACTCTGGCTGTACTCAGCGTCCCAGGCAGATAGTCTTGGAGTTTGGGAGGCCACGGAAAGAGACAGCGTCAGCGTTTGTGGGGCTGTGAATGGGGTTGCCTGGCTACTTGAAGAGCAGCAAGAGCTTTTGGTCCTAGCACCTTTGGGGTGGGAGGAATCTCGAGACATTCGCAATTGCTTAGCTTGGCTCCGGCTGTACTCAGCGTCCCAGGCAGATAGTCTTGGAGTTTGGGAGGCCACAGAAAGAGACAGCGTCAGCGTTTGTGGGGCTGTGAATGGTGTTGCCTGGCTACTTGAAGAGCAGCAAGAGCTTTTGGTCCTGGCCTCTTTAGGATGGGAGGAATCTGCAGACGTTCGCAATTTCTTACCTTGGCTCTGGCTGTCCTCAGCGTCCCAGGCAGATAGTCTTGGAGTTTGGGAGGCCACGGAAAGAGACAGCATCAGCGTTTGTGGGGCTGTGAATGGGGTTGCCTGGCTACTTGAAGACCAGCAAGAGCTTTTGGTCCTGGCCTCTTTGGGGTGGGAGGAATCACTGGACTTTCTCAATTTCTAAGCTGGGCTCCAGCTCAGCGTTCCAGGCAGATATTATTAGAGTTTTTTTAGGCCACAGAAAGAGACAGCGTCAGCGTTTGTGGGGCTGTGAATGGGGTTGCCTGGCTACTTGAAGAGCAGCAAGAGCTTTTGGTCCTGGCCCCTTTGCGGTGGGAGGAAGGTACGGTTATTCGCAGTTGCTGAGCCTGCCTCCGGGTGTCCTCAGCGTCCCAGGCAGTTAGTATTGGAGTTTTGGAGGCTACCGAAAGAGACAGCATCAGCGTTTGTGGGGCTGTGAATGGGGTTGCCTGGCTACTTGAAGAGCAGCAAGAGCTTTTGGTCCTGGCCCCTTTGGGGTGGGAGGAATCTCGAGAAATTCAGAATTGCTTAGCTTGGCTCTGGCTGTACTCAGCGTCCCAGGCAGATAGTCTTGGAGTTTGGGAGGCCACGGAAAGAGAGAGCGTCAGCGTTTGTGGGGCTGTGAATGGTATTGCCGGGCTACTTGAAGAGCAGCAAGAGCTTTTGGTCCTGGCTCCTTTGGGGTGGGAGGAATCCCGGGACGTTCGCAATCGCTGAGCCTGCCTCCGGCTGTACTCAGCGTCCCAGGCAGATAGTCTTGGAGTTTGGGAGGCTCACGAAAGAGACAGCGTCAGCTTTTTTTGGGCTCTGAATGGGGTTGCCTGGCTACTTGAAGAGCAGCAAGAGCTTTTGGTCCTGGCCCCTTTGGGGTGGGAGGAAGGTACGGTTATTCGCAGTTGCTGAGCCTGCCTCCGGGTGTCCTCAGCGTCCCAGGCAGTTAGTATTGGAGTTTTGGAGGCTACCGAAAGAGAGAGCGTCAGCGTTTGTGGGGCTATGAATGGCGTTGCCTGGCTACTTGAAGAGCAGCAAGAGCTTTTCGTCCTGGCCCCTTTGGGGTGGGAGGAATCTCGAGAAATTCGCAATTGCTTAGCTTGGCTCTGGCTGTACTCAGCGTCCCAGGCAGATAGCCTTGGAGTTTGGGAGGCCACGGAAAGAGACAGCGTCAGCGTTTGTGGGGCTGTGAATGGTGTTGCCGGGCTACTTGAAGAGCAGCAAGAGCTTTTGGTCCTGGCCCCTTTGGGGTGGGAGGAATCCCGGGACGTTCGCAATCGCTGAGCCCGGCTCCGGCTGTATTCAGTGTCCCAGGCAGATAGTCTTGGAGTTTGGGAGGCTCACGAAAGAGACAGCGTCAGATTTTTTTGGGCTCTGAATGGGGTTGCCTGGCTACTTGAAGAGCAGCAAGAGCTTTTGGTCGTGGCCCCTTTGGGGTGGGAGGAAGGTACTGTTATTCGCAGTTGCTGAGCCTGCCTCCGGGTGTCCTCAGCGTCGCAGGCAGATAGTCTTGGAGTTTGGGAGGCTCACGAAAGAGACAGCGTCAGCGTTTGTGGGGCTGTGAATGGTGTTGCCTGGCTACTTGAAGAGCAGCAAGAGCTTTTGGTCCTGGCCCCTTTGGGGTGGGAGGAAGGTACGGTTATTCGCAGTTGCTGAGCCTGCCTCCGGGTGTCCTCAGCGTCCCAGGCAGTTAGTATTGGAGTTTGGGAGGCTCCCGAAAGAGACAGCGTCAGCGTTTGTGGGGCTGTGAATGGGGTTGCCTGGCTACTTGAAGAACAGCAAGAGCTTTTGGTCCTGGCCTCTTTGGGGTGGGAGGAATCTGCAGACGTTCCCTATTGCTGAGCATGGCTCTGGCTGTACGCAGCATCCCAGGCAGATACTATTCGAGTTTGGGTGGCCACGGAAAGAGACAGCGTCAGCGTTTGTGGGGCTGTGAATGGGGTTGCCTGGCTACTTGAACAGCAGCAAGAGCTTTTCGTCCTGGCCCCTTTGGGGTGGGAGGAAGCTCGAGAAATTCGCAATTGCTTAGCTTGGCTCTGGCTGTACTCAGCGTCCCAGGCAGATAGTCTTAGAGTTTGGAAGATCACGAAAGAGACAGCGTCAGCGTTTGTGGGGCTGTGAATGGAGTTGCCTGGCTACTTGAAGAGCAGCAAGAGCTTTTGGTCCTGGCCCCTTTGGGGTGGGAGGAATCTCGAGAAATTCGCAATTGCTTAGCTTGGCTCTGGCTGTACTCAGCGTCCCAGGCAGATAGTCTTGGAGTTTGGGAGGCCACGGAAAGAGACAGCGTCAGCGTTTGTGGGGCTGTGAATGGGGTTGCCTGGCTACTTGAAGAGCAGCAAGAGCTTTTGGTCCTAGCACCTTTGGGGTGGGAGGAATCTCGAGAAATTCGCAATTGCTTAGCTTGGCTCCGGCTGTACTCAGCGTCCCAGGCAGATAGTCTTGGAGTTTGGGAGGCCACAGAAAGAGACAGCGTCAGCGTTTGTGGGGCTGTGAATGGTGTTGCCTGGCTACTTGAAGAGCAGCAAGAGCTTTTGGTCCTGGCCCCTTTGGGGTGGGAGGAATCTCGAGACATTCGCAATTGCTTAGCTTGGCTCTGGCTGTACTCAGCGTCCCAGGCAGATAGTCTTGGAGTTTGGGAGGCCACGGAAAGAGACAGCATCAGCGTTTGTGGGGCTGTGAATGGGGTTGCCTGGCTACTTGAAGACCAGCAAGAGCTTTTGGTCCTGGCCTCTTTGGGGTGGGAGGAATCACTGGACTTTCTCAATTTCTAAGCTGGGCTCCAGCTCAGCGTTCCAGGCAGATATTATTAGAGTTTTTTTAGGCCACAGAAAGAGACAGCGTCAGCGTTTGTGGGGCTGTGAATGGGGTTGCCTGGCTACTTGAAGAGCAGCAAGAGCTTTTGGTCCTGGCCCCTTTGCGGTGGGAGGAAGGTACGGTTATTCGCAGTTGCTGAGCCTGCCTCCGGGTGTCCTCAGCGTCCCAGGCAGCTAGTATTGGAGTTTGGGAGGCTCATGAAAGAGACAGCATCAGCGTTTGTGGGGCTGTGAATGGGGTTGCCTGGCTACTTGAAGAGCAGCAAGAGCTTTTGGTCCTGGCCCCTTTGGGGTGGGAGGAATCTCGAGAAATTCAGAATTGCTTAGCTTGACTCTGGCTGTACTCAGCGTCCCAGGCAGATAGCCTTGGAGTTTGGGAGGCCACGGAAAGAGACAGCGTCAGCGTTTGTGGGGCTGTGAATGGTGTTGCCTGGCTACTTGAAGAGCAGCAAGAGCTTTTGGTCCTGGCCCCTTTGGGGTGGGAGGAATCCCGGGATGTTCGCAATCGCTGAGCCTGGCTCCAGCTGTATTCAGTGTCCCAGGCAGATAGTCTTGGAGTTTGGGAGGCTCATGAAAGAGACAGCGTCAGCTTTTTTTGGGCTGTGAATGGAGTTGCCTGGCTACTTGAAGAGCAGCAAGAGCTTTTGGTCCTGGCCCCTTTGCGGTGGGAGGAATCTGCAGACGTTCCCTATTGCTGAGCATGGCTCTGGCTGTACGCAGCATCCCAGGCAGATACTATTCGAGTTTGGGTGGTCACGGAAAGAGACAGCGTCAGCGTTTGTGGGGCTGTGAATGGTGTTGCCTGGCTACTTGAAGAGCAGCAAGAGCTTTTGGTCCTGGCCCCTTTGGGGTGGGAGGAAGCTCGAGAAATTCGCAATTGCTTAGCTTGGCTCCGGCTGTACTCAGCGTCCCAGGCAGATAGTCTTGGAGTTTGGAAGGTTACGAAAGAGACAGCGTCAGCGTTTGTGGGGCTGTGAATGGAGTTGCCTGGCTACTTGAAGAGCAGCAAGAGCTTTTGGTCCTGGCCCCTTTGGGGTGGGAGGAATCTCGAGAAATTCGCAATTGCTTAGCTTGGCTCTGGCTGTACTCAGCGTCCCAGGCAGATAGTCTTGGAATTTGGGAGGCCATGGAAAGAGAGAGCGTCAGCGTTTGTGGGGCTGTGAATGGTGTTGCCTGGCTACTTGAAGAGCAGCAAGAGCTTTTGGTCCTGGCCCCTTTGGGGTGGGAGGAATCTCGAGACATTCGCAATTGCTTAGCTTGGCTCTGGCTGTACTCAGCGTCCCAGGCAGATAGTCTTGGAGTTTGGAAGGTCACAAAAGAGACAGCGTCAGCGTTTGTGGGGCTGTGAATGGTGTTGCCTGGCTACTTGAAGAGCAGCAAGAGCTTTTGGAGCTTGCCCCTTTGGGGTGGGAGGAATCTGCAGACGTTCCCAGTTGCTCAGCATGGCTCTGGCTGTATGCAGCGTCCCAGGCAGATAGTCTTGGAGTTTGGGAGGCTCACGAAAGAGACAGCGTCAGCGTTTGTGGGGCTGTGAATGGGGTTGCCTGGCTACTTGAAGAGCAGCAAGAGCTTTTGGTCCTGGCCCCTTTGGGGTGGGAGGAATCTTGGGACAAGCTCAATTCCTGGGCTGCGATACAGGTGTACTCAACATCCAAGGCAGTTAGTATTGGAGTTTGGGAGGCTCCCGAAAGAGACAGCGTCAGCGTTTGTGGGGCTGTGAATGGGGTTGCCTGGCTACTTGAAGAGCAGCAAGAGCTTTTGGTCCTGGCCTCTTTGGGGTGGGAGGAATCTGCAGACGTTCCCTATTGCTGAGCATGGCTCTGGCTGTACGCAGCATCCCAGGCAGATACTATTCGAGTTTGGGTGGCCACGGAAAGAGACAGCGTCAGCGTTTGTGGGGCTGTGAATGGGGTTGCCTGGCTACTTGAAGAGCAGCAAGAGCTTTTGGTCCTGGCCCCTTTGGGGTGGGAGGAATCTCGAGAAATTCGCAATTGCTTAGCTTGGCTCTGGCTGTACTCAGCGTCCCAGGCAGATAGTCTTGGAGTTTGGGAGGCCACGGAAAGAGACAGCGTCAGCGTTTGTGGGGCTGTGAATGGGGTTGCCTGGCTACTTGAAGAGCAGCAAGAGCTTTTGGTCCTAGCCCCTTTGGGGTGGGAGGAATCTCGAGAAATTCGCAATTGCTTAGCTTGGCTCTGGCTGTACTCAGCGTCCCAGGCAGATAGTCTTGGAGTTTGGGAGGCCACAGAAAGAGACAGCGTCAGCGTTTGTGGGGCTGTGAATGGTGTTGCCTGGCTACTTGAAGAGCAGCAAGAGCTTTTGGTCCTGGCCCCTTTGGGGTGGGAGGAATCTGCAGACGTTCGCAATTTCTTACCTTGGCTCTGGCTGTCCTCAGCGTCCCAGGCAGATAGTCTTGGAGTTTGGGAGGCCACGGAAAGAGACAGCATCAGCGTTTGTGGGGCTGTGAATGGCGTTGCCTGGCTACTTGAAGACCAGCAAGAGCTTTTGGTCCTGGCCTCTTTGGGGTGGGAGGAATCACTGGACTTTCTCAATTTCTAAGCTGGGCTCCAGCTCAGCGTTCCAGGCAGATATTATTAGAGTTTTTTTAGGCCACAGAAAGAGACAGCGTCAGCGTTTGTGGGGCTGTGAATGGAGTTGCCTGGCTACTTGAAGAGCAGCAAGAGCTTTTGGTCCTGGCCCCTTTGGGGTGGGAGGAAGGTACGGTTATTCGCAGTTGCTGAGCCTGCCTCCGGGTGTCCTCAGCGTCCCAGGCAGCTAGTATTGGAGTTTGGGAGGCTCATGAAAGAGACAGCATCAGCGTTTGTGGGGCTGTGAATGGGGTTGCCTGGCTACTTGAAGAGCAGCAAGAGCTTTTGGTCCTGGCCCCTTTGGGGTGGGAGGAATCTCGAGAAATTCAGAATTGGTTAGCTTGACTCTGGCTGTACTCAGCGTCCCAGGCAGATAGCCTTGGAGTTTGGGAGGCCACGGAAAGAGACAGCGTCAGCGTTTGTGGGGCTGTGAATGGTGTTGCCGGGCTACTTGAAGAGCAGCAAGAGCTTTTGGTCCTGGCCCCTTTGGGGTGGGAGGAATCCCGGGATGTTCGCAATCGCTGAGCCTGGCTCCGGCTGTATTCAGTGTCCCAGGCAGCTAGTCTTGGAGTTTGGGAGGCTCACGAAAGAGACAGCGTCAGCTTTTTTTGGGCTCTGAATGGAGTTGCCTGGCTACTTGAAGAGCAGCAAGAGCTTTTGGTCCTGGCCCCTTTGGGGTGGGAGGAAGGTACGGTTATTCGCAGTTGCTGAGCCTGCCTCCGGGTGTCCTCAGCGTCCCAGGGAGATAGTATTGGAGTTTGGGAGGCTCATGAAAGAGACAGCATCAGCGTTTGTGGGGCTGTGAATGGGGTTGCCTGGCTACTTGAAGAGCAGCAAGAGCTTTTGGTCCTGGCCCCTTTGGGGTGGGAGGAATCTCGAGAAATTCAGAATTGGTTAGCTTGACTCTGGCTGTACTCAGCGTCCCAGGCAGATAGCCTTGGAGTTTGGGAGGCCACGGAAAGAGAGAGCGTCAGCGTTTGTGGGGCTGTGAATGGTGTTGCCGGGCTACTTGAAGAGCAGCAAGAGCTTTTGGTCCTGGCCCCTTTGGGGTGGGAGGAATCCCGGGACGTTCGCAATCGCTGAGCCTGGCTCCGGCTGTATTCAGTGTCCCAGGCAGATAGTCTTGGAGTTTGGGAGGCTCACGAAAGAGACAGCGTCAGCTTTTTTTGGGCTGTGAATGGGGTTGCCTGGCTACTTGAAGAGCAGCAAGAGCTTTTGGTCCTGGCCCCTTTGCGGTGGGAGGAAGGTACGGTTATTCGCAGTTGCTGAGCCTGCCTCCGGGTGTCCTCAGCGTCCCAGGCAGTTAGTATTGGAGTTTTGGAGGCTACCGAAAGAGAGAGCGTCAGCGTTTGTGGGGCTGTGAATGGGGTTGCCTGGCTACTTGAAGAGCAGCAAGAGCTTTTGGTCCTGGCCCCTTTGGGGTGGGAGGAATCTCGAGAAATTCGCAATTGCTTAGCTTGACTCTGGCTGTACTCAGCGTCCCAGGCAGATAGTCTTGGAGTTTGGGAGGCCACGGAAAGAGACAGCGTCAGCGTTTGTGGGGCTGTGAATGGGGTTGCCTGGCTACTTGAAGAGCAGCAAGAGCTTTTGGTCCTAGCACCTTTGGGGTGGGAGGAATCTCGAGACATTCGCAATTGCTTAGCTTGGCTCCGGCTGTACTCAGCGTCCCAGGCAGATAGTCTTGGAGTTTGGGAGGCCACAGAAAGAGACAGCGTCAGCGTTTGTGGGGCTGTGAATGGTGTTGCCTGGCTACTTGAAGAGCAGCAAGAGCTTTTGGTCCTGGCCTCTTTAGGGTGGGAGGAATCTGCAGACGTTCGCAATTTCTTACCTTGGCTCTGGCTGTCCTCAGCGTCCCAGGCAGATAGTCTTGGAGTTTGGGAGGCCACGGAAAGAGACAGCATCAGCGTTTGTGGGGCTGTGAATGGGGTTGCCTGGCTACTTGAAGACCAGCAAGAGCTTTTGGTCCTGGCCTCTTTGGGGTGGGAGGAATCACTGGACTTTCTCAATTTCTAAGCTGGGCTACAGCTCAGCGTTCCAGGCAGATATTATTAGAGTTTTTTTAGGCCACAGAAAGAGACAGCGTCAGCGTTTGTGGGGCTGTGAATGGGGTTGCCTGGCTACTTGAAGAGCAGCAAGAGCTTTTGGTCCTGGCCCCTTTGCGGTGGGAGGAAGGTACGGTTATTCGCAGTTGCTGAGCCTGCCTCCGGGTGTCCTCAGCGTCCCAGGCAGTTAGTATTGGAGTTTTGGAGGCTACCGAAAGAGACAGCATCAGCGTTTGTGGGGCTGTGAATGGGGTTGCCTGGCTACTTGAAGAGCAGCAAGAGCTTTTGGTCCTGGCCCCTTTGGGGTGGGAGGAATCTCGAGAAATTCAGAATTGCTTAGCTTGGCTCTGGCTGTACTCAGCGTCCCAGGCAGATAGTCTTGGAGTTTGGGAGGCCACGGAAAGAGAGAGCGTCAGCGTTTGTGGGGCTGTGAATGGTGTTGCCGGGCTACTTGAAGAGCAGCAAGAGCTTTTGGTCCTGGCTCCTTTGGGGTGGGAGGAATCCCGGGACGTTCGCAATCGCTGAGCCTGGCTCCGGCTGTACTCAGCGTCCCAGGCAGATAGTCTTGGAGTTTGGGAGGCTCACGAAAGAGACAGCGTCAGCTTTTTTTGGGCTCTGAATGGGGTTGCCTGGCTACTTGAAGAGCAGCAAGAGCTTTTGGTCCTGGCCCCTTTGGGGTGGGAGGAAGGTACGGTTATTCGCAGTTGCTGAGCCTGCCTCCGGGTGTCCTCAGCGTCCCAGGCAGTTAGTATTGGAGTTTTGGAGGCTACCGAAAGAGAGAGCGTCAGCGTTTGTGGGGCTATGAATGGCGTTGCCTGGCTACTTGAAGAGCAGCAAGAGCTTTTCGTCCTGGCCCCTTTGGGGTGGGAGGAATCTCGAGAAATTCGCAATTGCTTAGCTTGGCTCTGGCTGTACTCAGCGTCCCAGGCAGATAGCCTTGGAGTTTGGGAGGCCACGGAAAGAGACAGCGTCAGCGTTTGTGGGGCTGTGAATGGTGTTGCCGGGCTACTTGAAGAGCAGCAAGAGCTTTTGGTCCTGGCCCCTTTGGGGTGGGAGGAATCCCGGGACGTTCGCAATCGCTGAGCCCGGCTCCGGCTGTATTCAGTGTCCCAGGCAGATAGTCTTGGAGTTTGGGAGGCTCACGAAAGAGACAGCGTCAGATTTTTTTGGGCTCTGAATGGGGTTGCCTGGCTACTTGAAGAGCAGCAAGAGCTTTTGGTCGTGGCCCCTTTGGGGTGGGAGGAAGGTACTGTTATTCGCAGTTGCTGAGCCTGCCTCCGGGTGTCCTCAGCGTCGCAGGCAGATAGTCTTGGAGTTTGGGAGGCTCACGAAAGAGACAGCGTCAGCGTTTGTGGGGCTGTGAATGGTGTTGCCTGGCTACTTGAAGAGCAGCAAGAGCTTTTGGTCCTGGCCCCTTTGGGGTGGGAGGAAGGTACGGTTATTCGCAGTTGCTGAGCCTGCCTCCGGGTGTCCTCAGCGTCCCAGGCAGTTAGTATTGGAGTTTGGGAGGCTCCCGAAAGAGACAGCGTCAGCGTTTGTGGGGCTGTGAATGGGGTTGCCTGGCTACTTGAAGAACAGCAAGAGCTTTTGGTCCTGGCCTCTTTGGGGTGGGAGGAATCTGCAGACGTTCCCTATTGCTGAGCATGGCTCTGGCTGTACGCAGCATCCCAGGCAGATACTATTCGAGTTTGGGTGGCCACGGAAAGAGACAGCGTCAGCGTTTGTGGGGCTGTGAATGGGGTTGCCTGGCTACTTGAACAGCAGCAAGAGCTTTTCGTCCTGGCCCCTTTGGGGTGGGAGGAAGCTCGAGAAATTCGCAATTGCTTAGCTTGGCTCTGGCTGTACTCAGCGTCCCAGGCAGATAGTCTTAGAGTTTGGAAGATCACGAAAGAGACAGCGTCAGCGTTTGTGGGGCTGTGAATGGAGTTGCCTGGCTACTTGAAGAGCAGCAAGAGCTTTTGGTCCTGGCCCCTTTGGGGTGGGAGGAATCTCGAGAAATTCGCAATTGCTTAGCTTGGCTCTGGCTGTACTCAGCGTCCCAGGCAGATAGTCTTGGAGTTTGGGAGGCCACGGAAAGAGACAGCGTCAGCGTTTGTGGGGCTGTGAATGGGGTTGCCTGGCTACTTGAAGAGCAGCAAGAGCTTTTGGTCCTAGCACCTTTGGGGTGGGAGGAATCTCGAGAAATTCGCAATTGCTTAGCTTGGCTCCGGCTGTACTCAGCGTCCCAGGCAGATAGTCTTGGAGTTTGGGAGGCCACAGAAAGAGACAGCGTCAGCGTTTGTGGGGCTGTGAATGGTGTTGCCTGGCTACTTGAAGAGCAGCAAGAGCTTTTGGTCCTGGCCCCTTTGGGGTGGGAGGAATCTCGAGACATTCGCAATTGCTTACCTTGGCTCTGGCTGTACTCAGCGTCCCAGGCAGATAGTCTTGGAGTTTGGGAGGCCACGGAAAGAGACAGCATCAGCGTTTGTGGGGCTGTGAATGGGGTTGCCTGGCTACTTGAAGACCAGCAAGAGCTTTTGGTCCTGGCCTCTTTGGGGTGGGAGGAATCACTGGACTTTCTCAATTTCTAAGCTGGGCTCCAGCTCAGCGTTCCAGGCAGATATTATTAGAGTTTTTTTAGGCCACAGAAAGAGACAGCGTCAGCGTTTGTGGGGCTGTGAATGGGGTTGCCTGGCTACTTGAAGAGCAGCAAGAGCTTTTGGTCCTGGCCCCTTTGGGGTGGGAGGAAGGTACGGTTATTCGCAGTTGCTGAGCCTGCCTCCGGGTGTCCTCAGCGTCCCAGGCAGCTAGTATTGGAGTTTGGGAGGCTCATGAAAGAGACAGCATCAGCGTTTGTGGGGCTGTGAATGGGGTTGCCTGGCTACTTGAAGAGCAGCAAGAGCTTTTGGTCCTGGCCCCTTTGGGGTGGGAGGAATCTCGAGAAATTCAGAATTGCTTAGCTTGACTCTGGCTGTACTCAGCGTCCCAGGCAGATAGCCTTGGAGTTTGGGAGGCCACGGAAAGAGACAGCGTCAGCGTTTGTGGGGCTGTGAATGGTGTTGCCTGGCTACTTGAAGAGCAGCAAGAGCTTTTGGTCCTGGCCCCTTTGGGGTGGGAGGAATCCCGGGATGTTCGCAATCGCTGAGCCTGGCTCCAGCTGTATTCAGTGTCCCAGGCAGATAGTCTTGGAGTTTGGGAGGCTCACGAAAGAGACAGCGTCAGCTTTTTTTGGGCTGTGAATGGAGTTGCCTGGCTACTTGAAGAGCAGCAAGAGCTTTTGGTCCTGGCCCCTTTGCGGTGGGAGGAATCTGCAGACGTTCCCTATTGCTGAGCATGGCTCTGGCTGTACGCAGCATCCCAGGCAGATACTATTCGAGTTTGGGTGGTCACGGAAAGAGACAGCGTCAGCGTTTGTGGGGCTGTGAATGGTGTTGCCTGGCTACTTGAAGAGCAGCAAGAGCTTTTGGTCCTGGCCCCTTTGGGGTGGGAGGAAGCTCGAGAAATTCGCAATTGCTTAGCTTGGCTCCGGCTGTACTCAGCGTCCCAGGCAGATAGTCTTGGAGTTTGGAAGGTTACGAAAGACACAGCGTCAGCGTTTGTGGGGCTGTGAATGGAGTTGCCTGGCTACTTGAAGAGCAGCAAGAGCTTTTGGTCCTGGCCCCTTTGGGGTGGGAGGAATCTCGAGAAATTCGCAATTGCTTAGCTTGGCTCTGGCTGTACTCAGCGTCCCAGGCAGATAGTCTTGGAATTTGGGAGGCCATGGAAAGAGAGAGCGTCAGCGTTTGTGGGGCTGTGAATGGTGTTGCCTGGCTACTTGAAGAGCAGCAAGAGCTTTTGGTCCTGGCCCCTTTGGGGTGGGAGGAATCTCGAGACATTCGCAATTGCTTAGCTTGGCTCTGGCTGTACTCAGCGTCCCAGGCAGATAGTCTTGGAGTTTGGAAGGTCACAAAAGAGACAGCGTCAGCGTTTGTGGGGCTGTGAATGGTGTTGCCTGGCTACTTGAAGAGCAGCAAGAGCTTTTGGAGCTTGCCCCTTTGGGGTGGGAGGAATCTGCAGACGTTCCCAGTTGCTCAGCATGGCTCTGGCTGTATGCAGCGTCCCAGGCAGATAGTCTTGGAGTTTGGGAGGCTCACGAAAGAGACAGCGTCAGCGTTTGTGGGGCTGTGAATGGGGTTGCCTGGCTACTTGAAGAGCAGCAAGAGCTTTTGGTCCTGGCCCCTTTGGGGTGGGAGGAATCTTGGGACAAGCTCAATTCCTGGGCTGCGATACAGGTGTACTCAACATCCAAGGCAGTTAGTATTGGAGTTTGGGAGGCTCCCGAAAGAGACAGCGTCAGCGTTTGTGGGGCTGTGAATGGGGTTGCCTGGCTACTTGAAGAGCAGCAAGAGCTTTTGGTCCTGGCCTCTTTGGGGTGGGAGGAATCTGCAGACGTTCCCTATTGCTGAGCATGGCTCTGGCTGTACGCAGCATCCCAGGCAGATACTATTCGAGTTTGGGTGGCCACGGAAAGAGACAGCGTCAGCGTTTGTGGGGCTGTGAATGGGGTTGCCTGGCTACTTGAAGAGCAGCAAGAGCTTTTGGTCCTGGCCCCTTTGGGGTGGGAGGAATCTCGAGAAATTCGCAATTGCTTAGCTTGGCTCTGGCTGTACTCAGCGTCCCAGGCAGATAGTCTTGGAGTTTGGGAGGCCACGGAAAGAGACAGCGTCAGCGTTTGTGGGGCTGTGAATGGGGTTGCCTGGCTACTTGAAGAGCAGCAAGAGCTTTTGGTCCTAGCACCTTTGGGGTGGGAGGAATCTCGAGAAATTCGCAATTGCTTAGCTTGGCTCCGGCTGTACTCAGCGTCCCAGGCAGATAGTCTTGGAGTTTGGGAGGCCACAGAAAGAGACAGCGTCAGCGTTTGTGGGGCTGTGAATGGTGTTGCCTGGCTACTTGAAGAGCAGCAAGAGCTTTTGGTCCTGGCCCCTTTGGGGTGGGAGGAATCTGCAGACGTTCGCAATTTCTTACCTTGGCTCTGGCTGTACTCAGCGTCCCAGGCAGATAGTCTTGGAGTTTGGGAGGCCACGGAAAGAGACAGCATCAGCGTTTGTGGGGCTGTGAATGGCGTTGCCTGGCTACTTGAAGACCAGCAAGAGCTTTTGGTCCTGGCCTCTTTGGGGTGGGAGGAATCACTGGACTTTCTCAATTTCTAAGCTGGGCTCCAGCTCAGCGTTCCAGGCAGATATTATTAGAGTTTTTTTAGGCCACAGAAAGAGACAGCGTCAGCGTTTGTGGGGCTGTGAATGGGGTTGCCTGGCTACTTGAAGAGCAGCAAGAGCTTTTGGTCCTGGCCCCTTTGGGGTGGGAGGAAGGTACGGTTATTCGCAGTTGCTGAGCCTGCCTCCGGGTGTCCTCAGCGTCCCAGGCAGCTAGTATTGGAGTTTGGGAGGCTCACGAAAGAGACAGCATCAGCGTTTGTGGGGCTGTGAATGGGGTTGCCTGGCTACTTGAAGAGCAGCAAGAGCTTTTGGTCCTGGCCCCTTTGGGGTGGGAGGAATCTCGAGAAATTCAGAATTGCTTAGCTTGACTCTGGCTGTACTCAGCGTCCCAGGCAGATAGCCTTGGAGTTTGGGAGGCCACGGAAAGAGACAGCGTCAGCGTTTGTGGGGCTGTGAATGGTGTTGCCGGGCTACTTGAAGAGCAGCAAGAGCTTTTGGTCCTGGCCCCTTTGGGGTGGGAGGAATCCCGGGACGTTCGCAATCGCTGAGCCTGGCTCCGGCTGTATTCAGTGTCCCAGGCAGCTAGTCTTGGAGTTTGGGAGGCTCACGAAAGAGACAGCGTCAGCTTTTTTTGGGCTCTGAATGGAGTTGCCTGGCTACTTGAAGAGCAGCAAGAGCTTTTGGTCCTGGCCCCTTTCCGGTGGGAGGAAGGTACGGTTATTCGCAGTTGCTGAGCCTGCCTCCGGGTGTCCTCAGCGTCCCAGGCAGTTACTATTGGAGTTTTGGAGGCTACCGAAAGAGAGAGCGTCAGCGTTTGTGGGGCTGTGAATGGGGTTGCCTGGCTACTTGAAGAGCAGCAAGAGCTTTTGGTCCTGGCCTCTTTGGGGTGGGAGGAATCTGCAGACGTTCCCTATTGCTGAGCATGGCTCTGGCTGTACGCAGCATCCCAGGCAGATACTATTCGAGTTTGGGTGGTCACGGAAAGAGACAGCGTCAGCGTTTGTGGGGCTGTGAATGGTGTTGCCTGGCTACTTGAAGAGCAGCAAGAGCTTTTGGTCCTGGCCCCTTTGGGGTGGGAGGAAGCTCGAGAAATTCGCAATTGCTTAGCTTGGCTCCGGCTGTACTCAGCGTCCCAGGCAGATAGTCTTGGAGTTTGGAAGGTCACGAAAGACACAGCGTCAGCGTTTGTGGGGCTGTGAATGGAGTTGCCTGGCTACTTGAAGAGCAGCAAGAGCTTTTGGTCCTGGCCCCTTTGGGGTGGGAGGAATCTCGAGAAATTCGCAATTGCTTAGCTTGGCTCTGGCTGTACTCAGCGTCCCAGGCAGATAGTCTTGGAATTTGGGAGGCCATGGAAAGAGAGAGCGTCAGCGTTTGTGGGGCTGTGAATGGTGTTGCCTGGCTACTTGAAGAGCAGCAAGAGCTTTTGGTGCTGGCCCCTTTGGGGTGGGAGGAATCTCGAGACATTTGCAATTGCTTAGCTTGGCTCTGGCTGTACTCAGCGTCCCAGGCAGATAGTCTTGGAGTTTGGAAGGTCACAAAAGAGACAGCGTCAGCGTTTGTGGGGCTGTGAATGGTGTTGCCTGGCTACTTGAAGAGCAGCAAGAGCTTTTGGAGCTTGCCCCTTTGGGGTGGGAGGAATCTGCAGACGTTCCCAGTTGCTCAGCATGGCTCTGGCTGTATGCAGCGTCCCAGGCAGATAGTCTTGGAGTTTGGGAGGCTCACGAAAGAGACAGCGTCAGCGTTTGTGGGGCTGTGAATGGGGTTGCCTGGCTACTTGAAGAGCAGCAAGAGCTTTTGGTCCTGGCCCCTTTGGGGTGGGAGGAATCTTGGGACAAGCTCAATTCCTGGGCTGCGATACAGGTGTACTCAACATCCAAGGCAGAAAGTATTGGAGTATGGAAGGCTCACGAAAGAGACAGCATCAGCGTTTGTGGGGCTGTGAATGGGGTTTCCTGGCTACTTGAAGAGCAGCAAGAGCTTTTGGTCCTGGCCTCTTTGGGGTGGGAGGAATCTCGAGACATTCGCAATTGCTTAGCTTGGCTCTGGCTGTACTCAGCGTCCCAGGCAGATAGTCTTGGAGTTTGGAAGGTCACGAAAGAGACAGCGTCAGCGTTTGTGGGGCTGTGAATGGTGTTGCCTGGCTACTTGAAGAGCAGCAAGAGCTTTTGGTCCTGGCCCCTTTGGGGTGGGAGGAGTCTGCAGACGTTCCCAGTTGCTGAGCATGGCTCTGGCTGTACGCAGCATCCCAGGCAGATTCTATTCGAGTTTGGGAGGCCACGGAAAGAGACAGCGTCAACGTTTGTGGGGCTGTGAATGGGGTTGCCTGGCTACTTGAAGAGCAGCAAGAGCTTTTGGTCCTGGCCCCTTTGGGGTGGGAGGAATCTCGAGAAATTCAGAATTGCTTAGCTTGGCTCTGGCTGTACTCAGCGTCCCAGGCAGATAGTCTTGGAGTTTGGGAGGCCACGGAAAGAGAGCGCGTCAGCGTTTGTGGGGCTGTGAATGGTGTTGCCGGGCTACTTGAAGAGCAGCAAGAGCTTTTGGTCCTGGCTCCTTTGGGGTGGGAGGAATCCCGGGACGTTCGCAATCGCTGAGCCTGCCTCCGGCTGTACTCAGCGTCCCAGGCAGATAGTCTTGGAGTTTGGGAGGCTCACGAAAGAGACAGCGTCAGCTTTTTTTGGGCTCTGAATGGGGTTGCCTGGCTACTTGAAGAGCAGCAAGAGCTTTTGGTCCTGGCCCCTTTGCGGTGGGAGGAAGGTACGGTTATTCGCAGTTGCTGAGCCTGCCTCCGGGTGTCCTCAGCGTCCCAGGCAGTTAGTATTGGAGTTTTGGAGGCTACCGAAAGAGAGAGCGTCAGCGTTTGTAGGGCTATGAATGGCGTTGCCTGGCTACTTGAAGAGCAGCAAGAGCTTTTCGTCCTGGCCCCTTTGGGGTGGGAGGAATCTCGAGAAATTCGCAATTGCTTAGCTTGGCTCTGGCTGTACTCAGCGTCCCAGGCAGATAGCCTTGGAGTTTGGGAGGCCACGGAAAGAGACAGCGTCAGCGTTTGTGGGGCTGTGAATGGTGTTGCCGGGCTACTTGAAGAGCAGCAAGAGCTTTTGGTCCTGGCCCCTTTGGGGTGGGAGGAATCCCGGGACGTTCGCAATCGCTGAGCCCGGCTCCGGCTGTATTCAGTGTCCCAGGCAGATAGTCTTGGAGTTTGGGAGGCTCACGAAAGAGACAGCGTCAGATTTTTTTGGGCTCTGAATGGGGTTGCCTGGCTACTTGAAGAGCAGCAAGAGCTTTTGGTCGTGGCCCCTTTGGGGTGGGAGGAAGGTAGTTATTCGCAGTTGCTGAGCCTGCCTCCGGGTGTCCTCAGCGTCGCAGGCAGATAGTCTTGGAGTTTGGGAGGCTCACGAAAGAGACAGCGTCAGCGTTTGTGGGGCTGTGAATGGTGTTGCCTGGCTACTTGAAGAGCAGCAAGAGCTTTTGGTCCTGGCCCCTTTGGGGTGGGAGGAATCTCGAGACATTCTGAATTACTGAGCCTGCCTCCGGGTGTCCTCAGCGTCCCAGGCAGTTAGTATTGGAGTTTGGGAGGCTCCCGAAAGAGACAGCGTCAGCGTTTGTGGGGCTGTGAATGGGGTTGCCTGGCTACTTGAAGAACAGCAAGAGCTTTTGGTCCTGGCTCCTTTGGGGTGGGAGGAATCTGCAGACGTTCCCTATTGCTGAGCATGGCTCTGGCTGTACGCAGCATCCCAGGCAGATAGTATTCGAGTTTGGGTGGCCACGGAAAGAGACAGCGTCAGCGTTTGTGGGGCTGTGAATGGGGTTGCCTGGCTACTTGAAGAGCAGCAAGAGCTTTTCGTCCTGGCCCCTTTAGGGTGGGAGGAATCTCGAGAAATTCGCAATTGCTTAGCTTGGCTCTGGCTGTACTCAGCGTCCCAGGCAGATAGTCTTAGAGTTTGGAAGATCACGAAAGAGACAGCGTCAGCGTTTGTGGGGCTGTGAATGGAGTTGCCTGGCTACTTGAAGAGCAGCAAGAGCTTTTGGTCCTGGCCCCTTTGGGGTGGGAGGAATCCCGGGACATTCGCAATTGCTTAGCTTGGCTCTGGCTGTACTCAGCGTCCCAGGCAGATAGTCTTGGAGTTTGGGAGGCCACGGAAAGAGACAGCGTCAGCGTTTGTGGGGCTGTGAATGGGGTTGCCTGGCTACTTGAAGAGCAGCAAGAGCTTTTGGTCCTGGCCTCTTTGGGGTGGGAGGAATCACTGGACTTTCTCAATTTCTAAGCTGGGCTCCAGCTCAGCGTTCCAGGCAGATATTATTAGAGTTTTTTGAGGCCACAGAAAGAGACAGCGTCAGCGTTTGTGGGGCTGTGAATGGGGTTGCCTGGCTACTTGAAGAGCAGCAAGAGCTTTTGGTCCTGGCCCCTTTGGGGTGGGAGGAAGGTACGGTTATTCGCAGTTGCTGAGCCTGCCTCCGGGTGTCCTCAGCGTCCCAGGCAGCTAGTATTGGAGTTTGGGAGGCTCATGAAAGAGACAGCATCAGCGTTTGTGGGGCTGTGAATGGGGTTGCCTGGCTACTTGAAGAGCAGCAAGAGCTTTTGGTCCTGGCCCCTTTGGGGTGGGAGGAATCTCGAGAAATTCAGAATTGCTTAGCTTGACTCTGGCTGTACTCAGCGTCCCAGGCAGATAGCCTTGGAGTTTGGGAGGCCACGGAAAGAGACAGCGTCAGCGTTTGTGGGGCTGTGAACGGTGTTGCCTGGCTACTTGAAGAGCAGCAAGAGCTTTTGGTCCTGGCCCCTTTGGGGTGGGAGGAATCCCGGGATGTTCGCAATCGCTGAGCCTGGCTCCGGCTGTATTCAGTGTCCCAGGCAGATAGTCTTGGAGTTTGGGAGGCTCACGAAAGAGACAGCGTCAGCTTTTTTTGGGCTGTGAATGGAGTTGCCTGGCTACTTGAAGAGCAGCAAGAGCTTTTGGTCCTGGCCCCTTTGCGGTGGGAGGAATCTGCAGACGTTCCCTATTGCTGAGCATGGCTCTGGCTGTACGCAGCATCCCAGGCAGATACTATTCGAGTTTGGGTGGTCACGGAAAGAGACAGCGTCAGCGTTTGTGGGGCTGTGAATGGTGTTGCCTGGCTACTTGAAGAGCAGCAAGAGCTTTTGGTCCTGGCCCCTTTGGGGTGGGAGGAAGCTCGAGAAATTCGCAATTGCTTAGCTTGGCTCCGGCTGTACTCAGCGTCCCAGGCAGATAGTCTTGGAGTTTGGAAGGTCACGAAAGACACAGCGTCAGCGTTTGTGGGGCTGTGAATGGAGTTGCCTGGCTACTTGAAGAGCAGCAAGAGCTTTTGGTCCTGGCCCCTTTGGGGTGGGAGGAATCTCGAGAAATTCGCAATTGCTTAGCTTGGCTCTGGCTGTACTCAGCGTCCCAGGCAGATAGTCTTGGAATTTGGGAGGCCATGGAAAGAGAGAGCGTCAGCGTTTGTGGGGCTGTGAATGGTGTTGCCTGGCTACTTGAAGAGCAGCAAGAGCTTTTGGTCCTGGCCCCTTTGGGGTGGGAGGAATCTCGAGACATTCGCAATTGCTTAGCTTGGCTCTGGCTGTACTCAGCGTCCCAGGCAGATAGTCTTGGAGTTTGGAAGGTCACAAAAGAGACAGCGTCAGCGTTTGTGGGGCTGTGAATGGTGTTGCCTGGCTACTTGAAGAGCAGCAAGAGCTTTTGGAGCTTGCCCCTTTGGGGTGGGAGGAATCTGCAGACGTTCCCAGTTGCTCAGCATGGCTCTGGCTGTATGCAGCGTCCCAGGCAGATAGTCTTGGAGTTTGGGAGGCTCACGAAAGAGACAGCGTCAGCGTTTGTGGGGCTGTGAATGGGGTTTCCTGGCTACTTGAAGAGCAGCAAGAGCTTTTGGTCCTGGCCCCTTTGGGGTGGGAGGAATCTTGGGACAAGCTCAATTCCTGGGCTGCGATACAGCTGTACTCAACATCCAAGGCAGTTAGTATTGGAGTTTGGGAGGCTCCCGAAAGAGACAGCGTCAGCGTTTGTGGGGCTGTGAATGGGGTTGCCTGGCTACTTGAAGAGCAGCAAGAGCTTTTGGTCCTGGCCTCTTTGGGGTGGGAGGAATCTGCAGACGTTCCCTATTGCTGAGCATGGCTCTGGCTGTACGCAGCATCCCAGGCAGATAGTATTCGAGTTTGGGTGGCCACGGAAAGAGACAGCGTCAGCGTTTGTGGGGCTGTGAATGGGGTTGCCTGGCTACTTGAAGAGCAGCAAGAGCTTTTGGTCCTGGCCCCTTTGGGGTGGGAGGAATCTCGAGAAATTCGCAATTGCTTAGCTTGGCTCTGGCTGTACTCAGCGTCCCAGGCAGATAGCCTTGGAGTTTGGGAGGCCACGGAAAGAGACAGCGTCAGCGTTTGTGGGGCTGTGAATGGGGTTGCCTGGCTACTTGAAGAGCAGCAAGAGCTTTTGGTCCTGGCCCCTTTGGGGTGGGAGGAATCTCGAGACATTCGCAATTGCTTAGCTTGGCTCCAGCTGTACTCAGCGTCCCAGGCAGATAGTTTTAGAGTTTGGGAGGCCACAGAAAGAGACAGCGTCAGCGTTTGTGGGGCTGTGAATGGGGTTGCCTGGCTACTTGAAGAGCAGCAAGAGCTTTTGGTCCTGGCCTCTTTAGGGTGGGAGGAATCTGCAGACGTTCGCAATTTCTTACCTTGGCTCTGGCTGTACTCAGCGTCCCAGGCAGATAGTCTTGGAGTTTGGGAGGCCACGGAAAGAGACAGCATCAGCGTTTGTGGGGCTGTGAATGGGGTTGCCTGGCTACTTGAAGACCAGCAAGAGCTTTTGGTCCTGGCCTCTTTGGGGTGGGAGGAATCACTGGACTTTCTCAATTTCTAAGCTGGGCTCCAGCTCAGCGTTCCAGGCAGATATTATTAGAGTTTTTTTAGGCCACAGAAAGAGACAGCGTCAGCGTTTGTGGGGCTGTGAATGGGGTTGCCTGGCTACTTGAAGAGCAGCAAGAGCTTTTGGTCCTGGCCCCTTTGGGGTGGGAGGAAGGTACGGTTATTCGCAGTTGCTGAGCCTGCCTCCGGGTGTCCTCAGCGTCCCAGGCAGCTAGTATTGGAGTTTGGGAGGCTCATGAAAGAGACAGCATCAGCGTTTGTGGGGCTGTGAATGGGGTTGCCTGGCTACTTGAAGAGCAGCAAGAGCTTTTGGTCCTGGCCCCTTTGGGGTGGGAGGAATCTCGAGAAATTCAGAATTGGTTAGCTTGACTCTGGCTGTACTCAGCGTCCCAGGCAGATAGCCTTGGAGTTTGGGAGGCCACAGAAAGAGAGAGCGTCAGCGTTTGTGGGGCTGTGAATGGTGTTGCCGGGCTACTTGAAGAGCAGCAAGAGCTTTTGGTCCTGGCCCCTTTGGGGTGGGAGGAATCCCGGGATGTTCGCAATCGCTGAGCCTGGCTCCGGCTGTATTCAGTGTCCCAGGCAGATAGTCTTGGAGTTTGGGAGGCTCACGAAAGAGACAGCGTCAGCTTTTTTTGGGCTGTGAATGGGGTTGCCTGGCTACTTGAAGAGCAGCAAGAGCTTTTGGTCCTGGCCCCTTTGCGGTGGGAGGAAGGTACGGTTATTCGCAGTTGCTGAGCCTGCCTCCGGGTGTCCTCAGCGTCCCAGGCAGTTAGTATTGGAGTTTTGGAGGCTACCGAAAGAGAGAGCGTCAGCGTTTGTGGGGCTGTGAATGGGGTTGCCTGGCTACTTGAAGAGCAGCAAGAGCTTTTGGTCCTGGCCCCTTTGGGGTGGGAGGAATCTCGAGAAATTCGCAATTGCTTAGCTTGGCTCTGGCTGTCCTCAGCGTCCCAGGCAGATAGTCTTGGAGTTTGGGAGGCCACGGAAAGAGACAGCGTCAGCGTTTGTGGGGCTGTGAATGGGGTTGCCTGGCTACTTGAAGAGCAGCAAGAGCTTTTGGTCCTAGCACCTTTGGGGTGGGAGGAATCTCGAGAAATTCGCAATTGCTTAGCTTGGCTCTGGCTGTACTCAGCGTCCCAGGCAGATAGTCTTGGAGTTTGGGAGGCCACAGAAAGAGACAGCGTCAGCGTTTGTGGGGCTGTGAATGGTGTTGCCTGGCTACTTGAAGAGCAGCAAGAGCTTTTGGTCCTGGCCTCTTTAAGGTGGGAGGAATCTGCAGACGTTCGCAATTTCTTACCTTGGCTCTGGCTGTCCTCAGCGTCCCAGGCAGATAGTCTTGGAGTTTGGGTGGCTACAAAAAGAGACAGCGTCAGCGTTTGTGGGGCTGTGAATGGGGTTGCCTGGCTACTTGAAGAGCAGCAAGAGCTTTTGGTCCTGGCCTCTTTGGGGTGGGAGGAATCACTGGACTTTCTCAATTTCTAAGCTGGGCTCCAGCTCAGCGTTCCAGGCAGGTATTATTAGAGTTTTTTTAGGCCACAGAAAGAGACAGCGTCAGCGTTTGTGGGGCTGTGAATGGGGTTGCCTGGCTACTTGAAGAGCAGCAAGAGCTTTTGGTCCTGGCCCCTTTGGGGTGGGAGGAAGGTACGGTTATTCGCAGTTGCTGAGCCTGCCTCCGGGTGTCCTCAGCGTCCCAGGCAGATAGTCTTGGAGTTTGGGAGGCCACGGAAAGAGACAGCGTCAGCGTTTGTGGGGCTGTGAATGGGGTTGCCTGGCTACTTGAAGAGCAGCAAGAGCTTTTGGTCCTGGCCCCTTTGGGGTGGGAGGAATCTCGAGAAATTCAGAATTGGTTAGCTTGACTCTGGCTGTACTCAGCGTCCCAGGCAGATAGCCTTGGAGTTTGGGAGGCCACGGAAAGAGAGAGCGTCAGCGTTTGTGGGGCTGTGAATGGTGTTGCCGGGCTACTTGAAGAGCAGCAAGAGCTTTTGGTCCTGGCCCCTTTGGGGTGGGAGGAATCCCGGGACGTTCGCAATCGCTGAGCCTGGCTCCGGCTGTATTCAGTGTCCCAGGCAGATAGTCTTGGAGTTTGGGAGGCTCACGAAAGAGACAGCGTCAGCTTTTTTTGGGCTGTGAATGGGGTTGCCTGGCTACTTGAAGAGCAGCAAGAGCTTTTGGTCCTGGCCCCTTTGCGGTGGGAGGAAGGTACGGTTATTCGCAGTTGCTGAGCCTGCCTCCGGGTGTCCTCAGCGTCCCAGGCAGTTAGTATTGGAGTTTTGGAGGCTACCGAAAGAGAGAGCGTCAGCGTTTGTGGGGCTGTGAATGGGGTTGCCTGGCTACTTGAAGAGCAGCAAGAGCTTTTGGTCCTGGCCCCTGTGGGGTGGGAGGAATCTCGAGAAATTCGCAATTGCTTAGCTTGACTCTGGCTGTACTCAGCGTCCCAGGCAGATAGTCTTGGAGTTTGGGAGGCCACGGAAAGAGACAGCGTCAGCGTTTGTGGGGCTGTGAATGGTGTTGCCTGGCTACTTGAAGAGCAGCAAGAGCTTTTGGTCCTGGCCTCTTTAGGGTGGGAGGAATCTGCAGACGTTCGCAATTTCTTACCTTGGCTCTGGCTGTCCTCAGCGTCCCAGGCAGATAGTCTTGGAGTTTGGGAGGCCACGGAAAGAGACAGCATCAGCGTTTGTGGGGCTGTGAATGGGGTTGCCTGGCTACTTGAAGACCAGCAAGAGCTTTTGGTCCTGGCCTCTTTGGGGTGGGAGGAATCACTGGACTTTCTCAATTTCTAAGCTGGGCTCCAGCTCAGCGTTCCAGGCAGATATTATTAGAGTTTTTTTAGGCCACAGAAAGAGACAGCGTCAGCGTTTGTGGGGCTGTGAATGGGGTTGCCTGGCTACTTGAAGAGCAGCAAGAGCTTTTGGTCCTGGCCCCTTTGGGGTGGGAGGAAGGTACGGTTATTCGCAGTTGCTGAGCCTGCCTCCGGGTGTCCTCAGCGTCCCAGGCAGTTAGTATTGGAGTTTTGGAGGCTACCGAAAGAGAGAGCGTCAGCGTTTGTGGGGCTGTGAATGGGGTTGCCTGGCTACTTGAAGAGCAGCAAGAGCTTTTGGTCCTGGCCCCTTTGGGGTGGGAGGAATCTCGAGAAATTCAGAATTGCTTAGCTTGGCTCTGGCTGTACTCAGCGTCCCAGGCAGATAGTCTTGGAGTTTGGGAGGCCACGGAAAGAGAGAGCGTCAGCGTTTGTGGGGCTGTGAATGGTGTTGCCGGGCTACTTGAAGAGCAGCAAGAGCTTTTGGTCCTGGCTCCTTTGGGGTGGGAGGAATCCCGGGACGTTCGCAATCGCTGAGCCTGCCTCCGGCTGTACTCAGCGTCCCAGGCAGATAGTCTTGGAGTTTGGGAGGCTCACGAAAGAGACAGCGTCAGCTTTTTTTGGGCTCTGAATGGGGTTGCCTGGCTACTTGAAGAGCAGCAAGAGCTTTTGGTCCTGGCCCCTTTGGGGTGGGAGGAAGGTACGGTTATTCGCAGTTGCTGAGCCTGCCTCCGGGTGTCCTCAGCGTCCCAGGCAGTTAGTATTGGAGTTTTGGAGGCTACCGAAAGAGAGAGCGTAAGCGTTTGTGGGGCTATGAATGGCGTTGCCTGGCTACTTGAAGAGCAGCAAGAGCTTTTCGTCCTGGCCCCTTTGGGGTGGGAGATATCTCGAGAAATTCGCAATTGCTTAGCTTGGCTCTGGCTGTACTCAGCGTCCCAGGCAGATAGCCTTGGAGTTTGGGAGGCCACGGAAAGAGACAGCGTCAGCGTTTGTGGGGCTGTGAATGGTGTTGCCGGGCTACTTGAAGAGCAGCAAGAGCTTTTGGTCCTGGCCCCTTTGGGGTGGGAGGAATCCCGGGACGTTCGCAATCGCTGAGCCCGGCTCCGGCTGTATTCAGTGTCCCAGGCAGATAGTCTTGGAGTTTGGGAGGCTCACGAAAGAGACAGCGTCAGATTTTTTTGGGCTCTGAATGGGGTTGCCTGGCTACTTGAAGAGCAGCAAGAGCTTTTGGTCGTGGCCCCTTTGGGGTGGGAGGAAGGTAGTGTTATTCGCAGTTGCTGAGCCTGCCTCCGGGTGTCCTCAGCGTCGCAGGCAGATAGTCTTGGAGTTTGGGAGGCTCCCGAAAGAGACAGCGTCAGCGTTTGTGGGGCTGTGAATGGAGTTGCCTGGCTACTTGAAGAGCAGCAAGAGCTTTTGGTCCTGGCCCCTTTGGGGTGGGAGGAATCTCGAGAAATTCGCAATTGCTTAGCTTGGCTCTGGCTGTACTCAGCGTCCCAGGCAGATAGTCTTGGAGTTTGGGAGGCCACGGAAAGAGACAGCGTCAGCGTTTGTGGGGCTGTGAATGGGGTTGCCTGGCTACTTGAAGAGCAGCAAGAGCTTTTGGTCCTAGCACCTTTGGGGTGGGAGGAATCTCGAGAAATTCGCAATTGCTTAGCTTGGCTCCGGCTGTACTCAGCGTCCCAGGCAGATAGTCTTGGAGTTTGGGAGGCCACAGAAAGAGACAGCGTCAGCGTTTGTGGGGCTGTGAATGGTGTTGCCTGGCTACTTGAAGAGCAGCAAGAGCTTTTGGTCCTGGCCCCTTTGGGGTGGGAGGAATCTCGAGACATTCGCAATTGCTTAGCTTGGCTCTGGCTGTACTCAGCGTCCCAGGCAGATAGTCTTGGAGTTTGGGAGGCCACGGAAAGAGACAGCATCAGCGTTTGTGGGGCTGTGAATGGGGTTGCCTGGCTACTTGAAGACCAGCAAGAGCTTTTGGTCCTGGCCTCTTTGGGGTGGGAGGAATCACTGGACTTTCTCAATTTCTAAGCTGGGCTCCAGCTCAGCGTTCCAGGCAGATATTATTAGAGTTTTTTTAGGCCACAGAAAGAGACAGCGTCAGCGTTTGTGGGGCTGTGAATGGGGTTGCCTGGCTACTTGAAGAGCAGCAAGAGCTTTTGGTCCTGGCCCCTTTGGGGTGGGAGGAAGGTACGGTTATTCGCAGTTGCTGAGCCTGCCTCCGGGTGTCCTCAGCGTCCCAGGCAGCTAGTATTGGAGTTTGGGAGGCTCATGAAAGAGACAGCATCAGCGTTTGTGGGGCTGTGAATGGGGTTGCCTGGCTACTTGAAGAGCAGCAAGAGCTTTTGGTCCTGGCCCCTTTGGGGTGGGAGGAATCTCGAGAAATTCAGAATTGCTTAGCTTGACTCTGGCTGTACTCAGCGTCCCAGGCAGATAGCCTTGGAGTTTGGGAGGCCACGGAAAGAGACAGCGTCAGCGTTTGTGGGGCTGTGAATGGTGTTGCCTGGCTACTTGAAGAGCAGCAAGAGCTTTTGGTCCTGGCCCCTTTGGGGTGGGAGGAATCCCGGGATGTTCGCAATCGCTGAGCCTGGCTCCAGCTGTATTCAGTGTCCCAGGCAGATAGTCTTGGAGTTTGGGAGGCTCACGAAAGAGACAGCGTCAGCTTTTTTTGGGCTGTGAATGGGGTTGCCTGGCTACTTGAAGACCAGCAAGAGCTTTTGGTCCTGGCCCCTTTGCGGTGGGAGGAATCTGCAGACGTTCCCTATTGCTGAGCATGGCTCTGGCTGTACGCAGCATCCCAGGCAGATACTATTCGAGTTTGGGTGGTCACGGAAAGAGACAGCGTCAGCGTTTGTGGGGCTGTGAATGGTGTTGCCTGGCTACTTGAAGAGCAGCAAGAGCTTTTGGTCCTGGCCCCTTTGGGGTGGGAGGAAGCTCGAGAAATTCGCAATTGCTTAGCTTGGCTCCGGCTGTACTCAGCGTCCCAGGCAGATAGTCTTGGAGTTTGGAAGGTTACGAAAGACACAGCGTCAGCGTTTGTGGGGCTGTGAATGGAGTTGCCTGGCTACTTGAAGAGCAGCAAGAGCTTTTGGTCCTGGCCCCTTTGGGGTGGGAGGAATCTCGAGAAATTCGCAATTGCTTAGCTTGGCTCTGGCTGTACTCAGCGTCCCAGGCAGATAGTCTTGGAATTTGGGAGGCCATGGAAAGAGAGAGCGTCAGCGTTTGTGGGGCTGTGAATGGTGTTGCCTGGCTACTTGAAGAGCAGCAAGAGCTTTTGGTCCTGGCCCCTTTGGGGTGGGAGGAATCTCGAGACATTCGCAATTGCTTAGCTTGGCTCTGGCTGTACTCAGCGTCCCAGGCAGATAGTCTTGGAGTTTGGAAGGTCACAAAAGAGACAGCGTCAGCGTTTGTGGGGCTGTGAATGGTGTTGCCTGGCTACTTGAAGAGCAGCAAGAGCTTTTGGAGCTTGCCCCTTTGGGGTGGGAGGAATCTGCAGACGTTCCCAGTTGCTCAGCATGGCTCTGGCTGTATGCAGCGTCCCAGGCAGATAGTCTTGGAGTTTGGGAGGCTCACGAAAGAGACAGCGTCAGCGTTTGTGGGGCTGTGAATGGGGTTGCCTGGCTACTTGAAGAGCAGCAAGAGCTTTTGGTCCTGGCCCCTTTGGGGTGGGAGGAATCTTGGGACAAGCTCAATTCCTGGGCTGCGATACAGGTGTACTCAACATCCAAGGCAGTTAGTATTGGAGTTTGGGAGGCTCCCGAAAGAGACAGCGTCAGCGTTTGTGGGGCTGTGAATGGGGTTGCCTGGCTACTTGAAGAGCAGCAAGAGCTTTTGGTCCTGGCCTCTTTGGGGTGGGAGGAATCTGCAGACGTTCCCTATTGCTGAGCATGGCTCTGGCTGTACGCAGCATCCCAGGCAGATACTATTCGAGTTTGGGTGGCCACGGAAAGAGACAGCGTCAGCGTTTGTGGGGCTGTGAATGGGGTTGCCTGGCTACTTGAAGAGCAGCAAGAGCTTTTGGTCCTGGCCCCTTTGGGGTGGGAGGAATCTCGAGAAATTCGCAATTGCTTAGCTTGGCTCTGGCTGTACTCAGCGTCCCAGGCAGATAGTCTTGGAGTTTGGGAGGCCACGGAAAGAGACAGCGTCAGCGTTTGTGGGGCTGTGAATGGGGTTGCCTGGCTACTTGAAGAGCAGCAAGAGCTTTTGGTCCTAGCCCCTTTGGGGTGGGAGGAATCTCGAGAAATTCGCAATTGCTTAGCTTGGCTCTGGCTGTACTCAGCGTCCCAGGCAGATAGTCTTGGAGTTTGGGAGGCCACAGAAAGAGACAGCGTCAGCGTTTGTGGGGCTGTGAATGGTGTTGCCTGGCTACTTGAAGAGCAGCAAGAGCTTTTGGTCCTGGCCCCTTTGGGGTGGGAGGAATCTGCAGACGTTCGCAATTTCTTACCTTGGCTCTGGCTGTCCTCAGCGTCCCAGGCAGATAGTCTTGGAGTTTGGGAGGCCACGGAAAGAGACAGCATCAGCGTTTGTGGGGCTGTGAATGGCGTTGCCTGGCTACTTGAAGACCAGCAAGAGCTTTTGGTCCTGGCCTCTTTGGGGTGGGAGGAATCACTGGACTTTCTCAATTTCTAAGCTGGGCTCCAGCTCAGCGTTCCAGGCAGATATTATTAGAGTTTTTTTAGGCCACAGAAAGAGACAGCGTCAGCGTTTGTGGGGCTGTGAATGGAGTTGCCTGGCTACTTGAAGAGCAGCAAGAGCTTTTGGTCCTGGCCCCTTTGGGGTGGGAGGAAGGTACGGTTATTCGCAGTTGCTGAGCCTGCCTCCGGGTGTCCTCAGCGTCCCAGGCAGCTAGTATTGGAGTTTGGAAGGTCACAAAAGAGACAGCGTCAGCGTTTGTGGGGCTGTGAATGGGGTTGCCTGGCTACTTGAAGAGCAGCAAGAGCTTTTGGTCCTGGCCCCTTTGGGGTGGGAGGAATCTCGAGAAATTCAGAATTGCTTAGCTTGACTCTGGCTGTACTCAGCGTCCCAGGCAGATAGCCTTGGAGTTTGGGAGGCCACGGAAAGAGACAGCGTCAGCGTTTGTGGGGCTGTGAATGGTGTTGCCGGGCTACTTGAAGAGCAGCAAGAGCTTTTGGTCCTGGCCCCTTTGGGGTGGGAGGAATCCCGGGATGTTCGCAATCGCTGAGCCTGGCTCCGGCTGTATTCAGTGTCCCAGGCAGCTAGTCTTGGAGTTTGGGAGGCTCACGAAAGAGACAGCGTCAGCTTTTTTTGGGCTCTGAATGGAGTTGCCTGGCTACTTGAAGAGCAGCAAGAGCTTTTGGTCCTGGCCCCTTTGCGGTGGGAGGAATCTGCAGACGTTCCCTATTGCTGAGCATGGCTCTGGCTGTACGCAGCATCCCAGGCAGATACTATTCGAGTTTGGGTGGTCACGGAAAGAGACAGCGTCAGCGTTTGTGGGGCTGTGAATGGTGTTGCCTGGCTACTTGAAGAGCAGCAAGAGCTTTTGGTCCTGGCCCCTTTGGGGTGGGAGGAAGCTCGAGAAATTCGCAATTGCTTAGCTTGGCTCCGGCTGTACTCAGCGTCCCAGGCAGATAGTCTTGGAGTTTGGAAGGTTACGAAAGACACAGCGTCAGCGTTTGTGGGGCTGTGAATGGAGTTGCCTGGCTACTTGAAGAGCAGCAAGAGCTTTTGGTCCTGGCCCCTTTGGGGTGGGAGGAATCTCGAGAAATTCGCAATTGCTTAGCTTGGCTCTGGCTGTACTCAGCGTCCCAGGCAGATAGTCTTGGAATTTGGGAGGCCATGGAAAGAGAGAGCGTCAGCGTTTGTGGGGCTGTGAATGGTGTTGCCTGGCTACTTGAAGAGCAGCAAGAGCTTTTGGTCCTGGCCCCTTTGGGGTGGGAGGAATCTCGAGACATTCGCAATTGCTTAGCTTGGCTCTGGCTGTACTCAGCGTCCCAGGCAGATAGTCTTGGAGTTTGGAAGGTCACAAAAGAGACAGCGTCAGCGTTTGTGGGGCTGTGAATGGTGTTGCCTGGCTACTTGAAGAGCAGCAAGAGCTTTTGGAGCTTGCCCCTTTGGGGTGGGAGGAATCTGCAGACGTTCCCAGTTGCTCAGCATGGCTCTGGCTGTATGCAGCGTCCCAGGCAGATAGTCTTGGAGTTTGGGAGGCTCACGAAAGAGACAGCGTCAGCGTTTGTGGGGCTGTGAATGGGGTTGCCTGGCTACTTGAAGAGCAGCAAGAGCTTTTGGTCCTGGCCCCTTTGGGGTGGGAGGAATCTTGGGACAAGCTCAATTCCTGGGCTGCGATACAGGTGTACTCAACATCCAAGGCAGTTAGTATTGGAGTTTGGGAGGCTCCCGAAAGAGACAGCGTCAGCGTTTGTGGGGCTGTGAATGGGGTTGCCTGGCTACTTGAAGAGCAGCAAGAGCTTTTGGTCCTGGCCTCTTTGGGGTGGGAGGAATCTGCAAACGTTCCCTATTGCTGAGCATGGCTCTGGCTGTACGCAGCATCCCAGGCAGATACTATTCGAGTTTGGGTGGCCACGGAAAGAGACAGCGTCAGCGTTTGTGGGGCTGTGAATGGGGTTGCCTGGCTACTTGAAGAGCAGCAAGAGCTTTTCGTCCTGGCCCCTTTGGGGTGGGAGGAATCTCGAGAAATTCGCAATTGCTTAGCTTGGCTCTGGCTGTACTCAGCGTCCCAGGCAGATAGTCTTGGAGTTTGGGAGGCCACGGAAAGAGACAGCGTCAGCGTTTGTGGGGCTGTGAATGGGGTTGCCTGGCTACTTGAAGAGCAGCAAGAGCTTTTGGTCCTAGCCCCTTTGGGGTGGGAGGAATCTCGAGAAATTCGCAATTGCTTAGCTTGGCTCTGGCTGTACTCAGCGTCCCAGGCAGATAGTCTTGGAGTTTGGGAGGCCACAGAAAGAGACAGCGTCAGCGTTTGTGGGGCTGTGAATGGTGTTGCCTGGCTACTTGAAGAGCAGCAAGAGCTTTTGGTCCTGGCCCCTTTGGGGTGGGAGGAATCTGCAGACGTTCGCAATTTCTTACCTTGGCTCTGGCTGTACTCAGCGTCCCAGGCAGATAGTCTTGGAGTTTGGGAGGCCACGGAAAGAGACAGCATCAGCGTTTGTGGGGCTGTGAATGGCGTTGCCTGGCTACTTGAAGACCAGCAAGAGCTTTTGGTCCTGGCCTCTTTGGGGTGGGAGGAATCACTGGACTTTCTCAATTTCTAAGCTGGGCTCCAGCTCAGCGTTCCAGGCAGATATTATTAGAGTTTTTTTAGGCCACAGAAAGAGACAGCGTCAGCGTTTGTGGGGCTGTGAATGGAGTTGCCTGGCTACTTGAAGAGCAGCAAGAGCTTTTGGTCCTGGCCCCTTTGGGGTGGGAGGAAGGTACGGTTATTCGCAGTTGCTGAGCCTGCCTCCGGGTGTCCTCAGCGTCCCAGGCAGCTAGTATTGGAGTTTGGGAGGCTCATGAAAGAGACAGCATCAGCGTTTGTGGGGCTGTGAATGGGGTTGCCTGGCTACTTGAAGAGCAGCAAGAGCTTTTGGTCCTGGCCCCTTTGGGGTGGGAGGAATCTCGAGAAATTCAGAATTGCTTAGCTTGACTCTGGCTGTACTCAGCGTCCCAGGCAGATAGCCTTGGAGTTTGGGAGGCCACGGAAAGAGACAGCGTCAGCGTTTGTGGGGCTGTGAATGGTGTTGCCGGGCTACTTGAAGAGCAGCAAGAGCTTTTGGTCCTGGCCCCTTTGGGGTGGGAGGAATCCCGGGATGTTCGCAATCGCTGAGCCTGGCTCCGGCTGTATTCAGTGTCCCAGGCAGCTAGTCTTGGAGTTTGGGAGGCTCACGAAAGAGACAGCGTCAGCTTTTTTTGGGCTCTGAATGGAGTTGCCTGGCTACTTGAAGAGCAGCAAGAGCTTTTGGTCCTGGCCCCTTTCCGGTGGGAGGAAGGTACGGTTATTCGCAGTTGCTGAGCCTGCCTCCGGGTGTCCTCAGCGTCCCAGGCAGCTAGTATTGGAGTTTGGGAGGCTCATGAAAGAGACAGCATCAGCGTTTGTGGGGCTGTGAATGGGGTTGCCTGGCTACTTGAAGAGCAGCAAGAGCTTTTGGTCCTGGCCCCTTTGGGGTGGGAGGAATCTCGAGAAATTCAGAATTGGTTAGCTTGACTCTGGCTGTACTCAGCGTCCCAGGCAGATAGCCTTGGAGTTTGGGAGGCCACGGAAAGAGAGAGCGTCAGCGTTTGTGGGGCTGTGAATGGTGTTGCCGGGCTACTTGAAGAGCAGCAAGAGCTTTTGGTCCTGGCCCCTTTGGGGTGGGAGGAATCCCGGGACGTTCGCAATCGCTGAGCCTGGCTCCGGCTGTATTCAGTGTCCCAGGCAGATAGTCTTGGAGTTTGGGAGGCTCACGAAAGAGACAGCGTCAGCTTTTTTTGGGCTGTGAATGGGGTTGCCTGGCTACTTGAAGAGCAGCAAGAGCTTTTGGTCCTGGCCCCTTTGCGGTGGGAGGAAGGTACGGTTATTCGCAGTTGCTGAGCCTGCCTCCGGGTGTCCTCAGCGTCCCAGGCAGTTAGTATTGGAGTTTTGGAGACTACCGAAAGAGAGAGCGTCAGCGTTTGTGGGGCTGTGAATGGGGTTGCCTGGCTACTTGAAGAGCAGCAAGAGCTTTTGGTCCTGGCCCCTTTGGGGTGGGAGGAATCTCGAGAAATTCGCAATTGCTTAGCTTGACTCTGGCTGTACTCAGCGTCCCAGGCAGATAGTCTTGGAGTTTGGGAGGCCACGGAAAGAGACAGCGTCAGCGTTTGTGGGGCTGTGAATGGGGTTGCCTGGCTACTTGAAGAGCAGCAAGAGCTTTTGGTCCTAGCACCTTTGGGGTGGGAGGAATCTCGAGACATTCGCAATTGCTTAGCTTGGCTCCGGCTGTACTCAGCGTCCCAGGCAGATAGTCTTGGAGTTTGGGAGGCCACAGAAAGAGACAGCGTCAGCGTTTGTGGGGCTGTGAATGGTGTTGCCTGGCTACTTGAAGAGCAGCAAGAGCTTTTGGTCCTGGCCTCTTTAGGGTGGGAGGAATCTGCAGACGTTCGCAATTTCTTACCTTGGCTCTGGCTGTCCTCAGCGTCCCAGGCAGATAGTCTTGGAGTTTGGGAGGCCACGGAAAGAGACAGCATCAGCGTTTGTGGGGCTGTGAATGGGGTTGCCTGGCTACTTGAAGACCAGCAAGAGCTTTTGGTCCTGGCCTCTTTGGGGTGGGAGGAATCACTGGACTTTCTCAATTTCTAAGCTGGGCTCCAGCTCAGCGTTCCAGGCAGATATTATTAGAGTTTTTTTAGGCCACAGAAAGAGACAGCGTCAGCGTTTGTGGGGCTGTGAATGGGGTTGCCTGGCTACTTGAAGAGCAGCAAGAGCTTTTGGTCCTGGCCCCTTTGCGGTGGGAGGAAGGTACGGTTATTCGCAGTTGCTGAGCCTGCCTCCGGGTGTCCTCAGCGTCCCAGGCAGTTAGTATTGGAGTTTTGGAGGCTACCGAAAGAGACAGCATCAGCGTTTGTGGGGCTGTGAATGGGGTTGCCTGGCTACTTGAAGAGCAGCAAGAGCTTTTGGTCCTGGCCCCTTTGGGGTGGGAGGAATCTCGAGAAATTCAGAATTGCTTAGCTTGGCTCTGGCTGTACTCAGCGTCCCAGGCAGATAGTCTTGGAGTTTGGGAGGCCACGGAAAGAGAGAGCGTCAGCGTTTGTGGGGCTGTGAATGGTGTTGCCGGGCTACTTGAAGAGCAGCAAGAGCTTTTGGTCCTGGCTCCTTTGGGGTGGGAGGAATCCCGGGACGTTCGCAATCGCTGAGCCTGCCTCCGGCTGTACTCAGCGTCCCAGGCAGATAGTCTTGGAGTTTGGGAGGCTCACGAAAGAGACAGCGTCAGCTTTTTTTGGGCTCTGAATGGGGTTGCCTGGCTACTTGAAGAGCAGCAAGAGCTTTTGGTCGTGGCCCCTTTGGGGTGGGAGGAAGGTACTGTTATTCGCAGTTGCTGAGCCTGCCTCCGGGTGTCCTCAGCGTCGCAGGCAGATAGTCTTGGAGTTTGGGAGGCTCACGAAAGAGACAGCGTCAGCGTTTGTGGGGCTGTGAATGGTGTTGCCTGGCTACTTGAAGAGCAGCAAGAGCTTTTGGTCCTGGCCCCTTTGGGGTGGGAGGAAGGTACGGTTATTCGCAGTTGCTGAGCCTGCCTCCGGGTGTCCTCAGCGTCCCAGGCAGTTAGTATTGGAGTTTGGGAGGCTCCCGAAAGAGACAGCGTCAGCGTTTGTGGGGCTGTGAATGGGGTTGCCTGGCTACTTGAAGAACAGCAAGAGCTTTTGGTCCTGGCCTCTTTGGGGTGGGAGGAATCTGCAGACGTTCCCTATTGCTGAGCATGGCTCTGGCTGTACGCAGCATCCCAGGCAGATACTATTCGAGTTTGGGTGGCCACGGAAAGAGACAGCGTCAGCGTTTGTGGGGCTGTGAATGGGGTTGCCTGGCTACTTGAACAGCAGCAAGAGCTTTTCGTCCTGGCCCCTTTGGGGTGGGAGGAAGCTCGAGAAATTCGCAATTGCTTAGCTTGGCTCTGGCTGTACTCAGCGTCCCAGGCAGATAGTCTTAGAGTTTGGAAGATCACGAAAGAGACAGCGTCAGCGTTTGTGGGGCTGTGAATGGAGTTGCCTGGCTACTTGAAGAGCAGCAAGAGCTTTTGGTCCTGGCCCCTTTGGGGTGGGAGGAATCTCGAGAAATTCGCAATTGCTTAGCTTGGCTCTGGCTGTACTCAGCGTCCCAGGCAGATAGTCTTGGAGTTTGGGAGGCCACGGAAAGAGACAGCGTCAGCGTTTGTGGGGCTGTGAATGGGGTTGCCTGGCTACTTGAAGAGCAGCAAGAGCTTTTGGTCCTAGCACCTTTGGGGTGGGAGGAATCTCGAGAAATTCGCAATTGCTTAGCTTGGCTCCGGCTGTACTCAGCGTCCCAGGCAGATAGTCTTGGAGTTTGGGAGGCCACAGAAAGAGACAGCGTCAGCGTTTGTGGGGCTGTGAATGGTGTTGCCTGGCTACTTGAAGAGCAGCAAGAGCTTTTGGTCCTGGCCCCTTTGGGGTGGGAGGAATCTCGAGACATTCGCAATTGCTTAGCTTGGCTCTGGCTGTACTCAGCGTCCCAGGCAGATAGTCTTGGAGTTTGGGAGGCCACGGAAAGAGACAGCATCAGCGTTTGTGGGGCTGTGAATGGGGTTGCCTGGCTACTTGAAGACCAGCAAGAGCTTTTGGTCCTGGCCTCTTTGGGGTGGGAGGAATCACTGGACTTTCTCAATTTCTAAGCTGGGCTCCAGCTCAGCGTTCCAGGCAGATATTATTAGAGTTTTTTTAGGCCACAGAAAGAGACAGCGTCAGCGTTTGTGGGGCTGTGAATGGGGTTGCCTGGCTACTTGAAGAGCAGCAAGAGCTTTTGGTCCTGGCCCCTTTGGGGTGGGAGGAAGGTACGGTTATTCGCAGTTGCTGAGCCTGCCTCCGGGTGTCCTCAGCGTCCCAGGCAGCTAGTATTGGAGTTTGGGAGGCTCATGAAAGAGACAGCATCAGCGTTTGTGGGGCTGTGAATGGGGTTGCCTGGCTACTTGAAGAGCAGCAAGAGCTTTTGGTCCTGGCCCCTTTGGGGTGGGAGGAATCTCGAGAAATTCAGAATTGCTTAGCTTGACTCTGGCTGTACTCAGCGTCCCAGGCAGATAGCCTTGGAGTTTGGGTGGCCACGGAAAGAGACAGCGTCAGCGTTTGTGGGGCTGTGAATGGTGTTGCCTGGCTACTTGAAGAGCAGCAAGAGCTTTTGGTCCTGGCCCCTTTGGGGTGGGAGGAATCCCGGGATGTTCGCAATCGCTGAGCCTGGCTCCAGCTGTATTCAGTGTCCCAGGCAGATAGTCTTGGAGTTTGGGAGGCTCACGAAAGAGACAGCGTCAGCTTTTTTTGGGCTGTGAATGGAGTTGCCTGGCTACTTGAAGAGCAGCAAGAGCTTTTGGTCCTGGCCCCTTTGCGGTGGGAGGAATCTGCAGACGTTCCCTATTGCTGAGCATGGCTCTGGCTGTACGCAGCATCCCAGGCAGATACTATTCGAGTTTGGGTGGTCACGGAAAGAGACAGCGTCAGCGTTTGTGGGGCTGTGAATGGGGTTGCCTGGCTACTTGAAGAGCAGCAAGAGCTTTTGGTCCTGGCCCCTTTGGGGTGGGAGGAAGCTCGAGAAATTCGCAATTGCTTAGCTTGGCTCCGGCTGTACTCAGCGTCCCAGGCAGATAGTCTTGGAGTTTGGAAGGTTACGAAAGACACAGCGTCAGCGTTTGTGGGGCTGTGAATGGAGTTGCCTGGCTACTTGAAGAGCAGCAAGAGCTTTTGGTCCTGGCCCCTTTGGGGTGGGAGGAATCTCGAGAAATTCGCAATTGCTTAGCTTGGCTCTGGCTGTACTCAGCGTCCCAGGCAGATAGTCTTGGAATTTGGGAGGCCATGGAAAGAGAGAGCGTCAGCGTTTGTGGGGCTGTGAATGGTGTTGCCTGGCTACTTGAAGAGCAGCAAGAGCTTTTGGTCCTGGCCCCTTTGGGGTGGGAGGAATCTCGAGACATTCGCAATTGCTTAGCTTGGCTCCGGCTGTACTCAGCGTCCCAGGCAGATAGTCTTGGAGTTTGGAAGGTCACAAAAGAGACAGCGTCAGCGTTTGTGGGGCTGTGAATGGTGTTGCCTGGCTACTTGAAGAGCAGCAAGAGCTTTTGGAGCTTGCCCCTTTGGGGTGGGAGGAATCTGCAGACGTTCCCAGTTGCTCAGCATGGCTCTGGCTGTATGCAGCGTCCCAGGCAGATAGTCTTGGAGTTTGGGAGGCTCACGAAAGAGACAGCGTCAGCGTTTGTGGGGCTGTGAATGGGGTTGCCTGGCTACTTGAAGAGCAGCAAGAGCTTTTGGTCCTGGCCCCTTTGGGGTGGGAGGAATCTTGGGACAAGCTCAATTCCTGGGCTGCGATACAGGTGTACTCAACATCCAAGGCAGTTAGTATTGGAGTTTGGGAGGCTCCCGAAAGAGACAGCGTCAGCGTTTGTGGGGCTGTGAATGGGGTTGCCTGGCTACTTGAAGAGCAGCAAGAGCTTTTGGTCCTGGCCTCTTTGGGGTGGGAGGAATCTGCAGACGTTCCCTATTGCTGAGCATGGCTCTGGCTGTACGCAGCATCCCAGGCAGATACTATTCGAGTTTGGGTGGCCACGGAAAGAGACAGCGTCAGCGTTTGTGGGGCTGTGAATGGGGTTGCCTGGCTACTTGAAGAGCAGCAAGAGCTTTTGGTCCTGGCCCCTTTGGGGTGGGAGGAATCTCGAGAAATTCGCAATTGCTTAGCTTGGCTCTGGCTGTACTCAGTGTCCCAGGCAGATAGTCTTGGAGTTTGGGAGGCCACGGAAAGAGACAGCGTCAGCGTTTGTGGGGCTGTGAATGGGGTTGCCTGGCTACTTGAAGAGCAGCAAGAGCTTTTGGTCCTAGCCCCTTTGGGGTGGGAGGAATCTCGAGAAATTCGCAATTGCTTAGCTTGGCTCTGGCTGTACTCAGCGTCCCAGGCAGATAGTCTTGGAGTTTGGGAGGCCACAGAAAGAGACAGCGTCAGCGTTTGTGGGGCTGTGAATGGTGTTGCCTGGCTACTTGAAGAGCAGCAAGAGCTTTTGGTCCTGGCCCCTTTGGGGTGGGAGGAATCTGCAGACGTTCGCAATTTCTTACCTTGGCTCTGGCTGTCCTCAGCGTCCCAGGCAGATAGTCTTGGAGTTTGGGAGGCCACGGAAAGAGACAGCATCAGCGTTTGTGGGGCTGTGAATGGCGTTGCCTGGCTACTTGAAGACCAGCAAGAGCTTTTGGTCCTGGCCTCTTTGGGGTGGGAGGAATCACTGGACTTTCTCAATTTCTAAGCTGGGCTCCAGCTCAGCGTTCCAGGCAGATATTATTAGAGTTTTTTTAGGCCACAGAAAGAGACAGCGTCAGCGTTTGTGGGGCTGTGAATGGAGTTGCCTGGCTACTTGAAGAGCAGCAAGAGCTTTTGGTCCTGGCCCCTTTGGGGTGGGAGGAAGGTACGGTTATTCGCAGTTGCTGAGCCTGCCTCCGGGTGTCCTCAGCGTCCCAGGCAGCTAGTATTGGAGTTTGGGAGGCTCATGAAAGAGACAGCATCAGCGTTTGTGGGGCTGTGAATGGGGTTGCCTGGCTACTTGAAGAGCAGCAAGAGCTTTTGGTCCTGGCCCCTTTGGGGTGGGAGGAATCTCGAGAAATTCAGAATTGCTTAGCTTGACTCTGGCTGTACTCAGCGTCCCAGGCAGATAGCCTTGGAGTTTGGGAGGCCACGGAAAGAGACAGCGTCAGCGTTTGTGGGGCTGTGAATGGTGTTGCCGGGCTACTTGAAGAGCAGCAAGAGCTTTTGGTCCTGGCCCCTTTGGGGTGGGAGGAATCCCGGGATGTTCGCAATCGCTGAGCCTGGCTCCGGCTGTATTCAGTGTCCCAGGCAGCTAGTCTTGGAGTTTGGGAGGCTCACGAAAGAGACAGCGTCAGCTTTTTTTGGGCTCTGAATGGAGTTGCCTGGCTACTTGAAGAGCAGCAAGAGCTTTTGGTCCTGGCCCCTTTCCGGTGGGAGGAAGGTACGGTTATTCGCAGTTGCTGAGCCTGCCTCCGGGTGTCCTCAGCGTCCCAGGCAGTTAGTATTGGAGTTTTGGAGGCTACCGAAAGAGAGAGCGTCAGCGTTTGTGGGGCTGTGAATGGGGTTGCCTGGCTACTTGAAGAGCAGCAAGAGCTTTTGGTCCTGGCCTCTTTGGGGTGGGAGGAATCTGCAGACGTTCCCTATTGCTGAGCATGGCTCTGGCTGTACGCAGCATCCCAGGCAGATACTATTCGAGTTTGGGTGGTCACGGAAAGAGACAGCGTCAGCGTTTGTGGGGCTGTGAATGGTGTTGCCTGGCTACTTGAAGAGCAGCAAGAGCTTTTGGTCCTGGCCCCTTTGGGGTGGGAGGAAGCTCGAGAAATTCGCAATTGCTTAGCTTGGCTCCGGCTGTACTCAGCGTCCCAGGCAGATAGTCTTGGAGTTTGGAAGGTCACGAAAGACACAGCGTCAGCGTTTGTGGGGCTGTGAATGGAGTTGCCTGGCTACTTGAAGAGCAGCAAGAGCTTTTGGTCCTGGCCCCTTTGGGGTGGGAGGAATCTCGAGAAATTCGCAATTGCTTAGCTTGGCTCTGGCTGTACTCAGCGTCCCAGGCAGATAGTCTTGGAATTTGGGAGGCCATGGAAAGAGAGAGCGTCAGCGTTTGTGGGGCTGTGAATGGTGTTGCCTGGCTACTTGAAGAGCAGCAAGAGCTTTTGGTGCTGGCCCCTTTGGGGTGGGAGGAATCTCGAGACATTTGCAATTGCTTAGCTTGGCTCTGGCTGTACTCAGCGTCCCAGGCAGATAGTCTTGGAGTTTGGAAGGTCACAAAAGAGACAGCGTCAGCGTTTGTGGGGCTGTGAATGGTGTTGCCTGGCTACTTGAAGAGCAGCAAGAGCTTTTGGAGCTTGCCCCTTTGGGGTGGGAGGAATCTGCAGACGTTCCCAGTTGCTCAGCATGGCTCTGGCTGTATGCAGCGTCCCAGGCAGATAGTCTTGGAGTTTGGGAGGCTCACGAAAGAGACAGCGTCAGCGTTTGTGGGGCTGTGAATGGGGTTGCCTGGCTACTTGAAGAGCAGCAAGAGCTTTTGGTCCTGGCCCCTTTGGGGTGGGAGGAATCTTGGGACAAGCTCAATTCCTGGGCTGCGATACAGGTGTACTCAACATCCAAGGCAGAAAGTATTGGAGTATGGAAGGCTCACGAAAGAGACAGCATCAGCGTTTGTGGGGCTGTGAATGGGGTTTCCTGGCTACTTGAAGAGCAGCAAGAGCTTTTGGTCCTGGCCTCTTTGGGGTGGGAGGAATCTCGAGACATTCGCAATTGCTTAGCTTGGCTCTGGCTGTACTCAGCGTCCCAGGCAGATACTCTTGGAGTATGGGTGGCTACAAAAAGAGAGAGCGTCAGCGTTTGTGGGGCTGTGAATGGTGTTGCCTGGCTACTTGAAGAGCAGCAAGAGCTTTTGGTCCTGGCCCCTTTGGGGTGGGAGGAGTCTGCAGACGTTCCCAGTTGCTGAGCATGGCTCTGGCTGTACGCAGCATCCCAGGCAGATTCTATTCGAGTTTGGGAGGCCACGGAAAGAGACAGCGTCAACGTTTGTGGGGCTGTGAATGGGGTTGCCTGGCTACTTGAAGAGCAGCAAGAGCTTTTGGTCCTGGCCCCTTTGGGGTGGGAGGAATCTCGAGAAATTCGCAATTGCTTAGCTTGGCTCTGGCTGTACTCAGCGTCCCAGGCAGATAGTCTTGGAGTTTGGGAGGCCACGGAAAGAGAGAGCGTCAGCGTTTGTGGGGCTGTGAATGGTGTTGCCGGGCTACTTGAAGAGCAGCAAGAGCTTTTGGTCCTGGCTCCTTTGGGGTGGGAGGAATCCCGGGACGTTCGCAATCGCTGAGCCTGCCTCCGGCTGTACTCAGCTTCCCAGGCAGATAGTCTTGGAGTTTGGGAGGCTCACGAAAGAGACAGCGTCAGCTTTTTTTGGGCTCTGAATGGGGTTGCCTGGCTACTTGAAGAGCAGCAAGAGCTTTTGGTCCTGGCCCCTTTGGGGTGGGAGGAAGGTACGGTTATTCGCAGTTGCTGAGCCTGCCTCCGGGTGTCCTCAGCGTCCCAGGCAGTTAGTATTGGAGTTTTGGAGGCTACCGAAAGAGAGAGCGTCAGCGTTTGTAGGGCTATGAATGGCGTTGCCTGGCTACTTGAAGAGCAGCAAGAGCTTTTCGTCCTGGCCCCTTTGGGGTGGGAGGAATCTCGAGAAATTCGCAATTGCTTAGCTTGGCTCTGGCTGTACTCAGCGTCCCAGGCAGATAGCCTTGGAGTTTGGGAGGCCACGGAAAGAGACAGCGTCAGCGTTTGTGGGGCTGTGAATGGTGTTGCCGGGCTACTTGAAGAGCAGCAAGAGCTTTTGGTCCTGGCCCCTTTGGGGTGGGAGGAATCCCGGGACGTTCGCAATCGCTGAGCCCGGCTCCGGCTGTATTCAGTGTCCCAGGCAGATAGTCTTGGAGTTTGGGAGGCTCACGAAAGAGACAGCGTCAGATTTTTTTGGGCTCTGAATGGGGTTGCCTGGCTACTTGAAGAGCAGCAAGAGCTTTTGGTCGTGGCCCCTTTGGGGTGGGAGGAAGGTAGTTATTCGCAGTTGCTGAGCCTGCCTCCGGGTGTCCTCAGCGTCGCAGGCAGATAGTCTTGGAGTTTGGGAGGCTCACGAAAGAGACAGCGTCAGCGTTTGTGGGGCTGTGAATGGTGTTGCCTGGCTACTTGAAGAGCAGCAAGAGCTTTTGGTCCTGGCCCCTTTGGGGTGGGAGGAATCTCGAGACATTCTCAATTGCTGAGCCTGCCTCCGGGTGTCCTCAGCGTCCCAGGCAGTTAGTATTGGAGTTTGGGAGGCTCCCGAAAGAGACAGCGTCAGCGTTTGTGGGGCTGTGAATGGGGTTGCCTGGCTACTTGAAGAACAGCAAGAGCTTTTGGTCCTGGCCTCTTTGGGGTGGGAGGAATCTGCAGACGTTCCCTATTGCTGAGCATGGCTCTGGCTGTACGCAGCATCCCAGGCAGATACTATTCGAGTTTGGGTGGCCACGGAAAGAGACAGCGTCAGCGTTTGTGGGGCTGTGAATGGGGTTGCCTGGCTACTTGAACAGCAGCAAGAGCTTTTCGTCCTGGCCCCTTTGGGGTGGGAGGAAGCTCGAGAAATTCGCAATTGCTTAGCTTGGCTCTGGCTGTACTCAGCGTCCCAGGCAGATAGTCTTAGAGTTTGGAAGATCACGAAAGAGACAGCGTCAGCGTTTGTGGGGCTGTGAATGGAGTTGCCTGGCTACTTGAAGAGCAGCAAGAGCTTTTGGTCCTGGCCCCTTTGGGGTGGGAGGAATCCCGGGACATTCGCAATTGCTTAGCTTGGCTCTGGCTGTACTCAGCGTCCCAGGCAGATAGTCTTGGAGTTTGGGAGGCCACGGAAAGAGACAGCGTCAGCGTTTGTGGGGCTGTGAATGGGGTTGCCTGGCTACTTGAAGAGCAGCAAGAGCTTTTGGTCCTAGCACCTTTGGGGTGGGAGGAATCTCGAGAAATTCGCAATTGCTTAGCTTGGCTCCGGCTGTACTCAGCGTCCCAGGCAGATAGTCTTGGAGTTTGGGAGGCCACAGAAAGAGACAGCGTCAGCGTTTGTGGGGCTGTGAATGGTGTTGCCTGGCTACTTGAAGAGCAGCAAGAGCTTTTGGTCCTGGCCCCTTTGGGGTGGGAGGAGTCTTCAGACGTTCGCAATTTCTTACCTTGGCTCTGGCTGTACTCAGCGTCCCAGGCAGATAGTCTTGGAGTTTGGGAGGCCACGGAAAGAGACAGCATCAGCGTTTGTGGGGCTGTGAATGGGGTTGCCTGGCTACTTGAAGACCAGCAAGAGCTTTTGGTCCTGGCCTCTTTGGGGTGGGAGGAATCACTGGACTTTCTCAATTTCTAAGCTGGGCTCCAGCTCAGCGTTCCAGGCAGATATTATTAGAGTTTTTTTAGGCCACAGAAAGAGACAGTGTCAGCGTTTGTGGGGCTGTGAATGGGGTTGCCTGGCTACTTGAAGAGCAGCAAGAGCTTTTGGTCCTGGCCCCTTTGGGGTGGGAGGAAGGTACGGTTATTCGCAGTTGCTGAGCCTGCCTCCGGGTGTCCTCAGCGTCCCAGGCAGCTAGTATTGGAGTTTGGGAGGCTCACGAAAGAGACAGCATCAGCGTTTGTGGGGCTGTGAATGGGGTTGCCTGGCTACTTGAAGAGCAGCAAGAGCTTTTGGTCCTGGCCCCTTTGGGGTGGGAGGAATCTCGAGAAATTCAGAATTGCTTAGCTTGACTCTGGCTGTACTCAGCGTCCCAGGCAGATAGCCTTGGAGTTTGGGAGGCCACGGAAAGAGACAGCGTCAGCGTTTGTGGGGCTGTGAATGGTGTTGCCGGGCTACTTGAAGAGCAGCAAGAGCTTTTGGTCCTGGCCCCTTTGGGGTGGGAGGAATCCCGGGACGTTCGCAATCGCTGAGCCTGGCTCCGGCTGTATTCAGTGTCCCAGGCAGCTAGTCTTGGAGTTTGGGAGGCTCACGAAAGAGACAGCGTCAGCTTTTTTTGGGCTCTGAATGGAGTTGCCTGGCTACTTGAAGAGCAGCAAGAGCTTTTGGTCCTGGCCCCTTTCCGGTGGGAGGAAGGTACGGTTATTCGCAGTTGCTGAGCCTGCCTCCGGGTGTCCTCAGCGTCCCAGGCAGTTAGTATTGGAGTTTTGGAGGCTACCGAAAGAGAGAGCGTCAGCGTTTGTGGGGCTGTGAATGGGGTTGCCTGGCTACTTGAAGAGCAGCAAGAGCTTTTGGTCCTGGCCTCTTTGGGGTGGGAGGAATCTGCAGACGTTCCCTATTGCTGAGCATGGCTCTGGCTGTACGCAGCATCCCAGGCAGATACTATTCGAGTTTGGGTGGTCACGGAAAGAGACAGCGTCAGCGTTTGTGGGGCTGTGAATGGTGTTGCCTGGCTACTTGAAGAGCAGCAAGAGCTTTTGGTCCTGGCCCCTTTGGGGTGGGAGGAAGCTCGAGAAATTCGCAATTGCTTAGCTTGGCTCCGGCTGTACTCAGCGTCCCAGGCAGATAGTCTTGGAGTTTGGAAGGTAACGAAAGACACAGCGTCAGCGTTTGTGGGGCTGTGAATGGAGTTGCCTGGCTACTTGAAGAGCAGCAAGAGCTTTTGGTCCTGGCCCCTTTGGGGTGGGAGGAATCTCGAGAAATTCGCAATTGCTTAGCTTGGCTCTGGCTGTACTCAGCGTCCCAGGCAGATAGTCTTGGAATTTGGGAGGCCATGGAAAGAGAGAGCGTCAGCGTTTGTGGGGCTGTGAATGGTGTTGCCTGGCTACTTGAAGAGCAGCAAGAGCTTTTGGTCCTGGCCCCTTTGGGGTGGGAGGAATCTCGAGACATTCGCAATTGCTTAGCTTGGCTCTGGCTGTACTCAGCGTCCCAGGCAGATAGTCTTGGAGTTTGGAAGGTCACAAAAGAGACAGCGTCAGCGTTTGTGGGGCTGTGAATGGTGTTGCCTGGCTACTTGAAGAGCAGCAAGAGCTTTTGGAGCTTGCCCCTTTGGGGTGGGAGGAATCTGCAGACGTTCCCAGTTGCTCAGCATGGCTCTGGCTGTATGCAGCGTCCCAGGCAGATAGTCTTGGAGTTTGGGAGGCTCACGAAAGAGACAGCGTCAGCGTTTGTGGGGCTGTGAATGGGGTTGCCTGGCTACTTGAAGAGCAGCAAGAGCTTTTGGTCCTGGCCCCTTTGGGGTGGGAGGAATCTTGGGACAAGCTCAATTCCTGGGCTGCGATACAGGTGTACTCAACATCCAAGGCAGAAAGTATTGGAGTATGGAAGGCTCACGAAAGAGACAGCATCAGCGTTTGTGGGGCTGTGAATGGGGTTTCCTGGCTACTTGAAGAGCAGCAAGAGCTTTTGGTCCTGGCCTCTTTGGGGTGGGAGGAATCTCGAGACATTCGCAATTGCTTAGCTTGGCTCTGGCTGTACTCAGCGTCCCAGGCAGATACTCTTGGAGTATGGGTGGCTACAAAAAGAGAGAGCGTCAGCGTTTGTGGGGCTGTGAATGGTGTTGCCTGGCTACTTGAAGAGCAGCAAGAGCTTTTGGTCCTGGCCCCTTTGGGGTGGGAGGAGTCTGCAGACGTTCCCAGTTGCTGAGCATGGCTCTGGCTGTACGCAGCATCCCAGGCAGATTCTATTCGAGTTTGGGAGGCCACGGAAAGAGACAGCGTCAACGTTTGTGGGGCTGTGAATGGGGTTGCCTGGCTACTTGAAGAGCAGCAAGAGCTTTTGGTCCTGGCCCCTTTGGGGTGGGAGGAATCCCGGGACGTTCGCAATCGCTGAGCCTGCCTCCGGCTGTACTCAGCGTCCCAGGCAGATAGTCTTGGAGTTTGGGAGGCTCACGAAAGAGACAGCGTCAGCTTTTTTTGGGCTCTGAATGGGGTTGCCTGGCTACTTGAAGAGCAGCAAGAGCTTTTGGTCCTGGCCCCTTTGGGGTGGGAGGAAGGTACGGTTATTCGCAGTTGCTGAGCCTGCCTCCGGGTGTCCTCAGCGTCCCAGGCAGTTAGTATTGGAGTTTTGGAGGCTACCGAAAGAGAGAGCGTCAGCGTTTGTAGGGCTATGAATGGCGTTGCCTGGCTACTTGAAGAGCAGCAAGAGCTTTTCGTCCTGGCCCCTTTGGGGTGGGAGGAATCTCGAGAAATTCGCAATTGCTTAGCTTGGCTCTGGCTGTACTCAGCGTCCCAGGCAGATAGCCTTGGAGTTTGGGAGGCCACGGAAAGAGACAGCGTCAGCGTTTGTGGGGCTGTGAATGGTGTTGCCGGGCTACTTGAAGAGCAGCAAGAGCTTTTGGTCCTGGCCCCTTTGGGGTGGGAGGAATCCCGGGACGTTCGCAATCGCTGAGCCCGGCTCCGGCTGTATTCAGTGTCCCAGGCAGATAGTCTTGGAGTTTGGGAGGCTCACGAAAGAGACAGCGTCAGATTTTTTTGGGCTCTGAATGGGGTTGCCTGGCTACTTGAAGAGCAGCAAGAGCTTTTGGTCGTGGCCCCTTTGGGGTGGGAGGAAGGTAGTTATTCGCAGTTGCTGAGCCTGCCTCCGGGTGTCCTCAGCGTCGCAGGCAGATAGTCTTGGAGTTTGGGAGGCTCACGAAAGAGACAGCGTCAGCGTTTGTGGGGCTGTGAATGGTGTTGCCTGGCTACTTGAAGAGCAGCAAGAGCTTTTGGTCCTGGCCCCTTTGGGGTGGGAGGAATCTCGAGACATTCTCAATTACTGAGCCTGCCTCCGGGTGTCCTCAGCGTCCCAGGCAGTTAGTATTGGAGTTTGGGAGACTCCCGAAAGAGACAGCGTCAGCGTTTGTGGGGCTGTGAATGGGGTTGCCTGGCTACTTGAAGAACAGCAAGAGCTTTTGGTCCTGGCCTCTTTGGGGTGGGAGGAATCTGCAGACGTTCCCTATTGCTGAGCATGGCTCTGGCTGTACGCAGCATCCCAGGCAGATAGTATTCGAGTTTGGGTGGCCACGGAAAGAGACAGCGTCAGCGTTTGTGGGGCTGTGAATGGGGTTGCCTGGCTACTTGAAGAGCAGCAAGAGCTTTTCGTCCTGGCCCCTTTAGGGTGGGAGGAATCTCGAGAAATTCGCAATTGCTTAGCTTGGCTCTGGCTGTACTCAGCGTCCCAGGCAGATAGTCTTAGAGTTTGGAAGATCACGAAAGAGACAGCGTCAGCGTTTGTGGGGCTGTGAATGGAGTTGCCTGGCTACTTGAAGAGCAGCAAGAGCTTTTGGTCCTGGCCCCTTTGGGGTGGGAGGAATCCCGGGACATTCGCAATTGCTTAGCTTGGCTCTGGCTGTACTCAGCGTCCCAGGCAGATAGTCTTGGAGTTTGGGAGGCCACGGAAAGAGACAGCGTCAGCGTTTGTGGGGCTGTGAATGGGGTTGCCTGGCTACTTGAAGAGCAGCAAGAGCTTTTGGTCCTAGCACCTTTGGGGTGGGAGGAATCTCGAGAAATTCGCAATTGCTTAGCTTGGCTCCGGCTGTACTCAGCGTCCCAGGCAGATAGTCTTGGAGTTTGGGAGGCCACAGAAAGAGACAGCGTCAGCGTTTGTGGGGCTGTGAATGGTGTTGCCTGGCTACTTGAAGAGCAGCAAGAGCTTTTGGTCCTGGCCCCTTTGGGGTGGGAGGAATCTGCAGACGTTCGCAATTTCTTACCTTGGCTCTGGCTGTACTCAGCGTCCCAGGCAGATAGTCTTGGAGTTTGGGAGGCCACGGAAAGAGACAGCATCAGCGTTTGTGGGGCTGTGAATGGGGTTGCCTGGCTACTTGAAGACCAGCAAGAGCTTTTGGTCCTGGCCTCTTTGGGGTGGGAGGAATCACTGGACTTTCTCAATTTCTAAGCTGGGCTCCAGCTCAGCGTTCCAGGCAGATATTATTAGAGTTTTTTTAGGCCACAGAAAGAGACAGCGTCAGCGTTTGTGGGGCTGTGAATGGGGTTGCCTGGCTACTTGAAGAGCAGCAAGAGCTTTTGGTTCTGGCCCCTTTGGGGTGGGAGGAATCTCGAGAAATTCAGAATTGCTTAGCTTGACTCTGGCTGTACTCAGCGTCCCAGGCAGATAGCCTTGGAGTTTGGGAGGCCACGGAAAGAGACAGCGTCAGCGTTTGTGGGGCTGTGAACGGTGTTGCCTGGCTACTTGAAGAGCAGCAAGAGCTTTTGGTCCTGGCCCCTTTGGGGTGGGAGGAATCCCGGGATGTTCGCAATCGCTGAGCCTGGCTCCGGCTGTATTCAGTGTCCCAGGCAGATAGTCTTGGAGTTTGGGAGGCTCACGAAAGAGACAGCGTCAGCTTTTTTTGGGCTGTGAATGGAGTTGCCTGGCTACTTGAAGAGCAGCAAGAGCTTTTGGTCCTGGCCCCTTTGCGGTGGGAGGAATCTGCAGACGTTCCCTATTGCTGAGCATGGCTCTGGCTGTACGCAGCATCCCAGGCAGATACTATTCGAGTTTGGGTGGTCACGGAAAGAGACAGCGTCAGCGTTTGTGGGGCTGTGAATGGTGTTGCCTGGCTACTTGAAGAGCAGCAAGAGCTTTTGGTCCTGGCCCCTTTGGGGTGGGAGGAAGCTCGAGAAATTCGCAATTGCTTAGCTTGGCTCCGGCTGTACTCAGCGTCCCAGGCAGATAGTCTTGGAGTTTGGAAGGTCACGAAAGACACAGCGTCAGCGTTTGTGGGGCTGTGAATGGAGTTGCCTGGCTACTTGAAGAGCAGCAAGAGCTTTTGGTCCTGGCCCCTTTGGGGTGGGAGGAATCTCGAGAAATTCGCAATTGCTTAGCTTGGCTCTGGCTGTACTCAGCGTCCCAGGCAGATAGTCTTGGAATTTGGGAGGCCATGGAAAGAGAGAGCGTCAGCGTTTGTGGGGCTGTGAATGGTGTTGCCTGGCTACTTGAAGAGCAGCAAGAGCTTTTGGTCCTGGCCCCTTTGGGGTGGGAGGAATCTCGAGACATTCGCAATTGCTTAGCTTGGCTCTGGCTGTACTCAGCGTCCCAGGCAGATAGTCTTGGAGTTTGGAAGGTCACAAAAGAGACAGCGTCAGCGTTTGTGGGGCTGTGAATGGTGTTGCCTGGCTACTTGAAGAGCAGCAAGAGCTTTTGGAGCTTGCCCCTTTGGGGTGGGAGGAATCTGCAGACGTTCCCAGTTGCTCAGCATGGCTCTGGCTGTATGCAGCGTCCCAGGCAGATAGTCTTGGAGTTTGGGAGGCTCACGAAAGAGACAGCGTCAGCGTTTGTGGGGCTGTGAATGGGGTTGCCTGGCTACTTGAAGAGCAGCAAGAGCTTTTGGTCCTGGCCCCTTTGGGGTGGGAGGAATCTTGGGACAAGCTCAATTCCTGGGCTGCGATACAGCTGTACTCAACATCCAAGGCAGTTAGTATTGGAGTTTGGGAGGCTCCCGAAAGAGACAGCGTCAGCGTTTGTGGGGCTGTGAATGGGGTTGCCTGGCTACTTGAAGAGCAGCAAGAGCTTTTGGTCCTGGCCTCTTTGGGGTGGGAGGAATCTGCAGACGTTCCCTATTGCTGAGCATGGCTCTGGCTGTACGCAGCATCCCAGGCAGATACTATTCGAGTTTGGGTGGCCACGGAAAGAGACAGCGTCAGCGTTTGTGGGGCTGTGAATGGGGTTGCCTGGCTACTTGAAGAGCAGCAAGAGCTTTTGGTCCTGGCCCCTTTGGGGTGGGAGGAATCTCGAGAAATTCGCAATTGCTTAGCTTGGCTCTGGCTGTACTCAGCGTCCCAGGCAGATAGCCTTGGAGTTTGGGAGGCCACGGAAAGAGACAGCGTCAGCGTTTGTGGGGCTGTGAATGGTGTTGCCTGGCTACTTGAAGAGCAGCAAGAGCTTTTGGTCCTGGCCCCTTTGGGGTGGGAGGAATCCCGGGATGTTCGCAATCGCTGAGCCTGGCTCCGGCTGTATTCAGTGTCCCAGGCAGCTAGTCTTGGAGTTTGGGAGGCTCACGAAAGAGACAGCGTCAGCTTTTTTTGGGCTGTGAATGGAGTTGCCTGGCTACTTGAAGAGCAGCAAGAGCTTTTGGTCCTGGCCCCTTTGCGGTGGGAGGAATCTGCAGACGTTCCCTATTGCTGAGCATGGCTCTGGCTGTACGCAGCATCCCAGGCAGATACTATTCGAGTTTGGGTGGTCACGGAAAGAGACAGCGTCAGCGTTTGTGGGGCTGTGAATGGTGTTGCCTGGCTACTTGAAGAGCAGCAAGAGCTTTTGGTCCTGGCCCCTTTGGGGTGGGAGGAAGCTCGAGAAATTCGCAATTGCTTAGCTTGGCTCCGGCTGTACTCAGCGTCCCAGGCAGATAGTCTTGGAGTTTGGAAGGTCACGAAAGACACAGCGTCAGCGTTTGTGGGGCTGTGAATGGAGTTGCCTGGCTACTTGAAGAGCAGCAAGAGCTTTTGGTCCTGGCCCCTTTGGGGTGGGAGGAATCTCGAGAAATTCGCAATTGCTTAGCTTGGCTCTGGCTGTACTCAGCGTCCCAGGCAGATAGTCTTGGAATTTGGGAGGCCATGGAAAGAGAGAGCGTCAGCGTTTGTGGGGCTGTGAATGGTGTTGCCTGGCTACTTGAAGAGCAGCAAGAGCTTTTGGTCCTGGCCCCTTTGGGGTGGGAGGAATCTCGAGACATTCGCAATTGCTTAGCTTGGCTCTGGCTGTACTCAGCGTCCCAGGCAGATAGTCTTGGAGTTTGGAAGGTCACAAAAGAGACAGCGTCAGCGTTTGTGGGGCTGTGAATGGTGTTGCCTGGCTACTTGAAGAGCAGCAAGAGCTTTTGGAGCTTGCCCCTTTGGGGTGGGAGGAATCTGCAGACGTTCCCAGTTGCTCAGCATGGCTCTGGCTGTATGCAGCGTCCCAGGCAGATAGTCTTGGAGTTTGGGAGGCTCACGAAAGAGACAGCGTCAGCGTTTGTGGGGCTGTGAATGGGGTTGCCTGGCTACTTGAAGAGCAGCAAGAGCTTTTGGTCCTGGCCCCTTTGGGGTGGGAGGAATCTTGGGACAAGCTCAATTCCTGGGCTGCGATACAGCTGTACTCAACATCCAAGGCAGTTAGTATTGGAGTTTGGGAGGCTCCCGAAAGAGACAGCGTCAGCGTTTGTGGGGCTGTGAATGGGGTTGCCTGGCTACTTGAAGAGCAGCAAGAGCTTTTGGTCCTGGCCTCTTTGGGGTGGGAGGAATCTGCAGACGTTCCCTATTGCTGAGCATGGCTCTGGCTGTACGCAGCATCCCAGGCAGATAGTATTCGAGTTTGGGTGGCCACGGAAAGAGACAGCGTCAGCGTTTGTGGGGCTGTGAATGGGGTTGCCTGGCTACTTGAAGAGCAGCAAGAGCTTTTGGTCCTGGCCCCTTTGGGGTGGGAGGAATCTCGAGAAATTCGCAATTGCTTAGCTTGGCTCTGGCTGTACTCAGCGTCCCAGGCAGATAGTCTTGGAGTTTGGGAGGCCACGGAAAGAGACAGCGTCAGCGTTTGTGGGGCTGTGAATGGGGTTGCCTGGCTACTTGAAGAGCAGCAAGAGCTTTTGGTCCTAGCACCTTTGGGGTGGGAGGAATCTCGAGAAATTCGCAATTGCTTAGCTTGGCTCCGGCTGTACTCAGCGTCCCAGGCAGATAGTCTTGGAGTTTGGGAGGCCACAGAAAGAGACAGCGTCAGCGTTTGTGGGGCTGTGAATGGTGTTGCCTGGCTACTTGAAGACCAGCAAGAGCTTTTGGTCCTGGCCTCTTTGGGGTGGGAGGAATCACTGGACTTTCTCAATTTCTAAGCTGGGCTCCAGCTCAGCGTTCCAGGCAGATATTATTAGAGTTTTTTTAGGCCACAGAAAGAGACAGCGTCAGCGTTTGTGGGGCTGTGAATGGGGTTGCCTGGCTACTTGAAGAGCAGCAAGAGCTTTTGGTCCTGGCCCCTTTGGGGTGGGAGGAAGGTACGGTTATTCGCAGTTGCTGAGCCTGCCTCCGGGTGTCCTCAGCGTCCCAGGCAGCTAGTATTGGAGTTTGGGAGGCTCATGAAAGAGACAGCATCAGCGTTTGTGGGGCTGTGAATGGGGTTGCCTGGCTACTTGAAGAGCAGCAAGAGCTTTTGGTCCTGGCCCCTTTGGGGTGGGAGGAATCTCGAGAAATTCAGAATTGCTTAGCTTGACTCTGGCTGTACTCAGCGTCCCAGGCAGATAGCCTTGGAGTTTGGGAGGCCACGGAAAGAGACAGCGTCAGCGTTTGTGGGGCTGTGAATGGTGTTGCCGGGCTACTTGAAGAGCAGCAAGAGCTTTTGGTCCTGGCCCCTTTGGGGTGGGAGGAATCCCGGGATGTTCGCAATCGCTGAGCCTGGCTCCGGCTGTATTCAGTGTCCCAGGCAGCTAGTCTTGGAGTTTGGGAGGCTCACGAAAGAGACAGCATCAGCGTTTGTGGGGCTGTGAATGGAGTTGCCTGGCTACTTGAAGAGCAGCAAGAGCTTTTGGTCCTGGCCCCTTTGCGGTGGGAGGAAGGTACGGTTATTCGCAGTTGCTGAGCCTGCCTCCGAGTGTCCTCAGCGTCCCAGGCAGTTAGTATTGGAGTTTTGGAGGCTACCGAAAGAGAGAGCGTCAGCGTTTGTGGGGCTGTGAATGGGGTTGCCTGGCTACTTGAAGAGCAGCAAGAGCTTTTGGTCCTGGCCTCTTTGGGGTGGGAGGAATCTGCAGACGTTCCCTATTGCTGAGCATGGCTCTGGCTGTACGCAGCATCCCAGGCAGATACTATTCGAGTTTGGGTGGTCACGGAAAGAGACAGCGTCAGCGTTTGTGGGGCTGTGAATGGGGTTGCCTGGCTACTTGAACAGCAGCAAGAGCTTTTCGTCCTGGCCCCTTTGGGGTGGGAGGAAGCTCGAGAAATTCGCAATTGCTTAGCTTGGCTCCGGCTGTACTCAGCGTCCCAGGCAGATAGTCTTGGAGTTTGGAAGGTCACGAAAGACACAGCGTCAGCGTTTGTGGGGCTGTGAATGGAGTTGCCTGGCTACTTGAAGAGCAGCAAGAGCTTTTGGTCCTGGCCCCTTTGGGGTGGGAGGAATCTCGAGAAATTCGCAATTGCTTAGCTTGGCTCTGGCTGTACTCAGCGTCCCAGGCAGATAGTCTTGGAATTTGGGAGGCCATGGAAAGAGAGAGCGTCAGCGTTTGTGGGGCTGTGAATGGTGTTGCCTGGCTACTTGAAGAGCAGCAAGAGCTTTTGGTCCTGGCCCCTTTGGGGTGGGAGGAATCTCGAGACATTTGCAATTGCTTAGCTTGGCTCTGGCTGTACTCAGCGTCCCAGGCAGATAGTCTTGGAGTTTGGAAGGTCACAAAAGAGACAGCGTCAGCGTTTGTGGGGCTGTGAATGGTGTTGCCTGGCTACTTGAAGAGCAGCAAGAGCTTTTGGAGCTTGCCCCTTTGGGGTGGGAGGAATCTGCAGACGTTCCCAGTTGCTCAGCATGGCTCTGGCTGTATGCAGCGTCCCAGGCAGATAGTCTTGGAGTTTGGGAGGCTCACGAAAGAGACAGCGTCAGCGTTTGTGGGGCTGTGAATGGGGTTGCCTGGCTACTTGAAGAGCAGCAAGAGCTTTTGGTCCTGGCCCCTTTGGGGTGGGAGGAATCTTGGGACAAGCTCAATTCCTGGGCTGCGATACAGCTGTACTCAACATCCAAGGCAGTTAGTATTGGAGTTTGGGAGGCTCCCGAAAGAGACAGCGTCAGCGTTTGTGGGGCTGTGAATGGGGTTGCCTGGCTACTTGAAGAGCAGCAAGAGCTTTTGGTCCTGGCCTCTTTGGGGTGGGAGGAATCTGCAGACGTTCCCTATTGCTGAGCATGGCTCTGGCTGTACGCAGCATCCCAGGCAGATAGTATTCGAGTTTGGGTGGCCACGGAAAGAGACAGCGTCAGCGTTTGTGGGGCTGTGAATGGGGTTGCCTGGCTACTTGAAGAGCAGCAAGAGCTTTTGGTCCTGGCCCCTTTGGGGTGGGAGGAATCTCGAGAAATTCGCAATTGCTTAGCTTGGCTCTGGCTGTACTCAGCGTCCCAGGCAGATAGTCTTGGAGTTTGGGAGGCCACGGAAAGAGACAGCGTCAGCGTTTGTGGGGCTGTGAATGGGGTTGCCTGGCTACTTGAAGAGCAGCAAGAGCTTTTGGTCCTAGCACCTTTGGGGTGGGAGGAATCTCGAGAAATTCGCAATTGCTTAGCTTGGCTCCGGCTGTCCTCAGCGTCCCAGGCAGATAGTCTTGGAGTTTGGGAGGCCACAGAAAGAGACAGCGTCAGCGTTTGTGGGGCTGTGAATGGTGTTGCCTGGCTACTTGAAGACCAGCAAGAGCTTTTGGTCCTGGCCTCTTTGGGGTGGGAGGAATCACTGGACTTTCTCAATTTCTAAGCTGGGCTCCAGCTCAGCGTTCCAGGCAGATATTATTAGAGTTTTTTTAGGCCACAGAAAGAGACAGCGTCAGCGTTTGTGGGGCTGTGAATGGGGTTGCCTGGCTACTTGAAGAGCAGCAAGAGCTTTTGGTCCTGGCCCCTTTGGGGTGGGAGGAAGGTACGGTTATTCGCAGTTGCTGAGCCTGCCTCCGGGTGTCCTCAGCGTCCCAGGCAGCTAGTATTGGAGTTTGGGAGGCTCATGAAAGAGACAGCATCAGCGTTTGTGGGGCTGTGAATGGGGTTGCCTGGCTACTTGAAGAGCAGCAAGAGCTTTTGGTCCTGGCCCCTTTGGGGTGGGAGGAATCTCGAGAAATTCAGAATTGCTTAGCTTGACTCTGGCTGTACTCAGCGTCCCAGGCAGATAGCCTTGGAGTTTGGGAGGCCACGGAAAGAGACAGCGTCAGCGTTTGTGGGGCTGTGAATGGTGTTGCCTGGCTACTTGAAGAGCAGCAAGAGCTTTTGGTCCTGGCCCCTTTGGGGTGGGAGGAATCCCGGGATGTTCGCAATCGCTGAGCCTGGCTCCGGCTGTATTCAGTGTCCCAGGCAGCTAGTCTTGGAGTTTGGGAGGCTCACGAAAGAGACAGCATCAGCGTTTGTGGGGCTGTGAATGGAGTTGCCTGGCTACTTGAAGAGCAGCAAGAGCTTTTGGTCCTGGCCCCTTTGCGGTGGGAGGAAGGTACGGTTATTCGCAGTTGCTGAGCCTGCCTCCGAGTGTCCTCAGCGTCCCAGGCAGTTAGTATTGGAGTTTTGGAGGCTACCGAAAGAGAGAGCGTCAGCGTTTGTGGGGCTGTGAATGGGGTTGCCTGGCTACTTGAAGAGCAGCAAGAGCTTTTGGTCCTGGCCTCTTTGGGGTGGGAGGAATCTGCAGACGTTCCCTATTGCTGAGCATGGCTCTGGCTGTACGCAGCATCCCAGGCAGATACTATTCGAGTTTGGGTGGTCACGGAAAGAGACAGCGTCAGCGTTTGTGGGGCTGTGAATGGGGTTGCCTGGCTACTTGAACAGCAGCAAGAGCTTTTCGTCCTGGCCCCTTTGGGGTGGGAGGAAGCTCGAGAAATTCGCAATTGCTTAGCTTGGCTCCGGCTGTACTCAGCGTCCCAGGCAGATAGTCTTGGAGTTTGGAAGGTCACGAAAGACACAGCGTCAGCGTTTGTGGGGCTGTGAATGGTGTTGCCTGGCTACTTGAAGAGCAGCAAGAGCTTTTGGTCCTGGCCCCTTTGGGGTGGGAGGAATCTCGAGAAATTCGCAATTGCTTAGCTTGGCTCTGGCTGTACTCAGCGTCCCAGGCAGATAGTCTTGGAATTTGGCAGGCCATGGAAAGAGAGAGCGTCAGCGTTTGTGGGGCTGTGAATGGTGTTGCCTGGCTACTTGAAGAGCAGCAAGAGCTTTTGGTGCTGGCCCCTTTGGGGTGGGAGGAATCTCGAGACATTTGCAATTGCTTAGCTTGGCTCTGGCTGTACTCAGCGTCCCAGGCAGATAGTCTTGGAGTTTGGAAGGTCACAAAAGAGACAGCGTCAGCGTTTGTGGGGCTGTGAATGGTGTTGCCTGGCTACTTGAAGAGCAGCAAGAGCTTTTGGAGCTTGCCCCTTTGGGGTGGGAGGAATCTGCAGACGTTCCCAGTTGCTCAGCATGGCTCTGGCTGTATGCAGCGTCCCAGGCAGATAGTCTTGGAGTTTGGGAGGCTCACGAAAGAGACAGCGTCAGCGTTTGTGGGGCTGTGAATGGGGTTGCCTGGCTACTTGAAGAGCAGCAAGAGCTTTTGGTCCTGGCCCCTTTGGGGTGGGAGGAATCTTGGGACAAGCTCAATTCCTGGGCTGCGATACAGGTGTACTCAACATCCAAGGCAGAAAGTATTGGAGTATGGAAGGCTCACGAAAGAGACAGCATCAGCGTTTGTGGGGCTGTGAATGGGGTTTCCTGGCTACTTGAAGAGCAGCAAGAGCTTTTGGTCCTGGCCTCTTTGGGGTGGGAGGAATCTCGAGACATTCGCAATTGCTTAGCTTGGCTCTGGCTGTACTCAGCGTCCCAGGCAGATACTCTTGGAGTATGGGTGGCTACAAAAAGAGAGAGCGTCAGCGTTTGTGGGGCTGTGAATGGTGTTGCCTGGCTACTTGAAGAGCAGCAAGAGCTTTTGGTCCTGGCCCCTTTGGGGTGGGAGGAGTCTGCAGACGTTCCCAGTTGCTGAGCATGGCTCTGGCTGTACGCAGCATCCCAGGCAGATTCTATTCGAGTTTGGGAGGCCACGGAAAGAGACAGCGTCAACGTTTGTGGGGCTGTGAATGGGGTTGCCTGGCTACTTGAAGAGCAGCAAGAGCTTTTGGTCCTGGCCCCTTTGGGGTGGGAGGAATCTCGAGAAATTCAGAATTGCTTAGCTTGGCTCTGGCTGTACTCAGCGTCCCAGGCAGATAGTCTTGGAGTTTGGGAGGCCACGGAAAGAGAGAGCGTCAGCGTTTGTGGGGCTGTGAATGGTGTTGCCGGGCTACTTGAAGAGCAGCAAGAGCTTTTGGTCCTGGCTCCTTTGGGGTGGGAGGAATCCCGGGACGTTCGCAATCGCTGAGCCTGCCTCCGGCTTTACTCAGCGTCCCAGGCAGATAGTCTTGGAGTTTGGGAGGCTCACGAAAGAGACAGCGTCAGCTTTTTTTGGGCTCTGAATGGGGTTGCCTGGCTACTTGAAGAGCAGCAAGAGCTTTTGGTCCTGGCCCCTTTGGGGTGGGAGGAAGGTACGGTTATTCGCAGTTGCTGAGCCTGCCTCCGGGTGTCCTCAGCGTCCCAGGCAGTTAGTATTGGAGTTTTGGAGGCTACCGAAAGAGAGAGCGTCAGCGTTTGTAGGGCTATGAATGGCGTTGCCTGGCTACTTGAAGAGCAGCAAGAGCTTTTCGTCCTGGCCCCTTTGGGGTGGGAGGAATCTCGAGAAATTCGCAATTGCTTAGCTTGGCTCTGGCTGTACTCAGCGTCCCAGGCAGATAGCCTTGGAGTTTGGGAGGCCACGGAAAGAGACAGCGTCAGCGTTTGTGGGGCTGTGAATGGTGTTGCCGGGCTACTTGAAGAGCAGCAAGAGCTTTTGGTCCTGGCCCCTTTGGGGTGGGAGGAATCCCGGGACGTTCGCAATCGCTGAGCCCGGCTCCGGCTGTATTCAGTGTCCCAGGCAGATAGTCTTGGAGTTTGGGAGGCTCACGAAAGAGACAGCGTCAGATTTTTTTGGGCTCTGAATGGGGTTGCCTGGCTACTTGAAGAGCAGCAAGAGCTTTTGGTCGTGGCCCCTTTGGGGTGGGAGGAAGGTAGTTATTCGCAGTTGCTGAGCCTGCCTCCGGGTGTCCTCAGCGTCGCAGGCAGATAGTCTTGGAGTTTGGGAGGCTCACGAAAGAGACAGCGTCAGCGTTTGTGGGGCTGTGAATGGTGTTGCCTGGCTACTTGAAGAGCAGCAAGAGCTTTTGGTCCTGGCCCCTTTGGGGTGGGAGGAATCTCGAGACATTCTCAATTACTGAGCCTGCCTCCGGGTGTCCTCAGCGTCCCAGGCAGTTAGTATTGGAGTTTGGGAGGCTCCCGAAAGAGACAGCGTCAGCGTTTGTGGGGCTGTGAATGGGGTTGCCTGGCTACTTGAAGAACAGCAAGAGCTTTTGGTCCTGGCCTCTTTGGGGTGGGAGGAATCTGCAGACGTTCCCTATTGCTGAGCATGGCTCTGGCTGTACGCAGCATCCCAGGCAGATACTATTCGAGTTTGGGTGGCCACGGAAAGAGACAGCGTCAGCGTTTGTGGGGCTGTGAATGGGGTTGCCTGGCTACTTGAACAGCAGCAAGAGCTTTTGGTCCTGGCCCCTTTGGGGTGGGAGGAAGCTCGAGAAATTCGCAATTGCTTAGCTTGGCTCTGGCTGTACTCAGCGTCCCAGGCAGATAGTCTTAGAGTTTGGAAGATCACGAAAGAGACAGCGTCAGCGTTTGTGGGGCTGTGAATGGAGTTGCCTGGCTACTTGAAGAGCAGCAAGAGCTTTTGGTCCTGGCCCCTTTGGGGTGGGAGGAATCCCGGGACATTCGCAATTGCTTAGCTTGGCTCTGGCTGTACTCAGCGTCCCAGGCAGATAGTCTTGGAGTTTGGGAGGCCACGGAAAGAGACAGCGTCAGCGTTTGTTGGGCTGTGAATGGTGTTGCCTGGCTACTTGAAGAGCAGCAAGAGCTTTTGGTCCTAGCACCTTTGGGGTGGGAGGAATCTCGAGAAATTCGCAATTGCTTAGCTTGGCTCCGGCTGTACTCAGCGTCCCAGGCAGATAGTCTTGGAGTTTGGGAGGCCACAGAAAGAGACAGCGTCAGCGTTTGTGGGGCTGTGAATGGTGTTGCCTGGCTACTTGAAGAGCAGCAAGAGCTTTTGGTCCTGGCCCCTTTGGGGTGGGAGGAATCTGCAGACGTTCGCAATTTCTTACCTTGGCTCTGGCTGTACTCAGCGTCCCAGGCAGATAGTCTTGGAGTTTGGGAGGCCACGGAAAGAGACAGCATCAGCGTTTGTGGGGCTGTGAATGGGGTTGCCTGGCTACTTGAAGACCAGCAAGAGCTTTTGGTCCTGGCCTCTTTGGGGTGGGAGGAATCACTGGACTTTCTCAATTTCTAAGCTGGGCTCCAGCTCAGCGTTCCAGGCAGATATTATTAGAGTTTTTTTAGGCCACAGAAAGAGACAGCGTCAGCGTTTGTGGGGCTGTGAATGGGGTTGCCTGGCTACTTGAAGAGCAGCAAGAGCTTTTGGTCCTGGCCCCTTTGGGGTGGGAGGAAGGTACGGTTATTCGCAGTTGCTGAGCCTGCCTCCGGGTGTCCTCAGCGTCCCAGGCAGCTAGTATTGGAGTTTGGGAGGCTCATGAAAGAGACAGCATCAGCGTTTGTGGGGCTGTGAATGGGGTTGCCTGGCTACTTGAAGAGCAGCAAGAGCTTTTGGTCCTGGCCCCTTTGGGGTGGGAGGAATCTCGAGAAATTCAGAATTGCTTAGCTTGACTCTGGCTGTACTCAGCGTCCCAGGCAGATAGCCTTGGAGTTTGGGAGGCCACGGAAAGAGACAGCGTCAGCGTTTGTGGGGCTGTGAACGGTGTTGCCTGGCTACTTGAAGAGCAGCAAGAGCTTTTGGTCCTGGCCCCTTTGGGGTGGGAGGAATCCCGGGATGTTCGCAATCGCTGAGCCTGGCTCCGGCTGTATTCAGTGTCCCAGGCAGATAGTCTTGGAGTTTGGGAGGCTCACGAAAGAGACAGCGTCAGCTTTTTTTGGGCTGTGAATGGAGTTGCCTGGCTACTTGAAGAGCAGCAAGAGCTTTTGGTCCTGGCCCCTTTGCGGTGGGAGGAATCTGCAGACGTTCCCTATTGCTGAGCATGGCTCTGGCTGTACGCAGCATCCCAGGCAGATACTATTCGAGTTTGGGTGGTCACGGAAAGAGACAGCGTCAGCGTTTGTGGGGCTGTGAATGGTGTTGCCTGGCTACTTGAAGAGCAGCAAGAGCTTTTGGTCCTGGCCCCTTTGGGGTGGGAGGAAGCTCGAGAAATTCGCAATTGCTTAGCTTGGCTCCGGCTGTACTCAGCGTCCCAGGCAGATAGTCTTGGAGTTTGGAAGGTCACGAAAGACACAGCGTCAGCGTTTGTGGGGCTGTGAATGGAGTTGCCTGGCTACTTGAAGAGCAGCAAGAGCTTTTGGTCCTGGCCCCTTTGGGGTGGGAGGAATCTCGAGAAATTCGCAATTGCTTAGCTTGGCTCTGGCTGTACTCAGCGTCCCAGGCAGATAGTCTTGGAATTTGGGAGGCCATGGAAAGAGAGAGCGTCAGCGTTTGTGGGGCTGTGAATGGTGTTGCCTGGCTACTTGAAGAGCAGCAAGAGCTTTTGGTCCTGGCCCCTTTGGGGTGGGAGGAATCTCGAGACATTCGCAATTGCTTAGCTTGGCTCTGGCTGTACTCAGCGTCCCAGGCAGATAGTCTTGGAGTTTGGAAGGTCACAAAAGAGACAGCGTCAGCGTTTGTGGGGCTGTGAATGGTGTTGCCTGGCTACTTGAAGAGCAGCAAGAGCTTTTGGAGCTTGCCCCTTTGGGGTGGGAGGAATCTGCAGACGTTCCCAGTTGCTCAGCATGGCTCTGGCTGTATGCAGCGTCCCAGGCAGATAGTCTTGGAGTTTGGGAGGCTCACGAAAGAGACAGCGTCAGCGTTTGTGGGGCTGTGAATGGGGTTGCCTGGCTACTTGAAGAGCAGCAAGAGCTTTTGGTCCTGGCCCCTTTGGGGTGGGAGGAATCTTGGGACAAGCTCAATTCCTGGGCTGCGATACAGCTGTACTCAACATCCAAGGCAGTTAGTATTGGAGTTTGGGAGGCTCCCGAAAGAGACAGCGTCAGCGTTTGTGGGGCTGTGAATGGGGTTGCCTGGCTACTTGAAGAGCAGCAAGAGCTTTTGGTCCTGGCCTCTTTGGGGTGGGAGGAATCTGCAGACGTTCCCTATTGCTGAGCATGGCTCTGGCTGTACGCAGCATCCCAGGCAGATAGTATTCGAGTTTGGGTGGCCACGGAAAGAGACAGCGTCAGCGTTTGTGGGGCTGTGAATGGGGTTGCCTGGCTACTTGAAGAGCAGCAAGAGCTTTTGGTCCTGGCCCCTTTGGGGTGGGAGGAATCTCGAGAAATTCGCAATTGCTTAGCTTGGCTCTGGCTGTACTCAGCGTCCCAGGCAGATAGTCTTGGAGTTTGGGAGGCCACGGAAAGAGACAGCGTCAGCGTTTGTGGGGCTGTGAATGGGGTTGCCTGGCTACTTGAAGAGCAGCAAGAGCTTTTGGTCCTAGCACCTTTGGGGTGGGAGGAATCTCGAGAAATTCGCAATTGCTTAGCTTGGCTCCGGCTGTACTCAGCGTCCCAGGCAGATAGTCTTGGAGTTTGGGAGGCCACAGAAAGAGACAGCGTCAGCGTTTGTGGGGCTGTGAATGGTGTTGCCTGGCTACTTGAAGAGCAGCAAGAGCTTTTGGTCCTGGCCCCTTTGGGGTGGGAGGAATCTGCAGACGTTCGCAATTTCTTACCTTGGCTCTGGCTGTACTCAGCGTCCCAGGCAGATAGTCTTGGAGTTTGGGAGGCCACGGAAAGAGACAGCATCAGCGTTTGTGGGGCTGTGAATGGGGTTGCCTGGCTACTTGAAGACCAGCAAGAGCTTTTGGTCCTGGCCTCTTTGGGGTGGGAGGAATCACTGGACTTTCTCAATTTCTAAGCTGGGCTCCAGCTCAGCGTTCCAGGCAGATATTATTAGAGTTTTTTTAGGCCACAGAAAGAGACAGCGTCAGCGTTTGTGGGGCTGTGAATGGGGTTGCCTGGCTACTTGAAGAGCAGCAAGAGCTTTTGGTCCTGGCCCCTTTGGGGTGGGAGGAAGGTACGGTTATTCGCAGTTGCTGAGCCTGCCTCCGGGTGTCCTCAGCGTCCCAGGCAGCTAGTATTGGAGTTTGGGAGGCTCATGAAAGAGACAGCATCAGCGTTTGTGGGGCTGTGAATGGGGTTGCCTGGCTACTTGAAGAGCAGCAAGAGCTTTTGGTCCTGGCCCCTTTGGGGTGGGAGGAATCTCGAGAAATTCAGAATTGCTTAGCTTGACTCTGGCTGTACTCAGCGTCCCAGGCAGATAGCCTTGGAGTTTGGGAGGCCACGGAAAGAGACAGCGTCAGCGTTTGTGGGGCTGTGAATGGTGTTGCCGGGCTACTTGAAGAGCAGCAAGAGCTTTTGGTCCTGGCCCCTTTGGGGTGGGAGGAATCCCGGGATGTTCGCAATCGCTGAGCCTGGCTCCGGCTGTATTCAGTGTCCCAGGCAGCTAGTCTTGGAGTTTGGGAGGCTCACGAAAGAGACAGCATCAGCGTTTGTGGGGCTGTGAATGGAGTTGCCTGGCTACTTGAAGAGCAGCAAGAGCTTTTGGTCCTGGCCCCTTTGCGGTGGGAGGAAGGTACGGTTATTCGCAGTTGCTGAGCCTGCCTCCGAGTGTCCTCAGCGTCCCAGGCAGTTAGTATTGGAGTTTTGGAGGCTACCGAAAGAGAGAGCGTCAGCGTTTGTGGGGCTGTGAATGGGGTTGCCTGGCTACTTGAAGAGCAGCAAGAGCTTTTGGTCCTGGCCTCTTTGGGGTGGGAGGAATCTGCAGACGTTCCCTATTGCTGAGCATGGCTCTGGCTGTACGCAGCATCCCAGGCAGATACTATTCGAGTTTGGGTGGTCACGGAAAGAGACAGCGTCAGCGTTTGTGGGGCTGTGAATGGTGTTGCCTGGCTACTTGAAGAGCAGCAAGAGCTTTTGGTCCTGGCCCCTTTGGGGTGGGAGGAAGCTCGAGAAATTCGCAATTGCTTAGCTTGGCTCCGGCTGTACTCAGCGTCCCAGGCAGATAGTCTTGGAGTTTGGAAGGTCACGAAAGACACAGCGTCAGCGTTTGTGGGGCTGTGAATGGAGTTGCCTGGCTACTTGAAGAGCAGCAAGAGCTTTTGGTCCTGGCCCCTTTGGGGTGGGAGGAATCTCGAGAAATTCGCAATTGCTTAGCTTGGCTCTGGCTGTACTCAGCGTCCCAGGCAGATAGTCTTGGAATTTGGGAGGCCATGGAAAGAGAGAGCGTCAGCGTTTGTGGGGCTGTGAATGGTGTTGCCTGGCTACTTGAAGAGCAGCAAGAGCTTTTGGTGCTGGCCCCTTTGGGGTGGGAGGAATCTCGAGACATTCGCAATTGCTTAGCTTGGCTCTGGCTGTACTCAGCGTCCCAGGCAGATAGTCTTGGAGTTTGGAAGGTCACAAAAGAGACAGCGTCAGCGTTTGTGGGGCTGTGAATGGTGTTGCCTGGCTACTTGAAGAGCAGCAAGAGCTTTTGGAGCTTGCCCCTTTGGGGTGGGAGGAATCTGCAGACGTTCCCAGTTGCTCAGCATGGCTCTGGCTGTATGCAGCGTCCCAGGCAGATAGTCTTGGAGTTTGGGAGGCTCACGAAAGAGACAGCGTCAGCGTTTGTGGGGCTGTGAATGGAGTTGCCTGGCTACTTGAAGAGCAGCAAGAGCTTTTGGTCCTGGCCCCTTTGCGGTGGGAGGAAGGTACGGTTATTCGCAGTTGCTGAGCCTGCCTCCGAGTGTCCTCAGCGTCCCAGGCAGTTAGTATTGGAGTTTTGGAGGCTACCGAAAGAGAGAGCGTCAGCGTTTGTGGGGCTGTGAATGGGGTTGCCTGGCTACTTGAAGAGCAGCAAGAGCTTTTGGTCCTGGCCTCTTTGGGGTGGGAGGAATCTGCAGACGTTCCCTATTGCTGAGCATGGCTCTGGCTGTACGCAGCATCCCAGGCAGATACTATTCGAGTTTGGGTGGTCACGGAAAGAGACAGCGTCAGCGTTTGTGGGGCTGTGAATGGTGTTGCCTGGCTACTTGAAGAGCAGCAAGAGCTTTTGGTCCTGGCCCCTTTGGGGTGGGAGGAAGCTCGAGAAATTCGCAATTGCTTAGCTTGGCTCCGGCTGTACTCAGCGTCCCAGGCAGATAGTCTTGGAGTTTGGAAGGTCACGAAAGACACAGCGTCAGCGTTTGTGGGGCTGTGAATGGAGTTGCCTGGCTACTTGAAGAGCAGCAAGAGCTTTTGGTCCTGGCCCCTTTGGGGTGGGAGGAATCTCGAGAAATTCGCAATTGCTTAGCTTGGCTCTGGCTGTACTCAGCGTCCCAGGCAGATAGTCTTGGAATTTGGGAGGCCATGGAAGAGAGAGCGTCAGCGTTTGTGGGGCTGTGAATGGTGTTGCCTGGCTACTTGAAGAGCAGCAAGAGCTTTTGGTGCTGGCCCCTTTGGGGTGGGAGGAATCTCGAGACATTTGCAATTGCTTAGCTTGGCTCTGGCTGTACTCAGCGTCCCAGGCAGATAGTCTTGGAGTTTGGAAGGTCACAAAAGAGACAGCGTCAGCGTTTGTGGGGCTGTGAATGGTGTTGCCTGGCTACTTGAAGAGCAGCAAGAGCTTTTGGAGCTTGCCCCTTTGGGGTGGGAGGAATCTGCAGACGTTCCCAGTTGCTCAGCATGGCTCTGGCTGTATGCAGCGTCCCAGGCAGATAGTCTTGGAGTTTGGGAGGCTCACGAAAGAGACAGCGTCAGCGTTTGTGGGGCTGTGAATGGGGTTGCCTGGCTACTTGAAGAGCAGCAAGAGCTTTTGGTCCTGGCCCCTTTGGGGTGGGAGGAATCTTGGGACAAGCTCAATTCCTGGGCTGCGATACAGGTGTACTCAACATCCAAGGCAGAAAGTATTGGAGTATGGAAGGCTCACGAAAGAGACAGCATCAGCGTTTGTGGGGCTGTGAATGGGGTTTCCTGGCTACTTGAAGAGCAGCAAGAGCTTTTGGTCCTGGCCTCTTTGGGGTGGGAGGAATCTCGAGACATTCGCAATTGCTTAGCTTGGCTCTGGCTGTACTCAGCGTCCCAGGCAGATACTCTTGGAGTATGGGTGGCTACAAAAAGAGAGAGCGTCAGCGTTTGTGGGGCTGTGAATGGGGTTGCCTGGCTACTTGAAGAGCAGCAAGAGCTTTTGGTCCTGGCCCCTTTGGGGTGGGAGGAGTCTGCAGACGTTCCCAGTTGCTGAGCATGGCTCTGGCTGTACGCAGCATCCCAGGCAGATTCTATTCGAGTTTGGGAGGCCACGGAAAGAGACAGCGTCAACGTTTGTGGGGCTGTGAATGGGGTTGCCTGGCTACTTGAAGAGCAGCAAGAGCTTTTGGTCCTGGCCCCTTTGGGGTGGGAGGAATCTCGAGAAATTCAGAATTGCTTAGCTTGGCTCTGGCTGTACTCAGCGTCCCAGGCAGATAGTCTTGGAGTTTGGGAGGCCACGGAAAGAGAGAGCGTCAGCGTTTGTGGGGCTGTGAATGGTGTTGCCGGGCTACTTGAAGAGCAGCAAGAGCTTTTGGTCCTGGCCCCTTTGGGGTGGGAGGAAGGTACGGTTATTCGCAGTTGCTGAGCCTGCCTCCGGGTGTCCTCAGCGTCCCAGGCAGTTAGTATTGGAGTTTTGGAGGCTACCGAAAGAGAGAGCGTCAGCGTTTGTAGGGCTATGAATGGCGTTGCCTGGCTACTTGAAGAGCAGCAAGAGCTTTTCGTCCTGGCCCCTTTGGGGTGGGAGGAATCTCGAGAAATTCGCAATTGCTTAGCTTGGCTCTGGCTGTACTCAGCGTCCCAGGCAGATAGCCTTGGAGTTTGGGAGGCCACGGAAAGAGACAGCGTCAGCGTTTGTGGGGCTGTGAATGGTGTTGCCGGGCTACTTGAAGAGCAGCAAGAGCTTTTGGTCCTGGCCCCTTTGGGGTGGGAGGAATCCCGGGACGTTCGCAATCGCTGAGCCCGGCTCCGGCTGTATTCAGTGTCCCAGGCAGATAGTCTTGGAGTTTGGGAGGCTCACGAAAGAGACAGCGTCAGATTTTTTTGGGCTCTGAATGGGGTTGCCTGGCTACTTGAAGAGCAGCAAGAGCTTTTGGTCGTGGCCCCTTTGGGGTGGGAGGAAGGTAGTTATTCGCAGTTGCTGAGCCTGCCTCCGGGTGTCCTCAGCATCGCAGGCAGATAGTCTTGGAGTTTGGGAGGCTCACGAAAGAGACAGCGTCAGCGTTTGTGGGGCTGTGAATGGTGTTGCCTGGCTACTTGAAGAGCAGCAAGAGCTTTTGGTCCTGGCCCCTTTGGGGTGGGAGGAATCTCGAGACATTCTCAATTACTGAGCCTGCCTCCGGGTGTCCTCAGCGTCCCAGGCAGTTAGTATTGGAGTTTGGGAGGCTCCCGAAAGAGACAGCGTCAGCGTTTGTGGGGCTGTGAATGGGGTTGCCTGGCTACTTGAAGAACAGCAAGAGCTTTTGGTCCTGGCCTCTTTGGGGTGGGAGGAATCTGCAGACGTTCCCTATTGCTGAGCATGGCTCTGGCTGTACGCAGCATCCCAGGCAGATACTATTCGAGTTTGGGTGGCCACGGAAAGAGACAGCGTCAGCGTTTGTGGGGCTGTGAATGGGGTTGCCTGGCTACTTGAACAGCAGCAAGAGCTTTTCGTCCTGGCCCCTTTGGGGTGGGAGGAAGCTCGAGAAATTCGCAATTGCTTAGCTTGGCTCTGGCTGTACTCAGCGTCCCAGGCAGATAGTCTTAGAGTTTGGAAGATCACGAAAGAGACAGCGTCAGCGTTTGTGGGGCTGTGAATGGAGTTGCCTGGCTACTTGAAGAGCAGCAAGAGCTTTTGGTCCTGGCCCCTTTGGGGTGGGAGGAATCCCGGGACATTCGCAATTGCTTAGCTTGGCTCTGGCTGTACTCAGCGTCCCAGGCAGATAGTCTTGGAGTTTGGAAGGTCACAAAAGAGACAGCGTCAGCGTTTGTGGGGCTGTGAATGGTGTTGCCTGGCTACTTGAAGAGCAGCAAGAGCTTTTGGAGCTTGCCCCTTTGGGGTGGGAGGAATCTGCAGACGTTCCCAGTTGCTCAGCATGGCTCTGGCTGTATGCAGCGTCCCAGGCAGATAGTCTTGGAGTTTGGGAGGCTCACGAAAGAGACAGCGTCAGCGTTTGTGGGGCTGTGAATGGGGTTGCCTGGCTACTTGAAGAGCAGCAAGAGCTTTTGGTCCTGGCCCCTTTGGGGTGGGAGGAATCTTGGGACAAGCTCAGTTCCTGGGCTGCGATACAGGTGTACTCAACATCCAAGGCAGAAAGTATTGGAGTATGGAAGGCTCACGAAAGAGACAGCATCAGCGTTTGTGGGGCTGTGAATGGGGTTTCCTGGCTACTTGAAGAGCAGCAAGAGCTTTTGGTCCTGGCCTCTTTGGGGTGGGAGGAATCTCGAGACATTCGCAATTGCTTAGCTTGGCTCTGGCTGTACTCAGCGTCCCAGGCAGATACTCTTGGAGTATGGGTGGCTACAAAAAGAGAGAGCGTCAGCGTTTGTGGGGCTGTGAATGGTGTTGCCTGGCTACTTGAAGAGCAGCAAGAGCTTTTGGTCCTGGCCCCTTTGGGGTGGGAGGAGTCTGCAGACGTTCCCAGTTGCTGAGCATGGCTCTGGCTGTACGCAGCATCCCAGGCAGATTCTATTCGAGTTTGGGAGGCCACGGAAAGAGACAGCGTCAACGTTTGTGGGGCTGTGAATGGGGTTGCCTGGCTACTTGAAGAGCAGCAAGAGCTTTTGGTCCTGGCCCCTTTGGGGTGGGAGGAATCTCGAGAAATTCAGAATTGCTTAGCTTGGCTCTGGCTGTACTCAGCGTCCCAGGCAGATAGTCTTGGAGTTTGGGAGGCCACGGAAAGAGAGAGCGTCAGCGTTTGTGGGGCTGTGAATGGTGTTGCCGGGCTACTTGAAGAGCAGCAAGAGCTTTTGGTCCTGGCCCCTTTGGGGTGGGAGGAAGGTACGGTTATTCGCAGTTGCTGAGCCTGCCTCCGGGTGTCCTCAGCGTCCCAGGCAGTTAGTATTGGAGTTTTGGAGGCTACCGAAAGAGAGAGCGTCAGCGTTTGTAGGGCTATGAATGGCGTTGCCTGGCTACTTGAAGAGCAGCAAGAGCTTTTCGTCCTGGCCCCTTTGGGGTGGGAGGAATCTCGAGAAATTCGCAATTGCTTAGCTTGGCTCTGGCTGTACTCAGCGTCCCAGGCAGATAGCCTTGGAGTTTGGGAGGCCACGGAAAGAGACAGCGTCAGCGTTTGTGGGGCTGTGAATGGTGTTGCCGGGCTACTTGAAGAGCAGCAAGAGCTTTTGGTCCTGGCCCCTTTGGGGTGGGAGGAATCCCGGGACGTTCGCAATCGCTGAGCCCGGCTCCGGCTGTATTCAGTGTCCCAGGCAGATAGTCTTGGAGTTTGGGAGGCTCACGAAAGAGACAGCGTCAGATTTTTTTGGGCTCTGAATGGGGTTGCCTGGCTACTTGAAGAGCAGCAAGAGCTTTTGGTCGTGGCCCCTTTGGGGTGGGAGGAAGGTAGTTATTCGCAGTTGCTGAGCCTGCCTCCGGGTGTCCTCAGCGTCGCAGGCAGATAGTCTTGGAGTTTGGGAGGCTCACGAAAGAGACAGCGTCAGCGTTTGTGGGGCTGTGAATGGTGTTGCCTGGCTACTTGAAGAGCAGCAAGAGCTTTTGGTCCTGGCCCCTTTGGGGTGGGAGGAATCTCGAGACATTCTCAATTACTGAGCCTGCCTCCGGGTGTCCTCAGCGTCCCAGGCAGTTAGTATTGGAGTTTGGGAGGCTCCCGAAAGAGACAGCGTCAGCGTTTGTGGGGCTGTGAATGGGGTTGCCTGGCTACTTGAAGAACAGCAAGAGCTTTTGGTCCTGGCCTCTTTGGGGTGGGAGGAATCTGCAGACGTTCCCTATTGCTGAGCATGGCTCTGGCTGTACGCAGCATCCCAGGCAGATACTATTCGAGTTTGGGTGGCCACGGAAAGAGACAGCGTCAGCGTTTGTGGGGCTGTGAATGGGGTTGCCTGGCTACTTGAACAGCAGCAAGAGCTTTTCGTCCTGGCCCCTTTGGGGTGGGAGGAAGCTCGAGAAATTCGCAATTGCTTAGCTTGGCTCTGGCTGTACTCAGCGTCCCAGGCAGATAGTCTTAGAGTTTGGAAGATCACGAAAGAGACAGCGTCAGCGTTTGTGGGGCTGTGAATGGAGTTGCCTGGCTACTTGAAGAGCAGCAAGAGCTTTTGGTCCTGGCCCCTTTGGGGTGGGAGGAATCCCGGGACATTCGCAATTGCTTAGCTTGGCTCTGGCTGTACTCAGCGTCCCAGGCAGATAGTCTTGGAGTTTGGGAGGCCACGGAAAGAGACAGCGTCAGCGTTTGTGGGGCTGTGAATGGGGTTGCCTGGCTACTTGAAGAGCAGCAAGAGCTTTTGGTCCTAGCACCTTTGGGGTGGGAGGAATCTCGAGAAATTCGCAATTGCTTAGCTTGGCTCCGGCTGTACTCAGCGTCCCAGGCAGATAGTCTTGGAGTTTGGGAGGCCACAGAAAGAGACAGCGTCAGCGTTTGTGGGGCTGTGAATGGTGTTGCCTGGCTACTTGAAGAGCAGCAAGAGCTTTTGGTCCTGGCCCCTTTGGGGTGGGAGGAATCTGCAGACGTTCGCAATTTCTTACCTTGGCTCTGGCTGTACTCAGCGTCCCAGGCAGATAGTCTTGGAGTTTGGGAGGCCACGGAAAGAGACAGCATCAGCGTTTGTGGGGCTGTGAATGGGGTTGCCTGGCTACTTGAAGACCAGCAAGAGCTTTTGGTCCTGGCCTCTTTGGGGTGGGAGGAATCACTGGACTTTCTCAATTTCTAAGCTGGGCTCCAGCTCAGCGTTCCAGGCAGATATTATTAGAGTTTTTTTAGGCCACAGAAAGAGACAGCGTCAGCGTTTGTGGGGCTGTGAATGGGGTTGCCTGGCTACTTGAAGAGCAGCAAGAGCTTTTGGTCCTGGCCCCTTTGGGGTGGGAGGAAGGTACGCTTATTCGCAGTTGCTGAGCCTGCCTCCGGGTGTCCTCAGCGTCCCAGGCAGTTAGTATTGGAGTTTTGGAGGCTACCGAAAGAGACAGCATCAGCGTTTGTGGGGCTGTGAATGGGGTTGCCTGGCTACTTGAAGAGCAGCAAGAGCTTTTGGTCCTGGCCCCTTTGGGGTGGGAGGAATCTCGAGAAATTCAGAATTGCTTAGCTTGACTCTGGCTGTACTCAGCGTCCCAGGCAGATAGCCTTGGAGTTTGGGAGGCCACGGAAAGAGACAGCGTCAGCGTTTGTGGGGCTGTGAACGGTGTTGCCTGGCTACTTGAAGAGCAGCAAGAGCTTTTGGTCCTGGCCCCTTTGGGGTGGGAGGAATCCCGGGATGTTCGCAATCGCTGAGCCTGGCTCCGGCTGTATTCAGTGTCCCAGGCAGATAGTCTTGGAGTTTGGGAGGCTCACGAAAGAGACAGCGTCAGCTTTTTTTGGGCTGTGAATGGAGTTGCCTGGCTACTTGAAGAGCAGCAAGAGCTTTTGGTCCTGGCCCCTTTGCGGTGGGAGGAATCTGCAGACGTTCCCTATTGCTGAGCATGGCTCTGGCTGTACGCAGCATCCCAGGCAGATACTATTCGAGTTTGGGTGGTCACGGAAAGAGACAGCGTCAGCGTTTGTGGGGCTGTGAATGGTGTTGCCTGGCTACTTGAAGAGCAGCAAGAGCTTTTGGTCCTGGCCCCTTTGGGGTGGGAGGAAGCTCGAGAAATTCGCAATTGCTTAGCTTGGCTCCGGCTGTACTCAGCGTCCCAGGCAGATAGTCTTGGAGTTTGGAAGGTCACGAAAGACACAGCGTCAGCGTTTGTGGGGCTGTGAATGGAGTTGCCTGGCTACTTGAAGAGCAGCAAGAGCTTTTGGTCCTGGCCCCTTTGGGGTGGGAGGAATCTCGAGAAATTCGCAATTGCTTAGCTTGGCTCTGGCTGTACTCAGCGTCCCAGGCAGATAGTCTTGGAATTTGGGAGGCCATGGAAAGAGAGAGCGTCAGCGTTTGTGGGGCTGTGAATGGTGTTGCCTGGCTACTTGAAGAGCAGCAAGAGCTTTTGGTCCTGGCCCCTTTGGGGTGGGAGGAATCTCGAGACATTCGCAATTGCTTAGCTTGGCTCTGGCTGTACTCAGCGTCCCAGGCAGATAGTCTTGGAGTTTGGAAGGTCACAAAAGAGACAGCGTCAGCGTTTGTGGGGCTGTGAATGGTGTTGCCTGGCTACTTGAAGAGCAGCAAGAGCTTTTGGAGCTTGCCCCTTTGGGGTGGGAGGAATCTGCAGACGTTCCCAGTTGCTCAGCATGGCTCTGGCTGTATGCAGCGTCCCAGGCAGATAGTCTTGGAGTTTGGGAGGCTCACGAAAGAGACAGCGTCAGCGTTTGTGGGGCTGTGAATGGGGTTGCCTGGCTACTTGAAGAGCAGCAAGAGCTTTTGGTCCTGGCCCCTTTGGGGTGGGAGGAAGCTCGAGAAATTCGCAATTGCTTAGCTTGGCTCCGGCTGTACTCAGCGTCCCAGGCAGATAGTCTTGGAGTTTGGAAGGTCACGAAAGACACAGCGTCAGCGTTTGTGGGGCTGTGAATGGAGTTGCCTGGCTACTTGAAGAGCAGCAAGAGCTTTTGGTCCTGGCCCCTTTGGGGTGGGAGGAATCTCGAGAAATTCGCAATTGCTTAGCTTGGCTCTGGCTGTACTCAGCGTCCCAGGCAGATAGTCTTGGAATTTGGGAGGCCATGGAAAGAGAGAGCGTCAGCGTTTGTGGGGCTGTGAATGGTGTTGCCTGGCTACTTGAAGAGCAGCAAGAGCTTTTGGTCCTGGCCCCTTTGGGGTGGGAGGAATCTCGAGACATTCGCAATTGCTTAGCTTGGCTCTGGCTGTACTCAGCGTCCCAGGCAGATAGTCTTGGAGTTTGGAAGGTCACAAAAGAGACAGCGTCAGCGTTTGTGGGGCTGTGAATGGTGTTGCCTGGCTACTTGAAGAGCAGCAAGAGCTTTTGGAGCTTGCCCCTTTGGGGTGGGAGGAATCTGCAGACGTTCCCAGTTGCTCAGCATGGCTCTGGCTGTATGCAGCGTCCCAGGCAGATAGTCTTGGAGTTTGGGAGGCTCACGAAAGAGACAGCGTCAGCGTTTGTGGGGCTGTGAATGGGGTTGCCTGGCTACTTGAAGAGCAGCAAGAGCTTTTGGTCCTGGCCCCTTTGGGGTGGGAGGAATCTTGGGACAAGCTCAATTCCTGGGCTGCGATACAGGTGTACTCAACATCCAAGGCAGTTAGTATTGGAGTTTGGGAGGCTCCCGAAAGAGACAGCGTCAGCGTTTGTGGGGCTGTGAATGGGGTTGCCTGGCTACTTGAAGAGCAGCAAGAGCTTTTGGTCCTGGCCTCTTTGGGGTGGGAGGAATCTGCAGACGTTCCCTATTGCTGAGCATGGCTCTGGCTGTACGCAGCATCCCAGGCAGATAGTATTCGAGTTTGGGTGGCCACGGAAAGAGACAGCGTCAGCGTTTGTGGGGCTGTGAATGGGGTTGCCTGGCTACTTGAAGAGCAGCAAGAGCTTTTGGTCCTGGCCCCTTTGGGGTGGAAGGAATCTCGAGAAATTCGCAATTGCTTAGCTTGGCTCTGGCTGTACTCAGCGTCCCAGGCAGATAGTCTTGGAGTTTGGGAGGCCACGGAAAGAGACAGCGTCAGCGTTTGTGGGGCTGTGAATGGGGTTGCCTGGCTACTTGAAGAGCAGCAAGAGCTTTTGGTCCTAGCACCTTTGGGGTGGGAGGAATCTCGAGAAATTCGCAATTGCTTAGCTTGGCTCCGGCTGTACTCAGCGTCCCAGGCAGATAGTCTTGGAGTTTGGGAGGCCACAGAAAGAGACAGCGTCAGCGTTTGTGGGGCTGTGAATGGTGTTGCCTGGCTACTTGAAGAGCAGCAAGAGCTTTTGGTCCTGGCCCCTTTGGGGTGGGAGGAATCTGCAGACGTTCGCAATTTCTTACCTTGGCTCTGGCTGTACTCAGCGTCCCAGGCAGATAGTCTTGGAGTTTGGGAGGCCACGGAAAGAGACAGCATCAGCGTTTGTGGGGCTGTGAATGGGGTTGCCTGGCTACTTGAAGACCAGCAAGAGCTTTTGGTCCTGGCCTCTTTGGGGTGGGAGGAATCACTGGACTTTCTCAATTTCTAAGCTGGGCTCCAGCTCAGCGTTCCAGGCAGATATTATTAGAGTTTTTTTAGGCCACAGAAAGAGACAGCGTCAGCGTTTGTGGGGCTGTGAATGGGGTTGCCTGGCTACTTGAAGAGCAGCAAGAGCTTTTGGTCCTGGCCCCTTTGGGGTGGGAGGAAGGTACGGTTATTCGCAGTTGCTGAGCCTGCCTCCGGGTGTCCTCAGCGTCCCAGGCAGCTAGTATTGGAGTTTGGGAGGCTCATGAAAGAGACAGCATCAGCGTTTGTGGGGCTGTGAATGGGGTTGCCTGGCTACTTGAAGAGCAGCAAGAGCTTTTGGTCCTGGCCCCTTTGGGGTGGGAGGAATCTCGAGAAATTCAGAATTGCTTAGCTTGACTCTGGCTGTACTCAGCGTCCCAGGCAGATAGCCTTGGAGTTTGGGAGGCCACGGAAAGAGACAGCGTCAGCGTTTGTGGGGCTGTGAATGGTGTTGCCGGGCTACTTGAAGAGCAGCAGGAGCTTTTTGTCCTGGCCCCTTTGGGGTGGGAGGTATCCCGGGACGGTCGCAATTACTTAGCCTGGCTCCGGCTGTACTCAGCGTCCCAGGCAGATAGTCTTGGAGTTTGGGAGGCCATGGAAAGAGACAGCGTCAGCGTTTGTGGGGCTGTGAATGGAGTTGCCTGGCTACTTGAAGAGCAGCAAGAGCTTTTGGTCCTGGCCCCTTTGGGGTGGGAGGAAGGTACGGTTATTCGCAGTTGCTGAGCCTGCCTCCGGGTGTCCTCAGCGTCCCAGGCATATAGTCTTGGAGTTTGGGAGGCTCACGAAAGAGACAGCGTCAGCGTTTGTGGGGCTGTGAATGGGGTTGCCTGGCTACTTGAAGAGCAGCAAGAGCTTTTGGTCCTGGCCTCTTTGGGGTGGGAGGAATCTGCAGACGTTCCCTATTGCTGAGCATGGCTCTGGCTGTACGCAGCATCCCAGGCAGATACTATTCGAGTTTGGAAGGTCACGAAAGACACAGCGTCAGCGTTTGTGGGGCTGTGAATGGTGTTGCCTGGCTACTTGAAGAGCAGCAAGAGCTTTTGGTCCTGGCCCCTTTGGGGTGGGAGGAATCTCGAGACATTCGCAATTGCTTAGCTTGGCTCTGGCTGTACTCAGCGTCCCAGGCAGATAGTCTTGGAGTTTGGAAGGTCACAAAAGAGACAGCGTCAGCGTTTGTGGGGCTGTGAATGGTGTTGCCTGGCTACTTGAAGAGCAGCAAGAGCTTTTGGAGCTTGCCCCTTTGGGGTGGGAGGAATCTGCAGACGTTCCCAGTTGCTCAGCATGGCTCTGGCTGTATGCAGCGTCCCAGGCAGATAGTCTTGGAGTTTGGGAGGCTCACGAAAGAGACAGCGTCAGCGTTTGTGGGGCTGTGAATGGTGTTGCCTGGCTACTTGAAGAGCAGCAAGAGCTTTTGGTGCTGGCCCCTTTGGGGTGGGAGGAATCTCGAGACATTCGCAATTGCTTAGCTTGGCTCTGGCTGTACTCAGCGTCCCAGGCAGATAGTCTTGGAGTTTGGAAGGTCACAAAAGAGACAGCGTCAGCGTTTGTGGGGCTGTGAATGGTGTTGCCTGGCTACTTGAAGAGCAGCAAGAGCTTTTGGAGCTTGCCCCTTTGGGGTGGGAGGAATCTGCAGACGTTCCCAGTTGCTCAGCATGGCTCTGGCTGTATGCAGCGTCCCAGGCAGATAGTCTTGGAGTTTGGGAGGCTCACGAAAGAGACAGCGTCAGCGTTTGTGGGGCTGTGAATGGGGTTGCCTGGCTACTTGAAGAGCAGCAAGAGCTTTTGGTCCTGGCCCCTTTGGGGTGGGAGGAATCTTGGGACAAGCTCAATTCCTGGGCTGCGATACAGGTGTACACAACATTCAAGGCAGAAAGTATTGGAGTATGGAAGGCTCACGAAAGAGACAGCATCAGCGTTTGTGGGGCTGTGAATGGGGTTTCCTGGCTACTTGAAGAGCAGCAAGAGCTTTTGGTCCTGGCCTCTTTGGGGTGGGAGGAATCTCGAGACATTCGCAATTGCTTAGCTTGGCTCTGGCTGTACTCAGCGTCCCAGGCAGATAGTCTTGGAGTATGGGTGGCTACAAAAAGAGAGATCGTCAGCGTTTGTGGGGCTGTGAATGGTGTTGCCTGGCTACTTGAAGAGCAGCAAGAGCTTTTGGTCCTGGCCCCTTTGGGGTGGGAGGAGTCTGCAGACGTTCCCAGTTGCTGAGCATGGCTCTGGCTGTACGCAGCATCCCAGGCAGATTCTATTCGAGTTTGGGAGGCCACGGAAAGAGACAGCGTCAACGTTTGTGGGGTTGTGAATGGGGTTGCCTGGCTACTTGAAGAGCAGCAAGAGCTTTTGGTCCTGGCCCCTTTGGGGTGGGAGGAATCCCGGGACTTTCGCAATCGCTGAGCCTGGCTCCGGATGTAATCATTGTCCCAGGCAGCTATTATTGGTGTTTGGGAGGCTCACGAAAGAGACAGCGTCAGGGTTTGTGGGGCTGTGAATGGGGTTGCCTGGCTACTTGAAGAGCAGCAAGAGCTTTTGGTCCTGGCCCCTTTGGGGTGGGAGCAATCCCGGGACGTTAGCAGTTGCTGAGCCTTGCTCCGGCTATACTCAGCGTCCCAGGCAGCTAATAATGGACTCTGGGAGTCTCACGAAAGAGAGAGCATCAGCGTTTGTGGGACTGTGAATGGGGTTGCCTGGCTACTTGAAGAGCAGCAAGAGCTTTTTGTCCTGGCCCCTTTGGGGTGGGAGGAATCTCGAGACATTCAGAATTGCTTAGCTTGACTCTGGCTGTACTCAGCGTCCCAGGCAGATAGCCTTGGAGTTTGGGAGGCCACGGAAAGAGACAGCGTCAGCGTTTGTGGGGCTGTGAATGGTGTTGCTGGGCTACTTGAAGAGCAGCAAGAGCTTTTGGTCCTGGCCCCTTTGGGGTGGGAGGAATCCCGGGACGTTCGCAATCGCTGAGCCTGGCTCCGGCTGTATTCAGTGTCCCAGGCAGATAGTCTTGGAGTTTGGGAGGCTCACGAAAGAGACAGCGTCAGCTTTTTTTCGGCTGTGAATGGAGTTGCCTGGCTACTTGAAGAGCAGCAAGAGCTTTTGGTCCTGGCTCCTTTGGGGTGGGAGGAATCTCGAGACATTCGCAATTGCTTAGCTTGGCTCTGGCTGTACTCAGCGTCCCAGGCAGATAGTCTTGGAGTTTGGAAGGTCACGAAAGAGACAGCGTCAGCGTTTGTGGGGCTGTGAATGGGGTTGCCTGGCTACTTGAAGAGCAGCAAGAGCTTTTGGAGCTTGCCCCTTTGGCGTGGGAGGAATCTGCAGACGTTCCCAGTTGCTGAGCATGGCTCTGGCTGTACGCAGCGTCCCAGGCAGATAGTCTTGGAGTTTGGGTGGCCATGGAAAGAGACAGCGTCAGCGTTTGTGGGGCTGTGAATGGGGTTGCCTGGCTACTTGAAGAGCAGCAAGAGCTTTTGGTCCTGGCCCCTTTGGGGTGGGAGACAGGCACAGATATGCGCAAATGCTGAGTCTGGCTCAGGGTGTCCTCAGCCTCCCAGGGAGATTATATTGGAGTCTGGGAGGCTCACGAAAGAGACAGCGTCAGCGTTTGTGGGGCTGTGAACGGAGTTGCCTGGCTACTTGAAGAGCAGCAAGAGCTTTTGGTCCTGGCCCCTTTGGGGTGGGAGGAGTCTGCAGACGTTCCCAGTTGCTGAGCATGGCTCTGGCTGTACGCAGCATCCCAGGCAGATTCAATTCGAGTTTGGGTGGCCACGGAAAGAGACAGCGTCAACGTTTGTGGGGCTGTGAATGGGGTGGCCTGGCTACTTGAAGAGCAGCAAGAGCTTTTGGTCCTGGCCCCTTTGGGGTGGGAGGAATCCCGGGACGTTCGCAATCGCTGAGCCTGGCTCCGGATGTAATCATTGTCCCAGGCAGCTATTATTGGTGTTTGGGAGGCTCACGAAAGAGACAGCGTCAGGGTTTGTGGGGCTGTGAATGGGGTTGCCTGGCTACTTGAAGAGCAGCAAGAGCTTTTGGTCCTGGCCCCTTTGGGGTGGGAGCAATCCCGGGACGTTAGCAATTGCTGAGCCTGGCTCCGGCTATACTCAGCGTCCCAGGCAGCTAATAATGGACTCTGGGAGGCTCACGAAAGAGAGAGCATCAGCGTTTGTGGGACTGTGAATGGGGTTGCCTGGCTACTTGAAGAGCAGCAAGAGCTTTTGGTCCTGGCCTCTTTGGGGTGGGAGGAATCTCAAGAAATTCAGAATTGCTTAGCTTGGCTCTGGCTGTACTCAGCGTCCCAGGCAGATAGTCTTGGAGTTTCGGTGGCTACAAAAAGAGACAGCGTCAGCGTTTGTGGGGCTGTGAATGGGGTTGCCTGGCTACTTGAAGAGCAGCAAGAGCTTTTGGTCCTGGCCTCTTTGGGGTGTGAGGAATCTGCAGACGTTCGCAATTTCTTAGCTTGGCTCTGGCTGTACTCAGCGTCCCAGGCAGATAGTCTTGGAGTTTGGGAGGGCACAGAAAGAGAGAGAGTCAGCGTTTGTGGGGCTGTGAATGGGGTTGCCTGGCTACTTGAAGAGCAGCAATAGCTTTTGGTCCTGGCCTCTTTGGGGTGGGAGGAATCTTGAGAAATTCAGAATTGCTTAGCTTGACTCTGGCTGTACTCAGCGTCCCAGGCAGATAGTCTTGGAGTATGGGTGGCTACAAAAAGAGACAGCGTCAGCGTTTGTGGGGCTGTGAATGGGGTTGCCTGGCTACTTGAAGAGCAGCAAGAGCTTTTGGTCGTGGCCCCTTTGGGGTGGGAGGAAGGTACGGTTATTCGCAGTTGCTGAGCCTGCCTCCGGGTGTCCTCAGCGTCCCAGGCAGTTAGTATTGGAGTTTTGGAGGCTACCGAAAGAGAGAGCGTCAGCGTTTGTGGGGCTGTGAATGGGGTTGCCTGGCTACTTGAAGAGCAGCAAGAGCTTTTGGTCCTGGCCTCTTTGGGGTGGGAGGAATCTGCAGACGTTCCCAGTTGCTGAGCATGGCTCTGGCTGTACGCAGCATCCCAGGCAGATACTATTCGAGTTTGGGTGGCCACGGAAAGAGACAGCGTCAGCGTTTGTGGGGCTGTGAATGGGGTTGCCTGGCTACTTGAAGAGCAGCAAGAGCTTTTGGTCCTGGCCCCTTTGGCGTGGGAGGAAGCTCGAGAAATTCGCAATTGCTTAGCTTGGCTCCGGCTGTACTCAGCGTCCCAGGCAGATAGTCTTGGAGTTTGGAAGGTCACGAAAGACACAGCGTCAGCGTTTGTGGGGCTGTGAATGGGGTTGCCTGGCTACTTGAAGAGCAGCAAGAGCTTTTGGTCCTGGCCCCTTTGGGGTGGGAGGAATCTCGAGACATTCGCAATTGCTTAGCTTGGCTCTGGCTGTACTCAGCGTCCCAGGCAGATAGTCTTGGAATTTGGGAGGCCACGGAAAGAGAGAGCGTCAGCGTTTGTGGGGCTGTGAATGGTGTTGCCTGGCTACTTGAAGACCAGCAAGCGCTTTTGGTCCTGGCCTCTTTGGGGTGGGAGGAATCTGCAGACGTTCCCAGTTGCTGAGCTTGGCTCTGGCTGTACTCAGCGTCCCAGGCAGATAGTCTTGGAGTTTGGAAGGTCACGAAAGAGACAGCGTCAGCGTTTGTGGGGCTGTGAATGGGGTTGCCTGGCTACTTGAAGAGCAGCAAGAGCTTTTGGAGCTTGCCCCTTTGGCGTGGGAGGAATCTGCAGACGTTCCCAGTTGCTGAGCATGGCTCTGGCTGTACTCAGCGTCCCAGGCAGATAGTCTTGGAGTTTGGGAGGGCACAGAAAGAGAGAGCGTCAGCGTTTGTGGGGCTGTGAATGGGGTTGCCTGGCTACTTGAAGAGCAGCAATAGCTTTTGGTCCTGGCCTCTTTGGGGTACGAGGAATCTTGAGAAATTCAGAATTGCTTAGCTTGGCTCTGGCTGTACTCAGCGTCCCAGGCAGATAGTCTTGGAGTATGGGTGGCTACAAAAAGAGACAGCGTCAGCGTTTGTGGGGCTGTGAATGGGGTTTCCTGGCTACTTGAAGAGCAGCAAGAGCTTTTGGTCCTGGCCTCTTTGGGGTGGGAGGAATCACTGGACTTTCTCAATTTCTAAGCTGGGCTCCAGCTCAGCGTTCCAGGCAGATATTATTAGAGTTTTTTTAGGCCACAGAAAGAGACAGCGTCAGCGTTTGTGGGGCTGTGAATGGGGTTGCCTGGCTACTTGAAGAGCAGCAAGAGCTTTTGGTCCTGGCCCCTTTGGGGTGGGAGGAATCTCGAGAAATTCAGAATTGCTTAGCTTGACTCTGGCTGTACTCAGCGTCCCAGGCAGATAGTATTGGAGTTTGGGAGGCCACGGAAAGAGACAGCGTCAGCGTTTGTGGGGCTGTGAATGGTGTTGCCGGGCTACTTGAAGAGCAGCAAGAGCTTTTGGTCCTGGCCCCTTTGGGGTGGGAGGAATCCCGGGACGTTCGCAATCGCTGAGCCTGGCTCCGGCTGTATTCAGTGTCCCAGGCAGATAGTCTTGGAGTTTGGGAGGCTCACGAAAGAGACAGCGTCAGCTTTTTTTGGGCTGTGAATGGGGTTGCCTGGCTACTTGAAGAGCAGCAAGAGCTTTTGGTCCTGGCCCCTTTGGGGTGGGAGGAAGGTACGGTTATTCGCAGTTGCTGAGCCTGCCTCCGGGTGTCCTCAGCGTCCCAGGCAGTTAGTATAGGAGTTTGGGAGGCTCACGTAAGAGACAGCGTCAGCGTTTGTGGGGCTGTGAATGGTGTTGCCTGGCTACTTGAAGAGCAGCAAGAGCTTTTGGTCCTGGCCCCTTTGGGGTGGGAGGAAGGTATGGTTATTCGCAGTTGCTGAGCCTGCCTCCGGGTGTCCTCAGCGTCCCAGGCAGCTAGTCTTGGAGTTTGGGAGGCTCACGAAAGAGACAGCATCAGCGTTTGTGGGGCTGTGAATGGGGTTGCCTGGCTACTTGAAGAGCAGCAAGAGCTTTTGGTCCTGGCCCCTTTGGGGTGGGAGGAAGGTACAGTTATTCGCAGTTGCTGAGCCTGCCTCCGGGTTTCCTCAGCGTCCCAGGCAGCTAGTATAGGAGTTTGGGAGGCTCACGAAAGAGAGAGCGTCAGCGTTTGTGGGGCTGTGAATGGTGTTGCTGGGCTACTTGAAGAGCAGCAAGAGCTTTTGGTCCTGGCTCCTTTGGGGTGGGAGGAATCCCGGGACGTTCGCAATCGCTGAGCCTGGCTCCGGCTGTATTCAGTGTCCCAGGCAGATAGTCTTGGAGTTTGGGAGGCTCACGAAAGAGACAGCGTCAGCTTTTTTTGGGCTGTGAATGGGGTTGCCTGGCTACTTGAAGAGCTGCAAGAGCTTTTGGTCCTGGCCCCTTTGGGGTGGGAGGAAGGTACGGTTATTCGCAGTTGCTGAGCCTGCCTCCGGGTGTCCTCAGCGTCCCAGGCAGTTAGTATTAGAGTTTTGGAGGCTACCGAAAGAGAGAGCGTCAGCGTTTGTGGGGCTGTGAATGGGGTTGCCTGGCTACTTGAAGAGCAGCAAGAGCTTTTGGTCCTGGCCTCTTTGGGGTGGGAGGAATCTGCAGACGTTCCCTATTGCTGAGCATGGCTCTGGCTGTACGCAGCATCCCAGGCAGATACTATTCGAGTTTGGGTGGCCACGGAAAGAGACAGCGTCAGCGTTTGTGGGGCTGTGAATGGGGTTGCCTGGCTACTTGAAGAGCAGCAAGAGCTTTTGGTCCTGGCACCTTTGGGGTGGGAGGAATCTCGAGACATTCGCAATTGCTTAGCTTGGCTCTGGCTGTACTCAGCGTCCCAGGCAGATAGTCTTGGAGTTTGGAAGGTCACGAAAGAGACAGCGTCAGCGTTTGTGGGGCTGTGAATGGTGTTGCCTGGCTACTTGAAGAGCAGCAAGAGCTTTTGGAGCTTGCCCCTTTGGCGTGGGAGGAATCTGCAGACGTTCCCAGTTGCTGAGCATGGCTCTGGCTGTACTCAGCGTCCCAGGCAGATAGTCTTGGAGTTTGGGAGGGCACAGAAAGAGAGAGCGTCAGCGTTTGTGGGGCTGTGAATGGGGTTGCCTGGCTACTTGAAGAGCAGCAATAGCTTTTGGTCCTGGCCTCTTTGGGGTACGAGGAATCTTGAGAAATTCAGAATTGCTTAGCTTGGCTCTGGCTGTACTCAGCGTCCCAGGCAGATAGTCTTGGAGTATGGGTGGCTACAAAAAGAGACAGCGTCAGCGTTTGTGGGGCTGTGAATGGGGTTTCCTGGCTACTTGAAGAGCAGCAAGAGCTTTTGGTCCTGGCCTCTTTGGGGTGGGAGGAATCACTGGACTTTCTCAATTTCTAAGCTGGGCTCCAGCTCAGCGTTCCAGGCAGATATTATTAGAGTTTTTTTAGGCCACAGAAAGAGACAGCGTCAGCGTTTGTGGGGCTGTGAATGGGGTTGCCTGGCTACTTGAAGAGCAGCAAGAGCTTTTGGTCCTGGCCCCTTTGGGGTGGGAGGAATCTCGAGAAATTCAGAATTGCTTAGCTTGACTCTGGCTGTACTCAGCGTCCCAGGCAGATAGTATTGGAGTTTGGGAGGCCACGGAAAGAGACAGCGTCAGCGTTTGTGGGGCTGTGAATGGTGTTGCCGGGCTACTTGAAGAGCAGCAAGAGCTTTTGGTCCTGGCCCCTTTGGGGTGGGAGGAATCCCGGGACGTTCGCAATCGCTGAGCCTGGCTCCGGCTGTATTCAGTGTCCCAGGCAGATAGTCTTGGAGTTTGGGAGGCTCACGAAAGAGACAGCGTCAGCTTTTTTTGGGCTGTGAATGGGGTTGCCTGGCTACTTGAAGAGCAGCAAGAGCTTTTGGTCCTGGCCCCTTTGGGGTGGGAGGAAGGTACGGTTATTCGCAGTTGCTGAGCCTGCCTCTGGGTGTCCTCAGCGTCCCAGGCAGTTAGTATAGGAGTTTGGGAGGCTCACGTAAGAGACAGCGTCAGCGTTTGTGGGGCTGTGAATGGTGTTGCCTGGCTACTTGAAGAGCAGCAAGAGCTTTTGGTCCTGGCCCCTTTGGGGTGGGAGGAAGGTATGGTTATTCGCAGTTGCTGAGCCTGCCTCCGGGTGTCCTCAGCGTCCCAGGCAGCTAGTCTTGGAGTTTGGGAGGCTCACGAAAGAGACAGCATCAGCGTTTGTGGGGCTGTGAATGGGGTTGCCTGGCTACTTGAAGAGCAGCAAGAGCTTTTGGTCCTGGCCCCTTTGGGGTGGGAGGAAGGTACAGTTATTCGCAGTTGCTGAGCCTGCCTCCGGGTTTCCTCAGCGTCCCAGGCAGCTAGTATAGGAGTTTGGGAGGCTCACGAAAGAGACAGCATCAGCGTTTGTGGGGCTGTGAATGGTGTTGCCTGGCTACTTGAAGAGCAGCAAGAGCTTTTGGTCCTGGCTCCTTTGGGGTGGGAGGAATCCCGGGACGTTCGCAATCGCTGAGCCTGGCTCCGGCTGTATTCAGTGTCCCAGGCAGATAGTCTTGGAGTTTGGGAGGCTCACGAAAGAGACAGCGTCAGCTTTTTTTGGGCTGTGAATGGGGTTGCCTGGCTACTTGAAGAGCTGCAAGAGCTTTTGGTCCTGGCCCCTTTGGGGTGGGAGGAAGGTACGGTTATTCGCAGTTGCTGAGCCTGCCTCCGGGTGTCCTCAGCGTCCCAGGCAGTTAGTATTGGAGTTTTGGAGGCTACCGAAAGAGAGAGCGTCAGCGTTTGTGGGGCTGTGAATGGGGTTGCCTGGCTACTTGAAGAGCAGCAAGAGCTTTTGGTCCTGGCCTCTTTGGGGTGGGAGGAATCTGCAGACGTTCCCTATTGCTGAGCATGGCTCTGGCTGTACGCAGCATCCCAGGCAGATACTATTCGAGTTTGGGTGGCCACGGAAAGAGACAGCGTCAGCGTTTGTGGGGCTGTGAATGGGGTTGCCTGGCTACTTGAAGAGCAGCAAGAGCTTTTGGTCCTGGCACCTTTGGGGTGGGAGGAATCTCGAGACATTCGCAATTGCTTAGCTTGGCTCTGGCTGTACTCAGCGTCCCAGGCAGATAGTCTTGGAGTTTGGAAGGTCACGAAAGAGACAGCATCAGCGTTTGTGGGGCTGTGAATGGTGTTGCCTGGCTACTTGAAGAGCAGCAAGAGCTTTTGGAGCTTGCCCCTTTGGCGTGGGAGGAATCTGCAGACGTTCCCAGTTGCTGACCCTGGCTCTGGCTGTACGCAGCGTCCCAGGCAGATAGTCTTGGAGTTTGGGTGGCCATGGAAAGAGACAGCGTCAGCGTTTGTGGGGTTGTGAATGGGGTTGCCTGGCTACTTGAAGAGCAGCAAGAGCTTTTGGTCCTGGCACCTTTGGGGTGGGAGGAATCTGCAGACGTTCCCAGTTGCTGAGCTTGGCTCTGGCTGTACTCAGCGTCCCAGGCAGATAGTCTTGGAGTATGGGTGGCTACAAAAAGAGACAGCGTCAGCGTTTGTGGGGCTGTGAATGGGGTTTCCTGGCTACTTGAAGAGCAGCAAGAGCTTTTGGTCCTGGCCTCTTTGGGGTGGGAGGAATCACTGGACTTTCTCAATTTCTAAGCTGGGCTCCAGCTCAGCGTTCCAGGCAGATATTATTAGAGTTTTTTTAGGCCACAGAAAGAGACAGCGTCAGCGTTTGTGGGGCTGTGAATGGTGTTGCCTGGCTACTTGAAGAGCAGCAAGAGCTTTTGGTCCTGGCCCCTTTGGGGTGGGAGGAAGGTACGGTTATTCGCAGTTGGTGAGCCTGCCTCCGGGTGTCCTCAGCGTCCCAGGCAGCTAGTATTGGAGTTTGGGAGGCTCATGAAAGAGACAGCATCAGCGTTTGTGGGGCTGTGAATGGGGTTGCCTGGCTACTTGAAGAGCAGCAAGAGCTTTTGGTCCTGGCCCCTTTGGGGTGGGAGGAATCTCGAGAAATTCAGAATTGCTTAGCTTGACTCTGGCTGTACTCAGCGTCCCAGGCAGATAGCCTTGGAGTTTGGGAGGCCACGGAAAGAGACAGCGTCAGCGTTTGTGGGGCTGTGAATGGTGTTGCCGGGCTACTTGAAGAGCAGCAAGAGCTTTTGGTCCTGGCCCCTTTGGGGTGGGAGGAATCCCGGGACGTTCGCAATCGCTGAGCCTGGCTCCGGCTGTATTCAGTGTCCCAGGCAGATAGTCTTGGAGTTTGGGAGGCTCACGAAAGAGACAGCGTCAGCTTTTTTTGGGCTGTGAATGGAGTTGCCTGGCTACTTGAAGAGCAGCAAGAGCTTTTGGTCGTGGCCCCTTTGGTGTGGGAGGAAGGTACGGTTATTCGCAGTTGCTGAGCCTGCCTCCGGGTGACCTCAGCGTCCCAGGCAGTTACTATTGGAGTTTGGGAGGCTCACGAAAGAGACAGCATCAGCGTTTGTGGGGCTGTGAATGGTGTTGCCTGGCTACTTGAAGAGCAGCAAGAGCTTTTGGTCCTGGCCCCTTTGGGGTGGGAGGAAGGTACGGTTATTCGCAGTTGCTGAGCCTGCCTCCGGGTGTCCTCAGCGTCCCAGGCAGATAGTATTGGAGTTTGGGAGGCTCACGAAAGAGACAGCATCAGCGTTTGTGGGGCTGTGAATGGGGTTGCCTGGCTACTTGAAGAGCAGCAAGAGCTTTTGGTCCTGGCCCCTTTGGGGTGGGAGGAAGGTACAGTTATTCGCAGTTGCTGAGCCTGCCTCTGGGTTTCCTCAGCGTCCCAGGCAGCTAGTATAGGAGTTTGGGAGGCTCACGAAAGAGACAGCATCAGCGTTTGTGGGGCTGTGAATGGTGTTGCCGGGCTACTTGAAGAGCAGCAAGAGCTTTTGGTCCTGGCTCCTTTGGGGTGGGAGGAATCCCGGGACGTTCGCAATCGCTGAGCCTGGCTCCGGCTGTATTCAGTGTCCCAGGCAGATAGTCTTGGAGTTTGGGAGGCTCACGAAAGAGACAGCGTCAGCTTTTTTTGGGCTGTGAATGGGGTTGCCTGGCTACTTGAAGAGCTGCAAGAGCTTTTGGTCCTGGCCCCTTTGGGGTGGGAGGAAGGTACGGTTATTCGCAGTTGCTGAGCCTGCCTCCGGGTGTCCTCAGCGTCCCAGGCAGTTAGTATTGGAGTTTTGGAGGCTACCGAAAGAGAGAGCGTCAGCGTTTGTGGGGCTGTGAATGGGGTTGCCTGGCTACTTGAAGAGCAGCAAGAGCTTTTGGTCCTGGCCTCTTTGGGGTGGGAGGAATCTGCAGACGTTCCCTATTGCTGAGCATGGCTCTGGCTGTACGCAGCATCCCAGGCAGATACTATTCGAGTTTGGGTGGCCACGGAAAGAGACAGCGTCAGCGTTTGTGGGGCTGTGAATGGGGTTGCCTGGCTACTTGAAGAGCAGCAAGAGCTTTTGGTCCTGGCACCTTTGGGGTGGGAGGAATCTCGAGACATTCGCAATTGCTTAGCTTGGCTCTGGCTGTACTCAGCGTCCCAGGCAGATAGTCTTGGAGTTTGGAAGGTCACGAAAGAGACAGCATCAGCGTTTGTGGGGCTGTGAATGGTGTTGCCTGGCTACTTGAAGAGCAGCAAGAGCTTTTGGTCCTGGCCTCTTTAGGGTGGGAGGAATCTGCAGACGTTCCCAGTTGCTGACCCTGGCTCTGGCTGTACGCAGCGTCCCAGGCAGATAGTCTTGGAGTTTGGGTGGCCATGGAAAGAGACAGCGTCAGCGTTTGTGGGGCTGTGAATGGGGTTGCCTGGCTACTTGAAGAGCAGCAAGAGCTTTTGGTCCTGGCACCTTTGGGGTGGGAGGAATCTGCAGACGTTCCCAGTTGCTGAGCTTGGCTCTGGCTGTACTCAGCGTCCCAGGCAGATAGTCTTGGAGTATGGGTGGCTACAAAAAGAGACAGCGTCAGCGTTTGTGGGGCTGTGAATGGGGTTTCCTGGCTACTTGAAGAGCAGCAAGAGCTTTTGGTCCTGGCCTCTTTGGGGTGGGAGGAATCACTGGACTTTCTCAATTTCTAAGCTGGGCTCCAGCTCAGCGTTCCAGGCAGATATTATTAGAGTTTTTTTAGGCCACAGAAAGAGACAGCGTCAGCGTTTGTGGGGCTGTGAATGGGGTTGCCTGGCTACTTGAAGAGCAGCAAGAGCTTTTGGTCCTGGCCCCTTTGGGGTGGGAGGAAGGTACGGTTATTCGCAGTTGCTGAGCCTGCCTCCGGGTGTCCTCAGTGTCCCAGGCAGCTAGTATTGGAGTTTGGGAGGCTCACGAAAGAGACAGCATCAGCGTTTGTGGGGCTGTGAATGGGGTTGCCTGGCTACTTGAAGACCAGCAAGAGCTTTTGGTCCTGGCCTCTTTGGGGTGGGAGGAATCACTGGACTTTCTCAATTTCTAAGCTGGGCTCCAGCTCAGCGTTCCAGGCAGATATTATTGGAGTTTTTTTAGGCCACAGAAAGAGACAGCGTCAGCGTTTGTGGGGCTGTGAATGGGGTTGCCTGGCTACTTGAAGAGCAGCAAGAGCTTTTGGTCCTGGCCCCTTTGGGGTGGGAGGAATCTCGAGAAATTCAGAATTGCTTAGCTTGACTCTGGCTGTACTCAGCATCCCAGGCAGATATCCTTGGAGTTTGGGAGGCCACGGAAAGAGAGAGCGTCAGCGTTTGTGGGGCTGTGAATGGTGTTGCCGGGCTACTTGAAGAGCAGCAAGAGCTTTTGGTCCTGGCCCCTTTGGGGTGGGAGGAATCCCGGGACGTTCGCAATCGCTGAGCCTGGCTCCGGCTGTATTCAGTGTCCCAGGCAGATAGTCTTGGAGTTTGGGAGGCTCACGAAAGAGACAGCGTCAGATTTTTTTGGGCTGTGAATGGAGTTGCCTGGCTACTTGAAGAGCAGCAAGAGCTTTTGGTCGTGGCCCCTTTGGCGTGGGAGGAAGGTACGGTTATTCGCAGTTGCTGAGCCTGCCTCCGGGTGTCCTCAGCGTCCCAGGCAGTTAGTATAGGAGTTTGGGAGGCTCACGTAAGAGACAGCGTCAGCGTTTGTGGGGCTGTGAATGGGGTTGCCTGGCTACTTGAAGAGCAGCAAGAGCTTTTGGTCCTGGCTCCTTTGGGGTGGGAGGAATCTCGAGACATTCGCAATTGCTTAGCTTGGCTCTGGCTGTACTCAGCGTCCCAGGCAGATAGTCTTGGAGTTTGGAAGGTCACGAAAGAGACAGCGTCAGCGTTTGTGGGGCTGTGAATGGTGTTGCCTGGCTACTTGAAGAGCAGCAAGAGCTTTTGGAGCTTGCCCCTTTGGCGTGGGAGGAATCTGCAGACGTTCCCAGTTGCTGAGCATGGCTCTGGCTGTACGCAGCGTCCCAGGCAGATAGTCTTGGAGTTTGGGTGGCCATGGAAAGAGACAGCGTCAGCGTTTGTGGGGCTGTGAATGGGGTTGCCTGGCTACTTGAAGAGCAGCAAGAGCTTTTGGTCCTGGCCCCTTTGGGGTGGGAGGCAGGCACAGATATGCGCAAATGCTGAGTCTGGCTCAGGGTGTCCTCAGGCTCCCAGGGAGATTATATTGGAGTCTGGGAGGCTCACGAAAGAGACAGCGTCAGCGTTTGTGGGGCTGTGAACGGAGTTGCCTGGCTACTTGAAGAGCAGCAAGAGCTTTTGGTCCTGGCCCCTTTGGGGTGGGAGGAGTCTGCAGACGTTCCCAGTTGCTGAGCATGGCTCTGGCTGTACGCAGCATCCCAGGCAGATTCTATTCGAGTTTGGGTGCTCACGGAAAGAGACAGCGTCAACGTTTGTGGGGCTGTGAATGGGGTGGCCTGGCTACTTGAAGAGCAGCAAGAGCTTTTGGTCCTGGCCCCTTTGGGGTGGGAGGAATCCCGGGACTTTCGCAATCGCTGAGCCTGGCTCCGGATGTAATCATTGTCCCAGGCAGCTATTATTGGTGTTTGGGAGGCTCACGAAAGAGACAGCGTCAGGGTTTGTGGGGCTGTGAATGGGGTTGCCTGGCTACTTGAAGAGCAGCAAGAGCTTTTGGTCCTGGCCCCTTTGGGGTGGGAGCAATCCCGGGACGTTAGCAATTGCTGAGCCTGGCTCCGGCTATACTCAGCGTCCCAGGCAGCTAATAATGGACTCTGGGAGGCTCACGAAAGAGAGAGCATCAGCGTTTGTGGGACTGTGAATGGGGTTGCCTGGCTACTTGAAGAGCAGCAAGAGCTTTTGGTCCTGGCCCCTTTGGGGTGGGAGGAATCTCAAGAAATTCAGAATTGCTTAGCTTGGCTCTGGCTGTACTCAGCGTCCCAGGCAGATAGTCTTGGAGTTTCGGTGGCTACAAAAAGAGACAGCGTCAGCGTTTGTGGGGCTGTGAATGGGGTTGCCTGGCTACTTGAACAGCAGCAAGAGCTTTTGGTCCTGGCCTCTTTGGGGTGGGAGGAATCTGCAGACGTTCGCAATTTCTTAGCTTGGCTCCGGCTGTACTCAGCGTCCCAGGCAGATAGTCTTGGAGTTTGGGAGGGCACAGAAAGAGAGAGCGTCAGCGTTTGTGGGGCTGTGAATGGGGTTTCCTGGCTACTTGAAGAGCAGCAATAGCTTTTGGTCCTGGCCTCTTTGGGGTGGGAGGAATCTTGAGAAATTCAGAATTGCTTAGCTTGGCTCTGGCTGTACTCAGCGTCCCAGGCAGATAGTCTTGGAGTATGGGTGGCTACAAAAAGAGACAGCGTCAGCGTTTGTGGGGCTGTGAATGGGGTTGCCTGGCTACTTGAAGAGCAGCAAGAGCTTTTGGTCCTGGCTCCTTTGGGGTGGGAGGAATCCCGGGACGTTCGCAATCGCTGAGCCTGGCTCCGGCTGTATTCAGTGTCCCAGGCAGATAGTCTTGGAGTTTGGGAGGCTCACGAAAGAGACAGCGTCAGCTTTTTTTGGGCTCTGAATGGGGTTGCCTGGCTACTTGAAGAGCAGCAAGAGCTTTTGGTCGTGGCCCCTTTGGGGTGGGAGGAAGGTACGGTTATTCGCAGTTGCTGAGCCTGCCTCCGGGTGTCCTCAGCGTCCCAGGCAGTTAGTATTGGAGTTTTGGAGGCTACCGAAAGAGACAGCGTCAGCGTTTGTGGGGCTGTGAATGGGGTTGCCTGGCTACTTGAAGAGCAGCAAGAGCTTTTGGTCCTGGCCTCTTTGGGGTGGGAGGAATCTGCAGACGTTCCCAGTTGCTGAGCATGGCTCTGGCTGTACGCAGCATCCCAGGCAGATACTATTCGAGTTTGGGTGGCCACGGAAAGAGACAGCGTCAGCGTTTGTGGGGCTGTGAATGGGGTTGCCTGGCTACTTGAAGAGCAGCAAGAGCTTTTGGTCCTGGCCCCTTTGGCGTGGGAGGAAGCTCGAGAAATTCGCAATTGCTTAGCTTGGCTCCGGCTGTACTCAGCGTCCCAGGCAGATAGTCTTGGAGTTTGGAAGGTCACGAAAGAGACAGCGTCAGCGTTTGTGGGGCTGTGAATGGAGTTGCCTGGCTACTTGAAGAGCAGCAAGAGCTTTTGGTCCTGGCCCCTTTGGGGTGGGAGGAATCTCGAGACATTCGCAATTGCTTAGCTTGGCTCTGGCTGTACTCAGCGTCCCAGGCAGATAGCCTTGGAGTTTGGGAGGCCACGGAAAGAGACAGCGTCAGCGTTTGTGGGGCTGTGAATGGTGTTGCCGGGCTACTTGAAGAGCAGCAAGAGCTTTTGGTCCTGGCCCCTTTGGAGTGGGAGGAATCCCGGGACGTTCGCAATCGCTGAGCCTGGCTCCGGCTGTATTCAGTGTCCCAGGCAGATAGTCTTGGAGTTTGGGAGGCTCACGAAAGAGACAGCGTCAGCTTTTTTTGGGCTGTGAATGGAGTTGCCTGGCTACTTGAAGAGCAGCAAGAGCTTTTGGTCCTGGCCCCTTTGGGGTGGGAGGAAGGTACGGTTATTCGCAGTTGCTGAGCCTGCCTCCGGGTGTCCTCAGCGTCCCAGGCAGTTAGTATAGGAGTTTGGGAGGCTCACGAAAGAGACAGCGTCAGCTTTTTTTGGGCTGTGAATGGAGTTGCCTGGCTACTTGAAGAGCAGCAAGAGCTTTTGGTCGTGGCCCCTTTGGTGTGGGAGGAAGGTACGGTTATTCGCAGTTGCTGAGCCTGCCTCCGGGTGTCCTCAGCGTCCCAGGCAGTTAGTATAGGAGTTTGGGAGGCTCACGTAAGAGACAGCGTCAGCGTTTGTGGGGCTGTGAATGGGGTTGCCTGGCTACTTGAAGAGCAGCAAGAGCTTTTGGTCCTGGCCCCTTTGGGGTGGGAGGAAGGTACAGTTATTCGCAGTTGCTGAGCCTGCCTCCGGGTTTCCTCAGCGTCCCAGGCAGCTAGTATAGGAGTTTGGGAGGCTCACGAAAGAGACAGCATCAGCGTTTGTGGGGCTGTGAATGGTGTTGCCGGGCTACTTGAAGAGCAGCAAGAGCTTTTGGTCCTGGCTCCTTTGGGGTGGGAGGAATCCCGGGACGTTCGCAATCGCTGAGCCTGGCTCCGGCTGTATTCAGTGTCCCAGGCAGATAGTCTTGGAGTTTGGGAGGCTCACGAAAGAGACAGCGTCAGCTTTTTTTGGGCTGTGAATTGGGTTGCCTGGCTACTTGAAGAGCTGCAAGAGCTTTTGGTCGTGGCCCCTTTGGGGTGGGAGGAAGGTACGGTTATTCGCAGTTGCTGAGCCTGCCTCCGGGTGTCCTCAGCGTCCCAGGCAGTTAGTATTGGAGTTTTGGAGGCTACCGAAAGAGACAGCGTCAGCGTTTGTGGGGCTGTGAATGGGGTTGCCTGGCTACTTGAAGAGCAGCAAGAGCTTTTGGTCCTGGCCTCTTTGGGGTGGGAGGAATCTGCAGACGTTCCCAGTTGCTGAGCATGGCTCTGGCTGTACGCAGCATCCCAGGCAGATACTATTCGAGTTTGGGTGGCCACGGAAAGAGACAGCGTCAGCGTTTGTGGGGCTGTGAATGGGGTTGCCTGGCTACTTGAAGAGCAGCAAGAGCTTTTGGTCCTGGCACCTTTGGGGTGGGAGGAATCTCGAGACATTCGCAATTGCTTAGCTTGGCTCTGGCTGTACTCAGCGTCCCAGGCAGATAGTCTTGGAGTTTGGAAGGTCACGAAAGAGACAGCGTCAGCGTTTGTGGGGCTGTGAATGGTGTTGCCTGGCTACTTGAAGAGCAGCAAGAGCTTTTGGAGCTTGCCCCTTTGGCGTGGGAGGAATCTGCAGACGTTCCCAGTTGCTGAGCATGGCTCTGGCTGTACGCAGCGTCCCAGGCAGATAGTCTTGGAGTTTGGGTGGCCATGGAAAGAGACAGCGTCAGCGTTTGTGGGGCTGTGAATGGGGTTGCCTGGCTACTTGAAGAGCAGCAAGAGCTTTTGGTCCTGGCCCCTTTGGCGTGGGAGGCAGGCACGGTTATTCGCAATTGCTGAGTCTGGCTCAGGGTGTCCTCAGCCTCCCAGGGAGATTATATTGGAGTCTGGGAGGCTCACGAAAGAGACAGCGTCAGGGTTTGTGGGGCTGTGAATGGAGTTGCCTGGCTACTTGAAGAGCAGCAAGAGCTTTTGGTCCTGGCCCCTTTGGGGTGGGAGGAGTCTGCAGACGTTCCCAGTTGCTGAGCATGGCTCTGGCTGTACGCAGCATCCCAGGCAGATTCTATTCGAGTTTGGGTGGCCACGGAAAGAGACAGCGTCAACGTTTGTGGGGTTGTGAATGGGGTTGCCTGGCTACTTGAAGAGCAGCAAGAGCTTTTGGTCCTGGCCCCTTTGGGGTGGGAGGAATCCCGGGACTTTCGCAATCGCTGAGCCTGGCTCCGGATGTAATCATTGTCCCAGGCAGCTATTATTGGTGTTTGGGAGGCTCACGAAAGAGACAGCGTCAGGGTTTGTGGGGCTGTGAATGGGGTTGCCTGGCTACTTGAAGAGCAGCAAGAGCTTTTGGTCCTGGCCCCTTTGGGGTGGGAGCAATCCCGGGACGTTAGCAATTGCTGAGCCTTGCTCCGGCTATACTCAGCGTCCCAGGCAGCTAATAATGGACTCTGGGAGGCTCACGAAAGAGAGAGCATCAGCGTTTGTGGGACTGTGAATGGGGTTGCCTGGCTACTTGAAGAGCAGCAAGAGCTTTTGGTCCTGGCCCCTTTGGGGTGGGAGGAATCTCGAGACATTCAGAATTGCTTAGCTTGACTCTGGCTGTACTCAGCGTCCCAGGCAGATAGCCTTGGATTTTGGGAGGCCACGGAAAGAGACAGCGTCAGCGTTTGTGGGGCTGTGAATGGTGTTGCCGGGCTACTTGAAGAGCAGCAAGAGCTTTTGGTCCTGGCCCCTTTGGTGTTGGAGGAATCCCGGGACGTTCGCAATCGCTGAGCCTGGCTCCGGCTGTATTCAGTGTCCCAGGCAGATAGTCTTGGAGTTTGAGAGGCTCACGAAAGAGACAGCGTCAGCTTTTTTTCGGCTGTGAATGGAGTTGCCTGGCTACTTGAAGAGCAGCAAGAGCTTTTGGTCCTGGCCCCTTTGGGGTGGGAGGAAGGTACGGTTATTCGCAGTTGCTGAGCCTGCCTCCGGGTGTCCTCAGCGTCCCAGGCAGCTAGTATTGGAGTTTGGGAGGCCACGGAAAGAGACAGCATCAGCGTTTGTGGGGCTGTGAATGGGGTTGCCTGGCTACTTGAAGAGCAGCAAGAGCTTTTGGTCCTGGCCTCTTTGGGGTGGGAGGAATCACTGGACTTTCTCAATTTCTAAGCTGGGCTCCAGCTCAGCGTTCCAGGCAGATATTATTGGAGTTTTTTTAGGCCACAGAAAGAGACAGCGTCAGCGTTTGTGGGGCTGTGAATGGGGTTGCCTGGCTACTTGAAGAGCAGCAAGAGCTTTTGGTCCTGGCCCCTTTGGGGTGGGAGGAATCTCGAGAAATTCAGAATTGCTTAGCTTGACTCTGGCTGTACTCAGCGTCCCAGGCAGATAGCCTTGGAGTTTGGGAGGCCACGGAAAGAGACAGCGTCAGCGTTTGTGGGGCTGTGAATGGTGTTGCCGGGCTACTTGAAGAGCAGCAAGAGCTTTTGGTCCTGGCCCCTTTGGGGTGGGAGGAATCCCGGGACGTTCGCAATCGCTGAGCCTGGCTCCGGCTGTATTCAGTGTCCCAGGCAGATAGTCTTGGAGTTTGGGAGGCTCACGAAAGAGACAGCGTCAGATTTTTTTGGGCTGTGAATGGAGTTGCCTGGCTACTTGAAGAGCAGCAAGAGCTTTTGGTCGTGGCCCCTTTGGCGTGGGAGGAAGGTACGGTTATTCGCAGTTGCTGAGCCTGCCTCCGGGTGTCCTCAGCGTCCCAGGCAGTTTGTATAGGAGTTTGGGAGGCTCACGTAAGAGACAGCGTCAGCGTTTGTGGGGCTGTGAATGGGGTTGCCTGGCTACTTGAAGAGCAGCAAGAGCTTTTGGTCCTGGCTCCTTTGGGGTGGGAGGAATCTCGAGACATTCGCAATTGCTTAGCTTGGCTCTGGCTGTACTCAGCGTCCCAGGCAGATAGTCTTGGAGTTTGGAAGGTCACGAAAGAGACAGCGTCAGCGTTTGTGGGGCTGTGAATGGTGTTGCCTGGCTACTTGAAGAGCAGCAAGAGCTTTTGGAGCTTGCCCCTTTGGCGTGGGAGGAATCTGCAGACGTTCCCAGTTGCTGAGCATGGCTCTGGCTGTACGCAGCGTCCCAGGCAGATAGTCTTGGAGTTTGGGTGGCCATGGAAAGAGACAGCGTCAGCGTTTGTGGGGCTGTGAATGGGGTTGCCTGGCTACTTGAAGAGCAGCAAGAGCTTTTGGTCCTGGCCCCTTTGGGGTGGGAGGCAGGCACAGATATGCGCAAATGCTGAGTCTGGCTCAGGGTGTCCTCAGCCTCCCAGGGAGATTATATTGGAGTCTGGGAGGCTCACGAAAGAGACAGCGTCAGCGTTTGTGGGGCTGTTAACGGAGTTGCCTGGCTACTTGAAGAGCAGCAAGAGCTTTTGGTCCTGGCCCCTTTGGGGTGGGAGGAGTCTGCAGACGTTCCCAGTTGCTGAGCATGGCTCTGGCTGTACGCAGCATCCCAGGCAGATTCTATTCGAGTTTGGGTGCTCACGGAAAGAGACAGCGTCAACGTTTGTGGGGCTGTGAATGGGGTGGCCTGGCTACTTGAAGAGCAGCAAGAGCTTTTGGTCCTGGCCCCTTTGGGGTGGGAGGAATCCCGGGACTTTCGCAATCGCTGAGCCTGGCTCCGGATGTAATCATTGTCCCAGGCAGCTATTATTGGTGTTTGGGAGGCTCACGAAAGAGACAGCGTCAGGGTTTGTGGGGCTGTGAATGGGGTTGCCTGGCTACTTGAAGAGCAGCAAGAGCTTTTGGTCCTGGCCCCTTTGGGGTGGGAGCAATCCCGGGACGTTAGCAATTGCTGAGCCTGGCTCCGGCTATACTCAGCGTCCCAGGCAGCTAATAATGGACTCTGGGAGGCTCACGAAAGAGAGAGCATCAGCGTTTGTGGGACTGTGAATGGGGTTGCCTGGCTACTTGAAGAGCAGCAAGAGCTTTTGGTCCTGGCCTCTTTGGGGTGGGAGGAATCTCAAGAAATTCAGAATTGCTTAGCTTGGCTCTGGCTGTACTCAGCGTCCCAGGCAGATAGTCTTGGAGTTTCGGTGGCTACAAAAAGAGACAGCGTCAGCGTTTGTGGGGCTGTGAATGGGGTTGCCTGGCTACTTGAACAGCAGCAAGAGCTTTTGGTCCTGGCCTCTTTGGGGTGTGAGGAATCTGCAGACGTTCGCAATTTCTTAGCTTGGCTCTGGCTGTACTCAGCGTCCCAGGCAGATAGTCTTGGAGTCTGGGAGGGCACAGAAAGAGAGAGCGTCAGCGTTTGTGGGGCTGTGAATGGGGTTGCCTGGCTACTTGAAGAGAACAATAGCTTTTGGTCCTGGCCTCTTTGGGGTGGGAGGAATCTTGAGAAATTCAGAATTGCTTAGCTTGGCTCTGGCTGTACTCAGCGTCCCAGGCAGATAGTCTTGGAGTATGGGTGGCTACAAAAAGAGACAGCGTCAGCGTTTGTGGGGCTGTGAATGGGGTTGCCTGGCTACTTGAAGAGCAGCAAGAGCTTTTGGTCCTGGCCTCTTTGGGGTGGGAGGAATCACTGGACTTTCTCAATTTCTAAGCTGGGCTCCAGCTCAGCGTTCCAGGCAGATATTATTGGAGTTTTTTTAGGCCACAGAAAGAGACAGCGTCAGCGTTTGTGGGGCTGTGAATGGGGTTGCCTGGCTACTTGAAGAGCAGCAAGAGCTTTTGGTCCTGGCCCCTTTGGGGTGGGAGGAATCTCGAGAAATTCAGAATTGCTTAGCTTGACTCTGGCTGTACTCAGCATCCCAGGCAGATAGCCTTGGAGTTTGGGAGGCCACGGAAAGAGACAGCGTCAGCGTTTGTGGGGCTGTGAATGGTGTTGCCAGGCTACTTGAAGAGCAGCAAGAGCTTTTGGTCCTGGCCCCTTTGGGGTGGGAGGAATCCCGGGACGTTCGCAATCGCTGAACCTGGCTCCGGCTGTATTCAGTGTCCCAGGCAGATAGTCTTGGAGTTTGGGAGGCTCACGAAAGAGACAGCGTCAGATTTTTTTGGGCTGTGAATGGAGTTGCTTGGCTACTTGAAGAGCAGCAAGAGCTTTTGGTCGTGGCCCCTTTGGCGTGGGAGGAAGGTACGGTTATTCGCAGTTGCTGAGCCTGCCTCCGGGTGTCCTCAGCGTCCCAGGCAGTTAGTATAGGAGTTTGGGAGGCTCACGTAAGAGACAGCGTCAGCGTTTGTGGGGCTGTGAATGGGGTTGCCTGGCTACTTGAAGAGCAGCAAGAGCTTTTGGTCCTGGCTCCTTTGGGGTGGGAGGAATCTCGAGACATTCGCAATTGCTTAGCTTGGCTCTGGCTGTACTCAGCGTCCCAGGCAGATAGTCTTGGAGTTTGGAAGGTCACGAAAGAGACAGCGTCAGCGTTTGTGGGGCTGTGAATGGTGTTGCCTGGCTACTTGAAGAGCAGCAAGAGCTTTTGGAGCTTGCCCCTTTGGCGTGGGAGGAATCTGCAGACGTTCCCAGTTGCTGAGCATGGCTCTGGCTGTACGCAGCGTCCCAGGCAGATAGTCTTGGAGTTTGGGTGGCCATGGAAAGAGACAGCGTCAGCGTTTGTGGGGCTGTGAATGGGGTTGCCTGGCTACTTGAAGAGCAGCAAGAGCTTTTGGTCCTGGCCCCTTTGGGGTGGGAGGCAGGCACAGATATGCGCAAATGCTGAGTCTGGCTCAGGGTGTCCTCAGCCTCCCAGGGAGATTATATTGGAGTCTGGGAGGCTCACGAAAGAGACAGCGTCAGCGTTTGTGGGGCTGTGAACGGAGTTGCCTGGCTACTTGAAGAGCAGCAAGAGCTTTTGGTCCTGGCCCCTTTGGGGTGGGAGGAGTCTGCAGACGTTCCCAGTTGCTGAGCATGGCTCTGGCTGTACGCAGCATCCCAGGCAGATTCTATTCGAGTTTGGGTGCTCACGGAAAGAGACAGCGTCAACGTTTGTTGGGTTGTGAATGGGGTGGCCTGGCTACTTGAAGAGCAGCAAGAGCTTTTGGTCCTGGCCCCTTTGGGGTGGGAGGAATCCCGGGACTTTCGCAATCGCTGAGCCTGGCTCCGGATGTAATCATTGTCCCAGGCAGCTATTATTGGTGTTTGGGAGGCTCACGAAAGAGACAGCGTCAGGGTTTGTGGGGCTGTGAATGGGGTTGCCTGGCTACTTGAAGAGCAGCAAGAGCTTTTGGTCCTGGCCCCTTTGGGGTGGGAGCAATCCCGGGACGTTAGCAATTGCTGAGCCTGGCTCCGGCTATACTCAGCGTCCCAGGCAGCTAATAATGGACTCTGGGAGGCTCACGAAAGAGAGAGCATCAGCGTTTGTGGGACTGTGAATGGGGTTGCCTGGCTACTTGAAGACCAGCAAGAGCTTTTGGTCCTGGCCTCTTTGGGGTGGGAGGAATCTCAAGAAATTCAGAATTGCTTAGCTTGGCTCTGGCTGTACTCAGCGTCCCAGGCAGATAGTCTTGGAGTTTCGGTGGCTACAAAAAGAGACAGCGTCAGCGTTTGTGGGGCTGTGAATGGGGTTGCCTGGCTACTTGAACAGCAGCAAGAGCTTTTGGTCCTGGCCTCTTTGGGGTGTGAGGAATCTGCAGACGTTCGCAATTTCTTAGCTTGGCTCTGGCTGTACTCAGCGTCCCAGGCAGATAGTCTTGGAGTCTGGGAGGGCACAGAAAGAGAGAGCGTCAGCGTTTGTGGGGCTGTGAATGGGGTTGCCTGGCTACTTGAAGAGAACAATAGCTTTTGGTCCTGGCCTCTTTGGGGTGGGAGGAATCTTGAGAAATTCAGAATTGCTTAGCTTGGCTCTGGCTGTACTCAGCGTCCCAGGCAGATAGTCTTGGAGTATGGGTGGCTACAAAAAGAGACAGCGTCAGCGTTTGTGGGGCTGTGAATGGGGTTGCCTGGCTACTTGAAGAGCAGCAAGAGCTTTTGGTCCTGGCTCCTTTGGGGTGGGAGGAATCCCGGGACGTTCGCAATCGCTGAGCCTGGCTCCGGCTGTATTCAGTGTCCCAGGCAGATAGTCTTGGAGTTTGGGAGGCTCACGAAAGAGACAGCGTCAGCTTTTTTTGGGCTCTGAATGGGGTTGCCTGGCTACTTGAAGAGCAGCAAGAGCTTTTGGTCGTGGCCCCTTTGGGGTGGGAGGAAGGTACGGTTATTCGCAGTTGCTGAGCCTGCCTCCGGGTGTCCTCAGCGTCCCAGGCAGTTAGTATTGGAGTTTTGGAGGCTACCGAAAGAGACAGCGTCAGCGTTTGTGGGGCTGTGAATGGGGTTGCCTGGCTACTTGAAGAGCAGCAAGAGCTTTTGGTCCTGGCCTCTTTGGGGTGGGAGGAATCTGCAGACGTTCCCAGTTGCTGAGCATGGCTCTGGCTGTACGCAGCATCCCAGGCAGATACTATTCGAGTTTGGGTGGCCACGGAAAGAGACAGCGTCAGCGTTTGTGGGGCTGTGAATGGGGTTGCCTGGCTACTTGAAGAGCAGCAAGAGCTTTTGGTCCTGGCCCCTTTGGCGTGGGAGGAAGCTCGAGAAATTCGCAATTGCTTAGCTTGGCTCCGGCTGTACTCAGCGTCCCAGGCAGATAGTCTTGGAGTTTGGAAGGTCACGAAAGAGACAGCGTCAGCGTTTGTGGGGCTGTGAATGGAGTTGCCTGGCTACTTGAAGAGCAGCAAGAGCTTTTGGTCCTGGCCCCTTTGGGGTGGGAGGAATCTCGAGACATTCGCAATTGCTTAGCTTGGCTCTGGCTGTACTCAGCGTCCCAGGCAGATAGTCTTGGAATTTGGGAGGCCACGGAAAGAGAGAGCGTCAGCGTTTGTGGGGCTGTGAATGGTGTTGCCTGGCTACTTGAAGAGCAGCAAGAGCTTTTGGTCCTGGCACCTTTGGGGTGGGAGGAATCTCGAGACATTCGCAATTGCTTAGCTTGGCTCTGGCTGTACTCAGCGTCCCAGGCAGATAGTCTTGGAGTTTGGAAGGTCACGAAAGAGACAGCGTCAGCGTTTGTGGGGCTGTGAATGGTGTTGCCTGGCTACTTGAAGAGCAGCAAGAGCTTTTGGAGCTTGCCCCTTTGGCGTGGGAGGAATCTGCAGACGTTCCCAGTTGCTGAGCATGGCTCTGGCTGTACGCAGCGTCCCAGGCAGATAGTCTTGGAGTTTGGGTGGCCATGGAAAGAGACAGCGTCAGCGTTTGTGGGGCTGTGAATGGGGTTGCCTGGCTACTTGAAGAGCAGCAAGAGCTTTTGGTCCTGGCCCCTTTGGCGTGGGAGGAATCTGCAGACGTTCCCAGTTGCTGAGCCTGGCTCTGGCTGTACGCAGCGTCCCAGGCAGATAGTCTTGGAGTTTGGGAGGCTCACGAAAGAGACAGCGTCAGCGTTTTTGGGGCTGTGAATGGGGTTGCCTGGCTACTTGAAGAGCAGCAAGAGCTTTTGGTCCTGGCCTCTATGGGGTGGGAGGAATCACTGGACTTTCTCAATTTCTAAGCTGGGCTCCAGCTCAGCGTCCAAGGCAGATAATATTGGAGTTTTTTTAGGCCACAGAAAGAGAAAGCGTCAGCGTTTGTGGGGCTGTGAATGGGGTTGCCGGGCTACTTGAAGAGCAGCAAGAGCTTTTGGTCCTGGCCCCTTTGGGGTGGGAGGAAGGTACAGTTATTCGCAGTTGCTGAGCCTGGCTCCGGGTGTCCTCAGCGTCCCAGGCAGGTAGTATTGGAGTTTGGGAGGCTCATGAAAGAGACAGCATCAGCGTTTGTGGGGCTGTTAATGGGGTTGCCTGGCTACTTGAAGAGCAGCAAGAGCTTTTGGTCCTGGCCCCTTTGGAGTGGTAGGCAGGCACGATTATGCGCAAATGCTGAGCCTGGCTCAGGGTGTCCTCAGCGTCCCAGGCAGTTAGTATTGGAGTTTGGGAGGCTCACGAAAGAGACAGCGTCAGCGTTTGTGGGGCTGTGAATGGGGTTGCCTGGCTACTTGAAGAGCAGCAAGAGCTTTTGGTCCTGGCCCCTTTGGGGTGGGAGGAATCTTGGGACAAGCTCAATTCCTGGGCTGCGATACAGCTGTGCTCAACATCCAAGGCAGAAAGTATTGGAGTATGGAAGGCTCACGAAAGAGACAGCATCAGCGTTTGTGGGGCTGTGAATGGGGTTTCCTGGCTACTTGAAGAGCAGCAAGAGCTTTTGGTCCTGGCCTCTTTGGGGTGGGAGGAATCTCGAGACATTCGCAATTGCTTAGCTTGGCTCTGGCTGTACTCAGCGTCCCAGGCAGATAGTCTTGGAGTATGGGTGGCTACAAAAAGAGAGAGCGTCAGCGTTTGTGGGGCTGTGAATGGGGTTGCCTGGCTACTTGAAGAGCAGCAAGAGCTTTTGGTCCTGGCCCCTTTGGGGTGGGAGGAATCTCGAGACATTCGCAATTGCTTAGCTTGGCTCTGGCTGTACTCAGCGTCCCAGGCAGATAGTCTTGGAATTTGGGAGGCCACGGAAAGAGAGAGCGTCAGCGTTTGTGGGGCTGTGAATGGTGTTGCCTGGCTACTTGAAGAGCAGCAAGAGCTTTTGGTCCTGGCACCTTTGGGGTGGGAGGAATCTCGAGACATTCGCAATTGCTTAGCTTGGCTCTGGCTGTACTCAGCGTCCCAGGCAGATAGTCTTGGACTTTGGAAGGTCACGAAAGAGACAGCGTCAGCGTTTGTGGGGCTGTGAATGGTGTTGCCTGGCTACTTGAAGAGCAGCAAGAGCTTTTGGAGCTTGCCCCTTTGGCGTGGGAGGAATCTGCAGACGTTCCCAGTTGCTGAGCATGGCTCTGGCTGTACGCAGCGTCCCAGGCAGATAGTCTTGGAGTTTGGGTGGCCATGGAAAGAGACAGCGTCAGCGTTTGTGGGGCTGTGAATGGGGTTGCCTGGCTACTTGAAGAGCAGCAAGAGCTTTTGGTCCTGGCCCCTTTGGCGTGGGAGGAATCTGCAGACGTTCCCAGTTGCTGAGCCTGGCTCTGGCTGTACGCAGCGTCCCAGGCAGATAGTCTTGGAGTTTGGGAGGCTCACGAAAGAGACAGCGTCAGCGTTTTTGGGGCTGTGAATGGGGTTGCCTGGCTACTTGAAGAGCAGCAAGAGCTTTTGGACCTGGCCCCTTTGGGGTGGGAGGAATCACTGGACTTTCTCAATTTCTAAGCTGGGCTCCAGCTCAGCGTCCAAGGCAGATAATATTGGAGTTTTTTTAGGCCACAGAAAGAGAAAGCGTCAGCGTTTGTGGGGCTGTGAATGGGGTTGCCGGGCTACTTGAAGAGCAGCAAGAGCTTTTGGTCCTGGCCCCTTTGGGGTGGGAGGAAGGTACAGTTATTCGCAGTTGCTGAGCCTGGCTCCGGGTGTCCTCAGCGTCCCAGGCAGGTAGTATTGGAGTTTGGGAGGCTCATGAAAGAGACAGCATCAGCGTTTGTGGGGCTGTTAATGGGGTTGCCTGGCTACTTGAAGAGCAGCAAGAGCTTTTGGTCCTGGCCCCTTTGGGGTGGGAGGCAGGCACAGATATGCGCAAATGCTGAGTCTGGCTCAGGGTGTCCTCAGCCTCCCAGGGAGATTATATTGGAGTCTGGGAGGCTCACGAAAGAGACAGCGTCAGCGTTTGTGGGGCTGTTAACGGAGTTGCCTGGCTACTTGAAGAGCAGCAAGAGCTTTTGGTCCTGGCCCCTTTGGGGTGGGAGGAATCTTGGGACAAGCTCAATTCCTGGGCTGCGATACAGCTGTGCTCAACATCCAAGGCAGAAAGTATTGGAGTATGGAAGGCTCACGAAAGAGACAGCATCAGCGTTTGTGGGGCTGTGAATGGGGTTTCCTGGCTACTTGAAGAGCAGCAAGAGCTTTTGGTCCTGGCCTCTTTGGGGTGGGAGGAATCTCGAGACATTCGCAATTGCTTAGCTTGGCTCTGGCTGTACTCAGCGTCCCAGGCAGATAGTCTTGGAGTATGGGTGGCTACAAAAAGAGAGAGCGTCAGCGTTTGTGGGGCTGTGAATGGGGTTGCCTGGCTACTTGAAGAGCAGCAAGAGCTTTTGGTCCTGGCCCCTTTGGGGTGGGAGGAATCTCGAGACATTCGCAATTGCTTAGCTTGGCTCTGGCTGTACTCAGCGTCCCAGGCAGATAGTCTTGGAATTTGGGAGGCCACGGAAAGAGAGAGCGTCAGCGTTTGTGGGGCTGTGAATGGTGTTGCCTGGCTACTTGAAGAGCAGCAAGAGCTTTTGGTCCTGGCACCTTTGGGGTGGGAGGAATCTCGAGACATTCGCAATTGCTTAGCTTGGCTCTGGCTGTACTCAGCGTCCCAGGCAGATAGTCTTGGAGTTTGGAAGGTCACGAAAGAGACAGCGTCAGCGTTTGTGGGGCTGTGAATGGTGTTGCCTGGCTACTTGAAGAGCAGCAAGAGCTTTTGGAGCTTGCCCCTTTGGCGTGGGAGGAATCTGCAGACGTTCCCAGTTGCTGAGCATGGCTCTGGCTGTACGCAGCGTCCCAGGCAGATAGTCTTGGAGTTTGGGTGGCCATGGAAAGAGACAGCGTCAGCGTTTGTGGGGCTGTGAATGGGGTTGCCTGGCTACTTGAAGAGCAGCAAGAGCTTTTGGTCCTGGCCCCTTTGGCGTGGGAGGAATCTGCAGACGTTCCCAGTTGCTGAGCCTGGCTCTGGCTGTACGCAGCGTCCCAGGCAGATAGTCTTGGAGTTTGGGAGGCTCACGAAAGAGACAGCGTCAGCGTTTTTGGGGCTGTGAATGGGGTTGCCTGGCTACTTGAAGAGCAGCAAGAGCTTTTGGTCCTGGCCTCTATGGGGTGGGAGGAATCACTGGACTTTCTCAATTTCTAAGCTGGGCTCCAGCTCAGCGTCCAAGGCAGATAATATTGGAGTTTTTTTAGGCCACAGAAAGAGAAAGCGTCAGCGTTTGTGGGGCTGTGAATGGGGTTGCCGGGCTACTTGAAGAGCAGCAAGAGCTTTTGGTCCTGGCCCCTTTGGGGTGGGAGGAAGGTACAGTTATTCGCAGTTGCTGAGCCTGGCTCCGGGTGTCCTCAGCGTCCCAGGCAGGTAGTATTGGAGTTTGGGAGGCTCATGAAAGAGACAGCATCAGCGTTTGTGGGGCTGTTAATGGGGTTGCCTGGCTACTTGAAGAGCAGCAAGAGCTTTTGGTCCTGGCCCCTTTGGAGTGGTAGGCAGGCACGGTTATGCGCAAATGCTGAGCCTGGCTCAGGGTGTCCTCAGCGTCCCAGGCAGTTAGTATTGGAGTTTGGGAGGCTCACGAAAGAGACAGCGTCAGCGTTTGTGGGGCTGTGAATGGGGTTGCCTGGCTACTTGAAGAGCAGCAAGAGCTTTTGGTCCTGGCCCCTTTGGGGTGGGAGGAATCTTGGGACAAGCTCAATTCCTGGGCTGCGATACAGCTGTGCTCAACATCCAAGGCAGAAAGTATTGGAGTATGGAAGGCTCACGAAAGAGACAGCATCAGCGTTTGTGGGGCTGTGAATGGGGTTGCCTGGCTACTTGAAGAGCAGCAAGAGCTTTTGGTCCTGGCCTCTTTGGGGTGGGAGGAATCTCGAGACATTCGCAATTGCTTAGCTTGGCTCTGGCTGTACTCAGCGTCCCAGGCAGATAGTCTTGGAGTATGGGTGGCTACAAAAAGAGAGAGCGTCAGCGTTTGTGGGGCTGTGAATGGGGTTGCCTGGCTACTTGAAGAGCAGCAAGAGCTTTTGGTCCTGGCCCCTTTGGGGTGGGAGGAATCTCGGGACAAGCTCAATTCCTGGGCTGCGATACAGCTGTACTCAACATCCAAGGCAGAAAGTATTGGAGTATGGCAGGCTCACGAAAGAGACAGAATCAGCGTTTGTGGGGCTGTGAATGGGGTTGCCTGGCTACTTGAAGAGCAGCAAGAGCTTTTGGTCCTGGCCCCTTTGGGGTGGGAGGAAGGTACGGTTATTCGCAATTGCTGAGCCTGGCTCCGGGTGTCCTCAGCGTCCCAGGCAGTTAGTATTGGAGTTTGGGAGGCTCCCGAAAGAGACAGCGTCAGCGTTTGTGGGGCTGTGAATGGCGTTGCCTGGCTACTTGAAGAGCAGCAAGAGCTTTTGGTCGTGGCCCCTTTGGGGTGGGAGGAATCCCGGGACGTTCGCAATCGCTGAGCCTGGCTCCGGCTGTATTCAGTGTCCCAGGCAGATAGTCTTGGAGTTTGGGAGGCTCACGAAAGAGACAGCGTCAGCGTTTGTTGGGCTGTGAATGGCGTTGCCTGGCTACTTGAAGAGCAGCAAGAGCTTTTGGTCCTGGCCCCTTTGGGGTGGGAGTAAGGTACGGTTATTCGCAGTTGCTGAGCCTGCCTCCGGGTGTCCTCAGCCTCCCAGGGAGATAGTAATGGAGTTTGGGAGTCTCACGAAAGAGACAGCGTCAGCCTTTGTGGGGCTGTGAATGGAGTTGCCTGGCTACTTGAAGAGCAGCAAGAGCTTTTGGTCCTGGCCTCTTTGGGGTCGGAGGAATCATGGGATTTTCTCAATTTCTAAGCTGGGCTCCAGCTCAGCGTTCCAGGCAGATATTATTGGAGTTTTTTTAAGCCACAGAAAGAGACAGCGTCAGCGTTTGTGGGGCTGTGAATGGGGTTGCCTGGCTACTTGAAGAGCAGCAAGAGCTTTTGGTCCTGGCCTCTTTGGGGTGGGAGGAATCTGCAGACGTTCCCAGTTGCTGAGCATGGCTCTGGCTGTACGCAGCATCCCAGGCAGATACTATTCGAGTTTGGGTGGCCACGGAAAGAGACAGCGTCAGCGTTTGTGGGGCTGTGAATGGGGTTGCCTGGCTACTTGAAGAGCAGCAAGAGCTTGTGGTCCTGGCTCCTTTGGGGTGGGAGGAAGGTACGGTTATTCGCAGTTGCTGAGCCTGGCTCCGGGTGTCCTCAGCGTCCCAGGCAGTTACTATTGGAGTTTGGGAGGCTCACGAAAGAGACAGCGTCAGCGTTTGTGGGGCTGTGAATGGGGTTGCCTGGCTACTTGAAGACCAGCAAGAGCTTTTGGTCCTGGCCCCTTTGGCGTGGGAGGAATCTGCAGACGTTCCCAGTTGCTGAGCATGGCTCTGGCTGTACGCAGCGTCCCAGGCAGATAATCTTGGAGTTTGGGAGGCTCACGAAAGAGACAGCGTCAGCGTTTGTGGGGCTGTGAATGGGGTTGCCTGGCTACTTGAAGAGCAGCAAGAGCTTTTGGTCCTGGCCTCTTTGGGGTGGAAGGAATCTCGAGAAATTCAAAATTGCTTAGCTTGGCTCTGGCTGTACTCAGCGTCCCAGGCAGATAGTATTGGAGTTTGGGAGGCTCACGAAAGAGAGAGGGTCAGCATTTGTGGGGCTGTGAATGGGGTTGCCTGGCTACTTGAAGAGCAGCAAGAGCTTTTGGTCCTGGCCCCTTTGGGGTTGGAGGAATCTCGGGACAAGCTCATTCCTGGGCTGCGATACAGCTGTACTCAACATCCAAGGCAGAAATTATTGGAGTATGGCAGGCTCACGAAAGAGACAGCATCAGCGTTTGTGGGGCTGTGAATGGGGTTTCCTGGCTACTTGAAGAGCAGCAAGTGCTTTTGGTCCTGTCCCCTTTTAGGGTGGGAGGAAGGCACTGTTATTCGCAATTGCTGAGCCTGGCCCGGCTGTATTCAGTGACCCAGGCAGTTAGTATAGGAGTTTGGGAGGTCACGAAAGAGACAGCGTCAGCGTTTGTGGGGCTGTGAATGGGGTTGCCTGGCTACTTGAAGAGCAGCAAGAGCTTTTGGTCCTGGCCCCTTTGGGGTGGGAGGAAGCAACGGTTATTCGCAAATGCTGAGCCTGCCTCTGGGTGTCCTCAGCGTCCCAGGCAGATAGTCCTGGAGTTTGGGAGGCTCCCGAAAGAGACAGCGTCAGCGTTTGTGGGGCTGTGAATGGGGTTTCCTGGCTACTTGAAGAGCAGCAAGAGCTTTTGGTCCTGGCCCCTTTGGCGTGGGAGGAATCTGCAGACGTTCCCTATTGCTGAGCCTGGCTCTGGCTGTACGCAGCATCCCAGGCAGATACTATTCGAGTTTGGGTGGCCACGGAAAGAGACAGCGTCAGCGTTTGTGGGGCTGTGAATGGGGTTGCCTGGCTACTTGAAGAGCAGCAAGAGCTTTTGGACCTGGCCCCTTTGGGGTGAGAGGAAGGCACGGTTATTCGCAAATGCTGAGCCTGGCTCTGGCTGTACGCAGCGTCCCAGGCAGATAGTCTTGGAGTTTGGGAGGCTCCCGAAAGAGACAGCGTCAGCGTTTTTGGGGCTGTGAATGGGGTTGCCTGGCTACTTGAAGAGCAGCAAGAGCTTTTGGTCCTGGCCTCTATGGGGTGGGAGGAATCACTGGACTTTCTCAATTTCTAAGCTGGGCTCCAGCTCAGCGTCCAAGGCAGATAATATTGGAGTTTTTTTAGGCCACAGAAAGAGAAAGCGTCAGCGTTTGTGGGGCTGTGAATGGGGTTGCCGGGCTACTTGAAGAGCAGCAAGAGCTTTTGGTCCTGGCCCCTTTGGGGTGGGAGGAAGGTACGGTTATTCGCAATTCCTGAGCCTGGCTCCGGGTGTCCTCAGCGTCGCAGGCAGTTACTATTGGATTTTGGGAGGCTCACGAAAGAGACAGCGTCAGCTTTTGTCGGGCTGTGAATGGAGTTGCCTGGCTACTTGAAGAGCAGCAAGAGCTTTTGGTCCTGGCCCCTTTGGCGTGGGAGGAACCTGCAGACGTTCCCAGTTGCTGAGCATGGCTCTGGCTGTACGCAGCATCCCAGGCAAATACTATTCGAGTTTGGGTGGCCACGGAAAGAGACAGCGTCAGTGTTTGTGGGGTTGTGAATGGGGTTGCCTGGCTACTTGAAGAGCAGCAAGAGCTTTTGGTCCTGGCACCTTTGGCGTAGGAGGAATACCGCGACGTTCGCAATTTCTGAGCCTGGCTCTGGCTGTACGCAGCATCCCAGGCAGAGAGTCTTGGAGTTTGGGAGGCCATGGAAAGAGACAGCGTCAGCGTTTGTGGGGCTGTGAATGGGGTTGCCTGGCTACTTGAAGAGCAGCAAGAGCTTTTGGTCCTGGCCTCTTTGGGGTGGGAGGAATCTCGAGAAATTCAGAATTGCTTAGCTTGGCTCTGGCTGTAGTCAGCGTCCCAGGCAGATACTATTCGAGTTTGGGTGGCTACAAAAAGAGACAGCGTCACCGTTTGTGGGGCTGTGAATGGTGTTGCCTGGCTACTTGAAGAGCAGCAAGAGCTTTTGGTCCTGGCCCCTTTGGGGTGGGAGGAAGGTACGGTTATTCGCAGTTGCTGAGCCTGCCTCCGGGTGTCCTCAGCGTCCCAGGCAGTTAGTACTGGAGTTTGGGAGGCTCCCGAAAGAGAGAGCGTCAGCGTTTGTGGGGCTGTGAATGGGGTTGCCTGGCTACTTGAAGAGCAGCAAGAGCTTTTGGTCCTGGCCCCTTTGGGGTGGGAGGAATCCCGGGACGGTCGCAATCGCTGAGCCTGGCTCCGGCTGTATTCAGTGTTGCAGGCAGATAATCTTGGATTTTGGGAGGCTCACGAAAGAGACAGCGTCAGCGTTTGTGGGGCTGTGAATGGTGTTGCCTGGCTACTTGAAGAGCAGCAAGAGCTTTTTGTTCTGGCCCCTTTGGGGTGGGAGGAATCTCGAGAAATTCGCAATTGCTTAGCTTGGCTCTGGCTGTACTCAGCGTCCCAGGCAGATAGTCTTGGAATTTGGGAGGCCACGGAAAGAGAGAGCGTCAGCGTTTGTGGGGCTGTGAATGGTGTTGCCTGGCTACTTGAAGAGCAGCAAGAGCTTTTGGTCCTGGCACCTTTGGGGTGGGAGGAATCTCGAGACATTCGCAATTGCTTAGCTTGGCTCTGGCTGTACTCAGCGTCCCAGGCAGATAGTCTTGGAGTTTGGAAGGTCACGAAAGAGACAGCGTCAGCGTTTGTGGGGCTGTGAATGGTGTTGCCTGGCTACTTGAAGAGCAGCAAGAGCTTTTGGAGCTTGCCCCTTTGGCGTGGGAGGAATCTGCAGACGTTCCCAGTTGCTGAGCATGGCTCTGGCTGTACGCAGCATCCCAGGCAAATACTATTCGAGTTTGGGTGGCCACGGAAAGAGACAGCGTCAGTGTTTGTGGGGTTGTGAATGGGGTTGCCTGGCTACTTGAAGAGCAGCAAGAGCTTTTGGTCCTGGCCCCTTTGGCGTAGGAGGAATACCGCGACGTTCGCAATTTCTGAGCCTGGCTCTGGCTGTACGCAGCATCCCAGGCAGAGAGTCTTGGAGTTTGGGAGGCCACAGAAAGAGACAGCGTCAGCGTTTGTGGGGCTGTGAATGGTGTTGCCTGGCTACTTGAAGAGCAGCAAGAGCTTTTTGTTCTGGCCCCTTTGGGGTGGGAGGAATCTCGAGAAATTCGCAATTGCTTAGCTTGGCTCTGGCTGTACTCAGCGTCCCAGGCAGATAGTCTTGGAGTTTGGGAGGCCACGGAAAGAGACAGCGTCAGCGTTTGTGGGGCTGTGAATGGGGTTGCCTGGCTACTTGAAGAGCAGCAAGAGCTTGTGGTCCTGGCTCCTTTGGGGTGGGAGGAAGGTACGGTTATTCGCAGTTTCTGAGCCTGGCTCCGGGTGTCCTCAGCGTCCCAGGCAGTTACTATTGGAGTTTGGGAGGCTCACTAAAGAGACAGCGTCAGCGTTTGTGGGGCTGTGAATGGAGTTGCCTGGCTACTTGAAGAGCAGCAAGAGCTTTTGGTCCTGGCCCCTTTGGGGTGGGAGGAAGGTACGGTTATTCGCAGTTGCTGAGCCTGCCTCCGGGTGTCCTCAGCGTCCCAGGCATATAGTCTTGGAGTTTGGGAGGCTCCCGAAAGAGACAGCGTCAGCGTTTGTGCGGCTGTGAATGGGGTTGCCTGGCTACTTGAAGAGCAGCAAGAGCTTTTGGTCCTGGCCTCTTTGGGGTGGGAGTAATCTGCAGACGTTCCCTATTGCTGAGCCTGGCTCTGGCTGTACGCAGCATCCCAGGCAGATACTATTCGAGTTTGGGTGGCCACAGAAAGAGACAGCGTCAGCGTTTGTGGGGCTGTGAATTGTGTTGCCTGGCTACTTGAAGAGCAGCAAGAGCTTTTGGACCTGGCCCCTTTGGGGTGAGAGGAAGGCACGGTTATTCGCAAATGCTGAGCCTGGCTCCGGGTGTCCTCAGCGTCCCAGGCAGATAGTCTTGGAGTTTGGGAGGCTCACGAAAGAGACAGCGTCAGCGTTTGTGGGGCTGTGAATGGGGTTGCCTGGCTACTTGAAGACCAGCAAGAGCTTTTGGTCCTGGCCTCTTTGGGGTGGAAGGAATCTCGAGAAATTCAAAATTGCTTAGCTTGGCTCTGGCTGTACTCAGCGTCCCAGGCAGATAGTATTGGAGTTTGGGAGGCTCACGAAAGAGAGAGGGTCAGCATTTGTGGGGCTGTGAATGGGGTTGCCTGGCTACTTGAAGAGCAGCAAGAGCTTTTGGTCCTGGCCTCTTTGGGGTGGGAGGAATCTGCAGACGTTCCCTATTGCTGAGCCTGGCTCTGGCTGTACGCAGCATCCCAGGCAGATACTATTCGAGTTTGGGTGGCCATGGAAAGAGACAGCGTCAGCGTTTGTGGGGCTGTGAATGGTGTTGCCTGGCTACTTGAAGAGCAGCAAGAGCTTTTGGTCCTGGCCCCTTTGGGGTTGGAGGAATCTCGGGACAAGCTCATTCCTGGGCTGCGATACAGCTGTACTCAACATCCAAGGCAGAAATTATTGGAGTATGGCAGGCTCACGAAAGAGACAGCATCAGCGTTTGTGGGGCTGTGAATGGGGTTTCCTGGCTACTTGAAGAGCAGCAAGTGCTTTTGGTCCTGTCCCCTTTTAGGGTGGGAGGAAGGCACTGTTATTCGCAATTGCTGAGCCTGGCCCGGCTGTATTCAGTGACCCAGGCAGTTAGTATAGGAGTTTGGGAGGTCACGAAAGAGACAGCGTCAGCGTTTGTGGGGCTGTGAATGGGGTTGCCTGGCTACTTGAAGAGCAGCAAGAGCTTTTGGTCCTGGCCCCTTTGGGGTGGGAGGAAGGTACGGTTATTCGCAGTTGCTGAGCCTGCCTCTGGGTGTCCTCAGCGTCCCAGGCAGATAGTCCTGGAGTTTGGGAGGCTCCCGAAAGAGACAGCGTCAGCGTTTGTGGGGCTGTGAATGGGGTTTCCTGGCTACTTGAAGAGCAGCAAGAGGTTTTGGTCCTGGCCCCTTTGGGGTGGGAGGAATCTGCAGATGTTCCCTATTGCTGAGCCTGGCTCTGGCTGTACGCAGCATCCCAGGCAGATACTATTCGAGTTTGGGTGGCCACGGAAAGAGACAGCGTCAGCGTTTGTGGGGCTGTGAATGGGGTTGCCTGGCTACTTGAAGAGCAGCAAGAGCTTTTGGACCTGGCCCCTTTGGGGTGAGAGGAAGGCACGGTTATTCGCAAATGCTGAGCCTGGCTCTGGCTGTACGCAGCGTCCCAGGCAGATAGTCTTGGAGTTTGGGAGGCTCCCGAAAGAGACAGCGTCAGCGTTTTTGGGGCTGTGAATGGGGTTGCCTGGCTACTTGAAGAGCAGCAAGAGCTTTTGGTCCTGGCCTCTATGGGGTGGGAGGAATCACTGGACTTTCTCAATTTCTAAGCTGGGCTCCAGCTCAGCGTCCAAGGCAGATAATATTGGAGTTTTTTTAGGCCACAGAAAGAGAAAGCGTCAGCGTTTGTGGGGCTGTGAATGGGGTTGCCGGGCTACTTGAAGAGCAGCAAGAGCTTTTGGTCCTGGCCCCTTTGGGGTGGGAGGAAGGTACGGTTATTCGCAATTCCTGAGCCTGGCTCCGGGTGTCCTCAGCGTCGCAGGCAGTTACTATTGGATTTTGGGAGGCTCACGAAAGAGACAGCGTCAGCTTTTGTCGGGCTGTGAATGGAGTTGCCTGGCTACTTGAAGAGCAGCAAGAGCTTTTGGTCCTGGCCTTTTTGGCGTGGGAGGAACCTGCAGACGTTCCCAGTTGCTGAGCATGGCTCTGGCTGTACGCAGCATCCCAGGCAAATACTATTCGAGTTTGGGTGGCCACGGAAAGAGACAGCGTCAGTGTTTGTGGGGTTGTGAATGGGGTTGCCTGGCTACTTGAAGAGCAGCAAGAGCTTTTGGTCCTGGCACCTTTGGCGTAGGAGGAATACCGCGACGTTCGCAATTTCTGAGCCTGGCTCTGGCTGTACGCAGCATCCCAGGCAGAGAGTCTTGGAGTTTGGGAGGCCACAGAAAGAGACAGCGTCAGCGTTTGTGGGGCTGTGAATGGGGTTGCCTGGCTACTTGAAGAGCAGCAAGAGCTTTTGGTCCTGGCCTCTTTGGGGTGGGAGGAATCTCGAGAAATTCAGAATTGCTTAGCTTGGCTCTGGCTGTAGTCAGCGTCCCAGGCAGATACTATTCGAGTTTGGGTGGCTACAAAAAGAGACAGCGTCACCGTTTGTGGGGCTGTGAATGGTGTTGCCTGGCTACTTGAAGAGCAGCAAGAGCTTTTGGTCCTGGCCCCTTTGGGGTGGGAGGAAGGTACGGTTATTCGCAGTTGCTGAGCCTGCCTCCGGGTGTCCTCAGCGTCCCAGGCAGTTAGTACTGGAGTTTGGGAGGCTCCCGAAAGAGAGAGCGTCAGCGTTTGTGGGGCTGTGAATGGGGTTGCCTGGCTACTTGAAGAGCAGCAAGAGCTTTTGGTCCTGGCCCCTTTGGGGTGGGAGGAATCCCGGGACGGTCGCAATCGCTGAGCCTGGCTCCGGCTGTATTCAGTGTTGCAGGCAGATAATCTTGGATTTTGGGAGGCTCACGAAAGAGACAGCGTCAGCGTTTGTGGGGCTGTGAATGGTGTTGCCTGGCTACTTGAAGAGCAGCAAGAGCTTTTTGTTCTGGCCCCTTTGGGGTGGGAGGAATCTCGAGAAATTCGCAATTGCTTAGCTTGGCTCTGGCTGTACTCAGCGTCCCAGGCAGATAGTCTTGGAATTTGGGAGGCCACGGAAAGAGAGAGCGTCAGCGTTTGTGGGGCTGTGAATGGTGTTGCCTGGCTACTTGAAGAGCAGCAAGAGCTTTTGGTCCTGGCCCCTTTGGGGTGGGAGGAATCTCGAGACATTCGCAATTGCTTAGCTTGGCTCTGGCTGTACTCAGCGTCCCAGGCAGATAGTCTTGGAGTTTGGAAGGTCACGAAAGAGACAGCGTCAGCGTTTGTGGGGCTGTGAATGGTGTTGCCTGGCTACTTGAAGAGCAGCAAGAGCTTTTGGAGCTTGCCCCTTTGGCGTGGGAGGAATCTGCAGACGTTCCCAGTTGCTGAGCATGGCTCTGGCTGTACGCAGCATCCCAGGCAAATACTATTCGAGTTTGGGTGGCCACGGAAATAGACAGCGTCAGTGTTTGTGGGGTTGTGAATGGGGTTGCCTGGCTACTTGAAGAGCAGCAAGAGCTTTTGGTCCTGGCCCCTTTGGCGTAGGAGGAATACCGCGACGTTCGCAATTTCTGAGCCTGGCTCTGGCTGTACGCAGCAATCCAGGCAGAGAGTCTTGGAGTTTGGGAGGCCACAGAAAGAGACAGCGTCAGCGTTTGTGGGGCTGTGAATGGGGTTGCCTGGCTACTTGAAGAGCAGCAAGAGGTTTTGGTCCTGGCCTCTTTGGGGTGGGAGGAATCTCGAGAAATTCAGAATTGCTTAGCTTGGCTCTGGCTGTACTCAGCGTCCCAGGCAGATACTATTCGAGTTTGGGTGTCTACAAAAAGAGACAGCGTCAGCGTTTGTGGGGCTGTGAATGGTGTTGCCTGGCTACTTGAAGAGCAGCAAGAGCTTTTTGTTCTGGCCCCTTTGGGGTGGGAGGAATCTCGAGAAATTCGCAATTGCTTAGCTTGGCTCTGGCTGTACTCAGCGTCCCAGGCAGATAGTCTTGGAGTTTGGGAGGCCACGGAAAGAGACAGCGTCAGCGTTTGTGGGGCTGTGAATGGGGTTGCCTGGCTACTTGAAGAGCAGCAAGAGCTTGTGGTCCTGGCTCCTTTGGGGTGGGAGGAAGGTACGGTTATTCGCAGTTGCTGAGCCTGGCTCCGGGTGTCCTCAGCGTCCCAGGCAGTTACTATTGGAGTTTGGGAGGCTCACGAAAGAGACAGCGTCAGCGTTTGTGGGGCTGTGAATGGAGTTGCCTGGCTACTTGAAGAGCAGCAAGAGCTTTTTGTCCTGCCCCTTTGGGGTGGGAGGAATCTCAAGAAATTCGCAGTTGCTGAGCCTGCCTCCGGGTGTCCTCAGCATCCTAGGCAGTTAGTATTGGAGTTTTGGAGGCTCACGAAAGAGACAGCATCAGCGTTTGTGGGGCTGTGAATGGGGTTGCCTGGCTACTTGAAGAGCAGCAAGAGCTTTTGGTCCTGGCCCCTTTGGGGTGGGAGGAATCCCGGGACGTTCGCAATCGCTGAGCCTGGCTCCGGCTGTATTCAGTGTCCCAGGCAGCTAGTCTTGGAGTTTGGGAGGCTCACGAAAGAGACAGCGTCAGCGTTTGTGGGGCTGTGAATTGTGTTGCCTGGCTACTTGAAGAGCAGCAAGAGCTTTTGGTCCTGGCCCCTTTGGGGTGGGAGGAAGGTACGGTTATTCGCAGTTGCTGAGCCTGGCTCCGGGTGTCCTCAGCGTCCCAGGCAGATAGTATTGGAGTTTGGGAGGCTCATGAAAGAGACAGCATCAGCGTTTGTGGGGCTGTGAATGGGGTTGCCTGGCTACTTGAAGAGCAGCAAGAGCTTTTTGTCCTGCCCCATTGGGGTGGGAGGAATCTCGAGAAATTCGCAGTTGCTGAGTTTGGCTCCCGGTGTCCTCAGAGTCCTAGGCAGTTAGTATTGGAGTTTGGGAGGCGCATGAAAGAGAGAGCATCAGCGTTTGTGGGGCTGTGAATGGGGTTGCCTGGCTACTTGAAGAGCAGCAAGAGCTTTTGGTCCTGGCCCCTTTGGGGTGGGAGGAAGGTACGGTTATTCGCAGTTTCTGAGCCTGCCTCCGGGTGTCCTCAGCGTCGCAGGCAGTTAGTATTGGAGTTTGGGAGGCTCACGAAAGAGACAGCGTCAGCGTTTGTGGGGCTGTGAATGGTGTTGCCTGGCTACTTGAAGAGCAGCAAGAGCTTTTGGTCCTGGCCCCTTTGGAGTGGGAGGATTCTCGAGGAATTCACAATTGCTTAGCTTGGCTCTGGCTGTACTCAGCGTCCCAGGCAGATAGTCTTGGAGTTTGGGTGGCCACGGAAAGAGACAGCGTCAGCGTTTGTGGGGCTGTGAATGGGGTTGCCTGGCTACTTGAAGAGCAGCAAGAGCTTTTGGTCTGGCCTCTTTGGGGTGGGAGGAATCTCGAGAAATTCGCAATTGCTTAGCTTGGCTCTGGCTGTACTCAGCGTCCCAGGCAGATAGTCTTGGAGTTTGGGAGGCCACGGAAAGAGACAGCGTCAGCGTTTGTGGGGCTGTGAATGGTGTTGCCTGGCTACTTGAAGAGCAGCAAGAGCTTTTGGTCTGGCCTCTTTGGGGTGGCAGGAATCTCGAGAAATTCGCAATTGCTTAGCTTGGCTCTGGCTGTACTCAGCGTCCCAGGCAGATAGTCTTGGAGTTTGGAAGGTCACGAAAGAGACAGCGTCAGCGTTTGTGGGGCTGTGAATGGTGTTGCCTGGCTACTTGAAGAGCAGCAAGAGCTTTTGGTCCTGGCTCCTTTGGGGTGGGAGCAATCCCGGGACGGTCGCAATCGTTGAGCCTGACTCCGGCTGTATTCAGTGTTGCAGGCAGATAATCTTGGATTTTGGGAGGCTCACGAAAGAGACAGCGTCAGCGTTTGTGGGGCTGTGAATGGGGTTGCCTGGCTACTTGAAGAGCAGCAAGAGCTTTTTGTCCTGCCCCTTTGGGGTGGGAGGAATCTCAAGAAATTCGCAGTTGCTGAGCCTGCCTCCGGGTGTCCTCAGCATCCTAGGCAGTTAGTATTGGAGTTTTGGAGGCTCACGAAAGAGACAGCATCAGCGTTTGTGGGGCTGTGAATGGGGTTGCCTGGCTACTTGAAGAGCAGCAAGAGCTTTTGGTCCTGGCCCCTTTGGGGTGGGAGGAATCCCGGGACGTTTGCAATCGCTGAGCCTGGCTCCGGCTGTATTCAGTGTCCCAGGCAGATAATCTTGGAGTTTGGGAGGCTCACGAAAGAGACAGCGTCAGCGTTTGTGGGGCTGTGAATGGTGTTGCCTGGCTACTTGAAGAGCAGCAAGAGCTTTTGGTCCTGGCCCCTTTGGAGTGGGAGGATTCTCGAGGAATTCGCAATTGCTTAGCTTGGCTCTGGCTGTACTCAGCGTCCCAGGCAGATAGTCTTGGAGTTTGGGAGGCCACGGAAAGAGACAGCGTCAGCGTTTGTGGGGCTGTGAATGGGGTTGCCTGGCTACTTGAAGAGCAGCAAGAGCTTTTGGTCTGGCCTCTTTGGGGTGGGAGGAATCTCGAGAAATTCGCAATTGCTTAGCTTGGCTCTGGCTGTACTCAGCGTCCCAGGCAGATAGTCTTGGAGTTTGGGAGGCCACGGAAAGAGACAGCGTCAGCGTTTGTGGGGCTGTGAATGGTGTTGCCTGGCTATTTGAAGAGCAGCAAGAGCTTTTGGTCTGGCCTCTTTGGGGTGGCAGGAATCTCGAGAAATTCGCAATTCCTTAGCTTGGCTCTGGCTGTACTCAGCGTCCCAGGCAGATAGTCTTGGAGTTTGGAAGGTCACGAAAGAGACAGCGTCAGCGTTTGTGGGGCTGTGAATGGTGTTGCCTGGCTACTTGAAGAGCAGCAAGAGCTTTTGGTCCTGGCCCCTTTGGGGTGGGAGGAATCTTGGGACAAGCTCAATTCCTGGGCTGCGATACAGCTGTACCCAATATCCAAGGCAGAATGTATTGGAGTATGGCAGGCTCCCGAAAGAGAGAGCGTCAGCGTTTGTGGGGCTGTGAATGGGTTTTCCTGGCTACTTGAAGAGCAGCAAGTGCTTTTGGTCCTGGCCCCTTTGGGGTGGGAGGAAGGCACTGTTATTCGCAATTACTGAGCCTGGCTCCGGGTGTCCTCAGCGTCCCATGCAGATAGTCTTGGAGTTTGGAAGGTCACGAAAGAGGCAGCGTCAGCTTTTGTTGGGCTGTGAATGGCGTTGCCTGGCTACTTGAAGAGCAGCAAGAGCTTTTGGTCCTGGCCCCTTTGGGGTGGGAGGAAGGTACGGTTATTCGCAGTTTCTGAGCCTGCCTCCGGGTGTCCTCAGCGTCGCAGGCAGTTACTATTGGAGTTTGGGAGGCTCACGAAAGAGACAGCGTCAGCTTTTGTGGGGCTGTGAATGGGGTTGCCTGGCTACTTGAAGAGCAGCAAGAGCTTTTGGTCCTGGCCCCTTTGGCGTGGGAGGAACCTGCAGACGTTCCCAGTTGCTGAGCATGGCTCTGGCTGTACGCAGCATCCCAGGCAGATACTATTCGAGTTTGGGTGGCCACGGAAAGAGACAGCATCAGTGTTTGTGGGGCTGTGAATGGGGTTGCCTGGCTACTTGAAGAGCAGCAAGAGCTTTTGGTCCTGGCACCTTTGGCGTAGGAGGAATACCGCGACGTTCGCAATTTCTGAGCCTGGCTCTGGCTGTACGCAGCATCCCAGGCAGAGAGTCTTGGAGTTTGGGAGGCTCACGAAAGAGACAGCATCAGCCTTTGCGGGGCTGTGAATGGAGTTGCCTGGCTACTTGAAGAGCAGCAAGAGCTTTTCGTCCTGGCCCCTTTGGAGTGGGAGGATTCTCGAGGAATTTGCAATTGCTTAGCTTGGCTCTGGCTGCACTCAGCGTCCCAGGCAGATAGTGTTGGAGTTTGGGAGGCCACAGAAAGAGACAGCGTCAGCGTTTGTGGGGCTGTGAATGGGGTTGCCTGGCTACTTGAAGAGCAGCAAGAGCTTTTGGTCTGGCCTCTTTGGGGTGGCAGGAATCTCGAGAAATTCGCAATTGCTTAGCTTGGCTCTGGCTGTACTCAGCGTCCCAGGCAGATAGTCTTGGAGTTTGGAAGGTCACGAAAGAGACAGCGTCAGCGTTTGTGGGGCTGTGAATGGGGTTGCCTGGCTACTTGAAGAGCAGCAAGAGCTTTTGGTCCTGGCCCCTTTGGGGTGGGAGGAATCTTGGGACAAGCTAAATTCCTGGGCTGCGATACAGCTGTACTCAACATCCAAGGCAGAAAGTATTAGAGTATGGCAGGCTCACGAAAGAGACAGCGTCAGCGTTTGTGGGGCTGTGAATGGTGTTGCCTGGCTACTTGAAGAGCAGCAAGAGCTTTTGGTCCTGGCCCCTTTGGGGTGGGAGGAATCTTGGGACAAGCTCAATTCCTGGGCTGCGATACAGCTGTACTCAACATCCAAGGCAGAAAGTATTGGAGTATGGCAGGCTCACGAAAGAGACAGCATCAGCGTTTGTGGGGCTGTGAATGGGGTTTCCTGGCTACTTGAAGAGCAGCAAGTGCTTTTGGTCCTGGCCCCTTTGGGGTGGGAGGAAGGCACTGTTATTCGAAATTACTGAGCCTGGCCCGGCTGTATTCAGTGACCCAGGCAGATAGTCTTGGAGTTTGGAAGGTCACGAAAGAGGCAGCGTCAGCTTTTGTTGGGCTGTGAATGGCGTTGCCTGGCTACTTGAAGAGCAGCAAGAGCTTTTGGTCCTGGCCCCTTTGGGGTGGGAGGAAGGTACGGTTATTTGCAGTTGCTGAGCCTGCCTCCGGGTGTCCTCAGCGTCGCAGGCAGTTACTATTGGAGTTTGGGAGGCTCACGAAAGAGACAGCGTCAGCTTTTGTGGGGCTGTGAATGGTGTTGCCTGGCTACTTGAAGAGCAGCAAGAGCTTTTGGTCCTGGCCCCTTTGGGGTGGGAGGAACCTGCAGACGTTCCCAGTTGCTGAGCATGGCTCTGGCTGTACGCAGCATCCCAGGCAGATACTATTCGAGTTTGGGTGGCCACGGAAAGAGACAGCGTCAGTGTTTGTGGGGCTGCGAATGGGGTTGCCTGGCTACTTGAAGAGCAGCAAGAGCTTTTGGTCCTGGCACCTTTGGCGTAGGAGGAATACCGCGACGTTCGCAATTTCTGAACCTGGCTCTGGCTGTACGCAGCATCCCAGGCAGAGAGTCTTGGAGTTTGGGAGGCCACAGAAAGAGACAGCGTCAGCGTTTGTGGGGCTGTGAATGGGGTTGCCTGGCTACTTGAAGAGCAGCAAGAGCTTTTGGTCCTGGCCCCTTTGGGGTGGGAGGAATCCCGGGACGTTCGCAATCGCTGAGCCTGGCTCCGGCTGTATTCAGTGTTGCAGGCAGATAATCTTGGATTTTGGGAGGCTCACGAAAGAGACAGCGTCAGCGTTTGTGGGGCTGTGAATGGGGTTGCCTGGCTAGTTGAAGAGCAGCAAGAGCTTTTGGTCCTGGCCCCTTTGGAGTGCGAGGATTCTCGAGGAATTCGCAATTGCTTAGCTTGGCTCTGGCTGTACTCAGCGTCCCAGGCAGATAGTCTTGGAGTTTGGGAGGCCACGGAAAGAGACAGCGTCAGCGTTTGTGGGGCTGTGAATGGTGTTGCCTGGCTACTTGAAGAGCAGCAAGAGCTTTTGGTCCTGGCCCCTTTGGGGTGGGAGGAATCTTGGGACAAGCTCAATTCCTGGGCTGCGATACAGCTGTACTCAACATCCAAGGCAGAAAGTATTGGAGTATGGCAGGCTCACGAAAGAGACAGCATCAGCGTTTGTGGGGCTGTGAATGGGGTTTCCTGGCTACTTGAAGAGCAGCAAGTGCTTTTGGTCCTGGCCCCTTTGGGGTGGGAGGAAGGCACTGTTATTCGCAATTACTGAGCCTGGCCCGGCTGTATTCAGTGACCCAGGCAGATAGTCTTGGAGTTTGGAAGGTCACGAAAGAGGCAGCGTCAGCTTTTGTTGGGCTGTGAATGGGGTTGCCTGGCTACTTGAAGAGCAGCAAGAGCTTTTGGTGCTGGCCCCTTTGGGGTGGGAGGAAGGTACGGTTATTCGCAGTTTCTGAGCCTGCCTCCGGGTGTCCTCAGCGTCGCAGGCAGTTAGTATTGGAGTTTGGGAGGCTCACGAAAGAGACAGCGTCAGCGTTTGTGGGGCTGTGAATGGGGTTGCCTGGCTACTTGAAGAGCAGCAAGAGCTTTTGGTCCTGGCCCCTTTGGGGTGGGAGGAACCTGCAGACGTTCCCAGTTGCTGAGCCTGGCTCTGGCTGTACGCAGCATCCCAGGCAGATACTATTCGAGTTTGGGTGGCCACGGAAAGAGACAGTGTCAGTGTTTGTGGGGTTGTGAATGGGGTGGCCTGGCTACTTGAAGAGCAGCAAGAGCTTTTGGTCCTGGCACCTTTGGCGTAGGAGGAATACCGCGACGTTCGCAATTTCTGAGCCTGGCTCTGGCTGTACGCAGCATCCCAGGCAAAGAGTCTTGCAGTTTGGGAGGCCACAGAAAGAGACAGCGTCAGCGTTTGTGGGGCTGTGAATGGGGTTGCCTGGCTACTTGAAGAGCAGCAAGAGCTTTTGGTCCTGGCCCCTTTGGGGTGGGAGGAATCCCGGGACGTTCGCAATCGCTGAGCTTGGCTCCGGCTGTATTCAATGTTGCAGGCAGATAATCTTGGATTTTGGGAGGCTCACGAAAGAGACAGCGTCAGCGTTTTTTGGGCTGTGAATGGGGTTGCCTGGCTAGTTGAAGAGCAGCAAGAGCTTTTGGTCCTGGCCCCTTTGGAGTGGGAGGATTCTCGAGGAATTCGCAATTGCTTAGCTTGGCTCTGGCTGTACTCAGCGTCCCAGGCAGATAGTCTTGGAGTTTGGGAGGCCACGGAAAGAGACAGCGTCAGCGTTTGCGGGGCTGTGAATGGAGTTGCCTGGCTACTTGAAGAGCAGCAAGAGCTTTTGGTCCTGGCCCCTTTGGGGTGGGAGGAATCCCGGGACGGTCGCAATTACTTAGCCTGGCTCCGGCTGTACTCAGCGTCTCAGGCAGATAGTCTTGGAGTTTGGGAGGCTCACGAAAGAGACAGCGTCAGCGTTTGTGGGGCTGTGAATGGGGTTGCCTGGCTACTTGAAGAGCAGCAAGAGCTTTTTGTTCTGGCCCCTTTGGGGTGGGAGGAATTTCGAGAAATTCGCAATTGCTTAGCATGCCTCTGGCTGTACTCAGTGTCCCAGGCAGCTAGTCTTGGAGTTTGGAAGGTCACGAAAGAGACAGCGTCAGCGTCTGTGGGGCTGTGAATGGGGTTGCCTGGCTACTTGAAGAGCAGCAAGAGCTTTTTGTCCTGCCCCTTTGGGGTGTGAGGAATCTAGAGAAATTCGCAGTTGCTGAGCCTGGCTCCGGGTGTCCTCAGCGACCCAGGCAGTTAGTATTGGAGTTTGGGAGGCTCATGAAAGAGAGAGCATCAGCGTTTGTGGGGCTGTGAATGGGGTTGCCTGGCTACTTGAAGAGCAGCAAGAGCTTTTGGTCCTGGCCCCTTTGGGGTGGGAGGAATCCCGGGACGTTCGCAATCGCTGAGCCTGGCTCCGGCTGTATTCAGTGTCCCAGGCAGATAGTCTTGGAGTTTGGGAAGCTCACGAAAGAGACAGCATCAGCTTTTGTGGGGCTGTGAATGGGGTTGCCTGGCTACTTGAAGAGCAGCAAGAGCTTTTCGTCCTGGCCCCTTTGGGGTGGGAGGATTCTCGAGGAATTCGCAATTGCTTAGCTTGCCTCTGGCTGTACTCAGTGTCCCAGGCAGCTAGTCTTGGAGTTTGGAAGGTCACGAAAGAGACAGCGTCAGCGTCTGTGGGGCTGTGAATGGTGTTGCCTGGCTACTTGAAGAGCAGCAAGAGCTTTTTGTCCTGCCCCTTTGGGGTGGGAGGAATCTCGAGAAATTCGCAGTTGCTGAGCCTGGCTCCGGGTGTCCTCAGAGTCCTAGGCAGTTAGTATTGGAGTTTGGGAGGCGCATGAAAGAGAGAGCATCAGCGTTTGTGGGGCTGTGAATGGGGTTGCCTGGCTACTTGAAGAGCAGCAAGTGCTTTTGGTCCTGGCCCCTTTGGGGTGGGAGGAATCCCGGGACGTTTGCAATCGCTGAGCCTGGCTCCGGCTGTATTCAGTGTCCCAGGCAGATAATCTTGGAGTTTGGGAGGCTCTCGAAAGAGACAGCGTCAGCGTTTGTGGGGCTGTGAATGGGGTTGCCTGGCTACTTGAAGAGCAGCAAGAGCTTTTGGTCCTGGCCCCTTTGGGGTGGGAGGAAGGTACGGTTATTCACAGTTTCTGAGCCTGCCTCCGGGTGTCCTCAGCGTCGCAGGCAGTTACTATTGGAGTTTGGGAGGCTCACGAAAGAGACAGCGTCAGCGTTTGTGGGGCTGTGAATGGTGTTGCCTGGATACTTGAAGAGCAGCAAGAGCTTTTGGTCCTGGCCCCTTTGGCGTGGGAGGAACCTGCAGACGTTCCCAGTTGCTGAGCATGGCTCTGGCTGTACGCAGCATCCCAGGCAGATACTATTCGAGTTTGGGTGGCCACGGAAAGAGACAGTGTCAGTGTTTGTGGGGTTGTGAATGGGGTTGCCTGGCTACTTGAAGAGCAGCAAGAGCTTTTGGTCCTGGCACCTTTGGCGTAGGAGGAATACCGCGACGTTCGCAATTTCTGAACCTGGCTCTGGCTGTACGCAGCATCCCAGGAAGAGCGTCTTGGAGTTTGGGAGGCCACAGAAAGAGACAGCGTCAGCGTTTGTGGGGCTGTGAATGGGGTTGCCTGGCTACTTGAAGAGCAGCAAGAGCTTTTGGTCCTGGCCCCTTTGGGGTGGGAGGAATCCCGGGACGTTCGCAATCGCTGAGCCTGGCTCCGGCTGTATTCAATGTTGCAGGCAGATAATCTTGGATTTTGGGAGGCTCACGAAAGAGACAGAGTCAGCGTTTGTGGGGCTGTGAATGGGGTTGCCTGGCTACTTAAAGAGAAGGAAGAGCTTCTGGTCCTGGCCCCTTTGGCGTGGGAGGATTCTCGAGGAATTCGCAATTGCTTAGCTTGGCTCTGGCTGTACTCAGCGCCCCAGGCAGATAGTCTTGGAGTTTGGGAGGCCACGGAAAGAGACAGCGTCAGCGTTTGTGGGGCTGTGAATGGGGTTGCCTGGCTACTTGAAGAGCAGCAAGAGCTTTTGGTCTGGCCTCGTTGGGGTGGCAGGAATCTCGAGAAATTCGCAATTGCTTAGCTTGGCTCTGGCTGTACTCAGCGTCCCAGGCAGATAGTCTTGGAGTTTGGAAGGTCACGAAAGAGACAGCGTCAGCGTTTGTGGGGCTGTGAATGGTGTTGCCTGGCTACTTGAAGAGCAGCAAGAGCTTTTGGTCCTGGCCCCTTTGAGGTGGGAGGAATCTTGGGACAAGCTCAATTCCTGGGCTGCGATACAGCTGTACTCAACATCCAAGGCAGAAATTATTGGAGTATGGCAGGCTCACGAAAGAGACAGCATCAGCGTTTGTGGGGCTGTGAATGGGTTTTCCTGGCTACTTGAAGAGCAGCAAGTGCTTTTGGTCCTGGCCCCTTTGGGGTGGGAGGAAGGCACTGTTATTCGCAATTACTGAGCCTGGCCCGGCTGTATTCAGTGACCCAGGCAGATAGTCTTGGAGTTTGGAAGGTCACGAAAGAGGCAGCGTCAGCTTTTGTTGGGCTGTGAATGGCGTTGCCTGGCTACTTGAAGAGCAGCAAGAGCTTTTAGTCCTGGCCCCTTTGGGGTGGGAGGAAGGTACGGTTATTCGCAGTTGCTGAGCCTGCCTCCGGGTGTCCTCAGCGTCCCAGGCAGTTAGTATTGGAGTTTGGGAGGCTCACGTAAGAGACAGCGTCAGCGTTTATGGGGCTGTGAATGGGGTTGCCTGGCTACTTGAAGAGCAGCAAGAGCTTTTGGTCCTGGCCCCTTTGGCGTGGGAGGAACCTGCAGACGTTCCCAGTTGCTGAGCATGGCTCTGGCTGTACGCAGCATCCCAGGCAGATACTATTCTAGTTTGGGTGGCCACGGAAAGAGAGCGCGTCAGCGTTTGTGGGGTTGTGAATGGGGTTGCCTGGCTACTTGAAGAGCAGCAAGAGCTTTTGGTCCTGGCACCTTTGGGGTGGGAGGAATCTCGAGACATTCGCAATTTCTGAGCCTGGCTCTGGCTGTACGCAGCATCCCAGGCAGAGAGTCTTGGAGTTTGAGAGGCCACAGAAAGAGACAGCGTCAGCGTTTGTGGGGCTGTGAATGGGGTTGCCTGGCTACTTGAAGAGCAGCAAGAGCTTTTGGTCCTGGCCCCTTTGGGGTGGGAGGAATCCCAGGACGTTCGCAATCGCTGAGCCTGGCTCCGGCTGTATTCAGTGTTGCAGGCAGATAATCTTGGATTTTGGGAGGCCCACGAAAGAGACAGCGTCAGCGTTTGTGGGGCTGTGAATGGGGTTGCCTGGCTACTTGAAGAGCAGCAAGAGCTTTTGGTCCTGGCCCCTTTGGCGTGGGAGGAATCCCGGGACATTCGCAATTGCTTAGCTTGGCTCTGGCTGTACTCAGTGTCCCAGGCAGATAGTCTTGGAGTTTGGAAGGTCACGAAAGAGACAGCGTCAGCTTTTGTGGGGCTGTGAATGGCGTTGCCTGGCTACTTGAAGAGCAGCAAGAGGTTTTGGTCCTGGCCCCTTTGGGGTGGGAGGAAGGTACGGTTATTCGCAGTTTCTGAGCCTGCCTCCGGGTGACCTCAGCGTCCCAGGCAGTTACTATTGGAGTTTGGGAGGCTCACGAAAGAGACAGCATCAGCGTTTGCGGGGCTGTGAATGGAGTTGCCTGGCTACTTGAAGAGCAGCAGGAGCTTTTTGTCCTGGCCCCTTTGGGGTGGGAGGAATCCCGGGACGGTCGCAATTACTTAGCCTGGCTCCGGCTGTACTCAGCGTCCCAGGCAGATATTCTTGGAGTTTGGGAGGCCACGGAAAGAGACAGCGTCAGCGTTTGTGGGGCTGTGAATGGGGTTGCCTGGCTACTTGAAGAGCAGCAAGAGCTTTTGGTCCTGGCCCCTTTGGGGTGGGAGGAAGGTACGGTTATTTGCAGTTGCTGAGCCTGGCTCCGGGTGTCCTCAGCGTCGCAGGCAGTTACTATTGGAGTTTGGGAGGCTCACGAAAGAGACAGCGTCAGCGTTTGTGGGGCTGTGAATGGGGTTGCCTGGCTACTTGAAGAGCAGCAAGAGCTTTTGGTCCTGGCCCCTTTGGGGTGGGAGGAAGGTACGGTTATTCGCAGTTTCTGAGCCTGCCTCCGGGTGTCCTCAGCGTCGCAGGCAGTTACTATTGGAGTTTGGGAGGCTCACGAAAGAGACAGCATCAGCGTTTGCGGGGCTGTGAATGGAGTTGCCTGGCTAGTTGAAGAGCAGCAAGAGCTTTTGGTCCTGGCCCCTTTGGGGTGGGAGGTATCCCGGGACGGTCGCAATTACTTAGCCTGGCTCCGGCTGTACTCAGCGTCCCAGGCAGATAGTCTTGGAGTTTGGGAGGCCATGGAAAGAGACAGCGTCAGCGTTTGTGGGGCTGTGAATGGGGTTGCCTGGCTACTTGAAGAGCAGCAAGAGCTTTTGGTCCTGGCCCCTTTGGGGTGGGAGGATGGTACGGTTATTCGCAGTTGCTGAGCCTGGCTCCGGGTGTCCTCAGCGTCCAGGCAGATAGTATTGGAGTTTGGGAGGCTCACGAAAGAGACAGCGTCAGCGTTTGTGGGGCTGTGAATGGGGTTGCCTGGCTACTTGAAGAGCAGCAAGAGCTTTTGGTCCTGGCCCCTTTGGGGTGGGAGCAATCCCGGGACGGTCGCAATCGCTGAGCCTGGCTCCGGCTGTATTCAGTGTCCCAGACAGATAGTCTTGGATTTTGGGAGGCTCACGAAAAAAGACAGCGTCAGCGTTTGTGGGGCTGTGAATGGGGTTGCCTGGCTACTTGAAGAGCAGCAAGAGCTTTTTGTTCTGGCCCCTTTGGGGTGGGAGGAATCTCGAGAAATTCGCAATTGCTTAGCTTGGCTCTGGCTGTACTCAGCGTCCCAGGCAGATAGTCTTGGAGTTTGGGAGGCCACGGAAAGAGACAGCGTCAGCGTTTGTGGGGCTGTGAATGGGGTTGCCTGGCTACTTGAAGAGCAGCAAGAGCTTGTGGTCCTGGCTCCTTTGGGGTGGGAGGAAGGTACGGTTATTCGCAGTTGCTGAGCCTGGCTCCGGGTGGCCTCAGCGTCGCAGGCAGTTACTATTGGAGTTTGGGAGGCTCACAAAAGAGACAGCATCAGCGTTTGCGGGGCTGTGAATGGAGTTGCCTGGCTACTTGAAGAGCAGCAGGAGCTTTTTGTCCTGGCCCCTTTGGGGTGGGAGGTATCCCGGGACGGTCGCAATTACTTAGCCTGGCTCCGGCTGTACTCAGCGTCCCAGGCAGATAGTCTTGGAGTTTGGGAGGCCATGGAAAGAGACAGCGTCAGCGTTTGTGGGGCTGTGAATGGAGTTGCCTGGCTACTTGAAGAGCAGCAAGAGCTTTTGGTCCTGGCCCCTTTGGGGTGGGAGGAAGGTACGGTTATTCGCAGTTGCTGAGCCTGCCTCCGGGTGTCCTCAGCGTCCCAGGCATATAGTCTTGGAGTTTGGGAGGCTCACGAAAGAGACAGCGTCAGCGTTTGTGGGGCTGTGAATGGGGTTGCCTGGCTACTTGAAGAGCAGCAAGAGCTTTTGGTCCTGGCCCCTTTGGGGTGGGAGCAATCCCGGGACGGTCGCAATCGCTGAGCCTGGCTCCGGCTGTATTCAGTGTTGCAGGCAGATAATCTTGGATTTTGGGAGGCTCACGAAAGAGACAGCGTCAGCGTTTGTGGGGCTGTGAATGGGGTTGCCTGGCTACTTGAAGAGCAGCAAGAGCTTTTGGTCCTGGCCCCTTTGGGGTGGGAGGAATCCCGGGACGGTCGCAATTGCTGAGCCTGGCTATGGCTGTACTCAGTGTCCCAGGCAGCTAGTCTTGGAGTTTGGAAGGTCACGAAAGAGACAGCGTCAGCGTCTGTGGGGCTGTGAATGGGGTATCCTGGCTACTTGAAGAGCAGCAAGAGCTTTTTGTCCTGCCCCTTTGGGGTGTGAGGAATCTCGAGAAATTCGCAGTTGCTGAGCCTGGCTCCGGGTGTCCTCTGCGTCCCAGGCAGATAGTATTGGAGTTTGGGAGGCTCACGAAAGAGAGAGCGTCAGCGTTTGTGGGGCTGTGAATGGAGTTGCCTGGCTACTTGAAGAGCAGCAAGAGCTTTTCGTCCTGGCCCCTTTGGGGTGGGAGGAATCTCGAGAAATTCGCAATTGCTTAGCTTGGCTCTGGCTGTACTCAGCGTCCCAGGCAGATAGTCTTGGAGTTTGGGAGGCCACGGAAAGAGGCAGCGGCAGCGTCTGTGGGGCTGTGAATGGGGTTGCCTGGCTACTTGAAGAGTAGCAAGAGCTTTTTCTCCTGCCCCTTTGGGGTGGGAGGAATCTCGAGAAATTCGCAGTTGCTGAGCCTGGCTCCGGGTGTCCTCAGAGTCCTAGGCAGTTAGTATTGGAGTTTGGGAGGCGCATGAAAGAGAGAGCATCAGCGTTTGTGGGCTGTGAATGGGGTTGCCTGGCTACTTGAAGAGCAGCAAGAGCTTTTGGACCTGGCCCCTTTGGGGTGGGAGGAATCCCGGGACGGTCGCAATCGCTGAGTCTGGCTCCGGCTGTATTCAGTGTCCCAGGCAGATAGTCTTGGAGTTTGGGAGGCTCACGAAAGAGACAGCGTCAGCGTTTGTGGGGCTGTGAATGGGGTTGCCTGGCTACTTGAAGAGCAGCAAGAGCTTTTGGTCGTGGCCCCTTTGGGGTGGGAGGAAGGTACGGTTATTCGCAGTTTCTGAGCCTGCCTCCGGGTGTCCACAGCGTCGCAGGCAGTTACTATTGGAGTTTGGGAGGCTCACGAAAGAGACAGCGTCAGCGTTTGTGGGGCTGTGAATGGGGTTGCCTGGCTACTTGAAGAGCAGCAAGAGCTTGTGGTCCTGGCCCCTTTGGAGTGGGAGGATTCTCGAGGAATTCGCAATTGCTTAGCTTGGCTCTGGCAGTACTAAGCTTCCCAGGCAGATAGTCTTGGAGTTTGGGAGGCCACGGAAAGAGAGAGCGTCAGCGTTTGTGGGGCTGTGAATGGGGTTGCCTGGCTACTTGAAGAGCAGCAAGAGCTTTTGGTCTGGCCTCTTTGGGGTGGGAGGAATCTCGAGAAATTCGCAATTGCTTAGCTTGGCTCTGGCTGTACTCAGCGTCCCAGGCAGATAGTCTTGGAGTTTGGAAGGTCACGAAAGAGACAGCGTCAGCGTTTGTGGGGCTGTGAATTGTGTTGCCTGGCTACTTGAAGAGCAGCAAGAGCTTTTGGTCCTGGCCCCTTTGGGGTGGGAGGAATCTTGGGACAAGCTCAATTCCTGGGCTGCGATACAGCTGTACTCAACATCCAAGGCAGAAAGTATTGGAGTTTGGGAGGCTCACGAAAGAGACAGCATTGAGTTTGTGGGGCTGTGAATGGGGTTTCCTGGCTACTTGAAGAGCAGCAAGAGCTTTTGGTCCTGGCCCCTTTGGGGTGGGAGGAAGGTACGGTTATTCGCAGTTTCTGAGCCTGCCTCCGGGTGTCCTCAGCGTCGCAGGCAGTTACTATTGGAGTTTGGGAGGCTCACGAAAGAGACAGCGTCAGCTTTTGTGGGGCTGTGAATGGGGTTGCCTGGCTACTTGAAGAGCAGCAAGAGCTTTTGGTCCTGGCCCCTTTGGCGTGGGAGGAACCTGCAGACGTTCCCAGTTGCTGAGCATGGCTCTGGCTGTACGCAGCATCCCAGGCAGATACTATTCGAGTTTGGGTGGCCACGGAAAGAGACAGCGTCAGTGTTTGTGGGGTTGTGAATGGGGTTGCCTGGCTACTTGAAGAGCAGCAAGAGCTTTTGGTCCTGGCCCCTTTGGGGTGGGAGGAATCCCGGGACGTTCGCAATCGCTGAGCCTGGCTCCGGCTGTATTCAGTGTCCCAGGCAGATAGTCTTGGATTTTGGGAGGCTCATGAAAGAGACAGCGTCAGCGTTTGTGGGGCTGTGAATGGTGTTGCCTGGCTACTTGAAGAGCAGGAAGAGCTTTTTGTCCTGGCCCCTTTGGGGTGGGAGGAATTTCGAGAAATTCGCAATTGCTTAGCTTGGCTCTGGCTGTACTCAGTGTCCCAGGCAGATAGTCTTGGAGTTTGGAAGGTCACGAAAGAGACAGCGTCAGCTTTTGTTGGGCTGTGAATGGCGTTGCCTGGCTACTTGAAGAGCAGCAAGAGCTTTTGGTCCTGGCCCCTTTGGGGTGGGAGGAAAGTACGGTTATTCACAGTTTCTGAGCCTGCCTCCGGGTGTCCTCAGCGTCGCAGGCAGTTACTATTGGAGTTTGGGAGGCTCACGAAAGAGACAGCATCAGCGTTTGTGGGGCTGTGAATGGAGTTGCCTGGCTACTTGAAGAGCAGCAAGAGCTTTTTCTCCTGCCCCTTTGGGGTGGGAGGAATCTCGAGAAATTCGCAGTTGCTGATCCTGGCTCCGGGTGTCCTCAGAGTCCTAGGCAGATAGTATTGGAGTTTGGGAGGCGCATGAAAGAGAGAGCATCAGCGTTTGTGGGGCTGTGAATGGGGTTGCCTGGCTACTTGAAGAGCAGCAAGAGCTTTTGGTCCTGGCCCCTTTGGGGTGGGAGGAATCCCGGGACGTTCGCAATCGCTGAGCCTGGCTCCGGCTGTATTCAGTGTCCCAGGCAGATAATCTTGGAGTTTGGGAGGCTCACGAAAGAGACAGCGTCAGCGTTTGTGGGGCTGTGAATGGGGTTGCCTGGCTACTTGAAGAGCAGCAAGAGCTTTTGGTCCTGGCCCCTTTGGGGTGGGAGGAAGGTACGGTTATTTGCAGTTTCTGAGCCTGCCTCCGGGTGTCCTCAGCGTCGCAGGCAGTTACTATTGGAGTTTGGGAGGCTCACGAAAGAGACAGCATCAGCGTTTGCGGGGCTGTGAATGGAGTTGCCTGGCTAGTTGAAGAGCAGCAAGAGCTTTTTGTCCTGGCCCCTTTGGGGTGGGAGGTATCCCGGGACGGTCGCAATTACTTAGCCTGGCTCCGGCTGTACTCAGCGTCCCAGGCAGATAGTCTTGGAGTTTGGGAGGCCATGGAAAGAGACAGCGTCAGCGTTTGTGGGGCTGTGAATGGGGTTGCCTGGCTACTTGAAGAGCAGCAAGAGCTTTTGGTCCTGGCCCCTTTGGGGTGGGAGGATGGTACGGTTATTCGCAGTTGCTGAGCCTGGCTCCGGGTGTCCTCAGCGTCCAGGCAGATAGTATTGGAGTTTGGGAGGCTCACGAAAGAGACAGCGTCAGCGTTTGTGGGGCTGTGAATGGGGTTGCCTGGCTACTTGAAGAGCAGCAAGAGCTTTTGGTCCTGGCCCCTTTGGGGTGGGAGCAATCCCGGGACGGTCGCAATCGCTGAGCCTGGCTCCGGCTGTATTCAGTGTCCCAGACAGATAGTCTTGGATTTTGGGAGGCTCACGAAAAAAGACAGCGTCAGCGTTTGTGGGGCTGTGAATGGGGTTGCCTGGCTACTTGAAGAGCAGCAAGAGCTTTTTGTTCTGGCCCCTTTGGGGTGGGAGGAATCTCGAGAAATTCGCAATTGCTTAGCTTGGCTCTGGCTGTACTCAGCGTCCCAGGCAGATAGTCTTGGAGTTTGGGAGGCCACGGAAAGAGACAGCGTCAGCGTTTGTGGGGCTGTGAATGGGGTTGCCTGGCTACTTGAAGAGCAGCAAGAGCTTGTGGTCCTGGCTCCTTTCGGGTGGGAGGAAGGTACGGTTATTCGCAGTTGCTGAGCCTGGCTCCGGGTGGCCTCAGCGTCGCAGGCAGTTACTATTGGAGTTTGGGAGGCTCACAAAAGAGACAGCATCAGCGTTTGCGGGGCTGTGAATGGAGTTGCCTGGCTACTTGAAGAGCAGCAGGAGCTTTTTGTCCTGGCCCCTTTGGGGTGGGAGGTATCCCGGGACGGTCGCAATTACTTAGCCTGGCTCCGGCTGTACTCAGCGTCCCAGGCAGATAGTCTTGGAGTTTGGGAGGCCATGGAAAGAGACAGCGTCAGCGTTTGTGGGGCTGTGAATGGAGTTGCCTGGCTACTTGAAGAGCAGCAAGAGCTTTTGGTCCTGGCCCCTTTGGGGTGGGAGGAAGGTACGGTTATTCGCAGTTGCTGAGCCTGCCTCCGGGTGTCCTCAGCGTCCCAGGCATATAGTCTTGGAGTTTGGGAGGCTCACGAAAGAGACAGCGTCAGCGTTTGTGGGGCTGTGAATGGGGTTGCCTGGCTACTTGAAGAGCAGCAAGAGCTTTTGGTCCTGGCCCCTTTGGGGTGGGAGCAATCCCGGGACGGTCGCAATCGCTGAGCCTGGCTCCGGCTGTATTCAGTGTTGCAGGCAGATAATCTTGGATTTTGGGAGGCTCACGAAAGAGACAGCGTCAGCGTTTGTGGGGCTGTGAATGGGGTTGCCTGGCTACTTGAAGAGCAGCAAGAGCTTTTGGTCCTGGCCCCTTTGGGGTGGGAGGAATCCCGGGACGGTCGCAATTGCTGAGCCTGGCTATGGCTGTACTCAGTGTCCCAGGCAGCTAGTCTTGGAGTTTGGAAGGTCACGAAAGAGACAGCGTCAGCGTCTGTGGGGCTGTGAATGGGGTATCCTGGCTACTTGAAGAGCAGCAAGAGCTTTTTGTCCTGCCCCTTTGGGGTGTGAGGAATCTCGAGAAATTCGCAGTTGCTGAGCCTGGCTCCGGGTGTCCTCTGCGTCCCAGGCAGATAGTATTGGAGTTTGGGAGGCTCACGAAAGAGAGAGCGTCAGCGTTTGTGGGGCTGTGAATGGAGTTGCCTGGCTACTTGAAGAGCAGCAAGAGCTTTTCGTCCTGGCCCCTTTGGGGTGGGAGGAATCTCGAGAAATTCGCAATTGCTTAGCTTGGCTCTGGCTGTACTCAGCGTCCCAGGCAGATAGTCTTGGAGTTTGGGAGGCCACGGAAAGAGACAGCGTCAGCGTCTGTGGGGCTGTGAATGGGGTTGCCTGGCTACTTGAAGAGTAGCAAGAGCTTTTTCTCCTGCCCCTTTGGGGTGGGAGGAATCTCGAGAAATTCGCAGTTGCTGAGCCTGGCTCCGGGTGTCCTCAGAGTCCTAGGCAGTTAGTATTGGAGTTTGGGAGGCGCATGAAAGAGAGAGCATCAGCGTTTGTGGGCTGTGAATGGGGTTGCCTGGCTACTTGAAGAGCAGCAAGAGCTTTTGGACCTGGCCCCTTTGGGGTGGGAGGAATCCCGGGACGGTCGCAATCGCTGAGTCTGGCTCCGGCTGTATTCAGTGTCCCAGGCAGATAGTCTTGGAGTTTGGGAGGCTCACGAAAGAGACAGCGTCAGCGTTTGTGGGGCTGTGAATGGGGTTGCCTGGCTACTTGAAGAGCAGCAAGAGCTTTTGGTCGTGGCCCCTTTGGGGTGGGAGGAAGGTACGGTTATTCGCAGTTTCTGAGCCTGCCTCCGGGTGTCCACAGCGTCGCACGCAGTTACTATTGGAGTTTGGGAGGCTCACGAAAGAGACAGCGTCAGCGTTTGTGGGGCTGTGAATGGGGTTGCCTGGCTACTTGAAGAGCAGCAAGAGCTTGTGGTCCTGGCCCCTTTGGAGTGGGAGGATTCTCGAGGAATTCGCAATTGCTTAGCTTGGCTCTGGCAGTACTAAGCTTCCCAGGCAGATAGTCTTGGAGTTTGGGAGGCCACGGAAAGAGAGAGCGTCAGCGTTTGTGGGGCTGTGAATGGGGTTGCCTGGCTACTTGAAGAGCAGCAAGAGCTTTTGGTCTGGCCTCTTTGGGGTGGGAGGAATCTCGAGAAATTCGCAATTGCTTAGCTTGGCTCTGGCTGTACTCAGCGTCCCAGGCAGATAGTCTTGGAGTTTGGAAGGTCACGAAAGAGACAGCGTCAGCGTTTGTGGGGCTGTGAATTGTGTTGCCTGGCTACTTGAAGAGCAGCAAGAGCTTTTGGTCCTGGCCCCTTTGGGGTGGGAGGAATCTTGGGACAAGCTCAATTCCTGGGCTGCGATACAGCTGTACTCAACATCCAAGGCAGAAAGTATTGGAGTTTGGGAGGCTCACGAAAGAGACAGCATTGAGTTTGTGGGGCTGTGAATGGGGTTTCCTGGCTACTTGAAGAGCAGCAAGAGCTTTTGGTCCTGGCCCCTTTGGGGTGGGAGGAAGGTACGGTTATTCGCAGTTTCTGAGCCTGCCTCCGGGTGTCCTCAGCGTCGCAGGCAGTTACTATTGGAGTTTGGGAGGCTCACGAAAGAGACAGCGTCAGCTTTTGTGGGGCTGTGAATGGGGTTGCCTGGCTACTTGAAGAGCAGCAAGAGCTTTTGGTCCTGGCCCCTTTGGCGTGGGAGGAACCTGCAGACGTTCCCAGTTGCTGAGCATGGCTCTGGCTGTACGCAGCATCCCAGGCAGATACTATTCGAGTTTGGGTGGCCACGGAAAGAGACAGCGTCAGTGTTTGTGGGGTTGTGAATGGGGTTGCCTGGCTACTTGAAGAGCAGCAAGAGCTTTTGGTCCTGGCCCCTTTGGGGTGGGAGGAATCCCGGGACGTTCGCAATCGCTGAGCCTGGCTCCGGCTGTATTCAGTGTCCCAGGCAGATAGTCTTGGATTTTGGGAGGCTCATGAAAGAGACAGCGTCAGCGTTTGTGGGGCTGTGAATGGTGTTGCCTGGCTACTTGAAGAGCAGGAAGAGCTTTTTGTCCTGGCCCCTTTGGGGTGGGAGGAATTTCGAGAAATTCGCAATTGCTTAGCTTGGCTCTGGCTGTACTCAGTGTCCCAGGCAGATAGTCTTGGAGTTTGGAAGGTCACGAAAGAGACAGCGTCAGCTTTTGTTGGGCTGTGAATGGCGTTGCCTGGCTACTTGAAGAGCAGCAAGAGCTTTTGGTCCTGGCCCCTTTGGGGTGGGAGGAAAGTACGGTTATTCACAGTTTCTGAGCCTGCCTCCGGGTGTCCTCAGCGTCGCAGGCAGTTACTATTGGAGTTTGGGAGGCTCACGAAAGAGACAGCATCAGCGTTTGTGGGGCTGTGAATGGAGTTGCCTGGCTACTTGAAGAGCAGCAAGAGCTTTTTCTCCTGCCCCTTTGGGGTGGGAGGAATCTCGAGAAATTCGCAGTTGCTGATCCTGGCTCCGGGTGTATTCAGTGTCCCAGGCAGATAATCTTGGAGTTTGGGAGGCTCACGAAAGAGACAGCGTCAGCGTTTGTGGGGCTGTGAATGGGGTTGCCTGGCTACTTGAAGAGCAGCAAGAGCTTTTGGTCCTGGCCCCTTTGGGGTGGGAGGAAGGTACGGTTATTTGCAGTTTCTGAGCCTGCCTCCGGGTGTCCTCAGCGTCGCAGGCAGTTACTATTGGAGTTTGGGAGGCTCACGAAAGAGACAGCGTCAGCGTTTGTGGGGCTGTGAATGGTGTTGCCTGGCTACTTGAAGAGCAGCAAGAGCTTTTGGTCCTGGCCCCTTTGGAGTGGGAGGATTCTCGAGACATTCGCAATTGCTTAGCTTGGCTCTGGCTGTACTCAGCGTCCCAGGCAGATAGTCTTGGAGTTTGGAAGATCACGAAAGAGACAGCGTCAGCGTTTGTGGGGCTGTGAATTGTGTTGCCTGGCTACTTGAAGAGCAGCAAGAGCTTTTGGTCCTGGCCCCTTTGGGGTGGGAGGAATCTTGGGACAAGCTCAGTTCCTGGGCTGCGATACAGCTGTACTCAACATCCAAGGCAGAAAGTATTGGAGTATGGCAGGCTCACGAAAGAGACAGCATCAGCGTTTGTGGGGCTGTGAATGGGGTTTCCTGGCTACTTGAAGAGCAGCAAGAGCTTTTGGTCCTGGCCCCTTTGGGGTGGGAGGAAGGCACTGTTATTCGCAATTACTGAGCCTGGCCCGGCTGTATTCAGTGACCCAGGCAGATAGTCTTGGAGTTTGGAAGGTCACGAAAGAGGCAGCGTCAGCTTTTGTTGGGCTGTGAATGGCGTTGCCTGGCTACTTGAAGAGCAGCAAGAGCTTTTGGTCCTGGCCCCTTTGGGGTGGGAGGAAGGTACGGTTATTCGCAGTTGCTGAGCCTGCCTCCGGGTGTCCTCAGCGTCGCAGGCAGTTACTATTGGAGTTTGGGAGGCTCACGAAAGAGACAGCGTCAGCTTTTGTGGGGCTGTGAATGGGGTTGCCTGGCTACTTGAAGAGCAGCAAGAGCTTTTGGTCCTGGCCCCTTTGGAGTGGGAGGATTCTCGAGACATTCGCAATTGCTTAGCTTGGCTCTGGCTGTACTCAGCGTCCCAGGCAGATAGTCTTGGAGTTTGGAAGATCACGAAAGAGACAGCGTCAGCGTTTGTGGGGCTGTGAATGGTGTTGCCTGGCTACTTGAAGAGCAGCAAGAGCTTTTGGTCCTGGCCCCTTTGGGGTGGGAGGAATCTTGGGACAAGCTCAATTCCTGGGCTGCGATACAGCTGTACTCAACATCCAAGGCAGAAAGTATTGGAGTATGGCAGGCTCACGAAAGAGACAGCATCAGCGTTTGTGGGGCTGTGAATGGGGTTTCCTGGCTACTTGAAGAGCAGCAAGAGCTTTTGGTCCTGGCCCCTTTGGGGTGGGAGGAAGGCACTGTTATTCGCAATTACTGAGCCTGGCCCGGCTGTATTCAGTGACCCAGGCAGATAGTCTTGGAGTTTGGAAGGTCACGAAAGAGACAGCGTCAGCTTTTGTTGGGCTGTGAATGGCGTTGCCTGGCTACTTGAAGAGCAGCAAGAGCTTTTGGTCCTGGCCCCTTTGGGGTGGGAGGAAGGTACGGTTATTCGCAGTTGCTGAGCCTGCCTCCGGGTGTCCTCAGCGTCGCAGGCAGTTACTATTGGAGTTTGGGAGGCTCACGAAAGAGACAGCGTCAGCTTTTGTGGGGCTGTGAATGGGGTTGCCTGGCTACTTGAAGAGCAGCAAGAGCTTTTGGTCCTGGCCCCTTTGGCGTGGGAGGAACCTGCAGACGTTCCCAGTTGCTGAGCCTGGCTCTGGCTGTACGCAGCATCCCAGGCAGATACTATTCGAGTTTGGGTGGCCACAGAAAGAGACAGCGTCAGCGTTTGTGGGGCTGTGAATGGTGTTGCCTGGCTACTTGAAGAGCAGCAAGAGCTTTTGGTCCTGGCACCTTTGGCGTAGGAGGAATACCGCGACGTTCGCAATTTCTGAGCCTGGCTCCAGCTCTATTCAGTGTCCCAGGCAGATAGTCTTGGATTTTGGGAGGCTCACGAAAGAGACAGCGTCAGCCTTTGTTGGGCTGTGAATGGCGTTGCCTGGCTACTTGAAGAGCAGCAAGAGCTTTTGGTCCTGGCCCCTTTGGGGTGGGAGGAAGGTACGGTTATTCGCAATCGCTGAGCCTGGCTCCGGCTGTATTCAGTGTCCCAGGCAGATAGTCTTGGAGTTTGGAAGGTCACGAAAGAGACAGCGTCAGCTTTTGTTGGGCTGTGAATGGCGTTGCCTGGCTACTTGAAGAGCAGCAAGAGCTTTTGGTCCTGGCCCCTTTGGGGTGGGAGGAAGGTACGGTTATTCGCAGTTTCTGAGCCTGCCTCCGGGTGTCCTCAGCGTCGCAGGCAGTTACTATTGGAGTTTGGGAGGCTCACGAAAGAGACAGCGTCAGCTTTTGTGGGGCTGTGAATGGGGTTGCCTGGCTACTTGAAGAGCAGCAAGAGCTTTTGGTCCTGGCACCTTTGGCGTGGGAGGAACCTGCAGACGTTCCCAGTTGCTGAGCATGGCTCTGGCTGTACGCACCATCCCAGGCAGATACTATTCGAGTTTGGGTGGCCACGGAAAGAGACAGCGTCAGTGTTTGTGGGGTTGTGAATGGGGTTGCCTGGCTACTTGAAGAGCAGCAAGAGCTTTTGGTCCTGGCCCCTTTGGGGTGGGAGGAATCCCGGGACGTTCGCAATCGCTGAGCCTGGCTCCGGCTGTATTCAGTGTCCCAGGCAGATAGTCTTGGATTTTGGGAGGCTCATGAAAGAGACAGCGTCAGCGTTTGTGGGGCTGTGAATGGTGTTGCCTGGCTACTTGAAGAGCAGGAAGAGCTTTTTGTCCTGGCCCCTTTGGGGTGGGAGGAATTTCGAGAAATTCGCAATTGCTTAGCTTGGCTCTGGCTGTACTCAGTGTCCCAGGCAGATAGTCTTGGAGTTTGGAAGGTCACGAAAGAGACAGCGTCAGCTTTTGTTGGGCTGTGAATGGCGTTGCCTGGCTACTTGAAGAGCAGCAAGAGCTTTTGGTCCTGGCCCCTTTGGGGTGGGAGGAAAGTACGGTTATTCACAGTTTCTGAGCCTGCCTCCGGGTGTCCTCAGCGTCGCAGGCAGTTACTATTGGAGTTTGGGAGGCTCACGAAAGAGACAGCATCAGCGTTTGTGGGGCTGTGAATGGAGTTGCCTGGCTACTTGAAGAGCAGCAAGAGCTTTTTCTCCTGCCCCTTTGGGGTGGGAGGAATCTCGAGAAATTCGCAGTTGCTGATCCTGGCTCCGGGTGTCCTCAGAGTCCTAGGCAGATAGTATTGGAGTTTGGGAGGCGCATGAAAGAGAGAGCATCAGCGTTTGTGGGGCTGTGAATGGGGTTGCCTGGCTACTTGAAGAGCAGCAAGAGCTTTTGGTCCTGGCCCCTTTGGGGTGGGAGGAATCCCGGGACGTTCGCAATCGCTGAGCCTGGCTCCGGCTGTATTCAGTGTCCCAGGCAGATAATCTTGGAGTTTGGGAGGCTCACGAAAGAGACAGCGTCAGCGTTTGTGGGGCTGTGAATGGCGTTGCCTGGCTACTTGAAGAGCAGCAAGAGCTTTTGGTCCTGGCCCCTTTGGGGTGGGAGGAAGGTACGGTTATTTGCAGTTTCTGAGCCTGCCTCCGGGTGTCCTCAGCGTCGCAGGCAGTTACTATTGGAGTTTGGGAGGCTCACGAAAGAGACAGCGTCAGCGTTTGTGGGGCTGTGAATGGTGTTGCCTGGCTACTTGAAGAGCAGCAAGAGCTTTTGGTCCTGGCCCCTTTGGAGTGGGAGGATTCTCGAGACATTCGCAATTGCTTAGCTTGGCTCTGGCTGTACTCAGCGTCCCAGGCAGATAGTCTTGGAGTTTGGAAGATCACGAAAGAGACAGCGTCAGCGTTTGTGGGGCTGTGAATTGTGTTGCCTGGCTACTTGAAGAGCAGCAAGAGCTTTTGGTCCTGGCCCCTTTGGGGTGGGAGGAATCTTGGGACAAGCTCAATTCCTGGGCTGCGATACAGCTGTACTCAACATCCAAGGCAGAAAGTATTGGAGTATGGCAGGCTCACGAAAGAGACAGCATCAGCGTTTGTGGGGCTGTGAATGGGGTTTCCTGGCTACTTGAAGAGCAGCAAGAGCTTTTGGTCCTGGCCCCTTTGGGGTGGGAGGAAGGCACTGTTATTCGCAATTACTGAGCCTGGCCCGGCTGTATTCAGTGACCCAGGCAGATAGTCTTGGAGTTTGGAAGGTCACGAAAGAGGCAGCGTCAGCTTTTGTTGGGCTGTGAATGGCGTTGCCTGGCTACTTGAAGAGCAGCAAGAGCTTTTGGTGCTGGCCCCTTTGGGGTGGGAGGAAGGTACGGTTATTCGCAGTTGCTGAGCCTGCCTCCGGGTGTCCTCAGCGTCGCAGGCAGTTACTATTGGAGTTTGGGAGGCTCACGAAAGAGACAGCGTCAGCTTTTGTGGGGCTGTGAATGGGGTTGCCTGGCTACTTGAAGAGCAGCAAGAGCTTTTGGTCCTGGCCCCTTTGGCGTGGGAGGAACCTGCAGACGTTCCCAGTTGCTGAGCCTGGCTCTGGCTGTACGCAGCATCCCAGGCAGATACTATTCGAGTTTGGGTGGCCACAGAAAGAGACAGCGTCAGCGTTTGTGGGGCTGTGAATGGTGTTGCCTGGCTACTTGAAGAGCAGCAAGAGCTTTTGGTCCTGGCACCTTTGGCGTAGGAGGAATACCGCGACGTTCGCAATTTCTGAGCCTGGCTCCAGCTCTATTCAGTGTCCCAGGCAGATAGTCTTGGATTTTGGGAGGCTCACGAAAGAGACAGCGTCAGCCTTTGTTGGGCTGTGAATGGCGTTGCCTGGCTACTTGAAGAGCAGCAAGAGCTTTTGGTCCTGGCCCCTTTGGGGTGGGAGGAAGGTACGGTTATTCGCAATCGCTGAGCCTGGCTCCGGCTGTATTCAGTGTCCCAGGCAGATAGTCTTGGAGTTTGGAAGGTCACGAAAGAGACAGCGTCAGCTTTTGTTGGGCTGTGAATGGCGTTGCCTGGCTACTTGAAGAGCAGCAAGAGCTTTTGGTCCTGGCCCCTTTGGGGTGGGAGGAAGGTACGGTTATTCGCAATTTCTGAGCCTGCCTCCGGGTGTCCTCAGCGTCGCAGGCAGTTACTATTGGAGTTTGGGAGGCTCACAAAAGAGACAGCGTCAGCGTTTGTGGGCTGTGAATGGTGTTGCCTGGCTACTTGAAGAGCAGCAGGAGCTTTTTGTCCTGGCCCCTTCGGGGTGGGAGGAATCTCGAGAAATTCGCAATTGCTTAGCTTGGCTCTGGCTGTACTCAGCGTCCCAGGCAGATAGTCTTGGAGTTTGGGAGGCCACGGAAAGAGACAGCGTCAGCGTTTGTGGGGCTGTGAATGGTGTTGCCTGGCTACTTGAAGAGCAGCAAGAGCTTTTGGTCCTGGCCCCTTTGGGGTGGGAGGAAGGTACGGTTATTCGCAGTTGCTGAGCCTGCCTCCGGGTGTCCTCAGCGTCCCAGGCAGATAGTATTGGAGTTTGGGAGGCTCACGAAAGAGACAGCATCAGCCTTTGCGGAACTGTGAATGGGGTTGCCTGGCTACTTGAAGAGCAGCAAGAGATTTTGGTCCTCGCTCCTTTGGGGTGGGAGGAATCCCGGGACGGTCGCAATCGCTGAGCCTGGCTCCGGCTGTATTCAGTGTCCCAGGCAGATACTCTTGGAGTTTGGGAGGCCACAGAAAAAGACAGCGTCAGCGTTTGTGGGGCTGTGAATGGGGTTGCCTGGCTACTTGAAGAGCAGCAAGAGCTTTTGGTCCTGGCCTCTTTGGGGTGGGAGGATTCCCGGGACGTTCGCAATCGCTGAGCCTGGCTCCGACTGTATTCACTGTTGCAGGCAGTTACTATTGGACTTTGGGAGGCTCACGAAAGAGACAGCGTCAGCGTTTGTGGGGCTGTGAATGGAGTTGCCTGGCTACTTGAAGAGCAGCAGGAGCTTTTTGTCCTGGCCCCTTTGGGGTGGGAGGAATCTCGAGACATTCGCAATTGCTGAGCCTGGCTCCGGGTGTCCTCAGCGTCCCAGGCAGATAGTCTTGGAGTTTGGAAGATCACGAAAGAGACAGCGTCAGGGTTTGTGGGGCTGTGAATGGGGTTGCCTGGCTACTTGAAGAGCAGCAAGAGCTTTTGGTCCTGGCCCCTTTGGGGTGGGAGGAATCTCGAGAAATTCGCAGTTGCTGAGCGTGGCTCCGGGTGTCCTCAGCGTCCTAGGCAGTTAGTATTGGAGTTTGGGAGGCTCATGAAAGAGAGAGCATCAGCGTTTGTGGGGCTGTGAATGGGGTTGCCTGGCTACTTGAAGAGCAGCAAGAGCTTTTGGTCCTGGCCCCTTTGGGGTGGGAGGAATCCCGGGACGTTCGCAATCGCTGAGCCTGGCTCCGGCTGTATTCAGTGTCCCAGGCAGATAATCTTGGAGTTTGGGAGGCTCACGAAAGAGACAGCGTCAGCGTTTGTGGGGCTGTGAATGGGGTTGCCTGGCTACTTGAAGAGCAGCAAGAGCTTTTGGTCCTGGCCCCTTTGGGGTGGGAGGAAGGTACGGTTATTCGCAGTTGCTGAGCCTGCCTCCGGGTGTCCTCAGCGTCCCAGGCAGTTACTATTGGACTTTGGGAGGCTCACGAAAGAGACAGCGTCAGCGTTTGTGGGGCTGTGAATGGCGTTGCCTGGCTACTTGAAGAGCAGCAAGAGCTTTTGGTCCTGGCCCCTTTGGGGTGGGAGGAATCTTGAGAAATTCGCAATTGCTTAGCTTGGCTCTGGCTGTACTCAGCGTCCCAGGCAGATAGTACTGGAGTTTGGGAGGCCACGGAAAGAGACAGCGTCAGCGTTTGTGGGGCTGTGAATGGTGTTGCCTGGCTACTTGAAGAGCAGCAAGAGCTTTTGGTCCTGGCCCCTTTGGGGTGGGAGGAAGGCACTGTTATTCGCAATTACTGAGCCTGGCCCGGCTGTATTCAGTGACCCAGGCAGATAGTCTTGGAGTTTGGAAGGTCACGAAAGAGGCAGCGTCAGCTTTTGTTGGGCTGTGAATGGCGTTGCCTGGCTACTTGAAGAGCAGCAAGAGCTTTTGGTGCTGGCCCCTTTGGGGTGGGAGGAAGGTACGGTTATTCGCAGTTGCTGAGCCTGCCTCCGGGTGTCCTCAGCGTCGCAGGCAGTTACTATTGGAGTTTGGGAGGCTCACGAAAGAGACAGCGTCAGCTTTTGTGGGGCTGTGAATGGGGTTGCCTGGCTACTTGAAGAGCAGCAAGAGCTTTTGGTCCTGGCCCCTTTGGCGTGGGAGGAGTCTGCAGACGTTCCCAGTTGCTGAGCATGGCTCTGGCTGTACGCAGCATCCCAGGCAGATACTATTCGAGTTTGGGTGGCCACAGAAAGAGACAGCGTCAGCGTTTGTGGGGCTGTGAATGGTGTTGCCTGGCTACTTGAAGAGCAGCAAGAGCTTTTGGTCCTGGCACCTTTGGCGTAGGAGGAATACCGCGACGTTCGCAATTTCTGAGCCTGGCTCCAGCTCTATTCAGTGTCCCAGGCAGATAGTCTTGGATTTTGGGAGGCTCACGAAAGAGACAGCGTCAGCGTTTGTTGGGCTGTGAATGGCGTTGCCTGGCTACTTGAAGAGCAGCAAGAGCTTTTGGTCCTGGCCCCTTTGGGGTGGGAGGAAGGTACGGTTATTCGCAATCGCTGAGCCTGGCTCCGGCTGTATTCAGTGTCCCAGGCAGATAGTCTTGGAGTTTGGAAGGTCACGAAAGAGACAGCGTCAGCTTTTGTTGGGCTGTGAATGGCGTTGCCTGGCTACTTGAAGAGCAGCAAGAGCTTTTGGTCCTGGCCCCTTTGGGGTGGGAGGAAGGTACGGTTATTCGCAGTTTCTGAGCCTGCCTCCGGGTGTCCTCAGCGTCGCAGGCAGTTACTATTGGAGTTTGGGAGGCTCACGAAAGAGACAGCGTCAGCTTTTGTGGGGCTGTGAATGGGGTTGCCTGGCTACTTGAAGAGCAGCAAGAGCTTTTGGTCCTGGCACCTTTGGCGTGGGAGGAACCTGCAGACGTTCCCAGTTGCTGAGCATGGCTCTGGCTGTACGCACCATCCCAGGCAGATACTATTCGAGTTTGGGTGGCCACGGAAAGAGACAGCGTCAGTGTTTGTGGGGTTGTGAATGGGGTTGCCTGGCTACTTGAAGAGCAGCAAGAGCTTTTGGTCCTGGCCCCTTTGGGGTGGGAGGAATCCCGGGACGTTCGCAATCGCTGAGCCTGGCTCCGGCTGTATTCAGTGTCCCAGGCAGATAGTCTTGGATTTTGGGAGGCTCACGAAAGAGACAGCGTCAGCGTTTGTGGGGCTGTGAATGGTGTTGCCTGGCTACTTGAAGAGCAGGAAGAGCTTTTTGTCCTGGCCCCTTTGGGGTGGGAGGAATTTCGAGAAATTCGCAATTGCTTAGCTTGGCTCTGGCTGTACTCAGTGTCCCAGGCAGATAGTCTTGGAGTTTGGAAGGTCACGAAAGAGACAGCGTGAGCTTTTGTTGGGCTGTGAATGGCGTTGCCTGGCTACTTGAAGAGCAGCAAGAGCTTTTGGTCCAGGCCCCTTTGGGGTGGGAGGAAAGTACGGTTATTCACAGTTTCTGAGCCTGCCTCCGGGTGTCCTCAGCGTCGCAGGCAGTTACTATTGGAGTTTGGGAGGCTCACGAAAGAGACAGCATCAGCGTTTGTGGGGCTGTGAATGGAGTTGCCTGGCTACTTGAAGAGCAGCAAGAGCTTTTTCTCCTGCCCCTTTGGGGTGGGAGGAATCTCGAGAAATTCGCAGTTGCTGAGCCTGGCTCCGGGTGTCCTCAGAGTCCTAGGCAGATAGTATTGGAGTTTGGGAGGCGCATGAAAGAGAGAGCATCAGCGTTTGTGGGGCTGTGAATGGGGTTGCCTGGCTACTTGAAGAGCAGCAAGAGCTTTTGGTCCTGGCCCCTTTGGGGTGGGAGGAATCCCGGGACGTTCGCAATCGCTGAGCCTGGCTCCGGCTGTATTCAGTGTCCCAGGCAGATAATCTTGGAGTTTGGGAGGCTCACGAAAGAGACAGCGTCAGCGTTTGTGGGGCTGTGAATGGCGTTGCCTGGCTACTTGAAGAGCAGCAAGAGCTTTTGGTCCTGGCCCCTTTGGGGTGGGAGGAAGGTACGGTTATTTGCAGTTTCTGAGCCTGCCTCCGGGTGTCCTCAGCGTCGCAGGCAGTTACTATTGGAGTTTGGGAGGCTCACGAAAGAGACAGCGTCAGCGTTTGTGGGGCTGTGAATGGTGTTGCCTGGCTACTTGAAGAGCAGCAAGAGCTTTTGGTCCTGGCCCCTTTGGAGTGGGAGGATTCTCGAGACATTCGCAATTGCTTAGCTTGGCTCTGGCTGTACTCAGCGTCCCAGGCAGATAGTCTTGGAGTTTGGAAGATCACGAAAGAGACAGCGTCAGCGTTTGTGGGGCTGTGAATTGTGTTGCCTGGCTACTTGAAGAGCAGCAAGAGCTTTTGGTCCTGGCCCCTTTGGGGTGGGAGGAATCTTGGGACAAGCTCAATTCCTGGGCTGCGATACAGCTGTACTCAACATCCAAGGCAGAAAGTATTGGAGTATGGCAGGCTCACGAAAGAGACAGCATCAGCGTTTGTGGGGCTGTGAATGCTGTTTCCTGGCTACTTGAAGAGCAGCAAGAGCTTTTGGTCCTGGCCCCTTTGGGGTGGGAGGAAGGCACTGTTATTCGCAATTACTGAGCCTGGCCCGGCTGTATTCAGTGACCCAGGCAGATAGTCTTGGAGTTTGGAAGGTCACGAAAGAGGCAGCGTCAGCTTTTGTTGGGCTGTGAATGGCGTTGCCTGGCTACTTGAAGAGCAGCAAGAGCTTTTGGTGCTGGCCCCTTTGGGGTGGGAGGAAGGTACGGTTATTCGCAGTTGCTGAGCCTGCCTCCGGGTGTCCTCAGCGTCGCAGGCAGTTACTATTGGAGTTTGGGAGGCTCACGAAAGAGACAGCGTCAGCTTTTGTGGGGCTGTGAATGGGGTTGCCTGGCTACTTGAAGAGCAGCAAGAGCTTTTGGTCCTGGCCCCTTTGGCGTGGGAGGAACCTGCAGACGTTCCCAGTTGCTGAGCCTGGCTCTGGCTGTACGCAGCATCCCAGGCAGATACTATTCGAGTTTGGGTGGCCACAGAAAGAGACAGCGTCAGCGTTTGTGGGGCTGTGAATGGTGTTGCCTGGCTACTTGAAGAGCAGCAAGAGCTTTTGGTCCTGGCACCTTTGGCGTAGGAGGAATACCGCGACGTTCGCAATTTCTGAGCCTGGCTCCAGCTCTATTCAGTGTCCCAGGCAGATAGTCTTGGATTTTGGGAGGCTCACGAAAGAGACAGCGTCAGCCTTTGTTGGGCTGTGAATGGCGTTGCCTGGCTACTTGAAGAGCAGCAAGAGCTTTTGGTCCTGGCCCCTTTGGGGTGGGAGGAAGGTACGGTTATTCGCAATCGCTGAGCCTGGCTCCGGCTGTATTCAGTGTCCCAGGCAGATAGTCTTGGAGTTTGGAAGGTCACGAAAGAGACAGCGTCAGCTTTTGTTGGGCTGTGAATGGCGTTGCCTGGCTACTTGAAGAGCAGCAAGAGCTTTTGGTCCTGGCCCCTTTGGGGTGGGAGGAAGGTACGGTTATTCGCAGTTTCTGAGCCTGCCTCCGGGTGTCCTCAGCGTCGCAGGCAGTTACTGTTGGAGTTTGGGAGGCTCACAAAAGAGACAGCGTCAGCGTTTGTGGGGCTGTGAATGGTGTTGCCTGGCTACTTGAAGAGCAGCAGGAGCTTTTTGTCCTGGCCCCTTCGGGGTGGGAGGAATCTCGAGAAATTCGCAATTGCTTAGCTTGGCTCTGGCTGTACTCAGCGTCCCAGGCAGATAGTCTTGGAGTTTGGGAGGCCACGGAAAGAGACAGCGTCAGCGTTTGTGGGGCTGTGAATGGTGTTGCCTGGCTACTTGAAGAGCAGCAAGAGCTTTTGGTCCTGGCCCCTTTGGGGTGGGAGGAAGGTACGGTTATTCGCAGTTGCTGAGCCTGCCTCCGGGTGTCCTCAGCGTCCCAGGCAGATAGTATTGGAGTTTGGGAGGCTCACGAAAGAGACAGCATCAGCCTTTGCGGGGCTGTGAATGGGGTTGCCTGGCTACTTGAAGAGCAGCAAGAGATTTTGGTCCTCGCTCCTTTGGGGTGGGAGGAATCCCGGGACGGTCGCAATCGCTGAGCCTGGCTCCGGCTGTATTCAGTGTCCCAGGCAGATACTCTTGGAGTTTGGGAGGCCACAGAAAAAGACAGCGTCAGCGTTTGTGGGGCTGTGAATGGTGTTGCCTGGCTACTTGAAGAGCAGCAAGAGCTTTTGGTCCTGGCCTCTTTGGGGTGGGAGGATTCCCGGGACGTTCGCAATCGCTGAGCCTGGCTCCGACTGTATTCACTGTTGCAGGCAGTTACTATTGGACTTTGGGAGGCTCACGAAAGAGACAGCGTCAGCGTTTGTGGGGCTGTGAATGGAGTTGCCTGGCTACTTGAAGAGCAGCAAGAGCTTTTGGTCCTGGCCCCTTTGCGGTGGGAGGAAGGTACGGTTATTCGCAGTTGCTGAGCCTGCCTCCGAGTGTCCTCAGCGTCCCAGGCAGTTAGTATTGGAGTTTTGGAGGCTACCGAAAGAGAGAGCGTCAGCGTTTGTGGGGCTGTGAATGGGGTTGCCTGGCTACTTGAAGAGCAGCAAGAGCTTTTGGTCCTGGCCCCTTTGGGGTGGGAGGAATCTCGAGAAATTCGCAGTTGCTGAGCCTGGCTCCGGGTGTCCTCAGCGTCCTAGGCAGTTAGTATTGGAGTTTGGGAGGCTCATGAAAGAGAGAGCATCAGCGTTTGTGGGGCTGTGAATGGGTTTGCCTGGCTACTTGAAGAGCAGCAAGAGCTTTTGGTCCTGGCCCCTTTGGGGTGGGAGGAATCCCGGGACGTTCGCAATCGCTGAGCCTGGCTCCGGCTGTATTCAGCGTCCCAGGCAGATAGTCTTGGAGTTTGGGAGGCTCACGAAAGAGACAGCGTCAGCGTTTGTGGGGCTGTGAATGGGGTTGCCTGGCTACTTGAAGAGCAGCAAGAGCTTTTGGTCCTGGCCCCTTTGGGGTGGGAGGAAGGTACGGTTATTCGCAGTTGCTGAGCCTGGCTCCGGGTGTCCTCAGCTTCCCAGGCAGATAGTATTGGAGTTTGGGAGGCTCACGAAAGAGACAGCGTCAGCGTTTGTGGGGCTGTGAATGGCGTTGCCTGGCTACTTGAAGAGCAGCAAGAGCTTTTGGTCCTGGCCCCTTTGGGGTGGGAGGAATCTTGAGAAATTCGCAATTGCTTAGCTTGGCTCTGGCTGTACTCAGCGTCCCAGGCAGATAGTACTGGAGTTTGGGAGGCCACGGAAAGAGACAGCGTCAGCGTTTGTGGGGCTGTGAATGGTGTTGCCTGGCTACTTGAAGAGCAGCAAGAGCTTTTGGTCCTGGCCCCTTTGGGGTGGGAGGAAGGTACGGTTATTCGCAGTTGCTGAGCCTGGCTCCGGGTGTCCTCAGCGTCCCAGGCAGATAGTCTTGGAGTTTGGGAGGCTCACGAAAGAGACAGCATCAGCTTTTGTGGGGCTGTGAATGGGGTTGCCTGGCTACTTGAAGAGCAGCAAGAGCTTTTGGTCCTGGCCCCTTTGGGGTGGGAGGAAGGTACGGTTATTCGCAATCGCTGAGCCTGGCTCCGGCTGTATTCAGCGTCCCAGGCAGATAGTCTTGGAGTTTGGGAGGCTCACGAAAGAGACAGCGTCAGCGTTTGTGGGGCTGTGAATGGTGTTGCCTGGCTACTTGAAGAGCAGCAAGAGCTTTTGGTCCTGGCCCCTTTGGGGTGGGAGGAATCTTGAGAAATTCGCAATTGCTTAGCTTGGCTCCGGCTGTACTCAGCGTCCCAGGCAGATAGTCTTGGAGTTTGGGAGGCCACGGAAAGAGACAGCGTCAGCGTTTGTGGGGCTGTGAATGGGGTTGCCTGGCTACTTGAAGAGCAGCAAGAGCTTTTGGTCCTGGCCTCTTTGTGGTGGAGGAAGGTACGGTTATTCGCAGTTGCTGAGCCTGGCTCCGGGTGTCCTCAGCTTCCCAGGCAGATAGTATTGGAGTTTGGGAGGCTCACGAAAGAGACAGCGTCAGCTTTTGTGGGGCTGTGAATGGGGTTGCCTGGCTACTTGAAGAGCAGCAAGAGCTTTTGGTCCTGGCCCCTTTGGCGTGGGAGGAACCTGCAGACGTTCCCAGTTGCTGAGCATGGCTCTGGCTGTATGCAGCATCCCAGGCAGATACTATTCCAGTTTGGGTGGCCACGGAAAGAGACAGCGTCAGTGTTTGTGGGGCTGTGAATGGGGTTGCCTGGCTACTTGAAGAGCAGCAAGAGCTTTTGGTCCTGGCACCTTTGGCGTAGGAGGAATACCGCGACGTTCGCAATTTCTGAGCCTGGCTCTGGCTGTACGCAGCATCCCAGGCAGAGAGTCTTGGAGTTTGGGAGGCCACAGAAAGAGACAGCGTCAGCCTTTGTTGGGCTGTGAATGGGGTTGCCTGGCTACTTGAAGAGCAGCAAGAGCTTTTGGTCCTGGCCCCTTTGGGGTGGGAGGAATCCCGGGACGTTCGCAATTGCTGAGCCTGGCTCCGGCTGTATTCAGTGTTGCAGGCAGATAATCTTGGATTTTGGGAGGCTCATGAAAGAGACAGCGTCAGCGTTTGTGGGGCTGTGAATGGGGTTGCCTGGCTACTTGAAGAGCAGCAAGAGCTTTTGGTCCTGGCCCCTTTGGGGTGGGAGGAAGGTACGGTTATTCGCAGTTGCTGAGCCTGGCTCCGGGTGTCCTCAGCGTCCCAGGCAGATAGTCTTGGAGTTTGGGAGGCTCACGAAAGAGACAGCATCAGCTTTTGTGGGGCTGTGAATGGGGTTGCCTGGCTACTTGAAGAGCAGCAAGAGCTTTTGGTCCTGGCCCCTTTGGGGTGGGAGGAAGGTACGGTTATTCGCAGTTGCTGAGCCTGCCTCCGGGTGTCCTCAGCGTCCCAGGCAGTTAGTATTGGAGTTTGGGAGGCTCACGAAAGAGACAGCGTCAGCGTTTGTGGGGCTGTGAATGGTGTTGCCTGGCTACTTGAAGAGCAGCAAGAGCTTTTGGTCCTGGCCCCTTTGGGGTGGGAGGAATCTTGAGAAATTCGCAATTGCTTAGCTTGGCTCTGGCTGTACTCAGCGTCCCAGGCAGATAGTCTTGGAGTTTGGGAGGCCACGGAAAGAGACAGCGTCAGCGTTTGTGGGGCTGTGAATGGCGTTGCCTGGCTACTTGAAGAGCAGCAAGAGCTTTTGGTCCTGGCCTCTTTGTGGTGGAGGAAGGTACGGTTATTCGCAGTTGCTGAGCCTGGCTCCGGGTGTCCTCAGCTTCCCAGGCAGATAGTATTGGAGTTTGGGAGGCTCACGAAAGAGACAGCGTCAGCTTTTGTGGGGCTGTGAATGGGGTTGCCTGGCTACTTGAAGAGCAGCAAGAGCTTTTGGTCCTGGCCCCTTTGGCGTGGGAGGAACCTGCAGACGTTCCCAGTTGCTGAGCATGGCTCTGGCTGTATGCAGCATCCCAGGCAGATACTATTCCAGTTTGGGTGGCCACGGAAAGAGACAGCGTCAGTGTTTGTGGGGCTGTGAATGGGGTTGCCTGGCTACTTGAAGAGCAGCAAGAGCTTTTGGTCCTGGCACCTTTGGCGTAGGAGGAATACCGCGACGTTCGCAATTTCTGAGCCTGGCTCTGGCTGTACGCAGCATCCCAGGCAGAGAGTCTTGGAGTTTGGGAGGCCACAGAAAGAGACAGCGTCAGCCTTTGTTGGGCTGTGAATGGGGTTGCCTGGCTACTTGAAGAGCAGCAAGAGCTTTTGGTCCTGGCCCCTTTGGGGTGGGAGGAATCCCGGGACGTTCGCAATTGCTGAGCCTGGCTCCGGCTGTATTCAGTGTTGCAGGCAGATAATCTTGGATTTTGGGAGGCTCATGAAAGAGACAGCGTCAGCGTTTGTGGGGCTGTGAATGGGGTTGCCTGGCTACTTGAAGAGCAGCAAGAGCTTTTGGTCCTGGCCCCTTTGGGGTGGGAGGAATCTTGAGAAATTCGCAATTGCTTAGCTTGGCTCTGGCTGTACTCAGCGTCCCAGGCAGATAGTACTGGAGTTTGGGAGGCCACGGAAAGAGACAGCGTCAGCGTTTGTGGGGCTGTGAATGGTGTTGCCTGGCTACTTGAAGAGCAGCAAGAGCTTTTGGTCCTGGCCCCTTTGGGGTGGGAGGAAGGTACGGTTATTCGCAGTTGCTGAGCCTGGCTCCGGGTGTCCTCAGCGTCCCAGGCAGATAGTCTTGGAGTTTGGGAGGCTCACGAAAGAGACAGCATCAGCTTTTGTGGGGCTGTGAATGGGGTTGCCTGGCTACTTGAAGAGCAGCAAGAGCTTTTGGTCCTGGCCCCTTTGGGGTGGGAGGAAGGTACGGTTATTCGCAATCGCTGAGCCTGGCTCCGGCTGTATTCAGCGTCCCAGGCAGATAGTCTTGGAGTTTGGGAGGCTCACGAAAGAGACAGCGTCAGCGTTTGTGGGGCTGTGAATGGTGTTGCCTGGCTACTTGAAGAGCAGCAAGAGCTTTTGGTCCTGGCCCCTTTGGGGTGGGAGGAATCTTGAGAAATTCGCAATTGCTTAGCTTGGCTCTGGCTGTACTCAGCGTCCCAGGCAGATAGTCTTGGAGTTTGGGAGGCCACGGAAAGAGACAGCGTCAGCGTTTGTGGGGCTGTGAATGGCGTTGCCTGGCTACTTGAAGAGCAGCAAGAGCTTTTGGTCCTGGCCTCTTTGTGGTGGAGGAAGGTACGGTTATTCGCAGTTGCTGAGCCTGGCTCCGGGTGTCCTCAGCTTCCCAGGCAGATAGTATTGGAGTTTGGGAGGCTCACGAAAGAGACAGCGTCAGCTTTTGTGGGGCTGTGAATGGGGTTGCCTGGCTACTTGAAGAGCAGCAAGAGCTTTTGGAGCTTGCCCCTTTGGGGTGGGAGGAATCTGCAGACGTTCCCAGTTGCTGAGCATGGCTCTGGCTGTATGCAGCATCCCAGGCAGATACTATTCCAGTTTGGGTGGCCACGGAAAGAGACAGCGTCAGTGTTTGTGGGGCTGTGAATGGGGTTGCCTGGCTACTTGAAGAGCAGCAAGAGCTTTTGGTCCTGGCACCTTTGGCGTAGGAGGAATACCGCGACGTTCGCAATTTCTGAGCCTGGCTCTGGCTGTACGCAGCATCCCAGGCAGAGAGTCTTGGAGTTTGGGAGGCCACAGAAAGAGACAGCGTCAGCCTTTGTTGGGCTGTGAATGGGGTTGCCTGGCTACTTGAAGAGCAGCAAGAGCTTTTGGTCCTGGCCCCTTTGGGGTGGGAGGAATCCCGGGACGTTCGCAATTGCTGAGCCTGGCTCCGGCTGTATTCAGTGTTGCAGGCAGATAATCTTGGATTTTGGGAGGCTCATGAAAGAGACAGCGTCAGCGTTTGTGGGGCTGTGAATGGGGTTGCCTGGCTACTTGAAGAGCAGCAGGAGCTTTTTGTCCTGGCCCCTTTGGGGTGGGAGGAATCTCGAGACATTCGCAATTGCTGAGCCTGGCTCCGGGTGTCCTCAGCGTCCCAGGCAGCTAGTCTTGGAGTTTGGAAAGTCACGAAAGAGACAGCGTCAGCGTCTGTGGCGCTGTGAATGGCGTTGCCTGGCTACTTGAAGAGCAGCAAGAGCTTTTGGTCCTGGCCCCTTTGGGGTGGGAGGAAGGTACGGTTATTCGCAGTTTCTGAGCCTGCCTCTGGGTGTCCTCAGCGTCGCAGGCAGTTACTATTGGAGTTTGGGAGGCTCACAAAAGAGACAGCGTCAGCGTTTGTGGGGCTGTGAATGGAGTTGCCTGGCTACTTGAAGAGCAGCAAGAGCTTTTTGTCCTGGCCCCTTCGGGGTGGGAGGAATCTCGAGAAATTCGCAGTTGCTGAGCCTGGCTCCGGGTGTCCTCAGCGTCCTAGGCAGTTAGTATTGGAGTTTGGGAGGCTCATGAAAGAGAGAGCATCAGCGTTTGTGGGGCTGTAAATGGGGTTGCCTGGCTACTTGAAGAGCAGCAAGAGCTTTAGGTCCTGGCCCCTTTGGGGTGGGAGGAATCCCGGGACGTTCGCAATCGCTGAGCCTGGCTCCGGCTGTATTCAGTGTCCCAGGCAGATAGTCTTGGAGTTTGGGAGGCTCACGAAAGAGACAGCATCAGCCTTTGCGGGGCTGTGAATGGAGTTGCCTGGCTACTTGAAGAGCAGCAGGAGCTTTTTGTCCTGGCCCCTTTGGGGTGGGAGGAATCCCGGGACGGTCGCAATTACTTAGCCTGGCTCCAGCTGTACTCAGCGTCCCAGGCAGATAGTCTTGGAGTTTGGGAGGCCACGGAAAGAGACAGCGTCAGCGTTTGTGGGGCTGTGAATGGGGTTGCCTGGCTACTTGAAGAGCAGCAAGAGCTTTTGGTCCTGGCCCCTTTGGGGTGGGAGGAAGGTACGGTTATTCGCAGTTGCTGAGCCTGCCTCCGGGTGTCCTCAGCGTCCCAGGCAGATAGTATTGGAGTTTGGGAGGCTCACGAAAGAGACAGCGTCAGCGTTTGTGGGGCTGTGAATGGGGTTGCCTGGCTACTTGAAGAGCAGCAAGAGCTTTTGGTCCTGGCCCCTTTGGGGTGGGAGAAATCCCGGGACGGTCGCAATCGCTGAGCCTGGCTCCGGCTGTATTCAGTGTCCCAGGCAGATAGTCTTGGAGTTTGGGAGGCTCACGAAAGAGACAGCATCAGCTTTTGTGGGGCTGTGAATGGGGTTGCCTGGCTACTTGAAGAGCAGCAAGAGCTTTTTGTTCTGGCCCCTTTGGGGTGGGAGGAATTTCGAGAAATTCGCAATTGCTTAGCTTGCCTCTGGCTGTACTCAGTGTCCCAGGCAGATAGTCTTGGAGTTTTGGAGGCGCATGAAAGAGAGAGCATCAGCGTTTGTGGGGCTGTGAATGGTGTTGCCTGGCTACTTGAAGAGCAGCAAGAGCTTTTGGTCCTGGCCCCTTTGGGGTGGGAGGAATCCCGGGACGTTCGCAATCGCTGAGCCTGGCTCCGGCTGTATTCAGTGTCCCAGGCAGATAATCTTGGATTTTGGGAGGCTCACGAAAGAGACAGCGTCAGCGTTTGTGGGGCTGTGAATGGCGTTGCCTGGCTACTTGAAGAGCAGCAAGAGCTTTTGGTCCTGGCCCCTTTGGGGTGGGAGGAAGGTACGGTTATTTGCAGTTTCTGAGCCTGCCTCCGGGTGTCCTCAGCGTCGCAGGCAGTTACTATTGGAGTTTGGGAGGCTCACGAAAGAGACAGCGTCAGCGTTTGTGGGGCTGTGAATGGTGTTGCCTGGCTACTTGAAGAGCAGCAAGAGCTTTTGGTCCTGGCCCCTTTGGAGTGGGAGGATTCTCGAGACATTCGCAATTGCTTAGCTTGGCTCTGGCTGTACTCAGCGTCCCAGGCAGATAGTCTTGGAGTTTGGAAGATCACGAAAGAGACAGCGTCAGCGTTTGTGGGGCTGTGAATTGTGTTGCCTGGCTACTTGAAGAGCAGCAAGAGCTTTTGGTCCTGGCCCCTTTGGGGTGGGAGGAATCTTGGGACAAGCTCAATTCCTGGGCTGCGATACAGCTGTACTCAACATCCAAGGCAGAAAGTATTGGAGTATGGCAGGCTCACGAAAGAGACAGCATCAGCGTTTGTGGGGCTGTGAATGGGGTTTCCTGGCTACTTGAAGAGCAGCAAGAGCTTTTGGTCCTGGCCCCTTTGGGGTGGGAGGAAGGCACTGTTATTCGCAATTACTGAGCCTGGCCCGGCTGTATTCAGTGACCCAGGCAGATAGTCTTGGAGTTTGGAAGGTCACGAAAGAGGCAGCGTCAGCTTTTGTTGGGCTGTGAATGGCGTTGCCTGGCTACTTGAAGAGCAGCAAGAGCTTTTGGTCCTGGCCCCTTTGGGGTGGGAGGAAGGTACGGTTATTCGCAGTTGCTGAGCCTGCCTCCGGGTGTCCTCAGCGTCGCAGGCAGTTACTATTGGAGTTTGGGAGGCTCACGAAAGAGACAGCGTCAGCTTTTGTGGGGCTGTGAATGGGGTTGCCTGGCTACTTGAAGAGCAGCAAGAGCTTTTGGTCCTGGCCCCTTTGGCGTGGGAGGAACCTGCAGACGTTCCCAGTTGCTGAGCCTGGCTCTGGCTGTACGCAGCATCCCAGGCAGATACTATTCGAGTTTGGGTGGCCACAGAAAGAGACAGCGTCAGCGTTTGTGGGGCTGTGAATGGTGTTGCCTGGCTACTTGAAGAGCAGCAAGAGCTTGTGGTCCTGGCACCTTTGGCGTAGGAGGAATACCGCGACGTTCGCAATTTCTGAGCCTGGCTCCAGCTCTATTCAGTGTCCCAGGCAGATAGTCTTGGATTTTGGGAGGCTCACGAAAGAGACAGCATCAGCCTTTGTTGGGCTGTGAATGGCGTTGCCTGGCTACTTGAAGAGCAGCAAGAGCTTTTGGTCCTGGCCCCTTTGGGGTGGGAGGAAGGTACGGTTATTCGCAATCGCTGAGCCTGGCTCCGGGTGTCCTCAGCGTCCCAGGCAGATAGTCTTGGAGTTTGGAAGGTCACGAAAGAGACAGCGTCAGCTTTTGTTGGGCTGTGAATGGCGTTGCCTGGCTACTTGAAGAGCAGCAAGAGCTTTTGGTCCTGGCCCCTTTGGGGTGGGAGGAAGGTACGGTTATTCGCAGTTTCTGAGCCTGCCTCCGGGTGTCCTCAGCGTCGCAGGCAGTTACTATTGGAGTTTGGGAGGCTCACAAAAGAGACAGCGTCAGCGTTTGTGGGGCTGTGAATGGTGTTGCCTGGCTACTTGAAGAGCAGCAGGAGCTTTTTGTCCTGGCCCCTTCGGGGTGGGAGGAATCTCGAGAAATTCGCAATTGCTTAGCTTGGCTCTGGCTGTACTCAGCGTCCCAGGCAGATAGTCTTGGAGTTTGGGAGGCCACGGAAAGAGACAGCGTCAGCGTTTGTGGGGCTGTGAATGGTGTTGCCTGGCTACTTGAAGAGCAGCAAGAGCTTTTGGTCCTGGCCCCTTTGGGGTGGGAGGAAGGTACGGTTATTCGCAGTTGCTGAGCCTGCCTCCGGGTGTCCTCAGCGTCCCAGGCAGATAGTATTGGAGTTTGGGAGGCTCACGAAAGAGACAGCATCAGCCTTTGCGGGGCTGTGAATGGGGTTGCCTGGCTACTTGAAGAGCAGCAAGAGATTTTGGTCCTGGCTCCTTTGGGGTGAGAGGAATCCCGGGACGGTCGCAATCGCTGAGCCTGGCTCCGGCTGTATTCAGTGTCCCAGGCAGATACTCTTGGAGTTTGGGAGGCCACAGAAAAAGACAGCGTCAGCGTTTGTGGGGCTGTGAATGGGGTTGCCTGGCTACTTGAAGAGCAGCAAGAGCTTTTGGTCCTGGCCTCTTTGGGGTGGGAGGATTCCCGGGACGTTCGCAATCGCTGAGCCTGGCTCCGACTGTATTCACTGTTGCAGGCAGTTACTATTGGAGTTTGGGAGGCTCACGAAAGAGACAGCGTCAGCGTTTGTGGGGCTGTGAATGGAGTTGCCTGGCTACTTGAAGAGCAGCAGGAGCTTTTTGTCCTGGCCCCTTTGGGGTGGGAGGAATCTCGAGACATTCGCAATTGCTGAGCCTGGCTCCGGGTGTCCTCAGCGTCCCAGGCAGATAGTCTTGGAGTTTGGAAGATCACGAAAGAGACAGCGTCAGGGTTTGTGGGGCTGTGAATGGGGTTGCCTGGCTACTTGAAGAGCAGCAAGAGCTTTTGGTCCTGGCCCCTTTGGGGTGGGAGGAATCTCGAGAAATTCGCAGTTGCTGAGCCTGGCTCCGGGTGTCCTCAGCGTCCTAGGCAGTTACTATTGGAGTTTGGGAGGCTCATGAAAGAGAGAGCATCAGCGTTTGTGGGGCTGTGAATGGGTTTGCCTGGCTACTTGAAGAGCAGCAAGAGCTTTTGGTCCTGGCCCCTTTGGGGTGGGAGGAATCCCGGGACGTTCGCAATCGCTGAGTCTGGCTCCGGCTGTATTCAGTGTCCCAGGCAGATAATCTTGGAGTTTGGGAGGCTCACGAAAGAGACAGCGTCAGCGTTTGTGGGGCTGTGAATGGGGTTGCCTGGCTACTTGAAGAGCAGCAAGAGCTTTTGGTCCTGGCCCCTTTGGGGTGGGAGGAAGGTACGGTTATTCGCAGTTGCTGAGCCTGCCTCCGGGTGTCCTCAGCGTCGCAGGCAGTTACTATTGGACTTTGGGAGGCTCACGAAAGAGACAGCGTCAGCGTTTGTGGGGCTGTGAATGGCGTTGCCTGGCTACTTGAAGAGCAGCAAGAGCTTTTGGTCCTGGCCCCTTTGGGGTGGGAGGAATCTTGAGAAATTCGCAATTGCTTAGCTTGGCTCTGGCTGTACTCAGCGTCCCAGGCAGATAGTCTTGGAGTTTGGGAGGCCACGGAAAGAGACAGCGTCAGCGTTTGTGGGGCTGTGAATGGTGTTGCCTGGCTACTTGAAGAGCAGCAAGAGCTTTTGGTCCTGGCCCCTTTGGGGTGGGAGGAAGGTACGGTTATTCGCAGTTGCTGAGCCTGGCTCCGGGTGTCCTCAGCGTCCCAGGCAGATAGTCTTGGAGTTTGGGAGGCTCACGAAAGAGACAGCATCAGCTTTTGTGGGGCTGTGAATGGGGTTGCCTGGCTACTTGAAGAGCAGCAAGAGCTTTTGGTCCTGGCCCCTTTGGGGTGGGAGGAAGGTACGGTTATTCGCAATCGCTGAGCCTGGCTCCGGCTGTATTCAGCGTCCCAGGCAGATAGTCTTGGAGTTTGGGAGGCTCACGAAAGAGACAGCGTCAGCGTTTGTGGGGCTGTGAATGGTGTTGCCTGGCTACTTGAAGAGCAGCAAGAGCTTTTGGTCCTGGCCCCTTTGGGGTGGGAGGAATCTTGAGAAATTCGCAATTGCTTAGCTTGGCTCTGGCTGTACTCAGCGTCCCAGGCAGATAGTCTTGGAGTTTGGGAGGCCACGGAAAGAGACAGCGTCAGCGTTTGTGGGGCTGTGAATGGCGTTGCCTGGCTACTTGAAGAGCAGCAAGAGCTTTTGGTCCTGGCCTCTTTGTGGTGGAGGAAGGTACGGTTATTCGCAGTTGCTGAGCCTGGCTCCGGGTGTCCTCAGCTTCCCAGGCAGATAGTCTTGGAGTTTGGGAGGCTCACGAAAGAGACAGCGTCAGCTTTTGTGGGGCTGTGAATGGGGTTGCCTGGCTACTTGAAGAGCAGCAAGAGCTTTTGGTCCTGGCCCCTTTGGCGTGGGAGGAACCTGCAGACGTTCCCAGTTGCTGAGCATGGCTCTGGCTGTATGCAGCATCCCAGGCAGATACTATTCCAGTTTGGGTGGCCACGGAAAGAGACAGCGTCAGTGTTTGTGGGGCTGTGAATGGGGTTGCCTGGCTACTTGAAGAGCAGCAAGAGCTTTTGGTCCTGGCACCTTTGGCGTAGGAGGAATACCGCGACGTTCGCAATTTCTGAGCCTGGGTCTGGCTGTACGCAGCATCCCAGGCAGAGAGTCTTGGAGTTTGGGAGGCCACAGAAAGAGACAGCGTCAGCCTTTGTTGGGCTGTGAATGGGGTTGCCTGGCTACTTGAAGAGCAGCAAGAGCTTTTGGTCCTGGCCCCTTTGGGGTGGGAGGAATCCCGGGACGTTCGCAATTGCTGAGCCTGGCTCCGGCTGTATTCAGTGTTGCAGGCAGATAATCTTGGATTTTGGGAGGCTCATGAAAGAGACAGCGTCAGCGTTTGTGGGGCTGTGAATGGGGTTGCCTGGCTACTTGAAGAGCAGCAGGAGCTTTTTGTCCTGGCCCCTTTGGGGTGGGAGGAATCTCGAGACATTCGCAATTGCTGAGCCTGGCTCCGGGTGTCCTCAGCGTCCCAGGCAGCTAGTCTTGGAGTTTGGAAAGTCACGAAAGAGACAGCGTCAGCGTCTGTGGCGCTGTGAATGGCGTTGCCTGGCTACTTGAAGAGCAGCAAGAGCTTTTGGTCCTGGCCCCTTTGGGGTGGGAGGAAGGTACGGTTATTCGCAGTTTCTGAGCCTGCCTCTGGGTGTCCTCAGCGTCGCAGGCAGTTACTATTGGAGTTTGGGAGGCTCACAAAAGAGACAGCGTCAGCGTTTGTGGGGCTGTGAATGGAGTTGCCTGGCTACTTGAAGAGCAGCAAGAGCTTTAGGTCCTGGCCCCTTTGGGGTGGGAGGAATCCCGGGACGTTCGCAATCGCTGAGCCTGGCTCCGGCTGTATTCAGTGTCCCAGGCAGATAGTCTTGGAGTTTGGGAGGCTCACGAAAGAGACAGCATCAGCCTTTGCGGGGCTGTGAATGGAGTTGCCTGGCTACTTGAAGAGCAGCAGGAGCTTTTTGTCCTGGCCCCTTTGGGGTGGGAGGAATCCCGGGACGGTCGCAATTACTTAGCCTGGCTCCAGCTGTACTCAGCGTCCCAGGCAGATAGTCTTGGAGTTTGGGAGGCCACGGAATGAGACAGCGTCAGCGTTTGTGGGGCTGTGAATGGTGTTGCCTGGCTACTTGAAGAGCAGCAAGAGCTTTTGGTCCTGGCCCCTTTGGGGTGGGAGGAAGGTACGGTTATTCGCAGTTGCTGAGCCTGGCTCCGGGTGTCCTCAGCGTCCCAGGCAGATAGTCTTGGAGTTTGGGAGGCTCACGAAAGAGACAGCGTCAGCGTTTGTGGGGCTGTGAATGGGGTTGCCTGGCTACTTGAAGAGCAGCAAGAGCTTTTGGTCCTGGCCCCTTTGGGGTGGGAGGAAGGTACGGTTATTCGCAGTTGCTGAGCCTGCCTCCGGGTGTCCTCAGCGTCGCAGGCAGTTACTATTGGAGTTTGGGAGGCTCACGAAAGAGACAGCGTCAGCTTTTGTGGGGCTGTGAATGGGGTTGCCTGGCTACTTGAAGAGCAGCAAGAGCTTTTGGTCCTGGCCCCTTTGGCGTGGGAGGAACCTGCAGACGTTCCCAGTTGCTGAGCCTGGCTCTGGCTGTACGCAGCATCCCAGGCAGATACTATTCGAGTTTGGGTGGCCACAGAAAGAGACAGCGTCAGCGTTTGTGGGGCTGTGAATGGTGTTGCCTGGCTACTTGAAGAGCAGCAAGAGCTTGTGGTCCTGGCACCTTTGGCGTAGGAGGAATACCGCGACGTTCGCAATTTCTGAGCCTGGCTCCAGCTCTATTCAGTGTCCCAGGCAGATAGTCTTGGATTTTGGGAGGCTCACGAAAGAGACAGCATCAGCCTTTGTTGGGCTGTGAATGGCGTTGCCTGGCTACTTGAAGAGCAGCAAGAGCTTTTGGTCCTGGCCCCTTTGGGGTGGGAGGAAGGTACGGTTATTCGCAATCGCTGAGCCTGGCTCCGGCTGTATTCAGTGTCCCAGGCAGATAGTCTTGGAGTTTGGAAGGTCACGAAAGAGACAGCGTCAGCTTTTGTTGGGCTGTGAATGGCGTTGCCTGGCTACTTGAAGAGCAGCAAGAGCTTTTGGTCCTGGCCCCTTTGGGGTGGGAGGAAGGTACGGTTATTCGCAGTTTCTGAGCCTGCCTCCGGGTGTCCTCAGCGTCGCAGGCAGTTACTATTGGAGTTTGGGAGGCTCACAAAAGAGACAGCGTCAGCGTTTGTGGGGCTGTGAATGGTGTTGCCTGGCTACTTGAAGAGCAGCAGGAGCTTTTTGTCCTGGCCCCTTCGGGGTGGGAGGAATCTCGAGAAATTCGCAATTGCTTAGCTTGGCTCTGGCTGTACTCAGCGTCCCAGGCAGATAGTCTTGGAGTTTGGGAGGCCACGGAAAGAGACAGCGTCAGCGTTTGTGGGGCTGTGAATGGTGTTGCCTGGCTACTTGAAGAGCAGCAAGAGCTTTTGGTCCTGGCCCCTTTGGGGTGGGAGGAAGGTACGGTTATTCGTAGTTGCTGAGCCTGCCTCCGGGTGTCCTCAGCGTCCCAGGCAGATAGTATTGGAGTTTGGGAGGCTCACGAAAGAGACAGCATCAGCCTTTGCGGGGCTGTGAATGGGGTTGCCTGGCTACTTGAAGAGCAGCAAGAGATTTTGGTCCTGGCTCCTTTGGGGTGAGAGGAATCCCGGGACGGTCGCAATCGCTGAGCCTGGCTCCGGCTGTATTCAGTGTCCCAGGCAGATACTCTTGGAGTTTGGGAGGCCACAGAAAAAGACAGCGTCAGCGTTTGTGGGGCTGTGAATGGGGTTGCCTGGCTACTTGAAGAGCAGCAAGAGCTTTTGGTCCTGGCCTCTTTGGGGTGGGAGGATTCCCGGGACGTTCGCAATCGCTGAGCCTGGCTCCGACTGTATTCACTGTTGCAGGCAGTTACTATTGGAGTTTGGGAGGCTCACGAAAGAGACAGCGTCAGCGTTTGTGGGGCTGTGAATGGAGTTGCCTGGCTACTTGAAGAGCAGCAGGAGCTTTTTGTCCTGGCCCCTTTGGGGTGGGAGGAATCTCGAGACATTCGCAATTGCTGAGCCTGGCTCCGGGTGTCCTCAGCGTCCCAGGCAGATAGTCTTGGAGTTTGGAAGATCACGAAAGAGACAGCGTCAGGGTTTGTGGGGCTGTGAATGGGGTTGCCTGGCTACTTGAAGAGCAGCAAGAGCTTTTGGTCCTGGCCCCTTTGGGGTGGGAGGAATCTCGAGAAATTCGCAGTTGCTGAGCCTGGCTCCGGGTGTCCTCAGCGTCCTAGGCAGTTAGTATTGGAGTTTGGGAGGCTCATGAAAGAGAGAGCATCAGCGTTTGTGGGGCTGTGAATGGGTTTGCCTGGCTACTTGAAGAGCAGCAAGAGCTTTTGGTCCTGGCCCCTTTGGGGTGGGAGGAATCCCGGGACGTTCGCAATCGCTGAGTCTGGCTCCGGCTGTATTCAGTGTCCCAGGCAGATAATCTTGGAGTTTGGGAGGCTCACGAAAGAGACAGCATCAGCTTTTGTGGGGCTGTGAATGGGGTTGCCTGGCTACTTGAAGAGCAGCAAGAGCTTTTGGTCCTGGCCCCTTTGGGGTGGGAGGAAGGTATGGTTATTCGCAATCGCTGAGCCTGGCTCCGGCTGTATTCAGCGTCCCAGGCAGATAGTCTTGGAGTTTGGGAGGCTCACGAAAGAGACAGCGTCAGCGTTTGTGGGGCTGTGAATGGTGTTGCCTGGCTACTTGAAGAGCAGCAAGAGCTTTTGGTCCTGGCCCCTTTGGGGTGGGAGGAATCTTGAGAAATTCGCAATTGCTTAGCTTGGCTCTGGCTGTACTCAGCGTCCCAGGCAGATAGTCTTGGAGTTTGGGAGGCCACGGAAAGAGACAGCGTCAGCGTTTGTGGGGCTGTGAATGGCGTTGCCTGGCTACTTGAAGAGCAGCAAGAGCTTTTGGTCCTGGCCTCTTTGTGGTGGAGGAAGGTACGGTTATTCGCAGTTGCTGAGCCTGGCTCCGGGTGTCCTCAGCTTCCCAGGCAGATAGTCTTGGAGTTTGGGAGGCTCACGAAAGAGACAGCGTCAGCTTTTGTGGGGCTGTGAATGGGGTTGCCTGGCTACTTGAAGAGCAGCAAGAGCTTTTGGTCCTGGCCCCTTTGGCGTGGGAGGAACCTGCAGACGTTCCCAGTTGCTGAGCATGGCTCTGGCTGTATGCAGCATCCCAGGCAGATACTATTCCAGTTTGGGTGGCCACGGAAAGAGACAGCGTCAGTGTTTGTGGGGCTGTGAATGGGGTTGCCTGGCTACTTGAAGAGCAGCAAGAGCTTTTGGTCCTGGCACCTTTGGCGTAGGAGGAATACCGCGACGTTCGCAATTTCTGAGCCTGGCTCTGGCTGTACGCAGCATCCCAGGCAGAGAGTCTTGGAGTTTGGGAGGCCACAGAAAGAGACAGCGTCAGCCTTTGTTGGGCTGTGAATGGGGTTGCCTGGCTACTTGAAGAGCAGCAAGAGCTTTTGGTCCTGGCCCCTTTGGGGTGGGAGGAATCCCGGGACGTTCGCAATTGCTGAGCCTGGCTCCGGCTGTATTCAGTGTTGCAGGCAGATAATCTTGGATTTTGGGAGGCTCATGAAAGAGACAGCGTCAGCGTTTGTGGGGCTGTGAATGGGGTTGCCTGGCTACTTGAAGAGCAGCAGGAGCTTTTTGTCCTGGCCCCTTTGGGGTGGGAGGAATCTCGAGACATTCGCAATTGCTGAGCCTGGCTCCGGGTGTCCTCAGCGTCCCAGGCAGCTAGTCTTGGAGTTTGGAAAGTCACGAAAGAGACAGCGTCAGCGTCTGTGGCGCTGTGAATGGCGTTGCCTGGCTACTTGAAGAGCAGCAAGAGCTTTTGGTCCTGGCCCCTTTGGGGTGGGAGGAAGGTACGGTTATTCGCAGTTTCTGAGCCTGCCTCTGGGTGTCCTCAGCGTCGCAGGCAGTTACTATTGGAGTTTGGGAGGCTCACAAAAGAGACAGCGTCAGCGTTTGTGGGGCTGTGAATGGAGTTGCCTGGCTACTTGAAGAGCAGCAAGAGCTTTAGGTCCTGGCCCCTTTGGGGTGGGAGGAATCCCGGGACGTTCGCAATCGCTGAGCCTGGCTCCGGCTGTATTCAGTGTCCCAGGCAGATAGTCTTGGAGTTTGGGAGGCTCACGAAAGAGACAGCATCAGCCTTTGCGGGGCTGTGAATGGAGTTGCCTGGCTACTTGAAGAGCAGCAAGAGCTTTTTGTCCTGGCCCCTTTGGGGTGGGAGGAATCCCGGGACGGTCGCAATTACTTAGCCTGGCTCCGGCTGTACTCAGCGTCCCAGGCAGATAGTCTTGGAGTTTGGGAGGCCACGGAAAGAGACAGCGTCAGCGTTTGTGGGGCTGTGAATGGGGTTGCCTGGCTACTTGAAGAGCAGCAAGAGCTTTTGGTCCTGGCCCCTTTGGGGTGGGAGGAAGGTACGGTTATTCGCAGTTGCTGAGCCTGGCTCCGGGTGTCCTCAGCGTCCCAGGCAGATAGTATTGGAGTTTGGGAGGCTCACGAAAGAGACAGCGTCAGCGTTTGTGGGGCTGTGAATGGGGTTGCCTGGCTACTTGAAGAGCAGCAAGAGCTTTTGGTCCTGGCCCCTTTGGGGTGGGAGGAATGTCGGAACGGTTCACAATTGCTGAGCCTGGCTCCGGCTGTATTCAGTGTCCCAGGCAGATAGTCTTGGAGTTTGGAAGGTCACGAAAGAGACAGCGTCAGCGTCTGTGTGGCTGTGAATGGCGTTGCCTGGCTACTTGAAGAGCAGCAAGAGCTTTTGGTCCTGGCCCCTTTGGGGTGGGAGGAAGGTACGGTTATTCGCAGTTTCTGAGCCTGCCTCCGGGTGTCCTCAGCGTCGCAGGCAGTTACTATTGGAGTTTGGGAGGCTCACGAAAGAGACAGCGTCAGCGTTTGCGGGGCTGTGAATGGAGTCGGCTGGCTACTTGAAGAGCAGCAGGAGCTTTTTGTCCTGGCCCCTTTGGGGTGGGAGGTATCCCGGGACGGTCGCAATTGCTGAGCCTGGCTCCGGCTGTACTCAGCGTCCCAGGCAGATAGTCTTGGAGTTTGGGAGGCCATGGAAAGAGACAGCGTCAGCGTTTTTGGGGCTGTGAATGGGGTTGCCTGGCTACTTGAAGAGCAGCAAGAGCTTTTTGTTCTGGCCCCTTTGGGGTGGGAGGAATTTCGAGAAATTCGCAATTGCTTAGCTTGGCTCTGGCTGTACTCAGTGTCCCAGGCAGATAGTCTTGGAGTTTGGAAGGTCACGAAAGAGACAGCGTCAGCTTTTGTGGGGCTGTGAATGGCGTTGCCTGGCTACTTGAAGAGCAGCAAGAGCTTTTGGTCCTGGCCCCTTTGGGGTGGGAGGAAGGTACGGTTATTCGCAGTTGCTGAGCCTGCCTCCGGGTGTCCTCAGCGTCGCAGGCAGTTACTATTGGAGTTTGGGAGGCTCACAAAAGAGACAGCATCAGCGTTTGCGGGGCTGTGAATGGAGTTGCCTGGCTACTTGAAGAGCAGCAGGAGCTTTTTGTCCTGGCCCCTTTGGGGTGGGAGGTATCCCGGGACGGTCGCAATTACTTAGCCTGGCTCCGGCTGTACTCAGCGTCCCAGGCAGATAGTCTTGGAGTTTGGGAGGCCATGGAAAGAGACAGCGTCAGCGTTTGTGGGGCTGTGAATGGAGTTGCCTGGCTACTTGAAGAGCAGCAAGAGCTTTTGGTCCTGGCCCCTTTGGGGTGGGAGGAAGGTACGGTTATTCGCAGTTGCTGAGCCTGGCTCCGGGTGTCCTCAGCGTCCCAGGCAGATAGTCCTGGAGTTTGGGAGGCTCACGAAAGAGACAGCGTCAGCGTTTGTGGGGCTGTGAATGGTGTTGCCTGGCTACTTGAAGAGCAGCAAGAGCTTTTGGTCCTGGCCCCTTTGGGGTGGGAGCAATCCCGGGACGGTCGCAATCGCTGAGCCTGGCTCCGGCTGTATTCAGTGTTGCAGGCAGATAATCTTGGATTTTGGGAGGCTCACGAAAGAGAGAGCGTCAGCGTTTGTGGGGCTGTGAATGGGGTTGCCTGGCTACTTGAAGAGCAGGAAGAGCTTTTTGTTCTGGCCCCTTTGGGGTGGGAGGAATTTCGAGAAATTCGCAATTGCTTAGCTTGCCTCTGGCTGTACTCAGTGTCCCAGGCAGCTAGTCTTGGAGTTTGGAATGTCACGAAAGAGACAGCGTCAGCTTTTGTGGGGCTGTGAATGGGGTTGCCTGGCTACTTGAAGAGCAGCAAGAGCTTTTGGTGCTGGCCCCTTTGGCGTGGGAGGAATCTCGAGAAATTCGCAGTTGCTGAGCCTGGCTCCGGGTGTCCTCAGAGTGCTAGGCAGTTAGTATTGGAGTTTGGGAGGCTCATGAAAGAGAGAGCATCAGCGTTTGTGGGGCTGTGAATGGGGTTGCCTGGCTACTTGAAGAGCAGCAAGAGCTTTTGGTCCTGGCCCCTTTGGGGTGGGAGGAATCCCGGGACGTTCGCAATCGCTGAGCCTGGCTCCGGCTGTATTCAGTGTCCCAGGCAGATAATCTTGGATTTTGGGAGGCTCACGAAAGAGACAGCGTCAGCGTTTGTGGGGCTGTGAATGGCGTTGCCTGGCTACTTGAAGAGCAGCAAGAGCTTTTGGTCCTGGCCCCTTTGGGGTAGGAGGAAGGTACGCTTATTCGCAGTTGCTGAGCCTGCCTCCGGGTGTCCTCAGCGTCGCAGGCAGTTACTATTGGAGTTTGGGAGGCTCACAAAAGAGACAGCATCAGCGTTTGCGGGGCTGTGAATGGAGTTGCCTGGCTACTTGAAGAGCAGCAGGAGCTTTTTGTCCTGGCCCCTTTGGGGTGGGAGGTATCCCGGGACGGTCGCAATTACTTAGCCTGGCTCTGGCTGTACTCAGCGTCCCAGGCAGATAGTCTTGGAGTTTGGGAGGCCATGGAAAGAGACAGCGTCAGCGTTTGTGGGGCTGTGAATGGAGTTGCCTGGCTACTTGAAGAGCAGCAAGAGCTTTTGGTCCTGGCCCCTTTGGGGTGGGAGGAAGGTACGGTTATTCGCAGTTGCTGAGCCTGGCTCCGGGTGTCCTCAGCGTCCCAGGCAGATAGTCTTGGAGTTTGGGAGGCTCACGAAAGAGACAGCGTCAGCGTTTGTGGGGCTGTGAATGGGGTTGCCTGGCTACTTGAAGAGCAGCAAGAGCTTTTGGTCCTGGCCCCTTTGGGGTGGGAGCAATCCCGGGACGGTCGCAATCGCTGAGCCTGGCTCCGGCTGTATTCAGTGTTGCAGGCAGATAATCTTGGATTTTGGGAGGCTCACGAAAGAGAGAGCGTCAGCGTTTGTGGGGCTGTGAATGGGGTTGCCTGGCTACTTGAAGAGCAGGAAGAGCTTTTTGTTCTGGCCCCTTTGGGGTGGGAGGAATTTCGAGAAATTCGCAATTGCTTAGCTTGCCTCTGGCTGTACTCAGTGTCCCAGGCAGATAGTCTTGGAGTTTGGAATGTCACGAAAGAGACAGCGTCAGCGTCTGTGGGGCTGTGAATGGGGTTGCCTGGCTACTTGAAGAGCAGCAAGAGCTTTTGGTCCTGGCACCTTTGGGGTGGGAGGAACCTGCAGACGTTCCCAGTTGCTGAGCATGGCTCTGGCTGTACGCAGCATCCCAGGCAGATACTATTCGAGTTTGGGTGGCCATGCAAAACGACAGCGTCAGTGTTTGTGGGGTTGTGAATGGTGTTGCCTGGCTACTTGAAGAGCAGCAAGAGCTTTTGGTCCTGGCTCCTTTGGGGTGGGAGGAATCTTGAGAAATTCGCAATTGCTTAGCTTGGCTCTGGCTGTACTCAGTGTCCCAGGCAGATAGTCTTGGAGTTTGGAATGTCACGAAAGAGACAGCGTCAGCGTCTGTGGGGCTGTGAATGGGGTTGCCTGGCTACTTGAAGAGCAGCAAGAGCTTTTGGTCCTGGCCCATTGGGGTGTGAGGAATCTCGAGAAATTCGCAGTTGCTGAGCCTGGCTCCGGGTGTCCTCAGCGTGCTAGGCAGTTAGTATTGGAGTTTGGGAGGCTCATGAAAGAGAGAGCATCAGCGTTTGTGGGGCTGTGAATGGGGTTGCCTGGCTACTTGAAGAGCAGCAAGAGCTTTTTGTCCTGGCCCCTTTGGGGTGGGAGGAATCCCGGGACGTTCGCAATCGCTGAGCCTGGCTCCGGCTGTATTCAGTGTCCCAGGCAGATAGTCTTGGAGTTTGGGAGGCTCACGAAAGAGACAGCGTCAGCGTTTGTGGGGCTGTGAATGGCGTTGCCTGGCTACTTGAAGAGCAGCAAGAGCTTTTCGTCCTGGCCCCTTTGGGGTGGGAGAAAGCAACGTTTATTCGCAGTTGCTGAGCCTGCCTCCGGGTGTCCTCAGCGTCCCAGGCAGTTACTATTGGAGTTTGGGAGGCTCACGAAAGAGACAGCGTCAGCGTTTGTGGGGCTGTGAATGGTGTTGCCTGGCTACTTGAAGAGCAGCAAGAGCTTTTTGTCCTGGCCCCTTTGGGGTGGGAGGAATCTCGAGAAATTCGCAATTGCTTAGCTTGGCTCTGGCTGTACTCAGCGTCCCAGGCAGATAGTCTTGGAGTTTGGGAGGCCACGGAAAGAGACAGCGTCAGCGTTTGTGGGGCTGTGAATGGGGTTGCCTGGCTACTTGAAGAGCAGCAAGAGCTTTTGGTCCTGGCCCCTTTGGGGTGGGAGGAATTTCGAGACATTCGCAATTGCTGAGCCTGGCTCCGGGTGTCCTCAGCGTCCCAGGCAGATAGTCTTGGAGTTTGGGAGGCCACAGAATGAGACAGCGTCAGCGTCTGTGGGGCTGTGAATGGGGTTGCCTGGCTACTTGAAGAGCAGCAAGAGCTTTTTGTCCTGCCCCTTTGGGGTGTGAGGAATCTCGAGAAATTCGCAGTTGCTGAGCCTGGCTCCGGGTGTCCTCAGAGTCCTAGGCAGTTATTATTGGAGTTTGGGAGGCGCATGAAAGAGAGAGCATCAGCGTTTGTGGGCTGTGAATGGGGTTGCCTGGCTACTTGAAGAGCAGCAAGAGCTTTTGGTGCTGGCCCCTTTGGGGTGGGAGGAATCCCGGGACGTTCGCAATCGCTGAGCCTGGCTCCGGCTGTATTCAGTGTCCCAGGCAGATAGTCTTGGAGTTTGGGAGGCTCACGAAAGAGACAGCGTCAGCGTTTGTGGGGCTGTGAATGGTGTTGCCTGGCTACTTGAAGAGCAGCAAGAGCTTTTGGTCCTGGCCCCTTTGGAGTGCGAGGATTCTCGAGGAATTCGCAATTGCTTAGCTTGGCTCTGGCTGTACTCATCGTCCCAGGCAGATAGTCTTGGAGTTTGGGAGGCCACGGAAAGAGACAGCGTCAGCGTTTGTGGGGCTGTGAATGGGGTTGCCTGGCTACTTGAAGAGCAGCAAGAGCTTTTGGTCTGGCCTCTTTGGGGTGGGAGGAATCTCGAGAAATTCGCAATTGCTTAGCTTGGCTCTGGCTGTACTCAGCGTCTCAGGCAGATAGTCTTGGAGTTTGGAAGATCACGAAAGAGACAGCGTCAGCGTTTGTGGGGCTGTGAATGGTGTTGCCTGGCTACTTGAAGAGCAGCAAGAGCTTTTGGTCCTGGCCCCTTTGGGGTGGGAGGAATCTTGGGACAAGCTCAATTCCTGGGCTGCGATACAGCTGTACTCAACATCCAAGGCAGAAAGTATTGGAGTATGGCAGGCTCACGAAAGAGACAGCATCAGCGTTTGTGGGGCTGTGAATGGGGTTTCCTGGCTACTTGAAGAGCAGCAAGTGCTTTTGGTCCTGGCCCCTTTGGGGTGGGAGGAAGGCACTGTTATTCACAATTACTGAGCCTGGCCCGGCTGTATTCAGTGACCCAGTCAGATAGTCTTGGAGTTTGGAAGGTCACGAAAGAGGCAGCGTCAGCTTTTGTTGGGCTGTGAATGGCGTTGCCTGGCTACTTGAAGAGCAGCAAGAGCTTTTGGTGCTGGCCCCTTTGGGGTGGGAGGAAGGTACGGTTATTCGCAGTTTCTGAGCCTGCCTCCGGGTGTCCTCAGCGTCGCAGGCAGTTACTATTGGAGTTTGGGAGGCTCCCGAAAGAGACAGCGTCAGCGTTTGTGGGGCTGTGAATGGGGTTGCCTGGCTACTTGAAGAGCAGCAAGACCTTTTGGTCCTGGCACCTTTGGCGTGGGAGGAACCTGCAGACGTTCCCAGTTGCTGAGCATGGCTCTGGCTGTACGCAGCATCCCAGGCAGATACTATTCGAGTTTGGGTGGCCACGGAAAGAGACAGCGTCAGTGTTTGTGGGGCTGTGAATGGGGTTTCCTGGCTACTTGAAGAGCAGCAAGAGCTTTTGGTCCTGGCCCCTTTGGGGTGGGAGGAAGGCACTGTTATTCGCAATTACTGAGCCTGGCCCGGCTGTATTCAGATACCCAGGCAGATAGTCTTGGAGTTTGGAAGGTCACGAAAGAGGCAGCGTCAGCTTTTGTTGGGCTGTGAATGGCGTTGCCTGGCTACTTGAAAAGCAGCAAGAGCTTTTGGTGCTGGCCCCTTTGGGGTGGGAGGAAGGTACGGTTATTCGCAGTTGCTGAGCCTGCCTCCGGGTGTCCTCAGCGTCGCAGGCAGTTACTATTGGAGTTTGGGAGGCTCACGAAAGAGACAGCGTCAGCTTTTGTGGGGCTGTGAATGGGGTTGCCTGGCTACTTGAAGAGCAGCAAGAGCTTTTGGTCCTGGCCCCTTTGGCGTGGGAGGAACCTGCAGACGTTTCCAGTTGCTGAGCATGGCTCTGGCTGTACGCAGCATCCCAGGCAGATACTATTCGAGTTTGGGTGGCCACAGAAAGAGACAGCGTCAGCGTTTGTGGGGCTGTGAATGGTGTTGCCTGGCTACTTGAAGAGCAGCAAGAGCTTTTGGTCCTGGCACCTTTGGCGTAGGAGGAATACCGCGACGTTCGCAATTTCTGAGCCTGGCTCCAGCTGTATTCAGTGTCCCAGGCAGATAGTCTTGGATTTTGGGAGGCTCACGAAAGAGACAGCATCAGCGTTTGTGGGGCTGTGAATGGCGTTGCCTGGCTACTTGAAGAGCAGCAAGAGCTTTTGGTCCTGGCCCCTTTGGGGTGGGAGGAAGGTACGGTTATTCGCAATCGCTGAGCCTGGCTCCGGCTGTATTCAGTGTCCCAGGCAGATAGTCTTGGAGTTTGGAAGGTCACGAAAGAGACAGCGTCAGCTTTTGTTGGGCTGTGAATGGCGTTGCCTGGCTACTTGAAGAGCAGCAAGAGCTTTTGGTCCTGGCCCCTTTGGTGTGGGAGGAAGGTACGGTTATTTGCAGTTTCTGAGCCTGCCTCCGGGTGTCCTCAGCGTCGCAGGCAGTTACTATTGGAGTTTGGGAGGCTCACAAAAGAGACAGCGTCAGCGTTTGTGGGGCTGTGAATGGAGTTGCCTGGCTACTTGAAGAGCAGCAAGAGCTTTTGGTCCTGGCCCCTTCGGGGTGGGAGGAATCTCGAGAAATTCGCAATTGCTTAGCTTGCCTCTGGCTCTACTCAGTGTCCCAGGCAGATAGTCTTGGAGTTTGGAAGGTCACGAAAGAGACAGCGTCAGCTTTTGATGGGCTGTGAATGGCGTTGCCTGGCTACTTGAAGAGCAGCAAGAGCTTTTGGTCCTGGCCCCTTTGGGGTGGGAGGAAGGTACGGTTATTCGCAGTTGCTGAGCCTGCCTCCGGGTGTCCTCAGCGTCGCAGGCAGTTACTATTGGAGTTTGGGAGGCTCACGAAAGAGACAGCGTCAGCGTTTGTGGGGCTGTGAATGGTGTTGCCTGGCTACTTGAAGAGCAGCAAGAGCTTTTGGTCCTGGCCCCTTTGGAGTGGGAGGATTCTCGAGACATTCGCAATTGCTTAGCTTGGCTCTGGCTGTACTCAGCGTCCCAGGCAGATAGTCTTGGAGTTTGGAAGATCACGAAAGAGACAGCGTCAGCGTTTGTGGGGCTGTGAATTGTGTTGCCTGGCTACTTGAAGAGCAGCAAGAGCTTTTGGTCCTGGCCCCTTTGGGGTGGGAGGAATCTTGGGACAAGCTCAATTCCTGGGCTGCGATACAGCTGTACTCAACATCCAAGGCAGAAAGTATTGGAGTATGGCAGGCTCACGAAAGAGACAGCATCAGCGTTTGTGGGGCTGTGAATGGGGTTTCCTGGCTACTTGAAGAGCAGCAAGTGCTTTTGGTCCTGGCCCCTTTGCGGTGGGAGGAAGGCACTGTTATTCACAATTACTGAGCCTGGCCCGGCTGTATTCAGTGACCCAGGCAGATAGTCTTGGAGTTTGGAAGGTCACGAAAGAGGCAGCGTCAGCTTTTGTTGGGCTGTGAATGGCGTTGCCTGGCTACTTGAAGAGCAGCAAGAGCTTTTGGTGCTGGCCCCTTTGGGGTGGGAGGAAGGTACGGTTATTCGCAGTTTCTGAGCCTGCCTCCGGGTGTCCTCAGCGTCGCAGGCAGTTACTATTGGAGTTTGGGAGGCTCACGAAAGAGACAGCGTCAGCTTTTGTGGGGCTGTGAATGGGGTTGCCTGGCTACTTGAAGAGCAGCAAGACCTTTTGGTCCTGGCACCTTTGGCGTGGGAGGAACCTGCAGACGTTCCCAGTTGCTGAGCATGGCTCTGGCTGTACGCAGCATCCCAGGCAGATACTATTCGAGTTTGGGTGGCCACGGAAAGAGACAGCGTCAGTGTTTGTGGGGCTGTGAATGGGGTTTCCTGGCTACTTGAAGAGCAGCAAGAGCTTTTGGTCCTGGCCCCTTTGGGGTGGGAGGAAGGCACTGTTATTCGCAATTACTGAGCCTGGCCCGGCTGTATTCAGATACCCAGGCAGATAGTCTTGGAGTTTGGAAGGTCACGAAAGAGGCAGCGTCAGCTTTTGTTGGGCTGTGAATGGCGTTGCCTGGCTACTTGAAGAGCAGCAAGAGCTTTTGGTGCTGGCCCCTTTGGGGTGGGAGGAAGGTACGGTTATTCGCAGTTGCTGAGCCTGCCTCCGGGTGTCCTCAGCGTCGCAGGCAGATAGTCTTGGAGTTTGGGAGGCTCACGAAAGAGACAGCGTCAGCTTTTGTGGGGCTGTGAATGGGGTTGCCTGGCTACTTGAAGAGCAGCAAGAGCTTTTGGTCCTGGCCCCTTTGGCGTGGGAGGAACCTGCAGACGTTTCCAGTTGCTGAGCATGGCTCTGGCTGTACGCAGCATCCCAGGCAGATACTATTCGAGTTTGGGTGGCCACAGAAAGAGACAGCGTCAGCGTTTGTGGGGCTGTGAATGGTGTTGCCTGGCTACTTGAAGAGCAGCAAGAGCTTTTGGTCCTGGCACCTTTGGCGTAGGAGGAATACCGCGACGTTCGCAATTTCTGAGCCTGGCTCCAGCTGTATTCAGTGTCCCAGGCAGATAGTCTTGGATTTTGGGAGGCTCACGAAAGAGACAGCATCAGCGTTTGTGGGGCTGTGAATGGCGTTGCCTGGCTACTTGAAGAGCAGCAAGAGCTTTTGGTCCTGGCCCCTTTGGGGTGGGAGGAAGGTACGGTTATTCGCAATCGCTGAGCCTGGCTCCGGCTGTATTCAGTGTCCCAGGCAGATAGTCTTGGAGTTTGGAAGGTCACGAAAGAGACAGCGTCAGCTTTTGTTGGGCTGTGAATGGCGTTGCCTGGCTACTTGAAGAGCAGCAAGAGCTTTTGGTCCTGGCCCCTTTGGTGTGGGAGGAAGGTACGGTTATTTGCAGTTTCTGAGCCTGCCTCCGGGTGTCCTCAGCGTCGCAGGCAGTTACTATTGGAGTTTGGGAGGCTCACAAAAGAGACAGCGTCAGCGTTTGTGGGGCTGTGAATGGAGTTGCCTGGCTACTTGAAGAGCAGCAAGAGCTTTTGGTCCTGGCCCCTTCGGGGTGGGAGGAATCTCGAGAAATTCGCAATTGCTTAGCTTGCCTCTGGCTCTACTCAGTGTCCCAGGCAGATAGTCTTGGAGTTTGGAAGGTCACGAAAGAGACAGCGTCAGCTTTTGATGGGCTGTGAATGGCGTTGCCTGGCTACTTGAAGAGCAGCAAGAGCTTTTGGTCCTGGCCCCTTTGGGGTGGGAGGAAGGTACGGTTATTCGCAGTTGCTGAGCCTGCCTCCGGGTGTCCTCAGCGTCGCAGGCAGTTACTATTGGAGTTTGGGAGGCTCACGAAAGAGACAGCGTCAGCGTTTGTGGGGCTGTGAATGGTGTTGCCTGGCTACTTGAAGAGCAGCAAGAGCTTTTGGTCCTGGCCCCTTTGGAGTGGGAGGATTCTCGAGACATTCGCAATTGCTTAGCTTGGCTCTGGCTGTACTCAGCGTCCCAGGCAGATAGTCTTGGAGTTTGGAAGATCACGAAAGAGACAGCGTCAGCGTTTGTGGGGCTGTGAATTGTGTTGCCTGGCTACTTGAAGAGCAGCAAGAGCTTTTGGTCCTGGCCCCTTTGGGGTGGGAGGAATCTTGGGACAAGCTCAATTCCTGGGCTGCGATACAGCTGTACTCAACATCCAAGGCAGAAAGTATTGGAGTATGGCAGGCTCACGAAAGAGACAGCATCAGCGTTTGTGGGGCTGTGAATGGGGTTTCCTGGCTACTTGAAGAGCAGCAAGTGCTTTTGGTCCTGGCCCCTTTGGGGTGGGAGGAAGGCACTGTTATTCACAATTACTGAGCCTGGCCCGGCTGTATTCAGTGACCCAGGCAGATAGTCTTGGAGTTTGGAAGGTCACGAAAGAGGCAGCGTCAGCTTTTGTTGGGCTGTGAATGGCGTTGCCTGGCTACTTGAAGAGCAGCAAGAGCTTTTGGTGCTGGCCCCTTTGGGGTGGGAGGAAGGTACGGTTATTCGCAGTTTCTGAGCCTGCCTCCGGGTGTCCTCAGCGTCGCAGGCAGTTACTATTGGAGTTTGGGAGGCTCACGAAAGAGACAGCGTCAGCTTTTGTGGGGCTGTGAATGGGGTTGCCTGGCTACTTGAAGAGCAGCAAGACCTTTTGGTCCTGGCACCTTTGGCGTGGGAGGAACCTGCAGACGTTCCCAGTTGCTGAGCATGGCTCTGGCTGTACGCAGCATCCCAGGCAGATACTATTCGAGTTTGGGTGGCCACGGAAAGAGACAGCGTCAGTGTTTGTGGGGCTGTGAATGGGGTTTCCTGGCTACTTGAAGAGCAGCAAGAGCTTTTGGTCCTGGCCCCTTTGGGGTGGGAGGAAGGCACTGTTATTCGCAATTACTGAGCCTGGCCCGGCTGTATTCAGATACCCAGGCAGATAGTCTTGGAGTTTGGAAGGTCACGAAAGAGGCAGCGTCAGCTTTTGTTGGGCTGTGAATGGCGTTGCCTGGCTACTTGAAGAGCAGCAAGAGCTTTTGGTGCTGGCCCCTTTGGGGTGGGAGGAAGGTACGGTTATTCGCAGTTGCTGAGCCTGCCTCCGGGTGTCCTCAGCGTCGCAGGCAGTTACTATTGGAGTTTGGGAGGCTCACGAAAGAGACAGCGTCAGCTTTTGTGGGGCTGTGAATGGGGTTGCCTGGCTACTTGAAGAGCAGCAAGAGCTTTTGGTCCTGGCCCCTTTGGCGTGGGAGGAACCTGCAGACGTTTCCAGTTGCTGAGCATGGCTCTGGCTGTACGCAGCATCCCAGGCAGATACTATTCGAGTTTGGGTGGCCACAGAAAGAGACAGCGTCAGCGTTTGTGGGGCTGTGAATGGTGTTGCCTGGCTACTTGAAGAGCAGCAAGAGCTTTTGGTCCTGGCACCTTTGGCGTAGGAGGAATACCGCGACGTTCGCAATTTCTGAGCCTGGCTCCAGCTGTATTCAGTGTCCCAGGCAGATAGTCTTGGATTTTGGGAGGCTCACGAAAGAGACAGCATCAGCGTTTGTGGGGCTGTGAATGGCGTTGCCTGGCTACTTGAAGAGCAGCAAGAGCTTTTGGTCCTGGCCCCTTTGGGGTGGGAGGAAGGTACGGTTATTCGCAATCGCTGAGCCTGGCTCCGGCTGTATTCAGTGTCCCAGGCAGATAGTCTTGGAGTTTGGAAGGTCACGAAAGAGACAGCGTCAGCTTTTGTTGGGCTGTGAATGGCGTTGCCTGGCTACTTGAAGAGCAGCAAGAGCTTTTGGTCCTGGCCCCTTTGGTGTGGGAGGAAGGTACGGTTATTCGCAGTTTCTGAGCCTGCCTCCGGGTGTCCTCAGCGTCGCAGGCAGTTACTATTGGAGTTTGGGAGGCTCACAAAAGAGACAGCGTCAGCGTTTGTGGGGCTGTGAATGGAGTTGCCTGGCTACTTGAAGAGCAGCAAGAGCTTTTGGTCCTGGCCCCTTCGGGGTGGGAGGAATCTCGAGAAATTCGCAATTGCTTAGCTTGCCTCTGGCTCTACTCAGTGTCCCAGGCAGATAGTCTTGGAGTTTGGAAGGTCACGAAAGAGACAGCGTCAGCTTTTGATGGGCTGTGAATGGCGTTGCCTGGCTACTTGAAGAGCAGCAAGAGCTTTTGGTCCTGGCCCCTTTGGGGTGGGAGGAAGGTACGGTTATTCGCAGTTGCTGAGCCTGCCTCCGGGTGTCCTCAGCGTCGCAGGCAGTTACTATTGGAGTTTGGGAGGCTCACGAAAGAGACAGCGTCAGCGTTTGTGGGGCTGTGAATGGTGTTGCCTGGCTACTTGAAGAGCAGCAAGAGCTTTTGGTCCTGGCCCCTTTGGAGTGGGAGGATTCTCGAGACATTCGCAATTCCTTAGCTTGGCTCTGGCTGTACTCAGCGTCCCAGGCAGATAGTCTTGGAGTTTGGAAGATCACGAAAGAGACAGCGTCAGCGTTTGTGGGGCTGTGAATTGTGTTGCCTGGCTACTTGAAGAGCAGCAAGAGCTTTTGGTCCTGGCCCCTTTGGGGTGGGAGGAATCTTGGGACAAGCTCAATTCCTGGGCTGCGATACAGCTGTACTCAACATCCAAGGCAGAAAGTATTGGAGTATGGCAGGCTCACGAAAGAGACAGCATCAGCGTTTGTGGGGCTGTGAATGGGGTTTCCTGGCTACTTGAAGAGCAGCAAGAGCTTTTGGTCCTGGCCCCTTTGGGGTGGGAGGAAGGTACGGTTATTCGCAATCGCTGAGCCTGGCTCCGGCTGTATTCAGTGTCCCAGGCAGATAGTCTTGGAGTTTGGAAGGTCACGAAAGAGACAGCGTCAGCTTTTGTTGGGCTGTGAATGGCGTTGCCTGGCTACTTGAAGAGCAGCAAGAGCTTTTGGTCCTGGCCCCTTTGGGGTGGGAGGAAGGTACGGTTATTCGCAGTTGCTGAGCCTGCCTCCGGGTGTCCTCAGCGTCGCAGGCAGTTACTATTGGAGTTTGGGAGGCTCACAAAAGAGACAGCGTCAGCGTTTGTGGGGCTGTGAATGGAGTTGCCTGGCTACTTGAAGAGCAGCAGGAGCTTTTTGTCCTGGCCCCTTCGGGGTGGGAGGAATCTCGAGAAATTCGCAATTGCTTAGCTTGGCTCTGGCTGTACTCAGCGTCCCAGGCAGATAGTCTTGGAGTTTGGGAGGCCACGGAAAGAGACAGCGTCAGCGTTTGTGGGGCTGTGAATGGTGTTGCCTGGCTACTTGAAGAGCAGCAAGAGCTTTTGGTCCTGGCCCCTTTGGGGTGGGAGGAAGGTACGGTTATTCGCAGTTGCTGAGCCTGGCTCCGGGTGTCCTCAGCGTCCCAGGCAGATAGTATTGGAGTTTGGGAGGCTCACGAAAGAGACAGCATCAGCGTTTGTGGGGCTGTGAATGGGGTTGCCTGGCTACTTGAAGAGCAGCAAGAGATTTTGGTCCTGGCTCCTTTGGGGTGGGAGGAATGCCGGGACGGTCGCAATCGCTGAGCCTGGCTCCGGCTGTATTCAGTGTCCCAGGCAGATACTCTTGGAGTTTGGGAGGCCACAGAAAAAGACAGCGTCAGCGTTTGTGGGGCTGTGAATGGGGTTGCCTGGCTACTTGAAGAGCAGCAAGAGCTTTTGGTCCTGGCCCCTTTGGGGTGGGAGGAATCCCGGGACGTTCGCAATCGCTGAGCCTGGCTCCGACTGTATTCACTGTTGCAGGCAGTTACTATTGGAGTTTGGGAGGCTCACGAAAGAGACAGCGTCAGCGTTTGTGGGGCTGTGAATGGAGTTGCCTGGCTACTTGAAGAGCAGCAGGAGCTTTTTGTCCTGGCCCCTTTGGGGTGGGAGGAATCTCGAGACATTCGCAATTGCTGAGCCTGGCTCCGGGTGTCCTCAGCGTCCCAGGCAGCTAGTCTTGGAGTTTGGAAGATCACGAAAGAGACAGCGTCAGCGTCTGTGGCGTTGTGAATGGGGTTGCCTGGCTACCTGAAGAGAAGCAAGAGCTTTTGGTACTGGCCCCTTTGGGGTGGGAGGAATCTCGAGAAATTCGCAGTTGCTGAGCCTGGCTCCGGGTGTCCTCAGCGTCCTAGGCAGTTAGTATTGGAGTTTGGGAGGCTCATGAAAGAGAGAGCATCAGCGTTTGTGGGGCTGTGAATGGGGTTGCCTGGCTACTTGAAGAGCAGCAAGAGCTTTTGGTCCTGGCCCCTTTGGGGTGGGAGGAATCCCGGGACGTTCGCAATCGCTGAGTCTGGCTCCGGCTGTATTCAGTGTCCCAGGCAGCTAGTCTTGGAGTTTGGGAGGCTCACGAAAGAGACAGCGTCAGCGTTTGTGGGGCTGTGAATGGGGTTGCCTGGCTACTTGAAGAGCAGCAAGAGCTTTTGGTCATGGCCTCTTTGGGGTCCGAGGAATCTCGAGACATTTCCAATTGCTTAGCTTGGCTCTGGCTTTACTCAGCGTCCCAGGCAGATAGTCTTGGAGTTTGGAAGGTCACGAAAGAGACAGCGTCAGCGTTTGTTGGGCTGTGAATGGGGTTGCCTGGCTACTTGAAGAGCAGCAAGAGCTTTTGGTCCTGGCCCCTTTGGGGTGGGAGGAATCTCGAGAAATTCAGAATTGCTTAGCTTGGCTCTGGCTGTACGCAGCGTCCCAGGCAGATAGTCTTGGAGTTTGGGTGGCTACAAAAAGAGACAGCGTCAGCGTTTGTGGGGCTGTGAATGGGGTTGCCTGGCTACTTGAAGAGCAGCAAGAGCTTTTGGTCCTGGCCCCTTTGGGGTGGGAGGAAGGTACGGTTATTCGCAGTTGCTGAGCCTGCCTCCGGGTGTCCTCAGCTTCCCAGGCAGATAGTCTTGGAGTTTGGGAGGCTCACGAAAGAGACAGCATCAGCTTTTGTGGGGCTGTGAATGGGGTTGCCTGGCTACTTGAAGAGCAGCAAGAGCTTTTGGTCCTGGCCCCTTTGGGGTGGGAGGAAGGTACGGTTATTCGCAATCGCTGAGCCTGGCTCCGGCTGTATTCAGTGTCCCAGGCAGATAGTCTTGGAGTTTGGGAGGCTCACGAAAGAGACAGCGTCAGCGTTTGTGGGGCTGTGAATGGTGTTGCCTGGCTACTTGAAGAGCAGCAAGAGCTTTTGGTCCTGGCCCCTTTGGGGTGGGAGGAAGGTACGGTTATTCGCAGTTGCTGAGCCTGCCTCCGGGTGTCCTCAGCGTCGCAGGCAGTTACTATTGGAGTTTGGGAGGCTCACGAAAGAGACAGCGTCAGCGTTTGTGGGGCTGTGAATGGGGTTGCCTGGCTACTTGAAGAGCAGCAAGAGCTTTTGGTCCTGGCCCCTTTGGGGTGGGAGGAATCTTGAGAAATTCGCAATTGCTTAGCTTGGCTCTGGCTGTGCTCAGCGTCCCAGGCAGATAGTCTTGGAGTTTGGGAGGCCACGGAAAGAGACAGCGTCAGTGTTTGTGGGGCTGTGAATGGTGTTGCCTGGCTACTTGAAGAGCAGCAAGAGCTTTTGGTCCTGGCCTCTTTGTGGTGGAGGAAGGTACGGTTATTCGCAGTTGCTGAGCCTGGCTCCGGGTGTCCTCAGCTTCCCAGGCAGATAGTATTGGAGTTTGGGAGGCTCACGAAAGAGACAGCGTCAGCTTTTGTGGGGCTGTGAATGGGGTTGCCTGGCTACTTGAAGAGCAGCAAGAGCTTTTGGTCCTGGCCCCTTTGGCGTGGGAGGAACCTGCAGACGTTCCCAGTTGCTGAGCATGGCTCTGGCTGTATGCAGCATCCCAGGCAGATACTATTCGAGTTTGGGTGGCCACGGAAAGAGACAGCGTCAGTGTTTGTGGGGCTGTGAATGGGGTTGCCTGGCTACTTGAAGAGCAGCAAGAGCTTTTGGTCCTGGCACCTTTGGCGTAGGAGGAATACCGCGACGTTCGCAATTTCTGAGCCTGGCTCTGGCTGTACGCAGCATCCCAGGCAGAGAGTCTTGGAGTTTGGGAGGCCACAGAAAGAGACAGCGTCAGCGTTTGTGGGGCTGTGAATGGGGTTGCCTGGCTACTTGAAGAGCAGCAAGAGCTTTTGGTCCTGGCCCCTTTGGGGTGGGAGGAATCCCGGGACGTTCGCAATTGCTGAGCCTGGCTCCGGCTGTATTCAGTGTTGCAGGCAGATAATCTTGGATTTTGGGAGGCTCATGAAAGAGACAGCGTCAGCGTTTGTGGGGCTGTGAATGGGGTTGCCTGGCTACTTGAAGAGCAGCAGGAGCTTTTTGTCCTGGCCCCTTTGGGGTGGGAGGAATCTCGAGACATTCACAATTGCTGAGCCTGGCTCCGGGTGTCCTCAGCGTCCCAGGCAGCTAGTCTTGGAGTTTGGAAGGTCACGAAAGAGACAGCGTCAGCTTTTGTGGGGCTGTGAATGGGGTTGCCTGGCTACTTGAAGAGCAGCAAGAGCTTTTGGTCCTGGCCCCTTTGGCGTGGGAGGAACCTGCAGACGTTCCCAGTTGCTGAGTCTGGCTCTGGCTGTATGCAGCATCCCAGGCAGATAGTATTCGAGTTTGGGTGGCCACGGAAAGAGACAGCGTCAGCGTCTGTGGCGCTGTGAATGGCGTTGCCTGGCTACTTGAAGAGCAGCAAGAGCTTTTGGTCCTGGCCCCTTTGGGGTGGGAGGAATCTCGAGAAATTCGCAGTTGCTGAACCTGGCTCCGGGTGTCCTCAGCGTCCTAGGCAGTTAGTATTGGAGTTTGGGAGGCTCATGAAAGAGAGAGCATCAGCGTTTGTGGGGCTGTGAATGGGGTTGCCTGGCTACTTGAAGAGCAGCAAGAGCTTTTGGTCCTGGCCCCTTTGGGGTGGGAGGAATCCCGGGACGGTCGCAATCGCTGAGCCTGGCTCCGGCTGTATTCAGTGTCCCAGGCAGATAGTCTTGGAGTTTGGGAGGCTCACGAAAGAGACAGCGTCAGCGTTTGTGGGGCTGTGAATGGGGTTGCCTGGCTACTTGAAGAGCAGCAAGAGCTTTTGGTGCTGGCCCCTTTGGGGTGGGAGGAAGGTACGGTTATTCGCAGTTTCTGAGCCTGCCTCCGGGTGTCCTCAGCGTCGCAGGCAGTTAGTATTGGAGTTTGGGAGGCTCACGAAAGAGACAGCGTCAGCGTTTGTGGGGCTGTGAATGGGGTTGCCTGGCTACTTGAAGAGCAGCAAGAGCTTTTGGTCCTGGTCTCTTTGTGGTGGAGGAAGGTACGGTTATTCGCAGTTGCTGAGCCTGGCTCCGGGTGTCCTCAGCTTCCCAGGCAGATAGTCTTGGATTTTGGGAGGCTCACGAAAGAGACAGCATCAGCTTTTGTGGGGCTGTGAATGGTGTTGCCTGGCTACTTGAAGAGCAGCAAGAGCTTTTGGTCCTGGCCCCTTTGGGGTGGGAGGAAGGTACGGTTATTCGCAGTTGCTGAGCCTGGCTCCGGCTGTATTCAGTGTCCCAGGCAGATAGTCTTGGAGTTTGGGAGGCTCACGAAAGAGACAGTGTCAGCTTTTGTTGGGCTGTGAATGGCGTTGCCTGGCTACTTGAAGAGCAGCAAGAGCTTTTGGTCCTGGCCCCTTTGGGGTGGGAGGAAGGTACGGTTATTCGCAGTTGCTGAGCCTGCCTCCGGGTGTCCTCAGCGTCGCAGGCAGTTACTATTGGAGTTTGGGAGGCTCACAAAAGAGACAGTGTCAGCGTTTGTGGGGCTGTGAATGGGGTTGCCTGGCTACTTGAAGAGCAGCAAGAGCTTTTGGTCCTGGCCCCTTTGGGGTGGGAGGAATCTTGAGAAATTCGCAATTGCTTAGCTTGTCTCTGGCTGTACTCAGCGTCCCAGGCAGATAGTCTTGGAGTTTGGGAGGCCACGGAAAGAGACAGCGTCAGCGTTTGTGGGGCTGTGAATGGTGTTGCCTGGCTACTTGAAGAGCAGCAAGAGCTTTTGGTCCTGGCCTCTTTGGGGTGGAGGAAGGTAGGGTTATTCGCAGTTGCTGAGCCTGGCTCCGGGTGTCCTCAGCTTCCCAGGCAGATAGTATTGGAGTTTGGGAGGCTCACGAAAGAGACAGCGTCAGCTTTTGTGGGGCTGTGAATGGGGTTGCCTGGCTACTTGAAGAGCAGCAAGAGCTTTTGGTCCTGGCCCCTTTGGCGTGGGAGGAACCTGCAGACGTTCCCAGTTGCTGAGCATGGCTCTGGCTGTACGCAGCATCCCAGGCAGATACTATTCGAGTTTGGGTGGCCACGGAAAGAGACAGCGTCAGTGTTTGTGGGGCTGTGAATGGGGTTGCCTGGCTACTTGAAGAGCAGCAAGAGCTTTTGGTCCTGGCCCCTTTGGGGTGGGAGGAATCCCGGGACGTTCGCAATCGCTGAGCCTGGCTCCGGCTGTATTCAGTGTTGCAGGCAGATAATCTTGGATTTTGGGAGGCTCACGAAATAGACAGCGTCAGCGTTTGTGGGGCTGTGAATGGGGTTGCCTGGCTACTTGAAGAGCAGGAAGAGCTTTTGGTCCTGGCCCCTGTGGGGTGGGAGGAATTTCGAGAAATTCGCAATTGCTTAGCTTGCCTCTGGCTGTACTCAGTGTCCCAGGCAGATAGTCTTGGAGTTTGGAAGGTCACGAAAGAGACAGCGTCAGCTTTTGTTGGGCTGTGAATGGCGTTGCCTGGCTACTTGAAGAGCAGCAAGAGCTTTTGGTCCTGGCCCCTTTGGGGTGGGAGGAAGGTACGGTTATTCACAGTTTCTGAGCCTGCCTCCGGGTGTCCTCAGCGTCGCAGGCAGTTACTATTGGAGTTTGGGAGGCTCACGAAAGAGACAGCATCAGCGTTTGTGGGGCTGTGAATGGAGTTGCCTGGCTACTTGAAGAGCAGCAAGAGCTTTTTCTCCTGCCCCTTTGGGGTGGGAGGAATCTCGAGAAATTCGCAGTTGCTGATCCTGGCTCCGGGTGTCCTCAGAGTCCTAGGCAGTTAGTATTGGAGTTTGGGAGGCGCATGAAAGAGAGAGCATCAGCGTTTGTGGGGCTGTGAATGGGGTTGCCTGGCTACTTGAAGAGCAGCAAGAGCTTTTGGTCCTGGCCCCTTTGGGGTGGGAGGAATCCCGGGACGTTCGCAATCGCTGAGCCTGGCTCCGGCTGTATTCAGTGTCCCAGGCAGATAATCTTGGAGTTTGGAAGGTCACGAAAGAGACAGCGTCAGCTTTTGTTGGGCTGTGAATGGCGTTCCCTGGCTACTTGAAGAGCAGCAAGAGCTTTTGGTCCTGGCCCCTTTGGGGTGGGAGGAAGGTACGGTTATTCGCAGTTTCTGAGCCTGCCTCCGGGTGTCCTCAGCGTCGCAGGCAGTTACTATTGGAGTTTGGGAGGCTCACAAAAGAGACAGCGTCAGCGTTTGTGGGGCTGTGAATGGAGTTGCCTGGCTACTTGAAGAGCAGCAGGAGCTTTTTGTCCTGGCCCCTTCGGGGTGGGAGGAATCTCGAGAAATTCGCAATTGCTTAGCTTGGCTCTGGCTGTACTCAGCGTCCCAGGCAGATAGTCTTGGAGTTTGGGAGGCCACGGAAAGAGACAGCGTCAGCGTTTGTGGGGCTGTGAATGGTGTTGCCTGGCTACTTGAAGAGCAGCAAGAGCTTTTGGTCCTGGCCCCTTTGGGGTGGGAGGAAGGTACGGTTATTCGCAGTTGCTGAGCCTGCCTCCGGGTGTCCTCAGCGTCGCAGGCAGTTACTATTGGAGTTTGGGAGGCTCACGTAAGAGACAGCGTCAGCGTTTGTGGGGCTGTGAATGGTGTTGCCTGGCTACTTGAAGAGCAGCAAGAGCTTTTGGTCCTGGCCCCTTTGGAGTGGGAGGATTCTCGAGACATTCGCAATTGCTTAGCTTGGCTCTGGCTGTACTCAGCGTCCCAGGCAGATAGTCTTGGAGTTTGGAAGATCACGAAAGAGACAGCGTCAGCGTTTGTGGGGCTGTGAATTGTGTTGCCTGGCTACTTGAAGAGCAGCAAGAGCTTTTGGTCCTGGCCCCTTTGGGGTGGGAGGAATCTTGGGACAAGCTCAATTCCTGGGCTGCGATACAGCTGTACTCAACATCCAAGGCAGAAAGTATTGGAGTATGGCAGGCTCACGAAAGAGACAGCATCAGCGTTTGTGGGGCTGTGAATGGGGTTTCCTGGCTACTTGAAGAGCAGCAAGAGCTTTTGGTCCTGGCCCCTTTGGGGTGGGAGGAAGGCACTGTTATTCGCAATTACTGAGCCTGGCCCGGCTGTATTCAGTGACCCAGTCAGATAGTCTTGGAGTTTGGAAGGTCACGAAAGAGGCAGCGTCAGCTTTTGTTGGGCTGTGAATGGCGTTGCCTGGCTACTTGAAGAGCAGCAAGAGCTTTTGGTGCTGGCCCCTTTGGGGTGGGAGGAAGGTACGGTTATTCGCAGTTTCTGAGCCTGCCTCCGGGTGTCCTCAGCGTCGCAGGCAGTTACTATTGGAGTTTGGGAGGCTCACGAAAGAGACAGCGTCAGCTTTTGTGGGGCTGTGAATGGGGTTGCCTGGCTACTTGAAGAGCAGCAAGAGCTTTTGGTCCTGGCCCCTTTGGCGTGGGAGGAACCTGCAGACGTTCCCAGTTGCTGAGCATGGCTCTGGCTGTACGCAGCATCCCAGGCAGATACTATTCGAGTTTGGGTGGCCACAGAAAGAGACAGCGTCAGCGTTTGTGGGGCTGTGAATGGTGTTGCCTGGCTACTTGAAGAGCAGCAAGAGCTTTTGGTCCTGGCCCCTTTGGGGTGGGAGAAAGCCCGGGACGGTCGCAATCGCTGAGCCTGGCTCCAGCTGTATTCATTGTCCCAGGCAGATAGTCTTGGAGTTTGGGAGGCTCACAAAAGAGACAGCATCAGCTTTTGTTGGGCTGTGAATGGCGTTGCCTGGCTACTTGAAGAGCAGCAAGAGCTTTTGGTCCTGGCCCCTTTGGGGTGGGAGGAAGGTACGGTTATTCGCAATCGCTGAGCCTGGCTCCGGCTGTATTCAGTGTCCCAGGCAGATAGTCTTGGAGTTTGGGAGGCTCACGAAAGAGACAGCGTCAGCGTTTGTGGGGCTGTGAATGGGGTTGCCTGGCTACTTGAAGAGCAGCAAGAGCTTTTGGTGCTGGCCCCTTTGGGGTGGGAGGAAGGTACGGTTATTCGCAGTTTCTGAGCCTGCCTCCGGGTGTCCTCAGCGTCGCAGGCAGTTAGTATTGGAGTTTGGGAGGCTCACGAAAGAGACAGCGTCAGCGTTTGTGGGGCTGTGAATGGGGTTGCCTGGCTACTTGAAGAGCAGCAAGAGCTTTTGGTCCTGGTCTCTTTGTGGTGGAGGAAGGTACGGTTATTCGCAGTTGCTGAGCCTGGCTCCGGGTGTCCTCAGCTTCCCAGGCAGATAGTCTTGGATTTTGGGAGGCTCACGAAAGAGACAGCATCAGCTTTTGTGGGGCTGTGAATGGTGTTGCCTGGCTACTTGAAGAGCAGCAAGAGCTTTTGGTCCTGGCCCCTTTGGGGTGGGAGGAAGGTACGGTTATTCGCAGTTGCTGAGCCTGGCTCCGGCTGTATTCAGTGTCCCAGGCAGATAGTCTTGGAGTTTGGGAGGCTCACGAAAGAGACAGTGTCAGCTTTTGTTGGGCTGTGAATGGCGTTGCCTGGCTACTTGAAGAGCAGCAAGAGCTTTTGGTCCTGGCCCCTTTGGGGTGGGAGGAAGGTACGGTTATTCGCAGTTGCTGAGCCTGCCTCCGGGTGTCCTCAGCGTCGCAGGCAGTTACTATTGGAGTTTGGGAGGCTCACAAAAGAGACAGTGTCAGCGTTTGTGGGGCTGTGAATGGGGTTGCCTGGCTACTTGAAGAGCAGCAAGAGCTTTTGGTCCTGGCCCCTTTGGGGTGGGAGGAATCTTGAGAAATTCGCAATTGCTTAGCTTGTCTCTGGCTGTACTCAGCGTCCCAGGCAGATAGTCTTGGAGTTTGGGAGGCCACGGAAAGAGACAGCGTCAGCGTTTGTGGGGCTGTGAATGGTGTTGCCTGGCTACTTGAAGAGCAGCAAGAGCTTTTGGTCCTGGCCTCTTTGGGGTGGAGGAAGGTAGGGTTATTCGCAGTTGCTGAGCCTGGCTCCGGGTGTCCTCAGCTTCCCAGGCAGATAGTATTGGAGTTTGGGAGGCTCACGAAAGAGACAGCGTCAGCTTTTGTGGGGCTGTGAATGGGGTTGCCTGGCTACTTGAAGAGCAGCAAGAGCTTTTGGTCCTGGCCCCTTTGGCGTGGGAGGAACCTGCAGACGTTCCCAGTTGCTGAGCATGGCTCTGGCTGTACGCAGCATCCCAGGCAGATACTATTCGAGTTTGGGTGGCCACGGAAAGAGACAGCGTCAGTGTTTGTGGGGCTGTGAATGGGGTTGCCTGGCTACTTGAAGAGCAGCAAGAGCTTTTGGTCCTGGCCCCTTTGGGGTGGGAGGAATCCCGGGACGTTCGCAATCGCTGAGCCTGGCTCCGGCTGTATTCAGTGTTGCAGGCAGATAATCTTGGATTTTGGGAGGCTCACGAAATAGACAGCGTCAGCGTTTGTGGGGCTGTGAATGGGGTTGCCTGGCTACTTGAAGAGCAGGAAGAGCTTTTGGTCCTGGCCCCTGTGGGGTGGGAGGAATTTCGAGAAATTCGCAATTGCTTAGCTTGCCTCTGGCTGTACTCAGTGTCCCAGGCAGATAGTCTTGGAGTTTGGAAGGTCACGAAAGAGACAGCGTCAGCTTTTGTTGGGCTGTGAATGGCGTTGCCTGGCTACTTGAAGAGCAGCAAGAGCTTTTGGTCCTGGCCCCTTTGGGGTGGGAGGAAGGTACGGTTATTCACAGTTTCTGAGCCTGCCTCCGGGTGTCCTCAGCGTCGCAGGCAGTTACTATTGGAGTTTGGGAGGCTCACGAAAGAGACAGCATCAGCGTTTGTGGGGCTGTGAATGGAGTTGCCTGGCTACTTGAAGAGCAGCAAGAGCTTTTTCTCCTGCCCCTTTGGGGTGGGAGGAATCTCGAGAAATTCGCAGTTGCTGATCCTGGCTCCGGGTGTCCTCAGAGTCCTAGGCAGTTAGTATTGGAGTTTGGGAGGCGCATGAAAGAGAGAGCATCAGCGTTTGTGGGGCTGTGAATGGGGTTGCCTGGCTACTTGAAGAGCAGCAAGAGCTTTTGGTCCTGGCCCCTTTGGGGTGGGAGGAATCCCGGGACGTTCGCAATCGCTGAGCCTGGCTCCGGCTGTATTCAGTGTCCCAGGCAGATAATCTTGGAGTTTGGAAGGTCACGAAAGAGACAGCGTCAGCTTTTGTTGGGCTGTGAATGGCGTTCCCTGGCTACTTGAAGAGCAGCAAGAGCTTTTGGTCCTGGCCCCTTTGGGGTGGGAGGAAGGTACGGTTATTCGCAGTTTCTGAGCCTGCCTCCGGGTGTCCTCAGCGTCGCAGGCAGTTACTATTGGAGTTTGGGAGGCTCACAAAAGAGACAGCGTCAGCGTTTGTGGGGCTGTGAATGGAGTTGCCTGGCTACTTGAAGAGCAGCAGGAGCTTTTTGTCCTGGCCCCTTCGGGGTGGGAGGAATCTCGAGAAATTCGCAATTGCTTAGCTTGGCTCTGGCTGTACTCAGCGTCCCAGGCAGATAGTCTTGGAGTTTGGGAGGCCACGGAAAGAGACAGCGTCAGCGTTTGTGGGGCTGTGAATGGTGTTGCCTGGCTACTTGAAGAGCAGCAAGAGCTTTTGGTCCTGGCCCCTTTGGGGTGGGAGGAAGGTACGGTTATTCGCAGTTGCTGAGCCTGCCTCCGGGTGTCCTCAGCGTCGCAGGCAGTTACTATTGGAGTTTGGGAGGCTCACGTAAGAGACAGCGTCAGCGTTTGTGGGGCTGTGAATGGTGTTGCCTGGCTACTTGAAGAGCAGCAAGAGCTTTTGGTCCTGGCCCCTTTGGAGTGGGAGGATTCTCGAGACATTCGCAATTGCTTAGCTTGGCTCTGGCTGTACTCAGCGTCCCAGGCAGATAGTCTTGGAGTTTGGAAGATCACGAAAGAGACAGCGTCAGCGTTTGTGGGGCTGTGAATTGTGTTGCCTGGCTACTTGAAGAGCAGCAAGAGCTTTTGGTCCTGGCCCCTTTGGGGTGGGAGGAATCTTGGGACAAGCTCAATTCCTGGGCTGCGATACAGCTGTACTCAACATCCAAGGCAGAAAGTATTGGAGTATGGCAGGCTCACGAAAGAGACAGCATCAGCGTTTGTGGGGCTGTGAATGGGGTTTCCTGGCTACTTGAAGAGCAGCAAGAGCTTTTGGTCCTGGCCCCTTTGGGGTGGGAGGAAGGCACTGTTATTCGCAATTACTGAGCCTGGCCCGGCTGTATTCAGTGACCCAGGCAGATAGTCTTGGAGTTTGGAAGGTCACGAAAGAGGCAGCGTCAGCTTTTGTTGGGCTGTGAATGGCGTTGCCTGGCTACTTGAAGAGCAGCAAGAGCTTTTGGTGCTGGCCCCTTTGGGGTGGGAGGAAGGTACGGTTATTCGCAGTTTCTGAGCCTGCCTCCGGGTGTCCTCAGCGTCGCAGGCAGTTACTATTGGAGTTTGGGAGGCTCACGAAAGAGACAGCGTCAGCTTTTGTGGGGCTGTGAATGGGGTTGCCTGGCTACTTGAAGAGCAGCAAGAGCTTTTGGTCCTGGCCCCTTTGGCGTGGGAGGAACCTGCAGACGTTCCCAGTTGCTGAGCATGGCTCTGGCTGTACGCAGCATCCCAGGCAGATACTATTCGAGTTTGGGTGGCCACAGAAAGAGACAGCGTCAGCGTTTGTGGGGCTGTGAATGGTGTTGCCTGGCTACTTGAAGAGCAGCAAGAGCTTTTGGTCCTGGCCCCTTTGGGGTGGGAGAAAGCCCGGGACGGTCGCAATCGCTGAGCCTGGCTCCAGCTGTATTCATTGTCCCAGGCAGATAGTCTTGGAGTTTGGGAGGCTCACAAAAGAGACAGCATCAGCTTTTGTTGGGCTGTGAATGGCGTTGCCTGGCTACTTGAAGAGCAGCAAGAGCTTTTGGTCCTGGCCCCTTTGGGGTGGGAGGAAGGTACGGTTATTCGCAATCGCTGAGCCTGGCTCCGGCTGTATTCAGTGTCCCAGGCAGATAGTCTTGGAGTTTGGAAGGTCACGAAAGAGACAGCGTCAGCTTTTGTTGGGCTGTGAATGGCGTTGCCTGGCTACTTGAAGAGCAGCAAGAGCTTTTGGTCCTGGCCCCTTTGGGGTGGGAGGAAGGTACGCTTATTCGCAGTTGCTGAGCCTGCCTCCGGGTGTCCTCAGCGTCGCAGGCAGTTACTATTGGAGTTTGGGAGGCTCACGAAAGAGACAGCGTCAGCGTTTGTGGGGCTGTGAATGGAGTTGCCTGGCTACTTTAAGAGCAGCAGGAGCTTTTTGTCCTGGCCCCTTTGGGGTGGGAGGAATCTCGAGACATTCGCAATTGCTGAGCCTGGCTCCGGGTGTCCTCAGCGTCCCAGGCAGCTAGTCTTGGAGTTTGGAAGATCACGAAAGAGACAGCGTCAGCGTCTGTGGCGCTGTGAATGGGGTTGCCTGGCTACTTGAAGAGCAGCAAGAGCTTTTGGTCCTGGCCCCTTTGGGGTGGGAGGAATCCCGGGACGTTCGCAATCGCTGAGTCTGGCTCCGGCTGTATTCAGTGTCCCAGGCAGCTAGTCTTGGAGTTTGGGAGGCTCACGAAAGAGACAGCGTCAGCGTTTGTGGGGCTGTGAATGGGGTTGCCTGGCTACTTGAAGAGCAGCAAGAGCTTTTGGTCATGGCCTCTTTGGGGTCCGAGGAATCTCGAGACATTTCCAATTGCTTAGCTTGGCTCTGGCTTTACTCAGCGTCCCAGGCAGATAGTCTTGGAGTTTGGAAGGTCACGAAAGAGACAGCGTCAGCGTTTGTTGGGCTGTGAATGGGGTTGCCTGGCTACTTGAAGAGCAGCAAGAGCTTTTGGTCCTGGCCCCTTTGGGGTGGGAGGAATCTCGAGAAATTCAGAATTGCTTAGCTTGGCTCTGGCTGTACGCAGCGTCCCAGGCAGATAGTCTTGGAGTTTGGGTGGCTACAAAAAGAGACAGCGTCAGCGTTTGTGGGGCTGTGAATGGGGTTGCCTGGCTACTTGAAGAGCAGCAAGAGCTTTTGGTCCTGGCCCCTTTGGGGTGGGAGGAAGGTACGGTTATTCGCAGTTGCTGAGCCTGCCTCCGGGTGTCCTCAGCTTCCCAGGCAGATAGTCTTGGAGTTTGGGAGGCTCACGAAAGAGACAGCATCAGCTTTTGTGGGGCTGTGAATGGGGTTGCCTGGCTACTTGAAGAGCAGCAAGAGCTTTTGGTCCTGGCCCCTTTGGGGTGGGAGGAAGGAACGGTTATTCGCAATCGCTGAGCCTGGCTCCGGCTGTATTCAGTGTCCCAGGCAGCTAGTCTTGGAGTTTGGGAGGCTCACGAAAGAGACAGCGTCAGCGTTTGTGGGGCTGTGAATGGTGTTGCCTGGCTACTTGAAGAGCAGCAAGAGCTTTTGGTCCTGGCCCCTTTGGGGTGGGAGGAAGGTACGGTTATTCGCAGTTGCTGAGCCTGCCTCCGGGTGTCCTCAGCGTCGCAGGCAGTTACTATTGGAGTTTGGGAGGCTCACGAAAGAGACAGCGTCAGCGTTTGTGGGGCTGTGAATGGGGTTGCCTGGCTACTTGAAGAGCAGCAAGAGCTTTTGGTCCTGGCCCCTTTGGGGTGGGAGGAAGGTACGGTTATTCGCAATCGCTGAGCCTGGCTCCGGCTGTATTCAGTGTCCCAGGCAGCTAGTCTTGGAGTTTGGGAGGCTCACGAAAGAGACAGCGTCAGCGTTTGTGGGGCTGTGAATGGTGTTGCCTGGCTACTTGAAGAGCAGCAAGAGCTTTTGGTCCTGGCCCCTTTGGGGTGGGAGGAAGGTACGGTTATTCGCAGTTGCTGAGCCTGCCTCCGGGTGTCCTCAGCGTCGCAGGCAGTTACTATTGGAGTTTGGGAGGCCACGGAAAGAGACAGCGTCAGTGTTTGTGGGGCTGTGAATGGTGTTGCCTGGCTACTTGAAGAGCAGCAAGAGCTTTTGGTCCTGGCCTCTTTGTGGTGGAGGAAGGTACGGTTATTCGCAGTTGCTGAGCCTGCCTCCGGGTGTCCTCAGCTTCCCAGGCAGATAGTATTGGAGTTTGGGAGGCTCACGAAAGAGACAGCGTCAGCTTTTGTGGGGCTGTGAATGGGGTTGCCTGGCTACTTGAAGAGCAGCAAGAGCTTTTGGTCCTGGCCCCTTTGGCGTGGGAGGAACCTGCAGACGTTCCCAGTTGCTGAGCATGGCTCTGGCTGTATGCAGCATCCCAGGCAGATACTATTCGAGTTTGGGTGGCCACGGAAAGAGACAGCGTCAGTGTTTGTGGGGCTGTGAATGGGGTTGCCTGGCTACTTGAAGAGCAGCAAGAGCTTTTGGTCCTGGCACCTTTGGCGTAGGAGGAATACCGCGACGTTCGCAATTTCTGAGCCTGGCTCTGGCTGTACGCAGCATCCCAGGCAGAGAGTCTTGGAGTTTGGGAGGCCACAGAAAGAGACAGCGTCAGCGTTTGTGGGGCTGTGAATGGGGTTGCCTGGCTACTTGAAGAGCAGCAAGAGCTTTTGGTCCTGGCCCCTTTGGGGTGGGAGGAATCCCGGGACGTTCGCAATTGCTGAGCCTGGCTCCGGCTGTATTCAGTGTTGCAGGCAGATAATCTTGGATTTTGGGAGGCTCATGAAAGAGACAGCGTCAGCGTTTCTGGGGCTGTGAATGGGGTTGCCTGGCTACTTGAAGAGCAGCAGGAGCTTTTTGTCCTGGCCCCTTTGGGGTGGGAGGAATCTCGAGACATTCGCAATTGCTGAGCCTGGCTCCGGGTGTCCTCAGCGTCCCAGGCAGCTAGTCTTGGAGTTTGGAAGGTCACGAAAGAGACAGCGTCAGCGTTTGTGGGGCTGTGAATGGTGTTGCCTGGCTACTTGAAGAGCAGCAAGAGCTTTTGGTCCTGGCCCCTTTGGGGTGGGAGGAAGGTACGGTTATTCGCAGTTGCTGAGCCTGCCTCCGGGTGTCCTCAGCGTCGCAGGCAGTTACTATTGGAGTTTGGGAGGCCACGGAAAGAGACAGCGTCAGTGTTTGTGGGGCTGTGAATGGTGTTGCCTGGCTACTTGAAGAGCAGCAAGAGCTTTTGGTCCTGGCCTCTTTGTGGTGGAGGAAGGTACGGTTATTCGCAGTTGCTGAGCCTGCCTCCGGGTGTCCTCAGCTTCCCAGGCAGATAGTATTGGAGTTTGGGAGGCTCACGAAAGAGACAGCGTCAGCTTTTGTGGGGCTGTGAATGGGGTTGCCTGGCTACTTGAAGAGCAGCAAGAGCTTTTGGTCCTGGCCCCTTTGGCGTGGGAGGAACCTGCAGACGTTCCCAGTTGCTGAGCATGGCTCTGGCTGTATGCAGCATCCCAGGCAGATACTATTCGAGTTTGGGTGGCCACGGAAAGAGACAGCGTCAGTGTTTGTGGGGCTGTGAATGGGGTTGCCTGGCTACTTGAAGAGCAGCAAGAGCTTTTGGTCCTGGCACCTTTGGCGTAGGAGGAATACCGCGACGTTCGCAATTTCTGAGCCTGGCTCTGGCTGTACGCAGCATCCCAGGCAGAGAGTCTTGGAGTTTGGGAGGCCACAGAAAGAGACAGCGTCAGCGTTTGTGGGGCTGTGAATGGGGTTGCCTGGCTACTTGAAGAGCAGCAAGAGCTTTTGGTCCTGGCCCCTTTGGGGTGGGAGGAATCCCGGGACGTTCGCAATTGCTGAGCCTGGCTCCGGCTGTATTCAGTGTTGCAGGCAGATAATCTTGGATTTTGGGAGGCTCATGAAAGAGACAGCGTCAGCGTTTCTGGGGCTGTGAATGGGGTTGCCTGGCTACTTGAAGAGCAGCAAGAGCTTTTTGTCCTGGCCCCTTTGGGGTGGGAGGAATCTCGAGACATTCGCAATTGCTGAGCCTGGCTCCGGGTGTCCTCAGCGTCCCAGGCAGCTAGTCTTGGAGTTTGGAAGGTCACGAAAGAGACAGCGTCAGCTTTTGTGGGGCTGTGAATGGGGTTGCCTGGCTACTTGAAGAGCAGAAAGAGCTTTTGGTCCTGGCCCCTTTGGCGTGGGAGGAACCTGCAGACGTTCCCTAGTTGCTGAGCCTGGCTCTGGCTGTATGCAGCATCCCAGGCAGATACTATTCGAGTTTGGGTGGCCACGGAAAGAGACAGCGTCAGCGTCTGTGGCGCTGTGAATGGCGTTGCCTGGCTACTTGAAGAGCAGCAAGAGCTTTTGGTCCTGGCCCCTTTGGGGTGGGAGGAATCTCGAGAAATTCGCAGTTGCTGAACCTGGCTCCGGGTGTCCTCAGCGTCCCAGGCAGTTAGTATTGGAGTTTGGGAGGCTCATGAAAGAGAGAGCATCAGCGTTTGTGGGGCTGTGAATGGGGTTGCCTGGCTACTTGAAGAGCAGCAAGAGCTTTTGGTCCTGGCCCCTTTGGGGTGGGAGGAATCCCGGGACGTTCGCAATCGCTGAGCCTGGCTCCGGCTGTATTCAGTGTCCCAGGCAGATAGTCTTGGAGTTTGGGAGGCTCACGAAAGAGACAGCGTCAGCGTTTGTGGGGCTGTGAATGGGGTTGCCTGGCTACTTGAAGAGCAGCAAGAGCTTTTGGTCCTGGCCTCTTTGTGGTGGAGGAAGGTACGGTTATTCGCAGTTGCTGAGCCTGCCTCCGGGTGTCCTCAGCGTCGCAGGCAGTTACTATTGGAGTTTGGGAGGCTCACAAAAGAGACAGCGTCAGCGTTTGTGGGGCTGTGAATGGGGTTGCCTGGCTACTTGAAGAGCAGCAAGAGCTTTTGGTCCTGGCCCCTTTGGAGTGGGAGGAATCTTGAGAAATTCGCAATTGCTTAGCTTGTCTCTGGCTGTACTCAGCGTCCCAGGCAGATAGTCTTGGAGTTTGGGAGGCCACGGAAAGAGACAGCGTCAGCGTTTGTGGGGCTGTGAATGGTGTTGCCTGGCTACTTGAAGAGCAGCAAGAGCTTTTGGTCCTGGCCTCTTTGTGGTGGAGGAAGGTAGGGTTATTCGCAGTTGCTGAGCCTGGCTCCGGGTGTCCTCAGCTTCCCAGGCAGATAGTATTGGAGTTTGGGAGGCTCACGAAAGAGACAGCGTCAGCTTTTGTGGGGCTGTGAATGGGGTTGCCTGGCTACTTGAAGAGCAGCAAGAGCTTTTGGTCCTGGCCCCTTTGGCGTGGGAGGAACCTGCAGACGTTCCCAGTTGCTGAGCATGGCTCTGGCTGTACGCAGCATCCCAGGCAGATACTATTCGAGTTTGGGTGGCCACGGAAAGAGACAGCGTCAGTGTTTGTGGGGCTGTGAATGGGGTTGCCTGGCTACTTGAAGAGCAGCAAGAGCTTTTGGTCCTGGCCCCTTTGGGGTGGGAGGAATCCCGGGACGTTCGCAATCGCTGAGCCTGGCTCCGGCTGTATTCAGTGTTGCAGGTAGATAATCTTGGATTTTGGGAGGCTCACGAAATAGACAGCGTCAGCGTTTGTGGGGCTGTGAATGGGGTTGCCTGGCTACTTGAAGAGCAGGAAGAGCTTTTGGTCCTGGCCCCTTTGGGTTGGGAGGAATTTCGAGAAATTCGCAATTGCTTAGCTTGGCTCTGGCTGTACTCAGTGTCCCAGGCAGATAGTCTTGGAGTTTGGAAGGTCACGAAAGAGACAGCGTCAGCTTTTGTTGGGCTGTGAATGGCGTTGCCTGGCTACTTGAAGAGCAGCAAGAGCTTTTGGTCCTGGCCCCTTTGGGGTGGGAGGAAGGTACGGTTATTCACAGTTTCTGAGCCTGCCTCCGGGTGTCCTCAGCGTCGCAGGCAGTTACTATTGGAGTTTGGGAGGCTCACGAAAGAGACAGCGTCAGCGTTTGTGGGGCTGTGAATGGAGTTGCCTGGCTACTTGAAGAGCAGCAAGAGCTTTTTCTCCTGCCCCTTTGGGGTGGGAGGAATCTCGAGAAATTCGCAGTTGCTGATCCTGGCTCCGGGTGTCCTCAGAGTCCTAGGCAGTTAGTATTGGAGTTTGGGAGGCGCATGAAAGAGAGAGCATCAGCGTTTGTGGGGCTGTGAATGGGGTTGCCTGGCTACTTGAAGAGCAGCAAGAGCTTTTGGTCCTGGCCCCTTTGGGGTGGGAGGAATCCCGGGACGTTCGCAATCGCTGAGCCTGGCTCCGGCTGTATTCAGTGTCCCAGGCAGATAGTCTTGGAGTTTGGAAGGTCACGAAAGAGACAGCGTCAGCTTTTGTTGGGCTGTGAATGGCGTTGCCTGGCTACTTGAAGAGCAGCAGGAGCTTTTTGTCCTGGCCCCTTCGGGGTGGGAGGAATCTCGAGAAATTCGCAATTGCTTAGCTTGCCTCTGGCTGTACTCAGCGTCCCAGGCAGATAGTCTTGGAGTTTGGGAGGCCACGGAAAGAGACAGCGTCAGCGTTTGTGGGGCTGTGAATGGTGTTGCCTGGCTACTTGAAGAGCAGCAAGAGCTTTTGGTCCTGGCCCCTTTGGGGTGGGAGGAAGGTACGGTTATTCGCAGTTGCTGAGCCTGCCTCCGGGTGTCCTCAGCGTCGCAGGCAGTTACTATTGGAGTTTGGGAGGCTCACAAAAGAGACAGCGTCAGCGTTTGTGGGGCTGTGAATGGTGTTGCCTGGCTACTTGAAGAGCAGCAAGAGCTTTTGGTCCTGGCCCCTTTGGAGTGGGAGGATTCTCGAGACATTCGCAATTGCTTAGCTTGGCTCTGGCTGTACTCAGCGTCCCAGGCAGATAGTCTTGGAGTTTGGAAGATCACGAAAGAGACAGCGTCAGCGTTTGTGGGGCTGTGAATTGTGTTGCCTGGCTACTTGAAGAGCAGCAAGAGCTTTTGGTCCTGGCCCCTTTGGGGTGGGAGGAATCTTGGGACAAGCTCAATTCCTGGGCTGCGATACACCTGTACTCAACATCCAAGGCAGAAAGTATTGGAGTATGGCAGGCTCACGAAAGAGACAGCATCAGCGTTTATGGGGCTGTGAATGGGGTTTCCTGGCTACTTGAAGAGCAGCAAGAGCTTTTGGTCCTGGCCCCTTTGGGGTGGGAGGAAGGCACTGTTATTCGCAATTACTGAGCCTGGCCCGGCTGTATTCAGATACCCAGGCAGATAGTCTTGGAGTTTGGAAGGTCACGAAAGAGGCAGCGTCAGCTTTTGTTGGGCTGTGAATGGCGTTGCCTGGCTACTTGAAGAGCAGCAAGAGCTTTTGGTGCTGGCCCCTTTGGGGTGGGAGGAAGGTACGGTTATTCGCAGTTGCTGAGCCTGCCTCCGGGTGTCCTCAGCGTCGCAGGCAGTTACTATTGGAGTTTGGGAGGCTCACGAAAGAGACAGCGTCAGCTTTTGTGGGGCTGTGAATGGGGTTGCCTGGCTACTTGAAGAGCAGCAAGAGCTTTTGGTCCTGGCCCCTTTGGCGTGGGAGGAACCTGCAGACGTTCCCAGTTGCTGAGCATGGCTCTGGCTGTACGCAGCATCCCAGGCAGATACTATTCGAGTTTGGGTGGCCACAGAAAGAGACAGCGTCAGCGTTTGTGGGGCTGTGAATGGTGTTGCCTGGCTACTTGAAGAGCAGCAAGAGCTTTTGGTCCTGGCACCTTTGGCGTAGGAGGAATACCGCGACGTTCGCAATTTCTGAGCCTGGCTCCAGCTGTATTCAGTGTGCCAGGCAGATAGTCTTGGAGTTTGGGAGGCTCACGAAAGAGACAGCATCAGCTTTTGTTGGGCTGTGAATGGCGTTGCCTGGCTACTTGAAGAGCAGCAAGAGCTTTTGGTCCTGGCCCCTTTGGGGTGGGAGGAAGGTACGGTTATTCGCAATCGCTGAGCCTGGCTCCGGCTGTATTCAGTGACCCAGGCAGATAGTCTTGGAGTTTGGAAGGTCACGAAAGAGACAGCGTCAGCTTTTGTTGGGCTGTGAATGGCGTTGCCTGGCTACTTGAAGAGCAGCAAGAGCTTTTGGTCCTGGCCCCTTTGGGGTGGGAGGAAGGTACGGTTATTCGCAGTTTCTGAGCCTGCCTCCGGGTGTCCTCAGCGTCGCAGGCAGTTACTATTGGAGTTTGGGAGGCTCACAAAAGAGAGAGCGTCAGCGTTTGTGGGGCTGTGAATGGAGTTGCCTGGCTACTTGAAGAGCAGCAGGAGCTTTTTGTCCTGGCCCCTTTGGGGTGGGAGGAATCTCGAGACATTCGCAATTGCTTAGCTTGCCTCTGGCTGTACTCAGTGTCCCAGGCAGATAGTCTTGGAGTTTGGAAGGTCACGAAAGAGACAGCGTCAGCTTTTGTTGGGCTGTGAATGGCGTTGCCTGGCTACTTGAAGAGCAGCAAGAGCTTTTGGTCCTGGCCCCTTTGGGGTGGGAGGAAGGTACGGTTATTCGCAGTTGCTGAGCCTGCCTCCGGGTGTCCTCAGCGTCGCAGGCAGTTACTATTGGAGTTTAGGAGGCTCACGAAAGAGACAGCATCAGCGTTTGTGGGGCTGTGAATGGAGTTGCCTGGCTACTTGAAGAGCAGCAAGAGCTTTTTCTCCTGCCCCTTTGGGGTGGGAGGAATCTCGAGAAATTCGCAGTTGCTGATCCTGGCTCCGGGTGTCCTCAGAGTCCTAGGCAGTTAGTATTGGAGTTTGGGAGGCGCATGAAAGAGAGAGCATCAGCGTTTGTGGGGCTGTGAATGGGGTTGCCTGGCTACTTGAAGAGCAGCAAGAGCTTTTGGTCCTGGCCCCTTTGGGGTGGGAGGAATCCCGGGACGTTCGCAATCGCTGAGCCTGGCTCCGGCTGTATTCAGTGTCCCAGGCAGATAATCTTGGATTTTGGGAGGCTCACGAAAGAGACAGCGTCAGCGTTTGTGGGGCTGTGAATGGCGTTGCCTGGCTACTTGAAGAGCAGCAAGAGCTTTTGGTCCTGGCCCCTTTGGGGTGGGAGGAAGGTACGGTTATTCGCAGTTGCTGAGCCTGCCTCCGGGTGTCCTCAGCGTCGCAGGCAGTTACTATTGGAGTTTGGGAGGCTCACGTAAGAGACAGCGTCAGCGTTTGTGGGGCTGTGAATGGTGTTGCCTGGCTACTTGAAGAGCAGCAAGAGCTTTTGGTCCTGGCCCCTTTGGAGTGGGAGGATTCTCGAGACATTCGCAATTGCTTAGCTTGGCTCTGGCTGTACTCAGCGTGCCAGGCAGCTAGTCTTGGAGTTTGGAAGATCACGAAAGAGACAGCGTCAGTGTTTGTGGGGCTGTGAATTGTGTTGCCTGGCTACTTGAAGAGCAGCAAGAGCTTTTGGTCCTGGCCCCTTTGGGGTGGGAGGAATCTTGGGACAAGCTCAATTCCTGGGCTGCGATACAGCTGTACTCAACATCCAAGGCAGAAAGTATTGGAGTATGGCAGGCTCACGAAAGAGACAGCATCAGCGTTTATGGGGCTGTGAATGGGGTTTCCTGGCTACTTGAAGAGCAGCAAGAGCTTTTGGTCCTGGCCCCTTTGGGGTGGGAGGAAGGCACTGTTATTCGCAATTACTGAGCCTGGCCCGGCTGTATTCAGTGACCCAGGCAGATAGTCTTGGAGTTTGGAAGGTCACGAAAGAGGCAGCGTCAGCTTTTGTTGGGCTGTGAATGGCGTTGCCTGGCTACTTGAAGAGCAGCAAGAGCTTTTGGTGCTGGCCCCTTTGGGGTGGGAGGAAGGTACGGTTATTCGCAGTTGCTGAGCCTGCCTCCGGGTGTCCTCAGCGTCGCAGGCAGTTACTATTGGAGTTTGGGAGGCTCACGAAAGAGACAGCGTCAGCTTTTGTGGGGCTGTGAATGGGATTGCCTGGCTACTTGAAGAGCAGCAAGAGCTTTTGGTCCTGGCCCCTTTGGCGTGGGAGGAACCTGCAGACGTTCCCAGTTGCTGAGCATGGCTCTGGCTGTACGCAGCATCCCAGGCAGATACTATTCGAGTTTGGGTGGCCACGGAAAGAGACAGCGTCAGCGTTTGTGGGGCTGTGAATGGTGTTGCCTGGCTACTTGAAGAGCAGCAAGAGCTTTTGGTCCTGGCCCCTTTGGGGTGGGAGGAAGGTACGGTTATTCGCAGTTGCTGAGCCTGCCTCCGGGTGTCCTCAGCGTCCCAGGCAGATAGTCTTGGAGTTTGGGAGGCCACGGAAAGAGACAGCGTCAGCGTTTGTGGGGCTGTGAATGGTGTTGCCTGGCTACTTGAAGAGCAGCAAGAGCTTTTGGTCCTGGCCTCTTTGTGGTGGAGGAAGGTAGGGTTATTCGCAGTTGCTGAGCCTGGCTCCGGGTGTCCTCAGCTTCCCAGGCAGATAGTATTGGAGTTTGGGAGGCTCACGAAAGAGACAGCGTCAGCTTTTGTGGGGCTGTGAATGGGGTTGCCTGGCTACTTGAAGAGCAGCAAGAGCTTTTGGTCCTGGCCCCTTTGGCGTGGGAGGAACCTGCAGACGTTCCCAGTTGCTGAGCATGGCTCTGGCTGTACGCAGCATCCCAGGCAGATACTATTCGAGTTTGGGTGGCCACGGAAAGAGACAGCGTCAGTGTTTGTGGGGCTGTGAATGGGGTTGCCTGGCTACTTGAAGAGCAGCAAGAGCTTTTGGTCCTGGCCCCTTTGGGGTGGGAGGAATCCCGGGACGTTCGCAATCGCTGAGCCTGGCTCCGGCTGTATTCAGTGTTGCAGGCAGATAATCTTGGATTTTGGGAGGCTCACGAAAAAAGACAGCGTCAGCGTTTGTGGGGCTGTGAATGGGGTTGCCTGGCTACTTGAAGAGCAGGAAGAGCTTTTGGTCCTGGCCCCTTTGGGGTGGGAGGAATCTCGAGACATTCGCAATTGCTTAGCTTGCCTCTGGCTGTACTCAGTGTCCCAGGCAGATAGTCTTGGAGTTTGGAAGGTCACGAAAGAGACAGCGTCAGCTTTTGTTGGGCTGTGAATGGCGTTGCCTGGCTACTTGAAGAGCAGCAAGAGCTTTTGGTCCTGGCACCTTTGGGGTGGGAGGAAGGTACGGTTATTCACAGTTTCTGAGCCTGCCTCCGGGTGTCCTCAGCGTCGCAGGCAGTTACTATTGGAGTTTGGGAGGCTCACGAAAGAGACAGCATCAGCGTTTGTGGGGCTGTGAATGGAGTTGCCTGGCTACTTGAAGAGCAGCAAGAGCTTTTTCTCCTGCCCCTTTGGGGTGGGAGGAATCTCGAGAAATTCGCAGTTGCTGATCCTGGCTCCGGGTGTCCTCAGAGTCCTAGGCAGTTAGTATTGGAGTTTGGGAGGCGCATGAAAGAGAGAGCATCAGCGTTTGTGGGGCTGTGAATGGGGTTGCCTGGCTACTTGAAGAGCAGCAAGAGCTTTTGGTCCTGGCCCCTTTGGGGTGGGAGGAATCCCGGGACGTTCGCAATCGCTGAGCCTGGCTCCGGCTGTATTCAGTGTCCCAGGCAGATAATCTTGGATTTTGGGAGGCTCACGAAAGAGACAGCGTCAGCGTTTGTGGGGCTGTGAATGGCGTTGCCTGGCTACTTGAAGAGCAGCAAGAGCTTTTGGTCCTGGCCCCTTTGGGGTGGGAGGAAGCAACGGTTATTCGCAGTTTCTGAGCCTGCCTCCGGGTGTCCTCAGCGTCGCAGGCAGTTACTATTGGAGTTTGGGAGGCTCACGAAAGAGACAGCGTCAGCGTTTGTGGGGCTGTGAATGGGGTTGCCTGGCTACTTGAAGAGCAGCAAGAGCTTTTGGTCCTGGCCCCTTTGGAGTGGGAGGATTCTCGAGACATTCGCAATTGCTTAGCTTGGCTCTGGCTGTACTCAGCGTCCCAGGCAGATAGTCTTGAGTTTGGAAGATCACGAAAGAGACAGCGTCAGCGTTTGTGGGGCTGTGAATTGTGTTGCCTGGCTACTTGAAGAGCAGCAAGAGCTTTTGGTCCTGGCCCCTTTGGCGTGGGAGGAATCTTGGGACAAGCTCAATTCCTGGGCTGCGATACAGCTGTACTCAACATCCAAGGCAGAAAGTATTGGAGTATGGCAGGCTCACGAAAGAGACAGCATCAGCGTTTGTGGGGCTGTGAATGGGGTTTCCTGGCTACTTGAAGAGCAGCAAGAGCTTTTGGTCCTGGCCCCTTTGGCGTGGGAGGAACCTGCAGACGTTCCCAGTTGCTGAGCATGGCTCTGGCTGTACGCAGCATCCCAGGCAGATACTATTCGAGTTTGGGTGGCCACGGAAAGAGACAGCGTCAGCGTTTGTGGGGCTGTGAATGGTGTTGCCTGGCTACTTGAAGAGCAGCAAGAGCTTTTGGTCCTGGCACCTTTGGCGTAGGAGGAATACCGCGACGTTCGCAATTTCTGAGCCTGGCTCGAGCTATATTCAGTGTCCCAGGCAGATAGTCTTGGAGTTTGGGAGGCTCACGAAAGAGACAGAATCAGCTTTTGTTGGGCTGTGAATGGCGTTGCCTGGCTACTTGAAGAGCAGCAAGAGCTTTTGGTCCTGGCCCCTTTGGGGTGGGAGGAAGGTACGGTTATTCGCAATCGCTGAGCCTGGCTCCGGCTGTATTCAGTGTCCCAGGCAGATAGTCTTGGAGTTTGGAAGGTCACGAAAGAGACAGCGTCAGCTTTTGTGGGGCTGTGAATGGCGTTGCCTGGCTACTTGAAGAGCAGCAAGAGCTTTTGGTCCTGGCCCCTTCGGGGTGGGAGGAATCTCGAGAAATTCGCAATTGCTTAGCTTGGCTCTGGCTGTACTCAGCGTCCCAGGCAGATAATCTTGGAGTTTGGGAGGCCACGGAAAGAGACAGCGTCAGCGTTTGTGGGGCTGTGAATGGGGTTGCCTGGCTACTTGAAGAGCAGCAAGAGCTTTTGGTCCTGGCCCCTTTGGGGTGGGAGGAAGGTACGGTTATTCGCAGTTGCTGAGCCTGCCTCCGGGTGTCCTCAGCGTCCCAGGCAGATAGTCTTGGAGTTTGGGAGGCCACGGAAAGAGACAGCGTCAGCGTTTGTGGGGCTGTGAATGGTGTTGCCTGGCTACTTGAAGAGCAGCAAGAGCTTTTGGTCCTGGCCTCTTTGTGGTGGAGGAAGGTAGGGTTATTCGCAGTTGCTGAGCCTGGCTCCGGGTGTCCTCAGCTTCCCAGGCAGATAGTATTGGAGTTTGGGAGGCTCACGAAAGAGACAGCGTCAGCGTTTGTGGGGCTGTGAATGGGGTTGCCTGGCTACTTGAAGAGCAGCAAGAGCTTTTGGTCCTGGCCCCTTTGGGGTGGGAGGAATCCCGGGACGTTCGCAATCGCTGAGCCTGGCTCCGGCTGTATTCAGTGTTGCAGGCAGATAATCTTGGATTTTGGGAGGCTCACGAAAGAGACAGCGTCAGCGTTTGTGGGGCTGTGAATGGGGTTGCCTGGCTACTTGAAGAGCAGGAAGAGCTTTTTGTCCTGGCCCCTTTGGGGTGGGAGGAATTTCGAGAAATTCGCAATTGCTTAGCTTGCCTCTGGCTGTACTCAGTGTCCCAGGCAGATAGTCTTGGAGTTTGGAAGGTCACGAAAGAGACAGCGTCAGCTTTTGTTGGGCTGTGAATGGCGTTGCCTGGCTACTTGAAGAGCAGCAAGAGCTTTTGGTCCTGGCCCCTTTGGGGTGGGAGGAAGGTACGGTTATTCACAGTTTCTGAGCCTGCCTCCGGGTGTCCTCAGCGTCGCAGGCAGTTACTATTGGAGTTTGGGAGGCTCACGAAAGAGACAGCATCAGCGTTTGTGGGGCTGTGAATGGAGTTGCCTGGCTACTTGAAGAGCAGCAAGAGCTTTTTCTCCTGCCCCTTTGGGGTGGGAGGAATCTCGAGAAATTCGCAGTTGCTGAGCCTGGCTCCGGGTGTCCTCAGAGTCCTAGGCAGTTAGTATTGGAGTTTGGGAGGCGCATGAAAGAGAGAGCATCAGCGTTTGTGGGGCTGTGAATGGGGTTGCCTGGCTACTTGAAGAGCAGCAAGAGCTTTTGGTCCTGGCCCCTTTGGGGTGGGAGGAATCCCGGGACGTTCGCAATCGCTGAGCCTGGCTCCGGCTGTATTCAGTGTCCCAGGCAGATAATCTTGGAGTTTGGGAGGCTCACGAAAGAGACAGCGTCAGCGTTTGTGGGGCTGTGAATGGGGTTGCCTGGCTACTTGAAGAGCAGCAAGAGCTTTTGGTCCTGGCCCCTTTGGGGTGGGAGGAATCCCGGGACGTTCGCAATTGCTTAGCTTGGCTCTGGCTGTACTCAGCGTCCCAGGCAGATAGTCTTGGAGTTTGGGAGGCCACGGAAAGAGACAGCGTCAGCGTTTGTGGGGCTGTGAATGGGGTTGCCTGGCTACTTGAAGAGCAGCAAGAGCTTTTGGTCCTGGCCCCTTTGGGGTGGGAGGAAGGTACGGTTATTCGCAGTTGCTGAGCCTGGCTCCGGGTGTCCTCAGCTTCCCAGGCAGATAGTATTGGAGTTTGGGAGGCTCACGAAAGAGACAGCGTCAGCTTTTGTGGGGCTGTGAATGGGGTTGCCTGGCTACTTGAAGAGCAGCAAGAGCTTTTGGTCCTGGCCCCTTTGGCGTGGGAGGAACCTGTAGACGTTCCCAGTTGCTGAGCATGGCTCTGGCTGTATGCAGCATCCCAGGCAGATACTATTCGAGTTTGGGTGGCCACGGAAAGAGACAGCGTCAGCGTTTTTGGGGCTGTGAATGGGGTTGCCTGGCTACTTGAAGAGCAGCAAGAGCTTTTGGTCCTGGCACCTTTGGCGTAGGAGGAATACCGCGACGTTCGCAATTTCTGAGCCTGGCTCTGGCTGTACGCAGCATCCCAGGCAGAGATTCTTGGAGTTTGGGAGGCCACAGAAAGAGACAGCGTCAGCGTTTGTGGGGCTGTGAATGGGGTTGCCTGGCTACTTGAAGAGCAGCAAGAGCTTTTGGTCCTGGCCCCTTTGGGGTGGGAGGAATCCCGGGACGTTCGCAATTGCTGAGCCTGGCTCCGGCTGTATTCAGTGTTGCAGGCAGATAATCTTGGATTTTGGGAGGCTCATGAAAGAGACAGCGTCAGCGTTTCTGGGGCTGTGAATGGGGTTGCCTGGCTACTTGAAGAGCAGCAGGAGCTTTTTGTCCTGGCCCCTTTGGGGTGGGAGGAATCTCGAGACATTCGCAATTGCTGAGCCTGGCTCCGGGTGTCCTCAGCGTCCCAGGCAGCTAGTCTTGGAGTTTGGAAGGTCACGAAAGAGACAGCGTCAGCGTCTGTGGGGCTGTGAATGGGGTTGCCTGGCTACTTGAAGAGCAGCAAGAGCTTTTGGTCCTGGCCCCTTTGGCGTGGGAGGAACCTGCAGACGTTCCCAGTTGCTGAGCATGGCTCTGGCTGTATGCAGCATCCCAGGCAGATACTATTCGAGTTTGGGTGGCCACGGAAAGAGACAGCGTCAGCGTCTGTGGCGCTGTGAATGGCGTTGCCTGGCTACTTGAAGAGCAGCAAGAGCTTTTGGTCCTGGCCCCTTTGGGGTGGGAGGAAGGTACGGTTATTCGCAGTTGCTGAGCCTGCCTCCGGGTGTCCTCAGCGTCCCAGGCAGATAGTATTGGAGTTTGGGAGGCTCACGAAAGAGACAGCGTCAGCGTTTGTGGGGCTGTGAATGGAGTTGCCTGGCTACTTGAAGAGCAGCAAGAGCTTTTTGTCCTGGCCCCTTCGGGGTGGGAGGAATCTCGAGAAATTCGCAATTGCTTAGCTTGGCTCTGGCTGTACTCAGCGTCCCAGGCAGATAGTCTTGGAGTTTGGGAGGCCACGGAAAGAGACAGTGTCAGCGTTTGTGGGGCTGTGAATGGTGTTGCCTGGCTACTTGAAGAGCAGCAAGAGCTTTTGGTGCTGGCCCCTTTGGGTTGGGAGGAATCCCGGGACGTTCGCAATCGCTGAGCCTGGCTCCGACTGTATTCACTGTTGCAGGCAGATAATCTTGGAGTTTGGGAGGCTCACGAAAGAGACAGCGTCAGCGTTTGTGGGGCTGTGAATGGAGTTGCCTGGCTACTTGAAGAGCAGCAGGAGCTTTTTGTCCTGGCCCCTTTGGGGTGGGAGGAATCTCGAGACATTCGCAATTGCTGAGCCTGGCTCCGGGTGTCCTCAGCGTCCCAGGCAGCTAGTCTTGGAGTTTGGAAGGTCACGAAAGAGACAGCGTCAGCGTCTGTGGCGCTGTGAATGGGGTTGCCTGGCTACTTGAAGAGCAGCAAGAGCTTTTGGTCCTGGCCCCTTTGGGGTGGGAGGAATCTCGAGAAATTCGCAGTTGCTGAGCCTGGCTCCGGGTGTCCTCAGCGTCCTAGGCAGTTAGAATTGGAGTTTGGGAGGCTCATGAAAGAGAGAGCATCAGCGTTTGTGGAGCTGTGAATGGGGTTGCCTGGCTACTTGAAGAGCAGCAAGAGCTTTTGGTCCTGGCCCCTTTGGGGTGGGAGGAATCCCGGGACGTTCGCAATCGCTGAGCCTGGCTCCGGATGTAATCATTGTCCCAGGCAGCTATTATTGGTGTTTGGGAGGCTCACGAAAGAGACAGCGTCAGCGTTTGTGGGGCTGTGAATGGGGTTGCCTGGCTACTTGAAGAGCAGCAAGAGCTTTTGGTCCTGGCCCCTTTGGGGTGGGAGGAAGGAACGGTTATTCGCAATCGCTGAGCCTGGCTCCGGCTGTATTCAGTGTCCCAGGCAGATAGTCTTGGAGTTTGGGAGGCTCACGAAAGAGACAGCGTCAGCGTTTGTGGGGCTGTGAATGGGGTTGCCTGGCTACTTGAAGAGCAGCAAGAGCTTTTGGTCCTGGCCCCTTTGGGGTGGGAAGAAGGAACGGTTATTCGCAATCGCTGAGCCTGGCTCCGGCTGTATTCAGTGTCCCAGGCAGATAGTCTTGGAGTTTGGGAGGCTCACGAAAGAGACAGCGTCAGCGTTTGTGGGGCTGTGAATGGTGTTGCCTGGCTACTTGAAGAGCAGCAAGAGCTTTTGGTCCTGGCCCCTTTGGGGTGGGAGGAAGGTACGGTTATTCGCAGTTGCTGAGCCTGCCTCCGGGTGTCCTCAGCGTCCCAGGCAGTTAGTCTTGGAGTTTGGGTGGCTACAAAAATAGACAGCGTCACCGTTTGTGGGGCTGTGAATGGGGTTGCCTGGCTACTTGAAGAGCAGCAAGAGCTTTTGGTCCTGGCCCCTTTGGGGTGGGAGGAATCTTGAGAAATTCGCAATTGCTTAGCTTGGCTCTGGCTGTACTCAGCGTCCCAGGCAGATAGTCTTGGAGTTTGGGAGGCCACGGAAAGAGACAGCGTCAGCGTTTGTGGGGCTGTGAATGGTGTTGCCTGGCTACTTGAAGAGCAGCAAGAGCTTTTGGTCCTGGCCTCTTTGTGGTGGAGGAAGGTAGGGTTATTCGCAGTTGCTGAGCCTGGCTCCGGGTGTCCTCAGCTTCCCAGGCAGATAGTATTGGAGTTTGGGAGGCTCACGAAAGAGACAGCGTCAGCGTTTGTGGGGCTGTGAATGGGGTTGCCTGGCTACTTGAAGAGCAGCAAGAGCTTTTGGTCCTGGCCCCTTTGGCGTGGGAGGAACCTGCAGACGTTCCCAGTTGCTGAGCATGGCTCTGGCTGTATGCAGCATCCCAGGCAGATACTATTCGAGTTTGGGTGGCCACGGAAAGAGACAGCGTCAGCGTCTGTGGCGCTGTGAATGGCGTTGCCTGGCTACTTGAAGAGCAGCAAGAGCTTTTGGTCCTGGCCCCTTTGGGGTGGGAGGAAGGTACGGTTATTCGCAGTTGCTGAGCCTGCCTCCGGGTGTCCTCAGCGTCCCAGGCAGATAGTATTGGAGTTTGGGAGGCTCACGAAAGAGACAGCGTCAGCGTTTGTGGGGCTGTGAATGGAGTTGCCTGGCTACTTGAAGAGCAGCAAGAGCTTTTGGTCCTGGCCCCTTCGGGGTGGGAGGAATCTCGAGAAATTCGCAATTGCTTAGCTTGGCTCTGGCTGTACTCAGCGTCCCAGGCAGATAGTCTTGGAGTTTGGGAGGCCACGGAAAGAGACAGTGTCAGCGTTTGTGGGGCTGTGAATGGTGTTGCCTGGCTACTTGAAGAGCAGCAAGAGCTTTTGGTGCTGGCCCCTTTGGGGTGGGAGGAATCCCGGGACGTTCGCAATCGCTGAGCCTGGCTCCGACTGTATTCACTGTTGCAGGCAGTTACTATTGGAGTTTGGGAGGCTCACGAAAGAGACAGCGTCAGCGTTTGTGGGGCTGTGAATGGAGTTGCCTGGCTACTTGAAGAGCAGCAGGAGCTTTTTGTCCTGGCCCCTTTGGGGTGGGAGGAATCTCGAGACATTCGCAATTGCTGAGCCTGGCTCCGGGTGTCCTCAGCGTCCCAGGCAGCTAGTCTTGGAGTTTGGAAGGTCACGAAAGAGACAGCGTCAGCGTCTGTGGCGCTGTGAATGGGGTTGCCTGGCTACTTGAAGAGCAGCAAGAGCTTTTGGTCCTGGCCCCTTTGGGGTGGGAGGAATCTCGAGAAATTCGCAGTTGCTGAGCCTGGCTCCGGGTGTCCTCAGCGTCCTAGGCAGTTAGTATTGGAGTTTGGGAGGCTCATGAAAGAGAGAGCATCAGCGTTTGTGGAGCTGTGAATGGGGTTGCCTGGCTACTTGAAGAGCAGCAAGAGCTTTTGGTCCTGGCCCCTTTGGGGTGGGAGGAATCCCGGGACGTTCGCAATCGCTGAGCCTGGCTCCGGATGTAATCATTGTCCCAGGCAGCTATTATTGGTGTTTGGGAGGCTCACGAAAGAGACAGCGTCAGCGTTTGTGGGGCTGTGAATGGGGTTGCCTGGCTACTTGAAGAGCAGCAAGAGCTTTTGGTCCTGGCCCCTTTGGGGTGGGAGGAAGGAACGGTTATTCGCAATCGCTGAGCCTGGCTCCGGCTGTATTCAGTGTCCCAGGCAGATAGTCTTGGAGTTTGGGAGGCTCACGAAAGAGACAGCGTCAGCGTTTGTGGGGCTGTGAATGGGGTTGCCTGGCTACTTGAAGAGCAGCAAGAGCTTTTGGTCCTGGCCCCTTTGGGGTGGGAGGAAGGAACGGTTATTCGCAATCGCTGAGCCTGGCTCCGGCTGTATTCAGTGTCCCAGGCAGATAGTCTTGGAGTTTGGGAGGCTCACGAAAGAGACAGCGTCAGCGTTTGTGGGGCTGTGAATGGTGTTGCCTGGCTACTTGAAGAGCAGCAAGAGCTTTTGGTCCTGGCCTCTTTGTGGTGGAGGAAGGTAGGGTTATTCGCAGTTGCTGAGCCTGGCTCCGGGTGTCCTCAGCTTCCCAGGCAGATAGTATTGGAGTTTGGGAGGCTCACGAAAGAGACAGCGTCAGCGTTTGTGGGGCTGTGAATGGGGTTGCCTGGCTACTTGAAGAGCAGCAAGAGCTTTTGGTCCTGGCCCCTTTGGGGTGGGAGGAATCCCGGGACGTTCGCAATCGCTGAGCCTGGCTCCGGCTGTATTCAGTGTTGCAGGCAGATAATCTTGGATTTTGGGAGGCTCACGAAAGAGACAGCGTCAGCGTTTGTGGGGCTGTGAATGGGGTTGCCTGGCTACTTGAAGAGCAGGAAGAGCTTTTTGTCCTGGCCCCTTTGGGGTGGGAGGAATTTCGAGAAATTCGCAATTGCTTAGCTTGCCTCTGGCTGTACTCAGTGTCCCAGGCAGATAGTCTTGGAGTTTGGAAGGTCACGAAAGAGACAGCGTCAGCTTTTGTTGGGCTGTGAATGGCGTTGCCTGGCTACTTGAAGAGCAGCAAGAGCTTTTGGTCCTGGCCCCTTTGGGGTGGGAGGAAGGTACGGTTATTCACAGTTTCTGAGCCTGCCTCCGGGTGTCCTCAGCGTCGCAGGCAGTTACTATTGGAGTTTGGGAGGCTCACGAAAGAGACAGCATCAGCGTTTGTGGGGCTGTGAATGGAGTTGCCTGGCTACTTGAAGAGCAGCAAGAGCTTTTTCTCCTGCCCCTTTGGGGTGGGAGGAATCTCGAGAAATTCGCAGTTGCTGAGCCTGGCTCCGGGTGTCCTCAGAGTCCTAGGCAGTTAGTATTGGAGTTTGGGAGGCGCATGAAAGAGAGAGCATCAGCGTTTGTGGGGCTGTGAATGGGGTTGCCTGGCTACTTGAAGAGCAGCAAGAGCTTTTGGTCCTGGCCCCTTTGGGGTGGGAGGAATCCCGGGACGTTCGCAATCGCTGAGCCTGGCTCCGGCTGTATTCAGTGTCCCAGGCAGATAATCTTGGAGTTTGGGAGGCTCACGAAAGAGACAGCGTCAGCGTTTGTGGGGCTGTGAATGGGGTTGCCTGGCTACTTGAAGAGCAGCAAGAGCTTTTGGTCCTGGCCCCTTTGGGGTGGGAGGAATCCCGGGACGTTCGCAATTGCTTAGCTTGGCTCTGGCTGTACTCAGCGTCCCAGGCAGATAGTCTTGGAGTTTGGGAGGCCACGGAAAGAGACAGCGTCAGCGTTTGTGGGGCTGTGAATGGGGTTGCCTGGCTACTTGAAGAGCAGCAAGAGCTTTTGGTCCTGGCCCCTTTGGGGTGGGAGGAAGGTACGGTTATTCGCAGTTGCTGAGCCTGGCTCCGGGTGTCCTCAGCTTCCCAGGCAGATAGTATTGGAGTTTGGGAGGCTCACGAAAGAGACAGCGTCAGCTTTTGTGGGGCTGTGAATGGGGTTGCCTGGCTACTTGAAGAGCAGCAAGAGCTTTTGGTCCTGGCCCCTTTGGCGTGGGAGGAACCTGTAGACGTTCCCAGTTGCTGAGCATGGCTCTGGCTGTATGCAGCATCCCAGGCAGATACTATTCGAGTTTGGGTGGCCACGGAAAGAGACAGCGTCAGCGTTTTTGGGGCTGTGAATGGGGTTGCCTGGCTACTTGAAGAGCAGCAAGAGCTTTTGGTCCTGGCACCTTTGGCGTAGGAGGAATACCGCGACGTTCGCAATTTCTGAGCCTGGCTCTGGCTGTACGCAGCATCCCAGGCAGAGATTCTTGGAGTTTGGGAGGCCACAGAAAGAGACAGCGTCAGCGTTTGTGGGGCTGTGAATGGGGTTGCCTGGCTACTTGAAGAGCAGCAAGAGCTTTTGGTCCTGGCCCCTTTGGGGTGGGAGGAATCCCGGGACGTTCGCAATTGCTGAGCCTGGCTCCGGCTGTATTCAGTGTTGCAGGCAGATAATCTTGGATTTTGGGAGGCTCATGAAAGAGACAGCGTCAGCGTTTCTGGGGCTGTGAATGGGGTTGCCTGGCTACTTGAAGAGCAGCAGGAGCTTTTTGTCCTGGCCCCTTTGGGGTGGGAGGAATCTCGAGACATTCGCAATTGCTGAGCCTGGCTCCGGGTGTCCTCAGCGTCCCAGGCAGCTAGTCTTGGAGTTTGGAAGGTCACGAAAGAGACAGCGTCAGCGTCTGTGGGGCTGTGAATGGGGTTGCCTGGCTACTTGAAGAGCAGCAAGAGCTTTTGGTCCTGGCCCCTTTGGCGTGGGAGGAACCTGCAGACGTTCCCAGTTGCTGAGCATGGCTCTGGCTGTACGCAGCATCCCAGGCAGATACTATTCGAGTTTGGGTGGCCACGGAAAGAGACAGCGTCAGCGTCTGTGGCGCTGTGAATGGCGTTGCCTGGCTACTTGAAGAGCAGCAAGAGCTTTTGGTCCTGGCCCCTTTGGGGTGGGAGGAAGGTACGGTTATTCGCAGTTGCTGAGCCTGCCTCCGGGTGTCCTCAGCGTCCCAGGCAGATAGTATTGGAGTTTGGGAGGCTCACGAAAGAGACAGCGTCAGCGTTTGTGGGGCTGTGAATGGAGTTGCCTGGCTACTTGAAGAGCAGCAAGAGCTTTTTGTCCTGGCCCCTTCGGGGTGGGAGGAATCTCGAGAAATTCGCAATTGCTTAGCTTGGCTCTGGCTGTACTCAGCGTCCCAGGCAGATAGTCTTGGAGTTTGGGAGGCCACGGAAAGAGACAGTGTCAGCGTTTGTGGGGCTGTGAATGGTGTTGCCTGGCTACTTGAAGAGCAGCAAGAGCTTTTGGTGCTGGCCCCTTTGGGTTGGGAGGAATCCCGGGACGTTCGCAATCGCTGAGCCTGGCTCCGACTGTATTCACTGTTGCAGGCAGATAATCTTGGAGTTTGGGAGGCTCACGAAAGAGACAGCGTCAGCGTTTGTGGGGCTGTGAATGGAGTTGCCTGGCTACTTGAAGAGCAGCAGGAGCTTTTTGTCCTGGCCCCTTTGGGGTGGGAGGAATCTCGAGACATTCGCAATTGCTGAGCCTGGCTCCGGGTGTCCTCAGCGTCCCAGGCAGCTAGTCTTGGAGTTTGGAAGGTCACGAAAGAGACAGCGTCAGCGTCTGTGGCGCTGTGAATGGGGTTGCCTGGCTACTTGAAGAGCAGCAAGAGCTTTTGGTCCTGGCCCCTTTGGGGTGGGAGGAATCTCGAGAAATTCGCAGTTGCTGAGCCTGGCTCCGGGTGTCCTCAGCGTCCTAGGCAGTTAGAATTGGAGTTTGGGAGGCTCATGAAAGAGAGAGCATCAGCGTTTGTGGAGCTGTGAATGGGGTTGCCTGGCTACTTGAAGAGCAGCAAGAGCTTTTGGTCCTGGCCCCTTTGGGGTGGGAGGAATCCCGGGACGTTCGCAATCGCTGAGCCTGGCTCCGGATGTAATCATTGTCCCAGGCAGCTATTATTGGTGTTTGGGAGGCTCACGAAAGAGACAGCGTCAGCGTTTGTGGGGCTGTGAATGGGGTTGCCTGGCTACTTGAAGAGCAGCAAGAGCTTTTGGTCCTGGCCCCTTTGGGGTGGGAGGAAGGAACGGTTATTCGCAATCGCTGAGCCTGGCTCCGGCTGTATTCAGTGTCCCAGGCAGATAGTCTTGGAGTTTGGGAGGCTCACGAAAGAGACAGCGTCAGCGTTTGTGGGGCTGTGAATGGGGTTGCCTGGCTACTTGAAGAGCAGCAAGAGCTTTTGGTCCTGGCCCCTTTGGGGTGGGAAGAAGGAACGGTTATTCGCAATCGCTGAGCCTGGCTCCGGCTGTATTCAGTGTCCCAGGCAGATAGTCTTGGAGTTTGGGAGGCTCACGAAAGAGACAGCGTCAGCGTTTGTGGGGCTGTGAATGGTGTTGCCTGGCTACTTGAAGAGCAGCAAGAGCTTTTGGTCCTGGCCCCTTTGGGGTGGGAGGAAGGTACGGTTATTCGCAGTTGCTGAGCCTGCCTCCGGGTGTCCTCAGCGTCCCAGGCAGTTAGTCTTGGAGTTTGGGTGGCTACAAAAATAGACAGCGTCACCGTTTGTGGGGCTGTGAATGGGGTTGCCTGGCTACTTGAAGAGCAGCAAGAGCTTTTGGTCCTGGCCCCTTTGGGGTGGGAGGAATCTTGAGAAATTCGCAATTGCTTAGCTTGGCTCTGGCTGTACTCAGCGTCCCAGGCAGATAGTCTTGGAGTTTGGGAGGCCACGGAAAGAGACAGCGTCAGCGTTTGTGGGGCTGTGAATGGTGTTGCCTGGCTACTTGAAGAGCAGCAAGAGCTTTTGGTCCTGGCCTCTTTGTGGTGGAGGAAGGTAGGGTTATTCGCAGTTGCTGAGCCTGGCTCCGGGTGTCCTCAGCTTCCCAGGCAGATAGTATTGGAGTTTGGGAGGCTCACGAAAGAGACAGCGTCAGCGTTTGTGGGGCTGTGAATGGGGTTGCCTGGCTACTTGAAGAGCAGCAAGAGCTTTTGGTCCTGGCCCCTTTGGCGTGGGAGGAACCTGCAGACGTTCCCAGTTGCTGAGCATGGCTCTGGCTGTATGCAGCATCCCAGGCAGATACTATTCGAGTTTGGGTGGCCACGGAAAGAGACAGCGTCAGCGTCTGTGGCGCTGTGAATGGCGTTGCCTGGCTACTTGAAGAGCAGCAAGAGCTTTTGGTCCTGGCCCCTTTGGGGTGGGAGGAAGGTACGGTTATTCGCAGTTGCTGAGCCTGCCTCCGGGTGTCCTCAGCGTCCCAGGCAGATAGTATTGGAGTTTGGGAGGCTCACGAAAGAGACAGCGTCAGCGTTTGTGGGGCTGTGAATGGAGTTGCCTGGCTACTTGAAGAGCAGCAAGAGCTTTTGGTCCTGGCCCCTTCGGGGTGGGAGGAATCTCGAGAAATTCGCAATTGCTTAGCTTGGCTCTGGCTGTACTCAGCGTCCCAGGCAGATAGTCTTGGAGTTTGGGAGGCCACGGAAAGAGACAGTGTCAGCGTTTGTGGGGCTGTGAATGGTGTTGCCTGGCTACTTGAAGAGCAGCAAGAGCTTTTGGTGCTGGCCCCTTTGGGGTGGGAGGAATCCCGGGACGTTCGCAATCGCTGAGCCTGGCTCCGACTGTATTCACTGTTGCAGGCAGTTACTATTGGAGTTTGGGAGGCTCACGAAAGAGACAGCGTCAGCGTTTGTGGGGCTGTGAATGGAGTTGCCTGGCTACTTGAAGAGCAGCAGGAGCTTTTTGTCCTGGCCCCTTTGGGGTGGGAGGAATCTCGAGACATTCGCAATTGCTGAGCCTGGCTCCGGGTGTCCTCAGCGTCCCAGGCAGCTAGTCTTGGAGTTTGGAAGGTCACGAAAGAGACAGCGTCAGCGTCTGTGGCGCTGTGAATGGGGTTGCCTGGCTACTTGAAGAGCAGCAAGAGCTTTTGGTCCTGGCCCCTTTGGGGTGGGAGGAATCTCGAGAAATTCGCAGTTGCTGAGCCTGGCTCCGGGTGTCCTCAGCGTCCTAGGCAGTTAGTATTGGAGTTTGGGAGGCTCATGAAAGAGAGAGCATCAGCGTTTGTGGAGCTGTGAATGGGGTTGCCTGGCTACTTGAAGAGCAGCAAGAGCTTTTGGTCCTGGCCCCTTTGGGGTGGGAGGAATCCCGGGACGTTCGCAATCGCTGAGCCTGGCTCCGGATGTAATCATTGTCCCAGGCAGCTATTATTGGTGTTTGGGAGGCTCACGAAAGAGACAGCGTCAGCGTTTGTGGGGCTGTGAATGGGGTTGCCTGGCTACTTGAAGAGCAGCAAGAGCTTTTGGTCCTGGCCCCTTTGGGGTGGGAGGAAGGAACGGTTATTCGCAATCGCTGAGCCTGGCTCCGGCTGTATTCAGTGTCCCAGGCAGATAGTCTTGGAGTTTGGGAGGCTCACGAAAGAGACAGCGTCAGCGTTTGTGGGGCTGTGAATGGGGTTGCCTGGCTACTTGAAGAGCAGCAAGAGCTTTTGGTCCTGGCCCCTTTGGGGTGGGAGGAAGGAACGGTTATTCGCAATCGCTGAGCCTGGCTCCGGCTGTATTCAGTGTCCCAGGCAGATAGTCTTGGAGTTTGGGAGGCTCACGAAAGAGACAGCGTCAGCGTTTGTGGGGCTGTGAATGGTGTTGCCTGGCTACTTGAAGAGCAGCAAGAGCTTTTGGTCCTGGCCCCTTTGGCGTGGGAGGAACCTGCAGACGTTCCCAGTTGCTGAGCATGGCTCTGGCTGTATGCAGCATCCCAGGCAGATACTATTCGAGTTTGGGTGGCCACGGAAAGAGACAGCGTCAGCGTCTGTGGCGCTGTGAATGGCGTTGCCTGGCTACTTGAAGAGCAGCAAGAGCTTTTGGTCCTGGCCCCTTTGGGGTGGGAGGAAGGTACGGTTATTCGCAGTTGCTGAGCCTGCCTCCGGGTGTCCTCAGCGTCCCAGGCAGATAGTATTGGAGTTTGGGAGGCTCACGAAAGAGACAGCGTCAGCGTTTGTGGGGCTGTGAATGGAGTTGCCTGGCTACTTGAAGAGCAGCAAGAGCTTTTTCTCCTGCCCCTTTGGGGTGGGAGGAATCTCGAGAAATTCGCAGTTGCTGATCCTGGCTCCGGGTGTCCTCAGAGTCCTAGGCAGTTAGTATTGGAGTTTGGGAGGCGCATGAAAGAGAGAGCATCAGCGTTTGTGGGGCTGTGAATGGGGTTGCCTGGCTACTTGAAGAGCAGCAAGAGCTTTTGGTCCTGGCCCCTTTGGGGTGGGAGGAACCTGCAGACGTTCCCAGTTGCTGAGCATGGCTCTGGCTGTACGCAGCATCCCAGGCAGATACTATTCGAGTTTGGGTGGCCACGGAAAGAGACAGCGTCAGCGTTTGTGGGGCTGTGAATGGTGTTGCCTGGCTACTTGAAGAGCAGCAAGAGCTTTTGGTCCTGGCACCTTTGGCGTAGGAGGAATACCGCGACGTTCGCAATTTCTGAGCCTGGCTCGAGCTATATTCAGTGTCCCAGGCAGATAGTCTTGGAGTTTGGGAGGCTCACGAAAGAGACAGAATCAGCTTTTGTTGGGCTGTGAATGGCGTTGCCTGGCTACTTGAAGAGCAGCAAGAGCTTTTGGTCCTGGCCCCTTTGGGGTGGGAGGAAGGTACGGTTATTCGCAATCGCTGAGCCTGGCTCCGGCTGTATTCAGTGTCCCAGGCAGATAGTCTTGGAGTTTGGAAGGTCACGAAAGAGACAGCGTCAGCTTTTGTGGGGCTGTGAATGGCGTTGCCTGGCTACTTGAAGAGCAGCAAGAGCTTTTGGTCCTGGCCCCTTCGGGGTGGGAGGAATCTCGAGAAATTCGCAATTGCTTAGCTTGGCTCTGGCTGTACTCAGCGTCCCAGGCAGATAATCTTGGAGTTTGGGAGGCCACGGAAAGAGACAGCGTCAGCGTTTGTGGGGCTGTGAATGGGGTTGCCTGGCTACTTGAAGAGCAGCAAGAGCTTTTGGTCCTGGCCCCTTTGGGGTGGGAGGAAGGTACGGTTATTCGCAGTTGCTGAGCCTGCCTCCGGGTGTCCTCAGCGTCCCAGGCAGATAGTCTTGGAGTTTGGGAGGCCACGGAAAGAGACAGCGTCAGCGTTTGTGGGGCTGTGAATGGTGTTGCCTGGCTACTTGAAGAGCAGCAAGAGCTTTTGGTCCTGGCCTCTTTGTGGTGGAGGAAGGTAGGGTTATTCGCAGTTGCTGAGCCTGGCTCCGGGTGTCCTCAGCTTCCCAGGCAGATAGTATTGGAGTTTGGGAGGCTCACGAAAGAGACAGCGTCAGCTTTTGTGGGGCTGTGAATGGGGTTGCCTGGCTACTTGAAGAGCAGCAAGAGCTTTTGGTCCTGGCCCCTTTGGCGTGGGAGGAACCTGCAGACGTTCCCAGTTGCTGAGCATGGCTCTGGCTGTACGCAGCATCCCAGGCAGATACTATTCGAGTTTGGGTGGCCACGGAAAGAGACAGCGTCAGCGTTTGTGGGGCTGTGAATGGGGTTGCCTGGCTACTTGAAGAGCAGCAAGAGCTTTTGGTCCTGGCCCCTTTGGGGTGGGAGGAATCCCGGGACGTTCGCAATCGCTGAGCCTGGCTCCGGCTGTATTCAGTGTTGCAGGCAGATAATCTTGGATTTTGGGAGGCTCACGAAAGAGACAGCGTCAGCGTTTGTGGGGCTGTGAATGGGGTTGCCTGGCTACTTGAAGAGCAGGAAGAGCTTTTTGTCCTGGCCCCTTTGGGGTGGGAGGAATTTCGAGAAATTCGCAATTGCTTAGCTTGCCTCTGGCTGTACTCAGTGTCCCAGGCAGATAGTCTTGGAGTTTGGAAGGTCACGAAAGAGACAGCGTCAGCTTTTGTTGGGCTGTGAATGGCGTTGCCTGGCTACTTGAAGAGCAGCAAGAGCTTTTGGTCCTGGCCCCTTTGGGGTGGGAGGAAGGTACGGTTATTCACAGTTGCTGAGCCTGCCTCCGGGTGTCCTCAGCGTCGCAGGCAGTTACTATTGGAGTTTGGGAGGCTCACGAAAGAGACAGCATCAGCGTTTGTGGGGCTGTGAATGGAGTTGCCTGGCTACTTGAAGAGCAGCAAGAGCTTTTTCTCCTGCCCCTTTGGGGTGGGAGGAATCTCGAGAAATTCGCAGTTGCTGAGCCTGGCTCCGGGTGTCCTCAGAGTCCTAGGCAGTTAGTATTGGAGTTTGGGAGGCGCATGAAAGAGAGAGCATCAGCGTTTGTGGGGCTGTGAATGGGGTTGCCTGGCTACTTGAAGAGCAGCAAGAGCTTTTGGTCCTGGCCCCTTTGGGGTGGGAGGAATCCCGGGACGTTCGCAATCGCTGAGCCTGGCTCCGGCTGTATTCAGTGTCCCAGGCAGATAATCTTGGAGTTTGGGAGGCTCACGAAAGAGACAGCGTCAGCGTTTGTGGGGCTGTGAATGGGGTTGCCTGGCTACTTGAAGAGCAGCAAGAGCTTTTGGTCCTGGCCCCTTTGGGGTGGGAGGAATCCCGGGACGTTCGCAATTGCTTAGCTTGGCTCTGGCTGTACTCAGCGTCCCAGGCAGATAGTCTTGGAGTTTGGGAGGCCACGGAAAGAGACAGCGTCAGCGTTTGTGGGGCTGTGAATGGGGTTGCCTGGCTACTTGAAGAGCAGCAAGAGCTTTTGGTCCTGGCCCCTTTGGGGTGGGAGGAAGGTACGGTTATTCGCAGTTGCTGAGCCTGGCTCCGGGTGTCCTCAGCTTCCCAGGCAGATAGTATTGGAGTTTGGGAGGCTCACGAAAGAGACAGCGTCAGCTTTTGTGGGGCTGTGAATGGGGTTGCCTGGCTACTTGAAGAGCAGCAAGAGCTTTTGGTCCTGGCCCCTTTGGCGTGGGAGGAACCTGTAGACGTTCCCAGTTGCTGAGCATGGCTCTGGCTGTATGCAGCATCCCAGGCAGATACTATTCGAGTTTGGGTGGCCACGGAAAGAGACAGCGTCAGCGTTTTTGGGGCTGTGAATGGGGTTGCCTGGCTACTTGAAGAGCAGCAAGAGCTTTTGGTCCTGGCACCTTTGGCGTAGGAGGAATACCGCGACGTTCGCAATTTCTGAGCCTGGCTCTGGCTGTACGCAGCATCCCAGGCAGAGATTCTTGGAGTTTGGGAGGCCACAGAAAGAGACAGCGTCAGCGTTTGTGGGGCTGTGAATGGGGTTGCCTGGCTACTTGAAGAGCAGCAAGAGCTTTTGGTCCTGGCCCCTTTGGGGTGGGAGGAATCCCGGGACGTTCGCAATTGCTGAGCCTGGCTCCGGCTGTATTCAGTGTTGCAGGCAGATAATCTTGGATTTTGGGAGGCTCATGAAAGAGACAGCGTCAGCGTTTCTGGGGCTGTGAATGGGGTTGCCTGGCTACTTGAAGAGCAGCAGGAGCTTTTTGTCCTGGCCCCTTTGGGGTGGGAGGAATCTCGAGACATTCGCAATTGCTGAGCCTGGCTCCGGGTGTCCTCAGCGTCCCAGGCAGCTAGTCTTGGAGTTTGGAAGGTCACGAAAGAGACAGCGTCAGCGTCTGTGGGGCTGTGAATGGGGTTGCCTGGCTACTTGAAGAGCAGCAAGAGCTTTTGGTCCTGGCCCCTTTGGCGTGGGAGGAACCTGCAGACGTTCCCAGTTGCTGAGCATGGCTCTGGCTGTATGCAGCATCCCAGGCAGATACTATTCGAGTTTGGGTGGCCACGGAAAGAGACAGCGTCAGCGTCTGTGGCGCTGTGAATGGCGTTGCCTGGCTACTTGAAGAGCAGCAAGAGCTTTTGGTCCTGGCCCCTTTGGGGTGGGAGGAAGGTACGGTTATTCGCAGTTGCTGAGCCTGCCTCCGGGTGTCCTCAGCGTCCCAGGCAGATAGTATTGGAGTTTGGGAGGCTCACGAAAGAGACAGCGTCAGCGTTTGTGGGGCTGTGAATGGAGTTGCCTGGCTACTTGAAGAGCAGCAAGAGCTTTTTGTCCTGGCCCCTTCGGGGTGGGAGGAATCTCGAGAAATTCGCAATTGCTTAGCTTGGCTCTGGCTGTACTCAGCGTCCCAGGCAGATAGTCTTGGAGTTTGGGAGGCCACGGAAAGAGACAGTGTCAGCGTTTGTGGGGCTGTGAATGGTGTTGCCTGGCTACTTGAAGAGCAGCAAGAGCTTTTTGTCCTGGCCCCTTTGGGTTGGGAGGAATCCCGGGACGTTCGCAATCGCTGAGCCTGGCTCCGACTGTATTCACTGTTGCAGGCAGTTACTATTGGAGTTTGGGAGGCTCACGAAAGAGACAGCGTCAGCGTTTGTGGGGCTGTGAATGGAGTTGCCTGGCTACTTGAAGAGCAGCAAGAGCTTTTTCTCCTGCCCCTTTGGGGTGGGAGGAATCTCGAGAAATTCGCAGTTGCTGATCCTGGCTCCGGGTGTCCTCAGAGTCCTAGGCAGTTAGTATTGGAGTTTGGGAGGCGCATGAAAGAGAGAGCATCAGCGTTTGTGGGGCTGTGAATGGGGTTGCCTGGCTACTTGAAGAGCAGCAAGAGCTTTTGGTCCTGGCCCCTTTGGCGTGGGAGGAACCTGCAGACGTTCCCAGTTGCTGAGCATGGCTCTGGCTGTACGCAGCATCCCAGGCAGATACTATTCGAGTTTGGGTGGCCACGGAAAGAGACAGCGTCAGCGTTTGTGGGGCTGTGAATGGTGTTGCCTGGCTACTTGAAGAGCAGCAAGAGCTTTTGGTCCTGGCACCTTTGGCGTAGGAGGAATACCGCGACGTTCGCAATTTCTGAGCCTGGCTCGAGCTATATTCAGTGTCCCAGGCAGATAGTCTTGGAGTTTGGGAGGCTCACGAAAGAGACAGAATCAGCTTTTGTTGGGCTGTGAATGGCGTTGCCTGGCTACTTGAAGAGCAGCAAGAGCTTTTGGTCCTGGCCCCTTTGGGGTGGGAGGAAGGTACGGTTATTCGCAATCGCTGAGCCTGGCTCCGGCTGTATTCAGTGTCCCAGGCAGATAGTCTTGGAGTTTGGAAGGTCACGAAAGAGACAGCGTCAGCTTTTGTGGGGCTGTGAATGGCGTTGCCTGGCTACTTGAAGAGCAGCAAGAGCTTTTGGTCCTGGCCCCTTCGGGGTGGGAGGAATCTCGAGAAATTCGCAATTGCTTAGCTTGGCTCTGGCTGTACTCAGCGTCCCAGGCAGATAATCTTGGAGTTTGGGAGGCCACGGAAAGAGACAGCGTCAGCGTTTGTGGGGCTGTGAATGGGGTTGCCTGGCTACTTGAAGAGCAGCAAGAGCTTTTGGTCCTGGCCCCTTTGGGGTGGGAGGAAGGTACGGTTATTCGCAGTTGCTGAGCCTGCCTCCGGGTGTCCTCAGCGTCCCAGGCAGATAGTCTTGGAGTTTGGGAGGCCACGGAAAGAGACAGCGTCAGCGTTTGTGGGGCTGTGAATGGTGTTGCCTGGCTACTTGAAGAGCAGCAAGAGCTTTTGGTCCTGGCCTCTTTGTGGTGGAGGAAGGTAGGGTTATTCGCAGTTGCTGAGCCTGGCTCCGGGTGTCCTCAGCTTCCCAGGCAGATAGTATTGGAGTTTGGGAGGCTCACGAAAGAGACAGCGTCAGCTTTTGTGGGGCTGTGAATGGGGTTGCCTGGCTACTTGAAGAGCAGCAAGAGCTTTTGGTCCTGGCCCCTTTGGCGTGGGAGGAACCTGCAGACGTTCCCAGTTGCTGAGCATGGCTCTGGCTGTACGCAGCATCCCAGGCAGATACTATTCGAGTTTGGGTGGCCACGGAAAGAGACAGCGTCAGCGTTTGTGGGGCTGTGAATGGGGTTGCCTGGCTACTTGAAGAGCAGCAAGAGCTTTTGGTCCTGGCCCCTTTGGGGTGGGAGGAATCCCGGGACGTTCGCAATCGCTGAGCCTGGCTCCGGCTGTATTCAGTGTTGCAGGCAGATAATCTTGGATTTTGGGAGGCTCACGAAAGAGACAGCGTCAGCGTTTGTGGGGCTGTGAATGGGGTTGCCTGGCTACTTGAAGAGCAGGAAGAGCTTTTTGTCCTGGCCCCTTTGGGGTGGGAGGAATTTCGAGAAATTCGCAATTGCTTAGCTTGCCTCTGGCTGTACTCAGTGTCCCAGGCAGATAGTCTTGGAGTTTGGAAGGTCACGAAAGAGACAGCGTCAGCTTTTGTTGGGCTGTGAATGGCGTTGCCTGGCTACTTGAAGAGCAGCAAGAGCTTTTGGTCCTGGCCCCTTTGGGGTGGGAGGAAGGTACGGTTATTCACAGTTTCTGAGCCTGCCTCCGGGTGTCCTCAGCGTCGCAGGCAGTTACTATTGGAGTTTGGGAGGCTCACGAAAGAGACAGCATCAGCGTTTGTGGGGCTGTGAATGGAGTTGCCTGGCTACTTGAAGAGCAGCAAGAGCTTTTTCTCCTGCCCCTTTGGGGTGGGAGGAATCTCGAGAAATTCGCAGTTGCTGAGCCTGGCTCCGGGTGTCCTCAGAGTCCTAGGCAGTTAGTATTGGAGTTTGGGAGGCGCATGAAAGAGAGAGCATCAGCGTTTGTGGGGCTGTGAATGGGGTTGCCTGGCTACTTGAAGAGCAGCAAGAGCTTTTGGTCCTGGCCCCTTTGGGGTGGGAGGAATCCCGGGACGTTCGCAATCGCTGAGCCTGGCTCCGGCTGTATTCAGTGTCCCAGGCAGATAATCTTGGAGTTTGGGAGGCTCACGAAAGAGACAGCGTCAGCGTTTGTGGGGCTGTGAATGGGGTTGCCTGGCTACTTGAAGAGCAGCAAGAGCTTTTGGTCCTGGCCCCTTTGGGGTGGGAGGAATCCCGGGACGTTCGCAATTGCTTAGCTTGGCTCTGGCTGTACTCAGCGTCCCAGGCAGATAGTCTTGGAGTTTGGGAGGCCACGGAAAGAGACAGCGTCAGCGTTTGTGGGGCTGTGAATGGGGTTGCCTGGCTACTTGAAGAGCAGCAAGAGCTTTTGGTCCTGGCCCCTTTGGGGTGGGAGGAAGGTACGGTTATTCGCAGTTGCTGAGCCTGGCTCCGGGTGTCCTCAGCTTCCCAGGCAGATAGTATTGGAGTTTGGGAGGCTCACGAAAGAGACAGCGTCAGCTTTTGTGGGGCTGTGAATGGGGTTGCCTGGCTACTTGAAGAGCAGCAAGAGCTTTTGGTCCTGGCCCCTTTGGCGTGGGAGGAACCTGTAGACGTTCCCAGTTGCTGAGCATGGCTCTGGCTGTATGCAGCATCCCAGGCAGATACTATTCGAGTTTGGGTGGCCACGGAAAGAGACAGCGTCAGCGTTTTTGGGGCTGTGAATGGGGTTGCCTGGCTACTTGAAGAGCAGCAAGAGCTTTTGGTCCTGGCACCTTTGGCGTAGGAGGAATACCGCGACGTTCGCAATTTCTGAGCCTGGCTCTGGCTGTACGCAGCATCCCAGGCAGAGATTCTTGGAGTTTGGGAGGCCACAGAAAGAGACAGCGTCAGCGTTTGTGGGGCTGTGAATGGGGTTGCCTGGCTACTTGAAGAGCAGCAAGAGCTTTTGGTCCTGGCCCCTTTGGGGTGGGAGGAATCCCGGGACGTTCGCAATTGCTGAGCCTGGCTCCGGCTGTATTCAGTGTTGCAGGCAGATAATCTTGGATTTTGGGAGGCTCATGAAAGAGACAGCGTCAGCGTTTCTGGGGCTGTGAATGGGGTTGCCTGGCTACTTGAAGAGCAGCAGGAGCTTTTTGTCCTGGCCCCTTTGGGGTGGGAGGAATCTCGAGACATTCGCAATTGCTGAGCCTGGCTCCGGGTGTCCTCAGCGTCCCAGGCAGCTAGTCTTGGAGTTTGGAAGGTCACGAAAGAGACAGCGTCAGCGTCTGTGGGGCTGTGAATGGGGTTGCCTGGCTACTTGAAGAGCAGCAAGAGCTTTTGGTCCTGGCCCCTTTGGCGTGGGAGGAACCTGCAGACGTTCCCAGTTGCTGAGCATGGCTCTGGCTGTATGCAGCATCCCAGGCAGATACTATTCGAGTTTGGGTGGCCACGGAAAGAGACAGCGTCAGCGTCTGTGGCGCTGTGAATGGCGTTGCCTGGCTACTTGAAGAGCAGCAAGAGCTTTTGGTCCTGGCCCCTTTGGGGTGGGAGGAAGGTACGGTTATTCGCAGTTTCTGAGCCTGCCTCCGGGTGTCCTCAGCGTCCCAGGCAGATAGTATTGGAGTTTGGGAGGCTCACGAAAGAGACAGCGTCAGCGTTTGTGGGGCTGTGAATGGAGTTGCCTGGCTACTTGAAGAGCAGCAAGAGCTTTTTGTCCTGGCCCCTTCGGGGTGGGAGGAATCTCGAGAAATTCGCAATTGCTTAGCTTGGCTCTGGCTGTACTCAGCGTCCCAGGCAGATAGTCTTGGAGTTTGGGAGGCCACGGAAAGAGACAGTGTCAGCGTTTGTGGGGCTGTGAATGGTGTTGCCTGGCTACTTGAAGAGCAGCAAGAGCTTTTGGTGCTGGCCCCTTTGGGTTGGGAGGAATCCCGGGACGTTCGCAATCGCTGAGCCTGGCTCCGACTGTATTCACTGTTGCAGGCAGTTACTATTGGAGTTTGGGAGGCTCACGAAAGAGACAGCGTCAGCGTTTGTGGGGCTGTGAATGGAGTTGCCTGGCTACTTGAAGAGCAGCAGGAGCTTTTTGTCCTGGCCCCTTTGGGGTGGGAGGAATCTCGAGACATTCGCAATTGCTGAGCCTGGCTCCGGGTGTCCTCAGCGTCCCAGGCAGCTAGTCTTGGAGTTTGGAAGGTCACGAAAGAGACAGCGTCAGCATCTGTGGCGCTGTGAATGGGGTTGCCTGGCTACTTGAAGAGCAGCAAGAGCTTTTGGTCCTGGCCCCTTTGGGGTGGGAGGAATCTCGAGAAATTCGCAGTTGCTGAGCCTGGCTCCGGGTGTCCTCAGCGTCCTAGGCAGTTAGAATTGGAGTTTGGGAGGCTCATGAAAGAGAGAGCATCAGCGTTTGTGGAGCTGTGAATGGGGTTGCCTGGCTACTTGAAGAGCAGCAAGAGCTTTTGGTCCTGGCCCCTTTGGGGTGGGAGGAATCCCTGGACGTTCGCAATCGCTGAGCCTGGCTCCGGATGTAATCATTGTCCCAGGCAGCTATTATTGGTGTTTGGGAGGCTCACGAAAGAGACAGAATCAGCTTTTGTTGGGCTGTGAATGGCGTTGCCTGGCTACTTGAAGAGCAGCAAGAGCTTTTGGTCCTGGCCCCTTTGGGGTGGGAGGAAGGTACGGTTATTCGCAATCGCTGAGCCTGGCTCCGGCTGTATTCAGTGTCCCAGGCAGATAGTCTTGGAGTTTGGAAGGTCACGAAAGAGACAGCGTCAGCTTTTGTGGGGCTGTGAATGGCGTTGCCTGGCTACTTGAAGAGCAGCAAGAGCTTTTGGTCCTGGCCCCTTCGGGGTGGGAGGAATCTCGAGAAATTCGCAATTGCTTAGCTTGGCTCTGGCTGTACTCAGCGTCCCAGGCAGATAATCTTGGAGTTTGGGAGGCCACGGAAAGAGACAGCGTCAGCGTTTGTGGGGCTGTGAATGGGGTTGCCTGGCTACTTGAAGAGCAGCAAGAGCTTTTGGTCCTGGCCCCTTTGGGGTGGGAGGAAGGTACGGTTATTCGCAGTTGCTGAGCCTGCCTCCGGGTGTCCTCAGCGTCCCAGGCAGATAGTCTTGGAGTTTGGGAGGCCACGGAAAGAGACAGCGTCAGCGTTTGTGGGGCTGTGAATGGTGTTGCCTGGCTACTTGAAGAGCAGCAAGAGCTTTTGGTCCTGGCCTCTTTGTGGTGGAGGAAGGTAGGGTTATTCGCAGTTGCTGAGCCTGGCTCCGGGTGTCCTCAGCTTCCCAGGCAGATAGTATTGGAGTTTGGGAGGCTCACGAAAGAGACAGCGTCAGCTTTTGTGGGGCTGTGAATGGGGTTGCCTGGCTACTTGAAGAGCAGCAAGAGCTTTTGGTCCTGGCCCCTTTGGCGTGGGAGGAACCTGCAGACGTTCCCAGTTGCTGAGCATGGCTCTGGCTGTACGCAGCATCCCAGGCAGATACTATTCGAGTTTGGGTGGCCACGGAAAGAGACAGCGTCAGCGTTTGTGGGGCTGTGAATGGGGTTGCCTGGCTACTTGAAGAGCAGCAAGAGCTTTTGGTCCTGGCCCCTTTGGGGTGGGAGGAATCCCGGGACGTTCGCAATCGCTGAGCCTGGCTCCGGCTGTATTCAGTGTTGCAGGCAGATAATCTTGGATTTTGGGAGGCTCACGAAAGAGACAGCGTCAGCGTTTGTGGGGCTGTGAATGGGGTTGCCTGGCTACTTGAAGAGCAGGAAGAGCTTTTTGTCCTGGCCCCTTTGGGGTGGGAGGAATTTCGAGAAATTCGCAATTGCTTAGCTTGCCTCTGGCTGTACTCAGTGTCCCAGGCAGATAGTCTTGGAGTTTGGAAGGTCACGAAAGAGACAGCGTCAGCTTTTGTTGGGCTGTGAATGGCGTTGCCTGGCTACTTGAAGAGCAGCAAGAGCTTTTGGTCCTGGCCCCTTTGGGGTGGGAGGAAGGTACGGTTATTCACAGTTTCTGAGCCTGCCTCCGGGTGTCCTCAGCGTCGCAGGCAGTTACTATTGGAGTTTGGGAGGCTCACGAAAGAGACAGCATCAGCGTTTGTGGGGCTGTGAATGGAGTTGCCTGGCTACTTGAAGAGCAGCAAGAGCTTTTTCTCCTGCCCCTTTGGGGTGGGAGGAATCTCGAGAAATTCGCAGTTGCTGAGCCTGGCTCCGGGTGTCCTCAGAGTCCTAGGCAGTTAGTATTGGAGTTTGGGAGGCGCATGAAAGAGAGAGCATCAGCGTTTGTGGGGCTGTGAATGGGGTTGCCTGGCTACTTGAAGAGCAGCAAGAGCTTTTGGTCCTGGCCCCTTTGGGGTGGGAGGAATCCCGGGACGTTCGCAATCGCTGAGCCTGGCTCCGGCTGTATTCAGTGTCCCAGGCAGATAATCTTGGAGTTTGGGAGGCTCACGAAAGAGACAGCGTCAGCGTTTGTGGGGCTGTGAATGGGGTTGCCTGGCTACTTGAAGAGCAGCAAGAGCTTTTGGTCCTGGCCCCTTTGGGGTGGGAGGAATCCCGGGACGTTCGCAATTGCTTAGCTTGGCTCTGGCTGTACTCAGCGTCCCAGGCAGATAGTCTTGGAGTTTGGGAGGCCACGGAAAGAGACAGCGTCAGCGTTTGTGGGGCTGTGAATGGGGTTGCCTGGCTACTTGAAGAGCAGCAAGAGCTTTTGGTCCTGGCCCCTTTGGGGTGGGAGGAAGGTACGGTTATTCGCAGTTGCTGAGCCTGGCTCCGGGTGTCCTCAGCTTCCCAGGCAGATAGTATTGGAGTTTGGGAGGCTCACGAAAGAGACAGCGTCAGCTTTTGTGGGGCTGTGAATGGGGTTGCCTGGCTACTTGAAGAGCAGCAAGAGCTTTTGGTCCTGGCCCCTTTGGCGTGGGAGGAACCTGTAGACGTTCCCAGTTGCTGAGCATGGCTCTGGCTGTATGCAGCATCCCAGGCAGATACTATTCGAGTTTGGGTGGCCACGGAAAGAGACAGCGTCAGCGTTTTTGGGGCTGTGAATGGGGTTGCCTGGCTACTTGAAGAGCAGCAAGAGCTTTTGGTCCTGGCACCTTTGGCGTAGGAGGAATACCGCGACGTTCGCAATTTCTGAGCCTGGCTCTGGCTGTACGCAGCATCCCAGGCAGAGATTCTTGGAGTTTGGGAGGCCACAGAAAGAGACAGCGTCAGCGTTTGTGGGGCTGTGAATGGGGTTGCCTGGCTACTTGAAGAGCAGCAAGAGCTTTTGGTCCTGGCCCCTTTGGGGTGGGAGGAATCCCGGGACGTTCGCAATTGCTGAGCCTGGCTCCGGCTGTATTCAGTGTTGCAGGCAGATAATCTTGGATTTTGGGAGGCTCATGAAAGAGACAGCGTCAGCGTTTCTGGGGCTGTGAATGGGGTTGCCTGGCTACTTGAAGAGCAGCAGGAGCTTTTTGTCCTGGCCCCTTTGGGGTGGGAGGAATCTCGAGACATTCGCAATTGCTGAGCCTGGCTCCGGGTGTCCTCAGCGTCCCAGGCAGCTAGTCTTGGAGTTTGGAAGGTCACGAAAGAGACAGCGTCAGCGTCTGTGGGGCTGTGAATGGGGTTGCCTGGCTACTTGAAGAGCAGCAAGAGCTTTTGGTCCTGGCCCCTTTGGCGTGGGAGGAACCTGCAGACGTTCCCAGTTGCTGAGCATGGCTCTGGCTGTATGCAGCATCCCAGGCAGATACTATTCGAGTTTGGGTGGCCACGGAAAGAGACAGCGTCAGCGTCTGTGGCGCTGTGAATGGCGTTGCCTGGCTACTTGAAGAGCAGCAAGAGCTTTTGGTCCTGGCCCCTTTGGGGTGGGAGGAAGGTACGGTTATTCGCAGTTGCTGAGCCTGCCTCCGGGTGTCCTCAGCGTCCCAGGCAGATAGTATTGGAGTTTGGGAGGCTCACGAAAGAGACAGCGTCAGCGTTTGTGGGGCTGTGAATGGAGTTGCCTGGCTACTTGAAGAGCAGCAAGAGCTTTTTGTCCTGGCCCCTTCGGGGTGGGAGGAATCTCGAGAAATTCGCAATTGCTTAGCTTGGCTCTGGCTGTACTCAGCGTCCCAGGCAGATAGTCTTGGAGTTTGGGAGGCCACGGAAAGAGACAGTGTCAGCGTTTGTGGGGCTGTGAATGGTGTTGCCTGGCTACTTGAAGAGCAGCAAGAGCTTTTGGTGCTGGCCCCTTTGGGTTGGGAGGAATCCCGGGACGTTCGCAATCGCTGAGCCTGGCTCCGACTGTATTCACTGTTGCAGGCAGTTACTATTGGAGTTTGGGAGGCTCACGAAAGAGACAGCGTCAGCGTTTGTGGGGCTGTGAATGGAGTTGCCTGGCTACTTGAAGAGCAGCAGGAGCTTTTTGTCCTGGCCCCTTTGGGGTGGGAGGAATCTCGAGACATTCGCAATTGCTGAGCCTGGCTCCGGGTGTCCTCAGCGTCCCAGGCAGCTAGTCTTGGAGTTTGGAAGGTCACGAAAGAGACAGCGTCAGCGTCTGTGGCGCTGTGAATGGGGTTGCCTGGCTACTTGAAGAGCAGCAAGAGCTTTTGGTCCTGGCCCCTTTGGGGTGGGAGGAATCTCGAGAAATTCGCAGTTGCTGAGCCTGGCTCCGGGTGTCCTCAGCGTCCTAGGCAGTTAGAATTGGAGTTTGGGAGGCTCATGAAAGAGAGAGCATCAGCGTTTGTGGAGCTGTGAATGGGGTTGCCTGGCTACTTGAAGAGCAGCAAGAGCTTTTGGTCCTGGCCCCTTTGGGGTGGGAGGAATCCCGGGACGTTCGCAATCGCTGAGCCTGGCTCCGGATGTAATCATTGTCCCAGGCAGCTATTATTGGTGTTTGGGAGGCTCACGAAAGAGACAGCGTCAGCGTTTGTGGGGCTGTGAATGGGGTTGCCTGGCTACTTGAAGAGCAGCAAGAGCTTTTGGTCCTGGCCCCTTTGGGGTGGGAGGAAGGAACGGTTATTCGCAATCGCTGAGCCTGGCTCCGGCTGTATTCAGTGTCCCAGGCAGATAGTCTTGGAGTTTGGGAGGCTCACGAAAGAGACAGCGTCAGCGTTTGTGGGGCTGTGAATGGGGTTGCCTGGCTACTTGAAGAGCAGCAAGAGCTTTTGGTCCTGGCCCCTTTGGGGTGGGAGGAAGGAACGGTTATTCGCAATCGCTGAGCCTGGCTCCGGCTGTATTCAGTGTCCCAGGCAGATAGTCTTGGAGTTTGGGAGGCTCACGAAAGAGACAGCGTCAGCGTTTGTGGGGCTGTGAATGGTGTTGCCTGGCTACTTGAAGAGCAGCAAGAGCTTTTGGTCCTGGCCCCTTTGGGGTGGGAGGAAGGTACGGTTATTCGCAGTTGCTGAGCCTGCCTCCGGGTGTCCTCAGCGTCCCAGGCAGTTAGTCTTGGAGTTTGGGTGGCTACAAAAATAGACAGCGTCAGCGTTTGTGGGGCTGTGAATGGTGTTGCCTGGCTACTTGAAGAGCAGCAAGAGCTTTTGGTCCTGGCCCCTTTGGGGTGGGAGGAATCTTGAGAAATTCGCAATTGCTTAGCTTGGCTCTGGCTGTACTCAGCGTCCCAGGCAGATAGTCTTGGAGTTTGGGAGGCCACGGAAAGAGACAGCGTCAGCGTTTGTGGGGCTGTGAATGGTGTTGCCTGGCTACTTGAAGAGCAGCAAGAGCTTTTGGTCCTGGCCTCTTTGTGGTGGAGGAAGGTAGGGTTATTCGCAGTTGCTGAGCCTGGCTCCGGGTGTCCTCAGCTTCCCAGGCAGATAGTATTGGAGTTTGGGAGGCTCACGAAAGAGACAGCGTCAGCTTTTGTGGGGCTGTGAATGGGGTTGCCTGGCTACTTGAAGAGCAGCAAGAGCTTTTGGTCCTGGCCCCTTTGGCGTGGGAGGAACCTGCAGACGTTCCCAGTTGCTGAGCATGGCTCTGGCTGTATGCAGCATCCCAGGCAGATACTATTCGAGTTTGGGTGGCCACGGAAAGAGACAGCGTCAGCGTCTGTGGCGCTGTGAATGGGGTTGCCTGGCTACTTGAAGAGCAGCAAGAGCTTTTGGTCCTGGCCCCTTTGGGGTGGGAGGAAGGTACGGTTATTCGCAGTTTCTGAGCCTGCCTCCGGGTGTCCTCAGCGTCCCAGGCAGATAGTATTGGAGTTTGGGAGGCTCACGAAAGAGACAGCGTCAGCGTTTGTGGGGCTGTGAATGGAGTTGCCTGGCTACTTGAAGAGCAGCAAGAGCTTTTTGTCCTGGCCCCTTCGGGGTGGGAGGAATCTCGAGAAATTCGCAATTGCTTAGCTTGGCTCTGGCTGTACTCAGCGTCCCAGGCAGATAGTCTTGGAGTTTGGGAGGCCACGGAAAGAGACAGTGTCAGCGTTTGTGGGGCTGTGAATGGTGTTGCCTGGCTACTTGAAGAGCAGCAAGAGCTTTTGGTGCTGGCCCCTTTGGGGTGGGAGGAATCCCGGGACGTTCGCAATCGCTGAGCCTGGCTCCGACTGTATTCACTGTTGCAGGCAGTTACTATTGGAGTTTGGGAGGCTCACGAAAGAGACAGCGTCAGCGTTTGTGGGGCTGTGAATGGGGTTGCCTGGCTACTTGAAGAGCAGCAGGAGCTTTTTGTCCTGGCCCCTTTGGGGTGGGAGGAATCTCGAGACATTCGCAATTGCTGAGCCTGGCTCCGGGTGTCCTCAGCGTCCCAGGCAGCTAGTCTTGGAGTTTGGAAGGTCACGAAAGAGACAGCGTCAGCGTCTGTGGCGCTGTGAATGGGGTTGCCTGGCTACTTGAAGAGCAGCAAGAGCTTTTGGTCCTGGCCCCTTTGGGGTGGGAGGAATCTCGAGAAATTCGCAGTTGCTGAGCCTGGCTCCGGGTGTCCTCAGCGTCCTAGGCAGTTAGTATTGGAGTTTGGGAGGCTCATGAAAGAGAGAGCATCAGCGTTTGTGGAGCTGTGAATGGGGTTGCCTGGCTACTTGAAGAGCAGCAAGAGCTTTTGGTCCTGGCCCCTTTGGGGTGGGAGGAATCCCGGGACGTTCGCAATCGCTGAGCCTGGCTCCGGATGTAATCATTGTCCCAGGCAGCTATTATTGGTGTTTGGGAGGCTCACGAAAGAGACAGCGTCAGCGTTTGTGGGGCTGTGAATGGGGTTGCCTGGCTACTTGAAGAGCAGCAAGAGCTTTTGGTCCTGGCCCCTTTGGGGTGGGAGGAAGGAACGGTTATTCGCAATCGCTGAGCCTGGCTCCGGCTGTATTCAGTGTCCCAGGCAGATAGTCTTGGAGTTTGGGAGGCTCACGAAAGAGACAGCGTCAGCGTTTGTGGGGCTGTGAATGGGGTTGCCTGGCTACTTGAAGAGCAGCAAGAGCTTTTGGTCCTGGCCCCTTTGGGGTGGGAGGAAGGAACGGTTATTCGCAATCGCTGAGCCTGGCTCCGGCTGTATTCAGTGTCCCAGGCAGATAGTCTTGGAGTTTGGGAGGCTCACGAAAGAGACAGCGTCAGCGTTTGTGGGGCTGTGAATGGTGTTGCCTGGCTACTTGAAGAGCAGCAAGAGCTTTTGGTCCTGGCCCCTTTGGCGTGGGAGGAACCTGCAGACGTTCCCAGTTGCTGAGCATGGCTCTGGCTGTATGCAGCATCCCAGGCAGATACTATTCGAGTTTGGGTGGCCACGGAAAGAGACAGCGTCAGCGTCTGTGGCGCTGTGAATGGCGTTGCCTGGCTACTTGAAGAGCAGCAAGAGCTTTTGGTCCTGGCCCCTTTGGGGTGGGAGGAAGGTACGGTTATTCGCAGTTGCTGAGCCTGCCTCCGGGTGTCCTCAGCGTCCCAGGCAGATAGTATTGGAGTTTGGGAGGCTCACGAAAGAGACAGCGTCAGCGTTTGTGGGGCTGTGAATGGAGTTGCCTGGCTACTTGAAGAGCAGCAAGAGCTTTTTGTCCTGGCCCCTTCGGGGTGGGAGGAATCTCGAGAAATTCGCAATTGCTTAGCTTGGCTCTGGCTGTACTCAGCGTCCCAGGCAGATAGTCTTGGAGTTTGGGAGGCCACGGAAAGAGACAGTGTCAGCGTTTGTGGGGCTGTGAATGGTGTTGCCTGGCTACTTGAAGAGCAGCAAGAGCTTTTGGTGCTGGCCCCTTTGGGTTGGGAGGAATCCCGGGACGTTCGCAATCGCTGAGCCTGGCTCCGACTGTATTCACTGTTGCAGGCAGTTACTATTGGAGTTTGGGAGGCTCACGAAAGAGACAGCGTCAGCGTTTGTGGGGCTGTGAATGGAGTTGCCTGGCTACTTGAAGAGCAGCAAGAGCTTTTTGTCCTGGCCCATTTGGGGTGGGAGGAATCTCGAGACATTCGCAATTGCTGAGCCTGGCTCCGGGTGTCCTCAGCGTCCCAGGCAGCTAGTCTTGGAGTTTGGAAGGTCACGAAAGAGACAGCGTCAGCGTCTGTGGCGCTGTGAATGGGGTTGCCTGGCTACTTGAAGAGCAGCAAGAGCTTTTGGTCCTGGCCCCTTTGGGGTGGGAGGAATCTCGAAAAATTCGCAGTTGCTGAGCCTGGCTCCGGGTGTCCTCAGCGTCCTAGGCAGTTAGTATTGGAGTTTGGGAGGCTCATGAAAGAGAGAGCATCAGCGTTTGTGGAGCTGTGAATGGTGTTGCCTGGCTACTTGAAGAGCAGCAAGAGCTTTTGGTCCTGGCCCCTTTGGGGTGGGAGGAATCCCGGGACGTTCGCAATCGCTGAGCCTGGCTCCGGATGTAATCATTGTCCCAGGCAGCTATTATTGGTGTTTGGGAGGCTCACGAAAGAGACAGCGTCAGCGTTTGTGGGGCTGTGAATGGGGTTGCCTGGCTACTTGAAGAGCAGCAAGAGCTTTTGGTCCTGGCCCCTTTGGGGTGGGAGGAAGGAACGGTTATTCGCAATCGCTGAGCCTGGCTCCGGCTGTATTCAGTGTCCCAGGCAGATAGTCTTGGAGTTTGGGAGGCTCACGAAAGAGACAGCGTCAGCGTTTGTGGGGCTGTGAATGGGGTTGCCTGGCTACTTGAAGAGCAGCAAGAGCTTTTGGTCCTGGCCCCTTTGGGGTGGGAGGAAGGAACGGTTATTCGCAATCGCTGAGCCTGGCTCCGGCTGTATTCAGTGTCCCAGGCAGATAGTCTTGGAGTTTGGGAGGCTCACGAAAGAGACAGCGTCAGCGTTTGTGGGGCTGTGAATGGTGTTGCCTGGCTACTTGAAGAGCAGCAAGAGCTTTTGGTCCTGGCCCCTTTGGCGTGGGAGGAACCTGCAGACGTTCCCAGTTGCTGAGCATGGCTCTGGCTGTATGCAGCATCCCAGGCAGATACTATTCGAGTTTGGGTGGCCACGGAAAGAGACAGCGTCAGCGTCTGTGGCGCTGTGAATGGCGTTGCCTGGCTACTTGAAGAGCAGCAAGAGCTTTTGGTCCTGGCCCCTTTGGGGTGGGAGGAAGGTACGGTTATTCGCAGTTGCTGAGCCTGCCTCCGGGTGTCCTCAGCGTCCCAGGCAGATAGTATTGGAGTTTGGGAGGCTCACGAAAGAGACAGCGTCAGCGTTTGTGGGGCTGTGAATGGAGTTGCCTGGCTACTTGAAGAGCAGCAAGAGCTTTTTGTCCTGGCCCCTTCGGGGTGGGAGGAATCTCGAGAAATTCGCAATTGCTTAGCTTGGCTCTGGCTGTACTCAGCGTCCCAGGCAGATAGTCTTGGAGTTTGGGAGGCCACGGAAAGAGACAGTGTCAGCGTTTGTGGGGCTGTGAATGGTGTTGCCTGGCTACTTGAAGAGCAGCAAGAGCTTTTGGTGCTGGCCCCTTTGGGTTGGGAGGAATCCCGGGACGTTCGCAATCGCTGAGCCTGGCTCCGACTGTATTCACTGTTGCAGGCAGTTACTATTGGAGTTTGGGAGGCTCACGAAAGAGACAGCGTCAGCGTTTGTGGGGCTGTGAATGGAGTTGCCTGGCTACTTGAAGAGCAGCAAGAGCTTTTTGTCCTGGCCCATTTGGGGTGGGAGGAATCTCGAGACATTCGCAATTGCTGAGCCTGGCTCCGGGTGTCCTCAGCGTCCCAGGCAGCTAGTCTTGGAGTTTGGAAGGTCACGAAAGAGACAGCGTCAGCGTCTGTGGCGCTGTGAATGGGGTTGCCTGGCTACTTGAAGAGCAGCAAGAGCTTTTGGTCCTGGCCCCTTTGGGGTGGGAGGAATCTCGAAAAATTCGCAGTTGCTGAGCCTGGCTCCGGGTGTCCTCAGCGTCCTAGGCAGTTAGTATTGGAGTTTGGGAGGCTCATGAAAGAGAGAGCATCAGCGTTTGTGGAGCTGTGAATGGTGTTGCCTGGCTACTTGAAGAGCAGCAAGAGCTTTTGGTCCTGGCCCCTTTGGGGTGGGAGGAATCCCGGGACGTTCGCAATCGCTGAGCCTGGCTCCGGATGTAATCATTGTCCCAGGCAGCTATTATTGGTGTTTGGGAGGCTCACGAAAGAGACAGCGTCAGCGTTTGTGGGGCTGTGAATGGGGTTGCCTGGCTACTTGAAGAGCAGCAAGAGCTTTTGGTCCTGGCCCCTTTGGGGTGGGAGGAAGGAACGGTTATTCGCAATCGCTGAGCCTGGCTCCGGCTGTATTCAGTGTCCCAGGCAGATAGTCTTGGAGTTTGGGAGGCTCACGAAAGAGACAGCGTCAGCGTTTGTGGGGCTGTGAATGGGGTTGCCTGGCTACTTGAAGAGCAGCAAGAGCTTTTGGTCCTGGCCCCTTTGGGGTGGGAGGAAGGAACGGTTATTCGCAATCGCTGAGCCTGGCTCCGGCTGTATTCAGTGTCCCAGGCAGATAGTCTTGGAGTTTGGGAGGCTCACGAAAGAGACAGCGTCAGCGTTTGTGGGGCTGTGAATGGTGTTGCCTGGCTACTTGAAGAGCAGCAAGAGCTTTTGGTCCTGGCCCCTTTGGGGTGGGAGGAAGGTACGGTTATTCGCAGTTGCTGAGCCTGCCTCCGGGTGTCCTCAGCGTCCCAGGCAGTTAGTCTTGGAGTTTGGGTGGCTACAAAAACAGACAGCGTCACCGTTTGTGGGGCTGTGAATGGGGTTGCCTGGCTACTTGAAGAGCAGCAAGAGCTTTTGGTCCTGGCCCCTTTGGGGTGGGAGGAATCTTGAGAAATTCGCAATTGCTTAGCTTGGCTCTGGCTGTACTCAGCGTCCCAGGCAGATAGTCTTGGAGTTTGGGAGGCCACGGAAAGAGACAGCGTCAGCGTTTGTGGGGCTGTGAATGGTGTTGCCTGGCTACTTGAAGAGCAGCAAGAGCTTTTGGTCCTGGCCTCTTTGTGGTGGAGGAAGGTACGGTTATTCGCAGTTGCTGAGCCTGCCTCCGGGTGTCCTCAGCTTCCCAGGCAGATAGTATTGGAGTTTGGGAGGCTCACGAAAGAGACAGCGTCAGCTTTTGTGGGGCTGTGAATGGGGTTGCCTGGCTACTTGAAGAGCAGCAAGAGCTTTTGGTCCTGGCCCCTTTGGCGTGGGAGGAACCTGCAGACGTTCCCAGTTGCTGAGCATGGCTCTGGCTGTATGCAGCATCCCAGGCAGATACTATTCGAGTTTGGGTGGCCACGGAAAGAGACAGCGTCAGCGTCTGTGGCGCTGTGAATGGCGTTGCCTGGCTACTTGAAGAGCAGCAAGAGCTTTTGGTCCTGGCCCCTTTGGGGTGGGAGGAAGGTACGGTTATTCGCAGTTTCTGAGCCTGCCTCCGGGTGTCCTCAGCGTCCCAGGCAGATAGTATTGGAGTTTGGGAGGCTCACGAAAGAGACAGCGTCAGCGTTTGTGGGGCTGTGAATGGAGTTGCCTGGCTACTTGAAGAGCAGCAAGAGCTTTTTGTCCTGGCCCCTTCGGGGTGGGAGGAATCTCGAGAAATTCGCAATTGCTTAGCTTGGCTCTGGCTGTACTCAGCGTCCCAGGCAGATAGTCTTGGAGTTTGGGAGGCCACGGAAAGAGACAGCGTCAGCGTTTGTGGGGCTGTGAATGGTGTTCCCTGGCTACTTGAAGAGCAGCAAGAGCTTTTGGTGCTGGCCCCTTTGGGGTGGGAGGAATCCCGGGACGTTCGCAATCGCTGAGCCTGGCTCCGACTGTATTCACTGTTGCAGGCAGTTACTATTGGAGTTTGGGAGGCTCACGAAAGAGACAGCGTCAGCGTTTGTGGGGCTGTGAATGGAGTTGCCTGGCTACTTGAAGAGCAGCAGGAGCTTTTTGTCCTGGCCCCTTTGGGGTGGGAGGAATCTCGAGACATTCGCAATTGCTGAGCCTGGCTCCGGGTGTCCTCAGCGTCCCAGGCAGCTAGTCTTGGAGTTTGGAAGGTCACGAAAGAGACAGCGTCAGCGTCTGTGGCGCTGTGAATGGGGTTGCCTGGCTACTTGAAGAGCAGCAAGAGCTTTTGGTGCTGGCCCCTTTGGCGTGGGAGGAATCTGCAGACGTTCCCAGTTGCTGAGCCTGGCTCTGGCTGTACGCAGCATCCCAGGCAGATACTATTCGAGTTTGGGTGGCCACAGAAAGAGACAGCGTCAGCGTTTGTGGGGCTGTGAATGGGGTTGCCTGGCTACTTGAAGAGCAGCAAGAGCTTTTGGTCCTGGCACCTTTGGCGTAGGAGGAATACCGCGACGTTCGCAATTTCTGAGCCTGGCTCCAGCTGTATTCAGTGTCCCAGGCAGATAGTCTTGGAGTTTGGGAGGCTCACGAAAGAGACAGCGTCAGCGTTTGTGGGGCTGTGAATGGGGTTGCCTGGCTACTTGAAGAGCAGCAAGAGCTTTTGGTCCTGGCCCCTTTGGGGTGGGAGGAAGGTACGGTTATTCGCAGTTTCTGAGCCTGCCTCCGGGTGTCCACAGCGTCGCAGGCAGTTACTATTGGAGTTTGGGAGGCTCACGAAAGAGACAGCGTCAGCGTTTGTGGGGCTGTGAATGGGGTTGCCTGGTTACTTGAAGAGCAGCAAGAGCTTTTGGTCCTGGCCCCTTTGGCGTGGGAGGAACCTGCAGACGTTCCCAGTTGCTGAGCCTGGCTCTGGCTGTACGCAGCATCCCAGGCAGATACTATTCGAGTTTGGGTGGCCACAGAAAGAGACAGCGTCAGCGTTTGTGGGGCTGTGAATGGTGTTGCCTGGCTACTTGAAGAGCAGCAAGAGCTTTTGGTCCTGGCACCTTTGGCGTAGGAGGAATACCGCGACGTTCGCAATTTCTGAGCCTGGCTCCAGCTGTATTCAGTGTCCCAGGCAGATAGTCTTGGATTTTGGGAGGCTCACGAAAGAGACAGCATCAGCTTTTGTGGGGCTGTGAATGGCGTTGCCTGGCTACTTGAAGAGCAGCAAGAGCTTTTGGTCCTGGCCCCTTTGGGGTGGGAGGAAGGTACGGTTATTCGCAATCGCTGAGCCTGGCTCCGGCTGTATTCAGTGTCCCAGGCAGATAGTCTTGGAGTTTGGAAGGTCACGAAGGAGACAGCGTCAGCTTTTGTTGGGCTGTGAATGGCGTTGCCTGGCTACTTGAAGAGCAGCAAGAGCTTTTGGTCCTGGCCCCTTTGGGGTGGGAGGAATCCCGGGACGTTCGCAATCGCTGAGCCTGGCTCCGGCTGTATTCAGTGTCCCAGGCAGATAGTCTTGGATTTTGGGAGGCTCACGAAAGAGACAGCATCAGCCTTTGTGGGGCTGTGAATGGCGTTGCCTGGCTACTTGAAGAGCAGCAAGAGCTTTTGGTCCTGGCCCCTTTGGGGTGGGAGGAAGGTACGGTTATTCGCAGTTTCTGAGCCTGCCTCCGGGTGTCCTCAGCGTCGCAGGCAGTTACTATTGGAGTTTGGGAGGCTCACAAAAGAGACAGCGTCAGCGTTTGTGGGGCTGTGAATGGAGTTGCCTGGCTACTTGAAGAGCAGCAGGAGCTTTTGGTCCTGGCCCCTTCGGGGTGGGAGGAATCTCGAGACATTCGCAATTGCTTAGCTTGGCTCTGGCTGTACTCAGCGTCCCAGGCAGATAGTCTTGGAGTTTGGGAGGCCACGGAAAGAGACAGCGTCAGCGTCTGTGGCGCTGTGAATGGGGTTGCCTGGCTACTTGAAGAGCAGCAAGAGCTTTTGGTCCTGGCCCCTTTGGGGTGGGAGGAAGGTACGGTTATTCGCAGTTGCTGAGCCTGCCTCCGGGTGTCCTCAGCGTCCCAGGCAGATAGTATTGGATTTTGGGAGGCTCACGAAAGAGACAGCATCAGCGTTTGTGGGGCTGTGAATGGAGTTGCCTGGCTACTTGAAGAGCAGCAAGAGCTTTTGGTCCTGGCCTCTTTGGGGTGGGAGGAATACCGCGACGTTCGCAATTTCTGAGCCTGGCTCTGGCTGTACGCAGCATCCCAGGCAGAGAGTCTTGGAGTTTGGGAGGCCACAGAAAGAGACAGCGTCAGCGTTTGTGGGGCTGTGAATGGAGTTGCCTGGCTACTTGAAGAGCAGCAGGAGCTTTTTGTCCTGGCCCCTTTGGGGTGGGAGGAATCTCGAGACATTCGCAATTGCTGAGCCTGGCTCCGGGTGTCCTCAGCGTCCCAGGCAGCTAGTCTTGGAGTTTGGAAGGTCACGAAAGAGACAGCGTCAGCGTCTGTGGCGCTGTGAATGGGGTTGCCTGGCTACTTGAAGAGCAGCAAGAGCTTTTGGTCCTGGCCCCTTTGGGGTGGGAGGAATCTCGAGAAATTCGCAGTTGCTGAGCCTGGCTCCGGGTGTCCTCAGCGTCCTAGGCAGTTAGTATTGGAGTTTGGGAGGCTCATGAAAGAGAGAGCATCAGCGTTTGTGGAGCTGTGAATGGGGTTGCCTGGCTACTTGAAGAGCAGCAAGAGCTTTTGGTCCTGGCCCCTTTGGGGTGGGAGGAATCCCGGGACGTTCGCAATCGCTGAGCCTGGCTCCGGATGTAATCATTGTCCCAGGCAGCTATTATTGGTGTTTGGGAGGCTCACGAAAGAGACAGCGTCAGCGTTTGTGGGGCTGTGAATGGGGTTGCCTGGCTACTTGAAGAGCAGCAAGAGCTTTTGGTCCTGGCCCCTTTGGGGTGGGAGGAAGGAACGGTTATTCGCAATCGCTGAGCCTGGCTCCGGCTGTATTCAGTGTCCCAGGCAGATAGTCTTGGAGTTTGGGAGGCTCACGAAAGAGACAGCGTCAGCGTTTGTGGGGCTGTGAATGGGGTTGCCTGGCTACTTGAAGAGCAGCAAGAGCTTTTGGTCCTGGCCCCTTTGGGGTGGGAGGAAGGAACGGTTATTCGCAATCGCTGAGCCTGGCTCCGGCTGTATTCAGTGTCCCAGGCAGATAGTCTTGGAGTTTGGGAGGCTCACGAAAGAGACAGCGTCAGCGTTTGTGGGGCTGTGAATGGGGTTGCCTGGCTACTTGAAGAGCAGCAAGAGCTTTTGGTCCTGGCCCCTTTGGGGTGGGAGGAAGGTACGGTTATTCGCAGTTGCTGAGCCTGCCTCCGGGTGTCCTCAGCGTCCCAGGCAGTTAGTCTTGGAGTTTGGGTGGCTACAAAAATAGACAGCGTCACCGTTTGTGGGGCTGTGAATGGGGTTGCCTGGCTACTTGAAGAGCAGCAAGAGCTTTTGGTCCTGGCCCCTTTGGGGTGGGAGGAATCTTGAGAAATTCGCAATTGCTTAGCTTGGCTCTGGCTGTACTCAGCGTCCCAGGCAGATAGTCTTGGAGTTTGGGAGGCCACGGAAAGAGACAGCGTCAGCGTTTGTGGGGCTGTGAATGGTGTTGCCTGGCTACTTGAAGAGCAGCAAGAGCTTTTGGTCCTGGCCTCTTTGTGGTGGAGGAAGGTAGGGTTATTCGCAGTTGCTGAGCCTGGCTCCGGGTGTCCTCAGCTTCCCAGGCAGATAGTATTGGAGTTTGGGAGGCTCACGAAAGAGACAGCGTCAGCTTTTGTGGGGCTGTGAATGGGGTTGCCTGGCTACTTGAAGAGCAGCAAGAGCTTTTGGTCCTGGCCCCTTTGGCGTGGGAGGAACCTGCAGACGTTCCCAGTTGCTGAGCATGGCTCTGGCTGTATGCAGCATCCCAGGCAGATACTATTCGAGTTTGGGTGGCCACGGAAAGAGACAGCGTCAGCGTCTGTGGCGCTGTGAATGGCGTTGCCTGGCTACTTGAAGAGCAGCAAGAGCTTTTGGTCCTGGCCCCTTTGGGGTGGGAGGAAGGTACGGTTATTCGCAGTTTCTGAGCCTGCCTCCGGGTGTCCTCAGCGTCCCAGGCAGATAGTATTGGAGTTTGGGAGGCTCACGAAAGAGACAGCGTCAGCGTTTGTGGGGCTGTGAATGGAGTTGCCTGGCTACTTGAAGAGCAGCAAGAGCTTTTTGTCCTGGCCCCTTCGGGGTGGGAGGAATCTCGAGAAATTCGCAATTGCTTAGCTTGGCTCTGGCTGTACTCAGCGTCCCAGGCAGATAGTCTTGGAGTTTGGGAGGCCACGGAAAGAGACAGTGTCAGCGTTTGTGGGGCTGTGAATGGTGTTGCCTGGCTACTTGAAGAGCAGCAAGAGCTTTTGGTGCTGGCCCCTTTGGGGTGGGAGGAATCCCGGGACGTTCGCAATCGCTGAGCCTGGCTCCGACTGTATTCACTGTTGCAGGCAGTTACTATTGGAGTTTGGGAGGCTCACGAAAGAGACAGCGTCAGCGTTTGTGGGGCTGTGAATGGAGTTGCCTGGCTACTTGAAGAGCAGCAGGAGCTTTTTGTCCTGGCCCCTTTGGGGTGGGAGGAATCTCGAGACATTCGCAATTGCTGAGCCTGGCTCCGGGTGTCCTCAGCGTCCCAGGCAGCTAGTCTTGGAGTTTGGAAGGTCACGAAAGAGACAGCGTCAGCGTCTGTGGCGCTGTGAATGGGGTTGCCTGGCTACTTGAAGAGCAGCAAGAGCTTTTGGTCCTGGCCCCTTTGGGGTGGGAGGAATCTCGAGAAATTCGCAGTTGCTGAGCCTGGCTCCGGGTGTCCTCAGCGTCCTAGGCAGTTACTATTGGAGTTTGGGAGGCTCACAAAAGAGACAGCGTCAGCGTTTGTGGGGCTGTGAATGGAGTTGCCTGGCTACTTGAAGAGCAGCAGGAGCTTTTGGTCCTGGCCCCTTCGGGGTGGGAGGAATCTCGAGACATTCGCAATTGCTTAGCTTGGCTCTGGCTGTACTCAGCGTCCCAGGCAGATAGTCTTGGAGTTTGGGAGGCCACGGAAAGAGACAGCGTCAGCGTCTGTGGCGCTGTGAATGGGGTTGCCTGGCTACTTGAAGAGCAGCAAGAGCTTTTGGTCCTGGCCCCTTTGGGGTGGGAGGAAGGTACGGTTATTCGCAGTTGCTGAGCCTGGCTCCGGGTGTCCTCAGCGTCCCAGGCAGATAGTATTGGATTTTGGGAGGCTCACGAAAGAGACAGCATCAGCGTTTGTGGGGCTGTGAATGGGGTTGCCTGGCTACTTGAAGAGCAGCAAGAGCTTTTGGTCCTGGCACCTTTGGCGTAGGAGGAATACCGCGACGTTCGCAATTTCTGAGCCTGGCTCTGGCTGTACGCAGCATCCCAGGCAGAGAGTCTTGGAGTTTGGGAGGCCACAGAAAGAGACAGCGTCAGCGTTTGTGGGGCTGTGAATGGAGTTGCCTGGCTACTTGAAGAGCAGCAGGAGCTTTTTGTCCTGGCCCCTTTGGGGTGGGAGGAATCTCGAGACATTCGCAATTGCTGAGCCTGGCTCCGGGTGTCCTCAGCGTCCCAGGCAGCTAGTCTTGGAGTTTGGAAGGTCACGAAAGAGACAGCGTCAGCGTCTGTGGCGCTGTGAATGGGGTTGCCTGGCTACTTGAAGAGCAGCAAGAGCTTTTGGTCCTGGCCCCTTTGGGGTGGGAGGAATCTCGAGAAATTCGCAGTTGCTGAGCCTGGCTCCGGGTGTCCTCAGCGTCCTAGGCAGTTAGTATTGGAGTTTGGGAGGCTCATGAAAGAGAGAGCATCAGCGTTTGTGGAGCTGTGAATGGGGTTGCCTGGCTACTTGAAGAGCAGCAAGAGCTTTTGGTCCTGGCCCCTTTGGGGTGGGAGGAATCCCGGGACGTTCGCAATCGCTGAGCCTGGCTCCGGATGTAATCATTGTCCCAGGCAGCTATTATTGGTGTTTGGGAGGCTCACGAAAGAGACAGCGTCAGCGTTTGTGGGGCTGTGAATGGGGTTGCCTGGCTACTTGAAGAGCAGCAAGAGCTTTTGGTCCTGGCCCCTTTGGGGTGGGAGGAAGGAACGGTTATTCGCAATCGCTGAGCCTGGCTCCGGCTGTATTCAGTGTCCCAGGCAGATAGTCTTGGAGTTTGGGAGGCTCACGAAAGAGACAGCGTCAGCGTTTGTGGGGCTGTGAATGGGGTTGCCTGGCTACTTGAAGAGCAGCAAGAGCTTTTGGTCCTGGCCCCTTTGGGGTGGGAGGAAGGAACGGTTATTCGCAATCGCTGAGCCTGGCTCCGGCTGTATTCAGTGTCCCAGGCAGATAGTCTTGGAGTTTGGGAGGCTCACGAAAGAGACAGCGTCAGCGTTTGTGGGGCTGTGAATGGTGTTGCCTGGCTACTTGAAGAGCAGCAAGAGCTTTTGGTCCTGGCCCCTTTGGGGTGGGAGGAAGGTACGGTTATTCGCAGTTGCTGAGCCTGCCTCCGGGTGTCCTCAGCGTCCCAGGCAGTTAGTCTTGGAGTTTGGGTGGCTACAAAAATAGACAGCGTCACCGTTTGTGGGGCTGTGAATGGGGTTGCCTGGCTACTTGAAGAGCAGCAAGAGCTTTTGGTCCTGGCCCCTTTGGGGTGGGAGGAATCTTGAGAAATTCGCAATTGCTTAGCTTGGCTCTGGCTGTACTCAGCGTCCCAGGCAGATAGTCTTGGAGTTTGGGAGGCCACGGAAAGAGACAGCGTCAGCGTTTGTGGGGCTGTGAATGGTGTTGCCTGGCTACTTGAAGAGCAGCAAGAGCTTTTGGTCCTGGCCTCTTTGTGGTGGAGGAAGGTAGGGTTATTCGCAGTTGCTGAGCCTGGCTCCGGGTGTCCTCAGCTTCCCAGGCAGATAGTATTGGAGTTTGGGAGGCTCACGAAAGAGACAGCGTCAGCTTTTGTGGGGCTGTGAATGGGGTTGCCTGGCTACTTGAAGAGCAGCAAGAGCTTTTGGTCCTGGCCCCTTTGGCGTGGGAGGAACCTGCAGACGTTCCCAGTTGCTGAGCATGGCTCTGGCTGTACGCAGCATCCCAGGCAGATACTATTGGAGTTTGGGTGGCCACGGAAAGAGACAGCGTCAGTGTTTGTGGGGCTGTGAATGGGGTTGCCTGGCTACTTGAAGAGCAGCAAGAGCTTTTGGTCCTGGCCCCTTTGGAGTGGGAGGATTCTCGAGACATTCGCAATTGCTTAGCTTGGCTCTGGCTGTACTCAGCGTCCCAGGCAGATAGTCTTGGAGTTTGGAAGATCACGAAAGAGACAGCGTCAGCGTTTGTGGGGCTGTGAATGGTGTTGCCTGGCTACTTGAAGAGCAGCAAGAGCTTTTGGTCCTGGCCCCTTTGGCGTGGGAGGAATCTTGGGACAAGCTCAATTCCTGGGCTGCGATACAGCTGTACTCAACATCCAAGGCAGAAAGTATTGGAGTATGGCAGGCTCACGAAAGAGACAGCATCAGCGTTTGTGGGGCTGTGAATGGGGTTTCCTGGCTACTTGAAGAGCAGCAAGAGCTTTTGGTCCTGGCCCCTTTGGGGTGGGAGGAAGGCACTGTTATTCGCAATTACTGAGCCTGGCCCGGCTGTATTCAGTGACCCAGGCAGATAGTCTTGGAGTTTGGAAGGTCACGAAAGAGACAGCGTCAGCTTTTGTTGGGCTGTGAATGGCGTTGCCTGGCTACTTGAAGAGCAGCAAGAGCTTTTGGTGCTGGCCCCTTTGGCGTGGGAGGAACCTGCAGACGTTCCCAGTTGCTGAGCCTGGCTCTGGCTGTACGCAGCATCCCAGGCAGATACTATTCGAGTTTGGGTGGCCACAGAAAGAGACAGCGTCAGCGTTTGTGGGGCTGTGAATGGGGTTGCCTGGCTACTTGAAGAGCAGCAAGAGCTTTTGGTCCTGGCACCTTTGGCGTAGGAGGAATACCGCGACGTTCGCAATTTCTGAGCCTGGCTCCAGCTGTATTCAGTGTCCCAGGCAGATAGTCTTGGAGTTTGGGAGGCTCACGAAAGAGACAGCGTCAGCGTTTGTGGGGCTGTGAATGGGGTTGCCTGGCTACTTGAAGAGCAGCAAGAGCTTTTGGTCCTGGCCCCTTTGGGGTGGGAGGAAGGTACGGTTATTCGCAATCGCTGAGCCTGGCTCCGGCTGTATTCAGTGTCCCAGGCAGATAGTCTTGGAGTTTGGAAGGTCACGAAAGAGACAGCGTCAGCTTTTGTTGGGCTGTGAATGGCGTTGCCTGGCTACTTGAAGAGCAGCAAGAGCTTTTGGTCCTGGCCCCTTTGGGGTGGGAGGAATCCCGGGACGTTCGCAATCGCTGAGACAGGCTCCGGCTGTATTCAGTGTCCCAGGCAGATAGTCTTGGATTTTGGGAGGCTCACGAAAGAGACAGCGTCAGCGTTTGTGGGGCTGTGAATGGCGTTGCCTGGCTACTTGAAGAGCAGCAAGAGCTTTTGGTCCTGGCCCCTTTGGGGTGGGAGGAAGGTACGGTTATTCGCAGTTTCTGAGCCTGCCTCCGGGTGTCCTCAGCGTCGCAGGCAGTTACTATTGGAGTTTGGGAGGCTCACAAAAGAGACAGCGTCAGCGTTTGTGGGGCTGTGAATGGAGTTGCCTGGCTACTTGAAGAGCAGCAGGAGCTTTTGGTCCTGGCCCCTTCGGGGTGGGAGGAATCTCGAGACATTCGCAATTGCTTAGCTTGGCTCTGGCTGTACTCAGCGTCCCAGGCAGATAGTCTTGGAGTTTGGGAGGCCACGGAAAGAGACAGCGTCAGCGTCTGTGGCGCTGTGAATGGGGTTGCCTGGCTACTTGAAGAGCAGCAAGAGCTTTTGGTCCTGGCCCCTTTGGGGTGGGAGGAAGGTACGGTTATTCGCAGTTGCTGAGCCTGGCTCCGGGTGTCCTCAGCGTCCCAGGCAGATAGTATTGGAGTTTGGGAGGCTCACGAAAGAGACAGCATCAGCGTTTGTGGGGCTGTGAATGGAGTTGCCTGGCTACTTGAAGAGCAGCAAGAGCTTTTGGTCCTGGCACCTTTGGCGTAGGAGGAATACCGCGACGTTCGCAATTTCTGAGCCTGGCTCTGGCTGTACGCAGCATCCCAGGCAGAGAGTCTTGGAGTTTGGGAGGCCACAGAAAGAGACAGCGTCAGCGTTTGTGGGGCTGTGAATGGGGTTGCCTGGCTACTTGAAGAGCAGCAAGAGCTTTTGGTCCTGGCCCCTTTGGGGTGGGAGGAATCCCGGGACGCTCGCAATCGCTGAGCCTGGCTCCGGCTGTATTCAGTGTTGCAGGCAGATAATCTTGGATTTTGGGAGGCTCATGAAAGAGACAGCGTCAGCGTTTGTGGGGCTGTGAATGGGGTTGCCTGGCTACTTGAAGAGCAGCAGGAGCTTTTTGTCCTGGCCCCTTTGGGGTGGGAGGAATCTCGAGACATTCGCAATTGCTGAGCCTGGCTCCGGGTGTCCTCAGCGTCCCAGGCAGCTAGTCTTGGAGTTTGGAAGGTCACGAAAGAGACAGCGTCAGCGTCTGTGGCGCTGTGAATGGCGTTGCCTGGCTACTTGAAGAGCAGCAAGAGCTTTTGGTCCTGGCCCCTTTGGGGTGGGAGGAAGGTACGGTTATTCGCAGTTTCTGAGCCTGCCTCCGGGTGTCCTCAGCGTCCCAGGCAGATAGTATTGGAGTTTGGGAGGCTCACGAAAGAGACAGCGTCAGCGTTTGTGGGGCTGTGAATGGAGTTGCCTGGCTACTTGAAGAGCAGCAAGAGCTTTTTGTCCTGGCCCCTTCGGGGTGGGAGGAATCTCGAGAAATTCGCAATTGCTTAGCTTGGCTCTGGCTGTACTCAGCGTCCCAGGCAGATAGTCTTGGAGTTTGGGAGGCCACGGAAAGAGACAGTGTCAGCGTTTGTGGGGCTGTGAATGGTGTTGCCTGGCTACTTGAAGAGCAGCAAGAGCTTTTGGTGCTGGCCCCTTTGGGGTGGGAGGAATCCCGGGACGTTCGCAATCGCTGAGCCTGGCTCCGACTGTATTCACTGTTGCAGGCAGTTACTATTGGAGTTTGGGAGGCTCACGAAAGAGACAGCGTCAGCGTTTGTGGGGCTGTGAATGGAGTTGCCTGGCTACTTGAAGAGCAGCAGGAGCTTTTTGTCCTGGCCCCTTTGGGGTGGGAGGAATCTCGAGACATTCGCAATTGCTGAGCCTGGCTCCGGGTGTCCTCAGCGTCCCAGGCAGCTAGTCTTGGAGTTTGGAAGGTCACGAAAGAGACAGCGTCAGCGTCTGTGGGGCTGTGAATGGGGTTGCCTGGCTACTTGAAGAGCAGCAAGAGCTTTTGGTCCTGGCCCCTTTGGGGTGGGAGGAATCTCGAGAAATTCGCAGTTGCTGAGCCTGGCTCCGGGTGTCCTCAGCGTCCTAGGCAGTTACTATTGGAGTTTGGGAGGCTCACAAAAGAGACAGCGTCAGCGTTTGTGGGGCTGTGAATGGAGTTGCCTGGCTACTTGAAGAGCAGCAGGAGCTTTTGGTCCTGGCCCCTTTGGGGTGGGAGGAATCTCGAGACATTCGCAATTGCTTAGCTTGGCTCTGGCTGTACTCAGCGTCCCAGGCAGATAGTCTTGGAGTTTGGGAGGCCACGGAAAGAGACAGCGTCAGCGTCTGTGGCGCTGTGAATGGGGTTGCCTGGCTACTTGAAGAGCAGCAAGAGCTTTTGGTCCTGGCCCCTTTGGGGTGGGAGGAAGGTACGGTTATTCACAGTTTCTGAGCCTGCCTCCGGGTGTCCTCAGCGTCGCAGGCAGTTACTATTGGAGTTTGGGAGGCTCACGAAAGAGACAGCGTCAGCGTTTGTGGGGCTGTGAATGGAGTTGCCTGGCTACTTGAAGAGCAGCAAGAGCTTTTGGTCCTGGCACCTTTGGCGTAGGAGGAATACCGCGACGTTCGCAATTTCTGAGCCTGGCTCTGGCTGTACGCAGCATCCCAGGCAGAGAGTCTTGGAGTTTGGGAGGCCACAGAAAGAGACAGCGTCAGCGTTTGTGGGGCTGTGAATGGAGTTGCCTGGCTACTTGAAGAGCAGCAGGAGCTTTTTGTCCTGGCCCCTTTGGGGTGGGAGGAATCTCGAGACATTCGCAATTGCTGAGCCTGGCTCCGGGTGTCCTCAGCGTCCCAGGCAGCTAGTCTTGGAGTTTGGAAGGTCACGAAAGAGACAGCGTCAGCGTCTGTGGCGCTGTGAATGGGGTTGCCTGGCTACTTGAAGAGCAGCAAGAGCTTTTGGTCCTGGCCCCTTTGGGGTGGGAGGAATCTCGAGAAATTCGCAGTTGCTGAGCCTGGCTCCGGGTGTCCTCAGCGTCCTAGGCAGTTAGTATTGGAGTTTGGGAGGCTCATGAAAGAGAGAGCATCAGCGTTTGTGGAGCTGTGAATGGGGTTGCCTGGCTACTTGAAGAGCAGCAAGAGCTTTTGGTCCTGGCCCCTTTGGGGTGGGAGGAATCCCGGGACGTTCGCAATCGCTGAGCCTGGCTCCGGATGTAATCATTGTCCCAGGCAGCTATTATTGGTGTTTGGGAGGCTCACGAAAGAGACAGCGTCAGCGTTTGTGGGGCTGTGAATGGGGTTGCCTGGCTACTTGAAGAGCAGCAAGAGCTTTTGGTCCTGGCCCCTTTGGGGTGGGAGGAAGGAACGGTTATTCGCAATCGCTGAGCCTGGCTCCGGCTGTATTCAGTGTCCCAGGCAGATAGTCTTGGAGTTTGGGAGGCTCACGAAAGAGACAGCGTCAGCGTTTGTGGGGCTGTGAATGGGGTTGCCTGGCTACTTGAAGAGCAGCAAGAGCTTTTGGTCCTGGCCCCTTTGGGGTGGGAGGAAGGAACGGTTATTCGCAATCGCTGAGCCTGGCTCCGGCTGTATTCAGTGTCCCAGGCAGATAGTCTTGGAGTTTGGGAGGCTCACGAAAGAGACAGCGTCAGCGTTTGTGGGGCTGTGAATGGTGTTGCCTGGCTACTTGAAGAGCAGCAAGAGCTTTTGGTCCTGGCCCCTTTGGGGTGGGAGGAAGGTACGGTTATTCGCAGTTGCTGAGCCTGCCTCCGGGTGTCCTCAGCGTCCCAGGCAGTTAGTCTTGGAGTTTGGGTGGCTACAAAAATAGACAGCGTCACCGTTTGTGGGGCTGTGAATGGGGTTGCCTGGCTACTTGAAGAGCAGCAAGAGCTTTTGGTCCTGGCCCCTTTGGGGTGGGAGGAATCTTGAGAAATTCGCAATTGCTTAGCTTGGCTCTGGCTGTACTCAGCGTCCCAGGCAGATAGTCTTGGAGTTTGGGAGGCCACGGAAAGAGACAGCGTCAGCGTTTGTGGGGCTGTGAATGGTGTTGCCTGGCTACTTGAAGAGCAGCAAGAGCTTTTGGTCCTGGCCTCTTTGTGGTGGAGGAAGGTAGGGTTATTCGCAGTTGCTGAGCCTGGCTCCGGGTGTCCTCAGCTTCCCAGGCAGATAGTATTGGAGTTTGGGAGGCTCACGAAAGAGACAGCGTCAGCTTTTGTGGGGCTGTGAATGGGGTTGCCTGGCTACTTGAAGAGCAGCAAGAGCTTTTGGTCCTGGCCCCTTTGGCGTGGGAGGAACCTGCAGACGTTCCCAGTTGCTGAGCATGGCTCTGGCTGTACGCAGCATCCCAGGCAGATACTATTCGAGTTTGGGTGGCCACGGAAAGAGACAGCGTCAGTGTTTGTGGGGCTGTGAATGGGGTTGCCTGGCTACTTGAAGAGCAGCAAGAGCTTTTGGTCCTGGCCCCTTTGGAGTGGGAGGATTCTCGAGACATTCGCAATTGCTTAGCTTGGCTCTGGCTGTACTCAGCGTCCCAGGCAGATAGTCTTGGAGTTTGGAAGATCACGAAAGAGACAGCGTCAGCGTTTGTGGGGCTGTGAATGGTGTTGCCTGGCTACTTGAAGAGCAGCAAGAGCTTTTGGTCCTGGCCCCTTTGGCGTGGGAGGAATCTTGGGACAAGCTCAATTCCTGGGCTGCGATACAGCTGTACTCAACATCCAAGGCAGAAAGTATTGGAGTATGGCAGGCTCACGAAAGAGACAGCATCAGCGTTTGTGGGGCTGTGAATGGGGTTTCCTGGCTACTTGAAGAGCAGCAAGAGCTTTTGGTCCTGGCCCCTTTGGGGTGGGAGGAAGGCACTGTTATTCGCAATTACTGAGCCTGGCCCGGCTGTATTCAGTGACCCAGGCAGATAGTCTTGGAGTTTGGAAGGTCACGAAAGAGACAGCGTCAGCTTTTGTTGGGCTGTGAATGGCGTTGCCTGGCTACTTGAAGAGCAGCAAGAGCTTTTGGTGCTGGCCCCTTTGGCGTGGGAGGAACCTGCAGACGTTCCCAGTTGCTGAGCCTGGCTCTGGCTGTACGCAGCATCCCAGGCAGATACTATTCGAGTTTGGGTGGCCACAGAAAGAGACAGCGTCAGCGTTTGTGGGGCTGTGAATGGGGTTGCCTGGCTACTTGAAGAGCAGCAAGAGCTTTTGGTCCTGGCACCTTTGGCGTAGGAGGAATACCGCGACGTTCGCAATTTCTGAGCCTGGCTCCAGCTGTATTCAGTGTCCCAGGCAGATAGTCTTGGAGTTTGGGAGGCTCACGAAAGAGACAGCGTCAGCGTTTGTGGGGCTGTGAATGGGGTTGCCTGGCTACTTGAAGAGCAGCAAGAGCTTTTGGTCCTGGCCCCTTTGGGGTGGGAGGAAGGTACGGTTATTCGCAATCGCTGAGCCTGGCTCCGGCTGTATTCAGTGTCCCAGGCAGATAGTCTTGGAGTTTGGAAGGTCACGAAAGAGACAGCGTCAGCTTTTGTTGGGCTGTGAATGGGGTTGCCTGGCTACTTGAAGAGCAGCAAGAGCTTTTGGTCCTGGCCCCTTTGGGGTGGGAGGAATCCCGGGACGTTCGCAATCGCTGAGACAGGCTCCGGCTGTATTCAGTGTCCCAGGCAGATAGTCTTGGATTTTGGGAGGCTCACGAAAGAGACAGCATCAGCCTTTGTGGGGCTGTGAATGGCGTTGCCTGGCTACTTGAAGAGCAGCAAGAGCTTTTGGTCCTGGCCCCTTTGGGGTGGGAGGAAGGTACGGTTATTCGCAGTTTCTGAGCCTGCCTCCGGGTGTCCTCAGCGTCGCAGGCAGTTACTATTGGAGTTTGGGAGGCTCACAAAAGAGACAGCGTCAGCGTTTGTGGGGCTGTGAATGGAGTTGCCTGGCTACTTGAAGAGCAGCAGGAGCTTTTGGTCCTGGCCCCTTCGGGGTGGGAGGAATCTCGAGACATTCGCAATTGCTTAGCTTGGCTCTGGCTGTACTCAGCGTCCCAGGCAGATAGTCTTGGAGTTTGGGAGGCCACGGAAAGAGACAGCGTCAGCGTCTGTGGCGCTGTGAATGGGGTTGCCTGGCTACTTGAAGAGCAGCAAGAGCTTTTGGTCCTGGCCCCTTTGGGGTGGGAGGAAGGTACGGTTATTCGCAGTTGCTGAGCCTGGCTCCGGGTGTCCTCAGCGTCCCAGGCAGATAGTATTGGAGTTTGGGAGGCTCACGAAAGAGACAGCATCAGCGTTTGTGGGGCTGTGAATGGAGTTGCCTGGCTACTTGAAGAGCAGCAAGAGCTTTTGGTCCTGGCACCTTTGGCGTAGGAGGAATACCGCGACGTTCGCAATTTCTGAGCCTGGCTCTGGCTGTACGCAGCATCCCAGGCAGAGAGTCTTGGAGTTTGGGAGGCCACAGAAAGAGACAGCGTCAGCGTTTGTGGGGCTGTGAATGGGGTTGCCTGGCTACTTGAAGAGCAGCAAGAGCTTTTGGTCCTGGCCCCTTTGGGGTGGGAGGAATCCCGGGACGCTCGCAATCGCTGAGCCTGGCTCCGGCTGTATTCAGTGTTGCAGGCAGATAATCTTGGATTTTGGGAGGCTCACGAAAGAGACAGCGTCAGCGTTTGTGGGGCTGTGAATGGGGTTGCCTGGCTACTTGAAGAGCAGCAAGAGCTTTTGGTCCTGGCCCCTTTGGGGTGGGAGGAATCCCGGGACGTTCGCAATCGCTGAGCCTGGCTCCGGCTGTATTCAGTGTCCCAGGCAGATAATCTTGGAGTTTGGGAGGCTCACGAAAGAGACAGCGTCAGTGTTTGTGGGGCTGTGAATGGAGTTGCCTGGCTACTTGAAGAGCAGCAAGAGCTTTTGGTCCTGGCCCCTTTGGGGTGGGAGGAATCTCGAGACATTCGCAATTGCTGAGCCTGGCTCCGGGTGTCCTCAGCGTCCCAGGCAGCTAGTCTTGGAGTTTGGAAGGTCACGAAAGAGACAGCGTCAGCGTCTGTGGCGCTGTGAATGGCGTTGCCTGGCTACTTGAAGAGCAGCAAGAGCTTTTGGTCCTGGCCCCTTTGGGGTGGGAGGAAGGTACGGTTATTCGCAGTTTCTGAGCCTGCCTCCGGGTGTCCTCAGCGTCGCAGGCAGTTACTATTGGAGTTTGGGAGGCTCACGAAAGAGACAGCGTCAGCGTTTGTGGGGCTGTGAATGGGGTTGCCTGGCTACTTGAAGAGCAGCAAGAGCTTTTTGTCCTGGCCCCTTCGGGGTGGGAGGAATCTCGAGAAATTCGCAATTGCTTAGCTTGGCTCTGGCTGTACTCAGCGTCCCAGGCAGATAGTCTTGGAGTTTGGGAGGCCACGGAAAGAGACAGCGTCAGTGTTTGTGGGGCTGTGAATGGGGTTGCCTGGCTACTTGAAGAGCAGCAAGAGCTTTTGGTGCTGGCCCCTTTGGGGTGGGAGGAATCCCGGGACGTTCGCAATCGCTGAGCCTGGCTCCGACTGTATTCACTGTTGCAGGCAGTTACTATTGGAGTTTGGGAGGCTCACGAAAGAGACAGCGTCAGCGTTTGTGGGGCTGTGAATGGAGTTGCCTGGCTACTTGAAGAGCAGCAGGAGCTTTTTGTCCTGGCCCCTTTGGGGTGGGAGGAATCTCGAGACATTCGCAATTGCTGAGCCTGGCTCCGGGTGTCCTCAGCGTCCCAGGCAGCTAGTCTTGGAGTTTGGAAGGTCACGAAAGAGACAGCGTCAGCGTTTGTGGGGCTGTGAATGGGGTTGCCTGGCTACTTGAAGAGCAGCAAGAGCTTTTGGTCCTGGCCCCTTTGGGGTGGGAGGAATCCCGGGACGTTCGCAATCGCTGAGCCTGGCTCCGGCTGTATTCAGTGTCCCAGGCAGATAGTCTTGGATTTTGGGAGGCTCACGAAAGAGACAGCGTCAGCGTTTGTGGGGCTGTGAATGGGGTTGCCTGGCTACTTGAAGAGCAGCAAGAGCTTTTGGTCCTGGCCCCTTTGGGGTGGGAGGAAGGTACGGTTATTCGCAGTTGCTGAGCCTGCCTCCGGGTGTCCTCAGCGTCGCAGGCAGTTACTATTGGACTTTGGGAGGCTCACGAAAGAGACAGCGTCAGCGTTTGTGGGGCTGTGAATGGGGTTGCCTGGCTACTTGAAGAGCAGCAAGAGCTTTTGGTCCTGGCCTCTTTGTGGTGGAGGAAGGTACGGTTATTCGCAGTTGCTGAGCCTGGCTCCGGGTGTCCTCAGCTTCCCAGGCAGATAGTCTTGGATTTTGGGAGGCTCACGAAAGAGACAGCATCAGCTTTTGTGGGGCTGTGAATGGTGTTGCCTGGCTACTTGAAGAGCAGCAAGAGCTTTTGGTCCTGGCACCTTTGGCGTAGGAGGAATACCGCGACGTTCGCAATTTCTGAGCCTGGCTCCAGCTGTATTCAGTGTCCCAGGCAGATAGTCTTGGATTTTGGGAGGCTCACGAAAGAGACAGCATCACCTTTTCTGGGGCTGTGAATGGGGTTGCCTGGCTACTTGAAGAGCAGCAAGAGCTTTTGGTCCTGGCCCCTTTGGGGTGGGAGGAAGGTACGGTTATTCGCAATCGCTGAGCCTGGCTCCGGCTGTATTCAGTGACCCAGGCAGATAGTCTTGGAGTTTGGAAGGTCACGAAAGAGACAGCGTCAGCTTTTGTTGGGCTGTGAATGGCGTTGCCTGGCTACTTGAAGAGCAGCAAGAGCTTTTGGTCCTGGCCCCTTTGGGGTGGGAGGAAGGTACGGTTATTCGCAGTTGCTGAGCCTGCCTCCGGGTGTCCTCAGCGTCGCAGGCAGTTACTATTGGAGTTTGGGAGGCTCACAAAAGAGACAGCGTCAGCGTTTGTGGGGCTGTGAATGGAGTTGCCTGGCTACTTGAAGAGCAGCAGGAGCTTTTTGTCCTGGCCCCTTCGGGGTGGGAGGAATCTCGAGAAATTCGCAATTGCTTAGCTTGGCTCTGGCTGTACTCAGCGTCCCAGGCAGATAGTCTTGGAGTTTGGGAGGCCACGGAAAGAGACAGCGTCAGTGTTTGTGGGGCTGTGAATGGGGTTGCCTGGCTACTTGAAGAGCAGCAAGAGCTTTTGGTGCTGGCCCCTTTGGGGTGGGAGGCATCCCGGGACGTTCGCAATCGCTGAGCCTGGCTCCGGCTGTATTCAGTGTTGCAGGCAGATAATCTTGGAGTTTGGGAGGCTCACGAAAGAGACAGCGTCAGCGTTTGTGGGGCTGTGAATGGAGTTGCCTGGCTACTTGAAGAGCAGCAGGAGCTTTTTGTCCTGGCCCCTTTGGGGTGGGAGGAATCTCGAGACATTCGCAATTGCTGAGCCTGGCTCCGGGTGTCCTCAGCGTCCCAGGCAGCTAGTCTTGGAGTTTGGAAGGTCACGAAAGAGACAGCGTCAGCGTTTGTGGGGCTGTGAATGGGGTTGCCTGGCTACTTGAAGAGCAGCAAGAGCTTTTGGTCCTGGCCCCTTTGGGGTGGGAGGAATCCCGGGACGTTCGCAATCGCTGAGCCTGGCTCCGGCTGTATTCAGTGTCCCAGGCAGATAGTCTTGGAGTTTGGGAGGCTCACGAAAGAGACAGCGTCAGCGTTTGTGGGGCTGTGAATGGGGTTGCCTGGCTACTTGAAGAGCAGCAAGAGCTTTTGGTCCTGGCCCCTTTGGGGTGGGAGGAAGGTACGGTTATTCGCAGTTGCTGAGCCTGCCTCCGGGTGTCCTCAGCGTCGCAGGCAGTTACTATTGGACTTTGGGAGGCTCACGAAAGAGACAGCGTCAGCGTTTGTGGGGCTGTGAATGGGGTTGCCTGGCTACTTGAAGAGCAGCAAGAGCTTTTGGTCCTGGCCTCTTTGTGGTGGAGGAAGGTACGGTTATTCGCAGTTGCTGAGCCTGGCTCCGGGTGTCCTCAGCTTCCCAGGCAGATAGTCTTGGATTTTGGGAGGCTCACGAAAGAGACAGCATCAGCTTTTGTGGGGCTGTGAATGGTGTTGTCTGGCTACTTGAAGAGCAGCAAGAGCTTTTGGTCCTGGCACCTTTGGCGTAGGAGGAATACCGCGACGTTCGCAATTTCTGAGCCTGGCTCCAGCTGTATTCAGTGTCCCAGGCAGATAGTCTTGGATTTTGGGAGGCTCACGAAAGAGACAGCATCAGCTTTTGTGGGGCTGTGAATGGGGTTGCCTGGCTACTTGAAGAGCAGCAAGAGCTTTTGGTCCTGGCCCCTTTGGGGTGGGAGGAAGGTACGGTTATTCGCAATCGCTGAGCCTGGCTCCGGCTGTATTCAGTGACCCAGGCAGATAGTCTTGGAGTTTGGAAGGTCACGAAAGAGACAGCGTCAGCTTTTGTTGGGCTGTGAATGGCGTTGCCTGGCTACTTGAAGAGCAGCAAGAGCTTTTGGTCCTGGCCCCTTTGGGGTGGGAGGAATCCCGGGACGTTCGCAATCGCTGAGCCTGGCTCCGGCTGTATTCAGTGTCCCAGGCAGATATTCTTGGAGTTTGGGAGGCCACGGAAAGAGACAGCGTCAGCGTTTGTGGGGCTGTGAATGGCGTTGCCTGGCTACTTGAAGAGCAGCAAGAGCTTTTGGTCCTGGCCCCTTTGGGGTGGGAGGAAGGTACGGTTATTCGCAGTTGCTGAGCCTGGCTCCGGGTGTCCTCAGCTTCCCAGGCAGATAGTATTGGAGTTTGGGAGGCTCATGAAAGAAACATCGGCAGCGTTTGTGGGGCTGTGAATGGGGTTGCCTGGCTACTTGAAGAGCAGCAAGAGCTTTTGGTCCTGGCCCCTTTGGCGTGGGAGGAATCTCGAGAAATTCGCAGTTGCTGAGCATGGCTCTGGCTGTACACAGCATCCCAGGCAGATACTATTCGAGTTTGGGTGCCCACGGAAAGAGACAGCGTCAGCGTTTGTGGGGCTGTGAATGGGGTTGCCTGGCTACTTGAAGAGCAGCAAGAGCTTTTGGTCCTGGCACCTTTGGCGTAGGAGGAATACCGCGACGTTCGCAATTTCTGAGCCTGGCTCCAGCTGTATTCAGTGTCCCAGGCAGATAGTCTTGGATTTTGGGAGGCTCACGAAAGAGACAGCATCAGCTTTTGTGGGGCTGTGAATGGGGTTGCCTGGCTACTTGAAGAGCAGCAAGAGCTTTTGGTCCTGGCCCCTTTGGGGTGGGAGGAAGGTACGGTTATTCGCAATCGCTGAGCCTGGCTCCGGCTGTATTCAGTGTCCCAGGCAGATAGTCTTGGAGTTTGGAAGGTCACGAAAGAGACAGCGTCAGCTTTTGTTGGGCTGTGAATGGCGTTGCCTGGCTACTTGAAGAGCAGCAAGAGCTTTTGGTCCTGGCCCCTTTGGGGTGGGAGGAATCCCGGGACGTTCGCAATCGCTGAGCCTGGCTCCGGCTGTATTCAGTGTCCCAGGCAGATAGTCTTGGAGTTTGGGAGGCTCACGAAAGAGACAGCATCAGCCTTTGCGGGGCTGTGAATGGAGTTGCCTGGCTACTTGAAGAGCAGCAAGAGCTTTTGGTCCTGGCCCCTTTGGGGTGGGAGGAAGGTACGGTTATTCGCAGTTTCTGAGCCTGCCTCCGGGTGTCCTCAGCGTCGCAGGCAGTTACTATTGGAGTTTGGGAGGCTCACAAAAGAGACAGCGTCAGCGTTTGTGGGGCTGTGAATGGAGTTGCCTGGCTACTTGAAGAGCAGCAGGAGCTTTTTGTCCTGGCCCCTTCGGGGTGGGAGGAATCTCGAGAAATTCGCAATTGCTTAGCTTGGCTCTGGCTGTACTCAGCGTCCCAGGCAGATAGTCTTGGAGTTTGGGAGGCCACGGAAAGAGACAGCGTCAGCGTCTGTGGCGCTGTGAATGGGGTTGCCTGGCTACTTGAAGAGCAGCAAGAGCTTTTGGTCCTGGCACCTTTGGCGTAGGAGGAATACCGCGACGTTCGCAATTTCTGAGCCTGGCTCCAGCTGTATTCAGTGTCCCAGGCAGATAGTATTGGAGTTTGGGAGGCTCACGAAAGAGACAGCATCAGCGTTTGTGGGGCTGTGAATGGGGTTGCCTGGCTACTTGAAGAGCAGCAAGAGCTTTTGGTCCTGGCCCCTTTGGGGTGGGAGGAATCCCGGGACGTTCGCAATCGCTGAGCCTGGCTCCGGCTGTATTCAGTGTTGCAGGCAGATAATCTTGGATTTTGGGAGGCTCATGAAAGAGACAGCGTCAGCGTTTGTGGGGCTGTGAATGGGGTTGCCTGGCTACTTGAAGAGCAGCAGGAGCTTTTTGTCCTGGCCCCTTTGGGGTGGGAGGAATCTCGAGACATTCGCAATTGCTGAGCCTGGCTCCGGGTGTCCTCAGCGTCCCAGGCAGCTAGTCTTGGAGTTTGGAAGGTCACGAAAGAGACAGCGTCAGCGTCTGTGGCGCTGTGAATGGCGTTGCCTGGCTACTTGAAGAGCAGCAAGAGCTTTTGGTCCTGGCCCCTTTGGGGTGGGAGGAAGGTACGGTTATTCGCAGTTTCTGAGCCTGCCTCCGGGTGTCCTCAGCGTCGCAGGCAGTTACTATTGGAGTTTGGGAGGCTCACGAAAGAGACAGCGTCAGCGTTTGTGGGGCTGTGAATGGGGTTGCCTGGCTACTTGAAGAGCAGCAAGAGCTTTTTGTCCTGGCCCCTTCGGGGTGGGAGGAATCTCGAGAAATTCGCAATTGCTTAGCTTGGCTCTGGCTGTACTCAGCGTCCCAGGCAGATAGTCTTGGAGTTTGGGAGGCCACGGAAAGAGACAGCGTCAGCGTTTGTGGGGCTGTGAATGGTGTTGCCTGGCTACTTGAAGAGCAGCAAGAGCTTTTGGTGCTGGCCCCTTTGGGGTGGGAGGAATCCCGGGACGTTCGCAATCGCTGAGCCTGGCTCCGACTGTATTCACTGTTGCAGGCAGTTACTATTGGAGTTTGGGAGGCTCACGAAAGAGACAGCGTCAGCGTTTGTGGGGCTGTGAATGGAGTTGCCTGGCTACTTGAAGAGCAGCAGGAGCTTTTTGTCCTGGCCCCTTTGGGGTGGGAGGAATCTCGAGACATTCGCAATTGCTGAGCCTGGCTCCGGGTGTCCTCAGCGTCCCAGGCAGCTAGTCTTGGAGTTTGGAAGGTCACGAAAGAGACAGCGTCAGCGTTTGTGGGGCTGTGAATGGGGTTGCCTGGCTACTTGAAGAGCAGCAAGAGCTTTTGGTCCTGGCCCCTTTGGGGTGGGAGGAAGGTACGGTTATTCGCAGTTGCTGAGCCTGCCTCCGGGTGTCCTCAGCGTCGCAGGCAGTTACTATTGGACTTTGGGAGGCTCACGAAAGAGACAGCGCCAGCGTTTGTGGGGCTGTGAATGGGGTTGCCTGGCTACTTGAAGAGCAGCAAGAGCTTTTGGTCCTGGCCTCTTTGTGGTGGAGGAAGGTACGGTAATTCGCAGTTGCTGAGCCTGGCTCCGGGTGTCCTCAGCTTCCCAGGCAGATAGTCTTGGATTTTGGGAGGCTCACGAAAGAGACAGCATCAGCTTTTGTGGGGCTGTGAATGGTGTTGCCTGGCTACTTGAAGAGCAGCAAGAGCTTTTGGTCCTGGCACCTTTGGCGTAGGAGGAATACCGCGACGTTCGCAATTTCTGAGCCTGGCTCCAGCTGTATTCAGTGTCCCAGGCAGATAGTCTTGGATTTTGGGAGGCTCACGAAAGAGACAGCATCAGCTTTTGTGGGGCTGTGAATGGGGTTGCCTGGCTACTTGAAGAGCAGCAAGAGCTTTTGGTCCTGGCCCCTTTGGGGTGGGAGGAAGGTACGGTTATTCGCAATCGCTGAGCCTGGCTCCGGCTGTATTCAGTGACCCAGGCAGATAGTCTTGGAGTTTGGAAGGTCACGAAAGAGACAGCGTCAGCTTTTGTTGGGCTGTGAATGGCGTTGCCTGGCTACTTGAAGAGCAGCAAGAGCTTTTGGTCCTGGCCCCTTTGGGGTGGGAGGAAGGTACGGTTATTCGCAGTTGCTGAGCCTGCCTCCGGGTGTCCTCAGCGTCGCAGGCAGTTACTATTGGAGTTTGGGAGGCTCACAAAAGAGACAGCGTCAGCGTTTGTGGGGCTGTGAATGGAGTTGCCTGGCTACTTGAAGAGCAGCAGGAGCTTTTTGTCCTGGCCCCTTCGGGGTGGGAGGAATCTCGAGAAATTCGCAATTGCTTAGCTTGGCTCTGGCTGTACTCAGCGTCCCAGGCAGATAGTCTTGGAGTTTGGGAGGCCACGGAAAGAGACAGCGTCAGTGTTTGTGGGGCTGTGAATGGGGTTGCCTGGCTACTTGAAGAGCAGCAAGAGCTTTTGGTGCTGGCCCCTTTGGGGTGGGAGGAATCCCGGGACGTTCGCAATCGCTGAGCCTGGCTCCGACTGTATTCACTGTTGCAGGCAGTTACTATTGGAGTTTGGGAGGCTCACGAAAGAGACAGCGTCAGCGTTTGTGGGGCTGTGAATGGAGTTGCCTGGCTACTTGAAGAGCAGCAGGAGCTTTTTGTCCTGGCCCCTTTGGGGTGGGAGGAATCTCGAGACGTTCGCAATTGCTGAGCCTGGCTCCGGGTGTCCTCAGCGTCCCAGGCAGCTAGTCTTGGAGTTTGGAAGGTCACGAAAGAGACAGCGTCAGCGTTTGTGGGGCTGTGAATGGGGTTGCCTGGCTACTTGAAGAGCAGCAAGAGCTTTTGGTCCTGGCCCCTTTGGGGTGGGAGGAATCCCGGGACGTTCGCAATCGCTGAGCCTGGCTCCGGCTGTATTCAGTGTCCCAGGCAGATAGTCTTGGAGTTTGGGAGGCTCACGAAAGAGACAGCGTCAGCGTTTGTGGGGCTGTGAATGGGGTTGCCTGGCTACTTGAAGAGCAGCAAGAGCTTTTGGTCCTGGCCCCTTTGGGGTGGGAGGAAGGTACGGTTATTCGCAGTTGCTGAGCCTGCCTCCGGGTGTCCTCAGCGTCGCAGGCAGTTACTATTGGACTTTGGGAGGCTCACGAAAGAGACAGCGTCAGCGTTTGTGGGGCTGTGAATGGGGTTGCCTGGCTACTTGAAGAGCAGCAAGAGCTTTTGGTCCTGGCCTCTTTGTGGTGGAGGAAGGTACGGTTATTCGCAGTTGCTGAGCCTGGCTCCGGGTGTCCTCAGCTTCCCAGGCAGATAATCTTGGATTTTGGGAGGCTCACGAAAGAGACAGCATCAGCTTTTGTGGGGCTGTGAATGGTGTTGCCTGGCTACTTGAAGAGCAGCAAGAGCTTTTGGTCCTGGCACCTTTGGCGTAGGAGGAATACCGCGACGTTCGCAATTTCTGAGCCTGGCTCCAGCTGTATTCAGTGTCCCAGGCAGATAGTCTTGGATTTTGGGAGGCTCACGAAAGAGACAGCATCAGCTTTTGTGGGGCTGTGAATGGGGTTGCCTGGCTACTTGAAGAGCAGCAAGAGCTTTTGGTCCTGGCCCCTTTGGGGTGGGAGGAAGGTACGGTTATTCGCAATCGCTGAGCCTGGCTCCGGCTGTATTCAGTGACCCAGGCAGATAGTCTTGGAGTTTGGAAGGTCACGAAAGAGACAGCGTCAGCTTTTGTTGGGCTGTGAATGGCGTTGCCTGGCTACTTGAAGAGCAGCAAGAGCTTTTGGTCCTGGCCCCTTTGGGGTGGGAGGAAGGTACGGTTATTCGCAGTTGCTGAGCCTGCCTCCGGGTGTCCTCAGCGTCGCAGGCAGTTACTATTGGAGTTTGGGAGGCTCACAAAAGAGACAGCGTCAGCGTTTGTGGGGCTGTGAATGGAGTTGCCTGGCTACTTGAAGAGCAGCAGGAGCTTTTTGTCCTGGCCCCTTCGGGGTGGGAGGAATCTCGAGAAATTCGCAATTGCTTAGCTTGGCTCTGGCTGTACTCAGCGTCCCAGGCAGATAGTCTTGGAGTTTGGGAGGCCACGGAAAGAGACAGCGTCAGTGTTTGTGGGGCTGTGAATGGGGTTGCCTGGCTACTTGAAGAGCAGCAAGAGCTTTTGGTCCTGGCCCCTTTGGGGTGGGAGGAATCCCGGGACGTTCGCAATCGCTGAGCCTGGCTCCGGCTGTATTCAGTGTTGCAGGCAGATAATCTTGGATTTTGGGAGGCTCACGAAAGAGACAGCGTCAGCGTTTGTGGGGCTGTGAATGGGGTTGCCTGGCTACTTGAAGAGCAGGAAGAGCTTTTTGTCCTGGCCCCTTTGGGGTGGGAGGAATTTCGAGAAATTCGCAATTGCTTAGCTTGCGTCTGGCTGTACTCAGTGTCCCAGGCAGATAGTCTTGGAGTTTGGAAGGTCACGAAAGAGACAGCGTCAGCTTTTGTGGGGCTGTGAATGGCGTTGCCTGGCTACTTGAAGAGCAGCAAGAGCTTTTGGTCCTGGCCCCTTTGGGGTGGGAGGAAGGTACGGTTATTCGCAGTTGCTGAGCCTGGCTCCGGGTGTCCTCAGCTTCCCAGGCAGATAGTCTTGGATTTTGGGAGGCTCACGAAAGAGACAGCATCAGCTTTTGTGGGCTGTGAATGGGGTTGTCTGGCTACTTGAAGAGCAGCAAGAGCTTTTGGTCCTGGCCCCTTTGGGGTGGGAGGAAGGTACGGTTATTCGCAATCGCTGAGCCTGGCTCCGGCTGTATTCAGTGTCCCAGGCAGATAGTCTTGGAGTTTGGAAGGTCACGAAAGAGACAGCGTCAGCTTTTGTTGGGCAGTGAATGGCGTTGCCTGGCTACTTGAAGAGCAGCAAGAGCTTTTGGTCCTGGCCCCTTTGGGGTGGGAGGAATCCCGGGACGTTCGCAATCGCTGAGCCTGGCTCCGGCTGTATTCAGTGTCCCAGGCAGATAGTCTTGGAGTTTGGGAGGCTCACGAAAGAGACAGCATCAGCCTTTGAGGGGCTGTGAATGGAGTTGCCTGGCTACTTGAAGAGCAGCAAGAGCTTTTGGTCCTGGCCCCTTTGGGGTGGGAGGAAGGTACGGTTATTCGCAGTTGCTGAGCCTGCCTCCGGGTGTCCTCAGCGTCGCAGGCAGTTACTATTGGAGTTTGGGAGGCTCACAAAAGAGACAGCGTCAGCGTTTGTGGGGCTGTGAATGGAGTTGCCTGGCTACTTGAAGAGCAGCAAGAGCTTTTGGTGCTGGCCCCTTTGGGGTGGGAGGAATCCCGGGACGTTCGCAATCGCTGAGCCTGGCTCCGACTGTATTCACTGTTGCAGGCAGTTACTATTGGAGTTTGGGAGGCTCACGAAAGAGACAGCGTCAGCGTTTGTGGGGCTGTGAATGGAGTTGCCTGGCTACTTGAAGAGCAGCAGGAGCTTTTTGTCCTGGCCCCTTTGGGGTGGGAGGAATCTCGAGACATTCGCAATTGCTGAGCCTGGCTCCGGGTGTCCTCAGCGTCCCAGGCAGCTAGTCTTGGAGTTTGGAAGGTCACGAAAGAGACAGCGTCAGCGTTTGTGGGGCTGTGAATGGGGTTGCCTGGCTACTTGAAGAGCAGCAAGAGCTTTTGGTCCTGGCCCCTTTGGGGTGGGAGGAAGGTACGGTTATTCGCAGTTGCTGAGCCTGCCTCCGGGTGTCCTCAGCGTCGCAGGCAGTTACTATTGGACTTTGGGAGGCTCACGAAAGAGACAGCGCCAGCGTTTGTGGGGCTGTGAATGGGGTTGCCTGGCTACTTGAAGAGCAGCAAGAGCTTTTGGTCCTGGCCTCTTTGTGGTGGAGGAAGGTACGGTTATTCGCAGTTGCTGAGCCTGGCTCCGGCTGTATTCAGTGTCCCAGGCAGATAGTCTTGGATTTTGGGAGGCTCACGAAAGAGACAGCATCAGCTTTTGTGGGGCTGTGAATGGTGTTGCCTGGCTACTTGAAGAGCAGCAAGAGCTTTTGGTCCTGGCACCTTTGGCGTAGGAGGAATACCGCGACGTTCGCAATTTCTGAGCCTGGCTCCAGCTGTATTCAGTGTCCCAGGCAGATAGTCTTGGATTTTGGGAGGCTCACGAAAGAGACAGCATCAGCTTTTGTGGGGCTGTGAATGGGGTTGCCTGGCTACTTGAAGAGCAGCAAGAGCTTTTGGTCCTGGCCCCTTTGGGGTGGGAGGAAGGTACGGTTATTCGCAATCGCTGAGCCTGGCTCCGGCTGTATTCAGTGACCCAGGCAGATAGTCTTGGAGTTTGGAAGGTCACGAAAGAGACAGCGTCAGCTTTTGTTGGGCTGTGAATGGCGTTGCCTGGCTACTTGAAGAGCAGCAAGAGCTTTTGGTCCTGGCCCCTTTGGGGTGGGAGGAAGGTACGGTTATTCGCAGTTGCTGAGCCTGCCTCCGGGTGTCCTCAGCGTCGCAGGCAGTTACTATTGGAGTTTGGGAGGCTCACAAAAGAGACAGCGTCAGCGTTTGTGGGGCTGTGAATGGAGTTGCCTGGCTACTTGAAGAGCAGCAGGAGCTTTTTGTCCTGGCCCCTTCGGGGTGGGAGGAATCTCGAGAAATTCGCAATTGCTTAGCTTGGCTCTGGCTGTACTCAGCGTCCCAGGCAGATAGTCTTGGAGTTTGGGAGGCCACGGAAAGAGACAGCGTCAGCGTTTGTGGGGCTGTGAATGGGGTTGCCTGGCTACTTGAAGAGCAGCAAGAGCTTTTGGTCCTGGCCCCTTTGGGGTGGGAGGAATCCCGGGACGTTCGCAATCGCTGAGCCTGGCTCCGACTGTATTCACTGTTGCAGGCAGTTACTATTGGAGTTTGGGAGGCTCACGAAAGAGACAGCGTCAGCGTTTGTGGGGCTGTGAATGGAGTTGCCTGGCTACTTGAAGAGCAGCAGGAGCTTTTTGTCCTGGCCCCTTCGGGGTGGGAGGAATCTCGAGAAATTCGCAATTGCTTAGCTTGGCTCTGGCTGTACTCAGCGTCCCAGGCAGATAGTCTTGGAGTTTGGGAGGCCACGGAAAGAGACAGCGTCAGTGTTTGTGGGGCTGTGAATGGGGTTGCCTGGCTACTTGAAGAGCAGCAAGAGCTTTTGGTCCTGGCCCCTTTGGGGTGGGAGGAATCCCGGGACGTTCGCAATCGCTGAGCCTGGCTCCGGCTGTATTCAGTGTTGCAGGCAGATAATCTTGGATTTTGGGAGGCTCACGAAAGAGACAGCGTCAGCGTTTGTGGGGCTGTGAATGGGGTTGCCTGGCTACTTGAAGAGCAGGAAGAGCTTTTTGTCCTGGCCCCTTTGGGGTGGGAGGAATTTCGAGAAATTCGCAATTGCTTAGCTTGCGTCTGGCTGTACTCAGTGTCCCAGGCAGATAGTCTTGGAGTTTGGAAGGTCACGAAAGAGACAGCGTCAGCTTTTGTGGGGCTGTGAATGGCGTTGCCTGGCTACTTGAAGAGCAGCAAGAGCTTTTGGTCCTGGCCCCTTTGGGGTGGGAGGAAGGTACGGTTATTCGCAGTTTCTGAGCCTGCCTCCGGGTGTCCTCAGCGTCGCAGGCAGTTACTATTGGAGTTTGGGAGGCTCACGAAAGAGACAGCATCAGCGTTTGTGGGGCTGTGAATGGAGTAGCCTGGCTACTTGAAGAGCAGCAAGAGCTTTTTCTCCTGCCCCTTTGGGGTGGGAGGAATCTCGAGAAATTCGCAGTTGCTGATCCTGGCTCAGGGTGTCCTCAGAGTCCTAGGCAGTTAGTATTGGAGTTTGGGAGGCGCATGAAAGAGAGAGCATCAGCGTTTGTGGGGCTGTGAATGGGGTTGCCTGGCTACTTGAAGAGCAGCAAGAGCTTTTGGTCCTGGCCCCTTTGGGGTGGGAGGAATCCCGGGACGTTCGCAATCGCTGAGCCTGGCTCCGGCTGTATTCAGTGTCCCAGGCAGATAATCTTGGAGTTTGGGAGGCTCACGAAAGAGACAGCGTCAGCGTTTGTGGGGCTGTGAATGGGGTTGCCTGGCTACTTGAAGAGCAGCAAGAGCTTTTGGTCCTGGCCCCTTTGGGGTGGGAGGAATCCCGGGACGTTCGCAATCGCTGAGCCTGGCTCCGGCTGTATTCAGTGTCCCAGGCAGATAATCTTGGAGTTTGGGAGGCTCACGAAAGAGACAGCGTCAGCGTTTGTGGGGCTGTGAATGGGGTTGCCTGGCTACTTGAAGAGCAGCAAGAGCTTTTTGTCCTGGCCCCTTTGGCGTGGGAGGAACCTGCAGACGTTCCCAGTTGCTGAGCCTGGCTCTGGCTGTACGCAGCATCCCAGGCAGATACTATTCGAGTTTGGGTGGCCACAGAAAGAGACAGCGTCAGCGTTTGTGGGGCTGTGAATGGTGTTGCCTGGCTACTTGAAGAGCAGCAAGAGCTTTTGGTCCTGGCACCTTTGGCGTAGGAGGAATACCGCGACGTTCGCAATTTCTGAGCCTGGCTCCAGCTGTATTCAGTGTCCCAGGCAGATAGTCTTGGATTTTGGGAGGCTCACGAAAGAGACAGCATCAGCTTTTGTGGGCTGTGAATGGGGTTGCCTGGCTACTTGAAGAGCAGCAAGAGCTTTTGGTCCTGGCCCCTTTGGGGTGGGAGGAAGGTACGGTTATTCGCAATCGCTGAGCCTGGCTCCGGCTGTATTCAGTGTCCCAGGCAGATAGTCTTGGAGTTTGGAAGGTCACGAAAGAGACAGCGTCAGCTTTTGTTGGGCTGTGAATGGCGTTGCCTGGCTACTTGAAGAGCAGCAAGAGCTTTTGGTCCTGGCCCCTTTGGGGTGGGAGGAATCCCGGGACGTTCGCAATCGCTGAGCCTGGCTCCGGCTGTATTCAGTGTCCCAGGCAGATAGTCTTGGAGTTTGGGAGGCTCACGAAAGAGACAGCATCAGCCTTTGCGGGGCTGTGAATGGAGTTGCCTGGCTACTTGAAGAGCAGCAAGAGCTTTTGGTCCTGGCCCCTTTGGGGTGGGAGGAAGGTACGGTTATTCGCAGTTGCTGAGCCTGCCTCCGGGTGTCCTCAGCGTCGCAGGCAGTTACTATTGGACTTTGGGAGGCTCACAAAAGAGACAGCGTCAGCGTTTGTGGGGCTGTGAATGGAGTTGCCTGGCTACTTGAAGAGCAGCAGGAGCTTTTTGTCCTGGCCCCTTCGGGGTGGGAGGAATCTCGAGAAATTCGCAATTGCTTAGCTTGGCTCCGGCTGTACTCAGCGTCCCAGGCAGATAGTCTTGGAGTTTGGGAGGCCACGGAAAGAGACAGCGTCAGCGTCTGTGGCGCTGTGAATGGGGTTGCCTGGCTACTTGAAGAGCAGCAAGAGCTTTTGGTCCTGGCCCCTTTGGGGTGGGAGGAAGGTACGGTTATTCGCAGTTGCTGAGCCTGGCTCCGGGTGTCCTCAGCGTCCCAGGCAGATAGTATTGGAGTTTGGGAGGCTCACGAAAGAGACAGCATCAGCGTTTGTGGGGCTGTGAATGGGGTTGCCTGGCTACTTGAAGAGCAGCAAGAGCTTTTGGTCCTGGCACCTTTGGCGTAGGAGGAATACCGCGACGTTCGCAATTTCTGAGCCTGGCTCTGGATGTACGCAGCATCCCAGGCAGAGAGTCTTGGAGTTTGGGAGGCCACAGAAAGAGACAGCGTCAGCGTTTGTGGGGCTGTGAATGGTGTTGCCTGGCTACTTGAAGAGCAGCAAGAGCTTTTGGTCCTGGCCCCTTTGGGGTGGGAGGAATCCCGGGACGCTCGCAATCGCTGAGCCTGGCTCCGGCTGTATTCAGTGTTGCAGGCAGATAATCTTGGATTTTGGGAGGCTCATGAAAGAGACAGCGTCAGCGTTTGTGGGGCTGTGAATGGGGTTGCCTGGCTACTTGAAGAGCAGCAAGAGCTTTTTGTCCTGGCCCCTTTGGGGTGGGAGGAATCTCGAGACATTCGCAATTGCTGAGCCTGGCTCCGGGTGTCCTCAGCGTCCCAGGCAGCTAGTCTTGGAGTTTGGAAGGTCACGAAAGAGACAGCGTCAGCGTCTGTGGCGCTGTGAATGGCGTTGCCTGGCTACTTGAAGAGCAGCAAGAGCTTTTGGTCCTGGCCCCTTTGGGGTGGGAGGAAGGTACGGTTATTCGCAGTTTCTGAGCCTGCCTCCGGGTGTCCTCAGCGTCGCAGGCAGTTACTATTGGAGTTTGGGAGGCTCACGAAAGAGACAGCGTCAGCGTTTGTGGGGCTGTGAATTGGGTTGCCTGGCTACTTGAAGAGCAGCAAGAGCTTTTGGTCCTGGCCCCTTCGGGGTGGGAGGAATCTCGAGAAATTCGCAATTGCTTAGCTTGGCTCTGGCTGTACTCAGCGTCCCAGGCAGATAGTCTTGGAGTTTGGGAGGCCACGGAAAGAGACAGCGTCAGCGTTTGTGGGGCTGTGAATGGTGTTGCCTGGCTACTTGAAGAGCAGCAAGAGCTTTTGGACCTGGCCCCTTTGGGGTGGGAGGAATCCCGGGACGTTCGCAATCGCTGAGCCTGGCTCCGACTGTATTCACTGTTGCAGGTAGTTACTATTGGAGTTTGGGAGGCTCACGAAAGAGACAGCGTCAGCGTTTGTGGGGCTGTGAATGGAGTTGCCTGGCTACTTGAAGAGCAGCAGGAGCTTTTTGTCCTGGCCCCTTTGGGGTGGGAGGAATCTCGAGACATTCGCAATTGCTGAGCCTGGCTCCGGGTGTCCTCAGCGTCCCAGGCAGCTAGTCTTGGAGTTTGGAAGGTCACGAAAGAGACAGCGTCAGCGTTTGTGGGGCTGTGAATGGGGTTGCCTGGCTACTTGAAGAGCAGCAAGAGCTTTTGGTCCTGGCCCCTTTGGGGTGGGAGGAATCCCGGGACGTTCGCAATCGCTGAGCCTGGCTCCGGCTGTATTCAGTGTCCCAGGCAGATAGTCTTGGAGTTTGGGAGGCTCACGAAAGAGACAGCGTCAGCGTTTGTGGGGCTGTGAATGGCGTTGCCTGGCTACTTGAAGAGCAGCAAGAGCTTTTCGTCCTGGCCCCTTTGGGGTGGGAGGAAGGTACGGTTATTCGCAGTTGCTGAGCCTGCCTCCGGGTGTCCTCAGCGTCGCAGGCAGTTACTATTGGACTTTGGGAGGCTCACGAAAGAGACAGCGTCAGCGTTTGTGGGGCTGTGAATGGGGTTGCCTGGCTACTTGAAGAGCAGCAAGAGCTTTTGGTCCTGGCCTCTTTGTGGTGGAGGAAGGTACGGTTATTCGCAGTTGCTGAGCCTGGCTCCGGGTGTCCTCAGATTCCCAGGCAGATAGTCTTGGATTTTGGGAGGCTCACGAAAGAGACAGCATCAGCTTTTGTGGGGCTGTGAATGGTGTTGCCTGGCTACTTGAAGAGCAGCAAGAGCTTTTGGTCCTGGCACCTTTGGCGTAGGAGGAATACCGCGACGTTCGCAATTTCTGAGCCTGGCTCCAGCTGTATTCAGTGTCCCAGGCAGATAGTCTTGGATTTTGGGAGGCTCACGAAAGAGACAGCATCAGCTTTTGTGGGGCTGTGAATGGCGTTGCCTGGCTACTTGAAGAGCAGCAAGAGCTTTTGGTCCTGGCCCCTTTGGGGTGGGAGGAAGGTACGGTTATTCGCAATCGCTGAGCCTGGCTCCGGCTGTATTCAGTGACCCAGGCAGATAGTCTTGGAGTTTGGAAGGTCACGAAAGAGACAGCGTCAGCTTTTGTTGGGCTGTGAATGGCGTTGCCTGGCTACTTGAAGAGCAGCAAGAGCTTTTGGTCCTGGCCCCTTTGGGGTGGGAGGAAGGTACGGTTATTCGCAGTTGCTGAGCCTGCCTCCGGGTGTCCTCAGCGTCGCAGGCAGTTACTATTGGAGTTTGGGAGGCTCACAAAAGAGACAGCGTCAGCGTTTGTGGGGCTGTGAATGGAGTTGCCTGGCTACTTGAAGAGCAGCAGGAGCTTTTTGTCCTGGCCCCTTCGGGGTGGGAGGAATCTCGAGAAATTCGCAATTGCTTAGCTTGGCTCTGGCTGTACTCAGCGTCCCAGGCAGATAGTCTTGGAGTTTGGGAGGCCACGGAAAGAGACAGCGTCAGTGTTTGTGGGGCTGTGAATGGGGTTGCCTGGCTACTTGAAGAGCAGCAAGAGCTTTTGGTGCTGGCCCCTTTGGGGTGGGAGGAATCCCGGGACGTTCGCAATCGCTGAGCCTGGCTCCGACTGTATTCACTGTTGCAGGCAGTTACTATTGGAGTTTGGGAGGCTCACGAAAGAGACAGCGTCAGCGTTTGTGGGGCTGTGAATGGAGTTGCCTGGCTACTTGAAGAGCAGCAGGAGCTTTTTGTCCTGGCCCCTTTGGGGTGGGAGGAATCTCGAGACATTCGCAATTGCTGAGCCTGGCTCCGGGTGTCCTCAGCGTCCCAGGCAGCTAGTCTTGGAGTTTGGAAGGTCACGAAAGAGACAGCGTCAGCGTTTGTGGGGCTGTGAATGGGGTTGCCTGGCTACTTGAAGAGCAGCAAGAGCTTTTGGTCCTGGCCCCTTTGGGGTGGGAGGAATCCCGGGACGTTCGCAATCGCTGAGCCTGGCTCCGGCTGTATTCAGTGTCCCAGGCAGATAGTCTTGGAGTTTGGGAGGCTCACGAAAGAGACAGCGTCAGCGTTTGTGGGGCTGTGAATGGGGTTGCCTGGCTACTTGAAGAGCAGCAAGAGCTTTTGGTCCTGGCCCCTTTGGGGTGGGAGGAAGGTACGGTTATTCGCAGTTGCTGAGCCTGCCTCCGGGTGTCCTCAGCGTCGCAGGCAGTTACTATTGGAGTTTGGGAGGCTCACGAAAGAGACAGCGTCAGCGTTTGTGGGGCTGTGAATGGGGTTGCCTGGCTACTTGAAGAGCAGCAAGAGCTTTTGGTCCTGGCCTCTTTGTGGTGGAGGAAGGTACGGTTATTCGCAGTTGCTGAGCCTGGCTCCGGGTGTCCTCAGCTTCCCAGGCAGATAGTCTTGGATTTTGGGAGGCTCACGAAAGAGACAGCATCAGCTTTTGTGGGGCTGTGAATGGTGTTGCCTGGCTACTTGAAGAGCAGCAAGAGCTTTTGGTCCTGGCACCTTTGGCGTAGGAGGAATACCGCGACGTTCGCAATTTCTGAGCCTGGCTCCAGCTGTATTCAGTGTCCCAGGCAGATAGTCTTGGATTTTGGGAGGCTCACGAAAGAGACAGCATCAGCTTTTGTGGGGCTGTGAATGGGGTTGCCTGGCTACTTGAAGAGCAGCAAGAGCTTTTGGTCCTGGCCCCTTTGGGGTGGGAGGAAGGTACGGTTATTCGCAATCGCTGAGCCTGGCTCCGGCTGTATTCAGTGACCCAGGCAGATAGTCTTGGAGTTTGGAAGGTCACGAAAGAGACAGCGTCAGCTTTTGTTGGGCTGTGAATGGCGTTGCCTGGCTACTTGAAGAGCAGCAAGAGCTTTTGGTCCTGGCCCCTTTGGGGTGGGAGGAAGGTACGGTTATTCGCAGTTGCTGAGCCTGCCTCCGGGTGTCCTCAGCATCGCAGGCAGTTACTATTGGAGTTTGGGAGGCTCACGAAAGAGACAGCGTCAGCGTTTGTGGGGCTGTGAATGGAGTTGCCTGGCTACTTGAAGAGCAGCAGGAGCTTTTTGTCCTGGCCCCTTCGGGGTGGGAGGAATCTCGAGAAATTCGCAATTGCTTAGCTTGGCTCTGGCTGTACTCAGCGTCCCAGGCAGATAGTCTTGGAGTTTGGGAGGCCACGGAAAGAGACAGCGTCAGTGTTTGTGGGGCTGTGAATGGGGTTGCCTGGCTACTTGAAGAGCAGCAAGAGCTTTTGGTGCTGGCCCCTTTGGGGTGGGAGGAATCCCGGGACGTTCGCAATCGCTGAGCCTGGCTCCGACTGTATTCACTGTTGCAGGCAGTTACTATTGGAGTTTGGGAGGCTCACGAAAGAGACAGCGTCAGCGTTTGTGGGGCTGTGAATGGAGTTGCCTGGCTACTTGAAGAGCAGCAGGAGCTTTTTGTCCTGGCCCCTTTGGGGTGGGAGGAATCTCGAGACATTCGCAATTGCTGAGCCTGGCTCCGGGTGTCCTCAGCGTCCCAGGCAGCTAGTCTTGGAGTTTGGAAGGTCACGAAAGAGACAGCGTCAGCGTTTGTGGGGCTGTGAATGGGGTTGCCTGGCTACTTGAAGAGCAGCAAGAGCTTTTGGTCCTGGCCCCTTTGGGGTGGGAGGAATCCCGGGACGTTCGCAATCGCTGAGCCTGGCTCCGGCTGTATTCAGTGTCCCAGGCAGATAGTCTTGGAGTTTGGGAGGCTCACGAAAGAGACAGCGTCAGCGTTTGTGGGGCTGTGAATGGCGTTGCCTGGCTACTTGAAGAGCAGCAAGAGCTTTTGGTCCTGGCCCCTTTGGGGTGGGAGGAAGGTACGGTTATTCGCAGTTGCTGAGCCTGCCTCCGGGTGTCCTCAGCGTCGCAGGCAGTTACTATTGGACTTTGGGAGGCTCACGAAAGAGACAGCGTCAGCGTTTGTGGGGCTGTGAATGGGGTTGCCTGGCTACTTGAAGAGCAGCAAGAGCTTTTGGTCCTGGCCTCTTTGTGGTGGAGGAAGGTACGGTTATTCGCAGTTGCTGAGCCTGGCTCCGGGTGTCCTCAGCTTCCCAGGCAGATAGTCTTGGATTTTGGGAGGCTCACGAAAGAGACAGCATCAGCTTTTGTGGGGCTGTGAATGGTGTTGCCTGGCTACTTGAAGAGCAGCAAGAGCTTTTGGTCCTGGCACCTTTGGCGTAGGAGGAATACCGCGACGTTCGCAATTTCTGAGCCTGGCTCCAGCTGTATTCAGTGTCCCAGGCAGATAGTCTTGGATTTTGGGAGGCTCACGAAAGAGACAGCATCAGCTTTTGTGGGGCTGTGAATGGGGTTGCCTGGCTACTTGAAGAGCAGCAAGAGCTTTTGGTCCTGGCCCCTTTGGGGTGGGAGGAAGGTACGGTTATTCGCAATCGCTGAGCCTGGCTCCGGCTGTATTCAGTGACCCAGGCAGATAGTCTTGGAGTTTGGAAGGTCACGAAAGAGACAGCGTCAGCTTTTGTTGGGCTGTGAATGGCGTTGCCTGGCTACTTGAAGAGCAGCAAGAGCTTTTGGTCCTGGCCCCTTTGGGGTGGGAGGAAGGTACGGTTATTCGCAGTTGCTGAGCCTGCCTCCGGGTGTCCTCAGCGTCGCAGGCAGTTACTATTGGAGTTTGGGAGGCTCACAAAAGAGACAGCGTCAGCGTTTGTGGGGCTGTGAATGGAGTTGCCTGGCTACTTGAAGAGCAGCAGGAGCTTTTTGTCCTGGCCCCTTCGGGGTGGGAGGAATCTCGAGAAATTCGCAATTGCTTAGCTTGGCTCTGGCTGTACTCAGCGTCCCAGGCAGATAGTCTTGGAGTTTGGGAGGCCACGGAAAGAGACAGCGTCAGTGTTTGTGGGGCTGTGAATGGGGTTGCCTGGCTACTTGAAGAGCAGCAAGAGCTTTTGGTCCTGGCCTCTTTGTGGTGGAGGAAGGTACGGTTATTCGCAGTTGCTGAGCCTGGCTCCGGGTGTCCTCAGCTTCCCAGGCAGATAGTCTTGGATTTTGGGAGGCTCACGAAAGAGACAGCATCAGCTTTTGTGGGGCTGTGAATGGTGTTGCCTGGCTACTTGAAGAGCAGCAAGAGCTTTTGGTCCTGGCACCTTTGGCGTAGGAGGAATACCGCGACGTTCGCAATTTCTGAGCCTGGCTCCAGCTGTATTCAGTGTCCCAGGCAGATAGTCTTGGATTTTGGGAGGCTCACGAAAGAGACAGCATCAGCTTTTGTGGGGCTGTGAATGGGGTTGCCTGGCTACTTGAAGAGCAGCAAGAGCTTTTGGTCCTGGCCCCTTTGGGGTGGGAGGAAGGTACGGTTATTCGCAATCGCTGAGCCTGGCTCCGGCTGTATTCAGTGACCCAGGCAGATAGTCTTGGAGTTTGGAAGGTCACGAAAGAGACAGCGTCAGCTTTTGTTGGGCTGTGAATGGCGTTGCCTGGCTACTTGAAGAGCAGCAAGAGCTTTTGGTCCTGGCCCCTTTGGGGTGGGAGGAAGGTACGGTTATTCGCAGTTGCTGAGCCTGCCTCCGGGTGTCCTCAGCGTCGCAGGCAGTTACTATTGGAGTTTGGGAGGCTCACAAAAGAGACAGCGTCAGCGTTTGTGGGGCTGTGAATGGAGTTGCCTGGCTACTTGAAGAGCAGCAGGAGCTTTTTGTCCTGGCCCCTTCGGGGTGGGAGGAATCTCGAGAAATTCGCAATTGCTTAGCTTGGCTCTGGCTGTACTCAGCGTCCCAGGCAGATAGTCTTGGAGTTTGGGAGGCCACGGAAAGAGACAGCGTCAGTGTTTGTGGGGCTGTGAATGGGGTTGCCTGGCTACTTGAAGAGCAGCAAGAGCTTTTGGTGCTGGCCCCTTTGGGGTGGGAGGAATCCCGGGACGTTCGCAATCGCTGAGCCTGGCTCCGGCTGTATTCAGTGTTGCAGGCAGATAATCTTGGATTTTGGGAGGCTCACGAAAGAGACAGCGTCAGCGTTTGTGGGGCTGTGAATGGTGTTGCCTGGCTACTTGAAGAGCAGCAAGAGCTTTTGGTCCTGGCACCTTTAGCGTAGGAGGAATACCGCGACGTTCGCAATTTCTGAGCCTGGCTCCAGCTGTATTCAGTGTCCCAGGCAGATAGTCTTGGAATTTGGGAGGCTCACGAAAGAGACAGCATCAGCTTTTGTGGGGCTGTGAATGGGGTTGCCTGGCTACTTGAAGAGCAGCAAGAGCTTTTGGTCCTGGCCCCTTTGGGGTGGGAGGAAGGTACGGTTATTCGCAATCGCTGAGCCTGGCTCCGGCTGTATTCAGTGTCCCAGGCAGATAGTCTTGGAGTTTGGAAGGTCACGAAAGAGACAGCGTCAGCTTTTGTTGGGCTGTGAATGGCGTTGCCTGGCTACTTGAAGAGCAGCAAGAGCTTTTGGTCCTGGCCCCTTTGGGGTGGGAGGAATCCCGGGACGTTCGCAATCGCTGAGCCTGGCTCCGGCTGTATTCAGTGTCCCAGGCAGATAGTCTTGGAGTTGGGAGGCTCACGAAAGAGACAGCATCAGCCTTTGCGGGGCTGTGAATGGAGTTGCCTGGCTACTTGAAGAGCAGCAAGAGCTTTTGGTCCTGGCCCCTTTGGGGTGGGAGGAAGGTACGGTTATTCGCAGTTTCTGAGCCTGCCTCCGGGTGTCCTCAGCGTCGCAGGCAGTTACTATTGGAGTTTGGGAGGCTCACAAAAGAGACAGCGTCAGCGTTTGTGGGGCTGTGAATGGAGTTGCCTGGCTACTTGAAGAGCAGCAGGAGCTTTTTGTCCTGGCCCCTTCGGGGTGGGAGGAATCTCGAGAAATTCGCAATTGCTTAGCTTGGCTCTGGCTGTACTCAGCGTCCCAGGCAGATAGTCTTGGAGTTTGGGAGGCCACGGAAAGAGACAGCGTCAGCGTCTGTGGCGCTGTGAATGGGGTTGCCTGGCTACTTGAAGAGCAGCAAGAGCTTTTGGTCCTGGCCCCTTTGGGGTGGGAGGAAGGTACGGTTATTCGCAGTTGCTGAGCCTGGCTCCGGGTGTCCTCAGCGTCCCAGGCAGATAGTCTTGGAGTTTGGGAGGCTCACGAAAGAGACAGCATCAGCGTTTGTGGGGCTGTGAATGGGGTTGCCTGGCTACTTGAAGAGCAGCAAGAGCTTTTGGTCCTGGCCCCTTTGGGGTGGGAGGAAGGTACGGTTATTCGCAATCGCTGAGCCTGGCTCCGGCTGTATTCAGTGTTGCAGGCAGATAATCTTGGATTTAAGGAGGCTCATGAAAGAGACAGCGTCAGCGTTTGTGGGGCTGTGAATGGGGTTGCCTGGCTACTTGAAGAGCAGCAGGAGCTTTTTGTCCTGGCCCCTTTGGGGTGGGAGGAATCTCGAGACATTCGCAATTGCTGAGCCTGGCTCCGGGTGTCCTCAGCGTCCCAGGCAGCTAGTCTTGGAGTTTGGAAGGTCACGAAAGAGACAGCGTCAGCGTCTGTGGCGCTGTGAATGGCGTTGCCTGGCTACTTGAAGAGCAGCAAGAGCTTTTGGTCCTGGCCCCTTTGGGGTGGGAGGAAGGTACGGTTATTCGCAGTTTCTGAGCCTGCCTCCGGGTGTCCTCAGCGTCGCAGGCAGTTACTATTGGAGTTTGGGAGGCTCACGAAAGAGACAGCGTCAGCGTTTGTGGGGCTGTGAATGGGGTTGCCTGGCTACTTGAAGAGCAGCAAGAGCTTTTTGTCCTGGCCCCTTCGGGGTGGGAGGAATCTCGAGAAATTCGCAATTGCTTAGCTTGGCTCTGGCTGTACTCAGCGTCCCAGGCAGATAGTCTTGGAGTTTGGGAGGCCACGGAAAGAGACAGCGTCAGCGTTTGTGGGGCTGTGAATGGTGTTGCCTGGCTACTTGAAGAGCAGCAAGAGCTTTTGGTGCTGGCCCCTTTGGGGTGGGAGGAATCCCGGGACGTTCGCAATCGCTGAGCCTGGCTCCGACTGTATTCACTGTTGCAGGCAGTTACTATTGGAGTTTGGGAGGCTCACGAAAGAGACAGCGTCAGCGTTTGTGGGGCTGTGAATGGAGTTGCCTGGCTACTTGAAGAGCAGCAGGAGCTTTTTGTCCTGGCCCCTTTGGGGTGGGAGGAATCTCGAGACATTCGCAATTGCTGAGCCTGGCTCCGGGTGTCCTCAGCGTCCCAGGCAGCTAGTCTTGGAGTTTGGAAGGTCACGAAAGAGACAGCGTCAGCGTTTGTGGGGCTGTGAATGGGGTTGCCTGGCTACTTGAAGAGCAGCAAGAGCTTTTGGTCCTGGCCCCTTTGGGGTGGGAGGAAGGTACGGTTATTCGCAGTTGCTGAGCCTGCCTCCGGGTGTCCTCAGCGTCGCAGGCAGTTACTATTGGACTTTGGGAGGCTCACGAAAGAGACAGCGTCAGCGTTTGTGGGGCTGTGAATGGGGTTGCCTGGCTACTTGAAGAGCAGCAAGAGCTTTTGGTCCTGGCCTCTTTGTGGTGGAGGAAGGTACGGTTATTCGCAGTTGCTGAGCCTGGCTCCGGGTGTCCTCAGCTTCCCAGGCAGATAGTCTTGGATTTTGGGAGGCTCACGAAAGAGACAGCATCAGCTTTTGTGGGGCTGTGAATGGTGTTGCCTGGCTACTTGAAGAGCAGCAAGAGCTTTTGGTCCTGGCACCTTTGGCGTAGGAGGAATACCGCGACGTTCGCAATTTCTGAGCCTGGCTCCAGCTGTATTCAGTGTCCCAGGCAGATAGTCTTGGATTTTGGGAGGCTCACGAAAGAGACAGCATCAGCTTTTGTGGGGCTGTGAATGGGGTTGCCTGGCTACTTGAAGAGCAGCAAGAGCTTTTGGTCCTGGCCCCTTTGGGGTGGGAGGAAGGTACGGTTATTCGCAATCGCTGAGCCTGGCTCCGGCTGTATTCAGTGACCCAGGCAGATAGTCTTGGAGTTTGGAAGGTCATGAAAGAGACAGCGTCAGCTTTTGTTGGGCTGTGAATGGCGTTGCCTGGCTACTTGAAGAGCAGCAAGAGCTTTTGGTCCTGGCCCCTTTGGGGTGGGAGGAAGGTACGGTTATTCGCAGTTGCTGAGCCTGCCTCCGGGTGTCCTCAGCGTCGCAGGCAGTTACTATTGGAGTTTGGGAGGCTCACAAAAGAGACAGCGTCAGCGTTTGTGGGGCTGTGAATGGAGTTGCCTGGCTACTTGAAGAGCAGCAGGAGCTTTTTGTCCTGGCCCCTTCGGGGTGGGAGGAATCTCGAGAAATTCGCAATTGCTTAGCTTGGCTCTGGCTGTACTCAGCGTCCCAGGCAGATAGTCTTGGAGTTTGGGAGGCCACGGAAAGAGACAGCGTCAGTGTTTGTGGGGCTGTGAATGGGGTTGCCTGGCTACTTGAAGAGCAGCAAGAGCTTTTGGTGCTGGCCCCTTTGGGGTGGGAGGAATCCCGGGACGTTCGCAATCGCTGAGCCTGGCTCCGACTGTATTCACTGTTGCAGGCAGTTACTATTGGAGTTTGGAAGGCTCACGAAAGAGACAGCGTCAGCGTTTGTGGGGCTGTGAATGGAGTTGCCTGGCTACTTGAAGAGCAGCAGGAGCTTTTTGTCCTGGCCCCTTTGGGGTGGGAGGAATCCCGGGACGTTCGCAATCGCTGAGCCTGGCTCCGGCTGTATTCAGTGTCCCAGGCAGATAGTCTTGGAGTTTGGGAGGCTCACGAAAGAGACAGCGTCAGCGTTTGTGGGGCTGTGAATGGGGTTGCCTGGCTACTTGAAGAGCAGCAAGAGCTTTTGGTCCTGGCCTCTTTGTGGTGGAGGAAGGTACGGTTATTCGCAGTTGCTGAGCCTGGCTCCGGGTGTCCTCAGCTTCCCAGGCAGATAGTCTTGGATTTTGGGAGGCTCACGAAAGAGACAGCATCAGCTTTTGTGGGGCTGTGAATGGTGTTGCCTGGCTACTTGAAGAGCAGCAAGAGCTTTTGGTCCTGGCACCTTTGGCGTAGGAGGAATACCGCGACGTTCGCAATTTCTGAGCCTGGCTCCAGCTGTATTCAGTGTCCCAGGCAGATAGTCTTGGAATTTGGGAGGCTCACGAAAGAGACAGCATCAGCTTTTGTGGGGCTGTGAATGGGGTTGCCTGGCTACTTGAAGAGCAGCAAGAGCTTTTGGTCCTGGCCCCTTTGGGGTGGGAGGAAGGTACGGTTATTCGCAATCGCTGAGCCTGGCTCCGGCTGTATTCAGTGTCCCAGGCAGATAGTCTTGGAGTTTGGAAGGTCACGAAAGAGACAGCGTCAGCTTTTGTTGGGCTGTGAATGGCGTTGCCTGGCTACTTGAAGAGCAGCAAGAGCTTTTGGTCCTGGCCCCTTTGGGGTGGGAGGAATCCCGGGACGTTCGCAATCGCTGAGCCTGGCTCCGGCTGTATTCAGTGTCCCAGGCAGATAATCTTGGAGTTTGGGAGGCTCACGAAAGAGACAGCGTCAGCGTTTGTGGGGCTGTGAATGGAGTTGCCTGGCTACTTGAAGAGCAGCAAGAGCTTTTGGTCCTGGCCCCTTTGGGGTGGGAGGAAGGTACGGTTATTCGCAGTTGCTGAGCCTGCCTCCGGGTGTCCTCAGCGTCGCAGGCAGTTACTATTGGAGTTTGGGAGGCTCACGAAAGAGACAGCGTCAGCGTTTGTGGGGCTGTGAATGGAGTTGCCTGGCTACTTGAAGAGCAGCAGGAGCTTTTTGTCCTGGCCCCTTCGGGGTGGGAGGAATCTCGAGAAATTCGCAATTGCTTAGCTTGGCTCTGGCTGTACTCAGCGTCCCAGGCAGATAGTCTTGGAGTTTGGGAGGCCACGGAAAGAGACAGCGTCAGTGTTTGTGGGGCTGTGAATGGGGTTGCCTGGCTACTTGAAGAGCAGCAAGAGCTTTTGGTGCTGGCCCCTTTGGGGTGGGAGGAATCCCGGGACGTTCGCAATCGCTGAGCCTGGCTCCGACTGTATTCACTGTTGCAGGCAGTTACTATTGGAGTTTGGGAGGCTCACGAAAGAGACAGCGTCAGCGTTTGTGGGGCTGTGAATGGAGTTGCCTGGCTACTTGAAGAGCAGCAGGAGCTTTTTGTCCTGGCCCCTTTGGGGTGGGAGGAATCTCGAGACATTCGCAATTGCTGAGCCTGGCTCCGGGTGTCCTCAGCGTCCCAGGCAGCTAGTCTTGGAGTTTGGAAGGTCACGAAAGAGACAGCGTCAGCGTTTGTGGGGCTGTGAATGGGGTTGCCTGGCTACTTGAAGAGCAGCAAGAGCTTTTGGTGCTGGCCCCTTTGGGGTGGGAGGAATCCCGGGACGTTCGCAATCGCTGAGCCTGGCTCCGGCTGTATTCAGTGTCCCAGGCAGATAGTCTTGGAGTTTGGGAGGCTCACGAAAGAGACAGCGTCAGCGTTTGTGGGGCTGTGAATGGCGTTGCCTGGCTACTTGAAGAGCAGCAAGAGCTTTTGGTCCTGGCCCCTTTGGGGTGGGAGGAAGGTACGGTTATTCGCAGTTGCTGAGCCTGCCTCCGGGTGTCCTCAGCGTCGCAGGCAGTTACTATTGGACTTTGGGAGGCTCACGAAAGAGACAGCGTCAGCGTTTGTGGGGCTGTGAATGGGGTTGCCTGGCTACTTGAAGAGCAGCAAGAGCTTTTGGTCCTGGCCTCTTTGTGGTGGAGGAAGGTACGGTTATTCGCAGTTGCTGAGCCTGGCTCCGGGTGTCCTCAGCTTCCCAGGCAGATAGTCTTGGATTTTGGGAGGCTCACGAAAGAGACAGCATCAGCTTTTGTGGGGCTGTGAATGGTGTTGCCTGGCTACTTGAAGAGCAGCAAGAGCTTTTGGTCCTGGCACCTTTGGCGTAGGAGGAATACCGCGACGTTCGCAATTTCTGAGCCTGGCTCCAGCTGTATTCAGTGTCCCAGGCAGATAGTCTTGGATTTTGGGAGGCTCACGAAAGAGACAGCATCAGCTTTTGTGGGGCTGTGAATGGGGTTGCCTGGCTACTTGAAGAGCAGCAAGAGCTTTTGGTCCTGGCCCCTTTGGGGTGGGAGGAATCCCGGGACGTTCGCAATCGCTGAGCCTGGCTCCGGCTGTATTCAGTGTTGCAGGCAGATAATCTTGGATTTTGAGAGGCTCACGAAAGAGACAGCGTCAGCGTTTGTGGGGCTGTGAATGGTGTTGCCTGGCTACTTGAAGAGCAGCAAGAGCTTTTGGTCCTGGCACCTTTAGCGTAGGAGGAATACCGCGACGTTCGCAATTTCTGAGCCTGGCTCCAGCTGTATTCAGTGTCCCAGGCAGATAGTCTTGGAATTTGGGAGGCTCACGAAAGAGACAGCATCAGCTTTTGTGGGGCTGTGAATGGGGTTGCCTGGCTACTTGAAGAGCAGCAAGAGCTTTTGGTCCTGGCCCCTTTGGGGTGGGAGGAATCCCGGGACGTTCGCAATCGCTGAGCCTGGCTCCGGCTGTATTCAGTGTCCCAGGCAGATAATCTTGGAGTTTGGGAGGCTCACGAAAGAGACAGCGTCAGTGTTTGTGGGGCTGTGAATGGAGTTGCCTGGCTACTTGAAGAGCAGCAAGAGCTTTTGGTCCTGGCCCCTTTGGGGTGGGAGGAATCCCGGGACGTTCGCAATCGCTGAGCCTGGCTCCGGCTGTATTCAGTGTTGCAGGCAGATAATCTTGGATTTTGGGAGGCTCACGAAAGAGACAGCGTCAGCGTTTGTGGGGCTGTGAATGGTGTTGCCTGGCTACTTGAAGAGCAGCAAGAGCTTTTGGTCCTGGCACCTTTAGCGTAGGAGGAATACCGCGACGTTCGCAATTTCTGAGCCTGGCTCCAGCTGTATTCAGTGTCCCAGGCAGATAGTCTTGGAATTTGGGAGGCTCACGAAAGAGACAGCATCAGCTTTTGTGGGGCTGTGAATGGGGTTGCCTGGCTACTTGAAGAGCAGCAAGAGCTTTTGGTCCTGGCCCCTTTGGGGTGGGAGGAAGGTACGGTTATTCGCAATCGCTGAGCCTGGCTCCGGCTGTATTCAGTGTCCCAGGCAGATAGTCTTGGAGTTTGGAAGGTCACGAAAGAGACAGCGTCAGCTTTTGTTGGGCTGTGAATGGCGTTGCCTGGCTACTTGAAGAGCAGCAAGAGCTTTTGGTCCTGGCCCCTTTGGGGTGGGAGGAATCCCGGGACGTTCGCAATCGCTGAGCCTGGCTCCGGCTGTATTCAGTGTCCCAGGCAGATAGTCTTGGAGTTTGGGAGGCTCACGAAAGAGACAGCATCAGCCTTTGCGGGGCTGTGAATGGAGTTGCCTGGCTACTTGAAGAGCAGCAAGAGCTTTTGGTCCTGGCCCCTTTGGGGTGGGAGGAAGGTACGGTTATTCGCAGTTTCTGAGCCTGCCTCCGGGTGTCCTCAGCGTCGCAGGCAGTTACTATTGGAGTTTGGGAGGCTCACAAAAGAGACAGCGTCAGCGTTTGTGGGGCTGTGAATGGAGTTGCCTGGCTACTTGAAGAGCAGCAGGAGCTTTTTGTCCTGGCCCCTTCGGGGTGGGAGGAATCTCGAGAAATTCGCAATTGCTTAGCTTGGCTCTGGCTGTACTCAGCGTCCCAGGCAGATAGTCTTGGAGTTTGGGAGGCCACGGAAAGAGACAGCGTCAGCGTCTGTGGCGCTGTGAATGGGGTTGCCTGGCTACTTGAAGAGCAGCAAGAGCTTTTGGTCCTGGCCCCTTTGGGGTGGGAGGAAGGTACGGTTATTCGCAGTTGCTGAGCCTGGCTCCGGGTGTCCTCAGCGTCCCAGGCAGATAGTCTTGGAGTTTGGGAGGCTCACGAAAGAGACAGCATCAGCGTTTGTGGGGCTGTGAATGGGGTTGCCTGGCTACTTGAAGAGCAGCAAGAGCTTTTGGTCCTGGCCCCTTTGGGGTGGGAGGAATCCCGGGACGTTCGCAATCGCTGAGCCTGGCTCCGGCTGTATTCAGTGTTGCAGGCAGATAATCTTGGATTTAAGGAGGCTCATGAAAGAGACAGCGTCAGCGTTTGTGGGGCTGTGAATGGGGTTGCCTGGCTACTTGAAGAGCAGCAGGAGCTTTTTGTCCTGGCCCCTTTGGGGTGGGAGGAATCTCGAGACATTCGCAATTGCTGAGCCTGGCTCCGGGTGTCCTCAGCGTCCCAGGCAGCTAGTCTTGGAGTTTGGAAGGTCACGAAAGAGACAGCGTCAGCGTCTGTGGCGCTGTGAATGGCGTTGCCTGGCTACTTGAAGAGCAGCAAGAGCTTTTGGTCCTGGCCCCTTTGGGGTGGGAGGAAGGTACGGTTATTCGCAGTTTCTGAGCCTGCCTCCGGGTGTCCTCAGCGTCGCAGGCAGTTACTATTGGAGTTTGGGAGGCTCACGAAAGAGACAGCGTCAGCGTTTGTGGGGCTGTGAATGGGGTTGCCTGGCTACTTGAAGAGCAGCAAGAGCTTTTTGTCCTGGCCCCTTCGGGGTGGGAGGAATCTCGAGAAATTCGCAATTGCTTAGCTTGGCTCTGGCTGTACTCAGCGTCCCAGGCAGATAGTCTTGGAGTTTGGGAGGCCACGGAAAGAGACAGCGTCAGCGTTTGTGGGGCTGTGAATGGTGTTGCCTGGCTACTTGAAGAGCAGCAAGAGCTTTTGGTGCTGGCCCCTTTGGGGTGGGAGGAATCCCGGGACGTTCGCAATCGCTGAGCCTGGCTCCGACTGTATTCACTGTTGCAGGCAGTTACTATTGGAGTTTGGGAGGCTCACGAAAGAGACAGCGTCAGCGTTTGTGGGGCTGTGAATGGAGTTGCCTGGCTACTTGAAGAGCAGCAGGAGCTTTTTGTCCTGGCCCCTTTGGGGTGGGAGGAATCTCGAGACATTCGCAATTGCTGAGCCTGGCTCCGGGTGTCCTCAGCGTCCCAGGCAGCTAGTCTTGGAGTTTGGAAGGTCACGAAAGAGACAGCGTCAGCGTTTGTGGGGCTGTGAATGGGGTTGCCTGGCTACTTGAAGAGCAGCAAGAGCTTTTGGTCCTGGCCCCTTTGGGGTGGGAGGAAGGTACGGTTATTCGCAGTTGCTGAGCCTGCCTCCGGGTGTCCTCAGCGTCGCAGGCAGTTACTATTGGACTTTGGGAGGCTCACGAAAGAGACAGCGTCAGCGTTTGTGGGGCTGTGAATGGGGTTGCCTGGCTACTTGAAGAGCAGCAAGAGCTTTTGGTCCTGGCCTCTTTGTGGTGGAGGAAGGTACGGTTATTCGCAGTTGCTGAGCCTGGCTCCGGGTGTCCTCAGCTTCCCAGGCAGATAGTCTTGGATTTTGGGAGGCTCACGAAAGAGACAGCATCAGCTTTTGTGGGGCTGTGAATGGTGTTGCCTGGCTACTTGAAGAGCAGCAAGAGCTTTTGGTCCTGGCACCTTTGGCGTAGGAGGAATACCGCGACGTTCGCAATTTCTGAGCCTGGCTCCAGCTGTATTCAGTGTCCCAGGCAGATAGTCTTGGATTTTGGGAGGCTCACGAAAGAGACAGCATCAGCTTTTGTGGGGCTGTGAATGGGGTTGCCTGGCTACTTGAAGAGCAGCAAGAGCTTTTGGTCCTGGCCCCTTTGGGGTGGGAGGAAGGTACGGTTATTCGCAATCGCTGAGCCTGGCTCCGGCTGTATTCAGTGACCCAGGCAGATAGTCTTGGAGTTTGGAAGGTCATGAAAGAGACAGCGTCAGCTTTTGTTGGGCTGTGAATGGCGTTGCCTGGCTACTTGAAGAGCAGCAAGAGCTTTTGGTCCTGGCCCCTTTGGGGTGGGAGGAAGGTACGGTTATTCGCAGTTGCTGAGCCTGCCTCCGGGTGTCCTCAGCGTCGCAGGCAGTTACTATTGGAGTTTGGGAGGCTCACAAAAGAGACAGCGTCAGCGTTTGTGGGGCTGTGAATGGAGTTGCCTGGCTACTTGAAGAGCAGCAAGAGCTTTTTGTCCTGGCCCCTTCGGGGTTGGAGGAATCTCGAGAAATTCGCAATTGCTTAGCTTGGCTCTGGCTGTACTCAGCGTCCCAGGCAGATAGTCTTGGAGTTTGGGAGGCCACGGAAAGAGACAGCGTCAGTGTTTGTGGGGCTGTGAATGGGGTTGCCTGGCTACTTGAAGAGCAGCAAGAGCTTTTGGTGCTGGCCCCTTTGGGGTGGGAGGAATCCCGGGACGTTCGCAATCGCTGAGCCTGGCTCCGACTGTATTCACTGTTGCAGGCAGTTACTATTGGAGTTTGGAAGGCTCACGAAAGAGACAGCGTCAGCGTTTGTGGGGCTGTGAATGGAGTTGCCTGGCTACTTGAAGAGCAGCAGGAGCTTTTTGTCCTGGCCCCTTTGGGGTGGGAGGAATCCCGGGACGTTCGCAATCGCTGAGCCTGGCTCCGGCTGTATTCAGTGTCCCAGGCAGATAGTCTTGGAGTTTGGGAGGCTCACGAAAGAGACAGCGTCAGCGTTTGTGGGGCTGTGAATGGGGTTGCCTGGCTACTTGAAGAGCAGCAAGAGCTTTTGGTCCTGGCCCCTTTGGGGTGGGAGGAAGGTACGGTTATTCGCAGTTGCTGAGCCTGCCTCCGGGTGTCCTCAGCGTCGCAGGCAGTTACTATTGGACTTTGGGAGGCTCACGAAAGAGACAGCGTCAGCGTTTGTGGGGCTGTGAATGGGGTTGCCTGGCTACTTGAAGAGCAGCAAGAGCTTTTGGTCCTGGCCTCTTTGTGGTGGAGGAAGGTACGGTTATTCGCAGTTGCTGAGCCTGGCTCCGGGTGTCCTCAGCTTCCCAGGCAGATAGTCTTGGATTTTGGGAGGCTCACGAAAGAGACAGCATCAGCTTTTGTGGGGCTGTGAATGGTGTTGCCTGGCTACTTGAAGAGCAGCAAGAGCTTTTGGTCCTGGCACCTTTGGCGTAGGAGGAATACCGCGACGTTCGCAATTTCTGAGCCTGGCTCCAGCTGTATTCAGTGTCCCAGGCAGATAGTCTTGGAATTTGGGAGGCTCACGAAAGAGACAGCATCAGCTTTTGTGGGGCTGTGAATGGGGTTGCCTGGCTACTTGAAGAGCAGCAAGAGCTTTTGGTCCTGGCCCCTTTGGGGTGGGAGGAAGGTACGGTTATTCGCAATCGCTGAGCCTGGCTCCGGCTGTATTCAGTGTCCCAGGCAGATAGTCTTGGAGTTTGGAAGGTCACGAAAGAGACAGCGTCAGCTTTTGTTGGGCTGTGAATGGCGTTGCCTGGCTACTTGAAGAGCAGCAAGAGCTTTTGGTCCTGGCCCCTTTGGGGTGGGAGGAATCCCGGGACGTTCGCAATCGCTGAGCCTGGCTCCGGCTGTATTCAGTGTCCCAGGCAGATAATCTTGGAGTTTGGGAGGCTCACGAAAGAGACAGCGTCAGCGTTTGTGGGGCTGTGAATGGAGTTGCCTGGCTACTTGAAGAGCAGCAAGAGCTTTTGGTCCTGGCCCCTTTGGGGTGGGAGGAAGGTACGGTTATTCGCAGTTTCTGAGCCTGCCTCCGGGTGTCCTCAGCGTCGCAGGCAGTTACTATTGGAGTTTGGGAGGCTCACGAAAGAGACAGCGTCAGCGTTTGTGGGGCTGTGAATGGGGTTGCCTGGCTACTTGAAGAGCAGCAAGAGCTTTTGGTCCTGGCCCCTTTGGCGTGGGAGGAACCTGCAGACGTTCCCAGTTGCTGAGCCTGGCTCTGGCTGTACGCAGCATCCCAGGCAGATACTATTCGAGTTTGGGTGGCCACAGAAAGAGACAGCGTCAGCGTTTGTGGGGCTGTGAATGGTGTTGCCTGGCTACTTGAAGAGCAGCAAGAGCTTTTGGTCCTGGCACCTTTGGCGTAGGAGGAATACCGCGACGTTCGCAATTTCTGAGCCTGGCTCCAGCTGTATTCAGTGTCCCAGGCAGATAGTCTTGGATTTTGGGAGGCTCACGAAAGAGACAGCATCAGCTTTTGTGGGGCTGTGAATGGGGTTGCCTGGCTACTTGAAGAGCAGCAAGAGCTTTTGGTCCTGGCCCCTTTGGGGTGGGAGGAAGGTACGGTTATTCGCAATCGCTGAGCCTGGCTCCGGCTGTATTCAGTGTCCCAGGCAGATAGTCTTGGAGTTTGGAAGGTCACGAAAGAGACAGCGTCAGCTTTTGTTGGGCTGTGAATGGCGTTGCCTGGCTACTTGAAGAGCAGCAAGAGCTTTTGGTCCTGGCCCCTTTGGGGTGGGAGGAATCCCGGGACGTTCGCAATCGCTGAGCCTGGCTCCCGCTGTATTCAGTGTCCCAGGCAGATAGTCTTGGAGTTTGGGAGGCTCACGAAAGAGACAGCATCAGCCTTTGCGGGGCTGTGAATGGAGTTGCCTGGCTACTTGAAGAGCAGCAAGAGCTTTTGGTCCTGGCCCCTTTGGGGTGGGAGGAAGGTACGGTTATTCGCAGTTGCTGAGCCTGCCTCCGGGTGTCCTCAGCGTCGCAGGCAGTTACTATTGGAGTTTGGGAGGCTCACAAAAGAGACAGCGTCAGCGTTTGTGGGGCTGTGAATGGAGTTGCCTGGCTACTTGAAGAGCAGCAGGAGCTTTTTGTCCTGGCCCCTTCGGGGTGGGAGGAATCTCGAGAAATTCGCAATTGCTTAGCTTGGCTCTGGCTGTACTCAGCGTCCCAGGCAGCTAGTCTTGGAGTTTGGAAGGTCACGAAAGAGACAGCGTCAGCGTCTGTGGCGCTGTGAATGGCGTTGCCTGGCTACTTGAAGAGCAGCAAGAGCTTTTGGTCCTGGCCCCTTTGGGGTGGGAGGAAGGTACGGTTATTCGCAGTTGCTGAGCCTGCCTCCGGGTGTCCTCAGCGTCGCAGGCAGTTACTATTGGACTTTGGGAGGCTCACGAAAGAGACAGCGTCAGCGTTTGTGGGGCTGTGAATGGGGTTGCCTGGCTACTTGAAGAGCAGCAAGAGCTTTTGGTCCTGGCCTCTTTGTGGTGGAGGAAGGTACGGTTATTCGCAGTTGCTGAGCCTGGCTCCGGGTGTCCTCAGCTTCCCAGGCAGATAGTCTTGGATTTTGGGAGGCTCACGAAAGAGACAGCATCAGCTTTTGTGGGGCTGTGAATGGTGTTGCCTGGCTACTTGAAGAGCAGCAAGAGCTTTTGGTCCTGTCACCTTTGGCGTAGGAGGAATACCGCGACGTTCGCAATTTCTGAGCCTGGCTCCAGCTGTATTCAGTGTCCCAGGCAGATAGTCTTGGATTTTGGGAGGCTCACGAAAGAGACAGCATCAGCTTTTGTGGGGCTGTGAATGGGGTTGCCTGGCTACTTGAAGAGCAGCAAGAGCTTTTGGTCCTGGCCCCTTTGGGGTGGGAGGAAGGTACGGTTATTCGCAATCGCTGAGCCTGGCTCCGGCTGTATTCAGTGACCCAGGCAGATAGTCTTGGAGTTTGGAAGGTCACGAAAGAGACAGCGTCAGCTTTTGTTGGGCTGTGAATGGCGTTGCCTGGCTACTTGAAGAGCAGCAAGAGCTTTTGGTCCTGGCCCCTTTGGGGTGGGAGGAAGGTACGGTTATTCGCAGTTGCTGAGCCTGCCTCCGGGTGTCCTCAGCGTCGCAGGCAGTTACTATTGGAGTTTGGGAGGCTCACAAAAGAGACAGCGTCAGCGTTTGTGGGGCTGTGAATGGAGTTGCCTGGCTACTTGAAGAGCAGCAGGAGCTTTTTGTCCTGGCCCCTTCGGGGTGGGAGGAATCTCGAGAAATTCGCAATTGCTTAGCTTGGCTCTGGCTGTACTCAGCGTCCCAGGCAGATAGTCTTGGAGTTTGGGAGGCCACGGAAAGAGACAGCGTCAGTGTTTGTGGGGCTGTGAATGGGGTTGCCTGGCTACTTGAAGAGCAGCAAGAGCTTTTGGTGCTGGCCCCTTTGGGGTGGGAGGAATCCCGGGACGTTCGCAATCGCTGAGCCTGGCTCCGGCTGTATTCAGTGTTGCAGGCAGATAATCTTGGAGTTTGGGAGGCTCACGAAAGAGACAGCATCAGCGTTTGTGGGGCTGTGAATGGAGTTGCCTGGCTACTTGAAGAGCAGGAAGAGCTTTTTGTCCTGGCCCCTTTGGGGTGGGAGGAATCTCGAGACATTCGCAATTGCTGAGCCTGGCTCCGGGTGTCCTCAGCGTCCCAGGCAGCTAGTCTTGGAGTTTGGAAGGTCACGAAAGAGACAGCATCAGCGTTTGTGGGGCTGTGAATGGGGTTGCCTGGCTACTTGAAGAGCAGCAAGAGCTTTTGGTCCTGGCCCCTTTGGGGTGGGAGGAATCCCGGGACGTTCGCAATTGCTGAGCCTGGCTCTGGCTGTACGCAGCATACCAGGCAGATAGTCTTGGAGTTTGGGAGGCTCACGAAAGAGACAGCGTCAGCGTTTGTGGGGCTGTGAATGGGGTTGCCTGGCTACTTGAAGAGCAGCAAGAGCTTTTGGTCCTGGCCCCTTTGGGGTGGGAGGAAGGTACGGTTATTCGCAGTTGCTGAGCCTGCCTCCGGGTGTCCTCAGCGTCGCAGGCAGTTACTATTGGACTTTGGGAGGCTCACGAAAGAGACAGCGTCAGCGTTTGTGGGGCTGTGAATGGGGTTGCCTGGCTACTTGAAGAGCAGCAAGAGCTTTTGGTCCTGGCCTCTTTGTGGTGGAGGAAGGTACGGTTATTCGCAGTTGCTGAGCCTGGCTCCGGGTGTCCTCAGCTTCCCAGGCAGATAGTCTTGGAGTTTGGGAGGCTCACGAAAGAGACAGCATCAGCTTTTGTGGGGCTGTGAATGGTGTTGCCTGGCTACTTGAAGAGCAGCAAGAGCTTTTGGTCCTGGCACCTTTGGCGTAGGAGGAATACCGCGACGTTCGCAATTTCTGAGCCTGGCTCCAGCTGTATTCAGTGTCCCAGGCAGATAGTCTTGGATTTTGGGAGGCTCACGAAAGAGACAGCATCAGCTTTTGTGGGGCTGTGAATGGGGTTGCCTGGCTACTTGAAGAGCAGCAAGAGCTTTTGGTCCTGGCCCCTTTGGGGTGGGAGGAAGGTACGGTTATTCGCAATGGCTGAGCCTGGCTCCGGCTGTATTCAGTGACCCAGGCAGATAGTCTTGGAGTTTGGAAGGTCACGAAAGAGACAGCGTCAGCTTTTGTTGGGCTGTGAATGGCGTTGCCTGGCTACTTGAAGAGCAGCAAGAGCTTTTGGTCCTGGCCCCTTTGGGGTGGGAGGAAGGTACGGTTATTCGCAGTTGCTGAGCCTGCCTCCGGGTGTCCTCAGCGTCGCAGGCAGTTACTATTGGAGTTTGGGAGGCTCACAAAAGAGACAGCGTCAGCGTTTGTGGGGCTGTGAATGGAGTTGCCTGGCTACTTGAAGAGCAGCAGGAGCTTTTTGTCCTGGCCCCTTCGGGGTGGGAGGAATCTCGAGAAATTCGCAATTGCTTAGCTTGGCTCTGGCTGTACTCAGCGTCCCAGGCAGATAGTCTTGGAGTTTGGGAGGCCACGGAAAGAGACAGCGTCAGTGTTTGTGGGGCTGTGAATGGGGTTGCCTGGCTACTTGAAGAGCAGCAAGAGCTTTTGGTCCTGGCCCCTTTGGGGTGGGAGGAATCCCGGGACGTTCGCAATCGCTGAGCCTGGCTCCGGCTGTATTCAGTGTTGCAGGCAGATAATCTTGGATTTTGGGAGGCTCACGAAAGAGACAGCGTCAGCGTTTGTGGGGCTGTGAATGGGGTTGCCTGGCTACTTGAAGAGCAGGAAGAGCTTTTTGGCCTGGCCCCTTTGGGGTGGGAGGAATTTCGAGAAATTCGCAATTGCTTAGCTTGCGTCTGGCTGTACTCAGTGTCCCAGGCAGATAGTCTTGGAGTTTGGAAGGTCACGAAAGAGACAGCGTCAGCTTTTGTTGGGCTGTGAATGGCGTTGCCTGGCTACTTGAAGAGCAGCAAGAGCTTTTGGTCCTGGCCCCTTTGGGGTGGGAGGAAGGTACGGTTATTCACAGTTTCTGAGCCTGCCTCCGGGTGTCCTCAGCGTCGCAGGCAGTTACTATTGGAGTTTGGGAGGCTCACGAAAGAGACAGCATCAGCGTTTGTGGGGCTGTGAATGGAGTAGCCTGGCTACTTGAAGAGCAGCAAGAGCTTTTTCTCCTGCCCCTTTGGGGTGGCAGGAATCTCGAGAAATTCGCAGTTGCTGATCCTGGCTCAGGGTGTCCTCAGAGTCCTAGGCAGTTAGTATTGGAGTTTGGGAGGCGCATGAAAGAGAGAGCATCAGCGTTTGTGGGGCTGTGAATGGGGTTGCCTGGCTACTTGAAGAGCAGGAAGAGCTTTTGGTCCTGGCCCCTTTGGGGTGGGAGGAATCCCGGGACGTTCGCAATCGCTGAGCCTGGCTCCGGCTGTATTCAGTGTCCCAGGCAGATAATCTTGGAGTTTGGGAGGCTCACGAAAGAGACAGCGTCAGCGTTTGTGGGGCTGTGAATGGCGTTGCCTGGCTACTTGAAGAGCAGCAAGAGCTTTTGGTCCTGGCCCCTTTGGGGTGGGAGGAAGGTACGGTTATTCGCAGTTTCTGAGCCTGCCTCCGGGTGTCCTCAGCGTCGCAGGCAGTTACTATTGGAGTTTGGGAGGCTCACGAAAGAGACAGCGTCAGCGTTTGTGGGGCTGTGAATGGCGTTGCCTGGCTACTTGAAGAGCAGCAAGAGCTTTTGGTCCTGGCCCCTTTGGCGTGGGAGGAACCTGCAGACGTTCCCAGTTGCTGAGCCTGGCTCTGGCTGTACGCAGCATCCCAGGCAGATACTATTCGAGTTTGGGTGGCCACAGAAAGAGACAGCGTCAGCGTTTGTGGGGCTGTGAATGGTGTTGCCTGGCTACTTGAAGAGCAGCAAGAGCTTTTGGTCCTGGCACCTTTGGCGTAGGAGGAATACCGCGACGTTCGCAATTTCTGAGCCTGGCTCCAGCTGTATTCAGTGTCCCAGGCAGATAGTCTTGGAATTTGGGAGGCTCACGAAAGAGACAGCATCAGCTTTTGTGGGGCTGTGAATGGGGTTGCCTGGCTACTTGAAGAGCAGCAAGAGCTTTTGGTCCTGGCCCCTTTGGGGTGGGAGGAAGGTACGGTTATTCGCAATCGCTGAGCCTGGCTCCGGCTGTATTCAGTGTCCCAGGCAGATAGTCTTGGAGTTTGGGAGGCTCACGAAAGAGACAGCATCAGCCTTTGCGGGGCTGTGAATGGAGTTGCCTGGCTACTTGAAGAGCAGCAAGAGCTTTTGGTCCTGGCCCCTTTGGGGTGGGAGGAAGGTACGGTTATTCGCAGTTTCTGAGCCTGCCTCCGGGTGTCCTCAGCGTCGCAGGCAGTTACTATTGGAGTTTGGGAGGCTCACAAAAGAGACAGCGTCAGCGTTTGTGGGGCTGTGAATGGAGTTGCCTGGCTACTTGAAGAGCAGCAGGAGCTTTTTGTCCTGGCCCCTTCGGGGTGGGAGGAATCTCGAGAAATTCGCAATTGCTTAGCTTGGCTCTGGCTGTACTCAGCGTCCCAGGCAGATAGTCTTGGAGTTTGGGAGGCCACGGAAAGAGACAGCGTCAGCGTCTGTGGCGCTGTGAATGGGGTTGCCTGGCTACTTGAAGAGCAGCAAGAGCTTTTGGTCCTGGCCCCTTTGGGGTGGGAGGAAGGTACGGTTATTCGCAGTTGCTGAGCCTGGCTCCGGGTGTCCTCAGCGTCCCAGGCAGATAGTATTGGAGTTTGGGAGGCTCACGAAAGAGACAGCATCAGCGTTTGTGGGGCTGTGAATGGGGTTGCCTGGCTACTTGAAGAGCAGCAAGAGCTTTTGGTCCTGGCACCTTTGGCGTAGGAGGAATACCGCGACGTTCGCAATTTCTGAGCCTGGCTCTGGCTGTACGCAGCATCCCAGGCAGAGAGTCTTGGAGTTTGGGAGGCCACAGAAAGAGACAGCGTCAGCGTTTGTGGGGCTGTGAATGGGGTTGCCTGGCTACTTGAAGAGCAGCAAGAGCTTTTGGTCCTGGCCCCTTTGGGGTGGGAGGAATCCCGGGACGTTCGCAATCGCTGAGCCTGGCTCCGGCTGTATTCAGTGTTGCAGGCAGATAATCTTGGATTTTGGGAGGCTCATGAAAGAGACAGCGTCAGCGTTTGTGGGGCTGTGAATGGGGTTGCCTGGCTACTTGAAGAGCAGCAGGAGCTTTTTGTCCTGGCCCCTTTGGGGTGGGAGGAATCTCGAGACATTCGCAATTGCTGAGCCTGGCTCCGGGTGTCCTCAGCGTCCCAGGCAGCTAGTCTTGGAGTTTGGAAGGTCACGAAAGAGACAGCGTCAGCGTCTGTGGCGCTGTGAATGGCGTTGCCTGGCTACTTGAAGAGCAGCAAGAGCTTTTGGTCCTGGCCCCTTTGGGGTGGGAGGAAGGTACGGTTATTCGCAGTTTCTGAGCCTGCCTCCGGGTGTCCTCAGCGTCGCAGGCAGTTACTATTGGAGTTTGGGAGGCTCACGAAAGAGACAGCGTCAGCGTTTGTGGGGCTGTGAATGGGGTTGCCTGGCTACTTGAAGAGCAGCAAGAGCTTTTTGTCCTGGCCCCTTTGGGGTGGGAGGAATCTTGAGAAATTCGCAATTGCTTAGCTTGGCTCTGGCTGTACTCAGCGTCCCAGGCAGATAGTCTTGGAGTTTGGGAGGCCACGGAAAGAGACAGCGTCAGCGTTTGTGGGGCTGTGAATGGGGTTGCCTGGCTACTTGAAGAGCAGCAAGAGCTTTTGGTGCTGGCCCCTTTGGGGTGGGAGGAATCCCGGGACGTTCGCAATCGCTGAGCCTGGCTCCGACTGTATTCACTGTTGCAGGCAGTTACTATTGGAGTTTGGGAGGCTCACGAAAGAGACAGCGTCAGCGTTTGTGGGGCTGTGAATGGAGTTGCCTGGCTACTTGAAGAGCAGCAGGAGCTTTTTGTCCTGGCCCCTTTGGGGTGGGAGGAATCTCGAGACATTCGCAATTGCTGAGCCTGGCTCCGGGTGTCCTCAGCGTCCCAGGCAGCTAGTCTTGGAGTTTGGAAGGTCACGAAAGAGACAGCGTCAGCGTTTGTGGGGCTGTGAATGGGGTTGCCTGGCTACTTGAAGAGCAGCAAGAGCTTTTGGTCCTGGCCCCTTTGGGGTGGGAGGAAGGTACGGTTATTCGCAGTTGCTGAGCCTGCCTCCGGGTGTCCTCAGCGTCGCAGGCAGTTACTATTGGACTTTGGGAGGCTCACGAAAGAGACAGCGTCAGCGTTTGTGGGGCTGTGAATGGGGTTGCCTGGCTACTTGAAGAGCAGCAAGAGCTTTTGGTCCTGGCCTCTTTGTGGTGGAGGAAGGTACGGTTATTCGCAGTTGCTGAGCCTGGCTCCGGGTGTCCTCAGCTTCCCAGGCAGATAGTCTTGGATTTTGGGAGGCTCACGAAAGAGACAGCATCAGCTTTTGTGGGGCTGTGAATGGGGTTGCCTGGCTACTTGAAGAGCAGCAAGAGCTTTTGGTCCTGGCCCCTTTGGGGTGGGAGGAATCTTGAGAAATTCGCAATTGCTTAGCTTGGCTCTGGCTGTACTCAGCGTCCCAGGCAGATAGTCTTGGAGTTTGGGAGGCCACGGAAAGAGACAGCGTCAGCGTTTGTGGGGCTGTGAATGGAGTTGCCTGGCTACTTGAAGAGCAGCAAGAGCTTTTGGTCCTGGCCCCTTTGGGGTGGGAGGAATCCCGGGACGTTCGCAATCGCTGAGCCTGGCTCCGACTGTATTCACTGTTGCAGGCAGTTACTATTGGAGTTTGGGAGGCTCACGAAAGAGACAGCGTCAGCGTTTGTGGGGCTGTGAATGGAGTTGCCTGGCTACTTGAAGAGCAGCAGGAGCTTTTTGTCCTGGCCCCTTTGGGGTGGGAGGAATCTCGAGACATTCGCAATTGCTGAGCCTGGCTCCGGGTGTCCTCAGCGTCCCAGGCAGCTAGTCTTGGAGTTTGGAAGGTCACGAAAGAGACAGCGTCAGCGTTTGTGGGGCTGTGAATGGGGTTGCCTGGCTACTTGAAGAGCAGCAAGAGCTTTTGGTCCTGGCCCCTTTGGGGTGGGAGGAATCCCGGGACGTTCGCAATCGCTGAGCCTGGCTCCGGCTGTATTCAGTGTCCCAGGCAGATAGTCTTGGAGTTTGGGAGGCTCACGAAAGAGACAGCGTCAGCGTTTGTGGGGCTGTGAATGGGGTTGCCTGGCTACTTGAAGAGCAGCAAGAGCTTTTGGTCCTGGCCCCTTTGGGGTGGGAGGAAGGTACGGTTATTCGCAGTTGCTGAGCCTGCCTCCGGGTGTCCTCAGCGTCGCAGGCAGTTACTATTGGACTTTGGGAGGCTCACGAAAGAGACAGCGTCAGCGTTTGTGGGGCTGTGAATGGGGTTGCCTGGCTACTTGAAGAGCAGCAAGAGCTTTTGGTCCTGGCCTCTTTGTGGTGGAGGAAGGTACGGTTATTCGCAGTTGCTGAGCCTGGCTCCGGGTGTCCTCAGCTTCCCAGGCAGATAGTCTTGGATTTTGGGAGGCTCACGAAAGAGACAGCATCAGCTTTTGTGGGGCTGTGAATGGTGTTGCCTGGCTACTTGAAGAGCAGCAAGAGCTTTTGGTCCTGGCACCTTTGGCGTAGGAGGAATACCGCGACGTTCGCAATTTCTGAGCCTGGCTCCAGCTGTATTCAGTGTCCCAGGCAGATAGTCTTGGATTTTGGGAGGCTCACGAAAGAGACAGCATCAGCTTTTGTGGGGCTGTGAATGGGGTTGCCTGGCTACTTGAAGAGCAGCAAGAGCTTTTGGTCCTGGCCCCTTTGGGGTGGGAGGAAGGTACGGTTATTCGCAATCGCTGAGCCTGGCTCCGGCTGTATTCAGTGACCCAGGCAGATAGTCTTGGAGTTTGGAAGGTCACGAAAGAGACAGCGTCAGCTTTTGTTGGGCTGTGAATGGCGTTGCCTGGCTACTTGAAGAGCAGCAAGAGCTTTTGGTCCTGGCCCCTTTGGGGTGGGAGGAAGGTACGGTTATTCGCAGTTGCTGAGCCTGCCTCCGGGTGTCCTCAGCGTCGCAGGCAGTTACTATTGGAGTTTGGGAGGCTCACAAAAGAGACAGCGTCAGCGTTTGTGGGGCTGTGAATGGAGTTGCCTGGCTACTTGAAGAGCAGCAGGAGCTTTTTGTCCTGGCCCCTTCGGGGTGGGAGGAATCTCGAGAAATTCGCAATTGCTTAGCTTGGCTCTGGCTGTACTCAGCGTCCCAGGCAGATAGTCTTGGAGTTTGGGAGGCCACGGAAAGAGACAGCGTCAGTGTTTGTGGGGCTGTGAATGGGGTTGCCTGGCTACTTGAAGAGCAGCAAGAGCTTTTGGTCCTGGCCCCTTTGATGTGGGAGGAATCCCGGGACGTTCGCAATCGCTGAGCCTGGCTCCGGCTGTATTCAGTGTTGCAGGCAGATAATCTTGGATTTTGGGAGGCTCACGAAAGAGACAGCGTCAGCGTTTGTGGGGCTGTGAATGGGGTTGCCTGGCTACTTGAAGAGCAGGAAGAGCTTTTTGTCCTGGCCCCTTTGGGGTGGGAGGAATTTCGAGAAATTTGCAATTGCTTAGCTTGCGTCTGGCTGTACTCAGTGTCCCAGGCAGATAGTCTTGGAGTTTGGAAGGTCACGAAAGAGACAGCGTCAGCTTTTGTTGGGCTGTGAATGGCGTTGCCTGGCTACTTGAAGAGCAGCAAGAGCTTTTGGTCCTGGCCCCTTTGGGGTGGGAGGAAGGTACGGTTATTCACAGTTTCTGAGCCTGCCTCCGGGTGTCCTCAGCGTCGCAGGCAGTTACTATTGGAGTTTGGGAGGCTCACGAAAGAGACAGCATCAGCGTTTGTGGGGCTGTGAATGGAGTTGCCTGGCTACTTGAAGAGCAGCAAGAGCTTTTTCTCCTGCCCCTTTGGGGTGGGAGGAATCTCGAGAAATTCGCAGTTGCTGATCCTGGCTCCGGGTGTCCTCAGATTCCTAGGCAGTTAGTATTGGAGTTTGGGAGGCGCATGAAAGAGAGAGCATCAGCGTTTGTGGGGCTGTGAATGGGGTTGCCTGGCTACTTGAAGAGCAGCAAGAGCTTTTGGTCCTGGCCCCTTTGGGGTGGGAGGAATCCCGGGACGTTCGCAATCGCTGAGCCTGGCTCCGGCTGTATTCAGTGTCCCAGGCAGATAATCTTGGAGTTTGGGAGGCTCACGAAAGAGACAGCGTCAGCGTTTGTGGGGCTGTGAATGGGGTTGCCTGGCTACTTGAAGAGCAGCAAGAGCTTTTGGTCCTGGCCCCTTTGGGGTGGGAGGAATCCCGGGACGTTCGCAATCGCTGAGCCTGGCTCCGGCTGTATTCAGTGTCCCAGGCAGATAATCTTGGAGTTTGGGAGGCTCACGAAAGAGACAGCGTTAGCGTTTGTGGGGCTGTGAATGGCGTTGCCTGGCTACTTGAAGAGCAGCAAGAGCTTTTGGTCCTGGCCCCTTTGGGGTGGGAGGAAGGTACGGTTATTCGCAGTTGCTGAGCCTGCCTCCGGGTGTCCTCAGCGTCGCAGGCAGTTACTATTGGAGTTTGGGAGGCTCACGAAAGAGACAGCGTCAGGGTTTGTGGGGCTGTGAATGGGGTTGCCTGGCTACTTGAAGAGCAGCAAGAGCTTTTGGTCCTGGCCCCTTTGGGGTGGGAGGAATCTTGGGACAAGCTCAATTCCTGGGCTGCGATACAGCTGTACTCAACATCCAAGGCAGAAAGTATTGGAGTATGGCAGGCTCACGAAAGAGACAGCATCAGCGTTTGTGGGGCTGTGAATGGGGTTTCCTGGCTACTTGAAGAGCAGCAAGAGCTTTTGGTCCTGGCCCCTTTGGGGTGGGAGGAAGGCACTGTTATTCGCAATTACTGAGCCTGGCCCGGCTGTATTCAGTGACCCAGGCAGATAGTCTTGGAGTTTGGAAGGTCACGAAAGAGGCAGCGTCAGCTTTTGTTGGGCTGTGAATGGCGTTGCCTGGCTACTTGAAGAGCAGCAAGAGCTTTTGGTCCTGGCCCCTTTGGGGTGGGAGGAAGGTACGGTTATTCGCAGTTGCTGAGCCTGCCTCCGGGTGTCCTCAGCGTCGCAGGCAGTTACTATTGGAGTTTGGGAGGCTCACGAAAGAGACAGCGTCAGCTTTTGTGGGGCTGTGAATGGGGTTGCCTGGCTACTTGAAGAGCAGCAAGAGCTTTTGGTCCTGGCCCCTTTGGCGTGGGAGGAACCTGCAGACGTTCCCAGTTGCTGAGCCTGGCTCTGGCTGTACGCAGCATCCCAGGCAGATACTATTCGAGTTTGGGTGGCCACAGAAAGAGACAGCGTCAGCGTTTGTGGGGCTGTGAATGGTGTTGCCTGGCTACTTGAAGAGCAGCAAGAGCTTGTGGTCCTGGCACCTTTGGCGTAGGAGGAATACCGCGACGTTCGCAATTTCTGAGCCTGGCTCCAGCTGTATTCAGTGTCCCAGGCAGATAGTCTTGGATTTTGGGAGGCTCACGAAAGAGACAGCGTCAGCTTTTGTGGGGCTGTGAATGGGGTTGCCTGGCTACTTGAAGAGCAGCAAGAGCTTTTGGTCCTGGCCCCTTTGGGGTGGGAGGAAGGTACGGTTATTCGCAATCGCTGAGCCTGGCTCCGGCTGTATTCAGTGTCCCAGGCAGATAGTCTTAGAGTTTGGAAGGTCACGAAAGAGACAGCGTCAGCTTTTGTTGGGCTGTGAATGGCGTTGCCTGGCTACTTGAAGAGCAGCAAGAGCTTTTGGTCCTGGCCCCTTTGGGGTGGGAGGAAGGTACGGTTATTCGCAGTTTCTGAGCCTGCCTCCGGGTGTCCTCAGCGTCGCAGGCAGTTACTATTGGAGTTTGGGAGGCTCACAAAAGAGACAGCGTCAGCGTTTGTGGGGCTGTGAATGGAGTTGCCTGGCTACTTGAAGAGCAGCAGGAGCTTTTTGTCCTGGCCCCTTCGGGGTGGGAGGAATCTCGAGAAATTCAGAATTGCTTAGCTTGGCTCTGGCTGTACTCAGCGTCCCAGGCAGATAGTCTTGGAGTTTGGAAGGCCACGGAAAGAGACAGCGTCAGTGTTTGTGGGGCTGTGAATGGGGTTGCCTGGCTACTTGAAGAGCAGCAAGAGCTTTTGGTCCTGGCCCCTTTGGGGTGGGAGGAATCCCGGGACGTTCGCAATCGCTGAGCCTGGCTCCGGCTGTATTCAGTGTTGCAGGCAGATAATCTTGGATTTTGGGAGGCTCACGAAAGAGACAGCGTCAGCGTTTGTGGGGCTGTGAATGGGGTTGCCTGGCTACTTGAAGAGCAGGAAGAGCTTTTTGTCCTGGCCCCTTTGGGGTGGGAGGAATTTCGAGAAATTCGCAATTGCTTAGCTTGCCTCTGGCTGTACTCAGTGTCCCAGGCAGATAGTCTTGGAGTTTGGAAGGTCACGAAAGAGACAGCGTCAGCTTTTGTTGGGCTGTGAATGGCGTTGCCTGGCTACTTGAAGAGCAGCAAGAGCTTTTGGTCCTGGCCCCTTTGGGGTGGGAGGAAGGTACGGTTATTCACAGTTTCTGAGCCTGCCTCCGGGTGTCCTCAGCGTCGCAGGCAGTTACTATTGGAGTTTGGGAGGCTCACGAAAGAGACAGCATCAGCGTTTGTGGGGCTGTGAATGGAGTTGCCTGGCTACTTGAAGAGCAGCAAGAGCTTTTGGTCCTGGCACCTTTGGGGTGGGAGGAATCTCGAGAAATTCGCTGTTGCTGATCCTGGCTCCGGGTGTCCTCAGAGTCCTAGGCAGTTAGTATTGGAGTTTGGGAGGCGCATGAAAGAGAGAGCATCAGCGTTTGTGGGGCTGTGAATGGGGTTGCCTGGCTACTTGAAGAGCAGCAAGAGCTTTTGGTCCTGGCCCCTTTGGGGTGGGAGGAATCCCGGGACGTTCGCAATCGCTGAGCCTGGCTCCGGCTGTATTCAGTGTCCCAGGCAGATAATCTTGGAGTTTGGGAGGCTCACGAAAGAGACAGCGTCAGCGTTTGTGGGGCTGTGAATGGGGTTGCCTGGCTACTTGAAGAGCAGCAGGAGCTTTTTGTCCTGGCCCCTTTGGGGTGGGAGGAATTTCGAGAAATTCGCAATTGCTTAGCTTGCGTCTGGCTGTACTCAGTGTCCCAGGCAGATAGTCTTGGAGTTTGGAAGGTCACGAAAGAGACAGCGTCAGCTTTTGTTGGGCTGTGAATGGCGTTGCCTGGCTACTTGAAGAGCAGCAAGAGCTTTTGGTCCTGGCCCCTTTGGGGTGGGAGGAAGGTACGGTTATTCACAGTTTCTGAGCCTGCCTCCGGGTGTCCTCAGCGTCGCAGGCAGTTACTATTGGAGTTTGGGAGGCTCACGAAAGAGACAGCATCAGCGTTTGTGGGGCTGTGAATGGAGTTGCCTGGCTACTTGAAGAGCAGCAAGAGCTTTTTCTCCTGCCCCTTTGGGGTGGGAGGAATCTCGAGAAATTCGCAGTTGCTGATCCTGGCTCCGGGTGTCCTCAGATTCCTAGGCAGTTAGTATTGGAGTTTGGGAGGCGCATGAAAGAGAGAGCATCAGCGTTTGTGGGGCTGTGAATGGGGTTGCCTGGCTACTTGAAGAGCAGCAAGAGCTTTTGGTCCTGGCCCCTTTGGGGTGGGAGGAATCCCTGGACGTTCGCAATCGCTGAGCCTGGCTCCGGCTGTATTCAGTGTCCCAGGCAGATAATCTTGGAGTTTGGGAGGCTCACGAAAGAGACAGCGTCAGCGTTTGTGGGGCTGTGAATGGGGTTGCCTGGCTACTTGAAGAGCAGCAAGAGCTTTTGGTCCTGGCCCCTTTGGGGTGGGAGGAATCCCGGGACGTTCGCAATCGCTGAGCCTGGCTCCGGCTGTATTCAGTGTCCCAGGCAGATAATCTTGGAGTTTGGGAGGCTCACGAAAGAGACAGCGTTAGCGTTTGTGGGGCTGTGAATGGCGTTGCCTGGCTACTTGAAGAGCAGCAAGAGCTTTTGGTCCTGGCCCCTTTGGGGTGGGAGGAAGGTACGGTTATTCGCAGTTTCTGAGCCTGCCTCCGGGTGTCCTCAGCGTCGCAGGCAGTTACTATTGGAGTTTGGGAGGCTCACGAAAGAGACAGCGTCAGGGTTTGTGGGGCTGTGAATGGGGTTTCCTGGCTACTTGAAGAGCAGCAAGAGCTTTTGGTCCTGGCCCCTTTGGGGTGGGAGGAAGGCACTGTTATTCGCAATTACTGAGCCTGGCCCGGCTGTATTCAGTGACCCAGGCAGATAGTCTTGGAGTTTGGAAGGTCACGAAAGAGGCAGCGTCAGCTTTTGTTGGGCTGTGAATGGCGTTGCCTGGCTACTTGAAGAGCAGCAAGAGCTTTTGGTGCTGGCCCCTTTGGGGTGGGAGGAAGGTACGGTTATTCGCAGTTGCTGAGCCTGCCTCCGGGTGTCCTCAGCGTCGCAGGCAGTTACTATTGGAGTTTGGGAGGCTCACGAAAGAGACAGCGTCAGCTTTTGTGGGGCTGTGAATGGGGTTGCCTGGCTACTTGAAGAGCAGCAAGAGCTTTTGGTCCTGGCCCCTTTGGCGTGGGAGGAACCTGCAGACGTTCCCAGTTGCTGAGCCTGGCTCTGGCTGTACGCAGCATCCCAGGCAGATACTATTCGAGTTTGGGTGGCCACAGAAAGAGACAGCGTCAGCGTTTGTGGGGCTGTGAATGGTGTTGCCTGGCTACTTGAAGAGCAGCAAGAGCTTGTGGTCCTGGCACCTTTGGCGTAGGAGGAATACCGCGACGTTCGCAATTTCTGAGCCTGGCTCCAGCTGTATTCAGTGTCCCAGGCAGATACTCTTGGATTTTGGGAGGCTCACGAAAGAGACAGCGTCAGCTTTTGTGGGGCTGTGAATGGGGTTGCCTGGCTACTTGAAGAGCAGCAAGAGCTTTTGGTCCTGGCCCCTTTGGGGTGGGAGGAAGGTACGGTTATTCGCAATTGCTGAGCCTGGCTCCGGCTGTATTCAGTGTCCCAGGCAGATAGTCTTAGAGTTTGGAAGGTCACGAAAGAGACAGCGTCAGCTTTTGTTGGGCTGTGAATGGCGTTGCCTGGCTACTTGAAGAGCAGCAAGAGCTTTTGGTCCTGGCCCCTTTGGGGTGGGAGGAAGGTACGGTTATTCGCAGTTTCTGAGCCTGCCTCCGGGTGTCCTCAGCGTCGCAGGCAGTTACTATTGGAGTTTGGGAGGCTCACAAAAGAGACAGCGTCAGCGTTTGTGGGGCTGTGAATGGGGTTGCCTGGCTACTTGAAGAGCAGCAGGAGCTTTTTGTCCTGGCCCCTTCGGGGTGGGAGGAATCTCGAGAAATTCAGAATTGCTTAGCTTGGCTCTGGCTGTACTCAGCGTCCCAGGCAGATAGTCTTGGAGTTTGGGAGGCCACGGAAAGAGACAGCGTCAGTGTTTGTGGGGCTGTGAATGGGGTTGCCTGGCTACTTGAAGAGCAGCAAGAGCTTTTGGTCCTGGCCCCTTTGGGGTGGGAGGAATCCCGGGACGTTCGCAATCGCTGAGCCTGGCTCCGGCTGTATTCAGTGTTGCAGGCAGATAATCTTGGATTTTGGGAGGCTCACGAAAGAGACAGCGTCAGCGTTTGTGGGGCTGTGAATGGGGTTGCCTGGCTACTTGAAGAGCAGGAAGAGCTTTTTGTCCTGGCCCCTTTGGGGTGGGAGGAATTTCGAGAAATTCGCAATTGCTTAGCTTGCCTCTGGCTGTACTCAGTGTCCCAGGCAGATAGTCTTGGAGTTTGGAAGGTCACGAAAGAGACAGCGTCAGCTTTTGTTGGGCTGTGAATGGCGTTGCCTGGCTACTTGAAGAGCAGCAAGAGCTTTTGGTCCTGGCCCCTTTGGGGTGGGAGGAAGGTACGGTTATTCACAGTTTCTGAGCCTGCCTCCGGGTGTCCTCAGCGTCGCAGGCAGTTACTATTGGAGTTTGGGAGGCTCACGAAAGAGACAGCATCAGCGTTTGTGGGGCTGTGAATGGAGTTGCCTGGCTACTTGAAGAGCAGCAAGAGCTTTTTCTCCTGCCCCTTTGGGGTGGGAGGAATCTCGAGAAATTCGCTGTTGCTGATCCTGGCTCCGGGTGTCCTCAGAGTCCTAGGCAGTTAGTATTGGAGTTTGGGAGGCGCATGAAAGAGAGAGCATCAGCGTTTGTGGGGCTGTGAATGGGGTTGCCTGGCTACTTGAAGAGCAGCAAGAGCTTTTGGTCCTGGCCCCTTTGGGGTGGGAGGAATCCCGGGACGTTCGCAATCGCTGAGCCTGGCTCCGGCTGTATTCAGTGTCCCAGGCAGATAATCTTGGAGTTTGGGAGGCTCACGAAAGAGACAGCGTCAGCGTTTGTGGGGCTGTGAATGGGGTTGCCTGGCTACTTGAAGAGCAGCAAGAGCTTTTGGTCCTGGCCCCTTTGGGGTGGGAGGAAGGTACGGTTATTCGCAGTTGCTGAGCCTGCCTCCGGGTGTCCTCAGCGTCGCAGGCAGTTACTATTGGAGTTTGGGAGGCTCACGAAAGAGACAGCGTCAGCTTTTGTGGGGCTGTGAATGGGGTTGCCTGGCTACTTGAAGAGCAGCAAGAGCTTTTGGTCCTGGCCCCTTTGGGGTGGGAGGAATCCCTGGACGTTCGCAATCGCTGAGCCTGGCTCCGGCTGTATTCAGTGTCCCAGGCAGATAGTCTTAGAGTTTGGGAGGCTCACGAAAGAGACAGCGTCAGCGTTTGTGGGGCTGTGAATGGAGTTGCCTGGCTACTTGAAGAGCAGCAAGAGCTTTTGGTCCTGGCCCCTTTGGGGTGGGAGGAATCTCGAGAAATTCGCAGTTGCTGAGCCTGGCTCCGGGTGTCCTCAGCGTCCTAGGCAGTTAGTATTGGAGTTTGGGAGGCTCATGAAAGAGAGAGCATCAGCGTTTGTGGGGCTGTGAATGGTGTTGCCTGGCTACTTGAAGAGCAGCAAGAGCTTTTGGTCCTGGCCCCTTTGGGGTGGGAGGAATCCCGGGACGTTCGCAATCGCTGAGCCTGGCTCCGGCTGTATTCTGTGTCCCAGGCAGATAGTCTTGGAGTTTGGGAGGCTCACGAAAGAGACAGCGTCAGCGTTTGTGGGGCTGTGAATGGGGTTGCCTGGCTACTTGAAGAGCAGCAAGAGCTTTTGGTCCTGGCCCCTTTGGGGTGGGAGGAAGGTACGGTTATTCGCAGTTGCTGAGCCTGCCTCCGGGTGTCCTCAGCGTCGCAGGCAGTTACTATTGGAGTTTGGGAGGCTCACGAAAGAGACAGCGTCAGCGTTTGTGGGGCTGTGAATGGGGTTGCCTGGCTACTTGAAGAGCAGCAAGAGCTTTTGGTCCTGGCCTCTTTGTGGTGGAGGAAGGTACGGTTATTCGCAGTTGCTGAGCCTGGCTCCGGGTGTCCTCAGCTTCCCAGGCAGATAGTCTTGGATTTTGGGAGGCTCACGAAAGAGACAGCATCAGCTTTCGTGGGGCTGTGAATGGGGTTGCCTGGCTACTTGAAGAGCAGCAGGAGCTTTTTGTCCTGGCCCCTTCGGGGTGGGAGGAATCTCGAGAAATTCGCAATTGCTTAGCTTGGCTCTGGCTGTACTCAGCGTCCCAGGCAGATAGTCTTGGAGTTTGGGAGGCCACGGAAAGAGACAGCGTCAGTGTTTGTGGGGCTGTGAATGGGGTTGCCTGGCTACTTGAAGAGCAGGAAGAGCTTTTGGTCCTGGCCCCTTTGGGGTGGGAGGAATCCCGGGACGTTCGCAATCGCTGAGCCTGGCTCCGGCTGTATTCAGTGTTGCAGGCAGATAATCTTGGATTTTGGGAGGCTCACGAAAGAGACAGCGTCAGCGTTTGTGGGGCTGTGAATGGGGTTGCCTGGCTACTTGAAGAGCAGGAAGAGCTTTTTGTCCTGGCCCCTTTGGGGTGGGAGGAATTTCGAGAAATTCGCAATTGCTTAGCTTGCCTCTGGCTGTACTCAGTGTCCCAGGCAGATAGTCTTGGAGTTTGGAAGGTCACGAAAGAGACAGCGTCAGCTTTTGTTGGGCTGTGAATGGCGTTGCCTGGCTACTTGAAGAGCAGCAAGAGCTTTTGGTCCTGGCCCCTTTGGGGTGGGAGGAAGGTACGGTTATTCACAGTTTCTGAGCCTGCCTCCGGGTGTCCTCAGCGTCGCAGGCAGTTACTATTGGAGTTTGGGAGGCTCACGAAAGAGACAGCATCAGCGTTTGTGGGGCTGTGAATGGAGTTGCCTGGCTACTTGAAGAGCAGCAAGAGCTTTTTCTCCTGCCCTTTGGGGTGGGAGGAATCTCGAGAAATTCGCAGTTGCTGATCCTGGCTCCGGGTGTCCTCAGAGTCCTAGGCAGTTAGTATTGGAGTTTGGGAGGCGCATGAAAGAGAGAGCATCAGCGTTTGTGGGGCTGTGAATGGGGTTGCCTGGCTACTTGAAGAGCAGCAAGAGCTTTTGGTCCTGGCCCCTTTGGGGTGGGAGGAATCCCGGGACGTTCGCAATCGCTGAGCCTGGCTCTGGCTGTATTCAGTGTCCCAGGCAGATAATCTTGGATTTTGGGAGGCTCACGAAAGAGACAGCGTCAGCGTTTGTGGGGCTGTGAATGGGGTTGCCTGGCTACTTGAAGAGCAGCAAGAGCTTTTGGTGCTGGCCCCTTTGGGGTGGGAGGAAGGTACGGTTATTCGCAGTTGCTGAGCCTGCCTCCGGGTGTCCTCAGCGTCGCAGGCAGTTACTATTGGAGTTTGGGAGGCTCACGAAAGAGACAGCGTCAGCTTTTGTGGGGCTGTGAATGGGGTTGCCTGGCTACTTGAAGAGCAGCAAGAGCTTTTGGTCCTGGCCCCTTTGGCGTGGGAGGAACCTGCAGACGTTCCCAGTTGCTGAGCCTGGCTCTGGCTGTACGCAGCATCCCAGGCAGATACTATTTGAGTTTGGGTGGCCACGGAAAGAGACAGCGTCAGCGTTTGTGGGGCTGTGAATGGTGTTGCCTGGCTACTTGAAGAGCAGCAAGAGCTTTTGGTCCTGGCCCCTTTGGCGTAGGAGGAATACCGCGACGTTCGCAATTTCTGAGCCTGGCTCCAGCTGTATTCAGTGTCCCAGGCAGATACTCTTGGATTTTGGGAGGCTCACGAAAGAGACAGCGTCAGCTTTTGTGGGGCTGTGAATGGGGTTGCCTGGCTACTTGAAGAGCAGCAAGAGCTTTTGGTCCTGGCCCCTTTGGGGTGGGAGGAAGGTACGGTTATTCGCAATTGCTGAGCCTGGCTCCGGCTGTATTCAGTGTCCCAGGCAGATAGTCTTAGAGTTTGGAAGGTCACGAAAGAGACAGCGTCAGCTTTTGTTGGGCTGTGAATGGCGTTGCCTGGCTACTTGAAGAGCAGCAAGAGCTTTTGGTCCTGGCCCCTTTGGGGTGGGAGGAAGGTACGGTTATTCGCAGTTTCTGAGCCTGCCTCCGGGTGTCCTCAGCGTCGCAGGCAGTTACTATTGGAGTTTGGGAGGCTCACAAAAGAGACAGCGTCAGCGTTTGTGGGGCTGTGAATGGAGTTGCCTGGCTACTTGAAGAGCAGCAGGAGCTTTTTGTCCTGGCCCCTTCGGGGTGGGAGGAATCTCGAGAAATTCGCAATTGCTTAGCTTGGCTCTGGCTGTACTCAGCGTCCCAGGCAGATAGTCTTGGAGTTTGGGAGGCCACGGAAAGAGACAGCGTCAGTGTTTGTGGGGCTGTGAATGGGGTTGCCTGGCTACTTGAAGAGCAGCAAGAGCTTTTGGTCCTGGCCCCTTTGGGGTGGGAGGAATCCCGGGACGTTCGCAATCGCTGAGCCTGGCTCCGGCTGTATTCAGTGTTGCAGGCAGATAATCTTGGATTTTGGGAGGCTCACGAAAGAGACAGCGTCAGCGTTTGTGGGGCTGTGAATGGGGTTGCCTGGCTACTTGAAGAGCAGCAAGAGCTTTTGGTCCTGGCCCCTTTGGGGTGGGAGGAATTTCGAGAAATTCGCAATTGCTTAGCTTGGCTCTGGCTGTACTCAGCGTCCCAGGCAGATAGTCTTGGAGTTTGGGAGGCCACGGAAAGAGACAGCGTCAGCGTTTGTGGGGCTGTGAATGGGGTTTCCTGGCTACTTGAAGAGCAGCAAGAGCTTTTGGTCCTGGCCCCTTTGGGGTGGGAGGAAGGCACTGTTATTCGCAATTACTGAGCCTGGCCCGGCTGTATTCAGTGACCCAGGCAGATAGTCTTGGAGTTTGGAAGGTCACGAAAGAGGCAGCGTCAGCTTTTGTTGGGCTGTGAATGGCGTTGCCTGGCTACTTGAAGAGCAGCAAGATCTTTTCGTGCTGGCCCCTTTGGGGTGGGAGGAAGGTACGGTTATTTGCAGTTGCTGAGCCTGCCTCCGGGTGTCCTCAGCGTACCAGGCAGTTACTATTGGAGTTTGGGAGGCTCACGAAAGAGACAGCGTCAGCTTTTGTGGGGCTGTGAATGGGGTTGCCTGGCTACTTGAAGAGCAGCAAGAGCTTTTGGTCCTGGCCCCTTTGGCGTGGGAGGAACCTGCAGACGTTCCCAGTTGCTGAGCCTGGCTCTGGCTGTACGCAGCATCCCAGGCAGATACTATTCGAGTTTGGGTGGCCACAGAAAGAGACAGCATCAGCGTTTGTGGGGCTGTGAATGGTGTTGCCTGGCTACTTGAAGAGCAGCAAGAGCTTTTGGTCCTGGCACCTTTGGCGTAGGAGGAATACCGCGACGTTCGCAATTTCTGAGCCTGGCTCCAGCTGTATTCAGTGTCCCAGGCAGATAGTCTTGGATTTTGGGAGGCTCACGAAAGAGACAGCATCAGCTTTTGTGGGGCTGTGAATGGGGTTGCCTGGCTACTTGAAGAGCAGCAAGAGCTTTTGGTCCTGGCCCCTTTGGGGTGGGAGGAAGGTACGGTTATTCGCAATCGCTGAGCCTGGCTCCGGCTGTATTCAGTGTCCCAGGCAGATAGTCTTGGAGTTTGGAAGGTCACGAAAGAGACAGCATCAGCGTTTGTGGGGCTGTGAATGGCGTTGCCTGGCTACTTGAAGAGCAGCAAGAGCTTTTTCTCCTGCCCCTTTGGGGTGGGAGGAATCTCGAGAAATTCGCAGTTGCTGATCCTGGCTCCGGGTGTCCTCAGAGTCCTAGGCAGTTAGTATTGGAGTTTGGGAGGCGCATGAAAGAGAGAGCATCAGCGTTTGTGGGGCTGTGAATGGGGTTGCCTGGCTACTTGAAGAGCAGCAAGAGCTTTTGGTCCTGGCCCCTTTGGGGTGGGAGGAATCCCGGGACGTTCGCAATCGCTGAGCCTGGCTCCGGCTGTATTCAGTGTCCCAGGCAGATAATCTTGGATTTTGGGAGGCTCACGAAAGAGACAGCGTCAGCGTTTGTGGGGCTGTGAATGGCGTTGCCTGGCTACTTGAAGAGCAGCAAGAGCTTTTGGTCCTGGCCCCTTTGGGGTGGGAGGAAGGTACGGTTATTCGCAGTTTCTGAGCCTGCCTCCGGGTGTCCTCAGCGTCGCAGGCAGTTACTATTGGAGTTTGGGAGGCTCACGAAAGAGACAGCGTCAGGGTTTGTGGGGCTGTGAATGGGGTTGCCTGGCTACTTGAAGAGCAGCAAGAGCTTTTGGTCCTGGCCCCTTTGGGGTGGGAGGAATCTTGGGACAAGCTCAATTCCTGGGCTGCGATACACCTGTACTCAACATCCAAGGCAGAAAGTATTGGAGTATGGCAGGCTCACGAAAGAGACAGCATCAGCGTTTGTGGGGCTGTGAATGGGGTTTCCTGGCTACTTGAAGAGCAGCAAGAGCTTTTGGTCCTGGCCCCTTTGGGGTGGGAGGAAGGCACTGTTATTCGCAATTACTGAGCCTGGCCCGGCTGTATTCAGTGACCCAGGCAGATAGTCTTGGAGTTTGGAAGGTCACGAAAGAGGCAGCGTCAGCTTTTGTTGGGCTGTGAATGGCGTTGCCTGGCTACTTGAAGAGCAGCAAGAGCTTTTGGTGCTGGCCCCTTTGGGGTGGGAGGAAGGTACGGTTATTTGCAGTTGCTGAGCCTGGCTCCGGGTGTCCTCAGCGTAGCAGGCAGTTACTATTGGAGTTTGGGAGGCTCACGAAAGAGACAGCGTCAGCTTTTGTGGGGCTGTGAATGGGGTTGCCTGGCTACTTGAAGAGCAGCAAGAGCTTTTGGTCCTGGCCCCTTTGGCGTGGGAGGAACCTGCAGACGTTCCCAGTTGCTGAGCCTGGCTCTGGCTGTACGCAGCATCCCAGGCAGATACTATTCGAGTTTGGGTGGCCACAGAAAGAGACAGCGTCAGCGTTTGTGGGGCTGTGAATGGTGTTGCCTGGCTACTTGAAGAGCAGCAAGAGCTTTTGGTCCTGGCACCTTTGGCGTAGGAGGAATACCGCGACGTTCGCAATTTCTGAGCCTGGCTCCAGCTGTATTCAGTGTCCCAGGCAGATAGTCTTGGATTTTGGGAGGCTCACGAAAGAGACAGCATCAGCTTTTGTGGGGCTGTGAATGGGGTTGCCTGGCTACTTGAAGAGCAGCAAGAGCTTTTGGTCCTGGCCCCTTTGGGGTGGGAGGAAGGTACGGTTATTCGCAATCGCTGAGCCTGGCTCCGGCTGTATTCAGTGTCCCAGGCAGATAGTCTTGGAGTTTGGAAGGTCACGAAAGAGACAGCGTCAGCGTTTGTGGGGCTGTGAATGGCGTTGCCTGGCTACTTGAAGAGCAGCAAGAGCTTTTGGTCCTGGCCCCTTTGGGGTGGGAGGAAGGTACGGTTATTCGCAGTTTCTGAGCCTGCCTCCGGGTGTCCTCAGCGTCGCAGGCAGTTACTATTGGAGTTTGGGAGGCTCACAAAAGAGACAGCGTCAGCGTTTGTGGGGCTGTGAATGGAGTTGCCTGGCTACTTGAAGAGCAGCAAGAGCTTTTTGTCCTGGCCCCTTCGGGGTGGGAGGAATCTCGAGAAATTCGCAATTGCTTAGCTTGGCTCTGGCTGTACTCAGCGTCCCAGGCAGATAGTCTTGGAGTTTGGGAGGCCACGGAAAGAGACAGCATCAGCGTTTGTGGGGCTGTGAATGGTGTTGCCTGGCTACTTGAAGAGCAGCAAGAGCTTTTGGTCCTGGCCCCTTTGGGGTGGGAGGAAGGTACGGTTATTCACAGTTTCTGAGCCTGCCTCCGGGTGTCCTCAGCGTCCCAGGCAGATAGTATTGGAGTTTGGGAGGCTCACGAAAGAGACAGCGTCAGCTTTTTTTGGGCTGTGAATGGGGTTGCCTGGCTACTTGAAGAGCAGCAAGAGCTTTTGGTCCTGGCCCCTTTGGGGTGGGAGGAAGGTACGGTTATTCGCAGTTGCTGAGCCTGCCTCCGGGTGTTCTCAGCGTCGCAGGCAGTTACTATTGGACTTTGGGAGGCTCACGAAAGAGACAGCGTCAGCGTTTGTGGGGCTGTGAATGGGGTTGCCTGGCTACTTGAAGAGCAGCAAGAGCTTTTGGTCCTGGCCTCTTTGTTGTGGAGGAAGGTAGGGTTATTCGCAGTTGCTGAGCCTGCCTCCGGGTGTCCTCAGCTTCCCAGGCAGATAGTCTTGGAGTTTGGGAGGCTCACGAAAGAGACAGCATCAGCGTTTGTGGGGCTGTGAATGGGGTTTCCTGGCTACTTGAAGAGCAGCAAGTGCTTTTGGTCCTGTCCCCTTTTAGGGTGGGAGGAAGGCACTGTTATTCGCAATTGCTGAGCCTGGCCCGGCTGTATTCAGTGACCCAGGCAGTTAGTATAGGAGTTTGGGAGGTCACGAAAGAGACAGCGTCAGCGTTTGTGGGGCTGTGAATGGGGTTGCCTGGCTACTTGAAGAGCAGCAAGAGCTTTTGGTCCTGGCCCCTTTGGGGTGGGAGGAAGGTACGGTTATTCGCAGTTGCTGAGCCTGCCTCTGGGTGTCCTCAGCGTCCCAGGCAGATAGTCCTGGAGTTTGGGAGGCTCTCGAAAGAGACAGCGTCAGCGTTTGTGGGGCTGTGAATGGGGTTTCCTGGCTACTTGAAGAGCAGCAAGAGCTTTTGGTCCTGGCCCCTTTGGGGTGGGAGGAATCTGCAGACGTTCCCTATTGCTGAGCCTGGCTCTGGCTGTACGCAGCATCCCAGGCAGATACTATTCGAGTTTGGGAGGCTCACGAAAGAGACAGCGTCAGCGTTTGTGGGGCTGTGAATGGGGTTGCCTGGCTACTTGAAGAGCAGCAAGAGCTTTTGGTCCTGGCCCCTTTGGGGTGGGAGGAATCCCGGGACGGTCGCAATCGCTGAGCCTGGCTCCGGCTGTATTCAGTGTCCCAGGCAGATAGTCTTGGAGTTTGGGAGGCCACAGAAAAAGACAGCGTCAGCGTTTGTGGGGCTGTGAATGGGGTTGCCTGGCTACTTGAAGAGCAGCAAGAGCTTTTGGTCCTGGCCTCTTTGGGGTGGGAGGAATCCCGGGACGTTCGCAATCGCTGAGCCTGGCTCCGACTGTATTCACTGTTGCAGGCAGTTACTATTGGAATTTGGGAGGCTCACGAAAGAGACAGCTTCAGCGTTTGTGGGGCTGTGAATGGGGTTGCCTGGCTACTTGAAGAGCAGCAAGAGCTTTTGGTCCTGGCCCCTTTGGGGTGGGAGGAAACCCGGGACGTTCGCAATCGCTGAGCCTGGCTCCGGCTGTATTCAGTGTCCCAGGCAGATAGTCTTGGAGTTTGGGAGGCTCACGAAAGAGACAGCGTCAGCATTTGTGGGGCTGTGAATGGGGTTGCCTGGCTACTTGAAGAGCAGCAAGAGCTTTTGGTCCTGGCCCCTTTGGGGTGGGAGGAAGGTACGGTTATTCGCAGTTGCTGAGCCTGCCTCCGGGTGTTCTCAGCGTCGCAGGCAGTTACTATTGGACTTTGGGAGGCTCACGAAAGAGACAGCGTCAGCGTTTGTGGGGCTGTGAATGGGGTTGCCTGGCTACTTGAAGAGCAGCAAGAGCTTTTGGTCCTGGCCTCTTTGTTGTGGAGGAAGGTAGGGTTATTCGCAGTTGCTGAGCCTGCCTCCGGGTGTCCTCAGCTTCCCAGGCAGATAGTCTTGGAGTTTGGGAGGCTCACGAAAGAGACAGCATCAGCTTTTGTGGGGCTGTGAATGGGGTTGCCTGGCTACTTGAAGAGCAGCAAGAGCTTTTGGTCCTGGCCCCTTTGGGGTGGGAGGAAGGTACGGTTATTCGCAATTTCTGAGCCTGCCTCCGGGTGTCCTCAGCGTCGCAGGCAGTTACTATTGGAGTTTGGGAGGCTCACGAAAGAGACAGCGTCAGCGTTTGTGGGGCTGTGAATGGGGTTGCCTGGCTACTTGAAGAGCAGCAAAAGCTTTTGGTCCTGGCCTCTTTGTTGTGGAGGAAGGTAGGGTTATTCGCAGTTGCTGAGCCTGCCTCCGGGTGTCCTCAGCTTCCCAGGCAGATAGTCTTGGAGTTTGGGAGGCTCACGAAAGAGACAGCATCAGCTTTTGTGGGGCTGTGAATGGGGTTGCCTGGCTACTTGAAGAGCAGCAAGAGCTTTTGGTCCTGGCCCCTTTGGGGTGGGAGGAAGGTACGGTTATTCGCAATCGCTGAGCCTGGCTCCGGCTGTATTCAGTGTCCCAGGCAGATAGTCTTGGAGTTTGGGAGGCTCACGAAAGAGACAGCGTCAGCTTTTGTGGGGCTGTGAATGGGGTTGCCTGGCTACTTGAAGAGCAGCAAGAGCTTTTGGTCCTGGCCCCTTTGGGGTGGGAGGAAGGTACGGTTATTCGCAGTTGCTGAGCCTGCCTCCGGGTGTCCTCAGCGTCCCAGGCAGTTACTATTGGAGTTTGGGAGGCTCACGAAAGAGACAGCGTCAGCGTTTGTGGGGCTGTGAATGGGGTTGCCTGGCTACTTGAAGAGCAGCAAGAGCTTTTGGTCCTGGCCCCTTTGGGGTGGGAGGAAGGTACGGTTATTCGCAGTTGCTGAGCCTGCCTCCGGGTGTCCTCAGCGTCCCAGGCAGTTACTATTGGAGTTTGGGAGGCTCACGAAAGAGACAGCGTCAGCGTTTGTGGGGCTGTGAATGGTGTTGCCTGGCTACTTGAAGAGCAGCAAGAGCTTTTGGTCCTGGCCCCTTTGGGGTGGGAGGAATCTTGAGAAATTCGCAATTGCTTAGCTTGGCTCTGGCTGTACTCAGCGTCCCAGGCAGATAGTCTTGGAGTTTGGGAGGCCACGGAAAGAGACAGCGTCAGCGTTTGTGGGGCTGTGAATGGTGTTGCCTGGCTACTTGAAGAGCAGCAAGAGCTTTTGGTCCTGGCCTCTTTGTGGTGGAGGAAGGTACGGTTATTCGCAGTTGCTGAGCCTGGCTCCGGGTGTCCTCAGCTTCCCAGGCAGATAGTATTGGAGTTTGGGAGGCTCACGAAAGAGACAGCGTCAGCTTTTGTGGGGCTGTGAATGGGGTTGCCTGGCTACTTGAAGAGCAGCAAGAGCTTTTGGTCCTGGCCCCTTTGGCGTGGGAGGAACCTGCAGACGTTCCCAGTTGCTGAGCATGGCTCTGGCTGTATGCAGCATCCCAGGCAGATAGTCTTGGAGTTTGGGTTGCCACGGAAAGAGACAGCGTCAGTGTTTGTGGGGCTGTGAATGGGGTTGCCTGGCTACTTGAAGAGCAGCAAGAGCTTTTGGTCCTGGCACCTTTGGCGTAGGAGGAATACCGCGACGTTCGCAATTTCTGAGCCTGGCTCCAGCTGTATTCAGTGTCCCAGGCAGATAGTCTTGGATTTTGGGAGGCTCACGAAAGAGACAGCATCAGCTTTTGTGGGGCTGTGAATGGGGTTGCCTGGCTACTTGAAGAGCAGCAAGAGCTTTTGGTCCTGGCCCCTTTGGGGTGGGAGGAAGGTACGGTTATTCGCAATCGCTGAGCCTGGCTCCGGCTGTATTCAGTGTCCCAGGCAGATAGTCTTGGAGTTTGGAAGGTCACGAAAGAGACAGCGTCAGCGTTTGTGGGGCTGTGAATGGCGTTGCCTGGCTACTTGAAGAGCAGCAAGAGCTTTTGGTCCTGGCCCCTTTGGGGTGGGAGGAAGGTACGGTTATTCGCAGTTGCTGAGCCTGCCTCCGGGTGTCCTCAGCGTCGCAGGCAGTTACTATTGGAGTTTGGGAGGCTCACGAAAGAGACAGCGTCAGCTTTTGTGGGGCTGTGAATGGGGTTGCCTGGCTACTTGAAGAGCAGCAAGAGCTTTTGGTCCTGGCCCCTTTGGGGTGGGAGGAATCCCTGGACGTTCGCAATCGCTGAGCCTGGCTCCGGCTGTATTCAGTGTCCCAGGCAGATAGTCTTAGAGTTTGGGAGGCTCACGAAAGAGACAGCGTCAGCGTTTGTGGGGCTGTGAATGGAGTTGCCTGGCTACTTGAAGAGCAGCAAGAGCTTTTGGTCCTGGCCCCTTTGGGGTGGGAGGAATCTCGAGAAATTCGCAGTTGCTGAGCCTGGCTCCGGGTGTCCTCAGCGTCCTAGGCAGTTAGTATTGGAGTTTGGGAGGCTCATGAAAGAGAGAGCATCAGCGTTTGTGGGGCTGTGAATGGTGTTGCCTGGCTACTTGAAGAGCAGCAAGAGCTTTTGGTCCTGGCCCCTTTGGGGTGGGAGGAATCCCGGGACGTTCGCAATCGCTGAGCCTGGCTCCGGCTGTATTCTGTGTCCCAGGCAGATAGTCTTGGAGTTTGGGAGGCTCACGAAAGAGACAGCGTCAGCGTTTGTGGGGCTGTGAATGGGGTTGCCTGGCTACTTGAAGAGCAGCAAGAGCTTTTGGTCCTGGCCCCTTTGGGGTGGGAGGAAGGTACGGTTATTCGCAGTTGCTGAGCCTGCCTCCGGGTGTCCTCAGCGTCGCAGGCAGTTACTATTGGAGTTTGGGAGGCTCACGAAAGAGACAGCGTCAGCGTTTGTGGGGCTGTGAATGGGGTTGCCTGGCTACTTGAAGAGCAGCAAGAGCTTTTGGTCCTGGCCTCTTTGTGGTGGAGGAAGGTACGGTTATTCGCAGTTGCTGAGCCTGGCTCCGGGTGTCCTCAGCTTCCCAGGCAGATAGTCTTGGATTTTGGGAGGCTCACGAAAGAGACAGCATCAGCTTTCGTGGGGCTGTGAATGGGGTTGCCTGGCTACTTGAAGAGCAGCAGGAGCTTTTTGTCCTGGCCCCTTCGGGGTGGGAGGAATCTCGAGAAATTCGCAATTGCTTAGCTTGGCTCTGGCTGTACTCAGCGTCCCAGGCAGATAGTCTTGGAGTTTGGGAGGCCACGGAAAGAGACAGCGTCAGTGTTTGTGGGGCTGTGAATGGGGTTGCCTGGCTACTTGAAGAGCAGGAAGAGCTTTTGGTCCTGGCCCCTTTGGGGTGGGAGGAATCCCGGGACGTTCGCAATCGCTGAGCCTGGCTCCGGCTGTATTCAGTGTTGCAGGCAGATAATCTTGGATTTTGGGAGGCTCACGAAAGAGACAGCGTCAGCGTTTGTGGGGCTGTGAATGGGGTTGCCTGGCTACTTGAAGAGCAGGAAGAGCTTTTTGTCCTGGCCCCTTTGGGGTGGGAGGAATTTCGAGAAATTCGCAATTGCTTAGCTTGCCTCTGGCTGTACTCAGTGTCCCAGGCAGATAGTCTTGGAGTTTGGAAGGTCACGAAAGAGACAGCGTCAGCTTTTGTTGGGCTGTGAATGGCGTTGCCTGGCTACTTGAAGAGCAGCAAGAGCTTTTGGTCCTGGCCCCTTTGGGGTGGGAGGAAGGTACGGTTATTCACAGTTTCTGAGCCTGCCTCCGGGTGTCCTCAGCGTCGCAGGCAGTTACTATTGGAGTTTGGGAGGCTCACGAAAGAGACAGCATCAGCGTTTGTGGGGCTGTGAATGGAGTTGCCTGGCTACTTGAAGAGCAGCAAGAGCTTTTTCTCCTGCCCTTTGGGGTGGGAGGAATCTCGAGAAATTCGCAGTTGCTGATCCTGGCTCCGGGTGTCCTCAGAGTCCTAGGCAGTTAGTATTGGAGTTTGGGAGGCGCATGAAAGAGAGAGCATCAGCGTTTGTGGGGCTGTGAATGGGGTTGCCTGGCTACTTGAAGAGCAGCAAGAGCTTTTGGTCCTGGCCCCTTTGGGGTGGGAGGAATCCCGGGACGTTCGCAATCGCTGAGCCTGGCTCTGGCTGTATTCAGTGTCCCAGGCAGATAATCTTGGATTTTGGGAGGCTCACGAAAGAGACAGCGTCAGCGTTTGTGGGGCTGTGAATGGGGTTGCCTGGCTACTTGAAGAGCAGCAAGAGCTTTTGGTGCTGGCCCCTTTGGGGTGGGAGGAAGGTACGGTTATTCGCAGTTGCTGAGCCTGCCTCCGGGTGTCCTCAGCGTCGCAGGCAGTTACTATTGGAGTTTGGGAGGCTCACGAAAGAGACAGCGTCAGCTTTTGTGGGGCTGTGAATGGGGTTGCCTGGCTACTTGAAGAGCAGCAAGAGCTTTTGGTCCTGGCCCCTTTGGCGTGGGAGGAACCTGCAGACGTTCCCAGTTGCTGAGCCTGGCTCTGGCTGTACGCAGCATCCCAGGCAGATACTATTTGAGTTTGGGTGGCCACGGAAAGAGACAGCGTCAGCGTTTGTGGGGCTGTGAATGGTGTTGCCTGGCTACTTGAAGAGCAGCAAGAGCTTTTGGTCCTGGCCCCTTTGGCGTAGGAGGAATACCGCGACGTTCGCAATTTCTGAGCCTGGCTCCAGCTGTATTCAGTGTCCCAGGCAGATACTCTTGGATTTTGGGAGGCTCACGAAAGAGACAGCGTCAGCTTTTGTGGGGCTGTGAATGGGGTTGCCTGGCTACTTGAAGAGCAGCAAGAGCTTTTGGTCCTGGCCCCTTTGGGGTGGGAGGAAGGTACGGTTATTCGCAATTGCTGAGCCTGGCTCCGGCTGTATTCAGTGTCCCAGGCAGATAGTCTTAGAGTTTGGAAGGTCACGAAAGAGACAGCGTCAGCTTTTGTTGGGCTGTGAATGGCGTTGCCTGGCTACTTGAAGAGCAGCAAGAGCTTTTGGTCCTGGCCCCTTTGGGGTGGGAGGAAGGTACGGTTATTCGCAGTTTCTGAGCCTGCCTCCGGGTGTCCTCAGCGTCGCAGGCAGTTACTATTGGAGTTTGGGAGGCTCACAAAAGAGACAGCGTCAGCGTTTGTGGGGCTGTGAATGGAGTTGCCTGGCTACTTGAAGAGCAGCAGGAGCTTTTTGTCCTGGCCCCTTCGGGGTGGGAGGAATCTCGAGAAATTCGCAATTGCTTAGCTTGGCTCTGGCTGTACTCAGCGTCCCAGGCAGATAGTCTTGGAGTTTGGGAGGCCACGGAAAGAGACAGCGTCAGTGTTTGTGGGGCTGTGAATGGGGTTGCCTGGCTACTTGAAGAGCAGCAAGAGCTTTTGGTCCTGGCCCCTTTGGGGTGGGAGGAATCCCGGGACGTTCGCAATCGCTGAGCCTGGCTCCGGCTGTATTCAGTGTTGCAGGCAGATAATCTTGGATTTTGGGAGGCTCACGAAAGAGACAGCGTCAGCGTTTGTGGGGCTGTGAATGGGGTTGCCTGGCTACTTGAAGAGCAGGAAGAGCTTTTTGTCCTGGCCCCTTTGGGGTGGGAGGAATTTCGAGAAATTCGCAATTGCTTAGCTTGGCTCTGGCTGTACTCAGCGTCCCAGGCAGATAGTCTTGGAGTTTGGGAGGCCACGGAAAGAGACAGCGTCAGCGTTTGTGGGGCTGTGAATGGGGTTTCCTGGCTACTTGAAGAGCAGCAAGAGCTTTTGGTCCTGGCCCCTTTGGGGTGGGAGGAAGGCACTGTTATTCGCAATTACTGAGCCTGGCCCGGCTGTATTCAGTGACCCAGGCAGATAGTCTTGGAGTTTGGAAGGTCACGAAAGAGGCAGCGTCAGCTTTTGTTGGGCTGTGAATGGCGTTGCCTGGCTACTTGAAGAGCAGCAAGATCTTTTCGTGCTGGCCCCTTTGGGGTGGGAGGAAGGTACGGTTATTTGCAGTTGCTGAGCCTGCCTCCGGGTGTCCTCAGCGTACCAGGCAGTTACTATTGGAGTTTGGGAGGCTCACGAAAGAGACAGCGTCAGCTTTTGTGGGGCTGTGAATGGGGTTGCCTGGCTACTTGAAGAGCAGCAAGAGCTTTTGGTCCTGGCCCCTTTGGCGTGGGAGGAACCTGCAGACGTTCCCAGTTGCTGAGCCTGGCTCTGGCTGTACGCAGCATCCCAGGCAGATACTATTCGAGTTTGGGTGGCCACAGAAAGAGACAGCATCAGCGTTTGTGGGGCTGTGAATGGTGTTGCCTGGCTACTTGAAGAGCAGCAAGAGCTTTTGGTCCTGGCACCTTTGGCGTAGGAGGAATACCGCGACGTTCGCAATTTCTGAGCCTGGCTCCAGCTGTATTCAGTGTCCCAGGCAGATAGTCTTGGATTTTGGGAGGCTCACGAAAGAGACAGCATCAGCTTTTGTGGGGCTGTGAATGGGGTTGCCTGGCTACTTGAAGAGCAGCAAGAGCTTTTGGTCCTGGCCCCTTTGGGGTGGGAGGAAGGTACGGTTATTCGCAATCGCTGAGCCTGGCTCCGGCTGTATTCAGTGTCCCAGGCAGATAGTCTTGGAGTTTGGAAGGTCACGAAAGAGACAGCATCAGCGTTTGTGGGGCTGTGAATGGCGTTGCCTGGCTACTTGAAGAGCAGCAAGAGCTTTTTCTCCTGCCCCTTTGGGGTGGGAGGAATCTCGAGAAATTCGCAGTTGCTGATCCTGGCTCCGGGTGTCCTCAGAGTCCTAGGCAGTTAGTATTGGAGTTTGGGAGGCGCATGAAAGAGAGAGCATCAGCGTTTGTGGGGCTGTGAATGGGGTTGCCTGGCTACTTGAAGAGCAGCAAGAGCTTTTGGTCCTGGCCCCTTTGGGGTGGGAGGAATCCCGGGACGTTCGCAATCGCTGAGCCTGGCTCCGGCTGTATTCAGTGTCCCAGGCAGATAATCTTGGATTTTGGGAGGCTCACGAAAGAGACAGCGTCAGCGTTTGTGGGGCTGTGAATGGCGTTGCCTGGCTACTTGAAGAGCAGCAAGAGCTTTTGGTCCTGGCCCCTTTGGGGTGGGAGGAAGGTACGGTTATTCGCAGTTTCTGAGCCTGCCTCCGGGTGTCCTCAGCGTCGCAGGCAGTTACTATTGGAGTTTGGGAGGCTCACGAAAGAGACAGCGTCAGGGTTTGTGGGGCTGTGAATGGGGTTGCCTGGCTACTTGAAGAGCAGCAAGAGCTTTTGGTCCTGGCCCCTTTGGGGTGGGAGGAATCTTGGGACAAGCTCAATTCCTGGGCTGCGATACACCTGTACTCAACATCCAAGGCAGAAAGTATTGGAGTATGGCAGGCTCACGAAAGAGACAGCATCAGCGTTTGTGGGGCTGTGAATGGGGTTTCCTGGCTACTTGAAGAGCAGCAAGAGCTTTTGGTCCTGGCCCCTTTGGGGTGGGAGGAAGGCACTGTTATTCGCAATTACTGAGCCTGGCCCGGCTGTATTCAGTGACCCAGGCAGATAGTCTTGGAGTTTGGAAGGTCACGAAAGAGGCAGCGTCAGCTTTTGTTGGGCTGTGAATGGCGTTGCCTGGCTACTTGAAGAGCAGCAAGAGCTTTTGGTGCTGGCCCCTTTGGGGTGGGAGGAAGGTACGGTTATTTGCAGTTGCTGAGCCTGGCTCCGGGTGTCCTCAGCGTAGCAGGCAGTTACTATTGGAGTTTGGGAGGCTCACGAAAGAGACAGCGTCAGCTTTTGTGGGGCTGTGAATGGGGTTGCCTGGCTACTTGAAGAGCAGCAAGAGCTTTTGGTCCTGGCCCCTTTGGCGTGGGAGGAACCTGCAGACGTTCCCAGTTGCTGAGCCTGGCTCTGGCTGTACGCAGCATCCCAGGCAGATACTATTCGAGTTTGGGTGGCCACAGAAAGAGACAGCGTCAGCGTTTGTGGGGCTGTGAATGGGGTTGCCTGGCTACTTGAAGAGCAGCAAGAGCTTTTGGTCCTGGCACCTTTGGCGTAGGAGGAATACCGCGACGTTCGCAATTTCTGAGCCTGGCTCCAGCTGTATTCAGTGTCCCAGGCAGATAGTCTTGGATTTTGGGAGGCTCACGAAAGAGACAGCATCAGCTTTTGTGGGGCTGTGAATGGGGTTGCCTGGCTACTTGAAGAGCAGCAAGAGCTTTTGGTCCTGGCCCCTTTGGGGTGGGAGGAAGGTACGGTTATTCGCAATCGCTGAGCCTGGCTCCGGCTGTATTCAGTGTCCCAGGCAGATAGTCTTGGAGTTTGGAAGGTCACGAAAGAGACAGCGTCAGCGTTTGTGGGGCTGTGAATGGCGTTGCCTGGCTACTTGAAGAGCAGCAAGAGCTTTTGGTCCTGGCCCCTTTGGGGTGGGAGGAAGGTACGGTTATTCGCAGTTTCTGAGCCTGCCTCCGGGTGTCCTCAGCGTCGCAGGCAGTTACTATTGGAGTTTGGGAGGCTCACAAAAGAGACAGCGTCAGCGTTTGTGGGGCTGTGAATGGAGTTGCCTGGCTACTTGAAGAGCAGCAAGAGCTTTTTGTCCTGGCCCCTTCGGGGTGGGAGGAATCTCGAGAAATTCGCAATTGCTTAGCTTGGCTCTGGCTGTACTCAGCGTCCCAGGCAGATAGTCTTGGAGTTTGGGAGGCCACGGAAAGAGACAGCATCAGCGTTTGTGGGGCTGTGAATGGTGTTGCCTGGCTACTTGAAGAGCAGCAAGAGCTTTTGGTCCTGGCCCCTTTGGGGTGGGAGGAAGGTACGGTTATTCACAGTTTCTGAGCCTGCCTCCGGGTGTCCTCAGCGTCCCAGGCAGATAGTATTGGAGTTTGGGAGGCTCACGAAAGAGACAGCGTCAGCTTTTTTTGGGCTGTGAATGGGGTTGCCTGGCTACTTGAAGAGCAGCAAGAGCTTTTGGTCCTGGCCCCTTTGGGGTGGGAGGAAGGTACGGTTATTCGCAGTTGCTGAGCCTGCCTCCGGGTGTTCTCAGCGTCGCAGGCAGTTACTATTGGACTTTGGGAGGCTCACGAAAGAGACAGCGTCAGCGTTTGTGGGGCTGTGAATGGGGTTGCCTGGCTACTTGAAGAGCAGCAAGAGCTTTTGGTCCTGGCCTCTTTGTTGTGGAGGAAGGTAGGGTTATTCGCAGTTGCTGAGCCTGCCTCCGGGTGTCCTCAGCTTCCCAGGCAGATAGTCTTGGAGTTTGGGAGGCTCACGAAAGAGACAGCATCAGCGTTTGTGGGGCTGTGAATGGGGTTTCCTGGCTACTTGAAGAGCAGCAAGTGCTTTTGGTCCTGTCCCCTTTTAGGGTGGGAGGAAGGCACTGTTATTCGCAATTGCTGAGCCTGGCCCGGCTGTATTCAGTGACCCAGGCAGTTAGTATAGGAGTTTGGGAGGTCACGAAAGAGACAGCGTCAGCGTTTGTGGGGCTGTGAATGGGGTTGCCTGGCTACTTGAAGAGCAGCAAGAGCTTTTGGTCCTGGCCCCTTTGGGGTGGGAGGAAGGTACGGTTATTCGCAGTTGCTGAGCCTGCCTCTGGGTGTCCTCAGCGTCCCAGGCAGATAGTCCTGGAGTTTGGGAGGCTCTCGAAAGAGACAGCGTCAGCGTTTGTGGGGCTGTGAATGGGGTTTCCTGGCTACTTGAAGAGCAGCAAGAGCTTTTGGTCCTGGCCCCTTTGGGGTGGGAGGAATCTGCAGACGTTCCCTATTGCTGAGCCTGGCTCTGGCTGTACGCAGCATCCCAGGCAGATAATATTCGAGTTTGGGAGGCTCACGAAAGAGACAGCGTCAGCGTTTGTGGGGCTGTGAATGGGGTTGCCTGGCTACTTGAAGAGCAGCAAGAGCTTTTGGTCCTGGCCCCTTTGGGGTGGGAGGAATCCCGGGACGGTCGCAATCGCTGAGCCTGGCTCCGGCTGTATTCAGTGTCCCAGGCAGATAGTCTTGGAGTTTGGGAGGCCACAGAAAAAGACAGCGTCAGCGTTTGTGGGGCTGTGAATGGGGTTGCCTGGCTACTTGAAGAGCAGCAAGAGCTTTTGGTCCTGGCCTCTTTGGGGTGGGAGGAATCCCGGGACGTTCGCAATCGCTGAGCCTGGCTCCGACTGTATTCACTGTTGCAGGCAGTTACTATTGGAATTTGGGAGGCTCACGAAAGAGACAGCTTCAGCGTTTGTGGGGCTGTGAATGGGGTTGCCTGGCTACTTGAAGAGCAGCAAGAGCTTTTGGTCCTGGCCCCTTTGGGGTGGGAGGAAACCCGGGACGTTCGCAATCGCTGAGCCTGGCTCCGGCTGTATTCAGTGTCCCAGGCAGATAGTCTTGGAGTTTGGGAGGCTCACGAAAGAGACAGCGTCAGCATTTGTGGGGCTGTGAATGGGGTTGCCTGGCTACTTGAAGAGCAGCAAGAGCTTTTGGTCCTGGCCCCTTTGGGGTGGGAGGAAGGTACGGTTATTCGCAGTTGCTGAGCCTGCCTCCGGGTGTTCTCAGCGTCGCAGGCAGTTACTATTGGACTTTGGGAGGCTCACGAAAGAGACAGCGTCAGCGTTTGTGGGGCTGTGAATGGGGTTGCCTGGCTACTTGAAGAGCAGCAAGAGCTTTTGGTCCTGGCCTCTTTGTTGTGGAGGAAGGTAGGGTTATTCGCAGTTGCTGAGCCTGCCTCCGGGTGTCCTCAGCTTCCCAGGCAGATAGTCTTGGAGTTTGGGAGGCTCACGAAAGAGACAGCATCAGCTTTTGTGGGGCTGTGAATGGGGTTGCCTGGCTACTTGAAGAGCAGCAAGAGCTTTTGGTCCTGGCCCCTTTGGGGTGGGAGGAAGGTACGGTTATTCGCAATTTCTGAGCCTGCCTCCGGGTGTCCTCAGCGTCGCAGGCAGTTACTATTGGAGTTTGGGAGGCTCACGAAAGAGACAGCGTCAGCGTTTGTGGGGCTGTGAATGGGGTTGCCTGGCTACTTGAAGAGCAGCAAAAGCTTTTGGTCCTGGCACCTTTGTTGTGGAGGAAGGTAGGGTTATTCGCAGTTGCTGAGCCTGCCTCCGGGTGTCCTCAGCTTCCCAGGCAGATAGTCTTGGAGTTTGGGAGGCTCACGAAAGAGACAGCATCAGCTTTTGTGGGGCTGTGAATGGGGTTGCCTGGCTACTTGAAGAGCAGCAAGAGCTTTTGGTCCTGGCCCCTTTGGGGTGGGAGGAAGGTACGGTTATTCGCAATCGCTGAGCCTGGCTCCGGCTGTATTCAGTGTCCCAGGCAGATAGTCTTGGAGTTTGGGAGGCTCACGAAAGAGACAGCGTCAGCTTTTGTGGGGCTGTGAATGGGGTTGCCTGGCTACTTGAAGAGCAGCAAGAGCTTTTGGTCCTGGCCCCTTTGGGGTGGGAGGAAGGTACGGTTATTCGCAGTTGCTGAGCCTGCCTCCGGGTGTCCTCAGCGTCCCAGGCAGTTACTATTGGAGTTTGGGAGGCTCACGAAAGAGACAGCGTCAGCGTTTGTGGGGCTGTGAATGGGGTTGCCTGGCTACTTGAAGAGCAGCAAGAGCTTTTGGTCCTGGCCCCTTTGGGGTGGGAGGAAGGTACGGTTATTCGCAGTTGCTGAGCCTGCCTCCGGGTGTCCTCAGCGTCCCAGGCAGTTACTATTGGAGTTTGGGAGGCTCACGAAAGAGACAGCGTCAGCGTTTGTGGGGCTGTGAATGGTGTTGCCTGGCTACTTGAAGAGCAGCAAGAGCTTTTGGTCCTGGCCCCTTTGGGGTGGGAGGAATCTTGAGAAATTCGCAATTGCTTAGCTTGGCTCTGGCTGTACTCAGCGTCCCAGGCAGATAGTCTTGGAGTTTGGGAGGCCACGGAAAGAGACAGCGTCAGCGTTTGTGGGGCTGTGAATGGTGTTGCCTGGCTACTTGAAGAGCAGCAAGAGCTTTTGGTCCTGGCCTCTTTGTGGTGGAGGAAGGTACGGTTATTCGCAGTTGCTGAGCCTGGCTCCGGGTGTCCTCAGCTTCCCAGGCAGATAGTATTGGAGTTTGGGAGGCTCACGAAAGAGACAGCGTCAGCTTTTGTGGGGCTGTGAATGGGGTTGCCTGGCTACTTGAAGAGCAGCAAGAGCTTTTGGTCCTGGCCCCTTTGGCGTGGGAGGAACCTGCAGACGTTCCCAGTTGCTGAGCATGGCTCTGGCTGTACGCAGCATCCCAGGCAGATAGTCTTGGAGTTTGGGTTGCCACGGAAAGAGACAGCGTCAGTGTTTGTGGGGCTGTGAATGGGGTTGCCTGGCTACTTGAAGAGCAGCAAGAGCTTTTGGTCCTGGCACCTTTGGCGTAGGAGGAATACCGCGACGTTCGCAATTTCTGAGCCTGGCTCCAGCTGTATTCAGTGTCCCAGGCAGATAGTCTTGGATTTTGGGAGGCTCACGAAAGAGACAGCATCAGCTTTTGTGGGGCTGTGAATGGGGTTGCCTGGCTACTTGAAGAGCAGCAAGAGCTTTTGGTCCTGGCCCCTTTGGGGTGGGAGGAAGGTACGGTTATTCGCAATCGCTGAGCCTGGCTCCGGCTGTATTCAGTGTCCCAGGCAGATAGTCTTGGAGTTTGGAAGGTCACGAAAGAGACAGCGTCAGCGTTTGTGGGGCTGTGAATGGCGTTGCCTGGCTACTTGAAGAGCAGCAAGAGCTTTTGGTCCTGGCCCCTTTGGGGTGGGAGGAAGGTACGGTTATTCGCAGTTTCTGAGCCTGCCTCCGGGTGTCCTCAGCGTCGCAGGCAGTTACTATTGGAGTTTGGGAGGCTCACAAAAGAGACAGCGTCAGCGTTTGTGGGGCTGTGAATGGAGTTGCCTGGCTACTTGAAGAGCAGCAAGAGCTTTTTGTCCTGGCCCCTTCGGGGTGGGAGGAATCTCGAGAAATTCGCAATTGCTTAGCTTGGCTCTGGCTGTACTCAGCGTCCCAGGCAGATAGTCTTGGAGTTTGGGAGGCCACGGAAAGAGACAGCATCAGCGTTTGTGGGGCTGTGAATGGTGTTGCCTGGCTACTTGAAGAGCAGCAAGAGCTTTTGGTCCTGGCCCCTTTGGGGTGGGAGGAAGGTACGGTTATTCACAGTTTCTGAGCCTGCCTCCGGGTGTCCTCAGCGTCCCAGGCAGATAGTATTGGAGTTTGGGAGGCTCACGAAAGAGACAGCGTCAGCATTTGTGGGGCTGTGAATGGGGTTGCCTGGCTACTTGAAGAGCAGCAAGAGCTTTTGGTCCTGGCCCCTTTGGGGTGGGAGGAAGGTACGGTTATTCGCAGTTGCTGAGCCTGCCTCCGGGTGTTCTCAGCGTCGCAGGCAGTTACTATTGGACTTTGGGAGGCTCACGAAAGAGACAGCGTCAGCGTTTGTGGGGCTGTGAATGGGGTTGCCTGGCTACTTGAAGAGCAGCAAGAGCTTTTGGTCCTGGCCTCTTTGTTGTGGAGGAAGGTAGGGTTATTCGCAGTTGCTGAGCCTGCCTCCGGGTGTCCTCAGCTTCCCAGGCAGATAGTCTTGGAGTTTGGGAGGCTCATGAAAGAGACAGCATCAGCGTTTGTGGGGCTGTGAATGGGGTTTCCTGGCTACTTGAAGAGCAGCAAGTGCTTTTGGTCCTGTCCCCTTTTAGGGTGGGAGGAAGGCACTGTTATTCGCAATTGCTGAGCCTGGCCCGGCTGTATTCAGTGACCCAGGCAGTTAGTATAGGAGTTTGGAAGGTCACGAAAGAGACAGCGTCAGCGTTTGTGGGGCTGTGAATGGGGTTGCCTGGCTACTTGAAGAGCAGCAAGAGCTTTTGGTCCTGGCCCCTTTGGGGTGGGAGGAAGGTACGGTTATTCGCAGTTGCTGAGCCTGCCTCTGGGTGTCCTCAGCGTCCCAGGCAGATAGTCCTGGAGTTTGGGAGGCTCCCGAAAGAGACAGCGTCAGCGTTTGTGGGGCTGTGAATGGGGTTTCCTGGCTACTTGAAGAGCAGCAAGAGCTTTTGGTCCTGGCCCCTTTGGGGTGGGAGGAATCTGCAGACGTTCCCTATTGCTGAGCCTGGCTCTGGCTGTACGCAGCATCCCAGGCAGATACTATTCGAGTTTGGGAGGCCACGGAAAGAGACAGCGTCAGCGTTTGTGGGGCTGTGAATGGGGTTGCCTGGCTACTTGAAGAGCAGCAAGAGATTTTGGTCCTGGCCCCTTTGGGGTGGGAGGAATCCCGGGACGGTCGCAATCGCTGAGCCTGGCTCCGGCTGTATTCAGTGTCCCAGGCAGATAGTCTTGGAGTTTGGGAGGCCACAGAAAAAGACAGCGTCAGCGTTTGTGGGGCTGTGAATGGGGTTGCCTGGCTACTTGAAGAGCAGCAAGAGCTTTTGGTCCTGGCCTCTTTGGGGTGGGAGGAATCCCGGGACGTTCGCAATCGCTGAGCCTGGCTCCGACTGTATTCACTGTTGCAGGCAGTTACTATTGGAATTTGGGAGGCTCACGAAAGAGACAGCTTCAGCGTTTGTGGGGCTGTGAATGGCGTTGCCTGGCTACTTGAAGAGCAGCAAGAGCTTTTGGTCCTGGCCCCTTTGGGGTGGGAGGAATCCCGGGACGTTCGCAATCGCTGAGCCTGGCTCCGGCTGTATTCAGTGTCCCAGGCAGATAGTCTTGGAGTTTGGGAGGCTCACGAAAGAGACAGCGTCAGCATTTGTGGGGCTGTGAATGGGGTTGCCTGGCTACTTGAAGAGCAGCAAGAGCTTTTGGTCCTGGCCCCTTTGGGGTGGGAGGAAGGTACGGTTATTCGCAGTTGCTGAGCCTGCCTCCGGGTGTTCTCAGCGTCGCAGGCAGTTACTATTGGACTTTGGGAGGCTCACGAAAGAGACAGCGTCAGCGTTTGTGGGGCTGTGAATGGGGTTGCCTGGCTACTTGAAGAGCAGCAAGAGCTTTTGGTCCTGGCCTCTTTGTTGTGGAGGAAGGTAGGGTTATTCGCAGTTGCTGAGCCTGCCTCCGGGTGTCCTCAGCTTCCCAGGCAGATAGTCTTGGAGTTTGGGAGGCTCACGAAAGAGACAGCATCAGCTTTTGTGGGGCTGTGAATGGGGTTGCCTGGCTACTTGAAGAGCAGCAAGAGCTTTTGGTCCTGGCCCCTTTGGGGTGGGAGGAAGGTACGGTTATTCGCAATTTCTGAGCCTGCCTCCGGGTGTCCTCAGCGTCGCAGGCAGTTACTATTGGACTTTGGGAGGCTCACGAAAGAGACAGCGTCAGCGTTTGTGGGGCTGTGAATGGGGTTGCCTGGCTACTTGAAGAGCAGCAAAAGCTTTTGGTCCTGGCCTCTTTGTTGTGGAGGAAGGTAGGGTTATTCGCAGTTGCTGAGCCTGCCTCCGGGTGTCCTCAGCTTCCCAGGCAGATAGTCTTGGAGTTTGGGAGGCTCACGAAAGAGACAGCATCAGCTTTTGTGGGGCTGTGAATGGGGTTGCCTGGCTACTTGAAGAGCAGCAAGAGCTTTTGGTCCTGGCCCCTTTGGGGTGGGAGGAAGGTACGGTTATTCGCAATCGCTGAGCCTGGCTCCGGCTGTATTCAGTGTCCCAGGCAGATAGTCTTGGAGTTTGGAAGGTCACGAAAGAGACAGCGTCAGCTTTTGTTGGGCTGTGAATGGCGTTGCCTGGCTACTTGAAGAGCAGCAAGAGCTTTTGGTCCTGGCCCCTTTGGGGTGGGAGGAAGGTACGGTTATTCGCAGTTTCTGAGCCTGCCTCCGGGTGTCCTCAGCGTCCCAGGCAGTTACTATTGGAGTTTGGGAGGCTCACGAAAGAGACAGCGTCAGCGTTTGTGGGGCTGTGAATGGGGTTGCCTGGCTACTTGAAGAGCAGCAAGAGCTTTTGGTCCTGGCCCCTTTGGGGTGGGAGGAAGGTACGGTTATTCGCAGTTGCTGAGCCTGCCTCCGGGTGTCCTCAGCGTCCCAGGCAGTTACTATTGGAGTTTGGGAGGCTCACGAAAGAGACAGCGTCAGCGTTTGTGGGGCTGTGAATGGTGTTGCCTGGCTACTTGAAGAGCAGCAAGAGCTTTTGGTCCTGGCCCCTTTGGGGTGGGAGGAATCTTGAGAAATTCGCAATTGCTTAGCTTGGCTCTGGCTGTACTCAGCGTCCCAGGCAGATAGTCTTGGAGTTTGGGAGGCCACGGAAAGAGACAGCGTCAGCGTTTGTGGGGCTGTGAATGGTGTTGCCTGGCTACTTGAAGAGCAGCAAGAGCTTTTGGTCCTGGCCTCTTTGTGGTGGAGGAAGGTACGGTTATTCGCAGTTGCTGAGCCTGGCTCCGGGTGTCCTCAGCTTCCCAGGCAGATAGTATTGGAGTTTGGGAGGCTCACGAAAGAGACAGCGTCAGCTTTTGTGGGGCTGTGAATGGGGTTGCCTGGCTACTTGAAGAGCAGCAAGAGCTTTTGGTCCTGGCCCCTTTGGCGTGGGAGGAACCTGCAGACGTTCCCAGTTGCTGAGCATGGCTCTGGCTGTATGCAGCATCCCAGGCAGATAGTCTTGGAGTTTGGGTTGCCACGGAAAGAGACAGCGTCAGTGTTTGTGGGGCTGTGAATGGGGTTGCCTGGCTACTTGAAGAGCAGCAAGAGCTTTTGGTCCTGGCACCTTTGGCGTAGGAGGAATACCGCGACGTTCGCAATTTCTGAGCCTGGCTCTGGCTGTACGCAGCATCCCAGGCAGAGAGTCTTGGAGTTTGGGAGGCCACAGAAAGAGACAGCGTCAGCGTTTGTGGGGCTGTGAATGGGGTTGCCTGGCTACTTGAAGAGCAGCAAGAGCTTTTGGTCCTGGCCCCTTTGGGGTGGGAGGAATCCCGGGACGTTCGCAATCGCTGAGCCTGGCTCCGGCTGTATTCAGTGTTGCAGGCAGATAATCTTGGATTTTGGGAGGCTCATGAAAGAGACAGCGTCAGCGTTTGTGGGGCTGTGAATGGGGTTGCCTGGCTACTTGAAGAGCAGGAAGAGCTTTTTGTCCTGGCCCCTTTGGGGTGGGAGGAATTTCGAGAAATTCGCAATTGCTTAGCTTGCCTCTGGCTGTACTCAGTGTCCCAGGCAGATAGTCTTGGAGTTTGGAAGGTCACGAAAGAGACAGCGTCAGCTTTTGTTGGGCTGTGAATGGCGTTGCCTGGCTACTTGAAGAGCAGCAAGAGCTTTTGGTCCTGGCCCCTTTGGGGTGGGAGGAAGGTACGGTTATTCGCAGTTTCTGAGCCTGCCTCCGGGTGTCCTCAGCGTCGCAGGCAGTTACTATTGGAGTTTGGGAGGCTCACGAAAGAGACAGCATCAGCGTTTGTGGGGCTGTGAATGGAGTTGCCTGGCTACTTGAAGAGCAGCAAGAGCTTTTGGTCCTGGCCCCTTCGGGGTGGGAGGAATCTCGAGAAATTCGCAATTGCTTAGCTTGGCTCTGGCTGTACTCAGCGTCCCAGGCAGATAGTCTTGGAGTTTGGGAGGCCACGGAAAGAGACAGCGTCAGCGTTTGTGGGGCTGTGAATGGGGTTTCCTGGCTACTTGAAGAGCAGCAAGAGCTTTTGGTCCTGGCCCCTTTGGGGTGGGAGGAAGGTACGGTTATTCGCAGTTGCTGAGCCTGCCTCCGGGTGTCCTCAGCGTCGCAGGCAGTTACTATTGGACTTTGGGAGGCTCACGAAAGAGACAGCGTCAGCGTTTGTGGGGCTGTGAATGGGGTTTCCTGGCTACTTGAGAGCAGCAAGAGCTTTTGGTCCTGGCCCCTTTGGGGTGGGAGGAATCTTGAGAAATTCGCAATTGCTTAGCTTGGCTCTGGCTGTACTCAGCGTCCCAGGCAGATAGTCTTGGAGTTTGGGAGGCTCACGAAAGAGACAGCATCAGCTTTTGTGGGGCTGTGAATGGGGTTGCCTGGCTACTTGAAGAGCAGCAAGAGCTTTTGGTCCTGGCCCCTTTGGGGTGGGAGGAAGGTACGGTTATTCGCAATCGCTGAGCCTGGCTCCGGCTGTATTCAGTGTCCCAGGCAGATAGTCTTGGAGTTTGGAAGGTCACGAAAGAGACAGCGTCAGCTTTTGTTGGGCTGTGAATGGCGTTGCCTGGCTACTTGAAGAGCAGCAAGAGCTTTTGGTCCTGGCCCCTTTGGGGTGGGAGGAAGGTACGGTTATTCGCAGTTTCTGAGCCTGCCTCCGGGTGTCCTCAGCGTCCCAGGCAGTTACTATTGGAGTTTGGGAGGCTCACGAAAGAGACAGCGTCAGCGTTTGTGGGGCTGTGAATGGGGTTGCCTGGCTACTTGAAGAGCAGCAAGAGCTTTTGGTCCTGGCCCCTTTGGGGTGGGAGGAAGGTACGGTTATTCGCAGTTGCTGAGCCTGCCTCCGGGTGTCCTCAGCGTCCCAGGCAGTTACTATTGGAGTTTGGGAGGCTCACGAAAGAGACAGCGTCAGCGTTTGTGGGGCTGTGAATGGTGTTGCCTGGCTACTTGAAGAGCAGCAAGAGCTTTTGGTCCTGGCCCCTTTGGGGTGGGAGGAATCTTGAGAAATTCGCAATTGCTTAGCTTGGCTCTGGCTGTACTCAGCGTCCCAGGCAGATAGTCTTGGAGTTTGGGAGGCCACGGAAAGAGACAGCGTCAGCGTTTGTGGGGCTGTGAATGGTGTTGCCTGGCTACTTGAAGAGCAGCAAGAGCTTTTGGTCCTGGCCTCTTTGTGGTGGAGGAAGGTACGGTTATTCGCAGTTGCTGAGCCTGGCTCCGGGTGTCCTCAGCTTCCCAGGCAGATAGTATTGGAGTTTGGGAGGCTCACGAAAGAGACAGCGTCAGCTTTTGTGGGGCTGTGAATGGGGTTGCCTGGCTACTTGAAGAGCAGCAAGAGCTTTTGGTCCTGGCCCCTTTGGCGTGGGAGGAACCTGCAGACGTTCCCAGTTGCTGAGCATGGCTCTGGCTGTATGCAGCATCCCAGGCAGATAGTCTTGGAGTTTGGTTTGCCACGGAAAGAGACAGCGTCAGTGTTTGTGGGGCTGTGAATGGGGTTGCCTGGCTACTTGAAGAGCAGCAAGAGCTTTTGGTCCTGGCACCTTTGGCGTAGGAGGAATACCGCGACGTTCGCAATTTCTGAGCCTGGCTCTGGCTGTACGCAGCATCCCAGGCAGAGAGTCTTGGAGTTTGGGAGGCCACAGAAAAAGACAGCGTCAGCGTTTGTGGGGCTGTGAATGGGGTTGCCTGGCTACTTGAAGAGCAGCAAGAGCTTTTGGTCCTGGCCCCTTTGGGGTGGGAGGAATCCCGGGACGTTCGCAATCGCTGAGCCTGGCTCCGGCTGTATTCAGTGTTGCAGGCAGATAATCTTGGATTTTGGGAGGCTCATGAAAGAGACAGCGTCAGCGTTTGTGGGGCTGTGAATGGGGTTGCCTGGCTACTTGAAGAGCAGGAAGAGCTTTTTGTCCTGGCCCCTTTGGGGTGGGAGGAATTTCGAGAAATTCGCAATTGCTTAGCTTGCCTCTGGCTGTACTCAGTGTCCCAGGCAGATAGTCTTGGAGTTTGGAAGGTCACGAAAGAGACAGCGTCAGCTTTTGTTGGGCTGTGAATGGCGTTGCCTGGCTACTTGAAGAGCAGCAAGAGCTTTTGGTCCTGGCCCCTTTGGGGTGGGAGGAAGGTACGGTTATTCGCAGTTTCTGAGCCTGCCTCCGGGTGTCCTCAGCGTCGCAGGCAGTTACTATTGGAGTTTGGGAGGCTCACGAAAGAGACAGCATCAGCGTTTGTGGGGCTGTGAATGGAGTTGCCTGGCTACTTGAAGAGCAGCAAGAGCTTTTGGTCCTGGCCCCTTCGGGGTGGGAGGAATCTCGAGAAATTCGCAATTGCTTAGCTTGGCTCTGGCTGTACTCAGCGTCCCAGGCAGATAGTCTTGGAGTTTGGGAGGCCACGGAAAGAGACAGCGTCAGCGTTTGTGGGGCTGTGAATGGGGTTTCCTGGCTACTTGAAGAGCAGCAAGAGCTTTTGGTCCTGGCCCCTTTGGGGTGGGAGGAAGGTACGGTTATTCGCAGTTGCTGAGCCTGCCTCCGGGTGTCCTCAGCGTCGCAGGCAGTTACTATTGGACTTTGGGAGGCTCACGAAAGAGACAGCGTCAGCGTTTGTGGGGCTGTGAATGGGGTTGCCTGGCTACTTGAGAGCAGCAAGAGCTTTTGGTCCTGGCCCCTTTGGGGTGGGAGGAATCTTGAGAAATTCGCAATTGCTTAGCTTGGCTCTGGCTGTACTCAGCGTGCCAGGCAGATAGTCTTGGAGTTTGGGAGGCCACGGAAAGAGACAGCGTCAGCGTTTGTGGGGCTGTGAATGGTGTTGCCTGGCTACTTGAAGAGCAGCAAGAGCTTTTGGTCCTGGCCTCTTTGTGGTGGAGGAAGGTACGGTTATTCGCAGTTGCTGAGCCTGGCTCCGGGTGTCCTCAGCTTCCCAGGCAGATAGTATTGGAGTTTGGGAGGCTCACAAAAGAGACAGCGTCAGCTTTTGTGGGGCTGTGAATGGGGTTGCCTGGCTACTTGAAGAGCAGCAAGAGCTTTTGGTCCTGGCCCCTTTGGGGTGGGAGGAAGGTACGGTTATTCGCAGTTTCTGAGCCTGCCTCCGGGTGTCCTCAGCGTCGCAGGCAGTTACTATTGGAGTTTGGGAGGCTCACGAAAGAGACAGCATCAGCGTTTGTGGGGCTGTGAATGGAGTTGCCTGGCTACTTGAAGAGCAGCAAGAGCTTTTTGTCCTGGCCCCTTCGGGGTGGGAGGAATCTCGAGAAATTCGCAATTGCTTAGCTTGGCTCTGGCTGTACTCAGCGTCCCAGGCAGATAGTCTTGGAGTTTGGGAGGCCACGGAAAGAGACAGCGTCAGCGTTTGTGGGGCTGTGAATGGTGTTGCCTGGCTACTTGAAGAGCAGCAAGAGTTTTGGTGCTGGCCCCTTTGGGGTGGGAGGAATCCCGGGACGTTCGCAATCGCTGAGCCTGGCTCCGGCTGTATTCAGTGTCCCAGGCAGATAGTCTTGGAGTTTGGGAGGCTCACGAAAGAGACAGCGTCAGCGTTTGTGGGGCTGTGAATGGAGTTGCCTGGCTACTTGAAGAGCAGCAGGAGCTTTTTGTCCTGGCCCCTTTGGGGTGGGAGGAATCTCGAGACATTCGCAATTGCTGAGCCTGGCTCCGGGTGTCCTCAGCGTCCCAGGCAGCTAGTCTTGGAGTTTGGAAGGTCACGAAAGAGACAGCGTCAGCTTTTGTGGGGCTGTGAATGGGGTTGCCTGGCTACTTGAAGAGCAGCAAAAGCTTTTGGTCCTGGCCCCTTTGGGGTGGGAGGAATCTCGAGAAATTCGCAGTTGCTGAGCCTGGCTCCGGGTGTCCTCAGCGTCCTAGGCAGTTAGTATTGGAGTTTGGGAGGCTCATGAAAGAGAGAGCATCAGCGTTTGTGGGGCTGTGAATGGGGTTGCCTGGCTACTTGAAGAGCAGCAAGAGCTTTTGGTCCTGGCCCCTTTGGGGTGGGAGGAATCCCGGGACGTTCGCAATCGCTGAGCCTGGCTCCGGCTGTATTCAGTGTCCCAGGCAGATAGTCTTGGAGTTTGGGAGGCTCACGAAAGAGACAGCGTCAGCGTTTGTGGGGCTGTGAATGGGGTTGCCTGGCTACTTGAAGAGCAGCAAGAGCTTTTGGTCCTGGCCCCTTTGGGGTGGGAGGAAGGTACGGTTATTCGCAGTTGCTGAGCCTGCCTCCGGGTGTCCTCAGCGTCGCAGGCAGTTACTATTGGACTTTGGGAGGCTCACGAAAGAGACAGCGTCAGCGTTTGTGGGGCTGTGAATGGGGTTGCCTGGCTACTTGAAGAGCAGCAAGAGCTTTTGGTCCTGGCCTCTTTGGGGTGGGAGGAAGGTAGGGTTATTCGCAGTTGCTGAGCCTGCCTCCGGGTGTCCTCAGCTTCCCAGGCAGATAGTCTTGGAGTTTGGGAGGCTCACGAAAGAGACAGCATCAGCTTTTGTGGGGCTGTGAATGGGGTTGCCTGGCTACTTGAAGAGCAGCAAGAGCTTTTGGTCCTGGCCCCTTTGGGGTGGGAGGAAGGTACGGTTATTCGCAATCGCTGAGCCTGGCTCCGGCTGTATTCAGTGTCCCAGGCAGATAGTCTTGGAGTTTGGGAGGCTCACGAAAGAGAGAGCGTCAGCGTTTGTGGGGCTGTGAATGGTGTTGCCTGGCTACTTGAAGAGCAGCAAGAGCTTTTGGTCCTGGCCCCTTTGGGGTGGGAGGAAGGTACGGTTATTCGCAGTTGCTGAGCCTGGCTCCGGGTGTCCTCAGCGTCGCAGGCAGTTACTATTGGAGTTTGGGAGGCTCACGAAAGAGACAGCGTCAGCGTTTGTGGGGCTGTGAATGGGGTTGCCTGGCTACTTGAAGAGCAGCAAGAGCTTTTGGTCCTGGCCCCTTTGGGGTGGGAGGAATCTTGAGAAATTCGCAATTGCTTAGCTTGGCTCTGGCTGTACTCAGCGTCCCAGGCAGATAGTCTTGGAGTTTGGGAGGCCACGGAAAGAGACAGCGTCAGCGTTTGTGGGGCTGTGAATGGGGTTGCCTGGCTACTTGAAGAGCAGCAAGAGCTTTTGGTCCTGGCCTCTTTGTGGTGGAGGAAGGTACGGTTATTCGCAGTTGCTGAGCCTGGCTCCGGGTGTCCTCAGCTTCCCAGGCAGATAGTATTGGAGTTTGGGAGGCTCACGAAAGAGACAGCGTCAGCGTTTGTGGGGCTGTGAATGGGGTTGCCTGGCTACTTGAAGAGCAGCAAGAGCTTTTGGTCCTGGCCCCTTTGGGGTGGGAGGAATCCCGGGACGTTCGCAATCGCTGAGCCTGGCTCCGGCTGTATTCAGTGTCCCAGGCAGATAGTCTTGGATTTTGGGAGGCTCACGAAAGAGACAGCATCAGCTTTTGTGGGGCTGTGAATGGGGTTGCCTGGCTACTTGAAGAGCAGCAAGAGCTTTTGGTCCTGGCCCCTTTGGGGTGGGAGGAAGGTACGGTTATTCGCAATCGCTGAGCCTGGCTCCGGCTGTATTCAGTGTCCCAGGCAGATAGTCTTGGAGTTTGGAAGGTCACGAAAGAGACAGCGTCAGCTTTTGTTGGGCTGTGAATGGCGTTGCCTGGCTACTTGAAGAGCAGCAAGAGCTTTTGGTCCTGGCCCCTTTGGGGTGGGAGGAAGGTACGGTTATTCGCAGTTTCTGAGCCTGCCTCCGGGTGTCCTCAGCGTCCCAGGCAGTTACTATTGGAGTTTGGGAGGCTCACGAAAGAGACAGCGTCAGCGTTTGTGGGGCTGTGAATGGGGTTGCCTGGCTACTTGAAGAGCAGCAAGAGCTTTTGGTCCTGGCCCCTTTGGGGTGGGAGGAAGGTACGGTTATTCGCAGTTGCTGAGCCTGCCTCCGGGTGTCCTCAGCGTCCCAGGCAGTTACTATTGGAGTTTGGGAGGCTCACGAAAGAGACAGCGTCAGCGTTTGTGGGGCTGTGAATGGTGTTGCCTGGCTACTTGAAGAGCAGCAAGAGCTTTTGGTCCTGGCCCCTTTGGGGTGGGAGGAATCTTGAGAAATTCGCAATTGCTTAGCTTGGCTCTGGCTGTACTCAGCGTCCCAGGCAGATAGTCTTGGAGTTTGGGAGGCCACGGAAAGAGACAGCGTCAGCGTTTGTGGGGCTGTGAATGGTGTTGCCTGGCTACTTGAAGAGCAGCAAGAGCTTTTGGTCCTGGCCTCTTTGTGGTGGAGGAAGGTACGGTTATTCGCAGTTGCTGAGCCTGGCTCCGGGTGTCCTCAGCTTCCCAGGCAGATAGTATTGGAGTTTGGGAGGCTCACGAAAGAGACAGCGTCAGCTTTTGTGGGGCTGTGAATGGGGTTGCCTGGCTACTTGAAGAGCAGCAAGAGCTTTTGGTCCTGGCCCCTTTGGCGTGGGAGGAACCTGCAGACGTTCCCAGTTGCTGAGCATGGCTCTGGCTGTATGCAGCATCCCAGGCAGATACTATTCGAGTTTGGGTGGCCACGGTAAGAGACAGCGTCAGTGTTTGTGGGGCTGTGAATGGGGTTGCCTGGCTACTTGAAGAGCAGCAAGAGCTTTTGGTCCTGGCACCTTTGGCGTAGGAGGAATACCGCGACGTTCGCAATTTCTGAGCCTGGCTCTGGCTGTACGCAGCATCCCAGGCAGAGAGTCTTGGAGTTTGGGAGGCCACAGAAAGAGACAGCGTCAGCGTTTGTGGGGCTGTGAATGGGGTTGCCTGGCTACTTGAAGAGCAGCAAGAGCTTTTGGTCCTGGCCCCTTTGGGGTGGGAGGAATCCCGGGACGTTCGCAATCGCTGAGCCTGGCTCCGGCTGTATTCAGTGTTGCAGGCAGATAATCTTGGATTTTGGGAGGCTCATGAAAGAGACAGCGTCAGCGTTTGTGGGGCTGTGAATGGGGTTGCCTGGCTACTTGAAGAGCAGGAAGAGCTTTTTGTCCTGGCCCCTTTGGGGTGGGAGGAATTTCGAGAAATTCGCAATTGCTTAGCTTGCCTCTGGCTGTACTCAGTGTCCCAGGCAGATAGTCTTGGAGTTTGGAAGGTCACGAAAGAGACAGCGTCAGCTTTTGTTGGGCTGTGAATGGCGTTGCCTGGCTACTTGAAGAGCAGCAAGAGCTTTTGGTCCTGGCCCCTTTGGGGTGGGAGGAAGGTACGGTTATTCGCAGTTTCTGAGCCTGCCTCCGGGTGTCCTCAGCGTCGCAGGCAGTTACTATTGGAGTTTGGGAGGCTCACGAAAGAGACAGCATCAGCGTTTGTGGGGCTGTGAATGGAGTTGCCTGGCTACTTGAAGAGCAGCAAGAGCTTTTTGTCCTGGCCCCTTCGGGGTGGGAGGAATCTCGAGAAATTCGCAATTGCTTAGCTTGGCTCTGGCTGTACTCAGCGTCCCAGGCAGATAGTCTTGGAGTTTGGGAGGCCACGGAAAGAGACAGCGTCAGCGTTTGTGGGGCTGTGAATGGGGTTGCCTGGCTACTTGAAGAGCAGCAAGAGCTTTTGGTCCTGGCCCCTTTGGGGTGGGAGGAAGGTACGGTTATTCGCAGTTTCTGAGCCTGCCTCCGGGTGTCCTCAGCGTCGCAGGCAGTTACTATTGGACTTTGGGAGGCTCACGAAAGAGACAGCGTCAGCGTTTGTGGGGCTGTGGATGGGGTTGCCTGGCTACTTGAAGAGCAGCAAGAGCTTTTGGTCCTGGCCCCTTTGGGGTGGGAGGAATCTTGAGAAATTCGCAATTGCTTAGCTTGGCTCTGGCTGTACTCAGCGTCCCAGGCAGATAGTCTTGGAGTTTGGGAGGCCACGGAAAGAGACAGCGTCAGCGTTTGTGGGGCTGTGAATGGTGTTGCCTGGCTACTTGAAGAGCAGCAAGAGCTTTTGGTCCTGGCCTCTTTGTGGTGGAGGAAGGTACGGTTATTCGCAGTTGCTGAGCCTGGCTCCGGGTGTCCTCAGCTTCCCAGGCAGATAGTCTTGGATTTTGGGAGGCTCACAAAAGAGACAGCGTCAGCTTTTGTGGGGCTGTGAATGGGGTTGCCTGGCTACTTGAAGAGCAGCAAGAGCTTTTGGTCCTGGCCCCTTTGGGGTGGGAGGAAGGTACGGTTATTCGCAGTTTCTGAGCCTGCCTCCGGGTGTCCTCAGCGTCGCAGGCAGTTACTATTGGAGTTTGGGAGGCTCACGAAAGAGACAGCATCAGCGTTTGTGGGGCTGTGAATGGAGTTGCCTGGCTACTTGAAGAGCAGCAAGAGCTTTTTGTCCTGGCCCCTTCGGGGTGGGAGGAATCTCGAGAAATTCGCAATTGCTTAGCTTGGCTCTGGCTGTACTCAGCGTGCCAGGCAGATAGTCTTGGAGTTTGGGAGGCCACGGAAAGAGACAGCGTCAGCGTTTGTGGGGCTGTGAATGGTGTTGCCTGTCTACTTGAAGAGCAGCAAGAGTTTTGGTGCTGGCCCCTTTGGGGTGGGAGGAATCCCGGGACGTTCGCAATCGCTGAGCCTGGCTCCGGCTGTATTCAGTGTCCCAGGCAGATAGTCTTGGAGTTTGGGAGGCTCACGAAAGAGACAGCGTCAGCATTTGTGGGGCTGTGAATGGAGTTGCCTGGCTACTTGAAGAGCAGCAGGAGCTTTTTGTCCTGGCCCCTTTGGGGTGGGAGGAATCTCGAGACATTCGCAATTGCTGAGCCTGGCTCCGGGTGTCCTCAGCGTCCCAGGCAGCTAGTCTTGGAGTTTGGAAGGTCACGAAAGAGACAGCGTCAGCTTTTGTGGGGCTGTGAATGGGGTTGCCTGGCTACTTGAAGAGCAGCAAAAGCTTTTGGTCCTGGCCCCTTTGGGGTGGGAGGAATCTCGAGAAATTCGCAGTTGCTGAGCCTGGCTCCGGGTGTCCTCAGCGTCCTAGGCAGTTAGTATTGGAGTTTGGGAGGCTCATGAAAGAGAGAGCATCAGCGTTTGTGGGGCTGTGAATGGGGTTGCCTGGCTACTTGAAGAGCAGCAAGAGCTTTTGGTCCTGGCCCCTTTGGGGTGGGAGGAATCCCGGGACGTTCGCAATCGCTGAGCCTGGCTCCGGCTGTATTCAGTGTCCCAGGCAGATAGTCTTGGAGTTTGGGAGGCTCACGAAAGAGACAGCGTCAGCGTTTGTGGGGCTGTGAATGGGGTTGCCTGGCTACTTGAAGAGCAGCAAGAGCTTTTGGTCCTGGCCCCTTTGGGGTGGGAGGAAGGTACGGTTATTCGCAGTTTCTGAGCCTGCCTCCGGGTGTCCTCAGCGTCCCAGGCAGTTACTATTGGACTTTGGGAGGCTCACGAAAGAGACAGCGTCAGCGTTTGTGGGGCTGTGAATGGGGTTGCCTGGCTACTTGAAGAGCAGCAAGAGCTTTTGGTCCTGGCCTCTTTGTGGTGGAGGAAGGTAGGGTTATTCGCAGTTGCTGAGCCTGGCTCCGGGTGTCCTCAGCTTCCCAGGCAGATAGTCTTGGAGTTTGGGAGGCCACGGAAAGAGACAGCGTCAGCGTCTGTGGGGCTGTGAATGGGGTTGCCTGGCTACTTGAAGAGCAGCAAGAGCTTTTGGTCCTGGCCCCTTTGGGGTGGGAGGAAGGTACGGTTATTCGCAATCGCTGAGCCTGGCTCCGGCTGTATTCAGTGTCCCAGGCAGATAGTCTTGGAGTTTGGGAGGCTCACGAAATAGAGAGCGTCAGCGTTTGTGGGGCTGTGAATGGGGTTGCCTGGCTACTTGAAGAGCAGCAAGAGCTTTTGGTCCTGGCCCCTTTGGGGTGGGAGGAAGGTACGGTTATTCGCAGTTGCTGAGCCTGGCTCCGGGTGTCCTCAGCGTCGCAGGCAGTTACTATTGGAGTTTGGGAGGCTCACGAAAGAGACAGCGTCAGCGTTTGTGGGGCTGTGAATGGGGTTGCCTGGCTACTTGAAGAGCAGCAAGAGCTTTTGGTCCTGGCCCCTTTGGGGTGGGAGGAATCTTGAGAAATTCGCAATTGCTTAGCTTGGCTCTGGCTGTACTCAGCGTCCCAGGCAGATAGTCTTGGAGTTTGGGAGGCCACGGAAAGAGACAGCGTCAGCGTTTGTGGGGCTGTGAATGGGGTTGCCTGGCTACTTGAAGAGCAGCAAGAGCTTTTGGTCCTGGCCTCTTTGTGGTGGAGGAAGGTGCGGTTATTCGCAGTTGCTGAGCCTGGCTCCGGGTGTCCTCAGCTTCCCAGGCAGATAGTATTGGAGTTTGGGAGGCTCACGAAAGAGACAGCGTCAGCGTTTGTGGGGCTGTGAATGGGGTTGCCTGGCTACTTGAAGAGCAGCAAGAGCTTTTGGTCCTGGCCCCTTTGGCGTGGGAGGAATCCCGGGACGGTCGCAATCGCTGAGCCTGGCTCCGGCTGTATTCAGTGTCCCAGGCAGATAGTCTTGGAGTTTGGGAGGCCACAGAAAGAGACAGCGTCAGCGTTTGTGGGGCTGTGAATGGGGTTGCCTGGCTACTTGAAGAGCAGCAAGAGCTTTTGGTCCTGGCCTCTTTGGGGTGGGAGGAATCCCGGGACGTTCGCAATCGCTGAGCCTGGCTCCGACTGTATTCAGCGTCCCAGGCAGATAGTCTTGGAGTTTGGGAGGCTCACGAAAGAGACATCGGCAGCGTTTGTGGGGCTGTGAATGGGGTTGCCTGGCTACTTGAAGAGCAGCAAGAGCTTTTGGTCCTGGCTCCTTTGGGGTGGGAGGAATCTCGAGACATTCGCAATTGCTGAGCCTGGCTCCGGGTGTCCTAAGCGTCCCAGGCAGATAGTCTTGGAGTTTGGAAGGTCACGAAAGAGACAGCGTCAGCGTTTGTGGGGCTGTGAATGGGGTTGCCTGGCTACTTGAAGAGCAGCAAGAGCTTTTGGTCCTGGCACCTTTGGCGTAGGAGGAATACCGCGACGTTCGCAATTTCTGAGCCTGGCTCTGGCTGTACGCACCATCCCAGGCAGAGAGTCTTGGAGTTTGGGAGGCCACAGAAAGAGACAGCGTCAGCGTTTGTGGGGCTGTGAATGGGGTTGCCTGGCTACTTGAAGAGCAGCAAGAGCTTTTGGTCCTGGCCCCTTTGGGGTGGGAGGAATCCCGGGACGTTCGCAATCGCTGAGCCTGGCTCCGGATGTATTCAGTGTTGCAGGCAGATAATCTTGGATTTTGGGAGGCTCATGAAAGAGACAGCGTCAGCGTTTGTGGGGCTGTGAATGGGGTTGCCTGGCTACTTGAAGAGCAGCAAGAGCTTTTGGTCCTGGCCCCTTTGGGGTGGGAGGAGTCCCGGGACTTTCGCAATTGCTTAGCTTGCCTCTGGCTGTACTCAGTGTCCCAGGCAGATAGTCTTGGAGTTTGGAAGGTCACGAAAGAGACAGCGTCAGCTTTTGTTGGGCTGTGAATGGCGTTGCCTGGCTACTTGAAGAGCAGCAAGAGCTTTTGGTCCTGGCCCCTTTGGGGTGGGAGGAAGGTACGGTTATTCGCAGTTTCTGAGCCTGCCTCCGGGTGTCCTCAGCGTCGCAGGCAGTTACTATTGGAGTTTGGGAGGCTCACGAAAGAGACAGCATCAGCGTTTGTGGGGCTGTGAATGGAGTTGCCTGGCTACTTGAAGAGCAGCAAGAGCTTTTTGTCCTGGCCCCTTCGGGGTGGGAGGAATCTCGAGAAATTCGCAATTGCTTAGCTTGGCTCTGGCTGTACTCAGCGTCCCAGGCAGATAGTCTTGGAGTTTGGGAGGCCACGGAAAGAGAGAGCGTCAGCGTTTGTGGGGCTGTGAATGGTGTTGCCTGGCTACTTGAAGAGCAGCAAGAGTTTTGGTGCTGGCCCCTTTGGGGTGGGAGGAATCCCGGGACGTTCGCAATCGCTGAGCCTGGCTCCGACTGTATTCACTGTTGCAGGCAGTTACTATTGGAGTTTGGGAGGCTCACGAAAGAGACAGCGTCAGCGTTTGTGGGGCTGTGAATGGAGTTGCCTGGCTACTTGAAGAGCAGCAGGAGCTTTTTGTCCTGGCCCCTTTGGGGTGGGAGGAATCTCGAGACATTCGCAATTGCTGAGCCTGGCTCCGGGTGTCCTCAGCGTCCCAGGCAGCTAGTCTTGGAGTTTGGAAGGTCACGAAAGAGACAGCGTCAGCGTCTGTGGCGCTGTGAATGGGGTTGCCTGGCTACTTGAAGAGCAGCAAGAGCTTTTGGTCCTGGCCCCTTTGGCGTGGGAGGAATCTCGAGAAATTCGCAGTTGCTGAGCCTGGCTCCGGGTGTCCTCAGCGTCCTAGGCAGTTAGTATTGGAGTTTGGGAGGCTCATGAAAGAGAGAGCATCAGCGTTTGTGGGGCTGTGAATGGGGTTGCCTGGCTACTTGAAGAGCAGCAAGAGCTTTTGGTCCTGGCCTCTTTGTGGTGGAGGAAGGTGCGGTTATTCGCAGTTGCTGAGCCTGGCTCCGGGTGTCCTCAGCTTCCCAGGCAGATAGTATTGGAGTTTGGGAGGCTCACGAAAGAGACAGCGTCAGCGTTTGTGGGGCTGTGAATGGGGTTGCCTGGCTACTTGAAGAGCAGCAAGAGCTTTTGGTCCTGGCCCCTTTGGCGTGGGAGGAATCCCGGGACGGTCGCAATCGCTGAGCCTGGCTCCGGCTGTATTCAGTGTCCCAGGCAGATAGTCTTGGAGTTTGGGAGGCCACAGAAAGAGACAGCGTCAGCGTTTGTGGGGCTGTGAATGGGGTTGCCTGGCTACTTGAAGAGCAGCAAGAGCTTTTGGTCCTGGCCTCTTTGGGGTGGGAGGAATCCCGGGACGTTCGCAATCGCTGAGCCTGGCTCCGACTGTATTCAGCGTCCCAGGCAGATAGTCTTGGAGTTTGGGAGGCTCACGAAAGAGACATCGGCAGCGTTTGTGGGGCTGTGAATGGGGTTGCCTGGCTACTTGAAGAGCAGCAAGAGCTTTTGGTCCTGGCTCCTTTGGGGTGGGAGGAATCTCGAGACATTCGCAATTGCTGAGCCTGGCTCCGGGTGTCCTAAGCGTCCCAGGCAGATAGTCTTGGAGTTTGGAAGGTCACGAAAGAGACAGCGTCAGCGTTTGTGGGGCTGTGAATGGGGTTGCCTGGCTACTTGAAGAGCAGCAAGAGCTTTTGGTCCTGGCACCTTTGGCGTAGGAGGAATACCGCGACGTTCGCAATTTCTGAGCCTGGCTCTGGCTGTACGCACCATCCCAGGCAGATAGTCTTGGAGTTTGGGAGGCCACAGAAAGAGACAGCGTCAGCGTTTGTGGGGCTGTGAATGGGGTTGCCTGGCTACTTGAAGAGCAGCAAGAGCTTTTGGTCCTGGCCCCTTTGGGGTGGGAGGAATCCCGGGACGTTCGCAATCGCTGAGCCTGGCTCCGGATGTATTCAGTGTTGCAGGCAGATAATCTTGGATTTTGGGAGGCTCATGAAAGAGACAGCGTCAGCGTTTGTGGGGCTGTGAATGGGGTTGCCTGGCTACTTGAAGAGCAGCAAGAGCTTTTGGTCCTGGCCCCTTTGGGGTGGGAGGAGTCCCGGGACTTTCGCAATTGCTTAGCTTGCCTCTGGCTGTACTCAGTGTCCCAGGCAGATAGTCTTGGAGTTTGGAAGGTCACGAAAGAGACAGCGTCAGCTTTTGTTGGGCTGTGAATGGCGTTGCCTGGCTACTTGAAGAGCAGCAAGAGCTTTTGGTCCTGGCCCCTTTGGGGTGGGAGGAAGGTACGGTTATTCGCAGTTTCTGAGCCTGCCTCCGGGTGTCCTCAGCGTCGCAGGCAGTTACTATTGGAGTTTGGTAGGCTCACGAAAGAGACAGCATCAGCGTTTGTGGGGCTGTGAATGGAGTTGCCTGGCTACTTGAAGAGCAGCAAGAGCTTTTTGTCCTGGCCCCTTCGGGGTGGGAGGAATCTCGAGAAATTCGCAATTGCTTAGCTTGGCTCTGGCTGTACTCAGCGTCCCAGGCAGATAGTCTTGGAGTTTGGGAGGCCACGGAAAGAGAGAGCGTCAGCGTTTGTGGGGCTGTGAATGGTGTTGCCTGGCTACTTGAAGAGCAGCAAGAGTTTTGGTGCTGGCCCCTTTGGGGTGGGAGGAATCCCGGGACGTTCGCAATCGCTGAGCCTGGCTCCGACTGTATTCACTGTTGCAGGCAGTTACTATTGGAGTTTGGGAGGCTCACGAAAGAGACAGCGTCAGCGTTTGTGGGGCTGTGAATGGAGTTGCCTGGCTACTTGAAGAGCAGCAGGAGCTTTTTGTCCTGGCCCCTTTGGGGTGGGAGGAATCTCGAGACATTCGCAATTGCTGAGCCTGGCTCCGGGTGTCCTCAGCGTCCCAGGCAGCTAGTCTTGGAGTTTGGAAGGTCACGAAAGAGACAGCGTCAGCGTCTGTGGCGCTGTGAATGGGGTTGCCTGGCTACTTGAAGAGCAGCAAGAGCTTTTGGTCCTGGCCCCTTTGGCGTGGGAGGAATCTCGAGAAATTCGCAGTTGCTGAGCCTGGCTCCGGGTGTCCTCAGCGTCCTAGGCAGTTAGTATTGGAGTTTGGGAGGCTCATGAAAGAGAGAGCATCAGCGTTTGTGGGGCTGTGAATGGGGTTGCCTGGCTACTTGAAGAGCAGCAAGAGCTTTTGGTCCTGGCCCCTTTGGGGTGGGAGGAATCCCGGGACGTTCGCAATCGCTGAGCCTGGCTCCGGCTGTATTCAGTGTCCCAGGCAGATAGTCTTGGAGTTTGGGAGGCTCACGAAAGAGACAGCGTCAGCGTTTGTGGGGCTGTGAATGGGGTTGCCTGGCTACTTGAAGAGCAGCAAGAGCTTTTGGTCCTGGCCCCTTTGGGGTGGGAGGAAGGTACGGTTATTCGCAGTTGCTGAGCCTGCCTCCGGGTGTCCTCAGCGTCGCAGGCAGTTACTATTGGACTTTGGGAGGCTCACGAAAGAGACAGCGTCAGCGTTTGTGGGGCTGTGAATGGGGTTGCCTGGCTACTTGAAGAGCAGCAAGAGCTTTTGGTCCTGGCCTCTTTGTGGTGGAGGAAGGTAGGGTTATTCGCAGTTGCTGAGCCTGCCTCCGGGTGTCCTCAGCTTCCCAGGCAGATAGTCTTGGAGTTTGGGAGGCTCACGAAAGAGACAGCATCAGCTTTTGTGGGGCTGTGAATGGGGTTGCCTGGCTACTTGAAGAGCAGCAAGAGCTTTTGGTCCTGGCCCCTTTGGGGTGGGAGGAAGGTACAGTTATTCGCAATCGCTGAGCCTGGCTCCGGCTGTATTCAGTGTCCCAGGCAGATAGTCTTGGAGTCTGGGAGGCTCACGAAAGAGAGAGCGTCAGCGTTTGTGGGGCTGTGAATGGTGTTGCCTGGCTACTTGAAGAGCAGCAAGAGCTTTTGGTCCTGGCCCCTTTGGGGTGGGAGGAAGGTACGGTTATTCGCAGTTGCTGAGCCTGGCTCCGGGTGTCCTCAGCGTCGCAGGCAGTTACTATTGGAGTTTGGGAGGCTCACGAAAGAGACAGCGTCAGCGTTTGTGGGGCTGTGAATGGGGTTGCCTGGCTACTTGAAGAGCAGCAAGAGCTTTTGGTCCTGGCCCCTTTGGGGTGGGAGGAATCTTGAGAAATTCGCAATTGCTTAGCTTGGCTCTGGCTGTACTCAGCGTCCCAGGCAGATAGTCTTGGAGTTTGGGAGGCCACGGAAAGAGACAGCGTCAGCGTTTGTGGGGCTGTGAATGGTGTTGCCTGGCTACTTGAAGAGCAGCAAGAGCTTTTGGTCCTGGCCTCTTTGTGGTGGAGGAAGGTAGGGTTATTCGCAGTTGCTGAGCCTGGCTCCGGGTGTCCTCAGCTTCCCAGGCAGATAGTATTGGAGTTTGGGAGGCTCACGAAAGAGACAGCGTCAGCTTTTGTGGGGCTGTGAATGGGGTTGCCTGGCTACTTGAAGAGCAGCAAGAGCTTTTGGTCCTGGCCCCTTTGGCGTGGGAGGAATCCCGGGACGGTCGCAATCGCTGAGCCTGGCTCCGGCTGTATTCAGTGTCCCAGGCAGATAGTCTTGGAGTTTGGGAGGCCACAGAAAGAGACAGCGTCAGCGTTTGTGGGGCTGTGAATGGGGTTGCCTGGCTACTTGAAGAGCAGCAAGAGCTTTTGGTCCTGGCCTCTTTGGGGTGGGAGGAATCCCGGGACGTTCGCAATCGCTGAGCCTGGCTCCGACTGTATTCAGCGTCCCAGGCAGATAGTCTTGGAGTTTGGAAGGTCACGAAAGAGACAGCGTCAGCGTTTGTGGGGCTGTGAATGGGGTTGCCTGGCTACTTGAAGAGCAGCAAGAGCTTTTTGTCCTGGCCCCTTTGGGGTGGGAGGAATCTCGAGAAATTCGCAGTTGCTGAGCCTGGCTCCGGGTGTCCTCAGCGTCCTAGGCAGTTTAGTATTGGAGTTTGGGAGGCTCATGAAAGAGAGAGCATCAGTGTTTGTGGGGCTGTGAATGGGGTTGCCTGGCTACTTGAAGAGCAGCAAGAGCTTTTGGTCCTGGCCCCTTTGGCGTGGGAGGAATCCCTGGACGTTCGCAATCGCTGAGCCTGGCTCCGGCTGTATTCAGTGTCCCAGGCAGATAGTCTTAGAGCTTGGGAGGCCACGGAAAGAGACAGCGTCAGCGTTTGTGGGGCTGTGAATGGCGTTGCCTGGCTACTTGAAGAGCAGCAAGAGCTTTTGGTCCTGGCCCCTTTGGGGTGGGAGGAAGGTACGGTTATTCGCAGTTTCTGAGCCTGCCTCCGGGTGTCCTCAGCGTCGCAGGCAGTTACTATTGGAGTTTGGGAGGCTCACGAAAGAGACAGCATCAGCGTTTGTGGGGCTGTGAATGGAGTTGCCTGGCTACTTGAAGAGCAGCAAGAGCTTTTTGTCCTGGCCCCTTCGGGGTGGGAGGAATCTCGAGAAATTCGCAATTGCTTAGCTTGGCTCTGGCTGTACTCAGCGTGCCAGGCAGATAGTCTTGGAGTTTGGGAGGCCACGGAAAGAGACAGCGTCAGCGTTTGTGGGGCTGTGAATGGTGTTGCCTGGCTACTTGAAGAGCAGCAAGAGCTTTTGGTGCTGGCCCCTTTGGGGTGGGAGGAATCCCGGGACGTTCGCAATTTCTGAGCCTGGCTCCGGCTGTATTCAGTGTTGCAGGCAGATAATCTTGGATTTTGGGAGGCTCATGAAAGAGACAGCGTCAGCGTTTGTGGGGCTGTGAATGGGGTTGCCTGGCTACTTGAAGAGCAGCAGGAGCTTTTGGTCCTGGCCCCTTTGGGGTGGGAGGAATCTCGAGACATTCGCAATTGCTGAGCCTGGCTCCGGGTGTCCTCAGCGTCCCAGGCAGCTAGTCTTGGAGTTTGGAAGGTCACGAAAGAGACAGCGTCAGCGTTTGTGGCGCTGTGAATGGCGTTGCCTGGCTACTTGAAGAGCAGCAAGAGCTTTTGGTCCTGGCCCCTTTGGGGTGGGAGGAATCCCGGGACGTTCGCAATCGCTGAGCCTGGCTCCGGCTGTATTCAGTGTTGCAGGCAGATAATCTTGGATTTTGGGAGGCTCATGAAAGAGAGAGCGTCAGCGTTTGTGGGGCTGTGAATGGGGTTGCCTGGCTACTTGAAGAGCAGGAAGAGCTTTTTGTCCTGGCCCCTTTGGGGTGGGAGGAATTTCGAGAAATTCGCAATTGCTTAGCTTGCCTCTGGCTGTACTCAGTGTCCCAGGCAGATAGTCTTGGAGTTTGGAAGGTCACGAAAGAGACAGCGTCAGCTTTTGTTGGGCTGTGAATGGCGTTGCCTGGCTACTTGAAGAGCAGCAAGAGCTTTTGGTCCTGGCCCCTTTGGGGTAGGAGGAAGGTACGGTTATTCGCAGTTTCTGAGCCTGCCTCCGGGTGTCCTCAGCGTCGCAGGCAGTTACTATTGGAGTTTGGGAGGCTCACGAAAGAGACAGCATCAGCGTTTGTGGGGCTGTGAATGGAGTTGCCTGGCTACTTGAAGAGCAGCAAGAGCTTTTTGTCCTGGCCCCTTCGGGGTGGGAGGAATCTCGAGAAATTCGCAATTGCTTAGCTTGGCTCTGGCTGTACTCAGCGTCCCAGGCAGTTAGTCTTGGAGTTTGGGAGGCCACGGAAAGAGACAGCGTCAGCGTTTGTGGGGCTGTGAATGGGGTTGCCTGGCTACTTGAAGAGCAGCAAGAGCTTTTGGTCCTGGCCCCTTTGGGGTGGGAGGAATCTTGAGAAATTCGCAATTGCTTAGCTTGGCTCTGGCTGTACTCAGCGTCCCAGGCAGATAGTCTTGGAGTTTGGGAGGCCACGGAAAGAGACAGCGTCAGCGTTTGTGGGGCTGTGAATGGTGTTGCCTGGCTACTTGAAGAGCAGCAAGAGTTTTGGTGCTGGCCCCTTTGGGGTGGGAGGAATCCCGGGACGTTCGCAATCGCTGAGCCTGGCTCCGACTGTATTCACTGTTGCAGGCAGTTACTATTGGAGTTTGGGAGGCTCACGAAAGAGACAGCGTCAGCGTTTGTGGGGCTGTGAATGGAGTTGCCTGGCTACTTGAAGAGCAGCAGGAGCTTTTTGTCCTGGCCCCTTTGGGGTGGGAGGAATCTCGAGACATTCGCAATTGCTGAGCCTGGCTCCGGGTGTCCTCAGCGTCCCAGGCAGCTAGTCTTGGAGTTTGGAAGGTCACGAAAGAGACAGCGTCAGCTTTTGTGGGGCTGTGAATGGGGTTGCCTGGCTACTTGAAGAGCAGCAAAAGCTTTTGGTCCTGGCCCCTTTGGGGTGGGAGGAATCTCGAGAAATTCGCAGTTGCTGAGCCTGGCTCCGGGTGTCCTCAGCGTCCTAGGCAGTTAGTATTGGAGTTTGGGAGGCTCATGAAAGAGAGAGCATCAGCGTTTGTGGGGCTGTGAATGGGGTTGCCTGGCTACTTGAAGAGCAGCAAGAGCTTTTGGTCCTGGCCCCTTTGGGGTGGGAGGAAGGCACGGTTATTCGCAGTTGCTGAGCCTGGCTCCGGCTGTATTCAGTGTCCCAGGCAGATAGTCTTGGAGTTTGGGAGGCTCACGAAAGAGACAGCGTCAGCGTTTGTGGGGCTGTGAATGGGGTTGCCTGGCTACTTGAAGAGCAGCAAGAGCTTTTGGTCCTGGCCCCTTTGGGGTGGGAGGAAGGTACGGTTATTCGCAGTTGCTGAGCCTGCCTCCGGGTGTCCTCAGCGTCGCAGGCAGTTACTATTGGAGTTTGGGAGGCTCACGAAAGAGACAGCGTCAGCGTTTGTGGGGCTGTGAATGGGGTTGCCTGGCTACTTGAAGAGCAGCAAGAGCTTTTGGTCCTGGCCTCTTTGTTGTGGAGGAAGGTAGGGTTATTCGCAGTTGCTGAGCCTGGCTCCGGGTGTCCTCAGCTTCCCAGGCAGATAGTCTTGGAGTTTGGGAGGCTCACGAAAGAGACAGCATCAGCTTTTGTGGGGCTGTGAATGGGGTTGCCTGGCTACTTGAAGAGCAGCAAGAGCTTTTGGTCCTGGCCCCTTTGGGGTGGGAGGAAGGTACGGTTATTCGCAATCGCTGAGCCTGGCTCCGGCTGTATTCAGTGTCCCAGGCAGATAGTCTTGGAGTTTGGGAGGCTCACGAAAGAGACAGCGTCAGCGTTTGTGGGGCTGTGAATGGTGTTGCCTGGCTACTTGAAGAGCAGCAAGAGCTTTTGGTCCTGGCCCCTTTGGGGTGGGAGGAAGGTACGGTTATTCGCAGTTGCTGAGCCTGGCTCCGGGTGTCCTCAGCGTCGCAGGCAGATACTATTGGAGTTTGGGAGGCTCACGAAAGAGACAGCGTCAGCGTTTGTGGGGCTGTGAATGGCGTTGCCTGGCTACTTGAAGAGCAGCAAGAGCTTTTGGTCCTGGCCCCTTTGGGGTGGGAGGAATCTTGAGAAATTCGCAATTGCTTAGCTTGGCTCTGGCTGTACTCAGCGTCCCAGGCAGATAGTCTTGGAGTTTGGGAGGCCACGGAAAGAGACAGCGTCAGCGTTTGTGGGGCTGTGAATGGTGTTGCCTGGCTACTTGAAGAGCAGCAAGAGCTTTTGGTCCTGGCCTCTTTGTGGTGGAGGAAGGTAGGGTTATTCGCAGTTGCTGAGCCTGGCTCCGGGTGTCCTCAGCTTCCCAGGCAGATAGTATTGGAGTTTGGGAGGCTCACGAAAGAGACAGCGTCAGCTTTTGTGGGGCTGTGAATGGGGTTGCCTGGCTACTTGAAGAGCAGCAAGAGCTTTTGGTCCTGGCCCCTTTGGCGTGGGAGGAATCCCGGGACGGTCGCAATCGCTGAGCCTGGCTCCGGCTGTATTCAGTGTCCCAGGCAGATAGTCTTGGAGTTTGGGAGGCCACGGAAAGAGACAGCGTCAGCGTTTGTGGGGCTGTGAATGGGGTTGCCTGGCTACTTGAAGAGCAGCAAGAGCTTTTGGTCCTGGCCTCTTTGGGGTGGGAGGAATCCCGGGACGTTCGCAATCGCTGAGCCTGGCTCCGGCTGTATTCAGTGTCCCAGGCAGATAGTCTTGGAGTTTGGGAGGCCACGGAAAGAGACAGCGTCAGCGTTTGTGGGGCTGTGAATGGGGTTGCCTGGCTACTTGAAGAGCAGCAAGAGCTTTTGGTCCTGGCCCCTTTGGGGTGGGAGGAATCTTGAGAAATTCGCAATTGCTTAGCTTGGCTCTGGCTGTACTCAGCGTCCCAGGCAGATAGTCTTGGAGTTTGGGAGGCCACGGAAAGAGACAGCGTCAGCGTTTGTGGGGCTGTGAATGGTGTTGCCTGGCTACTTGAAGAGCAGCAAGAGTTTTGGTGCTGGCCCCTTTGGGGTGGGAGGAATCCCGGGACGTTCGCAATCGCTGAGCCTGGCTCCGACTGTATTCACTGTTGCAGGCAGTTACTATTGGAGTTTGGGAGGCTCACGAAAGAGACAGCGTCAGCGTTTGTGGGGCTGTGAATGGAGTTGCCTGGCTACTTGAAGAGCAGCAGGAGCTTTTTGTCCTGGCCCCTTTGGGGTGGGAGGAATCTCGAGACATTCGCAATTGCTGAGCCTGGCTCCGGGTGTCCTCAGCGTCCCAGGCAGCTAGTCTTGGAGTTTGGAAGGTCACGAAAGAGACAGCGTCAGCTTTTGTGGGGCTGTGAATGGGGTTGCCTGGCTACTTGAAGAGCAGCAAAAGCTTTTGGTCCTGGCCCCTTTGGGGTGGGAGGAATCTCGAGAAATTCGCAGTTGCTGAGCCTGGCTCCGGGTGTCCTCAGCGTCCTAGGCAGTTAGTATTGGAGTTTGGGAGGCTCATGAAAGAGAGAGCATCAGCGTTTGTGGGGCTGTGAATGGGGTTGCCTGGCTACTTGAAGAGCAGCAAGAGCTTTTGGTCCTGGCCCCTTTGGGGTGGGAGGAATCCCGGGACGTTCGCAATCGCTGAGCCTGGCTCCGGCTGTATTCAGTGTCCCAGGCAGATAGTCTTGGAGTTTGGGAGGCTCACGAAAGAGACAGCGTCAGCGTTTGTGGGGCTGTGAATGGGGTTGCCTGGCTACTTGAAGAGCAGCAAGAGCTTTTGGTCCTGGCCCCTTTGGGGTGGGAGGAAGGTACGGTTATTCGCAGTTGCTGAGCCTGCCTCCGGGTGTCCTCAGCGTCGCAGGCAGTTACTATTGGAGTTTGGGAGGCTCACGAAAGAGACAGCGTCAGCGTTTGTGGGGCTGTGAATGGGGTTGCCTGGCTACTTGAAGAGCAGCAAGAGCTTTTGGTCCTGGCCTCTTTGTTGTGGAGGAAGGTAGGGTTATTCGCAGTTGCTGAGCCTGGCTCCGGGTGTCCTCAGCTTCCCAGGCAGATAGTCTTGGAGTTTGGGAGGCTCACGAAAGAGACAGCATCAGCTTTTGTGGGGCTGTGAATGGGGTTGCCTGGCTACTTGAAGAGCAGCAAGAGCTTTTGGTCCTGGCCCCTTTGGGGTGGGAGGAAGGTACGGTTATTCGCAATCGCTGAGCCTGGCTCCGGCTGTATTCAGTGTCCCAGGCAGATAGTCTTGGAGTTTGGGAGGCTCACGAAAGAGACAGCGTCAGCGTTTGTGGGGCTGTGAATGGTGTTGCCTGGCTACTTGAAGAGCAGCAAGAGCTTTTGGTCCTGGCCCCTTTGGGGTGGGAGGAAGGTACGGTTATTCGCAGTTGCTGAGCCTGGCTCCGGGTGTCCTCAGCGTCGCAGGCAGATACTATTGGAGTTTGGGAGGCTCACGAAAGAGACAGCGTCAGCGTTTGTGGGGCTGTGAATGGCGTTGCCTGGCTACTTGAAGAGCAGCAAGAGCTTTTGGTCCTGGCCCCTTTGGGGTGGGAGGAATCTTGAGAAATTCGCAATTGCTTAGCTTGGCTCTGGCTGTACTCAGCGTCCCAGGCAGATAGTCTTGGAGTTTGGGAGGCCACGGAAAGAGACAGCGTCAGCGTTTGTGGGGCTGTGAATGGGGTTGCCTGGCTACTTGAAGAGCAGCAAGAGCTTTTGGTCCTGGCCTCTTTGTGGTGGAGGAAGGTAGGGTTATTCGCAGTTGCTGAGCCTGGCTCCGGGTGTCCTCAGCTTCCCAGGCAGATAGTATTGGAGTTTGGGAGGCTCACGAAAGAGACAGCGTCAGCTTTTGTGGGGCTGTGAATGGGGTTGCCTGGCTACTTGAAGAGCAGCAAGAGCTTTTGGTCCTGGCCCCTTTGGCGTGGGAGGAATCCCGGGACGGTCGCAATCGCTGAGCCTGGCTCCGGCTGTATTCAGTGTCCCAGGCAGATAGTCTTGGAGTTTGGGAGGCCACGGAAAGAGACAGCGTCAGCGTTTGTGGGGCTGTGAATGGGGTTGCCTGGCTACTTGAAGAGCAGCAAGAGCTTTTGGTCCTGGCCTCTTTGGGGTGGGAGGAATCCCGGGACGTTCGCAATCGCTGAGCCTGGCTCCGGCTGTATTCAGCGTCCCAGGCAGATAGTCTTGGAGTTTGGGAGGCTCACGAAAGAGACATCGGCAGCGTTTGTGGGGCTGTGAATGGGGTTGCCTGGCTACATGAAGAGCAGGAAGAGCTTTTGGTCCTGGCCCCTTTGGGGTGGGAGGAATCTCGAGACATTCGCAATTGCTGAGCCTGGCTCCGGGTGTCCTCAGCGTCCCAGGCAGATAGTCTTGGAGTTTGGAAGGTCACGAAAGAGACAGCGTCAGCGTTTGTGGGGCTGTGAATGGGGTTGCCTGGCTACTTGAAGAGCAGCAAGAGCTTTTTGTCCTGGCCCCTTTGGGGTGGGAGGAATCTCGAGAAATTCGCAGTTTCTGAGCCTACCTCCGGGTGTCCTCAGCGTCGCAGGCAGTTACTATTGGAGTTTGGGAGGCTCACGAAAGAGACAGCATCAGCGTTTGTGGGGCTGTGAATGGGGTTGCCTGGCTACTTGAAGAGCAGCAAGAGCTTTTGGTCCTGGCCCCTTCGGGGTGGGAGGAATCTCGAGAAATTCGCAATTGCTTAGCTTGGCTCTGGCTGTACTCAGCGTGCCAGGCAGATAGTCTTGGAGTTTGGGAGGCCACGGAAAGAGACAGCGTCAGCGTTTGTGGGGCTGTGAATGGTGTTGCCTGTCTACTTGAAGAGCAGCAAGAGCTTTTGGTGCTGGCCCCTTTGGGGTGGGAGGAATCCCGGGACGTTCGCAATTTCTGAGCCTGGCTCCGGCTGTATTCAGTGTTGCAGGCAGATAATCTTGGAGTTTGGGAGGCTCATGAAAGAGACAGCGTCAGCGTTTGTGGGGCTGTGAATGGGGTTGCCTGGCTACTTGAAGAGCAGCAGGAGCTTTTTGTCCTGGCCCCTTTGGGGTGGGAGGAATCTCGAGACATTCGCAATTGCTGAGCCTGGCTCCGGGTGTCCTCAGCGTCCCAGGCAGCTAGTCTTGGAGTTTGGAAGGTCACGAAAGAGACAGCGTCAGCGTTTGTGGCGCTGTGAATGGCGTTGCCTGGCTACTTGAAGAGCAGCAAGAGCTTTTGGTCCTGGCCCCTTTGGCGTGGGAGGAAGGTACGGTTATTCGCAGTTGCTGAGCCTGCCTCCGGGTGTCCTCAGCGTCGCAGGCAGTTACTATTGGAGTTTGGGAGGCTCACGAAAGAGACAGCGTCAGCGTTTGTGGGGCTGTGAGTGGGGTTGCCTGGCTACTTGAAGAGCAGCAAGAGCTTTTGGTCCTGGCCCCTTTGGGGTGGGAGGAAGGTACGGTTATTCGCAGTTGCTGAGCCTGCCTCCGGGTGTCCTCAGCGTCGCAGGCAGTTACTATTGGACTTTGGGAGGCTCACGAAAGAGACAGCGTCAGCGTTTGTGGGGCTGTGAATGGTGTTGCCTGGCTACTTGAAGAGCAGCAAGAGCTTTTGGTCCTGGCCTCTTTGTGGTGGAGGAAGGTATGGTTATTCGCAGTTGCTGAGCCTGGCTCCGGGTGTCCTCAGCTTCCCAGGCAGATAGTCTTGGAGTTTGGGAGGCTCACGAAAGAGACAGCATCAGCTTTTGTTGGGCTGTGAATGGGGTTGCCTGGCTACTTGAAGAGCAGCAAGAGCTTTTGGTCCTGGCCCCTTTGGGGTGGGAGGAAGGTACGGTTATTCGCAATCGCTGAGCCTGGCTCCGGCTGTATTCAGTGTCCCAGGCAGATAGTCTTGGAGTTTGGGAGGCTCACGAAAGAGACAGCGTCAGCGTTTGTGGGGCTGTGAATGGTGTTGCCTGGCTACTTGAAGAGCAGCAAGAGCTTTTGGTCCTGGCCCCTTTGGGGTGGGAGGAAGGTACGGTTATTCGCAGTTGCTGAGCCTGGCTCCGGGTGTCCTCAGCGTCGCAGGCAGTTACTATTGGAGTTTGGGAGGCTCACGAAAGAGACAGCGTCAGCGTTTGTGGGGCTGTGAATGGGGTTGCCTGGCTACTTGAAGAGCAGCAAGAGCTTTTGGTCCTGGCCCCTTTGGGGTGGGAGGAATCTTGAGAAATTCGCAATTGCTTAGCTTGGCTCTGGCTGTACTCAGCGTCCCAGGCAGATAGTCTTGGAGTTTGGGAGGCCACGGAAAGAGACAGCGTCAGCGTTTGTGGGGCTGTGAATGGTGTTGCCTGGCTACTTGAAGAGCAGCAAGAGCTTTTGGTCCTGGCCTCTTTGTGGTGGAGGAAGGTACGGTTATTCGCAGTTGCTGAGCCTGGCTCCGGGTGTCCTCAGCTTCCCAGGCAGATAGTATTGGAGTTTGGGAGGCTCACGAAAGAGACAGCGTCAGCTTTTGTGGGGCTGTGAATGGGGTTGCCTGGCTACTTGAAGAGCAGCAAGAGCTTTTGGTCCTGGCCCCTTTGGCGTGGGAGGAATCCCGGGACGGTCGCAATCGCTGAGCCTGGCTCCGGCTGTATTCAGTGTCCCAGGCAGATAGTCTTGGAGTTTGGGAGGCCACAGAAAGAGACAGCGTCAGCGTTTGTGGGGCTGTGAATGGGGTTGCCTGGCTACTTGAAGAGCAGCAAGAGCTTTTGGTCCTGGCCTCTTTGGGGTGGGAGGAATCCCGGGACGTTCGCAATCGCTGAGCCTGGCTCCGACTGTATTCAGCGTCCCAGGCAGATAGTCTTGGAGTTTGGGAGGCTCACGAAAGAGACAGCGTCAGCGTTTGTGGGGCTGTGAATGGGGTTGCCTGGCTACTTGAAGAGCAGCAAGAGCTTTTGGTCCTGGCCCCTTTGGGGTGGGAGGAATCTTGAGAAATTCGCAATTGCTTAGCTTGGCTCTGGCTGTACTCAGCGTCCCAGGCAGATAGTCTTGGAGTTTGGAAGGTCACGAAAGAGACAGCGTCAGCGTTTGTGGGGCTGTGAATGGGGTTGCCTGGCTACTTGAAGAGCAGCAAGAGCTTTTTGTCCTGGCCCCTTTGGGGTGGGAGGAATCTCGAGAAATTCGCAGTTGCTGAGCCTGGCTCCGGGTGTCCTCAGCGTCCTAGGCAGTTTAGTATTGGAGTTTGGGAGGCTCATGAAAGAGAGAGCATCAGTGTTTGTGGGGCTGTGAATGGGGTTGCCTGGCTACTTGAAGAGCAGCAAGAGCTTTTGGTCCTGGGCCCTTTGGGGTGGGAGGAATCCCTGGACGTTCGCAATCGCTGAGCCTGGCTCCGGCTGTATTCAGTGTCCCAGGCAGATAGTCTTAGAGTTTGGGAGGCCACGGAAAGAGACAGCGTCAGCATTTGTGGGGCTGTGAATGGCGTTGCCTGGCTACTTGAAGAGCAGCAAGAGCTTTTGGTGCTGGCCCCTTTGGGGTGGGAGGAAGGTACGGTTATTCGCAGTTTCTGAGCCTGCCTCCGGGTGTCCTCAGCGTCGCAGGCAGTTACTATTGGAGTTTGGGAGGCTCACGAAAGAGACAGCGTCAGCGTTTGTGGGGCTGTGAATGGAGTTGCCTGGCTACTTGAAGAGCAGCAAGAGCTTTTTGTCCTGGCCCCTTCGGGGTGGGAGGAATCTCGAGAAATTCGCAATTGCTTAGCTTGGCTCTGGCTGTACTCAGCGTCCCAGGCAGATAGTCTTGGAGTTTGGGAGGCCACGGAAAGAGACAGCGTCAGCGTTTGTGGGGCTGTGAATGGTGTTGCCTGGCTACTTGAAGAGCAGCAAGAGCTTTTGGTGCTGGCCCCTTTGGGGTGGGAGGAATCCCGGGACGTTCGCAATTTCTGAGCCTGGCTCCGGCTCTATTCAGTGTTGCAGGCAGATAATCTTGGATTTTGGGAGGCTCATGAAAGAGACAGCGTCAGCGTTTGTGGGGCTGTGAATGGGGTTGCCTGGCTACTTGAAGAGCAGCAGGAGCTTTTTGTCCTGGCCCCTTTGGGGTGGGAGGAATCTCGAGACATTCGAAATTGCTGAGCCTGGCTCCGGGTGTCCTCAGCGTCCCAGGCAGATAGTCTTGGAGTTTGGAAGGTCACGAAAGAGACAGCGTCAGCGTTTGTGGCGCTGTGAATGGCGTTGCCTGGCTACTTGAAGAGCAGCAAGAGCTTTTGGTCCTGGCCCCTTTGGGGTGGGAGGAAGGTACGGTTATTCGCAGTTTCTGAGCCTGCCTCCGGGTGTCCTCAGCGTCGCAGGCAGTTACTATTGGAGTTTGGGAGGCTCACGAAAGAGACAGCGTCAGCGTTTGTGGGGCTGTGAGTGGGGTTGCCTGGCTACTTGAAGAGCAGCAAGAGCTTTTGGTCCTGGCCCCTTTGGGGTGGGAGGAAGGTACGGTTATTCACAGTTGCTGAGCCTGGCTCCGGGTGTCCTCAGCGTCGCAGGCAGTTACTATTGGACTTTGGGAGGCTCACGAAAGAGACAGCGTCAGCGTTTGTGGGGCTGTGAATGGTGTTGCCTGGCTACTTGAAGAGCAGCAAGAGCTTTTGGTCCTGGCCTCTTTGTGGTGGAGGAAGGTATGGTTATTCGCAGTTGCTGAGCCTGGCTCCGGGTGTCCTCAGCTTCCCAGGCAGATAGTCTTGGAGTTTGGGAGGCTCACGAAAGAGACAGCATCAGCTTTTGTGGGGCTGTGAATGGGGTTGCCTGGCTACTTGAAGAGCAGGAAGAGCTTTTGGTCCTGGCCCCTTTGGGGTGGGAGGAAGGTACGGTTATTCGCAATCGCTGAGCCTGGCTCCGGCTGTATTCAGTGTCCCAGGCAGATAGTCTTGGAGTTTGGGAGGCTCACGAAAGAGAGAGCGTCAGCGTTTGTGGGGCTGTGAATGGTGTTGCCTGGCTACTTGAAGAGCAGCAGGAGCTTTTTGTCCTGGCCCCTTTGGGGTGGGAGGAAGGTACGGTTATTCGCAGTTGCTGAGCCTGGCTCCGGGTGTCCTCAGCGTCGCAGGCAGTTACTATTGGAGTTTGGGAGGCTCACGAAAGAGACAGCGTCAGCGTTTGTGGGGCTGTGAATGGGGTTGCCTGGCTACTTGAAGAGCAGCAAGAGCTTTTGGTCCTGGCCCCTTTGGGGTGGGAGGAATCTTGAGAAATTCGCAATTGCTTAGCTTGGCTCTGGCTGTACTCAGCGTCCCAGGCAGATAGTCTTGGAGTTTGGGAGGCCACGGAAAGAGACAGCGTCAGCGTTTGTGGGGCTGTGAATGGTGTTGCCTGGCTACTTGAAGAGCAGCAAGAGCTTTTGGTCCTGGCCCCTTTGGGGTGGGAGGAAGGTACGGTTATTCGCAGTTGCTGAGCCTGCCTCCGGGTGTCCTCAGCTTCCCAGGCAGATAGTATTGGAGTTTGGGAGGCTCACGAAAGAGACAGCGTCAGCTTTTGTGGGGCTGTGAATGGGGTTGCCTGGCTACTTGAAGAGCAGCAAGAGCTTTTGGTCCTGGCCCCTTTGGCGTGGGAGGAATCCCAGGACGGTCGCAATCGCTGAGCCTGACTCCGGCTGTATTCAGTGTCCCAGGCAGATAGTCTTGGAGTTTGGGAGGCCACAGAAAGAGACAGCGTCAGCGTTTGTGGGGCTGTGAATGGTGTTGCCTGGCTACTTGAAGAGCAGCAAGAGCTTTTGGTCCTGGCCTCTTTGGGGTGGGAGGAATCCCGGGACGTTCGCAATCGCTGAGCCTGGCTCCGACTGTATTCAGCGTCCCAGGCAGATAGTCTTGGAGTTTGGGAGGCTCACGATAGAGACATCGGCAGCGTTTGTGGGGCTGTGAATGGGGTTGCCTGGCTACTTGAAGAGCAGCAAGAGCTTTTGGTCCTGGCCCCTTTGGGGTGGGAGGAATCTCGAGACATTCGCAATTGCTGAGCCTGGCTCCGGGTGTCCTCAGCGTCCCAGGCAGATAGTCTTGGAGTTTGGAAGGTCACGAAAGAGACAGCGTCAGCGTTTGTGGGGCTGTGAATGGGGTTGCCTGGCTACTTGAAGAGCAGCAAGAGCTTTTGGTCCTGGCCCCTTTGGGGTGGGAGGAATCTCGAGAAATTCGCAGTTGCTGAGCCTGGCTCCGGGTGTCCTCAGCGTCCTAGGCAGTTTAGTATTGGAGTTTGGGAGGCTCATGAAAGAGAGAGCATCAGCGTTTGTGGGGCTGTGAATGGAGTTGCCTGGCTACTTGAAGAGCAGCAAGAGCTTTTGGTCCTGGCCCCTTTGGGGTGGGAGGAATCCCTGGACGTTCGCAATCGCTGAGCCTGGCTCCGGCTGTATTCAGTGTCCCAGGCAGATAGTCTTGGAGTTTTGGAGGCCACGGAAAGAGACAGCGTCAGCGTTTGTGGGGCTGTGAATGGCGTTGCCTGGCTACTTGAAGAGCAGCAAGAGCTTTTGGTCCTGGCCCCTTTGGGGTGGGAGGAAGGTACGGTTATTCGCAGTTTCTGAGCCTGCCTCCGGGTGTCCTCAGCGTCGCAGGCAGTTACTATTGGAGTTTGGGAGGCTCACGAAAGAGACAGCGTCAGCGTTTGTGGGGCTGTGAATGGCGTTGCCTGGCTACTTGAAGAGCAGCAAGAGCTTTTGGTCCTGGCCTCTTTGTGGTGGAGGAAGGTACGGTTATTCGCAGTTGCTGAGCCTGGCTCCGGGTGTCCTCAGCTTCCCAGGCAGATAGTCTTGGAGTTTGGGAGGCTCACGAAAGAGACAGCATCAGCTTTTGTTGGGCTGTGAATGGGGTTGCCTGGCTACTTGAAGAGCAGCAAGAGCTTTTGGTCCTGGCCCCTTTGGGGTGGGAGGAAGGTACGGTTATTCGCAATCGCTGAGCCTGGCTCTGGCTGTATTCAGTGTCCCAGGCAGATAGTCTTGGAGTTTGGGAGGCTCACGAAAGAGACAGCGTCAGCGTTTGTGGGGCTGTGAATGGTGTTGCCTGGCTACTTGAAGAGCAGCAAGAGCTTTTGGTCCTGGCCCCTTTGGGGTGGGAGGAAGGTACGGTTATTCGCAGTTGCTGAGCCTGCCTCCGGGTGTCCTCAGCGTCGCAGGCAGTTACTATTGGAGTTTGGGAGGCTCATGAAAGAGACAGCGTCAGCGTTTGTGGGGCTGTGAATGGGGTTGCCTGGCTACTTGAAGAGCAGCAAGAGCTTTTGGTCCTGGCCCCTTTGGGGTGGGAGGAATCTTGAGAAATTCGCAATTGCTTAGCTTGGCTCTGGCTGTACTCAGCGTCCCAGGCAGATAGTCTTGGAGTTTGGGAGGCCACGGAAAGAGACAGCGTCAGCGTTTGTGGGGCTGTGAATGGGGTTGCCTGGCTACTTGAAGAGCAGCAAGAGCTTTTGGTCCTGGCCTCTTTGTGGTGGAGGAAGGTACGGTTATTCGCAGTTGCTGAGCCTGGCTCCGGGTGTCCTCAGCTTCCCAGGCAGATAGTATTGGAGTTTGGGAGGCTCACGAAAGAGACAGCGTCAGCGTTTGTGGGGCTGTGAATGGGGTTGCCTGGCTACTTGAAGAGCAGCAAGAGCTTTTGGTCCTGGCCCCTTTGGCGTGGGAGGAAGGTACGGTTATTCGCAGTTGCTGAGCCTGCCTCCGGGTGTCCTCAGCGTCGCAGGCAGTTACTATTGGACTTTGGGAGGCTCACGAAAGAGACAGCGTCAGCGTTTGTGGGGCTGTGAATGGGGTTGCCTGGCTACTTGAAGAGCAGCAAGAGCTTTTGGTCCTGGCCTCTTTGTGGTGGAGGAAGGTACGGTTATTCGCAGTTGCTGAGCCTGGCTCCGGGTGTCCTCAGCTTCCCAGGCAGATAGTCTTGGAGTTTGGGAGGCTCACGAAAGAGACAGCATCAGCTTTTGTGGGGCTGTGAATGGGGTTGCCTGGCTACTTGAAGAGCAGCAAGAGCTTTTGGTCCTGGCCCCTTTGGCGTGGGAGGAAGGTACGGTTATTCGCAATCGCTGAGCCTGGCTCCGGCTGTATTCAGTGTCCCAGGCAGATAGTCTTGGAGTTTGGGAGGCTCACGAAAGAGACAGCGTCAGCGTTTGTGGGGCTGTGAATGGGGTTGCCTGGCTACTTGAACAGCAGCAAGAGCTTTTGGTCCTGGCCCCTTTGGGGTGGGAGGAAGGTACGGTTATTCGCAGTTGCTGAGCCTGGCTCCGGGTGTCCTCAGCGTCGCAGGCAGTTACTATTGGAGTTTGGGAGGCTCACGAAAGAGACAGCGTCAGCGTTTGTGGGGCTGTGAATGGGGTTGCCTGGCTACTTGAAGAGCAGCAAGAGCTTTTGGTCCTGGCCCCTTTGGGGTGGGAGGAATCTTAAGAAATTCGCAATTGCTTAGCTTGGCTCTGGCTGTACTCAGCGTCCCAGGCAGATAGTCTTGGAGTTTGGGAGGCCACGGAAAGAGACAGCGTCAGCGTTTGTGGGGCTGTGAATGGTGTTGCCTGGCTACTTGAAGAGCAGCAAGAGCTTTTGGTCCTGGCCTCTTTGTGGTGGAGGAAGGTACGGTTATTCGCAGTTGCTGAGCCTGGCTCCGGGTGTCCTCAGCTTCCCAGGCAGATAGTATTGGAGTTTGGGAGGCTCACGAAAGAGACAGCGTCAGCTTTTGTGGGGCTGTGAATGGGGTTGCCTGGCTACTTGAAGAGCAGCAAGAGCTTTTGGTCCTGGCCCCTTTGGCGTGGGAGGAATCCCGGGACGGTCGCAATCGCTGAGCCTGGCTCCGGCTGTATTCAGTGTCCCAGGCAGATAGTCTTGGAGTTTGGGAGGCCACAGAAAGAGACAGCGTCAGCGTTTGTGGGGCTGTGAATGGGGTTGCCTGGCTACTTGAAGAGCAGCAAGAGCTTTTGGTCCTGGCCTCTTTGGGGTGGGAGGAATCCCGGGACGTTCGCAATCGCTGAGCCTGGCTCCGACTGTATTCAGCGTCCCAGGCAGATAGTCTTGGAGTTTGGGAGGCTCACGAAAGAGACATCGGCAGCGTTTGTGGGGCTGTGAATGGGGTTGCCTGGCTACTTGAAGAGCAGGAAGAGCTTTTGGTCCTGGCCCCTTTGGGGTGGGAGGAATCTCGAGACATTCGCAGTTGCTGAGCCTGGCTCCGGGTGTCCTCAGCGTCCCAGGCAGCTAGTCTTGGAGTTTGGAAGGTCACGAAAGAGACAGCGTCAGCGTTTGTGGGGCTGTGAATGGGGTTGCCTGGCTACTTGAAGAGCAGCAAGAGCTTTTTGTCCTGGCCCCTTTGGGGTGGGAGGAATCTCGAGAAATTCGCAGTTGCTGAGCCTGGCTCCGGGTGTCCTCAGCGTCCTAGGCAGTTTAGTATTGGAGTTTGGGAGGCTCATGAAAGAGAGAGCATCAGTGTTTGTGGGGCTGTGAATGGGGTTGCCTGGCTACTTGAAGAGCAGCAAGAGCTTTTGGTCCTGGCCCCTTTGGGGTGGGAGGAATCCCTGGACGTTCGCAATCGCTGAGCCTGGCTCCGGCTGTATTCAGTGTCCCAGGCAGATAGTCTTAGAGTTTGGGAGGCCACGGAAAGAGACAGCGTCAGCGTTTGTGGGGCTGTGAATGGCGTTGCCTGGCTACTTGAAGAGCAGCAAGAGCTTTTGGTGCTGGCCCCTTTGGGGTGGGAGGAAGGTACGGTTATTCGCAGTTGCTGAGCCTGCCTCCAGGTTTCCTCAGCGTCCCAGGCAGATAGTATTGGAGTTTGGGAGGCTCACGAAAGAGACAGCGTCAGCGTTTGTGGGGCTGTGAATGGGGTTGCCTGGCTACTTGAAGAGCAGGAAGAGCTTTTGGTCCTGGCCCCTTTGGGGTGGGAGGAAGGTACGGTTATTCGCAATCGCTGAGCCTGGCTCCGGCTGTATTCAGTGTCCCAGGCAGATAGTCTTGGAGTTTGGGAGGCTCACGAAAGAGAGAGCGTCAGCGTTTGTGGGGCTGTGAATGGTGTTGCCTGGCTACTTGAAGAGCAGCAGGAGCTTTTTGTCCTGGCCCCTTTGGGGTGGGAGGAAGGTACGGTTATTCGCAGTTGCTGAGCCTGGCTCCGGGTGTCCTCAGCGTCGCAGGCAGTTACTATTGGAGTTTGGGAGGCTCACGAAAGAGACAGCGTCAGCGTTTGTGGGGCTGTGAATGGGGTTGCCTGGCTACTTGAAGAGCAGCAAGAGCTTTTGGTCCTGGCCCCTTTGGGGTGGGAGGAATCTTGAGAAATTCGCAATTGCTTAGCTTGGCTCTGGCTGTACTCAGCGTCCCAGGCAGATAGTCTTGGAGTTTGGGAGGCCACGGAAAGAGACAGCGTCAGCGTTTGTGGGGCTGTGAATGGTGTTGCCTGGCTACTTGAAGAGCAGCAAGAGCTTTTGGTCCTGGCCCCTTTGGGGTGGGAGGAAGGTACGGTTATTCGCAGTTGCTGAGCCTGCCTCCGGGTGTCCTCAGCTTCCCAGGCAGATAGTATTGGAGTTTGGGAGGCTCACGAAAGAGACAGCGTCAGCTTTTGTGGGGCTGTGAATGGGGTTGCCTGGCTACTTGAAGAGCAGCAAGAGCTTTTGGTCCTGGCCCCTTTGGCGTGGGAGGAATCCCAGGACGGTCGCAATCGCTGAGCCTGACTCCGGCTGTATTCAGTGTCCCAGGCAGATAGTCTTGGAGTTTGGGAGGCCACAGAAAGAGACAGCGTCAGCGTTTGTGGGGCTGTGAATGGTGTTGCCTGGCTACTTGAAGAGCAGCAAGAGCTTTTGGTCCTGGCCTCTTTGGGGTGGGAGGAATCCCGGGACGTTCGCAATCGCTGAGCCTGGCTCCGACTGTATTCAGCGTCCCAGGCAGATAGTCTTGGAGTTTGGGAGGCTCACGATAGAGACATCGGCAGCGTTTGTGGGGCTGTGAATGGGGTTGCCTGGCTACTTGAAGAGCAGCAAGAGCTTTTGGTCCTGGCCCCTTTGGGGTGGGAGGAATCTCGAGACATTCGCAATTGCTGAGCCTGGCTCCGGGTGTCCTCAGCGTCCCAGGCAGATAGTCTTGGAGTTTGGAAGGTCACGAAAGAGACAGCGTCAGCGTTTGTGGGGCTGTGAATGGGGTTGCCTGGCTACTTGAAGAGCAGCAAGAGCTTTTGGTCCTGGCCCCTTTGGGGTGGGAGGAATCTCGAGAAATTCGCAGTTGCTGAGCCTGGCTCCGGGTGTCCTCAGCGTCCTAGGCAGTTTAGTATTGGAGTTTGGGAGGCTCATGAAAGAGAGAGCATCAGCGTTTGTGGGGCTGTGAATGGGGTTGCCTGGCTACTTGAAGAGCAGCAAGAGCTTTTGGTCCTGGCCCCTTTGGGGTGGGAGGAATCCCTGGACGTTCGCAATCGCTGAGCCTGGCTCCGGCTGTATTCAGTGTCCCAGGCAGATAGTCTTGGAGTTTTGGAGGCCACGGAAAGAGACAGCGTCAGCGTTTGTGGGGCTGTGAATGGCGTTGCCTGGCTACTTGAAGAGCAGCAAGAGCTTTTGGTCCTGGCCCCTTTGGGGTGGGAGGAAGGTACGGTTATTCGCAGTTTCTGAGCCTGCCTCCGGGTGTCCTCAGCGTCGCAGGCAGTTACTATTGGAGTTTGGGAGGCTCACGAAAGAGACAGCGTCAGCGTTTGTGGGGCTGTGAATGGCGTTGCCTGGCTACTTGAAGAGCAGCAAGAGCTTTTGGTCCTGGCCTCTTTGTGGTGGAGGAAGGTACGGTTATTCGCAGTTGCTGAGCCTGGCTCCGGGTGTCCTCAGCTTCCCAGGCAGATAGTCTTGGAGTTTGGGAGGCTCACGAAAGAGACAGCATCAGCTTTTGTTGGGCTGTGAATGGGGTTGCCTGGCTACTTGAAGAGCAGCAAGAGCTTTTGGTCCTGGCCCCTTTGGGGTGGGAGGAAGGTACGGTTATTCGCAATCGCTGAGCCTGGCTCTGGCTGTATTCAGTGTCCCAGGCAGATAGTCTTGGAGTTTGGGAGGCTCACGAAAGAGACAGCGTCAGCGTTTGTGGGGCTGTGAATGGTGTTGCCTGGCTACTTGAAGAGCAGCAAGAGCTTTTGGTCCTGGCCCCTTTGGGGTGGGAGGAAGGTACGGTTATTCGCAGTTGCTGAGCCTGCCTCCGGGTGTCCTCAGCGTCGCAGGCAGTTACTATTGGAGTTTGGGAGGCTCATGAAAGAGACAGCGTCAGCGTTTGTGGGGCTGTGAATGGGGTTGCCTGGCTACTTGAAGAGCAGCAAGAGCTTTTGGTCCTGGCCCCTTTGGGGTGGGAGGAATCTTGAGAAATTCGCAATTGCTTAGCTTGGCTCTGGCTGTACTCAGCGTCCCAGGCAGATAGTCTTGGAGTTTGGGAGGCCACGGAAAGAGACAGCGTCAGCGTTTGTGGGGCTGTGAATGGGGTTGCCTGGCTACTTGAAGAGCAGCAAGAGCTTTTGGTCCTGGCCTCTTTGTGGTGGAGGAAGGTACGGTTATTCGCAGTTGCTGAGCCTGGCTCCGGGTGTCCTCAGCTTCCCAGGCAGATAGTATTGGAGTTTGGGAGGCTCACGAAAGAGACAGCGTCAGCGTTTGTGGGGCTGTGAATGGGGTTGCCTGGCTACTTGAAGAGCAGCAAGAGCTTTTGGTCCTGGCCCCTTTGGCGTGGGAGGAAGGTACGGTTATTCGCAGTTGCTGAGCCTGCCTCCGGGTGTCCTCAGCGTCGCAGGCAGTTACTATTGGACTTTGGGAGGCTCACGAAAGAGACAGCGTCAGCGTTTGTGGGGCTGTGAATGGGGTTGCCTGGCTACTTGAAGAGCAGCAAGAGCTTTTGGTCCTGGCCTCTTTGTGGTGGAGGAAGGTACGGTTATTCGCAGTTGCTGAGCCTGGCTCCGGGTGTCCTCAGCTTCCCAGGCAGATAGTCTTGGAGTTTGGGAGGCTCACGAAAGAGACAGCATCAGCTTTTGTGGGGCTGTGAATGGGGTTGCCTGGCTACTTGAAGAGCAGCAAGAGCTTTTGGTCCTGGCCCCTTTGGCGTGGGAGGAAGGTACGGTTATTCGCAATCGCTGAGCCTGGCTCCGGCTGTATTCAGTGTCCCAGGCAGATAGTCTTGGAGTTTGGGAGGCTCACGAAAGAGACAGCGTCAGCGTTTGTGGGGCTGTGAATGGGGTTGCCTGGCTACTTGAACAGCAGCAAGAGCTTTTGGTCCTGGCCCCTTTGGGGTGGGAGGAAGGTACGGTTATTCGCAGTTGCTGAGCCTGGCTCCGGGTGTCCTCAGCGTCGCAGGCAGTTACTATTGGAGTTTGGGAGGCTCACGAAAGAGACAGCGTCAGCGTTTGTGGGGCTGTGAATGGGGTTGCCTGGCTACTTGAAGAGCAGCAAGAGCTTTTGGTCCTGGCCCCTTTGGGGTGGGAGGAATCTTAAGAAATTCGCAATTGCTTAGCTTGGCTCTGGCTGTACTCAGCGTCCCAGGCAGATAGTCTTGGAGTTTGGGAGGCCACGGAAAGAGACAGCGTCAGCGTTTGTGGGGCTGTGAATGGTGTTGCCTGGCTACTTGAAGAGCAGCAAGAGCTTTTGGTCCTGGCCTCTTTGTGGTGGAGGAAGGTACGGTTATTCGCAGTTGCTGAGCCTGGCTCCGGGTGTCCTCAGCTTCCCAGGCAGATAGTATTGGAGTTTGGGAGGCTCACGAAAGAGACAGCGTCAGCTTTTGTGGGGCTGTGAATGGGGTTGCCTGGCTACTTGAAGAGCAGCAAGAGCTTTTGGTCCTGGCCCCTTTGGCGTGGGAGGAATCCCGGGACGGTCGCAATCGCTGAGCCTGGCTCCGGCTGTATTCAGTGTCCCAGGCAGATAGTCTTGGAGTTTGGGAGGCCACAGAAAGAGACAGCGTCAGCGTTTGTGGGGCTGTGAATGGGGTTGCCTGGCTACTTGAAGAGCAGCAAGAGCTTTTGGTCCTGGCCTCTTTGGGGTGGGAGGAATCCCGGGACGTTCGCAATCGCTGAGCCTGGCTCCGACTGTATTCAGCGTCCCAGGCAGATAGTCTTGGAGTTTGGGAGGCTCACGAAAGAGACATCGGCAGCGTTTGTGGGGCTGTGAATGGGGTTGCCTGGCTACTTGAAGAGCAGGAAGAGCTTTTGGTCCTGGCCCCTTTGGGGTGGGAGGAATCTCGAGACATTCGCAGTTGCTGAGCCTGGCTCCGGGTGTCCTCAGCGTCCCAGGCAGCTAGTCTTGGAGTTTGGAAGGTCACGAAAGAGACAGCGTCAGCGTTTGTGGGGCTGTGAATGGGGTTGCCTGGCTACTTGAAGAGCAGCAAGAGCTTTTTGTCCTGGCCCCTTTGGGGTGGGAGGAATCTCGAGAAATTCGCAGTTGCTGAGCCTGGCTCCGGGTGTCCTCAGCGTCCTAGGCAGTTTAGTATTGGAGTTTGGGAGGCTCATGAAAGAGAGAGCATCAGTGTTTGTGGGGCTGTGAATGGGGTTGCCTGGCTACTTGAAGAGCAGCAAGAGCTTTTGGTCCTGGCCCCTTTGGGGTGGGAGGAATCCCTGGACGTTCGCAATCGCTGAGCCTGGCTCCGGCTGTATTCAGTGTCCCAGGCAGATAGTCTTAGAGTTTGGGAGGCCACGGAAAGAGACAGCGTCAGCGTTTGTGGGGCTGTGAATGGCGTTGCCTGGCTACTTGAAGAGCAGCAAGAGCTTTTGGTGCTGGCCCCTTTGGGGTGGGAGGAAGGTACGGTTATTCGCAGTTTCTGAGCCTGCCTCCGGGTGTCCTCAGCGTCGCAGGCAGTTACTATTGGAGTTTGGGAGGCTCACGAAAGAGACAGCGTCAGCGTTTGTGGGGCTGTGAATGGAGTTGCCTGGCTACTTGAAGAGCAGCAAGAGCTTTTTGTCCTGGCCCCTTCGGGGTGGGAGGAATCTCGAGAAATTCGCAATTGCTTAGCTTGGCTCTGGCTGTACTCAGCGTCCCAGGCAGATAGTCTTGGAGTTTGGGAGGCCACGGAAAGAGACAGCGTCAGCGTTTGTGGGGCTGTGAATGGTGTTGCCTGGCTACTTGAAGAGCAGCAAGAGCTTTTGGTGCTGGCCCCTTTGGGGTGGGAGGAATCCCGGGACGTTCGCAATTTCTGAGCCTGGCTCCGGCTGTATTCAGTGTTGCAGGCAGATAATCTTGGATTTTGGGAGGCTCATGAAAGAGACAGCGTCAGCGTTTGTGGGGCTGTGAATGGGGTTGCCTGGCTACTTGAAGAGCAGCAGGAGCTTTTTGTCCTGGCCCCTTTGGGGTGGGAGGAATCTCGAGACATTCGCAATTGCTGAGCCTGGCTCCGGGTGTCCTCAGCGTCCCAGGCAGATAGTCTTGGAGTTTGGAAGGTCACGAAAGAGACAGCGTCAGCGTTTGTGGCGCTGTGAATGGCGTTGCCTGGCTACTTGAAGAGCAGCAAGAGCTTTTGGTCCTGGCCCCTTTGGGGTGGGAGGAAGGTACGGTTATTCGCAGTTTCTGAGCCTGCCTCCGGGTGTCCTCAGCGTCGCAGGCAGTTACTATTGGAGTTTGGGAGGCTCACGAAAGAGACAGCGTCAGCGTTTGTGGGGCTGTGAATGGGGTTGCCTGGCTACTTGAAGAGCAGCAAGAGCTTTTGGTCCTGGCCCCTTTGGGGTGGGAGGAAGGTACGGTTATTCGCAGTTGCTGAGCCTGGCTCCGGGTGTCCTCAGCGTCGCAGGCAGTTACTATTGGACTTTGGGAGGCTCACGAAAGAGACAGCGTCAGCGTTTGTGGGGCTGTGAATGGGGTTGCCTGGCTACTTGAAGAGCAGCAAGAGCTTTTGGTCCTGGCCTCTTTGTGGTGGAGGAAGGTACGGTTATTCGCAGTTGCTGAGCCTGGCTCCGGGTGTCCTCAGCTTCCCAGGCAGATAGTCTTGGAGTTTGGGAGGCTCACGAAAGAGACAGCATCAGCTTTTGTGGGGCTGTGAATGGGGTTGCCTGGCTACTTGAAGAGCAGGAAGAGCTTTTGGTCCTGGCCCCTTTGGGGTGGGAGGAAGGTACGGTTATTCGCAATCGCTGAGCCTGGCTCCGGCTGTATTCAGTGTCCCAGGCAGATAGTCTTGGAGTTTGGGAGGCTCACGAAAGAGAGAGCATCAGCGTTTGTGGGGCTGTGAATGGTGTTGCCTGGCTACTTGAAGAGCAGCAAGAGCTTTTGGTCCTGGCCCCTTTGGGGTGGGAGGAAGGTACGGTTATTCGCAGTTGCTGAGCCTGGCTCCGGGTGTCCTCAGCGTCGCAGGCAGTTACTATTGGAGTTTGGGAGGCTCACGAAAGAGACAGCGTCAGCGTTTGTGGGGCTGTGAATGGGGTTGCCTGGCTACTTGAAGAGCAGCAAGAGCTTTTGGTCCTGGCCCCTTTGGGGTGGGAGGAATCTTGAGAAATTCGCAATTGCTTAGCTTGGCTCTGGCTGTACTCAGCGTCCCAGGCAGATAGTCTTGGAGTTTGGGAGGCCACGGAAAGAGACAGCGTCAGCGTTTGTGGGGCTGTGAATGGTGTTGCCTGGCTACTTGAAGAGCAGCAAGAGCTTTTGGTCCTGGCCCCTTTGGGGTGGGAGGAAGGTACGGTTATTCGCAGTTGCTGAGCCTGGCTCCGGGTGTCCTCAGCTTCCCAGGCAGATAGTATTGGAGTTTGGGAGGCTCACGAAAGAGACAGCGTCAGCTTTTGTGGGGCTGTGAATGGGGTTGCCTGGCTACTTGAAGAGCAGCAAGAGCTTTTGGTCCTGGCCCCTTTGGCGTGGGAGGAATCCCAGGACGGTCGCAATCGCTGAGCCTGGCTCCGGCTGTATTCAGTGTCCCAGGCAGATAGTCTTGGAGTTTGGGAGGCCACAGAAAGAGACAGCGTCAGCGTTTGTGGGGCTGTGAATGGTGTTGCCTGGCTACTTGAAGAGCAGCAAGAGCTTTTGGTCCTGGCCTCTTTGGGGTGGGAGGAATCCCGGGACGTTCGCAATCGCTGAGCCTGGCTCCGACTGTATTCAGCGTCCCAGGCAGATAGTCTTGGAGTTTGGGAGGCTCACGATAGAGACATCGGCAGCGTTTGTGGGGCTGTGAATGGGGTTGCCTGGCTACTTGAAGAGCAGCAAGAGCTTTTGGTCCTGGCCCCTTTGGGGTGGGAGGAATCTCGAGACATTCGCAATTGCTGAGCCTGGCTCCGGGTGTCCTCAGCGTCCCAGGCAGATAGTCTTGGAGTTTGGAAGGTCACGAAAGAGACAGCGTCAGCGTTTGTGGGGCTGTGAATGGGGTTGCCTGGCTACTTGAAGAGCAGCAAGAGCTTTTGGTCCTGGCCCCTTTGGGGTGGGAGGAATCTCGAGAAATTCGCAGTTGCTGAGCCTGGCTCCGGGTGTCCTCAGCGTCCTAGGCAGTTTAGTATTGGAGTTTGGGAGGCTCATGAAATTGAGAGCATCAGCGTTTGTGGGGCTGTGAATGGGGTTGCCTGGCTACTTGAAGAGCAGCAAGAGCTTTTGGTCCTGGCCCCTTTGGGGTGGGAGGAATCCCTGGACGTTCGCAATCGCTGAGCCTGGCTCCGGCTGTATTCAGTGTCCCAGGCAGATAGTCTTGGAGTTTGGGAGGCCACGGAAAGAGACAGCGTCAGCGTTTGTGGGGCTGTGAATGGCGTTGCCTGGCTACTTGAAGAGCAGCAAGAGCTTTTGGTCCTGGCCCCTTTGGGGTGGGAGGAAGGTACGGTTATTCGCAGTTGCTGAGCCTGCCTCCGGGTGTCCTCAGCGTCGCAGGCAGTTACTATTGGAGTTTGGGAGGCTCACGAAAGAGACAGCGTCAGCGTTTGTGGGGCTGTGAATGGCGTTGCCTGGCTACTTGAAGAGCAGCAAGAGCTTTTGGTCCTGGCCCCTTTGGGGTGGGAGGAAGGTACGGTTATTCGCAGTTGCTGAGCCTGCCTCCGGGTGTCCTCAGCGTCCCAGGCAGTTACTATTGGAGTTTGGGAGGCTCACGAAAGAGACAGCGTCAGCGTTTGTGGGGCTGTGAATGGGGTTGCCTGGCTACTTGAAGAGCAGGAAGAGCTTTTTGTTCTGGCCCCTTTGGGGTGGGAGGAATTTCGAGAAATTCGCAATTGCTTAGCTTGCCTCTGGCTGTACTCAGTGTCCCAGGCAGCTAGTCTTGGAGTTTGGAAGGTCACGAAAGAGACAGCGTCAGCGTCTGTGGGGCTGTGAATGGGGTTGCCTGGCTACTTGAAGAGCAGCAAGAGCTTTTGGTCCTGGCCCATTGGGGTGTGAGGAATCTCGAGAAATTCGCAATCGCTGAGCCTGGCTCCGGCTGTACTCAGTGTCCCAGGCAGATAGTCTTGGAGTTTGGGAGGCCACAGAAAGAGACAGCGTCAGCGTTTGTGGGGCTGTGAATGGGGGTGCCTGGCTACTTGAAGAGCAGCAAGAGCTTTTGGTCCTGGCCCCTTTGGGGTTGGAGGTATCTCGGGACATTCGCAGTTCCTGGGCTGCGATTCAGCTCTATTCATCGTCCCAGGCAGCTAGTATTGGTGTTTGGGAGGCTCCCGAAAGAGACAGCGTCAGCGTTTGTGGGGCTGTGAATGGGGTTTCCTGGCTACTTGAAGAGCAGCAAGAGCTTTTGGTCCTTGCACGTTTGGGGTGGGAGGAATCCCGGGACGTTCGCAATTGCTGAGCCTGGTTCTGGCTGTACTCAGCGTCCCAGGCAGATAGTCTTGGAGTTTGGGAGGCTCACGAAAGAGACAGCGTCAGCGTTTGTGGGGCTGTGAATGGGGTTGCCTGGCTACTTGAAGAGCAGCAAGAGCTTTTGGTCCTGGCCCCTTTGGGGTGGGAGGAATCCTGGGAAATTCACAATCGCTGAGCCTGGTTCCGGCTGCACTCAGTGTCCCAGGCAGCTAGTATTGGTGTTTGGGAGGCTCACGAAAGAGACAGCGTCAGGGTTTGTGGGGCCGTGAATGGGGTTGCCTGGCTACTTGAAGAGCAGCAGGAGCTTTTTGTCCTGGCCCCTTCGGGGTGTGAGGAATCTCGAGAAATTCGCAGTTGCTGAGCCTGGCTCCGGGTGTCCTCAGCGTGCTAGGCAGTTAGTATTGGAGTTTGGGAGGCTCATGAAAGAGAGAGCATCAGCGTTTGTGGGGCTGTGAATGGGGTTGCCTGGCTACTTGAAGAGCAGCAAGAGCTTTTGGTCCTGGCCCCTTTGGGGTGGGAGGAATCCCGGGACGTTCGCAATCGCTGAGCCTGGCTCCGGCTGTATTCAGTGTCCCAGGCAGATAGTCTTGGAGTTTGGGAGGCTCACGAAAGAGACAGCGTCAGCGTTTGTGGGGCTGTGAATGGCGTTGCCTGGCTACTTGAAGAGCAGCAAGAGCTTTTCGTCCTGGCCCCTTTGGGGTGGGAGAAAGCAACGGTTATTCGCAGTTGCTGAGCCTGCCTCCGGGTGTCCTCAGCGTCGCAGGCAGTTACTATTGGAGTTTGGGAGGCTCACGAAAGAGACAGCGTCAGCGTTTGTGGGGCTGTGAATGGTGTTGCCTGGCTACTTGAAGAGCAGCAAGAGCTTTTTGTCCTGGCCCCTTTGGGGTGGGAGGAATCTCGAGAAATTCGCAATTGCTTAGCTTGGCTCTGGCTGTACTCAGCGTCCCAGGCAGATAATCTTGGAGTTTGGGAGGCCACGGAAAGAGACAGCGTCAGCGTTTGTGGGGCTGTGAATGGTGTTGCCTGGCTACTTGAAGAGCAGCAAGAGCTTTTGGTGCTGGCCCCTTTGGGGTGGGAGGAATCCCGGGACGTTCGCAATCGCTGAGCCTGGCTCCGACTTTATTCACTGTTGCAGGCAGTTACTATTGGAGTTTGGGAGGCTCACGAAAGAGACAGCGTCAGCGTTTGTGGGGCTGTGAATGGGGTTGCCTGGCTACTTGAAGAGCAGCAGGAGCTTTTTGTCCTGGCCCCTTTGGGGTGGGAGGAATCTCGAGACATTCGCAATTGCTGAGCCTGGCTCCGGGTGTCCTCAGCGTCCCAGGCAGCTAGTCTTGGAGTTTGGAAGGTCACGAAAGAGACAGCGTCAGCGTCTGTGGCGCTGTGAATGGGGTTGCCTGGCTACTTGAAGAGCAGCAAGAGCTTTTGGTCCTGGCCCCTTTGGGGTGGAAGGAATCTCGAGAAATTCGCAGTTGCTGAGCCTGGCTCCGGGTGTCCTCAGCGTCCTAGGCAGTTAGTATTGGAGTTTGGGAGGCTCATGAAAGAGAGAGCATCAGCGTTTGTGGGGCTGTGAATGGGGTTGCCTGGCTACTTGAAGAGCAGCAAGAGCTTTTGGTCCTGGCCCCTTTGGGGTGGGAGGAATCCCGGGACGTTCGCAATCGCTGAGCCTGGCTCCGGCTGTATTCAGTGTCCCAGGCAGATAGTCTTGGAGTTTGGGAGGCTCACGAAAGAGACAGCGTCAGCGTTTGTGGGGCTGTGAATGGGGTTGCCTGGCTACTTGAAGAGCAGCAAGAGCTTTTGGTCCTGGCCCCTTTGGGGTGGGAGGAAGGTACGGTTATTCGCAGTTTCTGAGCCTGCCTCCGGGTGTCCTCAGCGTCGCAGGCAGTTACTATTGGACTTTGGGAGGCTCACGAAAGAGACAGCGTCAGCGTTTGTGGGGCTGTGAATGGGGTTGCCTGGCTACTTGAAGAGCAGCAAGAGCTTTTGGTCCTGGCCTCTTTGTGGTGGAGGAAGGTACGGTTATTCGCAGTTGCTGATCCTGGCTCCGGGTGTCCTCAGCTTCCCAGGCAGATAGTCTTGGAGTTTGGGAGGCTCACGAAAGAGACAGCATCAGCTTTTGTGGGGCTGTGAATGGGGTTGCCTGGCTACTTGAAGAGCAGCAAGAGCTTTTGGTCCTGGCCCCTTTGGGGTGGGAGGAAGGTACGGTTATTCGCAATCGCTGAGCCTGGCTCCGGCTGTATTCAGTGTCCCAGGCAGCTAGTCTTGGAGTTTGGGAGGCTCACGAAAGAGACAGCGTCAGCGTTTGTGGGGCTGTGAATGGTGTTGCCTGGCTACTTGAAGAGCAGCAAGAGCTTTTGGTCCTGGCCCCTTTGGGGTGGGAGGAAGGTACGGTTATTCGCAGTTGCTGAGCCTGGCTCCGGGTGTCCTCAGCGTCGCAGGCAGTTACTATTGGAGTTTGGGAGGCTCACGAAAGAGACAGCGTCAGCGTTTGTGGGGCTGTGAATGGCGTTGCCTGGCTACTTGAAGAGCAGCAAGAGCTTTTGGTCCTGGCCCCTTTGGGGTGGGAGGAATCTTGAGAAATTCGCAATTGCTTAGCTTGGCTCTGGCTGTACTCAGCGTCCCAGGCAGATAGTCTTGGAGTTTGGGAGGCCACGGAAAGAGACAGCGTCAGCGTTTGTGGGGCTGTGAATGGTGTTGCCTGGCTACTTGAAGAGCAGCAAGAGCTTTTGGTCCTGGCCTCTTTGTGGTGGAGGAAGGTACGGTTATTCGCAATTGCTGAGCCTGCCTCCGGGTGTCCTCAGCGTCCTAGGCAGTTTAGTATTGGAGTTTGGGAGGCTCATGAAAGAGAGAGCATCAGCGTTTGTGGGGCTGTGAATGGGGTTGCCTGGCTACTTGAAGAGCAGCAAGAGCTTTTGGTCCTGGCCCCTTTGCGGTGGGAGGAATCCCTGGACGTTCGCAATCGCTGAGCCTGGCTCCGGCTGTACTCAGTGTCCCAGGCAGATAGTCTTGGAGTTTGGGAGGCCACGGAAAGAGACAGCGTCAGCGTTTGTGGGGCTGTGAATGGCGTTGCCTGGCTACTTGAAGAGCAGCAAGAGCTTTTGGTCCTGGCCCCTTTGGGGTGGGAGGAAGGTACGGTTATTCGCAGTTTCTGAGCCTGCCTCCGGGTGTCCTCAGCGTCGCAGGCAGTTACTATTGGAGTTTGGGAGGCTCACGAAAGAGACAGCGTCAGCGTTTGTGGGGCTGTGAATGGAGTTGCCTGGCTACTTGAAGAGCAGCAAGAGCTTTTTGTCCTGGCCCCTTTGGGGTGGGAGGAATCCCGGGACGTTCGCAATCGCTGAGCCTGGCTCCGGCTGTATTCATTGATGCAGGCAGATAATCTTGGATTTTGGGAGGCTCATGAAAGAGACAGCGTCAGCGTTTGTGGGGCTGTGAATGGGGTTGCCTGGCTACTTGAAGAGCAGCAGGAGCTTTTTGTCCTGGCCCCTTTGGGGTGGGAGGAATCTCGAGACATTCGCAATTGCTGAGCCTGGCTCCGGGTGTCCTCAGCGTCCCAGGCAGCTAGTCTTGGAGTTTGGAAGGTCACGAAAGAGACAGCGTCAGCGTTTGTGGCGCTGTGAATGGCGTTGCCTGGCTACTTGAAGAGCAGCAAGAGCTTTTTGTCCTGGCCCCTTTGGGGTGGGAGGAAGGTACGGTTATTCGCAGTTTCTGAGCCTGCCTCTGGGTGTCCTCAGCGTTGCAGGCAGTTACTATTGGAGTTTGGGAGGCTCACGAAAGAGACAGCGTCAGCGTTTGTGGGGCTGTGAATGGGGTTGCCTGGCTACTTGAAGAGCAGCAAGAGCTTTTTGTCCTGGCCCCTTCGGGGTGGGAGGAATCTCGAGAAATTCGCAATTGCTTAGCTTGGCTCTGGCTGTACTCAGCGTCCCAGGCAGATAGTCTTGGAGTTTGGGAGGCCACGGAAAGAGACAGCGTCAGCGTTTGTGGGGCTGTGAATGGGGTTGCCTGGCTACTTGAAGAGCAGCAAGAGCTTTTGGTGCTGGCCCCTTTGGGGTGGGAGGAATCCCGGGACGTTCGCAATCGCTGAGCCTGGCTCCGACTTTATTCACTGTTGCAGGCAGTTACTATTGGAGTTTGGGAGGCTCACGAAAGAGACAGCGTCAGCGTTTGTGGGGCTGTGAATGGAGTTGCCTGGCTACTTGAAGAGCAGCAGGAGCTTTTTGTCCTGGCCCCTTTGGGGTGGGAGGAATCTCGAGACATTCGCAATTGCTGAGCCTGGCTCCGGGTGTCCTCAGCGTCCCAGGCAGCTAGTCTTGGAGTTTGGAAGGTCACGAAAGAGACAGCGTCAGCGTCTGTGGCGCTGTGAATGGGGTTGCCTGGCTACTTGAAGAGCAGCAAGAGCTTTTGGTCCTGGCCCCTTTGGGGTGGGAGGAATCTCGAGAAATTCGCAGTTGCTGAGCCTGGCTCCGGGTGTCCTCATCGTCCTAGGCAGTTAGTATTGGAGTTTGGGAGGCTCATGAAAGAGAGAGCATCAGCGTTTGTGGGGCTGTGAATGGGGTTGCCTGGCTACTTGAAGAGCAGCAAGAGCTTTTGGTCCTGGCCCCTTTGGGGTGGGAGGAATCCCTGGACGTTCGCAATCGCTGAGCCTGGCTCCGGCTGTATTCAGTGTCCCAGGCAGATAGTCTTGGAGTTTGGGAGGCTCACGAAAGAGACAGCGTCAGCGTTTGTGGGGCTGTGAATGGGGTTGCCTGGCTACTTGAAGAGCAGCAAGAGCTTTTGGTCCTGGCCCCTTTGGGGTGGGAGGAAGGTACGGTTATTCGCAGTTGCTGAGCCTGCCTCCGGGTGTCCTCAGCGTCGCAGGCAGTTACTATTGGACTTTGGGAGGCTCACGAAAGAGACAGCGTCAGCGTTTGTGGGGCTGTGAATGGGGTTGCCTGGCTACTTGAAGAGCAGCAAGAGCTTTTGGTCCTGGCCTCTTTGTGGTGGAGGAAGGTACGGTTATTCGCAATCGCTGAGCCTGGCTCCGGCTGTATTCAGTGTCCCAGGCAGATAGTCTTGGAGTTTGGGAGGCTCACGAAAGAGACAGCGTCAGCGTTTGTGGGGCTGTGAATGGTGTTGCCTGGCTACTTGAAGAGCAGCAAGAGCTTTTGGTCCTGGCCCCTTTGGCGTGGGAGGAAGGTACGGTTATTCGCAGTTGCTGAGCCTGCCTCCGGGTGTCCTCAGCGTCGCAGGCAGTTAGTATTGGAGTTTGGGAGGCTCACGAAAGAGACAGCGTCAGCGTTTGTGGGGCTGTGAATGGGGTTGCCTGGCTACTTGAAGAGCAGCAAGAGCTTTTGGTCCTGGCCCCTTTGGGGTGGGAGGAATCTTGAGAAATTCGCAATTGCTTAGCTTGGCTCTGGCTGTACTCAGCGTCCCAGGCAGATAGTCTTGGAGTTTGGGAGGCCACGGAAAGAGACAGCGTCAGCGTTTGTGGGGCTGTGAATGGGGTTGCCTGGCTACTTGAAGAGCAGCAAGAGCTTTTGGTCCTGGCCTCTTTGTGGTGGAGGAAGGTACGGTTATTCGCAGTTGCTGAGCCTGGCTCCGGGTGTCCTCAGCTTCCCAGGCAGCTAGTATTGGTGTTTGGGAGGCTCACGAAAGAGACAGCGTCAGCTTTTGTGGGGCTGTGAATGGGGTTGCCTGGCTACTTGAAGAGCAGCAAGAGCTTTTGGTCCTGGCCCCTTTGGCGTGGGAGGAACCTGCAGACGTTCCCAGTTGCTGAGCCTGGCTCTGGCTGTACGCAGCATCCCAGGCAGATACTATTCGAGTTTGGGAGGCTCACGAAAGAGACAGCGTCAGTGTTTGTGGGGCTGTGAATGGGGTTGCCTGGCTACTTGAAGAGCAGCAAGAGCTTTTGGTCCTGGCCCCTTTGGGGTGGGAGGAATCCCGGGACGTTCGCAATCGCTGAGCCTGGCTCCGGCTGTATTCAGTGTTGCAGGCAGATAATCTTGGATTTTGGGAGGCTCACGAAAGAGACAGCGTCAGCGTTTGTGGGGCTGTGAATGGGGTTGCCTGGCTACTTGAAGAGCAGGAAGAGCTTTTTGTCCTGGCCCCTTTGGGGTGGGAGGAATTTCGAGAAATTCGCAATTGCTTAGCTTGCCTCTGGCTGTACTCAGTGTCCCAGGCAGATAGTCTTGGAGTTTGGAAGGTCACGAAAGAGACAGCGTCAGCTTTTGTTGGGCTGTGAATGGCGTTGCCTGGCTACTTGAAGAGCAGCAAGAGCTTTTGGTCCTGGCCCCTTTGGGGTGGGAGGAAGGTACGGTTATTCACAGTTTCTGAGCCTGCCTCCGGGTGTCCTCAGCGTCGCAGGCAGTTAGTATTGGAGTTTGGGAGGCTCATGAAAGAGAGAGCATCAGCGTTTGTGGGGCTGTGAATGGGGTTGCCTGGCTACTTGAAGAGCAGCAAGAGCTTTTGGTCCTGGCCCCTTTGGAGTGGGAGGAATCTCGAGACATTCGCAATTGCTTAGCTTGGCTCTGGCTGTACTCAGCGTCCCAGGCAGATAGTCTTGGAGTTTGGAAGATCACGAAAGAGACAGCGTCAGCGTTTGTGGGGCTGTGAATGGTGTTGCCTGGCTACTTGAAGAGCAGCAAGAGCTTTTGGTCCTGGCCCCTTTGGCGTGGGAGGAATCTTGGGACAAGCTCAATTCCTGGGCTGCGATACAGCTGTACTCAACATCCAAGGCAGAAAGTATTGGAGTATGGCAGGCTCACGAAAGAGACAGCATCAGCGTTTGTGGGGCTGTGAATGGGGTTTCCTGGCTACTTGAAGAGCAGCAAGAGCTTTTGGTCCTGGCCCCTTTGGGGTGGGAGGAAGGCACTGTTATTCGCAATTACTGAGCCTGGCCCGGCTGTATTCAGTGACCCAGGCAGATAGTCTTGGAGTTTGGAAGGTCACGAAAGAGGCAGCGTCAGCTTTTGTTGGGCTGTGAATGGCGTTGCCTGGCTACTTGAAGAGCAGCAAGAGCTTTTGGTCCTGGCCCCTTTGGGGTGGGAGGAAGGTACGGTTATTCGCAGTTGCTGAGCCTGCCTCCGGGTGTCCTCAGCGTCGCAGGCAGTTACTATTGGAGTTTGGGAGGCTCACGAAAGAGACAGCGTCAGCTTTTGTGGGGCTGTGAATGGGGTTGCCTGGCTACTTGAAGAGCAGCAAGAGCTTTTGGTCCTGGCCCCTTTGGCGTGGGAGGAACCTGCAGACGTTCCCAGTTGCTGAGCCTGGCTCTGGCTGTACGCAGCATCCCAGGCAGATACTATTCGAGTTTGGGTGGCCACAGAAAGAGACAGCGTCAGTGTTTGTGGGGCTGTGAATGGTGTTGCCTGGCTACTTGAAGAGCAGCAAGAGCTTTTGGTCCTGGCACCTTTGGCGTAGGAGGAATACCGCGACGTTCGCAATTTCTGAGCCTGGCTCCAGCTGTATTCAGTGTCCCAGGAAGATAGTCTTGGATTTTGGGAGGCTCACGAAAGAGACAGCATCAGCTTTTGTGGGGCTGTGAATGGGGTTGCCTGGCTACTTGAAGAGCAGCAAGAGCTTTTGGTCCTGGCCCCTTTGGGGTGGGAGGAAGGTACGGTTATTCGCAATCGCTGAGCCTGGCTCCGGCTGTATTCAGTGACCCAGGCAGATAATCTTGGATTTTGGAAGGTCACGAAAGAGACAGCGTCAGCTTTTGTTGGTCTGTGAATGGCGTTGCCTGGCTACTTGAAGAGCAGCAAGAGCTTTTGGTCCTGGCCCCTTTGGGGTGGGAGGAAGGTACGGTTATTCGCAGTTGCTGAGCCTGCCTCCGGGTGTCCTCAGCGTCGCAGGCAGTTACTATTGGAGTTTGGGAGGCTCACAAAAGAGACAGCGTCAGCGTTTGTGGGGCTGTGAATGGTGTTGCCTGGCTACTTGAAGAGCAGCAAGAGCTTTTGGTCCTGGCCCCTTTGGGGTGGGAGGAAGGTACGGTTATTCGCAATCGCTGAGCCTGGCTCTGGCTGTATTCAGTGACCCAGGCAGATAATCTTGGATTTTGGAAGGTCACGAAAGAGACAGCGTCAGCTTTTGTTGGGCTGTGAATGGCGTTGCCTGGCTACTTGAAGAGCAGCAAGAGCTTTTGGTCCTGGCCCCTTTGGGGTGGGAGGAAGGTACGGTTATTCGCAGTTGCTGAGCCTGCCTCCGGGTGTCCTCAGCGTCCCAGGCAGTTACTATTGGAGTTTGGGAGGCTCACGAAAGAGACATCGGCAGCGTTTGTGGGGCTGTGAATGGTGTTGCCTGGCTACTTGAAGAGCAGCAAGAGCTTTTGGTCCTGGCCCCTTTGGCGTGGGAGGAATCCCGGGACGTTCGCAATCGCTGAGCCTGGCTCCGACTTTATTCACTGTTGCAGGCAGTTACTATTGGAGTTTGGGAGGCTCACGAAAGAGACAGCGTCAGCGTTTGTGGGGCTGTGAATGGAGTTGCCTGGCTACTTGAAGAGCAGCAGGAGCTTTTTGTCCTGGCCCCTTTGGGGTGGGAGGAATCTCGAGACATTCGCAATTGCTGAGCCTGGCTCCGGGTGTCCTCAGCGTCCCAGGCAGCTAGTCTTGGAGTTTGGGAGGCTCACGAAAGAGACAGCGTCAGCGTCTGTGGCGCTGTGAATGGGGTTGCCTGGCTACTTGAAGAGCAGCAAGAGCTTTTGGTCCTGGCCCCTTTGGGGTGGGAGGAATCTCGAGAAATTCGCAGTTGCTGAGCCTGGCTCCGGGTGTCCTCAGCGTCCTAGGCAGTTAGTATTGGAGTTTGGGAGGCTCATGAAAGAGAGAGCATCAGCGTTTGTGGGGCTGTGAATGGGGTTGCCTGGCTACTTGAAGAGCAGCAAGAGCTTTTGGTCCTGGCCCCTTTGGGGTGGGAGGAATCCCGGGACGTTCGCAATCGCTGAGCCTGGCTCCGGCTGTATTCAGTGTCCCAGGCAGATAGTCTTGGAGTTTGGGAGGCTCACGAAAGAGACAGCGTCAGCTTTTGTGGGGCTGTGAATGGGGTTGCCTGGCTACTTGAAGAGCAGCAAGAGCTTTTGGTCCTGGCCCCTTTGGGGTGGGAGGAAGGTACGGTTATTCGCAGTTGCTGAGCCTGCCTCCGGGTGTCCTCAGCGTCGCAGGCAGTTACTATTGGACTTTGGGAGGCTCACGAAAGAGACAGCGTCAGCGTTTGTGGGGCTGTGAATGGGGTTGCCTGGCTACTTGAAGAGCAGCAAGAGCTTTTGGTCCTGGCCTCTTTGTGGTGGAGGAAGGTACGGTTATTCGCAATCGCTGAGCCTGGCTCCGGCTGTATTCAGTGTCCCAGGCAGATAGTCTTGGAGTTTGGGAGGCTCACGAAAGAGACAGCGTCAGCGTTTGTGGGGCTGTGAATGGTGTTGCCTGGCTACTTGAAGAGCAGCAAGAGCTTTTGGTCCTGGCCCCTTTGGCGTGGGAGGAAGGTACGGTTATTCGCAGTTGCTGAGCCTGCCTCCGGGTGTCCTCAGCGTCGCAGGCAGTTAGTATTGGAGTTTGGGAGGCTCACGAAAGAGACAGCGTCAGCGTTTGTGGGGCTGTGAATGGGGTTGCCTGGCTACTTGAAGAGCAGCAAGAGCTTTTGGTCCTGGCCCCTTTGGGGTGGGAGGAATCTTGAAAAATTCGCAATTGCTTAGCTTGGCTCTGGCTGTACTCAGCGTCCCAGGCAGATAGTCTTGGAGTTTGGGAGGCCACGGAAAGAGACAGCGTCAGCGTTTGTGGGGCTGTGAATGGGGTTGCCTGGCTACTTGAAGAGCAGCAAGAGCTTTTGGTCCTGGCCTCTTTGTGGTGGAGGAAGGTACGGTTATTCGCAGTTGCTGAGCCTGGCTCCGGGTGTCCTCAGCTTCCCAGGCAGCTAGTATTGGTGTTTGGGAGGCTCACGAAAGAGACAGCGTCAGCTTTTGTGGGGCTGTGAATGGGGTTGCCTGGCTACTTGAAGAGCAGCAAGAGCTTTTGGTCCTGGCCCCTTTGGCGTGGGAGGAACCTGCAGACGTTCCCAGTTGCTGAGCATGGCTCTGGCTGTACGCAGCATCCCAGGCAGATACTATTCGAGTTTGGGTGGCCACGGAAAGAGACAGCGTCAGTGTTTGTGGGGCTGTGAATGGGGTTGCCTGGCTACTTGAAGAGCAGCAAGAGCTTTTGGTCCTGGCCCCTTTGGGGTGGGAGGAATCCCGGGACGTTCGCAATCGCTGAGCCTGGCTCCGGCTGTATTCAGTGTTGCAGGCAGATAATCTTGGATTTTGGGAGGCTCACGAAAGAGACAGCGTCAGCGTTTGTGGGGCTGTGAATGGGGTTGCCTGGCTACTTGAAGAGCAGGAAGAGCTTTTTGTCCTGGCCCCTTTGGGGTGGGAGGAATTTCGAGAAATTCGCAATTGCTTAGCTTGCCTCTGGCTGTACTCAGTGTCCCAGGCAGATAGTCTTGGAGTTTGGAAGGTCACGAAAGAGACAGCGTCAGCTTTTGTTGGGCTGTGAATGGCGTTGCCTGGCTACTTGAAGAGCAGCAAGAGCTTTTGGTCCTGGCCCCTTTGGGGTGGGAGGAAGGTACGGTTATTCACAGTTTCTGAGCCTGCCTCCGGGTGTCCTCAGCGTCGCAGGCAGTTAGTATTGGAGTTTGGGAGGCTCATGAAAGAGAGAGCATCAGCGTTTGTGGGGCTGTGAATGGGGTTGCCTGGCTACTTGAAGAGCAGCAAGAGCTTTTGGTCCTGGCCCCTTTGGAGTGGGAGGAATCTCGAGACATTCGCAATTGCTTAGCTTGGCTCTGGCTGTACTCAGCGTCCCAGGCAGATAGTCTTGGAGTTTGGAAGATCACGAAAGAGACAGCGTCAGCGTTTGTGGGGCTGTGAATGGTGTTGCCTGGCTACTTGAAGAGCAGCAAGAGCTTTTGGTCCTGGCCCCTTTGGCGTGGGAGGAATCTTGGGACAAGCTCAATTCCTGGGCTGCGATACAGCTGTACTCAACATCCAAGGCAGAAAGTATTGGAGTATGGCAGGCTCACGAAAGAGACAGCATCAGCGTTTGTGGGGCTGTGAATGGGGTTTCCTGGCTACTTGAAGAGCAGCAAGAGCTTTTGGTCCTGGCCCCTTTGGGGTGGGAGGAAGGCACTGTTATTCGCAATTACTGAGCCTGGCCCGGCTGTATTCAGTGACCCAGGCAGATAGTCTTGGAGTTTGGAAGGTCACGAAAGAGGCAGCGTCAGCTTTTGTTGGGCTGTGAATGGCGTTGCCTGGCTACTTGAAGAGCAGCAAGAGCTTTTGGTCCTGGCCCCTTTGGGGTGGGAGGAAGGTACTGTTATTCGCAGTTGCTGAGCCTGCCTCCGGGTGTCCTCAGCGTCGCAGGCAGTTACTATTGGAGTTTGGGAGGCTCACGAAAGAGACAGCGTCAGCGTTTGTGGGGCTGTGAATGGTGTTGCCTGGCTACTTGAAGAGCAGCAAGAGCTTTTGGTCCTGGCACCTTTGGCGTAGGAGGAATACCGCGACGTTCGCAATTTCTGAGCCTGGCTCCAGCTGTATTCAGTGTCCCAGGAAGATAGTCTTGGATTTTGGGAGGCTCACGAAAGAGACAGCATCAGCTTTTGTGGGGCTGTGAATGGGGTTGCCTGGCTACTTGAAGAGCAGCAAGAGCTTTTGGTCCTGGCCCCTTTGGGGTGGGAGGAAGGTACGGTTATTCGCAATCGCTGAGCCTGGCTCCGGCTGTATTCAGTGACCCAGGCAGATAATCTTGGATTTTGGAAGGTCACGAAAGAGGCAGCGTCAGCTTTTGTTGGGCTGTGAATGGCGTTGCCTGGCTACTTGAAGAGCAGCAAGAGCTTTTGGTCCTGGCCCCTTTGGGGTGGGAGGAAGGTACGGTTATTCGCAGTTGCTGAGCCTGCCTCCGGGTGTCCTCAGCGTCGCAGGCAGTTACTATTGGAGTTTGGGAGGCTCACAAAAGAGACAGCGTCAGCGTTTGTGGGGCTGTGAATGGTGTTGCCTGGCTACTTGAAGAGCAGCAAGAGCTTTTGGTCCTGGCCCCTTTGGGGTGGGAGGAAGGTACGGTTATTCGCAATCGCTGAGCCTGGCTCTGGCTGTATTCAGTGACCCAGGCAGATAATCTTGGATTTTGGAAGGTCACGAAAGAGACAGCGTCAGCTTTTGTTGTGCTGTGAATGGCGTTGCCTGGCTACTTGAAGAGCAGCAAGAGCTTTTGGTCCTGGCCCCTTTGGGGTGGGAGGAAGGTACGGTTATTCGCAGTTGCTGAGCCTGCCTCCGGGTGTCCTCAGCGTCCCAGGCAGTTACTATTGGAGTTTGGGAGGCTCACGAAAGAGACAGCGTCAGCGTTTGTGGGGCTGTGAATGGTGTTGCCTGGCTACTTGAAGAGCAGCAAGAGCTTTTGGTCCTGGCCCCTTTGGGGTGGGAGGAATCCCGGGACGTTCGCAATCGCTGAGCCTGGCTCCGACTTTATTCACTGTTGCAGGCAGTTACTATTGGAGTTTGGGAGGCTCACGAAAGAGACAGCGTCAGCGTTTGTGGGGCTGTGAATGGAGTTGCCTGGCTACTTGAAGAGCAGCAGGAGCTTTTTGTCCTGGCCCCTTTGGGGTGGGAGGAATCTCGAGACATTCGCAATTGCTGAGCCTGGCTCCGGGTGTCCTCAGCGTCCCAGGCAGCTAGTCTTGGAGTTTGGGAGGCTCACGAAAGAGACAGCGTCAGCGTCTGTGGCGCTGTGAATGGGGTTGCCTGGCTACTTGAAGAGCAGCAAGAGCTTTTGGTCCTGGCCCCTTTGGGGTGGGAGGAATCTCGAGAAATTCGCAGTTGCTGAGCCTGGCTCCGGGTGTCCTCATCGTCCTAGGCAGTTAGTATTGGAGTTTGGGAGGCTCATGAAAGAGAGAGCATCAGCGTTTGTGGGGCTGTGAATGGGGTTGCCTGGCTACTTGAAGAGCAGCAAGAGCTTTTGGTCCTGGCCCCTTTGGGGTGGGAGGAATCCCGGGACGTTCGCAATCGCTGAGCCTGGCTCCGGCTGTATTCAGTGTCCCAGGCAGATAGTCTTGGAGTTTGGGAGGCTCACGAAAGAGACAGCGTCAGCTTTTGTGGGGCTGTGAATGGGGTTGCCTGGCTACTTGAAGAGCAGCAAGAGCTTTTGGTCCTGGCCCCTTTGGGGTGGGAGGAAGGTACGGTTATTCGCAGTTGCTGAGCCTGCCTCCGGGTGTCCTCAGCGTCGCAGGCAGTTACTATTGGACTTTGGGAGGCTCACGAAAGAGACAGCGTCAGCGTTTGTGGGGCTGTGAATGGGGTTGCCTGGCTACTTGAAGAGCAGCAAGAGCTTTTGGTCCTGGCCTCTTTGTGGTGGAGGAAGGTACGGTTATTCGCAGTTGCTGATCCTGGCTCTGGGTGTCCTCAGCTTCCCAGGCAGATAGTCTTGGAGTTTGGGAGGCTCACGAAAGAGACAGCATCAGCTTTTGTGGGGCTGTGAATGGGGTTGCCTGGCTACTTGAAGAGCAGCAAGAGCTTTTGGTCCTGGCCCCTTTGGGGTGGGAGGAAGGTACGGTTATTCGCAATCGCTGAGCCTGGCTCCGGCTGTATTCAGTGTCCCAGGCAGCTAGTCTTGGAGTTTGGGAGGCTCACGAAAGAGACAGCGTCAGCGTTTGTGGGGCTGTGAATGGTGTTGCCTGGCTACTTGAAGAGCAGCAAGAGCTTTTGGTCCTGGCCCCTTTGGGGTGGGAGGAAGGTACGGTTATTCGCAGTTGCTGAGCCTGCCTCCGGGTGTCCTCAGCGTCGCAGGCAGTTACTATTGGAGTTTGGGAGGCTCACGAAAGAGACAGCGTCAGCGTTTGTGGGGCTGTGAATGGCGTTGCCTGGCTACTTGAAGAGCAGCAAGAGCTTTTGGTCCTGGCCCCTTTGGGGTGGGAGGAATCTCGAGACATTCGCAATTGCTGAGCCTGGCTCCGGGTGTCCTCAGCATCCCAGGCAGCTAGTCTTGGAGTTTGGAAGGTCACGAAAGAGACAGCGTCAGCGTCTGTGGCGCTGTGAATGGGGTTGCCTGGCTACTTGAAGAGCAGCAAGAGCTTTTGGTCCTGGCCCCTTTGGGGTGGGAGGAATCTCGAGAAATTCGCAGTTGCTGAGCCTGGCTCCGGGTGTCCTCAGCGTCCTAGGCAGTTAGTATTGGAGTTTGGGAGGCTCATGAAAGAGAGAGCATCAGCGTTTGTGGGGCTGTGAATGGGGTTGCCTGGCTACTTGAAGAGCAGCAAGAGCTTTTGGTCCTGGCCCCTTTGGCGTGGGAGGAAGGTACGGTTATTCGCAGTTTCTGAGCCTGCCTCCGGGTGTCCTCAGCGTCGCAGGCAGTTACTATTGGAGTTTGGGAGGCTCACGAAAGAGACAGCGTCAGCGTTTGTGGGGCTGTGAATGGAGTTGCCTGGCTACTTGAAGAGCAGCAAGAGCTTTTGGTCCTGGCCCCTTTGGGGTGGGAGGAATCCCGGGACGTTCGCAATCGCTGAGCCTGGCTCCGGCTGTATTCATTGTTGCAGGCAGATAATCTTGGATTTTGGGAGGCTCATGAAAGAGACAGCGTCAGCGTTTGTGGGGCTGTGAATGGGGTTGCCTGGCTACTTGAAGAGCAGCAAGAGCTTTTGGTCCTGGCCCCTTTGGGGTGGGAGGAATCTCGAGACATTCGCAATTGCTGAGCCTGGCTCCGGGTGTCCTCAGCGTCCCAGGCAGCTAGTCTTGGAGTTTGGAAGGTCACGAAAGAGACAGCGTCAGCGTCTGTGGCGCTGTGAATGGGGTTGCCTGGCTACTTGAAGAGCAGCAAGAGCTTTTGGTCCTGGCCCCTTTGGGGTGGGAGGAATCTCGAGAAATTCGCAGTTGCTGAGCCTGGCTCCGGGTGTCCTCATCGTCCTAGGCAGTTAGTATTGGAGTTTGGGAGGCTCATGAAAGAGAGAGCATCAGCGTTTGTGGGGCTGTGAATGGGGTTGCCTGGCTACTTGAAGAGCAGCAAGAGCTTTTGGTCCTGGCCCCTTTGGGGTGGGAGGAATCCCGGGACGTTCGCAATCGCTGAGCCTGGCTCCGGCTGTATTCAGTGTCCCAGGCAGATAGTCTTGGAGTTTGGGAGGCTCACGAAAGAGACAGCGTCAGCGTTTGTGGGGCTGTGAATGGGGTTGCCTGGCTACTTGAAGAGCAGCAAGAGCTTTTGGTCCTGGCCCCTTTGGGGTGGGAGGAAGGTACGGTTATTCGCAGTTGCTGAGCCTGCCTCCGGGTGTCCTCAGCGTCGCAGGCAGTTACTATTGGACTTTGGGAGGCTCACGAAAGAGACAGCGTCAGCGTTTGTGGGGCTGTGAATGGGGTTGCCTGGCTACTTGAAGAGCAGCAAGAGCTTTTGGTCCTGGCCTCTTTGTGGTGGAGGAAGGTACGGTTATTCGCAGTTGCTGATCCTGGCTCCGGGTGTCCTCAGCTTCCCAGGCAGATAGTCTTGGAGTTTGGGAGGCTCACGAAAGAGACAGCATCAGCTTTTGTGGGGCTGTGAATGGGGTTGCCTGGCTACTTGAAGAGCAGCAAGAGCTTTTGGTCCTGGCCCCTTTGGGGTGGGAGGAAGGTACGGTTATTCGCAGTTGCTGAGCCTGCCTCCGGGTGTCCTCAGCGTCCCAGGCAGTTACTATTGGAGTTTGGGAGGCTCACGAAAGAGACAGCGTCAGCGTTTGTGGGGCTGTGAATGGTGTTGCCTGGCTACTTGAAGAGCAGCAAGAGCTTTTGGTCCTGGCCCCTTTGGGGTGGGAGGAAGGTACGGTTATTCGCAGTTGCTGAGCCTGCCTCCGGGTGTCCTCAGCGTCGCAGGCAGTTACTATTGGAGTTTGGGAGGCTCACGAAAGAGACAGCGTCAGCGTTTGTGGGGCTGTGAATGGGGTTGCCTGGCTACTTGAAGAGCAGCAAGAGCTTTTGGTCCTGGCCCCTTTGGGGTGGGAGGAATCTTGAGAAATTCGCAATTGCTTAGCTTGGCTCTGGCTGTACTCAGCGTCCCAGGCAGATAGTCTTGGAGTTTGGGAGGCCACGGAAAGAGACAGCGTCAGCGTTTGTGGGGCTGTGAATGGTGTTGCCTGGCTACTTGAAGAGCAGCAAGAGCTTTTGGTCCTGGCCTCTTTGTGGTGGAGGAAGGTACGGTTATTCGCAATTGCTGAGCCTGGCTCCGGGTGTCCTCAGCGTCCTAGGCAGTTTAGTATTGGAGTTTGGGAGGCTCATGAAAGAGAGAGCATCAGCGTTTGTGGGGCTGTGAATGGGGTTGCCTGGCTACTTGAAGAGCAGCAAGAGCTTTTGGTCCTGGCCCCTTTGGGGTGGGAGGAATCCCTGGACGTTCGCAATCGCTGAGCCTGGCTCCGGCTGTACTCAGTGTCCCAGGCAGATAGTCTTGGAGTTTGGGAGGCCACGGAAAGAGACAGCGTCAGCGTTTGTGGGGCTGTGAATGGCGTTGCCTGGCTACTTGAAGAGCAGCAAGAGCTTTTGGTCCTGGCCCCTTTGGGGTGGGAGGAAGGTACGGTTATTCGCAGTTTCTGAGCCTGCCTCCGGGTGTCCTCAGCGTCGCAGGCAGTTACTATTGGAGTTTGGGAGGCTCACGAAAGAGACAGCGTCAGCGTTTGTGGGGCTGTGAATGGAGTTGCCTGGCTACTTGAAGAGCAGCAAGAGCTTTTTGTCCTGGCCCCTTCGGGGTGGGAGGAATCTCGAGAAATTCGCAATTGCTTAGCTTGGCTCTGGCTGTACTCAGCGTCCCAGGCAGATAGTCTTGGAGTTTGGGAGGCCACGGAAAGAGACAGCGTCAGCGTTTGTGGGGCTGTGAATGGGGTTGCCTGGCTACTTGAAGAGCAGCAAGAGCTTTTGGTGCTGGCCCCTTTGGGGTGGGAGGAATCCCGGGACGTTCGCAATCGCTGAGCCTGGCTCCGGCTGTATTCATTGTTGCAGGCAGATAATCTTGGATTTTGGGAGGCTCATGAAAGAGACAGCGTCAGCGTTTGTGGGGCTGTGAATGGGGTTGCCTGGCTACTTGAAGAGCAGCAGGAGCTTTTTGTCCTGGCCCCTTTGGGGTGGGAGGAATCTCGAGACATTCGCAATTGCTGAGCCTGGCTCCGGGTGTCCTCAGCGTCCCAGGCAGCTAGTCTTGGAGTTTGGAAGGTCACGAAAGAGACAGCGTCAGCTTTTGTTGGGCTTTGAATGGCGTTGCCTGGCTACTTGAAGAGCAGCAAGAGCTTTTGGTCCTGGCCCCTTTGGGGTGGGAGGAAGGTACGGTTATTCGCAGTTTCTGAGCCTGCCTCTGGGTGTCCTCAGCGTCGCAGGCAGTTACTATTGGAGTTTGGGAGGCTCACGAAAGAGACAGTGTCAGCGTTTGTGGGGCTGTGAATGGAGTTGCCTGGCTACTTGAAGAGCAGCAAGAGCTTTTTGTCCTGGCCCCTTCGGGGTGGGAGGAATCTCGAGAAATTCGCAATTGCTTAGCTTGGCTCTGGCTGTACTCAGCGTCCCAGGCAGATAGTCTTGGAGTTTGGGAGGCCACGGAAAGAGACAGCGTCAGCGTTTGTGGGGCTGTGAATGGGGTTGCCTGGCTACTTGAAGAGCAGCAAGAGCTTTTGGTGCTGGCCCCTTTGGGGTGGGAGGAATCCCGGGACGTTCGCAATCGCTGAGCCTGGCTCCGACTTTATTCACTGTTGCAGGCAGTTACTATTGGAGTTTGGGAGGCTCACGAAAGAGACAGCGTCAGCGTTTGTGGGGCTGTGAATGGAGTTGCCTGGCTACTTGAAGAGCAGCAGGAGCTTTTTGTCCTGGCCCCTTTGGGGTGGGAGGAATCTCGAGACATTCGCAATTGCTGAGCCTGGCTCCGGGTGTCCTCAGCGTCCCAGGCAGATAGTCTTGGAGTTTGGAAGGTCACGAAAGAGACAGCGTCAGCGTCTGTGGCGCTGTGAATGGGGTTGCCTGGCTACTTGAAGAGCAGCAAGAGCTTTTGGTCCTGGCCCCTTTGGGGTGGGAGGAATCTCGAGAAATTCGCAGTTGCTGAGCCTGGCTCCGGGTGTCCTCAGCGTCCTAGGCAGTTAGTATTGGAGTTTGGGAGGCTCATGAAAGAGAGAGCATCAGCGTTTGTGGGGCTGTGAATGGGGTTGCCTGGCTACTTGAAGAGCAGCAAGAGCTTTTGGTCCTGGCCCCTTTGGGGTGGGAGGAATCCCGGGACGTTCGCAATCGCTGAGCCTGGCTCCGGCTGTATTCAGTGTCCCAGGCAGATAGTCTTGGAGTTTGGGAGGCTCACGAAAGAGACAGCGTCAGCGTTTGTGGGGCTGTGAATGGGGTTGCCTGGCTACTTGAAGAGCAGCAAGAGCTTTTGGTCCTGGCCCCTTTGGGGTGGGAGGAAGGTACGGTTATTCGCAGTTGCTGAGCCTGCCTCCGGGTGTCCTCAGCGTCGCAGGCAGTTACTATTGGAGTTTGGGAGGCTCACGAAAGAGACAGCGTCAGCGTTTGTGGGGCTATGAATGGGGTTGCCTGGCTACTTGAAGAGCAGCAAGAGCTTTTGGTCCTGGCCTCTTTGTGGTGGAGGAAGGTACGGTTATTCGCAATCGCTGAGCCTGGCTCCGGCTGTATTCAGTGTCCCAGGCAGATAGTCTTGGAGTTTGGGAGGCTCACGAAAGAGACAGCGTCAGCGTTTGTGGGGCTGTGAATGGGGTTGCCTGGCTACTTGAAGAGCAGCAAGAGCTTTTGGTCCTGGCCCCTTTGGGGTGGGAGGAAGGTACGGTTATTCGCAGTTGCTGAGCCTGCCTCCGGGTGTCCTCAGCGTCGCAGGCAGTTACTATTGGACTTTGGGAGGCTCACGAAAGAGACAGCGTCAGCGTTTGTGGGGCTGTGAATGGGGTTGCCTGGCTACTTGAAGAGCAGCAAGAGCTTTTGGTCCTGGCCTCTTTGTGGTGGAGGAAGGTACGGTTATTCGCAATCGCTGAGCCTGGCTCCGGCTGTATTCAGTGTCCCAGGCAGATAGTCTTGGAGTTTGGGAGGCTCACGAAAGAGCCAGCGTCAGCGTTTGTGGGGCTGTGAATGGTGTTGCCTGGCTACTTGAAGAGCAGCAAGAGCTTTTGGTCCTGGCCCCTTTGGCGTGGGAGGAAGGTACGGTTATTCGCAGTTGCTGAGCCTGGCTCCGGGTGTCCTCAGCTTCCCAGGCAGATAGTCTTGGAGTTTGGGAGGCTCACGAAAGAGACAGCGTCAGCTTTTGTGGGGCTGTGAATGGGGTTGCCTGGCTACTTGAAGAGCAGCAAGAGCTTTTGGTCCTGGCCCCTTTGGCGTGGGAGGAACCTGCAGACGTTCCCAGTTGCTGAGCATGGCTCTGGCTGTACGCAGCATCCCAGGCAGATACTATTCGAGTTTGGGTGGCCACGGAAAGAGACAGCGTCAGTGTTTGTGGGGCTGTGAATGGGGTTGCCTGGCTACTTGAAGAGCAGCAAGAGCTTTTGGTCCTGGCCCCTTTGGGGTGGGAGGAATCCCGGGACGTTCGCAATCGCTGAGCCTGGCTCCGGCTGTATTCAGTGTTGCAGGCAGATAATCTTGGATTTTGGGAGGCTCACGAAAGAGACAGCGTCAGCGTTTGTGGGGCTGTGAATGGGGTTGCCTGGCTACTTGAAGAGCAGGAAGAGCTTTTTGTCCTGGCCCCTTTGGGGTGGGAGGAATTTCGAGAAATTCGCAATTGCTTAGCTTGCCTCTGGCTGTACTCAGTGTCCCAGGCAGATAGTCTTGGAGTTTGGAAGGTCACGAAAGAGACAGCGTCAGCTTTTGTTGGGCTGTGAATGGCGTTGCCTGGCTACTTGAAGAGCAGCAAGAGCTTTTGGTCCTGGCCCCTTTGGGGTGGGAGGAAGGTACGGTTATTCACAGTTTCTGAGCCTGCCTCCGGGTGTCCTCAGCGTCCTAGGCAGTTAGTATTGGAGTTTGGGAGGCTCATGAAAGAGAGAGCATCAGCGTTTGTGGGGCTGTGAATGGGGTTGCCTGGCTACTTGAAGAGCAGCAAGAGCTTTTGGTCCTGGCCCCTTTGGAGTGGGAGGAATCTCGAGACATTCGCAATTGCTTAGCTTGGCTCTGGCTGTACTCAGCGTCCCAGGCAGATAGTCTTGGAGTTTGGAAGATCACGAAAGAGACAGCGTCAGCGTTTGTGGGGCTGTGAATGGTGTTGCCTGGCTACTTGAAGAGCAGCAAGAGCTTTTGGTCCTGGCCCCTTTGGCGTGGGAGGAATCTTGGGACAAGCTCAATTCCTGGGCTGCGATACAGCTGTACTCAACATCCAAGGCAGAAAGTATTGGAGTATGGCAGGCTCACGAAAGAGACAGCATCAGCGTTTGTGGGGCTGTGAATGGGGTTTCCTGGCTACTTGAAGAGCAGCAAGAGCTTTTGGTCCTGGCCCCTTTGGGGTGGGAGGAAGGCACTGTTATTCGCAATTACTGAGCCTGGCCCGGCTGTATTCAGTGACCCAGGCAGATAGTCTTGGAGTTTGGAAGGTCACGAAAGAGGCAGCGTCAGCTTTTGTGGGGCTGTGAATGGCGTTGCCTGGCTACTTGAAGAGCAGCAAGAGCTTTTGGTCCTGGCCCCTTTGGGGTGGGAGGAAGGTACGGTTATTCGCAGTTGCTGAGCCTGCCTCCGGGTGTCCTCAGCGTCGCAGGCAGTTACTATTGGAGTTTGGGAGGCTCACGAAAGAGAGAGCGTCAGCGTTTGTGGGGCTGTGAATGGGGTTGCCTGGCTACTTGAAGAGCAGCAAGAGCTTTTGGTCCTGGCCCCTTTGGGGTGGGAGGAACCTGCAGACGTTCCCAGTTGCTGAGCCTGGCTCTGGCTGTACGCAGCATCCCAGGCAGATACTATTCGAGTTTGGGTGGCCACAGAAAGAGACAGCGTCAGCGTTTGTGGGGCTGTGAATGGTGTTGCCTGGCTACTTGAAGAGCAGCAAGAGCTTTTGGTCCTGGCACCTTTGGCGTAGGAGGAATACCGCGACGTTCGCAATTTCTGAGGCTGGCTCCAGCTGTATTCAGTGTCCCAGGAAGATAGTCTTGGATTTTGGGAGGCTCACGAAAGAGACAGCATCAGCTTTTGTGGGGCTGTGAATGGGGTTGCCTGGCTACTTGAAGAGCAGCAAGAGCTTTTGGTGCTGGCCCCTTTGGGGTGGGAGGAAGGTACGGTTATTCGCAATCGCTGAGCCTGGCTCCGGCTGTATTCAGTGACCCAGGCAGATAATCTTGGATTTTGGAAGGTCACGAAAGAGACAGCGTCAGCTTTTGTTGGGCTGTGAATGGCGTTGCCTGGCTACTTGAAGAGCAGCAAGAGCTTTTGGTCCTGGCCCCTTTGGGGTGGGAGGAAGGTACGGTTATTCGCAGTTGCTGAGCCTGCCTCCGGGTGTCCTCAGCGTCGCAGGCAGTTACTATTGGAGTTTGGGAGGCTCACAAAAGAGACAGCGTCAGCGTTTGTGGGGCTGTGAATGGAGTTGCCTGGCTACTTGAAGAGCAGCAGGAGCTTTTTGTCCTGGCCCCTTCGGGGTGGGAGGAATCTCGAGAAATTCGCAATTGCTTAGCTTGGCTCTGGCTGTACTCAGCGTCCCAGGCAGATAGTCTTGGAGTTTGGGAGGCCACGGAAAGAGACAGCGTCAGTGTTTGTGAGGCTGTGAATGGGGTTGCCTGGCTACTTGAAGAGCAGCAAGAGCTTTTGGTCCTGGCCCCTTTGTGGTGGGAGGAATCCCGGGACGTTCGCAATCGCTGAGCCTGGCTCCGGCTGTATTCAGTGTTGCAGGCAGATAATCTTGGATTTTGGGAGGCTCACGAAAGAGACAGCGTCAGCGTTTGTGGGGCTGTGAATGGGGTTGCCTGGCTACTTGAAGAGCAGGAAGAGCTTTTGGTCCTGGCCCCTTTGGGGTGGGAGGAATTTCGAGAAATTCGCAATTGCTTAGCTTGCCTCTGGCTGTACTCAGTGTCCCAGGCAGCTAGTCTTGGAGTTTGGAAGGTCACGAAAGAGACAGCGTCAGCTTTTGTTGGGCTGTGAATGGCGTTGCCTGGCTACTTGAAGAGCAGCAAGAGCTTTTGGTCCTGGCCCCTTTGGGGTGGGAGGAAGGTAGGGTTATTCACAGTTTCTGAGCCTGCCTCCGGGTGTCCTCAGCGTCGCAGGCAGTTACTATTGGAGTTTGGGAGGCTCACGAAAGAGACAGCATCAGCGTTTGTGGGGCTGTGAATGGAGTTGCCTGGCTACTTGAAGAGCAGCAAGAGCTTTTTCTCCTGCCCCTTTGGGGTGGGAGGAATCTCGAGAAATTCGCAGTTGCTGATCCTGGCTCCGGGTGTCCTGAGAGTCCTAGGCAGTTAGTATTGGAGTTTGGGAGGCGCATGAAAGAGAGAGCATCAGCGTTTGTGGGGCTGTGAATGGGGTTGCCTGGCTACTTGAAGAGCAGCAAGAGCTTTTGGTCCTGGCCCCTTTGGGGTGGGAGGAATCCCGGGACGTTCGCAATCGCTGAGCCTGGCTCCGGCTGTATTCAGTGTCCCAGGCAGATAATCTTGGAGTTTGGGAGGCTCACGAAAGAGACAGCGTCAGCGTTTGTGGGGCTGTGAATGGCGTTGCCTGGCTACTTGAAGAGCAGCAAGAGCTTTTGGTCCTGGCCCCTTTGGGGTGGGAGGAAGGTACGGTTATTCGCAGTTGCTGAGCCTGGCTCCGGGTGTCCTCAGCGTCGCAGGCAGTTACTATTGGAGTTTGGGAGGCTCACGAAAGAGACAGCGTCAGCGTCTGTGGCGCTGTGAATGGGGTTGCCTGGCTACTTGAAGAGCAGCAAGAGCTTTTGGTCCTGGCCCCTTTGGGGTGGGAGGAATCTTGGGACAAGCTCAATTCCTGGGCTGCGATACAGCTGTACTCAACATCCAAGGCAGAAAGTATTGGAGTATGGCAGGCTCACGAAAGAGACAGCATCAGCGTTTGTGGGGCTGTGAATGGGGTTTCCTGGCTACTTGAAGAGCAGCAAGAGCTTTTGGTCCTGGCCCCTTTGGGGTGGGAGGAAGGCACTGTTATTCGCAATTACTGAGCCTGGCCCGGCTGTATTCAGTGACCCAGGCAGATAGTCTTGGAGTTTCGAAGGTCACGAAAGAGGCAGCGTCAGCTTTTGTTGGGCTGTGAATGGCGTTGCCTGGCTACTTGAAGAGCAGCAAGAGCTTTTGGTCCTGGCCCCTTTGGGGTGGGAGGAAGGTACGGTTATTCGCAGTTGCTGAGCCTGCCTCCGGGTGTCCTCAGCGTCGCAGGCAGTTACTATTGGAGTTTGGGAGGCTCACGAAAGAGACAGCGTCAGCTTTTGTGGGGCTGTGAATGGGGTTGCCTGGCTACTTGAAGAGCAGCAAGAGCTTTTGGTCCTGGCCCCTTTGGCGTGGGAGGAACCTGCAGACGTTCCCAGTTGCTGAGCCTGGCTCTGGCTGTACGCAGCATCCCAGGCAGATACTATTCGAGTTTGGGTGGCCACAGAAAGAGACAGCGTCAGCGTTTGTGGGGCTGTGAATGGTGTTGCCTGGCTACTTGAAGAGCAGCAAGAGCTTTTGGTCCTGGCACCTTTGGCGTAGGAGGAATACCGCGACGTTCGCAATTTCTGAGCCTGGCTCCGGCTGTATTCAGTGTCCCAGGCAAATAGTCTTGGATTTTGGGAGGCTCACGAAAGAGACAGCATCAGCTTTTGTGGGGCTGTGAATGGGGTTGCCTGGCTACTTGAAGAGCAGCAAGAGCTTTTGGTCCTGGCCCCTTTGGGGTGGGAGGAAGGTACGGTTATTCGCAATCGCTGAGCCTGGCTCCGGCTGTATTCAGTGTCCCAGGCAGATAGTCTTGGAGTTTGGAAGGTCACGAAAGAGACAGCGTCAGCGTTTGTGGGGCTGTGAATGGCGTTGCCTGGCTACTTGAAGAGCAGCAAGAGCTTTTGGTCCTGGCCCCTTTGGGGTGGGAGGAAGGTACGGTTATTCGCAGTTTCTGAGCCTGCCTCCGGGTGTCCTCAGCGTCGCAGGCAGTTACTATTGGAGTTTGGGAGGCTCACAAAAGAGACAGCGTCAGTGTTTGTGGGGCTGTGAATGGGGTTGCCTGGCTACTTGAAGAGCAGCAAGAGCTTTTGGTCCTGGCCCCTTTGGGGTGGGAGGAATCTTGAGAAATTCGCAATTGCTTAGCTTGGCTCTGGCTGTACTCAGCGTCCCAGGCAGATAGTCTTGGAGTTTGGGAGGCCACGGAAAGAGACAGCGTCAGCGTTTGTGGGGCTGTGAATGGTGTTGCCTGGCTACTTGAAGAGCAGCAAGAGCTTTTGGTCCTGGCCTCTTTGTGGTGGAGGAAGGTACGGTTATTCGCAGTTGCTGAGCCTGGCTCCGGGTGTCCTCAGCTTCCCAGGCAGCTAGTCTTGGAGTTTGGGAGGCTCACGAAAGAGACAGCATCAGCTTTTGTGGGGCTGTGAATGGGGTTGCCTGGCTACTTGAAGAGCAGGAAGAGCTTTTGGTCCTGGCCCCTTTGGGGTGGGAGGAAGGTACGGTTATTCGCAGTTTCTGAGCCTGCCTCCGGGTGTCCTCAGCGTCGCAGGCAGTTACTATTGGAGTTTGGGAGGCTCACGAAAGAGACAGCGTCAGCGTTTGTGGGGCTGTGAATGGGGTTGCCTGGCTACTTGAAGAGCAGCAAGAGCTTTTGGTCCTGGCCCCTTTGGGGTGGGAGGAAGGTACGGTTATTCGCAGTTGCTGAGCCTGCCTCCGGGTGTCCTCAGCGTCGCAGGCAGTTACTATTGGAGTTTGGGAGGCTCACGAAAGAGACAGCGTCAGCGTTTGTGGGGCTGTGAATGGGGTGGCCTGGCTACTTGAAGAGCAGCAAGAGCTTTTGGTCCTGGCCCCTTTGGGGTGGGAGGAAGGTAGGGTTATTCACAGTTTCTGAGCCTGCCTCCGGGTGTCCTCAGTGTCGCAGGCAGTTACTATTGGAGTTTGGGAGGCTCACGAAAGAGACAGCATCAGCGTTTGTGGGGCTGTGAATGGAGTTGCCTGGCTACTTGAAGAGCAGCAAGAGCTTTTTCTCCTGCCCCTTTGGGGTGGGAGGAATCTCGAGAAATTCGCAGTTGCTGATCCTGGCTCCGGGTGTCCTGAGAGTCCTAGGCAGTTAGTATTGGAGTTTGGGAGGCGCATGAAAGAGAGAGCATCAGCGTTTGTGGGGCTGTGAATGGGGTTGCCTGGCTACTTGAAGAGCAGCAAGAGCTTTTGGTCCTGGCCCCTTTGGGGTGGGAGGAATCCCGGGACGTTCGCAATCGCTGAGCCTGGCTCCGGCTGTATTCAGTGTCCCAGGCAGATAATCTTGGAGTTTGGGAGGCTCACGAAAGAGACAGCGTCAGCGTTTGTGGGGCTGTGAATGGCGTTGCCTGGCTACTTGAAGAGCAGCAAGAGCTTTTGGTCCTGGCCCCTTTGGGGTGGGAGGAAGGTACGGTTATTCGCAGTTGCTGAGCCTGGCTCCGGGTGTCCTCAGCGTCGCAGGCAGTTACTATTGGAGTTTGGGAGGCTCACGAAAGAGACAGCGTCAGGGTTTGTTGGGCTGTGAATGGGGTTGCCTGGCTACTTGAAGAGCAGCAAGAGCTTTTGGTCCTGGCCCCTTTGGGGTGGGAGGAATCTTGGGACAAGCTCAATTCCTGGGCTGCGATACAGCTGTACTCAACATCCAAGGCAGAAAGTATTGGAGTATGGCAGGCTCACGAAAGAGACAGCATCAGCGTTTGTGGGGCTGTGAATGGGGTTTCCTGGCTACTTGAAGAGCAGCAAGAGCTTTTGGTCCTGGCCCCTTTGGGGTGGGAGGAAGGCACTGTTATTCGCAATTACTGAGCCTGGCCCGGCTGTATTCAGTGACCCAGGCAGATAGTCTTGGAGTTTCGAAGGTCACGAAAGAGGCAGCGTCAGCTTTTGTTGGGCTGTGAATGGCGTTGCCTGGCTACTTGAAGAGCAGCAAGAGCTTTTGGTCCTGGCCCCTTTGGGGTGGGAGGAAGGTACGGTTATTCGCAGTTGCTGAGCCTGCCTCCGGGTGTCCTCAGCGTCGCAGGCAGTTACTATTGGAGTTTGGGAGGCTCACGAAAGAGACAGCGTCAGCTTTTGTGGGGCTGTGAATGGGGTTGCCTGGCTACTTGAAGAGCAGCAAGAGCTTTTGGTCCTGGCCCCTTTGGCGTGGGAGGAACCTGCAGACGTTCCCAGTTGCTGAGCCTGGCTCTGGCTGTACGCAGCATCCCAGGCAGATACTATTCGAGTTTGGGTGGCCACAGAAAGAGACAGCGTCAGCGTTTGTGGGGCTGTGAATGGTGTTGCCTGGCTACTTGAAGAGCAGCAAGAGCTTTTGGTCCTGGCACCTTTGGCGTAGGAGGAATACCGCGACGTTCGCAATTTCTGAGCCTGGCTCCGGCTGTATTCAGTGTCCCAGGCAAATAGTCTTGGATTTTGGGAGGCTCACGAAAGAGACAGCATCAGCTTTTGTGGGGCTGTGAATGGGGTTGCCTGGCTACTTGAAGAGCAGCAAGAGCTTTTGGTCCTGGCCCCTTTGGGGTGGGAGGAAGGTACGGTTATTCGCAATCGCTGAGCCTGGCTCCGGCTGTATTCAGTGTCCCAGGCAGATAGTCTTGGAGTTTGGAAGGTCACGAAAGAGACAGCGTCAGCGTTTGTGGGGCTGTGAATGGCGTTGCCTGGCTACTTGAAGAGCAGCAAGAGCTTTTGGTCCTGGCCCCTTTGGCGTGGGAGGAAGGTACGGTTATTCGCAGTTTCTGAGCCTGCCTCCGGGTGTCCTCAGCGTCGCAGGCAGTTACTATTGGAGTTTGGGAGGCTCACAAAAGAGACAGCGTCAGTGTTTGTGGGGCTGTGAATGGGGTTGCCTGGCTACTTGAAGAGCAGCAAGAGCTTTTGGTCCTGGCCCCTTTGGGGTGGGAGGAATCTTGAGAAATTCGCAATTGCTTAGCTTGGCTCTGGCTGTACTCAGCGTCCCAGGCAGATAGTCTTGGAGTTTGGGAGGCCACGGAAAGAGACAGCGTCAGCGTTTGTGGGGCTGTGAATGGTGTTGCCTGGCTACTTGAAGAGCAGCAAGAGCTTTTGGTCCTGGCCTCTTTGTGGTGGAGGAAGGTACGGTTATTCGCAGTTGCTGAGCCTGGCTCCGGGTGTCCTCAGCTTCCCAGGCAGCTAGTCTTGGAGTTTGGGAGGCTCACGAAAGAGACAGCATCAGCTTTTGTGGGGCTGTGAATGGGGTTGCCTGGCTACTTGAAGAGCAGGAAGAGCTTTTGGTCCTGGCCCCTTTGGGGTGGGAGGAAGGTACGGTTATTCGCAATCGCTGAGCCTGGCTCCGGCTGTATTCAGTGTCCCAGGCAGATAGTCTTGGAGTTTGGGAGGCTCACGAAAGAGACAGCGTCAGCGTTTGTGGGGCTGTGAATGGGGTTGCCTGGCTACTTGAAGAGCAGCAAGAGCTTTTGGTCCTGGCCCCTTTGGGGTGGGAGGAAGGTACGGTTATTCGCAGTTGCTGAGCCTGCCTCCGGGTGTCCTCAGCGTCGCAGGCAGTTACTATTGGAGTTTGGGAGGCTCACGAAAGAGACAGCGTCAGCGTTTGTGGGGCTGTGAATGGGGTGGCCTGGCTACTTGAAGAGCAGCAAGAGCTTTTGGTCCTGGCCCCTTTGGCGTGGGAGGAACCTGCAGACGTTCCCAGTTGCTGAGCCTGGCTCTGGCTGTACGCAGCATCCCAGGCAGATACTATTGGACTTTGGGAGGCTCACGAAAGAGACAGCGTCAGCGTTTGTGGGGCTGTGAATGGTGTTGCCTGGCTACTTGAAGAGCAGCAAGAGCTTTTGGTCCTGGCACCTTTGGCGTAGGAGGAATACCGCGACGTTCGCAATTTCTGAGCCTGGCTCCAGCTGTATTCAGTGTCCCAGGCAGATAGTCTTGGATTTTGGGAGGCTCACGAAAGAGACAGCGTCAGCGTTTGTGGGGCTGTGAATGGAGTTGCCTGGCTACTTGAAGAGCAGCAAGAGCTTTTGGTCCTGGCCCCTTTGGGGTGGGAGGAAGGTACGGTTATTCGCAATCGCTGAGCCTGGCTCCGGCTGTATTCAGTGTCCCAGGCAGATAGTCTTGGAGTTTGGGAGGCCACGGAAAGAGACAGCGTCAGCGTTTGTGGGGCTGTGAATGGCGTTGCCTGGCTACTTGAAGAGCAGCAAGAGCTTTTGGTCCTGGCCCCTTTGGGGTGGGAGGAAGGTACGGTTATTCGCAGTTGCTGAGCCTGCCTCCGGGTGTCCTCAGCGTCGCAGGCAGTTACTATTGGACTTTGGGAGGCTCACGAAAGAGACAGCGTCAGCGTTTGTGGGGCTGTGAATGGTGTTGCCTGGCTACTTGAAGAGCAGCAGGAGCTTTTTGTCCTGGCCCCTTCGGGGTGGGAGGAATCTCGAGACGTTCGCAATTGCTTAGCTTGGCTCTGGCTGTACTCAGCGTCCCAGGCAGATAGTCTTGGAGTTTGGGAGGCCACGGAAAGAGACAGCGTCAGCGTTTGTGGGGCTGTGAATGGTGTTGCCTGGCTACTTGAAGAGCAGCAAGAGCTTTTGGTGCTGGCCCCTTTGGGGTGGGAGGAAGGTACGGTTATTCGCAGTTGCTGAGCCTGCCTCCGGGTGTCCTCAGCGTCGCAGGCAGTTACTATTGGAGTTTGGGAGGCTCACGAAAGAGACAGCATCAGCGTTTGTGGGGCTGTGAATGGGGTTGCCTTGCTACTTGAAGAGCAGCAAGAGCTTTTGGTCCTGGCCCCTTTGGGGTGGGAGGAATCTTGAGAAATTCGCAATTGCTTAGCTTGGCTCTGGCTGTACTCAGCGTCCCAGGCAGATAGTCTTGGAGTTTGGGAGGCCACGGAAAGAGACAGCGTCAGCGTTTGTGGGGCTGTGAATGGGGTTGCCTGGCTACTTGAAGAGCAGCAAGAGCTTTTGGTCCTGGCCTCTTTGTGGTGGAGGAAGGTACGGTTATTCGCAGTTGCTGAGCCTGGCTCCGGGTGTCCTCAGCTTCCCAGGCAGCTAGTCTTGGAGTTTGGGAGGCTCACGAAAGAGACAGCATCAGCGTTTGTGGGGCTGTGAATGGAGTTGCCTGGCTACTTGAAGAGCAGCAGGAGCTTTTTGTCCTGGCCCCTTCGGGGTGGGAGGAATCTCGAGACATTCGCAATTGCTTAGCTTGGCTCTGGCTGTACTCAGCGTCCCAGGCAGATAGTCTTGGAGTTTGGGAGGCCACGGAAAGAGACAGCGTCAGCGTTTGTGGGGCTGTGAATGGTGTTGCCTGGCTACTTGAAGAGCAGCAAGAGCTTTTGGTGCTGGCCCCTTTGGGGTGGGAGGAAGGTACGGTTATTCGCAGTTGCTGAGCCTGCCTCCGGGTGTCCTCAGCGTCGCAGGCAGTTACTATTGGAGTTTGGGAGGCTCACGAAAGAGACAGCGTCAGCGTTTGTGGGGCTGTGAATGGGGTTGCCTTGCTACTTGAAGAGCAGCAAGAGCTTTTGGTCCTGGCCCCTTTGGGGTGGGAGGAATCTTGAGAAATTCGCAATTGCTTAGCTTGGCTCTGGCTGTACTCAGCGTCCCAGGCAGATAGTCTTGGAGTTTGGGAGGCCACGGAAAGAGACAGCGTCAGCGTTTGTGGGGCTGTGAATGGGGTTGCCTGGCTACTTGAAGAGCAGCAAGAGCTTTTGGTCCTGGCCTCTTTGTGGTGGAGGAAGGTACGGTTATTCGCAGTTGCTGAGCCTGGCTCCGGGTGTCCTCAGCTTCCCAGGCAGCTAGTCTTGGAGTTTGGGAGGCTCACGAAAGAGACAGCATCAGCTTTTGTGGGGCTGTGAATGGGGTTGCCTGGCTACTTGAAGAGCAGCAAGAGCTTTTGGTCCTGGCCCCTTTGGGGTGGGAGGAAGGTACGGTTATTCGCAATCGCTGAGCCTGGCTCCGGCTGTATTCAGTGTCCCAGGCAGATAGTCTTGGAGTTTGGAAGGTCACGAAAGAGACAGCGTCAGCTTTTGTTGGGCTGTGAATGGCGTTGCCTGGCTACTTGAAGAGCAGCAAGAGCTTTTGGTCCTGGCCCCTTTGGGGTGGGAGGAAGGTACGGTTATTCGCAGTTGCTGAGCCTGCCTCCGGGTGTCCTCAGCGTCGCAGGCAGTTACTATTGGAGTTTGGGAGGCTCACGAAAGAGACAGCGTCAGCTTTTGTGGGGCTGTGAATGGGGTTGCCTGGCTACTTGAAGAGCAGCAAGAGCTTTTGGTCCTGGCCCCTTTGGCGTGGGAGGAACCTGCAGACGTTCCCAGTTGCTGAGCCTGGCTCTGGCTGTACGCAGCATCCCAGGCAGATACTATTCGAGTTTGGGTGGCCACAGAAAGAGACAGCGTCAGCGTTTGTGGGGCTGTGAATGGTGTTGCCTGGCTACTTGAAGAGCAGCAAGAGCTTTTGGTCCTGGCACCTTTGGCGTAGGAGGAATACCGCGACGTTCGCAATTTCTGAGCCTGGCTCCGGCTGTATTCAGTGTCCCAGGCAAATAGTCTTGGATTTTGGGAGGCTCACGAAAGAGACAGCATCAGCTTTTGTGGGGCTGTGAATGGGGTTGCCTGGCTACTTGAAGAGCAGCAAGAGCTTTTGGTCCTGGCCCCTTTGGGGTGGGAGGAAGGTACGGTTATTCGCAATCGCTGAGCCTGGCTCCGGCTGTATTCAGTGTCCCAGGCAGATAGTCTTGGAGTTTGGAAGGTCACGAAAGAGACAGCGTCAGCGTTTGTGGGGCTGTGAATGGCGTTGCCTGGCTACTTGAAGAGCAGCAAGAGCTTTTGGTCCTGGCCCCTTTGGGGTGGGAGGAAGGTACGGTTATTCGCAGTTTCTGAGCCTGCCTCCGGGTGTCCTCAGCGTCGCAGGCAGTTACTATTGGAGTTTGGGAGGCTCACAAAAGAGACAGCGTCAGTGTTTGTGGGGCTGTGAATGGGGTTGCCTGGCTACTTGAAGAGCAGCAAGAGCTTTTGGTCCTGGCCCCTTTGGGGTGGGAGGAATCTTGAGAAATTCGCAATTGCTTAGCTTGGCTCTGGCTGTACTCAGCGTCCCAGGCAGATAGTCTTGGAGTTTGGGAGGCCACGGAAAGAGACAGCGTCAGCGTTTGTGGGGCTGTGAATGGTGTTGCCTGGCTACTTGAAGAGCAGCAAGAGCTTTTGGTCCTGGCCTCTTTGTGGTGGAGGAAGGTACGGTTATTCGCAGTTGCTGAGCCTGGCTCCGGGTGTCCTCAGCTTCCCAGGCAGCTAGTCTTGGAGTTTGGGAGGCTCACGAAAGAGACAGCATCAGCTTTTGTGGGGCTGTGAATGGGGTTGCCTGGCTACTTGAAGAGCAGGAAGAGCTTTTGGTCCTGGCCCCTTTGGGGTGGGAGGAAGGTACGGTTATTCGCAATCGCTGAGCCTGGCTCCGGCTGTATTCAGTGTCCCAGGCAGCTAGTCTTGGAGTTTGGGAGGCTCACGAAAGAGACAGCGTCAGCGTTTGTGGGGCTGTGAATGGGGTTGCCTGGCTACTTGAAGAGCAGCAAGAGCTTTTGGTCCTGGCCCCTTTGGGGTGGGAGGAAGGTACGGTTATTCGCAGTTGCTGAGCCTGCCTCCGGGTGTCCTCAGCGTCGCAGGCAGTTACTATTGGAGTTTGGGAGGCTCACGAAAGAGACAGCGTCAGCGTTTGTGGGGCTGTGAATGGGGTTGCCTGGCTACTTGAAGAGCAGCAAGAGCTTTTGGTCCTGGCCCCTTTGGCGTGGGAGGAACCTGCAGACGTTCCCAGTTGCTGAGCCTGGCTCTGGCTGTACGCAGCATCCCAGGCAGATACTATTCGAGTTTGGGTGGCCACAGAAAGAGACAGCGTCAGCGTTTGTGGGGCTGTGAATGGTGTTGCCTGGCTACTTGAAGAGCAGCAAGAGCTTTTGGTCCTGGCACCTTTGGCGTAGGAGGAATACCGCGACGTTCGCAATTTCTGAGCCTGGCTCCAGCTGTATTCAGTGTCCCAGGCAGATAGTCTTGGATTTTGGGAGGCTCACGAAAGAGACAGCATCAGCTTTTGTGGGGCTGTGAATGGGGTTGCCTGGCTACTTGAAGAGCAGCAAGAGCTTTTGGTCCTGGCCCCTTTGGGGTGGGAGGAAGGTACGGTTATTCGCAATCGCTGAGCCTGGCTCCGGCTGTATTCAGTGTCCCAGGCAGATAGTCTTGGAGTTTGGGAGGCCACGGAAAGAGACAGCGTCAGCGTTTGTGGGGCTGTGAATGGCGTTGCCTGGCTACTTGAAGAGCAGCAAGAGCTTTTGGTCCTGGCCCCTTTGGGGTGGGAGGAAGGTACGGTTATTCGCAGTTGCTGAGCCTGCCTCCGGGTGTCCTCAGCGTCGCAGGCAGTTACTATTGGAGTTTGGGAGGCTCACGAAAGAGACAGCGTCAGCGTTTGTGGGGCTGTGAATGGAGTTGCCTGGCTACTTGAAGAGCAGCAGGAGCTTTTTGTCCTGGCCCCTTCGGGGTGGGAGGAATCTCGAGACATTCGCAATTGCTTAGCTTGGCTCTGGCTGTACTCAGCGTCCCAGGCAGATAGTCTTGGAGTTTGGGAGGCCACGGAAAGAGACAGCGTCAGCGTTTGTGGGGCTGTGAATGGTGTTGCCTGGCTACTTGAAGAGCAGCAAGAGCTTTTGGTCCTGGCCCCTTTGGGGTGGGAGGAAGGTACGGTTATTCGCAGTTGCTGAGCCTGCCTCCGGGTGTCCTCAGCGTCGCAGGCAGTTACTATTGGAGTTTGGGAGGCTCACGAAAGAGACAGCGTCAGCGTTTGTGGGGCTGTGAATGGGGTTGCCTTGCTACTTGAAGAGCAGCAAGAGCTTTTTGTCCTGGCCCCTTTGGGGTGGGAGGAATCTTGAGAAATTCGCAATTGCTTAGCTTGGCTCTGGCTGTACTCAGCGTCCCAGGCAGATAGTCTTGGAGTTTGGGAGGCCACGGAAAGAGACAGCGTCAGCGTTTGTGGGGCTGTGAATGGGGTTGCCTGGCTACTTGAAGAGCAGCAAGAGCTTTTGGTCCTGGCCTCTTTGTGGTGGAGGAAGGTACGGTTATTCGCAGTTGCTGAGCCTGGCTCCGGGTGTCCTCAGCTTCCCAGGCAGATAGTCTTGGAGTTTGGGAGGCCACGGAAAGAGACAGCGTCAGCGTCTGTGGGGCTGTGAATGGGGTTGCCTGGCTACTTGAAGAGCAGCAAGAGCTTTTGGTCCTGGCCCCTTTGGGGTGGGAGGAAGGTACGGTTATTCGCAATCGCTGAGCCTGGCTCCGGCTGTATTCAGTGTCCCAGGCAGCTAGTCTTGGAGTTTGGGAGGCTCACGAAAGAGACAGCGTCAGCGTTTGTGGGGCTGTGAATGGGGTTGCCTGGCTACTTGAAGAGCAGCAAGAGCTTTTGGTCCTGGCCCCTTTGGGGTGGGAGGAAGGTACGGTTATTCGCAGTTGCTGAGCCTGGCTCCGGGTGTCCTCAGCGTCGCAGGCAGTTACTATTGGAGTTTGGGAGGCTCACGAAAGAGACAGCGTCAGCGTTTGTGGGGCTGTGAATGGGGTTGCCTGGCTACTTGAAGAGCAGCAAGAGCTTTTGGTCCTGGCCCCTTTGGGGTGGGAGGAATCTTGGGACAAGCTCAATTCCTGGGCTGCGATACAGCTGTACTCAACATCCAAGGCAGAAAGTATTGGAGTATGGCAGGCTCACGAAAGAGACAGCATCAGCGTTTGTGGGGCTGTGAATGGGGTTTCCTGGCTACTTGAAGAGCAGCAAGAGCTTTTGGTCCTGGCCCCTTTGGGGTGGGAGGAAGGCACTGTTATTCGCAATTACTGAGCCTGGCCCGGCTGTATTCAGTGACCCAGGCAGATAGTCTTGGAGTTTCGAAGGTCACGAAAGAGGCAGCGTCAGCTTTTGTTGGGCTGTGAATGGCGTTGCCTGGCTACTTGAAGAGCAGCAAGAGCTTTTGGTCCTGGCCCCTTTGGGGTGGGAGGAAGGTACGGTTATTCGCAGTTGCTGAGCCTGCCTCCGGGTGTCCTCAGCGTCGCAGGCAGTTACTATTGGAGTTTGGGAGGCTCACGAAAGAGACAGCGTCAGCTTTTGTGGGGCTGTGAATGGGGTTGCCTGGCTACTTGAAGAGCAGCAAGAGCTTTTGGTCCTGGCCCCTTTGGCGTGGGAGGAACCTGCAGACGTTCCCAGTTGCTGAGCCTGGCTCTGGCTGTACGCAGCATCCCAGGCAGATACTATTCGAGTTTGGGTGGCCACAGAAAGAGACAGCGTCAGCGTTTGTGGGGCTGTGAATGGTGTTGCCTGGCTACTTGAAGAGCAGCAAGAGCTTTTGGTCCTGGCACCTTTGGCGTAGGAGGAATACCGCGACGTTCGCAATTTCTGAGCCTGGCTCCGGCTGTATTCAGTGTCCCAGGCAAATAGTCTTGGATTTTGGGAGGCTCACGAAAGAGACAGCATCAGCTTTTGTGGGGCTGTGAATGGGGTTGCCTGGCTACTTGAAGAGCAGCAAGAGCTTTTGGTCCTGGCCCCTTTGGGGTGGGAGGAAGGTACGGTTATTCGCAATCGCTGAGCCTGGCTCCGGCTGTATTCAGTGTCCCAGGCAGATAGTCTTGGAGTTTGGAAGGTCACGAAAGAGACAGCGTCAGCGTTTGTGGGGCTGTGAATGGCGTTGCCTGGCTACTTGAAGAGCAGCAAGAGCTTTTGGTCCTGGCCCCTTTGGCGTGGGAGGAAGGTACGGTTATTCGCAGTTTCTGAGCCTGCCTCCGGGTGTCCTCAGCGTCGCAGGCAGTTACTATTGGAGTTTGGGAGGCTCACAAAAGAGACAGCGTCAGTGTTTGTGGGGCTGTGAATGGGGTTGCCTGGCTACTTGAAGAGCAGCAAGAGCTTTTGGTCCTGGCCCCTTTGGGGTGGGAGGAATCTTGAGAAATTCGCAATTGCTTAGCTTGGCTCTGGCTGTACTCAGCGTCCCAGGCAGATAGTCTTGGAGTTTGGGAGGCCACGGAAAGAGACAGCGTCAGCGTTTGTGGGGCTGTGAATGGTGTTGCCTGGCTACTTGAAGAGCAGCAAGAGCTTTTGGTCCTGGCCTCTTTGTGGTGGAGGAAGGTACGGTTATTCGCAGTTGCTGAGCCTGGCTCCGGGTGTCCTCAGCTTCCCAGGCAGCTAGTCTTGGAGTTTGGGAGGCTCACGAAAGAGACAGCATCAGCTTTTGTGGGGCTGTGAATGGGGTTGCCTGGCTACTTGAAGAGCAGGAAGAGCTTTTGGTCCTGGCCCCTTTGGGGTGGGAGGAAGGTACGGTTATTCGCAATCGCTGAGCCTGGCTCCGGCTGTATTCAGTGTCCCAGGCAGCTAGTCTTGGAGTTTGGGAGGCTCACGAAAGAGACAGCGTCAGCGTTTGTGGGGCTGTGAATGGGGTTGCCTGGCTACTTGAAGAGCAGCAAGAGCTTTTGGTCCTGGCCCCTTTGGGGTGGGAGGAAGGTACGGTTATTCGCAGTTGCTGAGCCTGCCTCCGGGTGTCCTCAGCGTCGCAGGCAGTTACTATTGGAGTTTGGGAGGCTCACGAAAGAGACAGCGTCAGCGTTTGTGGGGCTGTGAATGGGGTGGCCTGGCTACTTGAAGAGCAGCAAGAGCTTTTGGTCCTGGCCCCTTTGGGGTGGGAGGAACCTGCAGACGTTCCCAGTTGCTGAGCCTGGCTCTGGCTGTACGCAGCATCCCAGGCAGATACTATTGGACTTTGGGAGGCTCACGAAAGAGACAGCGTCAGCGTTTGTGGGGCTGTGAATGGTGTTGCCTGGCTACTTGAAGAGCAGCAAGAGCTTTTGGTCCTGGCACCTTTGGCGTAGGAGGAATACCGCGACGTTCGCAATTTCTGAGCCTGGCTCCAGCTGTATTCAGTGTCCCAGGCAGATAGTCTTGGATTTTGGGAGGCTCACGAAAGAGACAGCGTCAGCGTTTGTGGGGCTGTGAATGGAGTTGCCTGGCTACTTGAAGAGCAGCAAGAGCTTTTGGTCCTGGCCCCTTTGGGGTGGGAGGAAGGTACGGTTATTCGCAATCGCTGAGCCTGGCTCCGGCTGTATTCAGTGTCCCAGGCAGATAGTCTTGGAGTTTGGGAGGCCACGGAAAGAGACAGCGTCAGCGTTTGTGGGGCTGTGAATGGCGTTGCCTGGCTACTTGAAGAGCAGCAAGAGCTTTTGGTCCTGGCCCCTTTGGGGTGGGAGGAAGGTACGGTTATTCGCAGTTGCTGAGCCTGCCTCCGGGTGTCCTCAGCGTCGCAGGCAGTTACTATTGGACTTTGGGAGGCTCACGAAAGAGACAGCGTCAGCGTTTGTGGGGCTGTGAATGGTGTTGCCTGGCTACTTGAAGAGCAGCAGGAGCTTTTTGTCCTGGCCCCTTCGGGGTGGGAGGAATCTCGAGACGTTCGCAATTGCTTAGCTTGGCTCTGGCTGTACTCAGCGTCCCAGGCAGATAGTCTTGGAGTTTGGGAGGCCACGGAAAGAGACAGCGTCAGCGTTTGTGGGGCTGTGAATGGTGTTGCCTGGCTACTTGAAGAGCAGCAAGAGCTTTTGGTGCTGGCCCCTTTGGGGTGGGAGGAAGGTACGGTTATTCGCAGTTGCTGAGCCTGCCTCCGGGTGTCCTCAGCGTCGCAGGCAGTTACTATTGGAGTTTGGGAGGCTCACGAAAGAGACAGCATCAGCGTTTGTGGGGCTGTGAATGGGGTTGCCTTGCTACTTGAAGAGCAGCAAGAGCTTTTGGTCCTGGCCCCTTTGGGGTGGGAGGAATCTTGAGAAATTCGCAATTGCTTAGCTTGGCTCTGGCTGTACTCAGCGTCCCAGGCAGATAGTCTTGGAGTTTGGGAGGCCACGGAAAGAGACAGCGTCAGCGTTTGTGGGGCTGTGAATGGGGTTGCCTGGCTACTTGAAGAGCAGCAAGAGCTTTTGGTCCTGGCCTCTTTGTGGTGGAGGAAGGTACGGTTATTCGCAGTTGCTGAGCCTGGCTCCGGGTGTCCTCAGCTTCCCAGGCAGCTAGTCTTGGAGTTTGGGAGGCTCACGAAAGAGACAGCATCAGCGTTTGTGGGGCTGTGAATGGAGTTGCCTGGCTACTTGAAGAGCAGCAGGAGCTTTTTGTCCTGGCCCCTTCGGGGTGGGAGGAATCTCGAGACATTCGCAATTGCTTAGCTTGGCTCTGGCTGTACTCAGCGTCCCAGGCAGATAGTCTTGGAGTTTGGGAGGCCACGGAAAGAGACAGCGTCAGCGTTTGTGGGGCTGTGAATGGTGTTGCCTGGCTACTTGAAGAGCAGCAAGAGCTTTTGGTGCTGGCCCCTTTGGGGTGGGAGGAAGGTACGGTTATTCGCAGTTGCTGAGCCTGCCTCCGGGTGTCCTCAGCGTCGCAGGCAGTTACTATTGGAGTTTGGGAGGCTCACGAAAGAGACAGCGTCAGCGTTTGTGGGGCTGTGAATGGGGTTGCCTTGCTACTTGAAGAGCAGCAAGAGCTTTTGGTCCTGGCCCCTTTGGGGTGGGAGGAATCTTGAGAAATTCGCAATTGCTTAGCTTGGCTCTGGCTGTACTCAGCGTCCCAGGCAGATAGTCTTGGAGTTTGGGAGGCCACGGAAAGAGACAGCGTCAGCGTTTGTGGGGCTGTGAATGGGGTTGCCTGGCTACTTGAAGAGCAGCAAGAGCTTTTGGTCCTGGCCTCTTTGTGGTGGAGGAAGGTACGGTTATTCGCAGTTGCTGAGCCTGGCTCCGGGTGTCCTCAGCTTCCCAGGCAGCTAGTCTTGGAGTTTGGGAGGCTCACGAAAGAGACAGCATCAGCTTTTGTGGGGCTGTGAATGGGGTTGCCTGGCTACTTGAAGAGCAGCAAGAGCTTTTGGTCCTGGCCCCTTTGGGGTGGGAGGAAGGTACGGTTATTCGCAATCGCTGAGCCTGGCTCCGGCTGTATTCAGTGTCCCAGGCAGATAGTCTTGGAGTTTGGAAGGTCACGAAAGAGACAGCGTCAGCTTTTGTTGGGCTGTGAATGGCGTTGCCTGGCTACTTGAAGAGCAGCAAGAGCTTTTGGTCCTGGCCCCTTTGGGGTGGGAGGAAGGTACGGTTATTCGCAGTTGCTGAGCCTGCCTCCGGGTGTCCTCAGCGTCGCAGGCAGTTACTATTGGAGTTTGGGAGGCTCACGAAAGAGACAGCGTCAGCTTTTGTGGGGCTGTGAATGGGGTTGCCTGGCTACTTGAAGAGCAGCAAGAGCTTTTGGTCCTGGCCCCTTTGGCGTGGGAGGAACCTGCAGACGTTCCCAGTTGCTGAGCCTGGCTCTGGCTGTACGCAGCATCCCAGGCAGATACTATTCGAGTTTGGGTGGCCACAGAAAGAGACAGCGTCAGCGTTTGTGGGGCTGTGAATGGTGTTGCCTGGCTACTTGAAGAGCAGCAAGAGCTTTTGGTCCTGGCACCTTTGGCGTAGGAGGAATACCGCGACGTTCGCAATTTCTGAGCCTGGCTCCGGCTGTATTCAGTGTCCCAGGCAAATAGTCTTGGATTTTGGGAGGCTCACGAAAGAGACAGCATCAGCTTTTGTGGGGCTGTGAATGGGGTTGCCTGGCTACTTGAAGAGCAGCAAGAGCTTTTGGTCCTGGCCCCTTTGGGGTGGGAGGAAGGTACGGTTATTCGCAATCGCTGAGCCTGGCTCCGGCTGTATTCAGTGTCCCAGGCAGATAGTCTTGGAGTTTGGAAGGTCACGAAAGAGACAGCGTCAGCGTTTGTGGGGCTGTGAATGGCGTTGCCTGGCTACTTGAAGAGCAGCAAGAGCTTTTGGTCCTGGCCCCTTTGGGGTGGGAGGAAGGTACGGTTATTCGCAGTTTCTGAGCCTGCCTCCGGGTGTCCTCAGCGTCGCAGGCAGTTACTATTGGAGTTTGGGAGGCTCACAAAAGAGACAGCGTCAGTGTTTGTGGGGCTGTGAATGGGGTTGCCTGGCTACTTGAAGAGCAGCAAGAGCTTTTGGTCCTGGCCCCTTTGGGGTGGGAGGAATCTTGAGAAATTCGCAATTGCTTAGCTTGGCTCTGGCTGTACTCAGCGTCCCAGGCAGATAGTCTTGGAGTTTGGGAGGCCACGGAAAGAGACAGCGTCAGCGTTTGTGGGGCTGTGAATGGTGTTGCCTGGCTACTTGAAGAGCAGCAAGAGCTTTTGGTCCTGGCCTCTTTGTGGTGGAGGAAGGTACGGTTATTCGCAGTTGCTGAGCCTGGCTCCGGGTGTCCTCAGCTTCCCAGGCAGCTAGTCTTGGAGTTTGGGAGGCTCACGAAAGAGACAGCATCAGCTTTTGTGGGGCTGTGAATGGGGTTGCCTGGCTACTTGAAGAGCAGGAAGAGCTTTTGGTCCTGGCCCCTTTGGGGTGGGAGGAAGGTACGGTTATTCGCAATCGCTGAGCCTGGCTCCGGCTGTATTCAGTGTCCCAGGCAGCTAGTCTTGGAGTTTGGGAGGCTCACGAAAGAGACAGCGTCAGCGTTTGTGGGGCTGTGAATGGGGTTGCCTGGCTACTTGAAGAGCAGCAAGAGCTTTTGGTCCTGGCCCCTTTGGGGTGGGAGGAAGGTACGGTTATTCGCAGTTGCTGAGCCTGCCTCCGGGTGTCCTCAGCGTCGCAGGCAGTTACTATTGGAGTTTGGGAGGCTCACGAAAGAGACAGCGTCAGCGTTTGTGGGGCTGTGAATGGGGTTGCCTGGCTACTTGAAGAGCAGCAAGAGCTTTTGGTCCTGGCCCCTTTGGCGTGGGAGGAACCTGCAGACGTTCCCAGTTGCTGAGCCTGGCTCTGGCTGTACGCAGCATCCCAGGCAGATACTATTCGAGTTTGGGTGGCCACAGAAAGAGACAGCGTCAGCGTTTGTGGGGCTGTGAATGGTGTTGCCTGGCTACTTGAAGAGCAGCAAGAGCTTTTGGTCCTGGCACCTTTGGCGTAGGAGGAATACCGCGACGTTCGCAATTTCTGAGCCTGGCTCCAGCTGTATTCAGTGTCCCAGGCAGATAGTCTTGGATTTTGGGAGGCTCACGAAAGAGACAGCATCAGCTTTTGTGGGGCTGTGAATGGGGTTGCCTGGCTACTTGAAGAGCAGCAAGAGCTTTTGGTCCTGGCCCCTTTGGGGTGGGAGGAAGGTACGGTTATTCGCAATCGCTGAGCCTGGCTCCGGCTGTATTCAGTGTCCCAGGCAGATAGTCTTGGAGTTTGGGAGGCCACGGAAAGAGACAGCGTCAGCGTTTGTGGGGCTGTGAATGGCGTTGCCTGGCTACTTGAAGAGCAGCAAGAGCTTTTGGTCCTGGCCCCTTTGGGGTGGGAGGAAGGTACGGTTATTCGCAGTTGCTGAGCCTGCCTCCGGGTGTCCTCAGCGTCGCAGGCAGTTACTATTGGAGTTTGGGAGGCTCACGAAAGAGACAGCGTCAGCGTTTGTGGGGCTGTGAATGGAGTTGCCTGGCTACTTGAAGAGCAGCAGGAGCTTTTTGTCCTGGCCCCTTCGGGGTGGGAGGAATCTCGAGACATTCGCAATTGCTTAGCTTGGCTCTGGCTGTACTCAGCGTCCCAGGCAGATAGTCTTGGAGTTTGGGAGGCCACGGAAAGAGACAGCGTCAGCGTTTGTGGGGCTGTGAATGGTGTTGCCTGGCTACTTGAAGAGCAGCAAGAGCTTTTGGTCCTGGCCCCTTTGGGGTGGGAGGAAGGTACGGTTATTCGCAGTTGCTGAGCCTGCCTCCGGGTGTCCTCAGCGTCGCAGGCAGTTACTATTGGAGTTTGGGAGGCTCACGAAAGAGACAGCGTCAGCGTTTGTGGGGCTGTGAATGGGGTTGCCTTGCTACTTGAAGAGCAGCAAGAGCTTTTTGTCCTGGCCCCTTTGGGGTGGGAGGAATCTTGAGAAATTCGCAATTGCTTAGCTTGGCTCTGGCTGTACTCAGCGTCCCAGGCAGATAGTCTTGGAGTTTGGGAGGCCACGGAAAGAGACAGCGTCAGCGTTTGTGGGGCTGTGAATGGGGTTGCCTGGCTACTTGAAGAGCAGCAAGAGCTTTTGGTCCTGGCCTCTTTGTGGTGGAGGAAGGTACGGTTATTCGCAGTTGCTGAGCCTGGCTCCGGGTGTCCTCAGCTTCCCAGGCAGATAGTCTTGGAGTTTGGGAGGCCACGGAAAGAGACAGCGTCAGCGTCTGTGGGGCTGTGAATGGGGTTGCCTGGCTACTTGAAGAGCAGCAAGAGCTTTTGGTCCTGGCCCCTTTGGGGTGGGAGGAAGGTACGGTTATTCGCAATCGCTGAGCCTGGCTCCGGCTGTATTCAGTGTCCCAGGCAGCTAGTCTTGGAGTTTGGGAGGCTCACGAAAGAGACAGCGTCAGCGTTTGTGGGGCTGTGAATGGGGTTGCCTGGCTACTTGAAGAGCAGCAAGAGCTTTTGGTCCTGGCCCCTTTGGGGTGGGAGGAAGGTACGGTTATTCGCAGTTGCTGAGCCTGCCTCCGGGTGTCCTCAGCGTCGCAGGCAGTTACTATTGGAGTTTGGGAGGCTCACGAAAGAGACAGCGTCAGCGTTTGTGGGGCTGTGAATGGGGTTGCCTGGCTACTTGAAGAGCAGCAAGAGCTTTTGGTCCTGGCCCCTTTGGCGTGGGAGGAACCTGCAGACGTTCCCAGTTGCTGAGCCTGGCTCTGGCTGTACGCAGCATCCCAGGCAGATACTATTCGAGTTTGGGTGGCCACAGAAAGAGACAGCGTCAGCGTTTGTGGGGCTGTGAATGGTGTTGCCTGGCTACTTGAAGAGCAGCAAGAGCTTTTGGTCCTGGCACCTTTGGCGTAGGAGGAATAACGCAACGTTCGCAATTTCTGAGCCTGGCTCCAGCTGTATTCAGTGTCCCAGGCAGATAGTCTTGGATTTTGGGAGGCTCACGAAAGAGACAGCGTCAGCTTTTGTGGGGCTGTGAATGGGGTTGCCTGGCTACTTGAAGAGCAGCAAGAGCTTTTGGTCCTGGCCCCTTTGGGGTGGGAGGAAGGTACGGTTATTCGCAATCGCTGAGCCTGGCTCCGGCTGTATTCAGTGTCCCAGGCAGATAGTCTTGGAGTTTGGGAGGCCACGGAAAGAGACAGCGTCAGCGTTTGTGGGGCTGTGAATGGCGTTGCCTGGCTACTTGAAGAGCAGCAAGAGCTTTTGGTCCTGGCCCCTTTGGGGTGGGAGGAAGGTACGGTTATTCGCAGTTTCTGAGCCTGCCTCCGGGTGTCCTCAGCGTCGCAGGCAGTTACTATTGGAGTTTGGGAGGCTCACGAAAGAGACAGCGTCAGCGTTTGTGGGGCTGTGAATGGGGTTGCCTGGCTACTTGAAGAGCAGCAGGAGCTTTTTGTCCTGGCCCCTTCGGGGTGGGAGGAATCTCGAGACATTCGCAATTGCTTAGCTTGGCTCTGGCTGTACTCAGCGTCCCAGGCAGATAGTCTTGGAGTTTGGGAGGCCACGGAAAGAGACAGCGTCAGCGTTTGTGGGGCTGTGAATGGCGTTGCCTGGCTACTTGAAGAGCAGCAAGAGCTTTTGGTCCTGGCCCCTTTGGGGTGGGAGGAAGGTACGGTTATTCGCAGTTGCTGAGCCTGGCTCCGGGTGTCCTCAGCTTCCCAGGCAGATAGTCTTGGAGTTTGGGAGGCTCACGAAAGAGACAGCGTCAGCTTTTGTGGGGCTGTGAATGGTGTTGCCTGGCTACTTGAAGAGCAGCAAGAGCTTTTGGTCCTGGCCCCTTTGGGGTGGGAGGAATCTCGAGAAATTCGCAGTTGCTGAGCCTGGCTCCGGGTGTCCTCAGCGTCCTAGGCAGTTTAGTATTGGAGTTTGGGAGGCTCATGAAAGAGAGAGCATCAGCGTTTGTGGGGCTGTGAATGGGGTTGCCTGGCTACTTGAAGAGCAGCAAGAGCTTTTGGTCCTGGCCCCTTTGGGGTGGGAGGAATCCCGGGACGTTCGCAATCGCTGAGCCTGGCTCCGGCTATATTCAGTGTCCCAGGCAGATAGTCTTGGAGTTTGGGAGGCCACGGAAAGAGACAGCGTCAGCGTTTGTGGGGCTGTGAATGGCGTTGCCTGGCTACTTGAAGAGCAGCAAGAGCTTTTGGTCCTGGCCCCTTTGGGGTGGGAGGAAGGTACGGTTATTCGCAGTTTCTGAGCCTGCCTCCGGGTGTCCTCAGCGTCGCAGGCAGTTACTATTGGAGTTTGGGAGGCTCACGAAAGAGACAGCGTCAGCGTTTGTGGGGCTGTGAATGGAGTTGCCTGGCTACTTGAAGAGCAGCAAGAGCTTTTGGTCCTGGCCCCTTCGGGGTGGGAGGAATCTCGAGAAATTCGCAATTGCTTAGCTTGGCTCTGGCTGTACTCAGCGTCCCAGGCAGATAGTCTTGGAGTTTGGGAGGCCACGGAAAGAGACAGCGTCAGCGTTTGTGGGGCTGTGAATGGTGTTGCCTGGCTACTTGAAGAGCAGCAAGAGCTTTTGGTCCTGGCCCCTTTGGGGTGGGAGGAATCCCGGGACGTTCGCAATCGCTGAGCCTGGCTCCGGCTGTATTCAGTGTCCCAGGCAGATAGTCTTGGAGTTTGGGAGGCTCACGAAAGAGACAGCGTCAGCGTTTGTGGGGCTGTGAATGGGGTTGCCTGGCTACTTGAAGAGCAGCAGGAGCTTTTGGTCCTGGCCCCTTTGGGGTGGGAGGAATCTCGAGACATTCGCAATTGCTGAGCCTGGCTCCGGGTGTCCTCAGCGTCCCAGGCAGCTAGTCTTGGAGTTTGGAAGGTCACGAAAGAGACAGCGTCAGCGTTTGTGGGGCTGTGAATGGGGTTGCCTGGCTACTTGAAGAGCAGCAAGAGCTTTTGGTCCTGGCCCCTTTGGGGTGGGAGGAAGGTACGGTTATTCGCAGTTGCTGAGCCTGCCTCCGGGTGTCCTCAGCGTCGCAGGCAGTTACTATTGGAGTTTGGGAGGCTCACGAAAGAGACAGCGTCAGCGTTTGTGGGGCTGTGAATGGGGTTGCCTGGCTACTTGAAGAGCAGCAAGAGCTTTTGGTCCTGGCCCCTTTGGAGTGGGAGGATTCTCGAGACATTCGCAATTGCTTAGCTTGGCTCTGGCTGTACTCAGCGTCCCAGGCAGATAGTCTTGGAGTTTGGGAGGCCACGGAAAGAGACAGCGTCAGCGTTTGTGGGGCTGTGAATGGTGTTGCCTGGCTACTTGAAGAGCAGCAAGAGCTTTTGGTGCTGGCCCCTTTGGGGTGGGAGGAATCCCGGGACGTTCGCAATCGCTGAGCCTGGCTCCGACTGTATTCACTGTTGCAGGCAGTTACTATTGGAGTTTGGGAGGCTCACGAAAGAGACAGCGTCAGCGTTTGTGGGGCTGTGAATGGCGTTGCCTGGCTACTTGAAGAGCAGCAAGAGCTTTTGGTCCTGGCCCCTTTGGGGTGGGAGGAATCCCTGGACGTTCGCAATCGCTGAGCCTGGCTCCGGCTGTATTCAGTGTCCCAGGCAGATAGTCTTGGAGTTTGGGAGGCCACGGAAAGAGACAGCGTCAGCGTTTGTGGGGCTGTGAATGGCGTTGCCTGGCTACTTGAAGAGCAGCAAGAGCTTTTGGTCCTGGCCCCTTTGGGGTGGGAGGAAGGTACGGTTATTCGCAGTTTCTGAGCCTGCCTCCGGGTGTCCTCAGCGTCCTAGGCAGTTAGTATTGGAGTTTGGGAGGCTCACGAAAGAGACAGCGTCAGCGTTTGTGGGGCTGTGAATGGAGTTGCCTGGCTACTTGAAGAGCAGCAAGAGCTTTTTGTCCTGGCCCCTTCGGGGTGGGAGGAATCTCGAGACATTCGCAATTGCTTAGCTTGGCTCTGGCTGTACTCAGCGTCCCAGGCAGATAGTCTTGGAGTTTGGGAGGCCACGGAAAGAGACAGCGTCAGCGTTTGTGGGGCTGTGAATGGTGTTGCCTGGCTACTTGAAGAGCAGCAAGAGCTTTTGGTGCTGGCCCCTTTGGGGTGGGAGGAATCCCGGGACGTTCGCAATCGCTGAGCCTGGCTCCGGCTGTATTCAGTGTCCCAGGCAGATAGTCTTGGAGTTTGGGAGGCTCACGAAAGAGACAGCGTCAGCGTTTGTGGGGCTGTGAATGGAGTTGCCTGGCTACTTGAAGAGCAGCAGGAGCTTTTTGTCCTGGCCCCTTTGGGGTGGGAGGAATCTCGAGACATTCGCAATTGCTGAGCCTGGCTCCGGGTGTCCTCAGCGTCCCAGGCAGCTAGTCTTGGAGTTTGGAAGGTCACGAAAGAGACAGCGTCAGCTTTTGTGGGGCTGTGAATGGGGTTGCCTGGCTACTTGAAGAGCAGCAAGAGCTTTTGGTCCTGGCCCCTTTGGGGTGGGAGGAATCTCGAGAAATTCGCAGTTGCTGAGCCTGGCTCCGGGTGTCCTCAGCGTCCTAGGCAGTTAGTATTGGAGTTTGGGAGGCTCATGAAAGAGAGAGCGTCAGCGTTTGTGGGGCTGTGAATGGGGTTGCCTGGCTACTTGAAGAGCAGCAAGAGCTTTTGGTCCTGGCCCCTTTGGGGTGGGAGGAATCCCGGGACGTTCGCAATCGCTGAGCCTGGCTCCGGCTGTATTCAGTGTCCCAGGCAGATAGTCTTGGAGTTTGGGAGGCTCACGAAAGAGACAGCGTCAGCGTTTGTGGGGCTGTGAATGGGGTTGCCTGGCTACTTGAAGAGCAGCAAGAGCTTTTGGTCCTGGCCCCTTTGGGGTGGGAGGAAGGTACGGTTATTCGCAGTTGCTGAGCCTGCCTCCGGGTGTCCTCAGCGTCGCAGGCAGTTACTATTGGACTTTGGGAGGCTCACGAAAGAGACAGCGTCAGCGTTTGTGGGGCTGTGAATGGGGTTGCCTGGCTACTTGAAGAGCAGCAAGAGCTTTTGGTCCTGGCCTCTTTGTGGTGGAGGAAGGTACGGTTATTCGCAGTTGCTGAGCCTGGCTCCGGGTGTCCTCAGCTTCCCAGGCAGATAGTCTTGGAGTTTGGGAGGCTCACGAAAGAGACAGCATCAGCGTTTGTGGGGCTGTGAATGGGGTTGCCTGGCTACTTGAAGAGCAGCAAGAGCTTTTGGTCCTGGCCCCTTTGGGGTGGGAGGAAGGTACGGTTATTCGCAATCGCTGAGCCTGGCTCCGGCTGTATTCAGTGTCCCAGGCAGATAGTCTTGGAGTTTGGGAGGCTCACGAAAGAGACAGCGTCAGCGTTTGTGGGGCTGTGAATGGTGTTGCCTGGCTACTTGAAGAGCAGCAAGAGCTTTTGGTCCTGGCCCCTTTGGGGTGGGAGGAAGGTACGGTTATTCGCAGTTGCTGAGCCTGCCTCCGGGTGTCCTCAGCGTCGCAGGCAGATAGTATTGGAGTTTGGGAGGCTCACGAAAGAGACAGCGTCAGCGTTTGTGGGGCTGTGAATGGGGTTGCCTGGCTACTTGAAGAGCAGCAAGAGCTTTTGGTCCTGGCCCCTTTGGGGTGGGAGGAATCTTGAGAAATTCGCAATTGCTTAGCTTGGCTCTGGCTGTACTCAGCGTCCCAGGCAGATAGTCTTGGAGTTTGGGAGGCCACGGAAAGAGACAGCGTCAGCGTTTGTGGGGCTGTGAATGGTGTTGCCTGGCTACTTGAAGAGCAGCAAGAGCTTTTGGTCCTGGCCTCTTTGTGGTGGAGGAAGGTAGGGTTATTCGCAGTTGCTGAGCCTGGCTCCGGGTGTCCTCAGCTTCCCAGGCAGATAGTCTTGGAGTTTGGGAGGCTCACGAAAGAGACAGCGTCAGCTTTTGTGGGGCTGTGAATGGGGTTGCCTGGCTACTTGAAGAGCAGCAAGAGCTTTTGGTCCTGGCCCCTTTGGCGTGGGAGGAACCTGCAGACGTTCCCAGTTGCTGAGCATGGCTCTGGCTGTACGCAGCATCCCAGGCAGATACTATTCGAGTTTGGGTGGCCACGGAAAGAGACAGCGTCAGTGTTTGTGGGGCTGTGAATGGGGTTGCCTGGCTACTTGAAGAGCAGCAAGAGCTTTTTGTCCTGGCCCCTTTGGGGTGGGAGGAATCCTGGGACGGTCGCAATCGCTGAGCCTGGCTCCGGCTGTATTCAGTGTCCCAGGCAGATAGTCTTGGAGTTTGGGAGGCCACGGAAAGAGACAGCGTCAGCGTTTGTGGGGCTGTGAATGGCGTTGCCTGGCTACTTGAAGAGCAGCAAGAGCTTTTGGTCCTGGCCCCTTTGGGGTGGGAGGAAGGTACGGTTATTCGCAGTTTCTGAGCCTGCCTCCGGGTGTCCTCAGCGTCGCAGGCAGTTACTATTGGAGTTTGGGAGGCTCACGAAAGAGACAGCGTCAGCGTTTGTGGGGCTGTGAATGGCGTTGCCTGGCTACTTGAAGAGCAGCAAGAGCTTTTTGTCCTGGCCCCTTTGGGGTGGGAGGAATCTCGAGAAATTCGCAATTGCTTAGCTTGGCTCTGGCTGTACTCAGCGTCCCAGGCAGATAGTCTTGGAGTTTGGGAGGCCACGGAAAGAGACAGCGTCAGCGTTTGTGGGGCTGTGAATGGTGTTGCCTGGCTACTTGAAGAGCAGGAAGAGCTTTTGGTGCTGGCCCCTTTGGGGTGGGAGGAATCCCGGGACGTTCGCAATCGCTGAGCCTGGCTCCGGCTGTATTCAGTGTTGCAGGCAGATAATCTTGGATTTTGGGAGGCTCATGAAAGAGACAGCGTCAGCGTTTGTGGGGCTGTGAATGGCGTTGCCTGGCTACTTGAAGAGCAGCAGGAGCTTTTTGTCCTGGCCCCTTTGGGGTGGGAGGAATCTCGAGACATTCGCAATTGCTGAGCCTGGCTCCGGGTGTCCTCAGCGTCCCAGGCAGCTAGTCTTGGAGTTTGGAAGGTCACGAAAGAGAGAGCGTCAGCGTTTGTGGGGCTGTGAATGGCGTTGCCTGGCTACTTGAAGAGCAGCAAGAGCTTTTTCTCCTGCCCCTTTGGGGTGGGAGGAATCTCGAGAAATTCGCAGTTGCTGATCCTGGCTCCGGGTGTCCTCAGAGTCCTAGGCAGTTAGTATTGGAGTTTGGGAGGCGCATGAAAGAGAGAGCATCAGCGTTTGTGGGGCTGTGAATGGGGTTGCCTGGCTACTTGAAGAGCAGCAAGAGCTTTTGGTCCTGGCCCCTTTGGGGTGGGAGGAATCCCGGGACGTTCGCAATCGCTGAGCCTGGCTCCGGCTGTATTCAGTGTCCCAGGCAGATAATCTTGGAGTTTGGGAGGCTCACGAAAGAGACAGCGTCAGCGTTTGTGGGGCTGTGAATGGCGTTGCCTGGCTACTTGAAGAGCAGCAAGAGCTTTTGGTCCTGGCCCCTTTGGGGTGGGAGGAAGGTACGGTTATTCGCAGTTGCTGAGCCTGCCTCCGGGTGTCCTCAGCGTCGCAGGCAGTTACTATTGGAGTTTGGGAGGCTCACGAAAGAGACAGCGTCAGGGTTTGTGGGGCTGTGAATGGGGTTGCCTGGCTACTTGAAGAGCAGCAAGAGCTTTTGGTCCTGGCCCCTTTGGGGTGGGAGGAATCTTGGGACAAGCTCAATTCCTGGGCTGCGATACAGCTGTACTCAACATCCAAGGCAGAAAGTATTGGAGTATGGCAGGCTCACGAAAGAGACAGCATCAGCGTTTGTGGGGCTGTGAATGGGGTTTCCTGGCTACTTGAAGAGCAGCAAGAGCTTTTGGTCCTGGCCCCTTTGGGGTGGGAGGAAGGCACTGTTATTCGCAATTACTGAGCCTGGCCCGGCTGTATTCAGTGACCCAGGCAGATAGTCTTGGAGTTTGGAAGGTCACGAAAGAGGCAGCGTCAGCTTTTGTTGGGCTGTGAATGGGGTTGCCTGGCTACTTGAAGAGCAGCAAGAGCTTTTGGTGCTGGCCCCTTTGGGGTGGGAGGAAGGTACGGTTATTCGCAGTTGCTGAGCCTGCCTCCGGGTGTCCTCAGCGTCGCAGGCAGTTACTATTGGAGTTTGGGAGGCTCACGAAAGAGACAGCGTCAGCTTTTGTGGGGCTGTGAATGGGGTTGCCTGGCTACTTGAAGAGCAGCAAGAGCTTTTGGTCCTGGCCCCTTTGGCGTGGGAGGAACCTGCAGACGTTCCCAGTTGCTGAGCCTGGCTCTGGCTGTACGCAGCATCCCAGGCAGATACTATTCGAGTTTGGGTGGCCACAGAAAGAGACAGCGTCAGCGTTTGTGGGGCTGTGAATGGTGTTGCCTGGCTACTTGAAGAGCAGCAAGAGCTTTTGGTCCTGGCACCTTTGGCGTAGGAGCAATACCGCGACGTTCGCAATTTCTGAGCCTGGCTCCAGCTGTATTCAGTGTCCCAGGCAGATAGTCTTGGAGTTTGGGAGGCTCACGAAAGAGACAGCGTCAGCGTTTGTGGGGCTGTGAATGGGGTTGCCTGGCTACTTGAAGAGCAGCAAGAGCTTTTGGTCCTGGCCCCTTTGGGGTGGGAGGAAGGTACGGTTATTCGCAATCGCTGAGCCTGGCTCCGGCTGTATTCAGTGTCCCAGGCAGATAGTCTTGGAGTTTGGAAGGTCACGAAAGAGACAGCGTCAGCGTTTGTGGGGCTGTGAATGGGGTTGCCTGGCTACTTGAAGAGCAGCAAGAGCTTTTGGTCCTGGCCCCTTTGGGGTGGGAGGAAGGTACGGTTATTCGCAGTTTCTGAGCCTGCCTCCGGGTATCCTCAGCGTCCTAGGCAGTTACTATTGGAGTTTGGGAGGCTCACAAAAGAGACAGCGTCAGCGTTTGTGGGGCTGTGAATGGAGTTGCCTGGCTACTTGAAGAGCAGCAGGAGCTTTTTGTCCTGGCCCCTTCGGGGTGGGAGGAATCCCGGGACGTTCGCAATTGCTTAGCTTGGCTCTGGCTGTACTCAGCGTCCCAGGCAGATAGTCTTGGAGTTTGGGAGGCCACGGAAAGAGACAGCGTCAGCGTTTGTGGGGCTGTGAATGGTGTTGCCTGGCTACTTGAAGAGCAGCAAGAGCTTTTGGTCCTGGCCCCTTTGGGGTGGGAGGAAGGTACGGTTATTCGCAGTTGCTGAGCCTGGCTCCGGGTGTCCTCAGCGTCCCAGGCAGATAGTATTGGAGTTTGGGAGGCTCACGAAAGAGACAGCATCAGCGTTTGTGGGGCTGTGAATGGGGTTGCCTGGCTACTTGAAGAGCAGCAAGAGATTTTGGTCCTGGCTCCTTTGGGGTGGGAGGAATCCCGGGACGGTCGCAATCGCTGAGCCTGGCTCCGGCTGTATTCAGTGTCCCAGGCAGATACTCTTGGAGTTTGGGAGGCCACAGAAAAAGACAGCGTCAGCGTTTGTGGGGCTGTGAATGGGGTTGCCTGGCTACTTGAAGAGCAGCAAGAGCTTTTGGTGCTGGCCCCTTTGGGGTGGGAGGAATCCCGGGACGTTCGCAATCGCTGAGCCTGGCTCCGGGTGTATTCACTGTTGCAGGCAGTTACTATGGGAGTTTGGGAGGCTCACGAAAGAGACAGCGTCAGCTTTTGTGGGGCTGTGAATGGGGTTGCCTGGCTACTTGAAGAGCAGCAAGAGCTTTTGGTCCTGGCCCCTTTGGGGTGGGAGGAAGGTACGGTTATTCGCAATCGCTGAGCCTGGCTCCGGCTGTATTCAGTGTCCCAGGCAGATAGTCTTGGAGTTTGGGAGGCTCACGAAAGAGACAGCGTCAGCATTTGTGGGGCTGTGAATGGTGTTGCCTGGCTACTTGAAGAGCAGCAAGAGCTTTTGGTCCTGGCCCCTTTGGGGTGGGAGGAAGGTACGGTTATTCGCAGTTGCTGATCCTGGCTCCGGGTGTCCTCAGCGTCGCAGGCAGTTACTATTGGAGTTTGGGAGGCTCACGAAAGAGACAGCGTCAGCGTTTGTGGGGCTGTGAATGGGGTTGCCTGGCTACTTGAAGAGCAGCAAGAGCTTTTGGTCCTGGCCCCTTTGGCGTGGGAGGAACCTGCAGACGTTCCCAGTTGCTGAGCCTGGCTCTGGCTGTACGCAGCATCCCAGGCAGATACTATTCGAGTTTGGGTGGCCACAGAAAGAGACAGCGTCAGCGTTTGTGGGGCTGTGAATGGTGTTGCCTGGCTACTTGAAGAGCAGCAAGAGCTTTTGGTCCTGGCACCTTTGGCGTAGGAGGAATACCGCGACGTTCGCAATTTCTGAGCCTGGCTCCAGCTGTATTCAGTGTCCCAGGCAGATAGTCTTGGATTTTGGGAGGCTCACGAAAGAGACAGCATCAGCTTTTGTGGGGCTGTGAATGGGGTTGCCTGGCTACTTGAAGAGCAGCAAGAGCTTTTGGTCCTGGCCCCTTTGGGGTGGGAGGAAGGTACGGTTATTCGCAATCGCTGAGCCTGGCTCCGGCTGTATTCAGTGTCCCAGGCAGATAGTCTTGGAGTTTGGAAGGTCACGAAAGAGACAGCGTCAGCTTTTGTTGGGCTGTGAATGGCGTTGCCTGGCTACTTGAAGAGCAGCAAGAGCTTTTGGTCCTGGCCCCTTTGGGGTGGGAGGAAGGTACGGTTATTCGCAGTTTCTGAGCCTGCCTCCGGGTGTCCTCAGCGTCGCAGGCAGTTACTATTGGAGTTTGGGAGGCTCACAAAAGAGACAGCGTCAGCGTTTGTGGGGCTGTGAATGGAGTTGCCTGGCTACTTGAAGAGCAGCAGGAGCTTTTTGTCCTGGCCCCTTCGGGGTGGGAGGAATCTCGAGAAATTCGCAATTGCTTAGCTTGGCTCTGGCTGTACTCAGCGTCCCAGGCAGATAGTCTTGGAGTTTGGGAGGCCACGGAAAGAGACAGCGTCAGCGTTTGTGGGGCTGTGAATGGGGTTGCCTGGCTACTTGAAGAGCAGCAAGAGCTTTTGGTCCTGGCCCCTTTGGGGTGGGAGGAATCTTGAGAAATTCGCAATTGCTTAGCTTGGCTCTGGCTGTACTCAGCGTCCCAGGCAGATAGTCTTGGAGTTTGGGAGGCCACGGAAAGAGACAGCGTCAGCGTTTGTGGGGCTGTGAATGGTGTTGCCTGGCTACTTGAAGAGCAGCAAGAGCTTTTGGTCCTGGCCTCTTTGTGGTGGAGGAAGGTAGGGTTATTCGCAGTTGCTGAGCCTGGCTCCGGGTGTCCTCAGCTTCCCAGGCAGATAGTATTGGAGTTTGGGAGGCTCACGAAAGAGACAGCGTCAGCTTTTGTGGGGCTGTGAATGGGGTTGCCTGGCTACTTGAAGAGCAGCAAGAGCTTTTGGTCCTGGCCCCTTTGGCGTGGGAGGAACCTGCAGACGTTCCCAGTTGCTGAGCATGGCTCTGGCTGTACGCAGCATCCCAGGCAGATACTATTCGAGTTTGGGTGGCCACGGAAAGAGACAGCGTCAGTGTTTGTGGGGCTGTGAATGGGGTTGCCTGGCTACTTGAAGAGCAGCAAGAGCTTTTGGTCCTGGCACCTTTGGCGTAGGAGGAATACCGCGACGTTCGCAATTTCTGAGCCTGGCTCTGGCTGTACGCAGCATCCCAGGCAGAGAGTCTTGGAGTTTGGGAGGCTCACAAAAGAGACAGCGTCAGCGTTTGTGGGGCTGTGAATGGGGTTGCCTGGCTACTTGAAGAGCAGCAAGAGCTTTTGGTCCTGGCCCCTTTGGGGTGGGAGGAAGGTACGGTTATTCGCAGTTGCTGAGCCTGCCTCCGGGTGTCCTCAGCGTCGCAGGCAGTTACTATTGGACTTTGGGAGGCTCACGAAAGAGACAGCGTCAGCGTTTGTGGGGCTGTGAATGGGGTTGCCTGGCTACTTGAAGAGCAGCAAGAGCTTTTGGTCCTGGCCTCTTTGTGGTGGAGGAAGGTACGGTTATTCGCAGTTGCTGAGCCTGGCTCCGGGTGTCCTCAGCTTCCCAGGCAGATAGTCTTGGAGTTTGGGAGGCTCACGAAAGAGACAGCATCAGCGTTTGTGGGGCTGTGAATGGGGTTGCCTGGCTACTTGAAGAGCAGCAAGAGCTTTTGGTCCTGGCCCCTTTGGGGTGGGAGGAAGGTACGGTTATTCGCAATCGCTGAGCCTGGCTCCGGCTGTATTCAGTGTCCCAGGCAGATAGTCTTGGAGTTTGGGAGGCTCACGAAAGAGACAGCGTCAGCGTTTGTGGGGCTGTGAATGGTGTTGCCTGGCTACTTGAAGAGCAGCAAGAGCTTTTGGTCCTGGCCCCTTTGGGGTGGGAGGAAGGTACGGTTATTCGCAGTTGCTGAGCCTGCCTCCGGGTGTCCTCAGCGTCGCAGGCAGATAGTATTGGAGTTTGGGAGGCTCACGAAAGAGACAGCGTCAGCGTTTGTGGGGCTGTGAATGGGGTTGCCTGGCTACTTGAAGAGCAGCAAGAGCTTTTGGTCCTGGCCCCTTTGGGGTGGGAGGAATCTTGAGAAATTCGCAATTGCTTAGCTTGGCTCTGGCTGTACTCAGCGTCCCAGGCAGATAGTCTTGGAGTTTGGGAGGCCACGGAAAGAGACAGCGTCAGCGTTTGTGGGGCTGTGAATGGTGTTGCCTGGCTACTTGAAGAGCAGCAAGAGCTTTTGGTCCTGGCCTCTTTGTGGTGGAGGAAGGTAGGGTTATTCGCAGTTGCTGAGCCTGGCTCCGGGTGTCCTCAGCTTCCCAGGCAGATAGTCTTGGAGTTTGGGAGGCTCACGAAAGAGACAGCGTCAGCTTTTGTGGGGCTGTGAATGGGGTTGCCTGGCTACTTGAAGAGCAGCAAGAGCTTTTGGTCCTGGCCCCTTTGGCGTGGGAGGAACCTGCAGACGTTCCCAGTTGCTGAGCATGGCTCTGGCTGTACGCAGCATCCCAGGCAGATACTATTCGAGTTTGGGTGGCCACGGAAAGAGACAGCGTCAGTGTTTGTGGGGCTGTGAATGGGGTTGCCTGGCTACTTGAAGAGCAGCAAGAGCTTTTTGTCCTGGCCCCTTTGGGGTGGGAGGAATCCTGGGACGGTCGCAATCGCTGAGCCTGGCTCCGGCTGTATTCAGTGTCCCAGGCAGATAGTCTTGGAGTTTGGGAGGCCACGGAAAGAGACAGCGTCAGCGTTTGTGGGGCTGTGAATGGCGTTGCCTGGCTACTTGAAGAGCAGCAAGAGCTTTTGGTCCTGGCCCCTTTGGGGTGGGAGGAAGGTACGGTTATTCGCAGTTTCTGAGCCTGCCTCCGGGTGTCCTCAGCGTCGCAGGCAGTTACTATTGGAGTTTGGGAGGCTCACGAAAGAGACAGCGTCAGCGTTTGTGGGGCTGTGAATGGCGTTGCCTGGCTACTTGAAGAGCAGCAAGAGCTTTTTGTCCTGGCCCCTTTGGGGTGGGAGGAATCTCGAGAAATTCGCAATTGCTTAGCTTGGCTCTGGCTGTACTCAGCGTCCCAGGCAGATAGTCTTGGAGTTTGGGAGGCCACGGAAAGAGACAGCGTCAGCGTTTGTGGGGCTGTGAATGGTGTTGCCTGGCTACTTGAAGAGCAGGAAGAGCTTTTGGTGCTGGCCCCTTTGGGGTGGGAGGAATCCCGGGACGTTCGCAATCGCTGAGCCTGGCTCCGGCTGTATTCAGTGTTGCAGGCAGATAATCTTGGATTTTGGGAGGCTCATGAAAGAGACAGCGTCAGCGTTTGTGGGGCTGTGAATGGCGTTGCCTGGCTACTTGAAGAGCAGCAGGAGCTTTTTGTCCTGGCCCCTTTGGGGTGGGAGGAATCTCGAGACATTCGCAATTGCTGAGCCTGGCTCCGGGTGTCCTCAGCGTCCCAGGCAGCTAGTCTTGGAGTTTGGAAGGTCACGAAAGAGAGAGCGTCAGCGTTTGTGGGGCTGTGAATGGCGTTGCCTGGCTACTTGAAGAGCAGCAAGAGCTTTTTCTCCTGCCCCTTTGGGGTGGGAGGAATCTCGAGAAATTCGCAGTTGCTGATCCTGGCTCCGGGTGTCCTCAGAGTCCTAGGCAGTTAGTATTGGAGTTTGGGAGGCGCATGAAAGAGAGAGCATCAGCGTTTGTGGGGCTGTGAATGGGGTTGCCTGGCTACTTGAAGAGCAGCAAGAGCTTTTGGTCCTGGCCTCTTTGGGGTGGGAGGAATCCCGGGACGTTCGCAATCGCTGAGCCTGGCTCCGGCTGTATTCAGTGTCCCAGGCAGATAATCTTGGAGTTTGGGAGGCTCACGAAAGAGACAGCGTCAGCGTTTGTGGGGCTGTGAATGGCGTTGCCTGGCTACTTGAAGAGCAGCAAGAGCTTTTGGTCCTGGCCCCTTTGGGGTGGGAGGAAGGTACGGTTATTCGCAGTTGCTGAGCCTGCCTCCGGGTGTCCTCAGCGTCGCAGGCAGTTACTATTGGAGTTTGGGAGGCTCACGAAAGAGACAGCGTCAGGGTTTGTGGGGCTGTGAATGGGGTTGCCTGGCTACTTGAAGAGCAGCAAGAGCTTTTGGTCCTGGCCCCTTTGGGGTGGGAGGAATCTTGGGACAAGCTCAATTCCTGGGCTGCGATACAGCTGTACTCAACATCCAAGGCAGAAAGTATTGGAGTATGGCAGGCTCACGAAAGAGACAGCATCAGCGTTTGTGGGGCTGTGAATGGGGTTTCCTGGCTACTTGAAGAGCAGCAAGAGCTTTTGGTCCTGGCCCCTTTGGGGTGGGAGGAAGGCACTGTTATTCGCAATTACTGAGCCTGGCCCGGCTGTATTCAGTGACCCAGGCAGATAGTCTTGGAGTTTGGAAGGTCACGAAAGAGGCAGCGTCAGCTTTTGTTGGGCTGTGAATGGGGTTGCCTGGCTACTTGAAGAGCAGCAAGAGCTTTTGGTGCTGGCCCCTTTGGGGTGGGAGGAAGGTACGGTTATTCGCAGTTGCTGAGCCTGCCTCCGGGTGTCCTCAGCGTCGCAGGCAGTTACTATTGGAGTTTGGGAGGCTCACGAAAGAGACAGCGTCAGCTTTTGTGGGGCTGTGAATGGGGTTGCCTGGCTACTTGAAGAGCAGCAAGAGCTTTTGGTCCTGGCCCCTTTGGCGTGGGAGGAACCTGCAGACGTTCCCAGTTGCTGAGCCTGGCTCTGGCTGTACGCAGCATCCCAGGCAGATACTATTCGAGTTTGGGTGGCCACAGAAAGAGACAGCGTCAGCGTTTGTGGGGCTGTGAATGGTGTTGCCTGGCTACTTGAAGAGCAGCAAGAGCTTTTGGTCCTGGCACCTTTGGCGTAGGAGCAATACCGCGACGTTCGCAATTTCTGAGCCTGGCTCCAGCTGTATTCAGTGTCCCAGGCAGATAGTCTTGGAGTTTGGGAGGCTCACGAAAGAGACAGCGTCAGCGTTTGTGGGGCTGTGAATGGGGTTGCCTGGCTACTTGAAGAGCAGCAAGAGCTTTTGGTCCTGGCCCCTTTGGGGTGGGAGGAAGGTACGGTTATTCGCAATCGCTGAGCCTGGCTCCGGCTGTATTCAGTGTCCCAGGCAGATAGTCTTGGAGTTTGGAAGGTCACGAAAGAGACAGCGTCAGCGTTTGTGGGGCTGTGAATGGGGTTGCCTGGCTACTTGAAGAGCAGCAAGAGCTTTTGGTCCTGGCCCCTTTGGGGTGGGAGGAAGGTACGGTTATTCGCAGTTTCTGAGCCTGCCTCCGGGTATCCTCAGCGTCCTAGGCAGTTACTATTGGAGTTTGGGAGGCTCACAAAAGAGACAGCGTCAGCGTTTGTGGGGCTGTGAATGGAGTTGCCTGGCTACTTGAAGAGCAGCAGGAGCTTTTTGTCCTGGCCCCTTCGGGGTGGGAGGAATCCCGGGACGTTCGCAATTGCTTAGCTTGGCTCTGGCTGTACTCAGCGTCCCAGGCAGATAGTCTTGGAGTTTGGGAGGCCACGGAAAGAGACAGCGTCAGCGTTTGTGGGGCTGTGAATGGTGTTGCCTGGCTACTTGAAGAGCAGCAAGAGCTTTTGGTCCTGGCCCCTTTGGGGTGGGAGGAAGGTACGGTTATTCGCAGTTGCTGAGCCTGGCTCCGGGTGTCCTCAGCGTCCCAGGCAGATAGTATTGGAGTTTGGGAGGCTCACGAAAGAGACAGCATCAGCGTTTGTGGGGCTGTGAATGGGGTTGCCTGGCTACTTGAAGAGCAGCAAGAGATTTTGGTCCTGGCTCCTTTGGGGTGGGAGGAATCCCGGGACGGTCGCAATCGCTGAGCCTGGCTCCGGCTGTATTCAGTGTCCCAGGCAGATACTCTTGGAGTTTGGGAGGCCACAGAAAAAGACAGCGTCAGCGTTTGTGGGGCTGTGAATGGGGTTGCCTGGCTACTTGAAGAGCAGCAAGAGCTTTTGGTGCTGGCCCCTTTGGGGTGGGAGGAATCCCGGGACGTTCGCAATCGCTGAGCCTGGCTCCGGGTGTATTCACTGTTGCAGGCAGTTACTATGGGAGTTTGGGAGGCTCACGAAAGAGACAGCGTCAGCTTTTGTGGGGCTGTGAATGGGGTTGCCTGGCTACTTGAAGAGCAGCAAGAGCTTTTGGTCCTGGCCCCTTTGGGGTGGGAGGAAGGTACGGTTATTCGCAATCGCTGAGCCTGGCTCCGGCTGTATTCAGTGTCCCAGGCAGATAGTCTTGGAGTTTGGGAGGCTCACGAAAGAGACAGCGTCAGCATTTGTGGGGCTGTGAATGGTGTTGCCTGGCTACTTGAAGAGCAGCAAGAGCTTTTGGTCCTGGCCCCTTTGGGGTGGGAGGAAGGTACGGTTATTCGCAGTTGCTGATCCTGGCTCCGGGTGTCCTCAGCGTCGCAGGCAGTTACTATTGGAGTTTGGGAGGCTCACGAAAGAGACAGCGTCAGCGTTTGTGGGGCTGTGAATGGGGTTGCCTGGCTACTTGAAGAGCAGCAAGAGCTTTTGGTCCTGGCCCCTTTGGCGTGGGAGGAACCTGCAGACGTTCCCAGTTGCTGAGCCTGGCTCTGGCTGTACGCAGCATCCCAGGCAGATACTATTCGAGTTTGGGTGGCCACAGAAAGAGACAGCGTCAGCGTTTGTGGGGCTGTGAATGGTGTTGCCTGGCTACTTGAAGAGCAGCAAGAGCTTTTGGTCCTGGCACCTTTGGCGTAGGAGGAATACCGCGACGTTCGCAATTTCTGAGCCTGGCTCCAGCTGTATTCAGTGTCCCAGGCAGATAGTCTTGGATTTTGGGAGGCTCACGAAAGAGACAGCATCAGCTTTTGTGGGGCTGTGAATGGGGTTGCCTGGCTACTTGAAGAGCAGCAAGAGCTTTTGGTCCTGGCCCCTTTGGGGTGGGAGGAAGGTACGGTTATTCGCAATCGCTGAGCCTGGCTCCGGCTGTATTCAGTGTCCCAGGCAGATAGTCTTGGAGTTTGGAAGGTCACGAAAGAGACAGCGTCAGCTTTTGTTGGGCTGTGAATGGCGTTGCCTGGCTACTTGAAGAGCAGCAAGAGCTTTTGGTCCTGGCCCCTTTGGGGTGGGAGGAAGGTACGGTTATTCGCAGTTTCTGAGCCTGCCTCCGGGTGTCCTCAGCGTCGCAGGCAGTTACTATTGGAGTTTGGGAGGCTCACAAAAGAGACAGCGTCAGCGTTTGTGGGGCTGTGAATGGAGTTGCCTGGCTACTTGAAGAGCAGCAGGAGCTTTTTGTCCTGGCCCCTTCGGGGTGGGAGGAATCTCGAGAAATTCGCAATTGCTTAGCTTGGCTCTGGCTGTACTCAGCGTCCCAGGCAGATAGTCTTGGAGTTTGGGAGGCCACGGAAAGAGACAGCGTCAGCGTTTGTGGGGCTGTGAATGGGGTTGCCTGGCTACTTGAAGAGCAGCAAGAGCTTTTGGTCCTGGCCCCTTTGGGGTGGGAGGAATCTTGAGAAATTCGCAATTGCTTAGCTTGGCTCTGGCTGTACTCAGCGTCCCAGGCAGATAGTCTTGGAGTTTGGGAGGCCACGGAAAGAGACAGCGTCAGCGTTTGTGGGGCTGTGAATGGTGTTGCCTGGCTACTTGAAGAGCAGCAAGAGCTTTTGGTCCTGGCCTCTTTGTGGTGGAGGAAGGTAGGGTTATTCGCAGTTGCTGAGCCTGGCTCCGGGTGTCCTCAGCTTCCCAGGCAGATAGTATTGGAGTTTGGGAGGCTCACGAAAGAGACAGCGTCAGCTTTTGTGGGGCTGTGAATGGGGTTGCCTGGCTACTTGAAGAGCAGCAAGAGCTTTTGGTCCTGGCCCCTTTGGCGTGGGAGGAACCTGCAGACGTTCCCAGTTGCTGAGCATGGCTCTGGCTGTACGCAGCATCCCAGGCAGATACTATTCGAGTTTGGGTGGCCACGGAAAGAGACAGCGTCAGTGTTTGTGGGGCTGTGAATGGGGTTGCCTGGCTACTTGAAGAGCAGCAAGAGCTTTTGGTCCTGGCACCTTTGGCGTAGGAGGAATACCGCGACGTTCGCAATTTCTGAGCCTGGCTCTGGCTGTACGCAGCATCCCAGGCAGAGAGTCTTGGAGTTTGGGAGGCTCACAAAAGAGACAGCGTCAGCGTTTGTGGGGCTGTGAATGGGGTTGCCTGGCTACTTGAAGAGCAGCAAGAGCTTTTGGTCCTGGCCCCTTTGGGGTGGGAGGAATCCCGGGACGTTCGCAATCGCTGAGCCTGGCTCCGGCTGTATTCAGTGTTGCAGGCAGATAATCTTGGATTTTGGGAGGCTCATGAAAGAGACAGCGTCAGCGTTTGTGGGGCTGTGAATGGGGTTGCCTGGCTACTTGAAGAGCAGCAAGAGCTTTTGGTCCTGGCCCCTTTGGGGTGGGAGGAATTTCGAGAAATTCGCAATTGCTTAGCTTGCGTCTGGCTGTACTCAGTGTCCCAGGCAGATAGTCTTGGAGTTTGGAAGGTCACGAAAGAGACAGCGTCAGCTTTTGTTGGGCTGTGAATGGCGTTGCCTGGCTACTTGAAGAGCAGCAAGAGCTTTTGGTCCTGGCCCCTTTGGGGTGGGAGGAAGGTACGGTTATTCGCAGTTTCTGAGCCTGCCTCCGGGTGTCCTCAGCGTCGCAGGCAGTTACTATTGGAGTTTGGGAGGCTCACGAAAGAGACAGCGTCAGCGTTTGTGGGGCTGTGAATGGAGTTGCCTGGCTACTTGAAGAGCAGCAAGAGCTTTTTGTCCTGGCCCCTTCGGGGTGGGAGGAATCTCGAGAAATTCGCAATTGCTTAGCTTGGCTCTGGCTGTACTCAGCGTCCCAGGCAGATAGTCTTGGAGTTTGGGAGGCCACGGAAAGAGACAGCGTCAGCGTTTGTGGGGCTGTGAATGGTGTTGCCTGGCTACTTGAAGAGCAGCAAGAGCTTTTGGTGCTGGCCCCTTTGGGGTGGGAGGAATCCTGGGACGTTCGCAATCGCTGAGCCTGGCTCCGACTGTATTCACTGTTGCAGGCAGTTACTATTGGAGTTTGGGAGGCTCACGAAGGAGACAGCGTCAGCGTTTGTGGGGCTGTGAATGGAGTTGCCTGGCTACTTGAAGAGCAGCAGGAGCTTTTTGTCCTGGCCCCTTTGTGGTGGGAGGAATCTCGAGACATTCGCAATTGCTGAGCCTGCCTCCGGGTGTCCTCAGCGTCCCAGGCAGATAGTCTTGGAGTTTGGAAGATCACGAAAGAGACAGCGTCAGCTTTTGTGGGGCTGTGAATGGGGTTGCCTGGCTACTTGAAGAGCAGCAAGAGCTTTTGGTCCTGGCCCCTTTGGGGTGGGAGGAATCTCGAGAAATTCGCAGTTGCTGAGCCTGGCTCCGGGTGTCCTCAGCGTCCTAGGCAGTTAGTATTGGAGTTTGGGAGGCTCATGAAAGAGAGAGCATCAGCGTTTGTGGGGCTGTGAATGGGGTTGCCTGGCTACTTGAAGAGCAGCAAGAGCTTTTGGTCCTGGCCCCTTTGGGGTGGGAGGAATCCCGGGACGTTCGCAATCGCTGAGCCTGGCTCCGGCTGTATTCAGTGTCCCAGGCAGATAGTCTTGGAGTTTGGGAGGTCATGAAAGAGACAGCGTCAGCGTTTGTGGGGCTGTGAATGGCGTTGCCTGGCTACTTGAAGAGCAGCAAGAGCTTTTGGTCCTGGCCCCTTTGGCGTGGGAGGAAGGTACGGTTATTCGCAATCGCTGAGCCTGGCTCTGGCTGTATTCAGTGTCCCAGGCAGATAGTCTTGGAATTTGGGAGGCTCACGAAAGAGACAGCGTCAGCGTTTGTGGGGCTGTGAATGGGGTTGCCTGGCTACTTGAAGAGCAGCAAGAGCTTTTGGTCCTGGCCTCTTTGTGGTGGAGGAAGGTACGGTTATTCGCAGTTGCTGAGCCTGGCTCCGGGTGTCCTCAGCTTCCCAGGCAGATAGTCTTGGAGTTTGGGAGGCTCACGAAAGAGACATCGGCAGCGTTTGTGGGGCTGTGAATGGGGTTGCCTGGCTACTTGAAGAGCAGGAAGAGCTTTTGGTCCTGGCCCCTTTGGGGTGGGAGGAAGGTACGGTTATTCGCAATCGCTGAGCCTGGCTCCGGCTGTATTCAGTGTCCCAGGCAGATAGTCTTGGAGTTTGGGAGGCTCACGAAAGAGACAGCGTCAGCGTTTGTGGGGCTGTGAATGGTGTTGCCTGGCTACTTGAAGAGCAGCAAGAGCTTTTGGTCCTGGCCCCTTTGGCGTGGGAGGAATCCCGGGACGGTCGCAATCGCTGAGCCTGGCTCCGGCTGTATTCAGTGTCCCAGGCAGATAGTCTTGGAGTTTGGGAGGCCACAGAAAGAGCCATCGGCAGCGTTTGTGGGGCTGTGAATGGTGTTGCCTGGCTACTTGAAGAGCAGCAAGAGCTTTTTGTCCTGGCCCCTTCGGGTGGGAGGAATCCCGGGACGTTCGCAATCGCTGAGCCTGGCTCCGACTGTATTCACTGTTGCAGGCAGTTACTATTGGAGTTTGGGAGGCTCACGAAAGAGACAGCGTCAGCGTTTGTGGGGCTGTGAATGGTGTTGCCTGGCTACTTGAAGAGCAGCAAGAGCTTTTGGTCCTGGCCCCTTTGGGGTGGGAGGAATCTCGAGACATTCGCAATTGCTGAGCCTGGCTCCGGGTGTCCTCAGCGTCCCAGGCAGATAGTCTTGGAGTTTGGCAGGCCACGGAAAGAGACAGCGTCAGCGTCTGTGGGGCTGTGAATGGGGTTGCCTGGCTACTTGAAGAGCAGCAAGAGCTTTTTGTCCTGGCCCCTTTGGCGTGGGAGGAATCTCGAGAAATTCGCAGTTGCTGAGCCTGGCTCCGGGTGTCCTCAGCGTCCTAGAGAGTTTAGTATTGGAGTTTGGGAGGCTCATGAAAGAGAGAGCATCAGCGTTTGTGGGGCTGTGAATGGGGTTGCCTGGCTACTTGAAGAGCAGCAAGAGCTTTTTGTCCTGGCCCCTTTGGGGTGGGAGGAATCCCGGGACATTCGCAATCGCTGAGCCTGGCTCCGGCTGTATTCAGTGTCCCAGGCAGATAGTCTTGGAGTTTGGGAGTCTCACGAAAGAGACAGCGTCAGGGTTTGTGGGGCTGTGAATGGAATTGCCTGGCTACTTGAAGAGCAGCAAGAGCTTTTGGTCCTGGCCCCTTTGGGGTGGGAGGAAGGTACGGTTATTCGCAGTTGCTGAGCCTGCCTCCGGGTGTCCTCAGCGTCGCAGGCAGTTACTATTGGACTTTGGGAGGCTCACGAAAGAGACAGCGTCAGCGTTTGTGGGGCTGTGAATGGTGTTGCCTGGCTACTTGAAGAGCAGCAAGAGCTTTTGGTCCTGGCCTCTTTGTGGTGGAGGAAGGTAGGGTTATTCGCAGTTGCTGAGCCTGGCTCCGGGTGTCCTCAGCGTCCCAGGCAGATAGTCTTGGAGTTTGGGAGGCTCACGAAAGAGACAGCATCAGCTTTTGTGGGGCTGTGAATGGGGTTGCCTGGCTACTTGAAGAGCAGCAAGAGCTTTTGGTCCTGGCCCCTTTGGCGTGGGAGGAAGGTACGGTTATTCGCAATCGCTGAGCCTGGCTCCGGCTGTATTCAGTGTCCCAGGCAGATAGTCTTGGAGTTTGGGTGGCTACAAAAAGAGACAGCGTCAGCGTTTGTGGGGCTGTGAATGGTGTTGCCTGGCTACTTGAAGAGCAGCAAGAGCTTTTGGTCCTGGCCCCTTTGGGGTGGGAGGAAGGTACGGTTATTCGCAGTTGCTGAGCCTGGCTCCGGGTGTCCTCAGCGTCGCAGGCAGTTACTATTGGAGTTTGGGAGGCTCACGAAAGAGACAGCGTCAGCGTTTGTGGGGCTGTGAATGGGGTTGCCTGGCTACTTGAAGAGCAGCAAGAGCTTTTGGTCCTGGCCCCTTTGGGGTGGGAGGAATCTTGAGAAATTCGCAATTGCTTAGCTTGGCTCTGGCTGTACTCAGCGTCCCAGGCAGATAGTCTTGGAGTTTGGGAGGCCACGGAAAGAGACAGCGTCAGCGTTTGTGGGGCTGTGAATGGGGTTGCCTGGCTACTTGAAGAGCAGCAAGAGCTTTTGGTCCTGGCCTCTTTGTGGTGGAGGAAGGTACGGTTATTCGCAGTTGCTGAGCCTGGCTCCGGGTGTCCTCAGCTTCCCAGGCAGATAGTCCTTGAGTTTGGGAGGCTCACGAAAGAGACAGCGTCAGCTTTTGTGGGGCTGTGAATGGGGTTGCCTGGCTACTTGAAGAGCAGCAAGAGCTTTTGGTCCTGGCCCCTTTGGGGTGGGAGGAATCCCTGGACGTTCGCAATCGCTGAGCCTGGCTCCGGCTGTATTCAGTGTCCCAGGCAGATAGTCTTGGAGTTTGGGAGGCCACAGAAAGAGACAGCGTCAGCGTTTGTGGGGCTGTGAATGGTGTTGCCTGGCTACTTGAAGAGCAGCAAGAGCTTTTGGTCCTGGCCTCTTTGGGGTGGGAGGAATCCCGGGACGTTCGCAATCGCTGAGCCTGGCTCCGACTGTATTCAGCGTCCCAGGCAGATAGTCCTTGAGTTTGGGAGGCTCACGAAAGAGACATCGGCAGCGTTTGTGGGGCTGTGAATGGGGTTGCCTGGCTACTTGAAGAGCAGCAAGAGCTTTTGGTCCTGGCCCCTTTGGGGTGGGAGGAATCTCGAGACATTCGCAATCGCTGAGCCTGGCTCCGGCTGTATTCAGTGTCCCAGGCAGATAGTCTTGGAGTTTGGCAGGCCACGGAAAGAGACAGCGTCAGCGTTTGTGGGGCTGTGAATGGCGTTGCCTGGCTACTTGAAGAGCAGCAAGAGCTTTTTGTCCTGGCCCCTTTGGGGTGGGAGGAATCTCGAGAAATTCGCAGTTGCTGAGCCTGGCTCCGGGTGTCCTCAGCGTCCTAGGCAGTTTAGTATTGGAGTTTGGGAGGCTCATGAAAGAGACAGCGTCAGCGTTTGTGGGGCTGTGAATGGCGTTGCCTGGCTACTTGAAGAGCAGCAAGAGCTTTTGGTCCTGGCCCCTTTGGGGTGGGAGGAAGGTACGGTTATTCGCAGTTGCTGAGCCTGGCTCCGGGTGTCCTCAGCTTCCCAGGCAGATAGTATTGGAGTTTGGGAGGCTCATGAAAGAAACATCGGCAGCGTCTGTGGGGCTGTGAATGGGGTTGCCTGGCTACTTGAAGAGCAGCAAGAGCTTTTGGTCCTGGCCCCTTTGGGGTGGGAGGAATCTCGAGAAATTCGCAGTTGCTGAGCATGGCTCTGGCTGTACGCAGCATCCCAGGCAGATACTATTCGAGTTTGGGTGCCCACGGAAAGAGAGAGCGTCAGCGTTTGTGGGGCTGTGAATGGGGTTGCCTGGCTACTTGAAGAGCAGCAAGAGCTTTTGGTCCTGGCCCCTTTGGGGTGGGAGGAAGGTACGGTTATTCGCAATCGCTGAGCCTGGCTCCGGCTGTATTCAGTGTCCCAGGCAGATAGTCTTGGAGTTTGGGAGGCTCACGAAAGAGACAGCGTCAGCGTTTGTGGGGCTGTGAATGGTGTTGCCTGGCTACTTGAAGAGCAGGAAGAGCTTTTGGTCCTGGCCTCTTTGTGGTGGAGGAAGGTAGGGTTATTCGCAGTTGCTGAGCCTGGCTCCGGGTGTCCTCAGCTTCCCAGGCAGATAGTCTTGGAGTTTGGGAGGCTCACGAAAGAGACAGCATCAGCTTTTGTGGGGCTGTGAATGGGGTTGCCTGGCTACTTGAAGAGCAGCAAGAGCTTTTGGTCCTGGCCCCTTTGGCGTGGGAGGAAGGTACGGTTATTCGCAATCGCTGAGCCTGGCTCCGGCTGTATTCAGTGTCCCAGGCAGATAGTCTTGGAGTTTGGGTGGCTACAAAAAGAGACAGCGTCAGCGTTTGTGGGGCTGTGAATGGTGTTGCCTGGCTACTTGAAGAGCAGCAAGAGCTTTTGGTCCTGGCCCCTTTGGGGTGGGAGGAAGGTACGGTTATTCGCAGTTGCTGAGCCTGGCTCCGGGTGTCCTCAGCGTCGCAGGCAGTTACTATTGGAGTTTGGGAGGCTCACGAAAGAGACAGCGTCAGCGTTTGTGGGGCTGTGAATGGGGTTGCCTGGCTACTTGAAGAGCAGCAAGAGCTTTTGGTCCTGGCCCCTTTGGGGTGGGAGGAATCTTGAGAAATTCGCAATTGCTTAGCTTGGCTCTGGCTGTACTCAGCGTCCCAGGCAGATAGTCTTGGAGTTTGGGAGGCCACGGAAAGAGACAGCGTCAGCGTTTGTGGGGCTGTGAATGGGGTTGCCTGGCTACTTGAAGAGCAGCAAGAGCTTTTGGTCCTGGCCTCTTTGTGGTGGAGGAAGGTACGGTTATTCGCAGTTGCTGAGCCTGGCTCCGGGTGTCCTCAGCTTCCCAGGCAGATAGTCCTTGAGTTTGGGAGGCTCACGAAAGAGACAGCGTCAGCTTTTGTGGGGCTGTGAATGGGGTTGCCTGGCTACTTGAAGAGCAGCAAGAGCTTTTGGTCCTGGCCCCTTTGGCGTGGGAGGAATCCCGGGACGGTCGCAATCGCTGAGCCTGGCTCCGGCTGTATTCAGTGTCCCAGGCAGATAGTCTTGGAGTTTGGGAGGCCACAGAAAGAGACATCGGCAGCGTTTGTGGGGCTGTGAATGGGGTTGCCTGGCTACTTGAAGAGCAGCAAGAGCTTTTGGTCCTGGCCCCTTTGGGGTGGGAGGAATCTCGAGACATTCGCAATCGCTGAGCCTGGCTCCGGCTGTATTCAGTGTCCCAGGCAGATAGTCTTGGAGTTTGGCAGGCCACGGAAAGAGACAGCGTCAGCGTTTGTGGGGCTGTGAATGGCGTTGCCTGGCTACTTGAAGAGCAGCAAGAGCTTTTTGTCCTGGCCCCTTTGGGGTGGGAGGAATCTCGAGAAATTCGCAGTTGCTGAGCCTGGCTCCGGGTGTCCTCAGCGTCCTAGGCAGTTTAGTATTGGAGTTTGGGAGGCTCATGAAAGAGACAGCGTCAGCGTTTGTGGGGCTGTGAATGGGGTTGCCTGGCTACTTGAAGAGCAGCAAGAGCTTTTGGTCCTGGCCCCTTTGGGGTGGGAGGAAGGTACGGTTATTCGCAGTTGCTGAGCCTGGCTCCGGGTGTCCTCAGCTTCCCAGGCAGATAGTATTGGAGTTTGGGAGGCTCATGAAAGAAATATTGGCAGCGTCTGTGGGGCTGTGAATGGGGTTGCCTGGCTACTTGAAGAGCAGCAAGAGCTTTTGGTCCTGGCCCCTTTGGGGTGGGAGGAATCTCGAGAAATTCGCAGTTGCTGAGCATGGCTCTGGCTGTACGCAGCATCCCAGGCAGATACTATTCGAGTTTGGGTGCCCACGGAAAGAGACAGCGTCAGCGTTTGTGGGGCTGTGAATGGGGTTGCCTGGCTACTTGAAGAGCAGCAAGAGCTTTTGGTCCTGGCCCCTTTGGGGTGGGAGGAAGGTACGGTTATTCGCAATCGCTGAGCCTGGCTCCGGCTGTATTCAGTGTCCCAGGCAGATAGTCTTGGAGTTTGGGAGGCTCACGAAAGAGACAGCGTCAGCGTTTGTGGGGCTGTGAATGGGGTTGCCTGGCTACTTGAAGAGCAGGAAGAGCTTTTGGTCCTGGCCCCTTTGGGGTGGGAGGAATCTCGAGACATTCGCAATTGCTGAGCCTGGCTCCGGGTGTATTCAGTGTCCCAGGCAGATAGTCTTGGAGTTTGGGAGGCTCATGAAAGAGAGAGCATCAGCGTTTGTGGGGCTGTGAATGGGGTTGCCTGGCTACTTGAAGAGCAGCAAGAGCTTTTGGTCCTGGCCCCTTTGGGGTGGGAGGAATCCCTGGACGTTCGCAATCGCTGAGCCTGGCTCCGGCTGTATTCAGTGTCCCAGGCAGATAGTCTTGGAGTTTGGCAGGCCACGGAAAGAGACAGCGTCAGCGTTTGTGGGGCTGTGAATGGCGTTGCCTGGCTACTTGAAGAGCAGCAAGAGCTTTTGGTCCTGGCCCCTTTGGGGTGGGAGGAAGGTACGGTTATTCGCAGTTTCTGAGCCTGCCTCCGGGTGTCCTCAGCGTCGCAGGCAGTTACTATTGGAGTTTGGGAGGCTCACGAAAGAGACAGCGTCAGCGTTTGTGGGGCTGTGAATGGAGTTGCCTGGCTACTTGAAGAGCAGCAAGAGCTTTTTGTCCTGGCCCCTTCGGGGTGGGAGGAATCTCGAGAAATTCGCAATTGCTTAGCTTGGCTCTGGCTGTACTCAGCGTCCCAGGCAGCTAGTCTTGGAGTTTGGGAGGCCACGGAAAGAGACAGCGTCAGCGTTTGTGGGGCTGTGAATGGTGTTGCCTGGCTACTTGAAGAGCAGCAAGAGCTTTTGGTGCTGGCCCCTTTGGGGTGGGAGGAATCCCGGGACGTTCGCAATCGCTGAGCCTGGCTCCGACTGTATTCACTGTTGCAGGCAGTTACTATTGGAGTTTGGGAGGCTCACGAAAGAGACAGCGTCAGCGTTTGTGGGGCTGTGAATGGAGTTGCCTGGCTATTGAAGAGCAGCAGGAGCTTTTTGTCCTGGCCCCTTTGGGGTGGGAGGAATCTCGAGACATTCGCAATTGCTGAGCCTGGCTCCGGGTGTCCTCAGCGTCCCAGGCAGCTAGTCTTGGAGTTTGGAAGGTCACGAAAGAGACAGCGTCAGCGTCTGTGGCGCTGTGAATGGGGTTGCCTGGCTACTTGAAGAGCAGCAAGAGCTTTTTGTCCTGGCCCCTTTGGGGTGGGAGGAATCTCGAGAAATTCGCAGTTGCTGAGCCTGGCTCCGGGTGTCCTCAGCGTCGCAGGCAGTTACTATTGGAGTTTGGGAGGCTCATGAAAGAGAGAGCATCAGCGTTTGTGGGGCTGTGAATGGGGTTGCCTGGCTACTTGAAGAGCAGCAAGAGCTTTCGGTCCTGGCCCCTTTGGGGTGGGAGGAATCCCGGGACGTTCGCAATCGCTGAGCCTGGCTCCAGCTGTATTCAGTGTCCCAGGCAGATAGTCTTGGAGTTTGGGAGGCTCACGAAAGAGACAGCGTCAGCGTTTGTGGGGCTGTGAATGGGGTTGCCTGGCTACTTGAAGAGCAGCAAGAGCTTTTGGTCCTGGCCCCTTTGGGGTGGGAGGAAGGTACGGTTATTCGCAGTTGCTGAGCCTGGCTCCGGGTGTCCTCAGCGTCCCAGGCAGTTACTATTGGACTTTGGGAGGCTCACGAAAGAGACAGCGTCAGCGTTTGTGGGGCTGTGAATGGTGTTGCCTGGCTACTTGAAGAGCAGCAAGAGCTTTTGGTCCTGGCCTCTTTGTGGTGGAGGAAGGTACGGTTATTCGCAGTTGCTGAGCCTGGCTCCGGGTGTCCTCAGCTTCCCAGGCAGATAGTCTTGGAGTTTGGGAGGCTCACGAATGAGACAGCGTCAGCGTCTGTGGGGCTGTGAATGGGGTTGCCTGGCTACTTGAAGAGCAGCAAGAGCTTTTTGTCCTGGCCCCTTTGGGGTGGGAGGAATCTCGAGAAATTCGCAGTTGCTGAGCCTGGCTCCGGGTGTCCTCAGCGTCCTAGGCAGTTTAGTCTTGGAGTTTGGGAGGCTCATGAAAGAGAGAGCATCAGCGTTTGTGGGGCTGTGAATGGCGTTGCCTGGCTACTTGAAGAGCAGCAAGAGCTTTTGGTCCTGGCCCCTTTGGCGTGGGAGGAAGGTACGGTTATTCGCAATCGCTGAGCCTGGCTCCGGCTGTATTCAGTGTCCCAGGCAGATAGTCTTGGAGTTTGGGAGGCCACGGAAAGAGACAGCGTCAGCGTTTGTGGGGCTGTGAATGGCGTTGCCTGGCTACTTGAAGAGCAGCAAGAGCTTTTGGTCCTGGCCCCTTTGGGGTGGGAGGAAGGTACGGTTATTCGCAATCGCTGAGCCTGGCTCCGGCTGTATTCAGTGTCCCAGGCAGATAGTCTTGGAGTTTGGGAGGCTCACGAAAGAGACAGCGTCAGCGTTTGTGGGGCTGTGAATGGGGTTGCCTGGCTACTTGAAGAGCAGGAAGAGCTTTTGGTCCTGGCCCCTTTGGGGTGGGAGGAATCTCGAGACATTCGCAATTGCTGAGCCTGGCTCCGGGTGTATTCAGTGTCCCAGGCAGATAGTCTTGGAGTTTGGGAGGCTCATGAAAGAGAGAGCATCAGCGTTTGTGGGGCTGTGAATGGGGTTGCCTGGCTACTTGAAGAGCAGCAAGAGCTTTTGGTCCTGGCCCCTTTGGGGTGGGAGGAATCCCGGGACGTTCGCAATCGCTGAGCCTGGCTCCGGCTGTATTCAGTGTCCCAGGCAGATAGTCTTGGAGTTTGGCAGGCCACGGAAAGAGACAGCGTCAGCGTTTGTGGGGCTGTGAATGGCGTTGCCTGGCTACTTGAAGAGCAGCAAGAGCTTTTGGTCCTGGCCCCTTTGGGGTGGGAGGAAGGTACGGTTATTCGCAGTTTCTGAGCCTGCCTCCGGGTGTCCTCAGCGTCGCAGGCAGTTACTATTGGAGTTTGGGAGGCTCACGAAAGAGACAGCGTCAGCGTTTGTGGGGCTGTGAATGGAGTTGCCTGGCTACTTGAAGAGCAGCAAGAGCTTTTTGTCCTGGCCCCTTCGTGGTGGGAGGAATCTCGAGAAATTCGCAATTGCTTAGCTTGGCTCTGGCTGTACTCAGCGTCCCAGGCAGCTAGTCTTGGAGTTTGGGAGGCCACGGAAAGAGACAGCGTCAGCGTTTGTGGGGCTGTGAATGGTGTTGCCTGGCTACTTGAAGAGCAGCAAGAGCTTTTGGTGCTGGCCCCTTTGGGGTGGGAGGAATCCCGGGACGTTCGCAATCGCTGAGCCTGGCTCCGACTGTATTCACTGTTGCAGGCAGTTACTATTGGAGTTTGGGAGGCTCACGAAAGAGACAGCGTCAGCGTTTGTGGGGCTGTGAATGGAGTTGCCTGGCTATTGAAGAGCAGCAGGAGCTTTTGGTCCTGGCCCCTTTGGGGTGGGAGGAATCTCGAGACATTCGCAATTGCTGAGCCTGGCTCCGGGTGTCCTCAGCGTCCCAGGCAGCTAGTCTTGGAGTTTGGAAGGTCACGAAAGAGACAGCGTCAGCGTCTGTGGCGCTGTGAATGGGGTTGCCTGGCTACTTGAAGAGCAGCAAGAGCTTTTTGTCCTGGCCCCTTTGGGGTGGGAGGAATCTCGAGAAATTCGCAGTTGCTGAGCCTGGCTCCGGGTGTCCTCAGCGTCGCAGGCAGTTACTATTGGAGTTTGGGAGGCTCATGAAAGAGAGAGCATCAGCGTTTGTGGGGCTGTGAATGGGGTTGCCTGGCTACTTGAAGAGCAGCAAGAGCTTTCGGTCCTGGCCCCTTTGGGGTGGGAGGAATCCCGGGACGTTCGCAATCGCTGAGCCTGGCTCCGGCTGTATTCAGTGTCCCAGGCAGATAGTCTTGGAGTTTGGGAGGCTCACGAAAGAGACAGCGTCAGCGTTTGTGGGGCTGTGAATGGGGTTGCCTGGCTACTTGAAGAGCAGCAAGAGCTTTTGGTCCTGGCCCCTTTGGGGTGGGAGGAAGGTACGGTTATTCGCAGTTGCTGAGCCTGGCTCCGGGTGTCCTCAGCTTCCCAGGCAGATAGTCTTGGAGTTTGGGAGGCTCACGAAAGAGACAGCATCAGCTTTTGTGGGGCTGTGAATGGGGTTGCCTGGCTACTTGAAGAGCAGGAAGAGCTTTTGGTCCTGGCCCCTTTGGGGTGGGAGGAAGGTACGGTTATTCGCAATCGCTGAGCCTGGCTCCGGCTGTATTCAGTGTCCCAGGCAGATAGTCTTGGAGTTTGGGTGGCTACAAAAAGAGACAGCGTCAGCGTTCGTGGGGCTGTGAATGGTGTTGCCTGGCTACTTGAAGAGCAGCAAGAGCTTTTGGTCCTGGCCCCTTTGGGGTGGGAGGAAGGTACGGTTATTCGCAGTTGCTGAGCCTGGCTCCGGGTGTCCTCAGCGTCGCAGGCAGTTACTATTGGAGTTTGGGAGGCTCACGAAAGAGACAGCGTCAGCGTTTGTGGGGCTGTGAATGGGGTTGCCTGGCTACTTGAAGAGCAGCAAGAGCTTTTGGTCCTGGCCCCTTTGGGGTGGGAGGAATCTTGAGAAATTCGCAATTGCTTAGCTTGGCTCTGGCTGTACTCAGCGTCCCAGGCAGATAGTCTTGGAGTTTGGGAGGCCACGGAAAGAGACAGCGTCAGCGTTTGTGGGGCTGTGAATGGGGTTGCCTGGCTACTTGAAGAGCAGCAAGAGCTTTTGGTCCTGGCCTCTTTGTGGTGGAGGAAGGTACGGTTATTCGCAGTTGCTGAGCCTGGCTCCGGGTGTCCTCAGCTTCCCAGGCAGATAGTCCTTGAGTTTGGGAGGCTCACGAAAGAGACAGCGTCAGCTTTTGTGGGGCTGTGAATGGGGTTGCCTGGCTACTTGAAGAGCAGCAAGAGCTTTTGGTCCTGGCCCCTTTGGCGTGGGAGGAATCCCGGGACGGTCGCAATCGCTGAGCCTGGCTCCGGCTGTATTCAGTGTCCCAGGCAGATAGTCTTGGAGTTTGGGAGGCCACGGAAAGAGACAGCGTCAGCGTTTGTGGGGCTGTGAATGGTGTTGCCTGGCTACTTGAAGAGCAGCAAGAGCTTTTGGTCCTGGCCTCTTTGGGGTGGGAGGAATCCCGGGACGTTCGCAATCGCTGAGCCTGGCTCCGACTGTATTCAGCGTCCCAGGCAGATAGTCTTGGAGTTTGGGAGGCTCACGAAAGAGACAGCGTCAGCTTTTGTGGGGCTGTGAATGGGGTTGCCTGGCTACTTGAAGAGCAGCAAGAGCTTTTGGTCCTGGCCCCTTTGGCGTGGGAGGAAGGTACGGTTATTCGCAATCGCTGAGCCTGGCTCCGGCTGTATTCAGTGTCCCAGGCAGATAGTCTTGGAGTTTGGGAGGCTCACGAAAGAGACAGCGTCAGCGTTTGTGGGGCTGTGAATGGGGTTGCCTGGCTACTTGAAGAGCAGCAAGAGCTTTTGGTCCTGGCCCCTTTGGGGTGGGAGGAATCCCGGGACGTTCGCAATCGCTGAGCCTGGCTCCGGCTGTATTCAGTGTTGCAGGCAGATAATCTTGGATTTTGGGAGGCTCATGAAAGAGACAGCGTCAGCGTTTGTGGGGCTGTGAATGGGGTTGCCTGGCTACTTGAAGAGCAGGAAGAGCTTTTTGTCCTGGCCCCTTTGGGGTGGGAGGAATTTCGAGAAATTCGCAATTGCTTAGCTTGCGTCTGGCTGTACTCAGTGTCCCAGGCAGATAGTCTTGGAGTTTGGAAGGTCACGAAAGAGACAGCGTCAGCTTTTGTTGGGCTGTGAATGGCGTTGCCTGGCTACTTGAAGAGCAGCAAGAGCTTTTGGTCCTGGCCCCTTTGGGGTGGGAGGAAGGTACGGTTATTCGCAGTTTCTGAGCCTGCCTCCGGGTGTCCTCAGCGTCGCAGGCAGTTACTATTGGAGTTTGGGAGGCTCACGAAAGAGACAGCGTCAGGGTTTGTGGGGCTGTGAATGGGGTTGCCTGGCTACTTGAAGAGCAGCAAGAGCTTTTTGTCCTGGCCCCTTCGTGGTGGGAGGAATCTCGAGAAATTCGCAATTGCTTAGCTTGGCTCTGGCTGTACTCAGTGTCCCAGGCAGATAGTCTTGGAGTTTGGGAGGCCACGGAAAGAGACAGCGTCAGCGTTTGTGGGGCTGTGAATGGGGTTGCCTGGCTACTTGAAGAGCAGCAAGAGCTTTTGGTCCTGGCCCCTTTGGGGTGGGAGGAATCCCGGGACGTTCGCAATCGCTGAGCCTGGCTCCGACTGTATTCACTGTTGCAGGCAGTTACTATTGGAGTTTGGGAGGCTCACGAAAGAGACAGCGTCAGCGTTTGTGGGGCTGTGAATGGAGTTGCCTGGCTACTTGAAGAGCAGCAGGAGCTTTTTGTCCTGGCCCCTTTGGGGTGGGAGGAATCTCGAGACATTCGCAATTGCTGAGCCTGGCTCCGGGTGTCCTCAGCGTCCCAGGCAGCTAGTCTTGGAGTTTGGAAGGTCACGAAAGAGACAGCGTCAGCGTCTGTGGCGCTGTGAATGGGGTTGCCTGGCTACTTGAAGAGCAGCAAGAGCTTTTGGTCCTGGCCCCTTTGGGGTGGGAGGAATCTCGAGAAATTCGCAGTTGCTGAGCCTGGCTCCGGGTGTCCTCAGCGTCCTAGGCAGTTAGTATTGGAGTTTGGGAGGCTCATGAAAGAGAGAGCATCAGCGTTTGTGGGGCTGTGAATGGGGTTGCCTGGCTACTTGAAGAGCAGCAAGAGCTTTTTGTCCTGGCCCCTTCGTGGTGGGAGGAATCTCGAGAAATTCGCAATTGCTTAGCTTGGCTCTGGCTGTACTCAGTGTCCCAGGCAGATAGTCTTGGAGTTTGGGAGGCCACGGAAAGAGACAGCGTCAGCGTTTGTGGGGCTGTGAATGGGGTTGCCTGGCTACTTGAAGAGCAGCAAGAGCTTTTGGTCCTGGCCCCTTTGGGGTGGGAGGAATCCCGGGACGTTCGCAATCGCTGAGCCTGGCTCCGACTGTATTCACTGTTGCAGGCAGTTACTATTGGAGTTTGGGAGGCTCACGAAAGAGACAGCGTCAGCGTTTGTGGGGCTGTGAATGGAGTTGCCTGGCTACTTGAAGAGCAGCAGGAGCTTTTTGTCCTGGCCCCTTTGGGGTGGGAGGAATCTCGAGACATTCGCAATTGCTGAGCCTGGCTCCGGGTGTCCTCAGCGTCCCAGGCAGCTAGTCTTGGAGTTTGGAAGGTCACGAAAGAGACAGCGTCAGCGTCTGTGGCGCTGTGAATGGGGTTGCCTGGCTACTTGAAGAGCAGCAAGAGCTTTTGGTCCTGGCCCCTTTGGGGTGGGAGGAATCTCGAGAAATTCGCAGTTGCTGAGCCTGGCTCCGGGTGTCCTCAGCGTCCTAGGCAGTTAGTATTGGAGTTTGGGAGGCTCATGAAAGAGAGAGCATCAGCGTTTGTGGGGCTGTGAATGGGGTTGCCTGGCTACTTGAAGAGCAGCAAGAGCTTTTGGTCCTGGCCCCTTTGGGGTGGGAGGAATCCCTGGACGTTCGCAATCGCTGAGCCTGGCTCCGGCTGTATTCAGTGTCCCAGGCAGATAGTCTTGGAGTTTGGGAGGCTCACGAAAGAGACAGCGTCAGCGTTTGTGGGGCTGTGAATGGCGTTGCCTGGCTACTTGAAGAGCAGCAAGAGCTTTTGGTCCTGGCCCCTTTGGCGTGGGAGGAATCTCGATAAATTCGCAGTTGCTGAGCATGGCTCTGGCTGTACGCAGCATCCCAGGCAGATACTATTCGAGTTTGGGTGCCCACGGAAAGAGACAGCGTCAGCGTTTGTGGGGCTGTGAATGGGGTTGCCTGGCTACTTGAAGAGCAGCAAGAGCTTTTGGTCCTGGCCCCTTTGGCGTGGGAGGAAGGTACGGTTATTCGCAATCGCTGAGCCTGGCTCCAACTGTATTCAGTGTCCCAGGCAGATAGTCTTGGAGTTTGGGAGGCTCACGAAAGAGACAGCGTCAGCGTTTGTGGGGCTGTGAATGGGGTTGCCTGGCTACTTGAAGAGCAGCAAGAGCTTTTGGTCCTGGCCCCTTTGGGGTGGGAGGAATCCCGGGACGTTCGCAATTGCTTAGCTTGGCTCTGGCTGTACTCAGCGTCCCAGGCAGATAGTCTTGGAGTTTCGGTGGCCACGGAAAGAGACAGCGTCAGCGTTTGTGGGGCTGTGAATGGTGTTGCCTGGCTACTTGAAGAGCAGCAAGAGCTTTTGGTCCTGGCCTCTTTGTGGTGGAGGAAGGTACGGTTATTCGCAGTTGCTGAGCCTGGCTCCGGGTGTCCTCAGCTTCCCAGGCAGATAGTATTGGAGTTTGGGAGGCTCACGAAAGAGACAGCGTCAGCTTTTGTGGGGCTGTGAATGGGGTTGCCTGGCTACTTGAAGAGCAGCAAGAGCTTTTGGTCCTGGCCCCTTTGGCGTGGGAGGAACCTGCAGACGTTCCCAGTTGCTGAGCATGGCTCTGGCTGTACGCAGCATCCCAGGCAGATACTATTCGAGTTTGGGTGGCCACGGAAAGAGACAGCGTCAGTGTTTGTGGGGCTGTGAATGGGGTTGCCTGGCTACTTGAAGAGCAGCAAGAGCTTTTGGTCCTGGCACCTTTGGCGTAGGAGGAATACCGCGACGTTCGCAATTTCTGAGCCTGGCTCTGGCTGTACGCAGCATCCCAGGCAGAGAGTCTTGGAGTTTGGGAGGCCACAGAAAGAGACAGCGTCAGCGTTTGTGGGGCTGTGAATGGGGTTGCCTGGCTACTTGAAGAGCAGCAAGAGCTTTTGGTCCTGGCCCCTTTGGGGTGGGAGGAATCCCGGGACGTTCGCAATCGCTGAGCCTGGCTCCGGCTGTATTCAGTGTTGCAGGCAGATAATCTTGGATTTTGGGAGGCTCATGAAAGAGACAGCGTCAGCGTTTGTGGGGCTGTGAATGGGGTTGCCTGGCTACTTGAAGAGCAGGAAGAGCTTTTTGTCCTGGCCCCTTTGGGGTGGGAGGAATTTCGAGAAATTCGCAATTGCTTAGCTTGCGTCTGGCTGTACTCAGTGTCCCAGGCAGATAGTCTTGGAGTTTGGAAGGTCACGAAAGAGACAGCGTCAGCTTTTGTTGGGCTGTGAATGGCGTTGCCTGGCTACTTGAAGAGCAGCAAGAGCTTTTGGTCCTGGCCCCTTTGGGGTGGGAGGAAGGTACGGTTATTCGCAGTTTCTGAGCCTGCCTCCGGGTGTCCTCAGCGTCGCAGGCAGTTACTATTGGAGTTTGGGAGGCTCACGAAAGAGACAGCATCAGCGTTTGTGGGGCTGTGAATGGGGTTGCCTGGCTACTTGAAGAGCAGCAAGAGCTTTTGGTGCTGGCCCCTTTGGGGTGGGAGGAATCCCGGGACGTTCGCAATCGCTGAGCCTGGCTCCGACTGTATTCACTGTTGCAGGCAGTTACTATTGGAGTTTGGGAGGCTCACGAAAGAGACAGCGTCAGCGTTTGTGGGGCTGTGAATGGAGTTGCCTGGCTACTTGAAGAGCAGCAGGAGCTTTTTGTCCTGGCCCCTTTGGGGTGGGAGGAATCTCGAGACATTCGCAATTGCTGAGCCTGGCTCCGGGTGTCCTCAGCGTCCCAGGCAGCTAGTCTTGGAGTTTGGAAGGTCACGAAAGAGACAGCGTCAGCGTCTGTGGCGCTGTGAATGGGGTTGCCTGGCTACTTGAAGAGCAGCAAGAGCTTTTGGTCCTGGCCCCTTTGGGGTGGGAGGAATCTCGAGAAATTCGCAGTTGCTGAGCCTGGCTCCGGGTGTCCTCAGCGTCCTAGGCAGTTAGTATTGGAGTTTGGGAGGCTCATGAAAGAGAGAGCATCAGCGTTTGTGGGGCTGTGAATGGGGTTGCCTGGCTACTTGAAGAGCAGCAAGAGCTTTTGGTCCTGGCCCCTTTGGGGTGGGAGGAATCCCTGGACGTTCGCAATCGCTGAGCCTGGCTCCGGCTGTATTCAGTGTCCCAGGCAGATAGTCTTGGAGTTTGGGAGGCTCACGAAAGAGACAGCGTCAGCGTTTGTGGGGCTGTGAATGGGGTTGCCTGGCTACTTGAAGAGCAGCAAGAGCTTTTGGTCCTGGCCCCTTTGGGGTGGGAGGAAGGTACGGTTATTCGCAGTTGCTTAGCCTGCCTCCGGGTGTCCTCAGCGTCGCAGGCAGTTACTATTGGAGTTTGGGAGGCTCACGAAAGAGAGAGCGTCAGCGTTTGTGGGGCTGTGAATGGTGTTGCCTGGCTACTTGAAGAGCAGCAAGAGCTTTTGGTCCTGGCCTCTTTGTGGTGGAGGAAGGTACGGTTATTCGCAGTTGCTGAGCCTGGCTCCGGGTGTCCTCAGCTTCCCAGGCAGATAGTCTTGGAGTTTGGGAGGCTCACGAAAGAGACAGCATCAGCTTTTGTGGGGCTGTGAATGGGGTTGCCTGGCTACTTGAAGAGCAGCAAGAGCTTTTGGTCCTGGCCCCTTTGGGGTGGGAGGAAGGTACGGTTATTCGCAATCGCTGAGCCTGGCTCCGGCTGTATTCAGTGTCCCAGGCAGATAGTCTTGGAGTTTGGGTGGCTACAAAAAGAGACAGCGTCAGCGTTCGTGGGGCTGTGAATGGTGTTGCCTGGCTACTTGAAGAGCAGCAAGAGCTTTTGGTCCTGGCCCCTTTGGGGTGGGAGGAAGGTACGGTTATTCGCAGTTGCTGAGCCTGGCTCCGGGTGTCCTCAGCGTCGCAGGCAGTTACTATTGGAGTTTGGGAGGCTCACGAAAGAGACAGCGTCAGCGTTTGTGGGGCTGTGAATGGGGTTGCCTGGCTACTTGAAGAGCAGCAAGAGCTTTTGGTCCTGGCCCCTTTGGGGTGGGAGGAATCTTGAGAAATTCGCAATTGCTTAGCTTGGCTCTGGCTGTACTCAGCGTCCCAGGCAGATAGTCTTGGAGTTTGGGAGGCCACGGAAAGAGACAGCGTCAGCGTTTGTGGGGCTGTGAATGGTGTTGCCTGGCTACTTGAAGAGCAGCAAGAGCTTTTGGTCCTGGCCTCTTTGTGGTGGAGGAAGGTACGGTTATTCGCAGTTGCTGAGCCTGGCTCCGGGTGTCCTCAGCGTCGCAGGCAGTTACTATTGGAGTTTGGGAGGCTCACGAAAGAGACAGCGTCAGCGTTTGTGGGGCTGTGAATGGGGTTGCCTGGCTACTTGAAGAGCAGCAAGAGCTTTTGGTCCTGGCCCCTTTGGCGTGGGAGGAATCCCGGGACGGTCGCAATCGCTGAGCCTGGCTCCGGCTGTACGCAGCATCCCAGGCAGAGAATCTTGGAGTTTGGGAGGCCACAGAAAGAGACAGTGTCAGCGTTTGTGGGGCTGTGAATGGTGTTGCCTGGCTACTTGAAGAGCAGGAAGAGCTTTTGGTCCTGGCCTCTTTGGGGTGGGAGGAATCCCGGGACGTTCGCAATCGCTGAGCCTGGCTCCGACTGTATTCAGCGTCCCAGGCAGATAGTCTTGGAGTTTGGGAGGCTCACGAAAGAGACATCGGCAGCGTTTGTGGGGCTGTGAATGGGGTTGCCTGGCTACTTGAAGAGCAGGAAGAGCTTTTGGTCCTGGCCCCTTTGGGGTGGGAGGAATCTCGAGACATTCGCAATTGCTGAGCCTGGCTCCGGGTGTCCTCAGCTTCCCAGGCAGATAGTATTGGAGTTTGGGAGGCTCATGAAAGAAACATCGGCAGCGTTTGTGGGGCTGTGAATGGTGTTTCCTGGCTACTTGAAGAGCAGCAAGAGCTTTTGGTCCTGGCCCCTTTGGCGTGGGAGGAATCTCGAGAAATTCGCAGTTGCTGAGCATGGCTCTGGCTGTACGCAGCATCCCAGGCAGATACTATTCGAGTTTGGGTGCCCACGGAAAGAGAGAGCATCAGCGTTTGTGGGGCTGTGAATGGCGTTGCCTGGCTACTTGAAGAGCAGCAAGAGCTTTTGGTCCTGGCCCCTTTGGGGTGGGAGGAAGGTACGGTTATTCGCAGTTGCTGAGCCTGCCTCCGGGTGTCCTCAGCGTCGCAGGCAGTTACTATTGGACTTTGGGAGGCTCACGAAAGAGACAGCGTCAGCGTTTGTGGGGCTGTGAATGGGGTTGCCTGGCTACTTGAAGAGCAGCAAGAGCTTTTTGTCCTGGCCCCTTCGTGGTGGGAGGAATCTCGAGAAATTCGCAATTGCTTAGCTTGGCTCTGGCTGTACTCAGCGTCCCAGGCAGCTAGTCTTGGAGTTTGGAAGGTCACGAAAGAGACAGCGTCAGCGTCTGTGGCGCTGTGAATGGGGTTGCCTGGCTACTTGAAGAGCAGCAAGAGCTTTTGGTCCTGGCCCCTTTGGGGTGGGAGGAATCTCGAGAAATTCGCAGTTGCTGAGCCTGGCTCCGGGTGTCCTCAGCGTCCTAGGCAGTTAGTATTGGAGTTTGGGAGGCTCATGAAAGAGAGAGCATCAGCGTTTGTGGGGCTGTGAATGGGGTTGCCTGGCTACTTGAAGAGCAGCAAGAGCTTTTGGTCCTGGCCCCTTTGGGGTGGGAGGAATCCCTGGACGTTCGCAATCGCTGAGCCTGGCTCCGGCTGTATTCAGTGTCCCAGGCAGATAGTCTTGGAGTTTGGGAGGCTCACGAAAGAGACAGCGTCAGCGTTTGTGGGGCTGTGAATGGGGTTGCCTGGCTACTTGAAGAGCAGCAAGAGCTTTTTGTCCTGGCCCCTTTGGGGTGGGAGGAAGGTACGGTTATTCGCAGTTGCTTAGCCTGCCTCCGGGTGTCCTCAGCGTCGCAGGCAGTTACTATTGGAGTTTGGGAGGCTCACGAAAGAGAGAGCGTCAGCGTTTGTGGGGCTGTGAATGGTGTTGCCTGGCTACTTGAAGAGCAGCAAGAGCTTTTGGTCCTGGCCTCTTTGTGGTGGAGGAAGGTACGGTTATTCGCAGTTGCTGAGCCTGGCTCCGGGTGTCCTCAGCTTCCCAGGCAGATAGTCTTGGAGTTTGGGAGGCTCACGAAAGAGACAGCATCAGCTTTTGTGGGGCTGTGAATGGGGTTGCCTGGCTACTTGAAGAGCAGCAAGAGCTTTTGGTCCTGGCCCCTTTGGGGTGGGAGGAAGGTACGGTTATTCGCAATCGCTGAGCCTGGCTCCGGCTGTATTCAGTGTCCCAGGCAGATAGTCTTGGAGTTTGGGTGGCTACAAAAAGAGACAGCGTCAGCGTTCGTGGGGCTGTGAATGGTGTTGCCTGGCTACTTGAAGAGCAGCAAGAGCTTTTGGTCCTGGCCCCTTTGGGGTGGGAGGAAGGTACGGTTATTCGCAGTTGCTGAGCCTGGCTCCGGGTGTCCTCAGCGTCGCAGGCAGTTACTATTGGAGTTTGGGAGGCTCACGAAAGAGACAGCGTCAGCGTTTGTGGGGCTGTGAATGGGGTTGCCTGGCTACTTGAAGAGCAGCAAGAGCTTTTGGTCCTGGCCCCTTTGGGGTGGGAGGAATCTTGAGAAATTCGCAATTGCTTAGCTTGGCTCTGGCTGTACTCAGCGTCCCAGGCAGATAGTCTTGGAGTTTGGGAGGCCACGGAAAGAGACAGCGTCAGCGTTTGTGGGGCTGTGAATGGTGTTGCCTGGCTACTTGAAGAGCAGCAAGAGCTTTTGGTCCTGGCCTCTTTGTGGTGGAGGAAGGTACGGTTATTCGCAGTTGCTGAGCCTGGCTCCGGGTGTCCTCAGCGTCGCAGGCAGTTACTATTGGAGTTTGGGAGGCTCACGAAAGAGACAGCGTCAGCGTTTGTGGGGCTGTGAATGGGGTTGCCTGGCTACTTGAAGAGCAGCAAGAGCTTTTGGTCCTGGCCCCTTTGGCGTGGGAGGAATCCCGGGACGGTCGCAATCGCTGAGCCTGGCTCCGGCTGTACGCAGCATCCCAGGCAGAGAATCTTGGAGTTTGGGAGGCCACAGAAAGAGACAGTGTCAGCGTTTGTGGGGCTGTGAATGGTGTTGCCTGGCTACTTGAAGAGCAGCAAGAGCTTTTGGTCCTGGCCTCTTTGGGGTGGGAGGAATCCCGGGACGTTCGCAATCGCTGAGCCTGGCTCCGACTGTATTCAGCTTCCCAGGCAGATAGTCTTGGAGTTTGGGAGGCTCACGAAAGAGACATCGGCAGCGTTTGTGGGGCTGTGAATGGGGTTGCCTGGCTACTTGAAGAGCAGGAAGAGCTTTTGGTCCTGGCCCCTTTGGGGTGGGAGGAATCTCGAGACATTCGCAATTGCTGAGCCTGGCTCCGGGTGTCCTCAGCTTCCCAGGCAGATAGTATTGGAGTTTGGGAGGCTCATGAAAGAAACATCGGCAGCGTTTGTGGGGCTGTGAATGGTGTTTCCTGGCTACTTGAAGAGCAGCAAGAGCTTTTGGTCCTGGCCCCTTTGGCGTGGGAGGAATCTCGAGAAATTCGCAGTTGCTGAGCATGGCTCTGGCTGTACGCAGCATCCCAGGCAGATACTATTCGAGTTTGGGTGCCCACGGAAAGAGAGAGCATCAGCGTTTGTGGGGCTGTGAATGGCGTTGCCTGGCTACTTGAAGAGCAGCAAGAGCTTTTGGTCCTGGCCCCTTTGGGGTGGGAGGAAGGTACGGTTATTCGCAGTTGCTGAGCCTGCCTCCGGGTGTCCTCAGCGTCGCAGGCAGTTACTATTGGACTTTGGGAGGCTCACGAAAGAGACAGCGTCAGCGTTTGTGGGGCTGTGAATGGTGTTGCCTGGCTACTTGAAGAGCAGCAAGAGCTTTTGGTCCTGGCCCCTTTGGGGTGGGAGGAATCCCGGGACGTTCGCAATCGCTGAGCCTGGCTCCGGCTGTATTCAGTGTTGCAGGCAGATAATCTTGGATTTTGGGAGGCTCATGAAAGAGACAGCGTCAGCTTTTGTGGGGCTGTGAATGGGGTTGCCTGGCTACTTGAAGAGCAGGAAGAGCTTTTTGTCCTGGCCCCTTTGGGGTGGGAGGAATTTCGAGAAATTCGCAATTGCTTAGCTTGCGTCTGGCTGTACTCAGTGTCCCAGGCAGATAGTCTTGGAGTTTGGAAGGTCACGAAAGAGACAGCGTCAGCTTTTGTTGGGCTGTGAATGGCGTTGCCTGGCTACTTGAAGAGCAGCAAGAGCTTTTGGTCCTGGCCCCTTTGGGGTGGGAGGAAGGTACGGTTATTCGCAGTTTCTGAGCCTGCCTCCGGGTGTCCTCAGCGTCGCAGGCAGTTACTATTGGAGTTTGGGAGGCTCACGAAAGAGACAGCGTCAGGGTTTGTGGGGCTGTGAATGGGGTTGCCTGGCTACTTGAAGAGCAGCAAGAGCTTTTTGTCCTGGCCCCTTCGTGGTGGGAGGAATCTCGAGAAATTCGCAATTGCTTAGCTTGGCTCTGGCTGTACTCAGCGTCCCAGGCAGATAGTCTTGGAGTTTGGGAGGCCACGGAAAGAGACAGCGTCAGCGTTTGTGGGGCTGTGAATGGGGTTGCCTGGCTACTTGAAGAGCAGCAAGAGCTTTTGGTGCTGGCCCCTTTGGGGTGGGAGGAATCCCGGGACGTTCGCAATCGCTGAGCCTGGCTCCGACTGTATTCACTGTTGCAGGCAGTTACTATTGGAGTTTGGGAGGCTCACGAAAGAGACAGCGTCAGCGTTTGTGGGGCTGTGAATGGAGTTGCCTGGCTACTTGAAGAGCAGCAGGAGCTTTTTGTCCTGGCCCCTTTGGGGTGGGAGGAATCTCGAGACATTCGCAATTGCTGAGCCTGGCTCCGGGTGTCCTCAGCGTCCCAGGCAGCTAGTCTTGGAGTTTGGAAGGTCACGAAAGAGACAGCGTCAGCGTCTGTGGCGCTGTGAATGGGGTTGCCTGGCTACTTGAAGAGCAGCAAGAGCTTTTGGTCCTGGCCCCTTTGGGGTGGGAGGAATCTCGAGAAATTCGCAGTTGCTGAGCCTGGCTCCGGGTGTCCTCAGCGTCCTAGGCAGTTAGTATTGGAGTTTGGGAGGCTCATGAAAGAGAGAGCATCAGCGTTTGTGGGGCTGTGAATGGGGTTGCCTGGCTACTTGAAGAGCAGCAAGAGCTTTTGGTCCTGGCCCCTTTGTGTGGGAGGAATCCCTGGACGTTCGCAATCGCTGAGCCTGGCTCCGGCTGTATTCAGTGTCCCAGGCAGATAGTCTTGGAGTTTGGGAGGCTCACGAAAGAGACAGCGTCAGCGTTTGTGGGGCTGTGAATGGGGTTGCCTGGCTACTTGAAGAGCAGCAAGAGCTTTTGGTCCTGGCCCCTTTGGGGTGGGAGGAAGGTACGGTTATTCGCAGTTGCTTAGCCTGCCTCCGGGTGTCCTCAGCGTCGCAGGCAGTTACTATTGGAGTTTGGGAGGCTCACGAAAGAGAGAGCGTCAGCGTTTGTGGGGCTGTGAATGGTGTTGCCTGGCTACTTGAAGAGCAGCAAGAGCTTTTGGTCCTGGCCTCTTTGTGGTGGAGGAAGGTACGGTTATTCGCAGTTGCTGAGCCTGGCTCCGGGTGTCCTCAGCTTCCCAGGCAGATAGTCTTGGAGTTTGGGAGGCTCACGAAAGAGACAGCATCAGCTTTTGTGGGGCTGTGAATGGGGTTGCCTGGCTACTTGAAGAGCAGCAAGAGCTTTTGGTCCTGGCCCCTTTGGGGTGGGAGGAAGGTACGGTTATTCGCAATCGCTGAGCCTGGCTCCGGCTGTATTCAGTGTCCCAGGCAGATAGTCTTGGAGTTTGGGTGGCTACAAAAAGAGACAGCGTCAGCGTTCGTGGGGCTGTGAATGGTGTTGCCTGGCTACTTGAAGAGCAGCAAGAGCTTTTGGTCCTGGCCCCTTTGGGGTGGGAGGAAGGTACGGTTATTCGCAGTTGCTGAGCCTGGCTCCGGGTGTCCTCAGCGTCGCAGGCAGTTACTATTGGAGTTTGGGAGGCTCACGAAAGAGACAGCGTCAGCGTTTGTGGGGCTGTGAATGGGGTTGCCTGGCTACTTGAAGAGCAGCAAGAGCTTTTGGTCCTGGCCCCTTTGGGGTGGGAGGAATCTTGAGAAATTCGCAATTGCTTAGCTTGGCTCTGGCTGTACTCAGCGTCCCAGGCAGATAGTCTTGGAGTTTGGGAGGCCACGGAAAGAGACAGCGTCAGCGTTTGTGGGGCTGTGAATGGTGTTGCCTGGCTACTTGAAGAGCAGCAAGAGCTTTTGGTCCTGGCCTCTTTGTGGTGGAGGAAGGTACGGTTATTCGCAGTTGCTGAGCCTGGCTCCGGGTGTCCTCAGCGTCGCAGGCAGTTACTATTGGAGTTTGGGAGGCTCACGAAAGAGACAGCGTCAGCGTTTGTGGGGCTGTGAATGGGGTTGCCTGGCTACTTGAAGAGCAGCAAGAGCTTTTGGTCCTGGCCCCTTTGGCGTGGGAGGAATCCCGGGACGGTCGCAATCGCTGAGCCTGGCTCCGGCTGTACGCAGCATCCCAGGCAGAGAATCTTGGAGTTTGGGAGGCCACAGAAAGAGACAGTGTCAGCGTTTGTGGGGCTGTGAATGGTGTTGCCTGGCTACTTGAAGAGCAGCAAGAGCTTTTGGTCCTGGCCTCTTTGGGGTGGGAGGAATCCCGGGACGTTCGCAATCGCTGAGCCTGGCTCCGACTGTATTCAGCGTCCCAGGCAGATAGTCTTGGAGTTTGGGAGGCTCACGAAAGAGACATCGGCAGCGTTTGTGGGGCTGTGAATGGGGTTGCCTGGCTACTTGAAGAGCAGCAAGAGCTTTTGGTCCTGGCCCCTTTGGGGTGGGAGGAATCTCGAGACATTCGCAATTGCTGAGCCTGGCTCCGGGTGTCCTCAGCTTCCCAGGCAGATAGTATTGGAGTTTGGGAGGCTCATGAAAGAAACATCGGCAGCGTTTGTGGGGCTGTGAATGGTGTTTCCTGGCTACTTGAAGAGCAGCAAGAGCTTTTGGTCCTGGCCCCTTTGGCGTGGGAGGAATCTCGAGAAATTCGCAGTTGCTGAGCATGGCTCTGGCTGTACGCAGCATCCCAGGCAGATACTATTCGAGTTTGGGTGCCCACGGAAAGAGAGAGCATCAGCGTTTGTGGGGCTGTGAATGGCGTTGCCTGGCTACTTGAAGAGCAGCAAGAGCTTTTGGTCCTGGCCCCTTTGGGGTGGGAGGAAGGTACGGTTATTCGCAGTTGCTGAGCCTGCCTCCGGGTGTCCTCAGCGTCGCAGGCAGTTACTATTGGACTTTGGGAGGCTCACGAAAGAGACAGCGTCAGCGTTTGTGGGGCTGTGAATGGGGTTGCCTGGCTACTTGAAGAGCAGCAAGAGCTTTTTGTCCTGGCCCCTTCGTGGTGGGAGGAATCTCGAGAAATTCGCAATTGCTTAGCTTGGCTCTGGCTGTACTCAGCGTCCCAGGCAGATAGTCTTGGAGTTTGGGAGGCCACGGAAAGAGACAGCGTCAGCGTTTGTGGGGCTGTGAATGGGGTTGCCTGGCTACTTGAAGAGCAGCAAGAGCTTTTGGTGCTGGCCCCTTTGGGGTGGGAGGAATCCCGGGACGTTCGCAATCGCTGAGCCTGGCTCCGACTGTATTCACTGTTGCAGGCAGTTACTATTGGAGTTTGGGAGGCTCACGAAAGAGACAGCGTCAGCGTTTGTGGGGCTGTGAATGGAGTTGCCTGGCTACTTGAAGAGCAGCAGGAGCTTTTTGTCCTGGCCCCTTTGGGGTGGGAGGAATCTTGAGACATTCGCAATCGCTGAGCCTGGCTCCGGGTGTCCTCAGCGTCCCAGGCAGCTAGTCTTGGAGTTTGGAAGGTCACGAAAGAGACAGCGTCAGCGTCTGTGGCGCTGTGAATGGGGTTGCCTGGCTACTTGAAGAGCAGCAAGAGCTTTTGGTCCTGGCCCCTTTGGGGTGGGAGGAACCTGCAGACGTTCCCAGTTGCTGAGCATGGCTCTGGCTGTACGCAGCATCCCAGGCAGATACTATTCGAGTTTGGGTGGCCACGGAAAGAGACAGCGTCAGCGTTTGTGGGGCTGTGAATGGGGTTGCCTGGCTACTTGAAGAGCAGCAAGAGCTTTTGGTCCTGGCCCCTTTGGGGTGGGAGGAAGGTACGGTTATTCGCAATCGCTGAGCCTGGCTCCGGCTGTATTCAGTGTCCCAGGCAGATAGTCTTGGAGTTTGGGAGGCTCACGAAAGAGACAGCGTCAGCGTTTGTGGGGCTGTGAATGGTGTTGCCTGGCTACTTGAAGAGCAGCAAGAGCTTTTGGTGCTGGCCCCTTTGGGGTGGGAGGAATCCCGGGACGTTCGCAATTGCTTAGCTTGGCTCTGGCTGTACTCAGCGTCCCAGGCAGATAGTCTTGGATTTTGGGAGGCCACGGAAAGAGACAGCGTCAGCGTTTGTGGGGCTGTGAATGGTGTTGCCTGGCTACTTGAAGAGCAGCAAGAGCTTTTGGTCCTGGCCTCTTTGTGGTGGAGGAAGGTACGGTTATTCGCAGTTGCTGAGCCTGGCTCCGGGTGTCCTCAGCTTCCCAGGCAGATAGTCTTGGAGTTTGGGAGGCTCACGAAAGAGACAGCGTCAGCTTTTGTGGGGCTGTGAATGGGGTTGCCTGGCTACTTGAAGAGCAGCAAGAGCTTTTGGTCCTGGCCCCTTTGGCGTGGGAGGAACCTGCAGACGTTCCAAGTTGCTGAGCATGGCTCTGGCTGTACTCAGCGTCCCAGGCAGATACTATTCGAGTTTGGGTGGCCACGGAAAGAGACAGCGTCAGTGTTTGTGGGGCTGTGAATGGGGTTGCCTGGCTACTTGAAGAGCAGCAAGAGCTTTTGGTCCTGGCACCTTTGGCGTAGGAGGAATACCGCGACGTTCGCAATCGCTGAGCCTGGCTCTGGCTGTACGCAGCATCCCAGGCAGAGAGTCTTGGAGTTTGGGAGGCCACAGAAAGAGACAGCGTCAGCGTTTGTGGGGCTGTGAATGGGGTTGCCTGGCTACTTGAAGAGCAGCAAGAGCTTTTGATCCTGGCCCCTTTGGGGTGGGAGGAATCCCGGGACGTTCGCAATCGCTGAGCCTGGCTCCGGCTGTATTCAGTGTTGCAGGCAGATAATCTTGGATTTTGGGAGGCTCATGAAAGAGACAGCGTCAGCGTTTGTGGGGCTGTGAATGGGGTTGCCTGGCTACTTGAAGAGCAGCAAGAGCTTTTTGTCCTGGCCCCTTTGGGGTGGGAGGAATTTCGAGAAATTCGCAATTGCTTAGCTTGCGTCTGGCTGTACTCAGTGTCCCAGGCAGATAGTCTTGGAGTTTGGAAGGTCACGAAAGAGACAGCGTCAGCTTTTGTGGGGCTGTGAATGGCGTTGCCTGGCTACTTGAAGAGCAGCAAGAGCTTTTGGTCCTGGCCCCTTTGGGGTGGGAGGAAGGTACGGTTATTCGCAGTTGCTGAGCCTGCCTCCGGGTGTCCTCAGCGTCGCAGGCAGTTACTATTGGAGTTTGGGAGGCTCACGAAAGAGACAGCGTCAGCGTTTGTGGGGCTGTGAATGGGGTTGCCTGGCTACTTGAAGAGCAGCAAGAGCTTTTGGTCCTGGCCCCTTTGGGGTGGGAGGAATCCCGGGACGTTCGCAATTGCTTAGCTTGGCTCTGGCTGTACTCAGCGTCCCAGGCAGATAGTCTTGGAGTTTGGGAGGCCACGGAAAGAGACAGCGTCAGCGTTTGTGGGGCTGTGAATGGTGTTGCCTGGCTACTTGAAGAGCAGCAAGAGCTTTTGGTCCTGGCCTCTTTGTGGTGGAGGAAGGTACGGTTATTCGCAGTTGCTGAGCCTGCCTCCGGGTGTCCTCAGCTTCCCAGGCAGATAGTATTGGAGTTTGGGAGGCTCACGAAAGAGACAGCGTCAGCTTTTGTGGGGCTGTGAATGGGGTTGCCTGGCTACTTGAAGAGCAGCAAGAGCTTTTGGTCCTGGCCCCTTTGGCGTGGGAGGAACCTGCAGACGTTCCCAGTTGCTGAGCATGGCTCTGGCTGTACGCAGCATCCCAGGCAGATACTATTCGAGTTTGGGTGGCCACGGAAAGAGACAGCGTCAGTGTTTGTGGGGCTGTGAATGGGGTTGCCTGGCTACTTGAAGAGCAGCAAGAGCTTTTGGTCCTGGCACCTTTGGCGTAGGAGGAATACCGCGACGTTCGCAATTTCTGAGCCTGGCTCTGGCTGTATGCAGCATCCCAGGCAGAGAGTCTTGGAGTTTGGGAGGCCACAGAAAGAGACAGCGTCAGCGTTTGTGGGGCTGTGAATGGGGTTGCCTGGCTACTTGAAGAGCAGCAAGAGCTTTTGGTCCTGGCCCCTTTGGGGTGGGAGGAATCCCGGGACGTTCGCAATCGCTGAGCCTGGCTCCGGCTGTATTCAGTGTTGCAGGCAGATAATCTTGGATTTTGGGAGGCTCATGAAAGAGACAGCGTCAGCATTTGTGGGGCTGTGAATGGGGTTGCCTGGCTACTTGAAGAGCAGGAAGAGCTTTTTGTCCTGGCCCCTTTGGGGTGGGAGGAATTTCGAGAAATTCGCAATTGCTTAGCTTGCGTCTGGCTGTACTCAGTGTCCCAGGCAGATAGTCTTGGAGTTTGGAAGGTCACGAAAGAGACAGCGTCAGCTTTTGTTGGGCTGTGAATGGCGTTGCCTGGCTACTTGAAGAGCAGCAAGAGCTTTTGGTCCTGGCCCCTTTGGGGTGGGAGGAAGGTACGGTTATTCGCAGTTTCTGAGCCTGCCTCCGGGTGTCCTCAGCGTCGCAGGCAGTTACTATTGGAGTTTGGGAGGCTCACGAAAGAGACAGCGTCAGCGTTTGTGGGGCTGTGAATGGAGTTGCCTGGCTACTTGAAGAGCAGCAAGAGCTTTTTGTCCTGGCCCCTTCGGGGTGGGAGGAATCTCGAGAAATTCGCAATTGCTTAGCTTGGCTCTGGCTGTACTCAGCGTCCCAGGCAGATAGTCTTGGAGTTTGGGAGGCCACGGAGAGAGACAGCGTCAGCGTTTGTGGGGCTGTGAATGGTGTTGCCTGGCTACTTGAAGAGCAGCAAGAGCTTTTGGTGCTGGCCCCTTTGGGGTGGGAGGAATCCCGGGACGTTCGCAATCGCTGAGCCTGGCTCCGACTGTATTCACTGTTGCAGGCAGTTACTATTGGAGTTTGGAAGGTCACGAAAGAGACAGCGTCAGCTTTTGTGGGGCTGTGAATGGCGTTGCCTGGCTACTTGAAGAGCAGCAAGAGCTTTTGGTCCTGGCCCCTTTGGGGTGGGAGGAATCTCGAGAAATTCGCAGTTGCTGAGCCTGGCTCCGGGTGTCCTCAGCGTCCTAGGCAGTTTAGTATTGGAGTTTGGGAGGCTCATGAAAGAGAGAGCATCAGCGTTTGTGGCGCTGTGAATGGGGTTGCCTGGCTACTTGAAGAGCAGCAAGAGCTTTTGGTCCTGGCCCCTTTGGGGTGGGAGGAATCCCTGGACGTTCGCAATCGCTGAGCCTGGCTCCGGCTGTATTCAGTGTCCCAGGCAGATAGTCTTGGAGTTTGGGAGGCCACGGAAAGAGACAGCGTCAGCGTTTGTGGGGCTGTGAATGGCGTTGCCTGGCTACTTGAAGAGCAGCAAGAGCTTTTGGTCCTGGCCCCTTTGGGGTGGGAGGAAGGTACGGTTATTCGCAGTTGCTGAGCCTGGCTCCGGGTGTCCTCAGCTTCCCAGGCAGATAGTATTGGAGTTTGGGAGGCTCATGAAAGAAACATCGGCAGCGTTTGTGGGGCTGTGAATGGGGTTGCCTGGCTACTTGAAGAGCAGCAAGAGCTTTTGGTCCTGGCCCCTTTGGCGTGGGAGGAATCTCGAGAAATTCGCAGTTGCTAGCATGGCTCTGGCTGTACGCAGCATCCCAGGCAGATACTATTCGAGTTTGGGTGCCCACGGAAAGAGACAGCGTCAGCGTTTGTGGGGCTGTGAATGGGGTTGCCTGGCTACTTGAAGAGCAGCAAGAGCTTTTGGTCCTGGCCCCTTTGGGGTGGGAGGAAGGTACGGTTATTCGCAATCGCTGAGCCTGGCTCCGGCTGTATTCAGTGTCCCAGGCAGATAGTCTTGGAGTTTGGGAGGCTCACGAAAGAGACAGCGTCAGCGTTCGTGGGGCTGTGAATGGTGTTGCCTGGCTACTTGAAGAGCAGCAAGAGCTTTTGGTCCTGGCCCCTTTGGGGTGGGAGGAAGGTACGGTTATTCGCAGTTGCTGAGCCTGCCTCCGGGTGTCCTCAGCGTCGCAGGCAGTTACTATTGGAGTTTGGGAGGCTCACGACAGAGACAGCGTCAGCGTTTGTGGGGCTGTGAATGGTGTTGCCTGGCTACTTGAAGAGCAGCAAGAGCTTTTGGTCCTGGCCCCTTTGGGGTGGGAGGAATCCCGGGACGTTCGCAATTGCTTAGCTTGGCTCTGGCTGTACTCAGCGTCCCAGGCAGATAGTCTTGGAGTTTGGGAGGCCACGGAAAGAGACAGCGTCAGCGTTTGTGGGGCTGTGAATGGTGTTGCCTGGCTACTTGAAGAGCAGCAAGAGCTTTTGGTCCTGGCCTCTTTGTGGTGGAGGAAGGTACGGTTATTCGCAGTTCTGAGCCTGCCTCCGGGTGTCCTCAGCTTCCCAGGCAGATAGTATTGGAGTTTGGGAGGCTCACGAAAGAGACAGCGTCAGCTTTTGTGGGGCTGTGAATGGGGTTGCCTGGCTACTTGAAGAGCAGCAAGAGCTTTTGGTCCTGGCCCCTTTGGCGTGGGAGGAACCTGCAGACGTTCCCAGTTGCTGAGCATGGCTCTGGCTGTACGCAGCATCCCAGGCAGATACTATTCGAGTTTGGGTGGCCACGGAAAGAGACAGCGTCAGTGTTTGTGGGGCTGTGAATGGGGTTGCCTGGCTACTTGAAGAGCAGCAAGAGCTTTTGGTCCTGGCACCTTTGGCGTAGGAGGAATACCGCGACGTTCGCAATTTCTGAGCCTGGCTCTGGCTGTACGCAGCATCCCAGGCAGAGAGTCTTGGAGTTTGGGAGGCCACAGAAAGAGACAGCGTCAGCGTTTGTGGGGCTGTGAATGGGGTTGCCTGGCTACTTGAAGAGCAGCAAGAGCTTTTGGTCCTGGCCCCTTTGGGGTGGGAGGAAGGTACGGTTATTCGCAATCGCTGAGCCTGGCTCCGGCTGTATTCAGTGTTGCAGGCAGATAATCTTGGATTTTGGGAGGCTCATGAAAGAGACAGCGTCAGCGTTTGTGGGGCTGTGAATGGGGTTGCCTGGCTACTTGAAGAGCAGCAAGAGCTTTTGGTCCTGGCCCCTTTGGGGTGGGAGGAATTTCGAGAAATTCGCAATTGCTTAGCTTGCGTCTGGCTGTACTCAGTGTCCCAGGCAGATAGTCTTGGAGTTTGGAAGGTCACGAAAGAGACAGCGTCAGCGTTTGTTGGGCTGTGAATGGCGTTGCCTGGCTACTTGAAGAGCAGCAAGAGCTTTTGGTCCTGGCACCTTTGGGGTGGGAGGAAGGTACGGTTATTCGCAGTTTCTGAGCCTGCCTCCGGGTGTCCTCAGCTTCCCAGGCAGATAGTATTGGAGTTTGGGAGGCTCACGAAAGAGACAGCGTCAGCGTTTGTGGGGCTGTGAATGGAGTTGCCTGGCTACTTGAAGAGCAGCAAGAGCTTTTTGTCCTGGCCCCTTCGGGGTGGGAGGAATCTCGAGAAATTCGCAATTGCTTAGCTTGGCTCTGGCTGTACTCAGCGTCCCAGGCAGATAGTCTTGGAGTTTGGAAGGTCACGAAAGAGACAGCGTCAGCGTTTGTGGGGCTGTGAATGGGGTTGCCTGGCTACTTGAAGAGCAGCAAGAGCTTTTGGTGCTGGCCCCTTTGGGGTGGGAGGAATCCCGGGACGTTCGCAATCGCTGAGCCTGGCTCCGACTGTATTCACTGTTGCAGGCAGTTACTATTGGAGTTTGGGAGGCTCACGAAAGAGACAGCGTCAGCGTTTGTGGGGCTGTGAATGGAGTTGCCTGGCTACTTGAAGAGCAGCAGGAGCTTTTTGTCCTGGCCCCTTTGGGGTGGGAGGAATCTCGAGACATTCGCAATTGCTGAGCCTGGCTCCGGGTGTCCTCAGCATCCCAGGCAGCTAGTCTTGGAGTTTGGAAGGTCACGAAAGAGACAGCGTCAGCGTCTGTGGCGCTGTGAATGGGGTTGCCTGGCTACTTGAAGAGCAGCAAGAGCTTTTGGTCCTGGCCCCTTTGGGGTGGGAGGAATCTCGAGAAATTCGCAGTTGCTGAGCCTGGCTCCGGCTGTATTCAGTGTCCCAGGCAGATAGTCTTGGAGTTTGGGTGGCTACAAAAAGAGACAGCGTCAGCGTTCGTGGGGCTGTGAATGGGGTTGCCTGGCTACTTGAAGAGCAGCAAGAGCTTTTGGTCCTGGCCCCTTTGGGGTGGGAGGAAGGTACGGTTATTCGCAGTTGCTGAGCCTGCCTCCGGGTGTCCTCAGCGTCGCAGGCAGTTACTATTGGAGTTTGGGAGGCTCACGAAAGAGACAGCGTCAGCGTTTGTGGGGCTGTGAATGGGGTTGCCTGGCTACTTGAAGAGCAGCAAGAGCTTTTGGTCCTGGCCCCTTTGGGGTGGGAGGAATCCCGGGACGTTCGCAATTGCTTAGCTTGGCTCTGGCTGTACTCAGCGTCCCAGGCAGATAGTCTTGGAGTTTGGGAGGCCACGGAAAGAGACAGCGTCAGCGTTTGTGGGGCTGTGAATGGGGTTGCCTGGATACTTGAAGAGCAGCAAGAGCTTTTGGTCCTGGCCTCTTTGTGGTGGAGGAAGGTACGGTTATTCGCAGTTGCTGAGCCTGGCTCCGGGTGTCCTCAGCTTCCCAGGCAGATAGTATTGGAGTTTGGGAGGCTCACGAAAGAGACAGCGTCAGCTTTTGTGGGGCTGTGAATGGGGTTGCCTGGCTACTTGAAGAGCAGCAAGAGCTTTTGGTCCTGGCCCCTTTGGCGTGGGAGGAATCCCGGGACGGTCGCAATCGCTGAGCCTGGCTCCGGCTGTATTCAGTGTCCCAGGCAGATAGTCTTGGAGTTTGGGAGGCCACAGAAAGAGACAGCGTCAGCGTTTGTGGGGCTGTGAATGGGGTTGCCTGGCTACTTGAAGAGCAGCAAGAGCTTTTGGTCCTGGCCTCTTTGGGGTGGGAGGAATCCCGGGACGTTCGCAATCGCTGAGCCTGGCTCCGACTGTATTCAGCGTCCCAGGCAGATAGTCTTGGAGTTTGGGAGGCTCACGAAAGAGACATCGGCAGCGTTTGTGGGGCTGTGAATGGGGTTGCCTGGCTACTTGAAGAGCAGGAAGAGCTTTTGGTCCTGGCCCCTTTGGGGTGGGAGGAATCTCGAGACATTCGCAATTGCTGAGCCTGGCTCCGGGTGTCCTCAGCGTCCCAGGCAGATAGTCTTGGAGTTTGGAAGGTCACGAAAGAGACAGCGTCAGCTTTTGTGGGGCTGTGAATGGGGTTGCCTGGCTACTTGAAGAGCAGCAAGAGCTTTTTGTCCTGGCCCCTTTGGGGTGGGAGGAATCTCGAGAAATTCGCAGTTGCTGAGCCTGGCTCCGGGTGTCCTCAGCGTCCTAGGCAGTTTAGTATTGGAGTTTGGGAGACTCATGAAAGAGAGAGCATCAGCGTTTGTGGGGCTGTGAATGGGGTTGCCTGGCTACTTGAAGAGCAGCAAGAGCTTTTGGTCCTGGCCCCTTTGGGGTGGGAGGAATCCCTGGACGTTCGCAATCGCTGAGCCTGGCTCCGGCTGTATTCAGTGTCCCAGGCAGATAGTATTGGAGTTTGGGAGGCTCATGAAAGAAACATCGGCAGCGTTTGTGGGGCTGTGAATGGGGTTGCCTGGCTACTTGAAGAGCAGCAAGAGCTTTTTGTCCTGGCCCCTTTGGGGTGGGAGGAATCTCGAGAAATTCGCAGTTGCTGAGCATGGCTCTGGCTGTACGCAGCATCCCAGGCAGATACTATTCGAGTTTGGGTGCCCACGGAAAGAGACAGCGTCAGCGTTTGTGGGGCTGTGAATGGGGTTGCCTGGCTACTTGAAGAGCAGCAAGAGCTTTTGGTCCTGGCCCCTTTGGGGTGGGAGGAATCCCGGGACGTTCGCAATTGCTTAGCTTGGCTCTGGCTGTACTCAGCGTCCCAGGCAGATAGTCTTGGAGTTTGGGAGGCCACGGAAAGAGACAGCGTCAGCGTTTGTGGGGCTGTGAATGGTGTTGCCTGGATACTTGAAGAGCAGCAAGAGCTTTTGGTCCTGGCCTCTTTGTGGTGGAGGAAGGTACGGTTATTCGCAGTTGCTGAGCCTGCCTCCGGGTGTCCTCAGCTTCCCAGGCAGATAGTATTGGAGTTTGGGAGGCTCACGAAAGAGACAGCGTCAGCTTTTGTGGGGCTGTGAATGGGGTTGCCTGGCTACTTGAAGAGCAGCAAGAGCTTTTGGTCCTGGCCCCTTTGGCGTGGGAGGAACCTGCAGACGTTCCCAGTTGCTGAGCATGGCTCTGGCTGTACGCAGCATCCCAGGCAGATACTATTCGAGTTTGGGTGGCCACGGAAAGAGACAGCGTCAGTGTTTGTGGGGCTGTGAATGGGGTTGCCTGGCTACTTGAAGAGCAGCAAGAGCTTTTGGTCCTGGCACCTTTGGCGTAGGAGGAATACCGCGACATTCGCAATTTCTGAGCCTGGCTCTGGCTGTACGCAGCATCCCAGGCAGAGAGTCTTGGAGTTTGGGAGGCCACAGAAAGAGACAGCGTCAGCGTTTGTGGGGCTGTGAATGGGGTTGCCTGGCTACTTGAAGAGCAGCAAGAGCTTTTGGTCCTGGCCCCTTTGGGGTGGGAGGAAGGTACGGTTATTCGCAATCGCTGAGCCTGGCTCCGGCTGTATTCAGTGTCCCAGGCAGATAGTCTTGGAGTTTGGGTGGCTACAAAAAGAGACAGCGTCAGCGTTTGTGGGGCTGTGAATGGGGTTGCCTGGCTACTTGAAGAGCAGCAAGAGCTTTTGGTCCTGGCCCCTTTGGGGTGGGAGGAAGGTACGGTTATTCGCAGTTTCTGAGCCTGGCTCCGGGTGTCCTCAGCTTCCCAGGCAGATAGTCTTGGAGTTTGGAAGGTCACGAAAGAGACAGCGTCAGCTTTTGTTGGGCTGTGAATGGCGTTGCCTGGCTACTTGAAGAGCAGCAAGAGCTTTTGGTCCTGGCCCCTTTGGGGTGGGAGGAAGGTACGGTTATTCGCAGTTTCTGAGCCTGCCTCCGGGTGTCCTCAGCGTCGCAGGCAGTTACTATTGGAGTTTGGGAGGCTCACGAAAGAGACAGCGTCAGCGTTTGTGGGGCTGTGAATGGAGTTGCCTGGCTACTTGAAGAGCAGCAAGAGCTTTTTGTCCTGGCCCCTTCGGGGTGGGAGGAATCTCGAGAAATTCGCAATTGCTTAGCTTGGCTCTGGCTGTACTCAGCGTCCCAGGCAGATAGTCTTGGAGTTTGGAAGGTCACGAAAGAGACAGCGTCAGCGTTTGTTGGGCTGTGAATGGCGTTGCCTGGCTACTTGAAGAGCAGGAAGAGCTTTTGGTCCTGGCCCCTTTGGGGTGGGAGGAATCCCGGGACGGTCGCAATCGCTGAGCCTGGCTCCGGCTGTATTCAGTGTCCCAGGCAGATAGTCTTGGAGTTTGGGAGGCCACAGAAAGAGACAGCGTCAGCGTTTGTGGGTCTGTGAATGGTGTTGCCTGGCTACTTGAAGAGCAGCAAGAGCTTTTGGTCCTGGCCTCTTTGGGGTGGGAGGAATCCCGGGACGTTCGCAATCGCTGAGCCTGGCTCCGACTGTATTCAGCGTCCCAGGCAGATAGTCTTGGAGTTTGGGAGGCTCACGAAAGAGACATCGGCAGCGTTTGTGGGGCTGTGAATGGGGTTGCCTGGCTACTTGAAGAGCAGCAAGAGCTTTTGGTCCTGGCCCCTTTGGGGTGGGAGGAATCTCGAGACATTCGCAATTGCTGAGCCTGGCTCCGGGTGTCCTCAGCGTCCCAGGCAGATAGTCTTGGAGTTTGGAAGGTCACGAAAGAGACAGCGTCAGCGTCTGTGGGGCTGTGAATGGGGTTGCCTGGCTACTTGAAGAGCAGCAAGAGCTTTTTGTCCTGGCCCCTTTGGCGTGGGAGGAATCTCGAGAAATTCGCAGTTGCTGAGCCTGGCTCCGGGTGTCCTCAGCGTCCTAGGCAGTTTAGTATTGGAGTTTGGGAGGCTCATGAAAGAGAGAGCATCAGCGTTTGTGGGGCTGTGAATGGGGTTGCCTGGCTACTTGAAGAGCAGCAAGAGCTTTTGGTCCTGGCCCCTTTGGGGTGGGAGGAATCCCTGGACATTCGCAATCGCTGAGCCTGGCTCCGGCTGTATTCAGTGTCCCAGGCAGATAGTCTTGGAGTTTGGGAGGCCACGGAAAGAGACAGCGTCAGCGTTTGTGGGGCTGTGAATGGCGTTGCCTGGCTACTTGAAGAGCAGCAAGAGCTTTTGGTCCTGGCCCCTTTGGGGTGGGAGGAATCCCGGGACGTTCGCAATTGCTTAGCTTGGCTCTGGCTGTACTCAGCGTCCCAGGCAGATAGTCTTGGAGTTTGGGAGGCCACGGAAAGAGACAGCGTCAGCGTTTGTGGGGCTGTGAATGGGGTTGCCTGGCTACTTGAAGAGCAGCAAGAGCTTTTGGTCCTGGCCCCTTTGGGGTGGGAGGAATCCCGGGACGTTCGCAATTGCTTAGCTTGGCTCTGGCTGTACTCAGCGTCCCAGGCAGATAGTCTTGGAGTTTGGGAGGCCACGGAAAGAGACAGCGTCAGCGTTTGTGGGGCTGTGAATGGTGTTGCCTGGCTACTTGAAGAGCAGCAAGAGCTTTTGGTCCTGGCCTCTTTGTGGTGGAGGAAGGTACGGTTATTCGCAGTTTCTGAGCCTGCCTCCGGGTGTCCTCAGCGTCGCAGGCAGTTACTATTGGAGTTTGGGAGGCTCACGAAACAGACAGCGTCAGCTTTTGTGGGGCTGTGAATGGGGTTGCCTGGCTACTTGAAGAGCAGCAAGAGCTTTTGGTCCTGGCCCCTTTGGCGTGGGAGGAACCTGCAGACGTTCCCAGTTGCTGAGCATGGCTCTGGCTGTACGCAGCATCCCAGGCAGATACTATTCGAGTTTGGGTGGCCACGGAAAGAGACAGCGTCAGTGTTTGTGGGGCTGTGAATGGGGTTGCCTGGCTACTTGAAGAGCAGCAAGAGCTTTTGGTCCTGGCACCTTTGGCGTAGGAGGAATACCGCGACGTTCGCAATTTCTGAGCCTGGCTCTGGCTGTACGCAGCATCCCAGGCAGAGAGTCTTGGAGTTTGGGAGGTCACGAAAGAGACAGCGTCAGCGTTTGTGGGGCTGTGAATGGGGTTGCCTGGCTACTTGAAGAGCAGCAAGAGCTTTTTGTCCTGGCCCCTTTGGCGTGGGAGGAATCTCGAGAAATTCGCAGTTGCTGAGCCTGGCTCCGGGTGTCCTCAGCGTCCTAGGCAGTTTAGTATTGGAGTTTGGGAGGCTCATGAAAGAGAGAGCATCAGCGTTTGTGGGGCTGTGAATGGGGTTGCCTGGCTACTTGAAGAGCAGCAAGAGCTTTTGGTCCTGGCCCCTTTGGGGTGGGAGGAATCCCTGGACGTTCGCAGTCGCTGAGCCTGGCTCCGGCTGTATTCAGTGTCCCAGGCAGATAGTCTTGGAGTTTGGGAGGCCACGGAAAGAGGCAGCGTCAGCGTTTGTGGGGCTGTGAATGGCGTTGCCTGGCTACTTGAAGAGCAGGAAGAGCTTTTGGTCCTGGCCCCTTTGGGGTGGGAGGAAGGTACGGTTATTCGCAGTTGCTGAGCCTGGCTCCGGGTGTCCTCAGCTTCCCAGGCAGATAGTATTGGAGTTTGGGAGGCTCATGAAAGAAACATCGGCAGCGTTTGTGGGGCTGTGAATGGGGTTGCCTGGCTACTTGAAGAGCAGCAAGAGCTTTTGGTCCTGGCCCCTTTGGGGTGGGAGGAATCCCGGGACGTTCGCAATTGCTTAGCTTGGCTCTGGCTGTACTCAGCGTCCCAGGCAGATAGTCTTGGAGTTTGGGAGGCCACGGAAAGAGACAGCGTCAGCGTTTGTGGGGCTGTGAATGGGGTTGCCTGGCTACTTGAAGAGCAGCAAGAGCTTTTGGTCCTGGCCTCTTTGTGGTGGAGGAAGGTACGGTTATTCGCAGTTTCTGAGCCTGCCTCCGGGTGTCCTCAGCGTCGCAGGCAGTTACTATTGGAGTTTGGGAGGCTCACGAAACAGACAGCGTCAGCTTTTGTGGGGCTGTGAATGGGGTTGCCTGGCTACTTGAAGAGCAGCAAGAGCTTTTGGTCCTGGCCCCTTTGGCGTGGGAGGAACCTGCAGACGTTCCCAGTTGCTGAGCATGGCTCTGGCTGTACGCAGCATCCCAGGCAGATACTATTCGAGTTTGGGTGGCCACGGAAAGAGACAGCGTCAGTGTTTGTGGGGCTGTGAATGGGGTTGCCTGGCTACTTGAAGAGCAGCAAGAGCTTTTGGTCCTGGCACCTTTGGCGTAGGAGGAATACCGCGACGTTCGCAATTTCTGAGCCTGGCTCTGGCTGTACGCAGCATCCCAGGCAGAGAGTCTTGGAGTTTGGGAGGCCACAGAAAGAGACAGCGTCAGCGTTTGTGGGGCTGTGAATGGTGTTGCCTGGCTACTTGAAGAGCAGCAAGAGCTTTTGGTCCTGGCCCCTTTGGCGTGGGAGGAATCTCGAGAAATTCGCAGTTGCTGAGCATGGCTCTGGCTGTACGCAGCATCCCAGGCAGATACTATTCGAGTTTGGGTGCCCACGGAAAGAGACAGCGTCAGCGTTTGTGGGGCTGTGAATGGGGTTGCCTGGCTACTTGAAGAGCAGCAAGAGCTTTTGGTCCTGGCCCCTTTGGGGTGGGAGGAATCCCGGGACGTTCGCAATTGCTTAGCTTGGCTCTGGCTGTACTCAGCGTCCCAGGCAGATAGTCTTGGAGTTTGGGAGGCCACGGAAAGAGACAGCGTCAGCGTTTGTGGGGCTGTGAATGGTGTTGCCTGGCTACTTGAAGAGCAGCAAGAGCTTTTGGTGCTGGCCCCTTTGTGGTGGAGGAAGGTACGGTTATTCGCAGTTGCTGAGCCTGGCTCCGGGTGTCCTCAGCTTCCCAGGCAGATAGTATTGGAGTTTGGGAGGCTCACGAAAGAGACAGCGTCAGCGTTTGTGGGGCTGTGAATGGGGTTGCCTGGCTACTTGAAGAGCAGCAAGAGCTTTTGGTCCTGGCCCCTTTGGCGTGGGAGGAACCTGCAGACGTTCCCAGTTGCTGAGCATGGCTCTGGCTGTACGCAGCATCCCAGGCAGATACTATTCGAGTTTGGGTGGCCACGGAAAGAGACAGCGTCAGTGTTTGTGGGGCTGTGAATGGTGTTGCCTGGCTACTTGAAGAGCAGCAAGAGCTTTTGGTCCTGGCACCTTTGGCGTAGGAGGAATACCGCGACGTTCGCAATTTCTGAGCCTGGCTCTGGCTGTACGCAGCATCCCAGGCAGAGAGTCTTGGAGTTTGGGAGGCCACAGAAAGAGACAGCGTCAGCGTTTGTGGGGCTGTGAATGGGGTTGCCTGGCTACTTGAAGAGCAGCAAGAGCTTTTGGTCCTGGCCCCTTTGGGGTGGGAGGAATCCCGGGACGTTCGCAATCGCTGAGCCTGGCTCCGGCTGTATTCAGTGTCCCAGGCAGATAGTCTTGGAGTTTGGGAGGCTCATGAAAGAGACAGCGTCAGCGTTTGTGGGGCTGTGAATGGGGTTGCCTGGCTACTTGAAGAGCAGCAAGAGCTTTTGGTCCTGGCCCCTTTGGCGTGGGAGGAATTTCGAGAAATTCGCAATTGCTTTGCTTGCGTCTGGCTGTACTCAGTGTCCCAGGCAGATAGTCTTGGAGTTTGGAAGGTCACGAAAGAGACAGCGTCAGCTTTTGTTGGGCTGTGAATGGCGTTGCCTGGCTACTTGAAGAGCAGCAAGAGCTTTTGGTCCTGGCCCCTTTGGGGTGGGAGGAAGGTACGGTTATTCGCAGTTGCTGAGCCTGCCTCCGGGTGTCCTCAGCGTCGCAGGCAGTTACTATTGGAGTTTGGGAGGCTCACGAAAGAGACAGCGTCAGCGTTTGTGGGGCTGTGAATGGAGTTGCCTGGCTACTTGAAGAGCAGCAAGAGCTTTTTGTCCTGGCCCCTTCGGGGTGGGAGGAATCTCGAGAAATTCGCAATTGCTTAGCTTGGCTCTGGCTGTACTCAGCGTCCCAGGCAGATAGTCTTGGAGTTTGGGAGGCCACGGAAAGAGACAGCGTCAGCGTTTGTGGGGCTGTGAATGGGGTTGCCTGGCTACTTGAAGAGCAGCAAGAGCTTTTGGTGCTGGCCCCTTTGGGGTGGGAGGAATCCCGGGACGTTCGCAATCGCTGAGCCTGGCTCCGACTGTATTCACTGTTGCAGGCAGTTACTATTGGAGTTTGGGAGGCTCACGAAAGAGACAGCGTCAGCGTTTGTGGGGCTGTGAATGGAGTTGCCTGGCTACTTGAAGAGCAGCAGGAGCTTTTTGTCCTGGCCCCTTTGGGGTGGGAGGAATCTCGAGAAATTCGCAGTTGCTGAGCCTGGCTCCGGGTGTCCTCAGCATCCCAGGCAGCTAGTCTTGGAGTTTGGAAGGTCACGAAAGAGACAGCGTCAGCGTCTGTGGCGCTGTGAATGGGGTTGCCTGGCTACTTGAAGAGCAGGAAGAGCTTTTGGTCCTGGCCCCTTTGGCGTGGGAGGAACCTGCAGACGTTCCCAGTTGCTGAGCATGGCTCTGGCTGTACGCAGCATCCCAGGCAGATACTATTCGAGTTTGGGTGGCCACGGAAAGAGACAGCGTCAGTGTTTGTGGGGCTGTGAATGGGGTTGCCTGGCTACTTGAAGAGCAGCAAGAGCTTTTGGTCCTGGCACCTTTGGCGTAGGAGGAATACCGCGACGTTCGCAATTTCTGAGCCTGGCTCTGGCTGTACGCAGCATCCCAGGCAGAGAGTCTTGGAGTTTGGGAGGCCACAGAAAGAGACAGCGTCAGCGTTTGTGGGGCTGTGAATGGGGTTGCCTGGCTACTTGAAGAGCAGGAAGAGCTTTTGGTGCTGGCCCCTTTGGGGTGGGAGGAATCCCGGGACGTTCGCAATCGCTGAGCCTGGCTCCGGCTGTATTCAGTGTTGCAGGCAGATAATCTTGGATTTTGGGAGGCTCATGAAAGAGACAGCGTCAGCGTTTGTGGGGCTGTGAATGGGGTTGCCTGGCTACTTGAAGAGCAGCAAGAGCTTTTGGTCCTGGCCCCTTTGGGGTGGGAGGAAGGTACGTTTATTCGCAGTTGCTGAGCCTGGCTCCGGGTGTCCTCAGCTTCCCAGGCAGATAGTATTGGAGTTTGGGAGGCTCATGAAAGAAACATCGGCAGCGTTTGTGGGGCTGTGAATGGGGTTGCCTGGCTACTTGAAGAGCAGCAAGAGCTTTTGGTCCTGGCCCCTTTGGCGTGGGAGGAATCTCGAGAAATTCGCAGTTGCTGAGCATGGCTCTGGCTGTACGCAGCATCCCAGGCAGATACTATTCGAGTTTGGGTGCCCACGGAAAGAGACAGCGTCAGCGTTTGTGGGGCTGTGAATGGTGTTGCCTGGCTACTTGAAGAGCAGCAAGAGCTTTTGGTCCTGGCCCCTTTGGGGTGGGAGGAAGGTACGGTTATTCGCAATCGCTGAGCCTGGCTCCGGCTGTATTCAGTGTCCCAGGCAGATAGTCTTGGAGTTTGGGAGGCTCACGAAAGAGACAGCGTCAGCGTTTGTGGGGCTGTGAATGGTGTTGCCTGGCTACTTGAAGAGCAGCAAGAGCTTTTGGTCCTGGCCCCTTTGGGGTGGGAGGAAGGTACGGTTATTTGCAGTTGCTGAGCCTGCCTCCGGGTGTCCTCAGCGTCGCAGGCAGTTACTATTGGAGTTTGGGAGGCTCACGAAAGAGACAGCGTCAGCGTTTGTGGGGCTGTGAATGGGGTTGCCTGGCTACTTGAAGAGCAGCAAGAGCTTTTGGTCCTGGCCCCTTTGGGGTGGGAGGAATCCCGGGACGTTCGCAATTGCTTAGCTTGGCTCTGGCTGTACTCAGCATCCCAGGCAGATAGTCTTGGAGTTTGGGAGGCCACGGAAAGAGACAGCGTCAGCGTTTGTGGGGCTGTGAATGGTGTTGCCTGGCTACTTGAAGAGCAGCAAGAGCTTTTGGTCCTGGCCTCTTTGTGGTGGAGGAAGGTACGGTTATTCGCAGTTGCTGAGCCTGCCTCCGGGTGTCCTCAGCTTCCCAGGCAGATAGTATTGGAGTTTGGGAGGCTCACGAAAGAGACAGCGTCAGCTTTTGTGGGGCTGTGAATGGGGTTGCCTGGCTACTTGAAGAGCAGCAAGAGCTTTTGGTCCTGGCCCCTTTGGGGTGGGAGGAACCTGCAGACGTTCCCAGTTGCTGAGCATGGCTCTGGCTGTACGCAGCATCCCAGGCAGATACTATTCGAGTTTGGGTGGCCACGGAAAGAGACAGCGTCAGTGTTTGTGGGGCTGTGAATGGGGTTGCCTGGCTACTTGAAGAGCAGCAAGAGCTTTTGGTCCTGGCACCTTTGGCGTAGGAGGAATACCACGACGTTCGCAATTTCTGAGCCTGGCTCTGGCTGTACGCAGCATCCCAGGCAGAGAGTCTTGGAGTTTGGGAGGCCACAGAAAGAGACAGCGTCAGCGTTTGTGGGGCTGTGAATGGGGTTGCCTGGCTACTTGAAGAGCAGCAAGAGCTTTTGGTCCTGGCCCCTTTGGGGTGGGAGGAATCCCGGGACGTTCGCAATCGCTGAGCCTGGCTCCGGCTGTATTCAGTGTTGCAGGCAGATAATCTTGGATTTTGGGAGGCTCATGAAAGAGACAGCGTCAGCGTTTGTGGGGCTGTGAATGGGGTTGCCTGGCTACTTGAAGAGCAGGAAGAGCTTTTTGTCCTGGCCCCTTTGGGGTGGGAGGAATTTCGAGAAATTCGCAATTGCTTAGCTTGCGTCTGGCTGTACTCAGTGTCCCAGGCAGATAGTCTTGGAGTTTGGAAGGTCACGAAAGAGACAGCGTCAGCTTTTGTTGGGCTGTGAATGGCGTTGCCTGGCTACTTGAAGAGCAGCAAGAGCTTTTGGTCCTGGCCCCTTTGGGGTGGGAGGAAGGTACGGTTATTCGCAGTTTCTGAGCCTGCCTCCGGGTGTCCTCAGCGTCGCAGGCAGTTACTATTGGAGTTTGGGAGGCTCACGAAAGAGACAGCGTCAGCGTTTGTGGGGCTGTGAATGGAGTTGCCTGGCTACTTGAAGAGCAGCAAGAGCTTTTTGTCCTGGCCCCTTCGGGGTGGGAGGAATCTCGAGAAATTCGCAATTGCTTAGCTTGGCTCTGGCTGTACTCAGCGTCCCAGGCAGATAGTCTTGGAGTTTGGGAGGCCACGGAAAGAGACAGCGTCAGCGTTTGTGGGGCTGTGAATGGGGTTGCCTGGCTACTTGAAGAGCAGCAAGAGCTTTTGGTCCTGGCCCCTTTGGGGTGGGAGGAATCCCGGGACGTTCGCAATCGCTGAGCCTCGCTCCGGCTGTATTCAGTGTCCCAGGCAGATAGTCTTGGAGTTTGGGAGGCTCACGAAAGAGACAGCGTCAGCGTTTGTGGGGCTGTGAATGGGGTTGCCTGGCTACTTGAAGAGCAGCAAGAGCTTTTGGTCCTGGCCCCTTTGGGGTGGGAGGAAGGTACGGTTATTCGCAGTTGCTGAGCCTGCCTCCGGGTGTCCTCAGCGTCGCAGGCAGATAGTCTTGGAGTTTGGGAGGCTCACGAAAGAGACAGCATCAGCTTTTGTGGGGCTGTGAATGGGGTTGCCTGGCTACTTGAAGAGCAGCAAGAGCTTTTGGTCCTGGCCCCTTTGGGGTGGGAGGAAGGTACGGTTATTCGCAATCGCTGAGCCTGGCTCCGGCTGTATTCAGTGTCCCAGGCAGATAGTCTTGGAGTTTGGGTGGCTACAAAAAGAGACAGCGTCAGCGTTCGTGGGGCTGTGAATGGTGTTGCCTGGCTACTTGAAGAGCAGCAAGAGCTTTTGGTCCTGGCCCCTTTGGGGTGGGAGGAAGGTACGGTTATTCGCAGTTGCTGAGCCTGGCTCCGGGTGTCCTCAGCGTCGCAGGCAGCTAGTCTTGGAGTTTGGGAGGCTCACGAAAGAGACAGCGTCAGCGTTTGTGGGGCTGTGAATGGGGTTGCCTGGCTACTTGAAGAGCAGCAAGAGCTTTTGGTCCTGGCCCCTTTGGGGTGGGAGGAATCTTGAGAAATTCGCAATTGCTTAGCTTGGCTCTGGCTGTACTCAGCGTCCCAGGCAGATAGTCTTGGAGTTTGGGAGGCCACGGAAAGAGACAGCGTCAGCGTTTGTGGGGCTGTGAATGGTGTTGCCTGGCTACTTGAAGAGCAGCAAGAGCTTTTGGTCCTGGCCTCTTTGTGGTGGAGGAAGGTACGGTTATTCGCAGTTCTGAGCCTGCCTCCGGGTGTCCTCAGCTTCCCAGGCAGATAGTATTGGAGTTTGGGAGGCTCACGAAAGAGACAGCGTCAGCTTTTGTGGGGCTGTGAATGGGGTTGCCTGGCTACTTGAAGAGCAGCAAGAGCTTTTGGTCCTGGCCCCTTTGGCGTGGGAGGAATCCCGGGACGGTCGCAATCGCTGAGCCTGGCTCCGGCTGTATTCAGTGTCCCAGGCAGATAGTCTTGGAGTTTGGGAGGCCACGGAAAGAGACAGCGTCAGCGTTTGTGGGGCTGTGAATGGTGTTGCCTGGCTACTTGAAGAGCAGCAAGAGCTTTTGGTCCTGGCCTCTTTGGGGTGGGAGGAATCCCGGGACGTTCGCAATCGCTGAGTCTGGCTCCGGCTGTATTCAGTGTCCCAGGCAGATAATCTTGGAGTTTGGGAGGCTCACGAAAGAGACAGCGTCAGCGTTTGTGGGGCTGTGAATGGGGTTGCCTGGCTACTTGAAGAGCAGCAAGAGCTTTTGGTCCTGGCCCCTTTGGGGTGGGAGGAATTTCGAGAAATTCGCAATTGCTTAGCTTGCGTCTGGCTGTACTCAGTGTCCCAGGCAGATAGTCTTGGAGTTTGGAAGGTCACGAAAGAGACAGCGTCAGCTTTTGTTGGGCTGTGAATGGCGTTGCCTGGCTACTTGAAGAGCAGCAAGAGCTTTTGGTCCTGGCCCCTTTGGGGTGGGAGGAAGGTACGGTTATTCGCAGTTTCTGAGCCTGCCTCCGGGTGTCCTCAGCGTCGCAGGCAGTTACTATTGGAGTTTGGGAGGCTCACGAAAGAGACAGCGTCAGCGTTTGTGGGGCTGTGAATGGAGTTGCCTGGCTACTTGAAGAGCAGCAAGAGCTTTTTGTCCTGGCCCCTTCGGGGTGGGAGGAATCTCGAGAAATTCGCAATTGCTTAGCTTGGCTCTGGCTGTACTCAGCGTCCCAGGCAGATAGTCTTGGAGTTTGGGAGGCCACGGAAAGAGACAGCGTCAGCGTTTGTGGGGCTGTGAATGGTGTTGCCTGGCTACTTGAAGAGCAGCAAGAGCTTTTGGTGCTGGCCCCTTTGGGGTGGGAGGAATCCCGGGACGTTCGCAATCGCTGAGCCTGGCTCCGACTGTATTCACTGTTGCAGGCAGTTACTATTGGAGTTTGGGAAGCTCACGAAAGAGACAGCGTCAGCGTTTGTGGGGCTGTGAATGGAGTTGCCTGGCTACTTGAAGAGCAGCAGGAGCTTTTTGTCCTGGCCCCTTTGGGGTGGGAGGAATCTCGAGACATTCGCAATTGCTGAGCCTGGCTCCGGGTGTCCTCAGCATCCCAGGCAGCTAGTCTTGGAGTTTGGAAGGTCACGAAAGAGACAGCGTCAGCTTTTGTGGGGCTGTGAATGGGGTTGCCTGGCTACTTGAAGAGCAGCAAGAGCTTTTGGTCCTGGCCCCTTTGGCGTGGGAGGAATCCCGGGACGGTCGCAATCGCTGAGCCTGGCTCCGGCTGTATTCAGTGTCCCAGGCAGATAGTCTTGGAGTTTGGGAGGCCACAGAAAGAGACAGCGTCAGCGTTTGTGGGGCTGTGAATGGTGTTGCCTGGCTACTTGAAGAGCAGCAAGAGCTTTTGGTCCTGGCCTCTTTGGGGTGGGAGGAATCCCGGGACGTTCGCAATCGCTGAGCCTGGCTCTGGCTGTACGCAGCATCCCAGGCAGAGAGTCTTGGAGTTTGGGAGGCCACAGAAAGAGACAGCGTCAGCGTTTGTGGGGCTGTGAATGGGGTTGCCTGGCTACTTGAAGAGCAGCAAGAGCTTTTGGTCCTGGCCCCTTTGGGGTGGGAGGAATCCCGGGACGTTCGCAATCGCTGAGCCTGGCTCCGGCTGTATTCAGTGTTGCAGGCAGATAATCTTGGATTTTGGGAGGCTCATGAAAGAGACAGCGTCAGCGTTTGTGGGGCTGTGAATGGGGTTGCCTGGCTACTTGAAGAGCAGGAAGAGCTTTTTGTCCTGGCCCCTTTGGGGTGGGAGGAATTTCGAGAAATTCGCAATTGCTTAGCTTGCGTCTGGCTGTACTCAGTGTCCCAGGCAGATAGTCTTGGAGTTTGGAAGGTCACGAAAGAGACAGCGTCAGCTTTTGTTGGGCTGTGAATGGCGTTGCCTGGCTACTTGAAGAGCAGCAAGAGCTTTTGGTCCTGGCCCCTTTGGGGTGGGAGGAAGGTACGGTTATTCGCAGTTTCTGAGCCTGCCTCCGGGTGTCCTCAGCGTCGCAGGCAGTTACTATTGGAGTTTGGGAGGCTCACGAAAGAGACAGCGTCAGCGTTTGTGGGGCTGTGAATGGAGTTGCCTGGCTACTTGAAGAGCAGCAAGAGCTTTTTGTCCTGGCCCCTTCGGGGTGGGAGGAATCTCGAGAAATTCGCAATTGCTTAGCTTGGCTCTGGCTGTACTCAGCGTCCCAGGCAGATAGTCTTGGAGTTTGGGAGGCCACGGAAAGAGACAGCGTCAGCGTTTGTGGGGCTGTGAATGGGGTTGCCTGGCTACTTGAAGAGCAGCAAGAGCTTTTGGTCCTGGCCCCTTTGGGGTGGGAGGAATCCCGGGACGTTCGCAATCGCTGAGCCTCGCTCCGGCTGTATTCAGTGTCCCAGGCAGATAGTCTTGGAGTTTGGGAGGCTCACGAAAGAGACAGCGTCAGCGTTTGTGGGGCTGTGAATGGGGTTGCCTGGCTACTTGAAGAGCAGCAAGAGCTTTTGGTCCTGGCCCCTTTGGGGTGGGAGGAAGGTACGGTTATTCGCAGTTGCTGAGCCTGCCTCCGGGTGTCCTCAGCGTCGCAGGCAGATAGTCTTGGAGTTTGGGAGGCTCACGAAAGAGACAGCATCAGCTTTTGTGGGGCTGTGAATGGGGTTGCCTGGCTACTTGAAGAGCAGCAAGAGCTTTTGGTCCTGGCCCCTTTGGGGTGGGAGGAAGGTACGGTTATTCGCAATCGCTGAGCCTGGCTCCGGCTGTATTCAGTGTCCCAGGCAGATAGTCTTGGAGTTTGGGTGGCTACAAAAAGAGACAGCGTCAGCGTTCGTGGGGCTGTGAATGGTGTTGCCTGGCTACTTGAAGAGCAGCAAGAGCTTTTGGTCCTGGCCCCTTTGGGGTGGGAGGAAGGTACGGTTATTCGCAGTTGCTGAGCCTGGCTCCGGGTGTCCTCAGCGTCGCAGGCAGCTAGTCTTGGAGTTTGGGAGGCTCACGAAAGAGACAGCGTCAGCGTTTGTGGGGCTGTGAATGGGGTTGCCTGGCTACTTGAAGAGCAGCAAGAGCTTTTGGTCCTGGCCCCTTTGGGGTGGGAGGAATCTTGAGAAATTCGCAATTGCTTAGCTTGGCTCTGGCTGTACTCAGCGTCCCAGGCAGATAGTCTTGGAGTTTGGGAGGCCACGGAAAGAGACAGCGTCAGCGTTTGTGGGGCTGTGAATGGTGTTGCCTGGCTACTTGAAGAGCAGCAAGAGCTTTTGGTCCTGGCCTCTTTGTGGTGGAGGAAGGTACGGTTATTCGCAGTTCTGAGCCTGCCTCCGGGTGTCCTCAGCTTCCCAGGCAGATAGTATTGGAGTTTGGGAGGCTCACGAAAGAGACAGCGTCAGCTTTTGTGGGGCTGTGAATGGGGTTGCCTGGCTACTTGAAGAGCAGCAAGAGCTTTTGGTCCTGGCCCCTTTGGCGTGGGAGGAATCCCGGGACGGTCGCAATCGCTGAGCCTGGCTCCGGCTGTATTCAGTGTCCCAGGCAGATAGTCTTGGAGTTTGGGAGGCCACGGAAAGAGACAGCGTCAGCGTTTGTGGGGCTGTGAATGGTGTTGCCTGGCTACTTGAAGAGCAGCAAGAGCTTTTGGTCCTGGCCTCTTTGGGGTGGGAGGAATCCCGGGACGTTCGCAATCGCTGAGTCTGGCTCCGGCTGTATTCAGTGTCCCAGGCAGATAATCTTGGAGTTTGGGAGGCTCACGAAAGAGACAGCGTCAGCGTTTGTGGGGCTGTGAATGGGGTTGCCTGGCTACTTGAAGAGCAGCAAGAGCTTTTGGTCCTGGCCCCTTTGGGGTGGGAGGAATTTCGAGAAATTCGCAATTGCTTAGCTTGCGTCTGGCTGTACTCAGTGTCCCAGGCAGATAGTCTTGGAGTTTGGAAGGTCACGAAAGAGACAGCGTCAGCTTTTGTTGGGCTGTGAATGGCGTTGCCTGGCTACTTGAAGAGCAGCAAGAGCTTTTGGTCCTGGCCCCTTTGGGGTGGGAGGAAGGTACGGTTATTCGCAGTTTCTGAGCCTGCCTCCGGGTGTCCTCAGCGTCGCAGGCAGTTACTATTGGAGTTTGGGAGGCTCACGAAAGAGACAGCGTCAGCGTTTGTGGGGCTGTGAATGGAGTTGCCTGGCTACTTGAAGAGCAGCAAGAGCTTTTTGTCCTGGCCCCTTCGGGGTGGGAGGAATCTCGAGAAATTCGCAATTGCTTAGCTTGGCTCTGGCTGTACTCAGCGTCCCAGGCAGATAGTCTTGGAGTTTGGGAGGCCACGGAAAGAGACAGCGTCAGCGTTTGTGGGGCTGTGAATGGTGTTGCCTGGCTACTTGAAGAGCAGCAAGAGCTTTTGGTGCTGGCCCCTTTGGGGTGGGAGGAATCCCGGGACGTTCGCAATCGCTGAGCCTGGCTCCGACTGTATTCACTGTTGCAGGCAGTTACTATTGGAGTTTGGGAAGCTCACGAAAGAGACAGCGTCAGCGTTTGTGGGGCTGTGAATGGAGTTGCCTGGCTACTTGAAGAGCAGCAGGAGCTTTTTGTCCTGGCCCCTTTGGGGTGGGAGGAATCTCGAGACATTCGCAATTGCTGAGCCTGGCTCCGGGTGTCCTCAGCATCCCAGGCAGCTAGTCTTGGAGTTTGGAAGGTCACGAAAGAGACAGCGTCAGCTTTTGTGGGGCTGTGAATGGGGTTGCCTGGCTACTTGAAGAGCAGCAAGAGCTTTTGGTCCTGGCCCCTTTGGCGTGGGAGGAATCCCGGGACGGTCGCAATCGCTGAGCCTGGCTCCGGCTGTATTCAGTGTCCCAGGCAGATAGTCTTGGAGTTTGGGAGGCCACAGAAAGAGACAGCGTCAGCGTTTGTGGGGCTGTGAATGGTGTTGCCTGGCTACTTGAAGAGCAGCAAGAGCTTTTGGTCCTGGCCTCTTTGGGGTGGGAGGAATCCCGGGACGTTCGCAATCGCTGAGCCTGGCTCCGACTGTATTCAGCGTCCCAGGCAGATAGTCTTGGAGTTTGGGAGGCTCACGAAAGAGACATCGGCAGCGTTTGTGGGGCTGTGAATGGGGTTGCCTGGCTACTTGAAGAGCAGGAAGAGCTTTTGGTCCTGGCCCCTTTGGGGTGGGAGGAATCTCGAGACATTCGCAATTGCTGAGCCTGGCTCCGGGTGTCCTCAGCGTCCCAGGCAGATAGTCTTGGAGTTTGGAAGGTCACGAAAGAGACAGCGTCAGCGTCTGTGGGGCTGTGAATGGGGTTGCCTGGCTACTTGAAGAGCAGCAAGAGCTTTTGGTCCTGGCCCCTTTGGCGTGGGAGGAATCTCGAGAAATTCGCAGTTGCTGAGCCTGGCTCCGGGTGTCCTCAGCGTCCTAGGCAGTTTAGTATTGGAGTTTGGGAGGCTCATGAAAGAGAGAGCATCAGCGTTTGTGGGGCTGTGAATGGGGTTGCCTGGCTACTTGAAGAGCAGCAAGAGCTTTTGGTCCTGGCCCCTTTGGGGTGGGAGGAATCCCTGGACGTTCGCAATCGCTGAGCCTGGCTCCAGCTGTATTCAGTGTCCCAGGCAGATAGTCTTGGAGTTTGGGAGGCCACGGAAAGAGACAGCGTCAGCGTTTGTGGGGCTGTGAATGGCGTTGCCTGGCTACTTGAAGAGCAGCAAGAGCTTTTGGTCCTGGCCCCTTTGGGGTGGGAGGAAGGTACGGTTATTCGCAGTTGCTGAGCCTGGCTCCGGGTGTCCTCAGCTTCCCAGGCAGATAGTATTGGAGTTTGGGAGGCTCATGAAAGAAACATCGGCAGCGTTTGTGGGGCTGTGAATGGGGTTGCCTGGCTACTTGAAGAGCAGCAAGAGCTTTTGGTCCTGGCCCCTTTGGCGTGGGAGGAATCTCGAGAAATTCGCAGTTGCTGAGCATGGCTCTGGCTGTACGCAGCATCCCAGGCAGATACTATTCGAGTTTGGGTGCCCACGGAAAGAGACAGCGTCAGCGTTTGTGGGGCTGTGAATGGTGTTGCCTGGCTACTTGAAGAGCAGCAAGAGCTTTTGGTCCTGGCCCCTTTGGGGTGGGAGGAAGGTACGGTTATTCGCAATCGCTGAGCCTGGCTCCGGCTGTATTCAGTGTCCCAGGCAGATAGTCTTGGAGTTTGGGAGGCTCACGAAAGAGACAGCGTCAGCGTTTGTGGGGCTGTGAATGGTGTTGCCTGGCTACTTGAAGAGCAGCAAGAGCTTTTGGTCCTGGCCCCTTTGGGGTTGGAGGAAGGTACGGTTATTTGCAGTTGCTGAGCCTGCCTCCGGGTGTCCTCAGCGTCGCAGGCAGTTACTATTGGAGTTTGGGAGGCTCACGAAAGAGACAGCGTCAGCGTTTGTGGGGCTGTGAATGGGGTTGCCTGGCTACTTGAAGAGCAGCAAGAGCTTTTGGTCCTGGCCCCTTTGGGGTGGGAGGAATCCCGGGACGTTCGCAATTGCTTAGCTTGGCTCTGGCTGTACTCAGCGTCCCAGGCAGATAGTCTTGGAGTTTGGGAGGCCACGGAAAGAGACAGCGTCAGCGTTTGTGGGGCTGTGAATGGTGTTGCCTGGCTACTTGAAGAGCAGCAAGAGCTTTTGGTCCTGGCCTCTTTGTGGTGGAGGAAGGTACGGTTATTCGCAGTTGCTGAGCCTGCCTCCGGGTGTCCTCAGCTTCCCAGGCAGATAGTATTGGAGTTTGGGAGGCTCACGAAAGAGACAGCGTCAGCTTTTGTGGGGCTGTGAATGGGGTTGCCTGGCTACTTGAAGAGCAGCAAGAGCTTTTGGTCCTGGCCCCTTTGGGGTGGGAGGAACCTGCAGACGTTCCCAGTTGCTGAGCATGGCTCTGGCTGTACGCAGCATCCCAGGCAGATACTATTCGAGTTTGGGTGGCCACGGAAAGAGACAGCGTCAGTGTTTGTGGGGCTGTGAATGGGGTTGCCTGGCTACTTGAAGAGCAGCAAGAGCTTTTGGTCCTGGCACCTTTGGCGTAGGAGGAATACCACGACGTTCGCAATTTCTGAGCCTGGCTCTGGCTGTACGCAGCATCCCAGGCAGAGAGTCTTGGAGTTTGGGAGGCCACAGAAAGAGACAGCGTCAGCGTTTGTGGGGCTGTGAATGGTGTTGCCTGGCTACTTGAAGAGCAGCAAGAGCTTTTGGTCCTGGCCCCTTTGGGGTGGGAGGAATCCCGGGACGTTCGCAATCGCTGAGCCTGGCTCCGGCTGTATTCAGTGTTGCAGGCAGATAATCTTGGATTTTGGGAGGCTCATGAAAGAGACAGCGTCAGCGTTTGTGGGGCTGTGAATGGGGTTGCCTGGCTACTTGAAGAGCAGGAAGAGCTTTTTGTCCTGGCCCCTTTGGGGTGGGAGGAATTTCGAGAAATTCGCAATTGCTTAGCTTGCGTCTGGCTGTACTCAGTGTCCCAGGCAGATAGTCTTGGAGTTTGGAAGGTCACGAAAGAGACAGCGTCAGCTTTTGTTGGGCTGTGAATGGCGTTGCCTGGCTACTTGAAGAGCAGCAAGAGCTTTTGGTCCTGGCCCCTTTGGGGTGGGAGGAAGGTACGGTTATTCGCAGTTTCTGAGCCTGCCTCCGGGTGTCCTCAGCGTCGCAGGCAGTTACTATTGGAGTTTGGGAGGCTCACGAAAGAGACAGCGTCAGCGTTTGTGGGGCTGTGAATGGAGTTGCCTGGCTACTTGAAGAGCAGCAAGAGCTTTTTGTCCTGGCCCCTTCGGGGTGGGAGGAATCTCGAGAAATTCGCAATTGCTTAGCTTGGCTCTGGCTGTACTCAGCGTCCCAGGCAGATAGTCTTGGAGTTTGGGAGGCCACGGAAAGAGACAGCGTCAGCGTTTGTGGGGCTGTGAATGGGGTTGCCTGGCTACTTGAAGAGCAGCAAGAGCTTTTGGTCCTGGCCCCTTTGGGGTGGGAGGAATCCCGGGACGTTCGCAATCGCTGAGCCTGGCTCCGGCTGTATTCAGTGTCCCAGGCAGATAGTCTTGGAGTTTGGGAGGCTCACGAAAGAGACAGCGTCAGCGTTTGTGGGGCTGTGAATGGGGTTGCCTGGCTACTTGAAGAGCAGCAAGAGCTTTTGGTCCTGGCCCCTTTGGGGTGGGAGGAAGGTACGGTTATTCGCAGTTGCTGAGCCTGCCTCCGGGTGTCCTCAGCGTCGCAGGCAGATAGTCTTGGAGTTTGGGAGGCTCACGAAAGAGACAGCATCAGCTTTTGTGGGGCTGTGAATGGGGTTGCCTGGCTACTTGAAGAGCAGCAAGAGCTTTTGGTCCTGGCCCCTTTGGGGTGGGAGGAAGGTACGGTTATTCGCAATCGCTGAGCCTGGCTCCGGCTGTATTCAGTGTCCCAGGCAGATAGTCTTGGAGTTTGGGTGGCTACAAAAAGAGACAGCGTCAGCGTTCGTGGGGCTGTGAATGGTGTTGCCTGGCTACTTGAAGAGCAGCAAGAGCTTTTGGTCCTGGCCCCTTTGGGGTGGGAGGAAGGTACGGTTATTCGCAGTTGCTGAGCCTGGCTCCGGGTGTCCTCAGCGTCGCAGGCAGCTAGTCTTGGAGTTTGGGAGGCTCACGAAAGAGACAGCGTCAGCGTTTGTGGGGCTGTGAATGGGGTTGCCTGGCTACTTGAAGAGCAGCAAGAGCTTTTGGTCCTGGCCCCTTTGGGGTGGGAGGAATCTTGAGAAATTCGCAATTGCTTAGCTTGGCTCTGGCTGTACTCAGCGTCCCAGGCAGATAGTCTTGGAGTTTGGGAGGCCACGGAAAGAGACAGCGTCAGCGTTTGTGGGGCTGTGAATGGTGTTGCCTGGCTACTTGAAGAGCAGCAAGAGCTTTTGGTCCTGGCCTCTTTGTGGTGGAGGAAGGTACGGTTATTCGCAGTTGCTGAGCCTGGCTCCGGGTGTCCTCAGCTTCCCAGGCAGATAGTATTGGAGTTTGGGAGGCTCACGAAAGAGACAGCGTCAGCTTTTGTGGGGCTGTGAATGGGGTTGCCTGGCTACTTGAAGAGCAGCAAGAGCTTTTGGTCCTGGCCCCTTTGGCGTGGGAGGAATCCCGGGACGGTCGCAATCGCTGAGCCTGGCTCCGGCTGTATTCAGTGTCCCAGGCAGATAGTCTTGGAGTTTGGGAGGCCACGGAAAGAGACAGCGTCAGCGTTTGTGGGGCTGTGAATGGTGTTGCCTGGCTACTTGAAGAGCAGCAAGAGCTTTTGGTCCTGGCCTCTTTGGGGTGGGAGGAATCCCGGGACGTTCGCAATCGCTGAGTCTGGCTCCGGCTGTATTCAGTGTCCCAGGCAGATAATCTTGGAGTTTGGGAGGCTCACGAAAGAGACAGCGTCAGCGTTTGTGGGGCTGTGAATGGGGTTGCCTGGCTACTTGAAGAGCAGCAAGAGCTTTTGGTCCTGGCCCCTTTGGGGTGGGAGGAATTTCGAGAAATTCGCAATTGCTTAGCTTGCGTCTGGCTGTACTCAGTGTCCCAGGCAGATAGTCTTGGAGTTTGGAAGGTCACGAAAGAGACAGCGTCAGCTTTTGTTGGGCTGTGAATGGCGTTGCCTGGCTACTTGAAGAGCAGCAAGAGCTTTTGGTCCTGGCCCCTTTGGGGTGGGAGGAAGGTACGGTTATTCGCAGTTTCTGAGCCTGCCTCCGGGTGTCCTCAGCGTCGCAGGCAGTTACTATTGGAGTTTGGGAGGCTCACGAAAGAGACAGCGTCAGCGTTTGTGGGGCTGTGAATGGAGTTGCCTGGCTACTTGAAGAGCAGCAAGAGCTTTTTGTCCTGGCCCCTTCGGGGTGGGAGGAATCTCGAGAAATTCGCAATTGCTTAGCTTGGCTCTGGCTGTACTCAGCGTCCCAGGCAGATAGTCTTGGAGTTTGGGAGGCCACGGAAAGAGACAGCGTCAGCGTTTGTGGGGCTGTGAATGGTGTTGCCTGGCTACTTGAAGAGCAGCAAGAGCTTTTGGTGCTGGCCCCTTTGGGGTGGGAGGAATCCCGGGACGTTCGCAATCGCTGAGCCTGGCTCCGACTGTATTCACTGTTGCAGGCAGTTACTATTGGAGTTTGGGAAGCTCACGAAAGAGACAGCGTCAGCGTTTGTGGGGCTGTGAATGGAGTTGCCTGGCTACTTGAAGAGCAGCAGGAGCTTTTTGTCCTGGCCCCTTTGGGGTGGGAGGAATCTCGAGACATTCGCAATTGCTGAGCCTGGCTCCGGGTGTCCTCAGCATCCCAGGCAGCTAGTCTTGGAGTTTGGAAGGTCACGAAAGAGACAGCGTCAGCGTCTGTGGCGCTGTGAATGGGGTTGCCTGGCTACTTGAAGAGCAGCAAGAGCTTTTGGTCCTGGCCCCTTTGGGGTGGGAGGAATCTCGAGAAATTCGCAGTTGCTGAGCCTGGCTCCGGGTGTCCTCAGCGTCCTAGGCAGTTAGTATTGGAGTTTGGGAGGCTCATGAAAGAGAGAGCATCAGCGTTTGTGGGGCTGTGAATGGGGTTGCCTGGCTACTTGAAGAGCAGCAAGAGCTTTTGGTCCTGGCCCCTTTGGGGTGGGAGGAAGGTACGGTTATTCGCAGTTTCTGAGCCTGCCTCCGGGTGTCCTCATCGTCGCAGGCAGTTACTATTGGAGTTTGGGAGGCTCACGAAAGAGACAGCGTCAGCGTTTGTGGGGCTGTGAATGGGGTTGCCTGGCTACTTGAAGAGCAGGAAGAGCTTTTGGTCCTGGCCCCTTTGGGGTGGGAGGAAGGTACGGTTATTCGCAATCGCTGAGCCTGGCTCCGGCTGTATTCAGTGTCCCAGGCAGATAGTCTTGGATTTTGGGAGGCCACGGAAAGAGACAGCGTCAGCGTTTGTGGGGCTGTGAATGGTGTTGCCTGGCTACTTGAAGAGCAGCAAGAGCTTTTGGTCCTGGCCTCTTTGTGGTGGAGGAAGGTACGGTTATTCGCAGTTGCTGAGCCTGGCTCCGGGTGTCCTCAGCTTCCCAGGCAGATAGTATTGGAGTTTGGGAGGCTCACGAAAGAGACAGCGTCAGCGTTTGTGGGGCTGTGAATGGGGTTGCCTGGCTACTTGAAGAGCAGCAAGAGCTTTTGGTCCTGGCCCCTTTGGCGTGGGAGGAATCCCGGGACGGTCGCAATCGCTGAGCCTGGCTCCGGCTGTATTCAGTGTCCCAGGCAGATAGTCTTGGAGTTTGGGAGGCCACAGAAAGAGACAGCGTCAGCGTTTGTGGGGCTGTGAATGGTGTTGCCTGGCTACTTGAAGAGCAGCAAGAGCTTTTGGTCCTGGCCTCTTTGGGGTGGGAGGAATCCCGGGACGTTCGCAATCGCTGAGCCTGGCTCCGACTGTATTCAGCGTCCCAGGCAGATAGTCTTGGAGTTTGGGAGGCTCACGAAAGAGACATCGGCAGCGTTTGTGGGGCTGTGAATGGGGTTGCCTGGCTACTTGAAGAGCAGGAAGAGCTTTTGGTCCTGGCCCCTTTGGGGTGGGAGGAATCTCGAGACATTCGCAATTGCTGAGCCTGGCTCCGGGTGTCCTCAGCGTCCCAGGCAGATAGTCTTGGAGTTTGGAAGGTCACGAAAGAGACAGCGTCAGCGTCTGTGGGGCTGTGAATGGGGTTGCCTGGCTACTTGAAGAGCAGCAAGAGCTTTTTGTCCTGGCCCCTTTGGCGTGGGAGGAATCTCGAGAAATTCGCAGTTGCTGAGCCTGGCTCCGGGTGTCCTCAGCGTCCTAGGCAGTTTAGTATTGGAGTTTGGGAGGCTCATGAAAGAGAGAGCATCAGCGTTTGTGGGGCTGTGAATGGGGTTGCCTGGCTACTTGAAGAGCAGCAAGAGCTTTTGGTCCTGGCCCCTTTGGGGTGGGAGGAATCCCTGGACGTTCGCAATCGCTGAGCCTGGCTCCAGCTGTATTCAGTGTCCCAGGCAGATAGTCTTGGAGTTTGGAAGGTCACGAAAGAGACAGCGTCAGCTTTTGTTGGGCTGTGAATGGCGTTGCCTGGCTACTTGAAGAGCAGCAAGAGCTTTTGGTCCTGGCCCCTTTGGGGTGGGAGGAAGGTACGGTTATTCGCAGTTTCTGAGCCTGCCTCCGGGTGTCCTCAGCGTCGCAGGCAGTTACTATTGGAGTTTGGGAGGCTCACGAAAGAGACAGCGTCAGCGTTTGTGGGGCTGTGAATGGAGTTGCCTGGCTACTTGAAGAGCAGCAAGAGCTTTTTGTCCTGGCCCCTTCGGGGTGGGAGGAATCTCGAGAAATTCGCAATTGCTTAGCTTGGCTCTGGCTGTACTCAGCGTCCCAGGCAGATAGTCTTGGAGTTTGGGAGGCCACGGAAAGAGACAGCGTCAGCGTTTGTGGGGCTGTGAATGGGGTTGCCTGGCTACTTGAAGAGCAGCAAGAGCTTTTGGTCCTGGCCCCTTTGGGGTGGGAGGAATCCCGGGACGTTCGCAATCGCTGAGCCTGGCTCCGGCTGTATTCAGTGTCCCAGGCAGATAGTCTTGGAGTTTGGGAGGCTCACGAAAGAGACAGCGTCAGCGTTTGTGGGGCTGTGAATGGGGTTGCCTGGCTACTTGAAGAGCAGCAAGAGCTTTTGGTCCTGGCCCCTTTGGGGTGGGAGGAAGGTACGGTTATTCGCAGTTGCTGAGCCTGCCTCCGGGTGTCCTCAGCGTCGCAGGCAGATAGTCTTGGAGTTTGGGAGGCTCACGAAAGAGACAGCATCAGCTTTTGTGGGGCTGTGAATGGGGTTGCCTGGCTACTTGAAGAGCAGCAAGAGCTTTTGGTCCTGGCCCCTTTGGGGTGGGAGGAAGGTACGGTTATTCGCAATCGCTGAGCCTGGCTCCGGCTGTATTCAGTGTCCCAGGCAGATAGTCTTGGAGTTTGGGTGGCTACAAAAAGAGACAGCGTCAGCGTTCGTGGGGCTGTGAATGGTGTTGCCTGGCTACTTGAAGAGCAGCAAGAGCTTTTGGTCCTGGCCCCTTTGGGGTGGGAGGAAGGTACGGTTATTCGCAGTTGCTGAGCCTGGCTCCGGGTGTCCTCAGCGTCGCAGGCAGCTAGTCTTGGAGTTTGGGAGGCTCACGAAAGAGACAGCGTCAGCGTTTGTGGGGCTGTGAATGGGGTTGCCTGGCTACTTGAAGAGCAGCAAGAGCTTTTGGTCCTGGCCCCTTTGGGGTGGGAGGAATCTTGAGAAATTCGCAATTGCTTAGCTTGGCTCTGGCTGTACTCAGCGTCCCAGGCAGATAGTCTTGGAGTTTGGGAGGCCACGGAAAGAGACAGCGTCAGCGTTTGTGGGGCTGTGAATGGTGTTGCCTGGCTACTTGAAGAGCAGCAAGAGCTTTTGGTCCTGGCCTCTTTGTGGTGGAGGAAGGTACGGTTATTCGCAGTTGCTGAGCCTGGCTCCGGGTGTCCTCAGCTTCCCAGGCAGATAGTATTGGAGTTTGGGAGGCTCACGAAAGAGACAGCGTCAGCTTTTGTGGGGCTGTGAATGGGGTTGCCTGGCTACTTGAAGAGCAGCAAGAGCTTTTGGTCCTGGCCCCTTTGGCGTGGGAGGAATCCCGGGACGGTCGCAATCGCTGAGCCTGGCTCCGGCTGTATTCAGTGTCCCAGGCAGATAGTCTTGGAGTTTGGGAGGCCACGGAAAGAGACAGCGTCAGCGTTTGTGGGGCTGTGAATGGTGTTGCCTGGCTACTTGAAGAGCAGCAAGAGCTTTTGGTCCTGGCCTCTTTGGGGTGGGAGGAATCCCGGGACGTTCGCAATCGCTGAGTCTGGCTCCGGCTGTATTCAGTGTCCCAGGCAGATAATCTTGGAGTTTGGGAGGCTCACGAAAGAGACAGCGTCAGCGTTTGTGGGGCTGTGAATGGGGTTGCCTGGCTACTTGAAGAGCAGCAAGAGCTTTTGGTCCTGGCCCCTTTGGGGTGGGAGGAATTTCGAGAAATTCGCAATTGCTTAGCTTGCGTCTGGCTGTACTCAGTGTCCCAGGCAGATAGTCTTGGAGTTTGGAAGGTCACGAAAGAGACAGCGTCAGCTTTTGTTGGGCTGTGAATGGCGTTGCCTGGCTACTTGAAGAGCAGCAAGAGCTTTTGGTCCTGGCCCCTTTGGGGTGGGAGGAAGGTACGGTTATTCGCAGTTTCTGAGCCTGCCTCCGGGTGTCCTCAGCGTCGCAGGCAGTTACTATTGGAGTTTGGGAGGCTCACGAAAGAGACAGCGTCAGCGTTTGTGGGGCTGTGAATGGAGTTGCCTGGCTACTTGAAGAGCAGCAAGAGCTTTTTGTCCTGGCCCCTTCGGGGTGGGAGGAATCTCGAGAAATTCGCAATTGCTTAGCTTGGCTCTGGCTGTACTCAGCGTCCCAGGCAGATAGTCTTGGAGTTTGGGAGGCCACGGAAAGAGACAGCGTCAGCGTTTGTGGGGCTGTGAATGGTGTTGCCTGGCTACTTGAAGAGCAGCAAGAGCTTTTGGTGCTGGCCCCTTTGGGGTGGGAGGAATCCCGGGACGTTCGCAATCGCTGAGCCTGGCTCCGACTGTATTCACTGTTGCAGGCAGTTACTATTGGAGTTTGGGAAGCTCACGAAAGAGACAGCGTCAGCGTTTGTGGGGCTGTGAATGGAGTTGCCTGGCTACTTGAAGAGCAGCAGGAGCTTTTTGTCCTGGCCCCTTTGGGGTGGGAGGAATCTCGAGACATTCGCAATTGCTGAGCCTGGCTCCGGGTGTCCTCAGCATCCCAGGCAGCTAGTCTTGGAGTTTGGAAGGTCACGAAAGAGACAGCGTCAGCGTCTGTGGCGCTGTGAATGGGGTTGCCTGGCTACTTGAAGAGCAGCAAGAGCTTTTGGTCCTGGCCCCTTTGGGGTGGGAGGAATCTCGAGAAATTCGCAGTTGCTGAGCCTGGCTCCGGGTGTCCTCAGCGTCCTAGGCAGTTAGTATTGGAGTTTGGGAGGCTCATGAAAGAGAGAGCATCAGCGTTTGTGGGGCTGTGAATGGGGTTGCCTGGCTACTTGAAGAGCAGCAAGAGCTTTTGGTCCTGGCCCCTTTGGGGTGGGAGGAAGGTACGGTTATTCGCAGTTTCTGAGCCTGCCTCCGGGTGTCCTCAGCGTCGCAGGCAGTTACTATTGGAGTTTGGGAGGCTCACGAAAGAGACAGCGTCAGCGTTTGTGGGGCTGTGAATGGGGTTGCCTGGCTACTTGAAGAGCAGGAAGAGCTTGTGGTCCTGGCCCCTTTGGGGTGGGAGGAAGGTACGGTTATTCGCAATCGCTGAGCCTGGCTCCGGCTGTATTCAGTGTCCCAGGCAGATAGTCTTGGATTTTGGGAGGCCACGGAAAGAGACAGCGTCAGCGTTTGTGGGGCTGTGAATGGGGTTGCCTGGCTACTTGAAGAGCAGCAAGAGCTTTTTGTCCTGGCCCCTTTGGCGTGGGAGGAATCTCGAGAAATTCGCAGTTGCTGAGCCTGGCTCCGGGTGTCCTCAGCGTCCTAGGCAGTTTAGTATTGGAGTTTGGGAGGCTCATGAAAGAGAGAGCATCAGCGTTTGTGGGGCTGTGAATGGGGTTGCCTGGCTACTTGAAGAGCAGCAAGAGCTTTTGGTCCTGGCCCCTTTGGGGTGGGAGGAATCCCTGGACGTTCGCAATCGCTGAGCCTGGCTCCAGCTGTATTCAGTGTCCCAGGCAGATAGTCTTGGAGTTTGGGAGGCCACAGAAAGAGACAGCGTCAGCGTTTGTGGGGCTGTGAATGGCGTTGCCTGGCTACTTGAAGAGCAGCAAGAGCTTTTGGTCCTGGCCCCTTTGGGGTGGGAGGAAGGTACGGTTATTCGCAGTTGCTGAGCCTGGCTCCGGGTGTCCTCAGCTTCCCAGGCAGATAGTATTGGAGTTTGGGAGGCTCATGAAAGAAACATCGGCAGCGTTTGTGGGGCTGTGAATGGGGTTGCCTGGCTACTTGAAGAGCAGCAAGAGCTTTTGGTCCTGGCCCCTTTGGCGTGGGAGGAATCTCGAGAAATTCGCAGTTGCTGAGCATGGCTCTGGCTGTACGCAGCATCCCAGGCAGATACTATTCGAGTTTGGGTGCCCACGGAAAGAGACAGCGTCAGCGTTTGTGGGGCTGTGAATGGGGTTGCCTGGCTACTTGAAGAGCAGCAAGAGCTTTTGGTCCTGGCCCCTTTGGGGTGGGAGGAAGGTACGGTTATTCGCAATCGCTGAGCCTGGCTCCGGCTGTATTCAGTGTCCCAGGCAGATAGTCTTGGAGTTTGGGAGGCTCACGAAAGAGACAGCGTCAGCGTTTGTGGGGCTGTGAATGGTGTTGCCTGGCTACTTGAAGAGCAGCAAGAGCTTTTGGTCCTGGCCCCTTTGGGGTGGGAGGAAGGTACGGTTATTCGCAGTTGCTGAGCCTGCCTCCGGGTGTCCTCAGCGTCGCAGGCAGTTACTATTGGAGTTTGGGAGGCTCACGAAAGAGACAGCGTCAGCGTTTGTGGGGCTGTGAATGGGGTTGCCTGGCTACTTGAAGAGCAGCAAGAGCTTTTGGTCCTGGCCCCTTTGGGGTGGGAGGAATCCCGGGACGTTCGCAATTGCTTAGCTTGGCTCTGGCTGTACTCAGCGTCCCAGGCAGATAGTCTTGGAGTTTGGGAGGCCACGGAAAGAGACAGCGTCAGCGTTTGTGGGGCTGTGAATGGGGTTGCCTGGCTACTTGAAGAGCAGCAAGAGCTTTTGGTCCTGGCCTCTTTGTGGTGGAGGAAGGTACGGTTATTCGCAGTTGCTGAGCCTGGCTCCGGGTGTCCTCAGCTTCCCAGGCAGATAGTATTGGAGTTTGGGAGGCTCACGAAAGAGACAGCGTCAGCTTTTGTGGGGCTGTGAATGGGGTTGCCTGGCTACTTGAAGAGCAGCAAGAGCTTTTGGTCCTGGCCCCTTTGGGGTGGGAGGAACCTGCAGACGTTCCCAGTTGCTGAGCATGGCTCTGGCTGTACGCAGCATCCCAGGCAGATACTATTCGAGTTTGGGTGGCCACGGAAAGAGACAGCGTCAGTGTTTGTGGGGCTGTGAATGGGGTTGCCTGGCTACTTGAAGAGCAGCAAGAGCTTTTGGTCCTGGCACCTTTGGCGTAGGAGGAATACCACGACGTTCGCAATTTCTGAGCCTGGCTCTGGCTGTACGCAGCATCCCAGGCAGAGAGTCTTGGAGTTTGGGAGGCCACAGAAAGAGACAGCGTCAGCGTTTGTGGGGCTGTGAATGGGGTTGCCTGGCTACTTGAAGAGCAGCAAGAGCTTTTGGTCCTGGCCCCTTTGGGGTGGGAGGAATCCCGGGACGTTCGCAATCGCTGAGCCTGGCTCCGGCTGTATTCAGTGTTGCAGGCAGATAATCTTGGATTTTGGGAGGCTCATGAAAGAGACAGCGTCAGCGTTTGTGGGGCTGTGAATGGGGTTGCCTGGCTACTTGAAGAGCAGGAAGAGCTTTTTGTCCTGGCCCCTTTGGGGTGGGAGGAATTTCGAGAAATTCGCAATTGCTTAGCTTGCGTCTGGCTGTACTCAGTGTCCCAGGCAGATAGTCTTGGAGTTTGGAAGGTCACGAAAGAGACAGCGTCAGCTTTTGTTGGGCTGTGAATGGCGTTGCCTGGCTACTTGAAGAGCAGCAAGAGCTTTTGGTCCTGGCCCCTTTGGGGTGGGAGGAAGGTACGGTTATTCGCAGTTTCTGAGCCTGCCTCCGGGTGTCCTCAGCGTCGCAGGCAGTTACTATTGGAGTTTGGGAGGCTCACGAAAGAGACAGCGTCAGCGTTTGTGGGGCTGTGAATGGAGTTGCCTGGCTACTTGAAGAGCAGCAAGAGCTTTTTGTCCTGGCCCCTTTGGGGTGGGAGGAATCTCGAGAAATTCGCAATTGCTTAGCTTGGCTCTGGCTGTACTCAGCGTCCCAGGCAGATAGTCTTGGAGTTTGGGAGGCCACGGAAAGAGACAGCGTCAGCGTTTGTGGGGCTGTGAATGGGGTTGCCTGGCTACTTGAAGAGCAGCAAGAGCTTTTGGTCCTGGCCCCTTTGGGGTGGGAGGAATCCCGGGACGTTCGCAATCGCTGAGCCTGGCTCCGGCTGTATTCAGTGTCCCAGGCAGATAGTCTTGGAGTTTGGGAGGCTCACGAAAGAGACAGCGTCAGCGTTTGTGGGGCTGTGAATGGGGTTGCCTGGCTACTTGAAGAGCAGCAAGAGCTTTTGGTCCTGGCCCCTTTGGGGTGGGAGGAAGGTACGGTTATTCGCAGTTGCTGAGCCTGCCTCCGGGTGTCCTCAGCGTCGCAGGCAGTTACTATTGGACTTTGGGAGGCTCACGAAAGAGACAGCGTCAGCGTTTGTGGGGCTGTGAATGGTGTTGCCTGGCTACTTGAAGAGCAGCAAGAGCTTTTGGTCCTGGCCTCTTTGTGGTGGAGGAAGGTACGGTTATTCGCAGTTGCTGAGCCTGGCTCCGGGTGTCCTCAGCTTCCCAGGCAGATAGTCTTGGAGTTTGGGAGGCTCACGAAAGAGACAGCATCAGCTTTTGTGGGGCTGTGAATGGGGTTGCCTGGCTACTTGAAGAGCAGGAAGAGCTTTTGGTCCTGGCCCCTTTGGGGTGGGAGGAAGGTACGGTTATTCGCAATCGCTGAGCCTGGCTCCGGCTGTACTCAGCATCCCAGGCAGATAGTCTTGGAGTTTGGGTGGCTACAAAAAGAGACAGCGTCAGCGTTCGTGGGGCTGTGAATGGTGTTGCCTGGCTACTTGAAGAGCAGCAAGAGCTTTTGGTCCTGGCCCCTTTGGGGTGGGAGGAAGGTACGGTTATTCGCAGTTGCTGAGCCTGGCTCCGGGTGTCCTCAGCGTCGCAGGCAGTTACTATTGGAGTTTGGGAGGCTCACGAAAGAGACAGCGTCAGCGTTTGTGGGGCTGTGAATGGGGTTGCCTGGCTACTTGAAGAGCAGCAAGAGCTTTTGGTCCTGGCCCCTTTGGCGTGGGAGGAATCTTGAGAAATTCGCAATTGCTTAGCTTGGCTCTGGCTGTACTCAGCGTCCCAGGCAGATAGTCTTGGAGTTTGGGAGGCCACGGAAAGAGACAGCGTCAGCGTTTGTGGGGCTGTGAATGGTGTTGCCTGGCTACTTGAAGAGCAGCAAGAGCTTTTGGTCCTGGCCTCTTTGTGGTGGAGGAAGGTACGGTTATTCGCAGTTGCTGAGCCTGGCTCCGGGTGTCCTCAGCTTCCCAGGCAGATAGTATTGGAGTTTGGGAGGCTCACGAAAGAGACAGCGTCAGCTTTTGTGGGGCTGTGAATGGGGTTGCCTGGCTACTTGAAGAGCAGCAAGAGCTTTTGGTCCTGGCCCCTTTGGCGTGGGAGGAATCCCGGGACGGTCGCAATCGCTGAGCCTGGCTCCGGCTGTATTCAGTGTCCCAGGCAGATAGTCTTGGAGTTTGGGAGGCCACGGAAAGAGACAGCGTCAGCGTTTGTGGGGCTGTGAATGGTGTTGCCTGGCTACTTGAAGAGCAGCAAGAGCTTTTGGTCCTGGCCTCTTTGGGGTGGGAGGAATCCCGGGACGTTCGCAATCGCTGAGCCTGGCTCCGGGTGTCCTCAGCGTCCCAGGCAGATAGTCTTGGAGTTTGGAAGGTCACGAAAGAGACAGCGTCAGCTTTTGTGGGGCTGTGAATGGGGTTGCCTGGCTACTTGAAGAGCAGCAAGAGCTTTTGGTCCTGGCCCCTTTGGCGTGGGAGGAATCTCGAGAAATTCGCAGTTGCTGAGCCTGGCTCCGGGTGTCCTCAGCGTCCTAGGCAGTTTAGTATTGGAGTTTGGGAGGCTCATGAAAGAGAGAGCATCAGCGTTTGTGGGGCTGTGAATGGGGTTGCCTGGCTACTTGAAGAGCAGCAAGAGCTTTTGGTCCTGGCCCCTTTGGGGTGGGAGGAAGGTACGGTTATTCGCAGTTGCTGAGCCTGGCTCCGGGTGTCCTCAGCTTCCCAGGCAGATAGTATTGGAGTTTGGGAGGCTCATGAAAGAAACATCGGCAGCGTTTGTGGGGCTGTGAATGGGGTTGCCTGGCTACTTGAAGAGCAGCAAGAGCTTTTGGTCCTGGCCCCTTTGGGGTGGGAGGAATCTCGAGAAATTCGCAGTTGCTGAGCATGGCTCTGGCTGTACGCAGCATCCCAGGCAGATACTATTCGAGTTTGGGTGCCCACGGAAAGAGACAGCGTCAGCGTTTGTGGGGCTGTGAATGGGGTTGCCTGGCTACTTGAAGAGCAGCAAGAGCTTTTGGTCCTGGCCCCTTTGGGGTGGGAGGAAGGTACGGTTATTCGCAATCGCTGAGCCTGGCTCCGGCTGTATTCAGTGTCCCAGGCAGATAGTCTTGGAGTTTGGGAGGCTCACGAAAGAGACAGCGTCAGCGTTTGTGGGGCTGTGAATGGTGTTGCCTGGCTACTTGAAGAGCAGCAAGAGCTTTTGGTCCTGGCCCCTTTGGGGTGGGAGGAAGGTACGGTTATTCGCAGTTGCTGAGCCTGCCTCCGGGTGTCCTCAGCGTCGCAGGCAGTTACTATTGGAGTTTGGGAGGCTCACGAAAGAGACAGCGTCAGCGTTTGTGGGGCTGTGAATGGGGTTGCCTGGCTACTTGAAGAGCAGCAAGAGCTTTTGGTCCTGGCCCCTTTGGGGTGGGAGGAATCCCGGGACGTTCGCAATTGCTTAGCTTGGCTCTGGCTGTACTCAGCGTCCCAGGCAGATAGTCTTGGAGTTTGGGAGGCCACGGAAAGAGACAGCGTCAGCGTTTGTGGGGCTGTGAATGGTGTTGCCTGGCTACTTGAAGAGCAGCAAGAGCTTTTGGTCCTGGCCTCTTTGTGGTGGAGGAAGGTACGGTTATTCGCAGTTGCTGAGCCTGGCTCCGGGTGTCCTCAGCTTCCCAGGCAGATAGTATTGGAGTTTGGGAGGCTCACGAAAGAGACAGCGTCAGCTTTTGTGGGGCTGTGAATGGGGTTGCCTGGCTACTTGAAGAGCAGCAAGAGCTTTTGGTCCTGGCCCCTTTGGGGTGGGAGGAACCTGCAGACGTTCCCAGTTGCTGAGCATGGCTCTGGCTGTACGCAGCATCCCAGGCAGATACTATTCGAGTTTGGGTGGCCACGGAAAGAGACAGCGTCAGTGTTTGTGGGGCTGTGAATGGGGTTGCCTGGCTACTTGAAGAGCAGCAAGAGCTTTTGGTCCTGGCACCTTTGGCGTAGGAGGAATACCGCGACGTTCGCAATTTCTGAGCCTGGCTCTGGCTGTACGCAGCATCCCAGGCAGAGAGTCTTGGAGTTTGGGAGGCCACAGAAAGAGACAGCGTCAGCGTTTGTGGGGCTGTGAATGGGGTTGCCTGGCTACTTGAAGAGCAGCAAGAGCTTTTTGTCCTGGCCCCTTCGGGGTGGGAGGAATCCCGGGACGTTCGCAATCGCTGAGCCTGGCTCCGGCTGTATTCAGTGTTGCAGGCAGATAATCTTGGATTTTGGGAGGCTCATGAAAGAGACAGCGTCAGCGTTTGTGGGGCTGTGAATGGGGTTGCCTGGCTACTTGAAGAGCAGGAAGAGCTTTTTGTCCTGGCCCCTTTGGGGTGGGAGGAATTTCGAGAAATTCGCAATTGCTTAGCTTGCGTCTGGCTGTACTCAGTGTCCCAGGCAGATAGTCTTGGAGTTTGGAAGGTCACGAAAGAGACAGCGTCAGCTTTTGTTGGGCTGTGAATGGCGTTGCCTGGCTACTTGAAGAGCAGCAAGAGCTTTTGGTCCTGGCCCCTTTGGGGTGGGAGGAAGGTACGGTTATTCGCAGTTTCTGAGCCTGCCTCCGGGTGTCCTCAGCGTCGCAGGCAGTTACTATTGGAGTTTGGGAGGCTCAGGAAAGAGACAGCGTCAGCGTTTGTGGGGCTGTGAATGGAGTTGCCTGGCTACTTGAAGAGCAGCAAGAGCTTTTTGTCCTGGCCCCTTCGGGGTGGGAGGAATCTCGAGAAATTCGCAATTGCTTAGCTTGGCTCTTGCTGTACTCAGCGTCCCAGGCAGATAGTCTTGGAGTTTGGGAGGCCACGGAAAGAGACAGCGTCAGCGTTTGTGGGGCTGTGAATGGGGTTGCCTGGCTACTTGAAGAGCAGCAAGAGCTTTTGGTCCTGGCCCCTTTGGGGTGGGAGGAATCCCGGGACGTTCGCAATCGCTGAGCCTGGCTCCGGCTGTATTCAGTGTCCCAGGCAGATAGTCTTGGAGTTTGGGAGGCTCACGAAAGAGACAGCGTCAGCGTTTGTGGGGCTGTGAATGGGGTTGCCTGGCTACTTGAAGAGCAGCAAGAGCTTTTGGTCCTGGCCTCTTTGTGGTGGAGGAAGGTACGGTTATTCGCAGTTGCTGAGCCTGGCTCCGGGTGTCCTCAGCTTCCCAGGCAGCTAGTCTTGGAGTTTGGGAGGCTCACGAAAGAGACAGCGTCAGCTTTTGTGGGGCTGTGAATGGGGTTGCCTGGCTACTTGAAGAGCAGCAAGAGCTTTTGGTCCTGGCCCCTTTGGGGTGGGAGGAAGGTACGGTTATTCGCAATCGCTGAGCCTGGCTCCGGCTGTATTCAGTGTCCCAGGCAGATAGTCTTGGAGTTTGGGTGGCTACAAAAAGAGACAGCGTCAGCGTTCGTGGGGCTGTGAATGGTGTTGCCTGGCTACTTGAAGAGCAGCAAGAGCTTTTGGTCCTGGCCCCTTTGGGGTGGGAGGAAGGTACGGTTATTCGCAGTTGCTGAGCCTGGCTCCGGGTGTCCTCAGCGTCGCAGGCAGTTACTATTGGAGTTTGGGAGGCTCACGAAAGAGACAGCGTCAGCGTTTGTGGGGCTGTGAATGGGGTTGCCTGGCTACTTGAAGAGCAGCAAGAGCTTTTGGTCCTGGCCCCTTTGGGGTGGGAGGAATCTTGAGAAATTCGCAATTGCTTAGCTTGGCTCTGGCTGTACTCAGCGTCCCAGGCAGATAGTCTTGGAGTTTGGGAGGCCACGGAAAGAGACAGCGTCAGCGTTTGTGGGGCTGTGAATGGTGTTGCCTGGCTACTTGAAGAGCAGCAAGAGCTTTTGGTCCTGGCCTCTTTGGGGTGGAGGAAGGTACGGTTATTCGCAGTTGCTGAGCCTGGCTCCGGGTGTCCTCAGCTTCCCAGGCAGATAGTATTGGAGTTTGGGAGGCTCACGAAAGAGACAGCGTCAGCTTTTGTGGGGCTGTGAATGGGGTTGCCTGGCTACTTGAAGAGCAGCAAGAGCTTTTGGTCCTGGCCCCTTTGGCGTGGGAGGAATCCCGGGACGGTCGCAATCGCTGAGCCTGGCTCCGGCTGTATTCAGTGTCCCAGGCAGATAGTCTTGGAGTTTGGGAGGCCACGGAAAGAGAGAGCGTCAGCGTTTGTGGGGCTGTGAATGGTGTTGCCTGGCTACTTGAAGAGCAGCAAGAGCTTTTGGTCCTGGCCTCTTTGGGGTGGGAGGAATCCCGGGACGTTCGCAATCGCTGAGCCTGGCTCCGGCTGTATTCAGTGTCCCAGGCAGATAGTCTTGGAGTTTGGGAGGCCACGGAAAGAGAGAGCGTCAGCGTTTGTGGGGCTGTGAATGGTGTTGCCTGGCTACTTGAAGAGCAGCAAGAGCTTTTGGTCCTGGCCTCTTTGGGGTGGGAGGAATCCCGGGACGTTCGCAATCGCTGAGCCTGGCTCCGACTGTATTCAGCGTCCCAGGCAGATAGTCTTGGAGTTTGGGAGGCTCACGAAAGAGACAGCGTCAGCGTTTGTGGGGCTGTGAATGGTGTTGCCTGGCTACTTGAAGAGCAGGAAGAGCTTTTGGTCCTGGCCCCTTTGGGGTGGGAGGAATCTCGAGACATTCGCAATTGCTGAGCCTGGCTCCGGGTGTCCTCAGCGTCGCAGGCAGTTACTATTGGAGTTTGGAAGGTCACGAAAGAGACAGCGTCAGCGTCTGTGGGGCTGTGAATGGGGTTGCCTGGCTACTTGAAGAGCAGCAAGAGCTTTTTGTCCTGGCCCCTTTGGCGTGGGAGGAATCTCGAGAAATTCGCAGTTGCTGAGCCTGGCTCCGGGTGTCCTCAGCGTCCTAGGCAGTTTAGTATTGGAGTTTGGGAGGCTCATGAAAGAGAGAGCATCAGCGTTTGTGGGGCTGTGAATGGGGTTGCCTGGCTACTTGAAGAGCAGCAAGAGCTTTTGGTCCTGGCCCCTTTGGGGTGGGAGGAATCCCTGGACGTTCGCAATCGCTGAGCCTGGCTCCGGCTGTATTCAGTGTCCCAGGCAGATAGTCTTGGAGTTTGGGAGGCCACGGAAAGAGACAGCGTCAGCGTTTGTGGGGCTGTGAATGGCGTTGCCTGGCTACTTGAAGAGCAGCAAGAGCTTTTGGTCCTGGCCCCTTTGGGGTGGGAGGAACCTGCAGACGTTCCCAGTTGCTGAGCATGGCTCTGGCTGTACGCAGCATCCCAGGCAGATACTATTCGAGTTTGGGTGGCCACGGAAAGAGACAGCGTCAGTGTTTGTGGGGCTGTGAATGGGGTTGCCTGGCTACTTGAAGAGCAGCAAGAGCTTTTGGTCCTGGCACCTTTGGCGTAGGAGGAATACCGCGACGTTCGCAATTTCTGAGCCTGGCTCTGGCTGTACGCAGCATCCCAGGCAGAGAGTCTTGGAGTTTGGGAGGCCACAGAAAGAGACAGCGTCAGCGTTTGTGGGGCTGTGAATGGGGTTGCCTGGCTACTTGAAGAGCAGCAAGAGCTTTTGGTCCTGGCCCCTTTGGGGTGGGAGGAATCCCGGGACGTTCGCAATCGCTGAGCCTGGCTCCGGCTGTATTCAGTGTTGCAGGCAGATAATCTTGGATTTTGGGAGGCTCATGAAAGAGACAGCGTCAGCGTTTGTGGGGCTGTGAATGGGGTTGCCTGGCTACTTGAAGAGCAGGAAGAGCTTTTTGTCCTGGCCCCTTTGGGGTGGGAGGAATTTCGAGAAATTCGCAATTGCTTAGCTTGCGTCTGGCTGTACTCAGTGTCCCAGGCAGATAGTCTTGGAGTTTGGAAGGTCACGAAAGAGACAGCGTCAGCTTTTGTTGGGCTGTGAATGGCGTTGCCTGGCTACTTGAAGAGCAGCAAGAGCTTTTGGTCCTGGCCCCTTTGGGGTGGGAGGAAGGTACGGTTATTCGCAGTTTCTGAGCCTGCCTCCGGGTGTCCTCAGCGTCGCAGGCAGTTACTATTGGAGTTTGGGAGGCTCACGAAAGAGACAGCGTCAGCGTTTGTGGGGCTGTGAATGGAGTTGCCTGGCTACTTGAAGAGCAGCAAGAGCTTTTTGTCCTGGCCCCTTCGGGGTGGGAGGAATCTCGAGAAATTCGCAATTGCTTAGCTTGGCTCTTGCTGTACTCAGCGTCCCAGGCAGAGAGTCTTGGAGTTTGGGAGGCCACGGAAAGAGACAGCGTCAGCGTTTGTGGGGCTGTGAATGGTGTTGCCTGGCTACTTGAAGAGCAGCAAGAGCTTTTGGTCCTGGCCCCTTTGGGGTGGGAGGAATCCCGGGACGTTCGCAATCGCTGAGCCTGGCTCCGGCTGTATTCAGTGTCCCAGGCAGATAGTCTTGGAGTTTGGGAGGCTCACGAAAGAGACAGCGTCAGCGTTTGTGGGGCTGTGAATGGGGTTGCCTGGCTACTTGAAGAGCAGCAAGAGCTTTTGGTCCTGGCCTCTTTGTGGTGGAGGAAGGTACGGTTATTCGCAGTTGCTGAGCCTGGCTCCGGGTGTCCTCAGCTTCCCAGGCAGATAGTCTTGGAGTTTGGGAGGCTCACGAAAGAGACAGCGTCAGCTTTTGTGGGGCTGTGAATGGGGTTGCCTGGCTACTTGAAGAGCAGCAAGAGCTTTTGGTCCTGGCCCCTTTGGGGTGGGAGGAAGGTACGGTTATTCGCAATCGCTGAGCCTGGCTCCGGCTGTATTCAGTGTCCCAGGCAGATAGTCTTGGAGTTTGGGTGGCTACAAAAAGAGACAGCGTCAGCGTTCGTGGGGCTGTGAATGGTGTTGCCTGGCTACTTGAAGAGCAGCAAGAGCTTTTGGTCCTGGCCCCTTTGGGGTGGGAGGAAGGTACGGTTATTCGCAGTTGCTGAGCCTGGCTCCGGGTGTCCTCAGCGTCGCAGGCAGTTACTATTGGAGTTTGGGAGGCTCACGAAAGAGACAGCGTCAGCGTTTGTGGGGCTGTGAATGGGGTTGCCTGGCTACTTGAAGAGCAGCAAGAGCTTTTGGTCCTGGCCCCTTTGGGGTGGGAGGAATCTTGAGAAATTCGCAATTGCTTAGCTTGGCTCTGGCTGTACTCAGCGTCCCAGGCAGATAGTCTTGGAGTTTGGGAGGCCACGGAAAGAGACAGCGTCAGCGTTTGTGGGGCTGTGAATGGTGTTGCCTGGCTACTTGAAGAGCAGCAAGAGCTTTTGGTCCTGGCCTCTTTGGGGTGGAGGAAGGTACGGTTATTCGCAGTTGCTGAGCCTGGCTCCGGGTGTCCTCAGCTTCCCAGGCAGATAGTATTGGAGTTTGGGAGGCTCACGAAAGAGACAGCGTCAGCTTTTGTGGGGCTGTGAATGGGGTTGCCTGGCTACTTGAAGAGCAGCAAGAGCTTTTGGTCCTGGCCCCTTTGGCGTGGGAGGAATCCCGGGACGGTCGCAATCGCTGAGCCTGGCTCCGGCTGTATTCAGTGTCCCAGGCAGATAGTCTTGGAGTTTGGGAGGCCACGGAAAGAGAGAGCGTCAGCGTTTGTGGGGCTGTGAATGGTGTTGCCTGGCTACTTGAAGAGCAGCAAGAGCTTTTGGTCCTGGCCTCTTTGGGGTGGGAGGAATCCCGGGACGTTCGCAATCGCTGAGCCTGGCTCCGGCTGTATTCAGTGTCCCAGGCAGATAGTCTTGGAGTTTGGGAGGCCACGGAAAGAGAGAGCGTCAGCGTTTGTGGGGCTGTGAATGGGGTTGCCTGGCTACTTGAAGAGCAGCAAGAGCTTTTGGTCCTGGCCTCTTTGGGGTGGGAGGAATCCCGGGACGTTCGCAATCGCTGAGCCTGGCTCCGACTGTATTCAGCGTCCCAGGCAGATAGTCTTGGAGTTTGGGAGGCTCACGAAAGAGACAGCGTCAGCGTTTGTGGGGCTGTGAATGGGGTTGCCTGGCTACTTGAAGAGCAGGAAGAGCTTTTGGTCCTGGCCCCTTTGGGGTGGGAGGAATCTCGAGACATTCGCAATTGCTGAGCCTGGCTCCGGGTGTCCTCAGCGTCGCAGGCAGTTACTATTGGAGTTTGGAAGGTCACGAAAGAGACAGCGTCAGCGTCTGTGGGGCTGTGAATGGGGTTGCCTGGCTACTTGAAGAGCAGCAAGAGCTTTTTGTCCTGGCCCCTTTGGCGTGGGAGGAATCTCGAGAAATTCGCAGTTGCTGAGCCTGGCTCCGGGTGTCCTCAGCGTCCTAGGCAGTTTAGTATTGGAGTTTGGGAGGCTCATGAAAGAGAGAGCATCAGCGTTTGTGGGGCTGTGAATGGGGTTGCCTGGCTACTTGAAGAGCAGCAAGAGCTTTTGGTCCTGGCCCCTTTGGGGTGGGAGGAATCCCTGGACGTTCGCAATCGCTGAGCCTGGCTCCGGCTGTATTCAGTGTCCCAGGCAGATAGTCTTGGAGTTTGGGAGGCCACGGAAAGAGACAGCGTCAGCGTTTGTGGGGCTGTGAATGGCGTTGCCTGGCTACTTGAAGAGCAGCAAGAGCTTTTGGTCCTGGCCCCTTTGGGGTGGGAGGAAGGTACGGTTATTCGCAGTTGCTGAGCCTGGCTCCGGGTGTCCTCAGCTTCCCAGGCAGATAGTATTGGAGTTTGGGAGGCTCATGAAAGAAACATCGGCAGCGTTTGTGGGGCTGTGAATGGGGTTGCCTGGCTACTTGAAGAGCAGCAAGAGCTTTTGGTCCTGGCCCCTTTGGCGTGGGAGGAATCTCGAGAAATTCGCAGTTGCTGAGCATGGCTCTGGCTGTACGCAGCATCCCAGGCAGATACTATTCGAGTTTGGGTGCCCACGGAAAGAGACAGCGTCAGCGTTTGTGGGGCTGTGAATGGGGTTGCCTGGCTACTTGAAGAGCAGCAAGAGCTTTTGGTCCTGGCCCCTTTGGGGTGGGAGGAAGGTACGGTTATTCGCAATCGCTGAGCCTGGCTCCGGCTGTATTCAGTGTCCCAGGCAGATAGTCTTGGAGTTTGGGAGGCTCACGAAAGAGACAGCGTCAGCGTTTGTGGGGCTGTGAATGGTGTTGCCTGGCTACTTGAAGAGCAGCAAGAGCTTTTGGTCCTGGCCCCTTTGGGGTGGGAGGAAGGTACGGTTATTCGCAGTTGCTGAGCCTGCCTCCGGGTGTCCTCAGCGTCGCAGGCAGTTACTATTGGAGTTTGGGAGGCTCACGAAAGAGACAGCGTCAGCGTTTGTGGGGCTGTGAATGGGGTTGCCTGGCTACTTGAAGAGCAGCAAGAGCTTTTGGTCCTGGCCCCTTTGGGGTGGGAGGAATCCCGGGACGTTCGCAATTGCTTAGCTTGGCTCTGGCTGTACTCAGCGTCCCAGGCAGATAGTCTTGGAGTTTGGGAGGCCACAGAAAGAGACAGCGTCAGCGTTTGTGGGGCTGTGAATGGTGTTGCCTGGCTACTTGAAGAGCAGCAAGAGCTTTTGGTCCTGGCCTCTTTGGGGTGGAGGAAGGTACGGTTATTCGCAGTTGCTGAGCCTGGCTCCGGGTGTCCTCAGCTTCCCAGGCAGATAGTATTGGAGTTTGGGAGGCTCACGAAAGAGACAGCGTCAGCTTTTGTGGGGCTGTGAATGGGGTTGCCTGGCTACTTGAAGAGCAGCAAGAGCTTTTGGTCCTGGCCCCTTTGGGGTGGGAGGAACCTGCAGACGTTCCCAGTTGCTGAGCATGGCTCTGGCTGTACGCAGCATCCCAGGCAGATACTATTCGAGTTTGGGTGGCCACGGAAAGAGACAGCGTCAGTGTTTGTGGGGCTGTGAATGGGGTTGCCTGGCTACTTGAAGAGCAGCAAGAGCTTTTGGTCCTGGCACCTTTGGCGTAGGAGGAATACCGCGACGTTCGCAATTTCTGAGCCTGGCTCTGGCTGTACGCAGCATCCCAGGCAGAGAGTCTTGGAGTTTGGGAGGCCACAGAAAGAGACAGCGTCAGCGTTTGTGGGGCTGTGAATGGGGTTGCCTGGCTACTTGAAGAGCAGCAAGAGCTTTTGGTCCTGGCCCCTTTGGGGTGGGAGGAATCCCGGGACGGTCGCAATCGCTGAGCCTGGCTCCGGCTGTATTCAGTGTTGCAGGCAGATAATCTTGGATTTTGGGAGGCTCATGAAAGAGACAGCGTCAGTGTTTGTGGGGCTGTGAATGGGGTTGCCTGGCTACTTGAAGAGCAGGAAGAGCTTTTTGTCCTGGCCCCTTTGGGGTGGGAGGAATTTCGAGAAATTCGCAATTGCTTAGCTTGCGTCTGGCTGTACTCAGTGTCCCAGGCAGATAGTCTTGGAGTTTGGAAGGTCACGAAAGAGACAGCGTCAGCTTTTGTTGGGCTGTGAATGGCGTTGCCTGGCTACTTGAAGAGCAGCAAGAGCTTTTGGTCCTGGCCCCTTTGGGGTGGGAGGAAGGTACGGTTATTCGCAGTTTCTGAGCCTGCCTCCGGGTGTCCTCAGCGTCGCAGGCAGTTACTATTGGAGTTTGGAAGGTCACGAAAGAGACAGCGTCAGCGTCTGTGGGGCTGTGAATGGGGTTGCCTGGCTACTTGAAGAGCAGCAAGAGCTTTTTGTCCTGGCCCCTTTGGCGTGGGAGGAATCTCGAGAAATTCGCAGTTGCTGAGCCTGGCTCCGGGTGTCCTCAGCGTCCTAGGCAGTTTAGTATTGGAGTTTGGGAGGCTCATGAAAGAGAGAGCATCAGCGTTTGTGGGGCTGTGAATGGGGTTGCCTGGCTACTTGAAGAGCAGCAAGAGCTTTTGGTCCTGGCCCCTTTGGGGTGGGAGGAATCCCGGGACGTTCGCAATCGCTGAGCCTGGCTCCGGCTGTATTCAGTGTCCCAGGCAGATAGTCTTGGAGTTTGGGAGGCTCACGAAAGAGACAGCATCAGCTTTTGTGGGGCTGTGAATGGGGTTGCCTGGCTACTTGAAGAGCAGGAAGAGCTTTTGGTCCTGGCCCCTTTGGGGTGGGAGGAAGGTACGGTTATTCGCAATCGCTGAGCCTGGCTCCGGCTGTACTCAGCATCCCAGGCAGATAGTCTTGGAGTTTGGGTGGCTACAAAAAGAGACAGCGTCAGCGTTCGTGGGGCTGTGAATGGTGTTGCCTGGCTACTTGAAGAGCAGCAAGAGCTTTTGGTCCTGGCCCCTTTGGGGTGGGAGGAAGGTACGGTTATTCGCAGTTGCTGAGCCTGGCTCCGGGTGTCCTCAGCGTCGCAGGCAGTTACTATTGGAGTTTGGGAGGCTCACGAAAGAGACAGCGTCAGCGTTTGTGGGGCTGTGAATGGGGTTGCCTGGCTACTTGAAGAGCAGCAAGAGCTTTTGGTCCTGGCCCCTTTGGGGTGGGAGGAATCTTGAGAAATTCGCAATTGCTTAGCTTGGCTCTGGCTGTACTCAGCGTCCCAGGCAGATAGTCTTGGAGTTTGGGAGGCCACGGAAAGAGACAGCGTCAGCGTTTGTGGGGCTGTGAATGGTGTTGCCTGGCTACTTGAAGAGCAGCAAGAGCTTTTGGTCCTGGCCTCTTTGTGGTGGAGGAAGGTACGGTTATTCGCAGTTGCTGAGCCTGGCTCCGGGTGTCCTCAGCTTCCCAGGCAGATAGTATTGGAGTTTGGGAGGCTCACGAAAGAGACAGCGTCAGCTTTTGTGGGGCTGTGAATGGGGTTGCCTGGCTACTTGAAGAGCAGCAAGAGCTTTTGGTCCTGGCCCCTTTGGCGTGGGAGGAATCCCGGGACGGTCGCAATCGCTGAGCCTGGCTCCGGCTGTATTCAGTGTCCCAGGCAGATAGTCTTGGAGTTTGGGAGGCCACGGAAAGAGAGAGCGTCAGCGTTTGTGGGGCTGTGAATGGTGTTGCCTGGCTACTTGAAGAGCAGCAAGAGCTTTTGGTCCTGGCCTCTTTGGGGTGGGAGGAATCCCGGGACGTTCGCAATCGCTGAGCCTGGCTCCGGGTGTCCTCAGCGTCCCAGGCAGATAGTCTTGGAGTTTGGAAGGTCACGAAAGAGACAGCGTCAGCGTCTGTGGGGCTGTGAATGGGGTTGCCTGGCTACTTGAAGAGCAGCAAGAGCTTTTTGTCCTGGCCCCTTTGGCGTGGGAGGAATCTCGAGAAATTCGCAGTTGCTGAGCCTGGCTCCGGGTGTCCTCAGCGTCCTAGGCAGTTTAGTATTGGAGTTTGGGAGGCTCATGAAAGAGAGAGCATCAGCGTTTGTGGGGCTGTGAATGGGGTTGCCTGGCTACTTGAAGAGCAGCAAGAGCTTTTGGTCCTGGCCCCTTTGGGGTGGGAGGAATCCCTGGACGTTCGCAATCGCTGAGCCTGGCTCCGGCTGTATTCAGTGTCCCAGGCAGATAGTCTTGGAGTTTGGGAGGCCACGGAAAGAGACAGCGTCAGCGTTTGTGGGGCTGTGAATGGCGTTGCCTGGCTACTTGAAGAGCAGCAAGAGCTTTTGGTCCTGGCCCCTTTGGGGTGGGAGGAAGGTACGGTTATTCGCAGTTGCTGAGCCTGGCTCCGGGTGTCCTCAGCTTCCCAGGCAGATAGTATTGGAGTTTGGGAGGCTCATGAAAGAAACATCGGCAGCGTTTGTGGGGCTGTGAATGGGGTTGCCTGGCTACTTGAAGAGCAGCAAGAGCTTTTTGTCCTGGCCCCTTCGGGGTGGGAGGAATCTCGAGAAATTCGCAGTTGCTGAGCATGGCTCTGGCTGTACGCAGCATCCCAGGCAGATACTATTCGAGTTTGGGAGGCCACGGAAAGAGACAGCGTCAGCGTTTGTGGGGCTGTGAATGGGGTTGCCTGGCTACTTGAAGAGCAGCAAGAGCTTTTGGTCCTGGCCCCTTTGGGGTGGGAGGAAGGTACGGTTATTCGCAGTTGCTGAGCCTGCCTCCGGGTGTCCTCAGCGTCGCAGGCAGTTACTATTGGAGTTTGGGAGGCTCACGAAAGAGACAGCGTCAGCGTTTGTGGGGCTGTGAATGGGGTTGCCTGGCTACTTGAAGAGCAGCAAGAACTTTTGGTCCTGGCCCCTTTGGGGTGGGAGGAATCCCGGGACGTTCGCAATTGCTTAGCTTGGCTCTGGCTGTACTCAGCGTCCCAGGCAGATAGTCTTGGAGTTTGGGAGGCCACGGAAAGAGACAGCGTCAGCGTTTGTGGGGCTGTGAATGGTGTTGCCTGGCTACTTGAAGAGCAGCAAGAGCTTTTGGTCCTGGCCTCTTTGTGGTGGAGGAAGGTACGGTTATTCGCAGTTGCTGAGCCTGGCTCCGGGTGTCCTCAGCTTCCCAGGCAGATAGTATTGGAGTTTGGGAGGCTCACGAAAGAGACAGCGTCAGCTTTTGTGGGGCTGTGAATGGGGTTGCCTGGCTACTTGAAGAGCAGCAAGAGCTTTTGGTCCTGGCCCCTTTGGGGTGGGAGGAACCTGCAGACGTTCCCAGTTGCTGAGCATGGCTCTGGCTGTACGCAGCATCCCAGGCAGATACTATTCGAGTTTGGGTGGCCACGGAAAGAGACAGCGTCAGCGTTTGTGGGGCTGTGAATGGGGTTGCCTGGCTACTTGAAGAGCAGCAAGAGCTTTTGGTCCTGGCCCCTTTGGGGCGTAGGAGGAATACCGCGACGTTCGCAATTTCTGAGCCTGGCTCTGGCTGTACGCAGCATCCCAGGCAGAGAGTCTTGGAGTTTGGGAGGCCACAGAAAGAGACAGCGTCAGCGTTTGTGGGGCTGTGAATGGTGTTGCCTGGCTACTTGAAGAGCAGCAAGAGCTTTTGGTCCTGGCCTCTTTGGGGTGGGAGGAATCCCGGGACGTTCGCAATCGCTGAGCCTGGCTCCGGCTGTATTCAGTGTCCCAGGCAGATAGTCTTGGAGTTTGGGAGGCTCACGAAAGAGACAGCATCAGCTTTTGTGGGGCTGTGAATGGGGTTGCCTGGCTACTTGAAGAGCAGGAAGAGCTTTTGGTCCTGGCCCCTTTGGGGTGGGAGGAAGGTACGGTTATTCGCAATCGCTGAGCCTGGCTCCGGCTGTACTCAGCATCCCAGGCAGATAGTCTTGGAGTTTGGGTGGCTACAAAAAGAGACAGCGTCAGCGTTCGTGGGGCTGTGAATGGTGTTGCCTGGCTACTTGAAGAGCAGCAAGAGCTTTTGGTCCTGGCCCCTTTGGGGTGGGAGGAAGGTACGGTTATTCGCAGTTGCTGAGCCTGGCTCCGGGTGTCCTCAGCGTCGCAGGCAGTTACTATTGGAGTTTGGGAGGCTCACGAAAGAGACAGCGTCAGCGTTTGTGGGGCTGTGAATGGGGTTGCCTGGCTACTTGAAGAGCAGCAAGAGCTTTTGGTCCTGGCCCCTTTGGGGTGGGAGGAATCTTGAGAAATTCGCAATTGCTTAGCTTGGCTCTGGCTGTACTCAGCGTCCCAGGCAGATAGTCTTGGAGTTTGGGAGGCCACGGAAAGAGACAGCGTCAGCGTTTGTGGGGCTGTGAATGGTGTTGCCTGGCTACTTGAAGAGCAGCAAGAGCTTTTGGTCCTGGCCTCTTTGTGGTGGAGGAAGGTACGGTTATTCGCAGTTGCTGAGCCTGGCTCCGGGTGTCCTCAGCTTCCCAGGCAGATAGTATTGGAGTTTGGGAGGCTCACGAAAGAGACAGCGTCAGCTTTTGTGGGGCTGTGAATGGGGTTGCCTGGCTACTTGAAGAGCAGCAAGAGCTTTTGGTCCTGGCCCCTTTGGCGTGGGAGGAATCCCGGGACGGTCGCAATCGCTGAGCCTGGCTCCGGCTGTATTCAGTGTCCCAGGCAGATAGTCTTGGAGTTTGGGAGGCCACGGAAAGAGAGAGCGTCAGCGTTTGTGGGGCTGTGAATGGTGTTGCCTGGCTACTTGAAGAGCAGCAAGAGCTTTTGGTCCTGGCCTCTTTGGGGTGGGAGGAATCCCGGGACGTTCGCAATCGCTGAGCCTGGCTCCGGGTGTCCTCAGCTTCCCAGGCAGATAGTCTTGGAGTTTGGAAGGTCACGAAAGAGACAGCGTCAGCGTCTGTGGGGCTGTGAATGGGGTTGCCTGGCTACTTGAAGAGCAGCAAGAGCTTTTTGTCCTGGCCCCTTTGGCGTGGGAGGAATCTCGAGAAATTCGCAGTTGCTGAGCCTGGCTCCGGGTGTCCTCAGCGTCCTAGGCAGTTTAGTATTGGAGTTTGGGAGGCTCATGAAAGAGAGAGCATCAGCGTTTGTGGGGCTGTGAATGGGGTTGCCTGGCTACTTGAAGAGCAGCAAGAGCTTTTGGTCCTGGCCCCTTTGGGGTGGGAGGAATCCCTGGACGTTCGCAATCGCTGAGCCTGGCTCCGGGTGTCCTCAGCTTCCCAGGCAGATAGTATTGGAGTTTGGGAGGCTCATGAAAGAAACATCGGCAGCGTTTGTGGGGCTGTGAATGGGGTTGCCTGGCTACTTGAAGAGCAGCAAGAGCTTTTGGTCCTGGCCCCTTTGGCGTGGGAGGAATCTCGAGAAATTCGCAGTTGCTGAGCATGGCTCTGGCTGTACGCAGCATCCCAGGCAGATACTATTCGAGTTTGGGAGGCCACGGAAAGAGACAGCGTCAGCGTTTGTGGGGCTGTGAATGGGGTTGCCTGGCTACTTGAAGAGCAGCAAGAGCTTTTGGTCCTGGCCCCTTTGGGGTGGGAGGAAGGTACGGTTATTCGCAGTTGCTGAGCCTGCCTCCGGGTGTCCTCAGCGTCGCAGGCAGTTACTATTGGAGTTTGGGAGGCTCACGAAAGAGACAGCGTCAGCGTTTGTGGGGCTGTGAATGGGGTTGCCTGGCTACTTGAAGAGCAGCAAGAGCTTTTGGTCCTGGCCCCTTTGGGGTGGGAGGAATCCCGGGACGTTCGCAATTGCTTAGCTTGGCTCTGGCTGTACTCAGCGTCCCAGGCAGATAGTCTTGGAGTTTGGGAGGCCACGGAAAGAGACAGCGTCAGCGTTTGTGGGGCTGTGAATGGTGTTGCCTGGCTACTTGAAGAGCAGCAAGAGCTTTTGGTCCTGGCCTCTTTGTGGTGGAGGAAGGTACGGTTATTCGCAGTTGCTGAGCCTGGCTCCGGGTGTCCTCAGCTTCCCAGGCAGATAGTATTGGAGTTTGGGAGGCTCACGAAAGAGACAGCGTCAGCTTTTGTGGGGCTGTGAATGGGGTTGCCTGGCTACTGGAAGAGCAGCAAGAGCTTTTGGTCCTGGCCCCTTTGGGGTGGGAGGAACCTGCAGACGTTCCCAGTTGCTGAGCATGGCTCTGGCTGTACGCAGCATCCCAGGCAGATACTATTCGAGTTTGGGTGGCCACGGAAAGAGACAGCGTCAGTGTTTGTGGGGCTGTGAATGGGGTTGCCTGGCTACTTGAAGAGCAGCAAGAGCTTTTGGTCCTGGCACCTTTGGCGTAGGAGGAATACCGCGACGTTCGCAATTTCTGAGCCTGGCTCTGGCTGTACGCAGCATCCCAGGCAGAGAGTCTTGGAGTTTGGGAGGCCACAGAAAGAGACAGCGTCAGCGTTTGTGGGGCTGTGAATGGGGTTGCCTGGCTACTTGAAGAGCAGCAAGAGCTTTTGGTCCTGGCCCCTTTGGGGTGGGAGGAATCCCGGGACGTTCGCAATCGCTGAGCCTGGCTCCGGCTGTATTCAGTGTTGCAGGCAGATAGTCTTGGAGTTTGGAAGGTCACGAAAGAGACAGCGTCAGCGTTTGTGGGGCTGTGAATGGGGTTGCCTGGCTACTTGAAGAGCAGCAAGAGCTTTTTGTCCTGGCCCCTTTGGGGTGGGAGGAATTTCGAGAAATTCGCAATTGCTTAGCTTGCGTCTGGCTGTACTCAGTGTCCCAGGCAGATAGTCTTGGAGTTTGGAAGGTCACGAAAGAGACAGCGTCAGCTTTTGTTGGGCTGTGAATGGCGTTGCCTGGCTACTTGAAGAGCAGCAAGAGCTTTTGGTCCTGGCCCCTTTGGGGTGGGAGGAAGGTACGGTTATTCGCAGTTGCTGAGCCTGCCTCCGGGTGTCCTCAGCGTCGCAGGCAGTTACTATTGGAGTTTGGGAGGCTCACGAAAGAGACAGCGTCAGCGTTTGTGGGGCTGTGAATGGAGTTGCCTGGCTACTTGAAGAGCAGCAAGAGCTTTTTGTCCTGGCCCCTTCGGGGTGGGAGGAATCTCGAGAAATTCGCAATTGCTTAGCTTGGCTCTTGCTGTACTCAGCGTCCCAGGCAGATAGTCTTGGAGTTTGGGAGGCCACGGAAAGAGACAGCGTCAGCGTTTGTGGGGCTGTGAATGGGGTTGCCTGGCTACTTGAAGAGCAGCAAGAGCTTTTGGTCCTGGCCCCTTTGGGGTGGGAGGAATCCCGGGACGTTCGCAATCGCTGAGCCTGGCTCCGGCTGTATTCAGTGTCCCAGGCAGATAGTCTTGGACTTTGGGAGGCTCACGAAAGAGACATCGGCAGCGTTTGTGGGGCTGTGAATGGGGTTGCCTGGCTACTTGAAGAGCAGCAAGAGCTTTTGGTCCTGGCCTCTTTGTGGTGGAGGAAGGTACGGTTATTCGCAGTTGCTGAGCCTGGCTCCGGGTGTCCTCAGCTTCCCAGGCAGATAGTCTTGGAGTTTGGGAGGCTCACGAAAGAGACAGCATCAGCTTTTGTGGGGCTGTGAATGGGGTTGCCTGGCTACTTGAAGAGCAGGAAGAGCTTTTGGTCCTGGCCCCTTTGGGGTGGGAGGAAGGTACGGTTATTCGCAATCGCTGAGCCTGGCTCCGGCTGTATTCAGTGTCCCAGGCAGATAGTCTTGGAGTTTGGGTGGCTACAAAAAGAGACAGCGTCAGCGTTCGTGGGGCTGTGAATGGTGTTGCCTGGCTACTTGAAGAGCAGCAAGAGCTTTTGGTCCTGGCCCCTTTGGGGTGGGAGGAAGGTACGGTTATTCGCAGTTGCTGAGCCTGGCTCCGGGTGTCCTCAGCGTCGCAGGCAGTTACTATTGGAGTTTGGGAGGCTCACGAAAGAGACAGCGTCAGCGTTTGTGGGGCTGTGAATGGGGTTGCCTGGCTACTTGAAGAGCAGCAAGAGCTTTTGGTCCTGGCCCCTTTGGGGTGGGAGGAAGGTACGGTTATTCGCAGTTGCTGAGCCTGCCTCCGGGTGTCCTCAGCGTCGCAGGCAGTTACTATTGGACTTTGGGAGGCTCACGAAAGAGACAGCGTCAGCGTTTGTGGGGCTGTGAATGGTGTTGCCTGGCTACTTGAAGAGCAGCAAGAGCTTTTGGTCCTGGCCTCTTTGTGGTGGAGGAAGGTACGGTTATTCGCAGTTGCTGAGCCTGGCTCCGGGTGTCCTCAGCTTCCCAGGCAGATAGTCTTGGAGTTTGGGAGGCTCACGAAAGAGACAGCATCAGCTTTTGTGGGGCTGTGAATGGGGTTGCCTGGCTACTTGAAGAGCAGGAAGAGCTTTTGGTCCTGGCCCCTTTGGGGTGGGAGGAAGGTACGGTTATTCGCAATCGCTGAGCCTGGCTCCGGCTGTACTCAGCATCCCAGGCAGATAGTCTTGGAGTTTGGGTGGCTACAAAAAGAGACAGCGTCAGCGTTCGTGGGGCTGTGAATGGTGTTGCCTGGCTACTTGAAGAGCAGCAAGAGCTTTTGGTCCTGGCCCCTTTGGGGTGGGAGGAAGGTACGGTTATTCGCAGTTGCTGAGCCTGGCTCTGGGTGTCCTCAGCATCGCAGGCAGTTACTATTGGAGTTTGGGAGGCTCACGAAAGAGACAGCGTCAGCGTTTGTGGGGCTGTGAATGGGGTTGCCTGGCTACTTGAAGAGCAGCAAGAGCTTTTGGTCCTGGCCCCTTTGGGGTGGGAGGAATCTTGAGAAATTCGCAATTGCTTAGCTTGGCTCTGGCTGTACTCAGCGTCCCAGGCAGATAGTCTTGGAGTTTGGGAGGCCACGGAAAGAGACAGCGTCAGCGTTTGTGGGGCTGTGAATGGTGTTGCCTGGCTACTTGAAGAGCAGCAAGAGCTTTTGGTCCTGGCCTCTTTGTGGTGGAGGAAGGTACGGTTATTCGCAGTTGCTGAGCCTGGCTCCGGGTGTCCTCAGCTTCCCAGGCAGATAGTATTGGAGTTTGGGAGGCTCACGAAAGAGACAGCGTCAGCTTTTGTGGGGCTGTGAATGGGGTTGCCTGGCTACTTGAAGAGCAGCAAGAGCTTTTGGTCCTGGCCCCTTTGGCGTGGGAGGAATCCCGGGACGGTCGCAATCGCTGAGCCTGGCTCCGGCTGTATTCAGTGTCCCAGGCAGATAGTCTTGGAGTTTGGGAGGCCACGGAAAGAGACAGCGTCAGCGTTTGTGGGGCTGTGAATGGTGTTGCCTGGCTACTTGAAGAGCAGCAAGAGCTTTTGGTCCTGGCCTCTTTGGGGTGGGAGGAATCCCGGGACGTTCGCAATCGCTGAGCCTGGCTCCGGGTGTCCTCAGCGTCCCAGGCAGATAGTCTTGGAGTTTGGAAGGTCACGAAAGAGACAGCGTCAGCGTCTGTGGGGCTGTGAATGGGGTTGCCTGGCTACTTGAAGAGCAGCAAGAGCTTTTTGTCCTGGCCCCTTTGGCGTGGGAGGAATCTCGAGAAATTCGCAGTTGCTGAGCCTGGCTCCGGGTGTCCTCAGCGTCCTAGGCAGTTTAGTATTGGAGTTTGGGAGGCTCATGAAAGAGAGAGCATCAGCGTTTGTGGGGCTGTGAATGGGGTTGCCTGGCTACTTGAAGAGCAGCAAGAGCTTTTGGTCCTGGCCCCTTTGGGGTGGGAGGAATCCCTGGACGTTCGCAATCGCTGAGCCTGGCTCCGGCTGTATTCAGTGTCCCAGGCAGATAGTCTTGGAGTTTGGGAGGCCACGGAAAGAGACAGCGTCAGCGTTTGTGGGGCTGTGAATGGCGTTGCCTGGCTACTTGAAGAGCAGCAAGAGCTTTTGGTCCTGGCCCCTTTGGGGTGGGAGGAAGGTACGGTTATTCGCAGTTGCTGAGCCTGGCTCCGGGTGTCCTCAGCTTCCCAGGCAGATAGTATTGGAGTTTGGGAGGCTCATGAAAGAAACATCGGCAGCGTTTGTGGGGCTGTGAATGGGGTTGCCTGGCTACTTGAAGAGCAGCAAGAGCTTTTGGTCCTGGCCCCTTTGGCGTGGGAGGAATCTCGAGAAATTCGCAGTTGCTGAGCATGGCTCTGGCTGTACGCAGCATCCCAGGCAGATACTATTCGAGTTTGGGTGCCCACGGAAAGAGACAGCGTCAGCGTTTGTGGGGCTGTGAATGGGGTTGCCTGGCTACTTGAAGAGCAGCAAGAGCTTTTGGTCCTGGCCCCTTTGGGGTGGGAGGAAGGTACGGTTATTCGCAATCGCTGAGCCTGGCTCCGGCTGTATTCAGTGTCCCAGGCAGATAGTCTTGGAGTTTGGGAGGCTCACGAAAGAGACAGCGTCAGCGTTTGTGGGGCTGTGAATGGTGTTGCCTGGCTACTTGAAGAGCAGCAAGAGCTTTTGGTCCTGGCCCCTTTGGGGTGGGAGGAAGGTACGGTTATTCGCAGTTGCTGAGCCTGCCTCCGGGTGTCCTCAGCGTCGCAGGCAGTTACTATTGGAGTTTGGGAGGCTCACGAAAGAGACAGCGTCAGCGTTTGTGGGGCTGTGAATGGGGTTGCCTGGCTACTTGAAGAGCAGCAAGAGCTTTTGGTCCTGGCCCCTTTGGGGTGGGAGGAATCCCGGGACGTTCGCAATTGCTTAGCTTGGCTCTGGCTGTACTCAGCGTCCCAGGCAGATAGTCTTGGAGTTTGGGAGGCCACGGAAAGAGACAGCGTCAGCGTTTGTGGGGCTGTGAATGGTGTTGCCTGGCTACTTGAAGAGCAGCAAGAGCTTTTGGTCCTGGCCTCTTTGTGGTGGAGGAAGGTACGGTTATTCGCAGTTGCTGAGCCTGGCTCCGGGTGTCCTCAGCTTCCCAGGCAGATAGTATTGGAGTTTGGGAGGCTCACGGAAGAGACAGCGTCAGCTTTTGTGGGGCTGTGAATGGGGTTGCCTGGCTACTTGAAGAGCAGCAAGAGCTTTTGGTCCTGGCCCCTTTGGGGTGGGAGGAACCTGCAGACGTTCCCAGTTGCTGAGCATGGCTCTGGCTGTACGCAGCATCCCAGGCAGATACTATTCGAGTTTGGGTGGCCACGGAAAGAGACAGCGTCAGTGTTTGTGGGGCTGTGAATGGGGTTGCCTGGCTACTTGAAGAGCAGCAAGAGCTTTTGGTCCTGGCACCTTTGGCGTAGGAGGAATACCGCGACGTTCGCAATTTCTGAGCCTGGCTCTGGCTGTACGCAGCATCCCAGGCAGAGAGTCTTGGAGTTTGGGAGGCCACAGAAAGAGACAGCGTCAGCGTTTGTGGGGCTGTGAATGGGGTTGCCTGGCTACTTGAAGAGCAGCAAGAGCTTTTGGTCCTGGCCCCTTTGGGGTGGGAGGAATCCCGGGACGTTCGCAATCGCTGAGCCTGGCTCCGGCTGTATTCAGTGTTGCAGGCAGATAATCTTGGATTTTGGGAGGCTCATGAAAGAGACAGCGTCAGCGTTTGTGGGGCTGTGAATGGGGTTGCCTGGCTACTTGAAGAGCAGGAAGAGCTTTTTGTCCTGGCCCCTTTGGGGTGGGAGGAATTTCGAGAAATTCGCAATTGCTTAGCTTGCGTCTGGCTGTACTCAGTGTCCCAGGCAGATAGTCTTGGAGTTTGGAAGGTCACGAAAGAGACAGCGTCAGCTTTTGTTGGGCTGTGAATGGCGTTGCCTGGCTACTTGAAGAGCAGCAAGAGCTTTTGGTCCTGGCCCCTTTGGGGTGGGAGGAAGGTACGGTTATTCGCAGTTGCTGAGCCTGCCTCCGGGTGTCCTCAGCGTCGCAGGCAGTTACTATTGGAGTTTGGGAGGCTCACGAAAGAGACAGCGTCAGCGTTTGTGGGGCTGTGAATGGAGTTGCCTGGCTACTTGAAGAGCAGCAAGAGCTTTTTGTCCTGGCCCCTTCGGGGTGGGAGGAATCTCGAGAAATTCGCAATTGCTTAGCTTGGCTCTTGCTGTACTCAGCGTCCCAGGCAGATAGTCTTGGAGTTTGGGAGGCCACGGAAAGAGACAGCGTCAGCGTTTGTGGGGCTGTGAATGGGGTTGCCTGGCTACTTGAAGAGCAGCAAGAGCTTTTGGTCCTGGCCCCTTTGGGGTGGGAGGAATCCCGGGACGTTCGCAATCGCTGAGCCTGGCTCCGGCTGTATTCAGTGTCCCAGGCAGATAGTCTTGGACTTTGGGAGGCTCACGAAAGAGACATCGGCAGCGTTTGTGGGGCTGTGAATGGGGTTGCCTGGCTACTTGAAGAGCAGCAAGAGCTTTTGGTCCTGGCCTCTTTGTGGTGGAGGAAGGTACGATTATTCGCAGTTGCTGAGCCTGGCTCCGGGTGTCCTCAGCTTCCCAGGCAGATAGTCTTGGAGTTTGGGAGGCTCACGAAAGAGACAGCATCAGCTTTTGTGGGGCTGTGAATGGGGTTGCCTGGCTACTTGAAGAGCAGCAAGAGCTTTTGGTCCTGGCCCCTTTGGGGTGGGAGGAAGGTACGGTTATTCGCAATCGCTGAGCCTGGCTCCGGCTGTATTCAGTGTCCCAGGCAGATAGTCTTGGAGTTTGGGTGGCTACAAAAAGAGACAGCGTCAGCGTTCGTGGGGCTGTGAATGGTGTTGCCTGGCTACTTGAAGAGCAGCAAGAGCTTTTGGTCCTGGCCCCTTTGGGGTGGGAGGAAGGTACGGTTATTCGCAGTTGCTGAGCCTGGCTCCGGGTGTCCTCAGCGTCGCAGGCAGTTACTATTGGAGTTTGGGAGGCTCACGAAAGAGACAGCGTCAGCGTTTGTGGGGCTGTGAATGGGGTTGCCTGGCTACTTGAAGAGCAGCAAGAGCTTTTTGTCCTGGCCCCTTTGGGGTGGGAGGAATCTTGAGAAATTCGCAATTGCTTAGCTTGGCTCTGGCTGTACTCAGCGTCCCAGGCAGATAGTCTTGGAGTTTGGGAGGCCACGGAAAGAGACAGCGTCAGCGTTTGTGGGGCTGTGAATGGTGTTGCCTGGCTACTTGAAGAGCAGCAAGAGCTTTTGGTCCTGGCCTCTTTGGGGTGGAGGAAGGTACGGTTATTCGCAGTTGCTGAGCCTGGCTCCGGGTGTCCTCAGCTTCCCAGGCAGATAGTATTGGAGTTTGGGAGGCTCACGAAAGAGACAGCGTCAGCTTTTGTGGGGCTGTGAATGGGGTTGCCTGGCTACTTGAAGAGCAGCAAGAGCTTTTGGTCCTGGCCCCTTTGGCGTGGGAGGAATCCTGGGACGGTCGCAATCGCTGAGCCTGGCTCCGGCTGTATTCAGTGTCCCAGGCAGATAGTCTTGGAGTTTGGGAGGCCACGGAAAGAGAGAGCGTCAGCGTTTGTGGGGCTGTGAATGGTGTTGCCTGGCTACTTGAAGAGCAGCAAGAGCTTTTGGTCCTGGCCTCTTTGGGGTGGGAGGAATCCCGGGACGTTCGCAATCGCTGAGCCTGGCTCCGACTGTATTCAGCGTCCCAGGCAGATAGTCTTGGAGTTTGGGAGGCTCACGAAAGAGACAGCGTCAGCGTTTGTGGGGCTGTGAATGGGGTTGCCTGGCTACTTGAAGAGCAGCAAGAGCTTTTGGTCCTGGCCCCTTTGGGGTGGGAGGAATCTCGAGACATTCGCAATTGCTGAGCCTGGCTCCGGGTGTCCTCAGCGTCCCAGGCAGATAGTCTTGGAGTTTGGAAGGTCACGAAAGAGACAGCGTCAGCGTCTGTGGGGCTGTGAATGGGGTTGCCTGGCTACTTGAAGAGCAGCAAGAGCTTTTTGTCCTGGCCCCTTTGGCGTGGGAGGAATCTCGAGAAATTCGCAGTTGCTGAGCCTGGCTCCGGGTGTCCTCAGCGTCCTAGGCAGTTTAGTATTGGAGTTTGGGAGGCTCATGAAAGAGAGAGCATCAGCGTTTGTGGGGCTGTGAATGGGGTTGCCTGGCTACTTGAAGAGCAGCAAGAGCTTTTTGTCCTGGCCCCTTTGGGGTGGGAGGAATCCCTGGACGTTCGCAATCGCTGAGCCTGGCTCCGGCTGTATTCAGTGTCCCAGGCAGATAGTCTTGGAGTTTGGGAGGCCACGGAAAGAGACAGCGTCAGCGTTTGTGGGGCTGTGAATGGCGTTGCCTGGCTACTTGAAGAGCAGCAAGAGCTTTTGGTCCTGGCCCCTTTGGGGTGGGAGGAAGGTACGGTTATTCGCAGTTGCTGAGCCTGGCTCCGGGTGTCCTCAGCTTCCCAGGCAGATAGTATTGGAGTTTGGGAGGCTCATGAAAGAAACATCGGCAGCGTTTGTGGGGCTGTGAATGGGGTTGCCTGGCTACTTGAAGAGCAGCAAGAGCTTTTGGTCCTGGCCCCTTTGGCGTGGGAGGAAGGTACGGTTATTCGCAATCGCTGAGCCTGGCTCCGGCTGTATTCAGTGTCCCAGGCAGATAGTCTTGGAGTTTGGGAGGCTCACGAAAGAGACAGCGTCAGCGTTTGTGGGGCTGTGAATGGTGTTGCCTGGCTACTTGAAGAGCAGCAAGAGCTTTTGGTCCTGGCCCCTTTGGGGTGGGAGGAAGGTACGGTTATTCGCAGTTGCTGAGCCTGCCTCCGGGTGTCCTCAGCGTCGCAGGCAGTTACTATTGGAGTTTGGGAGGCTCACGAAAGAGACAGCGTCAGCGTTTGTGGGGCTGTGAATGGGGTTGCCTGGCTACTTGAAGAGCAGCAAGAGCTTTTGGTCCTGGCCCCTTTGGGGTGGGAGGAATCTTGAGAAATTCGCAATTGCTTAGCTTGGCTCTGGCTGTACTCAGCGTCCCAGGCAGATAGTCTTGGAGTTTGGGAGGCCACGGAAAGAGACAGCGTCAGCGTTTGTGGGGCTGTGAATGGTGTTGCCTGGCTACTTGAAGAGCAGCAAGAGCTTTTGGTCCTGGCCTCTTTGGGGTGGAGGAAGGTACGGTTATTCGCAGTTGCTGAGCCTGGCTCCGGGTGTCCTCAGCGTCGCAGGCAGTTACTATTGGAGTTTGGGAGGCTCACGAAAGAGACAGCGTCAGCGTTTGTGGGGCTGTGAATGGAGTTGCCTGGCTACTTGAAGAGCAGCAGGAGCTTTTTGTCCTGGCCCCTTTGGGGTGGGAGGAATCTCGAGACATTCGCAATTGCTGAGCCTGGCTCCGGGTGTCCTCAGCGTCCCAGGCAGCTAGTCTTGGAGTTTGGAAGGTCACGAAAGAGACAGCGTCAGCGTCTGTGGCGCTGTGAATGGGGTTGCCTGGCTACTTGAAGAGCAGCAAGAGCTTTTGGTCCTGGCCCCTTTGGGGTGGGAGGAATCTCGAGAAATTCGCAGTTGCTTAGCTTGGCTCTGGCTGTACTCAGCGTCCCAGGCAGATAGTCTTGGAGTTTGGGAGGCCACGGAAAGAGACAGCGTCAGCGTTTGTGGGGCTGTGAATGGTGTTGCCTGGCTACTTGAAGAGCAGCAAGAGCTTTTGGTCCTGGCCTCTTTGTGGTTGAGGAAGGTACGGTTATTCGCAGTTGCTGAGCCTGGCTCCGGGTGTCCTCAGCTTCCCAGGCAGATAGTCTTGGAGTTTGGGAGGCTCACGAAAGAGACAGCATCAGCTTTTGTGGGGCTGTGAATGGGGTTGCCTGGCTACTTGAAGAGCAGCAAGAGCTTTTGGTCCTGGCCCCTTTGGGGTGGGAGGAAGGTACGGTTATTCGCAATCGCTGAGCCTGGCTCCGGCTGTATTCAGTGTCCCAGGCAGATAGTCTTGGAGTTTGGGAGGCTCACGAAAGAGACAGCGTCAGCGTTTGTGGGGCTGTGAATGGTGTTGCCTGGCTACTTGAAGAGCAGCAAGAGCTTTTGGTCCTGGCCCCTTTGGGGTGGAAGGAAGGTACGGTTATTCGCAGTTTCTGAGCCTGCCTCCGGGTGTCCTCAGCGTCGCAGGCAGTTACTATTGGAGTTTGGGAGGCTCACGAAAGAGACAGCGTCAGCGTTTGTGGGGCTGTGAATGGGGTTGCCTGGCTACTTGAAGAGCAGCAAGAGCTTTTGGTCCTGGCCCCTTTGGCGTGGGAGGAATCCCGGGACGGTCGCAATCGCTGAGCCTGGCTCCGGCTGTATTCAGTGTTGCAGGCAGATAATCTTGGATTTTGGGAGGCTCATGAAAGAGACAGCGTCAGCGTTTGTGGGGCTGTGAATGGGGTTGCCTGGCTACTTGAAGAGCAGGAAGAGCTTTTTGTCCTGGCCCCTTTGGGGTGGGAGGAATTTCGGGAAATTCGCAATTGCTTAGCTTGCGTCTGGCTGTACTCAGTGTCCCAGGCAGATAGTCTTGGAGTTTGGAAGGTCACGAAAGAGACAGCGTCAGCTTTTGTTGGGCTGTGAATGGCGTTGCCTGGCTACTTGAAGAGCAGCAAGAGCTTTTGGTCCTGGCCCCTTTGGGGTGGGAGGAAGGTACGGTTATTCGCAGTTTCTGAGCCTGCCTCCGGGTGTCCTCAGCTTCCCAGGCAGATAGTCTTGGAGTTTGGGAGGCTCACGAAAGAGACAGCGTCAGCGTTTGTGGGGCTGTGAATGGAGTTGCCTGGCTACTTGAAGAGCAGCAAGAGCTTTTTGTCCTGGCCCCTTCGGGGTGGGAGGAATCTCGAGAAATTCGCAATTGCTTAGCTTGGCTCTGGCTGTACTCAGCGTCCCAGGCAGATAGTCTTGGAGTTTGGGAGGCCACGGAAAGAGACAGCGTCAGCGTTTGTGGGGCTGTGAATGGTGTTGCCTGGCTACTTGAAGAGCAGCAAGAGCTTTTGGTCCTGGCCTCTTTGGGGTGGGAGGAATTCCGGGACGTTCGCAATCGCTGAGCCTGGCTCCGACTGTATTCACTGTTGCAGGCAGTTACTATTGGAGTTTGGGAGGCTCACGAAAGAGACAGCGTCAGCGTTTGTGGGGCTGTGAATGGAGTTGCCTGGCTACTTGAAGAGCAGCAGGAGCTTTTTGTCCTGGCCCCTTTGGGGTGGGAGGAATCTCGAGACATTCGCAATTGCTGAGCCTGGCTCCGGGTGTCCTCAGCGTCCCAGGCAGCTAGTCTTGGAGTTTGGAAGGTCACGAAAGAGACAGCGTCAGCGTCTGTGGCGCTGTGAATGGGGTTGCCTGGCTACTTGAAGAGCAGCAAGAGCTTTTGGTCCTGGCCCCTTTGGGGTGGGAGGAATCTCGAGACATTCGCAATTGCTGAGCCTGGCTCCGGGTGTCCTCAGCGTCCCAGGCAGATAGTCTTGGAGTTTGGAAGGTCACGAAAGAGACAGCGTCAGCGTCTGTGGGGCTGTGAATGGGGTTGCCTGGCTACTTGAAGAGCAGCAAGAGCTTTTTGTCCTGGCCCCTTTGGCGTGGGAGGAATCTCGAGAAATTCGCAGTTGCTGAGCCTGGCTCCGGGTGTCCTCAGCGTCCTAGGCAGTTTAGTATTGGAGTTTGGGAGGCTCATGAAAGAGAGAGCATCAGCGTTTGTGGGGCTGTGAATGGGGTTGCCTGGCTACTTGAAGAGCAGCAAGAGCTTTTTGTCCTGGCCCCTTTGGGGTGGGAGGAATCCCTGGACGTTCGCAATCGCTGAGCCTGGCTCCGGCTGTATTCAGTGTCCCAGGCAGATAGTCTTGGAGTTTGGGAGGCCACGGAAAGAGACAGCGTCAGCGTTTGTGGGGCTGTGAATGGCGTTGCCTGGCTACTTGAAGAGCAGCAAGAGCTTTTGGTCCTGGCCCCTTTGGGGTGGGAGGAAGGTACGGTTATTCGCAGTTGCTGAGCCTGGCTCCGGGTGTCCTCAGCTTCCCAGGCAGATAGTATTGGAGTTTGGGAGGCTCATGAAAGAAACATCGGCAGCGTTTGTGGGGCTGTGAATGGGGTTGCCTGGCTACTTGAAGAGCAGCAAGAGCTTTTGGTCCTGGCCCCTTTGGCGTGGGAGGAAGGTACGGTTATTCGCAATCGCTGAGCCTGGCTCCGGCTGTATTCAGTGTCCCAGGCAGATAGTCTTGGAGTTTGGGAGGCTCACGAAAGAGACAGCGTCAGCGTTTGTGGGGCTGTGAATGGTGTTGCCTGGCTACTTGAAGAGCAGCAAGAGCTTTTGGTCCTGGCCCCTTTGGGGTGGGAGGAAGGTACGGTTATTCGCAGTTGCTGAGCCTGCCTCCGGGTGTCCTCAGCGTCGCAGGCAGTTACTATTGGAGTTTGGGAGGCTCACGAAAGAGACAGCGTCAGCGTTTGTGGGGCTGTGAATGGGGTTGCCTGGCTACTTGAAGAGCAGCAAGAGCTTTTGGTCCTGGCCCCTTTGGGGTGGGAGGAATCTTGAGAAATTCGCAATTGCTTAGCTTGGCTCTGGCTGTACTCAGCGTCCCAGGCAGATAGTCTTGGAGTTTGGGAGGCCACGGAAAGAGACAGCGTCAGCGTTTGTGGGGCTGTGAATGGTGTTGCCTGGCTACTTGAAGAGCAGCAAGAGCTTTTGGTCCTGGCCTCTTTGGGGTGGAGGAAGGTACGGTTATTCGCAGTTGCTGAGCCTGGCTCCGGGTGTCCTCAGCGTCGCAGGCAGTTACTATTGGAGTTTGGGAGGCTCACGAAAGAGACAGCGTCAGCGTTTGTGGGGCTGTGAATGGAGTTGCCTGGCTACTTGAAGAGCAGCAGGAGCTTTTTGTCCTGGCCCCTTTGGGGTGGGAGGAATCTCGAGACATTCGCAATTGCTGAGCCTGGCTCCGGGTGTCCTCAGCGTCCCAGGCAGCTAGTCTTGGAGTTTGGAAGGTCACGAAAGAGACAGCGTCAGCGTCTGTGGCGCTGTGAATGGGGTTGCCTGGCTACTTGAAGAGCAGCAAGAGCTTTTGGTCCTGGCCCCTTTGGGGTGGGAGGAATCTCGAGAAATTCGCAGTTGCTTAGCTTGGCTCTGGCTGTACTCAGCGTCCCAGGCAGATAGTCTTGGAGTTTGGGAGGCCACGGAAAGAGACAGCGTCAGCGTTTGTGGGGCTGTGAATGGTGTTGCCTGGCTACTTGAAGAGCAGCAAGAGCTTTTGGTCCTGGCCTCTTTGTGGTTGAGGAAGGTACGGTTATTCGCAGTTGCTGAGCCTGGCTCCGGGTGTCCTCAGCTTCCCAGGCAGATAGTCTTGGAGTTTGGGAGGCTCACGAAAGAGACAGCATCAGCTTTTGTGGGGCTGTGAATGGGGTTGCCTGGCTACTTGAAGAGCAGCAAGAGCTTTTGGTCCTGGCCCCTTTGGGGTGGGAGGAAGGTACGGTTATTCGCAATCGCTGAGCCTGGCTCCGGCTGTATTCAGTGTCCCAGGCAGATAGTCTTGGAGTTTGGGAGGCTCACGAAAGAGACAGCGTCAGCGTTTGTGGGGCTGTGAATGGTGTTGCCTGGCTACTTGAAGAGCAGCAAGAGCTTTTGGTCCTGGCCCCTTTGGGGTGGAAGGAAGGTACGGTTATTCGCAGTTTCTGAGCCTGCCTCCGGGTGTCCTCAGCGTCGCAGGCAGTTACTATTGGAGTTTGGGAGGCTCACGAAAGAGACAGCGTCAGCGTTTGTGGGGCTGTGAATGGGGTTGCCTGGCTACTTGAAGAGCAGCAAGAGCTTTTGGTCCTGGCCCCTTTGGCGTGGGAGGAATCCCGGGACGGTCGCAATCGCTGAGCCTGGCTCCGGCTGTATTCAGTGTTGCAGGCAGATAATCTTGGATTTTGGGAGGCTCATGAAAGAGACAGCGTCAGCGTTTGTGGGGCTGTGAATGGGGTTGCCTGGCTACTTGAAGAGCAGGAAGAGCTTTTTGTCCTGGCCCCTTTGGGGTGGGAGGAATTTCGGGAAATTCGCAATTGCTTAGCTTGCGTCTGGCTGTACTCAGTGTCCCAGGCAGATAGTCTTGGAGTTTGGAAGGTCACGAAAGAGACAGCGTCAGCTTTTGTTGGGCTGTGAATGGCGTTGCCTGGCTACTTGAAGAGCAGCAAGAGCTTTTGGTCCTGGCCCCTTTGGGGTGGGAGGAAGGTACGGTTATTCGCAGTTTCTGAGCCTGCCTCCGGGTGTCCTCAGCTTCCCAGGCAGATAGTCTTGGAGTTTGGGAGGCTCACGAAAGAGACAGCGTCAGCGTTTGTGGGGCTGTGAATGGAGTTGCCTGGCTACTTGAAGAGCAGCAAGAGCTTTTTGTCCTGGCCCCTTCGGGGTGGGAGGAATCTCGAGAAATTCGCAATTGCTTAGCTTGGCTCTGGCTGTACTCAGCGTCCCAGGCAGATAGTCTTGGAGTTTGGGAGGCCACGGAAAGAGACAGCGTCAGCGTTTGTGGGGCTGTGAATGGTGTTGCCTGGCTACTTGAAGAGCAGCAAGAGCTTTTGGTCCTGGCCTCTTTGGGGTGGGAGGAATTCCGGGACGTTCGCAATCGCTGAGCCTGGCTCCGACTGTATTCACTGTTGCAGGCAGTTACTATTGGAGTTTGGGAGGCTCACGAAAGAGACAGCGTCAGCGTTTGTGGGGCTGTGAATGGAGTTGCCTGGCTACTTGAAGAGCAGCAGGAGCTTTTTGTCCTGGCCCCTTTGGGGTGGGAGGAATCTCGAGACATTCGCAATTGCTGAGCCTGGCTCCGGGTGTCCTCAGCGTCCCAGGCAGCTAGTCTTGGAGTTTGGAAGGTCACGAAAGAGACAGCGTCAGCGTCTGTGGCGCTGTGAATGGGGTTGCCTGGCTACTTGAAGAGCAGCAAGAGCTTTTGGTCCTGGCCCCTTTGGGGTGGGAGGAATCTCGAGAAATTCGCAGTTGCTTAGCTTGGCTCTGGCTGTACTCAGCGTCCCAGGCAGATAGTCTTGGAGTTTGGGAGGCCACGGAAAGAGACAGCGTCAGCGTTTGTGGGGCTGTGAATGGTGTTGCCTGGCTACTTGAAGAGCAGCAAGAGCTTTTGGTCCTGGCCTCTTTGTGGTTGAGGAAGGTACGGTTATTCGCAGTTGCTGAGCCTGGCTCCGGGTGTCCTCAGCTTCCCAGGCAGATAGTCTTGGAGTTTGGGAGGCTCACGAAAGAGACAGCATCAGCTTTTGTGGGGCTGTGAATGGGGTTGCCTGGCTACTTGAAGAGCAGCAAGAGCTTTTGGTCCTGGCCCCTTTGGGGTGGGAGGAAGGTACGGTTATTCGCAATCGCTGAGCCTGGCTCCGGCTGTATTCAGTGTCCCAGGCAGATAGTCTTGGAGTTTGGGAGGCTCACGAAAGAGACAGCGTCAGCGTTTGTGGGGCTGTGAATGGTGTTGCCTGGCTACTTGAAGAGCAGCAAGAGCTTTTGGTCCTGGCCCCTTTGGGGTGGAAGGAAGGTACGGTTATTCGCAGTTTCTGAGCCTGCCTCCGGGTGTCCTCAGCGTCGCAGGCAGTTACTATTGGAGTTTGGGAGGCTCACGAAAGAGACAGCGTCAGCGTTTGTGGGGCTGTGAATGGGGTTGCCTGGCTACTTGAAGAGCAGCAAGAGCTTTTGGTCCTGGCCCCTTTGGGGTGGGAGGAATCCCGGGACGTTCGCAATCGCTGAGCCTGGCTCCGGCTGTATTCAGTGTTGCAGGCAGATAATCTTGGATTTTGGGAGGCTCATGAAAGAGACAGCGTCAGCGTTTGTGGGGCTGTGAATGGGGTTGCCTGGCTACTTGAAGAGCAGGAAGAGCTTTTTGTCCTGGCCCCTTTGGGGTGGGAGGAATTTCGGGAAATTCGCAATTGCTTAGCTTGCGTCTGGCTGTACTCAGTGTCCCAGGCAGATAGTCTTGGAGTTTGGAAGGTCACGAAAGAGACAGCGTCAGCTTTTGTGGGGCTGTGAATGGCGTTGCCTGGCTACTTGAAGAGCAGCAAGAGCTTTTGGTCCTGGCCCCTTTGGGGTGGGAGGAAGGTACGGTTATTCGCAGTTTCTGAGCCTGCCTCCGGGTGTCCTCAGCTTCCCAGGCAGATAGTCTTGGAGTTTGGGAGGCTCACGAAAGAGACAGCGTCAGCGTTTGTGGGGCTGTGAATGGAGTTGCCTGGCTACTTGAAGAGCAGCAAGAGCTTTTTGTCCTGGCCCCTTCGGGGTGGGAGGAATCTCGAGAAATTCGCAATTGCTTAGCTTGGCTCTGGCTGTACTCAGCGTCCCAGGCAGATAGTCTTGGAGTTTGGGAGGCCACGGAAAGAGACAGCGTCAGCGTTTGTGGGGCTGTGAATGGTGTTGCCTGGCTACTTGAAGAGCAGCAAGAGCTTTTGGTCCTGGCCTCTTTGGGGTGGGAGGAATTCCGGGACGTTCGCAATCGCTGAGCCTGGCTCCGACTGTATTCACTGTTGCAGGCAGTTACTATTGGAGTTTGGGAGGCTCACGAAAGAGACAGCGTCAGCGTTTGTGGGGCTGTGAATGGAGTTGCCTGGCTACTTGAAGAGCAGCAGGAGCTTTTTGTCCTGGCCCCTTTGGGGTGGGAGGAATCTCGAGACATTCGCAATTGCTGAGCCTGGCTCCGGGTGTCCTCAGCGTCCCAGGCAGCTAGTCTTGGAGTTTGGAAGGTCACGAAAGAGACAGCGTCAGCGTCTGTGGCGCTGTGAATGGGGTTGCCTGGCTACTTGAAGAGCAGCAAGAGCTTTTGGTCCTGGCCCCTTTGGGGTGGGAGGAATCTCGAGAAATTCGCAGTTGCTTAGCTTGGCTCTGGCTGTACTCAGCGTCCCAGGCAGATAGTCTTGGAGTTTGGGAGGCCACGGAAAGAGACAGCGTCAGCGTTTGTGGGGCTGTGAATGGTGTTGCCTGGCTACTTGAAGAGCAGCAAGAGCTTTTGGTCCTGGCCTCTTTGTGGTTGAGGAAGGTACGGTTATTCGCAGTTGCTGAGCCTGGCTCCGGGTGTCCTCAGCTTCCCAGGCAGATAGTCTTGGAGTTTGGGAGGCTCACGAAAGAGACAGCATCAGCTTTTGTGGGGCTGTGAATGGGGTTGCCTGGCTACTTGAAGAGCAGCAAGAGCTTTTGGTCCTGGCCCCTTTGGGGTGGGAGGAAGGTACGGTTATTCGCAATCGCTGAGCCTGGCTCCGGCTGTATTCAGTGTCCCAGGCAGATAGTCTTGGAGTTTGGGAGGCTCACGAAAGAGACAGCGTCAGCGTTTGTGGGGCTGTGAATGGTGTTGCCTGGCTACTTGAAGAGCAGCAAGAGCTTTTGGTCCTGGCCCCTTTGGGGTGGAAGGAAGGTACGGTTATTCGCAGTTTCTGAGCCTGCCTCCGGGTGTCCTCAGCGTCGCAGGCAGTTACTATTGGAGTTTGGGAGGCTCACGAAAGAGACAGCGTCAGCGTTTGTGGGGCTGTGAATGGGGTTGCCTGGCTACTTGAAGAGCAGCAAGAGCTTTTGGTCCTGGCCCCTTTGGCGTGGGAGGAATCCCGGGACGGTCGCAATCGCTGAGCCTGGCTCCGGCTGTATTCAGTGTCCCAGGCAGATAGTCTTGGAGTTTGGGAGGCCACGGAAAGAGAGAGCGTCAGCGTTTGTGGGGCTGTGAATGGTGTTGCCTGGCTACTTGAAGAGCAGCAAGAGCTTTTGGTCCTGGCCTCTTTGGGGTGGGAGGAATCCCGGGACGTTCGCAATCGCTGAGCCTGGCTCCGACTGTATTCAGCGTCCCAGGCAGATAGTCTTGGAGTTTGGGAGGCTCACGAAAGAGAGAGCGTCAGCGTTTGTGGGGCTGTGAATGGGGTTGCCTGGCTACTTGAAGAGCAGGAAGAGCTTTTGGTCCTGGCCCCTTTGGGGTGGGAGGAATCTCGAGACATTCGCAATTGCTGAGCCTGGCTCCGGGTGTCCTCAGCGTCCCAGGCAGATAGTCTTGGAGTTTGGAAGGTCACGAAAGAGACAGCGTCAGCGTCTGTGGGGCTGTGAATGGGGTTGCCTGGCTACTTGAAGAGCAGCAAGAGCTTTTTGTCCTGGCCCCTTTGGCGTGGGAGGAATCTCGAGAAATTCGCAGTTGCTGAGCCTGGCTCCGGGTGTCCTCAGCGTCCTAGGCAGTTTAGTATTGGAGTTTGGGAGGCTCATGAAAGAGAGAGCATCAGCGTTTGTGGGGCTGTGAATGGGGTTGCCTGGCTACTTGAAGAGCAGCAAGAGCTTTTGGTCCTGGCCCCTTTGGGGTGGGAGGAATCCCTGGACGTTCGCAATCGCTGAGCCTGGCTCCGGCTGTATTCAGTGTCCCAGGCAGATAGTCTTGGAGTTTGGGAGGCCACGGAAAGAGACAGCGTCAGCGTTTGTGGGGCTGTGAATGGCGTTGCCTGGCTACTTGAAGAGCAGCAAGAGCTTTTGGTCCTGGCCCCTTTGGGGTGGGAGGAAGGTACGGTTATTCGCAGTTGCTGAGCCTGGCTCCGGGTGTCCTCAGCTTCCCAGGCAGATAGTATTGGAGTTTGGGAGGCTCATGAAAGAAACATCGGCAGCGTTTGTGGGGCTGTGAATGGGGTTGCCTGGCTACTTGAAGAGCAGCAAGAGCTTTTTGTCCTGGCCCCTTTGGGGTGGGAGGAATCTCGAGAAATTCGCAGTTGCTGAGCATGGCTCTGGCTGTACGCAGCATCCCAGGCAGATACTATTCGAGTTTGGGTGCCCACGGAAAGAGACAGCGTCAGCGTTTGTGGGGCTGTGAATGGTGTTGCCTGGCTACTTGAAGAGCAGCAAGAGCTTTTGGTCCTGGCCCCTTTGGGGTGGGAGGAAGGTACGGTTATTCGCAGTTGCTGAGCCTGCCTCCGGGTGTCCTCAGCGTCGCAGGCAGTTACTATTGGAGTTTGGGAGGCTCACGAAAGAGACAGCGTCAGCGTTTGTGGGGCTGTGAATGGGGTTGCCTGGCTACTTGAAGAGCAGCAAGAGCTTTTGGTCCTGGCCCCTTTGGGGTGGGAGGAATCTTGAGAAATTCGCAATTGCTTAGCTTGGCTCTGGCTGTACTCAGCGTCCCAGGCAGATAGTCTTGGAGTTTGGGAGGCCACGGAAAGAGACAGCGTCAGCGTTTGTGGGGCTGTGAATGGTGTTGCCTGGCTACTTGAAGAGCAGCAAGAGCTTTTGGTCCTGGCCTCTTTGGGGTGGAGGAAGGTACGGTTATTCGCAGTTGCTGAGCCTGGCTCCGGGTGTCCTCAGCGTCGCAGGCAGTTACTATTGGAGTTTGGGAGGCTCACGAAAGAGACAGCGTCAGCTTTTGTGGGGCTGTGAATGGGGTTGCCTGGCTACTTGAAGAGCAGCAAGAGCTTTTGGTCCTGGCCCCTTTGGCGTGGGAGGAACCTGCAGACGTTCCCAGTTGCTGAGCATGGCTCTGGCTGTACGCAGCATCCCAGGCAGATACTATTCGAGTTTGGGTGGCCACGGAAAGAGACAGCGTCAGTGTTTGTGGGGCTGTGAATGGGGTTGCCTGGCTACTTGAAGAGCAGCAAGAGCTTTTGGTCCTGGCACCTTTGGCGTAGGAGGAATACCGCGACGTTCGCAATTTCTGAGCCTGGCTCTGGCTGTACGCAGCATCCCAGGCAGAGAGTCTTGGAGTTTGGGAGGCCACAGAAAGAGACAGCGTCAGCGTTTGTGGGGCTGTGAATGGGGTTGCCTGGCTACTTGAAGAGCAGCAAGAGCTTTTGGTCCTGGCCCCTTTGGGGTGGGAGGAATCCCGGGACGTTCGCAATCGCTGAGCCTGGCTCCGGCTGTATTCAGTGTTGCAGGCAGATAATCTTGGATTTTGGGAGGCTCATGAAAGAGACAGCGTCAGCGTTTGTGGGGCTGTGAATGGGGTTGCCTGGCTACTTGAAGAGCAGGAAGAGCTTTTTGTCCTGGCCCCTTTGGGGTGGGAGGAATTTCGAGAAATTCGCAATTGCTTAGCTTGCGTCTGGCTGTACTCAGTGTCCCAGGCAGATAGTCTTGGAGTTTGGAAGGTCACGAAAGAGACAGCGTCAGCTTTTGTTGGGCTGTGAATGGGGTTGCCTGGCTACTTGAAGAGCAGCAAGAGCTTTTGGTCCTGGCCCCTTTGGGGTGGGAGGAAGGTACGGTTATTCGCAGTTTCTGAGCCTGCCTCCGGGTGTCCTCAGCTTCCCAGGCAGATAGTATTGGAGTTTGGGAGGCTCACGAAAGAGACAGCGTCAGCGTTTGTGGGGCTGTGAATGGAGTTGCCTGGCTACTTGAAGAGCAGCAAGAGCTTTTTGTCCTGGCCCCTTCGGGGTGGGAGGAATCCCGGGACGTTCGCAATTGCTTAGCTTGGCTCTGGCTGTACTCAGCGTCCCAGGCAGATAGTCTTGGAGTTTGGGAGGCCACGGAAAGAGACAGCGTCAGCGTTTGTGGGGCTGTGAATGGTGTTGCCTGGCTACTTGAAGAGCAGCAAGAGCTTTTGGTGCTGGCCCCTTTGGGGTGGGAGGAATTCCGGGACGTTCGCAATCGCTGAGCCTGGCTCCGACTGTATTCACTGTTGCAGGCAGTTACTATTGGAGTTTGGGAGGCTCACGAAAGAGACAGCGTCAGCGTTTGTGGGGCTGTGAATGGAGTTGCCTGGCTACTTGAAGAGCAGCAGGAGCTTTTTGTCCTGGCCCCTTTGGGGTGGGAGGAATCTCGAGACATTCGCAATTGCTGAGCCTGGCTCCGGGTGTCCTCAGCGTCCCAGGCAGCTAGTCTTGGAGTTTGGAAGGTCACGAAAGAGACAGCGTCAGCGTCTGTGGCGCTGTGAATGGGGTTGCCTGGCTACTTGAAGAGCAGCAAGAGCTTTTGGTCCTGGCCCATTTGGGGTGGGAGGAATCTCGAGAAATTCGCAGTTGCTTAGCTTGGCTCTGGCTGTACTCAGCGTCCCAGGCAGATAGTCTTGGAGTTTGGGAGGCCACGGAAAGAGACAGCGTCAGCGTTTGTGGGGCTGTGAATGGTGTTGCCTGGCTACTTGAAGAGCAGCAAGAGCTTTTGGTCCTGGCCTCTTTGTGGTTGAGGAAGGTACGGTTATTCGCAGTTGCTGAGCCTGGCTCCGGGTGTCCTCAGCTTCCCAGGCAGATAGTATTGGAGTTTGGGAGGCTCACGAAAGAGACAGCATCAGCTTTTGTGGGGCTGTGAATGGGGTTGCCTGGCTACTTGAAGAGCAGCAAGAGCTTTTGGTCCTGGCCCCTTTGGGGTGGGAGGAAGGTACGGTTATTCGCAATCGCTGAGCCTGGCTCCGGCTGTATTCAGTGTCCCAGGCAGATAGTCTTGGAGTTTGGGAGGCTCACGAAAGAGACAGCGTCAGCGTTTGTGGGGCTGTGAATGGTGTTGCCTGGCTACTTGAAGAGCAGCAAGAGCTTTTGGTCCTGGCCCCTTTGGGGTGGGAGGAAGGTACGGTTATTCGCAGTTTCTGAGCCTGCCTCCGGGTGTCCTCAGCGTCGCAGGCAGTTACTATTGGAGTTTGGGAGGCTCACGAAAGAGACAGCGTCAGCGTTTGTGGGGCTGTGAATGGGGTTGCCTGGCTACTTGAAGAGCAGCAAGAGCTTTTGGTCCTGGCCCCTTTGGGGTGGGAGGAACCTGCAGACGTTCCCAGTTGCTGAGCATGGCTCTGGCTGTACGCAGCATCCCAGGCAGATACTATTCGAGTTTGGGTGGCCACGGAAAGAGACAGCGTCAGTGTTTGTGGGGCTGTGAATGGGGTTGCCTGGCTACTTGAAGAGCAGCAAGAGCTTTTGGTCCTGGCACCTTTGGCGTAGGAGGAATACCGCGACGTTCGCAATTTCTGAGCCTGGCTCTGGCTGTACGCAGCATCCCAGGCAGAGAGTCTTGGAGTTTGGGAGGCCACAGAAAGAGACAGCGTCACCGTTTGTCGGGCTGTGAATGGGGTTGCCTGGCTACTTGAAGAGCAGCAAGAGCTTTTGGTCCTGGCCCCTTTGGGGTGGGAGGAATCCCGGGACGTTCGCAATCGCTGAGCCTGGCTCCGGCTGTATTCAGTGTTGCAGGCAGATAATCTTGGATTTTGGGAGGCTCATGAAAGAGACAGCGTCAGCGTTTGTGGGGCTGTGAATGGGGTTGCCTGGCTACTTGAAGAGCAGGAAGAGCTTTTTGTCCTGGCCCCTTTGGGGTGGGAGGAATTTCGAGAAATTCGCAATTGCTTAGCTTGCGTCTGGCTGTACTCAGTGTCCCAGGCAGATAGTCTTGGAGTTTGGAAGGTCACGAAGGAGACAGCGTCAGCTTTTGTTGGGCTGTGAATGGCGTTGCCTGGCTACTTGAAGAGCAGCAAGAGCTTTTGGTCCTGGCCCCTTTGGGGTGGGAGGAAGGTACGGTTATTCGCAGTTGCTGAGCCTGCCTCCGGGTGTCCTCAGCTTCCCAGGCAGATAGTCTTGGAGTTTGGGAGGCTCACGAAAGAGACATCGGCAGCGTTTGTGGGGCTGTGAATGGGGTTGCCTGGCTACTTGAAGAGCAGGAAGAGCTTTTGGTCCTGGCCCCTTTGGGGTGGGAGGAATCTCGAGAAATTCGCAGTTGCTGAGCCTGGCTCCGGGTGTCCTCAGCGTCCTAGGCAGTTTAGTATTGGAGTTTGGGAGGCTCATGAAAGAGAGAGCATCAGCGTTTGTGGGGCTGTGAATGGGGTTGCCTGGCTACTTGAAGAGCAGCAAGAGCTTTTGGTCCTGGCCCCTTTGGCGTGGGAGGAATCTCGAGAAATTCGCAGTTGCTGAGCATGGCTCTGGCTGTACGCAGCATCCCAGGCAGATACTATTCGAGTTTGGGTGCCCACGGAAAGAGACAGCGTCAGCGTTTGTGGGGCTGTGAATGGGGTTGCCTGGCTACTTGAAGAGCAGCAAGAGCTTTTGGTCCTGGCCCCTTTGGGGTGGGAGGAAGGTACGGTTATTCGCAGTTGCTGAGCCTGCCTCCGGGTGTCCTCAGCGTCCTAGGCAGTTAGTATTGGAGTTTGGGAGGTCATGAAAGAGACAGCGTCAGCGTTTGTGGGGCTGTGAATGGCGTTGCCTGGCTACTTGAAGAGCAGCAAGAGCTTTTGGTCCTGGCCTCTTTGGGGTGGGAGGAATCCCGGGACGTTCGCAATCGCTGAGCCTGGCTCCGACTGTATTCAGTGTTGCAGGCAGATAATCTTGGAGTTTGGGAGGCTCACGAAAGAGACAGCGTCAGCGTTTGTGGGGCTGTGAATGGCGTTGCCTGGCTACTTGAAGAGCAGCAAGAGCTTTTGGTCCTGGCCCCTTTGGGGTGGGAGGAATCTCGAGACATTCGCAATTGCTGAGCCTGGCTCCGGGTGTCCTCAGCGTCCCAGGCAGCTAGTCTTGGAGTTTGGAAGGTCACGAAAGAGACAGCGTCAGCGTCTGTGGGGCTGTGAATGGGGTTGCCTGGCTACTTGAAGAGCAGCAAGAGCTTTTGGTCCTGGCCCCTTTGGGGTGGGAGGAAGGTACGGTTATTCGCAATCGCTGAGCCTGGCTCCGGCTGTATTCAGTGTCCCAGGCAGATAGTCTTGGAATTTGGGAGGCTCACGAAAGAGACAGCGTCAGCGTTTGTGGGGCTGTGAATGGTGTTGCCTGGCTACTTGAAGAGCAGCAAGAGCTTTTGGTCCTGGCCTCTTTGTGGTGGAGGAAGGTACGGTTATTCGCAGTTGCTGAGCCTGGCTCCGGGTGTCCTCAGCTTCCCAGGCAGATAGTCTTGGAGTTTGGGAGGCTCACGAAAGAGACAGCGTCAGCGTTTGTGGGGCTGTGAATGGGGTTGCCTGGCTACTTGAAGAGCAGCAAGAGCTTTTGGTCCTGGCCCCTTTGGCGTGGGAGGAAGGTACGGTTATTCGCAATCGCTGAGCCTGGCTCCGGCTGTATTCAGTGTCCCAGGCAGATAGTCTTTGAGTTTGGGAGACTCACGAAAGAGACAGCGTCAGCGTTTGTGGGGCTGTGAATGGTGTTGCCTGGCTACTTGAAGAGCAGCAAGAGCTTTTGGTCCTGGCCCCTTTGGGGTGGGAGGAAGGTACGGTTATTCGCAGTTGCTGAGCCTGCCTCCGGGTGTCCTCAGCGTCGCAGGCAGTTACTATTGGAGTTTGGGAGGCTCACGAAAGAGACAGCGTCAGCTTTTGTGGGGCTGTGAATGGGGTTGCCTGGCTACTTGAAGAGCAGCAAGAGCTTTTGGTCCTGGCCCCTTTGGGGTGGGAGGAACCTGCAGACGTTCCCAGTTGCTGAGCATGGCTCTGGCTGTACGCAGCATCCCAGGCAGATACTATTCGAGTTTGGGTGGCCACGGAAAGAGACAGCGTCAGTGTTTGTGGGGCTGTGAATGGGGTTGCCTGGCTACTTGAAGAGCAGCAAGAGCTTTTGGTCCTGGCACCTTTGGCGTAGGAGGAATACCGCGACGTTCGCAATTTCTGAGCCTGGCTCTGGCTGTACGCAGCATCCCAGGCAGAGAGTCTTGGAGTTTGGGAGGCCACAGAAAGAGACAGCGTCACCGTTTGTCGGGCTGTGAATGGGGTTGCCTGGCTACTTGAAGAGCAGCAAGAGCTTTTGGTCCTGGCCCCTTTGGGGTGGGAGGAATCCCGGGACGTTCGCAATCGCTGAGCCTGGCTCCGGCTGTATTCAGTGTTGCAGGCAGATAATCTTGGATTTTGGGAGGCTCACGAAAGAGAGAGCGTCAGCGTTTGTGGGGCTGTGAATGGGGTTGCCTGGCTACTTGAAGAGCAGGAAGAGCTTTTTGTCCTGGCCCCTTTGGGGTGGGAGGAATTTCGAGAAATTCGCAATTGCTTAGCTTGCCTCTGGCTGTACTCAGTGTCCCAGGCAGATAGTCTTGGAGTTTGGGAGGCTCACGAAAGAGACAGCGTCAGCGTTTGTGGGGCTGTGAATGGAGTTGCCTGGCTACTTGAAGAGCAGCAAGAGCTTTTTGTCCTGGCCCCTTCGGGGTGGGAGGAATCTCGAGAAATTCGCAATTGCTTAGCTTGGCTCTGGCTGTACTCAGCGTCCCAGGCAGATAGTCTTGGAGTTTGGGAGGCCACGGAAAGAGACAGCGTCAGCGTTTGTGGGGCTGTGAATGGTGTTGCCTGGCTACTTGAAGAGCAGCAAGAGCTTTTGGTCCTGGCCCCTTTGGGGTGGGAGGAAGGTACGGTTATTCGCAGTTGCTGAGCCTGCCTCCAGGTTTCCTCAGCGTCCCAGGCAGATAGTATTGGAGTTTGGGAGGCTCACGAAAGAGACAGCGTCAGCGTTTGTGGGGCTGTGAATGGGATTGCCTGGCTACTTGAAGAGCAGCAAGAGCTTTTGGCCCTGGCTCCTTTGGGGTGGGAGGAATCCCGGGACGGTCGCAATCGCTGAGCCTGGCTCCGGCTGTATTTAGTGTCCCAGGCAGATAGTCTTGGAGTTTGGGAGGCCACAGAAAGAGACAGCGTCAGCGTTTGTGGGGCTGTGAATGGGGTTGCCTGGCTACTTGAAGAGCAGCAAGAGCTTTTGGTCCTGGCCTCTTTGGGGTGGGAGGAATCCCGGGACGTTCGCAATCGCTGAGCCTGGCTCCGACTGTATTCAGCGTCCCAGGCAGATAGTCTTGGAGTTTGGGAAGCTCACGAAAGAGACAGCGTCAGCGTTTGTGGGGCTGTGAATGGGGTTGCCTGGCTACTTGAAGAGCAGGAAGAGCTTTTGGTCCTGGCCCCTTTGGGGTGGGAGGAATCTCGAGACATTCGCAATTGCTGAGCCTGGCTCCGGGTGTCCTCAGCGTCCCAGGCAGATAGTCTTGGAGTTTGGAAGGTCACGAAAGAGACAGCGTCAGCGTTTGTTGGGCTGTGAATGGGGTTGCCTGGCTACTTGAAGAGCAGCAAGAGCTTTTTGTCCTGGCCCCTTTGGCGTGGGAGGAATCTCGAGAAATTCGCAGTTGCTGAGCCTGGCTCCGGGTGTCCTCAGCGTCCTAGGCAGTTTAGTATTGGAGTTTGGGAGGCTCATGAAAGAGAGAGCATCAGCGTTTGTGGGGCTGTGAATGGGGTTGCCTGGCTACTTGAAGAGCAGCAAGAGCTTTTGGTCCTGGCCCCTTTGGGGTGGGAGGAATCCCTGGACGTTCGCAATCGCTGAGCCTGGCTCCGGCTGTATTCAGTGTCCCAGGCAGATAGTCTTGGAGTTTGGGAGGCTCACGAAAGAGACAGCGTCAGCGTTTGTGGGGCTGTGAATGGCGTTGCCTGGCTACTTGAAGAGCAGCAAGAGCTTTTGGTCCTGGCCCCTTTGGGGTGGGAGGAAGGTACGGTTATTCGCAGTTGCTGAGCCTGCCTCCGGGTGTCCTCAGCGTCGCAGGCAGTTACTATTGGAGTTTGGGAGGCTCACGAAAGAGACAGCGTCAGCGTTTGTGGGGCTGTGAATGGGGTTGCCTGGCTACTTGAAGAGCAGCAAGAGCTTTTGGTCCTGGCCCCTTTGGGGTGGGAGGAATCTTGAGAAATTCGCAATTGCTTAGCTTGGCTCTGGCTGTACTCAGCGTCCCAGGCAGATAGTCTTGGAGTTTGGGAGGCCACGGAAAGAGACAGCGTCAGCGTTTGTGGGGCTGTGAATGGTGTTGCCTGGCTACTTGAAGAGCAGCAAGAGCTTTTGGTCCTGGCCTCTTTGGGGTGGAGGAACGTACGGTTATTCGCAGTTGCTGAGCCTGGCTCCGGGTGTCCTCAGCGTCGCAGGCAGTTACTATTGGAGTTTGGGAGGCTCACGAAAGAGACAGCGTCAGCTTTTGTGGGGCTGTGAATGGGGTTGCCTGGCTACTTGAAGAGCAGCAAGAGCTTTTGGTCCTGGCCCCTTTGGCGTGGGAGGAACCTGCAGACGTTCCCAGTTGCTGAGCATGGCTCTGGCTGTACGCAGCATCCCAGGCAGATACTATTCGAGTTTGGGTGGCCACGGAAAGAGACAGCGTCAGTGTTTGTGGGGCTGTGAATGGGGTTGCCTGGCTACTTGAAGAGCAGCAAGAGCTTTTGGTCCTGGCACCTTTGGCGTAGGAGGAATACCGCGACGTTCGCAATTTCTGAGCCTGGCTCTGGCTGTACGCAGCATCCCAGGCAGAGAGTCTTGGAGTTTGGGAGGCCACAGAAAGAGACAGCGTCAGCGTTTGTGGGGCTGTGAATGGGGTTGCCTGGCTACTTGAAGAGCAGCAAGAGCTTTTGGTCCTGGCCCCTTTGGGGTGGGAGGAATCCCTGGACGTTCGCAATCGCTGAGCCTGGCTCCGGCTGTATTCAGTGTTGCAGGCAGATAATCTTGGATTTTGGGAGGCTCACGAAAGAGAGAGCGTCAGCGTTTGTGGGGCTGTGAATGGTGTTGCCTGGCTACTTGAAGAGCAGCAAGAGCTTTTTGTCCTGGCCCCTTTGGGGTGGGAGGAATTTCGAGAAATTCGCAATTGCTTAGCTTGCCTCTGGCTGTACTCAGTGTCCCAGGCAGATAGTCTTGGAGTTTGGAAGGTCACGAAAGAGACAGCGTCAGCGTTTGTGGGGCTGTGAATGGAGTTGCCTGGCTACTTGAAGAGCAGCAAGAGCTTTTTGTCCTGGCCCCTTCGGGGTGGGAGGAATCTCGAGAAATTCGCAATTGCTTAGCTTGGCTCTGGCTGTACTCAGCGTCCCAGGCAGATAGTCTTGGAGTTTGGGAGGCCACAGAAAGAGACAGCGTCAGCGTTTGTGGGGCTGTGAATGGTGTTGCCTGGCTACTTGAAGAGCAGCAAGAGCTTTTGGTCCTGGCCCCTTTGGGGTGGGAGGAAGGTACGGTTATTCGCAGTTGCTGAGCCTGCCTCCAGGTTTCCTCAGCGTCCCAGGCAGATAGTATTGGAGTTTGGGAGGCTCACGAAAGAGACAGCGTCAGCGTTTGTGGGGCTGTGAATGGGATTGCCTGGCTACTTGAAGAGCAGCAAGAGCTTTTGGCCCTGGCTCCTTTGGGGTGGGAGGAATCCCGGGACGGTCGCAATCGCTGAGCCTGGCTCCGGCTGTATTTAGTGTCCCAGGCAGATAGTCTTGGAGTTTGGGAGGCCACAGAAAGAGACAGCGTCAGCGTTTGTGGGGCTGTGAATGGGGTTGCCTGGCTACTTGAAGAGCAGCAAGAGCTTTTGGTCCTGGCCTCTTTGGGGTGGGAGGAATCCCGGGACGTTCGCAATCGCTGAGCCTGGCTCCGACTGTATTCAGCGTCCCAGGCAGATAGTCTTGGAGTTTGGGAGGCTCACGAAAGAGACATCGGCAGCGTTTGTGGGGCTGTGAATGGGGTTGCCTGGCTACTTGAAGAGCAGGAAGAGCTTTTGGTCCTGGCCCCTTTGGGGTGGGAGGAATCTCGAGACATTCGCAATTGCTGAGCCTGGCTCCGGGTGTCCTCAGCGTCCCAGGCAGATAGTCTTGGAGTTTGGAAGGTCACGAAAGAGACAGCGTCAGCGTTTGTTGGGCTGTGAATGGGGTTGCCTGGCTACTTGAAGAGCAGCAAGAGCTTTTTGTCCTGGCCCCTTTGGGGTGGGAGGAATCTCGAGAAATTCGCAGTTGCTGAGCCTGGCTCCGGGTGTCCTCAGCGTCCTAGGCAGTTTAGTATTGGAGTTTGGGAGGCTCATGAAAGAGAGAGCATCAGCGTTTGTGGGGCTGTGAATGGGGTTGCCTGGCTACTTGAAGAGCAGCAAGAGCTTTTGGTCCTGGCCCCTTTGGGGTGGGAGGAATCCCTGGACGTTCGCAATCGCTGAGCCTGGCTCCGGCTGTATTCAGTGTCCCAGGCAGATAGTCTTGGAGTTTGGGAGGCTCACGAAAGAGACAGCGTCAGCGTTTGTGGGGCTGTGAATGGCGTTGCCTGGCTACTTGAAGAGCAGCAAGAGCTTTTGGTCCTGGCCCCTTTGGGGTGGGAGGAAGGTACGGTTATTCGCAGTTGCTGAGCCTGCCTCCGGGTGTCCTCAGCGTCGCAGGCAGTTACTATTGGAGTTTGGGAGGCTCACGAAAGAGACAGCGTCAGCGTTTGTGGGGCTGTGAATGGGGTTGCCTGGCTACTTGAAGAGCAGCAAGAGCTTTTGGTCCTGGCCCCTTTGGGGTGGGAGGAATCTCGAGAAATTCGCAATTGCTTAGCTTGGCTCTGGCTGTACTCAGCGTCCCAGGCAGATAGTCTTGGAGTTTGGGAGGCCACGGAAAGAGACAGCGTCAGCGTTTGTGGGGCTGTGAATGGTGTTGCCTGGCTACTTGAAGAGCAGCAAGAGCTTTTGGTCCTGGCCTCTTTGGGGTGGAGGAAGGTACGGTTATTCGCAGTTGCTGAGCCTGGCTCCGGGTGTCCTCAGCGTCGCAGGCAGTTACTATTGGAGTTTGGGAGGCTCACGAAAGAGACAGCGTCAGCGTTTGTGGGGCTGTGAATGGAGTTGCCTGGCTACTTGAAGAGCAGCAAGAGCTTTTTGTCCTGGCCCCTTCGGGGTGGGAGGAATCTCGAGAAATTCGCAATTGCTTAGCTTGGCTCTGGCTGTACTCAGCGTCCCAGGCAGATAGTCTTGGAGTTTGGGAGGCCACAGAAAGAGACAGCGTCAGCGTTTGTGGGGCTGTGAATGGTGTTGCCTGGCTACTTGAAGAGCAGCAAGAGCTTTTGGTCCTGGCCCCTTTGGGGTGGGAGGAAGGTACGGTTATTCGCAGTTGCTGAGCCTGCCTCCAGGTTTCCTCAGCGTCCCAGGCAGATAGTATTGGAGTTTGGGAGGCTCACGAAAGAGACAGCGTCAGCGTTTGTGGGGCTGTGAATGGGATTGCCTGGCTACTTGAAGAGCAGCAAGAGCTTTTGGCCCTGGCTCCTTTGGGGTGGGAGGAATCCCGGGACGGTCGCAATCGCTGAGCCTGGCTCCGGCTGTATTTAGTGTCCCAGGCAGATAGTCTTGGAGTTTGGGAGGCCACAGAAAGAGACAGCGTCAGCGTTTGTGGGGCTGTGAATGGGGTTGCCTGGCTACTTGAAGAGCAGCAAGAGCTTTTGGTCCTGGCCTCTTTGGGGTGGGAGGAATCCCGGGACGTTCGCAATCGCTGAGCCTGGCTCCGACTGTATTCAGCGTCCCAGGCAGATAGTCTTGGAGTTTGGGAAGCTCACGAAAGAGACAGCGTCAGCGTTTGTGGGGCTGTGAATGGGGTTGCCTGGCTACTTGAAGAGCAGGAAGAGCTTTTGGTCCTGGCCCCTTTGGGGTGGGAGGAATCTCGAGACATTCGCAATTGCTGAGCCTGGCTCCGGGTGTCCTCAGCGTCCCAGGCAGATAGTCTTGGAGTTTGGAAGGTCACGAAAGAGACAGCGTCAGCGTTTGTTGGGCTGTGAATGGGGTTGCCTGGCTACTTGAAGAGCAGCAAGAGCTTTTTGTCCTGGCCCCTTTGGGGTGGGAGGAATCTCGAGAAATTCGCAGTTGCTGAGCCTGGCTCCGGGTGTCCTCAGCGTCCTAGGCAGTTTAGTATTGGAGTTTGGGAGGCTCATGAAAGAGAGAGCATCAGCGTTTGTGGGGCTGTGAATGGGGTTGCCTGGCTACTTGAAGAGCAGCAAGAGCTTTTGGTCCTGGCCCCTTTGGGGTGGGAGGAATCCCTGGACGTTCGCAATCGCTGAGCCTGGCTCCGGCTGTATTCAGTGTCCCAGGCAGATAGTCTTGGAGTTTGGGAGGCTCACGAAAGAGACAGCGTCAGCGTTTGTGGGGCTGTGAATGGGGTTGCCTGGCTACTTGAAGAGCAGGAAGAGCTTTTGGTCCTGGCCCCTTTGGGGTGGGAGGAATCTCGAGACATTCGCAATTGCTGAGCCTGGCTCCGGGTGTCCTCAGCGTCCCAGGCAGATAGTCTTGGAGTTTGGAAGGTCACGAAAGAGACAGCGTCAGCGTTTGTTGGGCTGTGAATGGGGTTGCCTGGCTACTTGAAGAGCAGCAAGAGCTTTTTGTCCTGGCCCCTTTGGCGTGGGAGGAATCTCGAGAAATTCGCAGTTGCTGAGCCTGGCTCCGGGTGTCCTCAGCGTCCTAGGCAGTTTAGTATTGGAGTTTGGGAGGCTCATGAAAGAGAGAGCATCAGCGTTTGTGGGGCTGTGAATGGGGTTGCCTGGCTACTTGAAGAGCAGCAAGAGCTTTTGGTCCTGGCCCCTTTGGGGTGGGAGGAATCCCTGGACGTTCGCAATCGCTGAGCCTGGCTCCGGCTGTATTCAGTGTCCCAGGCAGATAGTCTTGGAGTTTGGGAGGCTCACGAAAGAGACAGCGTCAGCGTTTGTGGGGCTGTGAATGGCGTTGCCTGGCTACTTGAAGAGCAGCAAGAGCTTTTGGTCCTGGCCCCTTTGGGGTGGGAGGAAGGTACGGTTATTCGCAGTTGCTGAGCCTGCCTCCGGGTGTCCTCAGCGTCGCAGGCAGTTACTATTGGAGTTTGGGAGGCTCACGAAAGAGACAGCGTCAGCGTTTGTGGGGCTGTGAATGGGGTTGCCTGGCTACTTGAAGAGCAGCAAGAGCTTTTGGTCCTGGCCCCTTTGGGGTGGGAGGAATCTTGAGAAATTCGCAATTGCTTAGCTTGGCTCTGGCTGTACTCAGCGTCCCAGGCAGATAGTCTTGGAGTTTGGGAGGCCACGGAAAGAGACAGCGTCAGCGTTTGTGGGGCTGTGAATGGTGTTGCCTGGCTACTTGAAGAGCAGCAAGAGCTTTTGGTCCTGGCCTCTTTGGGGTGGAGGAACGTACGGTTATTCGCAGTTGCTGAGCCTGGCTCCGGGTGTCCTCAGCGTCGCAGGCAGTTACTATTGGAGTTTGGGAGGCTCACGAAAGAGACAGCGTCAGCTTTTGTGGGGCTGTGAATGGGGTTGCCTGGCTACTTGAAGAGCAGCAAGAGCTTTTGGTCCTGGCCCCTTTGGCGTGGGAGGAACCTGCAGACGTTCCCAGTTGCTGAGCATGGCTCTGGCTGTACGCAGCATCCCAGGCAGATACTATTCGAGTTTGGGTGGCCACGGAAAGAGACAGCGTCAGTGTTTGTGGGGCTGTGAATGGGGTTGCCTGGCTACTTGAAGAGCAGCAAGAGCTTTTGGTCCTGGCACCTTTGGCGTAGGAGGAATACCGCGACGTTCGCAATTTCTGAGCCTGGCTCTGGCTGTACGCAGCATCCCAGGCAGAGAGTCTTGGAGTTTGGGAGGCCACAGAAAGAGACAGCGTCAGCGTTTGTGGGGCTGTGAATGGGGTTGCCTGGCTACTTGAAGAGCAGCAAGAGCTTTTGGTCCTGGCCCCTTTGGGGTGGGAGGAATCCCTGGACGTTCGCAATCGCTGAGCCTGGCTCCGGCTGTATTCAGTGTTGCAGGCAGATAATCTTGGATTTTGGGAGGCTCACGAAAGAGAGAGCGTCAGCGTTTGTGGGGCTGTGAATGGTGTTGCCTGGCTACTTGAAGAGCAGCAAGAGCTTTTTGTCCTGGCCCCTTTGGGGTGGGAGGAATTTCGAGAAATTCGCAATTGCTTAGCTTGCCTCTGGCTGTACTCAGTGTCCCAGGCAGATAGTCTTGGAGTTTGGAAGGTCACGAAAGAGACAGCGTCAGCGTTTGTGGGGCTGTGAATGGAGTTGCCTGGCTACTTGAAGAGCAGCAAGAGCTTTTTGTCCTGGCCCCTTCGGGGTGGGAGGAATCTCGAGAAATTCGCAATTGCTTAGCTTGGCTCTGGCTGTACTCAGCGTCCCAGGCAGATAGTCTTGGAGTTTGGGAGGCCACAGAAAGAGACAGCGTCAGCGTTTGTGGGGCTGTGAATGGTGTTGCCTGGCTACTTGAAGAGCAGCAAGAGCTTTTGGTCCTGGCCCCTTTGGGGTGGGAGGAAGGTACGGTTATTCGCAGTTGCTGAGCCTGCCTCCAGGTTTCCTCAGCGTCCCAGGCAGATAGTATTGGAGTTTGGGAGGCTCACGAAAGAGACAGCGTCAGCGTTTGTGGGGCTGTGAATGGGATTGCCTGGCTACTTGAAGAGCAGCAAGAGCTTTTGGCCCTGGCTCCTTTGGGGTGGGAGGAATCCCGGGACGGTCGCAATCGCTGAGCCTGGCTCCGGCTGTATTTAGTGTCCCAGGCAGATAGTCTTGGAGTTTGGGAGGCCACAGAAAGAGACAGCGTCAGCGTTTGTGGGGCTGTGAATGGGGTTGCCTGGCTACTTGAAGAGCAGCAAGAGCTTTTGGTCCTGGCCTCTTTGGGGTGGGAGGAATCCCGGGACGTTCGCAATCGCTGAGCCTGGCTCCGACTGTATTCAGCGTCCCAGGCAGATAGTCTTGGAGTTTGGGAGGCTCACGAAAGAGACATCGGCAGCGTTTGTGGGGCTGTGAATGGGGTTGCCTGGCTACTTGAAGAGCAGGAAGAGCTTTTGGTCCTGGCCCCTTTGGGGTGGGAGGAATCTCGAGACATTCGCAATTGCTGAGCCTGGCTCCGGGTGTCCTCAGCGTCCCAGGCAGATAGTCTTGGAGTTTGGAAGGTCACGAAAGAGACAGCGTCAGCGTTTGTTGGGCTGTGAATGGGGTTGCCTGGCTACTTGAAGAGCAGCAAGAGCTTTTTGTCCTGGCCCCTTTGGGGTGGGAGGAATCTCGAGAAATTCGCAGTTGCTGAGCCTGGCTCCGGGTGTCCTCAGCGTCCTAGGCAGTTTAGTATTGGAGTTTGGGAGGCTCATGAAAGAGAGAGCATCAGCGTTTGTGGGGCTGTGAATGGGGTTGCCTGGCTACTTGAAGAGCAGCAAGAGCTTTTGGTCCTGGCCCCTTTGGGGTGGGAGGAATCCCTGGACGTTCGCAATCGCTGAGCCTGGCTCCGGCTGTATTCAGTGTCCCAGGCAGATAGTCTTGGAGTTTGGGAGGCTCACGAAAGAGACAGCGTCAGCGTTTGTGGGGCTGTGAATGGCGTTGCCTGGCTACTTGAAGAGCAGCAAGAGCTTTTGGTCCTGGCCCCTTTGGGGTGGGAGGAAGGTACGGTTATTCGCAGTTGCTGAGCCTGCCTCCGGGTGTCCTCAGCGTCGCAGGCAGTTACTATTGGAGTTTGGGAGGCTCACGAAAGAGACAGCGTCAGCGTTTGTGGGGCTGTGAATGGGGTTGCCTGGCTACTTGAAGAGCAGCAAGAGCTTTTGGTCCTGGCCCCTTTGGGGTGGGAGGAATCTCGAGAAATTCGCAATTGCTTAGCTTGGCTCTGGCTGTACTCAGCGTCCCAGGCAGATAGTCTTGGAGTTTGGGAGGCCACGGAAAGAGACAGCGTCAGCGTTTGTGGGGCTGTGAATGGTGTTGCCTGGCTACTTGAAGAGCAGCAAGAGCTTTTGGTCCTGGCCTCTTTGGGGTGGAGGAAGGTACGGTTATTCGCAGTTGCTGAGCCTGGCTCCGGGTGTCCTCAGCGTCGCAGGCAGTTACTATTGGAGTTTGGGAGGCTCACGAAAGAGACAGCGTCAGCGTTTGTGGGGCTGTGAATGGAGTTGCCTGGCTACTTGAAGAGCAGCAAGAGCTTTTTGTCCTGGCCCCTTCGGGGTGGGAGGAATCTCGAGAAATTCGCAATTGCTTAGCTTGGCTCTGGCTGTACTCAGCGTCCCAGGCAGATAGTCTTGGAGTTTGGGAGGCCACAGAAAGAGACAGCGTCAGCGTTTGTGGGGCTGTGAATGGTGTTGCCTGGCTACTTGAAGAGCAGCAAGAGCTTTTGGTCCTGGCCCCTTTGGGGTGGGAGGAAGGTACGGTTATTCGCAGTTGCTGAGCCTGCCTCCAGGTTTCCTCAGCGTCCCAGGCAGATAGTATTGGAGTTTGGGAGGCTCACGAAAGAGACAGCGTCAGCGTTTGTGGGGCTGTGAATGGGATTGCCTGGCTACTTGAAGAGCAGCAAGAGCTTTTGGCCCTGGCTCCTTTGGGGTGGGAGGAATCCCGGGACGGTCGCAATCGCTGAGCCTGGCTCCGGCTGTATTTAGTGTCCCAGGCAGATAGTCTTGGAGTTTGGGAGGCCACAGAAAGAGACAGCGTCAGCGTTTGTGGGGCTGTGAATGGGGTTGCCTGGCTACTTGAAGAGCAGCAAGAGCTTTTGGTCCTGGCCTCTTTGGGGTGGGAGGAATCCCGGGACGTTCGCAATCGCTGAGCCTGGCTCCGACTGTATTCAGCGTCCCAGGCAGATAGTCTTGGAGTTTGGGAAGCTCACGAAAGAGACAGCGTCAGCGTTTGTGGGGCTGTGAATGGGGTTGCCTGGCTACTTGAAGAGCAGGAAGAGCTTTTGGTCCTGGCCCCTTTGGGGTGGGAGGAATCTCGAGACATTCGCAATTGCTGAGCCTGGCTCCGGGTGTCCTCAGCGTCCCAGGCAGATAGTCTTGGAGTTTGGAAGGTCACGAAAGAGACAGCGTCAGCGTTTGTTGGGCTGTGAATGGGGTTGCCTGGCTACTTGAAGAGCAGCAAGAGCTTTTTGTCCTGGCCCCTTTGGGGTGGGAGGAATCTCGAGAAATTCGCAGTTGCTGAGCCTGGCTCCGGGTGTCCTCAGCGTCCTAGGCAGTTTAGTATTGGAGTTTGGGAGGCTCATGAAAGAGAGAGCATCAGCGTTTGTGGGGCTGTGAATGGGGTTGCCTGGCTACTTGAAGAGCAGCAAGAGCTTTTGGTCCTGGCCCCTTTGGGGTGGGAGGAATCCCTGGACGTTCGCAATCGCTGAGCCTGGCTCCGGCTGTATTCAGTGTCCCAGGCAGATAGTCTTGGAGTTTGGGAGGCTCACGAAAGAGACAGCGTCAGCGTTTGTGGGGCTGTGAATGGCGTTGCCTGGCTACTTGAAGAGCAGCAAGAGCTTTTGGTCCTGGCCCCTTTGGGGTGGGAGGAAGGTACGGTTATTCGCAGTTGCTGAGCCTGCCTCCGGGTGTCCTCAGCGTCGCAGGCAGTTACTATTGGAGTTTGGGAGGCTCACGAAAGAGACAGCGTCAGCGTTTGTGGGGCTGTGAATGGGGTTGCCTGGCTACTTGAAGAGCAGCAAGAGCTTTTGGTCCTGGCCCCTTTGGGGTGGGAGGAATCTTGAGAAATTCGCAATTGCTTAGCTTGGCTCTGGCTGTACTCAGCGTCCCAGGCAGATAGTCTTGGAGTTTGGGAGGCCACGGAAAGAGACAGCGTCAGCGTTTGTGGGGCTGTGAATGGTGTTGCCTGGCTACTTGAAGAGCAGCAAGAGCTTTTGGTCCTGGCCTCTTTGGGGTGGAGGAAGGTACGGTTATTCGCAGTTGCTGAGCCTGGCTCCGGGTGTCCTCAGCGTCGCAGGCAGTTACTATTGGAGTTTGGGAGGCTCACGAAAGAGACAGCGTCAGCTTTTGTGGGGCTGTGAATGGGGTTGCCTGGCTACTTGAAGAGCAGCAAGAGCTTTTGGTCCTGGCCCCTTTGGCGTGGGAGGAACCTGCAGACGTTCCCAGTTGCTGAGCATGGCTCTGGCTGTACGCAGCATCCCAGGCAGATACTATTCGAGTTTGGGTGGCCACGGAAAGAGACAGCGTCAGTGTTTGTGGGGCTGTGAATGGGGTTGCCTGGCTACTTGAAGAGCAGCAAGAGCTTTTGGTCCTGGCACCTTTGGCGTAGGAGGAATACCGCGACGTTCGCAATTTCTGAGCCTGGCTCTGGCTGTACGCAGCATCCCAGGCAGAGAGTCTTGGAGTTTGGGAGGCCACAGAAAGAGACAGCGTCAGCGTTTGTGGGGCTGTGAATGGGGTTGCCTGGCTACTTGAAGAGCAGCAAGAGCTTTTGGTCCTGGCCCCTTTGGGGTGGGAGGAATCCCTGGACGTTCGCAATCGCTGAGCCTGGCTCCGGCTGTATTCAGTGTTGCAGGCAGATAATCTTGGATTTTGGGAGGCTCACGAAAGAGAGAGCGTCAGCGTTTGTGGGGCTGTGAATGGGGTTGCCTGGCTACTTGAAGAGCAGCAAGAGCTTTTTGTCCTGGCCCCTTTGGGGTGGGAGGAATTTCGAGAAATTCGCAATTGCTTAGCTTGCCTCTGGCTGTACTCAGTGTCCCAGGCAGATAGTCTTGGAGTTTGGAAGGTCACGAAAGAGACAGCGTCAGCGTTTGTGGGGCTGTGAATGGAGTTGCCTGGCTACTTGAAGAGCAGCAAGAGCTTTTTGTCCTGGCCCCTTCGGGGTGGGAGGAATCTCGAGAAATTCGCAATTGCTTAGCTTGGCTCTGGCTGTACTCAGCGTCCCAGGCAGATAGTCTTGGAGTTTGGGAGGCCACAGAAAGAGACAGCGTCAGCGTTTGTGGGGCTGTGAATGGTGTTGCCTGGCTACTTGAAGAGCAGCAAGAGCTTTTGGTCCTGGCCCCTTTGGGGTGGGAGGAAGGTACGGTTATTCGCAGTTGCTGAGCCTGCCTCCAGGTTTCCTCAGCGTCCCAGGCAGATAGTATTGGAGTTTGGGAGGCTCACGAAAGAGACAGCGTCAGCGTTTGTGGGGCTGTGAATGGGATTGCCTGGCTACTTGAAGAGCAGCAAGAGCTTTTGGCCCTGGCTCCTTTGGGGTGGGAGGAATCCCGGGACGGTCGCAATCGCTGAGCCTGGCTCCGGCTGTATTTAGTGTCCCAGGCAGATAGTCTTGGAGTTTGGGAGGCCACAGAAAGAGACAGCGTCAGCGTTTGTGGGGCTGTGAATGGGGTTGCCTGGCTACTTGAAGAGCAGCAAGAGCTTTTGGTCCTGGCCTCTTTGGGGTGGGAGGAATCCCGGGACGTTCGCAATCGCTGAGCCTGGCTCCGACTGTATTCAGCGTCCCAGGCAGATAGTCTTGGAGTTTGGGAGGCTCACGAAAGAGACATCGGCAGCGTTTGTGGGGCTGTGAATGGGGTTGCCTGGCTACTTGAAGAGCAGGAAGAGCTTTTGGTCCTGGCCCCTTTGGGGTGGGAGGAATCTCGAGACATTCGCAATTGCTGAGCCTGGCTCCGGGTGTCCTCAGCGTCCCAGGCAGCTAGTCTTGGAGTTTGGAAGGTCACGAAAGAGACAGCGTCAGCGTTTGTTGGGCTGTGAATGGGGTTGCCTGGCTACTTGAAGAGCAGCAAGAGCTTTTTGTCCTGGCCCCTTTGGGGTGGGAGGAATCTCGAGAAATTCGCAGTTGCTGAGCCTGGCTCCGGGTGTCCTCAGCGTCCTAGGCAGTTTAGTATTGGAGTTTGGGAGGCTCATGAAAGAGAGAGCATCAGCGTTTGTGGGGCTGTGAATGGGGTTGCCTGGCTACTTGAAGAGCAGCAAGAGCTTTTGGTCCTGGCCCCTTTGGGGTGGGAGGAATCCCTGGACGTTCGCAATCGCTGAGCCTGGCTCCGGCTGTATTCAGTGTCCCAGGCAGATAGTCTTGGAGTTTGGGAGGCTCACGAAAGAGACAGCGTCAGCGTTTGTGGGGCTGTGAATGGCGTTGCCTGGCTACTTGAAGAGCAGCAAGAGCTTTTGGTCCTGGCCCCTTTGGGGTGGGAGGAAGGTACGGTTATTCGCAGTTGCTGAGCCTGCCTCCGGGTGTCCTCAGCGTCGCAGGCAGTTACTATTGGAGTTTGGGAGGCTCACGAAAGAGACAGCGTCAGCGTTTGTGGGGCTGTGAATGGGGTTGCCTGGCTACTTGAAGAGCAGCAAGAGCTTTTGGTCCTGGCCCCTTTGGGGTGGGAGGAATCTTGAGAAATTCGCAATTGCTTAGCTTGGCTCTGGCTGTACTCAGCGTCCCAGGCAGATAGTCTTGGAGTTTGGGAGGCCACGGAAAGAGACAGCGTCAGCGTTTGTGGGGCTGTGAATGGTGTTGCCTGGCTACTTGAAGAGCAGCAAGAGCTTTTGGTCCTGGCCTCTTTGGGGTGGAGGAAGGTACGGTTATTCGCAGTTGCTGAGCCTGGCTCCGGGTGTCCTCAGCGTCGCAGGCAGTTACTATTGGAGTTTGGGAGGCTCACGAAAGAGACAGCGTCAGCGTTTGTGGGGCTGTGAATGGAGTTGCCTGGCTACTTGAAGAGCAGCAAGAGCTTTTTGTCCTGGCCCCTTCGGGGTGGGAGGAATCTCGAGAAATTCGCAATTGCTTAGCTTGGCTCTGGCTGTACTCAGCGTCCCAGGCAGATAGTCTTGGAGTTTGGGAGGCCACAGAAAGAGACAGCGTCAGCGTTTGTGGGGCTGTGAATGGTGTTGCCTGGCTACTTGAAGAGCAGCAAGAGCTTTTGGTCCTGGCCCCTTTGGGGTGGGAGGAAGGTACGGTTATTCGCAGTTGCTGAGCCTGCCTCCAGGTTTCCTCAGCGTCCCAGGCAGATAGTATTGGAGTTTGGGAGGCTCACGAAAGAGACAGCGTCAGCGTTTGTGGGGCTGTGAATGGGATTGCCTGGCTACTTGAAGAGCAGCAAGAGCTTTTGGTCCTGGCTCCTTTGGGGTGGGAGGAATCCCGGGACGGTCGCAATCGCTGAGCCTGGCTCCGGCTGTATTTAGTGTCCCAGGCAGATAGTCTTGGAGTTTGGGAGGCCACAGAAAGAGACAGCGTCAGCGTTTGTGGGGCTGTGAATGGTGTTGCCTGGCTACTTGAAGAGCAGCAAGAGCTTTTGGTCCTGGCCTCTTTGGGGTGGGAGGAATCCCGGGACGTTCGCAATCGCTGAGCCTGGCTCCGACTGTATTCAGCGTCCCAGGCAGATAGTCTTGGAGTTTGGGAAGCTCACGAAAGAGACAGCGTCAGCGTTTGTGGGGCTGTGAATGGGGTTGCCTGGCTACTTGAAGAGCAGGAAGAGCTTTTGGTCCTGGCCCCTTTGGGGTGGGAGGAATCTCGAGACATTCGCAATTGCTGAGCCTGGCTCCGGGTGTCCTCAGCGTCCCAGGCAGATAGTCTTGGAGTTTGGAAGGTCACGAAAGAGACAGCGTCAGCGTTTGTTGGGCTGTGAATGGGGTTGCCTGGCTACTTGAAGAGCAGCAAGAGCTTTTTGTCCTGGCCCCTTTGGCGTGGGAGGAATCTCGAGAAATTCGCAGTTGCTGAGCCTGGCTCCGGGTGTCCTCAGCGTCCTAGGCAGTTTAGTATTGGAGTTTGGGAGGCTCATGAAAGAGAGAGCATCAGCGTTTGTGGGGCTGTGAATGGGGTTGCCTGGCTACTTGAAGAGCAGCAAGAGCTTTTGGTCCTGGCCCCTTTGGGGTGGGAGGAATCCCTGGACGTTCGCAATCGCTGAGCCTGGCTCCGGCTGTATTCAGTGTCCCAGGCAGATAGTCTTGGAGTTTGGGAGGCTCACGAAAGAGACAGCGTCAGCGTTTGTGGGGCTGTGAATGGCGTTGCCTGGCTACTTGAAGAGCAGCAAGAGCTTTTGGTCCTGGCCCCTTTGGGGTGGGAGGAAGGTACGGTTATTCGCAGTTGCTGAGCCTGCCTCCGGGTGTCCTCAGCGTCGCAGGCAGTTACTATTGGAGTTTGGGAGGCTCACGAAAGAGACAGCGTCAGCGTTTGTGGGGCTGTGAATGGGGTTGCCTGGCTACTTGAAGAGCAGCAAGAGCTTTTGGTCCTGGCCCCTTTGGGGTGGGAGGAATCTTGAGAAATTCGCAATTGCTTAGCTTGGCTCTGGCTGTACTCAGCGTCCCAGGCAGATAGTCTTGGAGTTTGGGAGGCCACGGAAAGAGACAGCGTCAGCGTTTGTGGGGCTGTGAATGGTGTTGCCTGGCTACTTGAAGAGCAGCAAGAGCTTTTGGTCCTGGCCTCTTTGGGGTGGAGGAAGGTACGGTTATTCGCAGTTGCTGAGCCTGGCTCCGGGTGTCCTCAGCGTCGCAGGCAGTTACTATTGGAGTTTGGGAGGCTCACGAAAGAGACAGCGTCAGCGTTTGTGGGGCTGTGAATGGGGTTGCCTGGCTACTTGAAGAGCAGCAAGAGCTTTTGGTCCTGGCCCCTTTGGCGTGGGAGGAACCTGCAGACGTTCCCAGTTGCTGAGCATGGCTCTGGCTGTACGCAGCATCCCAGGCAGATACTATTCGAGTTTGGGTGGCCACGGAAAGAGACAGCGTCAGTGTTTGTGGGGCTGTGAATGGGGTTGCCTGGCTACTTGAAGAGCAGCAAGAGCTTTTGGTCCTGGCACCTTTGGGGTGGGAGGAATACCGCGACGTTCGCAATTTCTGAGCCTGGCTCTGGCTGTACGCAGCATCCCAGGCAGAGAGTCTTGGAGTTTGGGAGGCCACAGAAAGAGACAGCGTCAGCGTTTGTGGGGCTGTGAATGGGGTTGCCTGGCTACTTGAAGAGCAGCAAGAGCTTTTGGTCCTGGCCCCTTTGGGGTGGGAGGAATCCCTGGACGTTCGCAATCGCTGAGCCTGGCTCCGGCTGTATTCAGTGTTGCAGGCAGATAATCTTGGATTTTGGGAGGCTCACGAAAGAGAGAGCGTCAGCGTTTGTGGGGCTGTGAATGGGGTTGCCTGGCTACTTGAAGAGCAGCAAGAGCTTTTTGTCCTGGCCCCTTTGGGGTGGGAGGAATTTCGAGAAATTCGCAATTGCTTAGCTTGCCTCTGGCTGTACTCAGTGTCCCAGGCAGATAGTCTTGGAGTTTGGAAGGTCACGAAAGAGACAGCGTCAGCGTTTGTGGGGCTGTGAATGGAGTTGCCTGGCTACTTGAAGAGCAGCAAGAGCTTTTTGTCCTGGCCCCTTCGGGGTGGGAGGAATCTCGAGAAATTCGCAATTGCTTAGCTTGGCTCTGGCTGTACTCAGCGTCCCAGGCAGATAGTCTTGGAGTTTGGGAGGCCACAGAAAGAGACAGCGTCAGCGTTTGTGGGGCTGTGAATGGTGTTGCCTGGCTACTTGAAGAGCAGCAAGAACTTTTGGTCCTGGCCCCTTTGGGGTGGGAGGAAGGTACGGTTATTCGCAGTTGCTGAGCCTGCCTCCAGGTTTCCTCAGCGTCCCAGGCAGATAGTATTGGAGTTTGGGAGGCTCACGAAAGAGACAGCGTCAGCGTTTGTGGGGCTGTGAATGGGATTGCCTGGCTACTTGAAGAGCAGCAAGAGCTTTTGGCCCTGGCTCCTTTGGGGTGGGAGGAATCCCGGGACGGTCGCAATCGCTGAGCCTGGCTCCGGCTGTATTTAGTGTCCCAGGCAGATAGTCTTGGAGTTTGGGAGGCCACAGAAAGAGACAGCGTCAGCGTTTGTGGGGCTGTGAATGGGGTTGCCTGGCTACTTGAAGAGCAGCAAGAGCTTTTGGTCCTGGCCTCTTTGGGGTGGGAGGAATCCCGGGACGTTCGCAATCGCTGAGCCTGGCTCCGACTGTATTCAGCGTCCCAGGCAGGTAGTCTTGGAGTTTGGGAGGCTCACGAAAGAGACATCGGCAGCGTTTGTGGGGCTGTGAATGGGGTTGCCTGGCTACTTGAAGAGCAGGAAGAGCTTTTGGTCCTGGCCCCTTTGGGGTGGGAGGAATCTCGAGACATTCGCAATTGCTGAGCCTGGCTCCGGGTGTCCTCAGCGTCCCAGGCAGATAGTCTTGGAGTTTGGAAGGTCACGAAAGAGACAGCGTCAGCGTTTGTTGGGCTGTGAATGGGGTTGCCTGGCTACTTGAAGAGCAGCAAGAGCTTTTTGTCCTGGCCCCTTTGGGGTGGGAGGAATCTCGAGAAATTCGCAGTTGCTGAGCCTGGCTCCGGGTGTCCTCAGCGTCCTAGGCAGTTTAGTATTGGAGTTTGGGAGGCTCATGAAAGAGAGAGCATCAGCGTTTGTGGGGCTGTGAATGGGGTTGCCTGGCTACTTGAAGAGCAGCAAGAGCTTTTGGTCCTGGCCCCTTTGGGGTGGGAGGAATCCCTGGACGTTCGCAATCGCTGAGCCTGGCTCCGGCTGTATTCAGTGTCCCAGGCAGATAGTCTTGGAGTTTGGGAGGCTCACGAAAGAGACAGCGTCAGCGTTTGTGGGGCTGTGAATGGCGTTGCCTGGCTACTTGAAGAGCAGCAAGAGCTTTTGGTCCTGGCCCCTTTGGGGTGGGAGGAAGGTACGGTTATTCGCAGTTGCTGAGCCTGCCTCCGGGTGTCCTCAGCGTCGCAGGCAGTTACTATTGGAGTTTGGGAGGCTCACGAAAGAGACAGCGTCAGCGTTTGTGGGGCTGTGAATGGGGTTGCCTGGCTACTTGAAGAGCAGCAAGAGCTTTTGGTCCTGGCCCCTTTGGGGTGGGAGGAATCTTGAGAAATTCGCAATTGCTTAGCTTGGCTCTGGCTGTACTCAGCGTCCCAGGCAGATAGTCTTGGAGTTTGGGAGGCCACGGAAAGAGACAGCGTCAGCGTTTGTGGGGCTGTGAATGGTGTTGCCTGGCTACTTGAAGAGCAGCAAGAGCTTTTGGTCCTGGCCTCTTTGGGGTGGAGGAAGGTACGGTTATTCGCAGTTGCTGAGCCTGGCTCCGGGTGTCCTCAGCGTCGCAGGCAGTTACTATTGGAGTTTGGGAGGCTCACGAAAGAGACAGCGTCAGCTTTTGTGGGGCTGTGAATGGGGTTGCCTGGCTACTTGAAGAGCAGCAAGAGCTTTTGGTCCTGGCCCCTTTGGCGTGGGAGGAACCTGCAGACGTTCCCAGTTGCTGAGCATGGCTCTGGCTGTACGCAGCATCCCAGGCAGATACTATTCGAGTTTGGGTGGCCACGGAAAGAGACAGCGTCAGTGTTTGTGGGGCTGTGAATGGGGTTGCCTGGCTACTTGAAGAGCAGCAAGAGCTTTTTGTCCTGGCTCCTTTGGGGTGGGAGGAATCCCGGGACGGTCGCAATCGCTGAGCCTGGCTCTGGCTGTATTCAGTGTCCCAGGCAGATAGTCTTGGAGTTTGGGAGGGCACAGAAAGAGAGAGCGTCAGCGTTTGTGGGGCTGAGAATGGGGTTGCCTGGCTACTTGAAGAGCAGCAAGAGCTTTTGGTCCTGGCCTCTTTGGGGTGGGAGGAATCCCGGGACGTTCGCAATCGCTGAGCCTGGCTCCGGCTGTATTCAGTGTTGCAGGCAGATAATCTTGGATTTTGGGAGGCTCATGAAAGAGACAGCGTCAGCGTTTGTGGGGCTGTGAATGGGGTTGCCTGGCTACTTGAAGAGCAGGAAGAGCTTTTTGTCCTGGCCCCTTTGGGGTGGGAGGAATTTCGAGAAATTCGCAATTGCTTAGCTTGCGTCTGGCTGTACTCAGTGTCCCAGGCAGATAGTCTTGGAGTTTGGAAGGTCACGAAAGAGACAGCGTCAGCTTTTGTTGGGCTGTGAATGGCGTTGCCTGGCTACTTGAAGAGCAGCAAGAGCTTTTGGTCCTGGCCCCTTTGGGGTGGGAGGAAGGTACGGTTATTCGCAGTTTCTGAGCCTGCCTCCGGGTGTCCTCAGCGTCGCAGGCAGTTACTATTGGAGTTTGGGAGGCTCACGAAAGAGACAGCGTCAGCGTTTGTGGGGCTGTGAATGGGGTTGCCTGGCTACTTGAAGAGCAGCAAGAGCTTTTTGTCCTGGCCCCTTCGGGGTGGGAGGAATCTCGAGAAATTCGCAATTGCTTAGCTTGGCTCTGGCTGTACTCAGCGTCCCAGGCAGATAGTCTTGGAGTTTGGGAGGCCACGGAAAGAGACAGCGTCAGCGTTTGTGGGGCTGTGAATGGTGTTGCCTGGCTACTTGAAGAGCAGCAAGAGCTTTTGGTGCTGGCCCCTTTGGGGTGGGAGGAATCCCGGGACGGTCGCAATCGCTGAGCCTGGCTCCGACTGTATTCACTGTTGCAGGCAGTTACTATTGGAGTTTGGGAGGCTCACGAAAGAGACAGCGTCAGCGTTTGTGGGGCTGTGAATGGAGTTGCCTGGCTACTTGAAGAGCAGCAGGAGCTTTTTGTCCTGGCCCCTTTGGCGTGGGAGGAATATGCAGACGTTCCCAGTTGCTGAGCCTGGCTCCGGGTGTCCTCAGCATCCCAGGCAGCTAGTCTTGGAGTTTGGAAGGTCACGAAAGAGACAGCGTCAGCGTCTGTGGCGCTGTGAATGGTGTTGCCTGGCTACTTGAAGAGCAGCAAGAGCTTTTGGTCCTGGCCCCTTTGGGGTGGGAGGAATCTCGAGAAATTCGCAGTTGCTGAGCCTGGCTCCGGGTGTCCTCAGCGTCCTAGGCAGTTAGTATTGGAGTTTGGGAGGCTCATGAAAGAGAGAGCATCAGCGTTTGTGGGGCTGTGAATGGGGTTGCCTGGCTACTTGAAGAGCAGCAAGAGCTTTTGGTCCTGGCCCCTTTGGGGTGGGAGGAATCCCGGGACGTTCGCAATCGCTGAGCCTGGCTCCGGCTGTATTCAGTGTCCCAGGCAGATAGTCTTGGAGTTTGGGAGGCTCACGAAAGAGACAGCGTCAGCGTTTGTGGGGCTGTGAATGGCGTTGCCTGGCTACTTGAAGAGCAGCAAGAGCTTTTGGTCCTGGCCCCTTTGGGGTGGGAGGAAGGTACGGTTATTCGCAGTTTCTGAGCCTGCCTCCGGGTGTCCTCAGCGTCGCAGGCAGTTACTATTGGAGTTTGGGAGGCTCACGAAAGAGACAGCGTCAGCGTTTGTGGGGCTGTGAATGGGGTTGCCTGGCTACTTGAAGAGCAGCAAGAGCTTTTGGTCCTGGCCTCTTTGTGGTGGAGGAAGTTACGGTTATTCGCAGTTGCTGAGCCTGGCTCCGGGTGTCCTCAGCTTCCCAGGCAGATAGTCTTGGAGTTTGGGAGGCTCACGAAAGAGACAGCATCAGCTTTTGTGGGGCTGTGAATGGGGTTGCCTGGCTACTTGAAGAGCAGGAAGAGCTTTTGGTCCTGGCCCCTTTGGGGTGGGAGGAAGGTACGGTTATTCGCAATCGCTGAGCCTGGCTCCGGCTGTATTCAGTGTCCCAGGCAGATAGTCTTGGATTTTGGGAGGCTACAAAAAGAGACAGCGTCAGCGTTCGTGGGGCTGTGAATGGTGTTGCCTGGCTACTTGAAGAGCAGCAAGAGCTTTTGGTCCTGGTCCCTTTGGGGTGGGAGGAAGGTACGGTTATTCGCAGTTGCTGAGCCTGGCTCCGGGTGTCCTCAGCGTCGCAGGCAGTTACTATTGGAGTTTGGGAGGCTCACGAAAGAGACAGCGTCAGCGTTTGTGGGGCTGTGAATGGGGTTGCCTGGCTACTTGAAGAGCAGCAAGAGCTTTTGGTCCTGGACCCTTTGGGGTGGGAGGAATCTTGAGAAATTCGCAATTGCTTAGCTTGGCTCTGGCTGTACTCAGCGTCCCAGGCAGATAGTCTTGGAGTTTGGGAGGCCACGGAAAGAGACAGCGTCAGCGTTTGTGGGGCTGTGAATGGGGTTGCCTGGCTACTTGAAGAGCAGCAAGAGCTTTTGGTCCTGGCCCCTTTGGGGTGGGAGGAAGGTACGGTTATTCGCAGTTGCTGAGCCTGGCTCCGGGTGTCCTCAGCTTCCCAGGCAGATAGTATTGGAGTTTGGGAGGCTCACGAAAGAGACAGCGTCAGCTTTTGTGGGGCTGTGAATGGGGTTGCCTGGCTACTTGAAGAGCAGCAAGAGCTTTTGGTCCTGGCCCCTTTGGCGTGGGAGGAATCCCGGGACGGTCGCAATCGCTGAGCCTGGCTCCGGCTGTACGCAGCATCCCAGGCAGATAGTCTTGGAGTTTGGGAGGCCACAGAAAGAGACAGCGTCAGCGTTTGTGGGGCTGTGATTGGGGTTGCCTGGCTACTTGAAGAGCAGCAAGAGCTTTTGGTCCTGGCCTCTTTGGGGTGGGAGGAATCCCGGGACGTTCGCAATCGCTGAGCCTGGCTCCGACTGTATTCAGCGTCCCAGGCAGATAGTCTTGGAGTTTGGGAGGCTCACGAAAGAGACATCGGCAGCGTTTGTGGGGCTGTGAATGGTGTTGCCTGGCTACTTGAAGAGCAGCAAGAGCTTTTGGTCCTGGCCTCTTTGTGGTGGAGGAAGGTACGGTTATTCGCAGTTGCTGAGCCTGGCTCCGGGTGTCCTCAGCTTCCCAGGCAGATAGTCTTGGAGTTTGGGAGGCTCACGAAAGAGACAGCATCAGCTTTTGTGGGGCTGTGAATGGGGTTGCCTGGCTACTTGAAGAGCAGGAAGAGCTTTTGGTCCTGGCCCCTTTGGGGTGGGAGGAAGGTACGGTTATTCGCAATCGCTGAGCCTGGCTCCGGCTGTATTCAGTGTCCCAGGCAGATAGTCTTGGAGTTTGGGTGGCTACAAAAAGAGACAGCGTCAGCGTTCGTGGGGCTGTGAATGGTGTTGCCTGGCTACTTGAAGAGCAGCAAGAGCTTTTGGTCCTGGCCCCTTTGGGGTGGGAGGAAGGTACGGTTATTCGCAGTTGCTGAGCCTGCCTCCGGGTGTCCTCAGCGTCGCAGGCAGTTACTATTGGAGTTTGGGAGGCTCACGAAAGAGACAGCGTCAGCTTTTGTGGGGCTGTGAATGGGGTTGCCTGGCTACTTGAAGAGCAGCAAGAGCTTTTGGTCCTGGCCTCTTTGGGGTGGGAGGAATCCCGGGACGTTCGCAATCGCTGAGCCTGGCTCCGACTGTATTCAGCGTCCCAGGCAGATAGTCTTGGAGTTTGGGAGGCTCACGAAAGAGACATCGGCAGCGTCTGTGGGGCTGTGAATGGGGTTGCCTGGCTACTTGAAGAGCAGGAAGAGCTTTTGGTCCTGGCCCCTTTGGCGTGGGAGGAATCTCGAGAAATTCGCAATTGCTGAGCATGGCTCTGGCTGTACGCAGCATCCCAGGCAGATACTATTCGAGTTTGGGTGCCCACGGAAAGAGACAGCGTCAGCTTTTGTTGGGCTGTGAATGGCGTTGCCTGGCTACTTGAAGAGCAGCAAGAGCTTTTGGTCCTGGCCCCTTTGGGGTGGGAGGAAGGTACGGTTATTCGCAGTTGCTGAGCCTGCCTCCGGGTGTCCTCAGCGTCGCAGGCAGTTACTATTGGACTTTGGGAGGCTCACGAAAGAGACAGCGTCAGCGTTTGTGGGGCTGTGAATGGGGTTGCCTGGCTACTTGAAGAGCAGCAAGAGCTTTTGGTCCTGGCCCCTTTGGGGTGGGAGGAATCTCGAGAAATTCGCAATTTTTTAGCTTGGCTCTGGCTGTACTCAGCGTCCCAGGCAGATAGTCTTGGAGTTTGGGAGGCCACGGAAAGAGACAGCGTCAGCGTTTGTGGGGCTGTGAATGGTGTTGCCTGGCTACTTGAAGAGCAGCAAGAGCTTTTGGTCCTGGCCTCTTTGTGGTGGAGGAAGGTACGGTTATTCGCAGTTGCTGAGCCTGGCTCCGGGTGTCCTCAGCTTCCCAGGCAGATAGTCTTGGAGTTTGGGAGGCTCAAGAAAGAGACAGCATCAGCTTTTGTGGGGCTGTGAATGGGGTTGCCTGGCTACTTGAAGAGCAGCAAGAGCTTTTGGTCCTGGCCCCTTTGGGGTGGGAGGAAGGTACGGTTATTCGCAATCGCTGAGCCTGGCTCCGGCTGTATTCAGTGTCCCAGGCAGATAGTCTTGGAGTTTGGGAGGCTCACGAAAGAGACAGCGTCAGCGTTTGTGGGGCTGTGAATGGTGTTGCCTGGCTACTTGAAGAGCAGCAAGAGCTTTTGGTCCTGGCCCCTTTGGGGTGGGAGGAAGGTACGGTTATTCGCAGTTGCTGAGCCTGCCTCCGGGTGTCCTCAGCGTCGCAGGCAGTTACTATTGGAGTTTGGGAGGCTCACGAAAGAGACAGCGTCAGCGTTTGTGGGGCTGTGAATGGGGTTGCCTGGCTACTTGAAGAGCAGCAAGAGCTTTTGGTCCTGGCCCCTTTGGGGTGGGAGGAATCCCGGGACGTTCGCAATTGCTTAGCTTGGCTCTGGCTGTACTCAGCGTCCCAGGCAGATAGTCTTGGAGTTTGGGAGGCCACGGAAAGAGACAGCGTCAGCGTTTGTGGGGCTGTGAATGGTGTTGGCTGGCTACTTGAAGAGCAGCAAGAGCTTTTGGTCCTGGCCTCTTTGGGGTGGAGGAAGGTACGGTTATTCGCAGTTGCTGAGCCTGGCTCCGGGTGTCCTCAGCGTCGCAGGCAGTTACTATTGGAGTTTGGGAGGCTCACGAAAGAGACAGCGTCAGCTTTTGTGGGGCTGTGAATGGGGTTGCCTGGCTACTTGAAGAGCAGCAAGAGCTTTTGGTCCTGGCCCCTTTGGCGTGGGAGGAACCTGCAGACGTTCCCAGTTGCTGAGCATGGCTCTGGCTGTACGCAGCATCCCAGGCAGATACTATTCGAGTTTGGGTGGCCACGGAAAGAGACAGCGTCAGTGTTTGTGGGGCTGTGAATGGGGTTGCCTGGCTACTTGAAGAGCAGCAAGAGCTTTTGCTCCTGGCACCTTTGGCGTAGGAGGAATACCGCGACGTTCGCAATTTCTGAGCCTGGCTCTGGCTGTACGCAGCATCCCAGGCAGAGAGTCTTGGAGTTTGGGAGGCCACAGAAAGAGACAGCGTCAGCGTTTGTGGGGCTGTGAATGGGGTTGCCTGGCTACTTGAAGAGCAGCAAGAGCTTTTGGTCCTGGCCCCTTTGGGGTGGGAGGAATCCCGGGACGTTCGCAATCGCTGAGCCTGGCTCCGGCTGTATTCAGTGTTGCAGGCAGATAATCTTGGATTTTGGGAGGCTCATGAAAGAGACAGCGTCAGCGTTTGTGGGGCTGTGAATGGCGTTGCCTGGCTACTTGAAGAGCAGCAAGAGCTTTTGGTCCTGGCCTCTTTGGGGTGGGAGGAATCCCGGGACGTTCGCAATCGCTGAGCCTGGCTCCGACTGTATTCAGTGTTGCAGGCAGATAATCTTGGAGTTTGGGAGGCTCATGAAAGAGACAGCGTCAGCGTTTGTGGGGCTGTGAATGGCGTTGCCTGGCTACTTGAAGAGCAGCAAGAGCTTTTGGTCCTGGCCCCTTTGGGGTGGGAGGAATCTCGAGACATTCGCAATTGCTGAGCCTGGCTCCGGGTGTCCTCAGCGTCCCAGGCAGCTAGTCTTGGAGTTTGGGAGGCTCATGAAAGAGAGAGCATCAGCGTTTGTGGGGCTGTGAATGGGGTTGCCTGGCTACTTGAAGAGCAGCAAGAGCTTTTGGTCCTGGCCCCTTTGGGGTGGGAGGAATCCCGGGACGTTCGCAATCGCTGAGCCTGGCTCCGGCTGTATTCAGTGTCCCAGGCAGATAGTCTTGGAGTTTGGGAGGCTCACGAAAGAGACATCGGCAGCGTTTGTGGGGCTGTGAATGGCGTTGCCTGGCTACTTGAAGAGCAGCAAGAGCTTTTGGTCCTGGCCCCTTTGGGGTGGGAGGAAGGTACGGTTATTCGCAATCGCTGAGCCTGGCTCCGGCTGTATTCAGTGTCCCAGGCAGATAGTCTTGGAATTTGGGAGGCTCACGAAAGAGACAGCGTCAGCGTTTGTGGGGCTGTGAATGGTGTTGCCTGGCTACTTGAAGAGCAGCAAGAGCTTTTGGTCCTGGCCTCTTTGTGGTGGAGGAAGGTACGGTTATTCGCAGTTGCTGAGCCTGGCTCCGGGTGTCCTCAGCTTCCCAGGCAGATAGTCTTGGAGTTTGGGAGGCTCACGAAAGAGACATCGGCAGCGTCTGTGGGGCTGTGAATGGTGTTGCCTGGCTACTTGAAGAGCAGCAAGAGCTTTTGGTCCTGGCCCCTTTGGGGTGGGAGGAAGGTACGGTTATTCGCAGTTGCTGAGCCTGCCTCCGGGTGTCCTCAGCATCGCAGGCAGTTACTATTGGAGTTTGGGAGGCTCACGAAAGAGACAGCATCAGCTTTTGTGGGGCTGTGAATGGGGTTGCCTGGCTACTTGAAGAGCAGCAAGAGCTTTTGGTCCTGGCCCCTTTGGCGTGGGAGGAACCTGCAGACGTTCCCAGTTGCTGAGCATGGCTCTGGCTGTACGCAGCATCCCAGGCAGATACTATTCGAGTTTGGGTGGCCACGGAAAGAGACAGCGTCAGTGTTTGTGTGGCTGTGAATGGGGTTGCCTGGCTACTTGAAGAGCAGCAAGAGCTTTTGGTCCTGGCACCTTTGGCGTAGGAGGAATACCGCGACGTTCGCAATTTCTGAGCCTGGCTCTGGCTGTACGCAGCATCCCAGGCAGAGAGTCTTGGAGTTTGGGAGGCCACAGAAAGAGACAGCGTCAGCGTTTGTGGGGCTGTGAATGGGGTTGCCTGGCTACTTGAAAAGCAGCAAGAGCTTTTGGTCCTGGCCCCTTTGGGGTGGGAGGAATCCCGGGACGTTCGCAATCGCTGAGCCTGGCTCCGGCTGTATTCAGTGTCCCAGGCAGATAATCTTGGATTTTGGGAGGCTCACGAAAGAGAGAGCGTCAGCGTTTGTGGGGCTGTGAATGGGGTTGCCTGGCTACTTGAAGAGCAGGAAGAGCTTTTTGTCCTGGCCCCTTTGGGGTGGGAGGAATTTCGAGAAATTCGCAATTGCTTAGCTTGCCTCTGGCTGTACTCAGTGTCCCAGGCAGATAGTCTTGGAGTTTGGAAGGTCACGAAAGAGACAGCATCAGCGTTTGTGGGGCTGTGAATGGAGTTGCCTGGCTACTTGAAGAGCAGCAAGAGCTTTTTGTCCTGGCCCCTTCGGGGTGGGAGGAATCTCGAGAAATTCGCAATTGCTTAGCTTGGCTCTGGCTGTACTCAGCGTCCCAGGCAGATAGTCTTGGAGTTTGGGAGGCCACAGAAAGAGACAGCGTCAGCGTCTGTGGGGCTGTGAATGGTGTTGCCTGGCTACTTGAAGAGCAGCAAGAGCTTTTGGTCCTGGCCCCTTTGGGGTGGGAGGAAGGTACGGTTATTCGCAGTTGCTGAGCCTGCCTCCAGGTTTCCTCAGCGTCCCAGGCAGATAGTATTGGAGTTTGGGAGGCTCACGAAAGAGACAGCGTCAGCGTTTGTGGGGCTGTGAATGGGGTTGCCTGGCTACTTGAAGAGCAGCAAGAGCTTTTGGCCCTTGCTCCTTTGGGGTGGGAGGAATCCCGGGACGGTCGCAATCGCTGAGCCTGGCTCCGGCTGTATTTAGTGTCCCAGGCAGATAGTCTTGGAGTTTGGGAGGCCACAGAAAGAGACAGCGTCAGCGTTTGTGGGGCTGTGAATGGCGTTGCCTGGCTACTTGAAGAGCAGCAAGAGCTTTTGGTCCTGGCTCCTTTGGGGTGGGAGGAATCCCGGGACGTTCGCAATCGCTGAGCCTGGCTCCGACTGTATTCAGTGTTGCAGGCAGATAATCTTGGATTTTGGGAGGCTCACGAAAGAGACATCGGCAGCGTTTGTGGGGCTGTGAATGGTGTTGCCTGGCTACTTGAAGAGCAGCAAGAGCTTTTTGTCCTGGCCCCTTTGGGGTGGGAGGAATCTCGAGACATTCGCAATTGCTGAGCCTGGCTCCGGGTGTCCTCAGCGTCCCAGGCAGCTAGTCTTGGAGTTTGGAAGGTCACGAAAGAGACAGCGTCAGCGTCTGTGGGGCTGTGAATGGTGTTGCCTGGCTACTTGAAGAGCAGCAAGAGCTTTTGGTCCTGGCCCCTTTGGGGTGGGAGGAAGGTACGGTTATTCGCAGTTGCTGAGCCTGGCTCCGGGTGTCCTCAGCGTCGCAGGCAGTTACTATTGGAGTTTGGGAGGCTCACGAAAGAGACAGCGTCAGCTTTTGTGGGGCTGTGAATGGGGTTGCCTGGCTACTTGAAGAGCAGCAAGAGCTTTTGGTCCTGGCCCCTTTGGCGTGGGAGGAATATGCAGACGTTCCCAGTTGCTGAGCATGGCTCTGGCTGTACGCAGCATCCCAGGCAGATACTATTCGAGTTTGGGAGGCCACGGAAAGAGACAGCGTCAGTGTTTGTGGGGCTGTGAATGGGGTTGCCTGGCTACTTGAAGAGCAGCAAGAGCTTTTGGTCCTGGCCCCTTTGGCGTAGGAGGAATACCGCGACGTTCGCAATTTCTGAGCCTGGCTCTGGCTGTACGCAGCATCCCAGGCAGAGAGTCTTGGAGTTTGGGAGGCCACAGAAAGAGAGAGCGTCAGCGTTTGTGGGGCTGTGAATGGGGTTGCCTGGCTACTTGAAGAGCAGCAAGAGCTTTTGGTCCTGGCCCCTTTGGGGTGGGAGGAATCTCGAGACATTCGCAATTGCTTAGCTTGGCTCTGGCTGTACTCAGCGTCCCAGGCAGATAGTCTTGGAGTTTGGGAGGCCACGGAAAGAGACAGCGTCAGCGTCTGTGGGGCTGTGAATGGTGTTGCCTGGCTACTTGAAGAGCAGCAAGAGCTTTTGGTCCTGGCCCCTTTGGGGTGGGAGGAAGGTACGGTTATTCGCAGTTGCTGAGCCTGGCTCCGGGTGTCCTCAGCGTCCCAGGCAGATAGTATTGGAGTTTGGGAGGCTCACGAAAGAAACATCGGCAGCGTTTGTGGGGCTGTGAATGGGGTTGCCTGGCTACTTGAAGAGCAGCAAGAGCTTTTGGTCCTGGCCCCTTTGGCGTGGGAGGAAGGTACGGTTATTCGCAATCGCTGAGCCTGGCTCCGGCTGTATTCTGTGTCCCAGGCAGCTAGTCTTGGAGTTTGGGAGGCTCACGAAAGAGACAGCGTCAGCGTTTGTGGGGCTGTGAATGGGGTTGCCTGGCTACTTGAAGAGCAGCAAGAGCTTTTGGTCCTGGCTCCTTTGGGGTGGGAGGAATCTCGAGACATTCGCAATTGCTTAGCTTGGCTCTGGCTGTACTCAGCGTCCCAGGCAGATAGTCTTGGAGTTTGGAAGGTCACGAAAGAGACAGCGTCAGCGTTTGTGGGGCTGTGAATGGTGTTGCCTGGCTACTTGAAGAGCAGCAAGAGCTTTTGGTCCTGGCCCCTTTGGGGTGGGAGGAATCTCGGGACAAGCTCAATTCCTCGGCTGCGATACAGCTGTACTCAACATCCAAGGCAGAAAGTATTGGAGTATGTCAGGCTCACGAAAGAGACAGCATCAGCGTTTGTGGGGCTGTGAATGGGGTTTCCTGGCTACTTGAAGAGCAGCAAGTGCTTTTGGTCCTGGCCCCTTTGGGGTGGGAGGAAGGCACTGTTATTCGCAGTTTCTGAGCCTGCCTCCGGGTGTCCTCAGCGTCGCAGGCAGTTACTATTGGAGTTTGGGAGGCTCACGAAAGAGACAGCGTCAGCGTTTGTGGGGCTGTGAATGGAGTTGCCTGGCTACTTGAAGAGCAGCAAGAGCTTTTGGTCCTGGCCCCTTTGGGGTGGGAGGAAGGTACGGTTATTCGCAGTTTCTGAGCCTGCCTCCGGGTGTCCTCAGCGTCGCAGGCAGTTACTATTGGAGTTTGGGAGGCTCACGAAAGAGACAGCGTCAGCGTTTGTGGGGCTGTGAATGGAGTTGCCTGGCTACTTGAAGAGCAGCAAGAGCTTTTGGTCCTGGCCCCTTTGGGGTGGGAGGAACCTGCAGACGTTCCCAGTTGCTGAGCATGGCTCTGGCTGTACGCAGCATCCCAGGCAGATACTATTCGAGTTTGGGTGCCCACGGAAAGAGACAGCGTCAGCGTTTGTGGGGCTGTGAATGGGGTTGCCTGGCTACTTGAAGAGCAGCAAGAGCTTTTGGTCCTGGCCCCTTTGGGGTGGGAGGAATCCCGGGACGGTCGCAATCGCTGAGCCTGGCTCCGGCTGTATTCAGTGTCCCAGGCAGATAATCTTGGATTTTGGGAGGCTCATGAAAGAGACAGCGTCAGCTTTTGTGGGGCTGTGAATGGGGTTGCCTGGCTACTTGAAGAGCAGGAAGAGCTTTTTGTCCTGGCCCCTTTGGGGTGGGAGGAATTTCGAGAAATTCGCAATTGCTTAGCTTGGCTCTGGCTGTACTCAGTGTCCCAGGCAGATAGTCTTGGAGTTTGGAAGGTCACGAAAGAGGCAGCGTCAGCGTCTGTGGGGCTGTGAATGGCGTTGCCTGGCTACTTGAAGAGCAGCAAGAGCTTTTGGTCCTGGCCCCTTTGGGGTGGGAGGAAGGTACGGTTATTCGCAGTTTCTGAGCCTGCCTCCGGGTGTCCTCAGCGTCGCAGGCAGTTACTATTGGAGTTTGGGAGGCTCACGAAAGAGACAGCGTCAGCGTTTGTGGGGCTGTGAATGGAGTTGCCTGGCTACTTGAAGAGCAGCAAGAGCTTTTTGTCCTGGCCCCTTTGGGGTGGGAGGAATCTCGAGAAATTCGCAATTGCTTAGCTTGGCTCTGGCTGTACTCAGCGTCCCAGGCAGATAGTCTTGGAGTTTGGGAGGCCACGGAAAGAGACAGCGTCAGCGTTTGTGGGGCTGTGAATGGTGTTGCCTGGCTACTTGAAGAGCAGCAAGAGCTTTTGGTCCTGGCCCCTTTGGGGTGGGAGGAAGGTACGGTTATTCGCAGTTGCTGAGCCTGCATCCGGGTGTCCTCAGCGTCCCAGGCAGATAGTATTGGAGTTTGGGAGGCTCACGAAAGAGACAGCATCAACATTTGTGGGGCTGTGAATGGGGTTGCCTGGCTACTTGAAAAGCAGCAAGAGATTTTGGTCCTGGCTCCTTTGGGGTGGGAGGAATCCCGGGACGGTCGCAATCGCTGAGCCTGGCTCCGGCTGTATTCAGTGTCCCAGGCAGATAGCCTTGGAGTTTGGGAGGCCACAGAAAGAGACAGCGTCAGCGTTTGTGGGGCTGTGAATGGGGTTGCCTGGCTACTTGAAGAGCAGCAAGAGCTTTTTGTCCTGGCCCCTTTGGGGTGGGAGGAAGGTACGGTTATTCGCAGTTTCTGAGCCTGCATCCGGGTGTCCTCAGTGTCCCAGGCAGATAGTATTGGAGTTTGGGAGGCTCACGAAAGAGACAGCATCAACATTTGTGGGGCTGTGAATGGGGTTGCCTGGCTACTTGAAGAGCAGCAAGAGCTTTTGGTCCTGGCCTCTTTGGGGTGGGAGGAATCTCGAGACATTCGCAATTGCTTAGCTTGGCTCTGGCTGTACTCAGCGTCCCAGGCAGATAGTCTTGGAGTTTGGGAGGCCACGGAAAGAGACAGCGTCAGCGTTTGTGGGGCTGTGAATGGGGTTGCCTGGCTACTTGAAGAGCAGCAAGAGCTTTTGGTCCTGGCCCCTTTGGGGTGGGAGGAAGGTACGGTTATTCGCAGTTGCTGAGCCTGCCTCCGGGTGTCCTCAGCGTCGCAGGCAGTTACTATTGGAGTTTGGGAGGCTCACGAAAGAGACAGCGTCAGCTTTTGTGGGGCTGTGAATGGGGTTGCCTGGCTACTTGAAGAGCAGCAAGAGCTTTTGGTCCTGGCCCCTTTGGCGTGGGAGGAATATGCAGACGTTCCCAGTTGCTGAGCATGGCTCTGGCTGTACGCAGCATCCCAGGCAGATACTATTCGAGTTTGGGTGGCCACGGAAAGAGACAGCGTCAGTGTTTGTGGGGCTGTGAATGGGGTTGCCTGGCTACTTGAAGAGCAGCAAGAGCTTTTGGTCCTGGCCCCTTTGGCGTAGGAGGAATACCGCGACGTTCGCAATTTCTGAGCCTGGCTCTGGCTGTACGCAGCATCCCAGGCAGAGAGTCTTGGAGTTTGGGAGGCCACAGAAAGAGAGAGCGTCAGCGTTTGTGGGGCTGTGAATGGGGTTGCCTGGCTACTTGAAGAGCAGCAAGAGCTTTTGGTCCTGGCCCCTTTGGGGTGGGAGGAATCTCGAGACATTCGCAATTGCTTAGCTTGGCTCTGGCTGTACTCAGCGTCCCAGGCAGATAGTCTTGGAGTTTGGGAGGCCACGGAAAGAGACAGCGTCAGCGTCTGTGGGGCTGTGAATGGTGTTGCCTGGCTACTTGAAGAGCAGCAAGAGCTTTTGGTCCTGGCCCCTTTGGGGTGGGAGGAAGGTACGGTTATTCGCAGTTGCTGAGCCTGGCTCCGGGTGTCCTCAGCGTCCCAGGCAGATAGTATTGGAGTTTGGGAGGCTCACGAAAGAAACATCGGCAGCGTTTGTGGGGCTGTGAATGGGGTTGCCTGGCTACTTGAAGAGCAGCAAGAGCTTTTGGTCCTGGCCCCTTTGGCGTGGGAGGAAGGTACGGTTATTCGCAATCGCTGAGCCTGGCTCCGGCTGTATTCTGTGTCCCAGGCAGCTAGTCTTGGAGTTTGGGAGGCTCACGAAAGAGACAGCGTCAGCGTTTGTGGGGCTGTGAATGGGGTTGCCTGGCTACTTGAAGAGCAGCAAGAGCTTTTGGTCCTGGCTCCTTTGGGGTGGGAGGAATCTCGAGACATTCGCAATTGCTTAGCTTGGCTCTGGCTGTACTCAGCGTCCCAGGCAGATAGTCTTGGAGTTTGGAAGGTCACGAAAGAGACAGCGTCAGCGTTTGTGGGGCTGTGAATGGTGTTGCCTGGCTACTTGAAGAGCAGCAAGAGCTTTTTGTCCTGGCCCCTTCGGGGTGGGAGGAATCTCGAGAAATTCGCAATTGCTTAGCTTGGCTCTGGCTGTACTCAGCGTCCCAGGCAGATAGTCTTGGAGTTTGGGAGGCCACAGAAAGAGACAGCGTCAGCGTTTGTGGGGCTGTGAATGGTGTTGCCTGGCTACTTGAAGAGCAGCAAGAGCTTTTGGTCCTGGCCCCTTTGGGGTGGGAGGAAGGTACGGTTATTCGCAGTTGCTGAGCCTGCCTCCAGGTTTCCTCAGCGTCCCAGGCAGATAGTATTGGAGTTTGGGAGGCTCACGAAAGAGACAGCGTCAGCGTTTGTGGGGCTGTGAATGGGATTGCCTGGCTACTTGAAGAGCAGCAAGAGCTTTTGGCCCTGGCTCCTTTGGGGTGGGAGGAATCCCGGGACGGTCGCAATCGCTGAGCCTGGCTCCGGCTGTATTTAGTGTCCCAGGCAGATAGTCTTGGAGTTTGGGAGGCCACAGAAAGAGACAGCGTCAGCGTTTGTGGGGCTGTGAATGGGGTTGCCTGGCTACTTGAAGAGCAGCAAGAGCTTTTGGTCCTGGCCTCTTTGGGGTGGGAGGAATCCCGGGACGTTCGCAATCGCTGAGCCTGGCTCCGACTGTATTCAGCGTCCCAGGCAGATATTCTTGGAGTTTGGGAGGCTCACGAAAGAGACATCGGCAGCGTTTGTGGGGCTGTGAATGGGGTTGCCTGGCTACTTGAAGAGCAGGAAGAGCTTTTGGTCCTGGCCCCTTTGGGGTGGGAGGAATCTCGAGACATTCGCAATTGCTGAGCCTGGCTCCGGGTGTCCTCAGCGTCCCAGGCAGCTAGTCTTGGAGTTTGGAAGGTCACGAAAGAGACAGCGTCAGCGTTTGTTGGGCTGTGAATGGGGTTGCCTGGCTACTTGAAGAGCAGCAAGAGCTTTTTGTCCTGGCCCCTTTGGGGTGGGAGGAATCTCGAGAAATTCGCAGTTGCTGAGCCTGGCTCCGGGTGTCCTCAGCGTCCTAGGCAGTTTAGTATTGGAGTTTGGGAGGCTCATGAAAGAGAGAGCATCAGCGTTTGTGGGGCTGTGAATGGGGTTGCCTGGCTACTTGAAGAGCAGCAAGAGCTTTTGGTCCTGGCCCCTTTGGGGTGGGAGGAATCCCGGGACGTTCGCAATCGCTGAGCCTGGCTCCGGCTGTATTCAGTGTCCCAGGCAGATAGTCTTGGAGTTTGGGAGGCTCACGAAAGAGACAGCGTCAGCGTTTGTGGGGCTGTGAATGGCGTTGCCTGGCTACTTGAAGAGCAGCAAGAGCTTTTGGTCCTGGCCCCTTTGGGGTGGGAGGAAGGTACGGTTATTCGCAGTTGCTGAGCCTGCCTCCGGGTGTCCTCAGCGTCGCAGGCAGTTACTATTGGAGTTTGGGAGGCTCACGAAAGAGACAGCGTCAGCGTTTGTGGGGCTGTGAATGGGGTTGCCTGGCTACTTGAAGAGCAGCAAGAGCTTTTGGTCCTGGCCCCTTTGGGGTGGGAGGAATCTTGAGAAATTCGCAATTGCTTAGCTTGGCTCTGGCTGTACTCAGCGTCCCAGGCAGATAGTCTTGGAGTTTGGGAGGCCACGGAAAGAGACAGCGTCAGCGTTTGTGGGGCTGTGAATGGTGTTGCCTGGCTACTTGAAGAGCAGCAAGAGCTTTTGGTCCTGGCCTCTTTGGGGTGGAGGAAGGTACGGTTATTCGCAGTTGCTGAGCCTGGCTCCGGGTGTCCTCAGCGTCGCAGGCAGTTACTATTGGAGTTTGGGAGGCTCACGAAAGAGACAGCGTCAGCGTTTGTGGGGCTGTGAATGGAGTTGCCTGGCTACTTGAAGAGCAGCAAGAGCTTTTTGTCCTGGCCCCTTCGGGGTGGGAGGAATCTCGAGAAATTCGCAATTGCTTAGCTTGGCTCTGGCTGTACTCAGCGTCCCAGGCAGATAGTCTTGGAGTTTGGGAGGCCACAGAAAGAGACAGCGTCAGCGTTTGTGGGGCTGTGAATGGTGTTGCCTGGCTACTTGAAGAGCAGCAAGAGCTTTTGGTCCTGGCCCCTTTGGGGTGGGAGGAAGGTACGGTTATTCGCAGTTGCTGAGCCTGCCTCCAGGTTTCCTCAGCGTCCCAGGCAGATAGTATTGGAGTTTGGGAGGCTCACGAAAGAGACAGCGTCAGCGTTTGTGGGGCTGTGAATGGGATTGCCTGGCTACTTGAAGAGCAGCAAGAGCTTTTGGCCCTGGCTCCTTTGGGGTGGGAGGAATCCCGGGACGGTCGCAATCGCTGAGCCTGGCTCCGGCTGTATTTAGTGTCCCAGGCAGATAGTCTTGGAGTTTGGGAGGCCACAGAAAGAGACAGCGTCAGCGTTTGTGGGGCTGTGAATGGGGTTGCCTGGCTACTTGAAGAGCAGCAAGAGCTTTTGGTCCTGGCCTCTTTGGGGTGGGAGGAATCCCGGGACGTTCGCAATCGCTGAGCCTGGCTCCGACTGTATTCAGCGTCCCAGGCAGATAGTCTTGGAGTTTGGGAAGCTCACGAAAGAGACAGCGTCAGCGTTTGTGGGGCTGTGAATGGGGTTGCCTGGCTACTTGAAGAGCAGGAAGAGCTTTTGGTCCTGGCCCCTTTGGGGTGGGAGGAATCTCGAGACATTCGCAATTGCTGAGCCTGGCTCCGGGTGTCCTCAGCGTCCCAGGCAGATAGTCTTGGAGTTTGGAAGGTCACGAAAGAGACAGCGTCAGCGTTTGTTGGGCTGTGAATGGGGTTGCCTGGCTACTTGAAGAGCAGCAAGAGCTTTTTGTCCTGGCCCCTTTGGGGTGGGAGGAATCTCGAGAAATTCGCAGTTGCTGAGCCTGGCTCCGGGTGTCCTCAGCGTCCTAGGCAGTTTAGTATTGGAGTTTGGGAGGCTCATGAAAGAGAGAGCATCAGCGTTTGTGGGGCTGTGAATGGGGTTGCCTGGCTACTTGAAGAGCAGCAAGAGCTTTTGGTCCTGGCCCCTTTGGGGTGGGAGGAATCCCTGGACGTTCGCAATCGCTGAGCCTGGCTCCGGCTGTATTCAGTGTCCCAGGCAGATAGTCTTGGAGTTTGGGAGGCTCACGAAAGAGACAGCGTCAGCGTTTGTGGGGCTGTGAATGGCGTTGCCTGGCTACTTGAAGAGCAGCAAGAGCTTTTGGTCCTGGCCCCTTTGGGGTGGGAGGAAGGTACGGTTATTCGCAGTTGCTGAGCCTGCCTCCGGGTGTCCTCAGCGTCGCAGGCAGTTACTATTGGAGTTTGGGAGGCTCACGAAAGAGACAGCGTCAGCGTTTGTGGGGCTGTGAATGGGGTTGCCTGGCTACTTGAAGAGCAGCAAGAGCTTTTGGTCCTGGCCCCTTTGGGGTGGGAGGAATCTTGAGAAATTCGCAATTGCTTAGCTTGGCTCTGGCTGTACTCAGCGTCCCAGGCAGATAGTCTTGGAGTTTGGGAGGCCACGGAAAGAGACAGCGTCAGCGTTTGTGGGGCTGTGAATGGTGTTGCCTGGCTACTTGAAGAGCAGCAAGAGCTTTTGGTCCTGGCCTCTTTGGGGTGGAGGAAGGTACGGTTATTCGCAGTTGCTGAGCCTGGCTCCGGGTGTCCTCAGCGTCGCAGGCAGTTACTATTGGAGTTTGGGAGGCTCACGAAAGAGACAGCGTCAGCTTTTGTGGGGCTGTGAATGGGGTTGCCTGGCTACTTGAAGAGCAGCAAGAGCTTTTGGTCCTGGCCCCTTTGGCGTGGGAGGAACCTGCAGACGTTCCCAGTTGCTGAGCATGGCTCTGGCTGTACGCAGCATCCCAGGCAGATACTATTCGAGTTTGGGTGGCCACGGAAAGAGACAGCGTCAGTGTTTGTGGGGCTGTGAATGGGGTTGCCTGGCTACTTGAAGAGCAGCAAGAGCTTTTGGTCCTGGCACCTTTGGCGTAGGAGGAATACCGCGACGTTCGCAATTTCTGAGCCTGGCTCTGGCTGTACGCAGCATCCCAGGCAGAGAGTCTTGGAGTTTGGGAGGCCACAGAAAGAGACAGCGTCAGCGTTTGTGGGGCTGTGAATGGGGTTGCCTGGCTACTTGAAGAGCAGCAAGAGCTTTTGGTCCTGGCCCCTTTGGGGTGGGAGGAATCCCTGGACGTTCGCAATCGCTGAGCCTGGCTCCGGCTGTATTCAGTGTTGCAGGCAGATAATCTTGGATTTTGGGAGGCTCACGAAAGAGAGAGCGTCAGCGTTTGTGGGGCTGTGAATGGGGTTGCCTGGCTACTTGAAGAGCAGCAAGAGCTTTTTGTCCTGGCCCCTTTGGGGTGGGAGGAATTTCGAGAAATTCGCAATTGCTTAGCTTGCCTCTGGCTGTACTCAGTGTCCCAGGCAGATAGTCTTGGAGTTTGGAAGGTCACGAAAGAGACAGCGTCAGCATTTGTGGGGCTGTGAATGGAGTTGCCTGGCTACTTGAAGAGCAGCAAGAGCTTTTTGTCCTGGCCCCTTCGGGGTGGGAGGAATCTCGAGAAATTCGCAATTGCTTAGCTTGGCTCTGGCTGTACTCAGCGTCCCAGGCAGATAGTCTTGGAGTTTGGGAGGCCACAGAAAGAGACAGCGTCAGCGTTTGTGGGGCTGTGAATGGTGTTGCCTGGCTACTTGAAGAGCAGCAAGAGCTTTTGGTCCTGGCCCCTTTGGGGTGGGAGGAAGGTACGGTTATTCGCAGTTGCTGAGCCTGCCTCCAGGTTTCCTCAGCGTCCCAGGCAGATAGTATTGGAGTTTGGGAGGCTCACGAAAGAGACAGCGTCAGCGTTTGTGGGGCTGTGAATGGGATTGCCTGGCTACTTGAAGAGCAGCAAGAGCTTTTGGCCCTGGCTCCTTTGGGGTGGGAGGAATCCCGGGACGGTCGCAATCGCTGAGCCTGGCTCCGGCTGTATTTAGTGTCCCAGGCAGATAGTCTTGGAGTTTGGGAGGCCACAGAAAGAGACAGCGTCAGCGTTTGTGGGGCTGTGAATGGGGTTGCCTGGCTACTTGAAGAGCAGCAAGAGCTTTTGGTCCTGGCCTCTTTGGGGTGGGAGGAATCCCGGGACGTTCGCAATCGCTGAGCCTGGCTCCGACTGTATTCAGCGTCCCAGGCAGATAGTCTTGGAGTTTGGGAGGCTCACGAAAGAGACATCGGCAGCGTTTGTGGGGCTGTGAATGGGGTTGCCTGGCTACTTGAAGAGCAGGAAGAGCTTTTGGTCCTGGCCCCTTTGGGGTGGGAGGAATCTCGAGACATTCGCAATTGCTGAGCCTGGCTCCGGGTGTCCTCAGCGTCCCAGGCAGCTAGTCTTGGAGTTTGGAAGGTCACGAAAGAGACAGCGTCAGCGTTTGTTGGGCTGTGAATGGGGTTGCCTGGCTACTTGAAGAGCAGCAAGAGCTTTTTGTCCTGGCCCCTTTGGGGTGGGAGGAATCTCGAGAAATTCGCAGTTGCTGAGCCTGGCTCCGGGTGTCCTCAGCGTCCTAGGCAGTTTAGTATTGGAGTTTGGGAGGCTCATGAAAGAGAGAGCATCAGCGTTTGTGGGGCTGTGAATGGGGTTGCCTGGCTACTTGAAGAGCAGCAAGAGCTTTTGGTCCTGGCCCCTTTGGGGTGGGAGGAATCCCTGGACGTTCGCAATCGCTGAGCCTGGCTCCGGCTGTATTCAGTGTCCCAGGCAGATAGTCTTGGAGTTTGGGAGGCTCACGAAAGAGACAGCGTCAGCGTTTGTGGGGCTGTGAATGGCGTTGCCTGGCTACTTGAAGAGCAGCAAGAGCTTTTGGTCCTGGCCCCTTTGGGGTGGGAGGAAGGTACGGTTATTCGCAGTTGCTGAGCCTGCCTCCGGGTGTCCTCAGCGTCGCAGGCAGTTACTATTGGAGTTTGGGAGGCTCACGAAAGAGACAGCGTCAGCGTTTGTGGGGCTGTGAATGGGGTTGCCTGGCTACTTGAAGAGCAGCAAGAGCTTTTGGTCCTGGCCCCTTTGGGGTGGGAGGAATCTTGAGAAATTCGCAATTGCTTAGCTTGGCTCTGGCTGTACTCAGCGTCCCAGGCAGATAGTCTTGGAGTTTGGGAGGCCACGGAAAGAGACAGCGTCAGCGTTTGTGGGGCTGTGAATGGTGTTGCCTGGCTACTTGAAGAGCAGCAAGAGCTTTTGGTCCTGGCCTCTTTGGGGTGGAGGAAGGTACGGTTATTCGCAGTTGCTGAGCCTGGCTCCGGGTGTCCTCAGCGTCGCAGGCAGTTACTATTGGAGTTTGGGAGGCTCACGAAAGAGACAGCGTCAGCGTTTGTGGGGCTGTGAATGGAGTTGCCTGGCTACTTGAAGAGCAGCAAGAGCTTTTTGTCCTGGCCCCTTCGGGGTGGGAGGAATCTCGAGAAATTCGCAATTGCTTAGCTTGGCTCTGGCTGTACTCAGCGTCCCAGGCAGATAGTCTTGGAGTTTGGGAGGCCACAGAAAGAGACAGCGTCAGCGTTTGTGGGGCTGTGAATGGTGTTGCCTGGCTACTTGAAGAGCAGCAAGAGCTTTTGGTCCTGGCCCCTTTGGGGTGGGAGGAAGGTACGGTTATTCGCAGTTGCTGAGCCTGCCTCCAGGTTTCCTCAGCGTCCCAGGCAGATAGTATTGGAGTTTGGGAGGCTCACGAAAGAGACAGCGTCAGCGTTTGTGGGGCTGTGAATGGGATTGCCTGGCTACTTGAAGAGCAGCAAGAGCTTTTGGCCCTGGCTCCTTTGGGGTGGGAGGAATCCCGGGACGGTCGCAATCGCTGAGCCTGGCTCCGGCTGTATTTAGTGTCCCAGGCAGATAGTCTTGGAGTTTGGGAGGCCACAGAAAGAGACAGCGTCAGCGTTTGTGGGGCTGTGAATGGGGTTGCCTGGCTACTTGAAGAGCAGCAAGAGCTTTTGGTCCTGGCCTCTTTGGGGTGGGAGGAATCCCGGGACGTTCGCAATCGCTGAGCCTGGCTCCGACTGTATTCAGCGTCCCAGGCAGATAGTCTTGGAGTTTGGGAAGCTCACGAAAGAGACAGCGTCAGCGTTTGTGGGGCTGTGAATGGGGTTGCCTGGCTACTTGAAGAGCAGGAAGAGCTTTTGGTCCTGGCCCCTTTGGGGTGGGAGGAATCTCGAGACATTCGCAATTGCTGAGCCTGGCTCCGGGTGTCCTCAGCGTCCCAGGCAGATAGTCTTGGAGTTTGGAAGGTCACGAAAGAGACAGCGTCAGCGTTTGTTGGGCTGTGAATGGGGTTGCCTGGCTACTTGAAGAGCAGCAAGAGCTTTTTGTCCTGGCCCCTTTGGCGTGGGAGGAATCTCGAGAAATTCGCAGTTGCTGAGCCTGGCTCCGGGTGTCCTCAGCGTCCTAGGCAGTTTAGTATTGGAGTTTGGGAGGCTCATGAAAGAGAGAGCATCAGCGTTTGTGGGGCTGTGAATGGGGTTGCCTGGCTACTTGAAGAGCAGCAAGAGCTTTTGGTCCTGGCCCCTTTGGGGTGGGAGGAATCCCTGGACGTTCGCAATCGCTGAGCCTGGCTCCGGCTGTATTCAGTGTCCCAGGCAGATAGTCTTGGAGTTTGGGAGGCTCACGAAAGAGACAGCGTCAGCGTTTGTGGGGCTGTGAATGGCGTTGCCTGGCTACTTGAAGAGCAGCAAGAGCTTTTGGTCCTGGCCCCTTTGGGGTGGGAGGAAGGTACGGTTATTCGCAGTTGCTGAGCCTGCCTCCGGGTGTCCTCAGCGTCGCAGGCAGTTACTATTGGAGTTTGGGAGGCTCACGAAAGAGACAGCGTCAGCGTTTGTGGGGCTGTGAATGGGGTTGCCTGGCTACTTGAAGAGCAGCAAGAGCTTTTGGTCCTGGCCCCTTTGGGGTGGGAGGAATCTTGAGAAATTCGCAATTGCTTAGCTTGGCTCTGGCTGTACTCAGCGTCCCAGGCAGATAGTCTTGGAGTTTGGGAGGCCACGGAAAGAGACAGCGTCAGCGTTTGTGGGGCTGTGAATGGTGTTGCCTGGCTACTTGAAGAGCAGCAAGAGCTTTTGGTCCTGGCCTCTTTGGGGTGGAGGAAGGTACGGTTATTCGCAGTTGCTGAGCCTGGCTCCGGGTGTCCTCAGCGTCGCAGGCAGTTACTATTGGAGTTTGGGAGGCTCACGAAAGAGACAGCGTCAGCGTTTGTGGGGCTGTGAATGGGGTTGCCTGGCTACTTGAAGAGCAGCAAGAGCTTTTGGTCCTGGCCCCTTTGGCGTGGGAGGAACCTGCAGACGTTCCCAGTTGCTGAGCATGGCTCTGGCTGTACGCAGCATCCCAGGCAGATACTATTCGAGTTTGGGTGGCCACGGAAAGAGACAGCGTCAGTGTTTGTGGGGCTGTGAATGGGGTTGCCTGGCTACTTGAAGAGCAGCAAGAGCTTTTGGTCCTGGCACCTTTGGGGTGGGAGGAATACCGCGACGTTCGCAATTTCTGAGCCTGGCTCTGGCTGTACGCAGCATCCCAGGCAGAGAGTCTTGGAGTTTGGGAGGCCACAGAAAGAGACAGCGTCAGCGTTTGTGGGGCTGTGAATGGGGTTGCCTGGCTACTTGAAGAGCAGCAAGAGCTTTTGGTCCTGGCCCCTTTGGGGTGGGAGGAATCCCTGGACGTTCGCAATCGCTGAGCCTGGCTCCGGCTGTATTCAGTGTTGCAGGCAGATAATCTTGGATTTTGGGAGGCTCACGAAAGAGAGAGCGTCAGCGTTTGTGGGGCTGTGAATGGGGTTGCCTGGCTACTTGAAGAGCAGCAAGAGCTTTTTGTCCTGGCCCCTTTGGGGTGGGAGGAATTTCGAGAAATTCGCAATTGCTTAGCTTGCCTCTGGCTGTACTCAGTGTCCCAGGCAGATAGTCTTGGAGTTTGGAAGGTCACGAAAGAGACAGCGTCAGCGTTTGTGGGGCTGTGAATGGAGTTGCCTGGCTACTTGAAGAGCAGCAAGAGCTTTTTGTCCTGGCCCCTTCGGGGTGGGAGGAATCTCGAGAAATTCGCAATTGCTTAGCTTGGCTCTGGCTGTACTCAGCGTCCCAGGCAGATAGTCTTGGAGTTTGGGAGGCCACAGAAAGAGACAGCGTCAGCGTTTGTGGGGCTGTGAATGGTGTTGCCTGGCTACTTGAAGAGCAGCAAGAACTTTTGGTCCTGGCCCCTTTGGGGTGGGAGGAAGGTACGGTTATTCGCAGTTGCTGAGCCTGCCTCCAGGTTTCCTCAGCGTCCCAGGCAGATAGTATTGGAGTTTGGGAGGCTCACGAAAGAGACAGCGTCAGCGTTTGTGGGGCTGTGAATGGGATTGCCTGGCTACTTGAAGAGCAGCAAGAGCTTTTGGCCCTGGCTCCTTTGGGGTGGGAGGAATCCCGGGACGGTCGCAATCGCTGAGCCTGGCTCCGGCTGTATTTAGTGTCCCAGGCAGATAGTCTTGGAGTTTGGGAGGCCACAGAAAGAGACAGCGTCAGCGTTTGTGGGGCTGTGAATGGGGTTGCCTGGCTACTTGAAGAGCAGCAAGAGCTTTTGGTCCTGGCCTCTTTGGGGTGGGAGGAATCCCGGGACGTTCGCAATCGCTGAGCCTGGCTCCGACTGTATTCAGCGTCCCAGGCAGATAGTCTTGGAGTTTGGGAGGCTCACGAAAGAGACATCGGCAGCGTTTGTGGGGCTGTGAATGGGGTTGCCTGGCTACTTGAAGAGCAGGAAGAGCTTTTGGTCCTGGCCCCTTTGGGGTGGGAGGAATCTCGAGACATTCGCAATTGCTGAGCCTGGCTCCGGGTGTCCTCAGCGTCCCAGGCAGCTAGTCTTGGAGTTTGGAAGGTCACGAAAGAGACAGCGTCAGCGTTTGTTGGGCTGTGAATGGGGTTGCCTGGCTACTTGAAGAGCAGCAAGAGCTTTTTGTCCTGGCCCCTTTGGGGTGGGAGGAATCTCGAGAAATTCGCAGTTGCTGAGCCTGGCTCCGGGTGTCCTCAGCGTCCTAGGCAGTTTAGTATTGGAGTTTGGGAGGCTCATGAAAGAGAGAGCATCAGCGTTTGTGGGGCTGTGAATGGGGTTGCCTGGCTACTTGAAGAGCAGCAAGAGCTTTTGGTCCTGGCCCCTTTGGGGTGGGAGGAATCCCTGGACGTTCGCAATCGCTGAGCCTGGCTCCGGCTGTATTCAGTGTCCCAGGCAGATAGTCTTGGAGTTTGGGAGGCTCACGAAAGAGACAGCGTCAGCGTTTGTGGGGCTGTGAATGGCGTTGCCTGGCTACTTGAAGAGCAGCAAGAGCTTTTGGTCCTGGCCCCTTTGGGGTGGGAGGAAGGTACGGTTATTCGCAGTTGCTGAGCCTGCCTCCGGGTGTCCTCAGCGTCGCAGGCAGTTACTATTGGAGTTTGGGAGGCTCACGAAAGAGACAGCGTCAGCGTTTGTGGGGCTGTGAATGGGGTTGCCTGGCTACTTGAAGAGCAGCAAGAGCTTTTGGTCCTGGCCCCTTTGGGGTGGGAGGAATCTTGAGAAATTCGCAATTGCTTAGCTTGGCTCTGGCTGTACTCAGCGTCCCAGGCAGATAGTCTTGGAGTTTGGGAGGCCACGGAAAGAGACAGCGTCAGCGTTTGTGGGGCTGTGAATGGTGTTGCCTGGCTACTTGAAGAGCAGCAAGAGCTTTTGGTCCTGGCCTCTTTGGGGTGGAGGAAGGTACGGTTATTCGCAGTTGCTGAGCCTGGCTCCGGGTGTCCTCAGCGTCGCAGGCAGTTACTATTGGAGTTTGGGAGGCTCACGAAAGAGACAGCGTCAGCTTTTGTGGGGCTGTGAATGGGGTTGCCTGGCTACTTGAAGAGCAGCAAGAGCTTTTGGTCCTGGCCCCTTTGGCGTGGGAGGAACCTGCAGACGTTCCCAGTTGCTGAGCATGGCTCTGGCTGTACGCAGCATCCCAGGCAGATACTATTCGAGTTTGGGTGGCCACGGAAAGAGACAGCGTCAGTGTTTGTGGGGCTGTGAATGGGGTTGCCTGGCTACTTGAAGAGCAGCAAGAGCTTTTTGTCCTGGCTCCTTTGGGGTGGGAGGAATCCCGGGACGGTCGCAATCGCTGAGCCTGGCTCTGGCTGTATTCAGTGTCCCAGGCAGATAGTCTTGGAGTTTGGGAGGGCACAGAAAGAGAGAGCGTCAGCGTTTGTGGGGCTGAGAATGGGGTTGCCTGGCTACTTGAAGAGCAGCAAGAGCTTTTGGTCCTGGCCTCTTTGGGGTGGGAGGAATCCCGGGACGTTCGCAATCGCTGAGCCTGGCTCCGGCTGTATTCACTGTTGCAGGCAGATAATCTTGGATTTTGGGAGGCTCATGAAAGAGACAGCGTCAGCGTTTGTGGGGCTGTGAATGGGGTTGCCTGGCTACTTGAAGAGCAGGAAGAGCTTTTTGTCCTGGCCCCTTTGGGGTGGGAGGAATTTCGAGAAATTCGCAATTGCTTAGCTTGCGTCTGGCTGTACTCAGTGTCCCAGGCAGATAGTCTTGGAGTTTGGAAGGTCACGAAAGAGACAGCGTCAGCTTTTGTTGGGCTGTGAATGGCGTTGCCTGGCTACTTGAAGAGCAGCAAGAGCTTTTGGTCCTGGCCCCTTTGGGGTGGGAGGAAGGTACGGTTATTCGCAGTTTCTGAGCCTGCATCCGGGTGTCCTCAGCGTCGCAGGCAGTTACTATTGGAGTTTGGGAGGCTCACGAAAGAGACAGCGTCAGCGTTTGTGGGGCTGTGAATGGGGTTGCCTGGCTACTTGAAGAGCAGCAAGAGCTTTTTGTCCTGGCCCCTTCGGGGTGGGAGGAATCTCGAGAAATTCGCAATTGCTTAGCTTGGCTCTGGCTGTACTCAGCGTCCCAGGCAGATAGTCTTGGAGTTTGGGAGGCCACGGAAAGAGACAGCGTCAGCGTTTGTGGGGCTGTGAATGGTGTTGCCTGGCTACTTGAAGAGCAGCAAGAGCTTTTGGTGCTGGCCCCTTTGGGGTGGGAGGAATCCCGGGACGGTCGCAATCGCTGAGCCTGGCTCCGACTGTATTCACTGTTGCAGGCAGTTACTATTGGAGTTTGGGAGGCTCACGAAAGAGACAGCGTCAGCGTTTGTGGGGCTGTGAATGGAGTTGCCTGGCTACTTGAAGAGCAGCAGGAGCTTTTTGTCCTGGCCCCTTTGGCGTGGGAGGAATATGCAGACGTTCCCAGTTGCTGAGCCTGGCTCCGGGTGTCCTCAGCATCCCAGGCAGCTAGTCTTGGAGTTTGGAAGGTCACGAAAGAGACAGCGTCAGCGTCTGTGGCGCTGTGAATGGTGTTGCCTGGCTACTTGAAGAGCAGCAAGAGCTTTTGGTCCTGGCCCCTTTGGGGTGGGAGGAATCTCGAGAAATTCGCAGTTGCTGAGCCTGGCTCCGGGTGTCCTCAGCGTCCTAGGCAGTTAGTATTGGAGTTTGGGAGGCTCATGAAAGAGAGAGCATCAGCGTTTGTGGGGCTGTGAATGGGGTTGCCTGGCTACTTGAAGAGCAGCAAGAGCTTTTGGTCCTGGCCCCTTTGGGGTGGGAGGAATCCCGGGACGTTCGCAATCGCTGAGCCTGGCTCCGGCTGTATTCAGTGTCCCAGGCAGATAGTCTTGGAGTTTGGGAGGCTCACGAAAGAGACAGCGTCAGCGTTTGTGGGGCTGTGAATGGCGTTGCCTGGCTACTTGAAGAGCAGCAAGAGCTTTTGGTCCTGGCCCCTTTGGGGTGGGAGGAAGGTACGGTTATTCGCAGTTTCTGAGCCTGCCTCCGGGTGTCCTCAGCGTCGCAGGCAGTTACTATTGGAGTTTGGGAGGCTCACGAAAGAGACAGCGTCAGCGTTTGTGGGGCTGTGAATGGTGTTGCCTGGCTACTTGAAGAGCAGCAAGAGCTTTTGGTCCTGGCCTCTTTGTGGTGGAGGAAGTTACGGTTATTCGCAGTTGCTGAGCCTGGCTCCGGGTGTCCACAGCTTCCCAGGCAGATAGTCTTGGAGTTTGGGAGGCTCACGAAAGAGACAGCATCAGCTTTTGTGGGGCTGTGAATGGGGTTGCCTGGCTACTTGAAGAGCAGGAAGAGCTTTTGGTCCTGGCCCCTTTGGGGTGGGAGGAAGGTACGGTTATTCGCAATCGCTGAGCCTGGCTCCGGCTGTATTCAGTGTCCCAGGCAGATAGTCTTGGATTTTGGGAGGCTACAAAAAGAGACAGCGTCAGCGTTCGTGGGGCTGTGAATGGTGTTGCCTGGCTACTTGAAGAGCAGCAAGAGCTTTTGGTCCTGGTCCCTTTGGGGTGGGAGGAAGGTACGGTTATTCGCAGTTGCTGAGCCTGGCTCCGGGTGTCCTCAGCGTCGCAGGCAGTTACTATTGGAGTTTGGGAGGCTCACGAAAGAGACAGCGTCAGCGTTTGTGGGGCTGTGAATGGGGTTGCCTGGCTACTTGAAGAGCAGCAAGAGCTTTTGGTCCTGGACCCTTTGGGGTGGGAGGAATCTTGAGAAATTCGCAATTGCTTAGCTTGGCTCTGGCTGTACTCAGCGTCCCAGGCAGATAGTCTTGGAGTTTGGGAGGCCACGGAAAGAGACAGCGTCAGCGTTTGTGGGGCTGTGAATGGGGTTGCCTGGCTACTTGAAGAGCAGCAAGAGCTTTTGGTCCTGGCCCCTTTGGGGTGGGAGGAAGGTACGGTTATTCGCAGTTGCTGAGCCTGGCTCCGGGTGTCCTCAGCTTCCCAGGCAGATAGTATTGGAGTTTGGGAGGCTCACGAAAGAGACAGCGTCAGCTTTTGTGGGGCTGTGAATGGGGTTGCCTGGCTACTTGAAGAGCAGCAAGAGCTTTTGGTCCTGGCCCCTTTGGCGTGGGAGGAATCCCGGGACGGTCGCAATCGCTGAGCCTGGCTCCGGCTGTACGCAGCATCCCAGGCAGATAGTCTTGGAGTTTGGGAGGCCACAGAAAGAGACAGCGTCAGCGTTTGTGGGGCTGTGATTGGGGTTGCCTGGCTACTTGAAGAGCAGCAAGAGCTTTTGGTCCTGGCCTCTTTGGGGTGGGAGGAATCCCGGGACGTTCGCAATCGCTGAGCCTGGCTCCGACTGTATTCAGCGTCCCAGGCAGATAGTCTTGGAGTTTGGGAGGCTCACGAAAGAGACATCGGCAGCGTTTGTGGGGCTGTGAATGGTGTTGCCTGGCTACTTGAAGAGCAGCAAGAGCTTTTGGTCCTGGCCTCTTTGTGGTGGAGGAAGGTACGGTTATTCGCAGTTGCTGAGCCTGGCTCCGGGTGTCCTCAGCTTCCCAGGCAGATAGTCTTGGAGTTTGGGAGGCTCACGAAAGAGACAGCATCAGCTTTTGTGGGGCTGTGAATGGGGTTGCCTGGCTACTTGAAGAGCAGGAAGAGCTTTTGGTCCTGGCCCCTTTGGGGTGGGAGGAAGGTACGGTTATTCGCAATCGCTGAGCCTGGCTCCGGCTGTATTCAGTGTCCCAGGCAGATAGTCTTGGAGTTTGGGTGGCTACAAAAAGAGACAGCGTCAGCGTTTGTTGGGCTGTGAATGGTGTTGCCTGGCTACTTGAAGAGCAGCAAGAGCTTTTGGTCCTGGCCCCTTTGGGGTGGGAGGAAGGTACGGTTATTCGCAGTTGCTGAGCCTGCCTCCGGGTGTCCTCAGCGTCGCAGGCAGTTACTATTGGAGTTTGGGAGGCTCACGAAAGAGACAGCGTCAGCTTTTGTGGGGCTGTGAATGGGGTTGCCTGGCTACTTGAAGAGCAGCAAGAGCTTTTGGTCCTGGCCTCTTTGGGGTGGGAGGAATCCCGGGACGTTCGCAATCGCTGAGCCTGGCTCCGACTGTATTCAGCGTCCCAGGCAGATAGTCTTGGAGTTTGGGAGGCTCACGAAAGAGACATCGGCAGCGTCTGTGGGGCTGTGAATGGGGTTGCCTGGCTACTTGAAGAGCAGGAAGAGCTTTTGGTCCTGGCCCCTTTGGCGTGGGAGGAATCTCGAGAAATTCGCAATTGCTGAGCATGGCTCTGGCTGTACGCAGCATCCCAGGCAGATACTATTCGAGTTTGGGTGCCCACGGAAAGAGACAGCGTCAGCTTTTGTTGGGCTGTGAATGGCGTTGCCTGGCTACTTGAAGAGCAGCAAGAGCTTTTGGTCCTGGCCCCTTTGGGGTGGGAGGAAGGTACGGTTATTCGCAGTTGCTGAGCCTGCCTCCGGGTGTCCTCAGCGTCGCAGGCAGTTACTATTGGACTTTGGGAGGCTCACGAAAGAGACAGCGTCAGCGTTTGTGGGGCTGTGAATGGGGTTGCCTGGCTACTTGAAGAGCAGCAAGAGCTTTTGGTCCTGGCCCCTTTGGGGTGGGAGGAATCTCGAGACATTCGCAATTGCTGAGCCTGGCTCTGGCTGTACTCAGCGTCCCAGGCAGATAGTCTTGGAGTTTGGGAGGCCACGGAAAGAGACAGCGTCAGCGTTTGTGGGGCTGTGAATGGTGTTGCCTGGCTACTTGAAGAGCAGCAAGAGCTTTTGGTCCTGGCCTCTTTGTGGTGGAGGAAGGTACGGTTATTCGCAGTTGCTGAGCCTGGCTCCGGGTGTCCTCAGCTTCCCAGGCAGATAGTCTTGGAGTTTGGGAGGCTCAAGAAAGAGACAGCATCAGCTTTTGTGGGGCTGTGAATGGGGTTGCCTGGCTACTTGAAGAGCAGCAAGAGCTTTTGGTCCTGGCCCCTTTGGGGTGGGAGGAAGGTACGGTTATTCGCAATCGCTGAGCCTGGCTCCGGCTGTATTCAGTGTCCCAGGCAGATAGTCTTGGAGTTTGGGAGGCTCACGAAAGAGACAGCGTCAGCGTTTGTGGGGCTGTGAATGGTGTTGCCTGGCTACTTGAAGAGCAGCAAGAGCTTTTGGTCCTGGCCCCTTTGGGGTGGGAGGAAGGTACGGTTATTCGCAGTTGCTGAGCCTGCCTCCGGGTGTCCTCAGCGTCGCAGGCAGTTACTATTGGAGTTTGGGAGGCTCACGAAAGAGACAGCGTCAGCGTTTGTGGGGCTGTGAATGGGGTTGCCTGGCTACTTGAAGAGCAGCAAGAGCTTTTGGTCCTGGCCCCTTTGGGGTGGGAGGAATCCCGGGACGTTCGCAATTGCTTAGCTTGGCTCTGGCTGTACTCAGCGTCCCAGGCAGATAGTCTTGGAGTTTGGGAGGCCACGGAAAGAGACAGCGTCAGCGTTTGTGGGGCTGTGAATGGTGTTGCCTGGCTACTTGAAGAGCAGCAAGAGCTTTTGGTCCTGGCCTCTTTGGGGTGGAGGAAGGTACGGTTATTCGCAGTTGCTGAGCCTGGCTCCGGGTGTCCTCAGCGTCGCAGGCAGTTACTATTGGAGTTTGGGAGGCTCACGAAAGAGACAGCGTCAGCTTTTGTGGGGCTGTGAATGGGGTTGCCTGGCTACTTGAAGAGCAGCAAGAGCTTTTGGTCCTGGCCCCTTTGGCGTGGGAGGAACCTGCAGACGTTCCCAGTTGCTGAGCATGGCTCTGGCTGTACGCAGCATCCCAGGCAGATACTATTCGAGTTTGGGTGGCCACGGAAAGAGACAGCGTCAGTGTTTGTGGGGCTGTGAATGGGGTTGCCTGGCTACTTGAAGAGCAGCAAGAGCTTTTGGTCCTGGCACCTTTGGCGTAGGAGGAATACCGCGACGTTCGCAATTTCTGAGCCTGGCTCTGGCTGTACGCAGCATCCCAGGCAGAGAGTCTTGGAGTTTGGGAGGCCACAGAAAGAGACAGCGTCAGCGTTTGTGGGGCTGTGAATGGGGTTGCCTGGCTACTTGAAGAGCAGCAAGAGCTTTTGGTCCTGGCCCCTTTGGGGTGGGAGGAATCCCGGGACGTTCGCAATCGCTGAGCCTGGCTCCGGCTGTATTCAGTGTTGCAGGCAGATAATCTTGGATTTTGGGAGGCTCATGAAAGAGACAGCGTCAGCGTTTGTGGGGCTGTGAATGGCGTTGCCTGGCTACTTGAAGAGCAGCAAGAGCTTTTGGTCCTGGCCTCTTTGGGGTGGGAGGAATCCCGGGACGTTCGCAATCGCTGAGCCTGGCTCCGACTGTATTCAGTGTTGCAGGCAGATAATCTTGGAGTTTGGGAGGCTCACGAAAGAGACAGCGTCAGCGTTTGTGGGGCTGTGAATGGCGTTGCCTGGCTACTTGAAGAGCAGCAAGAGCTTTTGGTCCTGGCCCCTTTGGGGTGGGAGGAATCTCGAGACATTCGCAATTGCTGAGCCTGGCTCCGGGTGTCCTCAGCGTCCCAGGCAGCTAGTCTTGGAGTTTGGGAGGCTCATGAAAGAGAGAGCATCAGCGTTTGTGGGGCTGTGAATGGGGTTGCCTGGCTACTTGAAGAGCAGCAAGAGCTTTTGGTCCTGGCCCCTTTGGGGTGGGAGGAATCCCGGGACGTTCGCAATCGCTGAGCCTGGCTCCGGCTGTATTCAGTGTCCCAGGCAGATAGTCTTGGAGTTTGGGAGGCTCACGAAAGAGACATCGGCAGCGTTTGTGGGGCTGTGAATGGCGTTGCCTGGCTACTTGAAGAGCAGCAAGAGCTTTTGGTCCTGGCCCCTTTGGGGTGGGAGGAAGGTACGGTTATTCGCAATCGCTGAGCCTGGCTCCGGCTGTATTCAGTGTCCCAGGCAGATAGTCTTGGAATTTGGGAGGCTCACGAAAGAGACAGCGTCAGCGTTTGTGGGGCTGTGAATGGTGTTGCCTGGCTACTTGAAGAGCAGCAAGAGCTTTTGGTCCTGGCCTCTTTGTGGTGGAGGAAGGTACGGTTATTCGCAGTTGCTGAGCCTGGCTCCGGGTGTCCTCAGCTTCCCAGGCAGATAGTCTTGGAGTTTGGGAGGCTCACGAAAGAGACATCGGCAGCGTCTGTGGGGCTGTGAATGGTGTTGCCTGGCTACTTGAAGAGCAGCAAGAGCTTTTGGTCCTGGCCCCTTTGGGGTGGGAGGAAGGTACGGTTATTCGCAGTTGCTGAGCCTGCCTCCGGGTGTCCTCAGCATCGCAGGCAGTTACTATTGGAGTTTGGGAGGCTCACGAAAGAGACAGCGTCAGCGTTTGTGGGGCTGTGAATGGGGTTGCCTGGCTACTTGAAGAGCAGCAAGAGCTTTTGGTCCTGGCCCCTTTGGGGTGGGAGGAATCTTGAGAAATTCGCAATTGCTTAGCTTGGCTCTGGCTGTACTCAGCGTCCCAGGCAGATAGTCTTGGAGTTTGGGAGGCCACGGAAAGAGACAGCGTCAGCGTTTGTGGGGCTGTGAATGGTGTTGCCTGGCTACTTGAAGAGCAGCAAGAGCTTTTGGTCCTGGCCTCTTTGGGGTGGAGGAAGGTACGGTTATTCGCAGTTGCTGAGCCTGGCTCCGGGTGTCCTCAGCGTCGCAGGCAGTTACTATTGGAGTTTGGGAGGCTCACGAAAGAGACAGCGTCAGCTTTTGTGGGGCTGTGAATGGGGTTGCCTGGCTACTTGAAGAGCAGCAAGAGCTTTTGGTCCTGGCCCCTTTGGCGTGGGAGGAACCTGCAGACGTTCCCAGTTGCTGAGCATGGCTCTGGCTGTACGCAGCATCCCAGGCAGATACTATTCGAGTTTGGGTGGCCACGGAAAGAGACAGCGTCAGTGTTTGTGGGGCTGTGAATGGGGTTGCCTGGCTACTTGAAGAGCAGCAAGAGCTTTTTGTCCTGGCTCCTTTGGGGTGGGAGGAATCCCGGGACGGTCGCAATCGCTGAGCCTGGCTCTGGCTGTATTCAGTGTCCCAGGCAGATAGTCTTGGAGTTTGGGAGGGCACAGAAAGAGAGAGCGTCAGCGTTTGTGGGGCTGAGAATGGGGTTGCCTGGCTACTTGAAGAGCAGCAAGAGCTTTTGGTCCTGGCCTCTTTGGGGTGGGAGGAATCCCGGGACGTTCGCAATCGCTGAGCCTGGCTCCGGCTGTATTCAGTGTTGCAGGCAGATAATCTTGGATTTTGGGAGGCTCATGAAAGAGACAGCGTCAGCGTTTGTGGGGCTGTGAATGGGGTTGCCTGGCTACTTGAAGAGCAGGAAGAGCTTTTTGTCCTGGCCCCTTTGGGGTGGGAGGAATTTCGAGAAATTCGCAATTGCTTAGCTTGCGTCTGGCTGTACTCAGTGTCCCAGGCAGATAGTCTTGGAGTTTGGAAGGTCACGAAAGAGACAGCGTCAGCTTTTGTTGGGCTGTGAATGGCGTTGCCTGGCTACTTGAAGAGCAGCAAGAGCTTTTGGTCCTGGCCCCTTTGGGGTGGGAGGAAGGTACGGTTATTCGCAGTTTCTGAGCCTGCATCCGGGTGTCCTCAGCGTCGCAGGCAGTTACTATTGGAGTTTGGGAGGCTCACGAAAGAGACAGCGTCAGCGTTTGTGGGGCTGTGAATGGGGTTGCCTGGCTACTTGAAGAGCAGCAAGAGCTTTTTGTCCTGGCCCCTTCGGGGTGGGAGGAATCTCGAGAAATTCGCAATTGCTTAGCTTGGCTCTGGCTGTACTCAGCGTCCCAGGCAGATAGTCTTGGAGTTTGGGAGGCCACGGAAAGAGACAGCGTCAGCGTTTGTGGGGCTGTGAATGGTGTTGCCTGGCTACTTGAAGAGCAGCAAGAGCTTTTGGTGCTGGCCCCTTTGGGGTGGGAGGAATCCCGGGACGGTCGCAATCGCTGAGCCTGGCTCCGACTGTATTCACTGTTGCAGGCAGTTACTATTGGAGTTTGGGAGGCTCACGAAAGAGACAGCGTCAGCGTTTGTGGGGCTGTGAATGGAGTTGCCTGGCTACTTGAAGAGCAGCAGGAGCTTTTTGTCCTGGCCCCTTTGGCGTGGGAGGAATATGCAGACGTTCCCAGTTGCTGAGCCTGGCTCCGGGTGTCCTCAGCATCCCAGGCAGCTAGTCTTGGAGTTTGGAAGGTCACGAAAGAGACAGCGTCAGCGTCTGTGGCGCTGTGAATGGTGTTGCCTGGCTACTTGAAGAGCAGCAAGAGCTTTTGGTCCTGGCCCCTTTGGCGTGGGAGGAATCTCGAGAAATTCGCAGTTGCTGAGCCTGGCTCCGGGTGTCCTCAGCGTCCTAGGCAGTTAGTATTGGAGTTTGGGAGGCTCATGAAAGAGAGAGCATCAGCGTTTGTGGGGCTGTGAATGGGGTTGCCTGGCTACTTGAAGAGCAGCAAGAGCTTTTGGTCCTGGCCCCTTTGGGGTGGGAGGAATCCCGGGACGTTCGCAATCGCTGAGCCTGGCTCCGGCTGTATTCAGTGTCCCAGGCAGATAGTCTTGGAGTTTGGGAGGCTCACGAAAGAGACAGCGTCAGCGTTTGTGGGGCTGTGAATGGCGTTGCCTGGCTACTTGAAGAGCAGCAAGAGCTTTTGGTCCTGGCCCCTTTGGGGTGGGAGGAAGGTACGGTTATTCGCAGTTTCTGAGCCTGCCTCCGGGTGTCCTCAGCGTCGCAGGCAGTTACTATTGGAGTTTGGGAGGCTCACGAAAGAGACAGCGTCAGCGTTTGTGGGGCTGTGAATGGTGTTGCCTGGCTACTTGAAGAGCAGCAAGAGCTTTTGGTCCTGGCCTCTTTGTGGTGGAGGAAGTTACGGTTATTCGCAGTTGCTGAGCCTGGCTCCGGGTGTCCACAGCTTCCCAGGCAGATAGTCTTGGAGTTTGGGAGGCTCACGAAAGAGACAGCATCAGCTTTTGTGGGGCTGTGAATGGGGTTGCCTGGCTACTTGAAGAGCAGGAAGAGCTTTTGGTCCTGGCCCCTTTGGGGTGGGAGGAAGGTACGGTTATTCGCAATCGCTGAGCCTGGCTCCGGCTGTATTCAGTGTCCCAGGCAGATAGTCTTGGATTTTGGGAGGCTACAAAAAGAGACAGCGTCAGCGTTCGTGGGGCTGTGAATGGTGTTGCCTGGCTACTTGAAGAGCAGCAAGAGCTTTTGGTCCTGGTCCCTTTGGGGTGGGAGGAAGGTACGGTTATTCGCAGTTGCTGAGCCTGGCTCCGGGTGTCCTCAGCGTCGCAGGCAGTTACTATTGGAGTTTGGGAGGCTCACGAAAGAGACAGCGTCAGCGTTTGTGGGGCTGTGAATGGGGTTGCCTGGCTACTTGAAGAGCAGCAAGAGCTTTTGGTCCTGGACCCTTTGGGGTGGGAGGAATCTTGAGAAATTCGCAATTGCTTAGCTTGGCTCTGGCTGTACTCAGCGTCCCAGGCAGATAGTCTTGGAGTTTGGGAGGCCACGGAAAGAGACAGCGTCAGCGTTTGTGGGGCTGTGAATGGGGTTGCCTGGCTACTTGAAGAGCAGCAAGAGCTTTTGGTCCTGGCCCCTTTGGGGTGGGAGGAAGGTACGGTTATTCGCAGTTGCTGAGCCTGGCTCCGGGTGTCCTCAGCTTCCCAGGCAGATAGTATTGGAGTTTGGGAGGCTCACGAAAGAGACAGCGTCAGCTTTTGTGGGGCTGTGAATGGGGTTGCCTGGCTACTTGAAGAGCAGCAAGAGCTTTTGGTCCTGGCCCCTTTGGCGTGGGAGGAATCCCGGGACGGTCGCAATCGCTGAGCCTGGCTCCGGCTGTACGCAGCATCCCAGGCAGATAGTCTTGGAGTTTGGGAGGCCACAGAAAGAGACAGCGTCAGCGTTTGTGGGGCTGTGATTGGGGTTGCCTGGCTACTTGAAGAGCAGCAAGAGCTTTTGGTCCTGGCCTCTTTGGGGTGGGAGGAATCCCGGGACGTTCGCAATCGCTGAGCCTGGCTCCGACTGTATTCAGCGTCCCAGGCAGATAGTCTTGGAGTTTGGGAGGCTCACGAAAGAGACATCGGCAGCGTTTGTGGGGCTGTGAATGGTGTTGCCTGGCTACTTGAAGAGCAGCAAGAGCTTTTGGTCCTGGCCTCTTTGTGGTGGAGGAAGGTACGGTTATTCGCAGTTGCTGAGCCTGGCTCCGGGTGTCCTCAGCTTCCCAGGCAGATAGTCTTGGAGTTTGGGAGGCTCACGAAAGAGACAGCATCAGCTTTTGTGGGGCTGTGAATGGGGTTGCCTGGCTACTTGAAGAGCAGGAAGAGCTTTTGGTCCTGGCCCCTTTGGGGTGGGAGGAAGGTACGGTTATTCGCAATCGCTGAGCCTGGCTCCGGCTGTATTCAGTGTCCCAGGCAGATAGTCTTGGAGTTTGGGTGGCTACAAAAAGAGACAGCGTCAGCGTTCGTGGGGCTGTGAATGGTGTTGCCTGGCTACTTGAAGAGCAGCAAGAGCTTTTGGTCCTGGCCCCTTTGGGGTGGGAGGAAGGTACGGTTATTCGCAGTTGCTGAGCCTGCCTCCGGGTGTCCTCAGCGTCGCAGGCAGTTACTATTGGAGTTTGGGAGGCTCACGAAAGAGACAGCGTCAGCTTTTGTGGGGCTGTGAATGGGGTTGCCTGGCTACTTGAAGAGCAGCAAGAGCTTTTGGTCCTGGCCTCTTTGGGGTGGGAGGAATCCCGGGACGTTCGCAATCGCTGAGCCTGGCTCCGACTGTATTCAGCGTCCCAGGCAGATAGTCTTGGAGTTTGGGAGGCTCACGAAAGAGACATCGGCAGCGTCTGTGGGGCTGTGAATGGGGTTGCCTGGCTACTTGAAGAGCAGGAAGAGCTTTTGGTCCTGGCCCCTTTGGCGTGGGAGGAATCTCGAGAAATTCGCAATTGCTGAGCATGGCTCTGGCTGTACGCAGCATCCCAGGCAGATACTATTCGAGTTTGGGTGCCCACGGAAAGAGACAGCGTCAGCTTTTGTTGGGCTGTGAATGGCGTTGCCTGGCTACTTGAAGAGCAGCAAGAGCTTTTGGTCCTGGCCCCTTTGGGGTGGGAGGAAGGTACGGTTATTCGCAGTTGCTGAGCCTGCCTCCGGGTGTCCTCAGCGTCGCAGGCAGTTACTATTGGACTTTGGGAGGCTCACGAAAGAGACAGCGTCAGCGTTTGTGGGGCTGTGAATGGGGTTGCCTGGCTACTTGAAGAGCAGCAAGAGCTTTTGGTCCTGGCCCCTTCGGGGTGGGAGGAATCTCGAGAAATTCGCAATTTTTTAGCTTGGCTCTGGCTGTACTCAGCGTCCCAGGCAGATAGTCTTGGAGTTTGGGAGGCCACGGAAAGAGACAGCGTCAGCGTTTGTGGGGCTGTGAATGGTGTTGCCTGGCTACTTGAAGAGCAGCAAGAGCTTTTGGTCCTGGCCTCTTTGTGGTGGAGGAAGGTACGGTTATTCGCAGTTGCTGAGCCTGGCTCCGGGTGTCCTCAGCTTCCCAGGCAGATAGTCTTGGAGTTTGGGAGGCTCAAGAAAGAGACAGCATCAGCTTTTGTGGGGCTGTGAATGGGGTTGCCTGGCTACTTGAAGAGCAGCAAGAGCTTTTGGTCCTGGCCCCTTTGGGGTGGGAGGAAGGTACGGTTATTCGCAATCGCTGAGCCTGGCTCCGGCTGTATTCAGTGTCCCAGGCAGATAGTCTTGGAGTTTGGGAGGCTCACGAAAGAGACAGCGTCAGCGTTTGTGGGGCTGTGAATGGTGTTGCCTGGCTACTTGAAGAGCAGCAAGAGCTTTTGGTCCTGGCCCCTTTGGGGTGGGAGGAAGGTACGGTTATTCGCAGTTGCTGAGCCTGCCTCCGGGTGTCCTCAGCGTCGCAGGCAGTTACTATTGGAGTTTGGGAGGCTCACGAAAGAGACAGCGTCAGCGTTTGTGGGGCTGTGAATGGGGTTGCCTGGCTACTTGAAGAGCAGCAAGAGCTTTTGGTCCTGGCCCCTTTGGGGTGGGAGGAATCCCGGGACGTTCGCAATTGCTTAGCTTGGCTCTGGCTGTACTCAGCGTCCCAGGCAGATAGTCTTGGAGTTTGGGAGGCCACGGAAAGAGACAGCGTCAGCGTTTGTGGGGCTGTGAATGGGGTTGCCTGGCTACTTGAAGAGCAGCAAGAGCTTTTGGTCCTGGCCTCTTTGGGGTGGAGGAAGGTACGGTTATTCGCAGTTGCTGAGCCTGGCTCCGGGTGTCCTCAGCGTCGCAGGCAGTTACTATTGGAGTTTGGGAGGCTCACGAAAGAGACAGCGTCAGCTTTTGTGGGGCTGTGAATGGGGTTGCCTGGCTACTTGAAGAGCAGCAAGAGCTTTTGGTCCTGGCCCCTTTGGCGTGGGAGGAACCTGCAGACGTTCCCAGTTGCTGAGCATGGCTCTGGCTGTACGCAGCATCCCAGGCAGATACTATTCGAGTTTGGGTGGCCACGGAAAGAGACAGCGTCAGTGTTTGTGGGGCTGTGAATGGGGTTGCCTGGCTACTTGAAGAGCAGCAAGAGCTTTTGGTCCTGGCACCTTTGGCGTAGGAGGAATACCGCGACGTTCGCAATTTCTGAGCCTGGCTCTGGCTGTACGCAGCATCCCAGGCAGAGAGTCTTGGAGTTTGGGAGGCCACAGAAAGAGACAGCGTCAGCGTTTGTGGGGCTGTGAATGGGGTTGCCTGGCTACTTGAAGAGCAGCAAGAGCTTTTGGTCCTGGCCCCTTTGGGGTGGGAGGAATCCCGGGACGTTCGCAATCGCTGAGCCTGGCTCCGGCTGTATTCAGTGTTGCAGGCAGATAATCTTGGATTTTGGGAGGCTCATGAAAGAGACAGCGTCAGCGTTTGTGGGGCTGTGAATGGCGTTGCCTGGCTACTTGAAGAGCAGCAAGAGCTTTTGGTCCTGGCCTCTTTGGGGTGGGAGGAATCCCGGGACGTTCGCAATCGCTGAGCCTGGCTCCGACTGTATTCAGTGTTGCAGGCAGATAATCTTGGAGTTTGGGAGGCTCACGAAAGAGACAGCGTCAGCGTTTGTGGGGCTGTGAATGGCGTTGCCTGGCTACTTGAAGAGCAGCAAGAGCTTTTGGTCCTGGCCCCTTTGGGGTGGGAGGAATCTCGAGACATTCGCAATTGCTGAGCCTGGCTCCGGGTGTCCTCAGCGTCCCAGGCAGCTAGTCTTGGAGTTTGGGAGGCTCATGAAAGAGAGAGCATCAGCGTTTGTGGGGCTGTGAATGGGGTTGCCTGGCTACTTGAAGAGCAGCAAGAGCTTTTGGTCCTGGCCCCTTTGGGGTGGGAGGAATCCCGGGACGTTCGCAATCGCTGAGCCTGGCTCCGGCTGTATTCAGTGTCCCAGGCAGATAGTCTTGGAGTTTGGGAGGCTCACGAAAGAGACATCGGCAGCGTTTGTGGGGCTGTGAATGGCGTTGCCTGGCTACTTGAAGAGCAGCAAGAGCTTTTGGTCCTGGCCCCTTTGGGGTGGGAGGAAGGTACGGTTATTCGCAATCGCTGAGCCTGGCTCCGGCTGTATTCAGTGTCCCAGGCAGATAGTCTTGGAATTTGGGAGGCTCACGAAAGAGACAGCGTCAGCGTTTGTGGGGCTGTGAATGGTGTTGCCTGGCTACTTGAAGAGCAGCAAGAGCTTTTGGTCCTGGCCTCTTTGTGGTGGAGGAAGGTACGGTTATTCGCAGTTGCTGAGCCTGGCTCCGGGTGTCCTCAGCTTCCCAGGCAGATAGTCTTGGAGTTTGGGAGGCTCACGAAAGAGACATCGGCAGCGTCTGTGGGGCTGTGAATGGTGTTGCCTGGCTACTTGAAGAGCAGCAAGAGCTTTTGGTCCTGGCCCCTTTGGGGTGGGAGGAAGGTACGGTTATTCGCAGTTGCTGAGCCTGCCTCCGGGTGTCCTCAGCATCGCAGGCAGTTACTATTGGAGTTTGGGAGGCTCACGAAAGAGACAGCATCAGCTTTTGTGGGGCTGTGAATGGGGTTGCCTGGCTACTTGAAGAGCAGCAAGAGCTTTTGGTCCTGGCCCCTTTGGCGTGGGAGGAACCTGCAGACGTTCCCAGTTGCTGAGCATGGCTCTGGCTGTACGCAGCATCCCAGGCAGATACTATTCGAGTTTGGGTGGCCACGGAAAGAGACAGCGTCAGTGTTTGTGTGGCTGTGAATGGGGTTGCCTGGCTACTTGAAGAGCAGCAAGAGCTTTTGGTCCTGGCACCTTTGGCGTAGGAGGAATACCGCGACGTTCGCAATTTCTGAGCCTGGCTCTGGCTGTACGCAGCATCCCAGGCAGAGAGTCTTGGAGTTTGGGAGGCCACAGAAAGAGACAGCGTCAGCGTTTGTGGGGCTGTGAATGGGGTTGCCTGGCTACTTGAAAAGCAGCAAGAGCTTTTGGTCCTGGCCCCTTTGGGGTGGGAGGAATCCCGGGACGTTCGCAATCGCTGAGCCTGGCTCCGGCTGTATTCAGTGTCCCAGGCAGATAATCTTGGATTTTGGGAGGCTCACGAAAGAGAGAGCGTCAGCGTTTGTGGGGCTGTGAATGGGGTTGCCTGGCTACTTGAAGAGCAGGAAGAGCTTTTTGTCCTGGCCCCTTTGGGGTGGGAGGAATTTCGAGAAATTCGCAATTGCTTAGCTTGCCTCTGGCTGTACTCAGTGTCCCAGGCAGATAGTCTTGGAGTTTGGAAGGTCACGAAAGAGACAGCATCAGCGTTTGTGGGGCTGTGAATGGAGTTGCCTGGCTACTTGAAGAGCAGCAAGAGCTTTTTGTCCTGGCCCCTTCGGGGTGGGAGGAATCTCGAGAAATTCGCAATTGCTTAGCTTGGCTCTGGCTGTACTCAGCGTCCCAGGCAGATAGTCTTGGAGTTTGGGAGGCCACAGAAAGAGACAGCGTCAGCGTCTGTGGGGCTGTGAATGGTGTTGCCTGGCTACTTGAAGAGCAGCAAGAGCTTTTGGTCCTGGCCCCTTTGGGGTGGGAGGAAGGTACGGTTATTCGCAGTTGCTGAGCCTGCCTCCAGGTTTCCTCAGCGTCCCAGGCAGATAGTATTGGAGTTTGGGAGGCTCACGAAAGAGACAGCGTCAGCGTTTGTGGGGCTGTGAATGGGGTTGCCTGGCTACTTGAAGAGCAGCAAGAGCTTTTGGCCCTGGCTCCTTTGGGGTGGGAGGAATCCCGGGACGGTCGCAATCGCTGAGCCTGGCTCCGGCTGTATTTAGTGTCCCAGGCAGATAGTCTTGGAGTTTGGGAGGCCACAGAAAGAGACAGCGTCAGCGTTTGTGGGGCTGTGAATGGGGTTGCCTGGCTACTTGAAGAGCAGCAAGAGCTTTTGGTCCTGGCTCCTTTGGGGTGGGAGGAATCCCGGGACGTTCGCAATCGCTGAGCCTGGCTCCGGCTGTATTCAGTGTCCCAGGCAGATAGTCTTGGAGTTTGGGAGGCTCACGAAAGAGACATCAGCAGCGTTTGTGGGGCTGTGAATGGTGTTGCCTGGCTACTTGAAGAGCAGCAAGAGCTTTTTGTCCTGGCCCCTTTGGGGTGGGAGGAATCTCGAGACATTCGCAATTGCTGAGCCTGGCTCCGGGTGTCCTCAGCGTCCCAGGCAGCTAGTCTTGGAGTTTGGAAGGTCACGAAAGAGACAGCGTCAGCGTCTGTGGGGCTGTGAATGGTGTTGCCTGGCTACTTGAAGAGCAGCAAGAGCTTTTGGTCCTGGCCCCTTTGGGGTGGGAGGAAGGTACGGTTATTCGCAGTTGCTGAGCCTGGCTCCGGGTGTCCTCAGCGTCGCAGGCAGTTACTATTGGAGTTTGGGAGGCTCACGAAAGAGACAGCGTCAGCTTTTGTGGGGCTGTGAATGGGGTTGCCTGGCTACTTGAAGAGCAGCAAGAGCTTTTGGTCCTGGCCCCTTTGGCGTGGGAGGAATATGCAGACGTTCCCAGTTGCTGAGCATGGCTCTGGCTGTACGCAGCATCCCAGGCAGATACTATTCGAGTTTGGGTGGCCACGGAAAGAGACAGCGTCAGTGTTTGTGGGGCTGTGAATGGGGTTGCCTGGCTACTTGAAGAGCAGCAAGAGCTTTTGGTCCTGGCCCCTTTGGCGTAGGAGGAATACCGCGACGTTCGCAATTTCTGAGCCTGGCTCTGGCTGTACGCAGCATCCCAGGCAGAGAGTCTTGGAGTTTGGGAGGCCACAGAAAGAGAGAGCGTCAGCGTTTGTGGGGCTGTGAATGGGGTTGCCTGGCTACTTGAAGAGCAGCAAGAGCTTTTGGTCCTGGCCCCTTTGGGGTGGGAGGAATCTCGAGACATTCGCAATTGCTTAGCTTGGCTCTGGCTGTACTCAGCGTCCCAGGCAGATAGTCTTGGAGTTTGGGAGGCCACGGAAAGAGACAGCGTCAGCGTCTGTGGGGCTGTGAATGGTGTTGCCTGGCTACTTGAAGAGCAGCAAGAGCTTTTGGTCCTGGCCCCTTTGGGGTGGGAGGAAGGTACGGTTATTCGCAGTTGCTGAGCCTGGCTCCGGGTGTCCTCAGCGTCCCAGGCAGATAGTATTGGAGTTTGGGAGGCTCACGAAAGAAACATCGGCAGCGTTTGTGGGGCTGTGAATGGGGTTGCCTGGCTACTTGAAGAGCAGCAAGAGCTTTTGGTCCTGGCCCCTTTGGCGTGGGAGGAAGGTACGGTTATTCGCAATCGCTGAGCCTGGCTCCGGCTGTATTCTGTGTCCCAGGCAGCTAGTCTTGGAGTTTGGGAGGCTCACGAAAGAGACAGCGTCAGCGTTTGTGGGGCTGTGAATGGGGTTGCCTGGCTACTTGAAGAGCAGCAAGAGCTTTTGGTCCTGGCTCCTTTGGGGTGGGAGGAATCTCGAGACATTCGCAATTGCTTAGCTTGGCTCTGGCTGTACTCAGCGTCCCAGGCAGATAGTCTTGGAGTTTGGAAGGTCACGAAAGAGACAGCGTCAGCGTTTGTGGGGCTGTGAATGGTGTTGCCTGGCTACTTGAAGAGCAGCAAGAGCTTTTGGTCCTGGCCCCTTTGGGGTGGGAGGAATCTCGGGACAAGCTCAATTCCTCGGCTGCGATACAGCTGTACTCAACATCCAAGGCAGAAAGTATTGGAGTATGTCAGGCTCACGAAAGAGACAGCATCAGCGTTTGTGGGGCTGTGAATGGGGTTTCCTGGCTACTTGAAGAGCAGCAAGTGCTTTTGGTCCTGGCCCCTTTGGGGTGGGAGGAAGGCACTGTTATTCGCAGTTTCTGAGCCTGCCTCCGGGTGTCCTCAGCGTCGCAGGCAGTTACTATTGGAGTTTGGGAGGCTCACGAAAGAGACAGCGTCAGCGTTTGTGGGGCTGTGAATGGAGTTGCCTGGCTACTTGAAGAGCAGCAAGAGCTTTTGGTCCTGGCCCCTTTGGGGTGGGAGGAAGGTACGGTTATTCGCAGTTTCTGAGCCTGCCTCCGGGTGTCCTCAGCGTCGCAGGCAGTTACTATTGGAGTTTGGGAGGCTCACGAAAGAGACAGCGTCAGCGTTTGTGGGGCTGTGAATGGAGTTGCCTGGCTACTTGAAGAGCAGCAAGAGCTTTTGGTCCTGGCCCCTTTGGGGTGGGAGGAACCTGCAGACGTTCCCAGTTGCTGAGCATGGCTCTGGCTGTACGCAGCATCCCAGGCAGATACTATTCGAGTTTGGGTGCCCACGGAAAGAGACAGCGTCAGCGTTTGTGGGGCTGTGAATGGGGTTGCCTGGCTACTTGAAGAGCAGCAAGAGCTTTTGGTCCTGGCCCCTTTGGGGTGGGAGGAATCCCGGGATGGTCGCAATCGCTGAGCCTGGCTCCGGCTGTATTCAGTGTCCCAGGCAGATAATCTTGGATTTTGGGAGGCTCATGAAAGAGACAGCGTCAGCTTTTGTGGGGCTGTGAATGGGGTTGCCTGGCTACTTGAAGAGCAGGAAGAGCTTTTTGTCCTGGCCCCTTTGGGGTGGGAGGAATTTCGAGAAATTCGCAATTGCTTAGCTTGGCTCTGGCTGTACTCAGTGTCCCAGGCAGATAGTCTTGGAGTTTGGAAGGTCACGAAAGAGGCAGCGTCAGCGTCTGTGGGGCTGTGAATGGCGTTGCCTGGCTACTTGAAGAGCAGCAAGAGCTTTTGGTCCTGGCCCCTTTGGGGTGGGAGGAAGGTACGGTTATTCGCAGTTTCTGAGCCTGCCTCCGGGTGTCCTCAGCGTCGCAGGCAGTTACTATTGGAGTTTGGGAGGCTCACGAAAGAGACAGCGTCAGCGTTTGTGGGGCTGTGAATGGAGTTGCCTGGCTACTTGAAGAGCAGCAAGAGCTTTTTGTCCTGGCCCCTTTGGGGTGGGAGGAATCTCGAGAAATTCGCAATTGCTTAGCTTGGCTCTGGCTGTACTCAGCGTCCCAGGCAGATAGTCTTGGAGTTTGGGAGGCCACGGAAAGAGACAGCGTCAGCGTTTGTGGGGCTGTGAATGGTGTTGCCTGGCTACTTGAAGAGCAGCAAGAGCTTTTGGTCCTGGCCCCTTTGGGGTGGGAGGAAGGTACGGTTATTCGCAGTTGCTGAGCCTGCATCCGGGTGTCCTCAGCGTCCCAGGCAGATAGTATTGGAGTTTGGGAGGCTCACGAAAGAGACAGCATCAACATTTGTGGGGCTGTGAATGGGGTTGCCTGGCTACTTGAAAAGCAGCAAGAGATTTTGGTCCTGGCTCCTTTGGGGTGGGAGGAATCCCGGGACGGTCGCAATCGCTGAGCCTGGCTCCGGCTGTATTCAGTGTCCCAGGCAGATAGCCTTGGAGTTTGGGAGGCCACAGAAAGAGACAGCGTCAGCGTTTGTGGGGCTGTGAATGGGGTTGCCTGGCTACTTGAAGAGCAGCAAGAGCTTTTGGTCCTGGCCTCTTTGGGGTGGGAGGAATCCCAGGACGTTCGCAATCGCTGAGCCTGGCTCCAACTGTATTCAGTGTTGCAGGCAGATAATCTTGGAGTTTGGAAGGTCACGAAAGAGACAGCGTCAGCGTCTGTGGGGCTGTGAATGGGGTTGCCTGGCTACTTGAAGAGCAGCAAGAGCTTTTTGTCCTGGCCCCTTTGGGGTGGGAGGAAGGTACGGTTATTCGCAGTTTCTGAGCCTGCATCCGGGTGTCCTCAGTGTCCCAGGCAGATAGTATTGGAGTTTGGGAGGCTCACGAAAGAGACAGCATCAACATTTGTGGGGCTGTGAATGGGGTTGCCTGGCTACTTGAAGAGCAGCAAGAGCTTTTGGTCCTGGCCTCTTTGGGGTGGGAGGAATCTCGAGACATTCGCAATTGCTTAGCTTGGCTCTGGCTGTACTCAGCGTCCCAGGCAGATAGTCTTGGAGTTTGGGAGGCCACGGAAAGAGACAGCGTCAGCGTTTGTGGGGCTGTGAATGGGGTTGCCTGGCTACTTGAAGAGCAGCAAGAGCTTTTGGTCCTGGCCCCTTTGGGGTGGGAGGAAGGTACGGTTATTCGCAGTTGCTGAGCCTGCCTCCGGGTGTCCTCAGCGTCGCAGGCAGTTACTATTGGAGTTTGGGAGGCTCACGAAAGAGACAGCGTCAGCTTTTGTGGGGCTGTGAATGGGGTTGCCTGGCTACTTGAAGAGCAGCAAGAGCTTTTGGTCCTGGCCCCTTTGGCGTGGGAGGAATATGCAGACGTTCCCAGTTGCTGAGCATGGCTCTGGCTGTACGCAGCATCCCAGGCAGATACTATTCGAGTTTGGGTGGCCACGGAAAGAGACAGCGTCAGTGTTTGTGGGGCTGTGAATGGGGTTGCCTGGCTACTTGAAGAGCAGCAAGAGCTTTTGGTCCTGGCCCCTTTGGCGTAGGAGGAATACCGCGACGTTCGCAATTTCTGAGCCTGGCTCTGGCTTTACGCAGCATCCCAGGCAGAGAGTCTTGGAGTTTGGGAGGCCACAGAAAGAGAGAGCGTCAGCGTTTGTGGGGCTGTGAATGGGGTTGCCTGGCTACTTGAAGAGCAGCAAGAGCTTTTGGTCCTGGCCCCTTTGGGGTGGGAGGAATCTCGAGACATTCGCAATTGCTTAGCTTGGCTCTGGCTGTACTCAGCGTCCCAGGCAGATAGTCTTGGAGTTTGGGAGGCCACGGAAAGAGACAGCGTCAGCGTCTGTGGGGCTGTGAATGGTGTTGCCTGGCTACTTGAAGAGCAGCAAGAGCTTTTGGTCCTGGCCCCTTTGGGGTGGGAGGAAGGTACGGTTATTCGCAGTTGCTGAGCCTGGCTCCGGGTGTCCTCAGCGTCCCAGGCAGATAGTATTGGAGTTTGGGAGGCTCACGAAAGAAACATCGGCAGCGTTTGTGGGGCTGTGAATGGGGTTGCCTGGCTACTTGAAGAGCAGCAAGAGCTTTTGGTCCTGGCCCCTTTGGCGTGGGAGGAAGGTACGGTTATTCGCAATCGCTGAGCCTGGCTCCGGCTGTATTCTGTGTCCCAGGCAGCTAGTCTTGGAGTTTGGGAGGCTCACGAAAGAGACAGCGTCAGCGTTTGTGGGGCTGTGAATGGGGTTGCCTGGCTACTTGAAGAGCAGCAAGAGCTTTTGGTCCTGGCTCCTTTGGGGTGGGAGGAATCTCGAGACATTCGCAATTGCTTAGCTTGGCTCTGGCTGTACTCAGCGTCCCAGGCAGATAGTCTTGGAGTTTGGAAGGTCACGAAAGAGACAGCGTCAGCGTTTGTGGGGCTGTGAATGGTGTTGCCTGGCTACTTGAAGAGCAGCAAGAGCTTTTGGTCCTGGCCCCTTTGGGGTGGGAGGAATCTCGGGACAAGCTCAATTCCTCGGCTGCGATACAGCTGTACTCAACATCCAAGGCAGAAAGTATTGGAGTATGTCAGGCTCACGAAAGAGACAGCATCAGCGTTTGTGGGGCTGTGAATGGGGTTTCCTGGCTACTTGAAGAGCAGCAAGTGCTTTTGGTCCTGGCCCCTTTGGGGTGGGAGGAAGGCACTGTTATTCGCAGTTTCTGAGCCTGCCTCCGGGTGTCCTCAGCGTCGCAGGCAGTTACTATTGGAGTTTGGGAGGCTCACGAAAGAGACAGCGTCAGCGTTTGTGGGGCTGTGAATGGAGTTGCCTGGCTACTTGAAGAGCAGCAAGAGCTTTTGGTCCTGGCCCCTTTGGGGTGGGAGGAAGGTACGGTTATTCGCAGTTTCTGAGCCTGCCTCCGGGTGTCCTCAGCGTCGCAGGCAGTTACTATTGGAGTTTGGGAGGCTCACGAAAGAGACAGCGTCAGCGTTTGTGGGGCTGTGAATGGAGTTGCCTGGCTACTTGAAGAGCAGCAAGAGCTTTTGGTCCTGGCCCCTTTGGGGTGGGAGGAACCTGCAGACGTTCCCAGTTGCTGAGCATGGCTCTGGCTGTACGCAGCATCCCAGGCAGATACTATTCGAGTTTGGGTGCCCACGGAAAGAGACAGCGTCAGCGTTTGTGGGGCTGTGAATGGGGTTGCCTGGCTACTTGAAGAGCAGCAAGAGCTTTTGGTCCTGGCCCCTTTGGGGTGGGAGGAATCCCGGGACGGTCGCAATCGCTGAGCCTGGCTCCGGCTGTATTCAGTGTCCCAGGCAGATAATCTTGGATTTTGGGAGGCTCATGAAAGAGACAGCGTCAGCTTTTGTGGGGCTGTGAATGGGGTTGCCTGGCTACTTGAAGAGCAGGAAGAGCTTTTTGTCCTGGCCCCTTTGGGGTGGGAGGAATTTCGAGAAATTCGCAATTGCTTAGCTTGGCTCTGGCTGTACTCAGTGTCCCAGGCAGATAGTCTTGGAGTTTGGAAGGTCACGAAAGAGGCAGCGTCAGCGTCTGTGGGGCTGTGAATGGCGTTGCCTGGCTACTTGAAGAGCAGCAAGAGCTTTTGGTCCTGGCCCCTTTGGGGTGGGAGGAAGGTACGGTTATTCGCAGTTTCTGAGCCTGCCTCCGGGTGTCCTCAGCGTCGCAGGCAGTTACTATTGGAGTTTGGGAGGCTCACGAAAGAGACAGCGTCAGCGTTTTTGGGGCTGTGAATGGAGTTGCCTGGCTACTTGAAGAGCAGCAAGAGCTTTTTGTCCTGGCCCCTTTGGGGTGGGAGGAATCTCGAGAAATTCGCAATTGCTTAGCTTGGCTCTGGCTGTACTCAGCGTCCCAGGCAGATAGTCTTGGAGTTTGGGAGGCCACGGAAAGAGACAGCGTCAGCGTTTGTGGGGCTGTGAATGGTGTTGCCTGGCTACTTGAAGAGCAGCAAGAGCTTTTGGTCCTGGCCCCTTTGGGGTGGGAGGAAGGTACGGTTATTCGCAGTTGCTGAGCCTGCATCCGGGTGTCCTCAGCGTCCCAGGCAGATAGTATTGGAGTTTGGGAGGCTCACGAAAGAGACAGCATCAACATTTGTGGGGCTGTGAATGGGGTTGCCTGGCTACTTGAAAAGCAGCAAGAGATTTTGGTCCTGGCTCCTTTGGGGTGGGAGGAATCCCGGGACGGTCGCAATCGCTGAGCCTGGCTCCGGCTGTATTCAGTGTCCCAGGCAGATAGCCTTGGAGTTTGGGAGGCCACAGAAAGAGACAGCGTCAGCGTTTGTGGGGCTGTGAATGGGGTTGCCTGGCTACTTGAAGAGCAGCAAGAGCTTTTGGTCCTGGCCTCTTTGGGGTGGGAGGAATCCCAGGACGTTCGCAATCGCTGAGCCTGGCTCCAACTGTATTCAGTGTTGCAGGCAGATAATCTTGGAGTTTGGAAGGTCACGAAAGAGACAGCGTCAGCGTCTGTGGGGCTGTGAATGGGGTTGCCTGGCTACTTGAAGAGCAGCAAGAGCTTTTTGTCCTGGCCCCTTTGGGGTGGGAGGAAGGTACGGTTATTCGCAGTTTCTGAGCCTGCATCCGGGTGTCCTCAGTGTCCCAGGCAGATAGTATTGGAGTTTGGGAGGCTCACGAAAGAGACAGCATCAACATTTGTGGGGCTGTGAATGGGGTTGCCTGGCTACTTGAAGAGCAGCAAGAGCTTTTGGTCCTGGCCTCTTTGGGGTGGGAGGAATCTCGAGACATTCGCAATTGCTTAGCTTGGCTCTGGCTGTACTCAGCGTCCCAGGCAGATAGTCTTGGAGTTTGGGAGGCCACGGAAAGAGACAGCGTCAGCGTTTGTGGGGCTGTGAATGGGGTTGCCTGGCTACTTGAAGAGCAGCAAGAGCTTTTGGTCCTGGCCCCTTTGGGGTGGGAGGAAGGTACGGTTATTCGCAGTTGCTGAGCCTGCCTCCGGGTGTCCTCAGCGTCGCAGGCAGTTACTATTGGAGTTTGGGAGGCTCACGAAAGAGACAGCGTCAGCTTTTGTGGGGCTGTGAATGGGGTTGCCTGGCTACTTGAAGAGCAGCAAGAGCTTTTGGTCCTGGCCCCTTTGGCGTGGGAGGAATATGCAGACGTTCCCAGTTGCTGAGCATGGCTCTGGCTGTACGCAGCATCCCAGGCAGATACTATTCGAGTTTGGGTGGCCACGGAAAGAGACAGCGTCAGTGTTTGTGGGGCTGTGAATGGGGTTGCCTGGCTACTTGAAGAGCAGCAAGAGCTTTTGGTCCTGGCACCTTTGGCGTAGGAGGAATACCGCGACGTTCGCAATTTCTGAGCCTGGCTCTGGCTGTACGCAGCATCCCAGGCAGAGAGTCTTGGAGTTTGGGAGGCCACAGAAAGAGAGAGCGTCAGCGTTTGTGGGGCTGTGAATGGGGTTGCCTGGCTACTTGAAGAGCAGCAAGAGCTTTTGGTCCTGGCCCCTTTGGGGTGGGAGGAATCTCGAGAAATTCGCAATTGCTTAGCTTGGCTCTGGCTGTACTCAGCGTCCCAGGCAGATAGTCTTGGAGTTTGGGAGGCCACGGAAAGAGACAGCGTCAGCGTCTGTGGGGCTGTGAATGGTGTTGCCTGGCTACTTGAAGAGCAGCAAGAGCTTTTGGTCCTGGCCCCTTTGGGGTGGGAGGAAGGTACGGTTATTCGCAGTTGCTGAGCCTGGCTCCGGGTGTCCTCAGCGTCCCAGGCAGATAGTATTGGAGTTTGGGAGGCTCACGAAAGAAACATCGGCAGCGTTTGTGGGGCTGTGAATGGGGTTGCCTGGCTACTTGAAGAGCAGCAAGAGCTTTTGGTCCTGGCCCCTTTGGGGTGGGAGGAAGGTACGGTTATTCGCAATCGCTGAGCCTGGCTCCGGCTGTATTCTGTGTCCCAGGCAGATAGTCTTGGAGTTTGGGAGGCTCACGAAAAAGACAGCGTCAGCGTTTGTGGGGCTGTGAATGGGGTTGCCTGGCTACTTGAAGAGCAGCAAGAGCTTTTGGTCCTGGCCCCTTTGGGGTGGGAGGAATCTCGAGACATTCGCAATTGCTTAGCTTGGCTCTGGCTGTACTCAGCGTCCCAGGCAGATAGTCTTGGAGTTTGGAAGGTCACGAAAGAGACAGCGTCAGCGTTTGTGGGGCTGTGAATGGTGTTGCCTGGCTACTTGAAGAGCAGCAAGAGCTTTTGGTCCTGGCCCCTTTGGGGTGGGAGGAATCTCGGGACAAGCTCAATTCCTCGGCTGCGATACAGCTGTACTCAACATCCAAGGCAGAAAGTATTGGAGTATGGCAGGCTCATGAAAGAGACAGCATCAGCGTTTGTGGGGCTGTGAATGGGGTTTCCTGGCTACTTGAAGAGCAGCAAGTGCTTTTGGTCCTGGCCCCTTTGGGGTGGGAGGAAGGCACTGTTATTCGCAATTACTGAGCCTGGCCCGGCTGTATTCAGTGACCCAGGCAGATAGTCTTGGAGTTTGGAAGGTCACGAAAGAGGCAGCGTCAGCTTTTGTTGGGCTGTGAATGGCGTTGCCTGGCTACTTGAAGAGCAGCAAGAGCTTTTGGTGCTGGTCCCTTTGGGGTGGGAGGAAGGTACGGTTATTCGCAGTTTCTGAGCCTGCCTCCGGGTGTCCTCAGCGTCGCAGGCAGTTACTATTGGAGTTTGGGAGGCTCACGAAAGAGACAGCGTCAGCTTTTGTGGGGCTGTGAATGGAGTTGCCTGGCTACTTGAAGAGCAGCAAGAGCTTTTGGTCCTGGCCCCTTTGGGGTGGGAGGAACCTGCAGACGTTCCCAGTTGCTGAGCATGGCTCTGGCTGTACGCAGCATCCCAGGCAGATACTATTCGAGTTTGGGAGGCCACGGAAAGAGACAGCGTCAGCGTTTGTGGGGCTGTGAATGGGGTTGCCTGGCTACTTGAAGAGCAGCAAGAGCTTTTGGTCCTGGCCCCTTTGGGGTGGGAGGAATCCCGGGACGTTCGCAATTGCTGAGCCTGGCTCTAGATGTACGCAGCGTCCCAGGCAGATAGTCTTGGAGTTTGGGAGGCTCACGAAAGAGACAGCGTCAGCGTTTGTGGGGCTGTGAATGGAGTTGCCTGGCTACTTGAAGAGCAGCAAGAGCTTTTGGTCCTGGCCCCTTTGGGGTGGGAGGAAGGTACGGTTATTCGCAGTTGCTGAGCCTGCCTCCGGGTGTCCTCAGCATCGCAGGCAGATAGTCTTGGAGTTTGGGAGGCCACGGAAAGAGACAGCGTCAGCGTTTGTGGGGCTGTGAATGGGGTTGCCTGGCTACTTGAAGAGCAGCAAGAGCTTTTGGTCCTGGCCCCTTTGGGGTGGGAGGAAGCTCGAGAAATTCGCAATTGCTTAGCTTGGCTCTGGCTGTACTCAGCGTCCCAGGCAGATAGTCTTGGAGTTTGGAAGGTCACGAATGAGACAGCATCAGCGTTTGTGGGGCTGTGAATGGTGTTGCCTGGCTACTTGAAGAGCAGCAAGTGCTTTTGGCCCTGGCTCCTTTGGGGTGGGAGGAATCCCGCGACGGTCGCAATCGCTGAGCCTGGCTCCGGCTGTATTCAGTGTCCCAGGCAGATAGTCTTGGAGTTTGGGAGGCCACAGAAAGAGACAGCGTCAGGGTTTGTGGGGCTGTGAATGGGGTTGCCTGGCTACTTGAAGAGCAGCAAGAGCTTTTGGTCCTGGCCCCTTTGGGGTGGGAGGAATCCCGGGACGTTCGCAATCGCTGAGCCTTGCTCCGACTGTATTCATTTTTGCAGGCAGATAATCTTGGATTTTGGGAGGCTCACGAAAGAGACATCGGCAGCGTTTGTGGGGCTGTGAATGGGGTTGCCTGGCTACTTGAAGAGCAGCAAGAGCTTTTGGTCCTGGCCCCTTTGGGGTGGGAGGAATCCCGGGATGTTCGCAATCGCTGAGCCTGGCTCCGGCTGTATTCAGTGTTGCAGGCAGATAATCTTGGATTTTGGGAGGCTCACGAAAGAGACAGCGTCAGCGTTTGTGGGGCTGTGAATGGGGTTGCCTGGCTAGTTGAAGAGCAGCAAGAGCTTTTGGTCCTGGCCCCTTTGGGGTGGGAGGAATTTCGAGAAATTCGCAATTGCTTAGCTTGGCTCTGGCTGTACTCAGTGTCCCAGGCAGATAGTCTTGGAGTTTGGAAGGTCACGAAAGAGGCAGCGTCAGCGTCTGTGGGGCTGTGAATGGTGTTGCCTGGCTACTTGAAGAGCAGCAAGAGCTTTTTGTCCTGGCCCCTTTGGGGTGGGAGGAATCTCGAGACATTCGCAATTGCTGAGCCTGGCTCCGGGTGTCCTCAGCTTCCCAGGCAGATAGTCTTGGAGTTTGGGAGGCCACGGAAAGAGACAGCGTCAGCGTTTGTGGGGCTGTGAATGGGGTTGCCTGGCTACTTGAAGAGCAGCAAGAGCTTTTGGTCCTGGCCCCTTTGGGGTGGGAGGAAGGTACGGTTATTCGCAGTTGCTGAGCCTGGCTCCGGGTGTCCTCAGCTTCCCAGGCAGATAGTATTGGAGTTTGGGAGGCTCACGAAAGAGACAGCGTCAGCTTTTGTGGGGCTGTGAATGGGGTTGCCTGGCTACTTGAAGAGCAGCAAGAGCTTTTGGTCCTGGCCCCTTTGGCGTGGGAGGAATATGCAGACGTTCCCAGTTGCTGAGCATGGCTCTGGCTGTACGCAGCATCCCAGGCAGATACTATTCGAGTTTGGGTGGCCACGGAAAGAGACAGCATCAGTGTTTGTGGGGCTGTGAATGGGGTTGCCTGGCTACTTGAAGAGCAGCAAGAGCTTTTGGTCCTGGCACCTTTGGCATAGGAGGAATACCGCGACGTTCGCGATTTCTGAGCCTGGCTCTGGCTGTACGCAGCATCCCAGGCAGAGAGTCTTGGAGTTTGGGAGGCCACAGAAAGAGGCAGCGTCAGCGTTTGTGGGGCTGTGAATGGGGTTGCCTGGCTACTTGAAGAGCAGCAAGAGCTTTTGGTCCTGGCCCCTTTGGGGTGGGAGGAATCTCGAGACATTCGCAATTGCTTAGCTTGGCTCTGGCTGTACTCAGCGTCCCAGGCAGATAGTCTTGGAGTTTGGGAGGCCACGGAAAGAGACAGCGTCAGCGTCTGTGGGGCTGTGAATGGTGTTGCCTGGCTACTTGAAGAGCAGCAAGAGCTTTTGGTCCTGGCCCCTTTGGGGTGGGAGGAAGGTACGGTTATTCGCAGTTGCTGAGCCTGGCTCCGGGTGTCCTCAGCGTCCCAGGCAGATAGTATTGGAGTTTGGGAGGCTCACGAAAGAAACATCGGCAGCGTTTGTGGGGCTGTGAATGGGGTTGCCTGGCTACTTGAAGAGCAGCAAGAGCTTTTGGTCCTGGCCCCTTTGGCGTGGGAGGAAGGTACGGTTATTCGCAATCGCTGAGCCTGGCTCCGGCTGTATTCTGTGTCCCAGGCAGATAGTCTTGGAGTTTGGGAGGCTCACGAAAGAGACAGCGTCAGCGTTTGTGGGGCTGTGAATGGGGTTGCCTGGCTACTTGAAGAGCAGCAAGAGCTTTTGGTCCTGGCCCCTTTGGGGTGGGAGGAATCTCGAGACATTCGCAATTGCTTAGCTTGGCTCTGGCTGTACTCAGCGTCCCAGGCAGATAGTCTTGGAGTTTGGAAGGTCACGAAAGAGACAGCGTCAGCGTTTGTGGGGCTGTGAATGGGGTTGCCTGGCTACTTGAAGAGCAGCAAGAGCTTTTGGTCCTGGCCCCTTTGGGGTGGGAGGAATCTCGGGACAAGCTCAATTCCTCGGCTGCGATACAGCTGTACTCAACATCCAAGGCAGAAAGTATTGGAGTATGGCAGGCTCACGAAAGAGACAGCATCAGCGTTTGTGGGGCTGTGAATGGTGTTGCCTGGCTACTTGAAGAGCAGCAAGTGCTTTTGGTCCTGGCCCCTTTGGGGTGGGAGGAAGGCACTGTTATTCGCAATTACTGAGCCTGGCCCGGCTGTATTCAGTGACCCAGGCAGATAGTCTTGGAGTTTCGAAGGTCACGAAAGAGGCAGCGTCAGCTTTTGTTGGGCTGTGAATGGCGTTGCCTGGCTACTTGAAGAGCAGCAAGAGCTTTTGGTGCTGGTCCCTTTGGGGTGGGAGGAAGGTACGGTTATTCGCAGTTTCTGAGCCTGCCTCCGGGTGTCCTCAGCGTCGCAGGCAGTTACTATTGGAGTTTGGGAGGCTCACGAAAGAGACAGCATCAGCGTTTGTGGGGCTGTGAATGGAGTTGCCTGGCTACTTGAAGAGCAGCAAGAGCTTTTGGTCCTGGCCCCTTTGGGGTGGGAGGAATCCCGGGACGTTCGCAATCGCTGAGCCTGGCTCCGGCTGTATTCAGTGTTGCAGGCAGATAATATTGGAGTTTGGGAGGCTCATGAAAGAGACAGCGTCAGCTTTTGTGGGGCTGTGAATGGGGTTGCCTGGCTACTTGAAGAGCAGGAAGAGCTTTTTGTCCTGGCCCCTTTGGGGTGGGAGGAATTTCGAGAAATTCGCAATTGCTTAGCTTGGCTCTGGCTGTACTCAGCGTCCCAGGCAGATAGTCTTGGAGTTTGGGAGGCCACGGAAAGAGACAGCGTCAGCGTTTGTGGGGCTGTGAATGGTGTTGCCTGGCTACTTGAAGAGCAGCAAGAGCTTTTGGTCCTGGCCCCTTTGGGGTGGGAGGAAGGTACGGTTATTCGCAGTTGCTGAGCCTGCATCCGGGTGTCCTCAGCGTCCCAGGCAGATAGTATTGGAGTTTGGGAGGCTCACGAAAGAGACAGCATCAACATTTGTGGGGCTGTGAATGGGGTTGCCTGGCTACTTGAAAAGCAGCAAGAGATTTTGGTCCTGGCTCCTTTGGGGTGGGAGGAATCCCGGGACGGTCGCAATCGCTGAGCCTGGCTCCGGCTGTATTCAGTGTCCCAGGCAGATAGCCTTGGAGTTTGGGAGGCCACAGAAAGAGACAGCGTCAGCGTTTGTGGGGCTGTGAATGGGGTTGCCTGGCTACTTGAAGAGCAGCAAGAGCTTTTGGTCCTGGCCTCTTTGGGGTGGGAGGAATCCCAGGACGTTCGCAATCGCTGAGCCTGGCTCCAACTGTATTCAGTGTTGCAGGCAGATAATCTTGGAGTTTGGAAGGTCACGAAAGAGACAGCGTCAGCGTCTGTGGGGCTGTGAATGGGGTTGCCTGGCTACTTGAAGAGCAGCAAGAGCTTTTTGTCCTGGCCCCTTTGGGGTGGGAGGAAGGTACGGTTATTCGCAGTTTCTGAGCCTGCATCCGGGTGTCCTCAGTGTCCCAGGCAGATAGTATTGGAGTTTGGGAGGCTCACGAAAGAGACAGCATCAACATTTGTGGGGCTGTGAATGGGGTTGCCTGGCTACTTGAAGAGCAGCAAGAGCTTTTGGTCCTGGCCTCTTTGGGGTGGGAGGAATCTCGAGACATTCGCAATTGCTTAGCTTGGCTCTGGCTGTACTCAGCGTCCCAGGCAGATAGTCTTGGAGTTTGGGAGGCCACGGAAAGAGACAGCGTCAGCGTTTGTGGGGCTGTGAATGGGGTTGCCTGGCTACTTGAAGAGCAGCAAGAGCTTTTGGTCCTGGCCCCTTTGGGGTGGGAGGAAGGTACGGTTATTCGCAGTTGCTGAGCCTGCCTCCGGGTGTCCTCAGCGTCGCAGGCAGTTACTATTGGAGTTTGGGAGGCTCACGAAAGAGACAGCGTCAGCTTTTGTGGGGCTGTGAATGGGGTTGCCTGGCTACTTGAAGAGCAGCAAGAGCTTTTGGTCCTGGCCCCTTTGGCGTGGGAGGAATATGCAGACGTTCCCAGTTGCTGAGCATGGCTCTGGCTGTACGCAGCATCCCAGGCAGATACTATTCGAGTTTGGGTGGCCACGGAAAGAGACAGCGTCAGTGTTTGTGGGGCTGTGAATGGGGTTGCCTGGCTACTTGAAGAGCAGCAAGAGCTTTTGGTCCTGGCACCTTTGGCGTAGGAGGAATACCGCGACGTTCGCAATTTCTGAGCCTGGCTCTGGCTGTACGCAGCATCCCAGGCAGAGAGTCTTGGAGTTTGGGAGGCCACAGAAAGAGAGAGCGTCAGCGTTTGTGGGGCTGTGAATGGGGTTGCCTGGCTACTTGAAGAGCAGCAAGAGCTTTTGGTCCTGGCCCCTTTGGGGTGGGAGGAATCTCGAGAAATTCGCAATTGCTTAGCTTGGCTCTGGCTGTACTCAGCGTCCCAGGCAGATAGTCTTGGAGTTTGGGAGGCCACGGAAAGAGACAGCGTCAGCGTCTGTGGGGCTGTGAATGGTGTTGCCTGGCTACTTGAAGAGCAGCAAGAGCTTTTGGTCCTGGCCCCTTTGGGGTGGGAGGAAGGTACGGTTATTCGCAGTTGCTGAGCCTGGCTCCGGGTGTCCTCAGCGTCCCAGGCAGATAGTATTGGAGTTTGGGAGGCTCACGAAAGAAACATCGGCAGCGTTTGTGGGGCTGTGAATGGGGTTGCCTGGCTACTTGAAGAGCAGCAAGAGCTTTTGGTCCTGGCCCCTTTGGGGTGGGAGGAAGGTACGGTTATTCGCAATCGCTGAGCCTGGCTCCGGCTGTATTCTGTGTCCCAGGCAGATAGTCTTGGAGTTTGGGAGGCTCACGAAAAAGACAGCGTCAGCGTTTGTGGGGCTGTGAATGGGGTTGCCTGGCTACTTGAAGAGCAGCAAGAGCTTTTGGTCCTGGCCCCTTTGGGGTGGGAGGAATCTCGAGACATTCGCAATTGCTTAGCTTGGCTCTGGCTGTACTCAGCGTCCCAGGCAGATAGTCTTGGAGTTTGGAAGGTCACGAAAGAGACAGCGTCAGCGTTTGTGGGGCTGTGAATGGTGTTGCCTGGCTACTTGAAGAGCAGCAAGAGCTTTTGGTCCTGGCCCCTTTGGGGTGGGAGGAATCTCGGGACAAGCTCAATTCCTCGGCTGCGATACAGCTGTACTCAACATCCAAGGCAGAAAGTATTGGAGTATGGCAGGCTCATGAAAGAGACAGCATCAGCGTTTGTGGGGCTGTGAATGGGGTTTCCTGGCTACTTGAAGAGCAGCAAGTGCTTTTGGTCCTGGCCCCTTTGGGGTGGGAGGAAGGCACTGTTATTCGCAATTACTGAGCCTGGCCCGGCTGTATTCAGTGACCCAGGCAGATAGTCTTGGAGTTTGGAAGGTCACGAAAGAGGCAGCGTCAGCTTTTGTTGGGCTGTGAATGGCGTTGCCTGGCTACTTGAAGAGCAGCAAGAGCTTTTGGTGCTGGTCCCTTTGGGGTGGGAGGAAGGTACGGTTATTCGCAGTTTCTGAGCCTGCCTCCGGGTGTCCTCAGCGTCGCAGGCAGTTACTATTGGAGTTTGGGAGGCTCACGAAAGAGACAGCGTCAGCTTTTGTGGGGCTGTGAATGGAGTTGCCTGGCTACTTGAAGAGCAGCAAGAGCTTTTGGTCCTGGCCCCTTTGGGGTGGGAGGAACCTGCAGACGTTCCCAGTTGCTGAGCATGGCTCTGGCTGTACGCAGCATCCCAGGCAGATACTATTCGAGTTTGGGAGGCCACGGAAAGAGACAGCGTCAGCGTTTGTGGGGCTGTGAATGGGGTTGCCTGGCTACTTGAAGAGCAGCAAGAGCTTTTGGTCCTGGCCCCTTTGGGGTGGGAGGAATCCCGGGACGTTCGCAATTGCTGAGCCTGGCTCTAGATGTACGCAGCGTCCCAGGCAGATAGTCTTGGAGTTTGGGAGGCTCACGAAAGAGACAGCGTCAGCGTTTGTGGGGCTGTGAATGGAGTTGCCTGGCTACTTGAAGAGCAGCAAGAGCTTTTGGTCCTGGCCCCTTTGGGGTGGGAGGAAGGTACGGTTATTCGCAGTTGCTGAGCCTGCCTCCGGGTGTCCTCAGCATCGCAGGCAGATAGTCTTGGAGTTTGGGAGGCCACGGAAAGAGACAGCGTCAGCGTTTGTGGGGCTGTGAATGGGGTTGCCTGGCTACTTGAAGAGCAGCAAGAGCTTTTGGTCCTGGCCCCTTTGGGGTGGGAGGAAGCTCGAGAAATTCGCAATTGCTTAGCTTGGCTCTGGCTGTACTCAGCGTCCCAGGCAGATAGTCTTGGAGTTTGGAAGGTCACGAATGAGACAGCATCAGCGTTTGTGGGGCTGTGAATGGTGTTGCCTGGCTACTTGAAGAGCAGCAAGTGCTTTTGGCCCTGGCTCCTTTGGGGTGGGAGGAATCCCGCGACGGTCGCAATCGCTGAGCCTGGCTCCGGCTGTATTCAGTGTCCCAGGCAGATAGTCTTGGAGTTTGGGAGGCCACAGAAAGAGACAGCGTCAGGGTTTGTGGGGCTGTGAATGGGGTTGCCTGGCTACTTGAAGAGCAGCAAGAGCTTTTGGTCCTGGCCCCTTTGGGGTGGGAGGAATCCCGGGACGTTCGCAATCGCTGAGCCTTGCTCCGACTGTATTCATTTTTGCAGGCAGATAATCTTGGATTTTGGGAGGCTCACGAAAGAGACATCGGCAGCGTTTGTGGGGCTGTGAATGGGGTTGCCTGGCTACTTGAAGAGCAGCAAGAGCTTTTGGTCCTGGCCCCTTTGGGGTGGGAGGAATCCCGGGATGTTCGCAATCGCTGAGCCTGGCTCCGGCTGTATTCAGTGTTGCAGGCAGATAATCTTGGATTTTGGAAGGCTCACGAAAGAGACAGCGTCAGCGTTTGTGGGGCTGTGAATGGGGTTGCCTGGCTAGTTGAAGAGCAGCAAGAGCTTTTGGTCCTGGCCCCTTTGGGGTGGGAGGAATTTCGAGAAATTCGCAATTGCTTAGCTTGCGTCTGGCTGTACTCAGTGTCCCAGGCAGATAGTCTTGGAGTTTGGAAGGTCACGAAAGAGGCAGCGTCAGCGTCTGTGGGGCTGTGAATGGTGTTGCCTGGCTACTTGAAGAGCAGCAAGAGCTTTTTGTCCTGGCCCCTTTGGGGTGGGAGGAATCTCGAGACATTCGCAATTGCTGAGCCTGGCTCCGGGTGTCCTCAGCTTCCCAGGCAGATAGTCTTGGAGTTTGGGAGGCCACGGAAAGAGACAGCGTCAGCGTTTGTGGGGCTGTGAATGGGGTTGCCTGGCTACTTGAAGAGCAGCAAGAGCTTTTGGTCCTGGCCCCTTTGGGGTGGGAGGAAGGTACGGTTATTCGCAGTTGCTGAGCCTGGCTCCGGGTGTCCTCAGCTTCCCAGGCAGATAGTATTGGAGTTTGGGAGGCTCACGAAAGAGACAGCGTCAGCTTTTGTGGGGCTGTGAATGGGGTTGCCTGGCTACTTGAAGAGCAGCAAGAGCTTTTGGTCCTGGCCCCTTTGGCGTGGGAGGAATATGCAGACGTTCCCAGTTGCTGAGCATGGCTCTGGCTGTACGCAGCATCCCAGGCAGATACTATTCGAGTTTGGGTGGCCACGGAAAGAGACAGCATCAGTGTTTGTGGGGCTGTGAATGGGGTTGCCTGGCTACTTGAAGAGCAGCAAGAGCTTTTGGTCCTGGCACCTTTGGCATAGGAGGAATACCGCGACGTTCGCGATTTCTGAGCCTGGCTCTGGCTGTACGCAGCATCCCAGGCAGAGAGTCTTGGAGTTTGGGAGGCCACAGAAAGAGGCAGCGTCAGCGTTTGTGGGGCTGTGAATGGGGTTGCCTGGCTACTTGAAGAGCAGCAAGAGCTTTTGGTCCTGGCCCCTTTGCGGTGGGAGGAATCTGCAGACGTTCCCTATTGCTGAGCATGGCTCTGGCTGTACGCAGCATCCCAGGCAGATACTATTCGAGTTTGGGTGGTCACGGAAAGAGACAGCGTCAGCGTTTGTGGGGCTGTGAATGGTGTTGCCTGGCTACTTGAAGAGCAGCAAGAGCTTTTGGTCCTGGCCCCTTTGGGGTGGGAGGAATCTCGAGACATTCGCAATTGCTTAGCTTGGCTCTGGCTGTACTCAGCGTCCCAGGCAGATAGTCTTGGAGTTTGGGAGGCCACGGAAAGAGACAGCGTCAGCGTCTGTGGGGCTGTGAATGGTGTTGCCTGGCTACTTGAAGAGCAGCAAGAGCTTTTGGTCCTGGCCCCTTTGGGGTGGGAGGAAGGTACGGTTATTCGCAGTTGCTGAGCCTGGCTCCGGGTGTCCTCAGCGTCCCAGGCAGATAGTATTGGAGTTTGGGAGGCTCACGAAAGAAACATCGGCAGCGTTTGTGGGGCTGTGAATGGGGTTGCCTGGCTACTTGAAGAGCAGCAAGAGCTTTTGGTCCTGGCCCCTTTGGCGTGGGAGGAAGGTACGGTTATTCGCAATCGCTGAGCCTGGCTCCGGCTGTATTCTGTGTCCCAGGCAGATAGTCTTGGAGTTTGGGAGGCTCACGAAAGAGACAGCGTCAGCGTTTGTGGGGCTGTGAATGGTGTTGCCTGGCTACTTGAAGAGCAGCAAGAGCTTTTGGTCCTGGCCCCTTTGGGGTGGGAGGAATCTCGAGACATTCGCAATTGCTTAGCTTGGCTCTGGCTGTACTCAGCGTCCCAGGCAGATAGTCTTGGAGTTTGGAAGGTCACGAAAGAGACAGCGTCAGCGTTTGTGGGGCTGTGAATGGGGTTGCCTGGCTACTTGAAGAGCAGCAAGAGCTTTTGGTCCTGGCCCCTTTGGGGTGGGAGGAATCTCGGGACAAGCTCAATTCCTCGGCTGCGATACAGCTGTACTCAACATCCAAGGCAGAAAGTATTGGAGTATGGCAGGCTCACGAAAGAGACAGCATCAGCGTTTGTGGGGCTGTGAATGGTGTTGCCTGGCTACTTGAAGAGCAGCAAGTGCTTTTGGTCCTGGCCCCTTTGGGGTGGGAGGAAGGCACTGTTATTCGCAATTACTGAGCCTGGCCCGGCTGTATTCAGTGACCCAGGCAGATAGTCTTGGAGTTTCGAAGGTCACGAAAGAGGCAGCGTCAGCTTTTGTTGGGCTGTGAATGGCGTTGCCTGGCTACTTGAAGAGCAGCAAGAGCTTTTGGTGCTGGTCCCTTTGGGGTGGGAGGAAGGTACGGTTATTCGCAGTTTCTGAGCCTGCCTCCGGGTGTCCTCAGCGTCGCAGGCAGTTACTATTGGAGTTTGGGAGGCTCACGAAAGAGACAGCGTCAGCGTTTGTGGGGCTGTGAATGGAGTTGCCTGGCTACTTGAAGAGCAGCAAGAGCTTTTGGTCCTGGCCCCTTTGGGGTGGGAGGAATCCCGGGACGTTCGCAATCGCTGAGCCTGGCTCCGGCTGTATTCAGTGTTGCAGGCAGATAATCTTGGATTTTGGGAGGCTCATGAAAGAGACAGCGTCAGCTTTTGTGGGGCTGTGAATGGGGTTGCCTGGCTACTTGAAGAGCAGGAAGAGCTTTTTGTCCTGGCCCCTTTGGGGTGGGAGGAATTTCGAGAAATTCGCAATTGCTTAGCTTGGCTCTGGCTGTACTCAGTGTCCCAGGCAGATAGTCTTGGAGTTTGGAAGGTCACGAAAGAGGCAGCGTCAGCGTCTGTGGGGCTGTGAATGGCGTTGCCTGGCTACTTGAAGAGCAGCAAGAGCTTTTGGTCCTGGCCCCTTTGGGGTGGGAGGAAGGTACGGTTATTCGCAGTTTCTGAGCCTGCCTCCGGGTGTCCTCAGCGTCGCAGGCAGTTAGTATTGGAGTTTGGGAGGCTCACGAAAGAGACAGCGTCAGCGTTTGTGGGGCTGTGAATGGAGTTGCCTGGCTACTTGAAGAGCAGCAAGAGCTTTTTGTCCTGGCCCCTTTGGGGTGGGAGGAATCTCGAGAAATTCGCAATTGCTTAGCTTGGCTCTGGCTGTACTCAGCGTCCCAGGCAGATAGTCTTGGAGTTTGGGAGGCCACGGAAAGAGACAGCGTCAGCGTTTGTGGGGCTGTGAATGGGGTTGCCTGGCTACTTGAAGAGCAGCAAGAGCTTTTGGTCCTGGCCCCTTTGGGGTGGGAGGAAGGTACGGTTATTCGCAGTTGCTGAGCCTGCCTCCAGGTTTCCTCAGCGTCCCAGGCAGATAGTATTGGAGTTTGGGAGGCTCACGAAAGAGACAGCATCAACATTTGTGGGGCTGTGAATGGGGTTGCCTGGCTACTTGAAAAGCAGCAAGAGATTTTGGTCCTGGCTCCTTTGGGGTGGGAGGAATCCCGGGACGGTCGCAATCGCTGAGCCTGGCTCCGGCTGTATTCAGTGTCCCAGGCAGATAGCCTTGGAGTTTGGGAGGCCACAGAAAGAGACAGCGTCAGCGTTTGTGGGGCTGTGAATGGGGTTGCCTGGCTACTTGAAGAGCAGCAAGAGCTTTTGGTCCTGGCCTCTTTGGGGTGGGAGGAATCCCGGGACGTTCGCAATCGCTGAGCCTGGCTCCAACTGTATTCAGTGTTGCAGGCAGATAATCTTGGAGTTTGGAAGGTCACGAAAGAGACAGCGTCAGCGTCTGTGGGGCTGTGAATGGGGTTGCCTGGCTACTTGAAGAGCAGCAAGAGCTTTTTGTCCTGGCCCCTTTGGGGTGGGAGGAAGGTACGGTTATTCGCAGTTTCTGAGCCTGCATCCGGGTGTCCTCAGTGTCCCAGGCAGATAGTATTGGAGTTTGGGAGGCTCACGAAAGAGACAGCATCAACATTTGTGGGGCTGTGAATGGGGTTGCCTGGCTACTTGAAGAGCAGCAAGAGCTTTTGGTCCTGGCCTCTTTGGGGTGGGAGGAATCTCGAGACATTCGCAATTGCTTAGCTTGGCTCTGGCTGTACTCAGCGTCCCAGGCAGATAGTCTTGGAGTTTGGGAGGCCACGGAAAGAGACAGCGTCAGCGTTTGTGGGGCTGTGAATGGGGTTGCCTGGCTACTTGAAGAGCAGCAAGAGCTTTTGGTCCTGGCCCCTTTGGGGTGGGAGGAAGGTACGGTTATTCGCAGTTGCTGAGCCTGCCTCCGGGTGTCCTCAGCGTCGCAGGCAGTTACTATTGGAGTTTGGGAGGCTCACGAAAGAGACAGCGTCAGCTTTTGTGGGGCTGTGAATGGGGTTGCCTGGCTACTTGAAGAGCAGCAAGAGCTTTTGGTCCTGGCCCCTTTGGCGTGGGAGGAATATGCAGACGTTCCCAGTTGCTGAGCATGGCTCTGGCTGTACGCAGCATCCCAGGCAGATACTATTCGAGTTTGGGTGGCCACGGAAAGAGACAGCGTCAGTGTTTGTGGGGCTGTGAATGGGGTTGCCTTGCTACTTGAAGAGCAGCAAGAGCTTTTGGTCCTGGCACCTTTGGCGTAGGAGGAATACCGCGACGTTCGCAATTTCTGAGCCTGGCTCTGGCTGTACGCAGCATCCCAGGCAGAGAGTCTTGGAGTTTGGGAGGCCACAGAAAGAGAGAGCGTCAGCGTTTGTGGGGCTGTGAATGGGGTTGCCTGGCTACTTGAAGAGCAGCAAGAGCTTTTGGTCCTGGCCCCTTTGGGGTGGGAGGAATCCCGGGATGTTCGCAATCGCTGAGCCTGGCTCCGGCTGTATTCAGTGTTGCAGGCAGATAATCTTGGATTTTGGAAGGCTCACGAAAGAGACAGCGTCAGCGTTTGTGGGGCTGTGAATGGGGTTGCCTGGCTAGTTGAAGAGCAGCAAGAGCTTTTGGTCCTGGCCCCTTTGGGGTGGGAGGAATTTCGAGAAATTCGCAATTGCTTAGCTTGCGTCTGGCTGTACTCAGTGTCCCAGGCAGATAGTCTTGGAGTTTGGAAGGTCACGAAAGAGGCAGCGTCAGCGTCTGTGGGGCTGTGAATGGTGTTGCCTGGCTACTTGAAGAGCAGCAAGAGCTTTTTGTCCTGGCCCCTTTGGGGTGGGAGGAATCTCGAGACATTCGCAATTGCTGAGCCTGGCTCCGGGTGTCCTCAGCTTCCCAGGCAGATAGTCTTGGAGTTTGGGAGGCCACGGAAAGAGACAGCGTCAGCGTTTGTGGGGCTGTGAATGGGGTTGCCTGGCTACTTGAAGAGCAGCAAGAGCTTTTGGTCCTGGCCCCTTTGGGGTGGGAGGAAGGTACGGTTATTCGCAGTTGCTGAGCCTGGCTCCGGGTGTCCTCAGCTTCCCAGGCAGATAGTATTGGAGTTTGGGAGGCTCACGAAAGAGACAGCGTCAGCTTTTGTGGGGCTGTGAATGGGGTTGCCTGGCTACTTGAAGAGCAGCAAGAGCTTTTGGTCCTGGCCCCTTTGGCGTGGGAGGAATATGCAGACGTTCCCAGTTGCTGAGCATGGCTCTGGCTGTACGCAGCATCCCAGGCAGATACTATTCGAGTTTGGGTGGCCACGGAAAGAGACAGCATCAGTGTTTGTGGGGCTGTGAATGGGGTTGCCTGGCTACTTGAAGAGCAGCAAGAGCTTTTGGTCCTGGCACCTTTGGCATAGGAGGAATACCGCGACGTTCGCGATTTCTGAGCCTGGCTCTGGCTGTACGCAGCATCCCAGGCAGAGAGTCTTGGAGTTTGGGAGGCCACAGAAAGAGGCAGCGTCAGCGTTTGTGGGGCTGTGAATGGGGTTGCCTGGCTACTTGAAGAGCAGCAAGAGCTTTTGGTCCTGGCCCCTTTGGGGTGGGAGGAATCTCGAGACATTCGCAATTGCTTAGCTTGGCTCTGGCTGTACTCAGCGTCCCAGGCAGATAGTCTTGGAGTTTGGGAGGCCACGGAAAGAGACAGCGTCAGCGTCTGTGGGGCTGTGAATGGTGTTGCCTGGCTACTTGAAGAGCAGCAAGAGCTTTTGGTCCTGGCCCCTTTGGGGTGGGAGGAAGGTACGGTTATTCGCAGTTGCTGAGCCTGGCTCCGGGTGTCCTCAGCGTCCCAGGCAGATAGTATTGGAGTTTGGGAGGCTCACGAAAGAAACATCGGCAGCGTTTGTGGGGCTGTGAATGGGGTTGCCTGGCTACTTGAAGAGCAGCAAGAGCTTTTGGTCCTGGCCCCTTTGGCGTGGGAGGAAGGTACGGTTATTCGCAATCGCTGAGCCTGGCTCCGGCTGTATTCTGTGTCCCAGGCAGATAGTCTTGGAGTTTGGGAGGCTCACGAAAGAGACAGCGTCAGCGTTTGTGGGGCTGTGAATGGGGTTGCCTGGCTACTTGAAGAGCAGCAAGAGCTTTTGGTCCTGGCCCCTTTGGGGTGGGAGGAATCTCGAGACATTCGCAATTGCTTAGCTTGGCTCTGGCTGTACTCAGCGTCCCAGGCAGATAGTCTTGGAGTTTGGAAGGTCACGAAAGAGACAGCGTCAGCGTTTGTGGGGCTGTGAATGGGGTTGCCTGGCTACTTGAAGAGCAGCAAGAGCTTTTGGTCCTGGCCCCTTTGGGGTGGGAGGAATCTCGGGACAAGCTCAATTCCTCGGCTGCGATACAGCTGTACTCAACATCCAAGGCAGAAAGTATTGGAGTATGGCAGGCTCACGAAAGAGACAGCATCAGCGTTTGTGGGGCTGTGAATGGTGTTGCCTGGCTACTTGAAGAGCAGCAAGTGCTTTTGGTCCTGGCCCCTTTGGGGTGGGAGGAAGGCACTGTTATTCGCAATTACTGAGCCTGGCCCGGCTGTATTCAGTGACCCAGGCAGATAGTCTTGGAGTTTCGAAGGTCACGAAAGAGGCAGCGTCAGCTTTTGTTGGGCTGTGAATGGCGTTGCCTGGCTACTTGAAGAGCAGCAAGAGCTTTTGGTGCTGGTCCCTTTGGGGTGGGAGGAAGGTACGGTTATTCGCAGTTTCTGAGCCTGCCTCCGGGTGTCCTCAGCGTCGCAGGCAGTTACTATTGGAGTTTGGGAGGCTCACGAAAGAGACAGCGTCAGCGTTTGTGGGGCTGTGAATGGAGTTGCCTGGCTACTTGAAGAGCAGCAAGAGCTTTTGGTCCTGGCCCCTTTGAGGTGGGAGGAATCCCGGGACGTTCGCAATCGCTGAGCCTGGCTCCGGCTGTATTCAGTGTTGCAGGCAGATAATCTTGGATTTTGGGAGGCTCATGAAAGAGACAGCGTCAGCTTTTGTGGGGCTGTGAATGGGGTTGCCTGGCTACTTGAAGAGCAGGAAGAGCTTTTTGTCCTGGCCCCTTTGGGGTGGGAGGAATTTCGAGAAATTCGCAATTGCTTAGCTTGGCTCTGGCTGTACTCAGTGTCCCAGGCAGATAGTCTTGGAGTTTGGAAGGTCACGAAAGAGGCAGCGTCAGCGTCTGTGGGGCTGTGAATGGCGTTGCCTGGCTACTTGAAGAGCAGCAAGAGCTTTTGGTCCTGGCCCCTTTGGGGTGGGAGGAAGGTACGGTTATTCGCAGTTTCTGAGCCTGCCTCCGGGTGTCCTCAGCGTCGCAGGCAGTTAGTATTGGAGTTTGGGAGGCTCACGAAAGAGACAGCGTCAGCGTTTGTGGGGCTGTGAATGGAGTTGCCTGGCTACTTGAAGAGCAGCAAGAGCTTTTTGTCCTGGCCCCTTTGGGGTGGGAGGAATCTCGAGAAATTCGCAATTGCTTAGCTTGGCTCTGGCTGTACTCAGCGTCCCAGGCAGATAGTATTGGAGTTTGGGAGGCTCACGAAAGAGACAGCATCAACATTTGTGGGGCTGTGAATGGGGTTGCCTGGCTACTTGAAAAGCAGCAAGAGATTTTGGTCCTGGCTCCTTTGGGGTGGGAGGAATCCCGGGACGGTCGCAATCGCTGAGCCTGGCTCCGGCTGTATTCAGTGTCCCAGGCAGATAGCCTTGGAGTTTGGGAGGCCACAGAAAGAGACAGCGTCAGCGTTTGTGGGGCTGTGAATGGGGTTGCCTGGCTACTTGAAGAGCAGCAAGAGCTTTTGGTCCTGGCCTCTTTGGGGTGGGAGGAATCCCGGGACGTTCGCAATCGCTGAGCCTGGCTCCAACTGTATTCAGTGTTGCAGGCAGATAATCTTGGAGTTTGGAAGGTCACGAAAGAGACAGCGTCAGCGTCTGTGGGGCTGTGAATGGGGTTGCCTGGCTACTTGAAGAGCAGCAAGAGCTTTTTGTCCTGGCCCCTTTGGGGTGGGAGGAAGGTACGGTTATTCGCAGTTTCTGAGCCTGCATCCGGGTGTCCTCAGTGTCCCAGGCAGATAGTATTGGAGTTTGGGAGGCTCACGAAAGAGACAGCATCAACATTTGTGGGGCTGTGAATGGGGTTGCCTGGCTACTTGAAGAGCAGCAAGAGCTTTTGGTCCTGGCCTCTTTGGGGTGGGAGGAATCTCGAGACATTCGCAATTGCTTAGCTTGGCTCTGGCTGTACTCAGCGTCCCAGGCAGATAGTCTTGGAGTTTGGGAGGCCACGGAAAGAGACAGCGTCAGCGTTTGTGGGGCTGTGAATGGGGTTGCCTGGCTACTTGAAGAGCAGCAAGAGCTTTTGGTCCTGGCCCCTTTGGGGTGGGAGGAAGGTACGGTTATTCGCAGTTGCTGAGCCTGCCTCCGGGTGTCCTCAGCGTCGCAGGCAGTTACTATTGGAGTTTGGGAGGCTCACGAAAGAGACAGCGTCAGCTTTTGTGGGGCTGTGAATGGGGTTGCCTGGCTACTTGAAGAGCAGCAAGAGCTTTTGGTCCTGGCCCCTTTGGCGTGGGAGGAATATGCAGACGTTCCCAGTTGCTGAGCATGGCTCTGGCTGTACGCAGCATCCCAGGCAGATACTATTCGAGTTTGGGTGGCCACGGAAAGAGACAGCGTCAGTGTTTGTGGGGCTGTGAATGGGGTTGCCTGGCTACTTGAAGAGCAGCAAGAGCTTTTGGTCCTGGCACCTTTGGCGTAGGAGGAATACCGCGACGTTCGCAATTTCTGAGCCTGGCTCTGGCTGTACGCAGCATCCCAGGCAGAGAGTCTTGGAGTTTGGGAGGCCACAGAAAGAGAGAGCGTCAGCGTTTGTGGGGCTGTGAATGGGGTTGCCTGGCTACTTGAAGAGCAGCAAGAGCTTTTGGTCCTGGCCCCTTTGGGGTGGGAGGAATCTCGAGACATTCGCAATTGCTTAGCTTGGCTCTGGCTGTACTCAGCGTCCCAGGCAGATAGTCTTGGAGTTTGGGAGGCCACGGAAAGAGACAGCGTCAGCGTCTGTGGGGCTGTGAATGGTGTTGCCTGGCTACTTGAAGAGCAGCAAGAGCTTTTGGTCCTGGCCCCTTTGGGGTGGGAGGAAGGTACGGTTATTCGCAGTTGCTGAGCCTGGCTCCGGGTGTCCTCAGCGTCCCAGGCAGATAGTATTGGAGTTTGGGAGGCTCACGAAAGAAACATCGGCAGCGTTTGTGGGGCTGTGAATGGGGTTGCCTGGCTACTTGAAGAGCAGCAAGAGCTTTTGGTCCTGGCCCCTTTGGGGTGGGAGGAAGGTACGGTTATTCGCAATCGCTGAGCCTGGCTCCGGCTGTATTCTGTGTCCCAGGCAGATAGTCTTGGAGTTTGGGAGGCTCACGAAAAAGACAGCGTCAGCGTTTGTGGGGCTGTGAATGGGGTTGCCTGGCTACTTGAAGAGCAGCAAGAGCTTTTGGTCCTGGCCCCTTTGGGGTGGGAGGAATCTCGAGACATTCGCAATTGCTTAGCTTGGCTCTGGCTGTACTCAGCGTCCCAGGGACATAGTCTTGGAGTTTGGAAGGTCACGAAAGAGACAGCGTCAGCGTTTGTGGGGCTGTGAATGGTGTTGCCTGGCTACTTGAAGAGCAGCAAGAGCTTTTGGTCCTGGCCCCTTTGGGGTGGGAGGAATCTCGGGACAAGCTCAATTCCTCGGCTGCGATACAGCTGTACTCAACATCCAAGGCAGAAAGTATTGGAGTATGGCAGGCTCATGAAAGAGACAGCATCAGCGTTTGTGGGGCTGTGAATGGGGTTTCCTGGCTACTTGAAGAGCAGCAAGTGCTTTTGGTCCTGGCCCCTTTGGGGTGGGAGGAAGGCACTGTTATTCGCAATTACTGAGCCAGGCCCGGCTGTATTCAGTGTCCCAGGCAGATAGTCTTGGAGTTTGGAAGGTCACGAAAGAGGCAGCGTCAGCTTTTGTTGGGCTGTGAATGGCGTTGCCTGGCTACTTGAAGAGCAGCAAGAGCTTTTGGTGCTGGCCCCTTTGGGGTGGGAGGAAGGTACGGTTATTCGCAGTTGCTGAGCCTGCCTCCGGGTGTCCTCAGCGTCGCAGGCAGTTACTATTGGAGTTTGGGAGGCTCACGAAAGAGACAGCGTCAGCGTTTGTGGGGCTGTGAATGGGGTTGCCTGGCTACTTGAAGAGCAGCAAGAGCTTTTGGTCCTGGCCCCTTTGGCGTGGGAGGAACCTGCAGACGTTCCCAGTTGCTGAGCATGGCTCTGGCTGTACGCAGCATCCCAGGCAGATACTATTCGAGTTTGGGTGGCCACGGAAAGAGACAGCGTCAGTGTTTGTGGGGCTGTGAATGGGGTTGCCTGGCTACTTGAAGAGCAGCAAGAGCTTTTGGTCCTGGCACCTTTGTCGTAGGAGGAATACCGCGACGTTCGCAATTTCTGAGCCTGGCTCTGGCTGTACGCAGCATCCCAGGCAGAGAGTCTTGGAGTTTGGGAGGCCACAGAAAGAGACAGCGTCAGCGTTTGTGGGGCTGTGAATGGGGTTGCCTGGCTACTTGAAGAGCAGCAAGAGCTTTTGGTCCTGGCCCCTTTGGGGTGGGAGGAATCCCGGGACGTTCGCAATCGCTGAGCCTGGCTCCGGCTGTATTCAGTGTTGCAGGCAGATAGTCTTGGAGTTTGGAAGGTCACGAAAGAGGCAGCGTCAGCTTTTGTTGGGCTGTGAATGGCGTTGCCTGGCTACTTGAAGAGCAGCAAGAGCTTTTGGTCCTGGCCCCTTTGGGGTGGGAGGAAGGTACGGTTATTCGCAGTTTCTGAGCCTGCCTCCGGGTGTCCTCAGCGTCGCAGGCAGTTACTATTGGAGTTTGGGAGGCTCACGAAAGAGAGAGCGTCAGCGTTTGTGGGGCTGTGAATGGGGTTGCCTGGCTACTTGAAGAGCAGCAAGAGCTTTTGGTCCTGGCCCCTTTGGGGTGGGAGGAAGGTACGGTTATTCGCAGTTGCTGAGCCTGACTCCGGGTGTCCTCAGCTTCCCAGGCAGATAGTCTTGGAGTTTGGGAGGCTCACGAAAGAGACAGCATCAGCGTTTGTGGGGCTGTGAATGGGGTTGCCTGGCTACTTGAAGAGCAGCAAGAGCTTTTGGTCCTGGCCCCTTTGGGGTGGGAGGAAGGTACGGTTATTCGCAGTTGCTGAGCCTGGCTCCGGGTGTCCTCAGCTTCCCAGGCAGATAGTATTGGAGTTTGGGAGGCTCACGAAAGAGACAGCATCAACGTTTGTGGGGCTGTGAATGGCGTTGCCTGGCTACTTGAAAAGCAGCAAGAGATTTTGGTCCTGGCCCCTTTGGGGTGGGAGGAATCCCGGGACGGTCGCAATCGCTGAGCCTGGCTCCGGCTGTATTCAGTGTCCCAGGCAGATAGCCTTGGAGTTTGGGAGGCCACGGAAAGAGACAGCGTCAGCGTTTGTGGGGCTGTGAATGGGGTTGCCTGGCTACTTGAAGAGCAGCAAGAGCTTTTGGTCCTGGCCTCTTTGGGGTGGGAGGAATCCCGGGACGTTCGCAATCGCTGAGCCTGGCTCCGACTGTATTCAGTGTCCCAGGCAGATAATCTTGGAGTTTGGAAGGTCACGAAAGAGACAGCGTCAGCGTCTGTGGGGCTGTGAATGGGGTTGCCTGGCTACTTGAAGAGCAGCAAGAGCTTTTGGTCCTGGCCCCTTTGGGGTGGGAGGAAGGTACGGTTATTCGCAGTTGCTGAGCCTGGCTCCGGGTATCCTCAGCTTCCCAGGCAGATTGTACTGGAGTTTGGGAGGCTCACGAAAGAGACAGCGTCAGCGTTTGTGGGGCTGTGAATGGGGTTGCCTGGCTACTTGAAGAGCAGCAAGAGCTTTTGGTCCTGGCCCCTTTGGGGTGGGAGGAAGGTACGGTTATTCGCAGTTGCTGAGCCTGGCTCCGGGTATCCTCAGCTTCCCAGGCAGATTGTACTGGAGTTTGGGAGGCTCACGAAAGAGACAGCGTCAGCGTTTGTGGGGCTGTGAATGGTGTTGCCTGGCTACTTGAAGAGCAGCAAGAGCTTTTGGTCCTGGCCCCTTTGGGGTGGGAGGAAGGTACGGTTATTCGCAGTTGCTGAGCCTGGCTCCGGGTGTCCTCAGCTTCCCAGGCAGATAGTCTTGGAGTTTGGGAGGCTCACGAAAGAGACAGCATCAGCGTTTGTGGGGCTGTGAATGGGGTTGCCTGGCTACTTGAAGAGCAGCAAGAGCTTTTGGTCCTGGCCCCTTTGGGGTGGGAGGAAGGTACGGTTATTCGCAGTTGCTGAGCCTGGCTCCGGGTGTCCTCAGCTTCCCAGGCAGATAGTCTTGGAGTTTGGGAGGCTCACGAAAGAGACAGCATCAACGTTTGTGGGGCTGTGAATGGCGTTGCCTGGCTACTTGAAAAGCAGCAAGAGATTTTGGTCCTGGCTCCTTTGGGGTGGGAGGAATCCCGGGACGGTCGCAATCGCTGAGCCTGGCTCCGGCTGTATTCAGTGTCCCAGGCAGATAGCCTTGGAGTTTGGGAGGCCACAGAAAGAGACAGCGTCAGCGTTTGTGGGGCTGTGAATGGGGTTGCCTGGCTACTTGAAGAGCAGCAAGAGCTTTTGGTCCTGGCCTCTTTGGGGTGGGAGGAATCCCGGGACGTTCGCAATCGCTGAGCCTGGCTCCGACTGTATTCAGTGTCCCAGGCAGATAATCTTGGAGTTTGGAAGGTCACGAAAGAGACAGCGTCAGCGTCTGTGGGGCTGTGAATGGGGTTGCCTGGCTACTTGAAGAGCAGCAAGAGCTTTTGGTCCTGGCCCCTTTGGGGTGGGAGGAACGTACGGTTATTCGCAGTTGCTGAGTCTGGCTCCGGGTGTCCTCAGCGTCCCAGGCAGATAGTATTGGAGTTTGGGAGGCTCACGAAAGAAACATCGGCAGCGTTTGTGGGGCTGTGAATGGGGTTGCCTGGCTACTTGAAGAGCAGCAAGAGCTTTTGGTCCTGGCCCCTTTGGGGTGGGAGGAAGGTACGGTTATTCGCAATCGCTGAGCCTGGCTCCGGCTGTATTCAGTGTCCCAGGCAGATAGTCTTGGAGTTTGGGAGGCTCACGAAAGAGACAGCGTCAGCGTTTGTGGGGCTGTGAATGGGGTTGCCTGGCTACTTGAAGAGCAGCAAGAGCTTTTGGTCCTGGCCCCTTTGGGGTGGGAGGAAGGTACGGTTATTTGCAGTTGCTGAGCCTGGCTCCGGGTGTCCTCAGCTTCCCAGGCAGATAGTCTTGGAGTTTGGGAGGCTCACGAAAGAGACAGCATCAGCGTTTGTGGGGCTGTGAATGGGGTTGCCTGGCTACTTGAAGAGCAGCAAGAGCTTTTGGTCCTGGCCCCTTTGGGGTGGGAGGAAGGTACGGTTATTCGCAGTTGCTGAGCCTGGCTCCGGGTGTCCTCAGCTTCCCAGGCAGATAGTCTTGGAGTTTGGGAGGCTCACGAAAGAGACAGCATCAGCGTTTGTGGGGCTGTGAATGGCGTTGCCTGGCTACTTGAAAAGCAGCAAGAGATTTTGGTCCTGGCTCCTTTGGGGTGGGAGGAATCCCGGGACGGTCGCAATCGCTGAGCCTGGCTCCGGCTGTATTCAGTGTCCCAGGCAGATAGTCTTGGAGTTTGGGAGGCCACAGAAAGAGACAGCGTCAGCGTTTGTGGGGCTGTGAATGGGGTTGCCTGGCTACTTGAAGAGCAGCAAGAGCTTTTGGTCCTGGCCTCTTTGGGGTGGGAGGAATCCCGGGACGTTCTCAGTCGCTGAGCCTGGCTCCGACTGTATTCAGTGTCCCAGGCAGATAATCTTGGAGTTTGGAAGGTCACGAAAGAGACAGCGTCAGCGTCTGTGGGGCTGTGAATGGGGTTGCCTGGCTACTTGAAGAGCAGCAAGAGCTTTTGGTCCTGGCCCCTTTGGGGTGGGAGGAAGGTACGGTTATTCGCAGTTGCTGAGCCTGGCTCCGGGTGTCCTCAGCTTCCCAGGCAGATAGTCTTGGAGTTTGGGAGGCTCACGAAAGAGACAGCATCAACGTTTGTGGGGCTGTGAATGGCGTTGCCTGGCTACTTGAAAAGCAGCAAGAGATTTTGGTCCTGGCTCCTTTGGGGTGGGAGGAATCCCGGGACGGTCGCAATCGCTGAGCCTGGCTCCGGCTGTATTCAGTGTCCCAGGCAGATAGCCTTGGAGTTTGGGAGGCCACAGAAAGAGACAGCGTCAGCGTTTGTGGGGCTGTGAATGGTGTTGCCTGGCTACTTGAAGAGCAGCAAGAGCTTTTGGTCCTGGCCTCTTTGGGGTGGGAGGAATCCCGGGACGTTCGCAATCGCTGAGCCTGGCTCCGACTGTATTCAGTGTCCCAGGCAGATAATCTTGGAGTTTGGAAGGTCACGAAAGAGACAGCGTCAGCGTCTGTGGGGCTGTGAATGGGGTTGCCTGGCTACTTGAAGAGCAGCAAGAGCTTTTGGTCCTGGCCCCTTTGGGGTGGGAGGAACGTACGGTTATTCGCAATCGCTGAGCCTGGCTCCGGGTGTCCTCAGCGTCCCAGGCAGATAGTATTGGAGTTTGGGAGGCTCACGAAAGAAACATCGGCAGCGTTTGTGGGGCTGTGAATGGGGTTGCCTGGCTACTTGAAGAGCAGCAAGAGCTTTTGGTCCTGGCCCCTTTGGGGTGGGAGGAAGGTACGGTTATTCGCAATCGCTGAGCCTGGCTCCGGGTGTCCTCAGCTTCCCAGGCAGATAGTCTTGGAGTTTGGGAGGCTCACGAAAGAGACAGCGTCAGCGTTTGTGGGGCTGTGAATGGGGTTGCCTGGCTACTTGAAGAGCAGCAAGAGCTTTTGGTCCTGGCCCCTTTGGGGTGGGAGGAAGGTACGGTTATTTGCAGTTGCTGAGCCTGGCTCCGGGTGTCCTCAGCTTCCCAGGCAGATAGTCTTGGAGTTTGGGAGGCTCACGAAAGAGACAGCATCAGCGTTTGTGGGGCTGTGAATGGGGTTGCCTGGCTACTTGAAGAGCAGCAAGAGCTTTTGGTCCTGGCCCCTTTGGGGTGGGAGGAAGGTACGGTTATTCGCAGTTGCTGAGCCTGGCTCCGGGTGTCCTCAGCTTCCCAGGCAGATAGTCTTGGAGTTTGGGAGGCTCACGAAAGAGACAGCATCAGCGTTTGTGGGGCTGTGAATGGCGTTGCCTGGCTACTTGAAAAGCAGCAAGAGATTTTGGTCCTGGCTCCTTTGGGGTGGGAGGAATCCCGGGACGGTCGCAATCGCTGAGCCTGGCTCCGGCTGTATTCAGTGTCCCAGGCAGATAGTCTTAGAGTTTGGGAGGCCACAGAAAGAGACAGCGTCAGCGTTTGTGGGGCTGTGAATGGGGTTGCCTGGCTACTTGAAGAGCAGCAAGAGCTTTTGGTCCTGGCCTCTTTGGGGTGGGAGGAATCCCGGGACGTTCTCAGTCGCTGAGCCTGGCTCCGACTGTATTCAGTGTCCCAGGCAGATAATCTTGGAGTTTGGAAGGTCACGAAAGAGACAGCGTCAGCGTCTGTGGGGCTGTGAATGGGGTTGCCTGGCTACTTGAAGAGCAGCAAGAGCTTTTGGTCCTGGCCCCTTTGGGGTGGGAGGAAGGTACGGTTATTCGCAGTTGCTGAGCCTGGCTCCGGGTATCCTCAGCTTCCCAGGCAGATTGTACTGGAGTTTGGGAGGCTCACGAAAGAAACATCGTCAGCGTTTGTGGGGCTGTGAATGGGGTTGCCTGGCTACTTGAAGAGCAGCAAGAGCTTTTGGTCCTGGCCCCTTTGGGGTGGGAGGAAGGTACGGTTATTCGCAATCGCTGAGCCTGGCTCCGGCTGTATTCAGTGTCCCAGGCAGATAGTCTTGGAGTTTGGGAGGCTCACGAAAGAGACAGCGTCAGCGTTTGTGGGGCTGTGAATGGTGTTGCCTGGCTACTTGAAGAGCAGCAAGAGCTTTTGGTCCTGGCCCCTTTGGGGTGGGAGGAAGGTACGGTTATTCGCAGTTTCTGAGCCTGGCTCCGGGTGTCCTCAGCGTCCTAGGCAGTTAGTCTTGGAGTTTGGGAGGCTCACGAAAGAGACAGCGTCAGCGTTTGTGGGGCTGTGAATGGGGTTGCCTGGCTACTTGAAGAGCAGCAAGAGCTTTTGGTCCTGGCCTCTTTGGGGTGGGAGGAATCTCGAGACATTCGCAATTGCTTAGCTTGGCTCTGGCTGTACTCAGCGTCCCAGGCAGATATTCTTGGAGTTTGGGAGGCCACGGAGAGAGACAGCGTCAGCGTTTGTGGGGCTGTGAATGGGGTTGCCTGGCTACTTGAAGAGCAGCAAGAGCTTTTGGTCCTGGCCCCTTTGGGGTGGGAGGAAGGTACGGTTATTCGCAGTTGCTGAGCCTGGCTCCGGGTGTCCTCAGCGTCGCAGGCAGTTACTATTGGAGTTTGGGAGGCTCACGAAAGAGACAGCATCAGCGTTTGTGGGGCTGTGAATGGGGTTGCCTGGCTACTTGAAGAGCAGCAAGAGCTTTTGGTCCTGGCCCCTTTGGGGTGGGAGGAAGGTACGGTTATTCGCAATCGCTGAGCCTGGCTCCGGCTGTATTCAGTGTCCCAGGCAGCTAGTCTTGGAGTTTGGGAGGCTCACGAAAGAGACAGCGTCAGCGTTTTTGGGGCTGTGAATGGTGTTGCCTGGCTACTTGAAGAGCAGCAAGAGCTTTTGGTCCTGGCCCCTTTGGGGTGGGAGGAAGGTACGGTTATTCGCAGTTTCTGAGCCTGCCTCCAGGTGTCCTCAGCGTTGCAGGCAGATACTATTGGAGTTTGGGAGGCTCACGAAAGAGACAGCGTAAGCTTTTGTGGGGCTGTGAATGGGGTTGCCTGGCTACTTGAAGAGCAGCAAGAGCTTTTGGTCCTGGCCCCTTTGGCGTGGGAGGAACCTGCAGACATTCCCAGTTGCTGAGCATGGCTCTAGCTTTACGCAGCATCCCAGGCAGATACTATTCGAATTTGGGTGGCCACGGAAAGAGACAGCGTCAGTGTTTGTGGGGCTGTGAATGGGGTTGCCTGGCTACTTGAAGAGCAGCAAGAGCTTTTGGTCCTGGCACCTTTGGCGTAGGAGGAATACCGCGACGTTCGCAATTTCTGAGCCTGGCTCTGGCTGTACGCAGCATCCCAGGCAGAGAGTCTTGGAGTTTGGGAGGCCACAGAAAGAGAGAGTGTCAGCGTTTGTGGGGCTGTGAATGGGGTTGCCTGGCTACTTGAAGAGCAGGAAGAGCTTTTTGTCCTGGCCCCTTTGGGGTGGGAGGAATCTCGAGAAATTCGCAATTGCTTAGCCTGCCTCCGGGTGTCCTCAGCGTCCCAGGCAGATAGTCTTGGAGTTTGGGAGGCCACGGAAAGAGACAGCGTCAGCGTTTGTGGGGCTGTGAATGGTGTTGCCTGGCTACTTGAAGAGCAGCAAGAGCTTTTGGTCCTGGCCCCTTTGGGGTGGGAGGAAGGTACGGTTATTCGCAGTTGCTGAGCCTGCCTCCAGGTGTCCTCAGCGTCCCAGGCAGATAGTCTTGGAGTTTGGGAGGCTCACGAAAGAGACAGCATCAGCGTTTGTGGGGCTGTGAATGGGGTTGCCTGGCTACTTGAAGAGCAGCAAGTGCTTTTGGCCCTGGCTCCTTTGGGGTGGGAGGAATCCCGGGACGTTCGCAATCGCTGAGCTTGGCTCCGACTGTATTCAGTTTTGCAGGCAGATAATCTTGGATTTTGGGAGGCTCACGAAAGAGACATCGGCAGCGTTTGTGGGGCTGTGAATGGGGTTGCCTGGCTACTTGAAGAGCAGGAAGAGCTTTTTGTCCTGGCCCTTTTGGGGTGGGAGGAATCTCGAGACATTCGCAATTGCTGAGCCTGGCTCCGGGTGTCCTCAGCGTCCCAGGCAGCTAGTCTTGGAGTTTGGAAGGTCACGAAAGAGACAGCGTCAGCGTCTGTGGGGCTGTGAATGGGGTTGCCTGGCTACTTGAAGAGCAGCAAGAGCTTTTGGTCCTGGCCCCTTTGGGGTGGGAGGAATCTCGAGAAATTCGCAGTTGCTGAGCCTGGCTCAGGGTGTCCTCAGCGTCCTAGGCAGTTAGTATTGGAGTTTGGGAGGCTCATGAAAGAGAGAGCATCAGCGTTTGTGGGGCTGTGAATGGGGTTGCCTGGCTACTTGAAGAGCAGCAAGAGCTTTTGGTCCTGGCCCCTTTGGGGTGGGAGGAAGGTACGGTTATTCGCAGTTGCTGAGCCTGCCTCCGGGTGTCCTCAGCGTCCCAGGCAGATATTCTTGGAGTTTGGGAGGCTCACGAAAGAGACATCGGCAGCGTTTGTGGGGCTGTGAATGGGGTTGCCTGGCTACTTGAAGAGCAGCAAGTGCTTTTGGTCCTGGCCCCTTTGGGGTGGGAGGAATCCCGGGACGGTCGCAATTGCTGAGCCTGGCTCTGGCTGTACTGAGCGTCCCAGGGACATAGTCTTGGAGTTTCGGAGGCCACAGAAAGAGACAGCGTCAGCGTTTGTCGGGCTGTGAATGGGGTTGCCTGGCTACTTGAAGAGCAGCAAGAGCTTTTGGTCCTGGCCTCTTTGGGGTGGGAGGAATCCCGGGACATTCTCAATTTCTAAGCTGGGCTCCAGCTCAGCGTCCCAGGCAGATATTATTGGAGTTTGTTAGGCCACAGAAAGAGACAGCGTCAGCGTTTGTGGGGCTGTGAATGGGGTTGCCTGGCTACTTGAAGAGCAGCAAGAGCTTTTGGTCCTGGCCTCTTTGGGGTGGGAGGAATCCCGGGACGTTCTCAATTTCTAAGCTGGGCTCCAGCTCAGCGTCCCAGGCAGATATTATTGGAGTTTGTTAGGCCACAGAAAGAGACAGCGTCAGCGTTTGTGGGGCTGCGAATGGGGTTGCCTGGCTACTTGAAGAGCAGCAAGAGCTTTTGGTCCTGGCCCCTTTGGGGTGGGAGGAATCTCGAGACATTCGCAATTGCTTAGATTGGCTCTGGCTGTATGCAGCGTCCCAGGCAGATAGTCTTGGAGTTTGGGAGGCCACGGAAAGAGACAGCATCAGCGTTTGTGGGGCTGTGAATGGGGTTGCCTGGCTACTTGAAGAGTAGCAAGAGCTTTTGGTCCTGGCTCCTTTGGGGTGGGAGGAATCCCGGGACGTTCGCAATCGCTGAGCCTGGCTCCGGATGTATTCAGTGTCCCAGGCAGATAGTCCTGGAGTTTGGAAGGTCACGAAAGAGACAGCGTCAGCGTTTGTGGGGCTGTGAATGGGGTTGCCTGGCTACTTGAAGAGCAGCAAGAGCTTTTGGTCCTGGCCCCTTTGGGGTGGGAGGAAGGTACTGTTATTCGCAGTTGCTGAGCCTGCCTCCCGGTTTCCTCAGCGTCCCAGGCAGTTAGTATTGGAGTTTGGGAGGCTCACGGAAGAGACAGCGTCAGCGTTTGTGGGGCTGTGAATGGGGTTGCCTGGCTACTTGAAGAGCAGCAAGAGCTTTTGGTCCTGGCCCTTTTGGGGTGGGAGGAATCTCGAGACATTCGCAATTGCTGAGCCTGGCTCCGGGTGTCCTCAGCGTCCCAGGCAGCTAGTCTTGGAGTTTGGAAGGTCACGAAAGAGACAGCGTCAGCGTCTGTGGGGCTGTGAATGGGGTTGCCTGGCTACTTGAAGAGCAGCAAGAGCTTTTGGTCCTGGCCCCTTTGGGGTGGGAGGAATCTCGAGAAATTCGCAGTTGCTGAGCCTGGCTCAGGGTGTCCTCAGCGTCCTAGGCAGTTAGTATTGGAGTTTGGGAGGCTCATGAAAGAGAGAGCATCAGCGTTTGTGGGGCTGTGAATGGGGTTGCCTGGCTACTTGAAGAGCAGCAAGAGCTTTTGGTCCTGGCCCCTTTGGGGTGGGAGGAATCCCGGGACGTTCGCAATTGCTGAGCCTGGCTCCGGCTGTACTCAGCGTCCCAGGCAGATATTCTTGGAGTTTGGGAGGCTCACGAAAGAGACAGCGTCAGCGTTTGTGGGGCTGTGAATGGCGTTGCCTGGCTACTTGAAGAGCAGCAAGAGCTTTTGGTCTTGGCCCCTTTGGGGTGGGAGGAAGGTACGGTTATTCGCAGTTTCTGAGCCTGCCTCCGGGTGTCCTCAGCGTCCCAGGCAGATAGTATTGGAGTTTGGGAGGCTCACGAAAGAGACAGCGTCAGCGTTTGTGGGGCTGTGAATGGGGTTGCCTGGCTACTTGAAGAGCAGCAAGAGCTTTTGGTCCTGGCCCCTTTGGGGTGGGAGGAATCTCGAGACATTCGCAATTGCTTAGCTTGGCTCTGGCTGTACTCAGCGTCCCAGGCAGATACTCTTGGAGTTTGGGAGGCCACGGAAAGAGACAGCGTCAGCGTTTGTGGGGCTGTGAATGGTGTTGCCTGGCTACTTGAAGAGCAGCAAGAGCTTTTGGTCCTGGCCCCTTTGGGGTGGGAGGAAGGTACGGTTATTCGCAGTTGCTGAGCCTGCCTCCGGGTGTCCTCAGCGTCCCAGGCAGATATTCTTGGAGTTTGGGAGGTTCACGAAAGAGACAGCGTCAGCGTTTGTGGGGCTGTGAATGGGGTTGCCTGGCTACTTGAAGAGCAGCAAGTGCTTTTGGTCCTGGCCCCTTTGGGGTGGGAGGAATCCCGGGACGGTCGCAATTGCTGAGCCTGGCTCTGGCTGTACTCAGCGTCCCAGGGACATAGTCTTGGAGTTTCGGAGGCCACAGAAAGAGACAGCGTCAGCGTTTGTCGGGCTGTGAATGGGGTTGCCTGGCTACTTGAAGAGCAGCAAGAGCTTTTGGTCCTGGCCTCTTTGGGGTGGGAGGAATCCCGGGACGTTCTCAATTTCTAAGCTGGGCTCCAGCTCAGCGTCCCAGGCAGATATTATTGGAGTTTGTTAGGCCACAGAAATAGACAGCGTCAGCGTTTGTGGGGCTGTGAATGGGGTTGCCTGGCTACTTGAAGAGCAGCAAGAGCTTTTGGTCCTGGCCTCTTTGGGGTGGGAGGAATCCCGGGACATTCTCAATTTCTAAGCTGGGCTCCAGCTCAGCGTCCCAGGCAGATATTATTGGAGTTTGTTAGGCCACAGAAAGAGACAGCGTCAGCGTTTGTGGGGCTGTGAATGGTGTTGCCTGGCTACTTGAAGAGCAGCAAGAGCTTTTGGTCCTGGCCCCTTTGGCGTGGGAGGAATCTCGAGACATTCGCAATTGCTTAGATTGGCTCTGGCTGTATGCAGCGTCCCAGGCAGATAGTCTTGGAGTTTGGGAGGCCACGGAAAGAGACAGCATCAGCGTTTGTGGGGCTGTGAATGGGGTTGCCTGGCTACTTGAAGAGTAGCAAGAGCTTTTGGTCCTGGCTCCTTTGGGGTGGGAGGAATCCCGGGACGTTCGCAATCGCTGAGCCTGGCTCCGGATGTATTCAGTGTCCCAGGCAGATAGTCCTGGAGTTTGGAAGGTCACGAAAGAGACAGCGTCAGCGTTTGTGGGGCTGTGAATGGGGTTGCCTGGCTACTTGAAGAGCAGCAAGAGCTTTTGGTCCTGGCCCCTTTGGGGTGGGAGGAAGGTACTGTTATTCGCAGTTGCTGAGCCTGCCTCCCGGTTTCCTCAGCGTCCCAGGCAGTTAGTATTGGAGTTTGGGAGGCTCACGGAAGAGACAGCGTCAGCGTTTGTGGGGCTGTGAATGGGGTTGCCTGGCTACTTGAAGAGCAGCAAGAGATTTTTGTCCTGGCCCTTTTGGGGTGGGAGGAATCTCGAGACATTCGCAATTGCTGAGCCTGGCTCTGGCTGTACTCAGCGTCCCAGGCAGCTAGTCTTGGAGTTTGGAAGGTCACGAAAGAGACAGCGTCAGCGTCTGTGGGGCTGTGAATGGGGTTGCCTGGCTACTTGAAGAGCAGCAAGAGCTTTTGGTCCTGGCCCCTTTGGGGTGGGAGGAATCTCGAGAAATTCGCAGTTGCTGAGCCTGGCTCAGGGTGTCCTCAGCGTCCTAGGCAGTTAGTATTGGAGTTTGGGAGGCTCATGAAAGAGAGAGCATCAGCGTTTGTGGGGCTGTGAATGGGGTTGCCTGGCTACTTGAAGAGCAGCAAGAGCTTTTGGTCCTGGCCCCTTTCGTGTGGGAGGAATCCCGGGACGTTCGCAATTGCTGAGCCTGGCTCCGGCTGTATTCAGTGTCCCAGGCAGATATTCTTCGAGTTTGGGAGGCTCACGAAAGAGACAGCGTCAGCGTTTGTGGGGCTGTGAATGGCGTTGCCTGGCTACTTGAAGAGCAGCAAGAGCTTTTGGTCTTGGCCCCTTTGGGGTGGGAGGAAGGTACGGTTATTCGCAGTTTCTGAGCCTGCCTCCGGGTGTCCTCAGCGTCCCAGGCAGATAGTATTGGAGTTTGGGAGGCTCACGAAAGAGACAGCGTCAGCGTTTGTGGGGCTGTGAATGGGGTTGCCTGGCTACTTGAAGAGCAGCAAGAGCTTTTGGTCCTGGCCCCTTTGGGGTGGGAGGAATCTCGAGACATTCGCAATTGCTTAGCTTGGCTCTGGCTGTACTCAGCGTCCCAGGCAGATAGTCTTGGAGTTTGGGAGGCCACGGAAAGAGACAGCGTCAGCGTTTGTGGGGCTGTGAATGGTGTTGCCTGGCTACTTGAAGAGCAGCAAGAGCTTTTGGTCCTGGCCCCTTTGGGGTGGGAGGAAGGTACGGTTATTCGCAGTTGCTGAGCCTGCCTCCGGGTGTCCTCAGCTTCCCAGGCAGATAGTATTGGAGTTTGGGAGGCTCACGAAAGAGACATCGGCAGCGTTTGTGGGGCTGTGAATGGGGTTGCCTGGCTACTTGAAGAGCAGCAAGAGCTTTTGGTCCTGGCCCCTTTGGGGTGGGAGGAATCCCGGGACGGTCGCAATTGCTGAGCCTGGCTCTGGCTGTACTCAGCGTCCCAGGGACATAGTCTTGGAGTTTCGGAGGCCACAGAAAGAGACAGCGTCAGCGTTTGTGGGGCTGTGAATGGGGTTGCCTGGCTACTTGAAGAGCAGCAAGAGCTTTTGGTCCTGGCCTCTTTGGGGTGGGAGGAATCCCGGGACATTCTCAATTTCTAAGCTGGGCTCCAGCTCAGCGTCCCAGGCAGATATTATTGGAGTTTGTTAGGCCACAGAAAGAGACAGCGTCAGCGTTTGTGGGGCTGTGAATGGTGTTGCCTGGCTACTTGAAGAGCAGCAAGAGCTTTTGGTCCTGGCCCCTTTGGCGTGGGAGGAATCTCGAGACATTCGCAATTGCTTAGATTGGCTCTGGCTGTATGCAGCGTCCCAGGCAGATAGTCTTGGAGTTTGGGAGGCCACGGAAAGAGACAGCATCAGCGTTTGTGGGGCTGTGAATGGGGTTGCCTGGCTACTTGAAGAGTAGCAAGAGCTTTTGGTCCTGGCTCCTTTGGGGTGGGAGGAATCCCGGGACGTTCGCAATCGCTGAGCCTGGCTCCGGATGTATTCAGTGTCCCAGGCAGATAGTCCTGGAGTTTGGAAGGTCACGAAAGAGACAGCGTCAGCGTTTGTGGGGCTGTGAATGGGGTTGCCTGGCTACTTGAAGAGCAGCAAGAGCTTTTGGTCCTGGCCCCTTTGGGGTGGGAGGAAGGTACTGTTATTCGCAGTTGCTGAGCCTGCCTCCCGGTTTCCTCAGCGTCCCAGGCAGTTAGTATTGGAGTTTGGGAGGCTCACGGAAGAGACAGCGTCAGCGTTTGTGGGGCTGTGAATGGGGTTGCCTGGCTACTTGAAGAGCAGCAAGATATTTTTGTCCTGGCCCTTTTGGGGTGGGAGGAATCTCGAGACATTCGCAATTGCTGAGCCTGGCTCCGGGTGTCCTCAGCGTCCCAGGCAGCTAGTCTTGGAGTTTGGAAGGTCACGAAAGAGACAGCGTCAGCGTCTGTGGGGCTGTGAATGGGGTTGCCTGGCTACTTGAAGAGCAGCAAGAGCTTTTGGTCCTGGCCCCTTTGGGGTGGGAGGAATCTCGAGAAATTCGCAGTTGCTGAGCCTGCCTCCGGGTGTCCTCAGCGTCCTAGGCAGTTAGTATTGGAGTTTGGGAGGCTCATGAAAGAGAGAGCATCAGCGTTTGTGGGGCTGTGAATGGGGTTGCCTGGCTACTTGAAGAGCAGCAAGAGCTTTTGGTCCTGGCCCCTTTGGCGTGGGAGGAATCCCGGGACGTTCGCAATTGCTGAGCCTGGCTCCGGCTGTATTCAGTGTCCCAGGCAGATATTCTTCGAGTTTGGGAGGCTCACGAAAGAGACAGCGTCAGCGTTTGTGGGGCTGTGAATGGGGTTGCCTGGCTACTTGAAGAGCAGCAAGAGCTTTTGGTCTTGGCCCCTTTGGGGTGGGAGGAAGGTACGGTTATTCGCAGTTTCTGAGCCTGCCTCCGGGTGTCCTCAGCGTCGCAGGCAGTTACTATTGGAGTTTGGGAGGCTCACGAAAGAGACAGCGTCAGCGTTTGTGGGGCTGTGAATGGGGTTGCCTGGCTACTTGAAGAGCAGCAAGAGCTTTTGGTCCTGGCCCCTTTGGGGTGGGAGGAATCTCGAGACATTCGCAATTGCTTAGCTTGGCTCTGGCTGTACTCAGCGTCCCAGGCAGATACTCTTGGAGTTTGGGAGGCCACGGAAAGAGACAGCGTCAGCGTTTGTGGGGCTGTGAATGGTGTTGCCTGGCTACTTGAAGAGCAGCAAGAGCTTTTGGTCCTGGCCCCTTTGGGGTGGGAGGAAGGTACGGTTATTCGCAGTTGCTGAGCCTGCCTCCGGGTGTCCTCAGCTTCCCAGGCAGATAGTATTGGAGTTTGGGAGGCTCACGAAAGAGACATCGGCAGCGTTTTTGGGGCTGTGAATGGGGTTGCCTGGCTACTTGAAGAGCAGCAAGAGCTTTTGGTCCTGGCCCCTTTGGGGTGGGAGGAATCCCGGGACGGTCGCAATTGCTGAGCCTGGCTCTGGCTGTACTCAGCGTCCCAGGGACATAGTCTTGGAGTTTCGGAGGCCACAGAAAGAGACAGCGTCAGCGTTTGTCGGGCTGTGAATGGGGTTGCCTGGCTACTTGAAGAGCAGCAAGAGCTTTTGGTCCTGGCCTCTTTGGGGTGGGAGGAATCCCTGGATGTTCTCAATTTCTAAGCTGGGCTCCAGCTCAGCGTCCCAGGCAGATATTATTGGAGTTTGTTAGGCCACAGAAAGAGACAGCGTCAGCGTTTGTGGGGCTGTGAATGGGGTTGCCTGGCTACTTGAAGAGCAGCAAGAGCTTTTGGTCCTGGCCCCTTTGGGGTGGGAGGAATCTCGAGACATTCGCAATTGCTTAGATTGGCTCTGGCTGTATGCAGCGTCCCAGGCAGATAGTCTTGGAGTTTGGGAGGCCACGGAAAGAGACAGCATCAGCGTTTGTGGGGCTGTGAATGGGGTTGCCTGGCTACTTGAAGAGTAGCAAGAGCTTTTGGTCCTGGCCCCTTTGGGGTGGGAGGAATCCCGGGACGTTCGCAATCGCTGAGCCTGGCTCCGGATGTATTCAGTGTCCCAGGCAGATAGTCCTGCAGTTTGGAAGGTCACGAAAGAGACAGCGTCAGCGTTTGTGGGGCTGTGAATGGGGTTGCCTGGCTACTTGAAGAGCAGCAAGAGCTTTTGGTCCTGGCCCCTTTGGGGTGGGAGGAAGGTACTGTTATTCGCAGTTGCTGAGCCTGCCTCCCGGTTTCCTCAGCGTCCCAGGCAGTTAGTATTGGAGTTTGGGAGGCTCACGGAAGAGACAGCGTCAGCATTTGTGGGGCTGTGAATGGGGTTGCCTGGCTACTTGAAGAGCAGCAAGAGATTTTTGTCCTGGCCCTTTTGGGGTGGGAGGAATCTCGAGACATTCGCAATTGCTGAGCCTGGCTCCGGGTGTCCTCAGCGTCCCAGGCAGCTAGTCTTGGAGTTTGGAAGGTCACGAAAGAGACAGCGTCAGCGTCTGTGGGGCTGTGAATGGGGTTGCCTGGCTACTTGAAGAGCAGCAAGAGCTTTTGGTCCTGGCCCCTTTGGGGTGGGAGGAATCTCGAGAAATTCGCAGTTGCTGAGCCTGGCTCAGGGTGTCCTCAGCGTCCTAGGCAGTTAGTATTGGAGTTTGGGAGGCTCATGAAAGAGAGAGCATCAGCGTTTGTGGGGCTGTGAATGGGGTTGCCTGGCTACTTGAAGAGCAGCAAGAGCTTTTGGTCCTGGCCCCTTTCGTGTGGGAGGAATCCCGGGACGTTCGCAACTGCTGAGCCTGGCTCCGGCTGTATTCAGTGTCCCAGGCAGATATTCTTGGAGTTTGGGAGGCTCACGAAAGAGACAGCGTCAGCGTTTGTGGGGCTGTGAACGGCGTTGCCTGGCTACTTGAAGAGCAGCAAGAGCTTTTGGTCTTGGCCCCTTTGGGGTGGGAGGAAGGTACGGTTATTCGCAGTTTCTGAGCCTGCCTCCGGGTGTCCTCAGCGTCCCAGGCAGATAGTATTGGAGTTTGGGAGGCTCACGAAAGAGACAGCGTCAGCGTTTGTGGGGCTGTGAATGGGGTTGCCTGGCTACTTGAAGAGCAGCAAGAGCTTTTGGTCCTGGCCCCTTTGGGGTGGGAGGAATCTCGAGAAATTCGCAATTGCTTAGCTTGGCTCTGGCTGTACTCAGCGTCCCAGGCAGATACTCTTGGAGTTTGGGAGGCCACGGAAAGAGACAGCGTCAGCGTTTGTGGGGCTGTGAATGGTGTTGCCTGGCTACTTGAAGAGCAGCAAGAGCTTTTGGTCCTGGCCCCTTTGGGGTGGGAGGAAGGTACGGTTATTCGCAGTTGCTGAGCCTGCCTCCGGGTGTCCTCAGCGTCCCAGGCAGATATTCTTGGAGTTTGGGAGGTTCACGAAAGAGACAGCGTCAGCGTTTGTGGGGCTGTGAATGGGGTTGCCTGGCTACTTGAAGAGCAGCAAGTGCTTTTGGTCCTGGCCCCTTTGGGGTGGGAGGAATCCCGGGACGGTCGCAATTGCTGAGCCTGGCTCTGGCTGTACTCAGCGTCCCAGGGACATAGTCTTGGAGTTTCGGAGGCCACAGAAAGAGACAGCGTCAGCGTTTGTCGGGCTGTGAATGGGGTTGCCTGGCTACTTGAAGAGCAGCAAGAGCTTTTGGTCCTGGCCTCTTTGGGGTGGGAGGAATCCCTGGATGTTCTCAATTTCTAAGCTGGGCTCCAGCTCAGCGTCCCAGGCAGATATTATTGGAGTTTGTTAGGCCACAGAAAGAGAGAGCGTCAGCGTTTGTGGGGCTGTGAATGGGGTTGCCTGGCTACTTGAAGAGCAGCAAGAGCTTTTGGTCCTGGCCCCTTTGGGGTGGGAGGAATCCCGGGACGTTCTCAATTTCTAAGCTGGGCTCCAGCTCAGCGTCCCAGGCAGATATTATTGCAGTTTGTTAGGCCACAGAAAGAGACAGCATCAGCGTTTGTGGGGCTGTGAATGGGGTTGCCTGGCTACTTGAAGAGCAGCAAGAGCTTTTGGTCCTGGCCCCTTTGGGGTGGGAGGAATCCCGGGACGTTCGCAATCGCTGAGCCTGGCTCCGGATGTATTCAGTGTCCCAGGCAGATAGTCCTGGAGTTTGGAAGGTCACGAAAGAGACAGCATCAGCGTTTGTGGGGCTGTGAATGGGGTTGCCTGGCTACTTGAAGAGCAGCAAGAGCTTTTGGTCCTGGCCCCTTTGGGGTGGGAGGAAGGTACTGTTATTCGCAGTTGCTGAGCCTGCCTCCCGGTTTCCTCAGCGTCCCAGGCAGTTAGTATTGGAGTTTGGGAGGCTCACGGAAGAGACAGCGTCAGCGTTTGTGGGGCTGTGAATGGGGTTGCCTGGCTACTTGAAGAGCAGCAAGAGCTTTTGGTCCTGGCCCCTTTGGGGTGGGAGGAATCTCGAGAAATTCGCAATTGCTTAGCTTGGCTCTGGCTGTACTCAGCGTCCCAGGGACATAGTCTTGGAGTTTGGGAGGCCACGGAAAGAGACAGCGTCAGCGTTTGTGGGGCTGTGAATGGTGTTGCCTGGCTACTTGAAGAGCAGCAAGAGCTTTTGGTCCTGGCCCCTTTGGGGTGGGAGGAAGGTACGGTTATTCGCAATCGCTGAGCCTGGCTCCGGCTGTATTCAGTGTCCCAGGCAGATAGTCTTGGAATTTGGGAGGCTCACGAAAGAGACAGCGTCAGCGTTTGTGGGGCTGTGAATGGTGTTGCCTGGCTACTTGAAGAGCAGCAAGAGCTTTTGGTCCTGGCCCCTTTGGGGTGGGAGGAATCTCGAGACATTCGCAATTGCTTAGCTTGGCTCTGGCTGTACTCAGCGTCCCAGGCAGATAGTCTTGGAATTTGGAAGGTCACGAAAGAGAGAGCGTCAGCGTTTGTGGGGCTGTGAATGGGGTTGCCTGGCTACTTGAAGAGCAGCAAGAGCTTTTGGTCCTGGCCCCTTTGGGGTGGGAGGAATATGCAGACGTTCCCAGTTGCTGAGCCTGGCTCTGGCTGTACGCAGCGTCCCAGGCAGATAGTCTTGGAGTTTGGGAGGCCACGGAAAGAGACAGCGTCAGCGTTTGTGGGGCTGTGAATGGTGTTGCCTGGCTACTTGAAGAGCAGCAAGAGCTTTTGGTCCTGGCCCCTTTGGGGTGGGAGGAATCTTGGGACAAGCTCAATTCCTGGGCTGCGATACAGCTGTACTCAACATCCAAGGCAGAAAGTATTGGAGTATGGCAGGCTCACGAAAGAGACAGCATCAGCGTTTGTGGGGCTGTGAATGGGGTTTCCTGGCTACTTGAAGAGCAGCAAGAGCTTTTGGTCCTGGCCTCTTTGGCGTGGGAGGAATCTCGAGACATTCGCAATTGCTTAGCTTGGCTCTGGCTGTACTCAGCGTCCCAGGCAGATAGTCTTGGAGTATGGGTGGCTACAAAAAGAGAGAGCGTCAGCGTTTGTGGGGCTGTGAATGGGGTTGCCTGGCTACTTGAAGAGCAGCAAGAGCTTTTGGTCTGGCCCCTTTGGGGTGGGAGGAATCTCGGGACAAGCTCAATTCCTGGGCTGCGATACATCTGTACTCAACATCCAAGGCAGAAAGTATTGGAGTATGGCAGGCTCACGAAAGAGACAGCATCAGCGTTTGTGGGGCTGTGAATGGGGTTTCCTGGCTACTTGAAGAGCAGCAAGTGCTTTTGGTCCTGGCCCCTTTGGGGTGGGAGGAAGGCACGGTTATTCGCAATTGCTGAGCCTGGCTCCGGGTGTCCTCAGCGTCGCAGGCAGTTACTATTGGAGTTTGGGAGGCTCACGAAAGAGACAGCGTCAGCTTTTGTGGGGCTGTGAATGGGGTTGCCTGGCTACTTGAAGAGCAGCAAGAGCTTTTGGTCCTGGCCCCTTTGGCGTGGGAGGAACCTGCAGACGTTCCCAGTTGCTGAGCATGGCTCTGGCTGTACGCAGCATCCCAGGCAGATACTATTCGAGTTTGGGTGGCCACGGAAAGAGACAGCGTCAGTGTTTGTGGGGTTGTGAATGGGGTTGCCTGGCTACTTGAAGAGCAGCAAGAGCTTTTGGTCCTGGCACCTTTGGCGTAGGAGGAATACCGCGACGTTCGCAATTTCTGAGCCTGGCTCTGGCTGTACGCAGCATCCCAGGCAGAGAGTCTTGGAGTTTGGGAGGCTCACGAAAGAGACAGCGTCAGCGTTTGTGGGGCTGTGAATGGTGTTGCCTGGCTACTTGAAGAGCAGCAAGTGCTTTTGGTCCTGGCCCCTTTGGGGTGGGAGGAATCCCGGGACGGTCGCAATTGCTGAGCCTGGCTCTGGCTGTACTCAGCGTCCCAGGGACATAGTCTTGGAGTTTCGGAGGCCACAGAAAGAGACAGCGTCACCGTTTGTCGGGCTGTGAATGGGGTTGCCTGGCTACTTGAAGAGCAGCAAGAGCTTTTGGTCCTGGCCCCTTTGGGGTGGGAGGAATCTTGGGACAAGCTCAATTCCTGGGCTGCGATACAGCTGTACTCAACATCCAAGGCAGAAAGTATTGGAGTATGGCAGGCTCACGAAAGAGAAAGCATCAGCGTTTGTGGGGCTGTGAATGGGGTTTCCTGGCTACTTGAAGAGCAGCAAGTGCTTTTGGTCCTGGCCCCTTTGGGGTGGGAGGAAGGCACTGTTATTCGCAATTACTGAGCCTGGCCCGGCTGTATTCAGTGACCCAGGCAGATAGTCTTGGAGTTTGGAAGGTCACGAAAGAGGCAGCGTCAGCTTTTGTTGGGCTGTGAATGGCGTTGCCTGGCTACTTGAAGAGCAGCAAGAGCTTTTGGTCCTGGCCCCTTTGGGGTGGGAGGAATCCCGGGACGTTCTCAATTTCTAAGCTGGGCTCCAGCTCAGCGTCCCAGGCAGATATTATTGGAGTTTGTTAGGCCACAGAAAGAGAGAGCGTCAGCGTTTGTGGGGCTGTGAATGGGGTTGCCTGGCTACTTGAAGAGCAGCAAGAGCTTTTGGTCCTGGCCCCTTTGGGGTGGGAGGAATCTCGAGACATTCGCAATTGCTTAGCTTGGCTCTGGCTGTACGCAGCGTCCCAGGCAGATAGTCTTGGAGTTTGGGAGGCCACGGAAAGAGACAGCGTCAGCGTTTGTGGGGCTGTGAATGGTGTTGCCTGGCTACTTGACGAGCAGCAAGAGCTTTTGGTCCTGGCCCCTTTGGGGTGGGAGGAAGCTCGAGAAATTCGCAACTGCTTAGCTTGGCTCTGGCTGTACTCAGCGTCCCAGGCAGATAGTCTTGGAGTTTGGAAGGTCACGAAAGAGACAGCGTCAGGGTTTGTGTGGCTGTGAATGGGGTTGCCTGGCTACTTGAAGAGCAGCAAGAGCTTTTGGTCCTGGCCCCTTTGGGGTGGGAGGAATCCCGGGACGTTCGCAATCGCTGAGCCTGGCTCCGGCTGTATTCAGTGTCCCAGGCAGATAGTCTTGGAGTTTGGGAGGCTCACGAAAGAGACAGCGTCAGCGTTTGTGGGGCTGTGAATGGGGTTGCCTGGCTACTTGAAGAGCAGCAAGAGCTTTTGGTCCTGGCCCCTTTGGGGTGGGAGGAAGGTACTGTTATTCGCAGTTGCTGAGCCTGCCTCCCGGTTTCCTCAGCGTCCCAGGCAGTTAGTATTGGAGTTTGGGAGGCTCACGAAAGAGACAGCGTCAGCGTTTGTGGGGCTGTGAATGGTGTTGCCTGGCTACTTGAAGAGCAGCAAGAGCTTTTGGTCCTGGCCCCTTTGGGGTGGGAGGAATCTCGAGAAATTCGCAATTGCTTAGCTTGGCTCTGGCTGTACTCAGCGTCCCAGGCAGAGAGTCTTGGAGTTTGGGAGGCCACGGAAAGAGACAGCGTCAGCGTTTGTGGGGCTGTGAATGGTGTTGCCTGGCTACTTGAAGAGCAGCAAGAGCTTTTGGTCCTGGCCCCTTTGGGGTGGGAGGAACGTACGGTTATTCGCAGTTGCTGAGCCTGGCTCCGGGTGTCCTCAGCGTCCCAGGCAGATAGTATTGGAGTTTGGGAGGCTCACGAAAGAAACATCGGCAGCGTTTGTGGGGCTGTGAATGGGGTTGCCTGGCTACTTGAAGAGCAGCAAGAGCTTTTGGTCCTGGCCCCTTTGGGGTGGGAGGAAGGTACGGTTATTCGCAATCGCTGAGCCTGGCTCCGGCTGTATTCAGCGTGCCAGGCAGATAGTCTTGGAATTTGGGAGGCTCACGAAAGAGACAGCGTCAGCGTTTGTGGGGCTGTGAATGGGGTTGCCTGGCTACTTGAAGAGCAGCAAGTGCTTTTGGTCCTGGCCCCTTTGGGGTGGGAGGAATCCCGGGACGGTCGCAATTGCTGAGCCTGGCTCTGGCTGTACTCAGCGTCCCAGGGACATAGTCTTGGAGTTTCGGAGGCCACAGATAGAGACAGCGTCACCGTTTGTCGGGCTGTGAATGGGGTTGCCTGGCTACTTGAAGAGCAGCAAGAGCTTTTGGTCCTGGCCCCTTTGGGGTGGGAGGAATCTCGGGACAAGCTCAATTCCTGGGCTGCGATACAGCTGTACTCAACATCCAAGGCAGAAAGTATTGGAGTATGGCAGGCTCACGAAAGAGACAGCATCAGCGTTTGTGGGGCTGTGAATGGGGTTTCCTGGCTACTTGAAGAGCAGCAAGTGCTTTTGGTCCTGGCCCCTTTGGGGTGGGAGGAAGGCACGGTTATTCGCAATTGCTGAGCCTGGCTCCGGGTGTCCTCAGCGTCGCAGGCAGTTACTATTGGAGTTTGGGAGGCTCACGAAAGAGACAGCGTCAGCTTTTGTGGGGCTGTGAATGGGGTTGCCTGGCTACTTGAAGAGCAGCAAGAGCTTTTGGTCCTGGCCCCTTTGGCGTGGGAGGAACCTGCAGACGTTCCCAGTTGCTGAGCATGGCTCTGGCTGTACGCAGCATCCCAGGCAGATACTATTCGAGTTTGGGTGGCCACGGAAAGAGACAGCGTCAGTGTTTGTGGGGTTGTGAATGGGGTTGCCTGGCTACTTGAAGAGCAGCAAGAGCTTTTGGTCCTGGCACCTTTGGCGTAGGAGGAATACCGCGACGTTCGCAATTTCTGAGCCTGGCTCTGGCTGTACGCAGCATCCCAGGCAGAGAGTCTTGGAGTTTGGGAGGCTCACGAAAGAGACAGCGTCAGCGTTTGTGGGGCTGTGAATGGTGTTGCCTGGCTACTTGAAGAGCAGCAAGTGCTTTTGGTCCTGGCCCCTTTGGGGTGGGAGGAATCCCGGGACGGTCGCAATTGCTGAGCCTGGCTCTGGCTGTACTCAGCGTCCCAGGGACATAGTCTTGGAGTTTCGGAGGCCACAGAAAGAGACAGCGTCACCGTTTGTCGGGCTGTGAATGGGGTTGCCTGGCTACTTGAAGAGCAGCAAGAGCTTTTGGTCCTGGCCCCTTTGGGGTGGGAGGAATCTTGGGACAAGCTCAATTCCTGGGCTGCGATACAGCTGTACTCAACATCCAAGGCAGAAAGTATTGGAGTATGGCAGGCTCACGAAAGAGAAAGCATCAGCGTTTGTGGGGCTGTGAATGGGGTTTCCTGGCTACTTGAAGAGCAGCAAGTGCTTTTGGTCCTGGCCCCTTTGGGGTGGGAGGAAGGCACTGCTATTCGCAATTACTGAGCCTGGCCCGGCTGTATTCAGTGACCCAGGCAGATAGTCTTGGAGTTTGGAAGGTCACGAAAGAGGCAGCGTCAGCTTTTGTTGGGCTGTGAATGGCGTTGCCTGGCTACTTGAAGAGCAGCAAGAACTTTTGGTCCTGGCCCCTTTGGGGTGGGAGGAATCTCGAGACATTCGCAATTGCTTAGCTTGGCTCTGGCTGTACGCAGCGTCCCAGGCAGAGAGTCTTGGAGTTTGGGAGGCCACGGAAAGAGACAGCGTCAGCGTTTGTGGGGCTGTGAATGGTGTTGCCTGGCTACTTGACGAGCAGCAAGAGCTTTTGGTCCTGGCCCCTTTGGGGTGGGAGGAAGCTCGAGAAATTCGCAACTGCTTAGCTTGGCTCTGGCTGTACTCAGCGTCCCAGGCAGATAGTCTTGGAGTTTGGAAGGTCACGAAAGAGACAGCGTCAGGGTTTGTGTGGCTGTGAATGGGGTTGCCTGGCTACTTGAAGAGCAGCAAGAGCTTTTGGTCCTGGCCCCTTTGGGGTGGGAGGAATCCCGGGACGTTCGCAATCGCTGAGCCTGGCTCCGGCTGTATTCAGTGTCCCAGGCAGATAGTCCTGGAGTTTGGGAGGCTCACGAAAGAGACAGCGTCAGCGTTTGTGGGGCTGTGAATGGGGTTGCCTGGCTACTTGAAGAGCAGCAAGAGCTTTTGGTCCTGGCCCCTTTGGGGTGGGAGGAAGGTACTGTTATTCGCAGTTGCTGAGCCTGCCTCCCGGTTTCCTCAGCGTCCCAGGCAGTTAGTATTGGAGTTTGGGAGGCTCACGAAAGAGACAGTGTCAGCGTTTGTGGGGCTGTGAATGGGGTTGCCTGGCTACTTGAAGAGCAGCAAGAGCTTTTGGTCCTGGCCCCTTTGGGGTGGGAGGAATCTCGAGAAATTCGCAATTGCTTAGCTTGGCTCTGGCTGTACTCAGCGTCCCAGGCAGATAGTCTTGGAGTTTGGGAGGCCACGGAAAGAGACAGCGTCAGCGTTTGTGGGGCTGTGAATGGTGTTGCCTGGCTACTTGAAGAGCAGCAAGAGCTTTTGGTCCTGGCCCCTTTGGGGTGGGAGGAACGTACGGTTATTCGCAGTTGCTGAGCCTGGCTCCGGGTGTCCTCAGCGTCCCAGGCAGATAGTATTGGAGTTTGGGAGGCTCACGAAAGAAACATCGGCAGCGTTTGTGGGGCTGTGAATGGGGTTGCCTGGCTACTTGAAGAGCAGCAAGAGCTTTTGGTCCTGGCCCCTTTGGGGTGGGAGGAAGGTACGGTTATTCGCAATCGCTGAGCCTGGCTCCGGCTGTATTCAGCGTGCCAGGCAGATAGTCTTGGAATTTGGGAGGCTCACGAAAGAGACAGCGTCAGCGTTTGTGGGGCTGTGAATGGGGTTGCCTGGCTACTTGAAGAGCAGCAAGTGCTTTTGGTCCTGGCCCCTTTGGGGTGGGAGGAATCCCGGGACGGTCGCAATTGCTGAGCCTGGCTCTGGCTGTTCTCAGCGTCCCAGGGACATAGTCTTGGAGTTTCGGAGGCCACAGATAGAGACAGCGTCACCGTTTGTCGGGCTGTGAATGGGGTTGCCTGGCTACTTGAAGAGCAGCAAGAGCTTTTGGTCCTGGCCCCTTTGGGGTGGGAGGAATCTTGGGACAAGCTCAATTCCTGGGCTGCGATACAGCTGTACTCAACATCCAAGGCAGAAAGTATTGGAGTATGGCAGGCTCACGAAAGAGAAAGCATCAGCGTTTGTGGGGCTGTGAATGGGGTTTCCTGGCTACTTGAAGAGCAGCAAGTGCTTTTGGTCCTGGCCCCTTTGGGGTGGGAGGAAGGCACTGTTATTCGCAATTACTGAGCCTGGCCCGGCTGTATTCAGTGACCCAGGCAGATAGTCTTGGAGTTTGGAAGGTCACGAAAGAGGCAGCGTCAGCTTTTGTTGGGCTGTGAATGGCGTTGCCTGGCTACTTGAAGAGCAGCAAGAGCTTTTGGTCCTGGCCCCTTTGGGGTGGGAGGAATCCCGGGACGTTCTCAATTTCTAAGCTGGGCTCTAGCTCAGCGTCCCAGGCAGATATTATTGGAGTTTGTTAGGCCACAGAAAGAGAGAGCGTCAGCGTTTGTGGGGCTGTGAATGGGGTTGCCTGGCTACTTGAAGAGCAGCAAGAGCTTTTGGTCCTGGCCCCTTTGGGGTGGGAGGAATCTCGAGACATTCGCAATTGCTTAGCTTGGCTCTGGCTGTACGCAGCGTCCCAGGCAGAGAGTCTTGGAGTTTGGGAGGCCACGGAAAGAGACAGCGTCAGCGTTTGTGGGGCTGTGAATGGTGTTGCCTGGCTACTTGACGAGCAGCAAGAGCTTTTGGTCCTGGCCCCTTTGGGGTGGGAGGAAGCTCGAGAAATTCGCAACTGCTTAGCTTGGCTCTGGCTGTACTCAGCGTCCCAGGCAGATAGTCTTGGAGTTTGGAAGGTCACGAAAGAGACAGCGTCAGGGTTTGTGTGGCTGTGAATGGGGTTGCCTGGCTACTTGAAGAGCAGCAAGAGCTTTTGGTCCTGGCCCCTTTGGGGTGGGAGGAATCCCGGGACGTTCGCAATCGCTGAGCCTGGCTCCGGCTGTATTCAGTGTCCCAGGCAGATAGTCCTGGAGTTTGGGAGGCTCACGAAAGAGACAGCGTCAGCGTTTGTGGGGCTGTGAATGGGGTTGCCTGGCTACTTGAAGAGCAGCAAGAGCTTTTGGTCCTGGCCCCTTTGGGGTGGGAGGAAGGTACTGTTATTCGCAGTTGCTGAGCCTGCCTCCCGGTTTCCTCAGCGTCCCAGGCAGTTAGTATTGGAGTTTGGGAGGCTCACGAAAGAGACAGCGTCAGCGTTTGTGGGGCTGTGAATGGGGTTGCCTGGCTACTTGAAGAGCAGCAAGAGCTTTTGGTCCTGGCCCCTTTGGGGTGGGAGGAATCTCGAGAAATTCGCAATTGCTTAGCTTGGCTCTGGCTGTACTCAGCGTCCCAGGCAGATAGTCTTGGAGTTTGGGAGGCCACGGAAAGAGACAGCGTCAGCGTTTGTGGGGCTGTGAATGGTGTTGCCTGGCTACTTGAAGAGCAGCAAGAGCTTTTGGTCCTGGCCCCTTTGGGGTGGGAGGAACGTACGGTTATTCGCAGTTGCTGAGCCTGGCTCCGGGTGTCCTCAGCGTCCCAGGCAGATAGTATTGGAGTTTGGGAGGCTCACGAAAGAAACATCGGCAGCGTTTGTGGGGCTGTGAATGGGGTTGCCTGGCTACTTGAAGAGCAGCAAGAGCTTTTGGTCCTGGCCCCTTTGGGGTGGGAGGAAGGTACGGTTATTCGCAATTGCTGAGCCTGGCTCCGGCTGTATTCAGCGTGCCAGGCAGATAGTCTTGGAATTTGGGAGGCTCACGAAAGAGACATCGGCAGCGTTTGTGGGGCTGTGAATGGGGTTGCCTGGCTACTTGAAGAGCAGCAAGAGCTTTTGGTCCTGGCCCCTTTGGGGTGGGAGGAATCTCGAGACATTCGCAATTGCTTAGCTTGGCTCTGGCTGTACTCAGCGTCCCAGGCAGATAGTCTTGGAATTTGGAAGGTCACGAAAGAGAGAGCGTCAGCGTTTGTGGGGCTGTGAATGGGGTTGCCTGGCTACTTGAAGAGCAGCAAGAGCTTTTGGTCCTGGCCCCTTTGGGGTGGGAGGAATATGCAGACGTTCCCAGTTGCTGAGCCTGGCTCTGGCTGTACGCAGCGTCCCAGGCAGAGAGTCTTGGAGTTTGGGAGGCTCACGAAAGAGACAGCGTCAGCGTTTGTGGGGCTGTGAATGGGGTTGCCTGGCTACTTGAAGAGCAGCAAGAGCTTTTGGTCCTGGCCCCTTTGGGGTGGGAGGAATCTTGGGACAAGCTCAATTCCTGGGCTGCGATACAGCTGTACTCAACATCCAAGGCAGAAAGTATTGGAGTATGGCAGGCTCACGAAAGAGACAGCATCAGCGTTTGTGGGGCTGTGAATGGGGTTTCCTGGCTACTTGAAGAGCAGCAAGAGCTTTTGGTCCTGGCCTCTTTGGGGTGGGAGGAATCTCGAGACATTCGCAATTGCTTAGCTTGGCTCTGGCTGTACTCAGCGTCCCAGGCAGATAGTCTTGGAGTATGGGTGGCTACAAAAAGAGAGAGCGTCAGCGTTTGTGGGGCTGTGAATGGGGTTGCCTGGCTACTTGAAGAGCAGCAAGAGCTTTTGGTCTGGCCCCTTTGGGGTGGGAGGAATCTCGGGACAAGCTCAATTCCTGGGCTGCGATACATCTGTACTCAACATCCAAGGCAGAAAGTATTGGAGTATGGCAGGCTCACGAAAGAGACAGCATCAGCGTTTGTGGGGCTGTGAATGGGGTTTCCTGGCTACTTGAAGAGCAGCAAGTGCTTTTGGTCCTGGCCCCTTTGGGGTGGGAGGAAGGCACGGTTATTCGCAATTGCTGAGCCTGGCTCCGGGTGTCCTCAGCGTCGCAGGCAGTTACTATTGGAGTTTGGGAGGCTCACGAAAGAGACAGCGTCAGCTTTTGTGGGGCTGTGAATGGGGTTGCCTGGCTACTTGAAGAGCAGCAAGAGCTTTTGGTCCTGGCCCCTTTGGCGTGGGAGGAACCTGCAGACGTTCCCAGTTGCTGAGCATGGCTCTGGCTGTACGCAGCATCCCAGGCAGATACTATTCGAGTTTGGGTGGCCACGGAAAGAGACAGCGTCAGTGTTTGTGGGGTTGTGAATGGGGTTGCCTGGCTACTTGAAGAGCAGCAAGAGCTTTTGGTCCTGGCACCTTTGGCGTAGGAGGAATACCGCGACGTTCGCAATTTCTGAGCCTGGCTCTGGCTGTACGCAGCATCCCAGGCAGAGAGTCTTGGAGTTTGGGAGGCTCACGAAAGAGACAGCGTCAGCGTTTGTGGGGCTGTGAATGGGGTTGCCTGGCTACTTGAAGAGCAGCAAGTGCTTTTGGTCCTGGCCCCTTTGGGGTGGGAGGAATCCCGGGACGGTCGCAATTGCTGAGCCTGGCTCTGGCTGTACTCAGCGTCCCAGGGACATAGTCTTGGAGTTTCGGAGGCCACAGAAAGAGACAGCGTCAGCGTTTGTGGGGCTGTGAATGGGGTTGCCTGGCTACTTGAAGAGCAGCAAGAGCTTTTGGTCCTGGCCCCTTTGGGGTGGGAGGAATCTTGGGACAAGCTCAATTCCTGGGCTGCGATACAGCTGTACTCAACATCCAAGGCAGAAAGTATTGGAGTATGGCAGGCTCACGAAAGAGAAAGCATCAGCGTTTGTGGGGCTGTGAATGGGGTTTCCTGGCTACTTGAAGAGCAGCAAGTGCTTTTGGTCCTGGCCCCTTTGGGGTGGGAGGAAGGCACTGTTATTCGCAATTACTGAGCCTGGCCCGGCTGTATTCAGTGACCCAGGCAGATAGTCTTGGAGTTTGGAAGGTCACGAAAGAGGCAGCGTCAGCTTTTGTTGGGCTGTGAATGGCGTTGCCTGGCTACTTGAAGAGCAGCAAGAGCTTTTGGTCCTGGCCCCTTTGGGGTGGGAGGAATCCCGGGACGTTCTCAATTTCTAAGCTGGGCTCCAGCTCAGCGTCCCAGGCAGATATTATTGGAGTTTGTTAGGCCACAGAAAGAGAGAGCGTCAGCGTTTGTGGGGCTGTGAATGGGGTTGCCTGGCTACTTGAAGAGCAGCAAGAGCTTTTGGTCCTGGCCCCTTTGGGGTGGGAGGAATCTCGAGACATTCGCAATTGCTTAGCTTGGCTCTGGCTGTACTCAGCGTCCCAGGCAGATAGTCTTGGAATTTGGAAGGTCACGAAAGAGAGAGCGTCAGCGTTTGTGGGGCTGTGAATGGGGTTGCCTGGCTACTTGAAGAGCAGCAAGAGCTTTTGGTCCTGGCCCCTTTGGGGTGGGAGGAATATGCAGACGTTCCCAGTTGCTGAGCCTGGCTCTGGCTGTACGCAGCGTCCCAGGCAGAGAGTCTTGGAGTTTGGGAGGCTCACGAAAGAGACAGCGTCAGCGTTTGTGGGGCTGTGAATGGGGTTGCCTGGCTACTTGAAGAGCAGCAAGAGCTTTTGGTCCTGGCCCCTTTGGGGTGGGAGGAATCTTGGGACAAGCTCAATTCCTGGGCTGCGATACAGCTGTACTCAACATCCAAGGCAGAAAGTATTGGAGTATGGCAGGCTCACGAAAGAGACAGCATCAGCGTTTGTGGGGCTGTGAATGGGGTTTCCTGGCTACTTGAAGAGCAGCAAGAGCTTTTGGTCCTGGCCTCTTTGGCGTGGGAGGAATCTCGAGACATTCGCAATTGCTTAGCTTGGCTCTGGCTGTACTCAGCGTCCCAGGCAGATAGTCTTGGAGTATGGGTGGCTACAAAAAGAGAGAGCGTCAGCGTTTGTGGGGCTGTGAATGGGGTTGCCTGGCTACTTGAAGAGCAGCAAGAGCTTTTGGTCTGGCCCCTTTGGGGTGGGAGGAATCTCGGGACAAGCTCAATTCCTGGGCTGCGATACATCTGTACTCAACATCCAAGGCAGAAAGTATTGGAGTATGGCAGGCTCACGAAAGAGACAGCATCAGCGTTTGTGGGGCTGTGAATGGGGTTTCCTGGCTACTTGAAGAGCAGCAAGTGCTTTTGGTCCTGGCCCCTTTGGGGTGGGAGGAAGGCACGGTTATTCGCAATTGCTGAGCCTGGCTCCGGGTGTCCTCAGCGTCGCAGGCAGTTACTATTGGAGTTTGGGAGGCTCACGAAAGAGACAGCGTCAGCTTTTGTGGGGCTGTGAATGGGGTTGCCTGGCTACTTGAAGAGCAGCAAGAGCTTTTGGTCCTGGCCCCTTTGGCGTGGGAGGAACCTGCAGACGTTCCCAGTTGCTGAGCATGGCTCTGGCTGTACGCAGCATCCCAGGCAGATACTATTCGAGTTTGGGTGGCCACGGAAAGAGACAGCGTCAGTGTTTGTGGGGTTGTGAATGGGGTTGCCTGGCTACTTGAAGAGCAGCAAGAGCTTTTGGTCCTGGCACCTTTGGCGTAGGAGGAATACCGCGACGTTCGCAATTTCTGAGCCTGGCTCTGGCTGTACGCAGCATCCCAGGCAGAGAGTCTTGGAGTTTGGGAGGCTCACGAAAGAGACAGCGTCAGCGTTTGTGGGGCTGTGAATGGTGTTGCCTGGCTACTTGAAGAGCAGCAAGTGCTTTTGGTCCTGGCCCCTTTGGGGTGGGAGGAATCCCGGGACGGTCGCAATTGCTGAGCCTGGCTCTGGCTGTACTCAGCGTCCCAGGGACATAGTCTTGGAGTTTCGGAGGCCACAGAAAGAGACAGCGTCACCGTTTGTCGGGCTGTGAATGGGGTTGCCTGGCTACTTGAAGAGCAGCAAGAGCTTTTGGTCCTGGCCCCTTTGGGGTGGGAGGAATCTTGGGACAAGCTCAATTCCTGGGCTGCGATACAGCTGTACTCAACATCCAAGGCAGAAAGTATTGGAGTATGGCAGGCTCACGAAAGAGAAAGCATCAGCGTTTGTGGGGCTGTGAATGGGGTTTCCTGGCTACTTGAAGAGCAGCAAGTGCTTTTGGTCCTGGCCCCTTTGGGGTGGGAGGAAGGCACTGTTATTCGCAATTACTGAGCCTGGCCCGGCTGTATTCAGTGACCCAGGCAGATAGTCTTGGAGTTTGGAAGGTCACGAAAGAGGCAGCGTCAGCTTTTGTTGGGCTGTGAATGGCGTTGCCTGGCTACTTGAAGAGCAGCAAGAGCTTTTGGTCCTGGCCCCTTTGGGGTGGGAGGAATCCCGGGACGTTCTCAATTTCTAAGCTGGGCTCCAGCTCAGCGTCCCAGGCAGATATTATTGGAGTTTGTTAGGCCACAGAAAGAGAGAGCGTCAGCGTTTGTGGGGCTGTGAATGGGGTTGCCTGGCTACTTGAAGAGCAGCAAGAGCTTTTGGTCCTGGCCCCTTTGGGGTGGGAGGAATCTCGAGACATTCGCAATTGCTTAGCTTGGCTCTGGCTGTACGCAGCGTCCCAGGCAGAGAGTCTTGGAGTTTGGGAGGCCACGGAAAGAGACAGCGTCAGCGTTTGTGGGGCTGTGAATGGTGTTGCCTGGCTACTTGACGAGCAGCAAGAGCTTTTGGTCCTGGCCCCTTTGGGGTGGGAGGAAGCTCGAGAAGTTCGCAACTGCTTAGCTTGGCTCTGGCTGTACTCAGCGTCCCAGGCAGATAGTCTTGGAGTTTGGAAGGTCACGAAAGAGACAGCGTCAGGGTTTGTGTGGCTGTGAATGGGGTTGCCTGGCTACTTGAAGAGCAGCAAGAGCTTTTGGTCCTGGCCCCTTTGGGGTGGGAGGAATCCCGGGACGTTCGCAATCGCTGAGCCTGGCTCCGGCTGTATTCAGTGTCCCAGGCAGATAGTCCTGGAGTTTGGGAGGCTCACGAAAGAGACAGCGTCAGCGTTTGTGGGGCTGTGAATGGGGTTGCCTGGCTACTTGAAGAGCAGCAAGAGCTTTTGGTCCTGGCCCCTTTGGGGTGGGAGGAAGGTACTGTTATTCGCAGTTGCTGAGCCTGCCTCCCGGTTTCCTCAGCGTCCCAGGCAGTTAGTATTGGAGTTTGGGAGGCTCACGAAAGAGACAGCGTCAGCGTTTGTGGGGCTGTGAATGGGGTTGCCTGGCTACTTGAAGAGCAGCAAGAGCTTTTGGTCCTGGCCCCTTTGGGGTGGGAGGAATCTCGAGAAATTCGCAATTGCTTAGCTTGGCTCTGGCTGTACTCAGCGTCCCAGGCAGATAGTCTTGGAGTTTGGGAGGCCACGGAAAGAGACAGCGTCAGCGTTTGTGGGGCTGTGAATGGTGTTGCCTGGCTACTTGAAGAGCAGCAAGAGCTTTTGGTCCTGGCCCCTTTGGGGTGGGAGGAACGTACGGTTATTCGCAGTTGCTGAGCCTGGCTCCGGGTGTCCTCAGCGTCCCAGGCAGATAGTATTGGAGTTTGGGAGGCTCACGAAAGAAACATCGGCAGCGTTTGTGGGGCTGTGAATGGGGTTGCCTGGCTACTTGAAGAGCAGCAAGAGCTTTTGGTCCTGGCCCCTTTGGGGTGGGAGGAAGGTACGGTTATTCGCAATCGCTGAGCCTGGCTCCGGCTGTATTCAGCGTGCCAGGCAGATAGTCTTGGAATTTGGGAGGCTCACGAAAGAGACAGCGTCAGCGTTTGTGGGGCTGTGAATGGGGTTGCCTGGCTACTTGAAGAGCAGCAAGTGCTTTTGGTCCTGGCCCCTTTGGGGTGGGAGGAATCCCGGGACGGTCGCAATTGCTGAGCCTGGCTCTGGCTGTACTCAGCGTCCCAGGGACATAGTCTTGGAGTTTCGGAGGCCACAGATAGAGACAGCGTCACCGTTTGTCGGGCTGTGAATGGGGTTGCCTGGCTACTTGAAGAGCAGCAAGAGCTTTTGGTCCTGGCCCCTTTGGGGTGGGAGGAATCTTGGGACAAGCTCAATTCCTGGGCTGCGATACAGCTGTACTCAACATCCAAGGCAGAAAGTATTGGAGTATGGCAGGCTCACGAAAGAGACAGCATCAGCGTTTGTGGGGCTGTGAATGGGGTTTCCTGGCTACTTGAAGAGCAGCAAGTGCTTTTGGTCCTGGCCCCTTTGGGGTGGGAGGAAGGCACTGTTATTCGCAATTACTGAGCCTGGCCCGGCTGTATTCAGTGACCCAGGCAGATAGTCTTGGAGTTTGGAAGGTCACGAAAGAGGCAGCGTCAGCTTTTGTTGGGCTGTGAATGGCGTTGCCTGGCTACTTGAAGAGCAGCAAGAGCTTTTGGTCCTGGCCCCTTTGGGGTGGGAGGAATCCCGGGACGTTCTCAATTTCTAAGCTGGGCTCCAGCTCAGCGTCCCAGGCAGATATTATTGGAGTTTGTTAGGCCACAGAAAGAGAGAGCGTCAGCGTTTGTGGGGCTGTGAATGGGGTTGCCTGGCTACTTGAAGAGCAGCAAGAGCTTTTGGTCCTGGCCCCTTTGGGGTGGGAGGAATCTCGAGACATTCGCAATTGCTTAGCTTGGCTCTGGCTGTACGCAGCGTCCCAGGCAGAGAGTCTTGGAGTTTGGGAGGCCACGGAAAGAGACAGCGTCAGCGTTTGTGGGGCTGTGAATGGTGTTGCCTGGCTACTTGACGAGCAGCAAGAGCTTTTGGTCCTGGCCCCTTTGGGGTGGGAGGAAGCTCGAGAAATTCGCAACTGCTTAGCTTGGCTCTGGCTGTACTCAGCGTCCCAGGCAGATAGTCTTGGAGTTTGGAAGGTCACGAAAGAGACAGCGTCAGGGTTTGTGTGGCTGTGAATGGGGTTGCCTGGCTACTTGAAGAGCAGCAAGAGCTTTTGGTCCTGGCCCCTTTGGGGTGGGAGGAATCCCGGGACGTTCGCAATCGCTGAGCCTGGCTCCGGCTGTATTCAGTGTCCCAGGCAGATAGTCCTGGAGTTTGGGAGGCTCACGAAAGAGACAGCGTCAGCGTTTGTGGGGCTGTGAATGGGGTTGCCTGGCTACTTGAAGAGCAGCAAGAGCTTTTGGTCCTGGCCCCTTTGGGGTGGGAGGAAGGTACTGTTATTCGCAGTTGCTGAGCCTGCCTCCCGGTTTCCTCAGCGTCCCAGGCAGTTAGTATTGGAGTTTGGGAGGCTCACGAAAGAGACAGCGTCAGCGTTTGTGGGGCTGTGAATGGGGTTGCCTGGCTACTTGAAGAGCAGCAAGAGCTTTTGGTCCTGGCCCCTTTGGGGTGGGAGGAATCTCGAGAAATTCGCAATTGCTTAGCTTGGCTCTGGCTGTACTCAGCGTCCCAGGCAGATAGTCTTGGAGTTTGGGAGGCCACGGAAAGAGACAGCGTCAGCGTTTGTGGGGCTGTGAATGGTGTTGCCTGGCTACTTGAAGAGCAGCAAGAGCTTTTGGTCCTGGCCCCTTTGGGGTGGGAGGAACGTACGGTTATTCGCAGTTGCTGAGCCTGGCTCCGGGTGTCCTCAGCGTCCCAGGCAGATAGTATTGGAGTTTGGGAGGCTCACGAAAGAAACATCGGCAGCGTTTGTGGGGCTGTGAATGGGGTTGCCTGGCTACTTGAAGAGCAGCAAGAGCTTTTGGTCCTGGCCCCTTTGGGGTGGGAGGAAGGTACGGTTATTCGCAATCGCTGAGCCTGGCTCCGGCTGTATTCAGCGTGCCAGGCAGATAGTCTTGGAATTTGGGAGGCTCACGAAAGAGACATCGGCAGCGTTTGTGGGGCTGTGAATGGGGTTGCCTGGCTACTTGAAGAGCAGCAAGAGCTTTTGGTCCTGGCCCCTTTGGGGTGGGAGGAATCTCGAGACATTCGCAATTGCTTAGCTTGGCTCTGGCTGTACTCAGCGTCCCAGGCAGATAGTCTTGGAATTTGGAAGGTCACGAAAGAGAGAGCGTCAGCGTTTGTGGGGCTGTGAATGGGGTTGCCTGGCTACTTGAAGAGCAGCAAGAGCTTTTGGTCCTGGCCCCTTTGGGGTGGGAGGAATCTCCAGACGTTCCCAGTTGCTGAGCCTGGCTCTGGCTGTACGCAGCGTCCCAGGCAGAGAGTCTTGGAGTTTGGGAGGCTCACGAAAGAGACAGCATCAGCGTTTGTGGGGCTGTGAATGGGGTTGCCTGGCTACTTGAAGAGCAGCAAGAGCTTTTCGTCCTGGCCCCTTTGGGGTGGGAGGAATCTCGGGACAAGCTCAATTCCTGGGCTGCGATACAGCTGTACTCAACATCCAAGGCAGAAAGTATTGGAGTATGGCAGGCTCACGAAAGAGACAGCATCAGCGTTTGTGGGGCTGTGAATGGGGTTTCCTGGCTACTTGAAGAGCAGCAAGAGCTTTTGGTCCTGGCCTCTTTGGGGTGGGAGGAATCTCGAGACATTCGCAATTGCTTAGCTTGGCTCTGGCTGTACTCAGCGTCCCAGGCAGATAGTCTTGGAGTATGGGTGGCTACAAAAAGAGAGAGCGTCAGCGTTTGTGGGGCTGTGAATGGGGTTGCCTGGCTACTTGAAGAGCAGCAAGAGCTTTTGGTCCTGGCCCCTTTGGGGTGGGAGGAATCTCGGGACAAGCTCAATTCCTGGGCTGCGATACAGCTGTACTCAACATCCAAGGCAGAAAGTATTGGAGTATGGCAGGCTCACGAAAGAGACAGCATCAGCGTTTGTGGGGCTGTGAATGGGGTTTCCTGGTTACTTGAAGAGCAGCAAGTGCTTTTGGTCCTGGCCCCTTTGGGGTGGGAGGAAGGCACGGTTATTCGCAATTGCTGAGCCTGGCTCCGGGTGTCCTCAGCGTCGCAGGCAGTTACTATTGGAGTTTGGGAGGCTCACGAAAGAGACAGCGTCAGCGTTTGTGGGGCTGTGAATGGGGTTGCCTGGCTGCTTGAAGAGCAGCAAGAGCTTTTGGTCCTGGCCCCTTTGGGGTGGGAGGAATCTCGAGACATTCGCAATTGCTTAGCTTGGCTCTGGCTGTACGCAGCGTCCCAGGCAGATAGTCTTGGAGTTTGGGAGGCCACGGAAAGAGACAGCGTCAGCGTTTGTGGGGCTGTGAATGGGGTTGCCTGGCTACTTGAAGAGCAGCAAGAGCTTTTGGTCCTGGCTCCTTTGGGGTGGGAGGAATCCCGGGACGTTCGCAATCACTGAGCCTGGCTCCGGCTGTATTCAGTGTCCCAGGCAGATAATATTGGAGTTTGGGAGGCTCACGAAAGAGACAGCGTCAGCGTTTGTGGGGCTGTGAATGGGGTTGCCTGGCTACTTGAAGAGCAGCAAGAGCTTTTGGTCCTGGCCCCTTTGCGGTGGGAGGAATCTCGAGACATTCGCAATTGCTTAGCTTGGCTCTGGCTGTACTCAGCGTCCCAGGCAGATAGTCTTGGAGTTTGGGAGGCCACGGAAAGAGACAGCGTCAGCGTTTGTGGGGCTGTGAATGGTGTTGCCTGGCTACTTGAAGAGCAGCAAGAGCTTTTGGTCCTGGCCCCTTTGGGGTGGGAGGAAGGTACGGTTATTCGCAGTTGCTGAGCCTGCCTCCGGGTGTCCTCAGCGTCCCAGGCAGATAGTATTGGAGTTTGGAAGGTCACGAAAGAAACATCGGCAGCGTTTGTGGGGCTGTGAATGGTGTTGCCTGGCTACTTGAAGAGCAGCAAGAGCTTTTGGTCCTGGCCCCTTTGGGGTGGGAGGAAGGTACGGTTATTCGCAATCGCTGAGCCTGGCTCCGCCTGTATTCAGCGTGCCAGGCAGCTAGTCTTGGAATTTGGGAGGCTCACGAAAGAGACAGCGTCAGCGTTTGTGGGGCTGTGAATGGTGTTGCCTGGCTACTTGAAGAGCAGCAAGAGCTTTTGGTCCTGGCCCCTTTGGGGTGGGAGGAATCTCGAGACATTCGCAATTGCTTAGCTTGGCTCTGGCTGTACTCAGCGTCCCAGGCAGATAGTCTTGGAATTTGGAAGGTCACAAAAGAGACAGCGTCAGCGTTTGTGGGGCTGTGAATGGGGTTGCCTGGCTACTTGAAGAGCAGCAAGAGCTTTTGGTCCTGGCCCCTTTGGGGTGGGAGGAAGGTACGGTTATTCGCAGTTGCTGAGCCTGCCTCCGGGTGTCCTCAGCGTCCCAGGCAGATAGTATTGGAGTTTGGGAGGCTCACGAAAGAAACATCGGCAGCGTTTGTGGGGCTGTGAATGGGGTTGCCTGGCTACTTGAAGAGCAGCAAGAGCTTTTGGTCCTGGCCCCTTTGGGGTGGGAGGAAGCAACGGTTATTCGCAGTTGCTGAGCCTGCCTCCGGGTGTCCTCAGCGTCCCAGGCAGTTAGTATTGGAGTTTGGGAGGCTCCCGAAAGAGAGAGCGTCAGCGTTTGTGGGGCTGTGAATGGGGTTGCCTGGCTACTTGAAGAGCAGCAAGAGCTTTTTGTTCTGGCCCCTTTGGGGTGGGAGGAATCTCGAGAAATTCGCAATTGCTTAGCTTGGCTCTGGCTGTACTCAGCGTCCCAGGCAGCTAGTCTTGGAGTTTGGGAGGCTCACGAAAGAGACAGCGTCAGCGTTTGTGGGGCTGTGAATGGGGTTGCCTGGCTACTTGAAGAGCAGCAAGAGCTTTTGGTCCTGGCCCCTTTGGGGTGGGAGGAAGGTACGGTTATTCGCAGTTTCTGAGCCTGCCCCCGGGTGTCCTCAGCGTCGCAGGCAGTTACTATTGGAGTTTGGGAGGCTCACAAAAGAGACAGCGTCAGCGTTTGTGGGGCTGTGAATGGAGTTGCCTGGCTACTTGAAGAGCAGCAATAGCTTTTGGTCCTGGCCCCTTTGGGGTGGGAGATATCCCGGGACGGTCGCAATTACTTAGCCTGGCTCCGGCTGTACTCAGCGTCCCAGGCAGATAGTCTTGGAGTTTGGAAGGTCACGAAAGAGACAGCGTCAGCGTTTGTGGGGCTGTGAATGGGGTTGCCTGGCTACTTGAAGAGCAGCAAGAGCTTTTGGTCCTGGCCCCTTTGGGGTGGGAGGAAGGTACGGTTATTCGCAGTTGCTGAGCCTGGCTCCGGGTGTCCTCAGCTTCCCAGGCAGATAGTATTGGAGTTTGGGAGGCTCACGAAAGACAGAGCCTCAGCGTTTGTGGGGCTGTGAATGGGGTTGCCTGGCTACTTGAAGAGCAGCAAGAGCTTTTGGTCCTGGCTCCTTTGGGGTGGGAGCAATCCCGGGACGGTCGCAATCGCTGAGCCTGGCTCCGGCTGTATTCAGTGTCCCAGGCAGATAGTCTTGGAGTTTGGGAGGCTCACGAAAGAGACAGCGTCAGCGTTTGTGGGGCTGTGAATGGGGTTGCCTGGCTACTTGAAGAGCAGCAAGAGCTTTTTGTTCTGGCCCCTTTGGGGTGGTAGGAATTTCTAGAAATTCGCAGTTGCTGAGCCTGCCTCCGGGTGTCCTCAGCATCCTAGGCAGTTAGTATTGGAGTTTGGGAGGCTCACGAAAGAGACAGCATCAGCGTTTGTGGGGCTGTGAATGGGGTTGCCTGGCTACTTGAAGAGCAGCAAGAGCTTTTGGTCCTGGCCCCTTTGGGGTGGGAGGAATACCAGGACGTTTGCAATCGCTGAGCCTGGCTCCGGCTGTATTCAGTGTCCCAGGCAGATAGTCTTGGAGTTTGGGAGGCCACGGAAAGAGACAGCGTCAGCGTTTGTGGGGCTGTGAATGGCGTTGCCTGGCTACTTGAAGAGCAGCAAGAGCTTTTGGTCCTGGCCCCTTTGGGGTGGGAGGAAGGTACGGTTATTCGCAGTTGCTGAGCCTGCCTCCGTGTGTCCTCAGCGTCCCAGGCAGATAGTCTTGGAGTTTGGGAGGCTCACGAAAGAGACAGCGTCAGCGTTTGTGGGGCTGTGAATGGGGTTGCCTGGCTACTTGAAGAGCAGCAAGAGCTTTTGGTCCTGGCCCCTTTGGGGTGGGAGGAATCTCGAGAAATTCGCAATTGCTTAGCTTGGCTCTGGCTGTACTCAGTGTCCCAGGCAGATAGTCTTGGAGTTTGGAAGGTCACGAAAGAGACAGCGTCAGCTTTTGTTGGGCTGTGAATGGCGTTGCCTGGCTACTTGAAGAGCAGCAAGAGATTTTGGTCCTGGCCCCTTTGGGGTGGGAGGAAGGTACGGTTATTCGCAGTTTCTGAGCCTGCCTCCGGGTGTCCTCAGCGTCGCAGGCAGTTACTATTGGAGTTTGGGAGGCTCACGAAAGAGACAGCGTCAGCGTTTGTGGGGCTGTGAATGGAGTTGCCTGGCTACTTGAAGAGCAGCAAGAGCTTTTGGTCCTGGCCCCTTTGGGGTGGGAGGAATCTCGAGAAATTCGCAATTGCTTAGCCTGCCTCCGGGTGTCCTCAGCGTCGCAGGCAGTTAGTATTGGAGTTTGGGAGGCTCACGAAAGAGACAGCGTCAGCGTCTGTGCGGCTGTGAATGGCGTTGCCTGGCTACTTGAAGAGCAGCAAGAGCTTTTGGTCCTGGCCCCTTTGGCGTGGGAGGAACCTGCAGACGTTCCCAGTTGCTGAGCATGGCTCTGGCTGTACGCAGCATCCCAGGCAGATACTATTCGAGTTTGGGTGGCCACGGAAAGAGACAGCATCAGCGTTTGTGGGGCTGTGAATGGGGTTGCCTGGCTACTTGAAGAGCAGCAAGAGCTTTTTGTCCTGCCCCTTTGGGGTGGGAGGAATCTCGAGAAATTCGCAGTTGCTGAGCTTGGCTCCTGGTGTCCTCAGCGTCCTAGGCAGTTAGTATTGGAGTTTGGGAGGCACATGAAAGAGACAGCATCAGCGTTTGTGGGGCTGTGAATGGGGTTGCCTGGCTACTTGAAGAGCAGCAAGAGCTTTTGGTCCTGGCCCCTTTGGGGTGGGAGGAATCCCGGGACGTTTGCAATCGCTGAGCCTGGCTCCGGCTGTATTCAGTGTCCCAGGCAGATAATCTTGGAGTTTGGGAGGCTCACGAAAGAGACAGCGTCAGCGTTTGTGGGGCTGTGAATGGGGTTGCCTGGCTACTTGAAGAGCAGCACGAGCTTTTGGTCCTGGCCCCTTTGGGGTGGGAGGAAGGTACGGTTATTCGCAGTTTCTGAGCCTGCCTCCGGGTGTCCTCAGCGTCGCAGGCAGTTACTATTGGAGTTTGGGAGGCTCACGAAAGAGACAGCGTCAGCGTTTGTGGGGCTGTGAATGGGGTTGCCTGGCTACTTGAAGAGCAGCAAGAGCTTTTTGTCCTGGCCCCTTTGGAGTGGGAGGATTCTCGAGGAATTCGCAATTGCTTAGCTTGGCTCTGGCTGTACTCAGCGTCCCAGGCATATAGTCTTGGAGTTTGGGAGGCCACAGAAAGAGACAGCGTCAGCGTTTGTGGGGCTGTGAATGGGGTTGCCTGGCTACTTCAAGAGCAGCAAGAGCTTTTGGTCTGGCCTCTTTGGGGTGGCAGGAATCTCGAGAAATTCGCAATTGCTTAGCTTGGCTCTGGCTGTACTCAGCGTCCCAGGCAGATAGTCTTGGAGTTTGGAAGGTCACGAAAGAGAGAGCGTCAGCGTTTGTGGGGCTGTGAATGGCGTTGCCTGGCTACTTGAAGAGCAGCAAGAGCTTTTGGTCCTGGCCCCTTTTGGGGTGGGAGGAAGGTACGGTTATTCGCAGTTGCTGAGCCTGGCTCCGGGTGTCCTCAGCTTCCCAGGCAGATAGTATTGGAGTTTGGGAGGCTCACGAAAGACAGAGCGTCAGCGTTTGTGGGGCTGTGAATGGGGTTGCCTGGCTACTTGAAGAGCAGCAAGAGCTTTTGGTCCTGGCTCCTTTGGGGTGGGAGCAATCCCGGGACGGTCGCAATCGCTGAGCCTGGCTCCGGCTCTATTCAGTGTCCCAGGCAGATAATCTTGGATTTTGGGAGGCTCACGAAAGAGACAGCGTCAGCGTTTGTGGGGCTGTGAATGGGGTTGCCTGGCTACTTGAAGAGCAGCAAGAGCTTTTTGTTCTGGCCCCTTTGGCGTGGGAGGAATCTCGAGAAATTCGCAGTTGCTGAGCCTGCCTCCGGGTGTCCTCAGCGTCCTAGGCAGTTAGTATTGGAGTTTGGGAGGCTCACGAAAGAGACAGCATCAGCGTTTGTGGGGCTGTGAATGGGGTTGCCTGGCTACTTGAAGAGCAGCAAGAGCTTTTGGTCCTGGCCCCTTTGGGGTGGGAGGAATCCCGGGACGTTCGCAATCGCTGAGCCTGGCTCCGGCTGTATTCAGTGTCCCAGGCAGATAGTCCTGGAGTTTGGGAGGCTCACAAAAGAGACAGCGTCAGCGTTTGTGGGGCTGTGAATGGCGTTGCCTGGCTACTTGAAGAGCAGCAAGAGCTTTTGGTCCTGGCCCCTTTGGGGTGGGAGGAATCTTGGGACAAGCTCAATTCCTGGGCTGCGATACAGCTGTACTCAACATCCAAGGCAGAAAGTATTGGAGTATGGCAGGCTCACGAAAGAGAAAGCATCAGCGTTTGTGGGGCTGTGAATGGGGTTGCCTGGCCACTTGAAGAGCAGCAAGAGCTTTTGGTCCTGGCCCCTTTGGCGTGGGAGGAACCTGCAGACGTTCCCAGTTGCGGAGCATGGCTCTGGCTGTACGCAGCATCCCAGGCAGATACTATTCGAGTTTGGGTGGCCACGGAAAGAGACAGCGTCAGTGTTTGTGGGGCTGTGAATGGGGTTGCCTGGCTACTTGAAGAGCAGCAAGAGCTTTTGGTCCTAGCACCTTTGGCGTAGGAGGAATACCGCGACGTTCGCAATTTCTGAGCCTGGCTCTGGCTGTACGCAGCATCCCAGGCAGAGAGTCTTGGAGTTTGGGAGGCCACAGAAAGAGACAGCGTCAGCGTTTGTGGGGCTGTGAATGGGGTTGCCTGGCTACTTGAAGAGCAGCAAGAGCTTTTGGTCCTGGCCCCTTTGGGGTGGGAGGAATCTCGAGACATTCGCAATTGCTGAGCCTGGCTCCGGGTGTCCTCAGCGTCCCAGGCAGATAGTCTTGGAGTTTGGAAGGTCACGAAAGAGACAGCGTCAGCGTCTGTGGGGCTGTGAATGGCGTTGCCTGGCTACTTGAAGAGCAGCAAGAGCTTTTGGTCCTGGCCCCTTTGGCGTGGGAGGAAGGTACGGTTATTCGCAATCGCTGAGCCTGGCTCCGGCTGTATTCAGCGTGCCAGGCAGATAGTCTTGGAATTTGGGAGGCTCACGAAAGAGACATCGGCAGCGTTTGTGGGGCTGTGAATGGGGTTGCCTGGCTACTTGAAGAGCAGCAAGAGCTTTTGGTCCTGGCCCCTTTGGGGTGGGAGGAATCTCGAGACATTCGCAATTGCTTAGCTTGGCTCTGGCTGTACTCAGCGTCCCAGGCAGATAGTCTTGGAATTTGGAAGGTCACGAAAGAGAGAGCGTCAGCGTTTGTGGGGCTGTGAATGGGGTTGCCTGGCTACTTGAAGAGCAGCAAGAGCTTTTGGTCCTGGCCCCTTTGGGGTGGGAGGAATCTCCAGACGTTCCCAGTTGCTGAGCCTGGCTCTGGCTGTACGCAGCGTCCCAGGCAGAGAGTCTTGGAGTTTGGGAGGCTCACGAAAGAGACAGCATCAGCGTTTGTGGGGCTGTGAATGGGGTTGCCTGGCTACTTGAAGAGCAGCAAGAGCTTTTCGTCCTGGCCCCTTTGGGGTGGGAGGAATCTCGGGACAAGCTCAATTCCTGGGCTGCGATACAGCTGTACTCAACATCCAAGGCAGAAAGTATTGGAGTATGGCAGGCTCACGAAAGAGACAGCATCAGCGTTTGTGGGGCTGTGAATGGGGTTTCCTGGCTACTTGAAGAGCAGCAAGAGCTTTTGGTCCTGGCCTCTTTGGGGTGGGAGGAATCTCGAGACATTCGCAATTGCTTAGCTTGGCTCTGGCTGTACTCAGCGTCCCAGGCAGATAGTCTTGGAGTATGGGTGGCTACAAAAAGAGAGAGCGTCAGCGTTTGTGGGGCTGTGAATGGGGTTGCCTGGCTACTTGAAGAGCAGCAAGAGCTTTTGGTCCTGGCCCCTTTGGGGTGGGAGGAATCTCGGGACAAGCTCAATTCCTGGGCTGCGATACAGCTGTACTCAACATCCAAGGCAGAAAGTATTGGAGTATGGCAGGCTCACGAAAGAGACAGCATCAGCGTTTGTGGGGCTGTGAATGGGGTTTCCTGGTTACTTGAAGAGCAGCAAGTGCTTTTGGTCCTGGCCCCTTTGGGGTGGGAGGAAGGCACGGTTATTCGCAATTGCTGAGCCTGGCTCCGGGTGTCCTCAGCGTCGCAGGCAGTTACTATTGGAGTTTGGGAGGCTCACGAAAGAGACAGCGTCAGCGTTTGTGGGGCTGTGAATGGGGTTGCCTGGCTACTTGAAGAGCAGCAAGAGCTTTTGGTCCTGGCCCCTTTGGGGTGGGAGGAATCTCGAGACATTCGCAATTGCTTAGCTTGGCTCTGGCTGTACGCAGCGTCCCAGGCAGATAGTCTTGGAGTTTGGGAGGCCACGGAAAGAGACAGCGTCAGCGTTTGTGGGGCTGTGAATGGGGTTGCCTGGCTACTTGAAGAGCAGCAAGAGCTTTTGGTCCTGGCTCCTTTGGGGTGGGAGGAATCCCGGGACGTTCGCAATCACTGAGCCTGGCTCCGGCTGTATTCAGTGTCCCAGGCAGATAATATTGGAGTTTGGGAGGCTCACGAAAGAGACAGCGTCAGCGTTTGTGGGGCTGTGAATGGGGTTGCCTGGCTACTTGAAGAGCAGCAAGAGCTTTTGGTCCTGGCCCCTTTGCGGTGGGAGGAATCTCGAGACATTCGCAATTGCTTAGCTTGGCTCTGGCTGTACTCAGCGTCCCAGGCAGATAGTCTTGGAGTTTGGGAGGCCACGGAAAGAGACAGCGTCAGCGTTTGTGGGGCTGTGAATGGTGTTGCCTGGCTACTTGAAGAGCAGCAAGAGCTTTTGGTCCTGGCCCCTTTGGGGTGGGAGGAAGGTACGGTTATTCGCAGTTGCTGAGCCTGCCTCCGGGTGTCCTCAGCGTCCCAGGCAGATAGTATTGGAGTTTGGAAGGTCACGAAAGAAACATCGGCAGCGTTTGTGGGGCTGTGAATGGTGTTGCCTGGCTACTTGAAGAGCAGCAAGAGCTTTTGGTCCTGGCCCCTTTGGGGTGGGAGGAAGGTACGGTTATTCGCAATCGCTGAGCCTGGCTCCGGCTGTATTCAGCGTGCCAGGCAGCTAGTCTTGGAATTTGGGAGGCTCACGAAAGAGACAGCGTCAGCGTTTGTGGGGCTGTGAATGGTGTTGCCTGGCTACTTGAAGAGCAGCAAGAGCTTTTGGTCCTGGCCCCTTTGGGGTGGGAGGAATCTCGAGACATTCGCAATTGCTTAGCTTGGCTCTGGCTGTACTCAGCGTCCCAGGCAGATAGTCTTGGAATTTGGAAGGTCACAAAAGAGACAGCGTCAGCGTTTGTGGGGCTGTGAATGGGGTTGCCTGGCTACTTGAAGAGCAGCAAGAGCTTTTGGTCCTGGCCCCTTTGGGGTGGGAGGAAGGTACGGTTATTCGCAGTTGCTGAGCCTGGCTCCGGGTGTCCTCAGCGTCCCAGGCAGATAGTATTGGAGTTTGGGAGGCTCACGAAAGAAACATCGGCAGCGTTTGTGGGGCTGTGAATGGGGTTGCCTGGCTACTTGAAGAGCAGCAAGAGCTTTTGGTCCTGGCCCCTTTGGGGTGGGAGGAAGCAACGGTTATTCGCAGTTGCTGAGCCTGCCTCCGGGTGTCCTCAGCGTCCCAGGCAGTTAGTATTGGAGTTTGGGAGGCTCCCGAAAGAGAGAGCGTCAGCGTTTGTGGGGCTGTGAATGGCGTTGCCTGGCTACTTGAAGAGCAGCAAGAGCTTTTTGTTCTGGCCCCTTTGGGGTGGGAGGAATCTCGAGAAATTCGCAATTGCTTAGCTTGGCTCTGGCTGTACTCAGCGTCCCAGGCAGCTAGTCTTGGAGTTTGGGAGGCTCACGAAAGAGACAGCGTCAGCGTTTGTGGGGCTGTGAATGGGGTTGCCTGGCTACTTGAAGAGCAGCAAGAGCTTTTGGTCCTGGCCCCTTTGGGGTGGGAGGAAGGTACGGTTATTCGCAGTTTCTGAGCCTGCCCCCGGGTGTCCTCAGCGTCGCAGGCAGTTACTATTGGAGTTTGGGAGGCTCACAAAAGAGACAGCGTCAGCGTTTGTGGGGCTGTGAATGGAGTTGCCTGGCTACTTGAAGAGCAGCAATAGCTTTTGGTCCTGGCCCCTTTGGGGTGGGAGATATCCCGGGACGGTCGCAATTACTTAGCCTGGCTCCGGCTGTACTCAGCGTCCCAGGCAGATAGTATTGGAGTTTGGGAGGCTCACGAAAGACAGAGCCTCAGCGTTTGTGGGGCTGTGAATGGGGTTGCCTGGCTACTTGAAGAGCAGCAAGAGCTTTTGGTCCTGGCTCCTTTGGGGTGGGAGCAATCCCGGGACGGTCGCAATCGCTGAGCCTGGCTCCGGCTGTATTCAGTGTCCCAGGCAGATAGTCTTGGAGTTTGGGAGGCTCACGAAAGAGACAGCGTCAGCGTTTGTGGGGCTGTGAATGGGGTTGCCTGGCTACTTGAAGAGCAGCAAGAGCTTTTTGTTCTGGCCCCTTTGGGGTGGTAGGAATTTCTAGAAATTCGCAGTTGCTGAGCCTGCCTCCGGGTGTCCTCAGCATCCTAGGCAGTTAGTATTGGAGTTTGGGAGGCTCACGAAAGAGACAGCATCAGCGTTTGTGGGGCTGTGAATGGGGTTGCCTGGCTACTTGAAGAGCAGCAAGAGCTTTTGGTCCTGGCCCCTTTGGGGTGGGAGGAATACCAGGACGTTTGCAATCGCTGAGCCTGGCTCCGGCTGTATTCAGTGTCCCAGGCAGATAGTCTTGGAGTTTGGGAGGCCACGGAAAGAGACAGCGTCAGCGTTTGTGGGGCTGTGAATGGCGTTGCCTGGCTACTTGAAGAGCAGCAAGAGCTTTTGGTCCTGGCCCCTTTGGGGTGGGAGGAAGGTACGGTTATTCGCAGTTGCTGAGCCTGCCTCCGTGTGTCCTCAGCGTCCCAGGCAGATAGTCTTGGAGTTTGGGAGGCTCACGAAAGAGACAGCGTCAGCGTTTGTGGGGCTGTGAATGGGGTTGCCTGGCTACTTGAAGAGCAGCAAGAGCTTTTGGTCCTGGCCCCTTTGGGGTGGGAGGAATCTCGAGAAATTCGCAATTGCTTAGCTTGGCTCTGGCTGTACTCAGTGTCCCAGGCAGATAGTCTTGGAGTTTGGAAGGTCACGAAAGAGACAGCGTCAGCTTTTGTTGGGCTGTGAATGGCGTTGCCTGGCTACTTGAAGAGCAGCAAGAGCTTTTGGTCCTGGCCCCTTTGGGGTGGGAGGAAGGTACGGTTATTCGCAGTTTCTGAGCCTGCCTCCGGGTGTCCTCAGCGTCGCAGGCAGTTACTATTGGAGTTTGGGAGGCTCACGAAAGAGACAGCGTCAGCGTTTGTGGGGCTGTGAATGGAGTTGCCTGGCTACTTGAAGAGCAGCAAGAGCTTTTGGTCCTGGCCCCTTTGGGGTGGGAGGAATCTCGAGAAATTCGCAATTGCTTAGCCTGCCTCCGGGTGTCCTCAGCGTCGCAGGCAGTTAGTATTGGAGTTTGGGAGGCTCACGAAAGAGACAGCGTCAGCGTCTGTGCGGCTGTGAATGGCGTTGCCTGGCTACTTGAAGAGCAGCAAGAGCTTTTGGTCCTGGCCCCTTTGGCGTGGGAGGAACCTGCAGACGTTCCCAGTTGCTGAGCATGGCTCTGGCTGTACGCAGCATCCCAGGCAGATACTATTCGAGTTTGGGTGGCCACGGAAAGAGACAGCATCAGCGTTTGTGGGGCTGTGAATGGGGTTGCCTGGCTACTTGAAGAGCAGCAAGAGCTTTTTGTCCTGCCCCTTTGGGGTGGGAGGAATCTCGAGAAATTCGCAGTTGCTGAGCTTGGCTCCTGGTGTCCTCAGCGTCCTAGGCAGTTAGTATTGGAGTTTGGGAGGCACATGAAAGAGACAGCATCAGCGTTTGTGGGGCTGTGAATGGGGTTGCCTGGCTACTTGAAGAGCAGCAAGAGCTTTTGGTCCTGGCCCCTTTGGGGTGGGAGGAATCCCGGGACGTTTGCAATCGCTGAGCCTGGCTCCGGCTGTATTCAGTGTCCCAGGCAGATAATCTTGGAGTTTGGGAGGCTCACGAAAGAGACAGCGTCAGCGTTTGTGGGGCTGTGAATGGGGTTGCCTGGCTACTTGAAGAGCAGCACGAGCTTTTGGTCCTGGCCCCTTTGGGGTGGGAGGAAGGTACGGTTATTCGCAGTTTCTGAGCCTGCCTCCGGGTGTCCTCAGCGTCGCAGGCAGTTACTATTGGAGTTTGGGAGGCTCACGAAAGAGACAGCGTCAGCGTTTGTGGGGCTGTGAATGGGGTTGCCTGGCTACTTGAAGAGCAGCAAGAGCTTTTTGTCCTGGCCCCTTTGGAGTGGGAGGATTCTCGAGGAATTCGCAATTGCTTAGCTTGGCTCTGGCTGTACTCAGCGTCCCAGGCATATAGTCTTGGAGTTTGGGAGGCCACAGAAAGAGACAGCGTCAGCGTTTGTGGGGCTGTGAATGGGGTTGCCTGGCTACTTCAAGAGCAGCAAGAGCTTTTGGTCTGGCCTCTTTGGGGTGGCAGGAATCTCGAGAAATTCGCAATTGCTTAGCTTGGCTCTGGCTGTACTCAGCGTCCCAGGCAGATAGTCTTGGAGTTTGGAAGGTCACGAAAGAGAGAGCGTCAGCGTTTGTGGGGCTGTGAATGGCGTTGCCTGGCTACTTGAAGAGCAGCAAGAGCTTTTGGTCCTGGCCCCTTTTGGGGTGGGAGGAAGGTACGGTTATTCGCAGTTGCTGAGCCTGGCTCCGGGTGTCCTCAGCTTCCCAGGCAGATAGTATTGGAGTTTGGGAGGCTCACGAAAGACAGAGCGTCAGCGTTTGTGGGGCTGTGAATGGGGTTGCCTGGCTACTTGAAGAGCAGCAAGAGCTTTTGGTCCTGGCTCCTTTGGGGTGGGAGCAATCCCGGGACGGTCGCAATCGCTGAGCCTGGCTCCGGCTCTATTCAGTGTCCCAGGCAGATAATCTTGGATTTTGGGAGGCTCACGAAAGAGACAGCGTCAGCGTTTGTGGGGCTGTGAATGGGGTTGCCTGGCTACTTGAAGAGCAGCAAGAGCTTTTTGTTCTGGCCCCTTTGGCGTGGGAGGAATCTCGAGAAATTCGCAGTTGCTGAGCCTGCCTCCGGGTGTCCTCAGCGTCCTAGGCAGTTAGTATTGGAGTTTGGGAGGCTCACGAAAGAGACAGCATCAGCGTTTGTGGGGCTGTGAATGGGGTTGCCTGGCTACTTGAAGAGCAGCAAGAGCTTTTGGTCCTGGCCCCTTTGGGGTGGGAGGAATCCCGGGACGTTCGCAATCGCTGAGCCTGGCTCCGGCTGTATTCAGTGTCCCAGGCAGATAGTCCTGGAGTTTGGGAGGCTCACAAAAGAGACAGCGTCAGCGTTTGTGGGGCTGTGAATGGGGTTGCCTGGCTACTTGAAGAGCAGCAAGAGCTTTTGGTCCTGGCCCCTTTGGGGTGGGAGGAATCTTGGGACAAGCTCAATTCCTGGGCTGCGATACAGCTGTACTCAACATCCAAGGCAGAAAGTATTGGAGTATGGCAGGCTCACGAAAGAGAAAGCATCAGCGTTTGTGGGGCTGTGAATGGGGTTGCCTGGCCACTTGAAGAGCAGCAAGAGCTTTTGGTCCTGGCCCCTTTGGCGTGGGAGGAACCTGCAGACGTTCCCAGTTGCGGAGCATGGCTCTGGCTGTACGCAGCATCCCAGGCAGATACTATTCGAGTTTGGGTGGCCACGGAAAGAGACAGCGTCAGTGTTTGTGGGGCTGTGAATGGGGTTGCCTGGCTACTTGAAGAGCAGCAAGAGCTTTTGGTCCTAGCACCTTTGGCGTAGGAGGAATACCGCGACGTTCGCAATTTCTGAGCCTGGCTCTGGCTGTACGCAGCATCCCAGGCAGAGAGTCTTGGAGTTTGGGAGGCCACAGAAAGAGACAGCGTCAGCGTTTGTGGGGCTGTGAATGGGGTTGCCTGGCTACTTGAAGAGCAGCAAGAGCTTTTGGTCCTGGCCCCTTTGGGGTGGGAGGAATCTCGAGACATTCGCAATTGCTGAGCCTGGCTCCGGGTGTCCTCAGCGTCCCAGGCAGATAGTCTTGGAGTTTGGAAGGTCACGAAAGAGACAGCGTCAGCGTCTGTGGGGCTGTGAATGGCGTTGCCTGGCTACTTGAAGAGCAGCAAGAGCTTTTGGTCCTGGCCCCTTTGGCGTGGGAGGAACCTGCAGACGTTCCCAGTTGCTGAGCATGGCTCTGGCTGTACGCAGCATCCCAGGCAGATAGTATTCGAGTTTGGGTGGCCACGGAAAGAGACAGCATCAGCGTTTGTGGGGCTGTGAATGGGGTTGCCTGGCTACTTGAAGAGCAGCAAGAGCTTTTTGTCCTGCCCCTTTGGGGTGGGAGGAATCTCGAGAAATTCGCAGTTGCTGAGCTTGGCTCCGGGTGTCCTCAGAGTCCTAGGCAGTTAGTATTGGAGTTTGGGAGGCGCACGAAAGAGAGAGCATCAGCGTTTGTGGGGCTGTGAATGGGGTTGCCTGGCTACTTGAAGAGCAGCAAGAGCTTTTGGTCCTGGCCCCTTTGGGGTGGGAGGAATCCCGGGACGTTTGCAATCGCTGAGCCTGGCTCCGGCTGTATTCAGTGTCCCAGGCAGATAGTCTTGGAGTTTGGGAGGCTCACGAAAGAGACAGCGTCAGCGTTTGTGGGGCTGTGAATGGGGTTGCCTGGCTACTTGAAGAGCAGCAAGAGCTTTTGGTCCTGGCCCCTTTGGGGTGGGAGGAAGGTACGGTTATTCGCAGTTGCTGAGCCTGCCTCCGGGTGTCCTCAGCGTCGCAGGCAGTTAGTATTGGAGTTTGGGAGGCTCACGAAAGAGACAGCGTCAGCGTTTGTGGGGCTGTGAATGGGGTTGCCTGGCTACTTGAAGAGCAGCAAGAGCTTTTGGTCCTGGCCCCTTTGGAGTGGGAGGATTCTCGAGGAATTCGCAATTGCTTAGCTTGGCTCTGGCTGTACTCAGCGTCCCAGGCAGATAGTCTTGGAGTTTGGGAGGCCACAGAAAGAGACAGCGTCAGCGTTTGTGGGGCTGTGAATGGGGTTGCCTGGCTACTTGAAGAGCAGCAAGAGCTTTTGGTCTGGCCTCTTTGGGGTGGCAGGAATCTCGAGAAATTCGCAATTGCTTAGCTTGGCTCTGGCTGTACTCGGCGTCCCAGGCAGATAGTCTTGGAGTTTGGGAGGCCACGGAAAGAGACAGCATCAGCGTTTGTGGGGCTGTGAATGGGGTTGCCTGGCTACTTGAAGAGCAGCAAGAGCTTTTGGTCTGGCCTCTTTGGGGTGGCAGGAATCTCGAGAAATTCGCAATTGCTTAGCTTGGCTCTGGCTGTACTCAGCGTCCCAGTCAGATAGTCTTGGAGTTTGGAAGGTCACGAAAGAGACAGCATCAGCGTTTGTGGGGCTGTGAATGGGGTTGCCTGGCTACTTGAAGAGCAGCAAGAGCTTTTGGTCCTGGCCCCTTTGGGGTGGGAGGATTCTTGGGACAAGCTCAATTCCTGGGCTGCGATACAGCTGTACTCAACATCCAAGGCAGAAAGTATTGGAGTATGGCAGGCTCACGAAAGAGAAAGCATCAGCGTTTGTGGGGCTGTGAATGGGGTTTCCTGGCTACTTGAAGAGCAGCAAGTGCTTTTGGTCCTGGCCCCTTTGGGGTGGGAGGAAGGCACTGTTATTCGCAATTACTGAGCCTGGCCCGGCTGTATTCAGTGACCCAGGCAGATAGTCTTGGAGTTTGGAAGGTCACGAAAGAGGCAGCGTCAGCTTTTGTTGGGCTGTGAATGGCGTTGCCTGGCTACTTGAAGAGCAGCAAGAGCTTTTGGTGCTGGCCTCTTTTGGGTGGGAGGAAGGTACGGTTATTCACAGTTTCTGAGCCTGCCTCCGGGTGTCCTCAGCGTCGCAGGCAGTTACTATTGGAGTTTGGGAGGCTCACGAAAGAGACAGCGTCAGCTTTTGTGGGGCTGTGAATGGGGTTGCCTGGCTACTTGAAGAGCAGCAAGAGCTTTTGGTCCTGGCCCCTTTGGCGTGGGAGGAACCTGCAGACGTTCCCAGTTGCTGAGCATGGCTCTGGCTGTACGCAGCATCCCAGGCAGATACTATTCGAGTTTGGGTGGCCACGGAAAGAGACAGCATCAGTGTTTGTGGGGTTGTGAATGGGGTTGCCTGGCTACTTGAAGAGCAGCAAGAGCTTTTGGTCTGGCCTCTTTGGGGTGACAGGAGTCTCGAGACATTCGCAATTGCTTAGCTTGCCTCTGGCTGTACTCAGCGTCCCAGGCAGATAGTCTTGGAGTTTGGAAGGTCACGAAAGAGACAGCGTCAGCGTCTGTGGGGCTGTGAATGGGGTTGCCTGGCTACTTGAAGAGCAGCAAGAGCTTTTGGTCCTGGCCCCTTTGGGGTGGGAGGAATCTTGGGACAAGCTCAATTCCTGGGCTGCGATACAGCTGTACTCAACATCCAAGGCAGAAAGTATTGGAGTATGGCAGGCTCACGATAGAGAAAGCATCAGCGTTTGTGGGGCTGTGAATGGGTTTTCCTGGCTACTTGAAGAGCAGCAAGTGCTTTTGGTCCTGGCCCCTTTGGGGTGGGAGGAAGGCACTGTTATTCGCAATTACTGAGCCTGGCCCGGCTGTATTCAGTGACCCAGGCAGATAGTCTTGGAGTTTGGAAGGTCACGAAAGAGGCAGCGTCAGCTTTTGTTGGGCTGTGAATGGCGTTGCCTGGCTACTTGAAGAGCAGCAAGAGCTTTTGGTGCTGGCCCCTTTGGGGTGGGAGGAAGGTACGGTTATTCGCAGTTTCTGAGCCTGCCTCCGGGTGTCCTCAGCGTCGCAGGCAGTTACTATTGGAGTTTGGGAGGCTCACAAAAGAGACAGCATCAGCGTTTGCGGGGCTGTGAATGGAGTTGCCTGACTACTTGAAGAGCAGCAGGAGCTTTTTGTCCTGGCCCCTTTGCGGTGGGAGGTATCCCGGGACGGTCGCAATTACTTAGCCTGGCTCCGGCTGTACTCAGCGTCCCAGGCAGGTAGTCTTGGAGTTTGGGAGGCCACGGAAAGAGACAGCGTCAGCGTTTGTGGGGCTGTGAATGGGGTTGCCTGGCTACTTGAAGAGCAGCAAGAGCTTTTGGTCCTGGCCCCTTTGGGGTGGGAGGAAGGTACGGTTATTCGCAGTTGCTGAGCCTGCCTCCGGGTGTCCTCAGCGTCCCAGGCAGATAGTATTGGATTTTGGGAGGCTCACGAAAGACAGAGCGTCAGCGTTTGTGGGGCTGTGAATGGGGTTGCCTGGCTACTTGAAAAGCAGCAAGAGCTTTTGGTCCTGGCCTCTTTGGGGTGGGAGGAATCCCGGGACGTTCGCAATCGCTGAGCCTCGCTCCGGCTGTATTCAGTGTTGCAGGCAGATAATCTTTGATTTTGGGAGGCTCATGAAAGAGACAGCGTCAGCGTTTGTGGGGCTGTGAATGGGGTTGCCTGGCTACTTGAAGAGCAGGAAGAGCTTTTTGTCCTGGCCCCTTTGGGGTGGGAGGAATTTCGAGAAATTCGCAATTGCTTTGCTTGCCTCGGGCTGTACTCAGTGTCCCAGGCAGATAATCTTGGAGTTTGGGAGGCCACGGAAAGAGACAGCGTCAGCGTTTGTGGGGCTGTGAATGGAGTTGCCTGGCTACTTGAAGAGCAGCAAGAGCTTTTGGTCCTGGCCCCTTTGGGGTGGGAGGAAGGTACGGTTATTCGCAGTTGCTGAGCCTGCCCCCGGGTGTCCTCAGCGTCCCAGGCAGATAGCCTTGGAGTTTGGGAGGCTCACGAAAGAGACAGCATCAACGTTTGAGGGGCTGTGAATGGGGTTGCCTGGCTACTTGAAAAGCAGCAAGAGCTTTTGGTCCTGGCTCCTTTGGGGTGGGAGGAATCCCGGGACGTTCGCAATCGCTGAGCCTGGCTCCGACTGTATTCAGTGTTGCAGGCAGCTAGTCTTGGAGTTTGGGAGGCTCACGAAAGAGACATCGGCAGCGTTTGTGGGGCTGTGAATGGGGTTGCCTGGCTACTTGAAGAGCAGCAAGAGCTTTTGGTCCTGGCCCCTTTGGGGTGGGAGGAATCTCGAGACATTCGCAATTGCTGAGCCTGGCTACGGGTGTCCTCAGTGTCCCAGGCAGCTAGTCTTGGAGTTTGGAAGGTCACGAAAGAGACAGCGTCAGCGTTTGTGGGGCTGTGAATGGGGTTGCCTGGCTACTTGAAGAGCAGCAAGAGCTTTTGGTCCTGGCCCCTTTGCGGTGGGAGATATCTCGAGACATTCGCAATTGCTTAGCTTGGCTCTGGCTGTACTCAGTGTCCCAGGCAGATAGTCTTGGAGTTTGGAAGGTCACGAAAGAGACAGCGTCAGCTTTTGTTGGGCTGTGAATGGCGTTGCCTGGCTACTTGAAGAGCAGCAAGAGCTTTTGGTCCTGGCCCCTTTGGGGTGGGAGGAAGGTACGGTTATTCGCAGTTGCTGAGCCTGCCTCCGGGTGTCCTCAGCGTCCCAGGCAGATAATATTGGAGTTTGGGAGGCTCACGAAAGAGACAGCATCAGCGTTTGTGGGGCTGTGAATGGCGTTGCCTGGCTACTTGAAGAGCAGCAAGAGCTTTTGGTCCCGGCCTCTTTGGGGTGGGAGGAATCCCGGGACGTTCGCAATCGCTGAGCCTGGCTCCGACTGTATTCAGTGTTGCAGGCAGATAATCTTGGAGTTTGGGAGGCTCACGAAAGAGACAGCGTCAGCGTTTGTGGGGCTGTGAATGGCGTTGCCTGGCTACTTGAAGAGCAGCAAGAGCTTTTGGTCCTGGCCCCTTTGGGGTGGGAGGAATCTCGAGACATTCGCAATTGCTGAGCCTGGCTCTGGCTGTACGCAGCGTCCCAGGCAGCTAGTCTTGGAGTTTGGAAGGTCACGAAAGAGACAGCGTCAGCGTCTGTGGGGCTGTGAATGGGGTTGCCTGGCTACTTGAAGAGCAGCAAGAGCTTTTTGTCCTGGCCCCTTTGGGGTGGGAGGAATCTCGAGAAATTCGCAGTTGCTGAGCCTGGCTCCGGGTGTCCTCAGCGTCCTAGGCAGTTAGTATTGGAGTTTGGGAGGCTCATGAAAGAGAGAGCATCAGCGTTTGTGGGGCTGTGAATGGGGTTGCCTGGCTACTTGAAGAGCAGCAAGAGCTTTTGGTCCTGGCCCCTTTGGGGTGGGAGTAGTCCCGGGACGTTCGCAATTGCTGAGCCTGGCTCCGGCTGTATTCAGTGTCCCAGGCAGATAGTCTTGGAGTTTGGGAGGCTCACGAAAGAGAGAGCGTCAGCGTTTGTGGGGCTGTGAATGGCGTTGCCTGGCTACTTGAAGAGCAGCAAGAGCTTTTGGTCCTGGCCCCTTTGGGGTGGGAGGAAGGTACGGTTATTCGCAGTTGCTGAGCCTGGCTCCGGGTGTCCTCAGCTTCACAGGCAGATAGTATTGGAGTTTGGGAGGCTCACGAAAGATTCATCGGCAGCGTTTGTGGGGCTGTGAATGGGGTTGCCTGGCTACTTGAAGAGCAGCAAGAGCTTTTGGTCCTGGCCCCTTTGGGGTGGGAGGAAGGTACGGTTATTCGCAATCGCTGAGCCTGGCTCCGGCTGTATTCAGTGTCCCAGGCAGATAGTCTTGGAATTTGGGAGGCTCACGAAAGAGACAGCGTCAGCTTTTGTGGGGCTGTGAATGGGGTTGCCTGGCTACTTGAAGAGCAGCAAGAGCTTTTGGTCCTGGCCCCTTTGGCGTGGGAGGAACCTGCAGACGTTCCCAGTTGCTGAGCATGGCTCTGGCTGTACGCAGCATCCCAGGCAGATACTATTCGAGTTTGGGTGGCCACGGAAAGAGACAGCGTCAGTGTTTGTGGGGCTGTGAATGGGGTTGCCTGGCTACTTGAAGAGCAGCAAGAGCTTTTGGTCCTGGCACCTTTGGCGTAGGAGGAATACCGCGACGTTCGCAATTTCTGAGCCTGGCTCTGGCTGTACGCAGCATCCCAGGCAGAGAGTCTTGGAGTTTGGGAGGCCACAGAAAGAGAGAGCGTCAGCGTTTGTGGGGCTGTGAATGGGGTTGCCTGGCTACTTGAAGAGCAGCAAGAGCTTTTTGTCCTGGCCCCTTTGGGGTGGGAGGAATCTCGAGACATTCGCAATTGCTTAGCTTGGCTCTGTCTGTACTCAGCGTCCCAGGCAGATAGTCTTGGAGTTTGGGAGGCCACGGAAAGAGACATCGGCAGCGTTTGTGGGGCTGTGAATGGTGTTGCCTGGCTACTTGAAGAGCAGCAAGACCTTTTGGTCCTGGCCCCTTTGGGGTGGGAGGAAGGTACGGTTATTCGCAGTTGCTGAGCCTGCCTCCGGGTGTCCTCAGCTTCCCAGGCAGATAGTATTGGAGTTTGGGAGGCTCACGAAAGAAACATCGGCAGCGTTTGTGGGGCTGTGAATGGGGTTGCCTGGCTACTTGAAGAGCAGCAAGAGCTTTTGGTCCTGGCCCCTTTGGGGTGGGAGGAAGGTACGGTTATTCGCAATCGCTGAGCCTGGCTCCGGCTGTATTCAGTGTCCCAGGCAGATAGTCTTGGAATTTCGGAGGCTCTCGAAAGAGACAGCGTCAGCGTTTGTGGGGCTGTGAATGGTGTTGCCTGGCTACTTGAAGAGCAGCAAGAGCTTTTTGTCCTGGCACCTTTGGGGTGGGAGGAATCTCGAGACATTCGCAATTGCTTATCTTGGCTCTGGCTGTACTCAGCGTCCCAGGCAGATAGTCTTGGAATTTGGAAGGTCATGAAAGAGAGAGCGTCAGCGTTTGTGGGGCTGTGAATGGTGTTGCCTGGCTACTTGAAGAGCAGCAAGAGCTTTTGGTCCTGGCCCCTTTGGGGTGGGAGGAAGGTACGGTTATTCGCAGTTGCTGAGCCTGCCTCCGGGTGTCCTCAGCGTCGCAGGCAGTTACTATTGGAGTTTGGGAGGCTCACGAAAGAGACAGCGTCAGCGTTTGTGGGGCTGTGAATGGGGTTGCCTGGCTACTTGAAGAGCAGCAAGAGCTTTTGGTCCTGGCCCCTTTGGGGTGGGAGGAATCTCGAGACATTCGCAATTGCTTAGCTTGGCTCTGGCTGTACTCAGCGTTCCAGGCAGATAGTCTTGGAGTTTGGGAGGCCACGGAAAGAGACAGCGTCAGCGTTTGTGGGGCTGTGAATGGTGTTGCCTGGCTACTTGAAGAGCAGCAAGAGCTTTTGGTCCTGGCCCCTTTGGGGTGGGAGGAAGGTACGGTTATTCGCAGTTGCTGAGCCTTGCTCCGGGTGTCCTCAGCTTCCCAGGCAGATAGTCTTGGAGTTTGGGAGGCTCACGAAAGAAACATCGGCAGCGTTTGTGGGGCTGTGAATGGCGTTGCCTGGCTACTTGAAGAGCAGCAAGAGCTTTTGGTCCTGGCCCCTTTGGGGTGGGAGGAAGGTACGGTTATTCGCAGTTGCTGAGCCTGCCTCCGGGTGTCCTCAGCGTCCCAGGCAGATAATATTGGAGTTTGGGAGGCTCACGAAAGAGACAGCATCAGCGTTTGTGGGGCTGTGAATGGCGTTGCCTGGCTACTTGAAGAGCAGCAAGAGCTTTTGGTCCTGGCCTCTTTGGGGTGGGAGGAATCCCAGGACGTTCGCAATCGCTGAGCCTGGCTCCGACTGTATTCAGTGTTGCAGGCAGATAATCTTGGAGTTTGGGAGGCTCACGAAAGAGACAGCGTCAGCGTTTGTGGGGCTGTGAATGGCGTTGCCTGGCTACTTGAAGAGCAGCAAGAGCTTTTTGTCCTGGCCCCTTTGGGGTGGGAGGAATCTCGAGACATTCGCAATTGCTGAGCCTGGCTCCGGGTGTCCTCAGCGTCCCAGGCAGATAGTCTTGGAGTTTGGAAGGTCACGAAAGAGACAGCGTCAGCGTCTGTGGGGCTGTGAATGGGGTTGCCTGGCTACTTGAAGAGCAGCAAGAGCTTTTGGTCCTGGCCCCTTTGGGGTGGGAGGAATCTCGAGAAATTCGCAGTTGCTGAGCCTGCCTCCGGGTGTCCTCAGCGTCCTAGGCAGTTAGTATTGGATTTTGGGAGGCTCATGAAAGAGAGAGCATCAGCGTTTGTGGGGCTGTGAATGGCGTTGCCTGGCTACTTGAAGAGCAGCAAGAGCTTTTGGTCCTGGCCCCTTTGGGGTGGGAGGAGTCCCGGGACGTTCGCAATTGCTGAGCCTGGCTCCGGCTGTATTCAGTGTCCCAGGCAGATAGTCTTGGAGTTTGGGAGGCTCACGAAAGAGACAGCGTCAGCGTTTGTGTGGCTGTGAATGGGGTTGCCTGGCTACTTGAAGAGCAGCAAGAGCTTTTGGTCCTGGCCCCTTTGGGGTGGGAGGAAGGTACGGTTATTCGCAGTTGCTGAGCCTGGCTCCGGGTGTCCTCAGCTTCCCAGGCAGATAGTATTGGAGTTTGGGAGGCTCACGAAAGAGACATCGGCAGCGTTTGTGGGGCTGTGAATGGGGTTGCCTGGCTACTTGAAGAGCAGCAAGAGCTTTTGGTCCTGGCCCCTTTGGGGTGGGAGGAAGGTACGGTTATTCGCAATCGCTGAGCCTGGCTCCGGCTGTATTCAGTGTCCCAGGCAGATAGTCTTGGAATTTGGGAGGCTCACGAAAGAGACAGCGTCAGCGTTTGTGGGGCTGTGAATGGGGTTGCCTGGCTACTTGAAGAGCAGCAAGAGCTTTTGGTCCTGGCACCTTTGGGGTGGGAGGAATCTCGAGACATTCGCAATTGCTTAGCTTGGCTCTGGCTGTACTCAGCGTCCCAGGCAGATAGTCTTGGAGTTTGGAAGGTCACGAAAGAGACAGCGTCAGCGTTTGTGGGGCTGTGAATGGTGTTGCCTGGCTACTTGAAGAGCAGCAAGAGCTTTTGGTCCTGGCCCCTTTGGGGTGTGAGGAATCTCGGGACAAGCTCAATTCCTGGGCTGCGATACAGCTGTACTCAACATCCAAGGCAGAAAGTATTGGAGTATGGCAGGCTCACGAAAGAGACAGCATCAGCGTTTGTGGGGCTGTGAATGGGGTTTCCTGGCTACTTGAAGAGCAGCAAGTGCTTTTGGTCCTGGCCCCTTTGGGGTGGGAGGAAGGCACTGTTATTCGCAATTACTGAGCCTGGCCCGGCTGTATTCAGTGACCCAGGCAGATATTCTTGGAGTTTGGAAGGTCACGAAAGAGGCAGCGTCAGCTTTTGTGGGGCTGTGAATGGCGTTGCCTGGCTACTTGAAGAGCAGCAAGAGCTTTTGGTCCTGGCCCCTTTGGGGTGGGAGGAAGGTATGGTTATTCGCAGTTTCTGAGCCTGCCTCCGGGTGTCCTCAGCGTCGCAGGCAGTTACTATTGGAGTTTGGGAGGCTCACGAAAGAGACAGCGTCAGCTTTTGTGGGGCTGTGAATGGGGTTGCCTGGCTACTTGAAGAGCAGCAAGAGCTTTTGGTCCTGGCCCCTTTGGCGTGGGAGGAACCTGCAGACGTTCCCAGTTGCGGAGCATGGCTCTGGCTGTACGCAGCATCCCAGGCAGATACTATTCGAGTTTGGGTGGCCACGGAAAGAGACAGCGTCAGTGTTTGTGGGGCTGTGAATGGGGTTGCCTGGCTACTTGAAGAGCAGCAAGAGCTTTTGGTCCTGGCACCTTTGGCGTAGGAGGAATACCGCGACGTTCGCAATTTCTGAGCCTGGCTCTGGCTGTACGCAGCATCCCAGGCAGAGAGTCTTGGAGTTTGGGAGGCCACAGAAAGAGAGAGCGTCAGCGTTTGTGGGGCTGTGAATGGGGTTGCCTGGCTACTTGAAGAGCAGCAAGAGCTTTTTGTCCTGGCCCCTTTGGGGTGGGAGGAATCTCGAGACATTCGCAATTGCTTAGCTTGGCTCTGGCTGTACTCAGCGTCCCAGGCAGATAGTCTTGGAGTTTGGGAGGCCACGGAAAGAGACATCGGCAGCGTTTGTGGGGCTGTGAATGGTGTTGCCTGGCTACTTGAAGAGCAGCAAGACCTTTTGGTCCTGGCCCCTTTGGGGTGGGAGGAAGGTACGGTTATTCGCAGTTGCTGAGCCTGCCTCCGGGTGTCCTCAGCTTCCCAGGCAGATAGTATTGGAGTTTGGGAGGCTCACGAAAGAAACATCGGCAGCGTTTGTGGGGCTGTGAATGGGGTTGCCTGGCTACTTGAAGAGCAGCAAGAGCTTTTGGTCCTGGCCCCTTTGGGGTGGGAGGAAGGTACGGTTATTCGCAATCGCTGAGCCTGGCTCCGGCTGTATTCAGTGTCCCAGGCAGATAGTCTTGGAATTTCGGAGGCTCTCGAAAGAGACAGCGTCAGCGTTTGTGGGGCTGTGAATGGTGTTGCCTGGCTACTTGAAGAGCAGCAAGAGCTTTTTGTCCTGGCACCTTTGGGGTGGGAGGAATCTCGAGACATTCGCAATTGCTTATCTTGGCTCTGGCTGTACTCAGCCTCCCAGGCAGATAGTCTTGGAGTTTGGAAGGTCATGAAAGAGAGAGCGTCAGCGTTTGTGGGGCTGTGAATGGTGTTGCCTGGCTACTTGAAGAGCAGCAAGAGCTTTTGGTCCTGGCCCCTTTGGGGTGGGAGGAAGGTACGGTTATTCGCAGTTGCTGAGCCTGCCTCCGGGTGTCCTCAGCGTCCCAGGCAGATAATATTGGAGTTTGGGAGGCTCACGAAAGAGACAGCATCAGCGTTTGTGGGGCTGTGAATGGCGTTGCCTGGCTACTTGAAGAGCAGCAAGAGCTTTTGGTCCTGGCCTCTTTGGGGTGGGAGGAATCCCGGGACGTTCGCAATCGCTGAGCCTGGCTCCGACTGTATTCAGTGTTGCAGGCAGATAATCTTGGAGTTTGGGAGGCTCACGAAAGAGACAGCGTCAGCGTTTGTGGGGCTGTGAATGGGGTTGCCTGGCTACTTGAAGAGCAGCAAGAGCTTTTGGTCCTGGCCCCTTTGGGGTGGGAGGAATCTCGAGACATTCGCAATTGCTGAGCCTTGCTCCGGGTGTCCTCAGCGTCCCAGGCAGATAGTCTTGGAGTTTGGAAGGTCACGAAAGAGACAGCGTCAGCGTCTGTGGGGCTGTGAATGGGGTTGCCTGGCTACTTGAAGAGCAGCAAGAGCTTTTGGTCCTGGCCCCTTTGGGGTGGGAGGAATCTCGAGAAATTCGCAGTTGCTGAGCCTGCCTCCGGGTGTCCTCAGCGTCGCAGGCAGTTACTATTGGAGTTTGGGAGGCTCACGAAAGAGACAGCGTCAGCGTTTGTGGGGCTGTGAATGGGGTTGCCTGGCTACTTGAAGAGCAGCAAGAGCTTTTGGTCCTGGCCCCTTTGGGGTGGGAGGAGTCCCGGGACGTTCGCAATTGCTGAGCCTGGCTCCGGCTGTATTCAGTGTCCCAGGCAGATAGTCTTGGAGTTTGGGAGGCTCACGAAAGAGACAGCGTCAGCGTTTGTGTGGCTGTGAATGGGGTTGCCTGGCTACTTGAAGAGCAGCAAGAGCTTTTGGTCCTGGCCCCTTTGGGGTGGGAGGAAGGTACGGTTATTCGCAGTTGCTGATCCTGGCTCCGGGTGTCCTCAGCTTCCCAGGCAGATAGTATTGGAGTTTGGGAGGCTCACGAAAGAGACATCGGCAGCGTTTGTGGGGCTGTGAATGGTGTTGCCTGGCTACTTGAAGAGCAGCAAGAGCTTTTGGTCCTGGCCCCTTTGGGGTGGGAGGAAGGTACGGTTATTCGCAATCGCTGAGCCTGGCTCCGGGTGTCCTCAGCGTCGCAGGCAGATAGTCTTGGAATTTGGGAGGCTCACGAAAGAGACAGCGTCAGCGTTTGTGGGGCTGTGAATGGGGTTGCCTGGCTACTTGAAGAGCAGCAAGAGCTTTTGGTCCTGGCACCTTTGGGGTGGGAGGAATCTCGAGACATTCGCAATTGCTTAGCTTGGCTCTGGCTGTACTCAGCGTCCCAGGCAGATAGTCTTGGAGTTTGGAAGGTCACGAAAGAGACAGCGTCAGCGTTTGTGGGGCTGTGAATGGTGTTGCCTGGCTACTTGAAGAGCAGCAAGAGCTTTTGGTCCTGGCCCCTTTGGGGTGTGAGGAATCTCGGGACAAGCTCAATTCCTGGGCTGCGATACAGCTGTACTCAACATCCAAGGCAGAAAGTATTGGAGTATGGCAGGCTCACGAAAGAGACAGCATCAGCGTTTGTGGGGCTGTGAATGGGGTTTCCTGGCTACTTGAAGAGCAGCAAGTGCTTTTGGTCCTGGCCCCTTTGGGGTGGGAGGAAGGCACTGTTATTCGCAATTACTGAGCCTGGCCCGGCTGTATTCAGTGACCCAGGCAGATATTCTTGGAGTTTGGAAGGTCACGAAAGAGGCAGCGTCAGCTTTTGTGGGGCTGTGAATGGCGTTGCCTGGCTACTTGAAGAGCAGCAAGAGCTTTTGGTCCTGGCCCCTTTGGGGTGGGAGGAAGGTATGGTTATTCGCAGTTTCTGAGCCTGCCTCCGGGTGTCCTCAGCGTCGCAGGCAGTTAGTATTGGAGTTTGGGAGGCTCACGAAAGAGACAGCGTCAGCGTCTGTGCGGCTGTGAATGGCGTTGCCTGGCTACTTGAAGAGCAGCAAGAGCTTTTGGTCCTGGCCCCTTTGGCGTGGGAGGAACCTGCAGACGTTCCCAGTTGCTGAGCATGGCTCTGGCTGTACGCAGCATCCCAGGCAGATACTATTCCAGTTTGGGTGGCCACGGAAAGAGACAGCGTCAGTGTTTGTGGGGCTGTGAATGGGGTTGCCTGGCTACTTGAAGAGCAGCAAGAGCTTTTGGTCCTGGCACCTTTGGCGTAGGAGGAATACCGCGACGTTCGCAATTTCTGAGCCTGGCTCTGGCTGTACGCAGCATCCCAGGCAGAGAGTCTTGGAGTTTGGGAGGCCACAGAAAGAGAGAGCGTCAGCGTTTGTGGGGCTGTGAATGGGGTTGCCTGGCTACTTGAAGAGCAGCAAGAGCTTTTTGTCCTGGCCCCTTTGGGGTGGGAGGAATCTCGAGACATTCGCAATTGCTTAGCTTGGCTCTGGCTGTACTCAGCGTCCCAGGCAGATAGTCTTGGAGTTTGGGAGGCCACGGAAAGAGACATCGGCAGCGTTTGTGGGGCTGTGAATGGTGTTGCCTGGCTACTTGAAGAGCAGCAAGACCTTTTGGTCCTGGCCCCTTTGGGGTGGGAGGAAGGTACGGTTATTCGCAATCGCTGAGCCTGGCTCCGGCTGTATTCAGTGTTGCAGGCAGATAGTCTTGGAATTTCGGAGGCTCTCGAAAGAGACAGCGTCAGCGTTTGTGGGGCTGTGAATGGTGTTGCCTGGCTACTTGAAGAGCAGGAAGAGCTTTTTGTCCTGGCCCCTTTGGGGTGGGAGGCATTTCGAGAAATTCGCAATTGCTTAGCTTGCCTCTGGCTGTACTCAGTGTCCCAGGCAGATAGTCTTGGAGTTTGGAAGGTCACGAAAGAGGCAGCATCAGCGTTTGTGGGGCTGTGAATGGTGTTGCCTGGCTACTTGAAGAGCAGCAAGAGCTTTTGGTCCTGGCCCCTTTGGGGTGGGAGGAAGGTACGGTTATTCGCAGTTGCTGAGCCTGCCTCCGGGTGTCCTCAGCTTCCCAGGCAGATAGTATTGGAGTTTGGGAGGCTCACGAAAGAGACATCGGCAGCGTTTGTGGGGCTGTGAATGGGGTTGCCTGGCTACTTGAAGAGCAGCAAGAGCTTTTGGTCCTGGCCTCTTTTGGGTGGGAGGAATCCCGGGACGTTCGCAATCGCTGAGCCTGGCTCCGGCTGTATTCAGTGTCCCAGGCAGATAGTCTTGGAGTTTGGGAGGCTCACGAAAGAGACAGCGTCAGCGTTTGTGGGGCTGTGAATGGTGTTGCCTGGCTACTTGAAGAGCAGCAAGAGCTTTTGGTCCTGGCCCCTTTGGGGTGGGAGGAAGGTACGGTTATTCGCAGTTGCTGAGCCTGCCTCCGGGTGTCCTCAGCGTCGCAGGCAGTTACTATTGGAGTTTGGGAGGCTCACGAAAGAGACAGCGTCAGCGTTTGTGGGGCTGTGAATGGGGTTGCCTGGCTACTTGAAGAGCAGCAAGAGCTTTTTGTCCTGGCCCCTTTGGCGTGGGAGGAACCTGCAGACGTTCCCAGTTGCTGAGCATGGCTCTGGCTGTACGCAGCATCCCAGGCAGATACTATTCGAGTTTGGGTGGCCACGGAAAGAGACAGCGTCAGCGTTTGTGGGGCTGTGAATGGGGTTGCCTGGCTACTTGAAGAGCAGCAAGAGCTTTTGGTCCTGGCCCCTTTGGGGTGGGAGGAATCTCGAGACATTCGCAATTGCTGAGCCTGGCTCCGGGTGTCCTCAGCGTCCCAGGCAGCTAGTCTTGGAGTTTGGAAGGTCACGAAAGAGACAGCGTCAGCGTCTGTGGGGCTGTGAATGGTGTTGCCTGGCTACTTGAAGAGCAGCAAGAGCTTTTGGTCCTGGCCCCTTTGGGGTGGGAGGAATCTCGAGAAATTCGCAGTTGCTGAGCCTGGCTCCGGGTGTCCTCAGCGTCCTAGGCAGTTAGTATTGGAGTTTGGGAGGCTCACGAAAGAGACAGCGTCAGCGTTTGTGGGGCTGTGAATGGGGTTGCCTGGCTACTTGAAGAGCAGCAAGAGCTTTTGGTCCTGGCCCCTTTGGGGTGGGAGGAAGGTACGGTTATTCGCAGTTTCTGAGCCTGCCTCCGGGTGTCCTCAGCGTCGCAGGCAGTTACTATTGGAGTTTGGGAGGCTCACGAAAGAGACAGCGTCAGCGTTTGTGGGGCTGTGAATGGGGTTGCCTGGCTACTTGAAGAGCAGCAAGAGCTTTTTGTCCTGGCCCCTTTGGGGTGGGAGGAATCTCGAGAAATTCGCAATTGCTTAGCTTGGCTCTGGCTGTACTCAGCGTCCCAGGCAGATAGTCTTGGAGTTTGGGAGGCCACGGAAAGAGACAGCGTCAGCGTTTGTGGGGCTGTGAATGGGGTTGCCTGGCTACTTGAAGAGCAGCAAGAGCTTTTGGTCCTGGCCCCTTTGGGGTGGGAGGAAGGTACGGTTATTCGCAGTTTCTGAGCCTGCCTCCGGGTGTCCTCAGCGTCGCAGGCAGTTACTATTGGAGTTTGGGAGGCTCACGAAAGAGACAGCGTCAGCGTTTGTGGGGCTGTGAATGGGGTTGCCTGGCTACTTGAAGAGCAGCAAGAGCTTTTTGTCCTGGCCCCTTTGGGGTGGGAGGAATCTCGAGACATTCGCAATTGCTTAGCTTGGCTCTGGCTGTACTCAGCGTCCCAGGCAGATAGTCTTGGAGTTTGGGAGGCCACGGAAAGAGACAGCGTCAGCGTTTGTGGGGCTGTGAATGGGGTTGCCTGGCTACTTGAAGAGCAGCAAGAGCTTTTGGTCCTGGCCCCTTTGGGGTGGGAGGAAGGTACGGTTATTCGCAGTTTCTGAGCCTGCCTCCGGGTGTCCTCAGCGTCGCAGGCAGTTACTATTGGAGTTTGGGAGGCTCACGAAAGAGACAGCGTCAGCGTTTGTGGGGCTGTGAATGGGGTTGCCTGGCTACTTGAAGAGCAGCAAGAGCTTTTGGTCCTGGCCCCTTTGGGGTGGGAGGAATCTCGAGAAATTCGCAATTGCTTAGCTTGGCTCTGGCTGTACTCAGCGTCCCAGGCAGATAGTCTTGGAGTTTGGGAGGCCACGGAAAGAGACAGCGTCAGCGTTTGTGGGGCTGTGAATGGCGTTGCCTGGCTACTTGAAGAGCAGCAAGAGCTTTTGGTCCTGGCCCCTTTGGGGTGGGAGGAAGGTACGGTTATTCGCAGTTGCTGAGCCTGCCTCCGGGTGTCCTCAGCGTCCCAGGCAGATAGTATTGGAGTTTGGGAGGCTCACGAAAGAGACATCGGCAGCGTTTGTGGGGCTGTGAATGGGGTTGCCTGGCTACTTGAAGAGCAGCAAGAGCTTTTGGTCCTGGCCTCTTTTGGGTGGGAGGAATCCCGGGACGTTCGCAATCGCTGAGCCTGGCTCCGGCTGTATTCAGTGTCCCAGGCAGATAGTCTTGGAGTTTGGGAGGCTCACGAAAGAGACAGCGTCAGCGTTTGTGGGGCTGTGAATGGTGTTGCCTGGCTACTTGAAGAGCAGCAAGAGCTTTTGGTCCTGGCCCCTTTGGGGTGGGAGGAAGGTACAATTATTCGCAGTTGCTGAGCCTGCCTCCGGGTGTCCTCAGCGTCGCAGGCAGTTACTATTGGAGTTTGGGAGGCTCACGAAAGAGACAGCGTCAGCGTTTGTGGGGCTGTGAATGGGGTTGCCTGGCTACTTGAAGAGCAGCAAGAGCTTTTGGTCCTGGCCCCTTTGTCGTGGGAGGAACCTGCAGACGTTCCCAGTTGCTGAGCATGGCTCTGGCTGTACGCAGCATCCCAGGCAGATACTATTCGAGTTTGGGTGGCCACGGAAAGAGACAGCGTCAGCGTTTGTGGGGCTGTGAATGGGGTTGCCTGGCTACTTGAAGAGCAGCAAGAGCTTTTGGTCCTGGCCCCTTTGGGGTGGGAGGAATCTCGAGACATTCGCAATTGCTGAGCCTGGCTCCGGGTGTCCTCAGCGTCCCAGGCAGCTAGTCTTGGAGTTTGGAAGGTCACGAAAGAGACAGCGTCAGCGTCTGTGGGGCTGTGAATGGTGTTGCCTGGCTACTTGAAGAGCAGCAAGAGCTTTTGGTCCTGGCCCCTTTGGGGTGGGAGGAATCTCGAGAAATTCGCAGTTGCTGAGCCTGGCTCCGGGTGTCCTCAGCGTCCTAGGCAGTTAGTATTGGAGTTTGGGAGGCTCACGAAAGAGAGAGCATCAGCGTTTTTGGGGCTGTAAATGGGGTTGCCTGGCTACTTGAAGAGCAGCAAGAGCTTTTGGTCCTGGCCCCTTTGGGGTGGGAGGAAGGTACGGTTATTCGCAGTTTCTGAGCCTGCCTCCGGGTGTCCTCAGCGTCGCAGGCAGTTACTATTGGAGTTTGGGAGGCTCACGAAAGAGACAGCGTCAGCGTTTGTGGGGCTGTGAATGGGGTTGCCTGGCTACTTGAAGAGCAGCAAGAGCTTTTGGTCCTGGCCCCTTTGGGGTGGGAGGAATCTCGAGAAATTCGCAATTGCTTAGCTTGGCTCTGGCTGTACTCAGCGTCCCAGGCAGATAGTCTTGGAGTTTGGGAGGCCACGGAAAGAGACAGCGTCAGCGTTTGTGGGGCTGTGAATGGGGTTGCCTGGCTACTTGAAGAGCAGCAAGAGCTTTTGGTCCTGGCCCCTTTGGGGTGGGAGGAAGGTACGGTTATTCGCAGTTGCTGAGCCTGCCTCCGGGTGTCCTCAGCGTCGCAGGCAGTTACTATTGGAGTTTGGGAGGCTCACGAAAGAGACAGCGTCAGCGTTTGTGGGGCTGTGAATGGGGTTGCCTGGCTACTTGAAGAGCAGCAAGAGCTTTTGGTCCTGGCCCCTTTGGGGTGGGAGGAATCTCGAGAAATTCGCAATTGCTTAGCTTGGCTCTGGCTGTACTCAGCGTCCCAGGCAGATAGTCTTGGAGTTTGGGAGGCCACGGAAAGAGACAGCGTCAGCGTTTGTGGGGCTGTGAATGGGGTTGCCTGGCTACTTGAAGAGCAGCAAGAGCTTTTGGTCCTGGCCCCTTTGGGGTGGGAGGAAGGTACAATTATTCGCAGTTTCTGAGCCTGCCTCCGGGTGTCCTCAGCGTCGCAGGCAGTTACTATTGGAGTTTGGGAGGCTCACGAAAGAAACATCGGCAGCGTTTGTGGGGCTGTGAATGGGGTTGCCTGGCTACTTGAAGAGCAGCAAGAGCTTTTGGTCCTGGCCCCTTTGGGGTGGGAGGAAGGTACGGTTATTCGCAATCGCTGAGCCTGGCTCCGGCTGTATTCAGTGTCCCAGGCAGATAGTCTTGGAATTTCGGAGGCTCTCGAAAGAGACAGCGTCAGCGTTTGTGGGGCTGTGAATGGGGTTGCCTGGCTACTTGAAGAGCAGCAAGAGCTTTTTGTCCTGGCACCTTTGGGGTGGGAGGAATCTCGAGACATTCGCAATTGCTTATCTTGGCTCTGGCTGTACTCAGCGTCCCAGGCAGATAGTCTTGGAATTTGGAAGGTCATGAAAGAGAGAGCGTCAGCGTTTGTGGGGCTGTGAATGGTGTTGCCTGGCTACTTGAAGAGCAGCAAGAGCTTTTGGTCCTGGCCCCTTTGGGGTGGGAGGAAGGTACGGTTATTCGCAGTTGCTGAGCCTGCCTCCGGGTGTCCTCAGCGTCGCAGGCAGTTACTATTGGAGTTTGGGAGGCTCACGAAAGAGACAGCGTCAGCGTTTGTGGGGCTGTGAATGGGGTTGCCTGGCTACTTGAAGAGCAGCAAGAGCTTTTTGTCCTGGCCCCTTTGGGGTGGGAGGAATCTCGAGACATTCGCAATTGCTTAGCTTGGCTCTGGCTGTACTCAGCGTTCCAGGCAGATAGTCTTGGAGTTTGGGAGGCCACGGAAAGAGACAGCGTCAGCGTTTGTGGGGCTGTGAATGGTGTTGCCTGGCTACTTGAAGAGCAGCAAGAGCTTTTGGTCCTGGCCCCTTTGGGGTGGGAGGAAGGTACGGTTATTCGCAGTTGCTGAGCCTTGCTCCGGGTGTCCTCAGCTTCCCAGGCAGATAGTCTTGGAGTTTGGGAGGCTCACGAAAGAAACATCGGCAGCGTTTGTGGGGCTGTGAATGGCGTTGCCTGGCTACTTGAAGAGCAGCAAGAGCTTTTGGTCCTGGCCCCTTTGGGGTGGGAGGAAGGTACGGTTATTCGCAGTTGCTGAGCCTGCCTCCGGGTGTCCTCAGCGTCCCAGGCAGATAATATTGGAGTTTGGGAGGCTCACGAAAGAGACAGCATCAGCGTTTGTGGGGCTGTGAATGGCGTTGCCTGGCTACTTGAAGAGCAGCAAGAGCTTTTGGTCCTGGTCTCTTTGGGGTGGGAGGAATCCCAGGACGTTCGCAATCGCTGAGCCTGGCTCCGACTGTATTCAGTGTTGCAGGCAGATAATCTTGGAGTTTGGGAGGCTCACGAAAGAGACAGCGTCAGCGTTTGTGGGGCTGTGAATGGCGTTGCCTGGCTACTTGAAGAGCAGCAAGAGCTTTTGGTCCTGGCCCCTTTGGGGTGGGAGGAATCTCGAGACATTCGCAATTGCTGAGCCTGGCTCCGGGTGTCCTCAGCGTCCCAGGCAGATAGTCTTGGAGTTTGGAAGGTCACGAAAGAGACAGCGTCAGCGTCTGTGGGGCTGTGAATGGGGTTGCCTGGCTACTTGAAGAGCAGCAAGAGCTTTTGGTCCTGGCCCCTTTGGGGTGGGAGGAATCTCGAGAAATTCGCAGTTGCTGAGCCTGCCTCCGGGTGTCCTCAGCGTCCTAGGCAGTTAGTATTGGAGTTTGGGAGGCTCATGAAAGAGAGAGCATCAGCGTTTGTGGGGCTGTGAATGGGGTTGCCTGGCTACTTGAAGAGCAGCAAGAGCTTTTGGTCCTGGCCCCTTTGGGGTGGGAGGAGTCCCGGGACGTTCGCAATTGCTGAGCCTGGCTCCGGCTGTATTCAGTGTCCCAGGCAGATAGTCTTGGAGTTTGGGAGGCTCACGAAAGAGACAGCGTCAGCGTTTGTGTGGCTGTGAATGGGGTTGCCTGGCTACTTGAAGAGCAGCAAGAGCTTTTGGTCCTGGCCTCTTTGTGGTGGAGGAAGGTACGGTTATTCGCAATCGCTGAGCCTGGCTCCGGCTGTATTCAGTGTCCCAGGCAGATAGTCTTGGAATTTGGGAGGCTCACGAAAGAGACAGCGTCAGCGTTTGTGGGGCTGTGAATGGGGTTGCCTGGCTACTTGAAGAGCAGCAAGAGCTTTTGGTCCTGGCACCTTTGGGGTGGGAGGAATCTCGAGACATTCGCAATTGCTTAGCTTGGCTCTGGCTGTACTCAGCGTCCCAGGCAGATAGTCTTGGAGTTTGGAAGGTCACGAAAGAGACAGCGTCAGCGTTTGTGGGGCTGTGAATGGTGTTGCCTGGCTACTTGAAGAGCAGCAAGAGCTTTTGGTCCTGGCCCCTTTGGGGTGTGAGGAATCTCGGGACAAGCTCAATTCCTGGGCTGCGATACAGCTGTACTCAACATCCAAGGCAGAAAGTATTGGAGTATGGCAGGCTCACGAAAGAGACAGCATCAGCGTTTGTGGGGCTGTGAATGGGGTTTCCTGGCTACTTGAAGAGCAGCAAGTGCTTTTGGTCCTGGCCCCTTTGGGGTGGGAGGAAGGCACTGTTATTCGCAATTACTGAGCCTGGCCCGGCTGTATTCAGTGACCCAGGCAGATATTCTTGGAGTTTGGAAGGTCACGAAAGAGGCAGCGTCAGCTTTTGTGGGGCTGTGAATGGGGTTGCCTGGCTACTTGAAGAGCAGCAAGAGCTTTTGGTCCTGGCCCCTTTGGGGTGGGAGGAAGGTATGGTTATTCGCAGTTTCTGAGCCTGCCTCCGGGTGTCCTCAGCGTCGCAGGCAGTTACTATTGGAGTTTGGGAGGCTCACGAAAGAGACAGCGTCAGCTTTTGTGGGGCTGTGAATGGGGTTGCCTGGCTACTTGAAGAGCAGCAAGAGCTTTTGGTCCTGGCCCCTTTGGCGTGGGAGGAACCTGCAGACGTTCCCAGTTGCTGAGCATGGCTCTGGCTGTACGCAGCATCCCAGGCAGATACTATTCGAGTTTGGGTGGCCACGGAAAGAGACAGCGTCAGTGTTTGTGGGGCTGTGAATGGGGTTGCCTGGCTACTTGAAGAGCAGCAAGAGCTTTTGGTCCTGGCACCTTTGGCGTAGGAGGAATACCGCGACGTTCGCAATTTCTGAGCCTGGCTCTGGCTGTACGCAGCATCCCAGGCAGAGAGTCTTGGAGTTTGGGAGGCCACAGAAAGAGACAGCGTCAGCGTTTGTGGGGCTGTGAATGGGGTTGCCTGGCTACTTGAAGAGCAGCAAGAGCTTTTTGTCCTGGCCCCTTTGGGGTGGGAGGAATCTCGAGACATTCGCAATTGCTTAGCTTGGCTCTGGCTGTACTCAGCGTCCCAGGCAGATAGTCTTGGAGTTTGGGAGGCCACGGAAAGAGACATCGGCAGCGTTTGTGGGGGTGTGAATGGTGTTGCCTGGCTACTTGAAGAGCAGCAAGACCTTTTGGTCCTGGCCCCTTTGGGGTGGGAGGAAGGTACGGTTATTCGCAGTTGCTGAGCCTGCCTCCGGGTGTCCTCAGCTTCCCAGGCAGATAGTATTGGAGTTTGGGAGGCTCACGAAAGAGACAGCGTCAGCGTTTGTGGGGCTGTGAATGGGGTTGCCTGGCTACTTGAAGAGCAGCAAGACCTTTTGGTCCTGGCCCCTTTGGGGTGGGAGGCATTTCGAGAAATTCGCAATTGCTTAGCTTGCCTCTGGCTGTACTCAGTGTCCCAGGCAGATAGTCTTGGAGTTTGGAAGGTCACGAAAGAGGCAGCATCAGCTTTTGTTGGGCTGTGAATGGCGTTGCCTGGCTACTTAAAGAGCAGCAAGAGCTTTTGGTCCTGGCCCCTTTGGGGTGGGAGGAAGGTACGGTTATTCGCAGTTTCTGAGCCTGCCTCCGGGTGTCCTCAGCGTCGCAGGCAGTTACTATTGGAGTTTGGGAGGCTCACGAAAGAGACAGCGTCAGCGTTTGTGGGGCTGTGAATGGGGTTGCCTGGCTACTTGAAGAGCAGCAAGAGCTTTTTGTCCTGGCCCCTTCGGGGTGGGAGGAATCTCGAGAAATTCACAATTGCTTAGCTTGGCTCTGGCTATACTCAGCGTCCCAGGCAGATAGTCTTGGAGTTTGGGAGGCCACGGAAAGAGAGAGCGTCAGCGTTTGTGGGGCTGTGAATGGTGTTGCCTGGCTACTTGAAGAGCAGCAAGAGCTTTTGGTCCTGGCCCCTTTGGGGTGGGAGGAAGGTACGGTTATTCGCAGTTGCTGAGCCTGCCTCCGGGTGTCCTCAGCGTCCCAGGCAGCTAGTCTTGGAGTTTGGGAGGCTCACGAAAGAGACAGCATCAACGTTTGAGGGGTGTCAATGGGGTTGCCTGGCTACTTGAAAAGCAGCAAGAGATTTTGGTCCTGGCCTCTTTGGGGTGGGAGGAATCCCGGGACGTTCGCAATCGCTGAGCCTGGCTCCGACTGTATTCAGTGTTGCAGGCAGATAATCTTGGATTTTGGGAGGCTCACGAAAGAGACATCGGCAGCGTTTGTGGGGCTGTGAATGGGGTTGCCTGGCTACTTGAAGAGCAGCAAGAGCTTTTTGTCCTGGCCCCTTTGGGGTGGGAGGAATCTCGAGACATTCGCAATTGCTGAGCCTGGCTCCGGGTGTCCTCAGCGTCCCAGGCAGCTAGTCTTGGAGTTTGGAAGGTCACGAAAGAGACAGCGTCAGCGTTTGTGGGGCTGTGAATGGTGTTGCCTGGCTACTTGAAGAGCAGCAAGAGCTTTTGGTCCTGGCCCCTTTGGGGTGGGAGGAATCTCGAGAAATTCGCAGTTGCTGAGCCTGGCTCCGGGTGTCCTCAGCGTCCTAGGCAGTTAGTATTGGAGTTTGGGAGGCTCACGAAAGAGAGAGCATCAGCGTTTTTGGGGCTGTAAATGGGGTTGCCTGGCTACTTGAAGAGCAGCAAGAGCTTTTGGTCCTGGCCCCTTTGGGGTGGGAGGAAGGTACGGTTATTCGCAGTTTCTGAGCCTGCCTCCGGGTGTCCTCAGCGTCGCAGGCAGTTACTATTGGAGTTTGGGAGGCTCACGAAAGAGACAGCGTCAGCGTTTGTGGGGCTGTGAATGGGGTTGCCTGGCTACTTGAAGAGCAGCAAGAGCTTTTGGTCCTGGCCCCTTTGGGGTGGGAGGAATCTCGAGAAATTCGCAATTGCTTAGCTTGGCTCTGGCTGTACTCAGCGTCCCAGGCAGATAGTCTTGGAGTTTGGGAGGCCACGGAAAGAGACAGCGTCAGCGTTTGTGGGGCTGTGAATGGGGTTGCCTGGCTACTTGAAGAGCAGCAAGAGCTTTTGGTCCTGGCCCCTTTGGGGTGGGAGGAAGGTACGGTTATTCGCAGTTGCTGAGCCTGCCTCCGGGTGTCCTCAGCTTCCCAGGCAGATAGTATTGGAGTTTGGGAGGCTCACGAAAGAGACATCGGCAGCGTTTGTGGGGCTGTGAATGGGGTTGCCTGGCTACTTGAAGAGCAGCAAGAGCTTTTGGTCCTGGCCTCTTTTGGGTGGGAGGAATCCCGGGACGTTCGCAATCGCTGAGCCTGGCTCCGGCTGTATTCAGTGTCCCAGGCAGATAGTCTTGGAGTTTGGGAGGCTCACGAAAGAGACAGCGTCAGCGTTTGTGGGGCTGTGAATGGTGTTGCCTGGCTACTTGAAGAGCAGCAAGAGCTTTTGGTCCTGGCCCCTTTGGGGTGGGAGGAAGGTACGGTTATTCGCAGTTGCTGAGCCTGCCTCCGGGTGTCCTCAGCGTCGCAGGCAGTTACTATTGGAGTTTGGGAGGCTCACGAAAGAGACAGCGTCAGCTTTTGTGGGGCTGTGAATGGGGTTGCCTGGCTACTTGAAGAGCAGCAAGAGCTTTTGGTCCTGGCCCCTTTGGCGTGGGAGGAACCTGCAGATGTTCCCAGTTGCTGAGCATGGCTCTGGCTGTACGCAGCATCCCAGGCAGATACTATTCGAGTTTGGGTGGCCACGGAAAGAGACAGCGTCAGCGTTTGTGGGGCTGTGAATGGGGTTGCCTGGCTACTTGAAGAGCAGCAAGAGCTTTTGGTCCTGGCCCCTTTGGGGTGGGAGGAATCTCGAGACATTCGCAATTGCTGAGCCTGGCTCCGGGTGTCCTCAGCGTCCCAGGCAGCTAGTCTTGGAGTTTGGAAGGTCACGAAAGAGACAGCGTCAGCGTCTGTGGGGCTGTGAATGGTGTTGCCTGGCTACTTGAAGAGCAGCAAGAGCTTTTGGTCCTGGCCCCTTTGGGGTGGGAGGAATCTCGAGAAATTCGCAGTTGCTGAGCCTGGCTCCGGGTGTCCTCAGCGTCCTAGGCAGTTAGTATTGGAGTTTGGGAGGCTCACGAAAGAGAGAGCATCAGCGTTTTTGGGGCTGTAAATGGGGTTGCCTGGCTACTTGAAGAGCAGCAAGAGCTTTTGGTCCTGGCCCCTTTGGGGTGGGAGGAAGGTACGGTTATTCGCAGTTTCTGAGCCTGCCTCCGGGTGTCCTCAGCGTCGCAGGCAGTTACTATTGGAGTTTGGGAGGCTCACGAAAGAGACAGCGTCAGCGTTTGTGGGGCTGTGAATGGGGTTGCCTGGCTACTTGAAGAGCAGCAAGAGCTTTTGGTCCTGGCCCCTTTGGGGTGGGAGGAATCTCGAGAAATTCGCAATTGCTTAGCTTGGCTCTGGCTGTACTCAGCGTCCCAGGCAGATAGTCTTGGAGTTTGGGAGGCCACGGAAAGAGACAGCGTCAGCGTTTGTGGGGCTGTGAATGGGGTTGCCTGGCTACTTGAAGAGCAGCAAGAGCTTTTGGTCCTGGCCCCTTTGGGGTGGGAGGAAGGTACGGTTATTCGCAGTTTCTGAGCCTGCCTCCGGGTGTCCTCAGCGTCGCAGGCAGTTACTATTGGAGTTTGGGAGGCTCACGAAAGAGACAGCGTCAGCGTTTGTGGGGCTGTGAATGGGGTTGCCTGGCTACTTGAAGAGCAGCAAGAGCTTTTGGTCCTGGCCCCTTTGGGGTGGGAGGAATCTCGAGAAATTCGCAATTGCTTAGCTTGGCTCTGGCTGTACTCAGCGTCCCAGGCAGATAGTCTTGGAGTTTGGGAGGCCACGGAAAGAGACAGCGTCAGCGTTTGTGGGGCTGTGAATGGGGTTGCCTGGCTACTTGAAGAGCAGCAAGAGCTTTTGGTCCTGGCCCCTTTGGGGTGGGAGGAAGGTACGGTTATTCGCAGTTGCTGAGCCTGCCTCCGGGTGTCCTCAGCTTCCCAGGCAGATAGTATTGGAGTTTGGGAGGCTCACGAAAGAGACATCGGCAGCGTTTGTGGGGCTGTGAATGGGGTTGCCTGGCTACTTGAAGAGCAGCAAGAGCTTTTGGTCCTGGCCTCTTTTGGGTGGGAGGAATCCCGGGACGTTCGCAATCGCTGAGCCTGGCTCCGGCTGTATTCAGTGTCCCAGGCAGATAGTCTTGGAGTTTGGGAGGCTCACGAAAGAGACAGCGTCAGCGTTTGTGGGGCTGTGAATGGTGTTGCCTGGCTACTTGAAGAGCAGCAAGAGCTTTTGGTCCTGGCCCCTTTGGGGTGGGAGGAAGGTACGGTTATTCGCAGTTGCTGAGCCTGCCTCCGGGTGTCCTCAGCGTCGCAGGCAGTTACTATTGGAGTTTGGGAGGCTCACGAAAGAGACAGCGTCAGCTTTTGTGGGGCTGTGAATGGGGTTGCCTGGCTACTTGAAGAGCAGCAAGAGCTTTTGGTCCTGGCCCCTTTGGCGTGGGAGGAACCTGCAGACGTTCCCAGTTGCTGAGCATGGCTCTGGCTGTACGCAGCATCCCAGGCAGATACTATTCGAGTTTGGGTGGCCACGGAAAGAGACAGCGTCAGTCTTTGTGGGGTTGTGAATGGGGTTGCCCGGCTACTTGAAGAGCAGCAAGAGCTTTTGGTCCTGGCAGCTTTGGCGTAGGAGGAATACCGCGACGTTCGCAATTTCTGAACCTGGCTCTGGCTGTACGCAGCATCCCAAGCAGAGAGTCTTAGAGTTTGGGAGGCCACAGAAAGAGACAGCGTCAGCGTTTGTGGGGCTGTGAATGGGGTTGCCTGGCTACTTGAAGAGCAGCAAGAGCTTTTGGTCCTGGCCCCTTTGGGGTGGGAGGAATCTCGAGACATTCGCAATTGCTGAGCCTGGCTCCGGGTGTCCTCAGCGTCCCAGGCAGCTAGTCTTGGAGTTTGGAAGGTCACGAAAGAGACAGCGTCAGCGTCTGTGGGGCTGTGAATGGTGTTGCCTGGCTACTTGAAGAGCAGCAAGAGCTTTTGGTCCTGGCCCCTTTGGGGTGGGAGGAATCTCGAGAAATTCGCAGTTGCTGAGCCTGGCTCCGGGTGTCCTCAGCGTCCTAGGCAGTTAGTATTGGAGTTTGGGAGGCTCACGAAAGAGAGAGCATCAGCGTTTTTGGGGCTGTAAATGGGGTTGCCTGGCTACTTGAAGAGCAGCAAGAGCTTTTGGTCCTGGCCCCTTTGGGGTGGGAGGAAGGTACGGTTATTCGCAGTTTCTGAGCCTGCCTCCGGGTGTCCTCAGCGTCGCAGGCAGTTACTATTGGAGTTTGGGAGGCTCACGAAAGAGACAGCGTCAGCGTTTGTGGGGCTGTGAATGGGGTTGCCTGGCTACTTGAAGAGCAGCAAGAGCTTTTTGTCCTGGCCCCTTTGGGGTGGGAGGAATCTCGAGAAATTCGCAATTTCTTAGCTTGGCTCTGGCTGTACTCAGCGTCCCAGGCAGATAGTACTGGAGTTTGGGAGGCTCACGAAAGAGACAGCGTCAGCGTTTGTGGGGCTGTGAATGGGGTTGCCTGGCTACTTGAAGAGCAGCAAGAGCTTTTGGTCCTGGCCCCTTTGGGGTGGGAGGAAGGTACGGTTATTCGCAGTTTCTGAGCCTGCCTCCGGGTGTCCTCAACGTCGCAGGCAGTTACTATTGGAGTTTGGGAGGCTCACGAAAGAGACAGCGTCAGCGTTTGTGGGGCTGTGAATGGGGTTGCCTGGCTACTTGAAGAGCAGCAAGAGCTTTTGGTCCTGGCCCCTTTGGGGTGGGAGGAATCTCGAGAAATTCGCAATTGCTTAGCTTGGCTCTGGCTGTACTCAGCGTCCCAGGCAGATAGTCTTGGAGTTTGGGAGGCCACGGAAAGAGACAGCGTCAGCGTTTGTGGGGCTGTGAATGGTGTTGCCTGGCTACTTGAAGAGCAGCAAGAGCTTTTGGTCCTGGCCTCTTTTGGGTGGGAGGAATCCCGGGACGTTCGCAATCGCTGAGCCTGGCTCCGGCTGTATTCAGTGTCCCAGGCAGATAGTCTTGGAGTTTGGGAGGCTCACGAAAGAGACAGCGTCAGCGTTTGTGGGGCTGTGAATGGTGTTGCCTGGCTACTTGAAGAGCAGCAAGAGCTTTTGGTCCTGGCCCCTTTGGGGTGGGAGGAAGGTACGGTTATTCGCAGTTGCTGAGCCTGCCTCCGGGTGTCCTCAGCGTCGCAGGCAGTTACTATTGGAGTTTGGGAGGCTCACGAAAGAGACAGCGTCAGCTTTTGTGGGGCTGTGAATGGGGTTGCCTGGCTACTTGAAGAGCAGCAAGAGCTTTTGGTCCTGGCCCCTTTGGCGTGGGAGGAACCTGCAGACGTTCCCAGTTGCTGAGCATGGCTCTGGCTGTACGCAGCATCCCAGGCAGATACTATTCGAGTTTGGGTGGCCACGGAAAGAGACAGCGTCAGCGTTTGTGGGGCTGTGAATGGGGTTGCCTGGCTACTTGAAGAGCAGCAAGAGCTTTTGGTCCTGGCCCCTTTGGGGTGGGAGGAATCTCGAGACATTCGCAATTGCTGAGCCTGGCTCCGGGTGTCCTCAGCGTCCCAGGCAGCTAGTCTTGGAGTTTGGAAGGTCACGAAAGAGACAGCGTCAGCGTCTGTGGGGCTGTGAATGGTGTTGCCTGGCTACTTGAAGAGCAGCAAGAGCTTTTGGTCCTGGCCCCTTTGGGGTGGGAGGAATCTCGAGAAATTCGCAGTTGCTGAGCCTGGCTCCGGGTGTCCTCAGCGTCCTAGGCAGTTAGTATTGGAGTTTGGGAGGCTCACGAAAGAGAGAGCATCAGCGTTTTTGGGGCTGTAAATGGGGTTGCCTGGCTACTTGAAGAGCAGCAAGAGCTTTTGGTCCTGGCCCCTTTGGGGTGGGAGGAAGGTACGGTTATTCGCAGTTTCTGAGCCTGCCTCCGGGTGTCCTCAGCGTCGCAGGCAGTTACTATTGGAGTTTGGGAGGCTCACGAAAGAGACAGCGTCAGCGTTTGTGGGGCTGTGAATGGGGTTGCCTGGCTACTTGAAGAGCAGCAAGAGCTTTTTGTCCTGGCCCCTTTGGGGTGGGAGGAATCTCGAGAAATTCGCAATTTCTTAGCTTGGCTCTGGCTGTACTCAGCGTCCCAGGCAGATAGTCTTGGAGTTTGGGAGGCCACGGAAAGAGACAGCGTCAGCGTTTGTGGGGCTGTGAATGGGGTTGCCTGGCTACTTGAAGAGCAGCAAGAGCTTTTGGTCCTGGCCCCTTTGGCGTGGGAGGAAGGTACGGTTATTCGCAGTTTCTGAGCCTGCCTCCGGGTGTCCTCAGCGTCGCAGGCAGTTACTATTGGAGTTTGGGAGGCTCACGAAAGAGACAGCGTCAGCGTTTGTGGGGCTGTGAATGGGGTTGCCTGGCTACTTGAAGAGCAGCAAGAGCTTTTGGTCCTGGCCCCTTTGGGGTGGGAGGAATCTCGAGAAATTCGCAATTGCTTAGCTTGGCTCTGGCTGTACTCAGCGTCCCAGGCAGATAGTCTTGGAGTTTGGGAGGCCACGGAAAGAGACAGCGTCAGCGTTTGTGGGGCTGTGAATGGTGTTGCCTGGCTACTTGAAGAGCAGCAAGAGCTTTTGGTCCTGGCCCCTTTGGGGTGGGAGGAAGGTACGGTTATTCGCAGTTGCTGAGCCTGCCTCCGGGTGTCCTCAGCGTCCCAGGCAGCTAGTCTTGGAGTTTGGGAGGCTCACGAAAGAGACATCGGCAGCGTTTGTGGGGCTGTGAATGGGGTTGCCTGGCTACTTGAAGAGCAGCAAGAGCTTTTGGTCCTGGCCTCTTTTGGGTGGGAGGAATCCCGGGACGTTCGCAATCGCTGAGCCTGGCTCCGGCTGTATTCAGTGTCCCAGGCAGATAGTCTTGGAGTTTGGGAGGCTCACGAAAGAGACAGCGTCAGCGTTTGTGGGGCTGTGAATGGCGTTGCCTGGCTACTTGAAGAGCAGCAAGAGCTTTTGGTCCTGGCCCCTTTGGCGTGGGAGGAACCTGCAGACGTTCCCAGTTGCTGAGCATGGCTCTGGCTGTACGCAGCATCCCAGGCAGATACTATTCGAGTTTGGGTGGCCACGGAAAGAGACAGCGTCAGCGTTTGTGGGGCTGTGAATGGGGTTGCCTGGCTACTTGAAGAGCAGCAAGAGCTTTTGGTCCTGGCCCCTTTGGGGTGGGAGGAATCCCGGGACGGTCGCAATCGCTGAGCCTGGCTCCGGCTGTATTCAGTGTTGCAGGCAGATAATCTTGGAGTTTGGGAGGCTCACGAAAGAGACAGCGTCAGCGTTTGTGGGGCTGTGAATGGGGTTGCCTGGCTACTTGAAGAGCAGCAAGAGCTTTTGGTCCTGGCCCCTTTGGGGTGGGAGGAATCTCGAGACATTCGCAATTGCTGAGCCTGGCTCCGGGTGTCCTCAGCGTCCCAGGCAGATAGTCTTGGAGTTTGGAAGGTCACGAAAGAGACAGCGTCAGCTTTTGTGGGGCTGTGAATGGAGTTGCCTGGCTACTTGAAGAGCAGCAAGAGCTTTTGGTCCTGGCTCCTTTGGGGTGTGAGGAAGGTACAGTTATTCGCAATTACTGAGCCTGGCTCCGGCTCTATTCAGTGTCCCAGGCAGATAGTCTTGGAGTTTGGGAGGCTCACGAAAGAGACAGCGTCAGCGTTTGTGGGGCTGTGAATGGGGTTGCCTGGCTACTTGAAGAGCAGCAAGAGCTTTTGGTCCTGGCCCCTTTGGGGTGGGAGGAAGGTACGGTTATTCGCAGTTGCTGAGCCTGCCTCCGGGTGTCCTCAGCGTCCCAGGCAGATAATATTGGAGTTTGGGAGGCTCACGAAAGAGACAGCATCAGCGTTTGTGGGGCTGTGAATGGCGTTGCCTGGCTACTTGAAGAGCAGCAAGAGCTTTTGGTCCTGGCCTCTTTGGGGTGGGAGGAATCCCAGGACGTTCGCAATCGCTGAGCCTGGCTCCGACTGTATTCAGTGTTGCAGGCAGATAATCTTGGAGTTTGGGAGGCTCACGAAAGAGACAGCGTCAGCGTTTGTGTGGCTGTGAATGGCGTTGCCTGGCTACTTGAAGAGCAGCAAGAGCTTTTGGTCCTGGCCCCTTTGGGGTGGGAGGAATCTCGAGACATTCGCAATTGCTGAGCCTGGCTCCGGGTGTCCTCAGCGTCCCAGGCAGATAGTCTTGGAGTTTGGAAGGTCACGAAAGAGACAGCGTCAGCGTCTGTGGGGCTGTGAATGGGGTTGCCTGGCTACTTGAAGAGCAGCAAGAGCTTTTGGTCCTGGCCCCTTTGGGGTGGGAGGAATCTCGAGAAATTCGCAGTTGCTGAGCCTGCCTCCGGGTGTCCTCAGCGTCCTAGGCAGTTAGTATTGGAGTTTGGGAGGCTCATGAAAGAGAGAGCATCAGCGTTTGTGGGGCTGTGAATGGGGTTGCCTGGCTACTTGAAGAGCAGCAAGAGCTTTTGGTCCTGGCCCCTTTGGGGTGGGAGGAGTCCCGGGACGTTCGCAATTGCTGAGCCTGGCTCCGGCTGTATTCAGTGTCCCAGGCAGATAGTATTGAAGTTTGGGAGGCCACAGAAAGAGACAGCGTCAGCGTTTGTGGGGCTGTGAATGTGGTTGCCTGGCTACTTGAAGAGCAGCAAGAGCTTGTGGTCCTGGCCTCTTTGCGGTGGAAGGAATCCCGGGACGTCTGCAATCGCTGAGCCTGGCTCCGACTGTATTCAGTGTTGCAGGCAGATAATCTTGGAGTTTGGGAGGCTGGCGAAAGAGACAGCGTCAGCGTTTGTGGGGCTGTGAATGGGGTTGCCTGGCTACTTGAAGAGCAGCAAGAGCTTTTGGTCCTGGCCCCTTTGGCGTGGGAGGAACCTGCAGACGTTCCCAGTTGCTGAGCATGGCTCTGGCTGTACGCAGCATCCCAGGCAGATACTATTCGAGTTTGGGTGGCCACGGAAAGAGACAGCGTCAGTGTTTGTGGGGTTGTGAATGGGGTTGCCTGGCTACTTGAAGAGCAGCAAGAGCTTTTGGTCCTGGCCCCTTTGGGGTGGGAGGAAGGTACGGTTATTCGCAGTTTCTGAGCCTGCCTCCGGGTGTCCTCAGCGTCGCAGGCAGTTACTATTGGAGTTTGGGAGGCTCACGAAAGAGACAGCGTCAGCGTTTGTGGGGCTGTGAATGGGGTTGCCTGGCTACTTGAAGAGCAGCAAGAGCTTTTGGTCCTGGCCCCTTTGGGGTGGGAGGAATCTCGAGAAATTCGCAATTGCTTAGCTTGGCTCTGGCTGTACTCAGCGTCCCAGGCAGATAATCTTGGAGTTTGGGAGGCCACGGAAAGAGACAGCGTCAGCGTTTGTGGGGCTGTGAATGGTGTTGCCTGGCTACTTGAAGAGCAGCAAGAGCTTTTGGTCCTGGCCCCTTTGGGGTGGGAGGAAGGTACGGTTATTCGCAGTTGCTGAGCCTGCCTCCGGGTGTCCTCAGCGTCCCAGGCAGCTAGTCTTGGAGTTTGGGAGGCTCACGAAAGAGACATCGGCAGCGTTTGTGGGGCTGTGAATGGGGTTGCCTGGCTACTTGAAGAGCAGCAAGAGCTTTTGGTCCTGGCCTCTTTTGGGTGGGAGGAATCCCGGGACGTTCGCAATCGCTGAGCCTGGCTCCGGCTGTATTCAGTGTCCCAGGCAGATAGTCTTGGAGTTTGGGAGGCTCACGAAAGAGACAGCGTCAGCGTTTGTGGGGCTGTGAATGGCGTTGCCTGGCTACTTGAAGAGCAGCAAGAGCTTTTGGTCCTGGCCCCTTTGGCGTGGGAGGAACCTGCAGACGTTCCCAGTTGCTGAGCATGGCTCTGGCTGTACGCAGCATCCCAGGCAGATACTATTCGAGTTTGGGTGGCCACGGAAAGAGACAGCGTCAGCGTTTGTGGGGCTGTGAATGGGGTTGCCTGGCTACTTGAAGAGCAGCAAGAGCTTTTGGTCCTGGCCCCTTTGGGGTGGGAGGAATCCCGGGACGGTCGCAATCGCTGAGCCTGGCTCCGGCTGTATTCAGTGTTGCAGGCAGATAATCTTGGAGTTTGGGAGGCTCACGAAAGAGACAGCGTCAGCGTTTGTGGGGCTGTGAATGGCGTTGCCTGGCTACTTGAAGAGCAGCAAGAGCTTTTGGTCCTGGCCCCTTTGGGGTGGGAGGAATCTCGAGACATTCGCAATTGCTGAGCCTGGCTCCGGGTGTCCTCAGCGTCCCAGGCAGATAGTCTTGGAGTTTGGAAGGTCACGAAAGAGACAGCGTCAGCTTTTGTGGGGCTGTGAATGGAGTTGCCTGGCTACTTGAAGAGCAGCAAGAGCTTTTGGTCCTGGCTCCTTTGGGGTGTGAGGAAGGTACAGTTATTCGCAATTACTGAGCCTGGCTCCGGCTCTATTCAGTGTCCCAGGCAGATAGTCTTGGAGTTTGGGAGGCTCACGAAAGAGACAGCGTCAGCGTTTGTGGGGCTGTGAATGGGGTTGCCTGGCTACTTGAAGAGCAGCAAGAGCTTTTGGTCCTGGCCCCTTTGGGGTGGGAGGAAGGTACGGTTATTCGCAGTTGCTGAGCCTGCCTCCGGGTGTCCTCAGCGTCCCAGGCAGATAATATTGGAGTTTGGGAGGCTCACGAAAGAGACAGCATCAGCGTTTGTGGGGCTGTGAATGGCGTTGCCTGGCTACTTGAAGAGCAGCAAGAGCTTTTGGTCCTGGCCTCTTTGGGGTGGGAGGAATCCCAGGACGTTCGCAATCGCTGAGCCTGGCTCCGACTGTATTCAGTGTTGCAGGCAGATAATCTTGGAGTTTGGGAGGCTCACGAAAGAGACAGCGTCAGCGTTTGTGGGGCTGTGAATGGCGTTGCCTGGCTACTTGAAGAGCAGCAAGAGCTTTTGGTCCTGGCCCCTTTGGGGTGGGAGGAATCTCGAGACATTCGCAATTGCTGAGCCTGGCTCCGGGTGTCCTCAGCGTCCCAGGCAGATAGTCTTGGAGTTTGGAAGGTCACGAAAGAGACAGCGTCAGCGTCTGTGGGGCTGTGAATGGGGTTGCCTGGCTACTTGAAGAGCAGCAAGAGCTTTTGGTCCTGGCCCCTTTGGGGTGGGAGGAATCTCGAGAAATTCGCAGTTGCTGAGCCTGCCTCCGGGTGTCCTCAGCGTCCTAGGCAGTTAGTATTGGAGTTTGGGAGGCTCATGAAAGAGAGAGCATCAGCGTTTGTGGGGCTGTGAATGGGGTTGCCTGGCTACTTGAAGAGCAGCAAGAGCTTTTGGTCCTGGCCCCTTTGGGGTGGGAGGAGTCCCGGGACGTTCGCAATTGCTGAGCCTGGCTCCGGCTGTATTCAGTGTCCCAGGCAGATAGTCTTGGAGTTTGGGAGGCTCACGAAAGAGACAGCGTCAGCGTTTGTGTGGCTGTGAATGGGGTTGCCTGGCTACTTGAAGAGCAGCAAGAGCTTTTGGTCCTGGCCCCTTTGGGGTGGGAGGAAGGTACGGTTATTCGCAGTTGCTGAGCCTGGCTCCGGGTGTCCTCAGCTTCCCAGGCAGATAGTATTGGAGTTTGGGAGGCTCACGAAAGAGACATCGGCAGCGTTTGTGGGGCTGTGAATGGGGTTGCCTGGCTACTTGAAGAGCAGCAAGAGCTTTTGGTCCTGGCCCCTTTGGGGTGGGAGGAAGGTACGGTTATTCGCAATCGCTGAGCCTGGCTCCGGCTGTATTCAGTGTCCCAGGCAGATAGTCTTGGAATTTGGGAGGCTCACGAAAGAGACAGCGTCAGCGTTTGTGGGGCTGTGAATGGGGTTGCCTGGCTACTTGAAGAGCAGCAAGAGCTTTTGGTCCTGGCACCTTTGGGGTGGGAGGAATCTCGAGACATTCGCAATTGCTTAGCTTGGCTCTGGCTGTACTCAGCGTCCCAGGCAGATAGTCTTGGAGTTTGGAAGGTCACGAAAGAGACAGCGTCAGCGTTTGTGGGGCTGTGAATGGTGTTGCCTGGCTACTTGAAGAGCAGCAAGAGCTTTTGGTCCTGGCCCCTTTGGGGTGTGAGGAATCTCGGGACAAGCTCAATTCCTGGGCTGCGATACAGCTGTACTCAACATCCAAGGCAGAAAGTATTGGAGTATGGCAGGCTCACGAAAGAGACAGCATCAGCGTTTGTGGGGCTGTGAATGGGGTTTCCTGGCTACTTGAAGAGCAGCAAGTGCTTTTGGTCCTGGCCCCTTTGGGGTGGGAGGAAGGCACTGTTATTCGCAATTACTGAGCCTGGCCCGGCTGTATTCAGTGACCCAGGCAGATATTCTTGGAGTTTGGAAGGTCACGAAAGAGGCAGCGTCAGCTTTTGTGGGGCTGTGAATGGCGTTGCCTGGCTACTTGAAGAGCAGCAAGAGCTTTTGGTCCTGGCCCCTTTGGGGTGGGAGGAAGGTACGGTTATTCGCAGTTGCTGAGCCTGCCTCCGGGTGTCCTCAGCGTCGCAGGCAGTTACTATTGGAGTTTGGGAGGCTCACGAAAGAGACAGCGTCAGCTTTTGTGGGGCTGTGAATGGGGTTGCCTGGCTACTTGAAGAGCAGCAAGAGCTTTTGGTCCTGGCCCCTTTGGCGTGGGAGGAACCTGCAGACGTTCCCAGTTGCTGAGCATGGCTCTGGCTGTACGCAGCATCCCAGGCAGATACTATTCGAGTTTGGGTGGCCACGGAAAGAGACAGCGTCAGTGTTTGTGGGGCTGTGAATGGGGTTGCCTGGCTACTTGAAGAGCAGCAAGAGCTTTTTGTCCTGGCCCCTTTGGGGTGGGAGGAATCTCGAGACATTCGCAATTGCTGAGCCTGGCTCCGGGTGTCCTCAGCGTCCCAGGCAGCTAGTCTTGGAGTTTGGGAGGCCACGGAAAGAGACATCGGCAGCGTCTGTGGGGCTGTGAATGGTGTTGCCTGGCTACTTGAAGAGCAGCAAGAGCTTTTGGTCCTGGCCCCTTTGGGGTGGGAGGAATCTCGAGAAATTCGCAGTTGCTGAGCCTGGCTCCGGGTGTCCTCAGCGTCCTAGGCAGTTAGTATTGGAGTTTGGGAGGCTCACGAAAGAGACAGCGTCAGCGTTTGTGGGGCTGTGAATGGGGTTGCCTGGCTACTTGAAGAGCAGCAAGAGCTTTTGGTCCTGGCCCCTTTGGGGTGGGAGGAATCTCGAGAAATTCGCAATTGCTTAGCTTGGCTCTGGCTGTACTCAGCGTCCCAGGCAGATAGTCTTGGAGTTTGGGAGGCCACGGAAAGAGACAGCGTCAGCGTTTGTGGGGCTGTGAATGGGGTTGCCTGGCTACTTGAAGAGCAGCAAGAGCTTTTGGTCCTGGCCCCTTTGGGGTGGGAGGAAGGTACGGTTATTCGCAGTTGCTGAGCCTGCCTCCGGGTGTCCTCAGCGTCGCAGGCAGTTACTATTGGAGTTTGGGAGGCTCACGAAAGAGACAGCGTCAGCGTTTGTGGGGCTGTGAATGGGGTTGCCTGGCTACTTGAAGAGCAGCAAGAGCTTTTGGTCCTGGCCCCTTTGGGGTGGGAGGAATCTCGAGAAATTCGCAATTGCTTAGCTTGGCTCTGGCTGTACTCAGCGTCCCAGGCAGATAGTCTTGGAGTTTGGGAGGCCACGGAAAGAGACAGCGTCAGCGTTTGTGGGGCTGTGAATGGGGTTGCCTGGCTACTTGAAGAGCAGCAAGAGCTTTTGGTCCTGGCCCCTTTGGGGTGGGAGGAAGGTACGGTTATTCGCAGTTGCTGAGCCTGCCTCCGGGTGTCCTCAGCGTCGCAGGCAGTTACTATTGGAGTTTGGGAGGCTCACGAAAGAAACATCGGCAGCGTTTGTGGGGCTGTGAATGGGCTTGCCTGGCTACTTGAAGAGCAGCAAGAGCTTTTGGTCCTGGCCCCTTTGGGGTGGGAGGAAGGTACGGTTATTCGCAATCGCTGAGCCTGGCTCCGGCTGTATTCAGTGTCCCAGGCAGATAGTCTTGGAATTTCGGAGGCTCTCGAAAGAGACAGCGTCAGCGTTTGTGGGGCTGTGAATGGTGTTGCCTGGCTACTTGAAGAGCAGCAAGAGCTTTTTGTCCTGGCACCTTTGGGGTGGGAGGAATCTCGAGACATTCGCAATTGCTTATCTTGGCTCTGGCTGTACTCAGCGTCCCAGGCAGATAGTCTTGGAATTTGGAAGGTCATGAAAGAGAGAGCGTCAGCGTTTGTGGGGCTGTGAATGGTGTTGCCTGGCTACTTGAAGAGCAGCAAGAGCTTTTGGTCCTGGCCCCTTTGGGGTGGGAGGAAGGTACGGTTATTCGCAGTTGCTGAGCCTGCCTCCGGGTGTCCTCAGCGTCGCAGGCAGTTACTATTGGAGTTTGGGAGGCTCACGAAAGAGACAACGTCAGCGTTTGTGGGGCTGTGAATGGGGTTGCCTGGCTACTTGAAGAGCAGCAAGAGCTTTTGGTCCTGGCCCCTTTGGGGTGGGAGGAAGGTACGGTTATTCGCAGTTGCTGAGCCTTGCTCCGGGTGCCCTCAGCTTCCCAGGCAGATAGTCTTGGAGTTTGGGAGGCTCACGAAAGAAACATCGGCAGCGTTTGTGGGGCTGTGAATGGCGTTGCCTGGCTACTTGAAGAGCAGCAAGAGCTTTTGGTCCTGGCCCCTTTGGGGTGGGAGGAAGGTACGGTTATTCGCAGTTGCTGAGCCTGCCTCCGGGTGTCCTCAGCGTCCCAGGCAGATAATATTGGAGTTTGGGAGGCTCACGAAAGAGACAGCATCAGCGTTTGTGGGGCTGTGAATGGGGTTGCCTGGCTACTTGAAGAGCAGCAAGAGCTTTTGGTCCTGGCCTCTTTGGGGTGGGAGGAATCCCAGGACGTTCGCAATCGCTGAGCCTGGCTCCGACTGTATTCAGTGTTGCAGGCAGATAATCTTGGAGTTTGGGAGGCTCACGAAAGAGACAGCGTCAGCGTTTGTGGGGCTGTGAATGGCGTTGCCTGGCTACTTGAAGAGCAGCAAGAGCTTTTGGTCCTGGCCCCTTTGGGGTGGGAGGAATCTCGAGACATTCGCAATTGCTGAGCCTGGCTCCGGGTGTCCTCAGCGTCCCAGGCAGATAGTCTTGGAGTTTGGAAGGTCACGAAAGAGACAGCGTCAGCGTCTGTGGGGCTGTGAATGGGGTTGCCTGGCTACTTGAAGAGCAGCAAGAGCTTTTGGTCCTGGCCCCTTTGGGGTGGGAGGAAGGTACGGTTATTCGCAGTTGCTGAGCCTGCCTCCGGGTGTCCTCAGCGTCCCAGGCAGCTAGTCTTGGAGTTTGGGAGGCTCACGAAAGAGACAGCGTCAGCGTTTGTGGGGCTGTGAATGGGGTTGCCTGGCTACTTGAAAAGCAGCAAGAGATTTTGGTCCTGGCCTCTTTGGGGTGGGAGGAATCCGGGGACGTTCGCAATCGCTGAGCCTGGCTCCGACTGTATTCAGTGTTGCAGGCAGATAATCTTGGATTTTGGGAGGCTCACGAAAGAGACATCGGCAGCGTTTGTGGGGCTGTGAATGGGGTTGCCTGGCTACTTGAAGAGCAGGAAGAGCTTTTTGTCCTGGCCCCTTTGGGGTGGGAGGAATCTCGAGACATTCGCAATTGCTGAGCCTGGCTCCGGGTGTCCTCAGCGTCCCAGGCAGCTAGTCTTGGAGTTTGGAAGGTCACGAAAGAGACAGCGTCAGCGTCTGTGGGGCTGTGAATGGTGTTGCCTGGCTACTTGAAGAGCAGCAAGAGCTTTTGGTCCTGGCCCCTTTGGGGTGGGAGGAATCTCGAGACATTCGCAATTGCTGAGCCTGGCTCCGGGTGTCCTCAGCGTCCCAGGCAGCTAGTCTTGGAGTTTGGAAGGTCACGAAAGAGACAGCGTCAGCGTCTGTGGGGCTGTGAATGGTGTTGCCTGGCTACTTGAAGAGCAGCAAGAGCTTTTGGTCCTGGCCCCTTTGGGGTGGGAGGAATCTCGAGAAATTCGCAGTTGCTGAGCCTGGCTCCGGGTGTCCTCAGCGTCTTAGGCAGTTAGTATTGGAGTTTGGGAGGCTCACGAAAGAGAGAGCATCAGCGTTTTTGGGGCTGTAAATGGGGTTGCCTGGCTACTTGAAGAGCAGCAAGAGCTTTTGGTCCTGGCCCCTTTGGGGTGGGAGGAAGGTACGGTTATTCGCAGTTGCTGAGCCTGCCTCCGGGTGTCCTCAGCGTCGCAGGCAGTTACTATTGGAGTTTGGGAGGCTCACGAAAGAGACAGCGTCAGCGTTTGTGGGGCTGTGAATGGGGTTGCCTGGCTACTTGAAGAGCAGCAAGAGCTTTTTGTCCTGGCCCCTTTGGGGTGGGAGGAATCTCGAGAAATTCGCAATTGCTTAGCTTGGCTCTGGCTGTACTCAGCGTCCCAGGCAGATAGTCTTGGAGTTTGGGAGGCCACGGAAAGAGACAGCGTCAGCGTTTGTGGGGCTGTGAATGGGGTTGCCTGGCTACTTGAAGAGCAGCAAGAGCTTTTGGTCCTGGCCCCTTTGGGGTGGGAGGAAGGTACGGTTATTCGCAGTTTCTGAGCCTGCCTCCGGGTGTCCTCAGCGTCGCAGGCAGTTACTATTGGAGTTTGGGAGGCTCACGAAAGAGACAGCGTCAGCGTTTGTGGGGCTGTGAATGGGGTTGCCTGGCTACTTGAAGAGCAGCAAGAGCTTTTGGTCCTGGCCCCTTTGGGGTGGGAGGAATCTCGAGAAATTCGCAATTGCTTAGCTTGGCTCTGGCTGTACTCAGCGTCCCAGGCAGATAGTCTTGGAGTTTGGGAGGCCACGGAAAGAGACAGCGTCAGCGTTTGTGGGGCTGTGAATGGGGTTGCCTGGCTACTTGAAGAGCAGCAAGAGCTTTTGGTCCTGGCCCCTTTGGGGTGGGAGGAAGGTACGGTTATTCGCAGTTGCTGAGCCTGCCTCCGGGTGTCCTCAGCGTCGCAGGCAGTTACTATTGGAGTTTGGGAGGCTCACGAAAGAAACATCGGCAGCGTTTGTGGGGCTGTGAATGGGCTTGCCTGGCTACTTGAAGAGCAGCAAGAGCTTTTGGTCCTGGCCCCTTTGGGGTGGGAGGAAGGTACGGTTATTCGCAATCGCTGAGCCTGGCTCCGGCTGTATTCAGTGTCCCAGGCAGATAGTCTTGGAATTTCGGAGGCTCTCGAAAGAGACAGCGTCAGCGTTTGTGGGGCTGTGAATGGGGTTGCCTGGCTACTTGAAGAGCAGCAAGAGCTTTTTGTCCTGGCCCCTTTGGGGTGGGAGGAATCTCGAGACATTCGCAATTGCTTAGCTTGGCTCTGGCTGTACTCAGCGTCCCAGGCAGATAGTCTTGGAATTTGGAAGGTCATGAAAGAGAGAGCGTCAGCGTTTGTGGGGCTGTGAATGGTGTTGCCTGGCTACTTGAAGAGCAGCAAGAGCTTTTGGTCCTGGCCCCTTTGGGGTGGGAGGAAGGTACGGTTATTCGCAGTTGCTGAGCCTGCCTCCGGGTGTCCTCAGCGTCGCAGGCAGTTACTATTGGAGTTTGGGAGGCTCACGAAAGAGACAACGTCAGCGTTTGTGGGGCTGTGAATGGGGTTGCCTGGCTACTTGAAGAGCAGCAAGAGCTTTTGGTCCTGGCCCCTTTGGGGTGGGAGGAAGGTACGGTTATTCGCAGTTGCTGAGCCTTGCTCCGGGTGCCCTCAGCTTCCCAGGCAGATAGTCTTGGAGTTTGGGAGGCTCACGAAAGAAACATCGGCAGCGTTTGTGGGGCTGTGAATGGCGTTGCCTGGCTACTTGAAGAGCAGCAAGAGCTTTTGGTCCTGGCCCCTTTGGGGTGGGAGGAAGGTACGGTTATTCGCAGTTGCTGAGCCTGCCTCCGGGTGTCCTCAGCGTCCCAGGCAGATAATATTGGAGTTTGGGAGGCTCACGAAAGAGACAGCATCAGCGTTTGTGGGGCTGTGAATGGGGTTGCCTGGCTACTTGAAGAGCAGCAAGAGCTTTTGGTCCTGGCCTCTTTGGGGTGGGAGGAATCCCAGGACGTTCGCAATCGCTGAGCCTGGCTCCGACTGTATTCAGTGTTGCAGGCAGATAATCTTGGAGTTTGGGAGGCTCACGAAAGAGACAGCGTCAGCGTTTGTGGGGCTGTGAATGGCGTTGCCTGGCTACTTGAAGAGCAGCAAGAGCTTTTGGTCCTGGCCCCTTTGGGGTGGGAGGAATCTCGAGACATTCGCAATTGCTGAGCCTGGCTCCGGGTGTCCTCAGCGTCCCAGGCAGATAGTCTTGGAGTTTGGAAGGTCACGAAAGAGACAGCGTCAGCGTCTGTGGGGCTGTGAATGGGGTTGCCTGGCTACTTGAAGAGCAGCAAGAGCTTTTGGTCCTGGCCCCTTTGGGGTGGGAGGAATCTCGAGAAATTCGCAGTTGCTGAGCCTGCCTCCGGGTGTCCTCAGCGTCCTAGGCAGTTAGTATTGGAGTTTGGGAGGCTCATGAAAGAGAGAGCATCAGCGTTTGTGGGGCTGTGAATGGGGTTGCCTGGCTACTTGAAGAGCAGCAAGAGCTTTTGGTCCTGGCCCCTTTGGGGTGGGAGGAAGGTACGGTTATTCGCAGTTGCTGAGCCTGCCTCCGGGTGTCCTCAGCGTCCCAGGCAGCTAGTCTTGGAGTTTGGGAGGCTCACGAAAGAGACAGCGTCAGCGTTTGTGGGGCTGTGAATGGGGTTGCCTGGCTACTTGAAAAGCAGCAAGAGATTTTGGTCCTGGCCTCTTTGGGGTGGGAGGAATCCCGGGACGTTCGCAATCGCTGAGCCTGGCTCCGACTGTATTCAGTGTTGCAGGCAGATAATCTTGGATTTTGGGAGGCTCACGAAAGAGACATCGGCAGCGTTTGTGGGGCTGTGAATGGGGTTGCCTGGCTACTTGAAGAGCAGGAAGAGCTTTTTGTCCTGGCCCCTTTGGGGTGGGAGGAATCTCGAGACATTCGCAATTGCTGAGCCTGGCTCCGGGTGTCCTCAGCGTCCCAGGCAGCTAGTCTTGGAGTTTGGAAGGTCACGAAAGAGACAGCGTCAGCGTCTGTGGGGCTGTGAATGGTGTTGCCTGGCTACTTGAAGAGCAGCAAGAGCTTTTGGTCCTGGCCCCTTTGGGGTGGGAGGAATCTCGAGAAATTCGCAGTTGCTGAGCCTGGCTCCGGGTGTCCTCAGCGTCCTAGGCAGTTAGTATTGGAGTTTGGGAGGCTCACGAAAGAGAGAGCATCAGCGTTTTTGGGGCTGTAAATGGGGTTGCCTGGCTACTTGAAGAGCAGCAAGAGCTTTTGGTCCTGGCCCCTTTGGGGTGGGAGGAAGGTACGGTTATTCGCAGTTTCTGAGCCTGCCTCCGGGTGTCCTCAGCGTCGCAGGCAGTTACTATTGGAGTTTGGGAGGCTCACGAAAGAGACAGCGTCAGCGTTTGTGGGGCTGTGAATGGGGTTGCCTGGCTACTTGAAGAGCAGGAAGAGCTTTTTGTCCTGGCCCCTTTGGGGTGGGAGGAATCTCGAGAAATTCGCAATTGCTTAGCTTGGCTCTGGCTGTACTCAGCGTCCCAGGCAGATAGTCTTGGAGTTTGGGAGGCCACGGAAAGAGACAGCGTCAGCGTTTGTGGGGCTGTGAATGGGGTTGCCTGGCTACTTGAAGAGCAGCAAGAGCTTTTGGTCCTGGCCCCTTTGGGGTGGGAGGAAGGTACGGTTATTCGCAGTTTCTGAGCCTGCCTCCGGGTGTCCTCAGCGTCGCAGGCAGTTACTATTGGAGTTTGGGAGGCTCACGAAAGAGACAGCGTCAGCGTTTGTGGGGCTGTGAATGGGGTTGCCTGGCTACTTGAAGAGCAGCAAGAGCTTTTGGTCCTGGCCCCTTTGGGGTGGGAGGAATCTCGAGAAATTCGCAATTGCTTAGCTTGGCTCTGGCTGTACTCAGCGTCCCAGGCAGATAGTCTTGGAGTTTGGGAGGCCACGGAAAGAGACAGCGTCAGCGTTTGTGGGGCTGTGAATGGGGTTGCCTGGCTACTTGAAGAGCAGCAAGAGCTTTTGGTCCTGGCCCCTTTGGGGTGGGAGGAAGGTACGGTTATTCGCAGTTGCTGAGCCTGCCTCCGGGTGTCCTCAGCTTCCCAGGCAGATAGTATTGGAGTTTGGGAGGCTCACGAAAGAGACAGCGTCAGCGTTTGTGGGGCTGTGAATGGGGTTGCCTGGCTACTTGAAGAGCAGCAAGAGCTTTTGGTCCTGGCCTCTTTTGGGTGGGAGGAATCCCGGGACGTTCGCAATCGCTGAGCCTGGCTCCGGCTGTATTCAGTGTCCCAGGCAGATAGTCTTGGAGTTTGGGAGGCTCACGAAAGAGACAGCGTCAGCGTTTGTGGGGCTGTGAATGGTGTTGCCTGGCTACTTGAAGAGCAGCAAGAGCTTTTGGTCCTGGCCCCTTTGGGGTGGGAGGAAGGTACGGTTATTCGCAGTTGCTGAGCCTGCCTCCGGGTGTCCTCAGCGTCCCAGGCAGTTACTATTGGAGTTTGGGAGGCTCACGAAAGAGACAGCGTCAGCTTTTGTGGGGCTGTGAATGGGGTTGCCTGGCTACTTGAAGAGCAGCAAGAGCTTTTGGTCCTGGCCCCTTTGGCGTGGGAGGAACCTGCAGACGTTCCCAGTTGCTGAGCATGGCTCTGGCTGTACGCAGCATCCCAGGCAGATACTATTCGAGTTTGGGTGGCCACGGAAAGAGACAGCGTCAGCGTTTGTGGGGCTGTGAATGGGGTTGCCTGGCTACTTGAAGAGCAGCAAGAGCTTTTGGTCCTGGCCCCTTTGGGGTGGGAGGAATCTCGAGACATTCGCAATTGCTGAGCCTGGCTCCGGGTGTCCTCAGCGTCCCAGGCAGCTAGTCTTGGAGTTTGGAAGGTCACGAAAGAGACAGCGTCAGCGTCTGTGGGGCTGTGAATGGTGTTGCCTGGCTACTTGAAGAGCAGCAAGAGCTTTTGGTCCTGGCCCCTTTGGGGTGGGAGGAATCTCGAGAAATTCGCAGTTGCTGAGCCTGGCTCCGGGTGTCCTCAGCGTCCTAGGCAGTTAGTATTGGAGTTTGGGAGGCTCACGAAAGAGAGAGCATCAGCGTTTTTGGGGCTGTAAATGGGGTTGCCTGGCTACTTGAAGAGCAGCAAGAGCTTTTGGTCCTGGCCCCTTTGGGGTGGGAGGAAGGTACGGTTATTCGCAGTTTCTGAGCCTGCCTCCGGGTGTCCTCAGCGTCGCAGGCAGTTACTATTGGAGTTTGGGAGGCTCACGAAAGAGACAGCGTCAGCGTTTGTGGGGCTGTGAATGGGGTTGCCTGGCTACTTGAAGAGCAGCAAGAGCTTTTTGTCCTGGCCCCTTTGGGGTGGGAGGAATCTCGAGAAATTCGCAATTGCTTAGCTTGGCTCTGGCTGTACTCAGCGTCCCAGGCAGATAGTCTTGGAGTTTGGGAGGCCACGGAAAGAGACAGCGTCAGCGTTTGTGGGGCTGTGAATGGGGTTGCCTGGCTACTTGAAGAGCAGCAAGAGCTTTTGGTCCTGGCCCCTTTGGGGTGGGAGGAAGGTACGGTTATTCGCAGTTTCTGAGCCTGCCTCCGGGTGTCCTCAGCGTCGCAGGCAGTTACTATTGGAGTTTGGGAGGCTCACGAAAGAGACAGCGTCAGCGTTTGTGGGGCTGTGAATGGGGTTGCCTGGCTACTTGAAGAGCAGCAAGAGCTTTTGGTCCTGGCCCCTTTGGGGTGGGAGGAATCTCGAGAAATTCGCAATTGCTTAGCTTGGCTCTGGCTGTACTCAGCGTCCCAGGCAGATAGTCTTGGAGTTTGGGAGGCCACGGAAAGAGACAGCGTCAGCGTTTGTGGGGCTGTGAATGGGGTTGCCTGGCTACTTGAAGAGCAGCAAGAGCTTTTGGTCCTGGCCCCTTTGGGGTGGGAGGAAGGTACGGTTATTCGCAGTTGCTGAGCCTGCCTCCGGGTGTCCTCAGCGTCGCAGGCAGTTACTATTGGAGTTTGGGAGGCTCACGAAAGAAACATCGGCAGCGTTTGTGGGGCTGTGAATGGGCTTGCCTGGCTACTTGAAGAGCAGCAAGAGCTTTTGGTCCTGGCCCCTTTGGGGTGGGAGGAAGGTACGGTTATTCGCAATCGCTGAGCCTGGCTCCGGCTGTATTCAGTGTCCCAGGCAGATAGTCTTGGAATTTCGGAGGCTCTCGAAAGAGACAGCGTCAGCGTTTGTGGGGCTGTGAATGGGGTTGCCTGGCTACTTGAAGAGCAGCAAGAGCTTTTTGTCCTGGCACCTTTGGGGTGGGAGGAATCTCGAGACATTCGCAATTGCTTATCTTGGCTCTGGCTGTACTCAGCGTCCCAGGCAGATAGTCTTGGAATTTGGAAGGTCATGAAAGAGAGAGCGTCAGCGTTTGTGGGGCTGTGAATGGTGTTGCCTGGCTACTTGAAGAGCAGCAAGAGCTTTTGGTCCTGGCCCCTTTGGGGTGGGAGGAAGGTACGGTTATTCGCAGTTGCTGAGCCTGCCTCCGGGTGTCCTCAGCGTCGCAGGCAGTTACTATTGGAGTTTGGGAGGCTCACGAAAGAGACAACGTCAGCGTTTGTGGGGCTGTGAATGGGGTTGCCTGGCTACTTGAAGAGCAGCAAGAGCTTTTTGTCCTGGCCCCTTTGGGGTGGGAGGAATCTCGAGACATTCGCAATTGCTTAGCTTGGCTCTGGCTGTACTCAGCGTTCCAGGCAGATAGTCTTGGAGTTTGGGAGGCCACGGAAAGAGACAGCGTCAGCGTTTGTGGGGCTGTGAATGATGTTGCCTGGCTACTTGAAGAGCAGCAAGAGCTTTTGGTCCTGGCCCCTTTGGGGTGGGAGGAAGGTACGGTTATTCGCAGTTGCTGAGCCTTGCTCCGGGTGCCCTCAGCTTCCCAGGCAGATAGTCTTGGAGTTTGGGAGGCTCACGAAAGAAACATCGGCAGCGTTTGTGGGGCTGTGAATGGCGTTGCCTGGCTACTTGAAGAGCAGCAAGAGCTTTTGGTCCTGGCCCCTTTGGGGTGGGAGGAAGGTACGGTTATTCGCAGTTGCTGAGCCTGCCTCCGGGTGTCCTCAGCGTCCCAGGCAGATAATATTGGAGTTTGGGAGGCTCACGAAAGAGACAGCATCAGCGTTTGTGGGGCTGTGAATGGGGTTGCCTGGCTACTTGAAGAGCAGCAAGAGCTTTTGGTCCTGGCCTCTTTGGGGTGGGAGGAATCCCAGGACGTTCGCAATCGCTGAGCCTGGCTCCGACTGTATTCAGTGTTGCAGGCAGATAATCTTGGAGTTTGGGAGGCTCACGAAAGAGACAGCGTCAGCGTTTGTGGGGCTGTGAATGGCGTTGCCTGGCTACTTGAAGAGCAGCAAGAGCTTTTGGTCCTGGCCCCTTTGGGGTGGGAGGAATCTCGAGACATTCGCAATTGCTGAGCCTGGCTCCGGGTGTCCTCAGCGTCCCAGGCAGATAGTCTTGGAGTTTGGAAGGTCACGAAAGAGACAGCGTCAGCGTCTGTGGGGCTGTGAATGGGGTTGCCTGGCTACTTGAAGAGCAGCAAGAGCTTTTGGTCCTGGCCCCTTTGGGGTGGGAGGAATCTCGAGAAATTCGCAGTTGCTGAGCCTGCCTCCGGGTGTCCTCAGCGTCCTAGGCAGTTAGTATTGGAGTTTGGGAGGCTCATGAAAGAGAGAGCATCAGCGTTTGTGGGGCTGTGAATGGGGTTGCCTGGCTACTTGAAGAGCAGCAAGAGCTTTTGGTCCTGGCCCCTTTGGGGTGGGAGGAAGGTACGGTTATTCGCAGTTGCTGAGCCTGCCTCCGGGTGTCCTCAGCGTCCCAGGCAGCTAGTCTTGGAGTTTGGGAGGCTCACGAAAGAGACAGCATCAACGTTTGAGGGGTGTCAATGGGGTTGCCTGGCTACTTGAAAAGCAGCAAGAGATTTTGGTCCTGGCCTCTTTGGGGTGGGAGGAATCCCGGGACGTTCGCAATCGCTGAGCCTGGCTCCGACTGTATTCAGTGTTGCAGGCAGATAATCTTGGATTTTGGGAGGCTCACGAAAGAGACATCGGCAGCGTTTGTGGGGCTGTGAATGGGGTTGCCTGGCTACTTGAAGAGCAGGAAGAGCTTTTTGTCCTGGCCCCTTTGGGGTGGGAGGAATCTCGAGACATTCGCAATTGCTGAGCCTGGCTCCGGGTGTCCTCAGCGTCCCAGGCAGCTAGTCTTGGAGTTTGGAAGGTCACGAAAGAGACAGCGTCAGCGTCTGTGGGGCTGTGAATGGTGTTGCCTGGCTACTTGAAGAGCAGCAAGAGCTTTTGGTCCTGGCCCCTTTGGGGTGGGAGGAATCTCGAGAAATTCGCAGTTGCTGAGCCTGGCTCCGGGTGTCCTCAGCGTCCTAGGCAGTTAGTATTGGAGTTTGGGAGGCTCACGAAAGAGAGAGCATCAGCGTTTTTGGGGCTGTAAATGGGGTTGCCTGGCTACTTGAAGAGCAGCAAGAGCTTTTGGTCCTGGCCCCTTTGGGGTGGGAGGAATCTCGAGAAATTCGCAGTTGCTGAGCCTGCCTCCGGGTGTCCTCAGCGTCCTAGGCAGTTAGTATTGGAGTTTGGGAGGCTCATGAAAGAGAGAGCATCAGCGTTTGTGGGGCTGTGAATGGGGTTGCCTGGCTACTTGAAGAGCAGGAAGAGCTTTTTGTCCTGGCCCCTTTGGGGTGGGAGGAATCTCGAGAAATTCGCAATTGCTTAGCTTGGCTCTGGCTGTACTCAGCGTCCCAGGCAGATAGTCTTGGAGTTTGGGAGGCCACGGAAAGAGACAGCGTCAGCGTTTGTGGGGCTGTGAATGGGGTTGCCTGGCTACTTGAAGAGCAGCAAGAGCTTTTGGTCCTGGCCCCTTTGGGGTGGGAGGAAGGTACGGTTATTCGCAGTTTCTGAGCCTGCCTCCGGGTGTCCTCAGCGTCGCAGGCAGTTACTATTGGAGTTTGGGAGGCTCACGAAAGAGACAGCGTCAGCGTTTGTGGGGCTGTGAATGGGGTTGCCTGGCTACTTGAAGAGCAGCAAGAGCTTTTGGTCCTGGCCCCTTTGGGGTGGGAGGAATCTCGAGAAATTCGCAATTGCTTAGCTTGGCTCTGGCTGTACTCAGCGTCCCAGGCAGATAGTCTTGGAGTTTGGGAGGCCACGGAAAGAGACAGCGTCAGCGTTTGTGGGGCTGTGAATGGGGTTGCCTGGCTACTTGAAGAGCAGCAAGAGCTTTTGGTCCTGGCCCCTTTGGGGTGGGAGGAAGGTACGGTTATTCGCAGTTGCTGAGCCTGCCTCCGGGTGTCCTCAGCTTCCCAGGCAGATAGTATTGGAGTTTGGGAGGCTCACGAAAGAGACAGCGTCAGCGTTTGTGGGGCTGTGAATGGGGTTGCCTGGCTACTTGAAGAGCAGCAAGAGCTTTTGGTCCTGGCCTCTTTTGGGTGGGAGGAATCCCGGGACGTTCGCAATCGCTGAGCCTGGCTCCGGCTGTATTCAGTGTCCCAGGCAGATAGTCTTGGAGTTTGGGAGGCTCACGAAAGAGACAGCGTCAGCGTTTGTGGGGCTGTGAATGGTGTTGCCTGGCTACTTGAAGAGCAGCAAGAGCTTTTGGTCCTGGCCCCTTTGGGGTGGGAGGAAGGTACGGTTATTCGCAGTTGCTGAGCCTGCCTCCGGGTGTCCTCAGCGTCCCAGGCAGTTACTATTGGAGTTTGGGAGGCTCACGAAAGAGACAGCGTCAGCTTTTGTGGGGCTGTGAATGGGGTTGCCTGGCTACTTGAAGAGCAGCAAGAGCTTTTGGTCCTGGCCCCTTTGGCGTGGGAGGAACCTGCAGACGTTCCCAGTTGCTGAGCATGGCTCTGGCTGTACGCAGCATCCCAGGCAGATACTATTCGAGTTTGGGTGGCCACGGAAAGAGACAGCGTCAGCGTTTGTGGGGCTGTGAATGGGGTTGCCTGGCTACTTGAAGAGCAGCAAGAGCTTTTGGTCCTGGCCCCTTTGGGGTGGGAGGAATCTCGAGACATTCGCAATTGCTGAGCCTGGCTCCGGGTGTCCTCAGCGTCCCAGGCAGCTAGTCTTGGAGTTTGGAAGGTCACGAAAGAGACAGCGTCAGCGTTTGTGGGGCTGTGAATGGTGTTGCCTGGCTACTTGAAGAGCAGCAAGAGCTTTTGGTCCTGGCCCCTTTGGGGTGGGAGGAATCTCGAGAAATTCGCAGTTGCTGAGCCTGGCTCCGGGTGTCCTCAGCGTCCTAGGCAGTTAGTATTGGAGTTTGGGAGGCTCACGAAAGAGAGAGCATCAGCGTTTTTGGGGCTGTAAATGGGGTTGCCTGGCTACTTGAAGAGCAGGAAGAGCTTTTGGTCCTGGCCCCTTTGGGGTGGGAGGAAGGTACGGTTATTCGCAGTTTCTGAGCCTGCCTCCGGGTGTCCTCAGCGTCGCAGGCAGTTACTATTGGAGTTTGGGAGGCTCACGAAAGAGACAGCGTCAGCGTTTGTGGGGCTGTGAATGGGGTTGCCTGGCTACTTGAAGAGCAGCAAGAGCTTTTTGTCCTGGCCCCTTCGGGGTGGGAGGAATCTCGAGAAATTCACAATTGCTTAGCTTGGCTCTGGCTGTACTCAGCGTCCCAGGCAGATAGTCTTGGAGTTTGGGAGGCCACGGAAAGAGACAGCGTCAGCGTTTGTGGGGCTGTGAATGGGGTTGCCTGGCTACTTGAAGAGCAGCAAGAGCTTTTGGTCCTGGCCCCTTTGGGGTGGGAGGAAGGTACGGTTATTCGCAGTTTCTGAGCCTGCCTCCGGGTGTCCTCAGCGTCGCAGGCAGTTACTATTGGAGTTTGGGAGGCTCACGAAAGAGACAGCGTCAGCGTTTGTGGGGCTGTGAATGGGGTTGCCTGGCTACTTGAAGAGCAGCAAGAGCTTTTGGTCCTGGCCCCTTTGGGGTGGGAGGAATCTCGAGAAATTCGCAATTGCTTAGCTTGGCTCTGGCTGTACTCAGCGTCCCAGGCAGATAGTCTTGGAGTTTGGGAGGCCACGGAAAGAGACAGCGTCAGCGTTTGTGGGGCTGTGAATGGGGTTGCCTGGCTACTTGAAGAGCAGCAAGAGCTTTTGGTCCTGGCCCCTTTGGGGTGGGAGGAAGGTACGGTTATTCGCAGTTGCTGAGCCTGCCTCCGGGTGCCCTCAGCTTCCCAGGCAGATAGTATTGGAGTTTGGGAGGCTCACGAAAGAGACATCGGCAGCGTTTGTGGGGCTGTGAATGGGGTTGCCTGGCTACTTGAAGAGCAGCAAGAGCTTTTGGTCCTGGCCTCTTTTGGGTGGGAGGAATCCCGGGACGTTCGCAATCGCTGAGCCTGGCTCCGGCTGTATTCAGTGTCCCAGGCAGATAGTCTTGGAGTTTGGGAGGCTCACGAAAGAGACAGCGTCAGCGTTTGTGGGGCTGTGAATGGCGTTGCCTGGCTACTTGAAGAGCAGCAAGAGCTTTTGCTCCTGGCCCCTTTGGGGTGGGAGGAAGGTACGGTTATTCGCAGTTGCTGAGCCTGCCTCCGGGTGTCCTCAGCTTCCCAGGCAGATAGTATTGGAGTTTGGGAGGCTCACGAAAGAGACAGCGTCAGCGTTTGTGGGGCTGTGAATGGGGTTGCCTGGCTACTTGAAGAGCAGCAAGAGCTTTTGGTCCTGGCCCCTTTGGCGTGGGAGGAACCTGCAGACGTTCCCAGTTGCTGAGCATGGCTCTGGCTGTACGCAGCATCCCAGGCAGATACTATTCGAGTTTGGGTGGCCACGGAAAGAGACAGCGTCAGCGTTTGTGGGGCTGTGAATGGGGTTGCCTGGCTACTTGAAGAGCAGCAAGAGCTTTTGGTCCTGGCCCCTTTGGGGTGGGAGGAATCCCGGGACGGTCGCAATCGCTGAGCCTGGCTCCGGCTGTATTCAGTGTTGCAGGCAGATAATCTTGGATTTTGGGAGGCTCACGAAAGAGAGAGCGTCAGCGTTTGTGGGGCTGTGAATGGGGTTGCCTGGCTACTTGAAGAGCAGGAAGAGCTTTTTGTCCTGGCCCCTTTTGGGTGGGAGGAATTTCAAGAAATTCGCAATTGCTTAGCTTGCCTCTGGCTGTACTCAGTGTCCCAGGCAGATAGTCTTGGAGTTTGGAAGGTCACGAAAGAGACAGCGTCAGCTTTTGTGGGGCTGTGAATGGAGTTGCCTGGCTACTTGAAGAGCAGCAAGAGCTTTTGGTCCTGGCTCCTTTGGGGTGTGAGGAAGGTACAGTTATTCGCAATTACTGAGCCTGGCTCCGGCTCTATTCAGTGTCCCAGGCAGATAGTCTTGGAGTTTGGGAGGCTCACGAAAGAGACAGCGTCAGCGTTTGTGGGGCTGTGAATGGGGTTGCCTGGCTACTTGAAGAGCAGCAAGAGCTTTTGGTCCTGGCCCCTTTGGGGTGGGAGGAACTCGCAGACGTTCCCAGTTGCTGAGCATGGCTCTGGCTGTACGCAGCATCCCAGGCAGATACTATTCGAGTTTGGGTGGCCACGGAAAGAGACAGCGTCAGTGTTTGTGGGGCTGTGAATGGGGTTGCCTGGCTACTTGAAGAGCAGCAAGAGCTTTTTGTCCTGGCCCCTTTGGGTTGGGAGGAATCTCGAGAAATTCGCATTTGCTGAGCCTGGCTCCGGGTGTCCTCAGCGTCCCAGGCAGCTGGTCTTGGAGTTTGGGAGGCTCACGAAAGAGAGAGCATCAGCGTTTGTGGGGCTGTGAATGGGGTTGCCTGGCTACTTGAAGAGCAGCAAGAGCTTTTGGTCCTGGCTCCTTTGGGGTGGGAGGAATCCCGGGACGGTCGCAATCGCTGAGCCTGGCTCCGGCTGTATTCAGTGTCCCAGGCAGATAGTCTTGGAGTTTGGGAGGGCACAGAAAGAGAGAGCGTCAGCGTTTGTGGGGCTGAGAATGGGGTTGCCTGGCTACTTGAAGAGCAGCAAGAGCTTTTGGTCCTGGCCTCTTTGGGGTGGGAGGAATCCCGGGACGTTCGCAATCGCTGAGCCTGGCTCCGACTGTATTCAGTGTTGCAGGCAGTTACTATTGGTGTTTGGGAGGCTCACGAAAGAGACATCGGCAGCGTTTGTGGGGCTGTGAATGGGGTTGCCTGGCTACTTGAAGAGCAGCAAGAGCTTTTGGTCCTGGCCCCTTTGGGGTGGGAGGAATCTCGAGACATTCGCAATTGCTGAGCCTGGCTCCGGGTGTCCTCAGCGTCCTAGGCAGTTAGTATTGGAGTTTGGGAGGCTCATGAAAGAGAGAGCATCAGCGTTTGTGGGGCTGTGAATGGGGTTGCCTGGCTACTTGAAGAGCAGCAAGAGCTTTTGGTCCTGGCCCCTTTGGGGTGGGAGGAATCCCGGGACGTTCGCAATCGCTGAGCCTGGCTCCGGCTGTATTCAGTGTCCCAGGCAGATAGTCTTGGAGTTTGGGAGGCTCAAGAAAGAGACAGCGTCAGCGTTTGTGGGGCTGTGAATGGCGTTTCCTGGCTACTTAAAGAGCAGCAAGAGCTTTTGGTCCTGGCCCCTTTGGGGTGGGAGGAAGGTACGGTTATTCGCAGTTTCTGAGCCTGCCTCCGGGTGTCCTCAGCGTCGCAGGCAGTTACTATTGGAGTTTGGGAGGCTCACGAAAGAGACAGCGTCAGCGTTTGTGGGGCTGTGAATGGGGTTGCCTGGCTACTTGAAGAGCAGCAAGAGCTTTTTGTCCTGGCCTCTTTGGGGTGGGAGGAATCTTGAGAAATTCGCAATTGCTTAGCTTGGCTCTGGCTGTACTCAGCGTCCCAGGCAGATAGTCTTGGAGTTTGGGAGGCTCCCGAAAGAGAGAGCGTCAGCGTTTGTGGGGCTGTGAATGGGGTTGCCTGGCTACTTGAAGAGCAGCAAGAGCTTTTGGTCCTGGCCCCTTTGGGGTGGGAGGAAGGTACGGTTATTCACAGTTTCTGAGCCTGCCTCCGGGTGTCCTCAGCGTCGCAGGCAGTTACTATTGGAGTTTGGGAGGCTCACGAAAGAGACATCGGCAGCGTTTGTGAAGCTGTGAATGGGGTTGCCTGGCTACTTGAAGAGCAGCAAGAGCTTTTGGTCCTGGCCCCTTTGGGGTGGGAGGAAGGTACGGTTATTCGCAATCGCTGAGCCTGGCTCCGGCTGTATTCAGTGTCCCAGGCAGATAGTCTTGGAGTTTGGAAGGTCACGAAAGAGACAGCATCAGCGTTTGTGGGGCTGTGAATGGTGTTGCCTGGCTACTTGAAGAGCAGCAAGAGCTTTTGGTCCTGGCCCCTTTGGGGTGGGAGGAATCTCGAGAAATTCGCAGTTGCTGAGCCTGGCTCCGGGTGTCCTCAGCGTCCTAGGCAGTTAGTATTGGAGTTTGGGAGGCTCACGAAAGAGAGAGCATCAGCGTTTTTGGGGCTGTAAATGGGGTTGCCTGGCTACTTGAAGAGCAGCAAGAGCTTTTGGTCCTGGCCCCTTTGGGGTGGGAGGAAGGTACGGTTATTCGCAGTTTCTGAGCCTGCCTCCGGGTGTCCTCAGCGTCGCAGGCAGTTACTATTGGAGTTTGGGAGGCTCACGAAAGAGACAGCGTCAGCGTTTGTGGGGCTGTGAATGGGGTTGCCTGGCTACTTGAAGACCAGCAAGAGCTTTTGGTCCTGGCCCCTTTGGGGTGGGAGGAATCTCGAGAAATTCGCAATTGCTTAGCTTGGCTCTGGCTGTACTCAGCGTCCCAGGCAGATAGTCTTGGAGTTTGGGAGGCCACGGAAAGAGACAGCGTCAGCGTTTGTGGGGCTGTGAATGGGGTTGCCTGGCTACTTGAAGAGCAGCAAGAGCTTTTGGTCCTGGCCCCTTTGGGGTGGGAGGAAGGTACGGTTATTCGCAGTTTCTGAGCCTGCCTCCGGGTGTCCTCAGCGTCCCAGGCAGTTACTATTGGAGTTTGGGAGGCTCACGAAAGAGACAGCGTCAGCGTTTGTGGGGCTGTGAATGGGGTTGCCTGGCTACTTGAAGAGCAGCAAGAGCTTTTGGTCCTGGCCCCTTTGGCGTGGGAGGAATCCCGGGACGTTCGCAATTGCTTAGCTTGGCTCTGGCTGTACTCAGCGTCCCAGGCAGATAGTCTTGGAGTTTGGGAGGCCACGGAAAGAGACAGCGTCAGCGTTTGTGGGGCTGTGAATGGGGTTGCCTGGCTACTTGAAGAGCAGCAAGAGCTTTTGGTCCTGGCCCCTTTGGGGTGGGAGGAAGGTACGGTTATTCGCAGTTGCTGAGCCTGCCTCCGGGTGTCCTCAGCTTCCCAGGCAGATAGTATTGGAGTTTGGGAGGCTCACGAAAGAGACATCGGCAGCGTTTGTGGGGCTGTGAATGGGGTTGCCTGGCTACTTGAAGAGCAGCAAGAGCTTTTGGTCCTGGCCTCTTTTGGGTGGGAGGAATCCCGGGACGTTCGCAATCGCTGAGCCTGGCTCCGGCTGTATTCAGTGTCCCAGGCAGATAGTCTTGGAGTTTGGGAGGCTCACGAAAGAGACAGCGTCAGCGTTTGTGGGGCTGTGAATGGCGTTGCCTGGCTACTTGAAGAGCAGCAAGAGCTTTTGGTCCTGGCCCCTTTGGGGTGGGAGGAATCTCGAGACATTCGCAATTGCTGAGCCTGGCTCCGGGTGTCCTCAGCGTCCCAGGCAGATAGTCTTGGAGTTTGGAAGGTCACGAAAGAGACAGCGTCAGCGTCTGTGGGGCTGTGAATGGGGTTGCCTGGCTACTTGAAGAGCAGCAAGAGCTTTTGGTCCTGGCCCCTTTGGGGTGGGAGGAATCTCGAGAAATTCGCAGTTGCTGAGCCTGCCTCCGGGTGTCCTCAGCGTCCTAGGCAGTTAGTATTGGAGTTTGGGAGGCTCATGAAAGAGAGAGCATCAGCGTTTGTGGGGCTGTGAATGGGGTTGCCTGGCTACTTGAAGAGCAGCAAGAGCTTTTGGTCCTGGCCCCTTTGGGGTGGGAGGAAGGTACGGTTATTCGCAGTTGCTGAGCCTGCCTCCGGGTGTCCTCAGCGTCCCAGGCAGCTAGTCTTGGAGTTTGGGAGGCTCACGAAAGAGACAGCATCAACGTTTGAGGGGTGTCAATGGGGTTGCCTGGCTACTTGAAAAGCAGCAAGAGATTTTGGTCCTGGCCTCTTTGGGGTGGGAGGAATCCCGGGACGTTCGCAATCGCTGAGCCTGGCTCCGACTGTATTCAGTGTTGCAGGCAGATAATCTTGGATTTTGGGAGGGTCACGAAAGAGACATCGGCAGCGTTTGTGGGGCTGTGAATGGGGTTGCCTGGCTACTTGAAGAGCAGCAAGAGCTTTTTGTCCTGGCCCCTTTGGGGTGGGAGGAATCTCGAGACATTCGCAATTGCTGAGCCTGGCTCCGGGTGTCCTCAGCGTCCCAGCCAGCTAGTCTTGGAGTTTGGAAGGTCACGAAAGAGAGAGCGTCAGCGTCTGTGGGGCTGTGAATGGTGTTGCCTGGCTACTTGAAGAGCAGCAAGAGCTTTTGGTCCTGGCCCCTTTGGGGTGGGAGGAATCTCGAGAAATTCGCAGTTGCTGAGCCTGGCTCCGGGTGTCCTCAGCGTCCTAGGCAGTTAGTATTGGAGTTTGGGAGGCTCACGAAAGAGAGAGCATCAGCGTTTTTGGGGCTGTAAATGGGGTTGCCTGGCTACTTGAAGAGCAGCAAGAGCTTTTGGTCCTGGCCCCTTTGGGGTGGGAGGAAGGTACGGTTATTCGCAGTTTCTGAGCCTGCCTCCGGGTGTCCTCAGCGTCGCAGGCAGTTACTATTGGAGTTTGGGAGGCTCACGAAAGAGACAGCGTCAGCGTTTGTGGGGCTGTGAATGGGGTTGCCTGGCTACTTGAAGAGCAGCAAGAGCTTTTTGTCCTGGCCCCTTTGGGGTGGGAGGAATCTCGAGAAATTCGCAATTGCTTAGCTTGGCTCTGGCTGTACTCAGCGTCCCAGGCAGATAGTCTTGGAGTTTGGGAGGCCACGGAAAGAGACAGCGTCAGCGTTTGTGGGGCTGTGAATGGGGTTGCCTGGCTACTTGAAGAGCAGCAAGAGCTTTTGGTCCTGGCCCCTTTGGGGTGGGAGGAAGGTACGGTTATTCACAGTTTCTGAGCCTGCCTCCGGGTGTCCTCAGCGTCGCAGGCAGTTACTATTGGAGTTTGGGAGGCTCACGAAAGAGACAGCGTCAGCGTTTGTGGGGCTGTGAATGGGGTTGCCTGGCTACTTGAAGAGCAGCAAGAGCTTTTGGTCCTGGCCCCTTTGGGGTGGGAGGAATCTCGAGAAATTCGCAATTGCTTAGCTTGGCTCTGGCTGTATTCAGCGTCCCAGGCAGATAGTCTTGGAGTTTGGGAGGCCACGGAAAGAGACAGCGTCAGCGTTTGTGGGGCTGTGAATGGGGTTGCCTGGCTACTTGAAGAGCAGCAAGAGCTTTTGGTCCTGGCCCCTTTGGGGTGGGAGGAAGGTACGGTTATTCGCAGTTGCTGAGCCTGCCTCCGGGTGTCCTCAGCTTCCCAGGCAGATAGTATTGGAGTTTGGGAGGCTCACGAAAGAGACAGCGTCAGCGTTTGTGGGGCTGTGAATGGGGTTGCCTGGCTACTTGAAGAGCAGCAAGAGCTTTTGGTCCTGGCCTCTTTTGGGTGGGAGGAATCCCGGGACGTTCGCAATCGCTGAGCCTGGCTCCGGCTGTATTCAGTGTCCCAGGCAGATAGTCTTGGAGTTTGGGAGGCTCACGAAAGAGACAGCGTCAGCGTTTGTGGGGCTGTGAATGGTGTTGCCTGGCTACTTGAAGAGCAGCAAGAGCTTTTGGTCCTGGCCCCTTTGGGGTGGGAGGAAGGTACGGTTATTCGCAGTTGCTGAGCCTGCCTCCGGGTGTCCTCAGCGTCCCAGGCAGTTACTATTGGAGTTTGGGAGGCTCACGAAAGAGACAGCGTCAGCTTTTGTGGGGCTGTGAATGGGGTTGCCTGGCTACTTGAAGAGCAGCAAGAGCTTTTGGTCCTGGCCCCTTTGGCGTGGGAGGAACCTGCAGACGTTCCCAGTTGCTGAGCATGGCTCTGGCTGTACGCAGCATCCCAGGCAGATACTATTCGAGTTTGGGTGGCCACGGAAAGAGACAGCGTCAGCGTTTGTGGGGCTGTGAATGGGGTTGCCTGGCTACTTGAAGAGCAGCAAGAGCTTTTGGTCCTGGCCCCTTTGGGGTGGGAGGAATCTCGAGACATTCGCAATTGCTGAGCCTGGCTCCGGGTGTCCTCAGCGTCCCAGGCAGCTAGTCTTGGAGTTTGGAAGGTCACGAAAGAGACAGCGTCAGCGTCTGTGGGGCTGTGAATGGTGTTGCCTGGCTACTTGAAGAGCAGCAAGAGCTTTTGGTCCTGGCCCCTTTGGGGTGGGAGGAATCTCGAGAAATTCGCAGTTGCTGAGCCTGGCTCCGGGTGTCCTCAGCGTCCTAGGCAGTTAGTATTGGAGTTTGGGAGGCTCACGAAAGAGAGAGCATCAGCGTTTTTGGGGCTGTAAATGGGGTTGCCTGGCTACTTGAAGAGCAGCAAGAGCTTTTGGTCCTGGCCCCTTTGGGGTGGGAGGAAGGTACGGTTATTCGCAGTTTCTGAGCCTGCCTCCGGGTGTCCTCAGCGTCGCAGGCAGTTACTATTGGAGTTTGGGAGGCTCACGAAAGAGACAGCGTCAGCGTTTGTGGGGCTGTGAATGGGGTTGCCTGGCTACTTGAAGAGCAGCAAGAGCTTTTTGTCCTGGCCCCTTTGGGGTGGGAGGAATCTCGAGAAATTCGCAATTGCTTAGCTTGGCTCTGGCTGTACTCAGCGTCCCAGGCAGATAGTCTTGGAGTTTGGGAGGCCACGGAAAGAGACAGCGTCAGCGTTTGTGGGGCTGTGAATGGGGTTGCCTGGCTACTTGAAGAGCAGCAAGAGCTTTTGGTCCTGGCCCCTTTGGGGTGGGAGGAAGGTACGGTTATTCGCAGTTTCTGAGCCTGCCTCCGGGTGTCCTCAGCGTCGCAGGCAGTTACTATTGGAGTTTGGGAGGCTCACGAAAGAGACAGCGTCAGCGTTTGTGGGGCTGTGAATGGGGTTGCCTGGCTACTTGAAGAGCAGCAAGAGCTTTTGGTCCTGGCCCCTTTGGGGTGGGAGGAATCTCGAGAAATTCGCAATTGCTTAGCTTGGCTCTGGCTGTACTCAGCTTCCCAGGCAGATAGTCTTGGAGTTTGGGAGGCCACGGAAAGAGACAGCGTCAGCGTTTGTGGGGCTGTGAATGGGGTTGCCTGGCTACTTGAAGAGCAGCAAGAGCTTTTGGTCCTGGCCCCTTTGGGGTGGGAGGAAGGTACGGTTATTCGCAGTTTCTGAGCCTGCCTCCGGGTGTCCTCAGCGTCGCAGGCAGTTACTATTGGAGTTTGGGAGGCTCACGAAAGAGACAGCGTCAGCGTTTGTGGGGCTGTGAATGGGGTTGCCTGGCTACTTGAAGAGCAGCAAGAGCTTTTGGTCCTGGCCCCTTTGGGGTGGGAGGAATCTCGAGAAATTCGCAATTGCTTAGCTTGGCTCTGGCTGTACTCAGCGTCCCAGGCAGATAGTCTTGGAGTTTGGGAGGCCACGGAAAGAGACAGCGTCAGCGTTTGTGGGGCTGTGAATGGGGTTGCCTGGCTACTTGAAGAGCAGCAAGAGCTTTTGGTCCTGGCCCCTTTGGGGTGGGAGGAAGGTACGGTTATTCGCAGTTGCTGAGCCTGCCTCCGGGTGTCCTCAGCTTCCCAGGCAGATAGTATTGGAGTTTGGGAGGCTCATGAAAGAGACATCGGCAGCGTTTGTGGGGCTGTGAATGGGGTTGCCTGGCTACTTGAAGAGCAGCAAGAGCTTTTGGTCCTGGCCTCTTTTGGGTGGGAGGAATCCCGGGACGTTCGCAATCGCTGAGCCTGGCTCCGGCTGTATTCAGTGTCCCAGGCAGATAGTCTTGGAGTTTGGGAGGCTCACGAAAGAGACAGCGTCAGCGTTTGTGGGGCTGTGAATGGCGTTGCCTGGCTACTTGAAGAGCAGCAAGAGCTTTTGCTCCTGGCCCCTTTGGGGTGGGAGGAAGGTACGGTTATTCGCAGTTGCTGAGCCTGCCTCCGGGTGTCCTCAGCGTCGCAGGCAGTTACTATTGGAGTTTGGGAGGCTCACGAAAGAGACAGCGTCAGCTTTTGTGGGGCTGTGAATGGGGTTGCCTGGCTACTTGAAGAGCAGCAAGAGCTTTTGGTCCTGGCCCCTTTGGCGTGGGAGGAACCTGCAGACGTTCCCAGTTGCTGAGCATGGCTCTGGCTGTACGCAGCATCCCAGGCAGATACTATTCGAGTTTGGGTGGCCACGGAAAGAGACAGCGTCAGCGTTTGTGGGGCTGTGAATGGGGTTGCCTGGCTACTTGAAGAGCAGCAAGAGCTTTTGGTCCTGGCCCCTTTGGGGTGGGAGGAATCCCGGGACGGTCGCAATCGCTGAGCCTGGCTCCGGCTGTATTCAGTGTTGCAGGCAGATAATCTTGGATTTTGGGAGGCTCACGAAAGAGAGAGCGTCAGCGTTTGTGGGGCTGTGAATGGGGTTGCCTGGCTACTTGAAGAGCAGCAAGAGCTTTTTGTCCTGGCCCCTTTTGCGTGGGAGGAATTTCAAGAAATTCGCAATTGCTTAGCTTGCCTCTGGCTGTACTCAGTGTCCCAGGCAGATAGTCTTGGAGTTTGGAAGGTCACGAAAGAGACAGCGTCAGCTTTTGTGGGGCTGTGAATGGAGTTGCCTGGCTACTTGAAGAGCAGCAAGAGCTTTTGGTCCTGGCTCCTTTGGGGTGTGAGGAAGGTACAGTTATTCGCAATTACTGAGCCTGGCTCCGGCTCTATTCAGTGTCCCAGGCAGATAGTCTTGGAGTTTGGGAGGCTCACGAAAGAGACAGCGTCAGCGTTTGTGGGGCTGTGAATGGGGTTGCCTGGCTACTTGAAGAGCAGCAAGAGCTTTTGGTCCTGGCCCCTTTGGGGTGGGAGGAACTCGCAGACGTTCCCAGTTGCTGAGCATGGCTCTGGCTGTACGCAGCATCCCAGGCAGATACTATTCGAGTTTGGGTGGCCACGGAAAGAGACAGCGTCAGTGTTTGTGGGGCTGTGAATGGGGTTGCCTGGCTACTTGAAGAGCAGCAAGAGCTTTTTGTCCTGGCCCCTTTGGGTTGGGAGGAATCTCGAGAAATTCGCATTTGCTGAGCCTGGCTCCGGGTGTCCTCAGCGTCCCAGGCAGCTGGTCTTGGAGTTTGGGAGGCTCACGAAAGAGAGAGCATCAGCGTTTGTGGGGCTGTGAATGGGGTTGCCTGGCTACTTGAAGAGCAGCAAGAGCTTTTGGTCCTGGCTCCTTTGGGGTGGGAGGAATCCCGGGACGGTCGCAATCGCTGAGCCTGGCTCCGGCTGTATTCAGTGTCCCAGGCAGATAGTCTTGGAGTTTGGGAGGGCACAGAAAGAGAGAGCGTCAGCGTTTGTGGGGCTGAGAATGGGGTTGCCTGGCTACTTGAAGAGCAGCAAGAGCTTTTGGTCCTGGCCTCTTTGGGGTGGGAGGAATCCCGGGACGTTCGCAATCGCTGAGCCTGGCTCCGACTGTATTCAGTGTTGCAGGCAGTTACTATTGGTGTTTGGGAGGCTCACGAAAGAGACATCGGCAGCGTTTGTGGGGCTGTGAATGGGGTTGCCTGGCTACTTGAAGAGCAGCAAGAGCTTTTGGTCCTGGCCCCTTTGGGGTGGGAGGAATCTCGAGACATTCGCAATTGCTGAGCCTGGCTCCGGGTGTCCTCAGCGTCCTAGGCAGTTAGTATTGGAGTTTGGGAGGCTCATGAAAGAGAGAGCATCAGCGTTTGTGGGGCTGTGAATGGGGTTGCCTGGCTACTTGAAGAGCAGCAAGAGCTTTTGGTCCTGGCCCCTTTGGGGTGGGAGGAATCCCGGGACGTTCGCAATCGCTGAGCCTGGCTCCGGCTGTATTCAGTGTCCCAGGCAGATAGTCTTGGAGTTTGGGAGGCTCAAGAAAGAGACAGCGTCAGCGTTTGTGGGGCTGTGAATGGCGTTTCCTGGCTACTTAAAGAGCAGCAAGAGCTTTTGGTCCTGGCCCCTTTGGGGTGGGAGGAAGGTACGGTTATTCGCAGTTTCTGAGCCTGCCTCCGGGTGTCCTCAGCGTCGCAGGCAGTTACTATTGGAGTTTGGGAGGCTCACGAAAGAGACAGCGTCAGCGTTTGTGGGGCTGTGAATGGGGTTGCCTGGCTACTTGAAGAGCAGCAAGAGCTTTTTGTCCTGGCCTCTTTGGGGTGGGAGGAATCTTGAGAAATTCGCAATTGCTTAGCTTGGCTCTGGCTGTACTCAGCGTCCCAGGCAGATAGTCTTGGAGTTTGGGAGGCTCCCGAAAGAGAGAGCGTCAGCGTTTGTGGGGCTGTGAATGGGGTTGCCTGGCTACTTGAAGAGCAGCAAGAGCTTTTGGTCCTGGCCCCTTTGGGGTGGGAGGAAGGTACGGTTATTCACAGTTTCTGAGCCTGCCTCCGGGTGTCCTCAGCGTCCCAGGCAGTTACTATTGGAGTTTGGGAGGCTCACGAAAGAGACATCGGCAGCGTTTGTGAAGCTGTGAATGGGGTTGCCTGGCTACTTGAAGAGCAGCAAGAGCTTTTGGTCCTGGCCCCTTTGGGGTGGGAGGAAGGTACGGTTATTCGCAATCGCTGAGCCTGGCTCCGGCTGTATTCAGTGTCCCAGGCAGATAGTCTTGGAGTTTGGAAGGTCACGAAAGAGACAGCATCAGCGTTTGTGGGGCTGTGAATGGTGTTGCCTGGCTACTTGAAGAGCAGCAAGAGCTTTTGGTCCTGGCCCCTTTGGGGTGGGAGGAATCTCGAGAAATTCGCAGTTGCTGAGCCTGGCTCCGGGTGTCCTCAGCGTCCTAGGCAGTTAGTATTGGAGTTTGGGAGGCTCACGAAAGAGAGAGCATTAGCGTTTTTGGGGCTGTAAATGGGGTTGCCTGGCTACTTGAAGAGCAGCAAGAGCTTTTGGTCCTGGCCCCTTTGGGGTGGGAGGAAGGTACGGTTATTCGCAGTTTCTGAGCCTGCCTCCGGGTGTCCTCAGCGTCGCAGGCAGTTACTATTGGAGTTTGGGAGGCTCACGAAAGAGACAGCGTCAGCGTTTGTGGGGCTGTGAATGGGGTTGCCTGGCTACTTGAAGACCAGCAAGAGCTTTTTGTCCTGGCCCCTTTGGGGTGGGAGGAATCTCGAGAAATTCGCAATTGCTTAGCTTGGCTCTGGCTGTACTCAGCGTCCCAGGCAGATAGTCTTGGAGTTTGGGAGGCCACGGAAAGAGACAGCGTCAGCGTTTGTGGGGCTGTGAATGGGGTTGCCTGGCTACTTGAAGAGCAGCAAGAGCTTTTGGTCCTGGCCCCTTTGGGGTGGGAGGAAGGTACGGTTATTCGCAGTTTCTGAGCCTGCCTCCGGGTGTCCTCAGCGTCGCAGGCAGTTACTATTGGAGTTTGGGAGGCTCACGAAAGAGACAGCGTCAGCGTTTGTGGGGCTGTGAATGGGGTTGCCTGGCTACTTGAAGAGCAGCAAGAGCTTTTGGTCCTGGCCCCTTTGGGGTGGGAGGAATCCCGGGACGTTCGCAATTGCTTAGCTTGGCTCTGGCTGTACTCAGCGTCCCAGGCAGATAGTCTTGGAGTTTGGGAGGCCACGGAAAGAGACAGCGTCAGCGTTTGTGGGGCTGTGAATGGGGTTGCCTGGCTACTTGAAGAGCAGCAAGAGCTTTTGGTCCTGGCCCCTTTGGGGTGGGAGGAAGGTACGGTTATTCGCAGTTGCTGAGCCTGCCTCCGGGTGTCCTCAGCTTCCCAGGCAGATAGTATTGGAGTTTGGGAGGCTCACGAAAGAGACATCGGCAGCGTTTGTGGGGCTGTGAATGGGGTTGCCTGGCTACTTGAAGAGCAGCAAGAGCTTTTGGTCCTGGCCTCTTTTGGGTGGGAGGAATCCCGGGACGTTCGCAATCGCTGAGCCTGGCTCCGGCTGTATTCAGTGTCCCAGGCAGATAGTCTTGGAGTTTGGGAGGCTCAAGAAAGAGACAGCGTCAGCGTTTGTGGGGCTGTGAATGGCGTTGCCTGGCTACTTGAAGAGCAGCAAGAGCTTTTGCTCCTGGCCCCTTTGGGGTGGGAGGAAGGTACGGTTATTCGCAGTTGCTGAGCCTGCCTCCGGGTGTCCTCAGCGTCGCAGGCAGTTACTATTGGAGTTTGGGAGGCTCACGAAAGAGACAGCGTCAGCTTTTGTGGGGCTGTGAATGGGGTTGCCTGGCTACTTGAAGAGCAGCAAGAGCTTTTGGTCCTGGCCCCTTTGGCGTGGGAGGAACCTGCAGACGTTCCCAGTTGCTGAGCATGGCTCTGGCTGTACGCAGCATCCCAGGCAGATACTATTCGAGTTTGGGTGGCCACGGAAAGAGACAGCGTCAGCGTTTGTGGGGCTGTGAATGGGGTTGCCTGGCTACTTGAAGAGCAGCAAGAGCTTTTGGTCCTGGCCCCTTTGGGGTGGGAGGAATCCCGGGACGGTCGCAATCGCTGAGCCTGGCTCCGGCTGTATTCAGTGTTGCAGGCAGATAATCTTGGATTTTGGGAGGCTCACGAAAGAGAGAGCGTCAGCGTTTGTGGGGCTGTGAATGGGGTTGCCTGGCTACTTGAAGAGCAGCAAGAGCTTTTTGTCCTGGCCCCTTTTGGGTGGGAGGAATTTCAAGAAATTCGCAATTGCTTAGCTTGCCTCTGGCTTTACTCAGTGTCCCAGGCAGATAGTCTTGGAGTTTGGAAGGTCACGAAAGAGACAGCGTCAGCTTTTGTGGGGCTGTGAATGGAGTTGCCTGGCTACTTGAAGAGCAGCAAGAGCTTTTGGTCCTGGCTCCTTTGGGGTGTGAGGAAGGTACAGTTATTCGCAATTACTGAGCCTGGCTCCGGCTCTATTCAGTGTCCCAGGCAGATAGTCTTGGAGTTTGGGAGGCTCACGAAAGAGACAGCGTCAGCGTTTGTGGGGCTGTGAATGGGGTTGCCTGGCTACTTGAAGAGCAGCAAGAGCTTTTGGTCCTGGCCCCTTTGGGGTGGGAGGAACCTGCAGACGTTCCCAGTTGCTGAGCATGGCTCTGGCTGTACGCAGCATCCCACGCAGATACTATTCGAGTTTGGGTGGCCACGGAAAGAGACAGCGTCAGCGTTTGTGGGGCTGTGAATGGGGTTGCCTGGCTACTTGAAGAGCAGCAAGAGCTTTTTGTCCTGGCTCCTTTGGGGTGGGAGGAATCCCGGGACGGTCGCAATCGCTGAGCCTGGCTCTGGCTGTATTCAGTGTCCCAGGCAGATAGTCTTGGAGTTTGGGAGGGCACAGAAAGAGAGAGCGTCAGCGTTTGTGGGGCTGAGAATGGGGTTGCCTGGCTACTTGAAGAGCAGCAAGAGCTTTTGGTCCTGGCCTCTTTGGGGTGGGAGGAATCCCGGGACGTTCGCAATCGCTGAGCCTGGCTCCGACTGTATTCAGTGTTGCAGGCAGTTACTATTGGTGTTTGGGAGGCTCACGAAAGAGACATCGGCAGCGTTTGTGGGGCTGTGAATGGGGTTGCCTGGCTACTTGAAGAGCAGCAAGAGCTTTTGGTCCTGGCCCCTTTGGGGTGGGAGGAATCTCGAGACATTCGCAATTGCTGAGCCTGGCTCCGGGTGTCCTCAGCGTCCTAGGCAGTTAGTATTGGAGTTTGAGAGGCTCATGAAAGAGAGAGCATCAGCGTTTGTGGGGCTGTGAATGGGGTTGCCTGGCTACTTGAAGAGCAGCAAGAGCTTTTGGTCCTGGCCCCTTTGGGGTGGGAGGAATCCCGGGACGTTCGCAATCGCTGAGCCTGGCTCCGGCTGTATTCAGTGTCCCAGGCAGATAGTCTTGGAGTTTGGGAGGCTCAAGAAAGAGACAGCGTCAGCGTTTGTGGGGCTGTGAATGGCGTTTCCTGGCTACTTAAAGAGCAGCAAGAGCTTTTGGTCCTGGCCCCTTTGGGGTGGGAGGAAGGTACGGTTATTCGCAGTTTCTGAGCCTGCCTCCGGGTGTCCTCAGCGTCGCAGGCAGTTACTATTGGAGTTTGGGAGGCTCACGAAAGAGACAGCGTCAGCGTTTGTGGGGCTGTGAATGGGGTTGCCTGGCTACTTGAAGAGCAGCAAGAGCTTTTTGTCCTGGCCTCTTTGGGGTGGGAGGAATCTTGAGAAATTCGCAATTGCTTAGCTTGGCTCTGGCTGTACTCAGCGTCCCAGGCAGATAGTCTTGGAGTTTGGGAGGCTCCCGAAAGAGAGAGCGTCAGCGTTTGTGGGGCTGTGAATGGGGTTGCCTGGCTACTTGAAGAGCAGCAAGAGCTTTTGGTCCTGGCCCCTTTGGGGTGGGAGGAAGGTACGGTTATTCACAGTTTCTGAGCCTGCCTCCGGGTGTCCTCAGCGTCCCAGGCAGTTACTATTGGAGTTTGCGAGGCTCACGAAAGAGACATCGGCAGCGTTTGTGAAGCTGTGAATGGGGTTGCCTGGCTACTTGAAGAGCAGCAAGAGCTTTTGGTCCTGGCCCCTTTGGGGTGGGAGGAAGGTACGGTTATTCGCAATCGCTGAGCCTGGCTCTGGCTGTACGCAGCATCCCAGGCAGAGAGTCTTGGAGTTTGGGAGGCTCACGAAAGAGACAGCATCAGCGTTTGTGGGGCTGTGAATGGAGTTGCCTGGCTACTTGAAGAGCAGCAAGAGCTTTTGGTCCTGGCCCCTTTGGGGTGGGAGGAATCTCGGGACAAGCTCAATTCCTGGGCTGCGATACAGCTGTACTCAACATCCAAGGCAGAAAGTATTGGAGTATGGCAGGCTCACGAAAGAGACAGCATCAGCGTTTGTGGGGCTGTGAATGGGGTTTCCTGGCTACTTGAAGAGCAGCAAGTGCTTTTGGTCCTGGCCCCTTTGGGGTGGGAGGAAGGCACTGTTATTCGCAATTACTGAGCCTCGCTCCGGCTGTATTCAGTGACCCAGGCAGATAGCCTTGGAGTTTGGAAGGTCACGAAAGAGGCAGCGTCAGCTTTTGTTGGGCTGTGAATGGAGTTGCCTGGCTATTTGAAGAGCAGCAAGAGCTTTTGGTCCTGGCCCCTTTGGGGTGGGAGGAATCTCGGGACAAGCTCAATTCCTGGGCTGCGATACAGCTGTACTCAACATCCAAGGCAGAAAGTATTGGAGTATGGCAGGCTCACAAAAGAGACAGCATCAGCGTTTGTGGGGCTGTGAATGGGGTTGCCTGGCTACTTGAAGAGCAGCAAGTGCTTTTGGTCCTGGCCCCTTTGGGGTGGGAGGAAGGCACTGTTATTCGCAATTACTGAGCCTGGCCCGGCTGTATTCAGTGACCCAGGCAGATAGTCTTGGAGTTTGGAAGGTCACGAAAGAGGCAGCGTCAGCTTTTGTTGGGCTGTGAATGGCGTTGTCTGGCTACTTGAAGAGCAGCAAGAGCTTTTGGTGCTGGCCCCTTTGGGGTGGGAGGAAGGTACGGTTATTCGCAGTTTCTGAGCCTGCCTCCGGGTGTCCTCAGCGTCCCAGGCAGTTACTATTGGAGTTTGGGAGGCTCACGAAAGAGACAGCGTCAGCTTTTGTGGGGCTGTGAATGGGGTTGCCTGGCTACTTGAAGAGCAGCAAGAGCTTTTGGTCCTGGCCCCTTTGGCGTGGGAGGAACCTGCAGACGTTCCCAGTTGCTGAGCATGGCTCTGGCTGTACTCAGCATCCCAGGCAGATACTATTTGAGTTTGGGTGGCCACGGAAAGAGACAGCGTCAGTGTTTGTGGGGCTGTGAATGGGGTTGCCTGGCTACTTGAAGAGCAGCAAGAGCTTTTGGTCCTGGCCCCTTTGGGGTGGGAGGAAGGTACGGTTATTCGCAGTTGCTGAGCCTGGCTCCGGGTGTCCTCAGCGTCCCAGGCAGATAGTATTGGAGTTTGGGAGGCTCACGAAAGAGACAGCGTCAGCGTTTGTGGGGCTGTGAATGGTGTTGCCTGGCTACTTGAAGAGCAGCAAGAGCTTTTGGTCCTGGCCCCTTTGGGGTGGGAGGAATCCCGGGACGTTCGCAATCGCTGAGCCTGGCTCCGGCTGTATTCAGTGTCCCAGGCAGATAGTCTTGGAGTTTGGGAGGCTCAAGAAAGAGACAGCGTCAGCGTTTGTGGGGCTGTGAATGGCGTTTCCTGGCTACTTAAAGAGCAGCAAGAGCTTTTGGTCCTGGCCCCTTTGGGGTGGGAGGAAGGTACGGTTATTCGCAGTTTCTGAGCCTGCCTCCGGGTGTCCTCAGCGTCGCAGGCAGTTACTATTGGAGTTTGGGAGGCTCACGAAAGAGACAGCGTCAGCGTTTGTGGGGCTGTGAATGGGGTTGCCTGGCTACTTGAAGAGCAGCAAGAGCTTTTTGTCCTGGCCTCTTTGGGGTGGGAGGAATCTTGAGAAATTCGCAATTGCTTAGCTTGGCTCTGGCTGTACTCAGCGTCCCAGGCAGATAGTCTTGGAGTTTGGGAGGCTCCCGAAAGAGAGAGCGTCAGCGTTTGTGGGGCTGTGAATGGTGTTGCCTGGCTACTTGAAGAGCAGCAAGAGCTTTTGGTCCTGGCCCCTTTGGGGTGGGAGGAAGGTACGGTTATTCACAGTTTCTGAGCCTGCCTCCGGGAGTCCTCAGCGTCCCAGGCAGTTACTATTGGAGTTTGGGAGGCTCACGAAAGAGACAGCGTCAGCTTTTGTGGGGCTGTGAATGGGGTTGCCTGGCTACTTGAAGAGCAGCAAGAGCTTTTGGTCCTGGCCCCTTTGGGGTGGGAGGAAGGTACGGTTATTCGCAATCGCTGAGCCTGGCTCCGGCTGTATTCAGTGTCCCAGGCAGATAGTCTTGGAGTTTGGGAGGCTCACGAAAGAGACAGCATCAGCGTTTGTGGGGCTGTGAATGGGGTTGCCTGGCTACTTGAAGAGCAGCAAGAGCTTTTTGTCCTGGCCCCTTTGGGGTGGGAGGAATCTCGAGACATTCGCAATTGCTTAGCTTGCCTCTGGCTGTACTCAGCGTCCCAGGCAGATAGTCTTGGAGTTTGGAAGGTCACGAAAGAGAGAGTCAGCGTTTGTGGGGCTGTGAATGGTGTTGCCTGGCTACCTGAAGAGCAGCAAGAGCTTTTGGTCCTGGCCCCTTTGGGGTGGGAGGAATCTCGGGACAAGCTCAATTCCTGGGCTGCGATACAGCTGTACTCAACATCCAAGGCAGAAAGTATTGGAGTATGGCAGGCTCACAAAAGAGACAGCATCAGCGTTTGTGGGGCTGTGAATGGGGTTGCCTGGCTACTTGAAGAGCAGCAAGTGCTTTTGGTCCTGGCCCCTTTGGGGTGGGAGGAAGGCACTGTTATTCGCAATTACTGAGCCTGGCCCGGCTGTATTCAGTGACCCAGGCAGATAGTCTTGGAGTTTGGAAGGTCACGAAAGAGGCAGCGTCAGCTTTTGTTGGGCTGTGAATGGCGTTGCCTGGCTACTTGAAGAGCAGCAAGAGCTTTTGGTGCTGGCCCCTTTGGGGTGGGAGGAAGGTACGGTTATTCGCAGTTTCTGAGCCTGCCTCCGGGTGTCCTCAGCGTCCCAGGCAGTTACTATTGGAGTTTGGGAGGCTCACGAAAGAGACAGCGTCAGCTTTTGTGGGGCTGTGAATGGGGTTGCCTGAGTACTTGAAGAGCAGCAAGAGCTTTTGGTCCTGGCCCCTTTGGCGTGGGAGGAACCTGCAGACGTTCCCAGTTGCTGAGCATGGCTCTGGCTGTACTCAGCATCCCAGGCAGATACTATTTGAGTTTGGGTGGCCACGGAAAGAGACAGCGTCAGTGTTTGTGGGGCTGTGAATGGGGTTGCCTGGCTACTTGAAGAGCAGCAAGAGCTTTTGGTCCTGGCCCCTTTGGGGTGGGAGGAAGGTACGGTTATTCGCAGTTGCTGAGCCTGGCTCCGGGTGTCCTCAGCGTCCCAGGCAGATAGTATTGGAGTTTGGGAGGCTCACGAAAGAGACAGCGTCAGCGTTTGTGGGGCTGTGAATGGTGTTGCCTGGCTACTTGAAGAGCAGCAAGAGCTTTTGGTCCTGGCCCCTTTGGGGTGGGAGGAATCCCGGGACGTTCGCAATCGCTGAGCCTGGCTCCGGCTGTATTCAGTGTCCCAGGCAGATAGTCTTGGAGTTTGGGAGGCTCAAGAAAGAGACAGCGTCAGCGTTTGTGGGGCTGTGAATGGCGTTTCCTGGCTACTTAAAGAGCAGCAAGAGCTTTTGGTCCTGGCCCCTTTGGGGTGGGAGGAAGGTACGGTTATTCGCAGTTTCTGAGCCTGCCTCCGGGTGTCCTCAGCGTCGCAGGCAGTTACTATTGGAGTTTGGGAGGCTCACGAAAGAGACAGCGTCAGCGTTTGTGGGGCTGTGAATGGGGTTGCCTGGCTACTTGAAGAGCAGCAAGAGCTTTTTGTCCTGGCCTCTTTGGGGTGGGAGGAATCTTGAGAAATTCGCAATTGCTTAGCTTGGCTCTGGCTGTACTCAGCGTCCCAGGCAGATAGTCTTGGAGTTTGGGAGGCTCCCGAAAGAGAGAGCGTCAGCGTTTGTGGGGCTGTGAATGGTGTTGCCTGGCTACTTGAAGAGCAGCAAGAGCTTTTGGTCCTGGCCCCTTTGGGGTGGGAGGAAGGTACGGTTATTCACAGTTTCTGAGCCTGCCTCCGGGTGTCCTCAGCGTCCCAGGCAGTTACTATTGGAGTTTGGGAGGCTCACGAAAGAGACAGCGTCAGCTTTTGTGGGGCTGTGAATGGGGTTGCCTGGCTACTTGAAGAGCAGCAAGAGCTTTTGGTCCTGGCCCCTTTGGGGTGGGAGGAAGGTACGGTTATTCGCAATCGCTGAGCCTGGCTCCGGCTGTATTCAGTGTCCCAGGCAGATAGTCTTGGAGTTTGGGAGGCTCACGAAAGAGACAGCATCAGCGTTTGTGGGGCTGTGAATGGAGTTGCCTGGCTACTTGAAGAGCAGCAAGAGCTTTTTGTCCTGGCCCCTTTGGGGTGGGAGGAATCTCGAGACATTCGCAATTGCTTAGCTTGCCTCTGGCTGTACTCAGCGTCCCAGGCAGATAGTCTTGGAGTTTGGAAGGTCACGAAAGAGAGAGTCAGCGTTTGTGGGGCTGTGAATGGTGTTGCCTGGCTACCTGAAGAGCAGCAAGAGCTTTTGGTCCTGGCCCCTTTGGGGTGGGAGGAATCTCGGGACAAGCTCAATTCCTGGGCTGCGATACAGCTGTACTCAACATCCAAGGCAGAAAGTATTGGAGTATGGCAGGCTCACAAAAGAGACAGCATCAGCGTTTGTGGGGCTGTGAATGGGGTTGCCTGGCTACTTGAAGAGCAGCAAGTGCTTTTGGTCCTGGCCCCTTTGGGGTGGGAGGAAGGCACTGTTATTCGCAATTACTGAGCCTGGCCCGGCTGTATTCAGTGACCCAGGCAGATAGTCTTGGAGTTTGGAAGGTCACGAAAGAGGCAGCGTCAGCTTTTGTTGGGCTGTGAATGGCGTTGCCTGGCTACTTGAAGAGCAGCAAGAGCTTTTGGTGCTGGCCCCTTTGGGGTGGGAGGAAGGTACGGTTATTCGCAGTTTCTGAGCCTGCCTCCGGGTGTCCTCAGCGTCCCAGGCAGTTACTATTGGAGTTTGGGAGGCTCACGAAAGAGACAGCGTCAGCTTTTGTGGGGCTGTGAATGGGGTTGCCTGAGTACTTGAAGAGCAGCAAGAGCTTTTGGTCCTGGCCCCTTTGGCGTGGGAGGAACCTGCAGACGTTCCCAGTTGCTGAGCATGGCTCTGGCTGTACTCAGCATCCCAGGCAGATACTATTTGAGTTTGGGTGGCCACGGAAAGAGACAGCGTCAGTGTTTGTGGGGCTGTGAATGGGGTTGCCTGGCTACTTGAAGAGCAGCAAGAGCTTTTGGTCCTGGCCCCTTTGGGGTGGGAGGAAGGTACGGTTATTCGCAGTTGCTGAGCCTGGCTCCGGGTGTCCTCAGCGTCCCAGGCAGATAGTATTGGAGTTTGGGAGGCTCACGAAAGAGACAGCGTCAGCATTTGTGGGGCTGTGAATGGTGTTGCCTGGCTACTTGAAGAGCAGCAAGAGCTTTTGGTCCTGGCCCCTTTGGGGTGGGAGGAATCCCGGGACGTTCGCAATCGCTGAGCCTGGCTCCGGCTGTATTCAGTGTCCCAGGCAGATAGTCTTGGAGTTTGGGAGGCCACAGAAAGAGACAGCGTCAGCGTTTGTGGGGCTGTGAATGGCGTTTCCTGGCTACTTAAAGAGCAGCAAGAGCTTTTGGTCCTGGCCCCTTTGGGGTGGGAGGAAGGTACGGTTATTCGCAGTTGCTGAGCCTGGCTCCGGGTGTCCTCAGCGTCCCAGGCAGATAGTATTGGAGTTTGGGAGGCTCACGAAAGAGACAGCGTCAGCATTTGTGGGGCTGTGAATGGTGTTGCCTGGCTACTTGAAGAGCAGCAAGAGCTTTTGGTCCTGGCCCCTTTGGGGTGGGAGGAATCCCGGGACGTTCGCAATCGCTGAGCCTGGCTCCGGCTGTATTCAGTGTCCCAGGCAGATAGTCTTGGAGTTTGGGAGGCTCAAGAAAGAGACAGCGTCAGCGTTTGTGGGGCTGTGAATGGCGTTTCCTGGCTACTTAAAGAGCAGCAAGTGCTTTTGGTCCTGGCCCCTTTGGGGTGGGAGGAAGGTACGGTTATTCGCAGTTTCTGAGCCTGCCTCCGGGTGTCCTCAGCGTCGCAGGCAGTTACTATTGGAGTTTGGGAGGCTCACGAAAGAGACAGCGTCAGCGTTTGTGGGGCTGTGAATGGGGTTGCCTGGCTACTTGAAGAGCAGCAAGAGCTTTTTGTCCTGGCCTCTTTGGGGTGGGAGGAATCTTGAGAAATTCGCAATTGCTTAGCTTGGCTCTGGCTGTACTCAGCGTCCCAGGCAGATAGTCTTGGAGTTTGGGAGGCTCCCGAAAGAGAGAGCGTCAGCGTTTGTGGGGCTGTGAATGGTGTTGCCTGGCTACTTGAAGAGCAGCAAGAGCTTTTGGTCCTGGCCCCTTTGGGGTGGGAGGAAGGTACGGTTATTCACAGTTTCTGAGCCTGCCTCCGGGTGTCCTCAGCGTCCCAGGCAGTTACTATTGGAGTTTGGGAGGCTCACGAAAGAGACAGCGTCAGCTTTTGTGGGGCTGTGAATGGGGTTGCCTGGCTACTTGAAGAGCAGCAAGAGCTTTTGGTCCTGGCCCCTTTGGGGTGGGAGGAAGGTACGGTTATTCGCAATCGCTGAGCCTGGCTCCGGCTGTATTCAGTGTCCCAGGCAGATAGTCTTGGAGTTTGGGAGGCTCACGAAAGAGACAGCATCAGCGTTTGTGGGGCTGTGAATGGAGTTGCCTGGCTACTTGAAGAGCAGCAAGAGCTTTTGGTCCTGGCCCCTTTGGGGTGGGAGGAAGGCACTGTTATTCGCAATTACTGAGCCTGGCCCGGCTGTATTCAGTGACCCAGGCAGATAGTCTTGGAGTTTGGAAGGTCACGAAAGAGGCAGCGTCAGCTTTTGTTGGGCTGTGAATGGCGTTGCCTGGCTACTTGAAGAGCAGCAAGAGCTTTTGGTGCTGGCCCCTTTGGGGTGGGAGGAAGGTACGGTTATTCGCAGTTTCTGAGCCTGCCTCCGGGTGTCCTCAGCGTCCCAGGCAGTTACTATTGGAGTTTGGGAGGCTCACGAAAGAGACAGCGTCAGCTTTTGTGGGGCTGTGAATGGGGTTGCCTGGCTACTTGAAGAGCAGCAAGAGCTTTTGGTCCTGGCCCCTTTGGCGTGGGAGGAACCTGCAGACGTTCCCAGTTGCTGAGCATGGCTCTGGCTGTACTCAGCATCCCAGGCAGATACTATTTGAGTTTGGGTGGCCACGGAAAGAGACAGCGTCAGTGTTTGTGGGGCTGTGAATGGGGTTGCCTGGCTACTTGAAGAGCAGCAAGAGCTTTTGGTCCTGGCCCCTTTGGGGTGGGAGGAAGGTACGGTTATTCGCAGTTGCTGAGCCTGGCTCCGGGTGTCCTCAGCGTCCCAGGCAGATAGTATTGGAGTTTGGGAGGCTCACGAAAGAGACAGCGTCAGCATTTGTGGGGCTGTGAATGGGGTTGCCTGGCTACTTGAAGAGCAGCAAGAGCTTTTGGTCCTGGCTCCTTTGGGGTGGGAGGAATCCCGGGACGTTCGCAATCGCTGAGCCTGGCTCCGACTGTATTCAGTGTTGCAGGCAGATAATCTTGGAGTTTGGGAGGCTCACGAAAGAGACATCGGCAGCGTTTGTGGGGCTGTGAATGGGGTTGCCTGGCTACTTGAAGAGCAGCAAGAGCTTTTGGTCCTGGCCCCTTTGGGGTGGGAGGAATCTCGAGACATTCGCAATTGCTGAGCCTGGCTCCGGGTGTCCTCAGCGTCCCAGGCAGCCAGTCTTGCAGTTTGGAAGGTCACAAAAGAGACAGCGTCAGCGTCTGTGGGGCTGTGAATGGGGTTGCCTGGCTACTTGAAGAGCAGCAAGAGCTTTTTGTCCTGGCCCCTTTGGGGTGGGAGGAATCTCGAGAAATTCGCAGTTGCTGAGCCTGGCTCCGGGTGTCCTCAGCGTCCTAGGCAGTTAGTATTGGAGTTTGGGAGGCTCATGAAAGAGAGAGCATCAGCGTTTGTGGGGCTGTGAATGGGGTTGCCTGGCTACTTGAAGAGCAGCAAGAGCTTTTGGTCCTGGCCCCTTTGGGGTGGGAGGAATCCCGGGACGTCTGCAATCACTGAGCCTGGCTCTGGCTGTATTCAGTGTCCCAGGCAGATAGTCTTGGAGTTTGGGAGGCTCACGAAAGAGACAGCGTCAGCGTTTGTGGGGCTGTGAATGGCGTTGCCTGGCTACTTGAAGAGCAGCAAGAGCTTTTGGTCCTGGCCCCTTTGGGGTGGGAGGAAGGCACTGTTATTCGCAGTTTCTGAGCCTGCCTCCGGGTGTCCTCAGCGTCGCAGGCAGTTACTATTGGAGTTTGGGAGGCTCACGAAAGAGACAGCGTCAGCGTTTGTGGGGCTGTGAATGGGGTTGCCTGGCTACTTGAAGAGCAGCAAGAGCTTTTTGTCCTGGCCCCTTTGGCGTGGGAGGAACCTGCAGACGTTCCCAGTTGCTGAGCATGGCTCTGGCTGTACGCAGCATCCCAGGCAGATACTATTTGAGTTTGGGTGGCCACGGAAAGAGACAGCGTCAGTGTTTGTGGGGCTGTGAATGGGGTTGCCTGGCTACTTGAAGAGCAGCAAGAGCTTTTGGTCCTGGCCCCTTTGGGGTGGGAGGAATCCCGGGACGGTCGCAATCGCTGAGCCTGGCTCCGGCTGTATTCAGTGTTGCAGGCAGATAATCTTGGATTTTGGGAGGCTCACGAAAGAGAGAGCGTCAGCGTTTGTGGGGCTGTGAATGGGGTTGCCTGGCTACTTGAAGAGCAGCAAGAGCTTTTTGTCCTGGCCCCTTTTGGGTGGGAGGAATTTCAAGAAATTCGCAATTGCTTAGCTTGCCTCTGGCTTTACTCAGCGTCCCAGGCAGATAGTCTTGGAGTTTGGAAGGTCACGAAAGAGACAGCGTCAGCTTTTGTGGGGCTGTGAATGGAGTTGCCTGGCTACTTGAAGAGCAGCAAGAGCTTTTGGTCCTGGCTCCTTTGGGGTGTGAGGAAGGTACAGTTATTCGCAATTACTGAGCCTGGCTCCGGCTCTATTCAGTGTCCCAGGCAGATAGTCTTGGAGTTTGGGAGGCTCACGAAAGAGACAGCGTCAGCGTTTGTGGGGCTGTGAATGGGGTTGCCTGGCTACTTGAAGAGCAGCAAGAGCTTTTTGTCCTGGCCTCTTTGGGGTGGGAGGAATCTTGAGAAATTCGCAATTGCTTAGCTTGGCTCTGGCTGTACTCAGCGTCCCAGGCAGATAGTCTTGGAGTTTGGGAGGCTCCCGAAAGAGAGAGCGTCAGCGTTTGTGGGGCTGTGAATGGTGTTGCCTGGCTACTTGAAGAGCAGCAAGAGCTTTTGGTCCTGGCCCCTTTGGGGTGGGAGGAAGGTACGGTTATTCACAGTTTCTGAGCCTGCCTCCGGGTGTCCTCAGCGTCCCAGGCAGTTACTATTGGAGTTTGGGAGGCTCACGAAAGAGACAGCGTCAGCTTTTGTGGGGCTGTGAATGGGGTTGCCTGGCTACTTGAAGAGCAGCAAGAGCTTTTGGTCCTGGCCCCTTTGGGGTGGGAGGAAGGTACGGTTATTCGCAATCGCTGAGCCTGGCTCCGGCTGTATTCAGTGTCCCAGGCAGATAGTCTTGGAGTTTGGGAGGCTCACGAAAGAGACAGCATCAGCGTTTGTGGGGCTGTGAATGGAGTTGCCTGGCTACTTGAAGAGCAGCAAGAGCTTTTTGTCCTGGCCCCTTTGGGGTGGGAGGAATCTCGAGACATTCGCAATTGCTTAGCTTGCCTCTGGCTGTACTCAGCGTCCCAGGCAGATAGTCTTGGAGTTTGGAAGGTCACGAAAGAGAGAGTCAGCGTTTGTGGGGCTGTGAATGGTGTTGCCTGGCTACCTGAAGAGCAGCAAGAGCTTTTGGTCCTGGCCCCTTTGGGGTGGGAGGAATCTCGGGACAAGCTCAATTCCTGGGCTGCGATACAGCTGTACTCAACATCCAAGGCAGAAAGTATTGGAGTATGGCAGGCTCACAAAAGAGACAGCATCAGCGTTTGTGGGGCTGTGAATGGGGTTGCCTGGCTACTTGAAGAGCAGCAAGTGCTTTTGGTCCTGGCCCCTTTGGGGTGGGAGGAAGGCACTGTTATTCGCAATTACTGAGCCTGGCCCGGCTGTATTCAGTGACCCAGGCAGATAGTCTTGGAGTTTGGAAGGTCACGAAAGAGGCAGCGTCAGCTTTTGTTGGGCTGTGAATGGCGTTGCCTGGCTACTTGAAGAGCAGCAAGAGCTTTTGGTGCTGGCCCCTTTGGGGTGGGAGGAAGGTACGGTTATTCGCAGTTTCTGAGCCTGCCTCCGGGTGTCCTCAGCGTCCCAGGCAGTTACTATTGGAGTTTGGGAGGCTCACGAAAGAGACAGCGTCAGCTTTTGTGGGGCTGTGAATGGGGTTGCCTGAGTACTTGAAGAGCAGCAAGAGCTTTTGGTCCTGGCCCCTTTGGCGTGGGAGGAACCTGCAGACGTTCCCAGTTGCTGAGCATGGCTCTGGCTGTACTCAGCATCCCAGGCAGATACTATTTGAGTTTGGGTGGCCACGGAAAGAGACAGCGTCAGTGTTTGTGGGGCTGTGAATGGGGTTGCCTGGCTACTTGAAGAGCAGCAAGAGCTTTTGGTCCTGGCCCCTTTGGGGTGGGAGGAAGGTACGGTTATTCGCAGTTGCTGAGCCTGGCTCCGGGTGTCCTCAGCGTCCCAGGCAGATAGTATTGGAGTTTGGGAGGCTCACGAAAGAGACAGCGTCAGCATTTGTGGGGCTGTGAATGGTGTTGCCTGGCTACTTGAAGAGCAGCAAGAGCTTTTGGTCCTGGCCCCTTTGGGGTGGGAGGAATCCCGGGACGTTCGCAATCGCTGAGCCTGGCTCCGGCTGTATTCAGTGTCCCAGGCAGATAGTCTTGGAGTTTGGGAGGCCACAGAAAGAGACAGCGTCAGCGTTTGTGGGGCTGTGAATGGCGTTTCCTGGCTACTTAAAGAGCAGCAAGAGCTTTTGGTCCTGGCCCCTTTGGGGTGGGAGGAAGGTACGGTTATTCGCAGTTGCTGAGCCTGGCTCCGGGTGTCCTCAGCGTCCCAGGCAGATAGTATTGGAGTTTGGGAGGCTCACGAAAGAGACAGCGTCAGCATTTGTGGGGCTGTGAATGGTGTTGCCTGGCTACTTGAAGAGCAGCAAGAGCTTTTGGTCCTGGCCCCTTTGGGGTGGGAGGAATCCCGGGACGTTCGCAATCGCTGAGCCTGGCTCCGGCTGTATTCAGTGTCCCAGGCAGATAGTCTTGGAGTTTGGGAGGCTCAAGAAAGAGACAGCGTCAGCGTTTGTGGGGCTGTGAATGGCGTTTCCTGGCTACTTAAAGAGCAGCAAGAGCTTTTGGTCCTGGCCCCTTTGGGGTGGGAGGAAGGTACGGTTATTCGCAGTTTCTGAGCCTGCCTCCGGGTGTCCTCAGCGTCGCAGGCAGTTACTATTGGAGTTTGGGAGGCTCACGAAAGAGACAGCGTCAGCGTTTGTGGGGCTGTGAATGGGGTTGCCTGGCTACTTGAAGAGCAGCAAGAGCTTTTTGTCCTGGCCTCTTTGGGGTGGGAGGAATCTTGAGAAATTCGCAATTGCTTAGCTTGGCTCTGGCTGTACTCAGCGTCCCAGGCAGATAGTCTTGGAGTTTGGGAGGCTCCCGAAAGAGAGAGCGTCAGCGTTTGTGGGGCTGTGAATGGTGTTGCCTGGCTACTTGAAGAGCAGCAAGAGCTTTTGGTCCTGGCCCCTTTGGGGTGGGAGGAAGGTACGGTTATTCACAGTTTCTGAGCCTGCCTCCGGGTGTCCTCAGCGTCCCAGGCAGTTACTATTGGAGTTTGGGAGGCTCACGAAAGAGACAGCGTCAGCTTTTGTGGGGCTGTGAATGGGGTTGCCTGGCTACTTGAAGAGCAGCAAGAGCTTTTGGTCCTGGCCCCTTTGGGGTGGGAGGAAGGTACGGTTATTCGCAATCGCTGAGCCTGGCTCCGGCTGTATTCAGTGTCCCAGGCAGATAGTCTTGGAGTTTGGGAGGCTCACGAAAGAGACAGCATCAGCGTTTGTGGGGCTGTGAATGGAGTTGCCTGGCTACTTGAAGAGCAGCAAGAGCTTTTGGTCCTGGCCCCTTTGGGGTGGGAGGAAGGCACTGTTATTCGCAATTACTGAGCCTGGCCCGGCTGTATTCAGTGACCCAGGCAGATAGTCTTGGAGTTTGGAAGGTCACGAAAGAGGCAGCGTCAGCTTTTGTTGGGCTGTGAATGGCGTTGCCTGGCTACTTGAAGAGCAGCAAGAGCTTTTGGTGCTGGCCCCTTTGGGGTGGGAGGAAGGTACGGTTATTCGCAGTTTCTGAGCCTGCCTCCGGGTGTCCTCAGCGTCCCAGGCAGTTACTATTGGAGTTTGGGAGGCTCACGAAAGAGACAGCGTCAGCTTTTGTGGGGCTGTGAATGGGGTTGCCTGGCTACTTGAAGAGCAGCAAGAGCTTTTGGTCCTGGCCCCTTTGGCGTGGGAGGAACCTGCAGACGTTCCCAGTTGCTGAGCATGGCTCTGGCTGTACTCAGCATCCCAGGCAGATACTATTTGAGTTTGGGTGGCCACGGAAAGAGACAGCGTCAGTGTTTGTGGGGCTGTGAATGGGGTTGCCTGGCTACTTGAAGAGCAGCAAGAGCTTTTGGTCCTGGCCCCTTTGGGGTGGGAGGAAGGTACGGTTATTCGCAGTTGCTGAGCCTGGCTCCGGGTGTCCTCAGCGTCCCAGGCAGATAGTATTGGAGTTTGGGAGGCTCACGAAAGAGACAGCGTCAGCATTTGTGGGGCTGTGAATGGGGTTGCCTGGCTACTTGAAGAGCAGCAAGAGCTTTTGGTCCTGGCTCCTTTGGGGTGGGAGGAATCCCGGGACGTTCGCAATCGCTGAGCCTGGCTCCGACTGTATTCAGTGTTGCAGGCAGATAATCTTGGATTTTGGGAGGCTCACGAAAGAGACATCGGCAGCGTTTGTGGGGCTGTGAATGGCGTTGCCTGGCTACTTGAAGAGCAGCAAGAGCTTTTGGTCCTGGCCCCTTTGGGGTGGGAGGAATCTCGAGACATTCGCAATTGCTGAGCCTGGCTCCGGGTGTCCTCAGCGTCCCAGGCAGCCAGTCTTGCAGTTTGGAAGGTCACAAAAGAGACAGCGTCAGCGTCTGTGGGGCTGTGAATGGGGTTGCCTGGCTACTTGAAGAGCAGCAAGAGCTTTTTGTCCTGGCCCCTTTGGGGTGGGAGGAATCTCGAGAAATTCGCAGTTGCTGAGCCTGCCTCCGGGTGTCCTCAGCGTCCTAGGCAGTTAGTATTGGAGTTTGGGAGGCTCATGAAAGAGAGAGCATCAGCGTTTGTGGGGCTGTGAATGGGGTTGCCTGGCTACTTGAAGAGCAGCAAGAGCTTTTGGTCCTGGCCCCTTTGGGGTGGGAGGAATCCCGGGACGTCTGCAATCACTGAGCCTGGCTCTGGCTGTATTCAGTGTCCCAGGCAGATAGTCTTGGAGTTTGGGAGGCTCACGAAAGAGACAGCGTCAGCGTTTGTGGGGCTGTGAATGGCGTTGCCTGGCTACTTGAAGAGCAGCAAGAGCTTTTGGTCCTGGCCCCTTTGGGGTGGGAGGAAGGCACTGTTATTCGCAGTTTCTGAGCCTGCCTCCGGGTGTCCTCAGCGTCGCAGGCAGTTACTATTGGAGTTTGGGAGGCTCACGAAAGAGACAGCGTCAGCGTTTGTGGGGCTGTGAATGGGGTTGCCTGGCTACTTGAAGAGCAGCAAGAGCTTTTTGTCCTGGCCCCTTTGGCGTGGGAGGAACCTGCAGACGTTCCCAGTTGCTGAGCATGGCTCTGGCTGTACGCAGCATCCCAGGCAGATACTATTTGAGTTTGGGTGGCCACGGAAAGAGACAGCGTCAGTGTTTGTGGGGCTGTGAATGGGGTTGCCTGGCTACTTGAAGAGCAGCAAGAGCTTTTGGTCCTGGCCCCTTTGGGGTGGGAGGAATCCCGGGACGGTCGCAATCGCTGAGCCTGGCTCCGGCTGTATTCAGTGTTGCAGGCAGATAATCTTGGATTTTGGGAGGCTCACGAAAGAGAGAGCGTCAGCGTTTGTGGGGCTGTGAATGGGGTTGCCTGGCTACTTGAAGAGCAGCAAGAGCTTTTTGTCCTGGCCCCTTTTGGGTGGGAGGAATTTCAAGAAATTCGCAATTGCTTAGCTTGCCTCTGGCTTTACTCAGCGTCCCAGGCAGATAGTCTTGGAGTTTGGAAGGTCACGAAAGAGACAGCGTCAGCTTTTGTGGGGCTGTGAATGGAGTTGCCTGGCTACTTGAAGAGCAGCAAGAGCTTTTGGTCCTGGCTCCTTTGGGGTGTGAGGAAGGTACAGTTATTCGCAATTACTGAGCCTGGCTCCGGCTCTATTCAGTGTCCCAGGCAGATAGTCTTGGAGTTTGGGAGGCTCACGAAAGAGACAGCGTCAGCGTTTGTGGGGCTGTGAATGGGGTTGCCTGGCTACTTGAAGAGCAGCAAGAGCTTTTTGTCCTGGCCTCTTTGGGGTGGGAGGAATCTTGAGAAATTCGCAATTGCTTAGCTTGGCTCTGGCTGTACTCAGCGTCCCAGGCAGATAGTCTTGGAGTTTGGGAGGCTCCCGAAAGAGAGAGCGTCAGCGTTTGTGGGGCTGTGAATGGTGTTGCCTGGCTACTTGAAGAGCAGCAAGAGCTTTTGGTCCTGGCCCCTTTGGGGTGGGAGGAAGGTACGGTTATTCACAGTTTCTGAGCCTGCCTCCGGGTGTCCTCAGCGTCCCAGGCAGTTACTATTGGAGTTTGGGAGGCTCACGAAAGAGACAGCGTCAGCTTTTGTGGGGCTGTGAATGGGGTTGCCTGGCTACTTGAAGAGCAGCAAGAGCTTTTGGTCCTGGCCCCTTTGGGGTGGGAGGAAGGTACGGTTATTCGCAATCGCTGAGCCTGGCTCCGGCTGTATTCAGTGTCCCAGGCAGATAGTCTTGGAGTTTGGGAGGCTCACGAAAGAGACAGCATCAGCGTTTGTGGGGCTGTGAATGGAGTTGCCTGGCTACTTGAAGAGCAGCAAGAGCTTTTGGTCCTGGCCCCTTTGGGGTGGGAGGAAGGCACTGTTATTCGCAATTACTGAGCCTGGCCCGGCTGTATTCAGTGACCCAGGCAGATAGTCTTGGAGTTTGGAAGGTCACGAAAGAGGCAGCGTCAGCTTTTGTTGGGCTGTGAATGGCGTTGCCTGGCTACTTGAAGAGCAGCAAGAGCTTTTGGTGCTGGCCCCTTTGGGGTGGGAGGAAGGTACGGTTATTCGCAGTTTCTGAGCCTGCCTCCGGGTGTCCTCAGCGTCCCAGGCAGTTACTATTGGAGTTTGGGAGGCTCACGAAAGAGACAGCGTCAGCTTTTGTGGGGCTGTGAATGGGGTTGCCTGGCTACTTGAAGAGCAGCAAGAGCTTTTGGTCCTGGCCCCTTTGGCGTGGGAGGAACCTGCAGACGTTCCCAGTTGCTGAGCATGGCTCTGGCTGTACTCAGCATCCCAGGCAGATACTATTTGAGTTTGGGTGGCCACGGAAAGAGACAGCGTCAGTGTTTGTGGGGCTGTGAATGGTGTTGCCTGGCTACTTGAAGAGCAGCAAGAGCTTTTGGTCCTGGCCCCTTTGGGGTGGGAGGAAGGTACGGTTATTCGCAGTTGCTGAGCCTGGCTCCGGGTGTCCTCAGCGTCCCAGGCAGATAGTATTGGAGTTTGGGAGGCTCACGAAAGAGACAGCGTCAGCATTTGTGGGGCTGTGAATGGTGTTGCCTGGCTACTTGAAGAGCAGCAAGAGCTTTTGGTCCTGGCTCCTTTGGGGTGGGAGGAATCCCGGGACGTTCGCAATCGCTGAGCCTGGCTCCGACTGTATTCAGTGTTGCAGGCAGATAATCTTGGATTTTGGGAGGCTCACGAAAGAGACATCGGCAGCGTTTGTGGGGCTGTGAATGGGGTTGCCTGGCTACTTGAAGAGCAGCAAGAGCTTTTGGTCCTGGCCCCTTTGGGGTGGGAGGAATCTCGAGACATTCGCAATTGCTGAGCCTGGCTCCGGGTGTCCTCAGCGTCCCAGGCAGCCAGTCTTGCAGTTTGGAAGGTCACAAAAGAGACAGCGTCAGCGTCTGTGGGGCTGTGAATGGGGTTGCCTGGCTACTTGAAGAGCAGCAAGAGCTTTTTGTCCTGGCCCCTTTGGGGTGGGAGGAATCTCGAGAAATTCGCAGTTGCTGAGCCTGGCTCCGGGTGTCCTCAGCGTCCTAGGCAGTTAGTATTGGAGTTTGGGAGGCTCATGAAAGAGAGAGCATCAGCGTTTGTGGGGCTGTGAATGGGGTTGCCTGGCTACTTGAAGAGCAGCAAGAGCTTTTGGTCCTGGCCCCTTTGGGGTGGGAGGAATCCCGGGACGTCTGCAATCACTGAGCCTGGCTCTGGCTGTATTCAGTGTCCCAGGCAGATAGTCTTGGAGTTTGGGAGGCTCACGAAAGAGACAGCGTCAGCGTTTGTGGGGCTGTGAATGGGGTTGCCTGGCTACTTGAAGAGCAGCAAGAGCTTTTGGTCCTGGCCCCTTTGGGGTGGGAGGAAGGCACTGTTATTCGCAGTTTCTGAGCCTGCCTCCGGGTGTCCTCAGCGTCGCAGGCAGTTACTATTGGAGTTTGGGAGGCTCACGAAAGAGACAGCGTCAGCGTTTGTGGGGCTGTGAATGGGGTTGCCTGGCTACTTGAAGAGCAGCAAGAGCTTTTTGTCCTGGCCCCTTTGGCGTGGGAGGAACCTGCAGACGTTCCCAGTTGCTGAGCATGGCTCTGGCTGTACGCAGCATCCCAGGCAGATACTATTTGAGTTTGGGTGGCCACGGAAAGAGACAGCGTCAGTGTTTGTGGGGCTGTGAATGGGGTTGCCTGGCTACTTGAAGAGCAGCAAGAGCTTTTGGTCCTGGCCCCTTTGGGGTGGGAGGAATCCCGGGACGGTCGCAATCGCTGAGCCTGGCTCCGGCTGTATTCAGTGTTGCAGGCAGATAATCTTGGATTTTGGGAGGCTCACGAAAGAGACATCGGCAGCGTTTGTGGGGCTGTGAATGGGGTTGCCTGGCTACTTGAAGAGCAGCAAGAGCTTTTTGTCCTGGCCCCTTTTGGGTGGGAGGAATTTCAAGAAATTCGCAATTGCTTAGCTTGCCTCTGGCTTTACTCAGCGTCCCAGGCAGATAGTCTTGGAGTTTGGAAGGTCACGAAAGAGACAGCGTCAGCTTTTGTGGGGCTGTGAATGGAGTTGCCTGGCTACTTGAAGAGCAGCAAGAGCTTTTGGTCCTGGCTCCTTTGGGGTGTGAGGAAGGTACAGTTATTCGCAATTACTGAGCCTGGCTCCGGCTCTATTCAGTGTCCCAGGCAGATAGTCTTGGAGTTTGGGAGGCTCACGAAAGAGACAGCGTCAGCGTTTGTGGGGCTGTGAATGGGGTTGCCTGGCTACTTGAAGAGCAGCAAGAGCTTTTGGTCCTGGCCCCTTTGGGGTGGGAGGAACCTGCAGACGTTCCCAGTTGCTGAGCATGGCTCTGGCTGTACGCAGCATCCCAGGCAGATACTATTCGAGTTTGGGTGGCCACGGAAAGAGACAGCGTCAGTGTTTGTGGGGCTGTGAATGGGGTTGCCTGGCTACTTGAAGAGCAGCAAGAGCTTTTGGTCCTGGCCCCTTTGGGTTGGGAGGAATCTCGAGAAATTCGCATTTGCTGAGCCTGGCTCCGGGTGTCCTCAGCGTCCCAGGCAGCTGGTCTTGGAGTTTGGGAGGCTCACGAAAGAGAGAGCATCAGCGTTTGTGGGGCTGTGAATGGGGTTGCCTGGCTACTTGAAGAGCAGCAAGAGCTTTTTGTCCTGGCTCCTTTGGGGTGGGAGGAATCCCGGGACGGTCGCAATCGCTGAGCCTGGCTCTGGCTGTATTCAGTGTCCCAGGCAGATAGTCTTGGAGTTTGGGAGGGCACAGAAAGAGAGAGCGTCAGCGTTTGTGGGGCTGAGAATGGGGTTGCCTGGCTACTTGAAGAGCAGCAAGAGCTTTTGGTCCTGGCCTCTTTGGGGTGGGAGGAATCCCGGGACGTTCGCAATCGCTGAGCCTGGCTCCGACTGTATTCAGTGTTGCAGGCAGTTACTATTGGTGTTTGGGAGGCTCACGAAAGAGGCAGCGGCAGCGTTTGTGGGGCTGTGAATGGGGTTGCCTGGCTACTTGAAGAGCAGCAAGAGCTTTTGGTCCTGGCCCCTTTGGGGTGGGAGGAATCTCGAGACATTCGCAATTGCTGAGCCTGGCTCCGGGTGTCCTCAGCGTCCTAGGCAGTTAGTATTGGAGTTTGGGAGGCTCATGAAAGAGAGAGCATCAGCGTTTGTGGGGCTGTGAATGGGGTTGCCTGGCTACTTGAAGAGCAGCAAGAGCTTTTGGTCCTGGCCCCTTTGGGGTGGGAGGAATCCCGGGACGTTCGCAATCGCTGAGCCTGGCTCCGGCTGTATTCAGTGTCCCAGGCAGATAGTCTTGGAGTTTGGGAGGCTCAAGAAAGAGACAGCGTCAGCGTTTGTGGGGCTGTGAATGGCGTTGCCTGGCTACTTGAAGAGCAGCAAGAGCTTTTGGTCCTGGCCCCTTTGGGGTGGGAGGAAGGTACGGTTATTCGCAGTTTCTGAGCCTGCCTCCGGGTGTCCTCAGCGTCGCAGGCAGTTACTATTGGAGTTTGGGAGGCTCACGAAAGAGACAGCGTCAGCGTTTGTGGGGCTGTGAATGGGGTTGCCTGGCTACTTGAAGAGCAGCAAGAGCTTTTTGTCCTGGCCTCTTTGGGGTGGGAGGAATCTTGAGAAATTCGCAATTGCTTAGCTTGGCTCTGGCTGTACTCAGCGTCCCAGGCAGATAGTCTTGGAGTTTGGGAGGCTCCCGAAAGAGAGAGCGTCAGCGTTTGTGGGGCTGTGAATGGTGTTGCCTGGCTACTTGAAGAGCAGCAAGAGCTTTTGGTCCTGGCCCCTTTGGGGTGGGAGGAAGGTACGGTTATTCACAGTTTCTGAGCCTGCCTCCGGGTGTCCTCAGCGTCGCAGGCAGTTACTATTGGAGTTTGGGAGGCTCACGAAAGAGACATCGGCAGCGTTTGTGAAGCTGTGAATGGGGTTGCCTGGCTACTTGAAGAGCAGCAAGAGCTTTTGGTCCTGGCCCCTTTGGGGTGGGAGGAAGGTACGGTTATTCGCAATCGCTGAGCCTGGCTCCGGCTGTATTCAGTGTCCCAGGCAGATAGTCTTGGAGTTTGGGAGGCTCACGAAAGAGACAGCATCAGCGTTTGTGGGGCTGTGAATGGAGTTGCCTGGCTACTTGAAGAGCAGCAAGAGCTTTTTGTCCTGGCCCCTTTGGGGTGGGAGGAATCTCGAGACATTCGCAATTGCTTAGCTTGCCTCTGGCTGTACTCAGCGTCCCAGGCAGATAGTCTTGGAGTTTGGAAGGTCACGAAAGAGAGAGTCAGCGTTTGTGGGGCTGTGAATGGTGTTGCCTGGCTACCTGAAGAGCAGCAAGAGCTTTTGGTCCTGGCCCCTTTGGGGTGGGAGGAATCTCGGGACAAGCTCAATTCCTGGGCTGCGATACAGCTGTACTCAACATCCAAGGCAGAAAGTATTGGAGTATGGCAGGCTCACAAAAGAGACAGCATCAGCGTTTGTGGGGCTGTGAATGGGGTTTCCTGGCTACTTGAAGAGCAGCAAGTGCTTTTGGTCCTGGCCCCTTTGGGGTGGGAGGAAGGCACTGTTATTCGCAATTACTGAGCCTGGCCCGGCTGTATTCAGTGACCCAGGCAGATAGTCTTGGAGTTTGGAAGGTCACGAAAGAGGCAGCGTCAGCTTTTGTTGGGCTGTGAATGGCGTTGCCTGGCTACTTGAAGAGCAGCAAGAGCTTTTGGTGCTGGCCCCTTTGGGGTGGGAGGAAGGTACGGTTATTCGCAGTTTCTGAGCCTGCCTCCGGGTGTCCTCAGCGTCCCAGGCAGTTACTATTGGAGTTTGGGAGGCTCACGAAAGAGACAGCGTCAGCTTTTGTGGGGCTGTGAATGGGGTTGCCTGGCTACTTGAAGAGCAGCAAGAGCTTTTGGTCCTGGCCCCTTTGGCGTGGGAGGAACCTGCAGACGTTCCCAGTTGCTGAGCATGGCTCTGGCTGTACTCAGCATCCCAGGCAGATACTATTTGAGTTTGGGTGGCCACGGAAAGAGACAGCGTCAGTGTTTGTGGGGCTGTGAATGGGGTTGCCTGGCTACTTGAAGAGCAGCAAGAGCTTTTGGTCCTGGCCCCTTTGGGGTGGGAGGAAGGTACGGTTATTCGCAGTTGCTGAGCCTGGCTCCGGGTGTCCTCAGCGTCCCAGGCAGATAGTATTGGAGTTTGGGAGGCTCACGAAAGAGACAGCGTCAGCATTTGTGGGGCTGTGAATGGTGTTGCCTGGCTACTTGAAGAGCAGCAAGAGCTTTTGGTCCTGGCCCCTTTGGGGTGGGAGGAATCCCGGGACGTTCGCAATCGCTGAGCCTGGCTCCGGCTGTATTCAGTGTCCCAGGCAGATAGTCTTGGAGTTTGGGAGGCTCAAGAAAGAGACAGCGTCAGCGTTTGTGGGGCTGTGAATGGCGTTTCCTGGCTACTTAAAGAGCAGCAAGAGCTTTTGGTCCTGGCCCCTTTGGGGTGGGAGGAAGGTACGGTTATTCGCAGTTTCTGAGCCTGCCTCCGGGTGTCCTCAGCGTCGCAGGCAGTTACTATTGGAGTTTGGGAGGCTCACGAAAGAGACAGCGTCAGCGTTTGTGGGGCTGTGAATGGGGTTGCCTGGCTACTTGAAGAGCAGCAAGAGCTTTTTGTCCTGGCCTCTTTGGGGTGGGAGGAATCTTGAGAAATTCGCAATTGCTTAGCTTGGCTCTGGCTGTACTCAGCGTCCCAGGCAGATAGTCTTGGAGTTTGGGAGGCTCCCGAAAGAGAGAGCGTCAGCGTTTGTGGGGCTGTGAATGGTGTTGCCTGGCTACTTGAAGAGCAGCAAGAGCTTTTGGTCCTGGCCCCTTTGGGGTGGGAGGAAGGTACGGTTATTCACAGTTTCTGAGCCTGCCTCCGGGTGTCCTCAGCGTCCCAGGCAGTTACTATTGGAGTTTGGGAGGCTCACGAAAGAGACAGCGTCAGCTTTTGTGGGGCTGTGAATGGGGTTGCCTGGCTACTTGAAGAGCAGCAAGAGCTTTTGGTCCTGGCCCCTTTGGGGTGGGAGGAAGGTACGGTTATTCGCAATCGCTGAGCCTGGCTCCGGCTGTATTCAGTGTCCCAGGCAGATAGTCTTGGAGTTTGGGAGGCTCACGAAAGAGACAGCATCAGCGTTTGTGGGGCTGTGAATGGAGTTGCCTGGCTACTTGAAGAGCAGCAAGAGCTTTTTGTCCTGGCCCCTTTGGGGTGGGAGGAATCTCGAGACATTCGCAATTGCTTAGCTTGCCTCTGGCTGTACTCAGCGTCCCAGGCAGATAGTCTTGGAGTTTGGAAGGTCACGAAAGAGAGAGTCAGCGTTTGTGGGGCTGTGAATGGTGTTGCCTGGCTACCTGAAGAGCAGCAAGAGCTTTTGGTCCTGGCCCCTTTGGGGTGGGAGGAATCTCGGGACAAGCTCAATTCCTGGGCTGCGATACAGCTGTACTCAACATCCAAGGCAGAAAGTATTGGAGTATGGCAGGCTCACAAAAGAGACAGCATCAGCGTTTGTGGGGCTGTGAATGGGGTTGCCTGGCTACTTGAAGAGCAGCAAGTGCTTTTGGTCCTGGCCCCTTTGGGGTGGGAGGAAGGCACTGTTATTCGCAATTACTGAGCCTGGCCCGGCTGTATTCAGTGACCCAGGCAGATAGTCTTGGAGTTTGGAAGGTCACGAAAGAGGCAGCGTCAGCTTTTGTTGGGCTGTGAATGGCGTTGCCTGGCTACTTGAAGAGCAGCAAGAGCTTTTGGTGCTGGCCCCTTTGGGGTGGGAGGAAGGTACGGTTATTCGCAGTTTCTGAGCCTGCCTCCGGGTGTCCTCAGCGTCCCAGGCAGTTACTATTGGAGTTTGGGAGGCTCACGAAAGAGACAGCGTCAGCTTTTGTGGGGCTGTGAATGGGGTTGCCTGGCTACTTGAAGAGCAGCAAGAGCTTTTGGTCCTGGCCCCTTTGGCGTGGGAGGAACCTGCAGACGTTCCCAGTTGCTGAGCATGGCTCTGGCTGTACTCAGCATCCCAGGCAGATACTATTTGAGTTTGGGTGGCCACGGAAAGAGACAGCGTCAGTGTTTGTGGGGCTGTGAATGGGGTTGCCTGGCTACTTGAAGAGCAGCAAGAGCTTTTGGTCCTGGCCCCTTTGGGGTGGGAGGAAGGTACGGTTATTCGCAGTTGCTGAGCCTGGCTCCGGGTGTCCTCAGCGTCCCAGGCAGATAGTATTGGAGTTTGGGAGGCTCACGAAAGAGACAGCGTCAGCATTTGTGGGGCTGTGAATGGTGTTGCCTGGCTACTTGAAGAGCAGCAAGAGCTTTTGGTCCTGGCCCCTTTGGGGTGGGAGGAATCCCGGGACGTTCGCAATCGCTGAGCCTGGCTCCGGCTGTATTCAGTGTCCCAGGCAGATAGTCTTGGAGTTTGGGAGGCTCAAGAAAGAGACAGCGTCAGCGTTTGTGGGGCTGTGAATGGCGTTTCCTGGCTACTTAAAGAGCAGCAAGAGCTTTTGGTCCTGGCCCCTTTGGGGTGGGAGGAAGGTACGGTTATTCGCAGTTTCTGAGCCTGCCTCCGGGTGTCCTCAGCGTCGCAGGCAGTTACTATTGGAGTTTGGGAGGCTCACGAAAGAGACAGCGTCAGCGTTTGTGGGGCTGTGAATGGGGTTGCCTGGCTACTTGAAGAGCAGCAAGAGCTTTTTGTCCTGGCCTCTTTGGGGTGGGAGGAATCTTGAGAAATTCGCAATTGCTTAGCTTGGCTCTGGCTGTACTCAGCGTCCCAGGCAGATAGTCTTGGAGTTTGGGAGGCTCCCGAAAGAGAGAGCGTCAGCGTTTGTGGGGCTGTGAATGGTGTTGCCTGGCTACTTGAAGAGCAGCAAGAGCTTTTGGTCCTGGCCCCTTTGGGGTGGGAGGAAGGTACGGTTATTCACAGTTTCTGAGCCTGCCTCCGGGTGTCCTCAGCGTCCCAGGCAGTTACTATTGGAGTTTGGGAGGCTCACGAAAGAGACAGCGTCAGCTTTTGTGGGGCTGTGAATGGGGTTGCCTGGCTACTTGAAGAGCAGCAAGAGCTTTTGGTCCTGGCCCCTTTGGGGTGGGAGGAAGGTACGGTTATTCGCAATCGCTGAGCCTGGCTCCGGCTGTATTCAGTGTCCCAGGCAGATAGTCTTGGAGTTTGGGAGGCTCACGAAAGAGACAGCATCAGCGTTTGTGGGGCTGTGAATGGAGTTGCCTGGCTACTTGAAGAGCAGCAAGAGCTTTTTGTCCTGGCCCCTTTGGGGTGGGAGGAATCTCGAGACATTCGCAATTGCTTAGCTTGCCTCTGGCTGTACTCAGCGTCCCAGGCAGATAGTCTTGGAGTTTGGAAGGTCACGAAAGAGAGAGTCAGCGTTTGTGGGGCTGTGAATGGTGTTGCCTGGCTACCTGAAGAGCAGCAAGAGCTTTTGGTCCTGGCCCCTTTGGGGTGGGAGGAATCTCGGGACAAGCTCAATTCCTGGGCTGCGATACAGCTGTACTCAACATCCAAGGCAGAAAGTATTGGAGTATGGCAGGCTCACAAAAGAGACAGCATCAGCGTTTGTGGGGCTGTGAATGGGGTTGCCTGGCTACTTGAAGAGCAGCAAGTGCTTTTGGTCCTGGCCCCTTTGGGGTGGGAGGAAGGCACTGTTATTCGCAATTACTGAGCCTGGCCCGGCTGTATTCAGTGACCCAGGCAGATAGTCTTGGAGTTTGGAAGGTCACGAAAGAGGCAGCGTCAGCTTTTGTTGGGCTGTGAATGGCGTTGCCTGGCTACTTGAAGAGCAGCAAGAGCTTTTGGTGCTGGCCCCTTTGGGGTGGGAGGAAGGTACGGTTATTCGCAGTTTCTGAGCCTGCCTCCGGGTGTCCTCAGCGTCCCAGGCAGTTACTATTGGAGTTTGGGAGGCTCACGAAAGAGACAGCGTCAGCTTTTGTGGGGCTGTGAATGGGGTTGCCTGGCTACTTGAAGAGCAGCAAGAGCTTTTGGTCCTGGCCCCTTTGGCGTGGGAGGAACCTGCAGACGTTCCCAGTTGCTGAGCATGGCTCTGGCTGTACTCAGCATCCCAGGCAGATACTATTTGAGTTTGGGTGGCCACGGAAAGAGACAGCGTCAGTGTTTGTGGGGCTGTGAATGGGGTTGCCTGGCTACTTGAAGAGCAGCAAGAGCTTTTGGTCCTGGCCCCTTTGGGGTGGGAGGAAGGTACGGTTATTCGCAGTTGCTGAGCCTGGCTCCGGGTGTCCTCAGCGTCCCAGGCAGATAGTATTGGAGTTTGGGAGGCTCACGAAAGAGACAGCGTCAGCATTTGTGGGGCTGTGAATGGTGTTGCCTGGCTACTTGAAGAGCAGCAAGAGCTTTTGGTCCTGGCTCCTTTGGGGTGGGAGGAATCCCGGGACGTTCGCAATCGCTGAGCCTGGCTCCGACTGTATTCAGTGTTGCAGGCAGATAATCTTGGAGTTTGGGAGGCTCACGAAAGAGACATCGGCAGCGTTTGTGGGGCTGTGAATGGGGTTGCCTGGCTACTTGAAGAGCAGCAAGAGCTTTTGGTCCTGGCCCCTTTGGGGTGGGAGGAATCTCGAGACATTCGCAATTGCTGAGCCTGGCTCCGGGTGTCCTCAGCGTCCCAGGCAGCCAGTCTTGCAGTTTGGAAGGTCACAAAACAGACAGCGTCAGCGTCTGTGGGGCTGTGAATGGGGTTGCCTGGCTACTTGAAGAGCAGCAAGAGCTTTTTGTCCTGGCCCCTTTGGGGTGGGAGGAATCTCGAGAAATTCGCAGTTGCTGAGCCTGGCTCCGGCTCTACACAGCGTCCCAGGCAGATAGTATTGGAGTTTGGGAGGCTCATGAAAGAGAGAGCATCAGCGTTTGTGGGGCTGTGAATGGGGTTGCCTGGCTACTTGAAGAGCAGCAAGAGCTTTTGGTCCTGGCCCCTTTGGGGTGGGAGGAATCCCGGGACGTCTGCAATCACTGAGCCTGGCTCTGGCTGTATTCAGTGTCCCAGGCAGATAGTCTTGGAGTTTGGGAGGCTCACGAAAGAGACAGCGTCAGCGTTTGTGGGGCTGTGAATGGCGTTGCCTGGCTACTTGAAGAGCAGCAAGAGCTTTTGGTCCTGGCCCCTTTGGGGTGGGAGGAAGGCACTGTTATTCGCAGTTTCTGAGCCTGCCTCCGGGTGTCCTCAGCGTCGCAGGCAGTTACTATTGGAGTTTGGGAGGCTCACGAAAGAGACAGCGTCAGCGTTTGTGGGGCTGTGAATGGGGTTGCCTGGCTACTTGAAGAGCAGCAAGAGCTTTTTGTCCTGGCCCCTTTGGCGTGGGAGGAACCTGCAGACGTTCCCAGTTGCTGAGCATGGCTCTGGCTGTACGCAGCATCCCAGGCAGATACTATTTGAGTTTGGGTGGCCACGGAAAGAGACAGCGTCAGTGTTTGTGGGGCTGTGAATGGGGTTGCCTGGCTACTTGAAGAGCAGCAAGAGCTTTTGGTCCTGGCACCTTTGGCGTAGGAGGAATACCGCGACGTTCGCAATTTCTGAGCCTGGCTCTGGCTGTACGCAGCATCCCAGGCAGAGAGTCTTGGAGTTTGGGAGGCCACAGAAAGAGACAGCGTCAGCGTTTGTGGGGCTGTGAATGGGGTTGCCTGGCTACTTGAAGAGCAGCAAGAGCTTTTGGTCCTGGCCCCTTTGGGGTGGGAGGAATCCCGGGACGTTCGCAATCGCTGAGCCTGGCTCCGGCTGTATTCAGTGTCCCAGGCAGATAATCTTGGAGTTTGGGAGGCCACAGAAAGAGACAGCGTCAGCGTTTGTGGGGCTGTGAATGGGGTTGCCTGGCTACTTGAAGAGCAGCAGGAGCTTTTTGTCCTGGCCCCTTTGGGGTGGGAGGAAGGTCCGGTTATTCGCAGTTGCTGAGCCTGCCTCCGGGTGTCCTCAGCGTCCCAGGCAGCTAGTCTTGGAGTTTGGGAGGCTCACGAAAGAGACAGCATCAGCGTTTGTGGGGCTGATAATGGGCTTGCCTGGCTACTTGAAGAGCAGCAAGAGCTTTTGGTCCTGGCTCCTTTGGGGTGGGAGGAATCCCGGGACGGTCACAATCGCTGAGCCTGGCTCTGGCTGTATTCAGTGTCCCAGGCAGATAGTCTTGGAGTTTGGGAGGGCACAGAAAGAGACAGCGTCAGCGTTTGTGGGGCTGTGAATGGGGTTGCCTGGCTACTTGAAGAGCAGCAAGAGCTTTTGGTCCTGGCCTCTTTGGGGTGGGAGGAATCCCGGGACGTTCGCAATCGCTGAGCCTGGCTCCGACTGTATTCAGTGTTGCAGGCAGATAATCTTGGAGTTTGGGAGGCTCACGAAAGAGACAGCGTCAGCGTTTGTGGGGCTGTGAATGGGGTTGCCTGGCTACTTGAAGAGCAGCAAGAGATTTTTGTCCTGGCCCCTTTGGGGTGGGAGGAATCTCGAGACATTCGCAATTGCTGAGCCTGGCTCCGGGTGTCCTCAGCGTCCCAGGCAGCTAGTCTTGGAGTTTGGAAGGTCACGAAAGAGACAGCGTCAGCGTCTCTGGGGCTGTGAATGGTGTTGCCTGGCTACCTGAAGAGCAGCAAGAGCTTTTGGTCCTGGCCCCTTTGGGGTGGGAGGAATCCCGGGACGGTCGCAATTGATGAGCCTGGTTCTGGCTGTACGCAGCGTCCCAGGCAGATAGTCTTGGAGTTTGGCAGGGCACAGAAAGAGACAGCGTCAGCGTTTGTGGGGCTGTGAATGGGGTTGCCTGGCTACTTGAAGAGCAGCAAGAGCTTTTTGTCCTGGCCCCTTTGGACTGGGAGGATTCTCGAGAAATTCGCAATTGCTTAGCTTGGCTCTGGCTGTACTCAGCGTCCCAGGCAGATAATCTTGGAGTTTGGGAGGCCACGGAAAGAGACAGCGTCAGCGTTTGTGGGGCTGTGAATGGGGTTGCCTGGCTACTTGAAGAGCAGCAAGAGCTTTTGGTCCTGGCCCCTTTGGGGTGGGAGGAATCTCGAGACATTCGCAATTGCTTAGCTTGGCTCTGGCTGTACTCAGCGTCCCAGGCAGATAGTCTTGGAGTTTCGAAGGTCACGAAAGAGACAGCGTCAGCGTTTGTGGGGCTGTGAATGGGGTTGCCTGGCTACTTGAAGAGCAGCAAGAGCTTTTGGTCCTGGCCCCTTTGGGGTGGGAGGAATCTCGGGACAAGCTCAATTCCTGGGCTGCGATACAGCTGTACTCAACATCCAAGGCAGAAAGTATTGGAGTATGGCAGGCTCACGAAAGAGACAGCATCAGCGTTTGTGGGGCTGTGAATGGGGTTTCCTGGCTACTTGAAGAGCAGCAAGTGCTTTTGGTCCTGGCACCTTTGGCGTAGGAGGAATACCGCGACGTTCGCAATTTCTGAGCCTGGCTCTGGCTGTACGCAGCATCCCAGGCAGAGAGTCTTGGAGTTTGGGAGGCCACGGAAAGAGACAGCGTCAGCGTTTGTGGGGCTGTGAATGGGGTTGCCTGGCTACTTGAAGAGCAGCAGGAGGTTTTTGTCCTGGCCCCTTTGGGGTGGGAGGAAGGTACGGTTATTCGCAGTTTCTGAGCCTGCCTCCGGGTGTCCTCAGCGTCGCAGGCAGATAATCTTGGATTTTGGGAGGCTCCCGAAAGAGAGAGCGTCAGCGTTTGTGGGGCTGTGAATGGAGTTGCCTGGCTACTTGAAGAGCAGCAGGAGCTTTTTGTCCTGGCCCCTTCGGGGTGGGAGGAATCTCGAGAAATTCGCAATTGCTTAGCTTGGCTCTGGCTGTACTCAGCGTCCCAGTCAGATAGTCTTGGAGTTTGGGAGGCCACGGAAAGAGACAGCGTCAGCGTTTGTGGGGCTGTGAATGGTGTTGCCTGGCTACTTGAAGAGCAGCAAGAGCTTTTGGTCCTGGCTCCTTTGGGGTGGGAGGAAGGTACGGTTATTCGCAGTTGCTGAGCCTGCCTCCGGGTGTCCTCAGCGTCCCAGGCAGATAGTCTTGGAGTTTGGGAGGCTCACGAAAGAGACAGCATCAGCGTTTGTGGGGCTGTGAATGGGCTTGCCTGGCTACTTGAAGAGCAGCAAGAGCTTTTGGTCCTGGCTCCTTTGGGGTGGGAGGAATCCCGGGACGGTCGCAATCGCTGAGCCTGGCTCCGGCTGTATTCAGTGTCCCAGTCAGATAGTCTTGGAGTTTGGGAGGCCACGGAAAGAGACAGCGTCAGCGTTTGTGGGGCTGTGAATGGTGTTGCCTGGCTACTTGAAGAGCAGCAAGAGCTTTTGGTCCTGGTCCCTTTGGGGTGGGAGGAAGGTACGGTTATTCGCAGTTGCTGAGCCTGGCTCCGGGTGTATTCAGTGTCCCAGGCAGATAGTCTTGGAGTTTGGGAGGCCACGAAAGAGACAGCGTCAGCGTCTGTGGGGCTGATAATGGGGTTGCCTGGCTACTTGAAGAGCAGCAAGAGCTTTTGGTCCTGGCCCCTTTGGGGTGGGAGGAATCCCGGGACGGTCGCAATTGCTGAGCCTGGTTCTGGCTGTACGCAGCGTCCCAGGCAGATAGTCTTGGAGTTTGGCAGGGCACAGAAAGAGACAGCGTCAGCGTTTGTGGGGCTGTGAATGGGGTTGCCTGGCTACTTGAAGAGCAGCAAGAGCTTGTGGTCCTGGCCCCTTTGGCGTGGGAGGAATCCTGGGACGTTCGCAATTGCTCAGCCTGGCTATGGCTGTACGCAGCGTCGCAGGCAGATAGTCTTCAAATTTGGGAGGCCACAGAAAGAGACAGCGTCAGCGTCTGTGGGGCTGTGAATGGGGTTGCCTGGCTACTTGAAGAGCAGCAAGAGCTTTTGGTCCTGGCCCCTTTGGGGTGGGAAGAATCCCGGGACGGTCGCAATTGCTGAGCCTGCCTCTGGATGTACGCAGCGTCCCAGGCAGATAGTCTTGGAGTTTGGGAGGCTGACGAAAGAGACAGCGTCAGGGTTTGCTGGGCTGTGAATGGGGTTGCCTGGCTACTTGAAGAGCAGCAAGAGCTTTTGGTCCTGCCACCTTTGATGCGGGAAAAATCCCGGGACTTTCGCATGTGGTGTTCTGCGATTCGGCTTTACTCAGCGGCGGAAGCAGATAGTATTGGAGGTTGGGAGGCCACAGAAAGAGACATCGTCAGCATTTGTGGGGCTGTGAATGGGGTTGCCTGGCTACTTGAAGAGCAGCACGAGCTTTTGGTCCTGGCCCCTTTGGGGTGGGAGGAATCCTGGGACGGTCGCAATTGCTGAGCCTAGTTCTGGCTGTACGCAGCGTCCCAGGCAGAGAGTATTGAAGTTTGGGAGGCCACAGAAACAGACAGCGTCAGCGTTTGTGGGGCTGTGAATGGGGTTGCCTGGCTACTTGAAGAGCAGCAAGAGCTTTTGGTCCTGGCCCCTTTGGGGTGGGAGGAATCTCGAGAAATTCGCAGTTGCTGAGCCTGCCTCCGGGTGTCCTCAGCGTCCTAGGCAGTTAGTATTGGAGTTTGGGAGGCTCATGAAAGAGAGAGCATCAGCGTTTGTGGGGCTGTGAATGGGGTTGCCTGGCTACTTGAAGAGCAGCAAGAGCTTTTGGTCCTGGCCCCTTTGGGGTGGGAGGAATCCCGGGACGTTCGCAATCGCTGAGCCTGGCTCCGGCTGTATTCATCGTCCCTGGCAGATAGTCTTGGAGTTTGGAAGGTCACGAAAGAGGCAGCGTCAGCTTTTGTGGGGCTGTGAATGGGGTTTCCTGGCTACTTGAAGAGCAGCAAGAGCTTTTGCTCCTGGCCCCTTTGGGGTGGGAGGAAGGCACTGTTATTCGCAGTTTCTGAGCCTGCCTCCGGGTGTCCTCAGCGTCGCAGGCAGTTACTATTGGAGTTTGGGAGGCTCACGAAAGAGACAGCGTCAGCGTTTGTGGGGCTGTGAATGGGGTTGCCTGGCTACTTGAAGAGCAGCAAGAGATTCTGGTCCTGGCCCCTTTGGGGTGGGAGGAATCTCGAGACATTCGCAATTGCTTAGCTTGGCTCTGGCTGTACTCAGCGTCCCAGGCAGCTAGTCTTCGAGTATGGAAGGTCACGAAAGAGACAGCGTCAGCGTCTGTGGGGCTGTGAATGGTGTTGCCTGGCTACTTGAAGAGCAGCAAGAGCTTTTGGTCCTGGCCCCTTTGGGGTGGGAGGAAGGTACGGTTATTCGCAGTTGCTGAGCCTGCCTCCGGGTGTCCTCAGCGTCGCAGGCAGTTACTATTGGAGTTTGGGAGGCCACGAAAGAGACAGCGTCAGCGTTTGTGGGGCTGTGAATGGGGTTGCCTGGCTACTTGAAGAGCAGCAAGAGCTTTTGGTCCTGGCCCCTTTGGGGTGGGAGGAAGGTACGGTTATTCGCAGTTTCTGAGCCTGCCTCCGGGTGTCCTCAGCGTCGCAGGCAGTTACTATTGGAGTTTGGCAGGCTCACGAAAGAGACAGCGTCAGCGTTTGTGGGGCTGTGAATGGGGTTGCCTGGCTACTTGAAGAGCAGGAAGAGCTTTTTGTCCTGGCCCGTTTGGAGTGGGAGGATTCTCGAGAAATTCGCAATTGCTTAGCTTGGCTCTGGCTGTATTCATCGTCCCAGGCAGATAGTCTTGGAGTTTGGGAGGCTCAAGAAAGAGGCAGCGTCAGCTTTTGTGGGGCTGTGAATGGCGTTGCCTGGCTACTTGAAGAGCAGCAAGAGCTTTTGCTCCTGGCCCCTTTGGGGTGGGAGGAAGGCACTGTTATTCGCAGTTTCTGAGCCTGCCTCCGGGTGTCCTCAGCGTCGCAGGCAGTTACTATTGGAGTTTGGGAGGCTCACGAAAGAGAGAGCGTCAGCGTTTGTGGGGCTGTGAATGGGGTTGCCTGGCTACTTGAAGAGCAGCAAGAGCTTTTGGTCCTGGCCCCTTTGGCGTGGGAGGAACCTGCAGACGTTCCCAGTTGCTGAGCATGGCTCTGGCTGTACGCAGCATCCCAGGCAGATACTATTCGAGTTTGGGTGGACACGGAAAGAGAGAGCGTCAGTGTTTGTGGGGCTGTGAATGGGGTTGCCTGGCTACTTGAAGAGCAGCAAGAGCTTTTGGTCCTGGCTCCTTTGGGGTGGGAGGAAGGCACGGTTATTCGCTATTGCTGAGCCTGGCTCCGGGTGTCCTCAGCGTCCCAGGCACATAGTCTTGGAGTTTGGGAGGCTCATGAAAGAGATAGCATCAGCGTTTGTGGGGCTGTGAATGGGGTTGCCTGGCTACTTGAAGAGCAGCAAGAGCTTTTTGTCGTGGCCCCTTTGGGGTGGGAGGAATTTCGAGAAATTCGCAATTGCTTAGCATGGCTCTGGCTGTACGCAGCGTCCCAGGCAGATATTATTGGACTTTAAATGGCTCACGAAAGAGACAGCGTCAGCGTTTGTGGGGCTGTGAATGGTGTTGATTGGCTACTTGAAGAGCAGCAAGAGCTTTTGGTCCTAGCCTCTTTGGTGTGGGAGGACTCTGCAGACGTTCGCAATTGCTTAGCTTGGCTCTGGCTGCACGCAGCGTCCCAGGCAGATAGTCTTGGAGTTTGGGAGGCTCAAGAAAGAGACAGCGTCAGCGTTTGTGGGGCTGTGAATGGGGTTGCCTGGCTACTTGAAGAGCAGCAAGAGCTTTTGGTCCTGGCCTCTTTGGGGTGGGAGGAATCACTGGACTTTCTCAATTTCTAAGCTGGGATCCAGCTCAGCGTCCCAGGCAGATATTATTGGAGTTGGTTAGGCCACAGAAAGAGACGGCGTCAGCATTTGTGGGGCTGTGAATTGGGTTGCCTGGCTACTTGAAGAGCAGCAAGAGCTTTTGGTCCTGGCCCCTTTGGGGTGGCAGGAAGCTCGAGAAATTCGCAACTGCTTAGCTTGGCTCTGGCTGTACTCAGCGTCCCAGGCAGATAGTCTTGGAGTTTGGAAGGTCACGAAAGAGACAGCGTCAGCGTTTGTGGGGCTGTGAATGGTGTTGCCTGGCTACTTGAAGAGCAGCAAGAGCTTTTGGTCCTGGCCCCTTTGGGGTGGGAGGAATCTCGGGACAAGCTCAATTCCTGGGCTGCGATACAGCTGTACTCAACATCCAAGGCAGAAAGTATTGGAGTATGGCAGGCTCACGAAAGAGACAGCATCAGCGTTTGTGGGGCTGTGAATGGGGTTTCCTGGCTACTTGAAGAGCAGCAAGAGCTTTTGGTCCTGGCCCCTTTGGGGTGGGAGGAAGGCACTGTTATTCGCAATTACTGAGCCTGGCCCGGCTGTATTCAGTGTCCCAGTCAGATAGTCTTGGAGTTTGGAAGGTCACGAAAGAGGCAGCGTCAGCTTTTGTGGGGCTGTGAATGGCGTTGCTTGGCTACTTGAAGAGCAGCAAGAGCTTTTGGTCCTGGCCCCTTTGGGGTGGGAGGAAGGTACGGTTATTCGCAGTTGCTGAGCCTGCCTCCGGGTGTCCTCAGCGTCGCAGGCAGTTACTATTGGAGTTTGGGAGGCTCACGAAAGAGACAGCGTCAGCTTTTGTGGGGCTGTGAATGGGGTTGCCTGGCTACTTGAAGAGCAGCAAGAGCTTTTGGTCCTGGCCCCTTTGGCGTGGGAGGAACCTGCAGACGTTCCCAGTTGCTGAGCATGGCTCTGGCTGTACGCAGCATCCCAGGCAGATACTATTCGAGTTTGGGTGGCCACGGAAAGAGACAGCGTCAGTGTTTGTGGGGCTGTGAATGGGGTTTCCTGGCTACTTGAAGAGCAGCAAGAGCTTTTGGTCCTGGCACCTTTGGCGTAGGAGGAATACCGCGACGTTCGCAATTTCTGAGCCTGGCTCTGGCTGTACGCAGCATCCCAGGCAGAGAGTCTTGGAGTTTGGGAGGCCACAGAAAGAGACAGCGTCAGCGTTTGTGGGGCTGTGAATGGGGTTGCCTGGCTACTTGAAGAGCAGCAAGAGCTTTTGGTCCTGGCCTCTTTGGGGTGGGATGAATCCCGGGACGTTCGCAATCGCTGAGCCTGGCTCCAGCTGTATTCAGTGTTGCAGGCAGATAATCTTGGATTTTGGGAGGCTCACGAAAGAGAGAGCGTCAGCGTTTGTGGGGCTGTGAATGGGGTTGCCTGGCTACTTGAAGAGCAGCAAGAGCTTTTGGTCCTGGCCCTTTTGGGGTGGGAGGAAGGTACGGTTATTCGCAGTTGCTGAGCCTGCCTCCGGGTGTCCTCAGCGTCCCAGGCAGATAGTCTTGGAGTTTGGGAGGCTCACGAAAGAGACAGCATCAGCGTTTGTGGGGCTGTGAATGGGGTTGCCTGGCTACTTGAAGAGCAGCAAGAGCTTTTGGTCCTGGCCCCTTTGGGGTGGGAGGAATCCCGGGACGGTCGCAATAGCTGAGCCTGGCTCCAGCTGTATTCAGTGTCCCAGGCAGATAGTCTTGGAGTTTGGGAGGCCACAGAAAGAGACAGCATCAGCGTTTGTGGGGCTGTGAATGGGGTTGCCTGGCTACTTGAAGAGCAGCAAGAGCTTGTGGTCCTGGCCTCTTTGGGGTGGGAGGAATCCCGGGACGTTCGCAATCGCTGAGCCTGGCTCCGACAGTATTCAGTGTTGCAGGCAGATAATCTTGGATTTTGGGAGGCTGACGAAAGAGACAGCGTCAGCGTTTGTGGGGCTGTGAATGGGGTTGCCTGGCTACTTGAAGAGCAGCAAGAGCTTTTTGTCCTGGCCTCTTTGGGGTGGGAGGAATCTCGAGACATTCGCAATTGCTTAGCATGGCTCTGGCTGTACGCAGCATCCCAGGCAGATATTATTGGACTTTAAATGGCTCACGAAAGAGACAGCGTCAGCTTTTGTGGGGCTGTGAATGGTGTTGATTGGCTACTTGAAGAGCAGCAAGAGCTTTTGTTCCTGGCCTCTTTGGTGTGGGAGGACTCTGCAGATGTTCGCAATTGCTTAGCTTGACTCTGGCTGTACGCAGCGTCCCAGGCAGATAGTCCTGGAGTTTGGGAGGCTCACGAAAGAGACAGCGTCAGCGTTTGTGGGGCTGTGAATGGGGTTGCCTGGCTACTTGAAGAGCAGCAAGAGCTTTTGGTCCTGGCCTCTTTGGGGTGGGAGGAATCACTGGACTTTCTCAATTTCTAAGCTGGGATCCAGCTCAGCGTCCCAGGCAGATATTATTGGAGTTGGTTAGGCCACAGAAAGAGACGGCGTCAGCATTTGTGGGGCTGTGAATTGGGTTGCCTGGCTACTTGAAGAGCAGCAAGAGCTTTTGGTCCTGGCCCCTTTGGGGTGGCAGGAAGCTCGAGAAATTCGCAACTGCTTAGCTTGGCTCTGGCTGTACTCAGCGTCCCAGGCAGATAGTCTTGGAGTTTGGAAGGTCACGAAAGAGACAGCGTCAGCGTTTGTGGGGCTGTGAATGGTGTTGCCTGGCTACTTGAAGAGCAGCAAGAGCTTTTGGTCCTGGCCCCTTTGGGGTGGGAGGAATCTCGGGACAAGCTCAATTCCTGGGCTGCGATACAGCTGTACTCAACATCCAAGGCAGAAAGTATTGGAGTATGGCAGGCTCACGAAAGAGACATCGTCAGCGTTTGTGGGGCTGTGAATGGGGTTTCCTGGCTACTTGAAGAGCAGCAAGTGCTTTTGGTCCTGGCCCCTTTGGGGTGGGAGGAAGGCACTGTTATTCGCAATTACTGAGCCTGGCCCGGCTGTATTCAGATACCCAGGCAGATAGTCTTGGAGTTTGGAAGGTCACGAAAGAGGCAGCGTCAGCTTTTGTTGGGCTGTGAATGGCGTTGCCTGGCTACTTGAAGAGCAGCAAGAGCTTTTGGTGCTGGCCCCTTTGGGGTGGGAGGAAGGTACGGTTATTCGCAGTTTCTGAGCCTGCCTCCGGGTGTCCTCAGCGTCGCAGGCAGTTTCTGTTGGAGTTTGGGAGGCTCACGAAAGAGACAGCGTCAGCTTTTGTGGGGCTGTGAATGGGGTTGCCTGGCTACTTGAAGAGCAGCAAGAGCTTTTGGTCCTGGCCCCTTTGGCGTGGGAGGAACCTGCAGACGTTCCCAGTTGCTGAGCATGGCTCTGGCTGTACGCAGCATCCCAGGCAGATACTATTCGAGTTTGGGTGGCCACAGAAAGAGACAGCGTCAGTGTTTGTGGGGCTGTGAATGGGGTTGCCTGGCTACTTGAAGAGCAGCAAGAGCTTTTGTTCCTGGCCTCTTTGGGGTGGGAGGAATCCCGGGACGTTCGCAATCGCTGAGCCTGGCTCCGACTGTATTCAGTGTTGCAGGCAGATAATCTTGGATTTTGGGAGGCTCACGAAAGAGACATCGGCAGCGTTTGTGGGGTTGTGAATGGGGTTGCCTGGCTACTTGAAGAGCAGGAAGAGCTTTTTGTCCTGGCCCCTTTGGGGTGGGAGGAATCTCGAGACATTCGCAATTGCTGAGCCTGCCTCCGGGTGTCCTCAGCGTCCCAGCCAGCTAGTCTTGGAGTTTGGAAGGTCACGAAAGAGACAGCGTCAGCGTCTGTGGGGCTGTGAATGGGGTTGCCTGGCTACTTGAAGAGCAGCAAGAGCTTTTGGTCCTGGCCCCTTTGGGGTGGGAGGAAGGTACGGTTATTCGCAGTTGCTGAGCCTGGCTCCGGGTGTCCTCAGCGTCCTAGGCAGTTAGTATTGGAGTTTGGGAGGCTCATGAAAGAGAGAGCATCAGCGTTTGTGGGGCTGTGAATGGGGTTGCCTGGCTACTTGAAGAGCAGCAAGAGCTTTTGGTCCTGGCCCCTTTGGGGTGGGAGGAATCCCGGGACGTTCGCAATCGCTGAGCCTGGCTCCGGCTGTATTCAGTGTCCCAGGCAGATAGTCTTGGAGTTTTGGAGGCTCACGAAAGAGACAGCGTCAGCGTTTGTGGGGCTGTGAATGGCGTTGCCTGGCTACTTGAAGAGCAGCAAGAGCTTTTGGTCCTGGCCCCTTTGGGGTGGGAGGAAGGTACGGTTATTCGCAGTTGCTGAGCCTGCCTCCGGGTGTCCTCAGCGTCGCAGGCAGTTACTATTGGAGTTTGGGAGGCTCAAGAAAGAGACAGCGTCAGCTTTTGTGGGGCTGTGAATGGCGTTGCCTGGCTACTTGAAGAGCAGCAAGAGCTTTTGGTCCTGGCCCCTTTGGGGTGGGAGGAACCTGCAGACGTTCCCAGTTTCGGAGCATGGCTCTGGCTGTACGCAGCATCCCAGGCAGATACTATTCGAGTTTGGGTGGCCACGGAAAGAAACAGCGTCAGTGTTTGTGGGGCTGTGAATGGGGTTGCCTGGCTACTTGAAGAGCAGCAAGAGCTTTTGGTCCTAGCACCTTTGGCGTAGGAGGAATACCGCGACGTTCGCAATTTCTGAGCCTGGCTCTGGCTGTACGCAGCATCCCAGGCAGAGAGTCTTGGAGTTTGGGAGGCCACAGAAAGAGACAGCGTCAGCGTTTGTGGGGCTGTGAATGGGGTTGCCTGGCTACTTGAAGAGCAGCAAGAGCTTTTGGTCCTGGCTCCTTTGGGGTGGGAGGAATCCCGGGACGTTCGCAATCGCTGAGCCTGGCTCCAGCTGTATTCAGTGTTGCAGGCAGATAATCTTGGATTTTGGGAGGCTCACGAAAGAGCCATCGGCAGCGTTTGTGTGGCTGTGAATGGGGTTGCCTGGCTACTTGAAGAGCAGCAAGAGCATTTGGTCCTGGCCCTTTTGGGGTGGGGGGAAGGCACGGTTATTCGCTATTGCTGAGTCTGGCTCCGGGTGTCCTCAGCGTCCCAGGCACATAGTCTTGGAGTTTGGGAGGCTCATGAAAGAGATAGCATCAGCGTTTGTGGGGCTGTGAATGGGGTTGCCTGGCTACTTGAAGAGCAGCAAGAGCTTTTGGTCCTGGCCTCTTTGGGGTGGGAGGAATCACTGGACTTTCTCAATTTCTAAGCTGGGATCCAGCTCAGCGTCCCAGTCAGATAGTCTTGGAGTTTGGGAGGCCACGGAAAGAGACAGCGTCAGCGTTTGTGGGGCTGTGAATGGGGTTGCCTGGCTACTTGAAGAGCAGCAAGAGCTTTTGGTCCTGGCCCCTTTCGGGTGGGAGGAAGCTCGAGAAATTCGCAACTGCTTAGCTTGGCTCTGGCTGTACTCAGCGTCCCAGGCAGATAGTCTTGGAGTTTGGAAGGTCACGAAAGAGACAGCGTCAGCGTTTGTGGGGCTGTGAATGGGGTTGCCTGGCTACTTGAAGAGCAGCAAGAGCTTTTGGTCCTGGCCCCTTTGGGGTGGGAGGAATCTCGGGACAAGCTCAATTCCTGGGCTGCGATACAGCTGTACTCAACATCCAAGGCAGAAAGTATTGGAGTATGGCAGGCTCACGAAAGAGACAGCATCAGCGTTTGTGGGGCTGTGAATGGGGTTTCCTGGCTACTTGAAGAGCAGCAAGTGCTTTTTGTCCTGGCCCCTTTGGGGTGGGAGGAAGGCACTGTTATTCGCAATTACTGAGCCTGGCTCCGGCTGTATTCAGTGACCCAGGCAGATAGCCTTGGAGTTTGGAAGGTCACGAAAGAGGCAGCGTCAGCTTTTGTTGGGCTGTGAATGGAGTTGCCTGGCTATTTGAAGAGCAGCAAGAGCTTTTGGTCCTGGCCCCTTTGGGGTGGGAGGAAGGTACGGTTATTCGCAGTTTCTGAGCCTGCCTCCGGGTGTCCTCAGCGTCCCAGGCAGTTACTATTGGAGTTTGGGAGGCTCACGAAAGAGACAGCGTCAGCTTTTGTGGGGCTGTGAATGGGGTTGCCTGGCTACTTGAAGAGCAGCAAGAGCTTTTGGTCCAGGCACCTTTGGCGTGGGAGGAACCTGCAGACGTTCCCAGTTGCGGAGCATGGCTCTGGCTGTACGCAGCATCCCAGGCAGATACTATTCGAGTTTGGGTGGCCACGGAAAGAGACAGCGTCAGTGTTTGTGGGGCTGTGAATGGGGTTGCCTGGCTACTTGAAGAGCAGCAAGAGCTTTTGTTCCTGGCCTCTTTGGGGTGGGAGGAATCCCGGGACGTTCGCAATCGCTGAGCCTGGCTCCGGCTGTATTCAGTGTCCCAGGCAGATAATCTTGGAGTTTGGGAGGCTCACGAAAGAGGCAGCGTCAGCGTTTGTGGGGCTGTGAATGGGGTTGCCTGGCTACTTGAAGAGCAGGAAGAGCTTTTTGTCCTGGCCCCTTTGGGGTGGGAGGAATCTCGAGAAATCCGCAATTGCTTAGCTTGGCTCTGGCTGTACTCAGCGTCCCAGGCAGATATTCTTGGAGATTGGGAGGCCACGGAAAGAGACATCGGCAGCGTTTGTGGGGCTGTGAATGGGGTTGCCTGGCTACTTGAAGAGCAGCAAGAGCTTTTGGTCCTGGCTCCTTTGGGGTGGGAGGAATCCCGGGACGTTCGCAATCGCTGAGCCTGGCTCCAGCTGTATTCAGTGTTGCAGGCAGATAATCTTGGATTTTGGGAGGCTCACGAAAGAGCCATCGGCAGCGTTTGTGTGGCTGTGAATGGGGTTGCCTGGCTACTTGAAGAGCAGCAAGAGCATTTGGTCCTGGCCCTTTTGGGGTGGGGGGAAGGCACGGTTATTCGCTATTGCTGAGTCTGGCTCCGGGTGTCCTCAGCGTCCCAGGCACATAGTCTTGGAGTTTGGGAGGCTCATGAAAGAGATAGCATCAGCGTTTGTGGGGCTGTGAATGGGGTTGCCTGGCTACTTGAAGAGCAGCAAGAGCTTTTGGTCCTGGCCTCTTTGGGGTGGGAGGAATCACTGGACTTTCTCAATTTCTAAGCTGGGATCCAGCTCAGCGTCCCAGTCAGATAGTCTTGGAGTTTGGGAGGCCACGGAAAGAGACAGCGTCAGCGTTTGTGGGGCTGTGAATGGGGTTGCCTGGCTACTTGAAGAGCAGCAAGAGCTTTTGGTCCTGGCCCCTTTCGGGTGGGAGGAAGCTCGAGAAATTCGCAACTGCTTAGCTTGGCTCTGGCTGTACTCAGCGTCCCAGGCAGATAGTCTTGGAGTTTGGAAGGTCACGAAAGAGACAGCGTCAGCGTTTGTGGGGCTGTGAATGGGGTTGCCTGGCTACTTGAAGAGCAGCAAGAGCTTTTGGTCCTGGCCCCTTTGGGGTGGGAGGAATCTCGGGACAAGCTCAATTCCTGGGCTGCGATACAGCTGTACTCAACATCCAAGGCAGAAAGTATTGGAGTATGGCAGGCTCACGAAAGAGACAGCATCAGCGTTTGTGGGGCTGTGAATGGGGTTTCCTGGCTACTTGAAGAGCAGCAAGTGCTTTTTGTCCTGGCCCCTTTGGGGTGGGAGGAAGGCACTGTTATTCGCAATTACTGAGCCTGGCTCCGGCTGTATTCAGTGACCCAGGCAGATAGCCTTGGAGTTTGGAAGGTCACGAAAGAGGCAGCGTCAGCTTTTGTTGGGCTGTGAATGGAGTTGCCTGGCTATTTGAAGAGCAGCAAGAGCTTTTGGTCCTGGCCCCTTTGGGGTGGGAGGAAGGTACGGTTATTCGCAGTTTCTGAGCCTGCCTCCGGGTGTCCTCAGCGTCCCAGGCAGTTACTATTGGAGTTTGGGAGGCTCACGAAAGAGACAGCGTCAGCTTTTGTGGGGCTGTGAATGGGGTTGCCTGGCTACTTGAAGAGCAGCAAGAGCTTTTGGTCCAGGCACCTTTGGCGTGGGAGGAACCTGCAGACGTTCCCAGTTGCGGAGCATGGCTCTGGCTGTACGCAGCATCCCAGGCAGATACTATTCGAGTTTGGGTGGCCACGGAAAGAGACAGCGTCAGTGTTTGTGGGGCTGTGAATGGGGTTGCCTGGCTACTTGAAGAGCAGCAAGAGCTTTTGTTCCTGGCCTCTTTGGGGTGGGAGGAATCCCGGGACGTTCGCAATCGCTGAGCCTGGCTCCGGCTGTATTCAGTGTCCCAGGCAGATAATCTTGGAGTTTGGGAGGCTCACGAAAGAGGCAGCGTCAGCGTTTGTGGGGCTGTGAATGGGGTTGCCTGGCTACTTGAAGAGCAGGAAGAGCTTTTTGTCCTGGCCCCTTTGGGGTGGGAGGAATCTCGAGAAATCCGCAATTGCTTAGCTTGGCTCTGGCTGTACTCAGCGTCCCAGGCAGATATTCTTGGAGATTGGGAGGCCACGGAAAGAGACATCGGCAGCGTTTGTGGGGCTGTGAATGGGGTTGCCTGGCTACTTGAAGAGCAGCAAGAGCTTTTTGTCCTGGCCTCTTTGGGGTGGGAGGATTCTCGAGAAATTCACAATTGCTTAGCTTGGCTCTGGCTGTACTCAGCGTCCCAGGCAGATAGTATTGGAGTTTGGGAGGCCACGGAAAGAGACATCGGCAGCGTTTGTGGGGCTGTGAATGGGGTTGCCTGGCTACTTGAAGAGCAGGAAGAGCTTTTTGTCCTGGCCTCTTTGGGGTGGGAGGAATCCCGGGACGGTCGCAATCGCTGAGCCTGGCTCCGACTGTATTCAGTGTTGCAGGCAGATAATCTTGGATTTTGGGAGGCTCACGAAAGAGACATCGGCAGCGTTTGTGGGGCTGTGAATGGGGTTGCCTGGCTACTTGAAGAGCAGCAAGAGCTTTTTGTCCTGGCCCCTTTGGGGTGGGAGGAAGGTCCGGTTATTCGCAGTTGCTGAGCCTGCCTCCGGGTGTCCTCAGCGTCCCAGGCAGCTAGTCTTGGAGTTTGGGAGGCTCACGAAAGAGACAGCATCAGCGTTTGTGGGGCTGATAATGGGCTTGCCTGGCTACTTGAAGAGCAGCAAGAGCTTTTGGTCCTGGCTCCTTTGGGGTGGGAGGAATCCCGGGACGGTCACAATCGCTGAGCCTGGCTCTGGCTGTATTCAGTGTCCCAGGCAGATAGTCTTGGAGTTTGGGAGGGCACAGAAAGAGACAGCGTCAGCGTTTGTGGGGCTGTGAATGGGGTTGCCTGGCTACTTGAAGAGCAGCAAGAGCTTTTGGTCCTGGCCTCTTTGGGGTGGGAGGAATCCCGGGACGTTCGCAATCGCTGAGCCTGGCTCCGACTGTATTCAGTGTTGCAGGCAGATAATCTTGGAGTTTGGGAGGCTCACGAAAGAGACAGCGTCAGCGTTTGTGGGGCTGTGAATGGGGTTGCCTGGCTACTTGATGAGCAGCAAGAGATTTTTGTCCTGGCCCCTTTGGGGTGGGAGGAATCTCGAGACATTCGCAATTGCTGAGCCTGGCTCCGGGTGTCCTCAGCGTCCCAGGCAGCTAGTCTTGGAGTTTGGAAGGTCACGAAAGAGACAGCGTCAGCGTCTCTGGGGCTGTGAATGGTGTTGCCTGGCTACCTGAAGAGCAGCAAGAGCTTTTGGTCCTGGCCCCTTTGGGGTGGGAGGAATCCCGGGACGGTCGCAATTGATGAGCCTGGTTCTGGCTGTACGCAGCGTCCCAGGCAGATAGTCTTGGAGTTTGGCAGGGCACAGAAAGAGACAGCGTCAGCGTTTGTGGGGCTGTGAATGGGGTTGCCTGGCTACTTGAAGAGCAGCAAGAGCTTTTTGTCCTGGCCCCTTTGGACTGGGAGGATTCTCGAGAAATTCGCAATTGCTTAGCTTGGCTCTGGCTGTACTCAGCGTCCCAGGCAGATAATCTTGGAGTTTGGGAGGCCACGGAAAGAGACAGCGTCAGCGTTTGTGGGGCTGTGAATGGGGTTGCCTGGCTACTTGAAGAGCAGCAAGAGCTTTTGGTCCTGGCCCCTTTGGGGTGGGAGGAATCTCGAGACATTCGCAATTGCTTAGCTTGGCTCTGGCTGTACTCAGCGTCCCAGGCAGATAGTCTTGGAGTTTCGAAGGTCACGAAAGAGACAGCGTCAGCGTTTGTGGGGCTGTGAATGGGGTTGCCTGGCTACTTGAAGAGCAGCAAGAGCTTTTGGTCCTGGCCCCTTTGGGGTGGGAGGAATCTCGGGACAAGCTCAATTCCTGGGCTGCGATACAGCTGTACTCAACATCCAAGGCAGAAAGTATTGGAGTATGGCAGGCTCACGAAAGAGACAGCATCAGCGTTTGTGGGGCTGTGAATGGGGTTTCCTGGCTACTTGAAGAGCAGCAAGTGCTTTTGGTCCTGGCACCTTTGGCGTAGGAGGAATACCGCGACGTTCGCAATTTCTGAGCCTGGCTCTGGCTGTACTCAGCGTCCCAGGCAGATAGTCTTGGAGTTTGGGAGGCCACGGAAAGAGACAGCGTCAGCGTTTGTGGGGCTGTGAATGGGGTTGCCTGGCTACTTGAAGAGCAGCAGGAGCTTTTTGTCCTGGCCCCTTTGGGGTGGGAGGAAGGTACGGTTATTCGCAGTTTCTGAGCCTGCCTCCGGGTGTCCTCAGCGTCGCAGGCAGATAATCTTGGATTTTGGGAGGCTCCCGAAAGAGAGAGCGTCAGCGTTTGTGGGGCTGTGAATGGAGTTGCCTGGCTACTTGAAGAGCAGCAGGAGCTTTTTGTCCTGGCCCCTTCGGGGTGGGAGGAATCTCGAGAAATTCGCAATTGCTTAGCTTGGCTCTGGCTGTACTCAGCGTCCCAGTCAGATAGTCTTGGAGTTTGGGAGGCCACGGAAAGAGACAGCGTCAGCGTTTGTGGGGCTGTGAATGGTGTTGCCTGGCTACTTGAAGAGCAGCAAGAGCTTTTGGTCCTGGCTCCTTTGGGGTGGGAGGAAGGTACGGTTATTCGCAGTTGCTGAGCCTGGCTCCGGGTGTCCTCAGCGTCCCAGGCAGATAGTCTTGGAGTTTGGGAGGCTCACGAAAGAGACAGCATCAGCGTTTGTGGGGCTGTGAATGGGCTTGCCTGGCTACTTGAAGAGCAGCAAGAGCTTTTGGTCCTGGCTCCTTTGGGGTGGGAGGAATCCCGGGACGGTCGCAATCGCTGAGCCTGGCTCCGGCTGTATTCAGTGTCCCAGTCAGATAGTCTTGGAGTTTGGGAGGCCACGGAAAGAGACAGCGTCAGCGTTTGTGGGGCTGTGAATGGTGTTGCCTGGCTACTTGAAGAGCAGCAAGAGCTTTTGGTCCTGGCCCCTTTGGGGTGGGAGGAAGGTACGGTTATTCGCAGTTGCTGAGCCTGGCTCCGGGTGTATTCAGTGTCCCAGGCAGATAGTCTTGGAGTTTGGGAGGCCACGAAAGAGACAGCGTCAGCGTCTGTGGGGCTGATAATGGGGTTGCCTGGCTACTTGAAGAGCAGCAAGAGCTTTTGGTCCTGGCCCCTTTGGGGTGGGAGGAATCCCGGGACGGTCGCAATTGCTGAGCCTGGTTCTGGCTGTACGCAGCGTCCCAGGCAGATAGTCTTGGAGTTTGGCAGGGCACAGAAAGAGACAGCGTCAGCGTTTGTGGGGCTGTGAATGGGGTTGCCTGGCTACTTGAAGAGCAGCAAGAGCTTGTGGTCCTGGCCCCTTTGGCGTGGGAGGAATCCTGGGACGTTCGCAATTGCTCAGCCTGGCTATGGCTGTACGCAGCGTCGCAGGCAGATAGTCTTCAAATTTGGGAGGCCACAGAAAGAGACAGCGTCAGCGTCTGTGGGGCTGTGAATGGGGTTGCCTGGCTACTTGAAGAGCAGCAAGAGCTTTTGGTCCTGGCCCCTTTGGGGTGGGAAGAATCCCGGGACGGTCGCAATTGCTGAGCCTGCCTCTGGATGTACGCAGCGTCCCAGGCAGATAGTCTTGGAGTTTGGGAGGCTGACGAAAGAGACAGCGTCAGCGTTTGTGGGGCTGTGAATGGGGTTGCCTGGCTACTTGAAGAGCAGCAAGAGCTTTTGGTCCTGCCACCTTTGATGCGGGAAAAATCCCGGGACTTTCGCATGTGGTGTTCTGCGATTCGGCTTTACTCAGCGGCGGAAGCAGATAGTATTGGAGGTTGGGAGGCCACAGAAAGAGACATCGTCAGCATTTGTGGGGCTGTGAATGGGGTTGCCTGGCTACTTGAAGAGCAGCACGAGCTTTTGGTCCTGGCCCCTTTGGGGTGGGAGGAATCCTGGGACGGTCGCAATTGCTGAGCCTAGTTCTGGCTGTACGCAGCGTCCCAGGCAGAGAGTATTGAAGTTTGGGAGGCCACAGAAAGAGACAGCGTCAGCGTTTGTGGGGCTGTGAATGGGGTTGCCTGGCTACTTGAAGAGCAGCAAGAGCTTTTGGTCCTGGCCCCTTTGGGGTGGGAGGAATCTCGAGAAATTCGCAGTTGCTGAGCCTGCCTCCGGGTGTCCTCAGCGTCCTAGGCAGTTAGTATTGGAGTTTGGGAGGCTCATGAAAGAGAGAGCATCAGCGTTTGTGGGGCTGTGAATGGGGTTGCCTGGCTACTTGAAGAGCAGCAAGAGCTTTTGGTCCTGGCCCCTTTGGGGTGGGAGGAATCCCGGGACGTTCGCAATCGCTGAGCCTGGCTCCGGCTGTATTCATCGTCCCTGGCAGATAGTCTTGGAGTTTGGGAGGCTCAAGAAAGAGACAGCGTCAGCTTTTGTGGGGCTGTGAATGGCGTTGCCTGGCTACTTGAAGAGCAGCAAGAGCTTTTGCTCCTGGCCCCTTTGGGGTGGGAGGAAGGCACTGTTATTCGCAGTTTCTGAGCCTGCCTCCGGGTGTCCTCAGCGTCGCAGGCAGTTACTATTGGAGTTTGGGAGGCTCACGAAAGAGACAGCGTCAGCGTTTGTGGGGCTGTGAATGGGGTTGCCTGGCTACTTGAAGAGCAGCAAGAGATTCTGGTCCTGGCCCCTTTGGGGTGGGAGGAATCTCGAGACATTCGCAATTGCTTAGCTTGGCTCTGGCTGTACTCAGCGTCCCAGGCAGCTAGTCTTCGAGTATGGAAGGTCACGAAAGAGACAGCGTCAGCGTCTGTGGGGCTGTGAATGGTGTTGCCTGGCTACTTGAAGAGCAGCAAGAGCTTTTGGTCCTGGCCCCTTTGGGGTGGGAGGAAGGTACGGTTATTCGCAGTTGCTGAGCCTGGCTCCGGGTGTATTCAGTGTCCCAGGCAGATAGTCTTGGAGTTTGGGAGGCCACGAAAGAGACAGCGTCAGCGTCTGTGGGGCTGATAATGGGGTTGCCTGGCTACTTGAAGAGCAGCAAGAGCTTTTGGTCCTGGCCCCTTTGGGGTGGGAGGAAGGTACGGTTATTCGCAGTTTCTGAGCCTGCCTCCGGGTGTCCTCAGCGTCGCAGGCAGTTACTATTGGAGTTTGGCAGGCTCACGAAAGAGACAGCGTCAGCGTTTGTGGGGCTGTGAATGGGGTTGCCTGGCTACTTGAAGAGCAGGAAGAGCTTTTTGTCCTGGCCCGTTTGGAGTGGGAGGATTCTCGAGAAATTCGCAATTGCTTAGCTTGGCTTTGGCTGTATTCATCGTCCCAGGCAGATAGTCTTGGAGTTTGGGAGGCTCAAGAAAGAGGCAGCGTCAGCTTTTGTGGGGCTGTGAATGGCGTTGCCTGGCTACTTGAAGAGCAGCAAGAGCTTTTGCTCCTGGCCCCTTTGGGGTGGGAGGAAGGCACTGTTATTCGCAGTTTCTGAGCCTGCCTCCGGGTGTCCTCAGCGTCGCAGGCAGTTACTATTGGAGTTTGGGAGGCTCACGAAAGAGAGAGCGTCAGCGTTTGTGGGGCTGTGAATGGGGTTGCCTGGCTACTTGAAGAGCAGCAAGAGCTTTTGGTCCTGGCCCCTTTGGCGTGGGAGGAACCTGCAGACGTTCCCAGTTGCTGAGCATGGCTCTGGCTGTACGCAGCATCCCAGGCAGATACTATTCGAGTTTGGGTGGACACGGAAAGAGAGAGCGTCAGTGTTTGTGGGGCTGTGAATGGGGTTGCCTGGCTACTTGAAGAGCAGCAAGAGCTTTTGGTCCTGGCTCCTTTGGGGTGGGAGGAAGGCACGGTTATTCGCTATTGCTGAGCCTGGCTCCGGGTGTCCTCAGCGTCCCAGGCACATAGTCTTGGAGTTTGGGAGGCTCATGAAAGAGATAGCATCAGCGTTTGTGGGGCTGTGAATGGGGTTGCCTGGCTACTTGAAGAGCAGCAAGAGCTTTTTGTCGTGGCCCCTTTGGGGTGGGAGGAATTTCGAGAAATTCGCAATTGCTTAGCATGGCTCTGGCTGTACGCAGCGTCCCAGGCAGATATTATTGGACTTTAAATGGCTCACGAAAGAGACAGCGTCAGCGTTTGTGGGGCTGTGAATGGTGTTGATTGGCTACTTGAAGAGCAGCAAGAGCTTTTGGTCCTAGCCTCTTTGGTGTGGGAGGACTCTGCAGACGTTCGCAATTGCTTAGCTTGGCTCTGGCTGCACGCAGCGTCCCAGGCAGATAGTCTTGGAGTTTGGGAGGCTCAAGAAAGAGACAGCGTCAGCGTTTGTGGGGCTGTGAATGGGGTTGCCTGGCTACTTGAAGAGCAGCAAGAGCTTTTGGTCCTGGCCTCTTTGGGGTGGGAGGAATCACTGGACTTTCTCAATTTCTAAGCTGGGATCCAGCTCAGCGTCCCAGGCAGATATTATTGGAGTTGGTTAGGCCACAGAAAGAGACGGCGTCAGCATTTGTGGGGCTGTGAATTGGGTTGCCTGGCTACTTGAAGAGCAGCAAGAGCTTTTGGTCCTGGCCCCTTTGGGGTGGCAGGAAGCTCGAGAAATTCGCAACTGCTTAGCTTGGCTCTGGCTGTACTCAGCGTCCCAGGCAGATAGTCTTGGAGTTTGGAAGGTCACGAAAGAGACAGCGTCAGCGTTTGTGGGGCTGTGAATGGTGTTGCCTGGCTACTTGAAGAGCAGCAAGAGCTTTTGGTCCTGGCCCCTTTGGGGTGGGAGGAATCTCGGGACAAGCTCAATTCCTGGGCTGCGATACAGCTGTACTCAACATCCAAGGCAGAAAGTATTGGAGTATGGCAGGCTCACGAAAGAGACAGCATCAGCGTTTGTGGGGCTGTGAATGGGGTTTCCTGGCTACTTGAAGAGCAGCAAGAGCTTTTGGTCCTGGCCCCTTTGGGGTGGGAGGAAGGCACTGTTATTCGCAATTACTGAGCCTGGCCCGGCTGTATTCAGTGTCCCAGTCAGATAGTCTTGGAGTTTGGAAGGTCACGAAAGAGGCAGCGTCAGCTTTTGTGGGGCTGTGAATGGCGTTGCTTGGCTACTTGAAGAGCAGCAAGAGCTTTTGGTCCTGGCCCCTTTGGGGTGGGAGGAAGGTACGGTTATTCGCAGTTGCTGAGCCTGCCTCCGGGTGTCCTCAGCGTCGCAGGCAGTTACTATTGGAGTTTGGGAGGCTCACGAAAGAGACAGCGTCAGCTTTTGTGGGGCTGTGAATGGGGTTGCCTGGCTACTTGAAGAGCAGCAAGAGCTTTTGGTCCTGGCCCCTTTGGCGTGGGAGGAACCTGCAGACGTTCCCAGTTGCTGAGCATGGCTCTGGCTGTACGCAGCATCCCAGGCAGATACTATTCGAGTTTGGGTGGCCACGGAAAGAGACAGCGTCAGTGTTTGTGGGGCTGTGAATGGGGTTTCCTGGCTACTTGAAGAGCAGCAAGAGCTTTTGGTCCTGGCACCTTTGGCGTAGGAGGAATACCGCGACGTTCGCAATTTCTGAGCCTGGCTCTGGCTGTACGCAGCATCCCAGGCAGAGAGTCTTGGAGTTTGGGAGGCCACAGAAAGAGACAGCGTCAGCGTTTGTGGGGCTGTGAATGGGGTTGCCTGGCTACTTGAAGAGCAGCAAGAGCTTTTGGTCCTGGCCTCTTTGGGGTGGGATGAATCCCGGGACGTTCGCAATCGCTGAGCCTGGCTCCAGCTGTATTCAGTGTTGCAGGCAGATAATCTTGGATTTTGGGAGGCTCACGAAAGAGAGAGCGTCAGCGTTTGTGGGGCTGTGAATGGGGTTGCCTGGCTACTTGAAGAGCAGCAAGAGCTTTTGGTCCTGGCCCTTTTGGGGTGGGAGGAAGGTCCGGTTATTTGCAGTTGCTGAGCCTGCCTCCGGGTGTCCTCAGCGTCCCAGGCAGCTAGTCTTGGAGTTTGGGAGGCTCACGAAAGAGACAGCATCAGCGTTTGTGGGGCTGTGAATGGGGTTGCCTGGCTACTTGAAGAGCAGCAAGAGCTTTTGGTCCTGGCCCCTTTGGGGTGGGAGGAATCCCGGGACGGTCGCAATAGCTGAGCCTGGCTCCAGCTGTATTCAGTGTCCCAGGCAGATAGTCTTGGAGTTTGGGAGGCCACAGAAAGAGACAGCATCAGCGTTTGTGGGGCTGTGAATGGGGTTGCCTGGCTACTTGAAGAGCAGCAAGAGCTTGTGGTCCTGGCCTCTTTGGGGTGGGAGGAATCCCGGGACGTTCGCAATCGCTGAGCCTGGCTCCGACAGTATTCAGTGTTGCAGGCAGATAATCTTGGATTTTGGGAGGCTGACGAAAGAGACAGCGTCAGCGTTTGTGGGGCTGTGAATGGGGTTGCCTGGCTACTTGAAGAGCAGCAAGAGCTTTTGGTCCTGGCCTCTTTGGGGTGGGAGGAATCTCGAGACATTCGCAATTGCTTAGCTTGGCTCTGGCTGTACGCAGCGTCCCAGGCATATAGTATTGGAGTTTGGGAGGCCACGGAAAGAGACAGCGTGAGCGTTTGCTGGGCTGTGAATGGCGTTGCCTGGCTACTTGTAGAGCAGCAAGAGCTTTTGGTCCTGGCTCCTTTGGGGTGGGAGGAAGGCACGGTTATTCGCTATTGCTGAGCCTGGCTCCGGGTGTCCTCAGCGTCCCAGGCACATAGTCTTGGAGTTTGGGAGGCTCATGAAAGAGATAGCATCAGCGTTTGTGGGGCTGTGAATGGGGTTGCCTGGCTACTTGAAGAGCAGCAAGAGCTTTTTGTCGTGGCCCCTTTGGGGTGGGAGGAATCTCGAGAAATTCGCAATTGCTTAGCATGGCTCTGGCTGTACGCAGCATCCCAGGCAGATATTATTGGACTTTAAATGGCTCACGAAAGAGACAGCGTCAGCGTTTGTGGGGCTGTGAATGGTGTTGATTGGCTACTTGAAGAGCAGCAAGAGCTTTTGTTCCTGGCCTCTTTGGTGTGGGAGGACTCTGCAGATGTTCGCAATTGCTTAGCTTGACTCTGGCTGTACGCAGCGTCCCAGGCAGATAGTCCTGGAGTTTGGGAGGCTCACGAAAGAGACAGCGTCAGCGTTTGTGGGGCTGTGAATGGGGTTGCCTGGCTACTTGAAGAGCAGCAAGAGCTTTTGGTCCTGGCCTCTTTGGGGTGGGAGGAATCACTGGACTTTCTCAATTTCTAAGCTGGGATCCAGCTCAGCGTCCCAGGCAGATATTATTGGAGTTGGTTAGGCCACAGAAAGAGACGGCGTCAGCATTTGTGGGGCTGTGAATTGGGTTGCCTGGCTACTTGAAGAGCAGCAAGAGCTTTTGGTCCTGGCCCCTTTGGGGTGGCAGGAAGCTCGAGAAATTCGCAACTGCTTAGCTTGGCTCTGGCTGTACTCAGCGTCCCAGGCAGATAGTCTTGGAGTTTGGAAGGTCACGAAAGAGACAGCGTCAGCGTTTGTGGGGCTGTGAATGGTGTTGCCTGGCTACTTGAAGAGCAGCAAGAGCTTTTGGTCCTGGCCCCTTTGGGGTGGGAGGAATCTCGGGACAAGCTCAATTCCTGGGCTGCGATACAGCTGTACTCAACATCCAAGGCAGAAAGTATTGGAGTATGGCAGGCTCACGAAAGAGACATCGTCAGCGTTTGTGGGGCTGTGAATGGGGTTTCCTGGCTACTTGAAGAGCAGCAAGTGCTTTTGGTCCTGGCCCCTTTGGGGTGGGAGGAAGGCACTGTTATTCGCAATTACTGAGCCTGGCCCGGCTGTATTCAGATACCCAGGCAGATAGTCTTGGAGTTTGGAAGGTCACGAAAGAGGCAGCGTCAGCTTTTGTTGGGCTGTGAATGGCGTTGCCTGGCTACTTGAAGAGCAGCAAGAGCTTTTGGTGCTGGCCCCTTTGGGGTGGGAGGAAGGTACGGTTATTCGCAGTTTCTGAGCCTGCCTCCGGGTGTCCTCAGCGTCGCAGGCAGTTTCTGTTGGAGTTTGGGAGGCTCACGAAAGAGACAGCGTCAGCTTTTGTGGGGCTGTGAATGGGGTTGCCTGGCTACTTGAAGAGCAGCAAGAGCTTTTGGTCCTGGCCCCTTTGGCGTGGGAGGAACCTGCAGACGTTCCCAGTTGCTGAGCATGGCTCTGGCTGTACGCAGCATCCCAGGCAGATACTATTCGAGTTTGGGTGGCCACGGAAAGAGACAGCGTCAGTGTTTGTGGGGCTGTGAATGGGGTTGCCTGGCTACTTGAAGAGCAGCAAGAGCTTTTGTTCCTGGCCTCTTTGGGGTGGGAGGAATCCCGGGACGTTCGCAATCGCTGAGCCTGGCTCCGACTGTATTCAGTGTTGCAGGCAGATAATCTTGGATTTTGGGAGGCTCACGAAAGAGACATCGGCAGCGTTTGTGGGGTTGTGAATGGGGTTGCCTGGCTACTTGAAGAGCAGGAAGAGCTTTTTGTCCTGGCCCCTTTGGGGTGGGAGGAATCTCGAGACATTCGCAATTGCTGAGCCTGCCTCCGGGTGTCCTCAGCGTCCCAGCCAGCTAGTCTTGGAGTTTGGAAGGTCACGAAAGAGACAGCGTCAGCGTCTGTGGGGCTGTGAATGGGGTTGCCTGGCTACTTGAAGAGCAGCAAGAACTTTTGGTCCTGGCCCCTTTGGGGTGGGAGGAAGGTACGGTTATTCGCAGTTGCTGAGCCTGGCTCCGGGTGTCCTCAGCGTCCTAGGCAGTTAGTATTGGAGTTTGGGAGGCTCATGAAAGAGAGAGCATCAGCGTTTGTGGGGCTGTGAATGGGGTTGCCTGGCTACTTGAAGAGCAGCAAGCGCTTTTGGTCCTGGCCCCTTTGGGGTGGGAGGAATCCCGGGACGTTCGCAATCGCTGAGCCTGGCTCCGGCTGTATTCAGTGTCCCAGGCAGATAGTCTTGGAGTTTTGGAGGCTCACGAAAGAGACAGCGTCAGCGTTTGTGGGGCTGTGAATGGCGTTGCCTGGCTACTTGAAGAGCAGCAAGAGCTTTTGGTCCTGGCCCCTTTGGGGTGGGAGGAAGGTACGGTTATTCGCAGTTGCTGAGCCTGCCTCCGGGTGTCCTCAGCGTCGCAGGCAGTTACTATTGGAGTTTGGGAGGCTCAAGAAAGAGACAGCGTCAGCTTTTGTGGGGCTGTGAATGGCGTTGCCTGGCTACTTGAAGAGCAGCAAGAGCTTTTGGTCCTGGCCCCTTTGGGGTGGGAGGAACCTGCAGACGTTCCCAGTTTCGGAGCATGGCTCTGGCTGTACGCAGCATCCCAGGCAGATACTATTCGAGTTTGGGTGGCCACGGAAAGAAACAGCGTCAGTGTTTGTGGGGCTGTGAATGGGGTTGCCTGGCTACTTGAAGAGCAGCAAGAGCTTTTGGTCCTAGCACCTTTGGCGTAGGAGGAATACCGCGACGTTCGCAATTTCTGAGCCTGGCTCTGGCTGTACGCAGCATCCCAGGCAGAGAGTCTTGGAGTTTGGGAGGCCACAGAAAGAGACAGCGTCAGCGTTTGTGGGGCTGTGAATGGGGTTGCCTGGCTACTTGAAGAGCAGCAAGAGCTTTTGGTCCTGGCTCCTTTGGGGTGGGAGGAATCCCGGGACGTTCGCAATCGCTGAGCCTGGCTCCAGCTGTATTCAGTGTTGCAGGCAGATAATCTTGGATTTTGGGAGGCTCACGAAAGAGCCATCGGCAGCGTTTGTGTGGCTGTGAATGGGGTTGCCTGGCTACTTGAAGAGCAGCAAGAGCATTTGGTCCTGGCCCTTTTGGGGTGGGGGGAAGGCACGGTTATTCGCTATTGCTGAGTCTGGCTCCGGGTGTCCTCAGCGTCCCAGGCACATAGTCTTGGAGTTTGGGAGGCTCATGAAAGAGATAGCATCAGCGTTTGTGGGGCTGTGAATGGGGTTGCCTGGCTACTTGAAGAGCAGCAAGAGCTTTTGGTCCTGGCCTCTTTGGGGTGGGAGGAATCACTGGACTTTCTCAATTTCTAAGCTGGGATCCAGCTCAGCGTCCCAGGCAGATATTATTGGAGTTGGCTAGGCCACAGAAAGAGACAGCGTCAGCATTTGTGGGGCTGTGAATGGGGTTGCCTGGCTACTTGAAGAGCAGCAAGAGCTTTTGGTCCTGGCCCCTTTCGGGTGGGAGGAAGCTCGAGAAATTCGCAACTGCTTAGCTTGGCTCTGGCTGTACTCAGCGTCCCAGGCAGATAGTCTTGGAGTTTGGAAGGTCACGAAAGAGACAGCGTCAGCGTTTGTGGGGCTGTGAATGGGGTTGCCTGGCTACTTGAAGAGCAGCAAGAGCTTTTGGTCCTGGCCCCTTTGGGGTGGGAGGAATCTCGGGACAAGCTCAATTCCTGGGCTGCGATACAGCTGTACTCAACATCCAAGGCAGAAAGTATTGGAGTATGGCAGGCTCACGAAAGAGACAGCATCAGCGTTTGTGGGGCTGTGAATGGGGTTTCCTGGCTACTTGAAGAGCAGCAAGTGCTTTTTGTCCTGGCCCCTTTGGGGTGGGAGGAAGGCACTGTTATTCGCAATTACTGAGCCTGGCTCCGGCTGTATTCAGTGACCCAGGCAGATAGCCTTGGAGTTTGGAATGTCACGAAAGAGGCAGCGTCAGCTTTTGTTGGGCTGTGAATGGAGTTGCCTGGCTATTTGAAGAGCAGCAAGAGCTTTTGGTCCTGGCCCCTTTGGGGTGGGAGGAAGGTACGGTTATTCGCAGTTTCTGAGCCTGCCTCCGGGTGTCCTCAGCGTCCCAGGCAGTTACTATTGGAGTTTGGGAGGCTCACGAAAGAGACAGCGTCAGCTTTTGTGGGGCTGTGAATGGGGTTGCCTGGCTACTTGAAGAGCAGCAAGAGCTTTTGGTCCAGGCACCTTTGGCGTGGGAGGAACCTGCAGACGTTCCCAGTTGCGGAGCATGGCTCTGGCTGTACGCAGCATCCCAGGCAGATACTATTCGAGTTTGGGTGGCCACGGAAAGAGACAGCGTCAGTGTTTGTGGGGCTGTGAATGGGGTTGCCTGGCTACTTGAAGAGCAGCAAGAGCTTTTGTTCCTGGCCTCTTTGGGGTGGGAGGAATCCCGGGACGTTCGCAATCGCTGAGCCTGGCTCCGGCTGTATTCAGTGTCCCAGGCAGATAATCTTGGAGTTTGGGAGGCTCACGAAAGAGGCAGCGTCAGCGTTTGTGGGGCTGTGAATGGGGTTGCCTGGCTACTTGAAGAGCAGGAAGAGCTTTTTGTCCTGGCCCCTTTGGGGTGGGAGGAATCTCGAGAAATCCGCAATTGCTTAGCTTGGCTCTGGCTGTACTCAGCGTCCCAGGCAGATATTCTTGGAGATTGGAAGGCCACGGAAAGAGACATCGGCAGCGTTTGTGGGGCTGTGAATGGGGTTGCCTGGCTACTTGAAGAGCAGCAAGAGCTTTTTGTCCTGGCCTCTTTGGGGTGGGAGGATTCTCGAGAAATTCACAATTGCTTAGCTTGGCTCTGGCTGTACTCAGCGTCCCAGGCAGATAGTATTGGAGTTTGGGAGGCCACGGAAAGAGACATCGGCAGCGTTTGTGGGGCTGTGAATGGGGTTGCCTGGCTACTTGAAGAGCAGGAAGAGCTTTTTGTCCTGGCCTCTTTGGGGTGGGAGGAATCCCGGGACGGTCGCAATCGCTGAGCCTGGCTCCGACTGTATTCAGTGTTGCAGGCAGATAATCTTGGATTTTGGGAGGCTCACGAAAGAGACATCGGCAGCGTTTGTGGGGCTGTGAATGGGGTTGCCTGGCTACTTGAAGAGCAGCAAGAGCTTTTTGTCCTGGCCTCTTTGGGGTGGGAGGAATCTCGAGACATTCGCAATTGCTTAGCTTGGCTCTGGCTGTACGCAGCGTCCCAGGCATATAGTATTGGAGTTTGGGAGGCCACGGAAAGAGACAGCGTGAGCGTTTGCTGGGCTGTGAATGGCGTTGCCTGGCTACTTGTAGAGCAGCAAGAGCTTTTGGTCCTGGCTCCTTTGGGGTGGGAGGAAGGCACGGTTATTCGCTATTGCTGAGCCTGGCTCCGGGTGTCCTCAGCGTCCCAGGCACATAGTCTTGGAGTTTGGGAGGCTCATGAAAGAGATAGCATCAGCGTTTGTGGGGCTGTGAATGGGGTTGCCTGGCTACTTGAAGAGCAGCAAGAGCTTTTTGTCGTGGCCCCTTTGGGGTGGGAGGAATCTCGAGAAATTCGCAATTGCTTAGCATGGCTCTGGCTGTACGCAGCATCCCAGGCAGATATTATTGGACTTTAAATGGCTCACGAAAGAGACAGCGTCAGCGTTTGTGGGGCTGTGAATGGGGTTGCCTGGCTACTTGAAGAGCAGCAAGAGCTTTTGGTCCTGGCCTCTTTGGGGTGGGAGGAATCACTGGACTTTCTCAATTTCTAAGCTGGGATCCAGCTCAGCGTCCCAGGCAGATATTATTGGAGTTGGTTAGGCCACAGAAAGAGACGGCGTCAGCATTTGTGGGGCTGTGAATGGGGTTGCCTGGCTACTTGAAGAGCAGCAAGAGCTTTTTGTCGTGGCCCCTTTGGGGTGGGAGGAATCTCGAGAAATTCGCAATTGCTTAGCATGGCTCTGGCTGTACGCAGCGTCCCAGGCAGATATTATTGGACTTTAAATGGCTCACGAAAGAGACAGCGTCAGCGTTTGTGGGGCTGGGAATGGTGTTTATTGGCTACTTGAAGAGCAGCAAGAGCTTTTGGTCCTAGCCTCTTTGGTGTGGGAGGACTCTGCAGACGTTCGCAATTGCTTAGCTTGACTCTGGCTGTACGCAGCGTCCCAGGCAGATAGTCTTGGAGTTTGGGAGGCTCACGAAAGAGACAGCGTCAGCGTTTGTGGGGCTGTGAATGGGGTTGCCTGGCTACTTGAAGAGCAGCAAGAGCTTTTGGTCCTGGCCTCTTTGGGGTGGGAGGAATCACTGGACTTTCTCAATTTCTAAGCTGGGATCCAGCTCAGCGTCCCAGGCAGATATTATTGGAGTTGGTTAGGCCACAGAAAGAGACGGCGTCAGCATTTGTGGGGCTGTGAATTGGGTTGCCTGGCTACTTGAAGAGCAGCAAGAGCTTTTGGTCCTGGCCCCTTTGGGGTGGCAGGAAGCTCGAGAAATTCGCAACTGCTTAGCTTGGCTCTGGCTGTACTCAGCGTCCCAGGCAGATAGTCTTGGAGTTTGGAAGGTCACGAAAGAGACAGCGTCAGCGTTTGTGGGGCTGTGAATGGTGTTGCCTGGCTACTTGAAGAGCAGCAAGAGCTTTTGGTCCTGGCCCCTTTGGGGTGGGAGGAATCTCGGGACAAGCTCAATTCCTGGGCTGCGATACAGCTGTACTCAGCATCCAAGGCAGAAAGTATTGGAGTATGGGAGGCTCACGAAAGAGACAGCATCAGCGTTTGTGGGGCTGTGAATGGGGTTTCCTGGCTACTTGAAGAGCAGCAAGTGCTTTTGGTCCTGGCCCCTATGGGGTGGGAGGAAGGCACTGTTATTCGCAATTACTGAGCCTGGCCCGGCTGTATTCAGTGACCCAGGCAGATAGTCTTGGAGTTTGGAAGGTCACGAAAGAGGCAGCGTCAGCTTTTGTTGGGCTGTGAATGGCGTTGCCTGGCTACTTGAAGAGCAGCAAGAGCTTTTGGTGCTGGCCCCTTTGGGGTGGGAGGAAGGTACGGTTATTCGCAGTTTCTGAGCCTGCCTCCGGGTGTCCTCAGCGTCGCAGGCAGTTTCTGCTGGAGTTTGGGAGGCTCACGAAAGAGACAGCGTCAGCTTTTGTGGGGCTGTGAATGGGGTTGCCTGGCTACTTGAAGAGCAGCAAGAGCTTTTGGTCCTGGCCCCTTTGGTGTGGGAGGAACCTGCAGACGTTCCCAGTTGCTGAGCATGGCTCTGGCTGTACGCAGCATCCCAGGCAGATACTATTCGAGTTTGGGTGGCCACGGAAAGAGACAGCGTCAGCGTTTGTGGGGCTGTGAATGGGGTTGCCTGGCTACTTGAAGAGCAGCAAGAGCTTTTGGTCCTGGCACCTTTGGCGTAGGAGGAATACCGCGACGTTCGCAATTTCTGAGCCTGGCTCTGGCTGTACGCAGCATCCCAGGCAGAGAGTCTTGGAGTTTGGGAGGCCACAGAAAGAGAGAGCGTCAGCGTTTGTGGGGCTGTGAATGGTGTTGCCTGGCTACTTGAAGAGCAGCAAGAGCTTTTGGTCCTGGCCCCTTTGGGGTGGGAGGAATCTCGGGACAAGCTCAATTCCTCGGCTGCGATACAGCTGTACTCAACATCCAAGGCAGAAAGTATTGGAGTATGGCAGGCTCACGAAAGAGACAGCATCAGCGTTTGTGGGGCTGTGAATGGGGTTTCCTGGCTACTTGAAGAGCAGCAAGTGCTTTTGGTCCTGGCCCCTATGGGGTGGGAGGAAGGCACTGTTATTCGCAATTACTGAGCCTGGCCCGGCTGTATTCAGTGACCCAGGCAGATAGTCTTGGAGTTTGGAAGGTCACGAAAGAGGCAGCGTCAGCTTTTGTTGGGCTGTGAATGGCGTTGCCTGGCTACTTGAAGAGCAGCAAGAGCTTTTGGTCCTGGCCCCTTTGGGGTGGGAGGAAGGTACGGTTATTCGCAGTTTCTGAGCCTGCCTCCGGGTGTCCTCAGCGTCGCAGGCAGTTACTATTGGAGTTTGGGAGGCTCACGAAAGAGACAGCGTCAGCTTTTGTGGGGCTGTGAATGGGGTTGCCTGGCTACTTGAAGAGCAGCAAGAGCTTTTGGTCCTGGCCCCTTTGGCGTGGGAGGAACCTGCAGACGTTCCCAGTTGCTGAGCATGGCTCTGGCTGTACGCAGCATCCCAGGCAGATACTATTCGAGTTTGGGTGGCCACGGAAAGAGACAGCGTCAGCGTTTGTGGGGCTGTGAATGGGGTTGCCTGGCTACTTGAAGAGCAGCAAGAGCTTTTGGTCCTGGCACCTTTGGCGTAGGAGGAATACCGCGACGTTCGAAATTTCTGAGCCTGGCTCTGGCTGTACGCAGCATCCCAGGCAGAGAGTCTTGGAGTTTGGGAGGCCACAGAAAGAGAGAGCGTCAGCGTTTGTGGGGCTGTGAATGGGGTTGCCTGGCTACTTGAAGAGCAGCAAGAGCTTTTGGTCCTGGCCCCTTTGGGGTGGGAGGAAGGTACGGTTATTCGCACTTGCTGAGCCTGGCTCCGGCTGTATTCAGTGTCCCAGGCAGATAGTCTTGGAGTTTGGGAGGCTCACGAAAGAGAGAGCATCAGCGTTTGTGGGGCTGTGAATGGGGTTGCCTGGCTACTTGAAGAGCAGCAAGAGCTTTTGGTCCTGGCCCCTTTGGGGTGGGAGGAATCCCGGGACGGTCGCAATAGCTGAGCCTGGCTCTGGCTGTACGCAGCATCCCAGGCAGATAGTCTTGGAGTTTGGGAGGCCACAGAAAAAGACAGCGTCAGCGTTTGTGGGGCTGTGAATGGGGTTGCCTGGCTACTTGAAGAGCAGCAAGAGCTTTTGGTCCTGGCCCCTTTGGGGTGGGAGGAATCTCGAGAAATTCGCAACTGCTTAGCTTGGCTCTGGCTGTACTCAGCGTCCCAGGCAGATAGCCTTGGAGTTTGGGAGGCTCACGAAAGAGACAGCGTCAGCGTTTGTGGGGCTGTGAATGGGGTTGCCTGGCTACTTGAAGAGCAGCAAGAGCTTTTTGTCCTGGCCTCTTTGGGGTGGGAGGAATCTCGAGACATTCGCAATTGCTTAGCTTGGCTCTGGCTGTACGCAGCGTCCCAGGCATATAGTATTGGAGTTTGGGAGGCCACGGAAAGAGACAGCGTGAGCGTTTGCTGGGCTGTGAATGGCGTTGCCTGGCTACTTGTAGAGCAGCAAGAGCTTTTGGTCCTGGCTCCTTTGGGGTGGGAGGAAGGCACGGTTTTTCGCTATTGCTGAGCCTGGCTCCGGGTGTCCTCAGCGTCCCAGGCACATAGTCTTGGAGTTTGGGAGGCTCATGAAAGAGATAGCATCAGCGTTTGTGGGGCTGTGAATGGGGTTGCCTGGCTACTTGAAGAGCAGCAAGAGCTTTTTGTCGTGGCCCCTTTGGGGTGGGAGGAATCTCGAGAAATTCGCAATTGCTTAGCATGGCTCTGGCTGTACGCAGCATCCCAGGCAGATATTATTGGACTTTAAATGGCTCACGAAAGAGACAGCGTCAGCGTTTGTGGGGCTGTGAATGGGGTTGCCTGGCTACTTGAAGAGCAGCAAGAGCTTTTGGTCCTGGCCTCTTTGGGGTGGGAGGAATCACTGGACTTTCTCAATTTCTAAGCTGGGATCCAGCTCAGCGTCCCAGGCAGATATTATTGGAGTTGGTTAGGCCACAGAAAGAGACGGCGTCAGCATTTGTGGGGCTGTGAATTGGGTTGCCTGGCTACTTGAAGAGCAGCAAGAGCTTTTGGTCCTGGCCCCTTTGGGGTGGCAGGAAGCTCGAGAAATTCGCAACTGCTTAGCTTGGCTCTGGCTGTACTCAGCGTCCCAGGCAGATAGTCTTGGAGTTTGGAAGGTCACGAAAGAGACAGCGTCAGCGTTTGTGGGGCTGTGAATGGGGTTGCCTGGCTACTTGAAGAGCAGCAAGTGCTTTTGGTCCTGGCCCCTTTGGGGTGGGAGGAATCTCGGGACAAGCTCAATTCCTGGGCTGCGATACAGCTGTACTCAACATCCAAGGCAGAAAGTATTGGAGTATGGCAGGCTCACGAAAGAGACAGCATCAGCGTTTGTGGGGCTGTGAATGGGGTTTCCTGGCTACTTGAAGAGCAGCAAGTGCTTTTGGTCCTGGCCCCTTTGGGGTGGGAGGAAGGCACTGTTATTCGCAATTACTGAGCCTGGCCCGGCTGTATTCAGTGACCCAGGCAGATAGTCTTGGAGTTTGGAAGGTCACGAAAGAGGCAGCGTCAGCTTTTGTTGGGCTGTGAATGGCGTTGCCTGGCTACTTGAAGAGCAGCAAGAGCTTTTGGTGCTGGCCCCTTTGGGGTGGGAGGAAGGTACGGTTATTCGCAGTTTCTGAGCCTGCCTCCGGGTGTCCTCAGCGTCCCAGGCAGTTACTATTGGAGTTTGGGAGGCTCACGAAAGAGACAGCGTCAGCTTTTGTGGGGCTGTGAATGGGGTTGCCTGGCTACTTGAAGAGCAGCAAGAGCTTTTGGTCCTGGCCCCTTTGGCGTGGGAGGAACCTGCAGACGTTCCCAGTTGCTGAGCATGGCTCTGGCTGTACGCAGCATCCCAGGCAGATACTATTCGAGTTTGGGTGGCCACGGAAAGAGACAGCGTCAGTGTTTGTGGGGCTGTGAATGGGGTTGCCTGGCTACTTGAAGAGCAGCAAGAGCTTTTTGTCCTGGCCTCTTTGGGGTGGGAGGATTCTCGAGAAATTCGCAATTGCTTAGCTTGGCTCTGGCTGTACTCAGCGTCCCAGGCAGATAGTCTTGGAGTTTGGGAGGCCACGGAAAGAGACATCGGCAGCGTTTGTGGGGCTGTGAATGGGGTTGCCTGGCTACTTGAAGAGCAGGAAGAGCTTTTTGTCCTGGCCTCTTTGGGGTGGGAGGAATCCCGGGACGGTCGCAATCGCTGAGCCTGGCTCCGACTGTATTCAGTGTTGCAGGCAGATAATCTTGGATTTTGGGAGGCTCACGAAAGAGACATCGGCAGCGTTTGTGGGGCTGTGAATGGGGTTGCCTGGCTACTTGAAGAGCAGCAAGAGCTTTTTGTCCTGGCCTCTTTGGGGTGGGAGGAATCTCGAGACATTCGCAATTGCTTAGCTTGGCTCTGGCTGTACGCAGCGTCCCAGGCATATAGTATTGGAGTTTGGGAGGCCACGGAAAGAGACAGCGTGAGCGTTTGCTGGGCTGTGAATGGCGTTTCCTGGCTACTTGTAGAGCAGCAAGAGCTTTTGGTCCTGGCTCCTTTGGGGTGGGAGGAAGGCACGGTTATTCGCTATTGCTGAGCCTGGCTCCGGGTGTCCTCAGCGTCCCAGGCACATAGTCTTGGAGTTTGGGAGGCTCATGAAAGAGATAGCATCAGCGTTTGTGGGGCTGTGAATGGGGTTGCCTGGCTACTTGAAGAGCAGCAAGAGCTTTTGGTCCTGGCCCCTTTGGGGTGGGAGGAATCTCGGGACAAACTCAATTCCTGGGCTGCGATACAGCTGTACTCAACATCCAAGGCAGAAAGTATTGGAGTATGGCAGGCTCACGAAAGAGACAGCATCAGCGTTTGTGGGGCTGTGAATGGGGTTTCCTGGCTACTTGAAGAGCAGCAAGTGCTTTTGGTCCTGGCCCCTTTGGGGTGGGAGGAAGGCACTGTTATTCGCAATTACTGAGCCTGGCCCGGCTGTATTCAGTGACCCAGGCAGATAGTCTTGGAGTTTGGAAGGTCACGAAAGAGGCAGCGTCAGCTTTTGTTGGGCTGTGAATGGCGTTGCCTGGCTACTTGAAGAGCAGCAAGAGCTTTTGGTGCTGGCCCCTTTGGGGTGGGAGGAAGGTACGGTTATTCGCAGTTGCTGAGCCTGCCTCCGGGTGTCCTCAGCGTCGCAGGCAGTTACTATTGGAGTTTGGGACGCTCACGAAAGAGACAGCGTCAGCTTTTGTGGGGCTGTGAATGGGGTTGCCTGGCTACTTGAAGAGCAGCAAGAGCTTTTGGTCCTGGCCCCTTTGGCGTGGGAGGAACCTGCAGACGTTCCCAGTTGCTGAGCATGGCTCTGGCTGTACGCAGCATCCCAGGCAGATACTATTCGAGTTTGGGTGGCCACGGAAAGAGACAGCGTCAGCGTTTGTGGGGCTGTGAATGGGGTTGCCTGGCTACTTGAAGAGCAGCAAGAGCTTTTGGTCCTGGCCTCTTTGCGGTGGGAGGAATCCCGGGACGTTCGCAATCGCTGAGCCTGGCTCCGACTGTATTCAGTGTTGCAGGCAGATAATCTTGGATTTTGGGAGGCTCACGAAAGAGACATCGGCAGCGTTTGTGGGGTTGTGAATGGGGTTGCCTGGCTACTTGAAGAGCAGGAAGAGCTTTTTGTCCTGGCCCCTTTGGGGTGGGAGGAATCTCGAGACATTTGCAATTGCTGAGCCTGGCTCCGGGTGTCCTCAGCGTCCCAGCCAGCTAGTCTTGGAGTTTGGAAGGTCACGAAAGAGAGAGCGTCAGCGTCTGTGGGGCTGTGAATGGGGTTGCCTGGCTACTTGAAGAGCAGCAAGAGCTTTTGGTCCTGGCCCCTTTGGGGTGGGAGGAAGGTACGGTTATTCGCAGTTGCTGAGCCTGGCTCCGGGTGTCCTCAGCGTCCTAGGCAGTTAGTATTGGAGTTTGGGAGGCTCATGAAAGAGAGAGCATCAGCGTTTGTGGGGCTGTGAATGGGGTTGCCTGGCTACTTGAAGAGCAGCAAGAGCTTGTGGTCCTGGCCCCTTTGGGGTGGGAGGAATCCCGGGACGTTCGCAATTGCTGAGCCTGGCTCCGGCTGTATTCAGTGTCCCAGGCAGATAGTCTTGGAGTTTGGGAGGCTCACGAAAGAGACAGCGTCAGCGTTTGTGGGGCTGTGAATGGCGTTGCCTGGCTACTTGAAGAGCAGCAAGAGCTTTTGGTCCTGGCCCCTTTGGGGTGGGAGGAAGGTACGGTTATTCGCACTTGCTGAGCCTGCCTCCGGGTGTCCTCAGCGTCGCAGGCAGTTACTATTGGAGTTTGGGAGGCTCACGAAAGAGACAGCGTCAGCGTTTGTGGGGCTGTGAATGGGGTTGCCTGGCTACTTGAAGAGCAGCAAGAGCTTTTGGTCCTGGCCCCTTTGGGGTGGGAGGAATCCCGGGACGGTCGCAATTGCTGAGCCTGGCTCTGGCTGTACTCAGCGTCCCAGGCAGATAGTCTTGGAGTTTGGGAGGCCACGGAAAGAGACAGCGTCAGCGTTTGTGGGGCTGTGAATGGGGTTGCCTGGCTACTTGAAGAGCAGCAAGAGCTTTTGGTCCTGGCCCCTTTGGGGTGGGAGGAAGGTACGGTTATTGGCACGTGCTGAGCCTGCCTCCGGGTGTCCTCAGCGTCGCAGGCAGTTACTATTGGAGTTTGGGAGGCTCAAGAAAGAGACAGCGTCAGCTTTTGTGGGGCTGTGAATGGCGTTGCCTGGCTACTTGAAGAGCAGCAAGAGCTTTTGGTCCTGGCCCCTTTGGCGTGGGAGGAACCTGCAGACGTTCCCAGTTGCGGAGCATGGCTCTGGCTGTACGCAGCATCCCAGGCAGATACTATTCGAGTTTGGGTGGCCACGGAAAGAGACAGCGTCAGTGTTTGTGGGGCTGTGAATGGGGTTGCCTGGCTACTTGAAGAGCAGCAAGAGCTTTTGGTCCTAGCACCTTTGGCGTAGGAGGAATACCGCGACGTTCGCAATTTCTGAGCCTGGCTCTGGCTGTACGCAGCATCCCAGGCAGAGAGTCTTGGAGTTTGGGAGGCCACAGAAAGAGACAGCGTCAGCGTTTGTGGGGCTGTGAATGGGGTTGCCTGGCTACTTGAAGAGCAGCAAGAGCTTTTGGTCCTGGCCCCTTTGGGGTGGGAGGAATTTCGAGAAATTCGCAACTGCTTAGCTTGGCTCTGGCTGTACGCAGCGTCCCAGGCAGATAGTCTTGGAGTTTGGGAGGCCACGGAAAGAGACAGCGTGAGCGTTTGCTGGGCTGTGAATGGGGTTGCCTGGCTACTTGAAGAGCAGCAAGAGCTTTTGGTCCTGGCTCCTTTGGGGTGGGGGGAAGGCACGGTTATTCGCTATTGCTGAGTCTGGCTCCGGGTGTCCTCAGCGTCCCATGCACATAGTCTTGGAGTTTGGGAGGCTCATGAAAGAGATAGCATCAGCGTTTGTGGGGCTGTGAATGGGGTTGCCTGGCTACTTGAAGAGCAGCAAGAGCTTTTGGTCCTGGCCTCTTTGGGGTGGGAGGAATCACTGGACTTTCTCAATTTCTAAGCTGGGATCCAGCTCAGCGTCCCAGGCAGATATTATTGGAGTTGGCTAGGCCACAGAAAGAGACGGCGTCAGCATTTGTGGGGCTGTGAATGGGGTTGCCTGGCTACTTGAAGAGCAGCAAGAGCTTTTGGTCCTGGCCCCTTTGGGGTGGGAGGAAGCTCGAGAAATTCGCAACTGCTTAGCTTGGCTCTGGCTGCACACAGCGTCCCAGGCAGATAGTCTTGGAGTTTGGAAGGTCACGAAAGAGACAGCGTCAGCGTTTGTGGGGCTGTGAATGGGGTTGCCTGGCTACTTGAAGAGCAGCAAGTGCTTTTTGTCCTGGCCCCTTTGGGGTGGGAGGAAGGCACTGTTATTCGCAATTACTGAGCCTGGCTCCGGCTGTATTCAGTGACCCAGGCAGATAGCCTTGGAGTTTGGAAGGTCACGAAAGAGGCAGCGTCAGCTTTTGTTGGGCTGTGAATGGAGTTGCCTGGCTATTTGAAGAGCAGCAAGAGCTTTTGGTCCTGGCCCCTTTGGGGTGGGAGGAAGGTACGGTTATTCGCAGTTTCTGAGCCTGCCTCCGGGTGTCCTCAGCGTCGCAGGCAGTTACTATTGGAGTTTGGGAGGCTCACGAAAGAGACAGCGTCAGCTTTTGTGGGGCTGTGAATGGGGTTGCCTGGCTACTTGAAGAGCAGCAAGAGCTTTTTGTCCTGGCCCCTTTGGCGTGGGAGGAACCTGCAGACGTTCCCAGTTGCTGAGCATGGCTCTGGCTGTACGCAGCATCCCAGGCAGATACTATTCGAGTTTGGGTGGCCACGGAAAGAGACAGCGTCAGTCTTTGTGGGGTTGTGAATGGGGTTGCCTGGCTACTTGAAGAGCAGCAAGAGCTTGTGGTCCTGGCCTCTTTGGGGTGGGAGGAATCCCGGGACGTTCGCAATCGCTGAGCCTGGCTCCGGCTGTATTCAGTGTTGCAGGCAGATAATCTTGGATTTTGGGAGGCTCACGAAAGAGACAGCGTCAGCTTTTGTGGGGCTGTGAATGGGGTTGCCTGGCTACTTGAAGAGCAGCAAGAGCTTTTGGTCCTGGCCCCTTTGGGGTGGGAGGAAGGTACGGTTATTCGCACTTGCTGAGCCTGCCTCCGGGTGTCCTCAGCGTCCCAGGCAGTTACTATTGGAGTTTGGGAGGCTCACGAAAGAGACAGCGTCAGCTTTTGTGGGGCTGTGAATGGGGTTGCCTGGCTACTTGAAGAGCAGCAAGAGCTTTTGGTCCTGGCCTCTTTGGGGTGGGAGGAACCTGCAGACGTTCCCAGTTGCTGAGCATGGCTCTGGCTGTACGCAGCATCCCAGGCAGATACTATTCGAGTTTGGGTGGCCACGGAAAGAGACAGCGTCAGTGTTTGTGGGGTTGTGAATGGGGTTGCCTGGCTACTTGAAGAGCAGCAAGAGCTTTTGGTCCTGGCAGCTTTGGCGTAGGAGGAATACCGCGACGTTCGCAATTTCTGAACCTGGCTCTGGCTGTACGCAGCATCCCAGGCAGAGAGTCTTGGAGTTTGGGAGGCCACAGAAAGAGACAGCGTCAGCGTTTGTGGGGCTGTGAATGGGGTTGCCTGGCTACTTGAAGAGCAGCAAGAGCTTTTGGTCCTGGCCCCTTTGGGGTGGGAGGAATCTCGAGACATTCGCAATTGCTGAGCCTGGCTCCGGGTGTCCTCAGCGTCCCAGCCAGCTAGTCTTGGAGTTTGGAAGGTCACGAAAGAGAGAGCGTCAGCGTCTGTGGGGCTGTGAATGGGGTTGCCTGGCTACTTGAAGAGCAGCAAGAGCTTTTGGTCCTGGCCTCTTTGGGGTGGGAGGAATCACTGGACTTTCTCAATTTCTAAGCTGGGATCCAGCTCAGCGTCCCAGGCAGATATTATTGGAGTTGGTTAGGCCACAGAAAGAGACGGCGTCAGCATTTGTGGGGCTGTGAATTGGGTTGCCTGGCTACTTGAAGAGCAGCAAGAGCTTTTGGTCCTGGCCCCTTTGGGGTGGCAGGAAGCTCGAGAAATTCGCAACTGCTTAGCTTGGCTCTGGCTGTACTCAGCGTCCCAGGCAGATAGTCTTGGAGTTTGGAAGGTCACGAAAGAGACAGCGTCAGCGTTTGTGGGGCTGTGAATGGTGTTGCCTGGCTACTTGAAGAGCAGCAAGAGCTTTTGGTCCTGGCCCCTTTGGGGTGGGAGGTATCTCGGGACAAGCTCAATTCCTGGGCTGCGATACAGCTGTACTCAACATCCAAGGCAGAAAGTATTGGAGTATGGCAGGCTCACGAAAGAGACAGCATCAGCGTTTGTGGGGCTGTGAATGGGGTTTCCTGGCTACTTGAAGAGCAGCAAGTGCTTTTGGTCCTGGCCCCTTTGGGGTGGGAGGAAGGCACTGTTATTCGCAATTACTGAGCCTGGCTCCGGCTGTATTCAGTGACCCAGGCAGATAGTCTTGGAGTTTGGAAGGTCACGAAAGAGGCAGCGTCAGCTTTTGTTGGGCTGTGAATGGCGTTGCCTGGCTACTTGAAGAGCAGCAAGAGCTTTTGGTGCTGGCCCCTTTGGGGTGGGAGGAAGGTACGGTTATTCGCAGTTTCTGAGCCTGCCTCCGGGTGTCCTCAGCGTCGCAGGCAGTTACTATTGGAGTTTGGGACGCTCACGAAAGAGACAGCGTCAGCTTTTGTGGGGCTGTGAATGGGGTTGCCTGGCTACTTGAAGAGCAGCAAGAGCTTTTGGTCCTGGCCCCTTTGGCGTGGGAGGAACCTGCAGACGTTCCCAGTTGCTGAGCATGGCTCTGGCTGTACGCAGCATCCCAGGCAGATACTATTCGAGTTTGGGTGGCCACGGAAAGAGACAGCGTCAGCGTTTGTGGGGCTGTGAATGGGGTTGCCTGGCTACTTGAAGAGCAGCAAGAGCTTTTGGTCCTGGCCTCTTTGCGGTGGGAGGAATCCCGGGACGTTCGCAATCGCTGAGCCTGGCTCCGACTGTATTCAGTGTTGCAGGCAGATAATCTTGGATTTTGGGAGGCTCACGAAAGAGACATCGGCAGCGTTTGTGGGGTTGTGAATGGGGTTGCCTGGCTACTTGAAGAGCAGGAAGAGCTTTTTGTCCTGGCCCCTTTGGGGTGGGAGGAATCTCGAGACATTTGCAATTGCTGAGCCTGGCTCCGGGTGTCCTCAGCGTCCCAGCCAGCTAGTCTTGGAGTTTGGAAGGTCACGAAAGAGAGAGCGTCAGCGTCTGTGGGGCTGTGAATGGGGTTGCCTGGCTACTTGAAGAGCAGCAAGAGCTTTTGGTCCTGGCCCCTTTGGGGTGGGAGGAAGGTACGGTTATTCGCAGTTGCTGAGCCTGGCTCCGGGTGTCCTCAGCGTCCTAGGCAGTTAGTATTGGAGTTTGGGAGGCTCATGAAAGAGAGAGCATCAGCGTTTGTGGGGCTGTGAATGGGGTTGCCTGGCTACTTGAAGAGCAGCAAGAGCTTGTGGTCCTGGCCCCTTTGGGGTGGGAGGAATCCCGGGACGTTCGCAATTGCTGAGCCTGGCTCCGGCTGTATTCAGTGTCCCAGGCAGATAGTCTTGGAGTTTGGGAGGCTCACGAAAGAGACAGCGTCAGCGTTTGTGGGGCTGTGAATGGCGTTGCCTGGCTACTTGAAGAGCAGCAAGAGCTTTTGGTCCTGGCCCCTTTGGCGTGGGAGGAAGGTACGGTTATTCGCACTTGCTGAGCCTGCCTCCGGGTGTCCTCAGCGTCGCAGGCAGTTACTATTGGAGTTTGGGAGGCTCACGAAAGAGACAGCGTCAGCGTTTGTGGGGCTGTGAATGGGGTTGCCTGGCTACTTGAAGAGCAGCAAGAGCTTTTGGTCCTGGCCCCTTTTGGGTGGGAGGAATCCCGGGACGGTCGCAATTGCTGAGCTTGGCTCTGGCTGTACTCAGTGTCCCAGGCAGATAGTCTTGGAGTTTGGGAGGCCACGGAAAGAGACAGCGTCAGCGTTTGTGGGGATGTGAATGGTGTTGCCTGGCTACTTGAAGAGCAGCAAGAGCTTTTGGTCCTGGCCCCTTTGGGGTGGGAGGAAGGTACGGTTATTGGCACGTGCTGAGCCTGCCTCCGGGTGTCCTCAGCGTCGCAGGCAGTTACTATTGGAGTTTGGGAGGCTCAAGAAAGAGACAGCGTCAGCTTTTGTGGGGCTGTGAATGGGGTTGCCTGGCTACTTGAAGAGCAGCAAGAGCTTTTGGTCCTGGCCCCTTTGGCGTGGGAGGAACCTGCAGACGTTCCCAGTTGCGGAGCATGGCTCTGGCTGTACGCAGCATCCCAGGCAGATACTATTCGAGTTTGGGTGGCCACGGAAAGAGACAGCGTCAGTGTTTGTGGGGCTGTGAATGGGGTTGCCTGGCTACTTGAAGAGCAGCAAGAGCTTTTGGTCCTAGCACCTTTGGCGTAGGAGGAATACCGCGACGTTCGCAATTTCTGAGCCTGGCTCTGGCTGTACGCAGCATCCCAGGCAGAGAGTCTTGGAGTTTGGGAGGCCACAGAAAGAGACAGCGTCAGCGTTTGTGGGGCTGTGAATGGGGTTGCCTGGCTACTTGAAGAGCAGCAAGAGCTTTTGGTCCTGGCCCCTTTGGGGTGGGAGGAATTTCGAGAAATTCGCAACTGCTTAGCTTGGCTCTGGCTGTACGCAGCGTCCCAGGCAGATAGTCTTGGAGTTTGGGAGGCCACGGAAAGAGACAGCGTGAGCGTTTGCTGGGCTGTGAATGGGGTTGCCTGGCTACTTGAAGAGCAGCAAGAGCTTTTGGTCCTGGCTCCTTTGGGGTGGGGGGAAGGCACGGTTATTCGCTATTGCCGAGTCTGGCTCCGGGTGTCCTCAGCGTCCCAGGCACATAGTCTTGGAGTTTGGGAGGCTCATGAAAGAGATAGCATCAGCGTTTGTGGGGCTGTGAATGGGGTTGCCTGGCTACTTGAAGAGCAGCAAGAGCTTTTGGTCCTGGCCTCTTTGGGGTGGGAGGAATCACTGGACTTTCTCAATTTCTAAGCTGGGATCCAGCTCAGCGTCCCAGGCAGATATTATTGGAGTTGGCTAGGCCACAGAAAGAGACGGCGTCAGCATTTGTGGGGCTGTGAATGGGGTTGCCTGGCTACTTGAAGAGCAGCAAGAGCTTTTGGTCCTGGCCCCTTTGGGGTGGGAGGAAGCTCGAGAAATTCGCAACTGCTTAGCTTGGCTCTGGCTGCACACAGCGTCCCAGGCAGATAGTCTTGGAGTTTGGAAGGTCACGAAAGAGACAGCGTCAGCGTTTGTGGGGCTGTGAATGGGGTTGCCTGGCTACTTGAAGAGCAGCAAGTGCTTTTTGTCCTGGCCCCTTTGGGGTGGGAGGAAGGCACTGTTATTCGCAATTACTGAGCCTGGCTCCGGCTGTATTCAGTGACCCAGGCAGATAGCCTTGGAGTTTGGAAGGTCACGAAAGAGGCAGCGTCAGCTTTTGTTGGGCTGTGAATGGAGTTGCCTGGCTATTTGAAGAGCAGCAAGAGCTTTTGGTCCTGGCCCCTTTGGGGTGGGAGGAAGGTACGGTTATTCGCAGTTGCTGAGCCTGCCTCCGGGTGTCCTCAGCGTCGCAGGCAGTTACTATTGGAGTTTGGGAGGCTCACGAAAGAGACAGCGTCAGCTTTTGTGGGGCTGTGAATGGGGTTGCCTGGCTACTTGAAGAGCAGCAAGAGCTTTTTGTCCTGGCCCCTTTGGCGTGGGAGGAACCTGCAGACGTTCCCAGTTGCTGAGCATGGCTCTGGCTGTACGCAGCATCCCAGGCAGATACTATTCGAGTTTGGGTGGCCACGGAAAGAGACAGCGTCAGTGTTTGTGGGGCTGTGAATGGGGTTGCCTGGCTACTTGAAGAGCAGCAAGAGCTTGTGGTCCTGGCCTCTTTGGGGTGGGAGGAATCCCGGGACGTTCGCAATCGCTGAGCCTGGCTCCGGCTGTATTCAGTGTTGCAGGCAGATAATCTTGGATTTTGGGAGGCTCACGAAAGAGACAGCGTCAGCTTTTGTGGGGCTGTGAATGGGGTTGCCTGGCTACTTGAAGAGCAGCAAGAGCTTTTGGTCCTGGCCCCTTTGGGGTGGGAGGAAGGTACGGTTATTCGCACTTGCTGAGCCTGCCTCCGGGTGTCCTCAGCGTCGCAGGCAGTTACTATTGGAGTTTGGGAGGCTCACGAAAGAGACAGCGTCAGCTTTTGTGGGGCTGTGAATGGGGTTGCCTGGCTACTTGAAGAGCAGCAAGAGCTTTTGGTCCTGGCCTCTTTGGGGTGGGAGGAACCTGCAGACGTTCCCAGTTGCTGAGCATGGCTCTGGCTGTACGCAGCATCCCAGGCAGATACTATTCGAGTTTGGGTGGCCACGGAAAGAGACAGCGTCAGTGTTTGTGGGGTTGTGAATGGGGTTGCCTGGCTACTTGAAGAGCAGCAAGAGCTTTTGGTCCTGGCAGCTTTGGCGTAGGAGGAATACCGCGACGTTCGCAATTTCTGAACCTGGCTCTGGCTATACGCAGCATCCCAGGCAGAGAGTCTTGGAGTTTGGGAGGCCACAGAAAGAGACAGCGTCAGCGTTTGTGGGGCTGTGAATGGGGTTGCCTGGCTACTTGAAGAGCAGCAAGAGCTTTTGGTGCTGGCCTCTTTCGGGTGGGAGGAATCCCGGGACGATCGCAATCGCTGAGCCTCGCTCCAGCTTTATTCAGTGTTGCAGGCAGATAATCTTGGATTTTGGGAGGCTCACGAAAGAGACAGCGTCAGCGTTTGTGGGGCTGTGAATGGGGTTGCCTGGCTACTTGAAGAGCAGCAAGAGCTTTTGGTCCTGGCCCCTTTGGGGTGGGAGGAAGGTACGGTTATTCGCAGTTGCTGAGCCTGCCTCCGGGTGAACTCAGCGTCCTAGGCAGATAGTCTTGGAGTTTGGGAGGCTCACGAAAGAGACAGCATCAGCGTTTGTGGGGCTGTGAATGGGGTTGCCTGGCTACTTGAAGAGCAGCAAGAGCTTTTGGTCTTGGCTCCTTTGGGGTGGGAGGAATCCCGGGACGGTCGCAATAGCTGAGCCTGGCTCCGGCTGTATTCAGTGTCCCAGGCAGATAGTATTGAAGTTTGGGAGGCCAGAGAAAGAGACAGCGTCAGCGTTTGTGGGGCTGTGAATGGGGTTGCCTGGCTACTTGAAGAGAAGCAAGAGCTTGTGGTCCTGGCCTCTTTGCGGTGGAAGGAATCCCGGGACGTCTGCAATCGCTGAGCCTGGCTCCGACTGTATTCAGTGTTGCAGGCAGATAATCTTGGAGTTTGGGAGGCTGGCGAAAGAGACAGCGTCAGCGTTTGTGGGGCTGTGAATGGGGTTGCCTGGCTACTTGAAGAGCAGCAAGAGCTTTTGGTCCTGGCCTCTTTGGGGTGGGAGGAATCACTGGACTTTCTCAATTTCTAAGCTGGGATCCAGCTCAGCGTCCCAGGCAGATATTATTGGAGTTGGTTAGGCCACAGAAAGAGACGGCGTCAGCATTTGTGGGGCTGTGAATTGGGTTGCCTGGCTACTTGAAGAGCAGCAAGAGCTTTTGGTCCTGGCCCCTTTGGGGTGGGAGGAAGGTACGGTTATTCGCACTTGCTGAGCCTGCCTCCGGGTGTCCTCAGCGTCCCAGGCAGATAGTATTGGAGTTTGGGAGGCCACGGAAAGAGACATCGGCAGCGTTTGTGGGGCTGTGAATGGGGTTGCCTGGCTACTTGAAGAGCAGCAAGAGCTTTTGGTCCTGGCCCCTTTGGCGTGGGAGGAACCTGCAGACGTTCCCAGTTGCTGAGCATGGCTCTGGCTGTACGCAGCATCCCAGGCAGATACTATTCGAGTTTGGGTGGCCACGGAAAGAGACAGCGTCAGTCTTTGTGGGGTTGTGAATGGGGTTGCCTGGCTACTTGAAGAGCAGCAAGAGCTTTTGGTCCTGGCAGCTTTGGCGTAGGAGGAATACCGCGACGTTCGCAATTTCTGAACCTGGCTCTGGCTGTACGCAGCATCCCAAGCAGAGAGTCTTAGAGTTTGGGAGGCCACAGAAAGAGACAGCGTCAGCGTTTGTGGGGCTGTGAATGGGGTTGCCTGGCTACTTGAAGAGCAGCAAGAGCTTTTGGTGCTGGCCTCTTTCGGGTGGGAGGAATCCCGGGACGTTCGCAATCGCTGAGCCTCGCTCCAGCATTATTCAGTGTTGCAGGCAGATAATCTTGGATTTTGGGAGGCTCACGAAAGTGAGAGCGTCAGCGTTTGTGTGGCTGTGAATGGGGTTGCCTGGCTACTTGAAGAGCAGCAAGAGCTTTTGGTCCTGGCCCCTTTGGGGTGGGAGGAAGGTACGGTTTTTCGCAGTTGCTGAGCCTGCCTCCGGGTGAACTCAGCGTCCCAGGCAGCTAGTCTTGGAGTTTGGGAGGCTCACGAAAGAGACAGCATCAGCGTTTGTGGGGCTGTGAATGGGGTTGCCTGGCTACTTGAAGAGCAGCAAGAGCTTTTGGTCTTGGCTCCTTTGGGGTGGGAGTAATCCCGGGACGGTCGCAATAGCTGAGCCTGGCTCCGGCTGTATTCAGTGTCCCAGGCAGATAGTATTGAAGTTTGGGAGGCCACAGAAAGAGACAGCGTCAGCGTTTGTGGGGCTGTGAATGTGGTTGCCTGGCTACTTGAAGAGCAGCAAGAGCTTGTGGTCCTGGCCTCTTTGCGGTGGAAGGAATCCCGGGACGTCTGCAATCGCTGAGCCTGGCTCCGACTGTATTCAGTGTTGCAGGCAGATAATCTTGGAGTTTGGGAGGCTGGCGAAAGAGACAGCGTCAGCGTTTGTGGGGCTGTGAATGGGGTTGCCTGGCTACTTGAAGAGCAGCAAGAGCTTTTGGTCCTGGCCTCTTTGGGGTGGGAGGAATCACTGGACTTTCTCAATTTCTAAGCTGGGATCCAGCTCAGCGTCCCAGGCAGATATTATTGGAGTTGGTTAGGCCACAGAAAGAGACGGCGTCAGCATTTGTGGGGCTGTGAATTGGGTTGCCTGGCTACTTGAAGAGCAGCAAGAGCTTTTGGTCCTGGCCCCTTTGGGGTGGGAGGAAGGTACGGTTATTCGCACTTGCTGAGCCTGCCTCCGGGTGTCCTCAGCGTCCCAGGCAGATAGTATTGGAGTTTGGGAGGCCACGGAAAGAGACATCGGCAGCGTTTGTGGGGCTGTGAATGGGGTTGCCTGGCTACTTGAAGAGCAGCAAGAGCTTTTGGTCCTGGCCCCTTTGGCGTGGGAGGAACCTGCAGACGTTCCCAGTTGCTGAGCATGGCTCTGGCTGTACGCAGCATCCCAGGCAGATACTATTCGAGTTTGGGTGGCCACGGAAAGAGACAGCGTCAGTCTTTGTGGGGTTGTGAATGGGGTTGCCTGGCTACTTGAAGAGCAGCAAGAGCTTTTGGTCCTGGCAGCTTTGGCGTAGGAGGAATACCGCGACGTTCGCAATTTCTGAACCTGGCTCTGGCTGTACGCAGCATCCCAAGCAGAGAGTCTTAGAGTTTGGGATGCCACAGAAAGAGACAGCGTCAGCGTTTGTGGGGCTGTGAATGGGGTTGCCTGGCTACTTGAAGAGCAGCAAGAGCTTTTGGTGCTGGCCTCTTTCGGGTGGGAGGAATCCCGGGACGTTCGCAATCGCTGAGCCTCGCTCCAGCATTATTCAGTGTTGCAGGCAGATAATCTTGGATTTTGGGAGGCTCACGAAAGTGAGAGCGTCAGCGTTTGTGTGGCTGTGAATGGGGTTGCCTGGCTACTTGAAGAGCAGCAAGAGCTTTTGGTCCTGGCCCCTTTGGGGTGGGAGGAAGGTACGGTTTTTCGCAGTTGCTGAGCCTGCCTCCGGGTGAACTCAGCGTCCCAGGCAGCTAGTCTTGGAGTTTGGGAGGCTCACGAAAGAGACAGCATCAGCGTTTGTGGGGCTGTGAATGGGGTTGCCTGGCTACTTGAAGAGCAGCAAGAGCTTTTGGTCTTGGCTCCTTTGGGGTGGGAGTAATCCCGGGACGGTCGCAATAGCTGAGCCTGGCTCCGGCTGTATTCAGTGTCCCAGGCAGATAGTATTGAAGTTTGGGAGGCCACAGAAAGAGACAGCGTCAGCGTTTGTGGGGCTGTGAATGTGGTTGCCTGGCTACTTGAAGAGCAGCAAGAGCTTGTGGTCCTGGCCTCTTTGCGGTGGAAGGAATCCCGGGACGTCTGCAATCGCTGAGCCTGGCTCCGACTGTATTCAGTGTTGCAGGCAGATAATCTTGGAGTTTGGGAGGCTGGCGAAAGAGACAGCGTCAGCTTTTGTGGGGCTGTGAATGGGGTTGCCTGGCTACTTGAAGAGCAGCAAGAGCTTTTGGTCCTGGCCCCTTTGGCGTGGGAGGAAGCTCGAGACATTCGCAACTGCTTAGCTTAGCTATGGCTGTACGCAGCGTCCCAGGCATATAGTATTGGAGTTTGGGAGGCCACGGAAAGAGACAGCGTGAGCGTTTGCTGGGCTGTGAATGGCGTTGCCTGGCTAGTTGAAGAGCAGCAAGAGCTTTTGGTCCTGGCTCCTTTGGGGTGGGAGGAAGGCACGGTTATTCGCTATTGCTGAGCCTGGCTCCGGGTGTCCTCACAGTCCCAGGCAGATAGTCTTGGAGTTTGGGAGGCCACGGAAAGAGATAGCATCAGCGTTTGTGGGGCTGTGAATGGGGTTGCCTGGCTACTTGAAGAGCAGCAAGAGCTTTTGGTCCTGGCCTCTTTGGGGTGGGAGGAATCACTGGACTTTCTCAATTTCTAAGCTGGGATCCAGCTCAGCGTCCCAGGCAGATATTATTGGAGTTGGTTAGGCCACAGAAAGAGACGGCGTCAGCATTTGTGGGGCTGTGAATGGAGTTGCCTGGCTACTTGAAGAGCAGCAAGAGCTTTTGGTCCTGGCCCCTTTGGGGTGGAAGGAAGGCACGGTTATTCGCAATTGCTTAGCTTGGCTCTGGCTGTACTCAGCGTCCCAGGCAGATAGTCTTGGAGTTTGGAAGGTCACGAAAGAGACAGCGTCAGCGTTTGTGGGGCTGTGAATGGTGTTGCCTGGCTACTTGAAGAGCAGCAAGAGCTTTTGGTCCTGGCCCCTTTGGGGTGGGAGGAATCTCGGGACAAGCTCAATTCCTGGGCTGCGATACAGATGTACTCAACATCCAAGGCAGAAAGTATTGGAGTATGGCAGGCTCACGAAAGAGACAGCATCAGCGTTTGTGGGGCTGTGAATGGGGTTTCCTGGCTACTTGAAGAGCAGCAAGTGCTTTTGGTCCTGGCCCCTTTGGGGTGGGAGGAAGTCACTGTTATTCGCAATTACTGAGCCTGGCCCGGCTGTATTCAGTGACCCAGGCAGATAGTCTTGGAGTTTGGAAGGTCACGAAAGAGGCAGCGTCAGCGTTTGTGGGGCTGTGAATGGGGTTGCCTGGCTACTTGAAGAGCAGCAAGAGCTTTTGGTCCTGGCCCCTTTGGCGTGGGAGGAACCTGCAGACGTTCCCAGTTGCTGAGCATGGCTCTGGCTGTACGCAGCATCCCAGGAAGATACTATTCGAGTTTGGGTGGCCACGGAAAGAGACAGCGTCAGTGTTTGTGGGGCTGTGAATGGGGTTTCCTGGCTACTTGAAGAGCAGCAAGTGCTTTTTGTCCTGGCCCCTTTGGGGTGGGAGGAAGGCACTGTTATTCGCAATTACTGAGCCTGGCTCCGGCTGTATTCAGTGACCCAGGCAGATAGCCTTGGAGTTTGGAACGTCACGAAAGAGGCAGCGTCAGCTTTTGTGGGGCTGTGAATGGAGTTGCCTGGCTATTTGAAGAGCAGCAAGAGCTTTTGGTCCTGGCCCCTTTGGCGTGGGAGGAAGGTACGGTTATTCGCAGTTTCTGAGCCTGCCTCCGGGTGTCCTCAGCGTCCCAGGCAGTTACTATTGGAGTTTGGGAGGCTCACGAAAGAGACAGCGTCAGCTTTTGTGGGGCTGTGAATGGGGTTGCCTGGCTACTTGAAGAGCAGCAAGAGCTTGTGGTCCTGGCCTCTTTGGGGTGGGAGGAATCCCGGGACGTTCGCAATCGCTGAGCCTGGCTCCGACTGTATTCAGTGTTGCAGGCAGATAATCTTGGATTTTGGGAGGCTCACGAAAGAGACAGCGTCAGCGTTTGTGGGGCTGTGAATGGGGTTGCCTGGCTACTTGAAGAGCAGCAAGAGCTTTTGGTCCTGGCCCCTTTGGGGTGGGAGGAAGGTACGGTTATTCGCAGTTGCTGAGCCTGGCTCCGGGTGTCCTCAGCGTCCCAGGCATATAGTATTGGAGTTTGGGAGGCTCACGAAAGAGACAGCGTCAGCGTTTGTGGGGCTGTGAATGGGGTTGCCTGGCTACTTGAAGAGCAGCAAGAGCTTTTGGTCCTGGCCTCTTTGGGGTGGGAGGAACCTGCAGACGTTCCCAGTTGCTGAGCATGGCTCTGGCTGTACGCAGCATCCCAGGCAGATACTATTCGAGTTTGGGTGGCCACGGAAAGAGACAGCGTCAGTCTTTGTGGGGTTGTGAATGGGGTTGCCTGGCTACTTGAAGAGCAGCAAGAGCTTTTGGTCCTGGCAGCTTTGGCGTAGGAGGAATACCGCGACGTTCGCAATTTCTGAACCTGGCTCTGGCTGTACGCAGCATCCCAGGCAGAGAGTCTTGGAGTTTGGGAGGCCACAGAAAGAGACAGCGTCAGCGTTTGTGGGGCTGTGAATGGGGTTGCCTGGCTACTTGAAGAGCAGCAAGAGCTTTTGGTCCTGGCCCCTTTGGGGTGGGAGGAATCCCGGGACGGTCGCAATCGCTGAGCCTCGCTCCAGCTTTATTCAGTGTTGCAGGCAGATAATCTTGGATTTTGGGAGGCTCACGAAAGAGACAGCGTCAGCGTTTGTGGGGCTGTGAATGGGGTTGCCTGGCTACTTGAAGAGCAGCAAGAGCTTTTGGTCCTGGCCCCTTTGGGGTGGGAGGAAGGTACGGTTATTCGCAGTTGCTGAGCCTGCCTCCGGGTGAACTCAGCGTCCTAGGCAGATAGTCTTGGAGTTTGGGAGGCTCACGAAAGAGACAGCATCAGCGTTTGTGGGGCTGTGAATGGGGTTGCCTGGCTACTTGAAGAGCAGCAAGAGCTTTTGGTCTTGGCTCCTTTGGGGTGGGAGGAATCCCGGGACGGTCGCAATAGCTGAGCCTGGCTCCGGCTGTATTCAGTGTCCCAGGCAGATAGTATTGAAGTTTGGGAGGCCACAGAAAGAGACAGCGTCAGCGTTTGTGGGGCTGTGAATGGGGTTGCCTGGCTACTTGAAGAGAAGCAAGAGCTTGTGGTCCTGGCCTCTTTGCGGTGGAAGGAATCCCGGGACGTCTGCAATCGCTGAGCCTGGCTCCGACTGTATTCAGTGTTGCAGGCAGCTAGTCTTGGATTTTGGGAGGCTCACGAAAGAGACAGCGTCAGCGTTTGTGGGGCTGTGAATGGGGTTGCCTGGCTACTTGAAGAGCAGCAAGAGCTTTTGGTCCTGGCCTCTTTGGGGTGGGAGGAATCACTGGACTTTCTCAATTTCTAAGCTGGGATCCAGCTCAGCGTCCCAGGCAGATATTATTGGAGTTGGTTAGGCCACAGAAAGAGACGGCGTCAGCATTTGTGGGGCTGTGAATTGGGTTGCCTGGCTACTTGAAGAGCAGCAAGAGCTTTTGGTCCTGGCCCCTTTGGGGTGGGAGGAAGGTACGGTTATTCGCAGTTGCTGAGCCTGCCTCCGGGTGTCCTCAGCGTCGCAGGCAGTTACTATTGGAGTTTGGGAGGCTCACGAAAGAGACAGCGTCAGCTTTTGTGGGGCTGTGAATGGGGTTGCCTGGCTACTTGAAGAGCAGCAAGAGCTTTTGGTCCTGGCCCCTTTGGCGTGGGAGGAACCTGCAGACGTTCCCAGTTGCTGAGCATGGCTCTGGCTGTACGCAGCATCCCAGGCAGATACTATTCGAGTTTGGGTGGCCACGGAAAGAGACAGCGTCAGTCTTTGTGGGGTTGTGAATGGGGTTGCCTGGCTACTTGAAGAGCAGCAAGAGCTTTTGGTCCTGGCAGCTTTGGCGTAGGAGGAATACCGCGACGTTCGCAATTTCTGAACCTGGCTCTGGCTGTACGCAGCATCCCAAGCAGAGAGTCTTAGAGTTTGGGAGGCCACAGAAAGAGACAGCGTCAGCGTTTGTGGGGCTGTGAATGGGGTTGCCTGGCTACTTGAAGAGCAGCAAGAGCTTTTGGTGCTGGCCTCTTTCGGGTGGGAGGAATCCCGGGACGTTCGCAATCGCTGAGCCTCGCTCCAGCATTATTCAGTGTTGCAGGCAGATAATCTTGGATTTTGGGAGGCTCACGAAAGAGAGAGCGTCAGCGTTTGTGGGGCTGTGAATGGGGTTTCCTGGCTACTTGAAGAGCAGCAAGAGCTTCTGGTCCTGGCCGCTTTGGGGTGGGAGGAAGGTACGGTTTTTCGCAGTTGCTGAGCCTGCCTCCGGGTGAACTCAGCGTCCCAGGCAGCTAGTCTTGGAGTTTGGGAGGCTCACGAAAGAGACAGCATCAGCGTTTGTGGGGCTGTGAATGGGGTTGCCTGGCTACTTGAAGAGCAGCAAGAGCTTTTGGTCTTGGCTCCTTTGGGGTGGGAGTAATCCCGGGACGGTCGCAATAGCTGAGCCTGGCTCCGGCTGTATTCAGTGTCCCAGGCAGATAGTATTGAAGTTTGGGAGGCCACAGAAAGAGACAGCGTCAGCGTTTGTGGGGCTGTGAATGTGGTTGCCTAGCTACATGAAGAGCAGCAAGAGCTTGTGGTCCTGGCCTCTTTGCGGTGGAAGGAATCCCGGGACGTCTGCAATCGCTGAGCCTGGCTCCGACTGTATTCAGTGTTGCAGGCAGATAATCTTGGAGTTTGGGAGGCTGGCGAAAGAGACAGCGTCAGCGTTTGTGGGGCTGTGAATGGGGTTGCCTGGCTACTTGAAGAGCAGCAAGAGCTTTTGGTCCTGGCCCCTTTGGCGTGGGAGGAAGCTCGAGACATTCGCAACTGCTTAGCTTAGCTCTGGCTGTACGCAGCGTCCCAGGCATATAGTATTGGAGTTTGGGAGGCCACGGAAAGAGACAGCGTGAGCGTTTGCTGGGCTGTGAATGGCGTTGCCTGGCTAGTTGAAGAGCAGCAAGAGCTTTTGGTCCTGGCTCCTTTGGGGTGGGAGGAAGGCACGGTTATTCGCTATTGCTGAGCCTGGCTCCGGGTGTCCTCACAGTCCCAGGCATATATTCTTGGAGTTTGGGAGGCTCATGAAAGAGATAGCATCAGCGTTTGTGGGGCTGTGAATGGGGTTGCCTGGCTACTTGAAGAGCAGCAAGAGCTTTTGGTCCTGGCCTCTTTGGGGTGGGAGGAATCACTGGACTTTCTCAATTTCTAAGCTGGGATCCAGCTCAGCGTCCCAGGCAGATATTATTGGAGTTGGTTAGGCCACAGAAAGAGACGGCGTCAGCATTTGTGGGGCTGTGAATGGAGTTGCCTGGCTACTTGAAGAGCAGCAAGAGCTTTTGGTCCTGGCCCCTTTGGGGTGGAAGGAAGGCACGGTTATTCGCAATTGCTTAGCTTGGCTCTGGCTGTACTCAGCGTCCCAGGCAGATAGTCTTGGAGTTTGGGAGGCTCACGAAAGAGACAGCATCAGCGTTTGTGGGGCTGTGAATGGGGTTGCCTGGCTACTTGAAGAGCAGCAAGAGCTTTTGGTCTTGGCTCCTTTGGGGTGGGAGTAATCCCGGGACGGTCGCAATAGCTGAGCCTGGCTCCGGCTGTATTCAGTGTCCCAGGCAGATAGTATTGAAGTTTGGGAGGCCACAGAAAGAGACAGCGTCAGCGTTTGTGGGGCTGTGAATGTGGTTGCCTAGCTACATGAAGAGCAGCAAGAGCTTGTGGTCCTGGCCTCTTTGCGGTGGAAGGAATCCCGGGACGTCTGCAATCGCTGAGCCTGGCTCCGACTGTATTCAGTGTTGCAGGCAGATAATCTTGGAGTTTGGGAGGCTGGCGAAAGAGACAGCGTCAGCGTTTGTGGGGCTGTGAATGGGGTTGCCTGGCTACTTGAAGAGCAGCAAGAGCTTTTGGTCCTGGCCCCTTTGGCGTGGGAGGAAGCTCGAGACATTCGCAACTGCTTAACTTAGCTCTGGCTGTACGCAGCGTCCCAGGCATATAGTATTGGAGTTTGGGAGGCCACGGAAAGAGACAGCGTGAGCGTTTGCTGGGCTGTGAATGGCGTTGCCTGGCTAGTTGAAGAGCAGCAAGAGCTTTTGGTCCTGGCTCCTTTGGGGTGGGAGGAAGGCACGGTTATTCGCTATTGCTGAGCCTGGCTCCGGGTGTCCTCACAGTCCCAGGCATATATTCTTGGAGTTTGGGAGGCTCATGAAAGAGATAGCATCAGCGTTTGTGGGGCTGTGAATGGGGTTGCCTGGCTACTTGAAGAGCAGCAAGAGCTTTTGGTCCTGGCCTCTTTGGGGTGGGAGGAATCACTGGACTTTCTCAATTTCTAAGCTGGGATCCAGCTCAGCGTCCCAGGCAGATATTATTGGAGTTGGTTAGGCCACAGAAAGAGACGGCGTCAGCATTTGTGGGGCTGTGAATGGAGTTGCCTGGCTACTTGAAGAGCAGCAAGAGCTTTTGGTCCTGGCCCCTTTGGGGTGGGAGGAATCTCGAGAAATTCGCAACTGCTTAGCTTGGCTCTGGCTGTACTCAGCGTCCCAGGCAGATAGTCTTGGAGTTTGGAAGGTCACGAAAGAGACAGCGTCAGCGTTTGTGGGGCTGTGAATGGTGTTGCCTGGCTACTTGAAGAGCAGCAAGAGCTTTTGGTCCTGGCCCCTTTGGGGTGGGAGGAATCTCGGGACAAGCTCAATTCCTGGGCTGCGATACAGATGTACTCAACATCCAAGGCAGAAAGTATTGGAGTATGGCAGGCTCACGAAAGAGACAGCATCAGCGTTTGTGGGGCTGTGAATGGGGTTTCCTGGCTACTTGAAGAGCAGCAAGTGCTTTTGGTCCTGGCCCCTTTGGGGTGGGAGGAAGTCACTGTTATTCGCAATTACTGAGCCTTGCCCGGCTGTATTCAGTGACCCAGGAAGATAGTCTTGGAGTTTGGAAGGTCACGAAAGAGGCAGCGTCAGCGTTTGTGGGGCTGTGAATGGGGTTGCCTGGCTACTTGAAGAGCAGCAAGAGCTTTTGGTCCTGGCCCCTTTGGCGTGGGAGGGACCTGCAGACGTTCCCAGTTGCTGAGCATGGCTCTGGCTGTACGCAGCATCCCAGGAAGATACTATTCGAGTTTGGGTGGCCACGGAAAGAGACAGCGTCAGTGTTTGTGGGGCTGTGAATGGGGTTTCCTGGCTACTTGAAGAGCAGCAAGTGCTTTTTGTCCTGGCCCCTTTGGGGTGGGAGGAAGGCACTGTTATTCGCAATTACTGAGCCTGGCTCCGGCTGTATTCAGTGACCCAGGCAGATAGCCTTGGAGTTTGGAAGGTCACGAAAGAGGCAGCATCAGCTTTTGTGGGGCTGTGAATGGAGTTGCCTGGCTACTTGAAGAGCAGCAAGAGCTTTTGGTCCTGGCCCCTTTGGGGTGGGAGGAAGGTACGGTTATTCGCAGTTGCTGAGCCTGGCTCCGGGTGTCCTCAGCGTCCCAGGCATATAGTATTGGAGTTTGGGAGGCTCACGAAAGAGACATCGGCAGCGTTTGTGGGGCTGTGAATGGGGTTGCCTGGCTACTTGAAGAGCAGCAAGAGCTTGTGGTCCTGGCCTCTTTGGGGTGGGAGGAATCCCGGGACGTTCGCAATCGCTGAGCCTGGCTCCGACTGTATTCAGTGTTGCAGGCAGATAATCTTGGATTTTGGGAGGCTCACGAAAGAGACAGCGTCAGCGTTTGTGGGGCTGTGAATGGGGTTGCCTGGCTACTTGAAGAGCAGCAAGAGCTTTTGGTCCTGGCCCCTTTGGGGTGGGAGGAAGGTACGGTTATTCGCAGTTGCTGAGCCTGCCTCCGGGTGTCCTCAGCGTCGCAGGCAGTTACTATTGGAGTTTGGGAGGCTCACGAAAGAGACAGCGTCAGCTTTTGTGGGGCTGTGAATGGGGTTGCCTGGCTACTTGAAGAGCAGCAAGAGCTTTTGGTCCTGGCCTCTTTGGCGTGGGAGGAACCTGCAGACGTTCCCAGTTGCTGAGCATGGCTCTGGCTGTACGCAGCATCCCAGGCAGATACTATTCGAGTTTGGGTGGCCACGGAAAGAGACAGCGTCAGTGTTTGTGGGGTTGTGAATGGGGTTGCCTGGCTACTTGAAGAGCAGCAAGAGCTTTTGGTCCTGGCAGCTTTGGCGTAGGAGAAATACCGCGACGTTCGCAATTTCTCAACCTGGCTCTGGCTGTACGCAGCATCCCAGGCAGATACTATTCGAGTTTGGGTGGCCACGGAAAGAGACAGCGTCAGTGTTTCTGGGGCTGTGAATGGGGTTGCCTGGCTACTTGAAGAGCAGCAAGAGCTTTTGGTCCTGGCCTCTTTGGGGTGGGAGGAATCCCGGGACGTTCGCAATCGCTGAGCCTCGCTCCAGCTTTATTCAGTATTGCAGGCAGATAATCTTGGATTTTGGGAGGCTCACGAAAGAGACAGCGTCAGCGTTTGTGGGGCTGTGAATGGGGTTGCCTGGCTACTTGAAGAGCAGCAAGAGCTTTTGGTCCTGGCCCCTTTGGGGTGGGAGGAAGGTACGGTTATTCGCAGTTGCTGAGCCTGCCTCCGGGTGAACTCAGCGTCCCAGGCAGCTAGTCTTGGAGTTTGGGAGGCTCACGAAAGAGAGAGCATCAGCGTTTGTGGGGCTGTGAATGGGGTTGCCTGGCTACTTGAAGAGCAGCAAGAGCTTTTGGTCTTGGCTCCTTTGGGGTGGGAGTAATCCCGGGACGGTCGCAATACCTGAGCCTGGCTCCGGCTGTATTCAGTGTCCCAGGCAGATAGTCTTGGAGTTTGGGAGGCCACAGAAAGAGACAGCGTCAGCGTTTGTGGGGCTGTGAATGTGGTTCCCTGGCTACTTGAAGAGCAGCAAGAGCTTGTGGTCCTGGCCTCTTTGCGGTGGAAGGAATCCCGGGACGTCTGCAATCGCTGAGCCTGGCTCCGACTGTATTCAGTGTTGCAGGCAGATAATCTTGGAGTTTGGGAGGCTGGCGAAAGAGACAGCGTCAGCGTTTGTGGGGCTGTGAATGGGGTTGCCTGGCTACTTGAAGAGCAGCAAGAGCTTTTGGTCCTGGCCCCTTTGGCGTGGGAGGAAGCTCGAGACATTCGCAACTGCTTAGCTTAGCTCTGGCTGTACGCAGCGTCCCAGGCATATAGTATTGGAGTTTGGGAGGCCACGGAAAGAGACAGCGTGAGCGTTTGCTGGGCTGTGAATGGCGTTGCCTGGCTAGTTGAAGAGCAGCAAGAGCTTTTGGTCCTGGCTCCTTTGGGGTGGGAGGAAGGCACGGTTATTCGCTATTGCTGAGCCTGGCTCCGGGTGTCCTCACAGTCCCAGGCATATATTCTTGGAGTTTGGGAGGCTCATGAAAGAGATAGCATCAGCGTTTGTGGGGCTGTGAATGGGGATGCCTGGCTACTTGAAGAGCAGCAAGAGCTTTTGGTCCTGGCCTCTTTGGGGTGGGAGGAATCACTGGACTTTCTCAATTTCTAAGCTGGGATCCAGCTCAGCGTCCCAGGCAGATATTATTGGAGTTGGTTAGGCCACAGAAAGAGACGGCGTCAGCATTTGTGGGGCTGTGAATGGAGTTGCCTGGCTACTTGAAGAGCAGCAAGAGCTTTTGGTCCTGGCCCCTTTGGGGTGGGAGGAATCTCGGGACAAGCTCAATTCCTGGGCTGCGATACAGCTGTACTCAACATCCAAGGCAGAAAGTATTGGAGTATGGCAGGCTCACGAAAGAGACAGCATCAGCGTTTGTGGGGCTGTGAATGGGGTTTCCTGGCTACTTGAAGAGCAGCAAGTGCTTTTGGTCCTGGCCCCTTTGGGGTGGGAGGAAGGTACGGTTATTCGCAGTTGCTGAGCCTGCCTCCGGGTGTCCTCAGCGTCCCAGGCAGTTACTATTGGAGTTTGGGAGGCTCACGAAAGAGACAGCGTCAGCTTTTGTGGGGCTGTGAATGGGGTTGCCTGGCTACTTGAAGAGCAGCAAGAGCTTTTGGTCCTGGCCCCTTTGGCGTGGGAGGAACCTGCAGACGTTCCCAGTTGCTGAGCATGGCTCTGGCTGTACGCAGCATCCCAGGCAGATACTATTCGAGTTTGGGTGGCCACGGAAAGAGACAGCGTCAGTGTTTGTGGGGCTGTGAATGGGGTTGCCTGGCTACTTGAAGAGCAGCAAGAGCTTTTGGTCCTGGCCTCTTTGGGGTGGGAGGAATCCCGGGACGTTCGCAATCGCTGAGCCTGGCTCCGACTGTATTCAGTGTTGCAGGCAGATAATCTTGGATTTTGGGAGGCTCACGAAAGAGACAGCGTCAGCGTTTGTGGGGCTGTGAATGGGGTTGCCTGGCTACTTGAAGAGCAGCAAGAGCTTTTGGTCCTGGCCCCTTTGGGGTGGGAGGAATCTCGAGAAATTCGCAGTTTCTGAGCCTGCCTCCGGGTGTCCTCAGCGTCGCAGGCAGTTACTATTGGAGTTTGGGAGGCTCACGAAAGAGGCAGCGTCAGCGTTTGTGGGGCTGTGAATGGGGTTGCCTGGCTACTTGAAGAGCAGCAAGAGCTTTTTGTCCTGGCCCCTTTGGGGTGGGAGGAATCTCGAGAAATCCGCAATTGCTTAGCTTGGCTCTGGCTGTACTCAGCGTCCCAGGCAGATAGTCTTGGAGATTGGGAGGCCACGGAAAGAGACATCGGCAGCGTTTGTGGGGCTGTGAATGGGGTTGCCTGGCTACTTGAAGAGCAGCAAGAGCTTTTGGTCCTGGCCCCTTTGGGGTGGGAGGAAGGTACGGTTATTAGCAGTTGCTGAGCCTGCCTCCGGGTGTCCTCAGCGTCCCAGGCATATAGTATTGGAGTTTGGGAGGCTCACGAAAGAGACAGCGTCAGCGTTTGTGGGGCTGTGAATGGGGTTGCCTGGCTACTTGAAGAGCAGCAAGAGCTTTTTGTCCTGGCCTCTTTGGGGTGGGAGGATTCTCGAGAAATTCGCAATTGCTTAGCTTGGCTCTGGCTGTACTCAGTGGACCAGGCAGATAGTATTGGAGTTTGGGAGGCCACGGAAAGAGACATCGGCAGCGTTTGTGGGGCTGTGAATGGGGTTGCCTGGCTACTTGAAGAGCAGGAAGAGCTTTTGGTCCTGGCCCCTTTGGGGTGGGAGGAATCTCGAGACATTCGCAATTGCTGAGCCTGGCTCCGGGTGTCCTCAGCGTCCCAGGCAGCTAGTCTTGGAGTTTGGAAGGTCACGAAAGAGACAGCGTCAGCGTTTGTGGGGCTGTGAATGGTGTTGCCTGGCTACTTGAAGAGCAGCAAGAGCTTTTGGTCCTGGCCCCTTTGGGGTGGGAGGAAGGTACGGTTATTCGCAGTTTCTGAGCCTGCCTCCGGGTGTCCTCAGCGTCCCAGGCAGTTATATTGGAGTTTGGGAGGCTCACGAAAGAGACAGCGTCAGCGTTTGTGGGGCTGTGAATGGAGTTGCCTGGCTACTTGAAGAGCAGCAAGAGCTTTTGGTCCTGGCCCCTTTGGAGTGGGAGGATTCTCGAGAAATTCGCAATTGCTTAGCTTGGCTCTCGCTGTACTCAGCGTTTCAGGCAGATAGTCTTGGAGTTTGGGAGGCCACGGAAAGAGACAGCATCAGCGTTTGTGGGGCTGTGAATGGGGTTGCCTGGCTACTTGAAGAGCAGCAAGAGCTTGTGGTCCTGGCCTCTTTGGGGTGGGAGGAATCCCGGGACGGTCGCAATAGCTGAGCCTGGCTCCGGCTGTATTCAGTGTCCCAGGCAGATAGTCTTGGAGTTTGGGAGGCCACAGAAAAAGACAGCGTCAGCGTTTGTGGGGCTGTGAATGGGGTTGCCTGGCTACTTGAAGAGCAGCAAGAGCTTGTGGTCCTGGCCTCTTTGGGGTGGGAGGAATCCCGGGACGGTCGCAATCGCTGAGCCTGGCTCCGACTGTATTCAGTGTTGCAGGCAGATAATCTTGGATTTTGGGAGGCTCACGAAAGAGACATCGGCAGCGTTTGTGGGGCTGTGAATGGCGTTGCCTGGCTACTTGAAGAGCAGCAAGAGCTTTTGGTCCTGGCCCCTTTGGGGTGGGAGGAATCTCGAGAAATTCGCAACTGCTTAGCTTGGCTCTGGCTGTACTCAGCGTCCCAGGCAGATAGCCTTGGAGTTTGGGAGGTCACGAAAGAGACAGCGTCAGCGTTTGTGGGGCTGTGAATGGGGTTGCCTGGCTACTTGAAGAGCAGCAAGAGCTTTTTGTCCTGGCCTCTTTGGGGTGGGAGGAATCTCGAGACATTCGCAATTGCTTAGCTTGGCTTTGGCTGTACGCAGCGTCCCAAGCATATAGTATTGGAGTTTGGGAGGCCACAGAAAGAGACAGCGTGAGCGTTTGCTGGGCTGTGAATGGCGTTGCCTGGCTACTTGTAGAGCAGCAAGAGCTTTTGGTCCTGGCTCCTTTGGGGTGGGAGGAAGGCACGGTTATTCGCTATTGCTGAGCCTGGCTCCGGGTGTCCTCAGCGTCCCAGGCACATAGTCTTGGAGTTTGGGAGGCTCATGAAAGAGATAGCATCAGCGTTTGTGGGGCTGTGAATGGGGTTGCCTGGCTACTTGAAGAGCAGCAAGAGCTTTTGGTCCTGGCCCCTTTGCGGTGGGAGGAATCTCGAGAAATTCGCAATTGCTTAGCATGGCTCTGGCTGTACGCAGCGTCCCAGGCAGATATTATTGGACTTTAAATGGCTCACGAAAGAGACAGCGTCAGCATTTGTGGGGCTGTGTATGGTTTTGATTGGCTACTTGAAGAGCAGCAAGAGCTTTTGGTCCTGGCCTCTTTGGTGTGGGAGGACTCTGCAGACGTTCGCAATTGCTTAGCTTGACTTTGGCTGTACGCAGCGTCCCAGGCAGATAGTCTTGGAGTTTGGGAGGCTCACGAAAGAGACAGCGTCAGCGTTTGTGGGGCTGTGAATGGGGTTGCCTGGCTACTTGAAGAGCAGCAAGAGCTTTTGGTCCTGGCCTCTTTGGGGTGGGAGGAATCACTGGACTTTCTCAATTTCTAAGCTGGGATCCAGCTCAGCGTCCCAGGCAGATATTATTGGAGTTGGTTAGGCCACAGAAAGAGACGGCGTCAGCATTTGTGGGGCTGTGAATTGGGTTGCCTGGCTACTTGAAGAACAGCAAGAGCTTTTGGTCCTGGCCCCTTTGGGGTGGGAGGAATCTCGAGAAATTCGCAACTGCTTAGCTTGGCTCTGGCTGTACTCAGCGTCCCAGGCAGATAGTCTTGGAGTTTGGAAGGTCACGAAAGAGACAGCGTCAGCGTTTGTGGGGCTGTGAATGGTGTTGCCTGGCTACTTGAAGAGCAGCAAGAGCTTTTGGTCCTGGCCCCTTTGGGGTGGGAGGAATCTCGGGACAAGCTCAATTCCTGGGCTGCGATACAGCTGTACTCAACATCCAAGGCAGAAAGTATTGGAGTATGGCAGGCTCACGAAAGAGACAGCATCAGCGTTTGTGGGGCTGTGAATGGGGTTTCCTGGCTACTTGAAGAGCAGCAAGTGCTTTTGGTCCTGGCCCCTTTGGGGTGGGAGGAAGTCACTGTTATTCGCAATTACTGAGCCTTGCCCGGCTGTATTCAGTGACCCAGGCAGATAGTCTTGGAGTTTGGAAGGTCACGAAAGAGACAGCGTCAGCGTTTGTGGGGCTGTGAATGGGGTTGCCTGGCTACTTGAAGAGCAGCAAGAGCTTTTGGTCCTGGCCCCTTTGGCGTGGGAGGAACCTGCAGACGTTCCCAGTTGCTGAGCATGGCTCTGGCTGTACGCAGCATCCCAGGAAGATACTATTCGAGTTTGGGTGGCCACGGAAAGAGACAGCGTCAGTGTTTGTGGGGCTGTGAATGGGGTTGCCTGGCTACTTGAAGAGCAGCAAGTGCTTTTTGTCCTGGCCCCTTTGGGGTGGGAGGAATCTCGAGAAATTCGCAGTTTCTGAGCCTGCCTCCGGGTGTCCTCAGCGTCGCAGGCAGTTACTATTGGAGTTTGGGAGGCTCACGAAAGAGGCAGCGTCAGCGTTTGTGGGGCTGTGAATGGGGTTGCCTGGCTACTTGAAGAGCAGCAAGAGCTTTTTGTCCTGGCCCCTTTGGGGTGGGAGGAATCTCGAGAAATCCGCAATTGCTTAGCTTGGCTCTGGCTGTACTCAGCGTCCCAGGCAGATAGTCTTGGAGATTGGGAGGCCACGGAAAGAGACATCGGCAGCGTTTGTGGGGCTGTGAATGGGGTTGCCTGGCTACTTGAAGAGCAGCAAGAGCTTTTGGTCCTGGCCCCTTTGGGGTGGGAGGAAGGTACGGTTATTCGCAGTTGCTGAGCCTGGCTCCGGGTGTCCTCAGCGTCCCAGGCAGTTACTATTGGAGTTTGGGAGGCTCACGAAAGAGACAGCGTCAGCGTTTGTGGGGCTGTGAATGGGGTTGCCTGGCTACTTGAAGAGCAGCAAGAGCTTTTTGTCCTGGCCTCTTTGGGGTGGGAGGATTCTCGAGAAATTCGCAATTGCTTAGCTTGGCTCTGGCTGTACTCAGCGGACCAGGCAGATAGTATTGGAGTTTGGGAGGCCACGGAAAGAGACATCGGCAGCGTTTGTGGGGCTGTGAATGGGGTTGCCTGGCTACTTGAAGAGCAGGAAGAGCTTTTGGTCCTGGCCCCTTTGGGGTGGGAGGAATCTCGAGACATTCGCAATTGCTGAGCCTGGCTCCGGGTTTCCTCAGCGTCCCAGGCAGCTAGTCTTGGAGTTTGGAAGGTCACGAAAGAGACAGCGTCAGCGTTTGTGGGGCTGTGAATGGTGTTGCCTGGCTACTTGAAGAGCAGCAAGAGCTTTTGGTCCTGGCCCCTTTGGGGTGGGAGGAAGGTACGGTTATTCGCAGTTTCTGAGCCTGCCTCCGGGTGTCCTCAGCGTCCCAGGCAGTTATATTGGAGTTTGGGAGGCTCACGAAAGAGACAGCGTCAGCGTTTGTGGGGCTGTGAATGGAGTTGCCTGGCTACTTGAAGAGCAGCAAGAGCTTTTGGTCCTGGCCCCTTTGGAGTGGGAGGATTCTCGAGAAATTCGCAATTGCTTAGCTTGGCTCTCGCTGTACTCAGCGTTTCAGGCAGATAGTCTTGGAGTTTGGGAGGCCACGGAAAGAGACAGCATCAGCGTTTGTGGGGCTGTGAATGGGGTTGCCTGGCTACTTGAAGAGCAGCAAGAGCTTGTGGTCCTGGCCTCTTTGGGGTGGGAGGAATCCCGGGACGGTCGCAATAGCTGAGCCTGGCTCCGGCTGTATTCAGTGTCCCAGGCAGATAGTCTTGGAGTTTGGGAGGCCACAGAAAAAGACAGCGTCAGCGTTTGTGGGGCTGTGAATGGGGTTGCCTGGCTACTTGAAGAGCAGCAAGAGCTTGTGGTCCTGGCCTCTTTGGGGTGGGAGGAATCCCGGGACGGTCGCAATCGCTGAGCCTGGCTCCGACTGTATTCAGTGTTGCAGGCAGATAATCTTGGATTTTGGGAGGCTCACGAAAGAGACATCGGCAGCGTTTGTGGGGCTGTGAATGGCGTTGCCTGGCTACTTGAAGAGCAGCAAGAGCTTTTTGTCCTGGCCTCTTTGGGGTGGGAGGAATCTCGAGACATTCGCAATTGCTTAGCTTGGCTTTGGCTGTACGCAGCGTCCCAAGCATATAGTATTGGAGTTTGGGAGGCCACAGAAAGAGACAGCGTGAGCGTTTGCTGGGCTGTGAATGGCGTTGCCTGGCTACTTGTAGAGCAGCAAGAGCTTTTGGTCCTGGCTCCTTTGGGGTGGGAGGAAGGCACGGTTATTCGCTATTGCTGAGCCTGGCTCCGGGTGTCCTCAGCGTCCCAGGCACATAGTCTTGGAGTTTGGGAGGCTCATGAAAGAGATAGCATCAGCGTTTGTGGGGCTGTGAATGGGGTTGCCTGGCTACTTGAAGAGCAGCAAGAGCTTTTTGTCGTGGCCCCTTTGGGGTGGGAGGAATCTCGAGAAATTCGCAATTGCTTAGCATGGCTCTGGCTGTACGCAGCGTCCCAGGCAGATATTATTGGACTTTAAATGGCTCACGAAAGAGACAGCGTCAGCATTTGTGGGGCTGTGTATGGTTTTGATTGGCTACTTGAAGAGCAGCAAGAGCTTTTGGTCCTGGCCTCTTTGGTGTGGGAGGACTCTGCAGACGTTCGCAATTGCTTAGCTTGACTTTGGCTGTACGCAGCGTCCCAGGCAGATAGTCTTGGAGTTTGGGAGGCTCACGAAAGAGACAGCGTCAGCGTTTGTGGGGCTGTGAATGGGGTTGCCTGGCTACTTGAAGAGCAGCAAGAGCTTTTGGTCCTGGCCTCTTTGGGGTGGGAGGAATCACTGGACTTTCTCAATTTCTAAGCTGGGATCCAGCTCAGCGTCCCAGGCAGATATTATTGGAGTTGGTTAGGCCACAGAAAGAGACGGCGTCAGCATTTGTGGGGCTGTGAATGGGGTTGCCTGGCTACTTGAAGAACAGCAAGAGCTTTTGGTCCTGGCCCCTTTGGGGTGGGAGGAATCTCGAGAAATTCGCAACTGCTTAGCTTGGCTCTGGCTGTACTCAGCGTCCCAGGCAGATAGTCTTGGAGTTTGGAAGGTCACGAAAGAGACAGCGTCAGCGTTTGTGGGGCTGTGAATGGTGTTGCCTGGCTACTTGAAGAGCAGCAAGAGCTTTTGGTCCTGGCCCCTTTGGGGTGGGAGGAATCTCGGGACAAGCTCAATTCCTGGGCTGCGATACAGCTGTACTCAACATCCAAGGCAGAAAGTATTGGAGTATGGCAGGCTCACGAAAGAGACAGCATCAGCGTTTGTGGGGCTGTGAATGGGGTTTCCTGGCTACTTGAAGAGCAGCAAGTGCTTTTGGTCCTGGCCCCTTTGGGGTGGGAGGAAGTCACTGTTATTCGCAATTACTGAGCCTTGCCCGGCTGTATTCAGTGACCCAGGCAGATAGTCTTGGAGTTTGGAAGGTCACGAAAGAGACAGCGTCAGCGTTTGTGTGGCTGTGAATGGGGTTGCCTGGCTACTTGAAGAGCAGCAAGAGCTTTTGGTCCTGGCCCCTTTGGCGTGGGAGGAACCTGCAGACGTTCCCAGTTGCTGAGCATGGCTCTGGCTGTACGCAGCATCCCAGGAAGATACTATTCGAGTTTGGGTGGCCACGGAAAGAGACAGCGTCAGTGTTTGTGGGGCTGTGAATGGGGTTGCCTGGCTACTTGAAGAGCAGCAAGTGCTTTTTGTCCTGGCCCCTTTGGGGTGGGAGGAAGGCACTGTTATTCGCAATTACTGAGCCTGGCTCCGGCTGTATTCAGTGACCCAGGCAGATAGCCTTGGAGTTTGGAAGGTCACGAAAGAGGCAGCGTCAGCTTTTGTTGGGCTGTGAATGGAGTTGCCTGGCTATTTGAAGAGCAGCAAGAGCTTTTGGTCCTGGCCCCTTTGGGGTGGGAGGAAGGTACGGTTATTCGCAGTTTCTGAGCCTGCCTCCGGGTGTCCTCAGCGTCCCAGGCAGTTACTATTGGAGTTTGGGAGGCTCACGAAAGAGACAGCGTCAGCTTTTGTGGGGCTGTGAATGGGGTTGCCTGGCTACTTGAAGAGCAGCAAGAGCTTTTGGTCCTGGCCCCTTTGGCGTGGGAGGAACCTGCAGACGTTCCCAGTTGCTGAGCATGGCTCTGGCTGTACGCAGCATCCCAGGAAGATACTATTCGAGTTTGGGTGGCCACGGAAAGAGACAACGTCAGTGTTTGTGGGGCTGTGAATGGGGTTGCCTGGCTACTTGAAGAGCAGCAAGAGCTTTTGGTCCTGGCCTCTTTGCGGTGGGAGGAATCCCGGGACGTTCGCAATCGCTGAGCCTGGCTCCGTCTGTATTCAGCGTCGCAGGCAGATACTATTGGAGTTTGGGAGGCTCACGAAAGAGGCAGCGTCAGCGTTTGTGAGGCTGTGAATGGGGTTGCCTGGCTACTTGAAGAGCAGCAAGAGCTTTTGGTCCTGGCCCCTTTGGGGTGGGAGGAATCTCGAGAAATCCGCAATTGCTTAGCTTGGCTCTGGCTGTACTCAGCGTCCCAGGCAGAGAGTCTTGGAGATTGGGAGGCCACGGAAAGAGACATCGGCAGCGTTTGTGGGGCTGTGAATGGGGTTGCCTGGCTACTTGAAGAGCAGCAAGAGCTTTTGGTCCTGGCCCCTTTGGGGTGGGAGGAAGGTACGGTTATTCGCAGTTGCTGAGCCTGGCTCCGGGTGTCCTCAGCGTCCCAGGCATATAGTATTGGAGTTTGGGAGGCTCACGAAAGAGACAGCGTCAGCGTTTGTGGGGCTGTGAATGGGGTTGCCTGGCTACTTGAAGAGCAGCAAGAGCTTTTGGTCCTGGCCTCTTTGGGGTGGGAGGATTCTCGAGAAATTCGCAATTGCTTAGCTTGGCTCTGGCTGTACTCAGCGGCCCAGGCAGATAGTATTGGTGTTTGGGAGGCCACGGAAAGAGACATCGGCAGCGTTTGTGGGGCTGTGAATGGGGTTGCCTGGCTACTTGAAGAGCAGGAAGAGCTTTTGGTCCTGGCCCCTTTGGGGTGGGAGGAATCTCCGGACATTCGCAATTGCTGAGCCTGGCTCCGGGTGTCCTCAGCGTCCCAGGCAGCTAGTCTTGGAGTTTGGAAGGTCACGAAAGAGACAGCGTCAGCGTTTGTGGGGCTGTGAATGGTGTTGCCTGGCTACTTGAAGAGCAGCAAGAGCTTTTGGTCCTGGCCCCTTTGGGGTGGGAGGAAGGTACGGTTATTCGCAGTTTCTGAGCCTGCCTCCGGGTGTCCTCAGCGTCCCAGGCAGTTATATTGGAGTTTGGGAGGCTCACGAAAGAGACAGCGTCAGCGTTTGTGGGGCTGTGAATGGAGTTGCCTGGCTACTTGAAGAGCAGCAAGAGCTTTTTGTCCTGGCCCCTTTGGGGTGGGAGGAATCTCGAGAAATTCGCAATTGCTTAGCTTGGCTCTCGCTGTACTCAGCGTCCCAGGCAGATAGTCTTGGAGTTTGGGAGGCCACGGAAAGAGACAGCATCAGCGTTTGTGGGGCTGTGAATATGGTTGCCTGGCTACTTGAAGAGCAGCAAGAGCTTTTGGTCCTGGCCTCTTTGGGGTGGGAGGAATCCCGGGACGGTCGCAATAGCTGAGCCTGGCTCCGGCTGTATTCAGTGTTGCAGGCAGATAATCTTGGATTTTGGGAGGCTCACGAAAGAGACATCGGCAGCGTTTGTGGGGCTGTGAATGGGGTTGCCTGGCTACTTGAAGAGCAGCAAGAGCTTTTGGTCCTGGCCCCTTTGGGGTGGGAGGAATCTCGAGAAATTCGCAACTGCTTAGCTTGGCTCTGGCTTTACTCAGCGTCCCAGGCAGATAGCCTTGGAGTTTGGGAGGTCACGAAAGAGACAGCGTCAGCGTTTGTGGGGCTGTGAATGGGGTTGCCTGGCTACTTGAAGAGCAGCAAGAGCTTTTTGTCCTGGCCTCTTTGGGGTGGGAGGAATCTCGAGACATTCGCAATTGCTTAGCTTGGCTTTGGCTGTACGCAGCGTCCCAAGCATATAGTATTGGAGTTTGGGAGGCCACGGAAAGAGACAGCGTGAGCGTTTGCTGGGCTGTGAATGGCGTTGCCTGGCTACTTGTAGAGCAGCAAGAGCTTTTGGTCCTGGCTCCTTTGGGGTGGGAGGAAGGCACGGTTATTCGCTATTGCTGAGCCTGGCTCCGGGTGTCCTCAGCGTCCCAGGCACATAGTCTTGGAGTTTGGGAGGCTCATGAAAGAGATAGCATCAGCGTTTGTGGGGCTGTGAATGGGGTTGCCTGGCTACTTGAAGAGCAGCAAGAGCTTTTTGTCGTGGCCCCTTTGGGGTGGGAGGAATCTCGAGAAATTCGCAATTGCTTAGCATGGCTCTGGCTGTACGCAGCGTCCCAGGCAGATATTATTGGACTTTAAATGGCTCACGAAAGAGACAGCGTCAGCGTTTGTGGGGCTGTGTATGGTTTTGATTGGCTACTTGAAGAGCAGCAAGAGCTTTTGGTCCTGGCCTCTTTGGTGTGGGAGGACTCTGCAGACGTTCGCAATTGCTTAGCTTGACTCTGGCTGTACGCAGCGTCCCAGGCAGATAGTCTTGGAGTTTGGGAGGCTCACGAAAGAGACAGCGTCAGCGTTTGTGGGGCTGTGAATGGGGTTGCCTGGCTACTTGAAGAGCAGCAAGAGCTTTTGGTCCTGGCCTCTTTGGGGTGGGAGGAATCACTGGACTTTCTCAATTTCTAAGCTGGGATCCAGCTCAGCGTCCCAGGCAGATATTATTGGAGTTGGTTAGGCCACAGAAAGAGACGGCGTCAGCATTTGTGGGGCTGTGAATTGGGTTGCCTGGCTACTTGAAGAGCAGCAAGAGCTTTTGGTCCTGGCCCCTTTGGGGTGGCAGGAAGCTCGAGAAATTCGCAACTGCTTAGCTTGGCTCTGGCTGTACTCAGCGTCCCAGGCAGATAGTCTTGGAGTTTGGAAGGTCACGAAAGAGACAGCGTCAGCGTTTGTGGGGCTGTGAATGGTGTTGCCTGGCTACTTGAAGAGCAGCAAGAGCTTTTGGTCCTGGCCCCTTTGGGGTGGGAGGAATCTCGGGACAAGCTCAATTCCTGGGCTGCGATACAGCTGTACTCAACATCCAAGGCAGAAAGTATTGGAGTATGGCAGGCTCACGAAAGAGACAGCATCAGCGTTTGTGGGGCTGTGAATGGGGTTTCCTGGCTACTTGAAGAGCAGCAAGTGCTTTTGGTCCTGGCCCCTTTGGGGTGGGAGGAAGGCACTGTTATTCGCAATTACTGAGCCTGGCCCGGCTGTATTCAGTGACCCAGGCAGATAGTCTTGGAGTTTGGAAGGTCACGAAAGAGGCAGCGTCAGCTTTTGTTGGGCTGTGAATGGCGTTGCTTGGCTACTTGAAGAGCAGCAAGAGCTTTTGGTGCTGGCCCCTTTGGGGTGGGAGGAAGGTACGGTTATTCGCAGTTTCTGAGCCTGCCTCCGGGTGTCCTCAGCGTCGCAGGCAGTTTCTGTTGGAGTTTGGGACGCTCACGAAAGAGACAGCGTCAGCTTTTGTGGGGCTGTGAATGGGGTTGCCTGGCTACTTGAAGAGCAGCAAGAGCTTTTGGTCCTGGCCCCTTTGGCGTGGGAGGAACCTGCAGACGTTCCCAGTTGCTGAGCATGGCTCTGGCTGTACGCAGCATCCCAGGCAGATACTATTCGAGTTTGGGTGGCCACGGAAAGAGACAGCGTCAGCGTTTGTGGGGCTGTGAATGGGGTTGCCTGGCTACTTGAAGAGCAGCAAGAGCTTTTGGTCCTGGCCTCTTTGCGATGGGAGGAATCCCGGGACGTTCGCAATCGCTGAGCCTGGCTCCGACTGTATTCAGTGTTGCAGGCAGATAATCTTGGATTTTGGGAGGCTCACGAAAGAGACATCGGCAGCGTTTGTGGGGTTGTGAATGGGGTTGCCTGGCTACTTGAAGAACAGCAAGAGCTTTTGGTCCTGGCCCCTTTGGGGTGGGAGGAATCTCGAGACATTTGCAATTGCTGAGCCTGGCTCCGGGTGTCCTCAGCGTCCTAGGCAGTTAGTATTGGAGTTTGGGAGGCTCATGAAAGAGAGAGCATCAGCGTTTGTGGGGCTGTGAATGGGGTTGCCTGGCTACTTGAAGAGCAGCAAGAGCTTGTGGTCCTGGCCCCTTTGGGGTGGGAGGAATCCCGGGACGTTCGCAATTGCTGAGCCTGGCACCGGCTGTATTCAGTGTCCCAGGCAGATAGTCTTGGAGTTTGGGAGGCTCACGAAAGAGACAGCGTCAGCGTTTGTGGGGCTGTGAATGGCGTTGCCTGGCTACTTGAAGAGCAGCAAGAGCTTTTGGTCCTGGCCCCTTTGGGGTGGGAGGAAGGTACGGTTATTCGCACTTGCTGAGCCTGCCTCCGGGTGTCCTCAGCGTCGCAGGCAGTTACTATTGGAGTTTGGGAGGCTCACGAAAGAGACAGCGTCAGCGTTTGTGGGGCTGTGAATGGGGTTGCCTGGCTACTTGAAGAGCAGCAAGAGCTTTTGGTCCTGGCCCCTTTGGGGTGGGAGGAATCCCGGGACGGTCGCAATTGCTGAGCCTGGCTCTGGCTGTACTCAGCGTCCCAGGCAGATAGTCTTGGAGTTTGGGAGGCCACGGAAAGAGACAGCGTCAGTGTTTGTGGGGTTGTGAATGGTGTTGCCTGGCTACTTGAAGAGCAGCAAGAGCTTTTGGTCCTGGCCTCTTTGGGGTGGGAGGAAGGTACGGTTATTGGCACGTGCTGAGCCTGCCTCCGGGTGTCCTCAGCGTCGCAGGCAGTTACTATTGGAGTTTGGGAGGCTCAAGAAAGAGACAGCGTCAGCTTTTGTGGGGCTGTGAATGGCGTTGCCTGGCTACTTGAAGAGCAGCAAGAGCTTTTGGTCCTGGCCCCTTTGGCGTGGGAGGAACCTGCAGACGTTCCCAGTTGCGGAGCATGGCTCTGGCTGTACGCAGCATCCCAGGCAGATACTATTCGAGTTTGGGTGGCCACGGAAAGAGACAGCGTCAGTGTTTGTGGGGCTGTGAATGGGGTTGCCTGGCTACTTGAAGAGCAGCAAGAGCTTTTGGTCCTAGCACCTTTGGCGTAGGAGGAATACCGCGACGTTCGCAATTTCTGAGCCTGGCTCTGGCTGTACTCAGCATCCCAGGCAGAGAGTCTTGGAGTTTGGGAGGCCACAGAAAGAGACAGCGTCAGCGTTTGTGGGGCTGTGAATGGGGTTGCCTGGCTACTTGAAGAGCAGCAAGAGCTTTTGGTCCTGGCCCCTTTGGGGTGGGAGGAATTTCGAGAAATTCGCAACTGCTTAGCTTGGCTCTGGCTGTACGCAGCGTCCCAGGCAGATAGTCTTGGAGTTTGGGAGGCCACGGAAAGAGACAGCGTGAGCGTTTGCTGGGCTGTGAATGGGGTTGCCTGGCTACTTGAAGAGCAGCAAGAGCTTTTGGTCCTGGCTCCTTTGGGGTGGGGGGAAGGCACGGTTATTCGCTATTGCTGAGTCTGGCTCCGGGTGTCCTCAGCGTCCCATGCACATAGTCTTGGAGTTTGGGAGGCTCATGAAAGAGATAGCATCAGCGTTTGTGGGGCTGTGAATGGGGTTGCCTGGCTACTTGAAGAGCAGCAAGAGCTTGTGGTCCTGGCCTCTTTGGGGTGGGAGGAATCACTGGACTTTCTCAATTTCTAAGCTGGGATCCAGCTCAGCGTCCCAGGCAGATATTATTGGAGTTGGCTAGGCCACAGAAAGAGACGGCGTCAGCATTTGTGGGGCTGTGAATGGGGTTGCCTGGCTACTTGAAGAGCAGCAAGAGCTTTTGGTCCTGGCCCCTTTGGGGTGGGAGGAAGCTCGAGAAATTCGCAACTGCTTAGCTTGGCTCTGGCTGCACACAGCGTCCCAGGCAGATAGTCTTGGAGTTTGGAAGGTCACGAAAGAGACAGCGTCAGCGTTTGTGGGGCTGTGAATGGGGTTGCCTGGCTACTTGAAGAGCAGCAAGAGCTTGTGGTCCTGGCCCCTTTGGGGTGGGAGGAATCCCGGGACGTTCGCAATTGCTGAGCCTGGCTCCGGCTGTATTCAGTGTCCCAGGCAGATAGTCTTGGAGTTTGGGAGGCTCACGAAAGAGACAGCGTCAGCGTTTGTGGGGCTGTGAATGGCGTTGCCTGGCTACTTGAAGAGCAGCAAGAGCTTTTGGTCCTGGCCCCTTTGGGGTGGGAGGAAGGTACGGTTATTCGCACTTGCTGAGCCTGCCTCCGGGTGTCCTCAGCGTCGCAGGCAGTTACTATTGGAGTTTGGGAGGCTCACGAAAGAGACAGCGTCAGCGTTTGTGGGGCTGTGAATGGGGTTGCCTGGCTACTTGAAGAGCAGCAAGAGCTTTTGGTCCTGGCCCCTTTGGGGTGGGAGGAATCCCGGGACGGTCGCAATTGCTGAGCCTGGCTCTGGCTGTACTCAGCGTCCCAGGCAGATAGTCTTGGAGTTTGGGAGGCCACGGAAAGAGACAGCGTCAGCGTTTGTGGGGATGTGAATGGTGTTGCCTGGCTACTTGAAGAGCAGCAAGAGCTTTTGGTCCTGGCCCCTTTGGGGTGGGAGGAATCTCGAGACATTTGCAATTGCTGAGCCTGGCTCCGGGTGTCCTCAGCGTCCTAGGCAGTTAGTATTGGAGTTTGGGAGGCTCATGAAAGAGAGAGCATCAGCGTTTGTGGGGCTGTGAATGGGGTTGCCTGGCTACTTGAAGAGCAGCAAGAGCTTGTGGTCCTGGCCCCTTTGGGGTGGGAGGAATCCCGGGACGTTCGCAATTGCTGAGCCTGGCACCGGCTGTATTCAGTGTCCCAGGCAGATAGTCTTGGAGTTTGGGAGGCTCACGAAAGAGACAGCGTCAGCGTTTGTGGGGCTGTGAATGGCGTTGCCTGGCTACTTGAAGAGCAGCAAGAGCTTTTGGTCCTGGCCCCTTTGGGGTGGGAGGAAGGTACGGTTATTCGCACTTGCTGAGCCTGCCTCCGGGTGTCCTCAGCGTCGCAGGCAGTTACTATTGGAGTTTGGGAGGCTCACGAAAGAGACAGCGTCAGCGTTTGTGGGGCTGTGAATGGGGTTGCCTGGCTACTTGAAGAGCAGCAAGAGCTTTTGGTCCTGGCCCCTTTGGGGTGGGAGGAATCCCGGGACGGTCGCAATTGCTGAGCCTGGCTCTGGCTGTACTCAGCGTCCCAGGCAGATAGTCTTGGAGTTTGGGAGGCCACGGAAAGAGACAGCGTCAGTGTTTGTGGGGATGTGAATGGTGTTGCCTGGCTACTTGAAGAGCAGCAAGAGCTTTTGGTCCTGGCCTCTTTGGGGTGGGAGGAAGGTACGGTTATTGGCACGTGCTGAGCCTGCCTCCGGGTGTCCTCAGCGTCGCAGGCAGTTACTATTGGAGTTTGGGAGGCTCAAGAAAGAGACAGCGTCAGCTTTTGTGGGGCTGTGAATGGCGTTGCCTGGCTACTTGAAGAGCAGCAAGAGCTTTTGGTCCTGGCCCCTTTGGCGTGGGAGGAACCTGCAGACGTTCCCAGTTGCGGAGCATGGCTCTGGCTGTACGCAGCATCCCAGGCAGATACTATTCGAGTTTGGGTGGCCACGGAAAGAGACAGCGTCAGTGTTTGTGGGGCTGTGAATGGGGTTGCCTGGCTACTTGAAGAGCAGCAAGAGCTTTTGGTCCTAGCACCTTTGGCGTAGGAGGAATACCGCGACGTTCGCAATTTCTGAGCCTGGCTCTGGCTGTACGCAGCATCCCAGGCAGAGAGTCTTGGAGTTTGGGAGGCCACAGAAAGAGACAGCGTCAGCGTTTGTGGGGCTGTGAATGGGGTTGCCTGGCTACTTGAAGAGCAGCAAGAGCTATTGGTCCTGGCCCCTTTGGGGTGGGAGGAATTTCGAGAAATTCGCAACTGCTTAGCTTGGCTCTGGCTGTACGCAGCGTCCCAGGCAGATAGTCTTGGAGTTTGGGAGGCCACGGAAAGAGACAGCGTGAGCGTTTGCTGGGCTGTGAATGGGGTTGCCTGGCTACTTGAAGAGCAGCAAGAGCTTTTGGTCCTGGCTCCTTTGGGGTGGGGGGAAGGCACGGTTATTCGCTATTGCTGAGTCTGGCTCCGGGTGTCCTCAGCGTCCCATGCACATAGTCTTGGAGTTTGGGAGGCTCATGAAAGAGATAGCATCAGCGTTTGTGGGGCTGTGAATGGGGTTGCCTGGCTACTTGAAGAGCAGCAAGAGCTTGTGGTCCTGGCCCCTTTGGGGTGGGAGGAATCACTGGACTTTCTCAATTTCTAAGCTGGGATCCAGCTCAGCGTCCCAGGCAGATATTATTGGAGTTGGCTAGGCCACAGAAAGAGACGGCGTCAGCATTTGTGGGGCTGTGAATGGGGTTGCCTGGCTACTTGAAGAGCAGCAAGAGCTTTTGGTCCTGGCCCCTTTGGGGTGGGAGGAAGCTCGAGAAATTCGCAACTGCTTAGCTTGGCTCTGGCTGCACACAGCGTCCCAGGCAGATAGTCTTGGAGTTTGGAAGGTCACGAAAGAGACAGCGTCAGCGTTTGTGGGGCTGTGAATGGGGTTGCCTGGCTACTTGAAGAGCAGCAAGAGCTTTTGGTCCTGGCCCCTTTGGGGTGGGAGGAATCCCGGGACGTTCGCAATTGCTGAGCCTGGCTCCGGCTGTATTCAGTGTCCCAGGCAGATAGTCTTGGAGTTTGGGAGGCTCACGAAAGAGACAGCGTCAGCGTTTGTGGGGCTGTGAATGGCGTTGCCTGGCTACTTGAAGAGCAGCAAGAGCTTTTGGTCCTGGCCCCTTTGGGGTGGGAGGAAGGTACGGTTATTCGCACTTGCTGAGCCTGCCTCCGGGTGTCCTCAGCGTCGCAGGCAGTTACTATTGGAGTTTGGGAGGCTCACGAAAGAGACAGCGTCAGCGTTTGTGGGGCTGTGAATGGGGTTGCCTGGCTACTTGAAGAGCAGCAAGAGCTTTTGGTCCTGGCCCCTTTGGGGTGGGAGGAATCCCGGGACGGTCGCAATTGCTGAGCCTGGCTCTGGCTGTACTCAGCGTCCCAGGCAGATAGTCTTGGAGTTTGGGAGGCCACGGAAAGAGACAGCGTCAGCGTTTGTGGGGATGTGAATGGAGTTGCCTGGCTACTTGAAGAGCAGCAAGAGCTTTTGGTCCTGGCCCCTTTGGGGTGGGAGGAAGGTACGGTTATTGGCACGTGCTGAGCCTGCCTCCGGGTGTCCTCAGCGTCGCAGGCAGTTACTATTGGAGTTTGGGAGGCTCAAGAAAGAGACAGCGTCAGCTTTTGTGGGGCTGTGAATGGCGTTGCCTGGCTACTTGAAGAGCAGCAAGAGCTTTTGGTCCTGGCCCCTTTGGGGTGGGAGGAAGGTACGGTTATTCGCACTTGCTGAGCCTGCCTCCGGGTGTCCTCAGCGTCGCAGGCAGTTACTATTGGAGTTTGGGAGGCTCACGAAAGAGACAGCGTCAGCGTTTGTGGGGCTGTGAATGGGGTTGCCTGGCTACTTGAAGAGCAGCAAGAGCTTTTGGTCCTGGCCCCTTTGGGGTGGGAGGAATCCCGGGACGGTCGCAATTGCTGAGCCTGGCTCTGGCTGTACTCAGCGTCCCAGGCAGATAGTCTTGGAGTTTGGGAGGCCACGGAAAGAGACAGCGTCAGCGTTTGTGGGGATGTGAATGGTGTTGCCTGGCTACTTGAAGAGCAGCAAGAGCTTTTGGTCCTGGCCCCTTTGGGGTGGGAGGAAGGTACGGTTATTGGCACGTGCTGAGCCTGCCTCCGGGTGTCCTCAGCGTCGCAGGCAGTTACTATTGGAGTTTGGGAGGCTCAAGAAAGAGACAGCGTCAGCTTTTGTGGGGCTGTGAATGGCGTTGCCTGGCTACTTGAAGAGCAGCAAGAGCTTTTGGTCCTGGCCCCTTTGGCGTGGGAGGAACCTGCAGACGTTCCCAGTTGCGGAGCATGGCTCTGGCTGTACGCAGCATCCCAGGCAGATACTATTCGAGTTTGGGTGGCCACGGAAAGAGACAGCGTCAGTGTTTGTGGGGCTGTGAATGGGGTTGCCTGGCTACTTGAAGAGCAGCAAGAGCTTTTGGTCCTAGCACCTTTGGCGTAGGAGGAATACCGCGACGTTCGCAATTTCTGAGCCTGGCTCTGGCTGTACGCAGCATCCCAGGCAGAGAGTCTTGGAGTTTGGGAGGCCACAGAAAGAGACAGCGTCAGCGTTTGTGGGGCTGTGAATGGGGTTGCCTGGCTACTTGAAGAGCAGCAAGAGCTTTTGGTCCTGGCCCCTTTGGGGTGGGAGGAATTTCGAGAAATTCGCAACTGCTTAGCTTGGCTCTGGCTGTACGCAGCGTCCCAGGCAGATAGTCTTGGAGTTTGGGAGGCCACGGAAAGAGATAGCGTGAGCGTTTGCTGGGCTGTGAATGGGGTTGCCTGGCTACTTGAAGAGCAGCAAGAGCTTTTGGTCCTGGCTCCTTTGGGGTGGGGGGAAGGCACGGTTATTCGCAGTTGCTGAGCCTGGCTCCGGGTGTCCTCAGCTTCCCAGGCATATAGTATTGGAGTTTGGGAGGCTCACGAAAGAGACAGCGTCAGCGTTTGTGGGGCTGTGAATGGGGTTGCCTGGCTACTTGAAGAGCAGCAAGAGCTTTTGGTCCTGGCCTCTTTGGGGTGGGAGGATTCTCGAAAATTCGCAATTGCTTAGCTTGGCTCTGGCTGTACTCAGCGGCCCAGGCAGATAGTATTGGTGTTTGGGAGGCCACGGAAAGAGACATCGGCAGCGTTTGTGGGGCTGTGAATGGGGTTGCCTGGCTACTTGAAGAGCAGCAAGAGCTTTTGGTCCTGGCCCCTTTGAGGTGAGAGCAATACCAGGACGTTCGCAATTGCTGAGCCTGGCTCCGGGTGTCCTCAGCGTCCCAGGCAGCTAGTCTTGGAGTTTGGAAGGTCACGAAAGAGACAGCGTCAGCGTTTGTGGGGCTGTGAATGGGGTTGCCTGGCTACTTGAAGAGCAGCAAGAGCTTTTGGTCCTGGCCCCTTTGGGGTGGGAGGAAGGTACGGTTATTCGCAGTTGCTGAGCCTGCCTCCGGGTGTCCTCAGCGTCCCAGGCAGTTATATTGGAGTTTGGGAGGCTCACGAAAGAGACAGCGTCAGCGTTTGTGGGGCTGTGAATGGAGTTGCCTGGCTACTTGAAGAGCAGCAAGAGCTTTTTGTCCTGGCCCCTTTGGGGTGGGAGGAATCTCGAGAAATTCGCAATTGCTTAGCTTGGCTCTCGCTGTACTCAGCGTCCCAGGCAGATAGTCTTGGAGTTTGGGAGGCCACGGAAAGAGACAGCATCAGCGTTTGTGGGGCTGTGAATATGGTTGCCTGGCTACTTGAAGAGCAGCAAGAGCTTTTGGTCCTGGCCTCTTTGGGGTGGGAGGAATCCCGGGACGGTCGCAATAGCTGAGCCTGGCTCCGGCTGTATTCAGTGTTGCAGGCAGATAATCTTGGATTTTGGGAGGCTCACGAAAGAGACATCGGCAGCGTTTGTGGGGCTGTGAATGGCGTTGCCTGGCTACTTGAAGAGCAGCAAGAGCTTTTGGTCCTGGCCCCTTTGGGGTGGGAGGAATCTCGAGAAATTCGCAACTGCTTAGCTTGGCTCTGGCTGTACTCAGCGTCCCAGGCAGATAGTCTTGGAGTTTGGGAGGCCACAGAAAGAGACAGCGTCAGCTTTTGTGGGGCTGTGAATGGGGTTGCCTGGCTACTTGAAGAGCAGCAAGAGCTTTTTGTCCTGGCCTCTTTGGGGTGGGAGGAATCTCGAGACATTCGCAATTGCTTAGCTTGGCTTTGGCTGTACGCAGCGTCCCAAGCATATAGTATTGGAGTTTGGGAGGCCACGGAAAGAGACAGCGTGAGCGTTTGCTGGGCTGTGAATGGCGTTGCCTGGCTACTTGTAGAGCAGCAAGAGCTTTTGGTCCTGGCTCCTTTGGGGTGGGAGGAAGGCACGGTTATTCGCTATTGCTGAGCCTGGCTCCGGGTGTCCTCAGCGTCCCAGGCACATAGTCTTGGAGTTTGGGAGGCTCATGAAAGAGATAGCATCAGCGTCTGTGGGGCTGTGAATGGGGTTGCCTGGCTACTTGAAGAGCAGCAAGAGCTTTTTGTCGTGGCCCCTTTGGGGTGGGAGGAATCTCGAGAAATTCGCAATTGCTTAGCATGGCTCTGGCTGTACGCAGCGTCCCAGGCAGATATTATTGGACTTTAAATGGCTCACGAAAGAGACAGCGTCAGCGTTGTGGGGCTGTGTATGGTTTTGATTGGCTACTTGAAGAGCAGCAAGAGCTTTTGGTCCTGGCCTCTTTGGTGTGGGAGGACTCTGCAGACGTTCGCAATTGCTTAGCTTGACTCTGGCTGTAAGCAGCGTCCCAGGCAGATAGTCTTGGAGTTTGGGAGGCTCACGAAAGAGACAGCGTCAGCGTTTGTGGGGCTGTGAATGGGGTTGCCTGGCTACTTGAAGAGCAGCAAGAGCTTTTGGTCCTGGCCTCTTTGGGGTGGGAGGAATCACTGGACTTTCTCAATTTCTAAGCTGGGATCCAGCTCAGCGTCCCAGGCAGATATTATTGGAGTTGGTTAGGCCACAGAAAGAGACGGCGTCAGCATTTGTGGGGCTGTGAATTGGGTTGCCTGGCTACTTGAAGAGCAGCAAGAGCTTTTGGTCCTGGCCCCTTTGGGGTGGCAGGAAGCTCGAGAAATTCGCAACTGCTTAGCTTGGCTCTGGCTGTACTCAGCGTCCCAGGCAGATAGTCTTGGAGTTTGGAAGGTCACGAAAGAGACAGCGTCAGCGTTTGTGGGGCTGTGAATGGTGTTGCCTGGCTACTTGAAGAGCAGCAAGAGCTTTTGGTCCTGGCCCCTTTGGGGTGGGAGGAATCTCGGGACAAGCTCAATTCCTGGGCTGCGATACAGCTGTACTCAACATCCAAGGCAGAAAGTATTGGAGTATGGCAGGCTCACGAAAGAGACAGCATCAGCGTTTGTGGGGCTGTGAATGGGGTTTCCTGGCTACTTGAAGAGCAGCAAGTGCTTTTGGTCCTGGCCCCTTTGGGGTGGGAGGAAGGCACTGTTATTCGCAATTACTGAGTCTGGCCCGGCTGTATTCAGTGACCCAGGCAGATAGTCTTGGAGTTTGGAAGGTCACGAAAGAGGCAGCGTCAGCTTTTGTTGGGCTGTGAATGGCGTTGCCTGGCTACTTGAAGAGCAGCAAGAGCTTTTGGTGCTGGCCCCTTTGGGGTGGGAGGAAGGTACGGTTATTCGCAGTTGCTGAGCCTGCCTCCGGGTGTCCTCAGCGTCGCAGGCAGTTTCTGTTGGAGTTTGGGACGCTCACGAAAGAGACAGCGTCAGCTTTTGTGGGGCTGTGAATGGGGTTGCCTGGCTACTTGAAGAGCAGCAAGAGCTTTTGGTCCTGGCCCCTTTGGCGTGGGAGGAACCTGCAGACGTTCCCAGTTGCTGAGCATGGCTCTGGCTGTACGCAGCATCCCAGGCAGATACTATTCGAGTTTGGGTGGCCACGGAAAGAGACAGCGTCAGCGTTTGTGGGGCTGTGAATGGGGTTGCCTGGCTACTTGAAGAGCAGCAAGAGCTTTTGGTCCTGGCCTCTTTGCGATGGGAGGAATCCCGGGACGTTCGCAATCGCTGAGCCTCGCTCCAGCATTATTCAGTGTTGCAGGCAGATAATCTTGGATTTTGGGAGGCTCACGAAAGAGACATCGGCAGCGTTTGTGGGGCTGTGAATGGGGTTGCCTGGCTACTTGAAGAACAGCAAGAGCTTTTGGTCCTGGCCCCTTTGGGGTGGGAGGAATCTCGAGACATTTGCAATTGCTGAGCCTGGCTCCGGGTGTCCTCAGCGTCCCAGGCAGATAGTCTTGGAGTTTCGAAGGTCACGAAAGAGAGAGCGTCAGCGTCTGTGGGGCTGTGAATGGGGTTGCCTGGCTACTTGAAGAGCAGCAAGAGCTTTTGGTCCTGGCCCCTTTGGGGTGGGAGGAAGGTACGGTTATTCGCAGTTGCTGAGCCTGGCTCCGGGTGTCCTCAGCGTCCTAGGCAGTTAGTATTGGAGTTTGGGAGGCTCATGAAAGAGAGAGCATCAGCGTTTGTGGGGCTGTGAATGGGGTTGCCTGGCTACTTGAAGAGCAGCAAGAGCTTGTGGTCCTGGCCCCTTTGGGGTGGGAGGAATCCCGGGACGTTCGCAATTGCTGAGCCTGGCACCGGCTGTATTCAGTGTCCCAGGCAGATAGTCTTGGAGTTTGGGAGGCTCACGAAAGAGACAGCGTCAGCGTTTGTGGGGCTGTGAATGGCGTTGCCTGGCTACTTGAAGAGCAGCAAGAGCTTTTGGTCCTGGCCCCTTTGGGGTGGGAGGAAGGTACGGTTATTCGCACTTGCTGAGCCTGCCTCCGGGTGTCCTCAGCGTCGCAGGCAGTTACTATTGGAGTTTGGGAGGCTCACGAAAGAGACAGCGTCAGCGTTTGTGGGGCTGTGAATGGGGTTGCCTGGCTACTTGAAGAGCAGCAAGAGCTTTTGGTCCTGGCCCCTTTGGGGTGGGAGGAATCCCGGGACGGTCGCAATTGCTGAGCCTGGCTCTGGCTGTACTCAGCGTCCCAGGCAGATAGTCTTGGAGTTTGGGAGGCCACGGAAAGAGACAGCGTCAGCGTTTGTGGGGATGTGAATGGTGTTGCCTGGCTACTTGAAGAGCAGCAAGAGCTTTTGGTCCTGGCCCCTTTGGGGTGGGAGGAAGGTACGGTTATTGGCACGTGCTGAGCCTGCCTCCGGGTGTCCTCAGCGTCGCAGGCAGTTACTATTGGAGTTTGGGAGGCTCAAGAAAGAGACAGCGTCAGCTTTTGTGGGGCTGTGAATGGCGTTGTCTGGCTACTTGAAGAGCAGCAAGAGCTTTTGGTCCTGGCCCCTTTGGCGTGGGAGGAACCTGCAGACGTTCCGAGTTGCGGAGCATGGCTCTGGCTGTACGCAGCATCCCAGGCAGATACTATTCGAGTTTGGGTGGCCACGGAAAGAGACAGCGTCAGTGTTTGTGGGGCTGTGAATGGGGTTGCCTGGCTACTTGAAGAGCAGCAAGAGCTTGTGGTCCTGGCCTCTTTGGGGTGGGAGGAATCCCGGGACGTTCGCAATCGCTGAGCCTGGCTCCGGCTGTATTCAGTGTTGCAGGCAGATAATCTTGGATTTTGGGAGGCTCACGAAAGAGACAGCGTCAGCTTTTGTGGGGCTGTGAATGGGGTTGCCTGGCTACTTGAAGAGCAGCAAGAGCTTTTGGTCCTGGCCCCTTTGGGGTGTGAGGAAGGTACGGTTATTCGCAGTTGCTGAGCCTGGCTCCGGGTGAACTCAGCGTCCTAGGCAGATAGTCTTGGAGTTTGGGAGGCTCACGAAAGAGACAGCATCAGCGTTTGTGGGGCTGTGAATGGGGTTGCCTGGCTACTTGAAGAGCAGCAAGAGCTTTTGGTCTTGGCTCCTTTGGGGTGGGAGTAATCCCGGGACGGTCGCAATAGCTGAGCCTGGCTCCGGCTGTATTCAGTGTCCCAGGCAGATAGTCTTGGAGTTTGGGAGGCCAGAGAAAGAGACAGCGTCAGCGTTTGTGGGGCTGTGAATGGGGTTGCCTGGCTACTTGAAGAGAAGCAAGAGCTTGTAGTCCTGGCCCCTTTGGGGTGGGAGGAAGGTACGGTTATTCGCACTTGCTGAGCCTGCCTCCGGGTGTCCTCAGCGTCGCAGGCAGATATTATTGGAGTTTGGGAGGCTCACGAAAGAGATAGCATCAGCGTTTGTGGGGCTGTGAATGGGGTTGCCTGGCTACTTGAAGAGCAGCAAGAGCTTTTGGTCCTGGCCCCTTTGGCGTGGGAGGAACCTGCAGACGTTCCCAGTTGCTGAGCATGGCTCTGGCTGTACGCAGCATCCCAGGCAGATACTATTCTAGTTTGGGTGGCCACGGAAAGAGACAGCGTCAGTCTTTGTGGGGTTGTGAATGGGGTTGCCTGGCTACTTGAAGAGCAGCAAGAGCTTTTGGTCCTGGCAGCTTTGGCGTATGAGGAATACCGCGACGTTCGCAATTTCTGAACCTGGCTCTGGCTGTACGCAGCATCCCAAGCAGAGAGTCTTAGAGTTTGGGAGGCCACAGAAAGAGACAGCGTCAGCGTTTGTGGGGCTGTGAATGGGGTTGCCTGGCTACTTGAAGAGCAGCAAGAGCTTTTGGTGCTGGCCTCTTTCGGGTGGGAGGAATCCCGGGACGTTCGCAATCGCTGAGCCTCGCTCCAGCATTATTCAGTGTTGCAGGCAGATAATCTTGGATTTTGGGAGGCTCACGAAAGAGAGAGCGTCAGCGTTTGTGTGGCTGTGAATGGGGTTGCCTGGCTACTTGAAGAGCAGCAAGAGCTTTTGGTCCTGGCCCCTTTGGGGTGGGAGGAAGGTACGGTTTTTCGCAGTTGCTGAGCCTGCCTCCGGGTGAACTCAGCGTCCCAGGCAGCTAGTCTTGGAGTTTGGGAGGCTCACGAAAGAGACAGCATCAGCGTTTGTGGGGCTGTGAATGGGGTTGCCTGGCTACTTGAAGAGCAGCAAGAGCTTTTGGTCTTGGCTCCTTTGGGGTGGGAGTAATCCCGGGACGGTCGCAATAGCTGAGCCTGGCTCCGGCTGTATTCAGTGTCCCAGGCAGATAGTATTGAAGTTTGAGAGGCCACAGAAAGAGACAGCGTCAGCGTTTGTGGGGCTGTGAATGTGGTTGCCTGGCTACTTGAAGAGCAGCAAGAGCTTGTGGTCCTGGCCTCTTTGCGGTGGAAGGAATCCCGGGACGTCTGCAATCGCTGAGCCTGGCTCCGACTGTATTCAGTGTTGCAGGCAGATAATCTTGGAGTTTGGGAGGCTGGCGAAAGAGACAGCGTCAGCTTTTGTGGGGCTGTGAATGGGGTTGCCTGGCTACTTGAAGAGCAGCAAGAGCTTTTGGTCCTGGCCCCTTTGGCGTGGGAGGAAGCTCGAGACATTCGCAACTGCTTAGCTTAGCTCTGGCTGTACGCAGCGTCCCAGGCATATAGTATTGGAGTTTGGGAGGCCACGGAAAGAGACAGTGTGAGCGTTTGCTGGGCTGTGAATGGCGTTGCCTGGCTAGTTGAAGAGCAGCAAGAGCTTTTGGTCCTGGCTCCTTTGGGGTGGGAGGAAGGCACGGTTATTCGCTATTGCTGAGCCTGGCTCCGGGTGTCCTCACAGTCCCAGGCATATATTCTTGGAGTTTGGGAGGCTCATGAAAGAGATAGCATCAGCGTTTGTGGGGCTGTGAATGGGGTTGCCTGGCTACTTGAAGAGCAGCAAGAGCTTTTGGTCCTGGCCTCTTTGGGGTGGGAGGAATCACTGGACTTTCTCAATTTCTAAGCTGGGATCCAGCTCAGCGTCCCAGGCAGATATTATTGGAGTTGGTTAGGCCACAGAAAGAGACGGCGTCAGCATTTGTGGGGCTGTGAATGGAGTTGCCTGGCTACTTGAAGAGCAGCAAGAGCTTTTGGTCCTGGCCCCTTTGGGGTGGGAGGAAGCTCGAGAAATTCGCAACTGCTTAGCTTGGCTCTGGCTGTACTCAGCGTCCCAGGCAGATAGTCTTGGAGTTTGGAAGGTCACGAAAGAGACAGCGTCAGCGTTTGTGGGGCTGTGAATGGTGTTGCCTGGCTACTTGAAGAGCAGCAAGAGCTTTTGGTCCTGGCCCCTTTGGGGTGGGAGGAATCTCGGGACAAGCTCAATTCCTGGGCTGCGATACAGATGTACTCAACATCCAAGGCAGAAAGTATTGGAGTATGGCAGGCTCACGAAAGAGACAGCATCAGCGTTTGTGGGGCTGTGAATGGGGTTGCCTGGCTACTTGAAGAGCAGCAAGTGCTTTTGGTCCTGGCCCCTTTGGGGTGGGAGGAAGTCACTGTTATTCGCAATTACTGAGCCTTGCCCGGCTGTATTCAGTGACCCAGGAAGATAGTCTTGGAGTTTGGAAGGTCACGAAAGAGGCAGCGTCAGCGTTTGTGGGGCTGTGAATGGGGTTGCCTGGCTACTTGAAGAGCAGCAAGAGCTTTTGGTCCTGGCCCCTTTGGCGTGGGAGGGACCTGCAGACGTTCCCAGTTGCTGAGCATGGCTCTGGCTGTACGCAGCATCCCAGGAAGATACTATTCGAGTTTGGGTGGCCACGGAAAGAGACAGCGTCAGTGTTTGTGGGGCTGTGAATGGGGTTTCCTGGCTACTTGAAGAGCAGCAAGTGCTTTTTGTCCTGGCCCCTTTGGGGTGGGAGGAAGGCACTGTTATTCGCAATTACTGAGCCTGGCTCCGGCTGTATTCAGTGACCCAGGTAGATAGCCTTGGAGTTTGGAAGGTCACGAAAGAGGCAGCGTCAGCTTTTGTTGGGCTGTGAATGGAGTTGCCTGGCTATTTGAAGAGCAGCAAGAGCTTTTGGTCCTGGCCCCTTTGGGGTGGGAGGAAGGTACGGTTATTCGCAGTTTCTGAGCCTGCCTCCGGGTGTCCTCAGCGTCCCAGGCAGTTACTATTGGAGTTTGGGAGGCTCACGAAAGAGACAGCGTCAGCTTTTGTGGGGCTGTGAATGGGGTTGCCTGGCTACTTGAAGAGCAGCAAGAGCTTTTGGTCCTGGCCCTTTTGGCGTGGGAGGAACCTGCAGACGTTCCCAGTTGCTGAGCATGGCTCTGGCTGTACGCAGCATCCCAGGCAGATACTATTCGAGTTTGGGTGGCCACGGAAAGAGACAGCGTCAGTGTTTGTGGGGCTGTGAATGGGGTTGCCTGGCTACTTGAAGAGCAGCAAGAGCTTTTGGTCCTGGCCTCTTTGGGGTGGGAGGAATCCCGGGACGTTCGCAATCGCTGAGCCTGGCTCCGACTGTATTCAGTGTTGCAGGCAGATAATCTTGGATTTTGGGAGGCTCACGAAAGAGACAGCGTCAGCGTTTGTGGGGCTGTGAATGGGGTTGCCTGGCTACTTGAAGAGCAGCAAGAGCTTTTGGTCCTGGCCCCTTTGGGGTGGGAGGAAGGTACGGTTATTCGCAGTTGCTGAGCCTGCCTCCGGGTGTCCTCAGCGTCGCAGGCAGTTACTATTGGAGTTTGGGAGGCTCACGAAAGAGACAGCGTCAGCTTTTGTGGGGCTGTGAATGGGGTTGCCTGGCTACTTGAAGAGCAGCAAGAGCTTTTGGTCCTGGCCTCTTTGGGGTGGGAGGAACCTGCAGACGTTCCCAGTTGCTGAGCATGGCTCTGGCTGTACGCAGCATCCCAGGCAGATACTATTCGAGTTTGGGTGGCCACGGAAAGAGACAGCGTCAGTGTTTGTGGGGTTGTGAATGGGGTTGCCTGGCTACTTGAAGAGCAGCAAGAGCTTTTGGTCCTGGCAGCTTTGGCGTAGGAGAAATACCGCGACGTTCGCAATTTCTCAACCTGGCTCTGGCTGTACGCAGCATCCCAGGCAGATACTTTTCGAGTTTGGGTGGCCACGGAAAGAGACAGCGTCAGTGTTTGTGGGGCTGTGAATGGGGTTGCCTGGCTACTTGAAGAGCAGCAAGAGCTTGTGGTCCTGGCCTCTTTGGGGTGGGAGGAATCCCGGGACGTTCGCAATCGCTGAGCCTCGCTCCAGCTTTATTCAGTGTTGCAGGCAGATAATCTTGGATTTTGGGAGGCTCACGAAAGAGAGAGCGTCAGCGTTTGTGGGGCTGTGAATGGGGTTGCCTGGCTACTTGAAGAGCAGCAAGAGCTTTTGGTCCTGGCCCCTTTGGGGTGGGAGGAAGGTACGGTTATTCGCAGTTGCTGAGCCTGCCTCCGGGTGAACTCAGCGTCCCAGGCAGCTAGTCTTGGAGTTTGGGAGGCTCACGAAAGAGACAGCATCAGCGTTTGTGGGGCTGTGAATGGGGTTGCCTGGCTACTTGAAGAGCAGCAAGAGCTTTTGGTCTTGGCTCCTTTGGGGTGGGAGTAATTCCGGGACGGTCGCAATAGCTGAGCCTGGCTCCGGCTGTATTCAGTGTCCCAGGCAGATAGTATTGAAGTTTGGGAGGCCACAGAAAGAGACAGCGTCAGCGTTTGTGGGGCTGTGAATGTGGTTGCCTGGCTACTTGAAGAGCAGCAAGAGCTTGTGGTCCTGGCCTCTTTGCGGTGGAAGGAATCCCGGGACGTCTGCAATCGCTGAGCCTGGCTCCGACTGTATTCAGTGTTGCAGGCAGATAATCTTGGAGTTTGGGAGGCTGGCGAAAGAGACAGCGTCAGCGTTTGTGGGGCTGTGAATGGGGTTGCCTGGCTACTTGAAGAGCAGCAAGAGCTTTTGGTCCTGGCCCCTTTGGCGTGGGAGGAACCTGCAGACGTTCCCAGTTGCTGAGCATGGCTCTGGCTGTACGCAGCATCCCAGGCAGATACTATTCGAGTTTGGGTGGCCACGGAAAGAGACAGCGTCAGTGTTTGTGGGGTTGTGAATGGGGTTGCCTGGCTACTTGAAGAGCAGCAAGAGCTTTTGGTCCTGGCAGATTTGGCGTAGGAGAAATACCGCGACGTTCGCAATTTCTCAACCTGGCTCTGGCTGTACGCAGCATCCCAGGCAGATACTATTCGAGTTTGGGTGGTCACGGAAAGAGACAGCGTCAGTGTTTGTGGGGCTGTGAATTGGGTTGCCTGGCTACTTGAAGAGCAGCAAGAGCTTGTGGTCCTGGCCTCTTTGGGGTGGGAGGAATCCCGGGACGTTCGCAATCGCTGAGCCTCGCTCCAGCTTTATTCAGTGTTGCAGGCAGATAATCTTGGATTTTGGGAGGCTCACGAAAGAGAGAGCGTCAGCGTTTGTGGGGCTGTGAATGGGGTTGCCTGGCTACTTGAATAGCAGCAAGAGCTTTTGGTCCTGGCCCCTTTGGGGTGGGAGGAAGGTACGGTTATTCGCAGTTGCTGAGCCTGCCTCCGGGTGAACTCAGCGTCCCAGGCAGCTAGTCTTGGAGTTTGGGAGGCTCACGAAAGAGACAGCATCAGCGTTTGTGGGGCTGTGAATGGGGTTGCCTGGCTACTTGAAGAGCAGCAAGAGCTTTTGGTCTTGGCTCCTTTGGGGTGGGAGTAATCCCGGGACGGTCGCAATAGCTGAGCCTGGCTCCGGCTGTATTCAGTGTCCCAGGCAGATAGTATTGAAGTTTGGGAGGCCACAGAAAGAGACAGCGTCAGCGTTTGTGGGGCTGTGAATGGGGTTGCCTGGCTACTTGAAGAGCAGCAAGAGCTTGTGGTCCTGGCCTCTTTGGGGTGGGAGGAATCCCGGGACGTTCGCAATCGCTGAGCCTCGCTCCAGCTTTATTCAGTGTTGCAGGCAGATAATCTTGGATTTTGGGAGGCTCACGAAAGAGAGAGCGTCAGCGTTTGTGGGGCTGTGAATGGGGTTGCCTGGCTACTTGAAGAGCAGCAAGAGCTTTTGGTCCTGGCCCATTTGGGGTGGGAGGAAGGTACGGTTATTCGCAGTTGCTGAGCCTGCCTCCGGGTGAACTCAGCGTCCCAGGCAGCTAGTCTTGGAGTTTGGGAGGCTCACGAAAGAGACAGCATCAGCGTTTGTGGGGCTGTGAATGGGGTTGCCTGGCTACTTGAAGAGCAGCAAGAGCTTTTGGTCTTGGCTCCTTTGGGGTGGGAGTAATCCCGGGACGGTCGCAATAGCTGAGCCTGGCTCCGGCTGTATTCAGTGTCCCAGGCAGATAGTATTGAAGTTTGGGAGGCCACAGAAAGAGACAGCGTCAGCGTTTGTGGGGCTGTGAATGGGGTTGCCTGGCTACTTGAAGAGCAGCAAGAGCTTGTGGTCCTGGCCTCTTTGCGGTGGAAGGAATCCCGGGACGTCTGCAATCGCTGAGCCTGGCTCCGACTGTACTCAGCGTCCCAGGCAGATAGTATTGGAGTTTGGGAGGCTGGCGAAAGAGACAGCGTCAGCGTTTGTGGGGCTGTGAATGGGGTTGCCTGGCTACTTGAAGAGCAGCAAGAGCTTTTGGTCCTGGCCCCTTTGGCGTGGGAGGAAGCTCGAGACATTCGCAACTGCTTAGCTTAGCTCTGGCTGTACGCAGCGTCCCAGGCATATAGTATTGGAGTTTGGGAGGCCACGGAAAGAGACAGCGTGAGCGTTTGCTGGGCTGTGAATGGCGTTGCCTGGCTAGTTGAAGAGCAGCAAGAGCTTTTGGTCCTGGCCTCTTTGGGGTGGGAGGAATCCCGGGACGTTCTCAATTTCTAAGCTGGGCTCCAGCTCAGCGTCCCAGGCAGATATTATTGGAGTTTGTTAGGCCACAGAAAGAGACAGCATCAGCGTTTGTGGGGCTGTGAATGGGGTTGCCTGGCTACTTGAAGAGCAGCAAGTGCTTTTGGTCCTGGCCCCTTTGGGGTGGGAGGAAGTCACTGTTATTCGCAATTACTGAGCCTTGCCCGGCTGTATTCAGTGACCCAGGAAGATAGTCTTGGAGTTTGGAAGGTCACGAAAGAGGCAGCGTCAGCGTTTGTGGGGCTGTGAATGGGGTTGCCTGGCTACTTGAAGAGCAGCAAGAGCTTTTGGTCCTGGCCCCTTTGGCGTGGGAGGGACCTGCAGACGTTCCCAGTTGCTGAGCATGGCTCTGGCTGTACGCAGCATCCCAGGAAGATACTATTCGAGTTTGGGTGGCCACGGAAAGAGACAGCGTCAGTGTTTGTGGGGCTGTGAATGGGGTTTCCTGGCTACTTGAAGAGCAGCAAGTGCTTTTTGTCCTGGCCCCTTTGGGGTGGGAGGAAGGCACTGTTATTCGCAATTACTGAGCCTGGCTCCGGCTGTATTCAGTGACCCAGGTAGATAGCCTTGGAGTTTGGAAGGTCACGAAAGAGGCAGCGTCAGCTTTTGTTGGGCTGTGAATGGAGTTGCCTGGCTATTTGAAGAGCAGCAAGAGCTTTTGGTCCTGGCCCCTTTGGGGTGGGAGGAAGGTACGGTTATTCGCAGTTTCTGAGCCTGCCTCCGGGTGTCCTCAGCGTCCCAGGCAGTTACTATTGGAGTTTGGGAGGCTCACGAAAGAGACAGCGTCAGCTTTTGTGGGGCTGTGAATGGGGTTGCCTGGCTACTTGAAGAGCAGCAAGAGCTTTTGGTCCTGGCCCTTTTGGCGTGGGAGGAACCTGCAGACGTTCCCAGTTGCTGAGCATGGCTCTGGCTGTACGCAGCATCCCAGGCAGATACTATTCGAGTTTGGGTGGCCACGGAAAGAGACAGCGTCAGTGTTTGTGGGGCTGTGAATGGGGTTGCCTGGCTACTTGAAGAGCAGCAAGAGCTTTTGGTCCTGGCCTCTTTGGGGTGGGAGGAATCCCGGGACGTTCGCAATCGCTGAGCCTGGCTCCGACTGTATTCAGTGTTGCAGGCAGATAATCTTGGATTTTGGGAGGCTCACGAAAGAGACAGCGTCAGCGTTTGTGGGGCTGTGAAGGGGGTTGCCTGGCTACTTGAAGAGCAGCAAGAGCTTTTGGTCCTGGCCCCTTTGGGGTGGGAGGAAGGTACGGTTATTCGCAGTTGCTGAGCCTGCCTCCGGGTGTCCTCAGCGTCGCAGGCAGTTACTATTGGAGTTTGGGAGGCTCACGAAAGAGACAGCGTCAGCTTTTGTGGGGCTGTGAATGGAGTTGCCTGGCTACTTGAAGAGCAGCAAGAGCTTTTGGTCCTGGCCTCTTTGGGGTGGGAGGAACCTGCAGACGTTCCCAGTTGCTGAGCATGGCTCTGGCTGTACGCAGCATCCCAGGCAGATACTATTCGAGTTTGGGTGGCCACGGAAAGAGACAGCGTCAGTGTTTGTGGGGTTGTGAATGGGGTTGCCTGGCTACTTGAAGAGCAGCAAGAGCTTTTGGTCCTGGCAGCTTTGGCGTAGGAGAAATACCGCGACGTTCGCAATTTCTCAACCTGGCTCTGGCTGTACGCAGCATCCCAGGCAGATACTATTCGAGTTTGGGTGGCCACGGAAAGAGACAGCGTCAGTGTTTGTGGGGCTGTGAATGGGGTTGCCTGGCTACTTGAAGAGCAGCAAGAGCTTGTGGTCCTGGCCTCTTTGGGGTGGGAGGAATCCCGGGACGTTCGCAATCGCTGAGCCTGGCTCCGACTGTATTCAGTGTTGCAGGCAGATAATCTTGGATTTTGGGAGGCTCACGAAAGAGAGAGCGTCAGCGTTTGTGGGGCTGTGAATGGGGTTGCCTGGCTACTTGAAGAGCAGCAAGAGCTTTTGGTCCTGGCCCCTTTGGGGTGGGAGGAAGGTACGGTTATTCGCAGTTGCTGAGCCTGCCTCCGGGTGAACTCAGCGTCCCAGGCAGCTAGTCTTGGAGTTTGGGAGGCTCACGAAAGAGACAGCATCAGCGTTTGTGGGGCTGTGAATGGGGTTGCCTGGCTACTTGAAGAGCAGCAAGAGCTTTTGGTCTTGGCTCCTTTGGGGTGGGAGTAATTCCGGGACGGTCGCAATAGCTGAGCCTGGCTCCGGCTGTATTCAGTGTCCCAGGCAGATAGTATTGAAGTTTGGGAGGCCACAGAAAGAGACAGCGTCAGCGTTTGTGGGGCTGTGAATGTGGTTGCCTGGCTACTTGAAGAGCAGCAAGAGCTTGTGGTCCTGGCCTCTTTGCGGTGGAAGGAATCCCGGGACGTCTGCAATCGCTGAGCCTGGCTCCGACTGTATTCAGTGTTGCAGGCAGATAATCTTGGAGTTTGGGAGGCTGGCGAAAGAGACAGCGTCAGCGTTTGTGGGGCTGTGAATGGGGTTGCCTGGCTACTTGAAGAGCAGCAAGAGCTTTTGGTCCTGGCCCCTTTGGCGTGGGAGGAACCTGCAGACGTTCCCAGTTGCTGAGCATGGCTCTGGCTGTACGCAGCATCCCAGGCAGATACTATTCGAGTTTGGGTGGCCACGGAAAGAGACAGCGTCAGTGTTTGTGGGGTTGTGAATGGGGTTGCCTGGCTACTTGAAGAGCAGCAAGAGCTTTTGGTCCTGGCAGATTTGGCGTAGGAGAAATACCGCGACGTTCGCAATTTCTCAACCTGGCTCTGGCTGTACGCAGCATCCCAGGCAGATACTATTCGAGTTTGGGTGGTCACGGAAAGAGACAGCGTCAGTGTTTGTGGGGCTGTGAATTGGGTTGCCTGGCTACTTGAAGAGCAGCAAGAGCTTGTGGTCCTGGCCTCTTTGGGGTGGGAGGAATCCCGGGACGTTCGCAATCGCTGAGCCTCGCTCCAGCTTTATTCAGTGTTGCAGGCAGATAATCTTGGATTTTGGGAGGCTCACGAAAGAGAGAGCGTCAGCGTTTGTGGGGCTGTGAATGGGGTTGCCTGGCTACTTGAATAGCAGCAAGAGCTTTTGGTCCTGGCCCCTTTGGGGTGGGAGGAAGGTACGGTTATTCGCAGTTGCTGAGCCTGCCTCCGGGTGAACTCAGCGTCCCAGGCAGCTAGTCTTGGAGTTTGGGAGGCTCACGAAAGAGACAGCATCAGCGTTTGTGGGGCTGTGAATGGGGTTGCCTGGCTACTTGAAGAGCAGCAAGAGCTTTTGGTCTTGGCTCCTTTGGGGTGGGAGTAATCCCGGGACGGTCGCAATAGCTGAGCCTGGCTCCGGCTGTATTCAGTGTCCCAGGCAGATAGTGTTGAAGTTTTGGAGGCCACAGAAAGAGACAGCGTCAGCGTTTGTGGGGCTGTGAATGGGGTTGCCTGGCTACTTGAAGAGCAGCAAGAGCTTGTGGTCCTGGCCTCTTTGCGGTGGAAGGAATCCCGGGACGTCTGCAATCGCTGAGCCTGGCTCCGACTGTACTCAGCGTCCCAGGCAGATAGTATTGGAGTTTGGGAGGCTGGCGAAAGAGACAGCGTCAGCGTTTGTGGGGCTGTGAATGGGGTTGCCTGGCTACTTGAAGAGCAGCAAGAGCTTTTGGTCCTGGCTCCTTTGGCGTGGGAGGAAGCTCGAGACATTCGCAACTGCTTAGCTTAGCTCTGGCTGTACGCAGCGTCCCAGGCATATATTATTGGAGTTTGGGAGGCCACGGAAAGAGACAGCGTGAGCGTTTGCTGGGCTGTGAATGGCGTTGCCTGGCTAGTTGAAGAGCAGCAAGAGCTTTTGGTCCTGGCCTCTTTGGGGTGGGAGGAATCCCGGGACGTTCTCAATTTCTAAGCTGGGCTCCAGCTCAGCGTCCCAGGCAGATATTATTGGAGTTTGTTAGGCCACAGAAAGAGACAGCATCAGCGTTTGTGGGGCTGTGAATGGGGTTGCCTGGCTACTTGAAGAGCAGCAAGTGCTTTTGGTCCTGGCCCCTTTGGGGTGGGAGGAAGTCACTGTTATTCGCAATTACTGAGCCTTGCCCGGCTGTATTCAGTGACCCAGGAAGATAGTCTTGGAGTTTGGAAGGTCACGAAAGAGGCAGCGTCAGCTTTTGTTGGGCTGTGAATGGAGTTGCCTGGCTATTTGAAGAGCAGCAAGAGCTTTTGGTCCTGGCCCCTTTGGGGTGGGAGGAAGGTACGGTTATTCGCAGTTTCTGAGCCTGCCTCCGGGTGTCCTCAGCGTCCCAGGCAGTTACTATTGGAGTTTGGGAGGCTCACGAAAGAGACAGCGTCAGCTTTTGTGGGGCTGTGAATGGGGTTGCCTGGCTACTTGAAGAGCAGCAAGAGCTTTTGGTCCTGGCCCTTTTGGCGTGGGAGGAACCTGCAGACGTTCCCAGTTGCTGAGCATGGCTCTGGCTGTACGCAGCATCCCAGGCAGATACTATTCGAGTTTGGGTGGCCACGGAAAGAGACAGCGTCAGTGTTTGTGGGGCTGTGAATGGGGTTGCCTGGCTACTTGAAGAGCAGCAAGAGCTTTTGGTCCTGGCCTCTTTGGGGTGGGAGGAATCCCGGGACGTTCGCAATCGCTGAGCCTGGCTCCGACTGTATTCAGTGTTGCAGGCAGATAATCTTGGATTTTGGGAGGCTCACGAAAGAGACAGCGTCAGCGTTTGTGGGGCTGTGAATGGGGTTGCCTGGCTACTTGAAGAGCAGCAAGAGCTTTTGGTCCTGGCCCCTTTGGGGTGGGAGGAAGGTACGGTTATTCGCAGTTGCTGAGCCTGCCTCCGGGTGTCCTCAGCGTCGCAGGCAGTTACTATTGGAGTTTGGGAGGCTCACGAAAGAGACAGCGTCAGCTTTTGTGGGGCTGTGAATGGGGTTGCCTGGCTACTTGAAGAGCAGCAAGAGCTTTTGGTCCTGGCCCCTTTGGGGTGGGAGGAACCTGCAGACGTTCCCAGTTGCTGAGCATGGCTCTGGCTGTACGCAGCATCCCAGGCAGATACTATTCGAGTTTGGGAGGCTCACGAAAGAGACAGCATCAGCGTTTGTGGGGCTGTGAATGGGGTTGCCTGGCTACTTGAAGAGCAGCAAGAGCTTTTGGTCTTGGCTCCTTTGGGGTGGGAGTAATCCCGGGACGGTCGCAATAGCTGAGCCTGGCTCCGGCTGTATTCAGTGTCCCAGGCAGATAGTATTGAAGTTTGGGAGGCCACAGAAAGAGACAGCGTCAGCGTTTGTGGGGCTGTGAATGGGGTTGCCTGGCTACTTGAAGAGCAGCAAGAGCTTGTGGTCCTGGCCTCTTTGCGGTGGAAGGAATCCCGGGACGTCTGCAATCGCTGAGCCTGGCTCCGACTGTATTCAGTGTTGCAGGCAGATAATCTTGGAGTTTGGGAGGCTGGCGAAAGAGACAGCGTCAGCGTTTGTGGGGCTGTGAATGGGGTTGCCTGGCTACTTGAAGAGCAGCAAGAGCTTTTCGTCCTGGCCCCTTTGGCGTGGGAGGAAGCTCGAGACATTCGCAACTGCTTAGCTTAGCTCTGGCTGTACGCAGCGTCCCAGGCATATAGTATTGGAGTTTGGGAGGCCACGGAAAGAGACAGCGTGAGCGTTTGCTGGGCTGTGAATGGCGTTGCCTGGCTAGTTGAAGAGCAGCAAGAGCTTTTGGTCCTGGCCTCTTTGGGGTGGGAGGAATCCCGGGACGTTCTCAATTTCTAAGCTGGGCTCCAGCTCAGCGTCCCAGGCAGATATTATTGGAGTTTGTTAGGCCACAGAAAGAGACAGCGTCAGCGTTTGTGGGGCTGTGAATGGGGTTGCCTGGCTACTTGAAGAGCAGCAAGAGCTTGTGGTCCTGGCCTCTTTGGGGTGGGAGGAATCCCGGGACGGTCGCAATAGCTGAGCCTGGCTCCGGCTGTATTCAGTGTCCCAGGCAGATAGTCTTGGAGTTTGGGAGGCCACAGAAAAAGACAGCGTCAGCGTTTGTGGGGCTGTGAATGGGGTTGCCTGGCTACTTGTAGAGCAGCAAGAGCTTTTGGTCCTGGCCCCTTTGGGGTGGGAGGAAGGCACGGTTATTCGCTATTGCTGAGCCTGGCTCCGGGTGTCCTCAGCGTCCCAGGCACATAGTCTTGGAGTTTGGGAGGCTCATGAAAGAGATAGCATCAGCGTTTGTGGGGCTGTGAATGGGGTTGCCTGGCTACTTGAAGAGCAGCAAGAGCTTTTTGTCGTGGCCCCTTTGGGGTGGGAGGAATCTCGAGAAATTCGCAATTGCTTAGCATGGCTCTGGCTGTACGCAGCGTCCCAGGCAGATATTATTGGACTTTAAATGGCTCACGAAAGAGACAGCGTCAGCATTTGTGGGGCTGTGTATGGTTTTGATTGGCTACTTGAAGAGCAGCAAGAGCTTTTGGTCCTGGCCTCTTTGGTGTGGGAGGACTCTGCAGACGTTCGCAATTGCTTACCTTGACTCTGGCTGTACGCAGCGTCCCAGGCAGATAGTCTTGGAGTTTGGGAGGCTCACGAAAGAGACAGCGTCAGCGTTTGTGGGGCTGTGAATGGGGTTGCCTGGCTACTTGAAGAGCAGCAAGAGCTTTTGGTCCTGGCCTCTTTGGGGTGGGAGGAATCACTGGACTTTCTCAATTTCTAAGCTGGGATCCAGCTCAGCGTCCCAGGCAGATATTATTGGAGTTGGTTAGGCCACAGAAAGAGACGGCGTCAGCATTTCTGGGGCTGTGAATTGGGTTGCCTGGCTACTTGAAGAACAGCAAGAGCTTTTGGTCCTGGCCCCTTTGGGGTGGGAGGAAGGTACGGTTATTCGCAGTTGCTGAGCCTGCCTCCGGGTGAACTCAGCGTCCCAGGCAGCTAGTCTTGGAGTTTGGGAGGCTCACGAAAGAGACAGCATCAGCGTTTGTGGGGCTGTGAATGGGGTTGCCTGGCTACTTGAAGAGCAGCAAGAGCTTTTGGTCTTGGCTCCTTTGGGGTGGGAGTAATCCCGGGACGGTAGCAATAGCTGAGCCTGGCTCCGGCTGTATTCAGTGTCCCAGGCAGATAGTATTGAAGTTTGGGAGGCCACAGAAAGAGACAGCGTCAGCGTTTGTGGGGCTGTGAATGGGGTTGCCTGGCTACTTGAAGAGCAGCAAGAGCTTGTGGTCCTGGCCTCTTTGGGGTGGGAGGAATCCCGGGACGGTCGCAATCGCTGAGCCTCGCTCCAGCTTTATTCAGTGTTGCAGGCAGATAATCTTGGATTTTGGGAGGCTCACGAAAGAGACAGCGTCAGCGTTTGTGGGGCTGTGAATGGGGTTGCCTGGCTACTTGAAGAGCAGCAAGAGCTTTTGGTCCTGGCCCCTTTGGCGTGGGAGGAACCTGCAGACGTTCCCAGTTGCTGAGCATGGCTCTGGCTGTACGCAGCATCCCAGGCAGATACTATTCGAGTTTGGGTGGCCACGGAAAGAGACAGCGTCAGTGTTTGTGGGGTTGTGAATGGGGTTGCCTGGCTACTTGAAGAGCAGCAAGAGCTTTTGGTCCTGGCAGATTTGGCGTAGGAGAAATAACGCGACGTTCGCAATTTCTCAACCTGGCTCTGGCTGTACGCAGCATCCCAGGCAGATACTATTCGAGTTTGGGTGGTCACGGAAAGAGACAGCGTCAGTGTTTGTGGGGCTGTGAATTGGGTTGCCTGGCTACTTGAAGAGCAGCAAGAGCTTGTGGTCCTGGCCTCTTTGGGGTGGGAGGAATCCCGGGACGTTCGCAATCGCTGAGCCTCGCTCCAGCTTTATTCAGTGTTGCAGGCAGATAATCTTGGATTTTGGGAGGCTCACGAAAGAGAGAGCGTCAGCGTTTGTGGGGCTGTGAATGGGGTTGCCTGGCTACTTGAATAGCAGCAAGAGCTTTTGGTCCTGGCCCCTTTGGGGTGGGAGGAAGGTACGGTTATTCGCAGTTGCTGAGCCTGCCTCCGGGTGAACTCAGCGTCCCAGGCAGCTAGTCTTGGAGTTTGGGAGGCTCACGAAAGAGACAGCATCAGCGTTTGTGGGGCTGTGAATGGGGTTGCCTGGCTACTTGAAGAGCAGCAAGAGCTTTTGGTCTTGGCTCCTTTGGGGTGGGAGTAATCCCGGGACGGTCGCAATAGCTGAGCCTGGCTCCGGCTGTATTCAGTGTCCCAGGCAGATAGTATTGAAGTTTGGGAGGCCACAGAAAGAGACAGCGTCAGCGTTTGTGGGGCTGTGAATGGGGTTGCCTGGCTACTTGAAGAGCAGCAAGAGCTTGTGGTCCTGGCCTCTTTGGGGTGGGAGGAATCCCGGGACGGTCGCAATCGCTGAGCCTCGCTCCAGCTTTATTCAGTGTTGCAGGCAGATAATCTTGGAGTTTGGGAGGCTGGCGAAAGAGACAGCGTCAGCGTTTGTGGGGCTGTGAATGGGGTTGCCTGGCTACTTGAAGAGCAGCAAGAGCTTTTGGTCCTGGCCCCTTTGGCGTGGGAGGAACCTGCAGACGTTCCCAGTTGCTGAGCATGGCTCTGGCTGTACGCAGCATCCCAGGCAGATACTATTCGAGTTTGGGTGGCCACGGAAAGAGACAGCGTCAGTGTTTGTGGGGTTGTGAATGGGGTTGCCTGGCTACTTGAAGAGCAGCAAGAGCTTTTGGTCCTGGCAGATTTGGCGTAGGAGAAATACCGCGACGTTCGCAATTTCTCAACCTGGCTCTGGCTGTACGCAGCATCCCAGGCAGATACTATTCGAGTTTGGGTGGTCACGGAAAGAGACAGCGTCAGTGTTTGTGGGGCTGTGAATTGGGTTGCCTGGCTACTTGAAGAGCAGCAAGAGCTTGTGGTCCTGGCCTCTTTGGGGTGGGAGGAATCCCGGGACGTTCGCAATCGCTGAGCCTCGCTCCAGCTTTATTCAGTGTTGCAGGCAGATAATCTTGGATTTTGGGAGGCTCACGAAAGAGAGAGCGTCAGCGTTTGTGGGGCTGTGAATGGGGTTGCCTGGCTACTTGAATAGCAGCAAGAGCTTTTGGTCCTGGCCCCTTTGGGGTGGGAGGAAGGTACGGTTATTCGCAGTTGCTGAGCCTGCCTCCGGGTGAACTCAGCGTCCCAGGCAGCTAGTCTTGGAGTTTGGGAGGCTCACGAAAGAGACAGCGTCAGCGTTTGTGGGGCTGTGAATGGGGTTGCCTGGCTACTTGAAGAGCAGCAAGAGCTTTTGGTCTTGGCTCCTTTGGGGTGGGAGTAATCCCGGGACGGTCGCAATAGCTGAGCCTGGCTCCGGCTGTATTCAGTGTCCCAGGCAGATAGTATTGAAGTTTGGGAGGCCACAGAAAGAGACAGCGTCAGCGTTTGTGGGGCTGTGAATGGGGTTGCCTGGCTACTTGAAGAGCAGCAAGAGCTTGTGGTCCTGGCCTCTTTGCGGTGGAAGGAATCCCGGGACGTCTGCAATCGCTGAGCCTGGCTCCGACTGTATTCAGTGTTGCAGGCAGATAATCTTGGAGTTTGGGAGGCTGGCGAAAGAGACAGCGTCAGCGTTTGTGGGGCTGTGAATGGGGTTGCCTGGCTACTTGAAGAGCAGCAAGAGCTTTTGGTCCTGGCCCCTTTGGCGTGGGAGGAAGCTCGAGACATTCGCAACTGCTTAGCTTAGCTCTGGCTGTACGCAGCGTCCCAGGCATATAGTATTGGAGTTTGGGAGGCCACGGAAAGAGACAGCGTGAGCGTTTTCTGGGCTGTGAATGGCGTTGCCTGGCTAGTTGAAGAGCAGCAAGAGCTTGTGGTCCTGGCCTCTTTGGGGTGGGAGGAATCCCGGGACGGTCGCAATAGCTGAGCCTGGTTCCGGCTGTATTCAGTGTCCCAGGCAGATAGTCTTGGAGTTTGGGAGGCCACAGAAAAAGACTGCGTCAGCGTTTGTGGGGCTGTGAATGGGGTTGCCTGGCTACTTGTAGAGCAGCAAGAGCTTTTGGTCCTGGCCCCTTTGGGGTGGGAGGAAGGCACGGTTATTCGCTATTGCTGAGCCTGGCTCCGGGTGTCCTCAGCGTCCCAGGCACATAGTCTTGGAGTTTGGGACGGTCATGAAAGAGATAGCATCAGCGTTTGTGGGGCTGTGAATGGGGTTGCCTGGCTACTTGAAGAGCAGCAAGAGCTTTTTGTCGTGGCCCCTTTGGGGTGGGAGGAATCTCGAGAAATTCGCAATTGCTTAGCATGGCTCTGCCTGTACGCTGCGTCCCAGGCAGATATTATTGGACTTTAAATGGCTCACGAAAGAGACAGCGGCAGCATTTGTGGGGCTGTGCATGGTTTTGATTGGCTACTTGAAGAGCAGCAAGAGCTTTTGGTCCTGGCCTCTTTGGTGTGGGAGGACTCTGCAGACGTTCGCAATTGCTTACCTTGACTCTGGCTGTACGCAGCGTCCCAGGCAGTTACTATTGGAGTTTGGGAGGCTCACGAAAGAGACAGCGTCAGCGTTTGTGGGGCTGTGAATGGGGTTGCCTGGCTACTTGAAGAGCAGCAAGAGCTTTTGGTCCTGGCCTCTTTGGGGTGGGAGGAATCACTGGACTTTCTCAATTTCTAAGCTGGGATCCAGCTCAGCGTCCCAGGCAGATATTATTGGAGTTGGTTAGGCCACAGAAAGAGACGGCGTCAGCATTTCTGGGGCTGTGAATTGGGTTGCCTGGCTACTTGAAGAACAGCAAGAGCTTTTGGTCCTGGCCCCTTTGGGGTGGGAGGAATCTCGAGAAATTCGCAACTGCTTAGCTTGGCTCTGGCTGTACTCAGCGTCCCAGGCAGATAGTCTTGGAGTTTGGAAGGTCACGAAAGAGACAGCGTCAGCGTTTGTGGGGCTGTGAATGGTGTTGCCTGGCTACTTGAAGAGCAGCAAGAGCTTTTGGTCCTGGCCCCTTTGGGGTGGGAGGAATCTCGGGACAAGCTCAATTCCTGGGCTGCGATACAGCTGTACTCAACATCCAAGGCAGAAAGTATTGGAGTATGGCAGGCTCACGAAAGAGACAGCATCAGCGTTTGTGGGGCTGTGAATGGGGTTTCCTGGCTACTTGAAGAGCAGCAAGAGCTTTTGGTCCTGGCAGCTTTGGCGTGGGAGGAACCTGCAGACGTTCCCAGTTGCTGAGCATGGCTCTGGCTGTACGCAGCATCCCAGGAAGATACTATTCGAGTTTGGGTGGACACGGAAAGAGACAGCGTCAGTGTTTGTGGGGCTGTGAATGGGGTTGCCTGGCTACTTGAAGAGCAGCAAGAGCTTTTGGTCCTGGCCTCTTTGCGGTGGGAGGAATCTCGAGAAATCCGCAATTGCTTAGCTTGGCTCTGGCTGTACTCAGCGTCCCAGGCAGATAGTCTTGGAGTTTGGGAGGCCACGGAAAGAGACATCGGCAGCGTTTGTGGGGCTGTGAATGGGGTTGCCTGGCTACTTGAAGAGCAGCAAGAGCTTTTGGTCCTGGCCCCTTTGAGGTGGGAGGAAGGTACGGTTATTCGCAGTTGCTGAGCCTGCCTCCGGGTGTCCTCAGCGTCCCAGGCAGATAGTATTGGAGTTTGGGAGGTTCACGAAAGAGACAGCGTCAGCGTTTGTGGGGCTGTGAATGGGGTTGCCTGGCTACTTGAAGAGCAGCAAGAGCTTTTGGTCCTGGCCTCTTTGGGGTGGGAGGATTCTAGAGAAATTCGCAATTGCTTAGCTTGACTCTGGCTGTACTCAGCGTCCCAGACAGATAGTCTTGGAGTTTGGGAGGCCACGGAAAGAGACAGCGTGAGCGTTTGCTGGGCTGTGAATTGTGTTTCCTGGCTACTTGAAGAGCAGCAGGAGCTTTTGGTCCTGGCCCCTTTGGCGTGGGAGGAAGCTCGAGAAATTCGCACCTGCTTAACTTGGCTCTGGCTGTACTCAGCGTCCCAGGCAGGTATTCTTGGAGTTTGGGTGGCTCATGAAAGAGAATCTCTGCCTAGGAATTGCGCATGTCCCGAGATTCCTCCCGCACCACCGGTGTGATGACCAAAAGCTATTGCTACTCTTCAAGTAGCCAGGCAAAACCAGTCATAGCCCCACAAACGCTGACCTCTCTCTTTCTGTGCCCTCCCAAACTGCAAGACTAGCTGCCTGAGACGCTGCGTAGAGCCAGAGCCAGGCTCAGCAATTGCGAACGTCCCGGGATTCCTACCACCCCAAAGGGGCCAGGACCAAAAGCTCTTGCTGCTCTTCAAGTAGCCAGGCAACCCCATTCACAGCCCCACAAACGCTGCCGATGTCTCTTTCGTGAGCCTCCCAAACTCCAATACTATCTGCCTGGGACGCTGCGTATATCCAGAGCCAGGCTCAGCAATTGCGAATGTCCCGGGAATCCTCCCACCCCAAAGGGGCCAGGACCAAAAGCTCTTGCTGCTCTTCAAGTAGCCAGGCAACCCCATTCACAGCCCCACAAACGCTGACGCTGTCTCTTTCGTGAGCCTCCCAAACTCCAAGACTAGCTGCCTGGGACGTTGAATAGAGCTGAATCGCAGCCCAGGAATTGCGAATGTGCCGACATTCCTCCCACCCCAAAGGTGGCAGGAATAAAAGGTCTTGCTGCTCTTCAAGTAGCCAGGCAACCCCATTCACAGCCCCACAAACGCTGACGCTGTCTCTATCTGTGCCCTCACAAACACCAAGACTATCTGCCTGGGACGCTCAATACTGATGGAGCCACGCTCAGCGAATGCGACCGTCCCAGGATTCCTCCCACCCCAAAGGTGGCAGGAACAAAAGCTCTTGCTGCTCTTCAAGTAGCCAGGCAACCCCATTCACAGCCCCACAAACGCTGACGCTGTCTCTTTCTGTGGCCTCCCAAAGTCCAAGGCTATCTGTCTGGGACGCTGAGTGAAGCCGGAGCCCAGCTAAGCAATTGCGACCGTCCTGGGATTCCTCCCACCCCAAAGGGGCCAGGACCAAAATCTCTTGCTGCTCTTCAATTACCCAGGCAACCCCATTCACAGCCCCACAAACGCTGATGCTGTCTCTTTCGTGAGCCATTTAAAGTCCAATACTATCTGCCTGGGACGCTGCGTACAGCCAGAGCCAGGCTCAGCAATTGCGACCGTCCCAGGATTCCTCCCACCCCCAAAGGGGCCAGGACCAAAAGCTCTTGCTGCCCTTCAGGTAGCCAGGCAACCCCATTCACAGCCCCACAAACGCTGCCGATATCTCTTTCTTTGGCCTCCCAAACTCCAATACTATCTGCCTGGGACTCTGCGTATATCCAGAGCCAGGCTCAGCAATTGCGACCGTCGCGGGATTCCTCCCACCCCAAAGGGGCCAGGACCAAAAGCTCTTGCTGCTCTTCAAGTAGCCAGGCAACCCCATTCACAGCCCCACAAACGCTGACGCTCTCTCTATCTGTGCCCTCACAAACACCGAGACTATCTGCCTGGGACGCTCAATACAGATGGAGCCACGCTCAGCGAATGCGACCGTCCCAGGATTCCTCCCACCCCAAAGGTGGCAGGACCAAAAGCTCTTGCTGCTCTTCAAGTAGCCAGGCAACCCCATTCACTGCCCCACAAACCCTGACGCTGTCTCTTTCTGTGGCCTCCCAAAGTCCAAGGCTATTTGCCTGGGACGCTGAGTGAAGCCGGAGCCCAGCTAAGCAACTGCGACCGTCCTGGGATTCCTCCCACCCCAAAGGGGCCAGGACCAAAAGCTCTTGCTGCTCTTCAAGTAGCCAGGCAACCCCATTCACAGCCCCACAAACGCTGACGCTGTCTCTTTCGTGAGCCTCCCAAACTCCAAGGCTATCTGCCTGGGATGCTGATCTGGAGCCCAGCTCAGCAATTGCGAAAGTCCCAGGATTCCTCCCACCCCAAAGGGGCCAGGACCAAAAGCTCTTGCTGCTCTTCAAGTAGCCAGGCAACCCCATTCACAGCCCCACAAACGCTGACGCTGTCTCTTTCGTGAGCCTCCCAAACTCCAAGACTATCTGCCTGGGACGCTGAGTACAGCCGGAGCCCAGCTAAGCAATTGCGACCGTCCTGGGATTCCTCCCACCCCAAGGGGCCAGCACCAAAAGCTCTTGCTGCTCTTCAAGTAGCCAGGCAACCCCATTCACAGCCCCACAAACGCTGACGCTCTCTCTTTCGTGAGCCTCCCAAATTCTAAGAGTAACTGCCTGGGACGTTCAGTAGAGCTAAAGCGCAGCCCAGGAGTTGCGAATGTCCCGACATTCCTCCCACACCAAGGGGGCCAGGACCAAAAGCTCTTGCTGCTCTTCAAGTAGCCAGGCAATCCCGTTGTCTCCTTCTGTGGCCTCCCAACCTCCAATACTATCTGCTTGCGCCGCTGAGTAGAGCCGAATCGCAGCACACCACATGCGAACGTCCCAAGATTTTTCCCGCATCAAAGATGGCAGGACCAAAAGCTCTTGCGGCTCTTCAAGTAGCCAGGCAACCCCATTCACAGCCCCACAAACGCTGACGCTGTCTCTTTCTGTGGCCTCCTAAAGTCCAAGGTTATCTGCCTGAGACGCTGAGTGAAGCCGGAGCCCAGCTAAGCGATTGCGACCGTCCTGGGATTCCTCCCACCCCAAAGGGGCCAGGACCAAAAGCTCTTGCTGCTCTTCAAGTAGCCAGGCAACCCCATTCACAGCCCCACAAACACTGACGCTGTCTCTTTCGTGAGCCTCCCAAACTCCAAGGCTATCTGCCTGGGACGCTGAGTACAGCCGGAGCCAGGCTCAGGAATTGCGAACGTCCCAGGATTCCTCCCACCCCAAAGGGGCCAGGACCAAAAGCTCTTGCTGCTCTTCAAGTAGCCAGGCAACCCCATTCACAGCCCCACAAACGCTGACGCTGTCTCTTTCGTGAGCCTCCCAGACTCCAAGACTAGCTGCCTGGGACACTGAATACAGCCGGAGCCAGGCTCAGCAATTGCGAACGTCCCAGGATTCCTCCCACCCCAAAGGGGCCAGCACCAAAAGCTCTTGCTGCTCTTCAAGTAGCCAGGCAACCCCATTCACAGCCCCACAAACGCTGACGCTGTCTCTTTCGTGAGCCTCCCAAACTCCAAGACTAGCTGCCTGGGACGTTGAATAGAGCTGAATCGCAGCCCAGGAATTGCGAATGTGCCGACATTCCTCCCACCCCAAAGGTGGCAGGAATAAAAGGTCTTGCTGCTCTTCAAGTAGCCAGGCAACCCCATTCACAGCCCCACAAACGCTGACGCTGTCTCTATCTGTGCCCTCACAAACACCAAGACTATCTGCCTGGGACGCTCAATACTGATGGAGCCACGCTCAGCGAATGCGACCGTCCTGGGATTCCTCCCACCCCAAAGGGGCCAGGACCAAAAGCTCTTGCTGCTCTTCAATTAACCAGGCAACCCCATTCACAGCCCCACAAACGCTGACGCTGTCTCTTTCGTGAGCCATTTAAAGTCCAATACTATCTGCCTGGGACGCTGCGTACAGCCAGAGCCAGGCTCAGCAATTGCGACCGTCCCAGGATTCCTCCCACCCCAAAGGGGCCAGGACCAAAACCTCTTGCTGCTTTTCAATTAGCCAGGCAACCCCATTCACAGCCCCACAAACGCTGCCGATATCTCTTTCTTTGGCCTCCCAAACTCCAATACTATCTGCCTGGGACTCTGCGTATATCCAGAGCCAGGCTCAGCAATTGCGACCGTCGCGGGATTCCTCCCACCCCAAAGGGGCCAGGACCAAAAGCTCTTGCTGCTCTTCAAGTAGCCAGGCAACCCCATTCACAGCCCCACAAACGCTGACGCTCTCTCTATCTGTGCCCTCACAAACACCGAGACTATCTGCCTGGGACGCTCAATACAGATGGAGCCACGCTCAGCGAATGCGACCGTCCCAGGATTCCTCCCACCCCAAAGGTGGCAGGACCAAAAGCTCTTGCTGCTCTTCAAGTAGCCAGGCAACCCCATTCACTGCCCCACAAACCCTGACGCTGTCTCTTTCTGTGGCCTCCCAAAGTCCAAGGCTATTTGCCTGGGACGCTGAGTGAAGCCGGAGCCCAGCTAAGCAACTGCGACCGTCCTGGGATTCCTCCCACCCCAAAGGGGCCAGGACTAAAAGCTCTTGCTGCTCTTCAAGTGGCCAGGCAACCCCATTCACAGCCCCACAAACGCTGACACTGTCTCTTTCGTGAGCCTCCCAAACTCCAAGAGTATCTGCCTGGGACGCTGAGTGCAGCCGGAGCCCAGCTAAGCAATTGCGACCATCTCGGGATTCCTCCCACCGCAAAGGGGCCAGGACCAAAAGCTATTGCTGCTCTTTACGTAGCCAGGCAACCCCATTCACAGCCCCACAAACGCTGACGCTGTCTCTTTCGTGAGCCTCCCAAACTCCAAGGCTATCTGCCTGGGATGCTGATCTGGAGCCCAGCTCAGCAATTGCGAAAGTCCCAGGATTCCTCCCACCCCAAAGGGGCCAGGACCAAAAGCTCTTGCTGCTCTTCAAGTAGCCAGGCAACCCCATTCACAGCCCCACAAACGCTGACGCTGTCTCTTTCGTGAGCCTCCCAAACTCCAAGACTATCTGCCTGGGACGCTGAGTACAGCCGGAGCCCAGCTAAGCAATTGCGACCGTCCTGGGATTCCTCCCACCCCAAGGGGCCAGCACCAAAAGCTCTTGCTGCTCTTCAAGTAGCCAGGCAACCCCATTCACAGCCCCACAAACGCTGACGCTCTCTCTTTCGTGAGCCATTTAAAGTCCAATACTATCTGCCTGGGACGCTGCGTACAGCCAGAGCCAGGCTCAGCAATTGCGACCGTCCCGGGATTCCTCCCACCCCAAAGGGGCCAGGACCAAAACCTCTTGCTGCTCTTCAGGTAGCCAGGCAACCCCATTCACAGCCCCACAAACGCTGCCGATGTCTCTTTCTGTGGCCTCCTAAACTCCAATACTATCTGCCTGGGACGCTGCGTATATCCAGAGCCAGGCTCAGCAATTGCGACCGTCGCGGGACTCCTCCCACCCCAAAGGGGCCAGGACCAAAAGCTCTTGCTGCTCTTCAAGTAGCCAGGCAACCCCATTCACAGCCCCACAAACGCTGACGCTGTCTCTTTCGTGAGACACCCAAATTCCAAGACTAACTGCCTGGGACGTTCAATAGAGCTAAAGCGCAGCCCAGGAATTGCGAATGTCCCAACATTCCTCCCACACCAAAGGGGCCAGGACCAAAAGCTCTTGCTGCTCTTCAAGTAGCCAGGCAACCCCATTCACAGCCCCACAAACGCTGACGCTGTCTCTTTCTGTGGCCTCCTAAAGTCCAAGGTTATCTGCCTGGGACGCTGAGTGAAGCCGGAGCCCAGCTAAGCGATTGCGACCGTCCTGGGATTCCTCCCACCCCAAAGGGGCCAGGACCAAAAGCTCTTGCTGCTCTTCAAGTAGCCAGGCAACCCCATTCACAGCCCCACAAACGCTGACGCTGTCTCTTTCGTGAGCCTCCCAAACTCCAAGGCTATCTGCCTGGGACGCTGAGTACAGCCGGAGCCAGGCTCAGCAATTGCGAACGTCCCAGGATTCCTCCCACCCCAAAGGGGCCAGGACCAAAAGCTCTTGCTGCTCTTCAAGTAGCCAGGCAACCCCATTCACAGCCCCACAAACGCTGACGCTGTCTCTTTCGTGAGCCTCCCAGACTCCAAGACTAGCTGCCTGGGACACTGAATACAGCCGGAGCCAGGCTCAGCAATTGCGAACGTCCCAGGATTCCTCCCACCCCAAAGGGGCCAGCACCAAAAGCTCTTGCTGCTCTTCAAGTAGCCAGGCAACCCCATTCACAGCCCCACAAACGCTGACGCTGTCTCTTTCGTGAGCCTCCCAAACTCCAAGACTATCTGCCTTGGACGTTCAGTACAGATGGAGCCACGCTCAGCGAATGCGACCGTCCCGGGATTCCTCCCACCCCAAAGGGGCCAGGACCAAAAGCTCTTGCTGCTCTTCAAGTAGCCAGGCAACCCCATTCACAGCCCCACAAACGCTGACGCTGTCTCTTTCGTGAGCCTCCCAAACTCCAAGACTAGCTGCCTGGGATGCTGATCTGGAGCCCAGCTCAGCAATTGCGAACGTCCCAGGATTCCTCCCACCCCAAAGGGGCCAGGACCAAAAGCTCTTGCTGCTCTTCAAGTAGCCAGGCAACCCCATTCACAGCCCCACAAACGCTGACGCTGTCTCTTTCGTGAGCCTCCCAAACTCCAAGGCTATCTGCCTGGGACGCTGAGTGAAGCCGGAGCCCAGCTAAGCAATTGCGACCGTCCTGGGATTCCTCCCACCCCAAAGGGGTTGGGACCAAAAGCTCTTGCTGCTCTTCAAGTAGCCAGGCAACCCCCTTCACAGCCCCACAAACGCTGACGCTGTCTCTTTCGTGAGCCTCCCAAACTCCAAGGCTATCTGCCTGGGACGCTGAGTACAGCCGGAGACAGGCTCAGCGATTGCGAATAACCGTACCTTCCTCCCACCCCAAAGGGGCCAGGACCAAAAGCTCTTGCTGCTCTTCAAGTAGCCTGGCAACTCCATTTGCAGCCCCACAAACGCTGCAGATGTCTCTTTCTGTGGCCTCCCAAACTCCAAGACTATCTGCCTGGGACGCTGAGTACAGCCGGAGCCAGGCTCAGCAATTGCGAACGTCACAGGATTCCTCCCACCCCACAGGGGCCAGGACCAAAAGCTCTTGCTGCTCTTCAAGTAGCCAGGCAACTCCATTCGCAGCCCCACAAACGCTGCCGATGTCTCTTTCTGTGGCCTCCCAAACTCCAAGACTATCTGCCTGGGACATGAATACAGCCGGAGCCAGGCTCAGCAATTGCGAACGTCCCAGGATTCCTCCCACCCCAAAGGGGCCAGGACCAAAAGCTCTTGCTGCTCTTCAAGTAGCCAGGCAACCCCATTCACAGCCCCCCAAACGCTGACGCTGTCTCTTTCGTGAGCCTCCCAAACTCCAAGACTAGCTGCCTGGGATGCTGATCTGGAACCCAGCTCAGCAATTGCGAACGTCCCAGGATTCCTCCCACCCCCAAAGGGGCCAGGACCAAAAGCTCTTGCTGCTCTTCAAGTAGCCAGGCAACCCCATTCACAGCCCCACAAACGCTGACGCTGTCTCTTTCGTGAGCCTCCCAAACTCCAAGACTATCTGCCTGGGACGCTGAGTACAGCCGGAGCCAGGCTCAGCAATTGCGAACGTCCCAGGATTCCTCCCACCCCAAAGGGGCCAGGACCAAAAGCTCTTGCTGCTCTTCAAGTGGCCAGGCAACCCCATTCACAGCCCCACAAACGCTGACGCTGTCTCTTCCTGTGGCCTCCCAAACTCCAAGACTATCTGCCTGGGACGCTGAATACAGCCGGAGCCAGAATCAGCAATTGCGAACGTCCCAGGATTCCTCCCACCCCCAAAGGGGCCAGGACCAGAAGCTCTTGCTGCTCTTCAAGTAGCCAGGCAACTCCATTCACAGCCCCACAAACGCTGACGCTGTCTCTTTCTTGAGCCTCCCAAACTCCAAAACTATATGCCTTGGCCGCTCAGTACAGCTGGAGCCACGCTCAGCGAATGCGACCGTCCCGGGATTCCTCCCACCCCAAAGGGGCCAGGACCAAAAGCTCTTGCTGCTCTTCAAGTAGCCAGGCAACCCCATTCACAGCCCCACAAACGCTGACGCTGTCTCTTTCGTGAGCCTCCCAAACTCCAAGGCTATCTGCCTGGGATGCTGATCTGGAGCCCAGCTCAGCAATTGCGAAAGTCCCAGGATTCCTCCCACCCCAAAGGGGCCAGGACCAAAAGCTCTTGCTGCTCTTCAAGTAGCCAGGCAACCCCATTCACAGCCCCACAAACGCTGACGCTGTCTCTTTCGTGAGCCTCCCAAACTCCAAGGCTATCTGCCTGGGCCGCTCAGTACAGCCGGAGCCAGGCTCAGCAATTGCGAACGTCCCAGGATTCCTCCCAAACCAAAGGGGCCAGGACCAAAAGCTCTTGCTGCTCTTCAAGTAGCCAGGCAACCCCATTCACAGCCCCACAAACGCTGACGCTGTCTCTTTTGTGAGCCTCCCAAACTCCAAGACTATCTGCCTGGGACGTTCAGTACAGATGGAGCCACGCTCAGCGAATGCGACAGTCCCGGGATTCCTCCCACCCCAAAGGGGCCAGGACCAAAAGCTCTTGCTGCTCTTCAAGTAGCCAGGCAACCCCATTCACAGCCCCACAAACGCTGACGCTGTCTCTTTCGTGAGCCTCCCAAACTCCAAGACTAGCTGCCTGGGATGCTGATCTGGAGCCCAGCTCAGCAATTGCGAACGTCCCAGGATTCCTCCCACCCCAAAGGGGCCAGGACCAAAAGCTCTTGCTGCTCTTCAAGTAGCCAGGCAACCCCATTCACAGCCCCACAAACGCCGACGCTGTCTCTTTCGTGAGCCTCCCAAACTCCAAGGCTATCTGCCTGGGACGCTGAGTGAAGCCGGAGCCCAGCTAAGCAATTGCGACCGTCCTGGGATTCCTCCCACCCCAAAGGGGTTGGGACCAAAAGCTCTTGCTGCTCTTCAAGTAGCCAGGCAACCCCCTTCACAGCCCCACAAACGCTGACGCTGTCTCTTTCGTGAGCCTCCCAAACTCCAAGGCTATCTGCCTGGGACGCTGAGTACAGCCGGAGACAGGCTCAGCGATTGCGAATAACCGTACCTTCCTCCCACCCCAAAGGGGCCAGGACCAAAAGCTCTTGCTGCTCTTCAAGTAGCCTGGCAACTCCATTTGCAGCCCCACAAACGCTGCAGATGTCTCTTTCTGTGGCCTCCCAAACTCCAAGACTATCTGCCTGGGACGCTGAATACAGCCGGAGCCAGGCTCAGCAATTGCGAACGTCACAGGATTCCTCCCACCCCACAGGGGCCAGGACCAAAAGCTCTTGCTGCTCTTCAAGTAGCCAGGCAACTCCATTCGCAGCCCCACAAACGCTGCCGATGTCTCTTTCTGTGGCCTCCCAAACTCCAAGACTATCTGCCTGGGACATGAATACAGCCGGAGCCAGGCTCAGCAATTGCGAACGTCCCAGGATTCCTCCCACCCCAAAGGGGCCAGGACCAAAAGCTCTTGCTGCTCTTCAAGTAGCCAGGCAACCCCATTCACAGCCCCCCAAACGCTGACGCTGTCTCTTTCGTGAGCCTCCCAAACTCCAAGACTAGCTGCCTGGGATGCTGATCTGGAACCCAGCTCAGCAATTGCGAACGTCCCAGGATTCCTCCCACCCCCAAAGGGGCCAGGACCAAAAGCTCTTGCTGCTCTTCAAGTAGCCAGGCAACCCCATTCACAGCCCCACAAACGCTGACGCTGTCTCTTTCGTGAGCCTCCCAAACTCCAAGACTATCTGCCTGGGATGCTGAGTACAGCCGGAGCCAGGCTCAGCAATTGCGAACGTCCCAGGATTCCTCCCACCCCAAAGGGGCCAGGACCAAAAGCTCTTGCTGCTCTTCAAGTGGCCAGGCAACCCCATTCACAGCCCCACAAACGCTGACGCTGTCTCTTCCTGTGGCCTCCCAAACTCCAAGGCTATCTGCCTGGGACGCTGAATACAGCCGGAGCCAGGCTCAGCAATTGCGAACGTCAAAGGATTCCTCCCACCCCAAAGGGGCCAGGACCAGAAGCTCTTGCTGCTCTTCAAGTAGCCAGGCAACTCCATTCACAGCCCCACAAACGCTGACGCTGTCTCTTTCTTGAGCCTCCCAAACTCCAAAACTATATGCCTTGGCCGCTCAGTACAGCTGGAGCCACGCTCAGCGAATGCGACCGTCCCGGGATTCCTCCCACCCCAAAGGGGCCAGGACCAAAAGCTCTTGCTGCTCTTCAAGTAGCCAGGCAACCCCATTCACAGCCCCACAAACGCTGACGCTGTCTCTTTCGTGAGCCTCCCAAACTCCAAGGCTATCTGCCTGGGATGCTGATCTGGAGCCCAGCTCAGCAATTGCGAAAGTCCCAGGATTCCTCCCACCCCAAAGGGGCCAGGACCAAAAGCTCTTGCTGCTCTTCAAGTAGCCAGGCAACCCCATTCACAGCCCCACAAACGCTGACGCTGTCTCTTTCGTGAGCCTCCCAAACTCCAGTACTATATGTCTGAGACGCTGCCTAGAGACGGATCACGCTCAGCGATTGCGACCGACCTGGGATTCTTCCCACCCCATAACAGCCAGGACCAAAAGCTCTTGCTGCTCTTCAGGTAGCCAGGCAACCCCATTCACAGCCCCACAAACGCTGACGCTGTCTCTTTCGTGAGCCTCCCAAACTCCAAGGCTATCTGCCTGGGACGCTGAGTACAGCCGGAGCCCAGCTAAGCAATTGCGACCGTCCTGGGATTCCTCCCACCCCAAAGGGGCCAGGACCAAAAGCTCTTGCTGCTCTTCAAGTAGCCAGGCAACCCCATTCACAGCCCCACAAACGCTGACGCTGTCTCTTTCGTGAGCCTCCCAAACTCCAAGACTAGCTGCCTGGGATGCTGATCTGGAGCCCAGCTCAGCAATTGCGAACGTCCCAGGATTCCTCCCACCCCAAAGGGGCCAGGACCAAAAGCTCTTGCTGCTCTTCAAGTAGCCAGGCAACCCCATTCACAGCCCCACAAACGCTGACGCTGTCTCTTTCGTGAGCCTCCCAAACTCCAGTACTATATGTCTGAGACGCTGCCTAGAGACGGATCACGCTTAGCGATTGCGACCGACCTGGGATTCTTCCCACCCCATAACAGCCAGGACCAAAAGCTCTTGCTGCTCTTCAGGTAGCCAGGCAACCCCATTCACAGCCCCACAAACGCTGACGCTGTCTCTTTCTGTGGCCTCCGAAACTCCAATACTATCTGCCTGGGACGCTGCGCATAGCCAGAGCCAGGCTCAGCAATTGCGACCGTCCCGGGATTCCTCCCACCCCAAGGGGCCAGCACCAAAAGCTCTTGCTGCTCTTCAAGTAGCCAGGCAACCCCATTCACAGCCCCACAAACGCTGACGCTCTCTCTTACGTGAGCCTCCCAAATTCTAAGAGTAACTGCCTGGGACGTTCAGTAGAGCTAAAGCGCAGCCCAGGAATTGCGAATGTCCCGACATTCCTCCCACACCAAGGGGGCCAGGACCAAAAGCTCTTGCTGCTCTTCAAGTAGCCAGGCAATCCCGTTGTCTCCTTCTGTGGCCTCCCAACCTCCAATACTATCTGCTTGCGCCGCTGAGTAGAGCCGAATCGCAGCACACCATATGCGAACGTCCCAAGATTTTTCCCGCATCAAAGATGGCAGGACCAAAAGCTCTTGCGGCTCTTCAAGTAGCCAGGCAACCCCATTCACAGCCCCACAGACGCTGACGCTGTCTCTTTCTGTGGCCTCCCAAACTCCAAGACTAGCTGCCTGGGACGCTCAGTACAGATGGAGCCACGCTCAGCGAATGTGACCGTCCCGGGATTCCTCCCACGCCAAAGGGGCCAGCACCAAAAGCTCTTGCTGCTCTTCAAGTAGCCAGGCAACCCCATTCACAGCCCCACAAACGCTGATGCTGTCTCTTTCGTGAGCCATTTAAATTCCAATACTATCTGCCTGGGACGCTGCGTACAGCCAGAGCCAGGCTCAGCAATTGCGACCGTCCCGGGATTCCTCCCACCCCAAAGGGGCCAGGACCAAAAGCTCTTGCTGCTCTTCAGGTAGCCAGGCAACCCCATTCACAGCCCCACAAACGCTGCCGATGTCTCTTTCTGTGGCCTCCTAAACTCCAATACTATCTGCCTGGGACGCTGCGTATATCCAGAGCCAGGCTCAGCAATTGCGACCGTCGCGGGACTCCTCCCACCCCAAAGGGGCCAGGAGCAAAAGCTCTTGCTGCTCTTCAAGTAGCCAGGCAACCCCATTCACAGCCCCACAAACGCTGACGCTGTCTCTTTCGTGAGACACCCAAATTCCAAGACTAACTGCCTGGGACGTTCAATAGAGCTAAAGCGCAGCCCAGGAATTGCGAATGTTCCAACATTCCTCCCACACCAAAGGGGCCAGGACCAAAAGCTCTTGCTGCTCTTCAAGTAGCCAGGCAACCCCATTCACAGCCCCACAAACGCTGACGCTGTCTCTTTCTGTGGCCTCCTAAAGTCCAAGGTTATCTGCCTGGGACGCTGAGTGAAGCCGGAGCCCAGCTAAGCGATTGCGACCGTCCTGGGATTCCTCCCACCCCAAAGGGGCCAGGACCAAAAGCTCTTGCTGCTCTTCAAGTAGCCAGGCAACCCCATTCACAGCCCCACAAACGCTGCCGATGTCTCTTTCGTGAGCCTCCCAAACTCCAAGGCTATCTGCCTGGGACGCTGAGTACAGCCGGAGCCAGGCTCAGCAATTGCGAACGTCCCAGGATTCCTCCCACCCCAAAGGGGCCAGGACCAAAATCTCTTGCTGCTCTTCAAGTAGCCAGGCAACCCCATTCACAGCCCCACAAACGCTGACGCTGTGTCTTTCGTGAGCCTCCCAGACTCCAAGACTAGCTGCCTGGGACACTGAATACAGCCGGAGCCAGGCTCAGCAATTGCGAACGTCCCAGGATTCCTCCCACCCCAAAGGGGCCAGGACCAAAAGCTCTTGCTGCTCTTCAAGTAGCCAGGCAACCCCATTCACAGCCCCACAAACGCTGCCGCTGTCTCTTTCGTGAGCCTCCCAAACTCCAAGACTATCTGCCTTGGACGCTGAGTGAAGCCGGAGCCCAGCTAAGCAATTGCGACCGTCCTGGGATTCCTCCCACCCCAAAGGGGCCGGGACCAAAAGCTCTTGCTGCTCTTCAAGTAGCCAGGCAACCCCATTCACAGCCCCACAAACGCTGACGCTGTCTCTTTCGTGAGCCTCCCAAACTCCAAGGATATCTGCCTGGGACGCTGAGTACAGCCGGAGACAGGCTCAGCGATTGCGAATAACCGTACCTTCCTCCCACCCCAAAGGGGCCAGGACCAAATGCAATTGCTGTTCTTGAAGTGGCCAGGCAACTCCATTCACAGGTTAAAAACGCTGCCACTGTCTCTTTCTTGAGCCTCCCAAACTCCAATACTATATGCCTGGGCCGCTCAGTACAGCTGGAGCCACGCTAAGCGAATGCGACCGTCCCGGGATTCCTCCCACCCCAAAGGGGCCAGGACCAAAAGCTCTTGCTGCTCTTCAAGTAGCCAGGCAACCCCATTCACAGCCCCACAAACGCTGACGCTGTCTCTTTTGTGAGACTACCAAACTCCAAGAATATCTGCCTGGGACGATGAGTGCAGCCGGAGCCAGGCTCAGCAATTGCGACCGTCCCAGGATTCCTCCCACCCCAAAGGGGCCAGGACCAAAACCTCTTGCTGCTCTTCAAGTAGCCAGGCAACCCCATTCACAGCCCCACAAACGCTGATGCTGTCTCTTTTGTGAGCCTCCCAAACTCCAAGACTAGCTGCCTGGGATGCTGATCTGGAGCCCAGCTCAGCAATTGCGAACGTCCCGGGATTCCTCCCACCCCAAAGGGGCCAGGACCAAAAGCTCTTGCTGCTCTTCAAGTAGCCTGGCAACTCCATTTGCAGCCCCACAAACGCTGCCGATGTCTCTTTCTGTGGCCTCCCAAACTCCAAGACTATCTGCCTGGGACACTGAATACAGCCGGAGCCAGGCTCAGCAATTGCGAACGTCACAGGATTCCTCCCACCCCACAGGGGCCAGGACCAAAAGCTCTTGCTGCTCTTCAAGTAGCCAGGCAACTCCATTCGCAGCCCCACAAACGCTGCCGATGTCTCTTTCTGTGGCCTCCCAAACTCCAAGACTATCTGCCTGGGACATGAATACAGCCGGAGCCAGGCTCAGCAATTGCGAACGTCCCAGGATTCCTCCCACCCCAAAGGGGCCAGGACCAAAAGCTCTTGCTGCTCTTCAAGTAGCCAGGCAACCCCATTCACAGCCCCACAAACGCTGACGCTGTCTCTTTCGTGAGCCTCCCAAACTCCAAGACTAGCTGCCTGGGATGCTGATCTGGAACCCAGCTCAGCAATTGCGAACGTCCCAGGATTCCTCCCACCCCCAAAGGGGCCAGGACCAAAAGCTCTTGCTGCTCTTCAAGTAGCCAGGCAACCCCATTCACAGCCCCACAAACGCTGACGCTGTCTCTTTCGTGAGCCTCCCAAACTCCAAGACTATCTGCCTGGGACGCTGAGTACAGCCGGAGCCAGGCTCAGCAATTGCGCCCGTCCCAGGATTCCTCCCACCCCCAAAGGGGCCAGGACCAGAAGCTCTTGCTGCTCTTCAAGTAGCCAGGCAACTCCATTCACAGCCCCACAAACGCTGACGCTGTCTCTTTCGTGAGCCTCCCAAACTATAACAATATCTGCCTGGGACGCTGCTTACAGCCATAGTCAGGCTCAGCACTTGCGAACATCCCGAGATTCCTCCCACCCCAAAGGGGCCAGGACCAAAAGCACTTGCTGATCTTGAAGTGGCCAGGCAACCCCATTCACAGGTTAAAAACGCTGCCACTGTCTCTTTCTTGAGCCTCCCAAACTCCAATACTATATGCCTGGGCCGCTCAGTACAGCTGGAGGCACGCTCAGCGAATGCGACCGTCCCGGGATTCCTCCCACCCCAAAGGGGCCAGGACCAAAAGCTCTTGCTGCTCTTCAAGTAGCCAGGCAACCCCATTCACAGCCCCACAAACGCTGACGCTGTCTCTTTCGTGAGACTACCAAACTCCAAGAATATCTGCCTGGGACGCTGAGTACAGCCGGAGCCAGGCTAAGCAATTGCGACCGTCATGGGATTCCTCCCACCCCAAAGGGGCCAGGACCAAAACCTCTTGCTGCTCTTCAATTAGCCAGGCAACCCCATTCACAGCCCCACAAACGCTGATGCTGTCTCTTTTGTGAGCCTCCCAAACTCCAAGACTATCTGCCTGGGATGCTGATCTGGAGCCCAGCTCAGCAATTGCGAACGTCCCGGGATTCCTCCCACCCCAAAGGGGCCAGGACCAAAAGCTCTTGCTGCTCTTCAAGTAGCCTGGCAACTCCATTTGCAGCCCCACAAACGCTGCCGATGTCTCTTTCTGTGGCCTCCCAAACTCCAAGAGTATCTGCGTGGGACACTGAATAGAGCCGGAGCCCAGCTAAACAATTGCGACCGTCCCGGGATTCCTCCCACCCCAAAGGGGCCAGGACCAAAAGCTCTTGCTGCTCTTCAAGTGGCCAGGCAACACCATTCACAGCCCCATAAACGCTGACGCTGTCTCTTTCTGTGGCCTCCCAAACTCCAAGACTATCTGCCTGGGACGATGAGTGAAGCCGGAGCCCAGCTAAGCAATTGCGACCATCCCGGGATTCCTCCCACCGCAAAGGGGCCAGGACCAAAAGCTCTTGCTGCTCTTCAAGTAGCCAGGCAACTCCATTCACAGTCCCACAAACGCTGACGCTGTCTCTTTCTGTGGCCTCCCAAACTCCAAGACTAGCTGCCTGGGATAGTGATCTGGAGCCGAGCTAAGCAATTGCGAATGTCCCGGGATTCCTCCCACCCCAAAGGGGCCAGGACCAAAAGCTCTTGCTGCTCTTCAAGTAGCCAGGCAACTCCATTCGCAGCCCCACAAACGCTGCCGATGTCTCTTTCTGTGGCCTCCCAAACTCCAAGACTATCTGCCTGGGACACTGAATACAGCCGGAGCCAGAATCAGCAATTGCGAACGTCCCAGGATTCCTCCCACCCCAAAGGGGCCAGGACCAAAAGCTCTTGCTGCTCTTCAAGTAGCCAGGCAACCCCATTCACAGCCCCACAAACGCTGACGCTGTCTCTTTCGTGAGCCTCCCAAACTCCAAGACTAGCTGCCTGGGATGCTGATCTGGAGCCCAGCTCAGCAATTGCGAACGTCCCAGGATTCCTCCCACCCCAAAGGGGCCAGGACCAAAAGCTCTTGCTGCTCTTCAAGTGGCCAGGCAACCCCATTCACAGCCCCACAAACGCTGACGCTGTCTCTTTCTGTGGCCTCCTAAAGTCCAAGGTTATCTGCCTGGGACGCTGAGTGAAGCCGGAGCCCAGCTAAGCGATTGCGACCGTCCTGGGATTCCTCCCACCCCAAAGGGGCCAGGACCAAAAGCTCTTGCTGCTCTTCAAGTAGCCAGGCAACCCCATTCACAGCCCCACAAACGCTGACGCTGTCTCTTTCGTGAGCCTCCCAAACTCCAAGGCTATCTGCCTGGGACGCTGAGTACAGCCGGAGCCAGGCTCAGCAATTGCGACCGTCCCAGGATTCCTCCCACCCCAAAGGGGCCAGGACCAAAAGCTCTTGCTGCTCTTCAAGTAGCCAGGCAACCCCATTCACAGCCCCACAAACGCTGACGCTGTCTCTTTCGTGAGCCTCCCAGACTCCAAGACTAGCTGCCTGGGACACTGAATACAGCCGGAGCCAGGCTCAGCAATTGCGAACGTCCCAGGATTCCTCCCACCCCAAAGGGGCCAGGACCAAAAGCTCTTGCTGCTCTTCAAGTAGCCAGGCAACCCCATTCACAGCCCCACAAACGCTGCCGCTGTCTCTTTCGTGAGCCTCCCAAACTCCAAGACTATCTGCCTTGGACGTTCAGTACAGATGGAGTCACGCTCAGCGAATGCGACCGTCCCGGGATTCCTCCCACCCCAAAGGGGCCAGGACCAAAAGCTCTTGCTGCTCTTCAAGTAGCCAGGCAACCCCATTCACAGCCCCACAAACGCTGACGCTGTCTCTTTCGTGAGCCTCCCAAACTCCAAGACTAGCTGCCTGGGATGCTGATCTGGAGCCCAGCTCAGCAATTGCGAACGTCCCAGGATTCCTCCCACCCCAAAGGGGCCAGGACCAAAAGCTCTTGCTGCTCTTCAAGTAGCCAGGCAACCCCATTCACAGCCCCACAAACGCTGACGCTGTCTCTTTCGTGAGCCTCCCAAACTCCAAGGCTATCTGCCTGGGACGCTGAGTGAAGCCGGAGCCCAGCTCAGCAATTGCGACCGTCCTGGGATTCCTCCCACCCCAAAGGGGCCGGGACCAAAAGCTCTTGCTGCTCTTCAAGTAGCCAGGCAACCCCATTCACAGCCCCACAAACGCTGACGCTGCCTCTTTCCTGAGCCTCCCAAACTCCAAGGCTATCTGCCTGGGACGCTGAGTACAGCCGGAGACAGGCTCAGCGATTGCGAATAACCGTACCTTCCTCCCACCCCAAAGGGGCCAGGACCAAAAGCACTTGCTGTTCTTGAAGTGGCCAGGCAACCCCATTCACAGGTTAAAAACGCTGCCACTGTCTCTTTCTTGAGCCTCCCAAACTCCAATACTATATGCCTGGGCCGCTCAGTACAGCTGGAGCCACGCTAAGCGAATGCGACCGTCCCGGGATTCCTCCCACCCCAAAGGGGCCAGGACCAAAAGCTCTTGCTGCTCTTCAAGTAGCCAGGCAACCCCATTCACAGCCCCACAAACGCTGATGCTGTCTCTTTCGTGAGCCTCCCAAACTCCAAGACTAGCTGCCTGGGATGCTGATCTGGAGCCTAGCTCAGCAATTGCGAACGTCCCGGGATTCCTCCCACCCCAAAGGGGCCAGGACCAAAAGCTCTTGCTGCTCTTCAAGTAGCCTGGCAACTCCATTTGCAGCCCCACAAACGCTGCCGATGTCTCTTTCTGTGGCCTCCCAAACTCCAAGACTATCTGCCTGGGACACTGAATACAGCCGGAGCCAGGCTCAGCAATTGCGAACGTCACAGGATTCCTCCAACCCCACAGGGGCCAGGACCAAAAGCTCTTGCTGCTCTTCAAGTAGCCAGGCAACTCCATTCGCAGCCCCACAAACGCTGCCGATGTCTCTTTCTGTGGCCTCCCAAACTCCAAGACTATCTGCCTGGGACATGAATACAGCCGGAGCCAGGCTCAGCAATTGCGAACGTCCCAGGATTCCTCCCACCCCAAAGGGGCCAGGACCAAAAGCTCTTGCTGCTCTTCAAGTAGCCAGGCAACCCCATTCACAGCCCCACAAACGCTGACGCTGTCTCTTTCGTGAGCCTCCCAAACTCCAAGACTAGCTGCCTGGGATGCTGATCTGGAACCCAGCTCAGCAATTGCGAACGTCCCAGGATTCCTCCCACCCCCAAAGGGGCCAGGACCAAAAGCTCTTGCTGCTCTTCAAGTAGCCAGGCAACCCCATTCACAGCCCCACAAACGCTGACGCTGTCTCTTTCGTGAGCCTCCCAAACTATAACAATATCTGCCTGGGACGCTGCTTACAGCCATAGCCAGGCTCAGCACTTGCGAACATCCCGAGATTCCTCCCACCCCAAAGGGGCCAGGACCAAAAGCACTTGCTGTTCTTGAAATGGCCAGGCAACCCCATTCACAGGTTAAAAACGCTGCCACTGTCTCTTTCTTGAGCCTCCCAAACTCCAATACTATATGCCTGGGCCGCTCAGTACAGCTGGAGCCACGCTCAGCGAATGCGACCGTCCCGGGATTCCTCCCACCCCAAAGGGGCCAGGACCAAAAGCTCTTGCTGCTCTTCAAGTAGCCAGGCAACCCCATTCACAGCCCCACAAACGCTGACGCTGTCTCTTTCTTGAGACTACCAAACTCCAAGAATATCTGCCTGGGACGCTGAGTACAGCCGGAGCCAGGCTAAGCAATTGCGACCGTCCCAGGATTCCTCCCACCCCAAAGGGGCCAGGACCAAAACCTCTTGCTGCTCTTCAATTAGCCAGGCAACCCCATTCACAGCCCCACAAACGCTGATGCTGTCTCTTTTGTGAGCCTCCCAAACTCCAAGACTAGCTGCCTGGGATGCTGATCTGGAGCCCAGCTCAGCAATTGCGAACGTCCCGGGATTCCTCCCACCCCAAAGGGGCCAGGACCAAAAGCTCTTGCTGCTCTTCAAGTAGCCTGGCAACTCCATTTGCAGCCCCACAAACGCTGCCGATGTCTCTTTCTGTGGCCTCCCAAACTCCAAGAGTATCTGCCTGGGACACTGAATAGAGCCGGAGCCCAGCTAAACAATTGCGACCGTCCCGGGATTCCTCCCACCCCAAAGGGGCCAGGACCAAAAGCTCTTGCTGCTCTTCAAGTGGCCAGGCAACACCATTCACAGCCCCATAAACGCTGACGCTGTCTCTTTCTGTGGCCTCCCAAACTCCAAGACTATCTGCCTGGGACGATGAGTGAAGCCGGAGCCCAGCTAAGCAATTGCGAACGTCCCAGGATTCCTCCCACCGCAAAGGGGCCAGGACCAAAAGCTCTTGCTGCTCTTCAAGTAGCCAGGCAACTCCATTCACAGTCCCACAAACGCTGACGCTGTCTCTTTCTGTGGCCTCCCAAACTCCAAGACTAGCTGCCTGGGATAGTGATCTGGAGCCGAGCTAAGCAATTGCGAATGTCCCGGGATTCCTCCCACCCCAAAGGGGCCAGGACCAAAAGCTCTTGCTGCTCTTCAAGTAGCCAGGCAACTCCATTCGCAGCCCCACAAACGCTGCCGATGTCTCTTTCTGTGGCCTCCCAAACTCCAAGACTATCTGCCTGGGACACTGAATACAGCCGGAGCCAGAATCAGCAATTGCGAACGTCCCAGGATTCCTCCCACCCCAAAGGGGCCAGGACCAAAAGCTCTTGCTGCTCTTCAAGTAGCCAGGCAACCCCATTCACAGCCCCACAAACGCTGACGCTGTCTCTTTCGTGAGCCTCCCAAACTCCAAGACTAGCTGCCTGGGATGCTGATCTGGAGCCCAGCTCAGCAATTGCGACCGTCCCAGGATTCCTCCCACCCCAAAGGGGCCAGGACCAAAAGCTCTTGCTGCTCTTCAAGTAGCCAGGCAACTCCATTCACAGCCCCACAAACGCTGACGCTGTCTCTTTCGTGAGCCTCCCAAAATATAATAATATCTGCCTGGGACGCTGCTTACAGCCATAGCCAGGCTCAGCACTTGCGAACATCCCGGGATTCCTCCCACCCCAAAGGGGCCAGGACCAAAAGCACTTGCTGTTCTTGAAGTGGCCAGGCAACCCCATTCACAGGTTAAAAACGCTGCCACTGTCTCTTTCTGTGGCCTCCCAAACTCCAAGACAATCTGCCTGGGATGGTGATCTGGAGCCAAGCTCAGCAATTGCGAACGTCCCGGGATTCCTCCCACCCCAAAGGGGCCAGGACCAAAAGCTCTTGCTGCTCTTCAAGTAGCCAGGCAACCCCATTCACAGCCCCACAAACGCTGACGCTGTCTCTTTCGTGAGCCTCCCAAACTCCAAGGCTATCTGCCTGGGACGTTCAGTACAGATGGAGCCACGCTCAGCGAATGCGACAGTCCCGGGATTCCTCCCACCCCAAAGGGGCCAGGACCAAAAGCTCTTGCTGCTCTTCAAGTAGCCAGGCAACCCCATTCACAGCCCCACAAACGCTGATGCTGTCTCTTTCGTGAGCCTCCCAAACTCCAAGACTAGCTGCCTGGGATGCTGAGTACAGCCGGAGCCAGAATCAGCAATTGCGAAAGTCCCAGGATTCCTCCCACCCCAAAGGGGCCGGGACCAAAAGCTCTTGCTGCTCTTCAAGTAGCCAGGCAACCCCATTCACAGCGCCACAAACGCTGCCGATGTCTCTTTCCTGAGCCTCCCAAACTATAATAATATCTGCCTGGGACGCTGCTTACAGCCATAGCCAGGCTCAGCACTTAAGAACATCCCGAGATTCCTCCCACCCCAAAGGGGCCAGGACAAAAAGCACTTGCTGTTCTTGAAGTGACCAGGCAACCCCATTCACAGGTTAAAAACGCTGCCACTGTCTCTTTCGTGAGCCTCCCAAACTCCAAGACTATCTGCCTGGGACGATGAGTGCAGCCGGAGCCAGGCTCAGCAATTGCGACCGTCCCAGGATTCCTCCCACCCCAAAGGGGCCAGGACCAAAACCTCTTGCTGCTCTTCAAGTAGCCAGGCAACCCCATTCACAGCCCCACAAACGCTGATGCTGTCTCTTTTGTGAGCCTCCCAAACTCCAAGGCTATCTGCCTGGGATGCTGATCTGGAGCCCAGCTCAGCAATTGCGAACGTCCCGGGATTCCTCCCACCCCAAAGGGGCCAGGACCAAAAGCTCTTGCTGCTCTTCAAGTAGCCTGGCAACTCCATTTGCAGCCCCACAAACGCTGCCGATGTCTCTTTCTGTGGCCTCCCAAACTCCAAGACTAGCTGCCTGGGACACTGAATACAGCCGGAGCCAGGCTCAGCAATTGCGAACGTCACAGGATTCCTCCCACCCCACAGGGGCCAGGACCAAAAGCTCTTGCTGCTCTTCAAGTAGCCAGGCAACTCCATTCGCAGCCCCACAAACGCTGCCGATGTCTCTTTCTGTGGCCTCCCAAACTCCAAGACTATCTGCCTGGGACATGAATACAGCCGGAGCCAGGCTCAGCAATTGCGAACGTCCCAGGATTCCTCCCACCCCAAAGGGGCCAGGACCAAAAGCTCTTGCTGCTCTTCAAGTAGCCAGGCAACCCCATTCACAGCCCCACAAACGCTGACGCTGTCTCTTTCGTGAGCCTCCCAAACTCCAAGACTAGCTGCCTGGGATGCTGATCTGGAACCCAGCTCAGCAATTGCGAACGTCCCAGGATTCCTCCCACCCCCAAAGGGGCCAGGACCAAAAGCTCTTGCTGCTCTTCAAGTAGCCAGGCAACCCCATTCACAGCCCCACAAACGCTGACGCTGTCTCTTTCGTGAGCCTCCCAAACTCCAAGACTATCTGCCTGGGACGCTGAGTACAGCCGGAGCCAGGCTCAGCAATTGCGAACGTCCCAGGATTCCTCCCACCCCAAAGGGGCCAGGACCAAAAGCTCTTGCTGCTCTTCAAGTGGCCAGGCAACCCCATTCACAGCCCCACAAACGCTGACGCTGTCTCTTCCTGTGGCCTCCCAAACTCCAAGACTATCTGCCTGGGACGCTGAATACAGCCGGAGCCAGAATCAGCAATTGCGAACGTCCCAGGATTCCTCCCACCCCCAAAGGGGCCAGGACCAGAAGCTCTTGCTGCTCTTCAAGTAGCCAGGCAACTCCATTCACAGCCCCACAAACGCTGACGCTGTCTCTTTCGTGAGCCTCCCAAACTATAACAATATCTGCCTGGGACGCTGCTTACAGCCATAGCCAGGCTCAGCACTTGCGAACATCCCGAGATTCCTCCCACCCCAAAGGGGCCAGGACCAAAAGCACTTGCTGATCTTGAAGTGGCCAGGCAACCCCATTCACAGGTTAAAAACGCTGCCACTGTCTCTTTCTTGAGCCTCCCAAACTCCAATACTATATGCCTGGGCCGCTCAGTACAGCTGGAGCCACGCTCAGCGAATGCGACCGTCCCGGGATTCCTCCCACCCCAAAGGGGCCAGGACCAAAAGCTCTTGCTGCTCTTCAAGTAGCCAGGCAACCCCATTCTGAGCCCCACAAACGCTGACGCTGTCTCTTTCTTGAGACTACCAAACTCCAAGAATATCTGCCTGGGACGCTGAGTACAGCCGGAGCCAGGCTAAGCAATTGCGACCGTCCCAGGATTCCTCCCACCCCAAAGGGGCCAGGACCAAAACCTCTTGCTGCTCTTCAATTAGCCAGGCAACCCCATTCACAGCCCCACAAACGCTGATGCTGTCTCTTTTGTGAGCCTCCCAAACTCCAAGACTAGCTGCCTGGGATGCTGATCTGGAGCCCAGCTCAGCAATTGCGAACGTCCCGGGATTCCTCCCACCCCAAAGGGGCCAGGACCAAAAGCTCTTGCTGCTCTTCAAGTAGCCTGGCAACTCCATTTGCAGCCCCACAAACGCTGCCGATGTCTCTTTCTGTGGCCTCCCAAACTCCAAGAGTATCTGCCTGGGACACTGAATAGAGCCGGAGCCCAGCTAAACAATTGCGACCGTCCCGGGATTCCTCCCACCCCAAAGGGGCCAGGACCAAAAGCTCTTGCTGCTCTTCAAGTGGCCAGGCAACACCATTCACAGCCCCATAAACGCTGACGCTGTCTCTTTCTGTGGCCTCCCAAACTCCAAGACTATCTGCCTGGGACGATGAGTGAAGCCGGAGCCCAGCTAAGCAATTGCGACCATCCCGGGATTCCTCCCACCGCAAAGGGGCCAGGACCAAAAGCTCTTGCTGCTCTTCAAGTAGCCAGGCAACTCCATTCACAGTCCCACAAACGCTGACGCTGTCTCTTTCTGTGGCCTCCCAAACTCCAAGACTAGCTGCCTGGGATAGTGATCTGGAGCAGAGCTAAGCAATTGCGAATGTCCCGGGATTCCTCCCACCCCAAAGGGGCCAGGACCAAAAGCTCTTGCTGCTCTTCAAGTAGCCAGGCAACTCCATTCGCAGCCCCACAAACGCTGCCGATGTCTCTTTCTGTGGCCTCCCAAACTCCAAGACTATCTGCCTGGGACACTGAATACAGCCGGAGCCAGAATCAGCAATTGCGAACGTCCCAGGATTCCTCCCACCCCAAAGGGGCCAGGACCAAAAGCTCTTGCTGCTCTTCAAGTAGCCAGGCAACCCCATTCACAGCCCCACAAACGCTGACGCTGTCTCTTTCGTGAGCCTCCCAAACTCCAAGACTAGCTGCCTGGGATGCTGATCTGGAGCCCAGCTCAGCAATTGCGAACGTCCCAGGATTCCTCCCACCCCAAAGGGGCCAGGACCAAAAGCTCTTGCTGCTCTTCAAGTGGCCAGGCAACCCCATTCACAGCCCCACAAACGCTGACGCTGTCTCTTCCTGTGGCCTCCCAAACTCCAAGACTATCTGCCTGGGACGCTGAATACAGCCGGAGCCAGAATCAGCAATTGCGAACGTCCCAGGATTCCTCCCACCCCAAAGGGGCCAGGACCAGAAGCTCTTGCTGCTCTTCAAGTAGCCAGGCAACTCCATTCACAGCCCCACAAACGCTGACGCTGTCTCTTTCGTGAGCCTCCCAAACTATAATAATATCTGCCTGGGACGCTGCTTACAGCCATAGCCAGGCTCAGCACTTGCGAACATCCCGGGATTCCTCCCACCCCAAAGGGGCCAGGACCAAAAGCACTTGCTGTTCTTGAAGTGGCCAGGCAACCCCATTCACAGGTTAAAAACGCTGCCACTGTCTCTTTCTGTGGCCTCCCAAACTCCAAGACAATCTGCCTGGGATGGTGATCTGGAGCCCAGCTCAGCAATTGCGAACGTCCCGGGATTCCTCCCACCCCAAAGGGGCCAGGACCAAAAGCTCTTGCTGCTCTTCAAGTAGCCAGGCAACCCCATTCACAGCCCCACAAACGCTGACGCTGTCTCTTTCGTGAGCCTCCCAAACTCCAAGGCTATCTGCCTGGGCCGCTCAGTACAGCCGGAGCCAGGCTCAGCAATTGCGAACGTCCCAGGATTCCTCCCAAACCAAAGGGGCCAGGACCAAAAGCTCTTGCTGCTCTTCAAGTAGCCAGGCAACTCCATTCACAGCCCCACAAACGCTGACGCTGTCTCTTTTGTGAGCCTCCCAAACTCCAAGACTATCTGCCTGGGACGTTCAGTACAGATGGAGCCACGCTCAGCGAATGCGACAGTCCCGGGATTCCTCCCACCCCAAAGGGGCCAGGACCAAAAGCTCTTGCTGCTCTTCAAGTAGCCAGGCAACCCCATTCACAGCCCCACAAACGCTGATGCTGTCTCTTTCGTGAGCCTCCCAAACTCCAAGACTAGCTGCCTGGGATGCTGAGTACAGCCGGAGCCAGAATCAGCAATTGCGAAAGTCCCAGGATTCCTCCCACCCCAAAGGGGCCGGGACCAAAAGCTCTTGCTGCTCTTCAAGTAGCCAGGCAACCCCATTCACAGCGCCACAAACGCTGCCGATGTCTCTTTCCTGAGCCTCCCAAACTATAATAATATCTGCCTGGGACGCTGCTTACAGCCATAGCCAGGCTCAGCACTTAAGAACATCCCGAGATTCCTCCCACCCCAAAGGGGCCAGGACAAAAAGCACTTGCTGTTCTTGAAGTGACCAGGCAACCCCATTCACAGGTTAAAAACGCTGCCACTGTCTCTTTCGTGAGCCTCCCAAACTCCAAGACTATCTGCCTGGGATGCTGAGTACAGCCGGAGCCAGGCTCAGCGATTGCGACCGTCCCGAGATTCCTCCCACCCCAAAGGGGCCAGGACCAAAAGCTCTTGCTGCTCTTCAAGTAGCCAGGCAAGCCATTCACAGCCCCACAAACGCTGACGCTGTCTCTTTCTGTGGCCTCCCAAACTCCAAGACTATCTGCCTGGGACGTTCAGTACAGATGGAGCCACGCTCAGCGAATGCGACCGTCCCGGGATTCCTCCCACCCCAAAGGGGCCAGGACCAAAAGCTCTTGCTGCTCTTCAAGTAGCCAGGCAACCCCATTCACAGCCCCACAAACGCTGACGCTGTCTCTTCCTGTGGCCTCCCAAACTCCAAGACTATCTGCCTGGGACGCTGAATACAGCCGGAGCCAGAATCAGCAATTGCGAACGTCCCAGGATTCCTCCCACCCCAAAGGGGCCAGGACCAGAAGCTCTTGCTGCTCTTCAAGTAGCCAGGCAACTCCATTCACAGCCCCACAAACGCTGACGCTGTCTCTTTCGTGAGCCTCCCAAACTATAATAATATCTGCCTGGGACGCTGCTTACAGCCATAGCCAGGCTCAGCACTTGCGAACATCCCGGGATTCCTCCCACCCCAAAGGGGCCAGGACCAAAAGCACTTGCTGTTCTTGAAGTGGCCAGGCAACCCCATTCACAGGTTAAAAACGCTGCCACTGTCTCTTTCTGTGGCCTCCCAAACTCCAAGACAATCTGCCTGGGATGGTGATCTGGAGCCCAGCTCAGCAATTGCGAACGTCCCGGGATTCCTCCCACCCCAAAGGGGCCAGGACCAAAAGCTCTTGCTGCTCTTCAAGTAGCCAGGCAACCCCATTCACAGCCCCACAAACGCTGACGCTGTCTCTTTCGTGAGCCTCCCAAACTCCAAGGCTATCTGCCTGGGCCGCTCAGTACAGCCGGAGCCAGGCTCAGCAATTGCGAACGTCCCAGGATTCCTCCCAAACCAAAGGGGCCAGGACCAAAAGCTCTTGCTGCTCTTCAAGTAGCCAGGCAACTCCATTCACAGCCCCACAAACGCTGACGCTGTCTCTTTTGTGAGCCTCCCAAACTCCAAGACTATCTGCCTGGGACGTTCAGTACAGATGGAGCCACGCTCAGCGAATGCGACAGTCCCGGGATTCCTCCCACCCCAAAGGGGCCAGGACCAAAAGCTCTTGCTGCTCTTCAAGTAGCCAGGCAACCCCATTCACAGCCCCACAAACGCTGATGCTGTCTCTTTCGTGAGCCTCCCAAACTCCAAGACTAGCTGCCTGGGATGCTGAGTACAGCCGGAGCCAGAATCAGCAATTGCGAAAGTCCCAGGATTCCTCCCACCCCAAAGGGGCCGGGACCAAAAGCTCTTGCTGCTCTTCAAGTAGCCAGGCAACCCCATTCACAGCGCCACAAACGCTGCCGATGTCTCTTTCCTGAGCCTCCCAAACTATAATAATATCTGCCTGGGACGCTGCTTACAGCCATAGCCAGGCTCAGCACTTAAGAACATCCCGAGATTCCTCCCACCCCAAAGGGGCCAGGACAAAAAGCACTTGCTGTTCTTGAAGTGACCAGGCAACCCCATTCACAGGTTAAAAACGCTGACGCTGTCTCTTCCTGTGGCCTCCCAAACTCCAATACTATCTGCCTGGGATGCTGAGTACAGCCGGAGCCAGGCTCAGCGATTGCGACCGTCCCGAGATTCCTCCCACCCCAAAGGGGCCAGGACCAAAAGCTCTTGCTGCTCTTCAAGTAGCCAGGCAAGCCATTCACAGCCCCACAAACGCTGACGCTGTCTCTTTCTGTGGCCTCCCAAACTCCAAGACTATCTGCCTGGGACGTTCAGTACAGATGGAGCCAGGCTCAGCGAATGCGACCGTCCCGGGATTCCTCCCACCCCAAAGGGGCCAGGACCAAAAGCTCTTGCTGCTCTTCAAGTAGCCAGGCAACCCCATTCACAGCCCCACAAACGCTGACGCTGTCTCTTTCTGTGGCCTCCCAAACTCCAAGAATATCTGCCTGGGACGCTCAGTACAGCCGGAGCCCAGCTAAGTAAATGCGACCATCCCGGGATTCCTCCCACCCCAAAGGGGCCAGGACTAAAAGCTCTTGCTGCTCTTCAAGTGGCCAGGCAACCCCCTTCACAGCCCCACAAACGCTGACGCTGTCTCTTTCGTGAGCCTCCCAAACTCTAAGGCTATCTGCCTGGGCCGCTCAGTACAGCCGGAGCCAGGCTCAGCAATTGCGAACGTCCCAGGATTCCTCCCACCCCAAAGGGGCCAGGACCAAAAGCTCTTGCTGCTCTTCAAGTGGCCAGGCAACCCCATTCACAGCCCCACAAACGCTGCCGATGTCTCTTCCTGTGGCCTCCCAAACTCCAAGACTATCTGCCTGGGACGCTGAATACAGCCGGAGCCAGAATCAGCAATTGCGAAAGTCCCAGGATTCCTCCCACCCCAAAGGGGCCAGGACCAAAAGCTCTTGCTGCTCTTCAAGTAGCCAGGCAACCCCATTCACAGCGCCACAAACGCTGCCGATGTCTCTTTCCTGAGCCTCCCAAACTATAATAATATCTGCCTGGGATGCTGCTTACAGCCATAGCCAGGCTCAGCACTTAAGAACATCCCGAGATTCCTCCCACCCCAAAGGGGCCAGGACAAAAAGCACTTGCTGTTCTTGAAGTGACCAGGCAACCCCATTCACAGGTTAAAAACGCTGCCACTGTCTCTTTCTTGAGCCTCCCAAACTCCAATACTATCTGCCTGGGATGCTGAGTACAGCCGGAGCCAGGCTCAGCGATTGCGACCGTCCCGAGATTCCTCCCACCCCAAAGGGGCCAGGACCAAAAGCTCTTGCTGCTCTTCAAGTAGCCAGGCAACGCCATTCACAGCCCCACAAACGCTGACGCTGTCTCTTTCTGTGGCCTCCCAAACTCCAAGACTAGCTGCCTGGGACGCTGAGTACAGCCGGAGCCAGGCTCAGCAAATGCGACCGTCCCGGGATTCCTCCCACCCCAAAGGGGCCAGGACCAAAAGCTCTTGCTGCTCTTCAAGTAGCCAGGCAACCCCATTCACAGCCCCACAAACGCTGACGCTGTCTCTTTCGTGAGCCTCCCAAACTCCAAGGCTATCTGCCTGGGACGCTGAGTACAGCCATAGCCAGGCTCAGCAATTGCGAACGTCCCGGGATTCCTCCCACTCCAAAGGGGCCAGGACCAAAAGCTCTTGCTGCTCTTCAAGTAGCCAGGCAACCCCATTCACAGCCCCACAAACGCTGACGCTGTCTCTTTCGTGAGCCTCCCAAACTCCAAGACTAGCTGCCTGGGACGCTGAATACAGCCGGAGCCAGGCTCAGCAATTGCGACCGTCCTGGGATTCCTCCCACCCCAAAGGGGCCAGGACCAAAAGCTCTTGCTGCTCTTCAAGTAGCCAGGCAACTCCATTCACAGCCCCACAAACGCTGACGCTGTCTCTTTTGTGAGCCTCCCAAACTCCAAGACTATCTGCCTGGGACGTTCAGTACAGATGGAGCCACGCTCAGCGAATGCGACAGTCCCGGGATTCCTCCCACCCCAAAGGGGCCAGGACCAAAAGCTCTTGCTGCTCTTCAAGTAGCCAGGCAACCCCATTCACAGCCCCACAAACGCTGATGCTGTCTCTTTCGTGAGCCTCCCAAACTCCAAGACTAGCTGCCTGGGATGCTGATCTGGAGCCCAGCTCAGCAATTCCGACCGTCCCGAGATTCCTCCCACCCCAAAGGGGCCAGGACCAAAAGCTCTTGCTGCTCTTCAAGTAGCCAGGCAACCCCATTCACAGCCCCACAAACGCTGACGCTGTCTCTTTCCTGAGCCTCCCAAACTCCAAGACTATCTGCCTGTGACGCTGTGTACCGCCAGAGCCAGGTTCAGCAATTGCGAACGTCCCGGGATTCCTCCCACCCCAAAGGGGCCAGGACCAAAAGCTCTTGCTGCTCTTCAAGTAGCCAGGCAACTCCATTCGCAGCCCCACAAACGCTGCCGATGTCTCTTTCTGTGGCCTCCCAAACTCCAAGACTATCTGCCTGGGACACTGAATACAGCCGGAGCCAGGCTCAGCGATTGCGACCGTCCCGAGATTCCTCCCACCCCAAAGGGGCCAGGACCAAAAGCTCTTGCTGCTCTTCAAGTAGCCAGGCAACTCCATTCACAGCCCCACAAACGCTGACGCTGTCTCTTTCTGTGGCCTCCCAAACTCCAAGACTAGCTGCCTGGGACGCTGAGTACAGCCGGAGCCAGGCTCAGCAAATGCGACCGTCCCGGGATTCCTCCCACCCCAAAGGGGCCAGGACCAAAAGCTCTTGCTGCTCTTCAAGTAGCCAGGCAACCCCATTCACAGCCCCACAAACGCTGACGCTGTCTCTTTCGTGAGCCTCCCAAACTCCAAGACTATCTGCCTGGGATGCTGATCTGGAGCCCAGCTCAGCAATTGCGAACATCCCGGTATTCCTCCCACCCCAAAGGGGCCAGGACCAAAAGCTCTTGCTGCTCTGCAAGTAGCCAGGCAACTCCATTCACAGCCCCACAAACGCTGCCGATGTCTCTTTCTGTGGCCTCCCAAACTCCAAGACTATCTGCCTGGGACACTGAATACAGCCGGAGCCAGAATCAGCAATTGCGAACGTCCCAGGATTCCTCCCACACCAAAGGGGCCAGGACCAAAAGCTCTTGCTGCTCTTCAAGTAGCCAGACAACTCCATTCACAGCCCCACAAACGCTGATGCTGTCTCTTTCGTGAGCCTCCCAAACTCCAAGACTATCTGCCTGGGACGTTCAGTACAGATGGAGCCACGCTCAGCGAATGCGACCGTCCCGGGATTCCTCCCACCCCAAAGGGGCCAGGACCAAAAGCTCTTGCTGCTCTTCAAGTAGCCAGGCAACCCCATTCACAGCCCCACAAACGCTGATGCTGTCTCTTTCTGTGGCCTCCCAAACTCCAAGAATATCTGCCTGGGACGCTCAGTACAGCCGGAGCCCAGCTAAGTAAATGCGACCATCCCGGGATTCCTCCCACCCCAAAGGGGCCAGGACTAAAAGCTCTTGCTGCTCTTCAAGTGGCCAGGCAACCCCATTCACAGCCCCACAAACGCTGACACTGTCTCTTTCGTGAGCCTCCCAAACTCCAAGACTATCTGCCTGGGACGCTGAGTGCAGCCGGAGCCCAGCTAAGCAATTGCGACCATCTCGGGATTCCTCCCACCGCAAAGGGGCCAGGACCAAAAGCTCTTGCTGCTCTTCAAGTAGCCAGGCAACCCCATTCACAGCCCCACAAACGCTGACGCTGTCTCTTTCTGTGTCCTCCCAAACTCCAAGACTAGCTGCCTGGGATGGTGATCTGGAGCCCAGCTCAGCAATTGCGAACGTCCCGGGATTCCTCCCACCCCAAAAGGGCCAGGACCAAAAGCTCTTGCTGCTCTTCAAGTAGCCAGGCAACCCCATTCACAGCCCCACAAACGCTGACGCTGTCTCTTTCGTGAGCCTCCCAAACTCTAAGGCTATCTGCCTGGGCCGCTCAGTACAGCCGGAGCCAGGCTCAGCAATTGCGAACGTCCCAGGATTCCTCCCACCCCAAAGGGGCCAGGACCAAAAGCTCTTGCTGCTCTTCAAGTGGCCCGGCAACCCCATTCACAGCCCCACAAACGCTGACGCTGTCTCTTCCTGTGGCCTCCCAAACTCCAAGACTATCTGCCTGGGACGCTGAATACAGCCGGAGCCAGGCTCAGCAATTGCGAACGTCAAAGGATTCCTCCCACCCCAAAGGGGCCAGGACCAAAAGCTCTTGCTGCTCTTCAAGTAGCCAGGCAACCCCATTCACAGCCCCACAAACGCTGACGCTGTCTCTTTCGTGAGCCTCCCAAACTCCAAGGCTATCTGCCTGGGATGCTGAGTACAGCCGGAGCCAGGCTCAGCAATTGCGAACGTCCCAGGATTCCTCCCACCCCAAAGGGGCCAGGACCAAAAGCTCTTGCTGCTCTTCAAGTAGCCAGGCAACCCCATTCACAGCCCCACAAACGCTGACGCTGTCTCTTTCGTGAGCCTCCCAAACTCCAAGACTATCTCCCTGGGACGCTGCTTACAGCCATAGTCAGGCTCAGCACTTAAGAACATCCCGAGATTCCTCCCACCCCAAAGGGGCCAGGACCAAAAGCTCTTGCTGCTCTTCAAGTAGCCAGGCAACCCCATTCACAGGTTAAAAACGCTGACGCTGTCTCTTTCTTGAGCCTCCCAAACTCCAATACTATATGCCTGGGCCGCTCAGAACAGCTGGAGCCACGCTCAGCGAATGCGACCGTCCCGGGATTCCTCCCACCCCAAAGGGGCCGGGACCAAAAGCTCTTGCTGCTCTTCAACTAGCCAGGCAACCCCATTCACAGCCCCACAAACCCTGACGCTGTCTCTTTCGTGAGCCTCCCAAACTCCAAGACTATCTGCCTGGGATGCTGAGTACAGCCGGAGCCAGGCTCAGCGATTTCGACCGTCCCGAGATTCCTCCCACCCCAAAGGGGCCAGGACCAAAAGCTCTTGCTGCTCTTCAAGTAGCCAGGCAACCCCATTCACAGCCCCACAAACGCTGACGCTGTCTCTTTCTGTGGCCTCCCAAACTCCACGGCTATCTGCCTGGGACGCTGAGTACAGCCATAGCCAGACTCAGCAATTGCGACCATCCCGAGATTCCTCCCACTCCAAAGGGGCCAGGACCAAAAGCTCTTGCTGCTCTTCAAGTAGCCAGGCAACCCCATTCACAGCCCCACAAACCCTGACGCTGTCTATTTCTCTGGCGTCCCAAACTCCTAGACTAGCTGCCTGGGATGGTGATCTGGAGCCCAGCTCAGGAATTGCGAAAGTCCCGGGATTCCTCCCACCCCAAAGGGGCCAGGACCAAAAGCTCTTGCTGCTCTTCAAGTAGCCAGGCAACTCCATTCACAGCCCCACAAACGCTGACGCTGTCTCTTTCCTGAGCCTCCCAAACTCCAAGACTATCTGCCTGGGACTCTGTGTACCGCCAGACCCAGGTTCAGCAATTGCGAAAGTCCCGGGATTCCTCCCACCCCAGAGGGGCCAGGACCAAAAGCTCTTGCTGCTCTTCAAGTAGCCAGGCAACCCCATTCACAGCCCCACAAACGCTGATGCTGTCTCTTTCGTGAGCCTCTCAAACTCCAAGGCTATCTGCCTGGGACGCCGAGTACAGCCGGAGCAAGGCTCAGCAATTGCGAACGTCCCGGGATTCCTCCCACCCCAAAGGGGCCAGGACCAAAAGCTCTTGCTGCTCTTCAAGTAGCCAGGCAACCCCATTCACAGCCCCACAAACGCTGACGCTGTCTCTTCCTGTGGCCTCCCAAACTCCAAGACTATCTGCCTGGGACGCTGAATACAGCCGGAGCCAGAATCAGCAATTGCGAACGTCCCAGGATTCCTCCAACCCCAAAGGGGCCAGGACCAAAAGCTCTTGCTGCTCTTCAAGTAGCCAGGCAACCCCCTTCACAGCCCCACAAACGCTGACGCTGTCTCTTTCGTGAGCCTCCCAAACTATAATAATATCTGCCTGGGACGCTGCTTACAGCCATAGCCAGGCTCAGCACTTAAGAACATCCCGAGATTCCTCCCACCCCAAAGGGGCCAGGACCAAAAGCACTTGCTGCTCTTCAACTAGCCAGGCAACCCCATTCACAGGTTAAAAACGCTGCCACTGTCTCTTTCTTGAGCCTCCCAAACTCCAATACTATATGCCTGGGCCGCTCAGAACAGCTGGAGCCACGCTCAGCGAATGCGACCGTCCCAGGATTCCTCCCACCCCAAAGGGGCCAGGACCAAAAGCTCTTGCTGCTCTTCAAGTAGCCAGGCAACTCCATTCACAGCCCCACAAACGCTGACGCTGTCTCTTTCGTGAGCCTCCCAAACTCCAATACTATCTGCCTGGGACGCTGTGTAGAGCCAGAGCCAGGTTCAGCAATTGCGACCGTCCCGGGATTCCTCCCACCCCAAAGGGGCCAGGACCAAAAGCTCTTGCTGCTCTTCAAGTAGCCAGGCAACTCCATTCGCAGCCCCACAAACGCTGCCGATGTCTCTTTCTGTGGCCTCCCAAACTCCAAGACTATCTGCCTGGGACACTGAATACAGCCGGAGCCAGGCTCAGCAATTGCGAACGTCAAAGGATTCCTCCCACCCCAAAGGGGCCAGGACCAAAAGCTCTTGCTGCTCTTCAAGTGGCCAGGCAACCCCATTCACAGGTTAAAAACGCTGCCACTGTCTCTTTCTTGAGCCTCCCAAACTCCAATACTATATGCCTGGGCCGCTCAGAACAGCTGGAGCCACGCACAGCGAATGCGACCGTCCCGGGATTCCTCCCACCCCAAAGGGGCCGGGACCAAAAGCTCTTGCTGCTCTTCAAGTAGCCAGGCAACCCCATTCACAGCCCCACAAACGCTGACGCTGTCTCTTTCGTGAGCCTCCCAAACTCCAAGGCTATCTGCCTGGGACGCTGAGTACAGCCGGAGCCAGGCTCAGCGATTGTGACCGTCCTGAGATTCCTCCCACCCCAAAGGGGCCAGGACCAAAAGCTCTTGCTGCTCTTCAAGTAGCCAGGCAACCCCATTCACAGCCCCACAAACGCTGACGCTGTCTCTTTCTGTGGCCTCCCAAACTCCAAGACTAGCTGCCTGGGACGCTGAGTACAGCCGGAGCCAGGCTCAGCAATTGCGACCGTCCCGGGATTCCTCCCACCCCAAAGGGGCCAGGACCAGAAGCTCTTGCTGCTCTTCAAGTAGCCAGGCAACCCCATTCACAGCCCCACAAACGCTGCCGATGTCTCTTTCTGTGGCCTCCCAAACTCCACGGCTATCTGCCTGGGACGCTGAGTACAGCCAGAGCCAGGCTCAGCAATTGCGACCATCCCGGGATTCCTCCCACCCCAAAGGGGCCAGGACCAAAAGCTCTTGCTGCTCTTCAAGTAGCCAGGCAACTCCATTCACAGCCCCACAAACTCTGACGCTCTCTCTTTCGTGAGCCTCCCAAACTCCAAGACTAGCTGCCTGGGATGCTGATCTGGAGACCAGCTCAGGAATTGCGAACGTCCCGGGATTCCTCCCACCCCAAAGGGGCCAGGACCAAAAGCTCTTGCTGCTCTTCAGGTAGCCAGGCAACCCCATTCACAGCCCCACAAACGCTGCCGATGTCTCTTTCTGTGGCCTCCTAAACTCCAATACTATCTGCCTGGGACGCTGCGTATATCCAGAGCCAGGCTCAGCAATTGCGACCGTCGCGGGACTCCTCCCACCCCAAAGGGGCCAGGACCAAAAGCTCTTGCTGCTCTTCAAGTAGCCAGGCAACCCCATTCACAGCCCCACAAACGCTGACGCTGTCTCTTTCTGTGGCCTCCCAAACTCCAAGACTAGCTGCCTGGGACGCTGAGTACAGCCGGAGCCAGGCTCAGCAATTGCGACCGTCCCGGGATTCCTCCCACCCCAAAGGGGCCAGGACCAAAAGCTCTTGCTGCTCTTCAAGTAGCCAGGCAACCCCATTCACAGCCCCACAAACGCTGCCGATGTCTCTTTCTGTGGCCTCCCAAACTCCACGGCTATCTGCCTGGGACGCTGAGTACAGCCAGAGCCAGGCTCAGCAATTGCGACCATCCCGGGATTCCTCCCACCCCAAAGGGGCCAGGACCAAAAGCTCTTGCTGCTCTTCAAGTAGCCAGGCAACTCCATTCACAGCCCCACAAACTCTGACGCTCTCTCTTTCGTGAGCCTCCCAAACTCCAAGACTAGCTGCCTGGGATGCTGATCTGGAGACCAGCTCAGGAATTGCGAACGTCCCGGGACTCCTCCCACCCCAAAGGGGCCAGGACCAAAAGCTCTTGCTGCTCTTCAAGTAGCCAGGCAACCCCATTCACAGCCCCACAAACGCTGACGCTGTCTCTTTCTGTGGCCTCCCAAACTCCAAGACTATCTGCCTGGGACACTGAATACAGCCGGAGCCAGGCTCAGCAATTGCGACCGTCCCAGAATTCCTCCCACCCCAAAGGGGCCAGGACCAAAAGCTCTTGCTGCTCTTCAAGTAGCCAGGCAACCCCATTCACAGCCCCACAAACGCTGACGCTGTCTCTTTCTGTGGCCTCCCAAACTCCAAGACTAGCTGCCTGGGACGCTGAGTACAGCCATAGCCAGGCTCAGCAATTACGAACGTCCCGGGATTCCTCCCACCCCAAAGGGGCCAGCACCAGAAGCTCTTGCTGCTCTTCAAGTAGCCAGGCAACTCCATTCACAGCCCCACAAACGCTGACGCTGTCTCTTTCGTGAGCCTCCCAAACTCCAATAATATCTGCCTGGGACGCTGTGTAGAGCCAGAGCCAGGTTCAGCAATTGCGAACGTCCCGGGATTCCTCCCACCCCAAAGGGGCCAGGACCAAAAGCTCTTGCTGCTCTTCAAGTAGCCAGGCAACTCCATTCGCAGCCCCACAAACACTGCCGATGTCTCTTTCTGTGGCCTCCCAAACTCCAAGACTATCTGCCTGGGACGCTGAATACAGCCGGAGCCAGAATCAGCAATTGCGAACGTCCCGGGATTCCTCCCACCCCAAAGGGGCCAGGACCAAAAGCTCTTGCTGCTCTTCAAGTAGCCAGGCAACCCCCTTCACAGCCCCACAAACGCTGACGCTGTCTCTTTCGTGAGCCTCCCAAACTATAATAATATCTGCCTGGGACGCTGAATACAGCCAGAGCCAGGCTCAGCACTTAAGAACATCCCGAGATTCCTCCCACCCCAAAGGGGCCAGGACCAAAAGCTCTTGCTGCTCTTCAAGTGGCCAGGCAACCCCATTCACAGGTTAAAAACGCTGCCACTGTCTCTTTCTTGAGCCTCCCAAACTCCAATACTATCTGCCTGGGCCGCTCAGAACAGCTGGAGCCACGCTCAGCGAATGCGACCGTCCCGGGATTCCTCCCACCCCAAAGGGGCCGGGACCAAAAGCTCTTGCTGCTCTTCAACTAGCCAGGCAACCCCATTCACAGCCCCACAAACGCTGACGCTGTCTCTTTCGTGAGCCTCCCAAACTCCAAGGCTATCTGCCTGGGACGCTGAGTACAGCCGGAGCCAGGCTCAGCGATTGTGACCGTCCTGAGATTCCTCCCACCCCAAAGGGGCCAGGACCAAAAGCTCTTGCTGCTCTTCAGGTAGCCAGGCAACGCCATTCACAGCCCCACAAACGCTGACGCTGTCTCTTTCTGTGGCCTCCCAAACTCCAAGACTAGCTGCCTGGGACGCTGAGTACAGCCGGAGCCAGGCTCAGCAATTGCGACCGTCCCGGGATTCCTCCCACCCCAAAGGGGCCAGGACCAAAAGCTCTTGCTGCTCTTCAAGTAGCCAGGCAACCCCATTCACAGCCCCACAAACGCTGCCGATGTCTCTTTCTGTGGCCTCCCAAACTCCACGGCTATCTGCCTGGGACGCTGAGTACAGCCAGAGCCAGGCTCAGCAATTGCGACCATCCCGGGATTCCTCCCACCCCAAAGGGGCCAGCACCAAAAGCTCTTGCTGCTCTTCAAGTAGCCAGGCAACTCCATTCACAGCCCCACAAACGCTGACGCTGTCTCTTTCGTGAGCCTCCCAAACTCCAAGACTATCTGCCTGGGACGCTGTGTAGAGCCAGAACCAGGTTCAGCAATTGCGAACGTCCCGGGATTCCTCCCACCCCAAAGGGGCCAGGACCAAAAGCTCTTGCTGCTCTTCAAGTAGCCAGGCAACTCCATTCACAGCCCCACAAACGCTGACGCTGTCTCTTTCGTGAGCCTCCCAAACTCCAAGACTATCTGCCTGGGACGCTGTGTAGAGCCAGAGCCAGGTTCAGCAATTGCGAACGTCAAAGGATTCCTCCCACCCCAAAGGGGCCAGGACCAAAAGCTCTTGCTGCTCTTCAAGTAGCCAGGCAACCCCATTCACAGCCCCACAAACGCTGACGCTGTCTCTTTCGTGAGCCTCCCAAACTCCAAGGCTATCTGCCTGGGACGCTGAGTACAGCCGGAGCCAGGCTCAGCAATTGCGAACGTCCCGGGATTCCTCCCACCCCAAAGGGGCCAGGACCAAAAGCTCTTGCTGCTCTTCAAGTGGCCAGGCAACCCCATTCACAGCCCCACAAACGCTGACGCTGTCTCTTCCTGTGGCCTCCAAAACTCCAAGACTATCTGCCTGGGACCCTGAATACAGCCGGAGCCAGAATCAGCAATTGCGACCGTCCCGGGATTCCTCCCACCCCAAAGGGGCCAGGACCAAAAGCTCTTGCTGCTCTTCAAGTAGCCAGGCAACCCCATTCACAGCCCCACAAACCCTGACGCTGTCTCTTTCGTGAGCCTCCCAAACTCCAAGACTAGCTGCCTGGGATGCTGATCTGGAGACCAGCTCAGGAATTGCGAACGTCCCGGGATTCCTCCCACCCCAAAGGGGCCAGGACCAAAAGCTCTTGCTGCTCTTCAAGTAGCCAGGCAACTCCATTCGCAGCCCCACAAACGCTGCCGATGTCTCTTTCTGTGGCCTCCCAAACTCCAAGACTATCTGCCTGGGACACTGAATACAGCCGGAGCCAGGCTCAGCAATTGCGACCGTCCCAGGATTCCTCCCACCCCAAAGGGGCCAGGACCAAAAGCTCTTGCTGCTCTTCAAGTAGCCAGGCAACCCCATTCACAGCCCCACAAACGCTGACGCTGTCTCTTTCTGTGGCCTCCAAAACTCCAAGACTAGCTGCCTGGGACGCTGAGTACAGCCATAGCCAGGCTCAGCAATTGCGACCGTCCCAGGATTCCTCCCACCCCAAAGGGGCCAGCACCAGAAGCTCTTGCTGCTCTTCAAGTAGCCAGGCAACTCCATTCACAGCCCCACAAACGCTGACGCTGTCTCTTTCGTGAGCCTCCCAAACTCCAAGACTATCTGCCTGGGACGCTGTGTAGAGCCAGAGCCAGGTTCAGCAATTGCGAACGTCCCGGGATTCCTCCCACCCCAAAGGGGCCAGGACCAAAAGCTCTTGCTGCTCTTCAAGTAGCCAGGCAACTCCATTCGCAGCCCCACAAACGCTGCCGATGTCTCTTTCTGTGGCCTCCCAAACTCCAAGACTATCTGCCTGGGACACTGAATACAGCCGGAGCCAGGCTCAGCAATTGCGAACGTCAAAGGATTCCTCCCACCCCAAAGGGGCCAGGACCAAAAGCTCTTGCTGCTCTTCAAGTGGCCAGGCAACCCCATTCACAGCCCCACAAACGCTGACGCTGTCTCTTCCTGTGGCCTCCAAAACTCCAAGACTATCTGCCTGGGACCCTGAATACAGCCGGAGCCAGAATCAGCAATTGCGACCGTCCCGGGATTCCTCCCACCCCAAAGGGGCCAGGACCAAAAGCTCTTGCTGCTCTTCAAGTAGCCAGGCAACCCCATTCACAGCCCCACAAACCCTGACGCTGTCTCTTTCGTGAGCCTCCCAAACTCCAAGACTAGCTGCCTGGGATGCTGATCTGGAGACCAGCTCAGCAATTGCGAACGTCCCGGGATTCCTCCCACCCCAAAGGGGCCAGGACCAAAAGCTCTTGCTGCTCTTCAAGTAGCCAGGCAACTCCATTCGCAGCCCCACAAACGCTGCCGATGTCTCTTTCTGTGGCCTCCCAAACTCCAAGACTATCTGCCTGGGACACTGAATACAGCCGGAGCCAGGCTCAGCAATTGCGACCGTCCCAGGATTCCTCCCACCCCAAAGGGGCCAGGACCAAAAGCTCTTGCTGCTCTTCAAGTAGCCAGGCAACCCCATTCACAGCCCCACAAACGCTGACGCTGTCTCTTTCTGTGGCCTCCAAAACTCCAAGACTAGCTGCCTGGGACGCTGAGTACAGCCATAGCCAGGCTCAGCAATTGCGACCGTCCCAGGATTCCTCCCACCCCAAAGGGGCCAGCACCAGAAGCTCTTGCTGCTCTTCAAGTAGCCAGGCAACTCCATTCACAGCCCCACAAACGCTGACGCTGTCTCTTTCGTGAGCCTCCCAAACTCCAAGACTATCTGCCTGGGACGCTGTGTAGAGCCAGAGCCAGGTTCAGCAATTGCGAACGTCCCGGGATTCCTCCCACCCCAAAGGGGCCAGGACCAAAAGCTCTTGCTGCTCTTCAAGTAGCCAGGCAACCCCATTCACAGCCCCACAAACGCTGACGCTGTCTCTTTCGTGAGCCTCCCAAACTCCAAGGCTATCTGCCTGGGACACTGAATACAGCCGGAGCCAGGCTCAGCAATTGCGAACGTCAAAGGATTCCTCCCACCCCAAAGGGGCCAGGACCAAAAGCTCTTGCTGCTCTTCAAGTAGCCAGGCAACCCCATTCACAGCCCCACAAACGCTGACGCTGTCTCTTTCGTGAGCCTCCCAAACTCCAAGGCTATCTGCCTGGGACGCTGAGTACAGCCGGAGACAGGCTCAGCAATTGCGAACGTCCCGGGATTCCTCCCACCCCAAAGGGGCCAGGACCAAAAGCTCTTGCTGCTCTTCAAGTGGCCAGGCAACCCCATTCACAGCCCCACAAACGCTGACGCTGTCTCTTCCTGTGGCCTCCCAAACTCCAAGACTATCTGCCTGGGACGCTGAATACAGCCGGAGCCAGAATCAGCAATTGCGAACGTCCCAGGATTCCTCCAACCCCAAAGGGGCCAGGACCAAAAGCTCTTGCTGCTCTTCAAGTAGCCAGGCAACCCCCTTCACAGCCCCACAAACGCTGACGCTGTCTCTTTCGTGAGCCTCCCAAACTATAATAATATCTGCCTGGGACGCTGCTTACAGCCATAGCCAGGCTCAGCACTTAAGAACATCCCGAGATTCCTCCCACCCCAAAGGGGCCAGGACCAAAAGCACTTGCTGCTCTTCAAGTAGCCAGGCAACCCCATTCACAGGTTAAAAACGCTGCCACTGTCTCTTTCGTGAGCCTCCCAAACTCCAATACTATATGCCTGGGCCGCTCAGAACAGCTGGAGCCACGCTCAGCGAATGCGACCGTCCCGGGATTCCTCCCACCCCAAAGGGGCCGGGACCAAAAGCTCTTGCTGCTCTTCAACTAGCCAGGCAACCCCATTCACAGCCCCACAAACGCTGACGCTGTCTCTTTCTGTGGCCTCCCAAACTCCAAGACTAGCTGCCTGGGACGCTGAGTACAGCCATAGCCAGGCTCAGCAATTGCGACCGTCCCAGGATTCCTCCCACCCCAAAGGGGCCAGCACCAAAAGCTCTTGCTGCTCTTCAAGTAGCCAGGCAACTCCATTCACAGCCCCACAAACGCTGACGCTGTCTCTTTCGTGAGCCTCCCAAACTCCAAGACTATCTGCCTGGGACGCTGTGTAGAGCCAGAGCCAGGTTCAGCAATTGCGAACGTCCCGGGATTCCTCCCACCCCAAAGGGGCCAGGACCAAAAGCTCTTGCTGCTCTTCAAGTAGCCAGGCAACTCCATTCACAGCCCCACAAACGCTGACGCTGTCTCTTTCGTGAGCCTCCCAAACTCCAAGACTATCTGCCTGGGACGCTGTGTAGAGCCAGAGCCAGGTTCAGCAATTGCGAACGTCAAAGGATTCCTCCCACCCCAAAGGGGCCAGGACCAAAAGCTCTTGCTGCTCTTCAAGTGGCCAGGCAACCCCATTCACAGCCCCACAAACGCTGACGCTGTCTCTTCCTGTGGCCTCCAAAACTCCAAGACTATCTGCCTGGGACCCTGAATACAGCCGGAGCCAGAATCAGCAATTGCGACCGTCCCGGGATTCCTCCCACCCCAAAGGGGCCAGGACCAAAAGCTCTTGCTGCTCTTCAAGTAGCCAGGCAACCCCATTCACAGCCCCACAAACGCTGACGCTGTCTCTTTCGTGAGCCTCCCAAACTCCAAGACTAGCTGCCTGGGATGCTGATCTGGAGACCAGCTCAGGAATTGCGAACGTCCCGGGATTCCTCCCACCCCAAAGGGGCCAGGACCAAAAGCTCTTGCTGCTCTTCAAGTAGCCAGGCAACTCCATTCGCAGCCCCACAAACGCTGCCGATGTCTCTTTCTGTGGCCTCCCAAACTCCAAGACTATCTGCCTGGGACACTGAATACAGCCGGAGCCAGGCTCAGCAATTGCGACCGTCCCAGGATTCCTCCCACCCCAAAGGGGCCAGGACCAAAAGCTCTTGCTGCTCTTCAAGTAGCCAGGCAACCCCATTCACAGCCCCACAAACGCTGACGCTGTCTCTTTCTGTGGCCTCCAAAACTCCAAGACTAGCTGCCTGGGACGCTGAGTACAGCCATAGCCAGGCTCAGCAATTGCGACCGTCCCAGGATTCCTCCCACCCCAAAGGGGCCAGCACCAGAAGCTCTTGCTGCTCTTCAAGTAGCCAGGCAACTCCATTCACAGCCCCACAAACGCTGACGCTGTCTCTTTCGTGAGCCTCCCAAACTCCAAGACTATCTGCCTGGGACGCTGTGTAGAGCCAGAGCCAGGTTCAGCAATTGCGAACGTCCCGGGATTCCTCCCACCCCAAAGGGGCCAGGACCAAAAGCTCTTGCTGCTCTTCAAGTAGCCAGGCAACTCCATTCGCAGCCCCACAAACGCTGCCGATGTCTCTTTCTGTGGCCTCCCAAACTCCAAGACTATCTGCCTGGGACACTGAATACAGCCGGAGCCAGGCTCAGCAATTGCGAACGTCAAAGGATTCCTCCCACCCCAAAGGGGCCAGGACCAAAAGCTCTTGCTGCTCTTCAAGTAGCCAGGCAACCCCATTCACAGCCCCACAAACGCTGACGCTGTCTCTTTCGTGAGCCTCCCAAACTCCAAGGCTATCTGCCTGGGACGCTGAGTACAGCCGGAGACAGGCTCAGCAATTGCGAACGTCCCGGGATTCATCCCACCCCAAAGGGGCCAGGACCAAAAGCTCTTGCTGCTCTTCAAGTGGCCAGGCAACCCCATTCACAGCCCCACAAACGCTGATGCTGTCTCTTCCTGTGGCCTCCAAAATTCCAAGACTATCTGCCTGGGACGCTGAATACAGCCGGAGCCAGAATCAGCAATTGCGAACGTCCCAGGATTCCTCCCACCCCAAAGGGGCCAGGACCAAAAGCTCTTGCTGCTCTTCAAGTAGCCAGGCAACTCCATTCACAGCCCCACAAACGCTGACGCTGTCTCTTTCGTGAGCCTCCCAAACTATAATAATATGTGCCTGGGACGCTGCTTACAGCCATAGCCAGGCTCAGCACTTAAGAACATCCCGAGATTCCTCCCACCCCAAAGGGGCCAGGACCAAAAGCTCTTGCTGCTCTTCAAGTGGCCAGGCAACCCCATTCACAGGTTAAAAACGCTGCCACTGTCTCTTTCTTGAGCCTCCCAAACTCCAATACTATATGCCTGGGCCGCTCAGAACAGCTGGAGCCACGCTAAGCGAATGCGACCGTCCCGGGATTCCTCCCACCCCAAAGGGGCCGGGACCAAAAGCTCTTGCTGCTCTTCAACTAGCCAGGCAACCCCATTCACAGCCCCACAAACGCTGATGCTGTCTCTTTCGTGAGCCTCCCAAACGCCAATACTATATGCCTGGGCAACTCAGTACAGCTGGAGCCACGCTAAGCGAATGCGACCGTCCTGAGATTCCTCCCACCCCAAAGGGGCCAGGACCAAAAGCTCTTGCTGCTCTTCAAGTAGCCAGGCAACCCCATTCACAGCCCCACAAACGCTGACGCTGTCTATTTCTCTGGCGTCCCAAACTCCTAGACTAGCTGCCTGGGATGGTGATCTGGAGCCCAGCTCAGGAATTGCGAAAGTCCCGGGATTCCTCCCACCCCAAAGGGGCCAGGACCAAAAGCTCTTGCTGCTCTTCAAGTAGCCAGGCAACTCCATTCACAGCCCCACAAACGCTGACGCTGTCTCTTTCCTGAGCCTCCCAAACTCCAAGAATATCTGCCTGGGACGCTGTGTACCGCCAGAGCAAGGTTCAGCAATTGCGAACGTCCCGGGATTCCTCCCACCCCAGAGGGGCCAGGACCAAAAGCTCTTGCTGCTCTTCAATTAGCCAGGCAACCCCATTCACAGCCCCACAAACGCTGATGCTGTCTCTTTTGTGAGCCTCCCAAACTCCAAGACTAGCTGCCTGGGATGCTGATCTGGAGCCCAGCTCAGCAATTCCGACCGTCCCGAGATTCCTCCCACCCCAAAGGGGCCAGGACCAAAAGCTCTTGCTGCTCTTCAAGTAGCCAGGAACCCCATTCACAGCCCCACAAACGCTGACGCTGTCTCTTTCCTGAGCCTCCCAAACTCCAAGACTATCTGCCTGGGACGCTGTGTACCGCCAGAGCCAGGTTCAGCAATTGCGAACGTCCCGGGATTCCTCCCACCCCAAAGGGGCCAGGACCAAAAGCTCTTGCTGCTCTTCAAGTAGCCAGGCAACTCCATTCGCAGCCCCACAAACGCTGACGCTGTCTCTTTCTGTGGCCTCCCAAAATCCAAGGCTATCTGCCTGGGACACTGAATACAGCCGGAGCCAGGCTCAGCAATTGCGACCGTCCCAGGATTCCTCCCACCCCAAAGGGGCCAGGACCAAAAGCTCTTGCTGCTCTTCGAGTAGCCAGGCAACTCCATTCACAGCCCCACAAACGCTGAAGCTCTCTCTTTCGTGAGCCTCCCAAACTCCAAGGCTATCTGCCTGGGACGCTGTGTAGAGCCGGAGCCAGGCTCAGCAATTGCGAACGTCCCGGGATTCCTCCCACCCCAAAGGGGCCAGGACCAAAAGCTCTTGCTGCTCTTCAAGTAGCCAGGCAACTCCATTCGCAGCCCCACAAACGCTGCCGATGTCTCTTTCTGTGGCCTCCCAAACTCCAAGACTATCTGCCTGGGACACTGAATACAGCCGGAGCCAGGCTCAGCAATTGCGACCGTCCCAGGATTCCTCCCACCCCAAAGGGGCCAGGACCAAAAGCTCTTGCTGCTCTTCAAGTAGCCAGGCAACCCCATTCACAGCCCCACAAACGCTGACGCTGTCTCTTTCGTGAGCCTCCCAAACTCCAAGGCTATCTGCCTGGGACGCTGAGTACAGCCGGAGCCAGGCTCAGCAATTGCGAACGTCCCGGGATTCCTCCCACCCCAAAGGGGCCAGGACCAAAAGCTCTTGCTGCTCTTCAAGTAGCCAGGCAACTCCATTCGCAGCCCCACAAACGCTGCCGATGTCTCTTTCTGTGGCCTCCAAAACTCCAAGACTATCTGCCTGGGACCCTGAATACAGCCGGAGCCAGAATCAGCAATTGCGACCGTCCCAGGATTCCTCCCACCCCAAAGGGGCCAGGACCAAAAGCTCTTGCTGCTCTTCAAGTAGCCAGGCAACCCCATTCACAGCCCCACAAACCCTGACGCTGTCTCTTTCGTGAGCCTCCCAAACTCCAAGACTAGCTGCCTGGGATGCTGATCTGGAGACCAGCTCAGGAATTGCGAACGTCCCGGGATTCCTCCCACCCCAAAGGGGCCAGGACCAAAAGCTCTTGCTGCTCTTCAAGTAGCCAGGCAACTCCATTCGCAGCCCCACAAACGCTGCCGATGTCTCTTTCTGTGGCCTCCCAAACTCCAAGACTATCTGCCTGGGACACTGAATACAGCCGGAGCCAGGCTCAGCAATTGCGAACGTCCCAGAATTCCTCCCACCCCAAAGGGGCCAGCACCAGAAGCTCTTGCTGCTCTTCAAGTAGCCAGGCAACTCCATTCACAGCCCCACAAACGCTGACGCTGTCTCTTTCGTGAGCCTCCCAAACTCCAATACTATCTGCCTGGGACGCTGTGTAGAGCCAGAGCCAGGTTCAGCAATTGCGAACGTCCCGGGATTCCTCCCACCCCAAAGGGGCCAGGACCAAAAGCTCTTGCTGCTCTTCAAGTAGCCAGGCAACTCCATTCGCAGCCCCACAAACGCTGCCGATGTCTCTTTCTGTGGCCTCCCAAACTCCAAGACTATCTGCCTGGGACACTGAATAGAGCCGGAGCCAGGCTCAGCAATTGCGAACGTCAAAGGATTCCTCCCACCCCAAAGGGGCCAGGACCAAAAGCTCTTGCTGCTCTTCAAGTAGCCAGGCAACCCCATTCACAGCCCCACAAACGCTGACGCTGTCTCTTTCGTGAGCCTCCCAAACTCCAAGGCTATCTGCCTGGGACGCTGAGTACAGCCGGAGACAGGCTCAGCAATTGCGAACGTCCCGGGATTCCTCCCACCCCAAAGGGGCCAGGACCAAAAGCTCTTGCTGCTCTTCAAGTGGCCAGGCAACCCCATTCACAGCCCCACAAACGCTGACGCTGTCTCTTCCTGTGGCCTCCAAAATTCCAAGACTATCTGCCTGGGACGCTGAATACAGCCGGAGCCAGAATCAGCAATTGCGAACGTCCCAGGATTCCTCCCACCCCAAAGGGGCCAGGACCAAAAGCTCTTGCTGCTCTTCAAGTGGCCAGGCAACCCCATTCACAGCCCCACAAACGCTGACGCTGTCTCTTCCTGTGGCCTCCAAAACTCCAAGACTATCTGCCTGGGACCCTGAATACAGCCGGAGCCAGAATCAGCAATTGCGACCGTCCCGGGATTCCTCCCACCCCAAAGGGGCCAGGACCAAAAGCTCTTGCTGCTCTTCAAGTAGCCAGGCAACCCCATTCACAGCCCCACAAACGCTGACGCTGTCTCTTTCGTGAGCCTCCCAAACTCCAAGACTAGCTGCCTGGGATGCTGATCTGGAGACCAGCTCAGGAATTGCGAACGTCCCGGGATTCCTCCCACCCCAAAGGGGCCAGGACCAAAAGCTCTTGCTGCTCTTCAAGTAGCCAGGCAACTCCATTCGCAGCCCCACAAACGCTGCCGATGTCTCTTTCTGTGGCCTCCCAAACTCCAAGACTATCTGCCTGGGACACTGAATACAGCCGGAGCCAGGCTCAGCAATTGCGACCGTCCCAGGATTCCTCCCACCCCAAAGGGGCCAGGACCAAAAGCTCTTGCTGCTCTTCAAGTAGCCAGGCAACCCCATTCACAGCCCCACAAACGCTGACGCTGTCTCTTTCTGTGGCCTCCAAAACTCCAAGACTAGCTGCCTGGGACGCTGAGTACAGCCATAGCCAGGCTCAGCAATTGCGACCGTCCCAGGATTCCTCCCACCCCAAAGGGGCCAGCACCAGAAGCTCTTGCTGCTCTTCAAGTAGCCAGGCAACTCCATTCACAGCCCCACAAACGCTGACGCTGTCTCTTTCGTGAGCCTCCCAAACTCCAAGACTATCTGCCTGGGACGCTGTGTAGAGCCAGAGCCAGGTTCAGCAATTGCGAACGTCCCGGGATTCCTCCCACCCCAAAGGGGCCAGGACCAAAAGCTCTTGCTGCTCTTCAAGTAGCCAGGCAACTCCATTCGCAGCCCCACAAACGCTGCCGATGTCTCTTTCTGTGGCCTCCCAAACTCCAAGACTATCTGCCTGGGACACTGAATACAGCCGGAGCCAGGCTCAGCAATTGCGAACGTCAAAGGATTCCTCCCACCCCAAAGGGGCCAGGACCAAAAGCTCTTGCTGCTCTTCAAGTAGCCAGGCAACCCCATTCACAGCCCCACAAACGCTGACGCTGTCTCTTTCGTGAGCCTCCCAAACTCCAAGGCTATCTGCCTGGGACGCTGAGTACAGCCGGAGACAGGCTCAGCAATTGCGAACGTCCCGGGATTCCTCCCACCCCAAAGGGGCCAGGACCAAAAGCTCTTGCTGCTCTTCAAGTGGCCAGGCAACCCCATTCACAGCCCCACAAACGCTGATGCTGTCTCTTCCTGTGGCCTCCAAAATTCCAAGACTATCTGCCTGGGACGCTGAATACAGCCGGAGCCAGAATCAGCAATTGCGAACGTCCCAGGATTCCTCCCACCCCAAAGGGGCCAGGACCAAAAGCTCTTGCTGCTCTTCAAGTAGCCAGGCAACTCCATTCACAGCCCCACAAACGCTGACGCTGTCTCTTTCGTGAGCCTCCCAAACTATAATAATATGTGCCTGGGACGCTGCTTACAGCCATAGCCAGGCTCAGCACTTAAGAACATCCCGAGATTCCTCCCACCCCAAAGGGGCCAGGACCAAAAGCTCTTGCTGCTCTTCAAGTGGCCAGGCAACCCCATTCACAGGTTAAAAACGCTGCCACTGTCTCTTTCTTGAGCCTCCCAAACTCCAATACTATATGCCTGGGCCGCTCAGAACAGCTGGAGCCACGCTCAGCGAATGCGACCGTCCCGGGATTCCTCCCACCCCAAAGGGGCCGGGACCAAAAGCTCTTGCTGCTCTTCAACTAGCCAGGCAACCCCATTCACAGCCCCACAAACGCTGACGCTGTCTCTTTCGTGAGCCTCCCAAACGCCAATACTATATGCCTGGGCAACTCAGTACAGCTGGAGCCACGCTAAGCGAATGCGACCGTCCTGAGATTCCTCCCACCCCAAAGGGGCCAGGACCAAAAGCTCTTGCTGCTCTTCAAGTAGCCAGGCAACCCCATTCACAGCCCCACAAACGCTGACGCTGTCTATTTCTCTGGCGTCCCAAACTCCTAGACTAGCTGCCTGGGATGGTGATATGGAGCCCAGCTCAGGAATTGCGAAAGTCCCGGGATTCCTCCCACCCCAAAGGGGCCAGGACCAAAAGCTCTTGCTGCTCTTCAAGTAGCCAGGCAACTCCATTCACAGCCCCACAAACGCTGACGCTGTCTCTTTCCTGAGCCTCCCAAACTCCAAGAATATCTGCCTGGGACGCTGTGTACCGCCAGAGCAAGGTTCAGCAATTGCGAACGTCCCGGGATTCCTCCCACCCCAGAGGGGCCAGGACCAAAAGCTCTTGCTGCTCTTCAATTAGCCAGGCAACCCCATTCACAGCCCCACAAACGCTGATGCTGTCTCTTTTGTGAGCCTCCCAAACTCCAAGACTAGCTGCCTGGGATGCTGATCTGGAGCCCAGCTCAGCAATTCCGACCGTCCCGAGATTCCTCCCACCCCAAAGGGGCCAGGACCAAAAGCTCTTGCTGCTCTTCAAGTAGCCAGGAACCCCATTCACAGCCCCACAAACGCTGACGCTGTCTCTTTCCTGAGCCTCCCAAACTCCAAGACTATCTGCCTGGGACGCTGTGTACCGCCAGAGCCAGGTTCAGCAATTGCGAACGTCCCGGGATTCCTCCCACCCCAAAGGGGCCAGGACCAAAAGCTCTTGCTGCTCTTCAAGTAGCCAGGCAACCCCATTCACAGCCCCACAAACGCTGACGCTGTCTCTTTCGTGAGCCTCCCAAAATCCAAGGCTATCTGCCTGGGACACTGAATACAGCCGGAGCCAGGCTCAGCAATTGCGACCGTCCCAGGATTCCTCCCACCCCAAAGGGGCCAGGACCAAAAGCTCTTGCTGCTCTTCGAGTAGCCAGGCAACTCCATTCACAGCCCCACAAACGCTGAAGCTCTCTCTTTCGTGAGCCTCCCAAACTCCAAGGCTATCTGCCTGGGACGCTGTGTAGAGCCGGAGCCAGGCTCAGCAATTGCGAACGTCCCGGGATTCCTCCCACCCCAAAGGGGCCAGGACCAAAAGCTCTTGCTGCTCTTCAAGTAGCCAGGCAACTCCATTCGCAGCCCCACAAACGCTGCCGATGTCTCTTTCTGTGGCCTCCCAAACTCCAAGACTATCTGCCTGGGACACTGAATACAGCCGGAGCCAGGCTCAGCAATTGCGAACGTCAAAGGATTCCTCCCACCCCAAAGGGGCCAGGACCAAAAGCTCTTGCTGCTCTTCAAGTAGCCAGGCAACCCCATTCACAGCCCCACAAACGCTGACGCTGTCTCTTTCGTGAGCCTCCCAAACTCCAAGGCTATCTGCCTGGGACGCTGAGTACAGCCGGAGCCAGGCTCAGCAATTGCGAACGTCCCGGGATTCCTCCCACCCCAAAGGGGCCAGGACCAAAAGCTCTTGCTGCTCTTCAAGTAGCCAGGCAACTCCATTCGCAGCCCCACAAACGCTGCCGATGTCTCTTTCTGTGGCCTCCAAAACTCCAAGACTATCTGCCTGGGACCCTGAATACAGCCGGAGCCAGAATCAGCAATTGCGACCGTCCCAGGATTCCTCCCACCCCAAAGGGGCCAGGACCAAAAGCTCTTGCTGCTCTTCAAGTAGCCAGGCAACCCCATTCACAGCCCCACAAACCCTGACGCTGTCTCTTTCGTGAGCCTCCCAAACTCCAAGACTAGCTGCCTGGGATGCTGATCTGGAGACCAGCTCAGGAATTGCGAACGTCCCGGGATTCCTCCCACCCCAAAGGGGCCAGGACCAAAAGCTCTTGCTGCTCTTCAAGTAGCCAGGCAACTCCATTCGCAGCCCCACAAACGCTGCCGATGTCTCTTTCTGTGGCCTCCCAAACTCCAAGACTATCTGCCTGGGACACTGAATACAGCCGGAGCCAGGCTCAGCAATTGCGAACGTCCCAGAATTCCTCCCACCCCAAAGGGGCCAGCACCAGAAGCTCTTGCTGCTCTTCAAGTAGCCAGGCAACTCCATTCACAGCCCCACAAACGCTGACGCTGTCTCTTTCGTGAGCCTCCCAAACTCCAATACTATCTGCCTGGGACGCTGTGTAGAGCCAGAGCCAGGTTCAGCAATTGCGAACGTCCCGGGATTCCTCCCACCCCAAAGGGGCCAGGACCAAAAGCTCTTGCTGCTCTTCAAGTAGCCAGGCAACTCCATTCGCAGCCCCACAAACGCTGCCGATGTCTCTTTCTGTGGCCTCCCAAACTCCAAGACTATCTGCCTGGGACACTGAATAGAGCCGGAGCCAGGCTCAGCAATTGCGAACGTCAAAGGATTCCTCCCACCCCAAAGGGGCCAGGACCAAAAGCTCTTGCTGCTCTTCAAGTAGCCAGGCAACCCCATTCACAGCCCCACAAACGCTGACGCTGTCTCTTTCGTGAGCCTCCCAAACTCCAAGGCTATCTGCCTGGGACGCTGAGTACAGCCGGAGACAGGCTCAGCAATTGCGAACGTCCCGGGATTCCTCCCACCCCAAAGGGGCCAGCACCAGAAGCTCTTGCTGCTCTTCAAGTAGCCAGGCAACTCCATTCACAGCCCCACAAACGCTGACGCTGTCTCTTTCGTGAGCCTCCCAAACTATAATAATATGTGCCTGGGACGCTGCTTACAGCCATAGCCAGGCTCAGCACTTAAGAACATCCCGAGATTCCTCCCACCCCAAAGGGGCCAGGACCAAAAGCTCTTGCTGCTCTTCAAGTGGCCAGGCAACCCCATTCACAGGTTAAAAACGCTGCCACTGTCTCTTTCTTGAGCCTCCCAAACTCCAATACTATATGCCTGGGCCGCTCAGAACAGCTGGAGCCACGCTCAGCGAATGCGACCGTCCCGGGATTCCTCCCACCCCAAAGGGGCCGGGACCAAAAGCTCTTGCTGCTCTTCAACTAGCCAGGCAACCCCATTCACAGCCCCACAAACGCTGATGCTGTCTCTTTCGTGAGCCTCCCAAACGCCAATACTATATGCCTGGGCCACTCAGAACAGCTGGAGCCACGCTAAGCGAATGCGACCGTCCTGAGATTCCTCCCACCCCAAAGGGGCCAGGACCAAAAGCTCTTGCTGCTCTTCAAGTAGCCAGGCAACCCCATTCACAGCCCCACAAACCCTGACGCTGTCTATTTCTCTGGCGTCCCAAACTCCTAGACTAGCTGCCTGGGATGGTGATCTGGAGCCCAGCTCAGGAATTGCGAAAGTCCCGGGATTCCTCCCACCCCAAAGGGGCCAGGACCAAAAGCTCTTGCTGCTCTTCAAGTAGCCAGGCAACCCCATTCACAGCCCCACAAACGCTGCCGCTGTCTCTTTCGTGAGCCTCCCAAACTCCAAGGCTATCTGCCTGGGACGCTGAGTACAGCCGGAGCAAGGCTCAGCAATTGCGAACGTCCCGGGATTCCTCCCACCCCAAAGGGGCCAGGACCAAAAGCTCTTGCTGCTCTTCAAGTGGCCAGGCAACCCCATTCACAGCCCCACAAACGCTGACGCTGTCTCTTCCTGTGGCCTCCCAAACTCCAAGACTATCTGCCTGGGACGCTGAATACAGCCGGAGCCAGAATCAGCAATTGCGAACGTCCCAGGATTCCTCCAACCCCAAAGGGGCCAGGACCAAAAGCTCTTGCTGCTCTTCAAGTAGCCAGGCAACCCCCTTCACAGCCCCACAAACGCTGACGCTGTCTCTTTCGTGAGCCTCCCAAACTATAATAATATGTGCCTGGGACGCTGCTTACAGCCAGAGCCAGGCTCAGCACTTAAGAACATCCCGAGATTCCTCCCACCCCAAAGGGGCCAGGACCAAAAGCACTTGCTGCTCTTCAAGTAGCCAGGCAAACCCATTCACAGGTTAAAAACGCTGCCACTGTCTCTTTCTTGAGCCTCCCAAACTCCAATACTATATGCCTGGGCCGCTCAGAACAGCTGGAGCCACGCTCAGCAAATGCGACCGTCCCGGGATTCCTCCCACCCCAAAGGGGCCGGGACCAAAAGCTCTTGCTGCTCTTCAACTAGCCAGGCAACCCCATTCACAGCCCCACAAACGCTGATGCTGTCTCTTTCGTGAGCCTCCCAAACGCCAATACTATATGCCTGGGCCACTCAGTACAGCTGGAGCCACGCTAAGCGAATGCGACCGTCCTGAGATTCCTCCCACCCCAAAGGGGCCAGGACCAAAAGCTCTTGCTGCTCTTCAAGTAGCCAGGCAACCCCATTCACAGCCCCACAAACCCTGACGCTGTCTCTTTCGTGAGCCTCCCAAACTCCAATACTATCTGCCTGGGACGCTGTGTAGAGCCAGAGCCAGGTTCAGCAATTGCGAACGTCCCGGGATTCCTCCCACCCCAAAGGGGCCAGGACCAAAAGCTCTTGCTGCTCTTCAAGTAGCCAGGCAACTCCATTCGCAGCCCCACAAACGCTGCCGATGTCTCTTTCTGTGGCCTCCCAAACTCCAAGACTATCTGCCTGGGACACTGAATACAGCCGGAGCCAGGCTCAGCAATTGCGAACGTCAAAGGATTCCTCCCACCCCAAAGGGGCCAGGACCAAAAGCTCTTGCTGCTCTTCAAGTAGCCAGGCAACCCCATTCACAGCCCCACAAACGCTGACGCTGTCTCTTTCGTGAGCCTCCCAAACTCCAAGGCTATCTGCCTGGGACGCTGAGTACAGCCGGAGCCAGGCTCAGCAATTGCGACCGTCCCGGGATTCCTCCCACCCCAAAGGGGCCAGGACCAAAAGCTCTTGCTGCTCTTCAAGTAGCCAGGCAACCCCATTCACAGCCCCACAAACGCTGACGCTGTCTCTTTCTGTGGCCTCCCAAACTCCAAGACTAGCTGCCTGGGATAGTGATCTGGAGCCCAGCTCAGCAATTGCGAACGTCCCGGGATTCCTCCCACCCCAAAGGGGCCAGGACCAAAAGCTCTTGCTGCTCTTCAAGTAGCCAGGCAACCCCATTCACAGCCCCACAAACGCTGACGCTGTCTCTTCCTGTGGCCTCCCAAACTCCAAGACTATCTGCCTGGGACGCTGAATACAGCCGGAGCCAGAATCAGCAATTGCGACCGTCCCAGGATTCCTCCCACCCCAAAGGGGCCAGGACCAAAAGCTCTTGCTGCTCTTCAAGTAGCCAGGCAACTCCATTCACAGCCCCACAAACGCTGACGCTGTCTCTTTCCTGAGCCTCCCAAACTCCAATACTATCTGCCTGGGACGCTGTGTAGAGCCAGAGCCAGGTTCAGCAATTGCGAACGTCCCAGGATTCCTCCCACCCCAAAGGGGCCAGGACCAAAAGCTCTTGCTGCTCTTCAAGTAGCCAGGCAACCCCATTCACAGGTTAAAAACGCTGCCACTGTCTCTTTCTTGAGCCTCCCAAACTCCAATACTATATGCCTGGGCCGCTCAGAACAGCTGGAGCCACGCTCAGCGAATGCGACCGTCCCGGGATTCCTCCCACCCCAAAGGGGCCGGGACCAAAAGCTCTTGCTGCTCTTCAACTAGCCAGGCAACCCCATTCACAGCCCCACAAACGCTGACGCTGTCTCTTTCGTGAGCCTCCCAAACTCCAAGGCTATCTGCCTGGGACGCTGAGTACAGCCGGAGCCAGGCTCAGCGATTGTGACCGTCCTGAGATTCCTCCCACCCCAAAGGGGCCAGGACAAAAAGCTCTTGCTGCTCTTCAAGTAGCCAGGCAACCCCATTCACAGCCCCACAAACGCTGACGCTGTCTCTTTCTGTGGCCTCCCAAACTCCAAGACTAGCTGCCTGGGACGCTGAGTACAGCCAGAACCAGGCTCAGCAATTGCGACTGTCCCGGGATTCCTCCCACCCCAAAGGGGCCAGGACCAAAAGCTCTTGCTGCTCTTCAAGTAGCCAGGCAACCCCATTCACAGCCCCACAAACGCTGCCGATGTCTCTTTCTGTGGCCTCCCAAACTCCACGGCTATCTGCCTGGGACGCTGAGTACAGCCAGAGCCAGGCTCAGCAATTGCGACCATCCCGGGATTCCTCCCACCCCAAAGGGGCCAGGACCAAAAGCTCTTGCTGCTCTTCAAGTAGCCAGGCAACTCCATTCACAGCCCCACAAACGCTGACGCTGTCTCTTTCGTGAGCCTCCCAAACTCCAAGACTAGCTGCCTGGGATGCTGATCTGGAGACCAGCTCAGCAATTGCGAACGTCCCGGGATTCCTCCCACCCCAAAGGGGCCAGGACCAAAAGCTCTTGCTGCTCTTCAAGTAGCCAGGCAACTCCATTCACAGCCCCACAAACCCTGACGCTGTCTCTTTCGTGAGCCTCCCAAACTATAATAATATGTGCCTGGGACGCTGCTTACAGCCATAGCCAGGCTCAGCACTTAAGAACATCCCGAGATTCCTCCCACCCCAAAGGGGCCAGGACCAAAAGCTCTTGCTGCTCTTCAAGTGGCCAGGCAACCCCATTCACAGGTTAAAAACGCTGCCACTGTCTCTTTCTTGAGCCTCCCAAACTCCAATACTATATGCCTGGGCCGCTCAGAACAGCTGGAGCCACGCTCAGCGAATGCGACCGTCCCGGGATTCCTCCCACCCCAAAGGGGCCAGGACCAAAAGCTCTTGCTGCTCTTCAACTAGCCAGGCAACCCCATTCACAGCCCCACAAACGCTGATGCTGTCTCTTTCGTGAGCCTCCCAAACGCCAATACTATATGCCTGGGCCGCTCAGAACAGCTGGAGCCACGCTAAGCGAATGCGACCGTCCTGAGATTCCTCCCACCCCAAAGGGGCCAGGACCAAAAGCTCTTGCTGCTCTTCAAGTAGCCAGGCAACCCCATTCACAGCCCCACAAAAGCTGACGCTGTCTCTTTCTGTGGCCTCCCAAACTCCAAGACTAGCTGCCTGGGACGCTGAGTACAGCCATAGCCAGGCTCAGCAATTGCGACCGTCCCGGGATTACTCCCACCCTAAAGGGGCCAGGACCAAAAGCTCTTGCTGCTCTTCAAGTAGCCAGGCAACCCCATTCACAGCCCCACAAACGCTGACGCTGTCTCTTTCTGTGGCCTCCCAAACTCCAAGACTAGCTGCCTGGGACGCTGAGTACAGCCATAGCCAGGCTCAGCAATTGCGACCGTCCCGGGATTACTCCCACCCCAAAGGGGCCAGGACAAAAAGCTCTTGCTGCTCTTCAATTAGCCAGGCAACCCCATTCACAGCCCCACAAACGCTGATGCTGTCTCTTTCGTGAGCCATTTAAAGTCCAATACTATCTGCCTGGGACGCTGCGTACAGCCAGAGCCAGGCTCAGCAATTGCGACCGTCCCAGGATTCCTCCCACCCCCAAAGGGGCCAGGACCAAAAGCTCTTGCTGCTCTTCAGGTAGCCAGGCAACCCCATTCACAGCCCCACAAACGCTACCGATATCTCTTTCTGTGGCCTCCCAAACTCCAATACTATCTGCCTGGGACGCTGCGTATATCCAGAGCCAGGCTCAGCAATTGCGACCGTCGCGGGATTCCTCCCACCCCAAAGGGGCCAGGACCAAAAGCTCTTGCTGCTCTTCAAGTAGCCAGGCAACCCCATTCACAGCCCCACAAACGCTGACGCTCTCTGTATCTGTGCCCTCACAAACACCAAGACTATCTGCCTGGGACGCTCAGTACAGATGGAGCCACGCTCAGCGAATGCGACCGTCCCAGGATTCCTCCCACCCCAAAGGTGGCAGGACCAAAAGCTCTTGCTGCTCTTCAAGTAGCCAGGCAACCCCATTCACAGCCCCACAAACGCTGACGCTGTCTCTTTCTGTGGCCTCCCAAAGTCCAAGGCTATCTGCCTGGGACGCTGAGTGAAGCCGGAGCCCAGCTAAGCAATTGCGACCGTCCTGGGATTCCTCCCACCCCAAAGGGGCCAGGACCAAAAGCTCTTGCTGCTCTACAAGTAGCCAGGCAACCCCATTCACAGCCCCACAAACGCTGCCGCTGTCTCTTTCGTGAGCCTCCCAAACTCCAAGACTATCTGCCTTGGACGTTCAGTACAGATGGAGCCACGCTCAGCGAATGCGACCGTCCCGGGATTCCTCCCACCCCAAAGAGGCCAGGACCAAAAGCTCTTGCTGCTCTTCAAGTAGCCAGGCAACCCCATTCACAGCCCCACAAACGCTGACGCTGTCTCTTTCGTGAGCCTCCCAAACTCCAGTACTATATGTCTGAGACGCTGCCTAGAGACGGATCACGCTCAGCGATTGCGACCGACCTGGGATTCTTCCCACCCCATAACAGCCAGGACCAAAAGCTCTTGCTGCTCTTCAAGTAGCCAGGCAACCCCATTCACAGCCCCACAAACGCTGACGCTGTCTCTTTCTGTGGCCTCCGAAATCCAATACTATCTGCCTGGGACGCTGCGTATAGCCAGAGCCAGGCTCAGCAATTGCGACCGTCCCGGGATTCCTCCCACCCCAAGGGGCCAGGACCAAAAGCTCTTGCTGCTCTTCAAGTAGCCAGGCAACCCCATTCACAGCCCCACAAACGCTGACGCTGTCTCTTTCGTGAGCCTCCCAAATTCTAAGAGTAACTGCCTGGGACGTTCAATAGAGCTAAAGCGCAGCCCAGGAATTGCGAATGTCCCGACATTCCTCCCACACCAAGGGGGCCAGGACCAAAAGCTCTTGCTGCTCTTCAAGTAGCCAGGCAATCCCGTTTTCTCCTTCTGTGGCCTCCCAACCTCCAATACTATCTGCTTGCGCCGCTGAGTAGAGCCGAATCGCAGCACACCACATGCGAACGTCCCAAGATTTTTCCCGCATCAAAGGTGGCAGGACCAAAAGCTCTTGCTGCTCTTCAAGTAGCCAGGCAACCCCATTCACAGTACCGCAAACGCTGACGCTCTCTCTTTCTGTGGCCTCCAAACTTCAATATTATCTGCCTGGAACGCTTCGTACAGCAAGAGCCAGGCTCAGCAATTGCGACCGTCCCGGGATTCCTCCCACCCCAAAGGGGCCAGGACAAAAAGCTCTTGCTGCTCTTCAAGTAGCCAGGAAACCCCATTCACAGCCCCACAAACGCTGACGCTGTCTCTTTCTGTGCCCTCCCAAACTCCAAGACTAGCTGCCTGGGACGCTGCGTACAGCCAGAGCCAGGCTCAGCAATTGCGACCATCCCGGGATTCCTCCCACCCCAAAGGGGCCAGGACCAAAAGCTCTTGCTGCTCTTCAAGTAGCCAGGCAACCCCATTCACAGCCCCACAAACGCTGACGCTCTCTCTTTCGTGAGCCTCCCATATTCCAGGACTAGCTGCCTGGGACGTTCAATAGAGCTAAAGCGCAGGCCAGGAATTGCGAATGTCCCGACATTCCTCCCACACCAAAGGGGCCAGGACCAAAAGCTCTTGCTGCTCTTCAAGTAGCCAGGCAACCCCATTCACAGCCCCACAAACGCTGACGCTGTCTCTTTCTGTGGCCTCCCAAACTCCAAGACTAGCTGCCTGGGACGCTCAGTACAGATGGAGCCACGCTCAGCGAATGCGACCGTCCCGGGATTCCTCCCACGCCAAAGGGGCCAGCACCAAAAGCTCTTGCTGCTCTTCAAGTAGCCAGGCAACCCCATTCACAGCCCCACAAACGCTGATGCTGTCTCTTTCGTGAGCCATTTAAAGTCCAATACTATCTGCCTGGGACGCTGCGTACAGCCAGAGCCAGGCTCAGCAATTGCGACCGTCCCGGGATTCCTCCCACCCCAAAGGGGCCAGGACCAAAAGCTCTTGCTGCTCTTCAGGTAGCCAGGCAACCCCATTCACAGCCCCACAAACGCTGCCGATGTCTCTTTCTGTGGCCTCCTAAACTCCAATACTATCTACCTGGGACGCTGCGTATATCCAGAGCCAGGCTCAGCAATTGCGACCGTCGCGGGACTCCTCCCATCCCAAAGGGGCCAGGACCAAAAGCTCTTGCCGCTCTTCAAGTAGCCAGGCAACCCCATTCACAGCCCCACAAACGCTGACGCTGTCTCTTTCGTGAGACACCCAAATTCCAAGACTAACTGCCTGGGACGTTCAATAGAGCTAAAGCGCAGCCCAGGAATTGCGAATGTCCCAACATTCCTCCCACACCAAAGGGGCCAGGACCAAAAGCTCTTGCTGCTCTTCAAGTAGCCAGGCAACCCCATTCACAGCCCCACAAACGCTGACGCTCTCTCTATCTGTGCCCTCACAAACACCAAGACTAGCTGCCTGGGACGCTCAGTACAGATGGAGCCACGCTCAGCGAATGCGACCGTCCCAGGATTCCTCCCACCCCAAAGGTGGCAGGACCAAAAGCTCTTGCTGCTCTTCAAGTAGCCAGGCAACCCCATTCACAGCCCCACAAACGCTGACGCTGTCTCTTTCTGTGGCCTCCCAAAGTCCAAGGCTATCTGCCTGGGACGCTGAGTGAAGCCGGAGCCCAGCTAAGCGATTGCGACCGTCCTGGGATTCCTCCCACCCCAAAGGGGCCAGGACCAAAAGCTCTTGCTGCTCTTCAAGTAGCCAGGCAACCCCATTCACAGCCCCACAAACGCTGACGCTGTCTCTTTCGTGAGCCTCCCAAACTCCAAGGCTATCTGCCTGGGACGCTGAGTACAGCCGGAGCCAGGCTCAGCAATTGCGAACGTCCCAGGATTCCTCCCACCCCAAAGGGGCCAGGACCAAAAGCTCTTGCTGCTCTTCAAGTAGCCAGGCAACCCCATTCACAGCCCCACAAACGCTGACGCTGTCTCTTTCGTGAGCCTCCCAGACTCCAAGGCTAGCTGCCTGGGATGCTGATCTGGAGACCAGCTCAGCAATTGTGAACGTCCCAGGATTCCCCCCACCCCAAAGGGTCCAGGACCAAAAGCTCTTGCTGCTCTTCAAGTAGCCAGGCAACCCCATTCACAGCCCTACAAACGCTGCCGATGTCTCTTTCTGTGGCCTCCCAAACTCCAAGACTAGCTGCCTGGGACACTGAATACAGCCGGAGCCAGGCTCAGCAATTGCGAACGTCCCAGGATTCCTCCCACACCAAAGGGGCCAGCACCAAAAGCTCTTGCTGCTCTTCAAGTAGCCAGGCAACCCCATTCACAGCCCCACAAATGCTGCCGCTGTCTCTTTCGTGAGCCTCCCAAACTCCAAGACTATCTGCCTTGGACGTTCAGTACAGATGGAGCCACGCTCAGCGAATGCGACCGTCCCGGGATTCCTCCCACCCCAAAGGGGCCAGGACCAAAAGCTCTTGCTGCTCTTCAAGTAGCCAGGCAACCCCATTCACAGCCCCACAAACGCTGACGCTGTCTCTTTCGTGAGCCTCCCAAACTCCAAGACTAGCTGCCTGGGATGCTGATCTGGAGCCCAGCTCAGCAATTGCGAACGTCCCAGGATTCCTCCCACCCCAAAGGGGCCAGGACCAAAAGCTCTTGCTGCTCTTCAAGTAGCCAGGCAACCCCATTCACAGCCCCACAAACGCTGACGCTGTCTCTTTCGTGAGCCTCCCAAACTCCAAGGCTATCTGCCTGGGACGCTGAGTGAAGCCGGAGCCCAGCTAAGCAATTGCGACCGTCCTGGGATTCCTCCCACCCCAAAGGGGCCAGGACCAAAAGCTCTTGCTGCTCTTCAAGTAGCCAGGCAACCCCATTCACAGCCCCACAAACGCTGACGCTGTCTCTTTCGTGAGCCTCCCAAACTCCAAGGCTATCTGCCTGGGACGCTGAGTACAGCCGGAGCCAGGCTCAGCAATTGCGAACGTCCCAGGATTCCTCCCACCCCAAAGGGGCCAGGACCAAAAGCTCTTGCTGCTCTTCAAGTGGCCAGGCAACCCCATTCACAGCCCCACAAACGCTGACGCTGTCTCTTCCTGTGGCCTCCCAAACTCCAAGACTAGCTGCCTGGGACGCTGAATACAGCCGGAGCCAGAATCAGCAATTGCGACCGTCCCGGGATTCCTCCCACCCCAAAGGGGCCAGGACCAGAAGCTCTTGCTGCTCTTCAAGTAGCCAGGCAACTCCATTCACAGCCCCACAAACGCTGACACTGTCTATTTCGTGAGCCTCCCAAACTATAATAATATCTGCCTGGGACGCTGCTTACAGCCATAGCCAGGCTCAGCACTTGCGAACATCCCGAGATTCCTCCCACCCCAAAGGGGCCAGGACCAAAAGCACTTGCTGTTCTTGAAGTGGCCAGGCAACCCCATTCACAGGTTAAAAACGCTGCCACTGTCTCTTTCTTGAGCCTCCCAAACTCCAATACTATATGCCTGGGCCGCTCAGTACAGCTGGAGCCACGCTAAGCGAATGCGACCGTCCCGGGATTCCTCCCACCCCAAAGGGGCCAGGACCAAAAGCTCTTGCTGCTCTTCAAGTAGCCAGGCAACCCCATTCACAGCCCCACAAACGCTGACGCTGTCTCTTTTGTGAGACTACCAAACTCCAAGAATATCTGCCTGGGACGATGAGTGCAGCCGGAGCCAGGCTAAGCAATTGCGACCGTCCCAGGATTCCTCCCACCCCAAAGGGGCCAGGACCAAAACCTCTTGCTGCTCTTCAATTAGCCAGGCAACCCCATTCACAGCCCCACAAACGCTGATGCTGTCTCTTTTGCGAGCCTCCCAAACTCCAAGACTAGCTGCCTGGGATGCTGATCTGGAGCCCAGCTCAGCAATTGCGAACGTCCCGGGATTCCTCCCACACCAAAGGGGCCAGGACCAAAAGCTCTTGCTGCTCTTCAAGTAGCCTGGCAACTCCATTTGCAGCCCCACAAACGCTGCCGATGTCTCTTTCTGTGGCCTCCCAAACTCCAAGACTATCTGCCTGGGACACTGAATAGAGCCGGAGCCAGGCTCAGCAATTGCGAACGTCACAGGATTCCTCCCACCCCAAAGGGGCCAGGACCAAAAGCTCTTGCTGCTCTTCAAGTGGCCAGGCAACACCATTCACAGCCCCATAAACGCTGACGCTGTCTCTTTCTGTGGCCTCCCAAACTCCAAGACTATCTGCCTGGGACGATGAGTGAAGCCGGAGCCCAGCTAAGCAATTGCGACCATCCCGGGATTCCTCCCACCGCAAAGGGGCCAGGACCAAAAGCTCTTGCTGCTCTTCAAGTAGCCAGGCAACTCCATTCACAGCCCCACAAACGCTGACGCTGTCTCTTTCGTGAGCCTCCCAAACTCCAAGACTAGCTGCCTGGGATAGTGATCTGGAGCCGAGCTAAGCAATTGCGAATGTCCCGGGATTCCTCCCACCCCAAACGGGCCAGGACCAAAAGCTCTTGCTGCTCTTCAAGTAGCCAGGCAACTCCATTCGCAGCCCCACAAACGCTGCCGATGTCTCTTTCTGTGGCCTCCCAAACTCCAAGACTATCTGCCTGGGACACTGAATACAGCCGGAGCCAGGCTCAGCAATTGCGAACGTCCCAGGATTCCTCCCACCCCAAAGGGGCCAGGACCAAAAGCTCTTGCTGCTCTTCAAGTAGCCAGGCAACCCCATTCACAGCCCCACAAACGCTGACGCTGTCTCTTTCTGTGGCCTCCCAAACTCCAAGACTAGCTGCCTGGGATGCTGATCTGGAGCCCAGCTCAGCAATTGCGAATGTCCCAGGATTCCTCCCACCCCAAAGGGGCCAGGACCAAAAGCTCTTGCTGCTCTTCAAGTAGCCAGGCAACCCCATTCACAGCCCCACAAACGCTGACGCTGTCTCTTTCGTGAGCCTCCCAAACTCCAAGGCTATCTGCCTGGGACGCTGAGTGAAGCCGGAGCCCAGCTAAGCAATTGCGACCGTCCAGGGATTCCTCCCACCCCAAAGGGGCCAGGACCAAAAGCTCTTGCTGCTCTTCAAGTAGCCAGGCAACCCCATTCACAGCCCCACAAACGCTGACGCTGTCTCTTTCGTGAGCCTCCCAAACTCCAAGGCTATCTGCCTGGGACGCTGAGTACAGCCGGAGCCAGGCTCAGCAATTGCGAACGTCCCAGGATTCCTCCCACCCCAAAGGGGCCAGGACCAAAAGCTCTTGCTGCTCTTCAAGTGGCCAGGCAACTCCATTCACAGCCCCACAAACGCTGACGCTGTCTCTTCCTGTGGCCTCCCAAACTCCAAGACTAGCTGCCTGGGACGCTGAATACAGCCGGAGCCAGAATCAGCAATTGCGACCGTCCCGGGATTCCTCCCACCCCAAAGGGGCCAGGACCAGAAGCTCTTGCTGCTCTTCAAGTAGCCAGGCAACTCCATTCACAGCCCCACAAACGCTGACGCTGTCTCTTTCGTGAGCCTCCCAAACTATAATAATATCTGCCTGGGACGCTGCTTACAGCCATAGCCAGGCTCAGCACTTGCGAACATCCCGAGATTCCTCCCACCCCAAAGGGGCCAGGACCAAAAGCACTTGCTGTTCTTGAAGTGGCCAGGCAACCCCATTCACAGGTTAAAAACGCTGCCACTGTCTCTTTCTTGAGCCTCCCAAACTCCAATACTATATGCCTGGGCCGCTCAGTACAGCTGGAGCCACGCTAAGCGAATGCGACCGTCCCGGGATTCCTCCCACCCCAAAGGGGCCAGGACCAAAAGCTCTTGCTGCTCTTCAAGTAGCCAGGCAACCCCATTCACAGCCCCACAAACGCTGACGCTGTCTCTTTTGTGAGACTACCAAACTCCAAGAATATCTGCCTGGGACGATGAGTGCAGCCGGAGCCAGGCTAAGCAATTGCGACCGTCCCAGGATTCCTCCCACCCCAAAGGGGCCAGGACCAAAACCTCTTGCTGCTCTTCAATTAGCCAGGCAACCCCATTCACAGCCCCACAAACGCTGATGCTGTCTCTTTTGCGAGCCTCCCAAACTCCAAGACTAGCTGCCTGGGATGCTGATCTGGAGCCCAGCTCAGCAATTGCGAACGTCCCGGGATTCCTCCCACCCCAAAGGGGCCAGGACCAAAAGCTCTTGCTGCTCTTCAAGTAGCCTGGCAACTCCATTTGCAGCCCCACAAACGCTGCCGATGTCTCTTTCTGTGGCCTCCCAAACTCCAAGACTATCTGCCTGGGACACTGAATAGAGCCGGAGCCAGGCTCAGCAATTGCGAACGTCACAGGATTCCTCCCACCCCAAAGGGGCCAGGACCAAAAGCTCTTGCTGCTCTTCAAGTGGCCAGGCAACACCATTCACAGCCCCATAAACGCTGATGCTGTCTCTTTCTGTGGCCTCCCAAACTCCAAGACTATCTGCCTGGGACGATGAGTGAAGCCGGAGCCCAGCTAAGCAATTGCGACCATCCCGGGATTCCTCCCACCGCAAAGGGGCCAGGACCAAAAGCTCTTGCTGCTCTTCAAGTAGCCAGGCAACTCCATTCACAGCCCCACAAACGCTGACGCTGTCTCTTTCGTGAGCCTCCCAAACTCCAAGACTAGCTGCCTGGGATAGTGATCTGGAGCCGAGCTAAGCAATTGCGAATGTCCCGGGATTCCTCCCACCCCAAACGGGCCAGGACCAAAAGCTCTTGCTGCTCTTCAAGTAGCCAGGCAACTCCATTCGCAGCCCCACAAACGCTGCCGATGTCTCTTTCTGTGGCCTCCCAAACTCCAAGACTATCTGCCTGGGACACTGAATACAGCCGGAGCCAGGCTCAGCAATTGCGAACGTCCCAGGATTCCTCCCACCCCAAAGGGGCCAGGACCAAAAGCTCTTGCTGCTCTTCAAGTAGCCAGGCAACCCCATTCACAGCCCCACAAACGCTGACGCTGTCTCTTTCTGTGGCCTCCCAAACTCCAAGACTATCTGCCTGGGACGCTGAATACAGCCGGAGCCAGAATCAGCAATTGCGACCGTCCCAGGATTCCTCCCACCCCAAAGGGGCCAGGACCAAAAGCTCTTGCTGCTCTTCAAGTAGCCAGGCAACCCCATTCACAGCCCCACAAACGCTGACGCTGTCTCTTTCGTGAGCCTCCCAAACTCCAAGACTAGCTGCCTGGGATGCTGATCTGGAGACCAGCTCAGCAATTGTGAACGTCCCAGGATTCCCCCCACCCCAAAGGGGCCAGGACCAAAAGCTCTTGCTGCTCTTCAAGTAGCCAGGCAACCCCATTCACAGCCCTACAAACGCTGCCGATGTCTCTTTCTGTGGCCTCCCAAACTCCAATACTATCTGCCTGGGACACTGAATACAGCCGGAGCCAGGCTCAGCAATTGCGAACGTCCCAGGATTCCTCCCACCCCAAAGGGGCCAGCACCAAAAGCTCTTGCTGCTCTTCAAGTAGCCAGGCAACCCCATTCACAGCCCCACAAACGCTGACGCTGTCTCTTTCCTGAGCCTCCCAAACTCCAAGACTATCTGCCTGGGACGCTGTGTACCGCCAGAGCCAGGTTCAGCAATTGCGAACGTCCCGGGATTCCTCCCACCCCAGAGGGGCCAGGACCAAAAGCTCTTGCTGCTCTTCAAGTAGCCAGGCAACCCCATTCACAGCCCCACAAACGCTGACGCTGTCTCTTTCGTGAGCCTCCCAAACTCCAAGACTATCTGCCTGGGATGCTGATCTGGAGCCCAGCTCAGCAATTGCGAACGTCCCGAGATTCCTCCCACCCCAAAGGGGCCAGGACCAAAAGCTCTTGCTGCTCTTCAAGTAGCCAGGCAACCCCATTCACAGCCCCACAAACGCTGACGCTGTCTCTTTCGTGAGCCTCCCAAACTCCAAGGCTATCTGCCTGGGACGCTGAGTGAAGCCGGAGCCCAGCTAAGCAATTGCGACCGTCCTGGGATTCCTCCCACCCCAAAGGGGCCAGGACCAAAAGCTCTTGCTGCTCTTCAAGTAGCCAGGCAACCCCATTCACAGCCCCACAAACGCTGACGCTGTCTCTTTCGTGAGCCTCCCAAACTCCAAGGCTATCTGCCTGGGACGCTGAGTACAGCCGGAGCCAGGCTCAGCAATTGCGAACGTCCCAGGATTCCTCCCACCCCAAAGGGGCCAGGACCAAAAGCTCTTGCTGCTCTTCAAGTGGCCAGGCAACCCCATTCACAGCCCCACAAACGCTGACGCTGTCTCTTCCTGTGGCCTCCCAAACTCCAAGACTAGCTGCCTGGGACGCTGAATACAGCCGGAGCCAGAATCAGCAATTGCGACCGTCCCGGGATTCCTCCCACCCCAAAGGGGCCAGGACCAGAAGCTCTTGCTGCTCTTCAAGTAGCCAGGCAACTCCATTCACAGCCCCACAAACGCTGACGCTGTCTCTTTCGTGAGCCTCCCAAACTATAATAATATCTGCCTGGGACGCTGCTTACAGCCATAGCCAGGCTCAGCACTTGCGAACATCCCGAGATTCCTCCCACCCCAAAGGGGCCAGGACCAAAAGCACTTGCTGTTCTTGAAGTGGCCAGGCAACCCCATTCACAGGTTAAAAACGCTGCCACTGTCTCTTTCTTGAGCCTCCCAAACTCCAGTACTATATGCCTGGGCCGCTCAGTACAGCTGGAGCCACGCTAAGCGAATGCGACCGTCCCGGGATTCCTCCCACCCCAAAGGGGCCAGGACCAAAAGCTCTTGCTGCTCTTCAAGTAGCCAGGCAACCCCATTCACAGCCCCACAAACGCTGACGCTGTCTCTTTTGTGAGACTACCAAACTCCAAGAATATCTGCCTGGGACGATGAGTGCAGCCGGAGCCAGGCTAAGCAATTGCGACCGTCCCAGGATTCCTCCCACCCCAAAGGGGCCAGGACCAAAACCTCTTGCTGCTCTTCAATTAGCCAGGCAACCCCATTCACAGCCCCACAAACGCTGATGCTGTCTCTTTTGCGAGCCTCCCAAACTCCAAGACTAGCTGCCTGGGATGCTGATCTGGAGCCCAGCTCAGCAATTGCGAACGTCCCGGGATTCCTCCCACCCCAAAGGGGCCAGGACCAAAAGCTCTTGCTGCTCTTCAAGTAGCCTGGCAACTCCATTTGCAGCCCCACAAACGCTGCCGATGTCTCTTTCTGTGGCCTCCCAAACTCCAAGACTATCTGCCTGGGACACTGAATAGAGCCGGAGCCAGGCTCAGCAATTGCGAACGTCACAGGATTCCTCCCACCCCAAAGGGGCCAGGACCAAAAGCTCTTGCTGCTCTTCAAGTGGCCAGGCAACACCATTCACAGCCCCATAAACGCTGACGCTGTCTCTTTCTGTGGCCTCCCAAACTCCAAGACTATCTGCCTGGGACGATGAGTGAAGCCGGAGCCCAGCTAAGCAATTGCGACCATCCCGGGATTCCTCCCACCGCAAAGGGGCCAGGACCAAAAGCTCTTGCTGCTCTTCAAGTGGCCAGGCAACTCCATTCACAGCCCCACAAACGCTGACGCTGTCTCTTTCGTGAGCCTCCCAAACTCCAAGACTAGCTGCCTGGGATAGTGATCTGGAGCCGAGCTAAGCAATTGCGAATGTCCCGGGATTCCTCCCACCCCAAAGGGGCCAGGACCAAAAGCTCTTGCTGCTCTTCAAGTAGCCAGGCAACCCCATTCACAGCCCTACAAACGCTGCCGATGTCTCTTTCTGTGGCCTCCCAAACTCCAAGACTATCTGCCTGGGACACTGAATACAGCCGGAGCCAGGCTCAGCAATTGCGAACGTCCCAGGATTCCTCCCACCCCAAAGGGGCCAGGACCAAAAGCTCTTGCTGCTCTTCAAGTAGCCAGGCAACCCCATTCACAGCCCCACAAACGCTGACGCTGTCTCTTTCTGTGGCCTCCCAAACTCCAAGACTATCTGCCTGGGACGCTGAATACAGCCGGAGCCAGAATCAGCAATTGCGACCGTCCCAGGATTCCTCCCACCCCAAAGGGGCCAGGACCAAAAGCTCTTGCTGCTCTTCAAGTAGCCAGGCAACCCCATTCACAGCCCCACAAACGCTGACGCTGTCTCTTTCGTGAGCCTCCCAAACTCCAAGACTAGCTGCCTGGGATGCTGATCTGGAGACCAGCTCAGCAATTGTGAACGTCCCAGGATTCCCCCCACCCCAAAGGGGCCAGGACCAAAAGCTCTTGCTGCTCTTCAAGTAGCCAGGCAACCCCATTCACAGCCCTACAAACGCTGCCGATGTCTCTTTCTGTGGCCTCCCAAACTCCAATACTATCTGCCTGGGACACTGAATACAGCCGGAGCCAGGCTCAGCAATTGCGAACGTCCCAGGATTCCTCCCACCCCAAAGGGGCCAGCACCAAAAGCTCTTGCTGCTCTTCAAGTAGCCAGGCAACCCCATTCACAGCCCCACAAACGCTGACGCTGTCTCTTTCCTGAGCCTCCCAAACTCCAAGACTATCTGCCTGGGACGCTGTGTACCGCCAGAGCCAGGTTCAGCAATTGCGAACGTCCCGGGATTCCTCCCACCCCAGAGGGGCCAGGACCAAAAGCTCTTGCTGCTCTTCAAGTAGCCAGGCAACCCCATTCACAGCCCCACAAACGCTGACGCTGTCTCTTTCGTGAGCCTCCCAAACTCCAAGACTATCTGCCTGGGATGCTGATCTGGAGCCCAGCTCAGCAATTGCGAACGTCCCGAGATTCCTCCCACCCCAAAGGGGCCAGGACCAAAAGCTCTTGCTGCTCTTCAAGTAGCCAGGCAACCCCATTCACAGCCCCACAAACGCTGACGCTGTCTCTTTCGTGAGCCTCCCAAACTCCAAGGCTATCTGCCTGGGACGCTGAGTGAAGCCGGAGCCCAGCTAAGCAATTGCGACCGTCCTGGGATTCCTCCCACCCCAAAGGGGCCAGGACCAAAAGCTCTTGCTGCTCTTCAAGTAGCCAGGCAACCCCATTCACAGCCCCACAAACGCTGACGCTGTCTCTTTCGTGAGCCTCCCAAACTCCAAGGCTATCTGCCTGGGACGCTGAGTACAGCCGGAGCCAGGCTCAGCAATTGCGAACGTCCCAGGATTCCTCCCACCCCAAAGGGGCCAGGACCAAAAGCTCTTGCTGCTCTTCAAGTGGCCAGGCAACCCCATTCACAGCCCCACAAACGCTGACGCTGTCTCTTCCTGTGGCCTCCCAAACTCCAAGACTAGCTGCCTGGGACGCTGAATACAGCCGGAGCCAGAATCAGCAATTGCGACCGTCCCGGGATTCCTCCCACCCCAAAGGGGCCAGGACCAGAAGCTCTTGCTGCTCTTCAAGTAGCCAGGCAACTCCATTCACAGCCCCACAAACGCTGACGCTGTCTCTTTCGTGAGCCTCCCAAACTATAATAATATCTGCCTGGGACGCTGCTTACAGCCATAGCCAGGCTCAGCACTTGCGAACATCCCGAGATTCCTCCCACCCCAAAGGGGCCAGGACCAAAAGCACTTGCTGTTCTTGAAGTGGCCAGGCAACCCCATTCACAGGTTAAAAACGCTGCCACTGTCTCTTTCTTGAGCCTCCCAAACTCCAGTACTATATGCCTGGGCCGCTCAGTACAGCTGGAGCCACGCTAAGCGAATGCGACCGTCCCGGGATTCCTCCCACCCCAAAGGGGCCAGGACCAAAAGCTCTTGCTGCTCTTCAAGTAGCCAGGCAACCCCATTCACAGCCCCACAAACGCTGACGCTGTCTCTTTTGTGAGACTACCAAACTCCAAGAATATCTGCCTGGGACGATGAGTGCAGCCGGAGCCAGGCTAAGCAATTGCGACCGTCCCAGGATTCCTCCCACCCCAAAGGGGCCAGGACCAAAACCTCTTGCTGCTCTTCAATTAGCCAGGCAACCCCATTCACAGCCCCACAAACGCTGATGCTGTCTCTTTTGCGAGCCTCCCAAACTCCAAGACTAGCTGCCTGGGATGCTGATCTGGAGCCCAGCTCAGCAATTGCGAACGTCCCGGGATTCCTCCCACCCCAAAGGGGCCAGGACCAAAAGCTCTTGCTGCTCTTCAAGTAGCCTGGCAACTCCATTTGCAGCCCCACAAACGCTGCCGATGTCTCTTTCTGTGGCCTCCCAAACTCCAAGACTATCTGCCTGGGACACTGAATAGAGCCGGAGCCAGGCTCAGCAATTGCGAACGTCCCAGGATTCCTCCCACCCCAAAGGGGCCAGGACCAAAAGCTCTTGCTGCTCTTCAAGTGGCCAGGCAACACCATTCACAGCCCCATAAACGCTGACGCTGTCTCTTTCTGTGGCCTCCCAAACTCCAAGACTATCTGCCTGGGACGATGAGTGAAGCCGGAGCCCAGCTAAGCAATTGCGACCATCCCGGGATTCCTCCCACCGCAAAGGGGCCAGGACCAAAAGCTCTTGCTGCTCTTCAAGTGGCCAGGCAACTCCATTCACAGCCCCACAAACGCTGACGCTGTCTCTTTCGTGAGCCTCCCAAACTCCAAGACTAGCTGCCTGGGATAGTGATCTGGAGCCGAGCTAAGCAATTGCGAATGTCCCGGGATTCCTCCCACCCCAAAGGGGCCAGGACCAAAAGCTCTTGCTGCTCTTCAAGTAGCCAGGCAACCCCATTCACAGCCCTACAAACGCTGCCGATGTCTCTTTCTGTGGCCTCCCAAACTCCAAGACTATCTGCCTGGGACACTGAATACAGCCGGAGCCAGGCTCAGCAATTGCGAACGTCCCAGGATTCCTCCCACCCCAAAGGGGCCAGCACCAAAAGCTCTTGCTGCTCTTCAAGTAGCCAGGCAACCCCATTCACAGCCCCACAAACGCTGACGCTGTCTCTTTCGTGAGCCTCCCAAACTCCAAGACTATCTGCCTGGGACGTTCAGTACAGATGGAGCCACGCTCAGCGAATGCGACCGTCCCGGGATTCCTCCCACCCCAAAGGGGACAGGACCAAAAGCTCTTGCTGCTCTTCAAGTAGCCAGGCAACCCCATTCACAGCCCCACAAACGCTGACGCTGTCTCTTTCGTGAGCCTCCCAAACTCCAAGACTAGCTGCCTGGGATGCTGATCTGGAGCCCAGCTCAGCAATTGCGAACGTCCCAGGATTCCTCCCTCCCCAAAGGGGCCAGGACCAAAAGCTCTTGCTGCTCTTCAAGTAGCCAGGCAACCCCATTCACAGCCCCACAAACGCTGACGCTGTCTCTTTCGTGAGCCTCCCAAACTCCAGTACTATATGTCTGAGACGCTGCCTAGAGACGGATCACGCTCAGCGATTGCGACCGACCTGGGATTCTTCCCACCCCATAACAGCCAGGACCAAAAGCTCTTGCTGCTCTTCAGGTAGCCAGGCAACCCCATTCACAGCCCCACAAACGCTGACGCTGTCTCTTTCTGTGGCCTCCGAAACTCCAATACTATCTGCCTGGGACGCTGCGTATAGCCAGAGCCAGGCTCAGCAATTGCGACCGTCCCGGGATTCCTCCCACCCCAAAGGGCCAGCACCAAAAGCTCTTGCTGCTCTTCAAGTAGCCAGGCAACCCCATTCACAGCCCCACAAACGCTGACGCTCTCTCTTTCGTGAGCCTCCCAAATTCCAGGACTAGCTGCCTGGGACGTTCAATAGAGCTAAAGCGCAGGCCAGGAATTGCGAATGTCCCGACATTCCTCCCACACCAAAGGGGCCAGGACCAAAAGCTCTTGCTGCTCTTCAAGTAGCCAGGCAACCCCATTCACAGCCACACAAACGCTGACGCTGTCTCTTTCGTGAGCCTCCCAAACTCCAAGACTATCTGCCTGGGATGCTCAGTACAGATGGAGCCACGCTCAGCGAATGCGACCGTCCCAGGATTCCTCCCACGCCAAAGGGGCCAGCACCAAAAGCTCTTGCTGCTCTTCAAGTAGCCAGGCAACCCCATTCACAGCCCCACAAACGCTGATGCTGTCTCTTTCGTGAGCCATTTAAAGTCCAATACTATCTGCCTGGGACGCTGCGTATATCCAGAGCCAGGCTCAGCAATTGCGACCGTCCCGGGATTCCTCCCACCCCAAAGGGGCCAGGACCAAAAGCTCTTGCTGCTCTTCAAGTAGCCAGGCAACCCCATTCACAGCCCCACAAACGCTGACGCTGTCTCTTTCGTGAGACACCCAAATTCCAAGACTAACTGCCTGGGACGTTCAATAGAGCTAAAGCGCAGCCCAGGAATTGCGAATGTCCCAACATTCCTCCCACACCAAAGGGGCCAGGACCAAAAGCTCTTGCTGCTCTTCAAGTAGCCAGGCAACCCCATTCACAGCCCCACAAACGCTGACGCTCTCTCTATCTGTGCCCTCACAAACACCAAGACTAGCTGCCTGGGACGCTCAGTACAGATGGAGCCACGCTCAGCGATTGCGAAAGTCCCGGGATTCCTCCCACCCCAAAGGGGCCAGGACCAAAAGCTCTTGCTGCTCTTCAAGTAGCCAGGCAACCCCATTCACAGCCCCACAAACCCTGACGCTGTCTCTTTCTGTGGCCTCCCAAAGTCCAAGGCTATCTGCCTGGGACGCTGAGTACAGCCGGAGCCCAGCTAAGCGATTGCGACCGTCCTGGGATTCCTCCCACCCCAAAGGGGCCAGGACCAAAAGCTCTTGCTGCTCTTCAAGTAGCCAGGCAACCCCATTCACAGCCCCACAAACGCTGACGCTGTCTCTTTCGTGAGCCTCCCAAACTCCAATGCTATCTGCCTGGGACGCTGAGTACAGCCGGAGCCAGGCTCAGCAATTGCGAACGTCCCAGGATTCCTCCCACCCCAAAGGGGCCAGGACCAAAAGCTCTTGCTGCTCTTCAAGTAGCCAGGCAACCCCATTCACAGCCCTACAAACGCTGCCGATGTCTCTTTCTGTGGCCTCCCAAACTCCAAGACTATCTGCCTGGGACACTGAATACAGCCGGAGCCAGGCTCAGCAATTGCGAACGTCAAAGGATTCCTCCCACCCCAAAGGGGCCAGCACCAAAAGCTCTTGCTGCTCTTCAAGTAGCCAGGCAACCCCATTCACAGCCCCACAAACGCTGACGCTGTCTCTTTCGTGAGCCTCCCAAACTCCAAGACTATCTGCCTGGGACGTTCAGTACAGATGGAGCCACGCTCAGCGAATGCGACCGTCCCGGGATTCCTCCCACCCCAAAGGGGACAGGACCAAAAGCTCTTGCTGCTCTTCAAGTAGCCAGGCAACCCCATTCACAGCCCCACAAACGCTGACGCTGTCTCTTTCGTGAGCCTCCCAAACTCCAAGACTAGCTGCCTGGGATAGTGATCTGGAGCCCAGCTCAGCAATTGCGAACGTCCCAGGATTCCTCCCACCCCAAAGGGGCCAGGACCAAAAGCTCTTGCTGCTCTTCAAGTAGCCAGGCAACCCCATTCACAGCCCCACAAACGCTGACGCTGTCTCTTTCGTGAGCCTCCCAAACTCCAGTACTATATGTCTGAGACGCTGCCTAGAGACGGATCACGCTCAGCGATTGCGACCGACCTGGGATTCTTCCCACCCCATAACAGCCAGGACCAAAAGCTCTTGCTGCTCTTCAGGTAGCCAGGCAACCCCATTCACAGCCCCACAAACGCTGACGCTGTCTCTTTCTGTGGCCTCCGAAACTCCAATACTATCTGCCTGGGACGCTGCGTATAGCCAGAGCCAGGCTCAGCAATTGCGACCGTCCCGGGATTCCTCCCACCCCAAAGGGCCAGCACCAAAAGCTCTTGCTGCTCTTCAAGTAGCCAGGCAACCCCATTCACAGCCCCACAAACGCTGACGCTCTCTCTTTCGTGAGCCTCCCAAATTCTAAGAGTAACTGCCTGGGACGTTCAATAGAGCTAAAGCGCAGCCCAGGAATTGCGAATGTCCCGACATTCCTCCCACACCAAGGGGGCCAGGACCAAAAGCTCTTGCTGCTCTTCAAGTAGCCAGGCAATCCCGTTGTCTCCTTCTGTGGCCTCCCAACCTCCAATACTATCTGCTTGCGCCGCTGAGTAGAGCCGAATCGCAGCACACCACATGCGAACGTCCCAAGATTTTTCCCGCATCAAAGGTGGCAGGACCAAAAGCTCTTGCGGCTCTTCAAGTAGCCAGGCAACCCCATTCACAGTCCCGCAAACGCTGACGCTCTCTCTTTCTGTGGCCTCCAAACTTCAATATTATCTGCCTGGAACGCTTCGTACAGCAAGAGCCAGGCTCAGCAATTGCGACCGTCCCGGGATTCCTCCCACCCCAAAGGGGCCAGGACAAAAAGCTCTTGCTGCTCTTCAAGTAGCCAGGAAACCCCATTCACAGCCCCACAAACGCTGACGCTCTCTCTTTCGTGAGCCTCCCAAATTCCAGGACTAGCTGCCTGGGACGTTCAATAGAGCTAAAGCGCAGGCCAGGAATTGCGAATGTCCCGACATTCCTCCCACACCAAAGGGGCCAGGACCAAAAGCTCTTGCTGCTCTTCAAGTAGCCAGGCAACCCCATTCACAGCCCCACAGACGCTGACGCTGTCTCTTTCTGTGGCCTCCCAAACTCCAAGACTATCTGCCTGGGATGCTCAGTACAGATGGAGCCACGCTCAGCGAATGCGACCGTCCCGGGATTCCTCCCACGCCAAAGGGGCCAGCACCAAAAGCTCTTGCTGCTCTTCAAGTAGCCAGGCAACCCCATTCACAGCCCCACAAACGCTGATGCTGTCTCTTTCGTGAGCCATTTAAAGTCCAATACTATCTGCCTGGGACGCTGCGTACAGCCAGAGCCAGGCTCAGCAATTGCGACCGTCCCGGGATTCCTCCCACCCCAAAGGGGCCAGGACCAAAAGCTCTTGCTGCTCTTCAGGTAGCCAGGCAACCCCATTCACAGCCCCACAAACGCTGCCGATGTCTCTTTCTGTGGCCTCCTAAACTCCAATACTATCTGCCTGGGACGCTGCGTATATCCAGAGCCAGGCTCAGCAATTGCGACCGTCGCGGGACTCCTCCCACCCCAAAGGGGCCAGGACCAAAAGCTCTTGCTGCTCTTCAAGTAGCCAGGCAACCCCATTCACAGCCCCACAAACGCTGACGCTGTCTCTTTCGTGAGACACCCAAATTCCAAGACTAACTGCCTGGGACGTTCAATAGAGCTAAAGCGCAGCCCAGGAATTGCGAATGTCCCAACATTCCTCCCACACCAAAGGGGCCAGGACCAAAAGCTCTTGCTGCTCTTCAAGTAGCCAGGCAACCCCATTCACAGCCCCACAAACGCTGACGCTCTCTCTATCTGTGCCCTCACAAACACCAAGACTAGCTGCCTGGGACGCTCAGTACAGATGGAGCCACGCTCAGCGAATGCGACCGTCCCAGGATTCCTCCCACCCCAAAGGTGGCAGGACCAAAAGCTCTTGCTGCTCTTCAAGTAGTCAGGCAACCCCATTCACAGCCCCACAAACGCTGACGCTGTCTCTTTCTGTGGCCTCCCAAAGTCCAAGGCTATCTGCCTGGGACGCTGAGTACAGCCGGAGCCCAGCTAAGCGATTGCGACCGTCCTGGGATTCCTCCCACCCCAAAGGGGCCAGGACCAAAAGCTCTTGCTGCTCTTCAAGTAGCCAGGCAACCCCATTCACAGCCCCACAAACGCTGACGCTGTCTCTTTCGTGAGCCTCCCAAACTCCAAGGCTATCTGCCTGGGATGCTGATCTGGAGCCCAGCTAAGCAATTGCGAACGTCCCAGGATTCCTCCCACCCCAAAGGGGCCAGGACCAAAAGCTCTTGCTGCTCTTCAAGTAGCCAGGCAACCCCATTCACAGCCCCACAAACGCTGACGCTGTCTCTTTCGTGAGCCTCCCAGACTCCAAGACTAGCTGCCTGGGATGCTGAGTGAAGCCGGAGCCCAGCTAAGCAATTGCGACCGTCCTGGGATTCCTCCCACCCCAAAGGGGCCAGGACCAAAAGCTCTTGCTGCTCTTCAAGTAGCCAGGCAACCCCATTCACAGCCCCACAAACGCTGACGCTGTCTCTTTCGTGAGCCTCCCAAACTCCAAGGCTATCTGCCTGGGACGCTGAGTACAGCCGGAGCCAGGCTCAGCAATTGCGAACGTCCCAGGATTCCTCCCACCCCAAAGGGGCCAGGACCAGAAGCTCTTGCTGCTCTTCAAGTAGCCAGGCAACCCCATTCACAGCCCCACAAACGCTGACGCTGTCTCTTCCTGTGGCCTCCCAAACTCCAAGACTAGCTGCCTGGGACGCTGAATACAGCCGGAGCCAGAATCAGCAATTGCGAACGTCCCAGGATTCCTCCCACCTCAAAGGGGCCAGGACCAGAAGCTCTTGCTGCTCTTCAAGTAGCCAGGCAACTCCATTCACAGCCCCCCAAACGCTGACGCTGTCTCTTTCGTGAGCCTCCCAAACTATAATAATATCTGCCTGGGACGCTGCTTACAGCCATAGCCAGGCTCAGCACTTAAGAACATCCCGAGATTCCTCCCACCCCAAAGGGGCCAGGACCAAAAGCACTTGCTGTTCTTGAAGTGGCCAGGCAACCCCATTCACAGGTTAAAAACGCTGCCACTGTCTCTTTCTTGAGCCTCCCAAACTCCAATACTATATGCCTGGGCCGCTCAGTACAGCTGGAGCCACGCTAAGCGAATGCGACCGTCCCGGGATTCCTCCCACCCCAAAGGGGCCAGGACCAAAAGCTCTTGCTGCTCTTCAAGTAGCCAGGCAACCCCATTCACAGCCCCACAAACGCTGACGCTGTCTCTTTTGTGAGACTACCAAACTCCAAGACTATCTGCCTGGGACGATGAGTGCAGCCGGAGCCAGGCTAAGCAATTGCGACCGTCCCAGGATTCCTCCCACCCCAAAGGGGCCAGGACCAAAAGCTCTTGCTGCTCTTCAAGTAGCCAGGCAACCCCATTCACAGCCCCACAAACGCTGATGCTGTCTCTTTTGTGAGCCTCCCAAACTCCAAGACTAGCTGCCTGGGATGCTGATCTGGAGCCCAGCTCAGCAATTGCGAACGTCCCGGGATTCCTCCCACCCCAAAGGGGCCAGGACCAAAAGCTCTTGCTGCTCTTCAAGTAGCCTGGCAACTCCATTTGCAGCCCCACAAACGCTGCCGATGTCTCTTTCTGTGGCCTCCCAAACTCCAAGACTATCTGCCTGGGACACTGAATAGAGCCGGAGCCAGGCTCAGCAATTGCGAACGTCACAGGATTCCTCCCACCCCAAAGGGGCCAGGACCAAAAGCTCTTGCTGCTCTTCAAGTGGCCAGGCAACACCATTCACAGCCCCATAAACGCTGACGCTGTCTCTTTCGTGAGCCTCCCAAACTCCAAGACTATCTGCCTGGGACGATGATTGAAGCCGGAGCCCAGCTAAGCAATTGCGACCATCCCGGGATTCCTCCCACCCCAAAGGGGCCAGGACCAAAAGCTCTTGCTGCTCTTCAAGTAGCCAGGCAACTCCATTCACAGCCCCACAAACGCTGATGCTGTCTCTTTCGTGAGCCTCCCAAACTCCAAGACTAGCTGCCTGGGATAGTGATCTGGAGCCGAGCTAAGCAATTGCGAATGTCCCGGGATTCCTCCCACCCCAAAGGGGCCAGGACCAAAAGCTCTTGCTGCTCTTCAAGTAGCCAGGCAACTCCATTCGCAGCCCCACAAACGCTGCCGATGTCTCTTTCTGTGGCCTCCCAAACTCCAAGACTATCTGCCTGGGACACTGAATACAGCCGGAGCCAGGCTCAGCAATTGCGAACGTCCCAGGATTCCTCCCACCCCAAAGGGGCCAGGACCAAAAGCTCTTGCTGCTCTTCAAGTAGCCAGGCAACCCCATTCACAGCCCCACAAACGCTGACGCTGTCTCTTTCGTGAGCCTCCCAAACTCCAAGACTAGCTGCCTGGGATGCTGATCTGGAGCCCAGCTCAGCAATTGCGAACGTCCCAGGATTCCTCCCACCCCAAAGGGGCCAGGACCAAAAGCTCTTGCTGCTCTTCAAGTAGCCAGGCAACCCCATTCACAGCCCCACAAACGCTGACGCTGTCTCTTTCGTGAGCCTCCCAAACTCCAAGGCTATCTGCCTGGGACGCTGAGTACAGCCGGAGCCAGGCTCAGCAATTGCGAACGTCCCAGGATTCCTCCCACCCCAAAGGGGCCAGGACCAAAAGCTCTTGCTGCTCTTCAAGTGGCCAGGCAACCCCATTCACAGCCCCACAAACGCTGACGCTGTCTCTTCCTGTGGCCTCCCAAACTCCAAGACTAGCTGCCTGGGACACTGAATACAGCCGGAGCCAGAATCAGCAATTGCGAACGTCCCAGGATTCCTCCCACCCCAAAGGGGCCAGGACCAGAAGCTCTTGCTGCTCTTCAAGTAGCCAGGCAACTCCATTCACAGCCCCACAAACGCTGACGCTGTCTCTTTCGTGAGCCTCCCAAACTATAATAATATGTGCCTGGGACGCTGCTTACAGCCATAGCCAGGCTCAGCACTTGCGAACATCCCGAGATTCCTCCCACCCCAAAGGGGCCAGGACTAAAAGCACTTGCTGTTCTTGAAGTGGCCAGGCAACCCCATTCACAGGTTAAAAACGCTGCCACTGTCTCTTTCTTGAGCCTCCCAAACTCCAATACTATATGCCTGGGCCGCTCAGTACAGCTGGAGCCACGCTAAGCGAATGCGACCGTCCCGGGATTCCTCCCACCCCAAAGGGGCCAGGACCAAAAGCTCTTGCTGCTCTTCAAGTAGCCAGGCAACCCCATTCACAGCCCCACAAACGCTGACGCTGTCTCTTTTGTGAGACTACCAAACTCCAAGACTATCTGCCTGGGACGATGAGTGCAGCCGGAGCCAGGCTAAGCAATTGCGACCGTCCCAGGATTCCTCCCACCCCAAAGGGGCCAGGACCAAAAGCTCTTGCTGCTCTTCAAGTAGCCAGGCAACCCCATTCACAGCCCCACAAACGCTGATGCTGTCTCTTTTGTGAGCCTCCCAAACTCCAAGACTAGCTGCCTGGGATGCTGATCTGGAGCCCAGCTCAGCAATTGCGAACGTCCCGGGATTCCTCCCACCCCAAAGGGGCCAGGACCAAAAGCTCTTGCTGCTCTTCAAGTAGCCTGGCAACTCCATTTGCAGCCCCACAAACGCTGCCGATGTCTCTTTCTGTGGCCTCCCAAACTCCAAGACTATCTGCCTGGGACACTGAATAGAGCCGGAGCCAGGCTCAGCAATTGCGAACGTCCCAGGATTCCTCCCACCCCAAAGGGGCCAGGACCAAAAGCTCTTGCTGCTCTTCAAGTGGCCAGGCAACACCATTCACAGCCCCATAAACGCTGACGCTGTCTCTTTCTGTGGCCTCCCAAACTCCAAGACTAGCTGCCTGGGACGATGATTGAAGCCGGAGCCCAGCTAAGCAATTGCGACCATCCCGGGATTCCTCCCACCGCAAAGGGGCCAGGACCAAAAGCTCTTGCTGCTCTTCAAGTAGCCAGGCAACTCCATTCACAGCCCCACAAACGCTGACGCTGTCTCTTTCGTGAGCCTCCCAAACTCCAAGACTAGCTGCCTGGGATAGTGATCTGGAGCCGAGCTAAGCAATTGCGAATGTCCCGGGATTCCTCCCACCCCAAAGGGGCCAGGACCAAAAGCTCTTGCTGCTCTTCAAGTAGCCAGGCAACTCCATTCGCAGCCCCACAAACGCTGCCGATGTCTCTTTCTGTGGCCTCCCAAACTCCAAGACTATCTGCCTGGGACGCTGAATACAGCCGGAGCCAGAATCAGCAATTGCGAACGTCCCAGGATTCCTCCCACCCCAAAGGGGCCAGGACCAGAAGCTCTTGCTGCTCTTCAAGTAGCCAGGCAACTCCATTCACAGCCCCACAAACGCTGACGCTGTCTCTTTCGTGAGCCTCCCAAACTATAATAATATCTGCCTGGGACGCTGCTTACAGCCATAGCCAGGCTCAGCACTTGCGAACATCCCGAGATTCCTCCCACCCCAAAGGGGCCAGGACCAAAAGCACTTGCTGTTCTTGAAGTGGCCAGGCAACCCCATTCACAGGTTAAAAACGCTGCCACTGTCTCTTTCTTGAGCCTCCCAAACTCCAATACTATATGCCTGGGCCACTCAGTACAGCTGGAGCCACGCTAAGCGAATGCGACCGTCCCGGGATTCCTCCCACCCCAAAGGGGCCAGGACCAAAAGCTCTTGCTGCTCTTCAAGTAGCCAGGCAACCCCATTCACAGCCCCACAAACGCTGACGCTGTCTCTTTTGTGAGACTACCAAACTCCAAGAATATCTGCCTGGGACGCTGAGTACAGCCGGAGCCAGGCTCAGCAATTGCGAACGTCCCAGGATTCCTCCCACCCCAAAGGGGCCAGGACCAAAAGCTCTTGCTGCTCTTCAAGTAGCCAGGCAACCCCATTCACAGCCCCACAAACGCTGATGCTGTCTCTTTTGTGAGCCTCCCAAACTCCAAGACTAGCTGCCTGGGATGCTGATCTGGAGCCCAGCTCAGCAATTGCGAACGTCCCGGGATTCCTCCCACCCCAAAGGGGCCAGGACCAAAAGCTCTTGCTGCTCTTCAAGTAGCCTGGCAACTCCATTTGCAGCCCCACAAACGCTGCCGATGTCTCTTTCTGTGGCCTCCCAAACTCCAAGAGTATCTGCCTGGGACACTGAATACAGCCGGAGCCAGGCTCAGCAATTGCGAACGTCACAGGATTCCTCCCACCCCAAAGGGGCCAGGACCAAAAGCTCTTGCTGCTCTTCAAGTGGCCAGGCAACACCATTCACAGCCCCATAAACGCTGACGCTGTCTCTTTCTGTGGCCTCCCAAACTCCAAGACTATCTGCCTGGGACGATGATTGAAGCCGGAGCCCAGCTAAGCAATTGCGACCATCCCGGGATTCCTCCCACCGCAAAGGGGCCAGGACCAAAAGCTCTTGCTGCTCTTCAAGTAGCCAGGCAACTCCATTCACAGCCCCACAAACGCTGACGCTGTCTCTTTCGTGAGCCTCCCAAACTCCAAGACTAGCTGCCTGGGATAGTGATCTGGAGCCGAGCTAAGCAATTGCGAATGTCCCGGGATTCCTCCCACCCCAAAGGGGCCAGGACCAAAAGCTCTTGCTGCTCTTCAAGTAGCCAGGCAACTCCATTCGCAGCCCCACAAACGCTGCCGATGTCTCTTTCTGTGGCCTCCCAAACTCCAAGACTATCTGCCTGGGACACTGAATACAGCCGGAGCCAGGCTCAGCAATTGCGAACGTCCCAGGATTCCTCCCACCCCAAAGGGGCCAGGACCAAAAGCTCTTGCTGCTCTTCAAGTAGCCAGGCAACCCCATTCACAGCCCCACAAATGCTGCCGCTGTCTCTTTCGTGAGCCTCCCAAACTCCAAGACTATCTGCCTGGGATGCTGATCTGGAGCCCAGCTCAGCAATTGCGAACGTCCCAGGATTCCTCCCACCCCAGAGGGGCCAGGACCAAAAGCTCTTGCTGCTCTTCAAGTAGCCAGGCAACCCCATTCACAGCCCCACAAACGCTGACGCTGTCTCTTTCGTGAGCCTCCCAAACTCCAAGGCTATCTGCCTGGGACGCTGAGTACAGCCGGAGCCAGGCTCAGCAATTGCGAACGTCCCAGGATTCCTCCCACCCCAAAGGGGCCAGGACCAAAAGCTCTTGCTGCTCTTCAAGTGGCCAGGCAACCCCATTCACAGCCCCACAAACGCTGACGCTGTCTCTTCCTGTGGCCTCCCAAACTCCAAGACTATCTGCCTGGGACGCTGAATACAGCCGGAGCCAGGCTCAGCAATTGCGAACGTCCCAGGATTCCTCCCACCCCAAAGGGGCCAGGACCAGAAGCTCTTGCTGCTCTTCAAGTAGCCAGGCAACTCCATTCACAGCCCCACAAACGCTGACGCTGTCTCTTTCGTGAGCCTCCCAAACTATAATAATATCTGCCTGGGACGCTGCTTACAGCCATAGCCAGGCTCAGCACTTGCGAACATCCCGAGATTCCTCCCACCCCAAAGGGGCCAGGACCAAAAGCACTTGCTGTTCTTGAAGTGGCCAGGCAACCCCATTCACAGGTTAAAAACGCTGCCACTGTCTCTTTCTTGAGCCTCCCAAACTCCAATACTATATGCCTGGGCCGCTCAGTACAGCTGGAGCCACGCTAAGCGAATGCGACCGTCCCGGGATTCCTCCCACCCCAAAGGGGCCAGGACCAAAAGCTCTTGCTGCTCTTCAAGTAGCCAGGCAACCCCATTCACAGCCCCACAAACGCTGACGCTGTCTCTTTTGTGAGACTACCAAACTCCAAGAATATCTGCCTGGGACGATGAGTGCAGCCGGAGCCAGGCTAAGCAATTGCGACCGTCCCAGGATTCCTCCCACCCCAAAGGGGCCAGGACCAAAAGCTCTTGCTGCTCTTCAATTAGCCAGGCAACCCCATTCACAGCCCCACAAACGCTGATGCTGTCTCTTTTGTGAGCCTCCCAAACTCCATGACTAGCTGCCTGGGATGCTGATCTGGAGCCCAGCTCAGCAATTGCGAACGTCCCGGGATTCCTCCCACCCCAAAGGGGCCAGGACCAAAAGCTCTTGCTGCTCTTCAAGTAGCCTGGCAACCCCATTCACAGCCCCACAAACGCTGCCGATGTCTCTTTCTGTGGCCTCCCAAACTCCAAGAGTATCTGCCTGGGACACTGAATACAGCCGGAGCCCAGCTAAACAATTGCGACCGTCCCGGGATTCCTCCCACCCCAAAGGGGCCAGGACCAAAAGCTCTTGCTGCTCTTCAAGTGGCCAGGCAACACCATTCACAGCCCCATAAACGCTGACGCTGTCTCTTTCTGTGGCCTCCCAAACTCCAAGACTATCTGCCTGGGACGATGAGTGAAGCCGGAGCCCAGCTAAGCAATTGCGACCGTCCCGAGATTCCTCCCACCCCAAAGGGGCCAGGACCAAAAGCTCTTGCTGCTCTTCAAGTAGCCAGGCAACTCCATTCACAGCCCCACAAACGCTGACGCTGTCTCTTTCTGTGGCCTCCCAAACTCCAAGACTAGCTGCCTGGGATAGTGATCTGGAGCCGAGCTAAGCAATTGCGAATGTCCCGGGATTCCTCCCACCCCAAAGGGGCCAGGACCAAAAGCTCTTGCTGCTCTTCAAGTAGCCAGGCAACCCCATTCGCAGCCCCACAAACGCTGCCGATGTCTCTTTCTGTGGCCTCCCAAACTCCAAGACTATCTGCCTGGGACACTGAATACAGCCGGAGCCAGGCTCAGCAATTGCGAACGTCCCAGGATTCCTCCCACCCCAAACGGGCCAGGACCAAAAGCTCTTGCTGCTCTTCAAGTAGCCAGGCAACCCCATTCACAGCCCCACAAACGCTGACGCTGTCTCTTTCGTGAGCCTCCCAAACTCCAAGACTAGCTGCCTGGGATGCTGATCTGGAGCCCAGCTCAGCAATTGCGAACGTCCCAGGATTCCTCCCACCCCAAAGGGGCCAGGACCAAAAGCTCTTGCTGCTCTTCAAGTAGCCAGGCAACCCCATTCACAGCCCCACAAACCCTGACGCTGTCTCTTTCGTGAGCCTCCCAAACTCCAAGACTATCTGCCTGGGACGCTGAGTACAGCCAGAACCAGGCTCAGCAATTGCGAACGTCCTGGGGTTGCTCCCACCTCAAAGGGGCCAGGACCAAAAGCTCTTGCTGCTCTTCAAGTGGCCAGGCAACCCCATTCACAGCCCCACAAACGCTGACGCTGTCTCTTCCTGTGGCCTCCCAAACTCCAAGACTATCTGCCTGGGACGCTGAATACAGCCGGAGCCAGGCTCAGCAATTGCGAACGTCCCAGGATTCCTCCCACCCCAAAGGGGCCAGGACCAGAAGCTCTTGCTGCTCTTCAAGTAGCCAGGCAACTCCATTCACAGCCCCACAAACGCTGACGCTGTCTCTTTCGTGAGCCTCCCAAACTATAATAATATCTGCCTGGGACGCTGCTTACAGCCATAGCCAGGCTCAGCACTTGCGAACATCCCGAGATTCCTCCCACCCCAAAGGGGCCAGGACCAAAAGCACTTGCTGTTCTTGAAGTGGCCAGGCAACCCCATTCACAGGTTAAAAACGCTGCCACTGTCTCTTTCTTGAGCCTCCCAAACTCCAATACTATATGCCTGGGCCGCTCAGTACAGCTGGAGCCACGCTAAGCGAATGCGACCGTCCCGGGATTCCTCCCACCCCAAAGGGGCCAGGACCAAAAGCTCTTGCTGCTCTTCAAGTAGCCAGGCAACCCCATTCACAGCCCCACAAACGCTGACGCTGTCTCTTTTGTGAGACTACCAAACTCCAAGAATATCTGCCTGGGACGATGAGTGCAGCCGGAGCCAGGCTAAGCAATTGCGACCGTCCCAGGATTCCTCCCACCCCAAAGGGGCCAGGACCAAAACCTCTTGCTGCTCTTCAATTAGCCAGGCAACCCCATTCACAGCCCCACAAACGCTGATGCTGTCTCTTTTGTGAGCCTCCCAAACTCCAAGACTAGCTGCCTGGGATGCTGATCTGGAGCCCAGCTCAGCAATTGCGAACGTCCCGGGATTCCTCCCACCCCAAAGGGGCCAGGACCAAAAGCTCTTGCTGCTCTTCAAGTAGCCAGGCAACTCCATTTGCAGCCCCACAAACGCTGCCGATGTCTCTTTCTGTGGCCTCCCAAACTCCAAGACTATCTGCCTGGGACACTGAATAGAGCCGGAGCCAGGCTCAGCAATTGCGAACGTCACAGGATTCCTCCCACCCCAAAGGGGCCAGGACCAAAAGCTCTTGCTGCTCTTCAAGTAGCCAGGCAACCCCATTCACAGCCCCATAAACGCTGACGCTGTCTCTTTCTGTGGCCTCCCAAACTCCAAGACTATCTGCCTGGGACGATGAGTGAAGCCGGAGCCCAGCTAAGCAATTGCGACCATCCCGGGATTCCTCCCACCGCAAAGGGGCCAGGACCAAAAGCTCTTGCTGCTCTTCAAGTAGCCAGGCAACTCCATTCACAGCCCCACAAACGCTGACGCTGTCTCTTTCGTGAGCCTCCCAAACTCCAAGACTAGCTGCCTGGGATAGTGATCTGGAGCCGAGCTAAGCAATTGCGAATGTCCCGGGATTCCTCCCACCCCAAAGGGGCCAGGACCAAAAGCTCTTGCTGCTCTTCAAGTAGCCAGGCAACTCCATTCGCAGCCCCACAAACGCTGCCGATGTCTCTTTCTGTGGCCTCCCAAACTCCAAGACTATCTGCCTGGGACACTGAATACAGCCGGAGCCAGGCTCAGCAATTGCGAACGTCCCAGGATTCCTCCCACCCCAAAGGGGCCAGGACCAAAAGCTCTTGCTGCTCTTCAAGTAGCCAGGCAACACCATTCACAGCCCCACAAACGCTGACGCTGTCTCTTTCGTGAGCCTCCCAAACTCCAAGACTAGCTGCCTGGGATGCTGATCTGGAGCCCAGCTCAGCAATTGCGAACGTCCCAGGATTCCTCCCACCCCAAAGGGGCCAGGACCAAAAGCTCTTGCTGCTCTTCAAGTAGCCAGGCAACCCCATTCACAGCCCCACAAACGCTGACGCTGTCTCTTTCGTGAGCCTCCCAAACTCCAAGGCTATCTGCCTGGGACGCTGAGTACAGCCGGAGCCAGGCTCAGCAATTGCGAACGTCCCAGGATTCCTCCCACCCCAAAGGGGCCAGGACCAAAAGCTCTTGCTGCTCTTCAAGTGGCCAGGCAACCCCATTCACAGCCCCACAAACGCTGACGCTGTCTCTTCCTGTGGCCTCCCAAACTCCAAGACTATCTGCCTGGGACGCTGAATACAGCCGGAGCCAGAATCAGCAATTGCGAACGTCCCAGGATTCCTCCCACCCCAAAGGGGCCAGGACCAGAAGCTCTTGCTGCTCTTCAAGTAGCCAGGCAACCCCATTCACAGCCCCACAAACGCTGACGCTGTCTCTTTCGTGAGCCTCCCAAACTATAATAATATCTGCCTGGGACGCTGCTTACAGCCATAGCCAGGCTCAGCACTTGCGAACATCCCGAGATTCCTCCCACCCCAAAGGGGCCAGGACCAAAAGCACTTGCTGTTCTTGAAGTGGCCAGGCAACCCCATTCACAGGTTAAAAACGCTGCCACTGTCTCTTTCTTGAGCCTCCCAAACTCCAATACTATATGCCTGGGCCGCTCAGTACAGCTGGAGCCACGCTAAGCGAATGCGACCGTCCCGGGATTCCTCCCACCCCAAAGGGGCCAGGACCAAAAGCTCTTGCTGCTCTTCAAGTAGCCAGGCAACCCCATTCACAGCCCCACAAACGCTGACGCTGTCTCTTTTGTGAGACTACCAAACTCCAAGAATATCTGCCTGGGACGATGAGTGCAGCCGGAGCCAGGCTAAGCAATTGCGACCGTCCCAGGATTCCTCCCACCCCAAAGGGGCCAGGACCAAAAGCTCTTGCTGCTCTTCAATTAGCCAGGCAACCCCATTCACAGCCCCACAAACGCTGATGCTGTCTCTTTTGTGAGCCTCCCAAACTCCATGACTAGCTGCCTGGGATGCTGATCTGGAGCCCAGCTCAGCAATTGCGAACGTCCCGGGATTCCTCCCACCCCAAAGGGGCCAGGACCAAAAGCTCTTGCTGCTCTTCAAGTAGCCTGGCAACTCCATTTGCAGCCCCACAAACGCTGCCGATGTCTCTTTCTGTGGCCTCCCAAACTCCAAGAGTATCTGCCTGGGACACTGAATACAGCCGGAGCCCAGCTAAACAATTGCGACCGTCCCGGGATTCCTCCCACCCCAAAGGGGCCAGGACCAAAAGCTCTTGCTGCTCTTCAAGTGGCCAGGCAACACCATTCACAGCCCCATAAACGCTGACGCTGTCTCTTTCTGTGGCCTCCCAAACTCCAAGACTATCTGCCTGGGACGATGAGTGAAGCCGGAGCCCAGCTAAGCAATTGCGACCGTCCCGAGATTCCTCCCACCCCAAAGGGGCCAGGACCAAAAGCTCTTGCTGCTCTTCAAGTAGCCAGGCAACTCCATTCACAGCCCCACAAACGCTGACGCTGTCTCTTTCTGTGGCCTCCCAAACTCCAAGACTAGCTGCCTGGGATAGTGATCTGGAGCCGAGCTAAGCAATTGCGAATGTCCCGGGATTCCTCCCACCCCAAAGGGGCCAGGACCAAAAGCTCTTGCTGCTCTTCAAGTAGCCAGGCAACCCCATTCGCAGCCCCACAAACGCTGCCGATGTCTCTTTCTGTGGCCTCCCAAACTCCAAGACTATCTGCCTGGGACACTGAATACAGCCGGAGCCAGGCTCAGCAATTGCGAACGTCCCAGGATTCCTCCCACCCCAAACGGGCCAGGACCAAAAGCTCTTGCTGCTCTTCAAGTAGCCAGGCAACCCCATTCACAGCCCCACAAACGCTGACGCTGTCTCTTTCGTGAGCCTCCCAAACTCCAAGACTAGCTGCCTGGGATGCTGATCTGGAGCCCAGCTCAGCAATTGCGAACGTCCCAGGATTCCTCCCACCCCAAAGGGGCCAGGACCAAAAGCTCTTGCTGCTCTTCAAGTAGCCAGGCAACCCCATTCACAGCCCCACAAACCCTGACGCTGTCTCTTTCGTGAGCCTCCCAAACTCCAAGACTATCTGCCTGGGACGCTGAGTACAGCCAGAACCAGGCTCAGCAATTGCGAACGTCCTGGGGTTGCTCCCACCTCAAAGGGGCCAGGACCAAAAGCTCTTGCTGCTCTTCAAGTGGCCAGGCAACCCCATTCACAGCCCCACAAACGCTGACGCTGTCTCTTCCTGTGGCCTCCCAAACTCCAAGACTAGCTGCCTGGGACGCTGAATACAGCCGGAGCCAGGCTCAGCAATTGCGAACGTCCCAGGATTCCTCCCACCCCAAAGGGGCCAGGACCAGAAGCTCTTGCTGCTCTTCAAGTAGCCAGGCAACTCCATTCACAGCCCCACAAACGCTGACGCTGTCTCTTTCGTGAGCCTCCCAAACTATAATAATATCTGCCTGGGACGCTGCTTACAGCCATAGCCAGGCTCAGCACTTGCGAACATCCCGAGATTCCTCCCACCCCAAAGGGGCCAGGACCAAAAGCACTTGCTGTTCTTGAAGTGGCCAGGCAACCCCATTCACAGGTTAAAAACGCTGCCACTGTCTCTTTCTTGAGCCTCCCAAACTCCAATACTATATGCCTGGGCCGCTCAGTACAGCTGGAGCCACGCTAAGCGAATGCGACCGTCCCGGGATTCCTCCCACCCCAAAGGGGCCAGGACCAAAAGCTCTTGCTGCTCTTCAAGTAGCCAGGCAACCCCATTCACAGCCCCACAAACGCTGACGCTGTCTCTTTTGTGAGACTACCAAACTCCAAGAATATCTGCCTGGGACGATGAGTGCAGCCGGAGCCAGGCTAAGCAATTGCGACCGTCCCAGGATTCCTCCCACCCCAAAGGGGCCAGGACCAAAACCTCTTGCTGCTCTTCAATTAGCCAGGCAACCCCATTCACAGCCCCACAAACGCTGATGCTGTCTCTTTTGTGAGCCTCCCAAACTCCAAGACTAGCTGCCTGGGATGCTGATCTGGAGCCCAGCTCAGCAATTGCGAACGTCCCGGGATTCCTCCCACCCCAAAGGGGCCAGGACCAAAAGCTCTTGCTGCTCTTCAAGTAGCCAGGCAACTCCATTTGCAGCCCCACAAACGCTGCCGATGTCTCTTTCTGTGGCCTCCCAAACTCCAAGACTATCTGCCTGGGACACTGAATAGAGCCGGAGCCAGGCTCAGCAATTGCGAACGTCACAGGATTCCTCCCACCCCAAAGGGGCCAGGACCAAAAGCTCTTGCTGCTCTTCAAGTAGCCAGGCAACCCCATTCACAGCCCCATAAACGCTGACGCTGTCTCTTTCTGTGGCCTCCCAAACTCCAAGACTATCTGCCTGGGACGATGAGTGAAGCCGGAGCCCAGCTAAGCAATTGCGACCATCCCGGGATTCCTCCCACCGCAAAGGGGCCAGGACCAAAAGCTCTTGCTGCTCTTCAAGTAGCCAGGCAACTCCATTCACAGCCCCACAAACGCTGACGCTGTCTCTTTCGTGAGCCTCCCAAACTCCAAGACTAGCTGCCTGGGATAGTGATCTGGAGCCGAGCTAAGCAATTGCGAATGTCCCGGGATTCCTCCCACCCCAAAGGGGCCAGGACCAAAAGCTCTTGCTGCTCTTCAAGTAGCCAGGCAACTCCATTCGCAGCCCCACAAACGCTGCCGATGTCTCTTTCTGTGGCCTCCCAAACTCCAAGACTATCTGCCTGGGACACTGAATACAGCCGGAGCCAGGCTCAGCAATTGCGAACGTCCCAGGATTCCTCCCACCCCAAAGGGGCCAGGACCAAAAGCTCTTGCTGCTCTTCAAGTAGCCAGGCAACACCATTCACAGCCCCACAAACGCTGACGCTGTCTCTTTCGTGAGCCTCCCAAACTCCAAGACTAGCTGCCTGGGATGCTGATCTGGAGCCCAGCTCAGCAATTGCGAACGTCCCAGGATTCCTCCCACCCCAAAGGGGCCAGGACCAAAAGCTCTTGCTGCTCTTCAAGTAGCCAGGCAACCCCATTCACAGCCCCACAAACGCTGACGCTGTCTCTTTCGTGAGCCTCCCAAACTCCAAGGCTATCTGCCTGGGACGCTGAGTACAGCCGGAGCCAGGCTCAGCAATTGCGAACGTCCCAGGATTCCTCCCACCCCAAAGGGGCCAGGACCAAAAGCTCTTGCTGCTCTTCAAGTGGCCAGGCAACCCCATTCACAGCCCCACAAACGCTGACGCTGTCTCTTCCTGTGGCCTCCCAAACTCCAAGACTATCTGCCTGGGACGCTGAATACAGCCGGAGCCAGAATCAGCAATTGCGAACGTCCCAGGATTCCTCCCACCCCAAAGGGGCCAGGACCAGAAGCTCTTGCTGCTCTTCAAGTAGCCAGGCAACCCCATTCACAGCCCCACAAACGCTGACGCTGTCTCTTTCGTGAGCCTCCCAAACTATAATAATATCTGCCTGGGACGCTGCTTACAGCCATAGCCAGGCTCAGCACTTGCGAACATCCCGAGATTCCTCCCACCCCAAAGGGGCCAGGACCAAAAGCACTTGCTGTTCTTGAAGTGGCCAGGCAACCCCATTCACAGGTTAAAAACGCTGCCACTGTCTCTTTCTTGAGCCTCCCAAACTCCAATACTATATGCATGGGCCGCTCAGTACAGCTGGAGCCACGCTAAGCGAATGCGACCGTCCCGGGATTCCTCCCACCCCAAAGGGGCCAGGACCAAAAGCTCTTGCTGCTCTTCAAGTAGCCAGGCAACCCCATTCACAGCCCCACAAACGCTGACGCTGTCTCTTTTGTGAGACTACCAAACTCCAAGAATATCTGCCTGGGACGATGAGTGCAGCCGGAGCCAGGCTAAGCAATTGCGACCGTCCCAGGATTCCTCCCACCCCAAAGGGGCCAGGACCAAAACCTCTTGCTGCTCTTCAAGTAGCCAGGCAACACCATTCACAGCCCCATAAACGCTGACGCTGTCTCTTTTGTGAGCCTCCCAAACTCCAAGACTAGCTGCCTGGGATGCTGATCTGGAGCCCAGCTCAGCAATTGCGAACGTCCCGGGATTCCTCCCACCCCAAAGGGGCCAGGACCAAAAGCTCTTGCTGCTCTTCAAGTAGCCTGGCAACTCCATTTGCAGCCCCACAAACGCTGCCGATGTCTCTTTCTGTGGCCTCCCAAACTCCAAGACTATCTGCCTGGGACACTGAATACAGCCGGAGCCCAGCTAAACAATTGCGACCGTCCCGGGATTCCTCCCACCCCAAAGGGGCCAGGACCAAAAGCTCTTGCTGCTCTTCAAGTGGCCAGGCAACACCATTCACAGCCCCACAAACGCTGACGCTGTCTCTTTCTGTGGCCTCCCAAACTCCAAGACTATCTGCCTGGGACGATGAGTGAAGGCGGAGCCCAGCTAAGCAATTGCGACCATCCCGGGATTCCTCCCACCGCAAAGGGGCCAGGACCAAAAGCTCTTGCTGCTCTTCAAGTAGCCAGGCAACTCCATTCACAGCCCCACAAACGCTGACGCTGTCTCTTTCTGTGGCCTCCCAAACTCCAAGACTAGCTGCCTGGGATAGTGATCTGGAGCCGAGCTAAGCAATTGCGAATGTCCCGGGATTCCTCCCACCCCAAAGGGGCCAGGACCAAAAGCTCTTGCTGCTCTTCAAGTAGCCAGGCAACTCCATTCGCAGCCCCACAAACGCTGCCGATGTCTCTTTCTGTGGCCTCCCAAACTCCAAGACTATCTGCCTGGGACACTGAATACAGCCGGAGCCAGGCTCAGCAATTGCGAACGTCCCAGGATTCCTCCCACCCCAAAGGGGCCAGGACCAAAAGCTCTTGCTGCTCTTCAAGTAGCCAGGCAACCCCATTCACAGCCCCACAAACGCTGACGCTGTCTCTTTCGTGAGCCTCCCAAACTCCAAGGCTATCTGCCTGGGATGCAGATCTGGAGCCCAGCTCAGCAATTGCGAACGTCCCAGGATTCCTCCCACCCCAAAGGGGCCAGGACCAAAAGCTCTTGCTGCTCTTCAAGTAGCCAGGCAACCCCATTCACAGCCCCACAAACGCTGACGCTGTCTCTTTCGTGAGCCTCCCAAACTCCAAGACTATCTGCCTGGGACGCTGAGTACAGCCGGAGCCAGGCTCAGCAATTGCGAACGTCCCAGGATTCCTCCCACCCCAAAGGGGCCAGGACCAAAAGCTCTTGCTGCTCTTCAAGTGGCCAGGCAACCCCATTCACAGCCCCACAAACGCTGACGCTGTCTCTTCCTGTGGCCTCCCAAACTCCAAGACTAGCTGCCTGGGACGCTGAATACAGCCGGAGCCAGAATCAGCAATTGCGAACGTCCCAGGATTCCTCCCACCCCAAAGGGGCCAGGACCAGAAGCTCTTGCTGCTCTTCAAGTAGCCAGGCAACTCCATTCACAGCCCCACAAACGCTGACGCTGTCTCTTTCGTGAGCCTCCCAAACTATAATAATATCTGCCTGGGACGCTGCTTACAGCCATAGCCAGGCTCAGCACTTGCGAACATCCCGAGATTCCTCCCACCCCAAAGGGGCCAGGACCAAAAGCACTTGCTGTTCTTGAAGTGGCCAGGCAACCCCATTCACAGGTTAAAAACGCTGCCACTGTCTCTTTCTTGAGCCTCCCAAACTCCAATACTATATGCCTGGGCCGCTCAGTACAGCTGGAGCCACGCTAAGCGAATGCGACCGTCCCGGGATTCCTCCCACCCCAAAGGGGCCAGGACCAAAAGCTCTTGCTGCTCTTCAAGTAGCCAGGCAACCCCATTCACAGCCCCACAAACGCTGACGCTGTCTCTTTTGTGAGACTACCAAACTCCAAGAATATCTGCCTGGGACGATGAGTGCAGCCGGAGCCAGGCTAAGCAATTGCGACCGTCCCAGGATTCCTCCCACCCCAAAGGGGCCAGGACCAAAACCTCTTGCTGCTTTTCAATTAGCCAGGCAACCCCATTCACAGCCCCACAAACGCTGATGCTGTCTCTTTTGTGAGCCTCCCAAACTCCAAGACTAGCTGCCTGGGATGCTGATCTGGAGCCCAGCTCAGCAATTGCGAACGTCCCGGGATTCCTCCCACCCCAAAGGGGCCAGGACCAAAAGCTCTTGCTGCTCTTCAAGTAGCCTGGCAACTCCATTCACAGCCCCACAAACGCTGCCGATGTCTCTTTCTGTGGCCTCCCAAACTCCACGGCTATCTGCCTGGGACGCTGAGTACAGCCATAGCCAGGCTCAGCAATTGCGACCATCCCGGGATTCCTCCCACCCCAAAGGGGCCAGGACCAAAAGCTCTTGCTGCTCTTCAAGTGGCCAGGCAACACCATTCACAGCCCCACAAACGCTGACGCTGTCTCTTTCTGTGGCCTCCCAAACTCCAAGACTATCTGCCTGGGACGATGAGTGAAGGCGGAGCCCAGCTAAGCAATTGCGACCATCCCGGGATTCCTCCCACCGCAAAGGGGCCAGGACCAAAAGCTCTTGCTGCTCTTCAAGTAGCCAGGCAACTCCATTCACAGCCCCACAAACGCTGACGCTGTCTCTTTCTGTGGCCTCCCAAACTCCAAGACTAGCTGCCTGGGATAGTGATCTGGAGCCGAGCTAAGCAATTGCGAATGTCCCGGGATTCCTCCCACCCCAAAGGGGCCAGGACCAAAAGCTCTTGCTGCTCTTCAAGTAGCCAGGCAACTCCATTCGCAGCCCCACAAACGCTGCCGATGTCTCTTTCTGTGGCCTCCCAAACTCCAAGACTATCTGCCTGGGACACTGAATACAGCCGGAGCCAGGCTCAGCAATTGCGAACGTCCCAGGATTCCTCCCACCCCAAAGGGGCCAGGACCAAAAGCTCTTGCTGCTCTTCAAGTAGCCAGGCAACCCCATTCACAGCCCCACAAACGCTGACGCTGTCTCTTTCGTGAGCCTCCCAAACTCCAAGGCTATCTGCCTGGGATGCAGATCTGGAGCCCAGCTCAGCAATTGCGAACGTCCCAGGATTCCTCCCACCCCAAAGGGGCCAGGACCAAAAGCTCTTGCTGCTCTTCAAGTAGCCAGGCAACCCCATTCACAGCCCCACAAACGCTGACGCTGTCTCTTTCGTGAGCCTCCCAAACTCCAAGACTATCTGCCTGGGACGCTGAGTACAGCCGGAGCCAGGCTCAGCAATTGCGAACGTCCCAGGATTCCTCCCACCCCAAAGGGGCCAGGACCAAAAGCTCTTGCTGCTCTTCAAGTGGCCAGGCAACCCCATTCACAGCCCCACAAACGCTGACGCTGTCTCTTCCTGTGGCCTCCCAAACTCCAAGACTAGCTGCCTGGGACGCTGAATACAGCCGGAGCCAGGCTCAGCAATTGCGAACGTCCCAGGATTCCTCCCACCCCAAAGGGGCCAGGACCAGAAGCTCTTGCTGCTCTTCAAGTAGCCAGGCAACTCCATTCACAGCCCCACAAACGCTGACGCTGTCTCTTTCGTGAGCCTCCCAAACTATAATAATATCTGCCTGGGACGCTGCTTACAGCCATAGCCAGGCTCAGCACTTGCGAACATCCCGAGATTCCTCCCACCCCAAAGGGGCCAGGACCAAAAGCACTTGCTGTTCTTGAAGTGGCCAGGCAACCCCATTCACAGGTTAAAAACGCTGCCACTGTCTCTTTCTTGAGCCTCCCAAACTCCAATACTATATGCCTGGGCCGCTCAGTACAGCTGGAGCCATGCTAAGCGAATGCGACCGTCCCGGGATTCCTCCCACCCCAAAGGGGCCAGGACCAAAAGCTCTTGCTGCTCTTCAAGTAGCCAGGCAACCCCATTCACAGCCCCACAAACGCTGACGCTGTCTCTTTTGTGAGACTACCAAACTCCAAGAATATCTGCCTGGGACGATGAGTGCAGCCGGAGCCAGGCTAAGCAATTGCGACCGTCCCAGGATTCCTCCCACCCCAAAGGGGCCAGGACCAAAACCTCTTGCTGCTTTTCAATTAGCCAGGCAACCCCATTCACAGCCCCACAAACGCTGATGCTGTCTCTTTTGTGAGCCTCCCAAACTCCAAGACTAGCTGCCTGGGATCCTGATCTGGAGCCCAGCTCAGCAATTGCGAACGTCCCGGGATTCCTCCCACCCCAAAGGGGCCAGGACCAAAAGCTCTTGCTGCTCTTCAAGTAGCCTGGCAACTCCATTCACAGCCCCACAAACGCTGCCGATGTCTCTTTCTGTGGCCTCCCAAACTCCACGGCTATCTGCCTGGGACGCTGAGTACAGCCATAGCCAGGCTCAGCAATTGCGACCATCCCGGGATTCCTCCCACCCCAAAGGGGCCAGGACCAAAAGCTCTTGCTGCTCTTCAAGTAGCCAGGCAACCCCATTCACAGCCCCACAAACGCTGACGCTGTCTCTTTCGTGAGCCTCCCAAACTCCAAGACTAGCGGCCTGGGATAGTGATCTGGAGCCGAGCTAAGCAATTGCGAATGTCCCGGGATTCCTCCCACCCCAAAGGGGCCAGGACCAAAAGCTCTTGCTGCTCTTCAAGTAGCCAGGCAACTCCATTCGCAGCCCCACAAACGCTGCCGATGTCTCTTTCTGTGGCCTCCCAAACTCCAAGACTATCTGCTGGGACACTGAATACAGCCGGAGCCAGGCTCAGCAATTGCGAACATCCCAGGATTCCTCCCACCCCAAAGGGGCCAGGACCAAAAGCTCTTGCTGCTCTTCAAGTAGCCAGGCAACCCCATTCACAGCCCCACAAACGCTGACGCTGTCTCTTTCGTGAGCCTCCCAAACTCTAAGACTAGCTGCCTGGGATGCTGATCTGGAGCCCAGCTCAGCAATTGCGAACGTCCCAGGATTCCTCCCACCCCAAAGGGGCCAGGACCAAAAGCTCTTGCTGCTCTTCAAGTAGCCAGGCAACCCCATTCACAGCCCCACAAACGCTGACGCTGTCTCTTTCGTGAGCCTCCCAAACTCCAAGACTAGCTGCCTGGGATGCTGATCTGGAGCCCAGCTCAGCAATTGCGAACGTCCCGGGATTCCTCCCACCCCAAAGGGGCCAGGACCAAAAGCTCTTGCTGCTCTTCAAGTAGCCTGGCAACTCCATTTGCAGCCCCACAAACGCTGCCGATGTCTCTTTCTGTGGCCTCCCAAACTCCAAGAGTATCTGCCTGGGACACTGAATACAGCCGGAGCCCAGCTAAACAATTGCGACCGTCCAGGGATTCCTCCCACCCCAAAGGGGCCAGGACCAAAAGCTCTTGCTGCTCTTCAAGTGGCCAGGCAACACCATTCACAGCCCCATAAACGCTGACGCTGTCTCTTTCTGTGGCCTCCCAAACTCCAAGACTATCTGCCTGGGACGATGAGTGAAGCCAGAGCCCAGCTAAGCAATTGCGACCATCCCGGGATTCCTCCCACCCCAAAGGGGCCAGGACCAAAAGCTCTTGCTGCTCTTCAAGTAGCCAGGCAACTCCATTCGCAGCCCCACAAACGCTGCCGATGTCTCTTCCTGTGGCCTCCCAAACTCCAAGACTATCTGCCTGGGATGCTGAGTACAGCCGGAGCCAGGCTCAGCGACTGCGACCGTCCCGAGATTCCTCCCACCCCAAAGGGGCCAGGACCAAAAGCTCTTGCTGCTCTTCAAGTAGCCAGGCAAGCCATTCACAGCCCCACAAACGCTGACGCTGTCTCTTTCTGTGGCCTCCCAAACTCCAAGACTATCTGCCTGGGACGATGAGTGAAGCCGGAGCCCAGCTAAGCAATTGCGACCATCCCGGGATTCCTCCCACCGCAAAGGGGCCAGGACCAAAAGCTCTTGCTGCTCTTCAAGTAGCCAGGCAACTCCATTCACAGCCCCACAAACGCTGACGCTGTCTCTTTCTGTGGCCTCCCAAACTCCAAGACTAGCTGCCTGGGATAGTGATCTGGAGCCGAGCTAAGCAATTGCGAATGTCCCGGGATTCCTCCCACCCCAAAGGGGCCAGGACCAAAAGCTCTTGCTGCTCTTCAAGTAGCCTGGCAACTCCATTTGCAGCCCCACAAACGCTGACGCTGTCTCTTCCTGTGGCCTCCCAAACTCCAAGAGTATCTGCCTGGGACACTGAATACAGCCGGAGCCCAGCTAAACAATTGCGACCGTCCCGGGATTCCTCCCACCCCAAAGGGGCCAGGACCAAAAGCTCTTGCTGCTCTTCAAGTGGCCAGGCAACCCCATTCACAGCCCCACAAACGCTGACGCTGTCTCTTCCTGTGGCCTCCAAAATTCCAAGACTATCTGCCTGGGACGCTGAATACAGCCGGAGCCAGAATCAGCAATTGCGAACGTCCCAGGATTCCTCCCACCCCAAAGGGGCCAGGACCAAAAGCTCTTGCTGCTCTTCAAGTAGCCAGGCAACTCCATTCACAGCCCCACAAACGCTGACGCTGTCTCTTTCGTGAGCCTCCCAAACTCCAAGACTAGCTGCCTGGGATAGTGATCTGGAGCCGAGCTAAGCAATTGCGAATGTCCCGGGATTCCTCCCACCCCAAAGGGGCCAGGACCAAAAGCTCTTGCTGCTCTTCAAGTAGCCAGGCAACTCCATTCGCAGCCCCACAAACGCTGCCGATGTCTCTTTCTGTGGCCTCCCAAACTCCAAGACTATCTGCCTGGGACACTGAATACAGCCGGAGCCAGAATCAGCAATTGCGAACGTCCCAGGATTCCTCCCACCCCAAAGGGGCCAGGACCAAAAGCTCTTGCTGCTCTTCAAGTGGCCAGGCAACCCCATTCACAGCCCCACAAACGCTGACACTGTCTCTTCCTGTGGCCTCCCAAACTCCAAGACTATCTGCCTGGGACGCTGAGTGCAGCCGGAGCCCAGCTAAGCAATTGCGACCATCTCGGGATTCCTCCCACAGCAAAGGGGCCAGGACCAAAAGCTATTGCTGCTCTTTACGTAGCCAGGCAACCCCATTCACAGCCCCACAAACGCTGACGCTGTCTCTTTCTGTGGCCTCCCAAACTCCAAGACTATCTGCCTGGGATGGTGATCTGGAGCCCAGCTCAGCAATTGCGAACGTCCCGGGATTCCTCCCACCCCAAAGGGGCCAGGACCAAAAGCTCTTGCTGCTCTTCAAGTAGCCAGGCAACCCCATTCACAGCCCCACAAACGCTGACGCTGTCTCTTTCGTGAGCCTCCCAAACTCCAAGGCTATCTGCCTGGGACGCTCAGTACAGCCGGAGCCAGGCTCAGCAATTGCGAACGTCCCAGGATTCCTCCCACCCCAAAGGGGCCAGGACCAAAAGCTCTTGCTGCTCTTCAAGTGGCCAGGCAACCCCATTCACAGCCCCACAAACGCTGCCGATGTCTCTTCCTGTGGCCTCCCAAACTCCAAGACTATCTGCCTGGGACGCTGAGTACAGCCGGATCCAGGCTCAGCAATTGCGAAAGTCCCAGGATTCCTCCCACCCCAAAGGGGCCGGGACCAAAAGCTCTTGCTGCTCTTCAAGTAGCCAGGCAACCCCATTCACAGCCCCACAAACGCTGCCGATGTCTCTTTCCTGAGCCTCCCAAACTATAATAATATCTGCCTGGGACGCTGCTTACAGCCATAGCCAGGCTCAGCACTTAAGAACATCCCGAGATTCCTCCCACCCCAAAGGGGCCAGGACCAAAAGCACTTGCTGTTCTTGAAGTGACCAGGCAACGCCATTCACAGGTTAAAAACGCTGCCACTGTCTCTTTCTTGAGCCTCCCAAACTCAAAGACTATCTGCCTGGGATGCTGAGTACAGCCGGAGCCAGGCTCAGCGATTGCGACCGTCCCGAGATTCCTCCCACCCCAAAGGGGCCAGGACCAAAAGCTCTTGCTGCTCTTCAAGTAGCCAGGCAAGCCATTCACAGCCCCACAAACGCTGACGCTGTCTCTTTCTGTGGCCTCCCAAACTCCAAGACTAGCTGCCTGGGACGCTGAGTACAGCCGGAGCCAGGCTCAGCAAATGCGACCGTCCCGGGATTCCTCCCACCCCAAAGGGGCCAGGACCAAAAGCTCTTGCTGCTCTTCAAGTAGCCAGGCAACCCCATTCACAGCCCCACAAACGCTGACGCTGTCTCTTTCGTGAGCCTCCCAAACTCCAAGACTAGCTGCCTGGACGCTGATTACAGCCGGAGCCAGAATCAGCAATTGCGAACGTCCCGGGATTCCTCCCACTCCAAAGGGGCCAGGACCAAAAGCTCTTGCTGCTCTTCAAGTAGCCAGGCAACCCCATTCACAGCCCCACAATCGCTGACGCTGTCTCTTTCGTGAGCCTCCCAAACTCCAAGACTATCTGCCTGGGATGCTGATCTGGAGCCCAGCTCAGCAATTGCGAACATCCCGGTATTCCTCCCACCCCAAAGGGGCCAGGACCAAAAGCTCTTGCTGCTCTGCAAGTAGCCAGGCAACTCCGTTCTCAGCCCCACAAACGCTGCCGATGTCTCTTTCTGTGGCCTCCCAAACTCCAAGACTATCTGCCTGGGACACTGAATACAGCCGGAGCCAGGCTCAGCAATTGCGAACGTCCCAGGATTCCTCCCACCCCAAAGGGGCCAGGACCAAAAGCTCTTGCTGCTCTTCAAGTAGCCAGGCAACTCCATTCACAGCCCCACAAACGCTGACGCTGTCTCTTTCTGTGGCCTCCCAAACTCCAAGACTAGCTGCCTGGGACGTTCAGTACAGATGGAGCCACGCTCAGCGAATGCGACTGTCCCGGGATTCCTCCCACCCCAAAGGGGCCAGGACCAAAAGCTCTTGCTGCTCTTCAAGTAGCCAGGCAACCCCATTCACAGCCCCACAAACGCTGACGCTGTCTCTTTCTGTGGCCTCCCAAACTCCAAGAATATCTGCCTGGGACGCTCAGTACAGCCGGAGCCCAGCTAAGTAAATGCGACCATCCCGGGATTCCTCCCACCCCAAAGGGGCCAGGACTAAAAGCTCTTGCTGCTCTTCAAGTGGCCAGGCAACCCCATTCACAGCCCCACAAACGCTGACACTGTCTCTTTCGTGAGCCTCCCAAACTCCAATACTATCTGCCTGGGACGCTGAGTGCAGCCGGAGCCCAGCTAAGCAATTGCGACCATCTCGGGATTCCTCCCACCGCAAAGGGGCCAGGACCAAAAGCTATTGCTGCTCTTTACGTAGCCAGGCAACCCCATTCACAGCCCCACAAACGCTGACGCTGTCTCTTTCTGTGGCCTCCCAAACTCCACGGCTATCTGCCTGGGACGCTGAGTACAGCCGGAGCCAGGCTCAGCAATTGCGAAAGTCCCAGGATTCCTCCCACCCCAAAGGGGCCAGGACCAAAAGCTCTTGCTGCTCTTCAAGTGGCCAGGCAACCCCATTCACAGCCCCACAAACGCTGACGCTGTCTCTTCCTGTGGCCTCCCAAACTCCAAGACTATCTGCCTGGGACGCTGAGTACAGCCGGAGCCAGGCTCAGCAATTGCGAAAGTCCCAGGATTCCTCCCACACCAAAGGGGCCAGGACCAAAAGCTCTTGCTGCTCTTCAAGTAGCCAGGCAACCCCATTCACAGCGCCACAAACGCTGCCAATGTCTCTTTCCTGAGCCTCCCAAACTATAATAATATCTGCCTGGGACGCTGCTTACAGCCATAGCCAGGCTCAGCACTTAAGAACATCCCGAGATTCCTCCCACCCCAAAGGGGCCAGGACAAAAAGCACTTGCTGTTCTTGAAGTGACCAGGCAACCCCATTCACAGGTTAAAAACGCTGCCACTGTCTCTTTCTTGAGCCTCCCAAACTCCAATACTATCTGCCTGGGATGATGAGTACAGCCGGAGCCAGGCTCAGCGATTGCGACCGTCCCGAGATTCCTCCCACCCCAAAGGGGCCAGGACCAAAAGCTCTTGCTGCTCTTCAAGTAGCCAGGCAACGCCATTCACAGCCCCACAAACGCTGACGCTGTCTCTTTCTGTGGCCTCCCAAACTCCAAGACTAGCTGCCTGGGACGCTGAGTACAGCCGGAGCCAGGCTCAGCAAATGCGACCGTCCCGGGATTCCTCCCACCCCAAAGGGGCCAGGACCAAAAGCTCTTGCTGCTCTTCAAGTAGCCAGGCAACCCCATTCACAGCCCCACAAACGCTGACGCTGTCTCTTTCGTGAGCCTCCCAAACTCCAAGACTATCTGCCTGGGACGCTGAGTACAGCCATAGCCAGGCTCAGCAATTGCGAACGTCCCGGGATTCCTCCCACCCCAAAGGGGCCAGGACCAAAAGCTCTTGCTGCTCTTCAAGTAGCCAGGCAACTCCATTCACAGCCCCACAAACGCTGACGCTGTCTCTTTCGTGAGCCTCCCAAACTCCAAGACTATCTGCCTGGGACACTGAATACAGCCGGAGCCAGGCTCAGCAATTGCGACCGTCCTGGGATTCCTCCCACCCCAAAGGGGCCAGGACCAAAAGCTCTTGCTGCTCTTCAAGTAGCCAGGCAACTCCATTCACAGCCCCACAAACGCTGACGCTGTCTCTTTTGTGAGCCTCCCAAACTCCAAGACTATCTGCCTGGGATGTTCAGTACAGATGGAGCCACGCTCAGCGAATGCGACAGTCCGGGATTCCTCCCACCCCAAAGGGGCCAGGACCAAAAGCTCTTGCTGCTCTTCAAGTAGCCAGGCAACCCCATTCACAGCCCCACAAACGCTGACGCTGTCTCTTTCTGTGGCCTCCCAAACTCCAAGACTATCTGCCTGGGACGCTGAGTACAGCCGGAGCCCAGCTAAGCAAATGCGACCGTCCCAGGATTCCTCCCACCCCAAAGGGGCCAGGACCAAAAGCTCTTGCTGCTCTTCAAGTAGCCAGGCAACCCCATGCACAGCCCCACAAACGCTGACGCTGTCTCTTTCGTGAGCCTCCCAAACTCCAATACTATCTGCCTGGGACGCTGTGTAGAGCCAGAGCCAGGTTCAGCAATTGCGAACGTCCCGGGATTCCTCCCACCCCAAAGGGGCCAGGACCAAAAGCTCTTGCTGCTCTTCAAGTAGCCAGGCAACCCCATTCACAGCCCCACAAACGCTGACGCTGTCTCTCCCTGTGGCCTCCCAAACTCCAAGACTATCTGCCTGGGACGCTGAATACAGCCGGAGCCAGAATCAGCAATTGCGAACGTCCCAGGATTCCTCCCACCCCAAAGGGGCCAGGACCAAAAGCTCTTGCTGCTCTTCAAGTAGCCAGGCAACCCCATTCACAGCCCCACAAACGCTGACGCTGTCTCTTTCGTGAGCCTCCCAAACTATAATAATATCTGCCTGGGACGCTGCTTACAGCCATAGCCAGGCTCAGCACTTAAGAACATCCCGAGATTCCTCCCACCCCAAAGGGGCCAGGACCAAAAGCACTTGCTGCTCTTCAAGTAGCCAGGCAACCCCATTCACAGGTTAAAAACGCTGCCACTGTCTCTTTCTTGAGCCTCCCAAACTCCAATACTATATGCCTGGGCCGCTCAGAACAGCTGGAGCCACGCTCAGCGAATGCGACCGTCCCGGGATTCCTCCCACCCCAAAGGGGCCAGGACCAAAAGCTCTTGCTGCTCTTCAACTAGCCAGGCAACCCCATTCACAGCCCCACAAACGCTGATGCTGTCTCTTTCGTGAGCCTCCCAAACTCCAAGACTATCTGCCTGGGATGCTGAGTACAGCCGGAGCCAGGCTCAGCGATTGCGACCGTTGCAGGATTCCTCCCACCCCAAAGGGGCCAGGACCAAAAGCTCTTGCTGCTCTTCAAGTAGCCAGGCAACCCCCTTCACAGCCCCACAAACGCTGACGCTGTCTATTTCTCTGGCGTCCCAAACTCCTAGACTAGCTGCCTGGGATGGTGATCTGGAGCCCAGCTCAGGAATTGCGAAAGTCCCGGGATTCCTCCCACCCCAAAGGGGCCAGGACCAAAAGCTCTTGCTGCTCTTCAAGTAGCCAGGCAACTCCATTCACAGCCCCACAAACGCTGACGCTGTCTCTTTCGTGAGCCTCCCAAACTCCAAGACTATCTGCCTGGGACGCTGTGTACCGCCAGAGCCAGGCTCAGCAATTGCGAACGTCCCGGGATTCCTCCCACCCCAGAGGGGCCAGGACCAAAAGCTCTTGCTGCTCTTCAAGTAGCCAGGCAACCCCATTCACAGCCCCACAAACGCTGACGCTGTCTCTTTCGTGAGCCTCCCAAACTCCAAGACTAGCTGCCTGGGATGCTGATCTGGAGCCCAACTCAGCAATTCCGACCGTCCCGAGATTCCTCCCACCCCAAAGGGGCCAGGACCAAAAGCTCTTGCTGCTCTTCAAGTAGCCAGGCAACCCCATTCACAGCCCCACAAACGCTGACGCTGTCTCTTTCCTGAGCCTCCCAAACTCCAAGACTATCTGCCTGGGACGCTGTGTACCGCCAGAGCCAGGTTCAGCAATTGCGAACGTCCCGGGATTCCTCCCACCCCAAAGGGGCCAGGACCAAAAGCTCTTGCTGCTCTTCAAGTAGCCAGGCAACTCCATTCGCAGCCCCACAAACGCTGCCGATGTCTCTTTCTGTGGCCTCCCAAACTCCAAGACTATCTGCCTGGGACACTGAATACAGCCGGAGCCAGGCTCAGCAATTGCGACCATCCCAGGATTCCTCCCACCCCAAAGGGGCCAGGACCAAAAGCTCTTGCTGCTCTTCAAGTAGCCAGGCAACTCCATTCACAGCCCCACAAACGCTGAAGCTCTCTCTTTCGTGAGCCTCCCAAACTCCAAGACTATCTGCCTGGGACGCTGTGTAGAGCCAGAGCCAGGTTCAGCAATTACGAACGTCCCGGGATTCCTCCCACCCCCAAAGGGGCCAGGACCAAAAGCTCTTGCTGCTCTTCAAGTAGCCAGGAAACCCCATTCACAGCCCCACAAACGCTGACGCTGTCTCTTTCGTGAGCCTCCCAAACTCCAAGGCTATCTGCCTGGGACGCTCAGTACAGCCGGAGCAAGGCTCAGCAATTGCGAACGTCCCGGGATTCCTCCCACCCCAAAGGGGCCAGGACCAAAAGCTCTTGCTGCTCTTCAAGTGGCCAGGCAACCCCATTCACAGCCCCACAAACGCTGACGCTGTCTCTTCCTGTGGCCTCCCAAACTCCAAGACTATCTGCCTGGGACGCTGAATACAGCCGGAGCCAGAATCAGCAATTGCGAACGTCCCAGGATTCCTCCCACCCCAAAGGTGCCGGGACCAAAAGCTCTTGCTGCTCTTCAAGTAGCCAGGCAACCCCATTCACAGCCCCACAAACGCTGATGCTGTCTCTTTCGTGAGCCTCCCAAACTCCAAGACTATCTGCCTGGGATGCTGAGTACAGCCGGAGCCAGGCTCAGCGATTTCGACCGTCCCGAGATTCCTCCCACCCCAAAGGGGCCAGGACCAAAAGCTCTTGCTGCTCTTCAAGTAGCCAGGCAACCCCATTCACAGCCCCACAAACGCTGACGCTGTCTCTTTCTGTGGCCTCCCAAACTCCAAGACTAGCTGCCTGGGACGCTGAGTACAGCCATAGCCAGGCTCAGCGAATGCGACCGTCCCGGGATTCCTCCCACCCCAAAGGGGCCGGGACCAAAAGCTCTTGCTGCTCTTCAAGTAGCCAGGCAACCCCATTCACAGCCCCACAAACCCTGACGCTGTCTCTTTCTGTGGCCTCCCAAACTCCAAGACTAGCTGCCTGGGACGCTGAGTACAGCCATAGCCAGGCTCAGCAATTGCGACCGTCCCAGGATTCCTCCCACCCCAAAGGGGCCAGCACCAAAAGCTCTTGCTGCTCTTCAAGTAGCCAGGCAACCCCATTCACAGCCCCACAAACGCTGATGCTGTCTCTTTCGTGAGCCTCCCAAACTCCAAGACTAGCTGCCTGGGATGCTGATCTGGAGCCCAACTCAGCAATTCCGACCGTCCCGAGATTCCTCCCACCCCAAAGGGGCCAGGACCAAAAGCTCTTGCTGCTCTTCAAGTAGCCAGGCAACCCCATTCACAGCCCCACAAACGCTGACGCTGTCTCTTTCCTGAGCCTCCCAAACTCCAAGACTATCTGCCTGGGACGCTGTGTACCGCCAGAGCCAGGTTCAGCAATTGCGAACGTCCCGGGATTCCTCCCACCCCAAAGGGGCCAGGACCAAAAGCTCTTGCTGCTCTTCAAGTAGCCAGGCAACTCCATTCGCAGCCCCACAAACGCTGCCGATGTCTCTTTCTGTGGCCTCCCAAACTCCAAGACTATCTGCCTGGGACACTGAATACAGCCGGAGCCAGGCTCAGCAATTGCGACCGTCCCAGGATTCCTCCCACCCCAAAGGGGCCAGGACCAAAAGCTCTTGCTGCTCTTCAAGTAGCCAGGCAACTCCATTCACAGCCCCACAAACGCTGAAGCTCTCTCTTTCGTGAGCCTCCCAAACTCCAATACTATCTGCCTGGGACGCTGTGTAGAGCCAGAGCCAGGTTCAGCAATTACGAACGTCCCGGGATTCCTCCCACCCCCAAAGGGGCCAGGACCAAAAGCTCTTGCTGCTCTTCAAGTAGCCAGGCAACCCCATTCACAGCCCCACAAACGCTGACGCTGTCTCTTTCGTGAGCCTCCCAAACTCCAAGGCTATCTGCCTGGGACGCTCAGTACAGCCGGAGCAAGGCTCAGCAATTGCGAACGTCCCGGGATTCCTCCCACCCCAAAGGGGCCAGGACCAAAAGCTCTTGCTGCTCTTCAAGTGGCCAGGCAACCCCATTCACAGCCCCACAAACGCTGACGCTGTCTCTTCCTGTGGCCTCCCAAACTCCAAGACTATCTGCCTGGGACGCTGAATACAGCCGGAGCCAGAATCAGCAATTGCGAACGTCCCAGGATTCCTCCCACCCCAAAGGGGCCGGGACCAAAAGCTCTTGCTGCTCTTCAACTAGCCAGGCAACCCCATTCACAGCCCCACAAACGCTGATGCTGTCTCTTTCGTGAGCCTCCCAAACTCCAAGACTATCTGCCTGGGATGCTGAGTACAGCCGGAGCCAGGCTCAGCGATTGCGAATGTCCCGGGATTCCTCCCACCCCAAAGGGGCCAGGACCAAAAGCTCTTGCTGCTCTTCAAGTACTCAGGCAACCCCATTCACAGCCCCACAAACGCTGACGCTGTCTATTTCGTGAGCCTCCCAAACTCCAAGACTAGCTGCCTGGGACACTGAGTGCAGCCGGAACCAGGCTCAGCGATTGCGAATTTCCCAGGATTCCTCCCACCCCAAAGGGGCCAGGACCAAAAGCTCTTGCTGCTCTTCAAGTAGCCAGGCAACCCCATTCACAGCCCCACAAACGCTGATGCTGTCTCTTTCGTGAGCCTCCCAAACTCCAAGACAATCTGCCTGGGATGCTGAGTACAGCCGGAGCCAGGCTCAGCAGTTGCGAACGTCGTGAGATTCCTCCCACCCCAAAGGGGCCAGGACCAGAAGCTCTTGCTGCTCTTCAAGTAGCCAGGCAACCCCATTCACAGCCCCACAAACGCTGACGCTGTCTCTTTCGTGAGCCTCCCAAACTACAAGACTAGCTGCCTGGGACGTTGAGTAGAGCTGAATCTCAGCCCAGGAATTGCGACCGTCCCGAGATTCCTCCCACACCAAAGGTGCAAAGACAAAAAGCTCTTGCTGCTCTTCAAGTAGCCAGGCAACCCCATTCACAGCCCCACAAACGCTGATGCTGTCTCTTTCGTGAGCCTCCCAAACTCCAAGGCTATCTGCCTGAGACGCTGAGTACAGCCAGAACCAGGCTCAGCGATTGCAAAAGTCCCTGGATTCCTCCCACCCTAAAGGGGCCAGGACCAAAAGCTCTTGCTGCTCTTCAAGTAGCCAGGCAACCCCATTCACAGCCCCACAAACGCTGACGCTGTCTCTTTCGTGAGCCTCCCAAACTCCAAGACTAGCTGCCTGGGACACTGATTACATCCGGAGTCAGGCTCAGCGATTCCGACCGTCCCGTGATTCCTCCCACCCCAAAGGGGCCAGGACCAAAAGCTCTTGCTGCTCTTCAACTAGCCAGGAAACCCCATTCACAGCCCCACAAACGCTGACGCTGTCTCTTTCGGGAGCCTCCCAAACTCCAAGACTAGCTGCCTGGGACGCTGAGTGCAGCCGGAGCCAGGCTCAGCGATTGCGAATGTCCCGGGATTCCTCGCACCCCAAAGGGGCCAGGACCAGAAGCTCTTGCTGCTCTTCAAGTAGCCAGGCAACCCCATTCACAGTCCCACAAACGCTGACGCTGTCTCTTTCGTGAGCCTCCCAAACTCCAAGACTAGCTGCCTGGGACGTTGAGTAGAGCTGAATCTCAGCCCAGGAATTGCGACCGTCCCGAGATTCCTCCCACACCAAAGGTGCAAAGACAAAAAGCTCTTGCTGCTCTTCAAGTAGCCAGGCAACCCCATTCACAGCCCCACAAACGCTGACGCTGTCTCTTTCGTGAGCCTCCCAAACTCCAAGACTAGCTGCCTGGGACGCTGAGTACAGCCGGAGCCAGGCTCAGCGATTGCGACCGTCCCGGGATTCCTCCCACCCCAAAGGGGCCAGGACCAAAAGCTCTTGCTGCTCTTCAAGTAGCCAGGCAACCCCATTCACAGCCCCACAAACGCTGACGCTGTCTCTTTCGTGAGCCTCCCAAACTCCAAGACTAGCTGCCTGGGACACTGAGCCGGAGCCAGGCTCAGCAATTACGACTGTCCCAGGATTCCTCCCACCCCAAAGGGGCCAGGACCAAAAGCTCTTGCTGTTCTTCATGTAGCCAGGCAACCCCATTCACAGCCCCACAAACGCTGATGCTGTCTCTTTCGTGAGCCTCCCAAACTCCAAGACAATCTGCCTGGGATGCTGAGTACAGCCGGAGCCAGGCTCAGCAGTTGCGAACGTCGTGAGATTCCTCCCACCCCAAAGGGGCCAGGACCAGAAGCTCTTGCTGCTCTTCAAGTAGCCAGGCAACCCCATTCACAGCCCCACAAACGCTGACGCTGTCTCTTTCGTGAGCCTCCCGAACTCCAAGACTAGCTGCCTGTGACGCTGAGTGCAGCCAGAACCAGGCTCAGCGATTGCAAAAGTCCCGGGATTCCTCCCACCCCAAAGGGGCCAGGACCAAAAGCTCTTGCTGCTCTTCAAGTAGCCAGGCAACCCCATTCACAGCCCCACAAACGCTGATGCTGTCTCTTTCGTGAGCCTCCCAAACTCCAAGACAATCTGCCTGGGACGCTGAGTACAGCCGGAGCCAGGCTCAGCAGTTGCGAACGTCGTGAGATTCCTCCCACCCCAAAGGGGCCAGGACCAGAAGCTCTTGCTGCTCTTCAAGTAGCCAGGCAACCCCATTCACAGTCCCACAAACGCTGACGCTGTCTCTTTCGTGAGCCTCCCAAACTCCAAGACTATCTGCCTGGGACGTTGAGTAGAGCTGAATCTCAGCCCAGGAATTGCGACCGTCCCGAGATTCCTCCCACACCAAAGGTGCAAAGACAAAAAGCTCTTGCTGCTCTTCAAGTAGCCAGGCAACCCCATTCACAGCCCCACAATCGCTTACGCTGTCTCTTTCTCTGTCCTCCCAAACTCCAAGGCTATCTGCCTGAGACGCTGAGTACAGCCAGAACCAGGCTCAGCGATTGCAAAAGTCCCTGGATTCCTCCCACCCCAAAGGGGCCAGGACCAAAAGCTCTTGCTGTTCTTCATGTAGCCAGGCAACCCCATTCACAGCCCCACAAACGCTGACGCTGTCTCTTTCGTGAGCCTCCCAAACTCCAAGACTAGCTGCCTGGGACACTGAGCCGGAGCCAGGCTCAGCAATTACGACTGTCCCAGGATTCCTCCCACCCCAAAGGGGCCAGGACCAAAAGCTCTTGCTGTTCTTCATGTAGCCAGGCAACCCCATTCACAGCCCCACAAACGCTGACGCTGTCTCTTTCGTGAGCCTCCCAAACTCCAAGACTATCTGCCTGGGACACTGAGTACAGCCGGAGCCAGGCTCAGCGATTGCGAATGTCCCAGGATTCCTCCCACCCCAAAGGGGCCAGGACCAGAAGCTCTTGCTGCTCTTCAAGTAGCCAGGCAACCCCATTCACAGCCCCACAAACGCTGACGCTGTCTCTTTCGTGAGCCTCCCAAACTCCAAGACTAGCTGCCTGGGAAGCTGAGTGCAGCCGGATCCAGGCTCAGCGATTGCGAAGGTCCCAGGATTCCTCCCACCCCAAAGGGGCCAGGACCAAAAGCTCTTGCTGCTCTTCAAGTAGCCAGGCAACCCCATTCACAGCCACACAAACGCTGACGCTGTCTCTTTCGTGAGCCTCCCAAACTCCAAGACTATCTGCCTGGGACGCTGAGTACAGCCGGAACCAGGCTCAGCGATTGCGACCGTCCCAAGATTCCTCCCACCCCAAAGGGGCCAGGACCAGAAGCTCTTGCTGCTCTTCAAGTAGCCAGGAAACCCCATTCACAGCCCCACAAACGCTGACGCTGTCTCTTTCGTGAGCCTCCCAAACTCCAAGACTAGCTGCCTGGGACGCTGAGTGCAGCCGGAGCCAGGCTCAGCGATTGCGAATGTCCCGGGATTCCTCCCACCCCAAAGGGGCCAGGACCAGAAGCTCTTGCTGCTCTTCAAGTAGCCAGGCAACCCCATTCACAGTCCCACAAACGCTGACGCTGTCTCTTTCGTGAGCCTCCCAAACTCCAAGACTAGCTGCCTGGGACGTTGAGTAGAGCTGAATCTCAGCCCAGGAATTGCGACCGTCCCGAGATTCCTCCCACACCAAAGGTGCAAAGACCAAAAGCTCTTGCTGCTCTTCAAGTAGCCAGGCAACGCCATTCACAGCCCCACAAACGCTGCCGCTGTCTCTTTCGTGAGCCTCCCAAACTCCAAGACTAGCTGCCTGGGACGCTGAGTGCAGCCGGAGCCAGGCTCAGCGATTGCGAATGTCCCGGGATTCCTCCCACCCCAAAGGGGCCAGGACCAAAAGCTCTTGCTGCTCTTCAAGTAGCCAGGCAACCCCATTCACAGCCCCACAAACGCTGACGCTGTCTCTTTCGTGAGCCTCCCAAACTCCAAGACTAGCTGCCTGGGACACTGAGTGCAGCCGGAACCAGGCTCAGCGATTGCGAATTTCCCAGGATTCCTCCCACCCCAAAGGGGCCAGGACCAAAAGCTCTTGCTGCTCTTCAAGTAGCCAGGCAACCCCATTCACAGCCCCACAAACGCTGACGCTGTCTCTTTCGTGAGCCTCCCAAACTCCAAGACTAGCTGCCTGGGACGCTGAGTACAGCCGGAACCAGGCTCAGCGATTGCGACCGTCCCAAGATTCCTCCCACACCAAAGGGGCCAGGACCAGAAGCTCTTGCTGCTCTTCAAGTAGCCAGGAAACCCCATTCACAGCCCCACAAACGCTGACGCTGTCTCTTTCGGGAGCCTCCCAAACTCCAAGACTAGCTGCCTGGGACGCTGAGTGCAGCCGGAGCCAGGCTCAGCGATTGCGAATGTCCCGGGATTCCTCCCACCCCAAAGGGGCCAGGACCAGAAGCTCTTGCTGCTCTTCAAGTAGCCAGGCAACCCCATTCACAGTCCCACAAACGCTGACGCTGTCTCTTTCGTGAGCCTCCCAAACTCCAAGACTAGCTGCCTGGGACGTTGAGTAGAGCTGAATCTCAGCCCAGGAATTGCGACCGTCCCGAGATTCCTCCCACACCAAAGGTGCAAAGACCAAAAGCTCTTGCTGCTCTTCAAGTAGCCAGGCAACGCCATTCACAGCCCCACAAACGCTGCCGCTGTCTCTTTCGTGAGCCTCCCAAACTCCAAGACTAGCTGCCTGGGACGCTGAGTGCAGCCGGAGCCAGGCTCAGCGATTGCGAATGTCCCGGGATTCCTCCCACCCCAAAGGGGCCAGGACCAAAAGCTCTTGCTGCTCTTCAAGTAGCCAGGCAACCCCATTCACAGCCCCACAAACGCTGACGCTGTCTCTTTCGTGAGCCTCCCAAACTCCAAGACTAGCTGCCTGGGACGCTGAGTACAGCCGGAGCCAGGCTCAGCGATTGCGACCGTCCCGGGATTCCTCCCACCCCAAAGGGGCCAGGACCAAAAGCTCTTGCTGCTCTTCAAGTAGCCAGGCAACCCCATTCACAGCCCCACAAACGCTGACGCTGTCTCTTTCGTGAGCCTCCCAAACTCCAAGACTAGCTGCCTGGGACACTGAGCCGGAGCCAGGCTCAGCAATTACGACTGTCCCAGGATTCCTCCCACCCCAAAGGGGCCAGGACCAAAAGCTCTTGCTGTTCTTCATGTAGCCAGGCAACCCCATTCACAGCCCCACAAACGCTGATGCTGTCTCTTTCGTGAGCCTCCCAAACTCCAAGACTATCTGCCTGGGATGCTGAGTACAGCCGGAGCCAGGCTCAGCAGTTGCGAACGTCGTGAGATTCCTCCCACCCCAAAGGGGCCAGGACCAGAAGCTCTTGCTGCTCTTCAAGTAGCCAGGCAACCCCATTCACAGCCCCACAAACGCTGACGCTGTCTCTTTCGTGAGCCTCCCGAACTCCAAGACTAGCTGCCTGTGACGCTGAGTGCAGCCAGAACCAGGCTCAGCGATTGCAAAAGTCCCGGGATTCCTCCCACCCCAAAGGGGCCAGGACCAAAAGCTCTTGCTGCTCTTCAAGTAGCCAGGCAACCCCATTCACAGCCCCACAAACGCTGATGCTGTCTCTTTCGTGAGCCTCCCAAACTCCAAGACAATCTGCCTGGGACGCTGAGTACAGCCGGAGCCAGGCTCAGCAGTTGCGAACGTCGTGAGATTCCTCCCACCCCAAAGGGGCCAGGACCAGAAGCTCTTGCTGCTCTTCAAGTAGCCAGGCAACCCCATTCACAGTCCCACAAACGCTGACGCTGTCTCTTTCGTGAGCCTCCCAAACTCCAAGACTATCTGCCTGGGACGTTGAGTAGAGCTGAATCTCAGCCCAGGAATTGCGACCGTCCCGAGATTCCTCCCACACCAAAGGTGCAAAGACAAAAAGCTCTTGCTGCTCTTCAATTAGCCAGGCAACCCCATTCACAGCCCCACAATCGCTTACGCTGTCTCTTTCTCTGTCCTCCCAAACTCCAAGGCTATCTGCCTGAGACGCTGAGTACAGCCAGAACCAGGCTCAGCGATTGCAAAAGTCCCTGGATTCCTCCCACCCCAAAGGGGCCAGGACCAAAAGCTCTTGCTGTTCTTCATGTAGCCAGGCAACCCCATTCACAGCCCCACAAACGCTGACGCTGTCTCTTTCGTGAGCCTCCCAAACTCCAAGACTAGCTGCCTGGGACACTGAGCCGGAGCCAGGCTCAGCAATTACGACTGTCCCAGGATTCCTCCCACCCCAAAGGGGCCAGGACCAAAAGCTCTTGCTGTTCTTCATGTAGCCAGGCAACCCCATTCACAGCCCCACAAACGCTGACGCTGTCTCTTTCGTGAGCCTCCCAAACTCCAAGACTATCTGCCTGGGACACTGAGTACAGCCGGAGCCAGGCTCAGCGATTGCGAATGTCCCAGGATTCCTCCCACCCCAAAGGGGCCAGGACCAGAAGCTCTTGCTGCTCTTCAAGTAGCCAGGCAACCCCATTCACAGCCCCACAAACGCTGACGCTGTCTCTTTCGTGAGCCTCCCGAACTCCAAGACTAGCTGCCTGTGACGCTGAGTGCAGCCAGAACCAGGCTCAGCGATTGCAAAAGTCCCGGGATTCCTCCCACCCCAAAGGGGCCAGGACCAAAAGCTCTTGCTGCTCTTCAAGTAGCCAGGCAACCCCATTCACAGCCCCACAAACGCTGATGCTGTCTCTTTCGTGAGCCTCCCAAACTCCAAGACAATCTGCCTGGGACGCTGAGTACAGCCGGAGCCAGGCTCAGCAGTTGCGAACGTCGTGAGATTCCTCCCACCCCAAAGGGGCCAGGACCAGAAGCTCTTGCTGCTCTTCAAGTAGCCAGGCAACCCCATTCACAGCCCCACAAACGCTGACGCTGTCTCTTTCGTGAGCCTCCCAAACTCCAAGACTAGCTGCCTGGGACACTGATTACATCAGGAGCCAGGCTCAGCGATTGCGAATGTCCCGGGATTCCTCCCACCCCAAAGGGGCCAGGACCAAAAGCTCTTGCTGCTCTTCAAGTAGTCAGGCAACCCCATTCACGGCCCCACAAACCCTGACGCTGTCTCTTTCGTGAGCCTCCCAAACTCCAAGACTAGCTGCCTGGGACGCTGAGTACAGCCAGAACCAGGCTCAGCAATTGCGAACGTCCCGGGATTCCTCCCACCCCAAACGTGCAAGGACCAAAAGCTCTTGCTGCTCTTCAAGTAGCCAGGCAACCCCATTCACAGCCCCACAAACGCTGACGCTGTCTCTTTCGTGAGCCTCCCAAAATCCTGTACTAGCTGCCTGGGACGCTGAGTACAGCCAGAACCAGGCTCAGCAATTGCGAACGTCCCGGGATTCCTCCCACCCCAAACGTGCAAGGACCAAAAGCTCTTGCTGCTCTTCAAGTAGCCAGGCAACCCCATTCACAGCCCCACAAACCCTGACGCTGTCTCTTTCGGGAGCCTCCCAAACACCAATACTAGCTGCCTGGGACGATGAAAAGAGCTGAATCGCAGCCCAGGAATTGCGAATGTCCTGGGATTCCTCCCACCCCAAAGGGGCCAGGACCAAAAGCTCTTGCTGCTCTTCAAGTAGCCAGGCAACCCCATTCACAGCCCCACAAACGCTGACGCTGTCTCTTTCGTGAGCCTCCCAAACTCCAAGACTAGCTGCCTGGGAAGCTGAGTGCAGCCGGATCCAGGCTCAGCGATTGCGAAGGTCCCAGGATTCCTCCCACCCCAAAGGGGCCAGGACCAAAAGCTCTTGCTGCTCTTCAAGTAGCCAGGCAACCCCATTCACAGCCACACAAACGCTGACGCTGTCTCTTTCGTGAGCCTCCCAAACTCCAAGACTATCTGCCTGGGAGGCTGAGTACAGCCGGAACCAGGCTCAGCGATTGCGACCGTCCCAAGATTCCTCCCACACCAAAGGGGCCAGGACCAGAAGCTCTTGCTGCTCTTCAAGTAGCCAGGAAACCCCATTCACAGCCCCACAAACGCTGACGCTGTCTCTTTCGTGAGCCTCCCAAACTCCAAGACTAGCTGCCTGGGACGCTGAGTGCAGCCGGAGCCAGGCTCAGCGATTGCGAATGTCCCGGGATTCCTCCCACCCCAAAGGGGCCAGGACCAGAAGCTCTTGCTGCTCTTCAAGTAGCCAGGCAACCCCATTCACAGTCCCACAAACGCTGACGCTGTCTCTTTCGTGAGCCTCCCAAACTCCAAGACTAGCTGCCTGGGACGTTGAGTAGAGCTGAATCTCAGCCCAGGAATTGCGACCGTCCCGAGATTCCTCCCACACCAAAGGTGCAAAGACCAAAAGCTCTTGCTGCTCTTCAAGTAGCCAGGCAACGCCATTCACAGCCCCACAAACGCTGCCGCTGTCTCTTTCGTGAGCCTCCCAAACTCCAAGACTAGCTGCCTGGGACGCTGAGTGCAGCCGGAGCCAGGCTCAGCGATTGCGAATGTCCCGGGATTCCTCCCACCCCAAAGGGGCCAGGACCAAAAGCTCTTGCTGCTCTTCAAGTAGCCAGGCAACCCCATTCACAGCCCCACAAACGCTGACGCTGTCTCTTTCGTGAGCCTCCCAAACTCCAAGACTAGCTGCCTGGGACACTGAGTGCAGCCGGAACCAGGCTCAGCGATTGCGAATTTCCCAGGATTCCTCCCACCCCAAAGGGGCCAGGACCAAAAGCTCTTGCTGCTCTTCAAGTAGCCAGGCAACCCCATTCACAGCCCCACAAACGCTGACGCTGTCTCTTTCGTGAGCCTCCCAAACTCCAAGACTAGCTGCCTGGGACGCTGAGTACAGCCGGAACCAGGCTCAGCGATTGCGACCGTCCCAGTATTCCTCCCACCCCAAAGGGGCCAGGACCAGAAGCTCTTGCTGCTCTTCAAGTAGCCAGGAAACCCCATTCACAGCCCCACAAACGCTGACGCTGTCTCTTTCGTGAGCCTCCCAAACTCCAAGACTAGCTGCCTGGGACGCTGAGTGCAGCCGGAGCCAGGCTCAGCGATTGCGAATGTCCCGGGATTCCTCCCACCCCAAAGGGGCCAGGACCAGAAGCTCTTGCTGCTCTTCAAGTAGCCAGGCAACCCCATTCACAGTCCCACAAACGCTGACGCTGTCTCTTTCGTGAGCCTCCCAAACTCCAAGACTAGCTGCCTGGGACGTTGAGTAGAGCTGAATCTCAGCCCAGGAATTGCGACCGTCCCGAGATTCCTCCCACACCAAAGGTGCAAAGACCAAAAGCTCTTGCTGCTCTTCAAGTAGCCAGGCAACGCCATTCACAGCCCCACAAACGCTGCCGCTGTCTCTTTCGTGAGCCTCCCAAACTCCAAGACTAGCTGCCTGGGACGCTGAGTGCAGCCGGAGCCAGGCTCAGCGATTGCGAATGTCCCGGGATTCCTCCCACCCCAAAGGGGCCAGGACCAAAAGCTCTTGCTGCTCTTCAAGTAGCCAGGCAACCCCATTCACAGCCCCACAAACGCTGACGCTGTCTCTTTCGTGAGCCTCCCAAACTCCAAGACTAGCTGCCTGGGACGCTGAGTACAGCCGGAGCCAGGCTCAGCGATTGCGACCGTCCCGGGATTCCTCCCACCCCAAAGGGGCCAGGACCAAAAGCTCTTGCTGCTCTTCAAGTAGCCAGGCAACCCCATTCACAGCCCCACAAACGCTGACGCTGTCTCTTTCGTGAGCCTCCCAAACTCCAAGACTAGCTGCCTGGGACACTGAGCCGGAGCCAGGCTCAGCAATTACGACTGTCCCAGGATTCCTCCCACCCCAAACGGGCCAGGACCAAAAGCTCTTGCTGTTCTTCATGTAGCCAGGCAACCCCATTCACAGCCCCACAAACGCTGACGCTGTCTCTTTCGTGAGCCTCCCAAACTCCAAGACAATCTGCCTGGGATGCTGAGTACAGCCGGAGCCAGGCTCAGCAGTTGCGAACGTCGTGAGATTCCTCCCACCCCAAAGGGGCCAGGACCAGAAGCTCTTGCTGCTCTTCAAGTAGCCAGGCAACCCCATTCACAGCCCCACAAACGCTGACGCTGTCTCTTTCGTGAGCCTCCCGAACTCCAAGACTAGCTGCCTGTGACGCTGAGTGCAGCCAGAACCAGGCTCAGCGATTGCAAAAGTCCCGGGATTCCTCCCACCCCAAAGGGGCCAGGACCAAAAGCTCTTGCTGCTCTTCAAGTAGCCAGGCAACCCCATTCACAGCCCCACAAACGCTGATGCTGTCTCTTTCGTGAGCCTCCCAAACTCCAAGACAATCTGCCTGGGACGCTGAGTACAGCCGGAGCCAGGCTCAGCAGTTGCGAACGTCGTGAGATTCCTCCCACCCCAAAGGGGCCAGGACCAGAAGCTCTTGCTGCTCTTCAAGTAGCCAGGCAACCCCATTCACAGCCCCACAAACGCTGACGCTGTCTCTTTCGTGAGCCTCCCAAACTCCAAGACTATCTGCCTGGGACGTTGAGTAGAGCTGAATCTCAGCCCAGGAATTGCGACCGTCCCGAGATTCCTCCCACACCAAAGGTGCAAAGACAAAAAGCTCTTGCTGCTCTTCAAGTAGCCAGGCAACCCCATTCACAGCCCCACAATCGCTTACGCTGTCTCTTTCTCTGTCCTCCCAAACTCCAAGGCTATCTGCCTGAGACGCTGAGTACAGCCAGAACCAGGCTCAGCGATTGCAAAAGTCCCTGGATTCCTCCCACCCCAAAGGGGCCAGGACCAAAAGCTCTTGCTGTTCTTCATGTAGCCAGGCAACCCCATTCACAGCCCCACAAACGCTGACGCTGTCTCTTTCGTGAGCCTCCCAAACTCCAAGACTAGCTGCCTGGGACACTGATTACATCCGGAGTCAGGCTCAGCGATTGCGACCGTCCCGTGATTCCTCCCACCCCAAAGGGGCCAGGACCAAAAGCTCTTGCTGCTCTTCAAGTAGCCAGGCAACCCCATTCACGGCCCCACAAAACCTGACGCTGTCTCTTTCATGAGCCTCCCAAACTCCAAGACTATCTGCCTGGGACACTGAGTGCAGCCGGAACCAGGCTCAGCGATTGCGAATTTCCCAGGATTCCTCCCACCCGAAAGGGGCCAGGACCAAAAGCTCTTGCTGCTCTTCAAGTAGCCAGGCAACCCCATTCACAGCCCCACAAACGCTGACGCTGTCTCTTTCGTGAGCCTCCCAAACTCCAAGACTAGCTGCCTGGGACGATGAATAGAGCTGAATCGCAGCCCAGGAATTGCGAATGTCCCGAGATACCTCCCACCCCAAAGGGGCCAGGACCAAAAGCTCTTGCTGCTCTTCAAGTAGCCAGGCAACCCCATTCACAGCCCCACAAACGCTGACGCTGTCTCTTTCGTGAGCCTCCCAAACTCCAAGACTAGCTGCCTGGGACACTGATTACATCAGGAGCCAGGCTCAGCGATTGCGAATGTCCCGGGATTCCTCCCACCCCAAAGGGGCCAGGACCAAAAGCTCTTGCTGCTCTTCAAGTAGCCAGGCAACCCCATTCACGGCCCCACAAACCCTGACGCTGTCTCTTTCTGTGGCGTCCCAAACTCCAAGGCTATCTGCCTGGGACGCTGAGTGCAGCCGGAGCCAGGCTCAGCGATTGCGAATGTCCCGGGATTCCTCCCATCCCAAAGGGGCCAGGACCAGAAGCTCTTGCTGCTCTTCAAGTAGCCAGGCAACGCCATTCACAGCCCCACAAACGCTGACGCTGTCTCTTTCGTGAGCCTCCCAAACTCCAAGACTAGCTGCCTGGGACACTGATTACATCAGGAGCCAGGCTCAGCGATTGCGAATGTCCCGGGATTCCTCCCACCCCAAAGGGGCCAGGACCAAAAGCTCTTGCTGCTCTTCAAGTAGTCAGGCAACCCCATTCACGGCCCCACAAACCCTGACGCTGTCTCTTTCGTGAGCCTCCCAAACTCCAAGACTAGCTGCCTGGGACGCTGAGTACAGCCAGAACCAGGCTCAGCAATTGCGAACGTCCCGGGATTCCTCCCACCCCAAACGTGCAAGGACCAAAAGCTCTTGCTGCTCTTCAAGTAGCCAGGCAACCCCATTCACAGCCCCACAAACGCTGACGCTGTCTCTTTCGTGAGCCTCCCAAAATCTGTACTAGCTGCCTGGGACGCTGAGTACAGCCAGAACCAGGCTCAGCAATTGCGAACGTCCCGGGATTCCTCCCACCCCAAACGTGCAAGGACCAAAAGCTCTTGCTGCTCTTCAAGTAGCCAGGCAACCCCATTCACAGCCCCACAAACGCTGACGCTGTCTCTTTCGTGAGCCTCCCAAACACCAATACTAGCTGCCTGGGACGATGAAAAGAGCTGAATCGCAGCCCAGGAATTGCGAATGTCCTGGGATTCCTCCCACCCCAAAGGGGCCAGGACCAAAAGCTCTTGCTTCTCTTCAAGTAGCCAGGCAACCCCATTCACAGCCCCACAAACGCTGACGCTGTCTCTTTCGTGAGCCTCCCAAACTCCAAGACTAGCTGCCTGGGAAGCTGAGTGCAGCCGGATCCAGGCTCAGCGATTGCGAAGGTCCCAGGATTCCTCCCACCCCAAAGGGGCCAGGACCAAAAGCTCTTGCTGCTCTTCAAGTAGCCAGGCAACCCCATTCACAGCCACACAAACGCTGACGCTGTCTCTTTCGTGAGCCTCCCAAACTCCAAGACTATCTGCCTGGGACGCTGAGTACAGCCGGAACCAGGCTCAGCGATTGCGACCGTCCCAAGATTCCTCCCACACCAAAGGGGCCAGGACCAGAAGCTCTTGCTGCTCTTCAAGTAGCCAGGAAACCCCATTCACAGCCCCACAAACGCTGACGCTGTCTCTTTCGTGAGCCTCCCAAACTCCAAGACTAGCTGCCTGGGACGCTGAGTGCAGCCGGAGCCAGGCTCAGCGATTGCGAATGTCCCGGGATTCCTCCCACCCCAAAGGGGCCAGGACCAGAAGCTCTTGCTGCTCTTCAAGTAGCCAGGCAACCCCATTCACAGTCCCACAAACGCTGACGCTGTCTCTTTCGTGAGCCTCCCAAACTCCAAGACTATCTGCCTGGGACGCTGAGTACAGCCAGAACCAGGCTCAGCAATTGCGAACGTCCCGGGATTCCTCCCACCCCAAACGTGCAAGGACCAAAAGCTCTTGCTGCTCTTCAAGTAGCCAGGCAACCCCATTCACAGCCCCACAAACGCTGACGCTGTCTCTTTCGTGAGCCTCCCAAACTCCAAGACTATCTGCCTGGGACGATGAATAGAGCTGAATCGCAGCCCAGGAATTGCGAATGTCCCGAGATACCTCCCACCCCAAAGGGGCCAGGACCAAAAGCTCTTGCTGCTCTTCAAGTAGCCCGGCACCCCCATTCACAGCCCCACAAACGCTGACGCTGTCTCTTTCTCTGTCCTGCCAAACTCCAAGGCTATCTGCCTGAGACGCTGAGTACAGCCAGAACCAGGCTCAGCGATTGCAAAAGTCCCTGGATTCCTCCCACCCCAAAGGGGCCAGGACCAAAAGCTCTTGCTGCTCTTCAAGTAGCCAGGCAACCCCATTCACAGTCCCACAAACGCTGACGCTGTCTCTTTCGTGAGCCTCCCAAACTCCAAGACTAGCTGCCTGGGACGTTGAGTAGAGCTGAATCTCAGCCCAGGAATTGCGACCGTCCCGAGATTCCTCCCACACCAAAGGTGCAAAGACCAAAAGCTCTTGCTGCTCTTCAAGTAGCCAGGCAACCCCATTCACAGCCCCACAAACCCTGACGCTGTCTCTTTCGTGAGCCTCCCAAACTCCAAGGCTATCTGCCTGGGACGCTGAGTGTAGCCGGAGCCAGGCTCAGCGATTGCGAATGTCCCGGGATTCCTCCCATCCCAAAGGGGCCAGGACCAGAAGCTCTTGCTGCTCTTCAAGTAGCCAGGCAACCCCATTCACAGTCCCACAAACGCTGACGCTGTCTCTTTCGTGAGCCTCCCAAACTCCAAGACAATCTGCCTGGGACGTTGAGTAGAGCTGAATCTCAGCCCAGGAATTGCGACCGTCCCGAGATTCCTCCCTCACCAAAGGTGCAAAGACAAAAAGCTCTTGCTGCTCTTCAAGTAGCCAGGCAACCCCATTCACAGTCCCACAAACGCTGACGCTGTCTCTTTCGTGAGCCTCCCAAACTCCAAGGCTATCTGCCTGAGACGCTGAGTACAGCCAGAACCAGGCTCAGCGATTGCAAAAGTCCCTGGATTCCTCCCACCCCCAAAGGGGCCAGGACCAAAAGCTCTTGCTGCTCTTCAAGTTGTCAGGCAACCCCATTCACAGCCCCACAAACGCTGACGCTGTCTCTTTCGTGAGCCTCCCAAACTCCAAGACTAGCTGCCTGGGACACTGATTACATCAGGAGCCAGGCTCAGCGATTGCCAATGTCCCGGGATTCCTCCCACCACAAAGGGGCCAGGACCAAAAGCTCTTGCTGCTCTTCAAGTAGCCAGGCAACCCCATTCACGGCCCCACAAACCCTGACGCTGTCTCTTTCGTGAGCCTCCCAAACTCCAAGACTATCTGCCTGGGACACTGAGTGCAGCCGGAACCAGGCTCAGCGATTGCGAATGTCCTGGGATTCCTCCCACCCCAAAGGGGCCAGGACCAAAAGCTCTTGCTGCTCTTCAAGTAGCCAGGCAACCCCATTCACAGCCCCACAAACGCTGACGCTGTCTCTTTCGTGAGCCTCCCAAACTCCAAGACTAGCTGCCTGGGACGCTGAGTACAGCCAGAACCAGGCTCAGCAATTGCGAACGTCCCGGGATTCCTCCCACCCCAAACGTGCAAGGACCAAAAGCTCTTGCTGCTCTTCAAGTAGCCAGGAAACCCCATTCACAGCCCCACAAACGCTGACGCTGTCTCTTTCGTGAGCCTCCCAAACACCAATACTAGCTGCCTGGGACGATGAATAGAGCTGAATCGCAGCCCAGGAATTGCGAATGTCCCGAGATACCTCCCACCCCAAAGGGGCCAGGACCAAAAGCTCTTGCTGCTCTTCAAGTAGCCAGGCAACCCCATTCACAGCCCCACAAACGCTGACGCTGTCTCTTTCGTGAGCCTCCCAAACTCCAAGACTAGCTGCCTGGGAAGCTGAGTGCAGCCGGATCCAGGCTCAGCGATTGCGACCGTCCCAGGATTCCTCCCACCCCAAAGGGGCCAGGACCAAAAGCTCTTGCTGCTCTTCAAGTAGCCAGGCAACCCCATTCACAGCCACACAAACGCTGACGCTGTCTGTTTCGTGAGCCTCCCAAACTCCAAGGCTATCTGCCTGGGACGCTGAGTACAGCCGGAGCCAGGCTCAGCGATTGCGACCGTCCCGGGATTCCTCCCACCCCAAAGGGGCCAGGACCAGAAGCTCTTGCTGCTCTTCAAGTAGCCAGGAAACCCCATTCACAGCCCCACAAACGCTGACGCTGTCTCTTTCTGTGGCGTCCCAAACTCCAAGACTATCAGCCTGGGACGCTGAGTGCAGCCGGAGCCAGGCTCAGCGATTGCGAATGTCCCGGGATTCCTCCCATCCCAAAGGGGCCAGGACCAAAAGCTCTTGCTGCTCTTCAAGTAGCCAGGCAACCCCATTCACAGTCCCACAAACGCTGACGCTGTCTCTTTCGTGAGCCTCCCAAACTCCAAGGCTATCTGCCTGGGACGTTGAGTAGAGCTGAATCTCAGCCCAGGAATTGCGACCGTCCCGAGATTCCTCCCACACCAAAGGTGCAAAGACAAAAAGCTCTTGCTGCTCTTCAAGTAGCCAGGCAACCCCATTCACAGCCCCACAAACGCTGACGCTGTCTATTTCGTGAGCCTCCCAAACTCCAAGGCTATCTGCCTGGGACGGTGAGTACAGCCAGAACCAGGCTCAGCGATTGCGAATGTCCCGGGATTCCTCCCACCCCAAAGGGGCCAGGACCAAAAGCTCTTGCTGCTCTTCAAGTACTCAGGCAACCCCATTCACAGCCCCACAAACGCTGACGCTGTCTATTTCGTGAGCCTCCCAAACTCCAAGACTAGCTGCCTGGGACACTGAGTGCAGCCGGAACCAGGCTCAGCGATTGCGAATTTCCCAGGATTCCTCCCACCCCAAAGGGGCCAGGACCAAAAGCTCTTGCTGCTCTTCAAGTAGCCAGGCAACCCCATTCACAGCCCCACAAACGCTGATGCTGTCTCTTTCGTGAGCCTCCCAAACTCCAAGACAATCTGCCTGGGATGCTGAGTACAGCCGGAGCCAGGCTCAGCAGTTGCGAACGTCGTGAGATTCCTCCCACCCCAAAGGGGCCAGGACCAGAAGCTCTTGCTGCTCTTCAAGTAGCCAGGCAACCCCATTCACAGCCCCACAAACGCTGACGCTGTCTCTTTCGTGAGCCTCCCAAACTACAAGACTAGCTGCCTGGGACGTTGAGTAGAGCTGAATCTCAGCCCAGGAATTGCGACCGTCCCGAGATTCCTCCCACACCAAAGGTGCAAAGACAAAAAGCTCTTGCTGCTCTTCAAGTAGCCAGGCAACCCCATTCACAGCCCCACAAACGCTGATGCTGTCTCTTTCGTGAGCCTCCCAAACTCCAAGGCTATCTGCCTGAGACGCTGAGTACAGCCAGAACCAGGCTCAGCGATTGCAAAAGTCCCTGGATTCCTCCCACCCTAAAGGGGCCAGGACCAAAAGCTCTTGCTGCTCTTCAAGTAGCCAGGCAACCCCATTCACAGCCCCACAAACGCTGACGCTGTCTCTTTCGTGAGCCTCCCAAACTCCAAGACTAGCTGCCTGGGACACTGATTACATCCGGAGTCAGGCTCAGCGATTCCGACCGTCCCGTGATTCCTCCCACCCCAAAGGGGCCAGGACCAAAAGCTCTTGCTGCTCTTCAAGTAGCCAGGCAACCCCATTCACGGCCCCACAAACGCTGACGCTGTCTCTTTCGTGAGCCTCCCAAACTCCAAGACTAGCTGCCTGGGACACTGAGTGCAGCCGGAGCCAGGCTCAGCGATTGCGAATTTCCCAGGATTCCTCCCACCCCAAAGGGGCCAGGACCAAAAGCTCTTGCTGCTCTTCAAGTAGCCAGGCAACCCCATTCACAGCCACACAAACGCTGATGCTGTCTCTTTCATGAGCCTCCCAAACTCCAAGACAATCTGCCTGGGATGCTGAGTACAGCCGGAGCCAGGCTCAGCAGTTGCGAACGTCGTGAGATTCCTCCCACCCCAAAGGGGCCAGGACCAAAAGCTCTTGCTGCTCTTCAAGTAGCCAGGCAACCCCATTCACAGCCCCACAAACGCTGACGCTGTCTCTTTCGTGAGCCTCCCAAACTCCAAGACTAGCTGCCTGGGACGTTGAGTAGAGCTGAATCTCAGCCCAGGAATTGCGACCGTCATGAGATTCCTCCCACACCAAAGGTGCAAAGACAAAAAGCTCTTGCTGCTCTTCAAGTAGCCAGGCAACCCCATTCACAGCCCCACAAACGCTGATGCTGTCTCTTTCTCTGGCATCCCAAACTCCAAGGCTATCTTCCTGAGACGCTGAGTACAGCCAGAACAAGGCTCAGCGATTGCAAAAGTCCCTGGATTCCTCCCACCCCAAAGGGGCCAGGACCAAAAGCTCTTGCTGCTCTTCAAGTAGCCAGGCAACCCCATTCACGGCCCCACAAACCCTGACGCTGTCTCTTTCGTGAGCCTCCCAAACTCCAAGACTAGCTGCCTGGGACACTGAGTGCAGCCGGAGCCAGGCTCAGCGATTGCGAATGTCCTGGGATTCCTCCCACCCCAAAGGGGCCAGGACCAAAAGCTCTTGCTGCTCTTCAAGTAGCCAGGCAACCCCATTCACAGCCCCACAAACGCTGACGCTGTCTCTTTCGTGAGCCTCCCAAACTCCAAGACTAGCTGCCTGGGACGCTGAGTACAGCCAGAACCAGGCTCAGCAATTGCGAACGTCCCGGGATTCCTCCCACCCCAAACGTGCAAGGACCAAAAGCTCTTGCTGCTCTTCAAGTAGCCAGGCAACCCCATTCACAGCCCCACAAACCCTGACGCTGTCTCTTTCGGGAGCCTCCCAAACACCAATACTAGCTGCCTGGGAAGATGAAAAGAGCTGAATCGCAGCCCAGGAATTGCGAATGTCCTGGGATTCCTCCCACCCCAAAGGGGCCAGGACCAGAAGCTCTTGCTGCTCTTCAAGTAGCCAGGCAACCCCATTCACAGCCCCACAAACGCTGACGCTGTCTCTTTTGTGAGCCTCCCAGACTCCAGTATTAGCCTCCTGGGACGCTGAGTACAGCCGGAGCCAGGCTCAGCAATTGCGACCGTCCCGGAATTCCTCCCACCCCAAAGGGGCCAGGACCAAAAGCTCTTGCTGCTCTTCAAGTAGCCAGGCAACCCCATTCACAGCCCCACAAATGCTGACGCTGTCTCTTTTGTGACTCTGCCAAACTCCAATACTAGCTGCCTGGGAAGCTGAGTACAGCCGGAGCCAGGCTCACTGATTCCGACCGTCCTGGGATTCCTCCCATCCCAAAGGGGCCAGGACCAAAAGCTCTTGCTGCTCTTCAAGTAGCCAGGCAACCCCATTCACAGCCCCACAAACGCTGACGCTGTCTCTTTCGTGAGCCTCCCAAACTCCAAGACTAGCTGCCTGGGACGCTGAGTACAGCCGGAGCCAGGCTCAGCAATTGCGAACGTCCCGGGATTCCTCCCACCCCAAAGGGGCCAGGACCAAAAGCTCTTGCTGCTCTTCAAGTAGCCAGGCAACCCCATTCACAGCCCCACAAACGCTGACGCTGTCTCTTTCTGTGGCGTCCCAAACTCCAAGGCTATCTGCCTGGGACGCTGAGTGCAGCCGGAGCCAGGCTCAGCGATTGCGAATGTCCCGGGATTCCTCCCATCCCAAAGGGGCCAGGACCAGAAGGTCTTGCTGCTCTTCAAGTAGCCAGGCAACCCCATTCACAGTCCCACAAACGCTGACGCTGTCTCTTTCGTGAGCCTCCCAAACTCCAAGGCTATCTGCCTGGGACGCTGAGTACAGCCAGAACCAGGCTCAGCGATTGCAAAAGTCCCTGGATTCCTCCCACCCCAAAGGGGCCAGGACCAAAAGCTCTTGCTGCTCTTCAAGTAGCCAGGCAACCCCATTCACAGCCCCACAAACGCTGACGCTGTCTATTTCGTGAGCCTCCCAAACTCCAAGACTAGCTGCCTGGGACACTGAGTGCAGCCGGAACCAGGCTCAGCGATTGCGAATTTCCCAGGATTCCTCCCACCCCAAAGGGGCCAGGACCAAAAGCTCTTGCTGCTCTTCAAGTAGCCAGGCAACCCCATTCACAGCCCCACAAACGCTGACGCTGTCTCTTTCGTGAGCCTCCCAAACTCCAAGACTATCTGCCTGGGACGCTGAGTACAGCCGGAGCCAGGCTCAGCAGTTGCGAACGTCGTGAGATTCCTCCCACCCCAAAGGGGCCAGGACCAGAAGCTCTTGCTGCTCTTCAAGTAGCCAGGCAACCCCATTCACAGCCCCACAAACGCTGACGCTGTCTCTTTCGTGAGCCTCCCAAACTACAAGACTAGCTGCCTGGGACCTTGAGTAGAGCTGAATCTCAGCCCAGGAATTGCGACCGTCCCGAGATTCCTCCCACACCAAAGGTGCAAAGACAAAAAGCTCTTGCTGCTCTTCCAGTAGCCAGGCAACCCCGTTCACAGCCCCACAAACGCTGATGCTGTCTCTTTCTCTGTCCTCCCAAACTCCAAGGCTATCTGCCTGAGACGCTGAGTACAGCCAGAACCAGGCTCAGCGATTGCAAAAGTCCCGGGATTCCTCCCACCCCAAAGGGGCCAGGACCAAAAGCTCTTGCTGCTCTTCAAGTAGCCAGGCAACCCCATTCACAGCCCCACAAACGCTGACGCTGTCTCTTTCTGTCCTCCCAAACTCCAAGACTAGCTGCCTGGGACGTTGAGTAGAGCTGAATCTCAGCCCAGGAATTGCGACCGTCCCGAGATTCCTCCCACCCCAAAGGGGCCAGGACCAAAAGCTCTTGCTGCTCTTCAAGTAGCCAGGCAACCCCATTCACAGCCCCACAAACGCTGACGCTGTCTCTTTCTCTGTCCTCCCAAACTCCAAGGCTATCTGCCTGAGACGCTGAGTACAGCCAGAACCAGGCTCAGCGATTGCGAATGTCCCGGGATTCCTCCCACCCCAAAGGGGCCAGGACCAAAAGCTCTTGCTGCTCTTCAAGTAGTCAGGCAACCCCATTCACAGCCCCACAAACGCTGACGCTGTCTCTTTCGTGAGCCTCCCAAACTCCAAGACTAGCTGCCTGGGACACTGATTACATCAGGAGCCAGGCTCAGCGATTGCGAATGTCCCGGGATTCCTCCCACCCCAAAGGGGCCAGGACCAAAAGCTCTTGCTGCTCTTCAAGTAGCCAGGCAACCCCATTCACGGCCCCACAAACCCTGACGCTGTCTCTTTCGTGAGCCTCCCAAACTCCAAGACTAGCTGCCTGGGACACTGAGTGCAGCCGGAACCAGGCTCAGCGATTGCGAATTTCCCAGGATTCCTCCCACCCCAAAGGGGCCAGGACCAAAAGCTCTTGCTGCTCTTCAAGTAGCCAGGCAACCCCATTCACAGCCCCACAAACGCTGACGCTGTCTCTTTCGTGAGCCTCCCAAACTCCAAGACTATCTGCCTGGGACGCTGAGTACAGCCAGAACCAGGCTCAGCGATTGCGACCGTCCCGGGATTCCTCCCACCCCAAAGGGGCCAGGACCAAAAGCTCTTGCTGTTCTTCAAGTAGCCAGGAAACCCCATTCACAGCCCCACAAATGCTGACGCTGTCTCTTTTGTGAGCCTCCCAGACTCCAGTATTAGCCTCCTGGGACGCTGAGTACATCCGGAGCCAGGCTCAGCAATTGCGACCGTCCCGGAATTCCTCCCACCCCAAAGGGGCCAGGACCAAAAGCTCTTGCTGCTCTTCAAGTAGCCAGGCAAACCCATTCACAGCCACACAAACCCTGACGCTGTCTCTTTTGTGAGACTCCCAAACTTTAAGACTCTCTGCCTGGGACGCTGAGTACAGCCGGAGCCAGGCTCAGCGACTGCGAAAGTTACGGGATTCCTCCCACCCCAGAGGGGCCAGGACCAAAAGCTCTTGCTGCTCTTCAAGTAGCCAGGCAACCCCATTCACAGCCACACAAACGCTGACGCTGTCTCTTTCTGTGGCGTCCCAAACTCCAAGGCTATCTGCCTGGGACGCTGAGTGCAGCCGGAGCCAGGCTCAGCGATTGCGAATGTCCCGGGATTCCTCCCATCCCAAAGGGGCCAGGACCAGAAGGTCTTGCTGCTCTTCAAGTAGCCAGGCAACCCCATTCACAGTCCCACAAACGCTGACGCTGTCTCTTTCGTGAGCCTCCCAAACTCCAAGGCTATCTGCCTGGGACGCTGAGTACAGCCAGAACCAGGCTCAGCGATTGCAAAAGTCCCTGGATTCCTCCCACCCCAAAGGGGCCAGGACCAAAAGCTCTTGCTGCTCTTCAAGTAGTCAGGCAACCCCATTCACAGCCCCACAAACGCTGACGCTGTCTATTTCGTGAGCCTCCCAAACTCCAAGACTAGCTGCCTGGGACACTGAGTGCAGCCGGAACCAGGCTCAGCGATTGCGAATTTCCCAGGATTCCTCCCACCCCAAAGGGGCCAGGACCAAAAGCTCTTGCTGCTCTTCAAGTAGCCAGGCAACCCCATTCACAGCCCCACAAACGCTGACGCTGTCTCTTTCGTGAGCCTCCCAAACTCCAAGACTATCTGCCTGGGACGCTGAGTACAGCCGGAGCCAGGCTCAGCAGTTGCGAACGTCGTGAGATTCCTCCCACCCCAAAGGGGCCAGGACCAGAAGCTCTTGCTGCTCTTCAAATAGCCAGGCAACCCCATTCACAGCCCCACAAACGCTGACGCTGTCTCTTTCGTGAGCCTCCCAAACTACAAGACTAGCTGCCTGGGACCTTGAGTAGAGCTGAATCTCAGCCCAGGAATTGCGACCGTCCCGAGATTCCTCCCACACCAAAGGTGCAAAGACAAAAAGCTCTTGCTGCTCTTCAAGTAGCCAGGCAACCCCGTTCACAGCCCCACAAACGCTGACGCTGTCTCTTTTGTGAGCCTCCCAGACTCCAGTATTAGCCTCCTGGGACGCTGAGTACATCCGGAGCCAGGCTCAGCGATTGCGACCGTCCCGGAATTCCTCCCACCCCAAAGGGGCCAGGACCAAAAGCTCTTGCTGCTCTTCAAGTAGCCAGGCAACCCCATTCACAGCCCCACAAACGCTGACGCTGTCTCTTTCGTGAGCCTCCCAAACTCCAAGACTAGCTGCCTGGGACGCTGAGTACAGCCGGAGCCAGGCTCAGCAATTGCGAACGTCCCGGGATTCCTCCCACCCCAAAGGGGCCAGGACCAAAAGCTCTTGCTGCTCTTCAAGTAGCCAGGCAACCCCATTCACAGCCCCACAAACGCTGACGCTGTCTCTTTCTGTGGCGTCCCAAACTCCAAGGCTATCTGCCTGGGACGCTGAGTGCAGCCGGAGCCAGGCTCAGCGATTGCGAATGTCCCGGGATTCCTCCCATCCCAAAGGGGCCAGGACCAGAAGGTCTTGCTGCTCTTCAAGTAGCCAGGCAACCCCATTCACAGCCCCACAAACGCTGACGCTGTCTCTTTCGTGAGCCTCCCAAACTCCAAGGCTATCTGCCTGGGACGCTGAGTACAGCCAGAACCAGGCTCAGCGATTGCAAAAGTCCCTGGATTCCTCCCACCCCAAAGGGGCCAGGACCAAAAGCTCTTGCTGCTCTTCAAGTAGTCAGGCAACCCCATTCACAGCCCCACAAACGCTGACGCTGTCTATTTCGTGAGCCTCCCAAACTCCAAGACTAGCTGCCTGGGACACTGAGTGCAGCCGGAACCAGGCTCAGCGATTGCGAATTTCCCAGGATTCCTCCCACCCCAAAGGGGCCAGGACCAAAAGCTCTTGCTGCTCTTCAAGTAGCCAGGCAACCCCATTCACAGCCCCACAAACGCTGACGCTGTCTCTTTCGTGAGCCTCCCAAACTCCAAGACTATCTGCCTGGGACGCTGAGTACAGCCGGAGCCAGGCTCAGCAGTTGCGAACGTCGTGAGATTCCTCCCACCCCAAAGGGGCCAGGACCAGAAGCTCTTGCTGCTCTTCAAGTAGCCAGGCAACCCCATTCACAGCCCCACAAACGCTGACGCTGTCTCTTTCGTGAGCCTCCCAAACTACAAGACTAGCTGCCTGGGACCTTGAGTAGAGCTGAATCTCAGCCCAGGAATTGCGACCGTCCCGAGATTCCTCCCACACCAAAGGTGCAAAGACAAAAAGCTCTTGCTGCTCTTCCAGTAGCCAGGCAACCCCGTTCACAGCCCCACAAACGCTGATGCTGTCTCTTTCTCTGTCCTCCCAAACTCCAAGGCTATCTGCCTGAGACGCTGAGTACAGCCAGAACCAGGCTCAGCGATTGCAAAAGTCCCGGGATTCCTCCCACCCCAAAGGGGCCAGGACCAAAAGCTCTTGCTGCTCTTCAAGTAGCCAGGCAACCCCATTCACAGCCCCACAAACGCTGACGCTGTCTCTTTCTGTCCTCCCAAACTCCAAGACTAGCTGCCTGGGACGTTGAGTAGAGCTGAATCTCAGCCCAGGAATTGCGACCGTCCCGAGATTCCTCCCACCCCAAAGGGGCCAGGACCAAAAGCTCTTGCTGCTCTTCAAGTAGCCAGGCAACCCCATTCACAGCCCCACAAACGCTGACGCTGTCTCTTTCTCTGTCCTCCCAAACTCCAAGGCTATCTGCCTGAGACGCTGAGTACAGCCAGAACCAGGCTCAGCGATTGCGAATGTCCCGGGATTCCTCCCACCCCAAAGGGGCCAGGACCAAAAGCTCTTGCTGCTCTTCAAGTAGTCAGGCAACCCCATTCACAGCCCCACAAACGCTGACGCTGTCTCTTTCGTGAGCCTCCCAAACTCCAAGACTAGCTGCCTGGGACACTGATTACATCAGGAGCCAGGCTCAGCGATTGCGAATGTCCCGGGATTCCTCCCACCCCAAAGGGACCAGGACCAAAAGCTCTTGCTGCTCTTCAAGTAGCCAGGCAACCCCATTCACGGCCCCACAAACCCTGACGCTGTCTCTTTCGTGAGCCTCCCAAACTCCAAGACTAGCTGCCTGGGACACTGAGTGCAGCCGGAACCAGGCTCAGCGATTGCGAATTTCCCAGGATTCCTCCCACCCCAAAGGGGCCAGGACCAAAAGCTCTTGCTGCTCTTCAAGTAGCCAGGCAACCCCATTCACAGCCCCACAAACGCTGACGCTGTCTCTTTCGTGAGCCTCCCAAACTCCAAGACTATCTGCCTGGGACGCTGAGTACAGCCAGAACCAGGCTCAGCGATTGCGACCGTCCCGGGATTCCTCCCACCCCAAAGGGGCCAGGACCAAAAGCTCTTGCTGTTCTTCAAGTAGCCAGGAAACCCCATTCACAGCCCCACAAATGCTGACGCTGTCTCTTTTGTGAGCCTCCCAGACTCCAGTATTAGCCTCCTGGGACGCTGAGTACATCCGGAGCCAGGCTCAGCAATTGCGACCGTCCCGGAATTCCTCCCACCCCAAAGGGGCCAGGACCAAAAGCTCTTGCTGCTCTTCAAGTAGCCAGGCAAACCCATTCACAGCCACACAAACCCTGACGCTGTCTCTTTTGTGAGACTCCCAAACTTTAAGACTCTCTGCCTGGGACGCTGAGTACAGCCGGAGCCAGGCTCAGCGACTGCGAAAGTTACGGGATTCCTCCCACCCCAGAGGGGCCAGGACCAAAAGCTCTTGCTGCTCTTCAAGTAGCCAGGCAACCCCATTCACAGCCACACAAACGCTGACGCTGTCTCTTTCTGTGGCGTCCCAAACTCCAAGGCTATCTGCCTGGGACGCTGAGTGCAGCCGGAGCCAGGCTCAGCGATTGCGAATGTCCCGGGATTCCTCCCATCCCAAAGGGGCCAGGACCAGAAGCTCTTGCTGCTCTTCAAGTAGCCAGGCAACCCCATTCACAGTCCCACAAACGCTGACGCTGTCTCTTTCGTGAGCCTCCCAAACTCCAAGGCTATCTGCCTGGGACGCTGAGTACAGCCAGAACCAGGCTCAGCGATTGCAAAAGTCCCTGGATTCCTCCCACCCCAAAGGGGCCAGGACCAAAAGCTCTTGCTGCTCTTCAAGTAGTCAGGCAACCCCATTCACAGCCCCACAAACGCTGACGCTGTCTATTTCGTGAGCCTCCCAAACTCCAAGACTAGCTGCCTGGGACACTGAGTGCAGCCGGAACCAGGCTCAGCGATTGCGAATTTCCCAGGATTCCTCCCACCCCAAAGGGGCCAGGACCAAAAGCTCTTGCTGCTCTTCAAGTAGCCAGGCAACCCCATTCACAGCCCCACAAACGCTGACGCTGTCTCTTTCGTGAGCCTCCCAAACTCCAAGACTATCTGCCTGGGACGCTGAGTACAGCCGGAGCCAGGCTCAGCAGTTGCGAACGTCGTGAGATTCCTCCCACCCCAAAGGGGCCAGGACCAGAAGCTCTTGCTGCTCTTCAAATAGCCAGGCAACCCCATTCACAGCCCCACAAACGCTGACGCTGTCTCTTTCGTGAGCCTCCCAAACTACAAGACTAGCTGCCTGGGACCTTGAGTAGAGCTGAATCTCAGCCCAGGAATTGCGACCGTCCCGAGATTCCTCCCACACCAAAGGTGCAAAGACAAAAAGCTCTTGCTGCTCTTCAAGTAGCCAGGCAACCCCGTTCACAGCCCCACAAACGCTGACGCTGTCTCTTTTGTGAGCCTCCCAGACTCCAGTATTAGCCTCCTGGGACGCTGAGTACATCCGGAGCCAGGCTCAGCGATTGCGACCGTCCCGGAATTCCTCCCACCCCAAAGGGGCCAGGACCAAAAGCTCTTGCTGCTCTTCAAGTAGCCAGGCAACCCCATTCACAGCCCCACAAACGCTGACGCTGTCTCTTTCGTGAGCCTCCCAAACTCCAAGACTAGCTGCCTGGGACGCTGAGTACAGCCGGAGCCAGGCTCAGCAATTGCGAACGTCCCGGGATTCCTCCCACCCCAAAGGGGCCAGGACCAAAAGCTCTTGCTGCTCTTCAAGTAGCCAGGCAACCCCATTCACAGCCCCACAAACGCTGACGCTGTCTCTTTCTGTGGCGTCCCAAACTCCAAGGCTATCTGCCTGGGACGCTGAGTGCAGCCGGAGCCAGGCTCAGCGATTGCGAATGTCCCGGGATTCCTCCCATCCCAAAGGGGCCAGGACCAGAAGGTCTTGCTGCTCTTCAAGTAGCCAGGCAACCCCATTCACAGCCCCACAAACGCTGACGCTGTCTCTTTCGTGAGCCTCCCAAACTCCAAGGCTATCTGCCTGGGACGCTGAGTACAGCCAGAACCAGGCTCAGCGATTGCAAAAGTCCCTGGATTCCTCCCACCCCAAAGGGGCCAGGACCAAAAGCTCTTGCTGCTCTTCAAGTAGTCAGGCAACCCCATTCACAGCCCCACAAACGCTGACGCTGTCTATTTCGTGAGCCTCCCAAACTCCAAGACTAGCTGCCTGGGACACTGAGTGCAGCCGGAACCAGGCTCAGCGATTGCGAATTTCCCAGGATTCCTCCCACCCCAAAGGGGCCAGGACCAAAAGCTCTTGCTGCTCTTCAAGTAGCCAGGCAACCCCATTCACAGCCCCACAAACGCTGACGCTGTCTCTTTCGTGAGCCTCCCAAACTCCAAGACTATCTGCCTGGGACGCTGAGTACAGCCGGAGCCAGGCTCAGCAGTTGCGAACGTCGTGAGATTCCTCCCACCCCAAAGGGGCCAGGACCAGAAGCTCTTGCTGCTCTTCAAGTAGCCAGGCAACCCCATTCACAGCCCCACAAACGCTGACGCTGTCTCTTTCGTGAGCCTCCCAAACTACAAGACTAGCTGCCTGGGACCTTGAGTAGAGCTGAATCTCAGCCCAGGAATTGCGACCGTCCCGAGATTCCTCCCACACCAAAGGTGCAAAGACAAAAAGCTCTTGCTGCTCTTCCAGTAGCCAGGCAACCCCGTTCACAGCCCCACAAACGCTGATGCTGTCTCTTTCTCTGTCCTCCCAAACTCCAAGGCTATCTGCCTGAGACGCTGAGTACAGCCAGAACCAGGCTCAGCGATTGCAAAAGTCCCGGGATTCCTCCCACCCCAAAGGGGCCAGGACCAAAAGCTCTTGCTGCTCTTCAAGTAGCCAGGCAACCCCATTCACAGCCCCACAAACGCTGACGCTGTCTCTTTCTGTCCTCCCAAACTCCAAGACTAGCTGCCTGGGACGTTGAGTAGAGCTGAATCTCAGCCCAGGAATTGCGACCGTCCCGAGATTCCTCCCACCCCAAAGGGGCCAGGACCAAAAGCTCTTGCTGCTCTTCAAGTAGCCAGGCAACCCCATTCACAGCCCCACAAACGCTGACGCTGTCTCTTTCTCTGTCCTCCCAAACTCCAAGGCTATCTGCCTGAGACGCTGAGTACAGCCAGAACCAGGCTCAGCGATTGCGAATGTCCCGGGATTCCTCCCACCCCAAAGGGGCCAGGACCAAAAGCTCTTGCTGCTCTTCAAGTAGTCAGGCAACCCCATTCACAGCCCCACAAACGCTGACGCTGTCTCTTTCGTGAGCCTCCCAAACTCCAAGACTAGCTGCCTGGGACACTGATTACATCAGGAGCCAGGCTCAGCGATTGCGAATGTCCCGGGATTCCTCCCACCCCAAAGGGGCCAGGACCAAAAGCTCTTGCTGCTCTTCAAGTAGCCAGGCAACCCCATTCACGGCCCCACAAACCCTGACGCTGTCTCTTTCGTGAGCCTCCCAAACTCCAAGACTAGCTGCCTGGGACACTGAGTGCAGCCGGAACCAGGCTCAGCGATTGCGAATTTCCCAGGATTCCTCCCACCCAAAAGGGGCCAGGACCAAAAGCTCTTGCTGCTCTTCAAGTAGCCAGGCAACCCCATTCACAGCCCCACAAACGCTGACGCTGTCTCTTTCGTGAGCCTCCCAAACTCCAAGACTATCTGCCTGGGACGCTGAGTACAGCCAGAACCAGGCTCAGCGATTGCGACCGTCCCGGGATTCCTCCCACCCCAAAGGGGCCAGGACCAAAAGCTCTTGCTGTTCTTCAAGTAGCCAGGCAACCCCATTCACAGCCCCACAAATGCTGACGCTGTCTCTTTTGTGAGCCTCCCAGACTCCAGTATTAGCCTCCTGGGACGCTGAGTACATCCGGAGCCAGGCTCAGCAATTGCGACCGTCCCGGAATTCCTCCCACCCCAAAGGGGCCAGGACCAAAAGCTCTTGCTGCTCTTCAAGTAGCCAGGCAAACCCATTCACAGCCACACAAACCCTGACGCTGTCTCTTTTGTGAGACTCCCAAACTTTAAGACTCTCTGCCTGGGACGCTGAGTACAGCCGGAGCCAGGCTCAGCGACTGCGAAAGTTACGGGATTCCTCCCACCCCAGAGGGGCCAGGACCAAAAGCTCTTGCTGCTCTTCAAGTAGCCAGGCAACCCCATTCACAGCCACACAAACGCTGACGCTGTCTCTTTCTGTGGCGTCCCAAACTCCAAGGCTATCTGCCTGGGACGCTGAGTGCAGCCGGAGCCAGGCTCAGCGATTGCGAATGTCCCGGGATTCCTCCCATCCCAAAGGGGCCAGGACCAGAAGCTCTTGCTGCTCTTCAAGTAGCCAGGCAACCCCATTCACAGTCCCACAAACGCTGACGCTGTCTCTTTCGTGAGCCTCCCAAACTCCAAGGCTATCTGCCTGGGACGCTGAGTACAGCCAGAACCAGGCTCAGCGATTGCAAAAGTCCCTGGATTCCTCCCACCCCAAAGGGGCCAGGACCAAAAGCTCTTGCTGCTCTTCAAGTAGTCAGGCAACCCCATTCACAGCCCCACAAACGCTGACGCTGTCTATTTCGTGAGCCTCCCAAACTCCAAGACTAGCTGCCTGGGACACTGAGTGCAGCCGGAACCAGGCTCAGCGATTGCGAATTTCCCAGGATTCCTCCCACCCCAAAGGGGCCAGGACCAAAAGCTCTTGCTGCTCTTCAAGTAGCCAGGCAACCCCATTCACAGCCCCACAAACGCTGACGCTGTCTCTTTCGTGAGCCTCCCAAACTCCAAGACTATCTGCCTGGGACGCTGAGTACAGCCGGAGCCAGGCTCAGCAGTTGCGAACGTCGTGAGATTCCTCCCACCCCAAAGGGGCCAGGACCAGAAGCTCTTGCTGCTCTTCAAATAGCCAGGCAACCCCATTCACAGCCCCACAAACGCTGACGCTGTCTCTTTCGTGAGCCTCCCAAACTACAAGACTAGCTGCCTGGGACCTTGAGTAGAGCTGAATCTCAGCCCAGGAATTGCGACCGTCCCGAGATTCCTCCCACACCAAAGGTGCAAAGACAAAAAGCTCTTGCTGCTCTTCAAGTAGCCAGGCAACCCCGTTCACAGCCCCACAAACGCTGATGCTGTCTCTTTCGTGAGCCTCCCAAACTCCAAGGCTATCTGCCTGAGACGCTGAGTACAGCCAGAACCAGGCTCAGCGATTGCAAAAGTCCCGGGATTCCTCCCACCCCAAAGGGGCCAGGACCAAAAGCTCTTGCTGCTCTTCAAGTAGCCAGGCAACCCCATTCACAGCCCCACAAACGCTGACGCTGTCTCTTTCTGTCCTCCCAAACTCCAAGACTAGCTGCCTGGGACGTTGAGTAGAGCTGAATCTCAGCCCAGGAATTGCGACCGTCCCGAGATTCCTCCCACCCCAAAGGGGCCAGGACCAAAAGCTCTTGCTGCTCTTCAAGTAGCCAGGCAACCCCATTCACAGCCCCACAAACGCTGACGCTGTCTCTTTCTCTGTCCTCCCAAACTCCAAGGCTATCTGCCTGAGACGCTGAGTACAGCCAGAACCAGGCTCAGCGATTGCGAATGTCCCGGGATTCCTCCCACCCCAAAGGGGCCAGGACCAAAAGCTCTTGCTGCTCTTCAAGTAGTCAGGCAACCCCATTCACAGCCCCACAAACGCTGACGCTGTCTCTTTCGTGAGCCTCCCAAACTCCAAGACTAGCTGCCTGGGACACTGATTACATCAGGAGCCAGGCTCAGCGATTGCGAATGTCCCGGGATTCCTCCCACCCCAAAGGGGCCAGGACCAAAAGCTCTTGCTGCTCTTCAAGTAGCCAGGCAACCCCATTCACGGCCCCACAAACCCTGACGCTGTCTCTTTCGTGAGCCTCCCAAACTCCAAGACTAGCTGCCTGGGACACTGAGTGCAGCCGGAACCAGGCTCAGCGATTGCGAATTTCCCAGGATTCCTCCCACCCCAAAGGGGCCAGGACCAAAAGCTCTTGCTGCTCTTATAGTAGCCAGGCAACCCCATTCACAGCCCCACAAACGCTGACGCTGTCTCTTTCGTGAGCCTCCCAAACTCCAAGACTATCTGCCTGGGACGCTGAGTACAGCTGGAGCCAGGCTCAGCAATTGCGAACGTCCCGGGATTCCTCCCACCCCAAACGTCCAAGGACCAAAAGCTCTTGCTGCTCTTCAAGTAGCCAGGAAACCCCATTGACAGCCCCACAAACCCTGACGCTGTCTCTTTCGGGAGCCTCCCAAACTCCAAGACTAGCTGCCTGGGACGATGAAAAGAGCTGAATCGCAGCCCAGGAATTGAGAATGTCCCAGGATTCCTCCCACCCCAAAGGGGCCAGGACCAAAAGCTCTTGCTGCTCTTCAAGTAGCCAGGCAACCCCATTCACAGCCCCACAAACGCTGACGCTGTCTCTTTCGTGAGCCTCCCAAACTCCAAGACTAGCTGCCTGGGAAGCTGAGTGCAGCCGGATCCAGGCTCAGCGATTGCGAAGGTCCCAGGATTCCTCCCACCCCAAAGGGGCCAGGACCAAAAGCTCTTGCTGCTCTTCAAGTAGCCAGGTAACCCCATTCACAGCCTCACAAACGCTGACGCTGTCTCTTTCGTGAGCCTCCCAAACTCCAAGACTATCTGCCTGGGACGCTGAGTACAGCCGGAGCCAGGCTCAGCGATTGCGACCGTCCCGGGATTCCTCCCACCCCAAAGGGGCCAGGACCAGAAGCTCTTGCTGCTCTTCAAGTAGCCAGGCAACCCCATTCACAGCCCCACAAACGCTGACGCTGTCTCTTTCTGTGGCGTACCAAACTCCAAGACTATCTGCCTGGGACGCTGAGTACAGCCGGAGCCAGGCTCAGCAATTGCGACTGTCCCGAGATTCCTCCCACCCCAAAGGGGCCAGGACCAAAAGCTCTTGCTGCTCTTCAAGTAGCCAGGCAACCCCATTCACAGCCCCACAAACGCTGACACTGTCTCTTTTGTGACTCTGCCAAACTCCAATACTAGCTGCCTGGGAAGCTGAGTACAGCCGGAGCCAGGCTCAGTGATTCCGACCGTCATGGGATTCCTCCCACCCCAAAGGGGCCAGGACCAAAAGCTCTTGCTGCTCTTCAAGTAGCCAGGCAACCCCATTCACAGCCCCACAAACGCTGACGCTGTCTCTTTCGTGAGTCTCCTAAACTCCTGTACTATCTGCCTGGGACGCTGAGTGCAGCCAGAACCAGGCTCAGCGATTGAGAATGTCCCGGGATTCCTCCCACCCCAAAGGGTCCAGGACCAAAAGCTCTTGCTGCTCTTCAAGTAGCCAGGCAACCACATTAATAGCCCCACAAACGCTGACGCTGTCTCTTTCGTGAGCCTCCCAAACTCCAAGACTATCTGCCTGGGACGATGAGTAGAGCTGAATCTCAGCCCAGGAATTGCGACCGTCCCGAGGTTCCTCCCACACAAAAGGTGCAAAGACAAAAAGCTCTTGCTGCTCTTCAAGTAGCCAGGCAACCCCATTCACAGCCCCACAAACGCTGATGCTGTCTCTTTCGTGAGCCTCCCAAACTCCAAGAGTATCTGCCTGGGACGATGAATAGAGCTGAATCGCAGCCCAGGAATTGCGAATGTCCCGAGATTCCTCCCACCCCAAAGGGGCCAGGACCAAAAGCTCTTGCTGCTCTTCATGTAGCCAGGCAACCCCATTCACAGCCCCACAAACGCTGACGCTGTCTCTTTCGTGAGCCTCCCAAACTCCAAGACTATCTGCCTGGGACGCTGAGTACAGCCGGAGCCAGGCTCAGCGATTGCGACCGTCCCGAGATTCCTCCCACCCCAAAGGGGCCAGGACCAGAAGCTCTTGCTGCTCTTCAAGTAGCCAGGAAACCCCATTCACAGCCCCACAAACGCTGACGCTGTCTCTTTTGTGACTCTGCCAAACTCCAATAGTAGCTGCCTGGGAAGCTGAGTACAGCCGGAGCCAGGCTCAGTGATTCCGACCGTCCCGGGATTCCTCCCACCCCAAAGGGGCCAGGACCAAAAGCTCTTGCTGCTCTTCAAGTAGCCAGGCAACCCCATTCACAGCCCCACAAACGCTGACGCTGTCTCTTTCTGTGGCCTCCCAAATTCCAAGGCTATCTGCCTGGGACGCTGAGTACAGCCAGAACCAGGCTCAGCGATTGCGAATGTCCCGGGATTCCTCCCACCCCAAAGGGGCCAGGACCAGAAGCTCTTGCTGCTCTTCAAGTAGCCAGGCAACCCCATTCACAGCCCCACAAACCCTGACGCTGTCTCTTTCGTGAGCCTCCCAAACTCCAAGACTAGCTGCCTGGGACGTTGAATAGAGCTGAATCTCAGCCCAGGAATTGCGACCGTCCCGGGATTCCTCCCACCCCAAAGGGGCCAGGACCAAAAGCTCTTGCTGCTCTTCAAGTAGCCAGGCAACCCCATTCACAGCCCCACAAACGCTGACGCTGCCTCTTTCGTGAGCCTCCCAAACTCCTGTACTATCTGCCTGGGACGATGAATAGAGCTGAATCGCAGCCCAGGAACTGCGACCGTCCCGGGATTCCTCCCACCCCAAAGGGGCCAGGACCAAAAGCTCTTGCTGCTCTTCAAGTAGCCAGGCAACCCCATTCACAGCCCCACAAACGCTGACGCTGTCTCTTTCTGTGACCTCCCAAACTCCAAGACTATCTGCCTGGGACGCTGAGTACAGCTGGAGCCAGGCTCAGCGATTGCGAATGTCCCGGGATTCCTCCCACCCCAAAGGGGCCAGGACCAGAAGCTCTTGCTGCTCTTCAAGTAGCCAGGCAACCCCATTCACAGCCCCACAAAGGCTGACGCTGTCTCTTTCGTGAGCCTCCCTGACTCCAGTACAATCTGCCTGGGACGCTGAGTAGAGCTGAATCGCAGCCCAGGAATTGCGACCGTCCCGAGATTCCTCCCACCCCAAAGGGGCCAGGACCAAAAGCTCTTGCTGCTCTTCAAGTAGCCAGGCAACCCCATTCACAGCCCCACAAACCCTGACGCTGTCTCTTTCGTGAGCCTCCCAAACACCAATACTAGCTGCCTGGGACACTGAGAGCAGCCGGAACCAGGCTCAGCGATTGCGACCGTCCCAAGATTCCTCCCACACCAAAGGTGCAAAGACCAAAAGCTCTTGCTGCTCTTCAAGTAGCAAGGCAACCCCATTCACAGCCCCACAAACGCTGACGCTGTCTCTTTCGGGAGCCTCCCAAACTCCAAGACTATCTGCCTGGGACGCTGCGTAGAGCCATAGCCAGGCTCAGCGATTGCGAATGTCCCGGGATTCCTCCCACCCCAAAGGGGCCAGGACCAAAAGCTCTTGCTGCTCTTCAAGTAGCCAGGCAACCCCATTCACAGCCCCACAAACGCTGACGCTGTCTCTTTCGTGAGCCTCCCAAAATCCTGTACTATCTGCCTGGGACGATGAATAGAGCTGAATCGCACCCCAGGAACTGCGACCGTCCCGGGATTCCTCCCACCCCAAAGGGGCCAGGACCAAAAGCTCTTGCTGCTCTTCAAGTAGCCAGGCAACCCCATTCACAGCCCCACAAACGCTGACGCTGTCTCTTTCGTGAGCCTCCCAAACTCCAAGAGTATCTGCCTGGGACGCTGAGTAGAGCTGAATCGCAGCCCAGGAATTGCGACCGTCCCGAGATTCCTCCCACACCAAAGGTGCAAATACCAAAAGCTCTTGCTGCTCTTCAAGTAGCCAGGCAACCCCATTATCAGCCCCACAAATGCTGCCGCTGTCTCTTTCGTGAGCCTCCCAAACTCCAAGACTATCTGCCTGGGACGCTGAGTACAGCCGGAGCCAGGCTCAGCAATTGCGAACGTCCCGGGATTCCTCCCACCCCAAAGGGGCCAGGACCAAAAGCTCTTGCTGCTCTTCAAGTAGCCAGGCAACCCCATTCACAGCCCCACAAATGCTGCCACTGTCTCTTTCGTGAGACTCCCAAACTCCAAGACTAGCTGCCTGGGACGTTGAATAGAGCTGAATCGCAGCCCAGGAACTGCGACCGTCCCGGGATTCCTCCCACCCCAAAGGGGCCAGGACCAAAAGCTCTTGCTGCTCTTCAAGTAGCCAGGCAACCCCATTTACAGCCCCACAAACCCTGACGCTGTCTCTTTCGTGAGCCTCCCAAACTCCAATAGTAGCTGCCTGGGACGCTGAGTGCAGCCGGAACACGGCTCAGCGATTGCGCATGTCCCGGGATTCCTCCCACCCCAAAGGGGCCGGGACCAGAAGCTCTTGCTGCTCTTCAAGTAGCCAGGCAACCACATTAATAGCCCCACAAACGCTGACGCTGTCTCTTTCGTGAGCCTCCCAAACTCCAATCCTAGCTGCCTGGGAAGCTGAGTACAGCCGGAGCCAGGCTCAGCAATTGCGAAAGTTACGGGATTCCTCCCACCCCAAAGGAGCCAGGACCAAAAGCTCTTGCTGCTCTTCAAGTAGCCAGGCAACCCCATTCACAGCCCCACAAACGCTGATGCTGCCGATGTCTCTTTCGTAAGCCTCCCAAACTCCAAGACTATCTGCCTGGGAAGATGAATAGAGCTGAATCGCACCCCAGGAACTGCGACCGTCCCGGGATTCCTCCCACCCCAAAGGGGCCAGGACCAAAAGCTCTTGCTGCTCTTCAAGTAGCCAGGCAACCCCATTCACAGCCCCACAAACGCTGACGCTGTCTCTTTCGTGAGCCTCCCAAACTCCAAGACTATCTGCCTGGGACGCTGAGTACAGCTGGAGCCAGGCTCAGCGATTGCGAATGTCCCGGGATTCCTCCCACCCCAAAGGGGCCAGGACCAGAAGCTCTTGCTGCTCTTCAAGTAGCCAGGCAACCCCATTCACAGCCCCACAAAGGCTGACGCTGTCTCTTTCGTGAGCCTCCCTGACTCCAGTACAATCTGCCTGGGACGCTGAGTAGAGCTGAATCGCAGCCCAGGAATTGCGACCGTCCCGAGATTCCTCCCACCCCAAAGGGGCCAGGACCAAAAGCTCTTGCTGCTCTTCAAGTAGCCAGGCAACCCCATTCACAGCCCCACAAACCCTGACGCTGTCTCTTTCGTGAGCCTCCCAAACACCAATACTATCTGCCTGGGACACTGAGAGCAGCCGGAACCAGGCTCAGCGATTGCGACCGTCCCAAGATTCCTCCCACACCAAAGGTGCAAAGACCAAAAGCTCTTGCTGCTCTTCAAGTAGCCAGGCAACCCCATTCACAGCCCCACAAACGCTGACGCTGTCTCTTTCGGGAGCCTCCCAAACTCCAAGACTATCTGCCTGGGACGCTGCGTAGAGCCATAGCCAGGCTCAGCGATTGCGAATGTCCCGGGATTCCTCCCACCCCAAAGGGGCCAGGACCAAAAGCTCTTGCTGCTCTTCAAGTAGCCAGGCAACCCCATTCACAGCCCCACAAACGCTGACGCTGTCTCTTTCGTGAGCCTCCCAAACTCCAAGAGTATCTGCCTGGGACGCTGAGTAGAGCTGAATCGCAGCCCAGGAATTGCGACCGTCCCGAGATTCCTCCCACACCAAAGGTGCAAATACCAAAAGCTCTTGCTGCTCTTCAAGTAGCCAGGCAACCCCATTATCAGCCCCACAAATGCTGCCACTGTCTCTTTCGTGAGCCTCCCAAACTCCAAGACTATCTGCCTGGGACGCTGAGTACAGCCGGAGCCAGGCTCAGCAATTGCGAACGTCCCGGGATTCCTCCCACCCCAAAGGGGCCAGGACCAAAAGCTCTTGCTGCTCTTCAAGTAGCCAGGCAACCCCATTCACAGCCCCACAAATGCTGCCACTGTCTCTTTCGTGAGACTCCCAAACTCCAAGACTAGCTGCCTGGGACGTTGAATAGAGCTGAATCGCAGCCCAGGAATTGCGAATGTCCCGGGATTCCTCCCACCCCAAAGGGGCCAGGACCAAAAGCTCTTGCTGCTCTTCAAGTAGCCAGGCAACCCCATTCACAGCCCCACAAACGCTGACGCTGTCTCTTTCGTGAGCCTCCCTGACTCCAGTACAATCTGCCTGGGACGCTGAGTAGAGCTGAATCGCAGCCCAGGAATTGCGACCGTCCCGAGATTCCTCCCACCCCAAAGGGGCCAGGACCAAAAGCTCTTGCTGCTCTTCAAGTAGCCAGGCAACCCCATTCACAGCCCCACAAACCCTGACGCTGTCTCTTTCGTGAGCCTCCCAAACACCAATACTAGCTGCCTGGGACACTGAGAGCAGCCGGAACCAGGCTCAGCGATTGCGACCGTCCCAAGATTCCTCCAACACCAAAGGTGCAAAGACCAAAAGCTCTTGCTGCTCTTCAAGTAGCCAGGCAACCCCATTCACAGCCCCACAAACGCTGACGCTGTCTCTTTCCTGAGCCTCCCAAACTCCAAGACTATCTGCCTGGGACGCTGCGTAGAGCCATAGCCAGGCTCAGCAATTGCAAACATCCCGAGATTCCTCCCACCCCAAAGGGGCCAGGACCAAAAGCTCTTGCTGCTCTTCAAGTAGCCAGGCAACCCCATTCACAGCCCCACAAACGCTGATGCTGCCTCTTTCGTGAGCCTCCCAAACTCCTGTACTATCTGCCTGGGACGATGAATAGAGCTGAATCGCAGCCCAGGAACTGCGACCGTCCCGGGATTCCTCCCACCCCAAAGGGGCCAGGACCAAAAGCTCTTGCTGCTCTTCAAGTAGCCAGGCAACCCCATTCACAGCCCCACAAACGCTGACGCTGTCTCTTTCGTGAGCCTCCCAAACTCCAAGACTAGCTGCCTGGGACGCTGAGTAGAGCTGAATCGCAGCCCAGGAATTGCGACCGTCCCGAGATTCCTCCCACACCAAAGGTGCAAATACCAAAAGCTCTTGCTGCTCTTCAAGTAGCCAGGCAACCCCATTCACAGCCCCACAAATGCTGCCGCTGTCTCTTTCGTGAGCCTCCCAAAGTCCAAGACTAGCTGCCTGGGACGCTGAGTACAGCTGGAGCCAGGCTCAGCAATTGCGACCGTCCCGGGATTCCTCCCACCCCAAAGGGGCCAGGACCAAAAGCTCTTGCTGCTCTTCAAGTAGTCAGGCAACCCCATTCACAGCCCCACAAACGCTGACGCTGTCTCTTTCGTGAGCCTCCCAAACTCCAAGACTAGCTGCCTGGGACGCTGAGTAGAGCTGAATCGCAGCCCAGGAATTGCAACCGTCCCGAGATTCCTCCCACACCAAAGGTGCAAATACCAAAAGCTCTTGCTGCTCTTCAAGTAGCCAGGCAACCCCATTCACAGCCCCACAAACGCTGACGCTGTCTCTTTCGTGAGCCTCCCAAACTCCAAGACTATCTGCCTGGGACGATGAAAAGAGCTGAATCGCAGCCCAGGAATTGCGAATGTCCCGGGATTCCTCCCACCCCAAAGGGGCCAGGACCAAAAGCTCTTGCTGCTCTTCAAGTAGCCAGGCAACCCCATTCACAGCCCCACAAACGCTGACGCTGTCTCTTTTGTGAGCCTCCCAAACTCCAATAATATCTACCTGGGATGCTGAATAGAGCTGAATCGCAGCCCAGCAATTGCAGCTGTCCCAGGATTCCTCCCACCCCAAAGGGGCCAGGACCAAAAGCTCTTGCTGCTCTTCAAGTAGCCAGGCAACCCCACTCACAGCCCCACAAACTCTGACGCTGTCTCTTTCGTGAGCCTCCCAAACTCCAAGACTATCTGCCTGGGACGCTGAGTACAGCTGGAGCCAGGCTCAGCGATTGCGAATGTCCCGGGATTCCTCCCACCCCAAAGGGGCCAGGACCAAAAGCTCTTGCTGCTCTTCAAGTAGCCAGGCAACCCCATTCACAGCCCCACAAACGCTGACGCTGTCTCTTTCGTGAGCCTCCCAAACTCCAAGACTAGCTGCCTGGGACGTTGAATAGAGCTGAATCGCAGCCCAGGAATTGCGAATGCGCCGACATTCCTCCCACCCCAAAGGTGGCAGGAATAAAAGGTCTTGCTGCTCTTCAAGTAGCCAGGCAACCCCATTCACAGCCCCACAAACGCTGATGCTGCCTCTTTCGTGAGCCTCCCAAACTCCTGTAATATCTGCCTGGGACGATGAATAGAGCTGAATCGCAGCCCAGGAATTGCGAATGTGCCGACATTCCTCCCACCCCAAAGGGGCCAGGACCAAAAGCTCTTGCTGCTCTTCAAGTAGCCAGGCAACCCCATTCACAGCCCCACAAACGCTGACGCTGTCTCTTTCGTGAGCCTCCCAAACTCCAAGACTATCTGCCTGGGACGCTGAGTACAGCTGGAGCCAGGCTCAGCGATTGCGAATGTCCCGGGATTCCTCCCACCCCAAAGGGGCCAGGACCAAAAGCTCTTGCTGCTCTTCAAGTAGCCAGGCAACCCCATTCACAGCCCCACAAACGCTGACGCTGTCTCTTTCGTGAGCCTCCCTGACTCCAGTACAATCTGCCTGGGACGCTGAGTAGAGCTGAATCGCAGCCCAGGAATTGCGACCGTCCCAGGATTCCTCCCACCCCAAAGGGGCCAGGACCAAAAGCTCTTGCTGCTCTTCAAGTAGCCAGGCAACCCCATTCACAGCCCCACAAACGCTGATGCTGTCTCTTTCTGTGGCCTCCCAAACTCCAAGACTAGCTGCCTGGGACACCGAGTACAGCCGGAACGAGGCTCAGCAATTGCTAACGTCCCAGGATTCCTCCCACCCCAAAGGGGCCAGGACCAAAAGCTCTTGCTGCTCTTCAAGTAGCCAGGCAACCCCATTCACAGCCCCACAAACGCTGACGCTGCCTCTTTCGTGAGCCTCCCAAACTCCTGTACTACCTGCCTGGGACGATGAATAGAGCTGAATCGCACCCCAGGAACTGTGACCGTCCCGGGATTCCTCCCACCCCAAAGGGGCCAGGACCAAAAGCTCTTGCTGCTCTTCAAGTAGCCAGGCAACCCCATTCACAGCCCCACAAACGCTGACGCTGTCTCTTTCGTGAGCCTCCCAAACTCCAAGACTATCTGCCTGGGACGCTGAGTACAGCTGGAGCCAGGCTCAGCGATTGCGAATGTCCCGGGATTCCTCCCACCCCAAAGGGGCCAGGACCAAAAGCTCTTGCTGCTCTTCAAGTAGCCAGGCAACCCCATTCACAGCCCCACAAACGCTGACGCTGTCTCTTTCGTGAGCCTCCCTGACTCCAGTACAATCTGCCTGGGACGCTGAGTAGAGCTGAATCGCAGCCCAGGAATTGCGACAGTCCCGAGATTCCTCCCACCCCAAAGGGGCCAGGACCAAAAGCTCTTGCTGCTCTTCAAGTAGCCAGGCAACCCCATTCACAGCCCCACAAACGCTGACGCTGTCTCTTTCGTGAGCCTCCCAAACACCAATACTAGCTGCCTGGGACACTGAGAGCAGCCGGAACCAGGCTCAGCGATTGCGACCGTCCCAAGATTCCTCCAACACCAAAGGTGCAAAGACCAAAAGCTCTTGCTGCTCTTCAAGTAGCCAGGCAACCCCATTCACAGCCCCACAAACGCTGACGCTGTCTCTTTCGGGAGCCTCCCAAACTCCAAGACTATCTGCCTGGGACGCTGCGTAGAGCCATAGCCAGGCTCAGCAATTGCAAACATCCCGAGATTCCTCCCACCCCAAAGGGGCCAGGACCAAAAGCTCTTGCTGCTCTTCAAGTAGCCAGGCAACCCCATTCACAGCCCCACAAACGCTGATGCTGCCTCTTTCGTGAGCCTCCCAAACTCCTGTACTATCTGCCTGGGACGATGAATAGAGCTGAATCGCAGCCCAGGAACTGCGACCGTCCCGGGATTCCTCCCACCCCAAAGGGGCCAGGACCAAAAGCTCTTGCTGCTCTTCAAGTAGCCAGGCAACCGCATTCACAGCCCCACAAACGCTGACGCTGTCTCTTTCGTGAGCCTCCCAAACTCCAAGACTAGCTGCCTGGGACGCTGAGTACAGCTGGAGCCAGGCTCAGCAATTGCGACCGTCCCGGGATTCCTCCCACCCCAAAGGGGCCAGGACCAAAAGCTCTTGCTGCTCTTCAAGTAGTCAGGCAACCCCATTCACAGCCCCACAAACGCTGACGCTGTCTCTTTCGTGAGCCTCCCAAACTCCAAGACTAGCTGCCTGGGACGCTGAGTAGAGCTGAATCGCAGCCCAGGAATTGCAACCGTCCCGAGATTCCTCCCACACCAAAGGTGCAAATACCAAAAGCTCTTGCTGCTCTTCAAGTAGCCAGGCAACCCCATTCACAGCCCCACAAACGCTGACGCTGTCTCTTTCGTGAGCCTCCCAAACTCCAAGACTATCTGCCTGGGACGATGAAAAGAGCTGAATCGCAGCCCAGGAATTGCGAATGTCCCGGGATTCCTCCCACCCCAAAGGGGCCAGGACCAAAAGCTCTTGCTGCTCTTCAAGTAGCCAGGCAACCCCATTCACAGCCCCACAAACGCTGACACTGTCTCTTTTGTGAGCCTCCCAAACTCCAATACTATCTACCTGGGATGCTGAATAGAGCTGAATCGCAGCCCAGCAATTGCAGCTGTCCCAGGATTCCTCCCACCCCAAAGGGGCCAGGACCAAAAGCTCTTGCTGCTCTTCAAGTAGCCAGGCAACCCCACTCACAGCCCCACAAACTCTGACGCTGTCTCTTTCGTGAGCCTCCCAAACTCCAAGACTATCTGCCTGGGACGCTGAGTACAGCTGGAGCCAGGCTCAGCGATTGCGAATGTCCCGGGATTCCTCCCACCCCAAAGGGGCCAGGACCAAAAGCTCTTGCTGCTCTTCAAGTAGCCAGGCAACCCCATTCACAGCCCCACAAACCCTGACGCTGTCTCTTTCGTGAGCCTCCCAAACTCCAAGACTATCTGCCTGGGACGATGAATAGAGCTGAATCGCAGCCCAGGAATTGCGAATGTGCCGACATTCCTCCCACCCCAAAGGGGCCAGGACCAAAAGCTCTTGCTGCTCTTCAAGTAGCCAGGCAACCCCATTCACAGCCCCACAAACGCTGACGCTGTCTCTTTCGTGAGCCTCCCAAACTCCAAGACTATCTGCCTGGGACGCTGAGTACAGCTGGAGCCAGGCTCAGCGATTGCGAATGTGCCGACATTCCTCCCACCCCAAAGGGGCCAGGACCAAAAGCTCTTGCTGCTCTTCAAGTAGCCAGGCAACCCCATTCACAGCCCCACAAACGCTGACGCTGTCTCTTTCGTGAGCCTCCCTGACTCCAGTACAATCTGCCTGGGACGCTGAGTAGAGCTGAATCGCAGCCCAGGAATTGCGACCGTCCCAGGATTCCTCCCACCCCAAAGGTGGCAGGAATAAAAGGTCTTGCTGCTCTTCAAGTAGCCAGGCAACCCCATTCACAGCCCCACAAACGCTGATGCTGTCTCTTTCTGTGGCCTCCCAAACTCCAAGACTAGCTGCCTGGGACACCGAGTACAGCCAGAACCAGGCTCAGCAATTGCTAACGTCCCAGGATTCCTCCCACCCCAAAGGGGCCAGGACCAAAAGCTCTTGCTGCTCTTCAAGTAGCCAGGCAACCCCATTCACAGCCACACAAACGCTGACGCTGTCTCTTTCGTGAGCCTCCCAAACTCCAAGACTAGCTGCCTGGGACGCTGAGTACAGCCGGAGCCAGGCTCTGCAATTGTGAACGTCCTGTTATTGCTCCCACCTCAAAGGGGCCAGGACCAAAAGCTCTTGCTGCTCTTCAAGTAGCCAGGCAACCCCATTCACAGCCCCACAAACGCTGCCGCTGTCTCTTTTGTGAGCCTCCCAAACTCCAAGACCAGCTGCCTGGGACGCTGAGTACAGTCGGAGCCAGGCTCAGCAATTGGGACCGTCCTGGTATTGCTCTCACCTCAAAGGGTCCAGGACCAAAAGCTCTTGCTGCTCTTCAAGTAGCCAGGCAACCCCATTCACAGCCCCACAAACGCTGACGCTGTCTCTTTCGTGACTCCTCCCACCCCAGAGGGGCCAGGACCAAAAGCTCTTGCTGCTCTTCAAGCAGCCAGGCAACCCCATTCACAGCCCTACAAACGCTGACGCTGTCTCTTCCGTGAGCCTCCCAAACTCCTGTACTAGCTGCCTGGGACGCTGAGTACAGCCGGAGCCAGGCTCAGCGATTGCGACTGTCCCAGTATTCCTCCCACCCCAAAGGGGCCAGGACCAAAAGCTCTTGCTGCTCTTCAAGTAGCCAGGCAACCCCATTCACAGCCCCACAAACGCTGACGCTGTCTCTTTTGTGAGCCTCCCAAACTCCAAGACTATCTACCTGGGACGCTGAATAGAGCTGAATCGCAGCCCAGGAATTGAGAATGTCCCAGGATTCCTCCCACCCCAAAGGGGCCAGGACCAAAAGCTCTTGCTGCTCTTCAAGTAGCCAGGCAACCCCATTCACAGCCCCACAAACGCTGACGCTGTCTCTTTCGTGAGACTCCCAAACTCCAAGACTAGCTGCCTGGGACGTTGAATAGAGCTGAATCGCAGACCAGGAATTGCGAATGTGCCGACATTCCTCCCACCCCAAAGGTGGCAGGACCAAAAGCTCTTGCTGCTCTTCAAGTAGCCAGGCAACCCCATTCACAGCCACACAAACGCTGCCGCTGTCTCTTTCGTGAGCCTCCCAAACTCCAAGACTAGCTGCCTGGGACGCTGAGTACAGCCGGAGCCAGGCTCTGCAATTGTGAAGGTCCTGTTATTGCTCCCACCTCAAAGGGGCCAGGACCAAAAGCTCTTGCTGCTCTTCAAGTAGCCAGGCAACCCCATTCACAGCCCCACAAACGCTGCCGCTGTCTCTTTTGTGAGCCTCCCAAACTCCAAGACCAGCTGCCTGGGACGCTGAGTACAGTCGGAGCCAGGCTCAGCAATTGGGACCGTCCTGGTATTGCTCTCACCTCAAAGGGTCCAGGACCAAAAGCTCTTGCTGCTCTTCAAGTAGCCAGGCAACCCCATTCACAGCCCCACAAACGCTGACGCTGTCTCTTTCGTGACTCCTCCCACCCCAGAGGGGCCAGGACCAAAAGCTCTTGCTGCTCTTCAAGCAGCCAGGCAACCCCATTCACAGCCCTACAAACGCTGACGCTGTCTCTTCCGTGAGCCTCCCAAACTCCTGTACTAGCTGCCTGGGACGCTGAGTACAGCCGGAGCCAGGCTCAGCGATTGCGACTGTCCCAGTATTCCTCCCACCCCAAAGGGGCCAGGACCAAAAGCTCTTGCTGCTCTTCAAGTAGCCAGGCAACCCCATTCACAGCCCCACAAACGCTGACGCTGTCTCTTTTGTGAGCCTCCCAAACTCCAAGACTATCTACCTGGGACGCTGAATAGAGCTGAATCGCAGCCCAGGAATTGAGAATGTCCCAGGATTCCTCCCACCCCAAAGGGGCCAGGACCAAAAGCTCTTGCTGCTCTTCAAGTAGCCAGGCAACCCCATTCACAGCCCCACAAACGCTGACGATGTCTCTTTCGTGAGACTCCCAAACTCCAAGACTAGCTGCCTGGGACGTTGAATAGAGCTGAATCGCAGCCCAGGAATTGCGAATGTGCCGACATTCCTCCCACCCCAAAGGGGCCAGGACCAAAAGCTCTTGCTGCTCTTCAAGTAGCCAGGCAACCCCATTCACAGCCACACAAACGCTGACGCTGTCTCTTTCGTGAGCCTCCCAAACTCCAAGACTAGCTGCCTGGGACGTTGAATAGACCTGAATCGCAGCCCAGGAATTGAGAATGTCCCAGGATTCCTCCCACCCCAAAGGGGCCAGGACCAAAAGCTCTTGCTGCTCTTCAAGTAGCCAGGCAACCCCATTCACAGCCACACAAACGCTGACGCTGTCTCTTTCGTGAGCCTCCTAAACTCCAAGACTAGCTGCCTGGGACGCAGAATAGAGCTGAATCGCAGCACAGGAATTGCGAATGTGCCGACATTCCTCCCACCCCAAAGGGGCCAGGACCAAAAGCTCTTGCTGCTCTTCAAGTAGCCAGGCAACCCCATTCACAGCCCCACAAATGCTGCCGCTGTCTCTTTCGTGAGCCTCCCAAAGTCCAAGACTAGCTGCCTGGGACGCTGAGTACAGCTGGAGCCAGGCTCAGCAATTGCGACCGTCCCGGGATTCCTCCCACCCCAAAGGGGCCAGGACCAAAAGCTCTTGCTGCTCTTCAAGTAGTCAGGCAACCCCATTCACAGCCCCACAAACGCTGACGCTGTCTCTTTCGTGAGCCTCCCAAACTCCAAGACTAGCTGCCTGGGACGCTGAGTAGAGCTGAATCGCAGCCCAGGAATTGCAACCGTCCCGAGATTCCTCCCACACCAAAGGTGCAAATACCAAAAGCTCTTGCTGCTCTTCAAGTAGCCAGGCAACCCCATTCACAGCCCCACAAACGCTGACGCTGTCTCTTTCGTGAGCCTCCCTGACTCCAGTACAATCTGCCTGGGACGCTGAGTAGAGCTGAATCGCAGCCCAGGAATTGCGACCGTCCCAGGATTCCTCCCACCCCAAAGGGGCCAGGACCAAAAGCTCTTGCTGCTCTTCAAGTAGCCAGGCAACCCCATTCACAGCCCCACAAACGCTGATGCTGTCTCTTTCTGTGGCCTCCCAAACTCCAAGACTAGCTGCCTGGGACACCGAGTACAGCCGGAACCAGGCTCAGCAATTGCTAACGTCCCAGGATTCCTCCCACCCCAAAGGGGCCAGGACCAAAAGCTCTTGCTGCTCTTCAAGTAGCCAGGCAACCCCATTCACAGCCCCACAAACGCTGACGCTGTCTCTTTCGTGAGCCTCCCAAACTCCAAGACTAGCTGCCTGGGACGCTGAGTACAGCCGGAGCCAGGCTCTGCAATTGTGAACGTCCTGTTATTGCTCCCACCTCAAAGGGGCCAGGACCAAAAGCTCTTGCTGCTCTTCAAGTAGCCAGGCAACCCCATTCACAGCCCCACAAACGCTGACGCTGTCTCTTTCGTGAGCCTCCCAAACTCCAAGACTATCTGCCTGGGACGCTGAGTACAGCTGGAGCCAGGCTCAGCGATTGCGAATGTCCCGGGATTCCTCCCACCCCAAAGGGGCCAGGACCAAAAGCTCTTGCTGCTCTTCAAGTAGCCAGGCAACCCCATTCACAGCCCCACAAACGCTGACGCTGTCTCTTTCGTGAGCCTCCCTGACTCCAGTACAATCTGCCTGGGACGCTGAGTAGAGCTGAATCGCAGCCCAGGAATTGCGACCGTCCCGAGATTCCTCCCACCCCAAAGGGGCCAGGACCAAAAGCTCTTGCTGCTCTTCAAGTAGCCAGGCAACCCCATTCACAGCCCCACAAACCCTGACGCTGTCTCTTTCGTGAGCCTCCCAAACACCAATACTAGCTGCCTGGGACACTGAGAGCAGCCGGAACCAGGCTCAGCGATTGCGACCGTCCCAAGATTCCTCCAACACCAAAGGTGCAAAGACCAAAAGCTCTTGCTGCTCTTCAAGTAGCCAGGCAACCCCATTCACAGCCCCACAAACGCTGACGCTGTCTCTTTCGGGAGCCTCCCAAACTCCAAGACTATCTGCCTGGGACGCTGCGTAGAGCCATAGCCAGGCTCAGCAATTGCAAACATCCCGAGATTCCTCCCACCCCAAAGGGGCCAGGACCAAAAGCTCTTGCTGCTCTTCAAGTAGCCAGGCAACCCCATTCACAGCCCCACAAACGCTGACGCTGTCTCTTTCGTGAGCCTCCCAAACTCCAAGACTAGCTGCCTGGGACGCTGAGTACAGCTGGAGCCAGGCTCAGCAATTGCGACCGTCCCGGGATTCCTCCCACCCCAAAGGGGCCAGGACCAAAAGCTCTTGCTGCTCTTCAAGTAGTCAGGCAACCCCATTCACAGCCCCACAAACGCTGACGCTGTCTCTTTCGTGAGCCTCCCAAACTCCAAGACTAGCTGCCTGGGACGCTGAGTAGAGCTGAATCGCAGCCCAGGAATTGCAACCGTCCCGAGATTCCTCCCACACCAAAGGTGCAAATACCAAAAGCTCTTGCTGCTCTTCAAGTAGCCAGGCAACCCCATTCACAGCCCCACAAACGCTGACGCTGTCTCTTTCGTGAGCCTCCCAAACTCCAAGACTATCTGCCTGGGACGATGAAAAGAGCTGAATCGCAGCCCAGGAATTGCGAATGTCCCGGGATTCCTCCCACCCCAAAGGGGCCAGGACCAAAAGCTCTTGCTGCTCTTCAAGTAGCCAGGCAACCCCATTCACAGCCCCACAAACGCTGACACTGTCTCTTTTGTGAGCCTCCCAAACTCCAATACTATCTACCTGGGATGCTGAATAGAGCTGAACCGCAGCCCAGCAATTGCAGCTGTCCCAGGATTCCTCCCACCCCAAAGGGGCCAGGACCAAAAGCTCTTGCTGCTCTTCAAGTAGCCAGGCAACCCCACTCACAGCCCCACAAACTCTGACGCTGTCTCTTTCGTGAGCCTCCCAAACTCCAAGACTATCTGCCTGGGACGCTGAGTACAGCTGGAGCCAGGCTCAGCGATTGCGAATGTCCCGGGATTCCTCCCACCCCAAAGGGGCCAGGACCAAAAGCTCTTGCTGCTCTTCAAGTAGCCAGGCAACCCCATTCACAGCCCCACAAACGCTGACGCTGTCTCTTTCGTGAGCCTCCCAAACTCCAAGACTAGCTGCCTGGGACGTTGAATAGAGCTGAATCGCAGCCCAGGAATTGCGAATGTGCCGACATTCCTCCCACCCCAAAGGGGCCAGGACCAAAAGCTCTTGCTGCTCTTCAAGTAGCCAGGCAACCCCATTCACAGCCCCACAAACGCTGATGCTGCCTCTTTCGTGAGCCTCCCAAACTCCAAGACTAGCTGCCTGGGACGATGAATAGAGCTGAATCGCAGCCCAGGAATTGCGAATGTGCCGACATTCCTCCCACCCCAAAGGGGCCAGGACCAAAAGCTCTTGCTGCTCTTCAAGTAGCCAGGCAACCCCATTCACAGCCCCACAAACGCTGACGCTGTCTCTTTCGTGAGCCTCCCAAACTCCAAGACTATCTGCCTGGGACGCTGAGTACAGCTGGAGCCAGGCTCAGCGATTGCGAATGTGCCGACATTCCTCCCACCCCAAAGGGGCCAGGACCAAAAGCTCTTGCTGCTCTTCAAGTAGCCAGGCAACCCCATTCACAGCCCCACAAACGCTGACGCTGTCTCTTTCGTGAGCCTCCCTGACTCCAGTACAATCTGCCTGGGACGCTGAGTAGAGCTGAATCGCAGCCCAGGAATTGCGACCGTCCCAGGATTCCTCCCACCCCAAAGGTGGCAGGAATAAAAGGTCTTGCTGCTCTTCAAGTAGCCAGGCAACCCCATTCACAGCCCCACAAACGCTGATGCTGTCTCTTTCTGTGGCCTCCCAAACTCCAAGACTAGCTGCCTGGGACACCGAGTACAGCCAGAACCAGGCTCAGCAATTGCTAACGTCCCAGGATTCCTCCCACCCCAAAGGGGCCAGGACCAAAAGCTCTTGCTGCTCTTCAAGTAGCCAGGCAACCCCATTCACAGCCACACAAACGCTGACGCTGTCTCTTTCGTGAGCCTCCCAAACTCCAAGACTAGCTGCCTGGGACGCTGAGTACAGCCGGAGCCAGGCTCTGCAATTGTGAGCGTCCTGTTATTGCTCCCACCTCAAAGGGGCCAGGACCAAAAGCTCTTGCTGCTCTTCAAGTAGTCAGGCAACCCCATTCACAGCCCCACAAACGCTGCCGCTGTCTCTTTCGTGAGCCTCCCAAACTCCAAGACCAGCTGCCTGGGACGCTGAGTACAGTCGGAGCCAGGCTCAGCAATTGGGACCGTCCTGGTATTGCTCTCACCTCAAAGGGTCCAGGACCAAAAGCTCTTGCTGCTCTTCAAGTAGCGAGGCAACCCCATTCACAGCCCCACAAACGCTGACGCTGTCTCTTTCGTGACTCCTCCCACCCCAGAGGGGCCAGGACCAAAAGCTCTTGCTGCTCTTCAAGCAGCCAGGCAACCCCATTCACAGCCCTACAAACGCTGACGCTGTCTCTTCCGTGAGCCTCCCAAACTCCTGTACTAGCTGCCTGGGACGCTGAGTACAGCCGGAGCCAGGCTCAGCGATTGCGACTGTCCCAGTATTCCTCCCACCCCAAAGGGGCCAGGACCAAAAGCTCTTGCTGCTCTTCAAGTAGCCAGGCAACCCCATTCACAGCCCCACAAACGCTGACGCTGTCTCTTTTGTGAGCCTCCCAAACTCCAAGACTATCTACCTGGGACGCTGAATAGAGCTGAATCGCAGCCCAGGAATTGAGAATGTCCCAGGATTCCTCCCACCCCAAAGGGGCCAGGACCAAAAGCTCTTGCTGCTCTTCAAGTAGCCAGGCAACCCCATTCACAGCCCCACAAACGCTGACGCTGTCTCTTTCGTGAGACTCCCAAACTCCAAGACTAGCTGCCTGGGACGTTGAATAGAGCTGAATCGCAGACCAGGAATTGCGAATGTGCCGACATTCCTCCCACCCCAAAGGTGGCAGGACCAAAAGCCCTTGCTGCTCTTCAAGTAGCCAGGCAACCCCATTCACAGCCACACAAACGCTGCCGCTGTCTCTTTCGTGAGCCTCCCAAACTCCAAGACTAGCTGCCTGGGACGCTGAGTACAGCCGGAGCCAGGCTCTGCAATTGTGAAGGTCCTGTTATTGCTCCCACCTCAAAGGGGCCAGGACCAAAAGCTCTTGCTGCTCTTCAAGTAGCCAGGCAACCCCATTCACAGCCCCACAAACGCTGCCGCTGTCTCTTTTGTGAGCCTCCCAAACTCCAAGACCAGCTGCCTGGGACGCTGAGTACAGTCGGAGCCAGGCTCAGCAATTGGGACCGTCCTGGTATTGCTCTCACCTCAAAGGGTCCAGGACCAAAAGCTCTTGCTGCTCTTCAAGTAGCCAGGCAACCCCATTCACAGCCCCACAAACGCTGACGCTGTCTCTTTCGTGACTCCTCCCACCCCAGAGGGGCCAGGACCAAAAGCTCTTGCTGCTCTTCAAGCAGCCAGGCAACCCCATTCACAGCCCTACAAACGCTGACGCTGTCTCTTCCGTGAGCCTCCCAAACTCCTGTACTAGCTGCCTGGGACGCTGAGTACAGCCGGAGCCAGGCTCAGCGATTGCGACTGTCCCAGTATTCCTCCCACCCCAAAGGGGCCAGGACCAAAAGCTCTTGCTGCTCTTCAAGTAGCCAGGCAACCCCATTCACAGCCCCACAAACGCTGACGCTGTCTCTTTTGTGAGCCTCCCAAACTCCAAGACTATCTACCTGGGACGCTGAATAGAGCTGAATCGCAGCCCAGGAATTGAGAATGTCCCAGGATTCCTCCCACCCCAAAGGGGCCAGGACCAAAAGCTCTTGCTGCTCTTCAAGTAGCCAGGCAACCCCATTCACAGCCCCACAAACGCTGACGCTGTCTCTTTCGTGAGACTCCCAAACTCCAAGACTAGCTGCCTGGGACGTTGAATAGAGCTGAATCGCAGCCCAGGAATTGCGAATGTGCCGACATTCCTCCCACCCCAAAGGGGCCAGGACCAAAAGCTCTTGCTGCTCTTCAAGTAGCCAGGCAACCCCATTCACAGCCACACAAACGCTGACGCTGTCTCTTTCGTGAGCCTCCCAAACTACAAGACTATCTGCCTGGGACGTTGAATAGAGCTGAATCGCAGCCCAGGAATTGCGAATGTGCCGACATTCCTCCCACCCCAAAGGTGGCAGGACCAAAAGCTCTTGCTGCTCTTCAAGTAGCCAGGCAACCCCATTCACAGCCACACAAACGCTGACGCTGTCTCTTTCGTGAGCCTCCCAAACTCCAAGACTAGCTGCCTGGGACGTTGAATAGAGCTGAATCGCAGCCCAGGAATTGAGAATGTCCCAGGATTCCTCCCACCCCAAAGGGGCCAGGACCAAAAGCTCTTGCTGCTCTTCAAGTAGCCAGGCAACCCCATTCACAGCCCCACAAACGCTGACGCTGTCTCTTTCGTGAGCCTCCCAAACTCCAAGACTATCTGCCTGGGACGCACAATAGAGCTGAATCGCAGCACAGGAATTGCGAATGTGCCGACATTCCTCCCACCCCAAAGGGGCCAGGACCAAAAGCTCTTGCTGCTCTTCAAGTAGCCAGGCAACCCCATTCACAGCCCCACAAACGCTGACGCTGTCTCTTTCGTGAGCCTCCCAAACTCCAAGACTATCTGCCTGGGACGCTGAGTACAGCCGGAGCCAGGCTCAGCAATTGTGACCGTCCCAGGATTCCTCCCACCCCAAAGGGGCCAGGACCAAAAGCTCTTGCTGCTCTTATAGTAGCCAGGACACTCCATTTACAGCCCCAAAAACGCTGCCGATTTCTCTTTCTGTGGCCTCCCAAACTCCAAGACTATCTGCCTGGGAGGCTTAGTACAGCCATAGCCAGGCTCAGCGATTGCGACCATCACAGGGTTCCTCCCACCCCAAAGGGGCCAGGACCAAAAGCTCTTGCTGCTCTTCAAGTAGCCAGGCAACCCCATTCACAGCCCCACAAACGCTGACGCTGTCTCTTTCGTGAGCCTCCCAAACTCCAAGGCTATCTGCCTGGGACGCTGAGTGCAGCCGGAGCCAGGCTCAGCAATTACGACCGTCCCGGGATTCCTCCCACCCCAAAGGGGCCAGGACCAAAAGCTCTTGCTGCTCTTCAAGTAGCCAGGCAACTCCATTCACAGCCCCACAAACGCTGACGCTGTCTCTTTCGTGAGCCTCCCAAACTCCAAGAGTATCTGCCTGGGACGATGAATAGAGCTGAATCGCAGCCCAGGAATTGCGAATGTCCCGAGATTCCTCCCACCCCAAAGGGGCCAGGACCAAAAGCTCTTGCTGCTCTTCAAGTAGCCAGGCAACCCCATTCACAGCCCCACAAACGCTGACGCTGTCTCTTTCGTGAGCCTCCCATACTACAAGAGTATCTGCCTGGAACGCTGAGTACAGCCGGAGCCAGGCTCAGCAATTGCGACCGTCCCGGGATTCCTCCCACCCCAAAGGGGCCAGGACAAAAAAGCTCTTGCTGCTTTTCAAGTAGCCAGGCAACTCCATTCACAGCCCCACAAATGCTGCCGATGTCTCTTTCTGTGGCCTCCCAAACTCCAAGACTATCTGCCTGGGACGCTGAGTACAGCCAGAGCCAGGCTCAGCAATTGCGACCGTCCCGGAATTCCTCCCACCCCAAAGGGGCCAGGACCAAAAGCTCTTGCTGCTCTTCAAGTAGCCAGGCAACCCCATTCACAGCCCCACAAACGCTGACGCTGTCTCTTTCGTGAGCCTCCCAAACTCCAAGACTAGCTGCCTGGGAGGCTGAGTACAGCCGGAGCCAGGCTCAGCAATTGTGAACTCCGTGGGGTTGCTCCCACCTCAAAGGGTCCAGGACCAAAACCTCTTGCTGCTCTTCAAGTAGCCAGGCAACCCCATTCACAGCCCCACAAATGCTGACGCTGTCTCTTTCGTGAGCCTCCCAAACTCCAAGACTATCTGCCTGAGACCTTGAGTAGAGTTGAATCGCAGCGGAGGAATTGCGACCGTCCCGAGATTCCTCCCACACCAGAGGTGCAAAGACCAAAAGCTCTTGCTGCTCTTCAAGTAGCCAGGCAACCCCATTCACAGCCCCACAAACGCTGACGCTGTCTCTTTCGTGAGCCTCCCAAACTCCAAGACTAGCTGCCTGGGCCGCTGAGTACAGCCGGAGCCAGGCTCAGCAATTGCGACCGTCCCGGGATTCCTCCCACCCCAAAGGGGCCAGGACCAAAAGCTCTTGCTGCTCTTCAAGTAGCCAGGCAACCCCATTCACAGCCCCACAAACGCTGATGCTGTCTCTTTCTGTGGCCTCCCAAAATCCAAGACTAGCTGCCTGGAACACTGAGTACAGCCGGAGCCAGGCTCAGCAATTGCTAACGTCCCAGGATTCCTCCCACCCCAAAGGGGCCAGGACCAAAAGCTCTTGCTGCTCTTCAAGTAGCCAGGCAACCCCATTCACAGCCACACAAACGCTGACGCTGTCTCTTTCGTGAGCCTCCCAAACTCCAAGACCAGCTGCCTGGGACGCTGAGTACAGTCGGAGCCAGGCTCAGCAATTGGGACCGTCCTGGTATTGCTCTCACCTCAAAGGGTCCAGGACCAAAAGCTCTTGCTGCTCTTCAAGTAGCCAGGCAACCCCATTCACAGCCCCACAAACGCTGACGCTGTCTCTTTCGTGACTCCTCCCACCCCAGAGGGGCCAGGACCAAAAGCTCTTGCTGCTCTTCAAGCAGCCAGGCAACCCCATTCACAGCCCTACAAACGCTGACGCTGTCTCTTCCGTGAGCCTCCCAAACTCCTGTACTAGCTGCCTGGGACGCTGAGTACAGCCGGAGCCAGGCTCAGCGATTGCGACTGTCCAGTATTCCTCCCACCCCAAAGGGGCCAGGACCAAAAGCTCTTGCTGCTCTTCAAGTAGCCAGGCAACCCCATTCACAGCCCCACAAACGCTGACGCTGTCTCTTTCGTGAGCCTCCCAAACTCCAAGACTATCTGCCTGGGAGGCTGAGTACAGCCGGAGCCAGGCTCAGCGATTGCGAATGTCCCGGGATTCCTCCCACCCCAAAGGGGCCAGGACCAGAAGCTCTTGCTGCTCTTCAAGTAGCCAGGCAACCCCATTCACAGCCCCACAAACGCTGACGCTGTCTCTTTTGTGAGCCTCCCAAACTCCAAGACTATCTGCCTGGGACGCTGAATAGAGCTGAATCGCAGCCCAGGAATTGAGAATGTCCCAGGATTCCTCCCACCCCAAAGGGGCCAGGACCAAAAGCTCTTGCTGCTCTTCAAGTAGCCAGGCAACCCCATTCACAGCCCCACAAACGCTGACGCTGTCTCTTTCGTGAGCCTCCCAAACTCCAAGACTAGCTGCCTGGGACGTTGAATAGAGCTGAATCGCAGCCCAGGAATTGCGAATGTCCCAGGATTCCTCCCACCCCAAAGGGGCCAGGACCAAAAGCTCTTGCTGCTCTTCAAGTAGCCAGGCAACCCCATTCACAGCCCCACAAACCCTGACGCTGTCTCTTTCGTGAGACTCCCAAACTCCAAGACTAGCTGCCTGGGACGTTGAATAGAGCTGAATCGCAGCCCAGGAATTGCGAATGTGCCGACATTCCTCCCACCCCAAAGGGGCCAGGACCAAAAGCTCTTGCTGCTCTTCAAGTAGCCAGGCAACCCCATTCACAGCCCCACAAACGCTGACGATGTCTCTTTTGTGAGACTCCGTGACTCCAGAAGTAGCTGCCTGGGAAGCTGAGTACAGCCGGAGAAAGGCTCAGCAATTGCTAACGTCCCAGGATTCCTCCCACCCCAAAGGGGCCAGCACCAAAAGCTCTTGCTGCTCTTCAAGTAGCCAGGCAACCCCATTCACAGCCCCACAAACGCTGACGCTGTCTCTTTCTCTGGCCTCCCAAACACCAATAGTAACTGCCTGGGAAACTGATTACATACGGAGCCAGGCTTAGCTATTGCGAAAGTCCCAGGATTCTTCCCACCCCAAAGGGGCCAGGACCAAAAGCTCTTGCTGCTCTTCAAGTAGCCAGGCAACCCCATTCACAGCCCCACAAACGCTGACGCTGTCTCTTTCGTGAGACTCCCAAACTCCTGTATTATCTGCCTGGAACGTTGAATAGAGCTGAATCGCAGCCCAGGAATTGCGAATGTGCCGACATTCCTCCCACCCCAAAGGGGCCAGGACCAAAAGCTCTTGCTGCTCTTCAAGTAGCCAGGCAACCCCATTCACAGCCACACAAACGCTGATGCTGTCTCTTTCGTGAGCCTCCCAAACTCCAAGACTAGCGGCCTGGGACGTTGAATAGAGCTGAATCGCAGCCCAGGAATTGCGAATGTGCTGACATTCCTCCCACCCCAAAGGGGCCAGGACCAAAAGCTCTTGCTGCTCTTCAAGTAGCCAGGCAACCCCATTCACAGCCCCACAAACGCTGATGCTGTCTCTTTCGTGAGACTCCCAAACTCCAAGACTAGCTGCCTGGGACGTTGAATAGAGCTGAATCGCAGCCCAGGAATTGCGAATGTGCCGACATTCCTCCCACCCCAAAGGGGCCAGGACCAAAAGCTCTTGCTGCTCTTCAAGTAGCCAGGCAACCCCATTCACAGCCCCACAAACGCTGACGCTGTCTCTTTCGTGAGCCTCCCGAACTCCAACACTAGCTGCCTGGGACACTGATTACATCCGGAGTCAGGCTCAGCTATTGTGACCGTCCCGTGATTCCTCCAACCCCAAAGGGGCCAGGACCAAAAGCTCTTGCTGCTCTTCAAGTAGCCAGGCAACCCCATTCACAGCCCCACAAACGCTGACGCTGTCTCTTTCTGTGGCCACCCAAACTCCAAGGCTATCTGCCTGGGACGCTGAGTGCAGCCGGAGCCAGGCTCAGCAATTGCGACCGTCCCGGGATTCCTCCCACCCCAAAGGGGCCAGGACCAAAAGCTCTTGCTGCTCTTCAAGTAGCCAGGCAACCCCATTCACAGCCCCACAAACGCTGACGCTGTCTCTTTCTGTGGCCACCCAAACTCCAAGGCTATCTGCCTGGGACGCTGAGTGCAGCCGGAGCCAGGCTCAGCAATTGCGACCGTCCCGGGATTCCTCCCACCCCAAAGGGGCCAGGACCAAAAGCTCTTGCTGCTCTTCAAGTAGCCAGGCAACCCCATTCACAGCCCCACAAACGCTGACGCTGTCTCTTTCGTGAGCCTCCCAAACTCCAAGACTATCTTCCTGAGACGATGAATAGAGCTGAATCGCACCCCAGGAATTGCGACCGTCCCGAGATTCCTCCCACCCCAAAGGGGCCAGGACCAAAAGCTCTTGCTGCTCTTCAAGTAGCCAGGCAACCCCATTCACAGCCCCACAAACGCTGACGCTGTCTCTTTCTGTGGCCACCCAAACTCCAAGGCTATCTGCCGGGGACGCTGAGTGCAGCCGGAGCCAGGCTCAGCAATTGCGACCGTCCCAGGATTCCTCCCACCCCAAAGGGGCCAGGACCAAAAGCTCTTGCTGCTCTTCAAGTAGCCAGGCAACCCCATTCACAGCCCCACAAACGCTGACGCTGTCTCTTTCGTGAGCCTCCCAAACTCCAAGACTAGCTGCCTGGGACACCGAGTACAGCCGGAGCCAGGCTCAGCGATTGCGAATGTCCCGGGATTCCTCCCACCCCAAAGGGGCCAGGACCAGAAGCTCTTGCTGCTCTTCAAGTAGCCAGGCAACCCCATTCACAGCCCCACAAACGCTGACGCTGTCTCTTTTGTGAGCCTCCCAAACTCCAAGACTATCTGCCTGGGACGCTGAATAGAGCTGAATCGCAGCCCAGGAATTGAGAATGTCCCAGGATTCCTCCCACCCCAAAGGGGCCAGGACCAAAAGCTCTTGCTGCTCTTCAAGTAGCCAGGCAACCCCATTCACAGCCCCACAAACGCTGACGCTGTCTCTTTCGTGAGCCTCCCAAACTCCAAGACTAGCTGCCTGGGACGTTGAATAGAGCTGAATCGCAGCCCAGGAATTGCGAATGTGCCGACATTCCTCCCACCCCAAAGGGGCCAGGACCAAAAGCTCTTGCTGCTCTTCAAGTAGCCAGGCAACCCCATTCACAGCTCCACAAACGCTGACGCTGTCTCTTTCGTGAGCCTCCCAAACTCCAAGACTAGCTGCCTGGGACGTTGAATAGAGCTGAATCGCAGCCCAGGAATTGAGAATGTCCCAGGATTCCTCCCACCCCAAAGGGGCCAGGACCAAAAGCTCTTGCTGCTCTTCAAGTAGCCAGGCAACCCCATTCACAGCCCCACAAACGCTGACGATGTCTCTTTTGTGAGACTCCGTGACTCCAGAAGTAGCTGCCTGGGAAGCTGAGTACAGCCGGAGCCAGGCTCAGCAATTGCTAACGTCCCAGGATTCCTCCCACCCCAAAGGGGCCAGCACCAAAAGCTCTTGCTGCTCTTCAAGTAGCCAGGCAACCCCATTCACAGCCCCACAAACGCTGACGCTGTCTCTTTCTCTGGCCTCCCAAACACCAATAGTAACTGCCTGGGAAACTGATTACATACGGAGCCAGGCTTAGCTATTGCGAAAGTCCCAGGATTCTTCCCACCCCAAAGGGGCCAGGACCAAAAGCTCTTGCTGCTCTTCAAGTAGCCAGGCAACCCCATTCACAGCCCCACAAACGCTGACGCTGTCTCTTTCGTGAGCCTCCCAAACTCCAATACTATCTACCTGGGACGCAGAATAGAGCTGAATCGCAGCCCAGGAATTGAGAATGTCCCAGGATTCCTCCCACCCCAAAGGGGCCAGGACCAAAAGCTCTTGCTGCTCTTCAAGTAGCCAGGCAACCCCATTATCAGCCCCACAAACGCTGCCACTGTCTCTTTCGTGAGCCTCCCAAACTCCAAGTCAATCTGCCTGGGACGCTGAGTACAGCCGGAGCCAGGCTCAGCAATTGCGAACGTCCCAGGATTCCTCCCACCCCAAAGGGGCCAGGACCAAAAGCTCTTGCTGCTCTTATAGTAGCCAGGACACTCCATTCACAGCCCCAAAAACGCTGCCGATTTCTCTTTCTGTGGCCTCCCAAACTCCAAGACTATCTGCCTCGGACGCTGTGTACAGCCATAGCCAGGCTCAGCGATTGCGACCGTCACAGGGTTCCTCCCACCCCAAAGGGGCCAGGACCAAAAGCTCTTGCTGCTCTTCAAGTAGCCAGGCAACCCCATTCACAGCCCCACAAACGCTGACGCTGTCTCTTTTGTGAGACTCCCTGACTCCAGAAGTAGCTACCTGGGAAGCTGAGTACAGCCGGAGCCAGGCTCAGCAATTGCTAACGTCCCAGGATTCCTCCCACCCCAAAGGGGCCAGGACAAAAAAGCTCTTGCTGCTTTTCAAGTAGCCAGGCAACTCCATTCACAGCCCCACAAATGCTGCCGATGTCTCTTTCTGTGGCCTCCCAAACTCCAAGACTATCTGCCTGGGACGCTGAGTACAGCCAGAGCCAGGCTCAGCAATTGCGACCGTCCCAGGATTCCTCCCACCCCAAAGGGGCCAGGACCAAAAGCTCTTGCTGCTCTTCAAGTAGCCAGGCAACCCCATTCACAGCCCCACAAATGCTGACGCTGTCTCTTTCGTGAGCCTCCCAAACTCCAAGACTATCTGCCTGAGACGTTGAGTAGAGTTGAATCGCAGCCCAGGAATTGCGACCGTCCCGAGATTCCTCCCACACCAAAGGTGCAAAGACCAAAAGCTCTTGCTGCTCTTCAAGTAGCCAGGCAACCCCATTCACAGCCCCACAAACGCTGCCGCTGTCTCTTTTGTGAGCCTCCCAAACTCCAAGACTAGCTGCCTGGGCCGCTGAGTGCAGCCGGAGCCAGGCTCAGGAATTGCGAAGGTCCCGGGATTCCTCCCACCCCAAAGGGGCCAGGACCAAAAGCTCTTGCTGCTCTTCAAGTAGCCAGGCAACCCCATTCACAGCCCCACAAACGCTGACGCTGTCTCTTTCGTGAGCCTCCCAAACTCCAAGACTAGCTGCCTGGGACGCTGAGTAGAGCTGAATCACAGCCCAGGAATTGCGACCGTCCCGAGATTGCTCCCACACCAAAGGTGCAAATACCAAAAGCTCTTGCTGCTCTTCAAGTAGCCAGGCAACCCCATTCACAGCCCCACAAATGCTGCCACTGTCTCTTTCGTGAGCCTCCCAAACTCCAAGACTAGCTGCCTGGGACGCTGAGTAGAGCCGGAGCCAGGCTCAGCAATTGCGACCGTCCCGAGATTCCTCCCACCCCAAAGGGGCCAGGACCAAAAGCTCTTGCTGCTCTTCAAGTAGTCAGGCAACCCCATTCACAGCCCCACAAACGCTGACGCTGTCTCTTTCGTGAGACTCCCAAACACCAACACTAGCTGCCTGGGACACTGATTACATCCGGAGTCAGGCTCAGCGATTGTGACCGTCCCGTGATACCTCCCACCCCAAAGGGGCCAGGACCAAAAGCTCTTGCTGCTCTTCAAGTAGCCAGGCAACCCCATTCACAGCCCCACAAACGCTGACGCTGCCTCTTTCGTGAGCCTCCCAAACTCCAAGACTAGCTGCCTGGGACACTGAGTGCAGCCGGATCCAGGCTCAGCAATTGCGACCGTCCCGGGATTCCTCCCACCCCAAAGGGGCCAGGACCAAAAGCTCTTGCTGCTCTTCAAGTAGCCAGGCAACCCCATTCACAGCCCCACAAACGCTGACGCTGTCTCTTTCGTGAGCCTCCCAAACTCCAAGACTAGCTGCCTGGAACACTGAGTACATCAGGAGCCAGGCTCTGCAATTGTGAATGTCTGGTGTTGCTCCCACCCCAAAGGGGCCAGGACCAAAAGCTCTTGCTGCTCTTCAAGTAGCCAGGCAACCCCATTCACAGCCCCACAATCGCTGACGCTGTCTCTTTCGTGAGACTCCCAAACTCCAAGACTAGCTGCCTGGGACGATGAATAGAGCTGAATCGCAGCCCAGGAATTGCGAATGTCCAGAGATTCCTCCCACCCCAAAGGGGCCCGGAACAAATGCTCTTGCTGCTCTTCAAGTAGCCAGGCAACCCCATTCACAGCCCCACAAACGCTGACGCTGTCTCTTTCTCTGGCCTCCCAAACTCCAAGACTAGCTGCCTGGGACGCTGAGTACACCCGGATTCAGAATCAGCGATTGCGACCGTCCTGGTACTGCTCTCACCTCAAAGGGTCCAGGACCAAAAGCTCTTGCTGCTCTTCAAGTAGCCAGGCAAACCCATTCACAGCCCCACAAATGCTGACGCTGTCTCTTTCGTGAGCCTCCCAAACTCCAGTATTAGCTGCCTGGGACGCTGAGTACAGCCGGAGCCAGGCTCAGCAATTGCGAACTTCCCAGGAGTCCTCCCACCCCAAAGGGTCAAGGACCAAAAGCTCTTGCTGCTCTTCAAGTAGCCAGGCAACCCCATTCACAGCCCCACAAACGCTGACGCTGTCTCTTTCGTGAGCCTCCCAAACTCCAAGACTATCTGCATGAGACGCTGAGTACAGCCAGAACCAGGCTCAGCAATTGCGAACGTCCCGGGATTCCTCCCACCCCAAACGTGCAAGGACCAAAAGCTCTTGCTGCTCTTCAAGTAGCCAGGAAACCCCATTGACAGCCCCACAAACCCTGACGCTGTCTCTTTCGGGAGCCTCCCAAACTCCAAGACTAGCTGCCTGGGACGATGAAAAGAGCTGAATCGCAGCCCAGGAATTGCGAATGTCCTGGGATTCCTCCCACCCCAAAGGGGCCAGGACCAAAAGCTCTTGCTGCTCTTCAAGTAGCCAGGCAACCCCATTCACAGCCCCACAAACGCTGACGCTGTCTCTTTCGTGAGACTCCCAAACTCCAAGACTAGCTGCCTGGGACGTTGAATAGAGCTGAATCGCAGCCCAGGAATTGCGAATGTGCCGACATTCCTCCCACCCCAAAGGGGCCAGGACCAAAAGCTCTTGCTGCTCTTCAAGTAGCCAGGCAACCCCATTCACAGCCCCACAAACGCTGACGCTGTCTCTTTCGTGAGCCTCCCAAACTCCAAGACTAGCTGCCTGGAACACTGAGTACATCAGGAGCCAGGCTCTGCAATTGTGAACGTCTGGTGTTGCTCCCACCCCAAAGGGGCCAGGACCAAAAGCTCTTGCTGCTCTTCAAGTAGCCAGGCAACCCCATTCACAGCCCCACAATCGCTGACGCTGTCTCTTTCGTGAGACTCCCAAACTCCAAGACTAGCTGCCTGGGACGATGAATAGAGCTGAATCGCAGCCCAGGAATTGCGAATGTCCCGAGATTCCTCCCACCCCAAAGGGGCCCGGAACAAATGCTCTTGCTGCTCTTCAAGTAGCCAGGCAACCCCATTCACAGCCCCACAAACGCTGACGCTGTCTCTTTCTCTGGCCTCCCAAACTCCAAGACTAGCTGCCTGGGACGCTGAGTACACCCGGATTCAGAATCAGCGATTGCGACCGTCCTGGTACTGCTCTCACCTCAAAGGGTCCAGGACCAAAAGCTCTTGCTGCTCTTCAAGTAGCCAGGCAAACCCATTCACAGCCACACAAACGCTGACGCTGTCTCTTTCGTGAGCCTCCCAAACTCCAGTATTAGCTGCCTGGGACGCTGAGTACAGCCGGAGCCAGGCTCAGCAATTGCGAACTTCCCAGGATTCCTCCCACCCCAAAGGGGCCAGGACCAAAAGCTCTTGCTGCTCTTCAAGTAGCCAGGCAACCCCATTCACAGCCCCACAAACGCTGACGCTGTCTCTTTCGTGAGCCTCCCAAACTCCAAGACTATCTCCCTGGGACGCTGAGTACAGCTGGAGCCAGGCTCAGCGATTGCGAATGTCCCGGGATTCCTCCCACCCCAAAGGGGCCAGGACCAGAAGCTCTTGCTGCTCTTCAAGTAGCCAGGCAACCCCATTCACAGCCCCACAAACGCTGACGCTGTCTCTTTCGTGAGCCTCCCAAACTCCAAGACTAGCTGCCTGGGACGTTGAATAGAGCTGAATCGCAGCCCAGGAATTGCGAATGTGCCGACATTCCTCCCACCCCAAAGGGGCCAGGACCAAAAGCTCTTGCTGCTCTTCAAGTAGCCAGGCAACCCCATTCACAGCCCCACAAACGCTGACGCTGTCTCTTTCGTGAGACTCCCAAACTCCAAGACTAGCTGCCTGGGACGTTGAATAGAGCTGAATCGCAGCCCAGGAATTGCGAATGTGCCGACATTCCTCCCACCCCAAAGGGGCCAGGACCAAAAGCTCTTGCTGCTCTTCAAGTAGCCAGGCAACCCCATTCACAGCCCCACAAACGCTGACGCTGCCTCTTTCGTGAGCCTCCCAAACTCCTGTACTATCTGCCTGGGACGATGAATAGAGCTGAATCGCAGCCCAGGAACTGCGACCGTCCCGGGATTCCTCCCACCCCAAAGGGGCCAGGACTAAAAGCTCTTGCTGCTCTTCAAGTAGCCAGGCAACCCCATTCACAGCCCCACAAACGCTGACGCTGTCTCTTTCGTGAGCCTCCCAAACTCCAAGACTATCTGCCTGGGACGCTGAGTACAGCTGGAGCCAGGCTCAGCGATTGCGAATGTCCCGGGATTCCTCCCACCCCAAAGGGGCCAGGACCAAAAGCTCTTGCTGCTCTTCAAGTAGCCAGGCAACCCCATTCACAGCCCCACAAACCCTGACGCTGTCTCTTTCGTGAGCCTCCCTGACTCCAGTACAATCTGCCTGGGACGCTGAGTAGAGCTGAATCGCAGCCCAGGAATTGCGACCGTCCCGAGATTCCTCCCACCCCAAAGGGGCCAGGACCAAAAGCTCTTGCTGCTCTTCAAGTAGCCAGGCAACCCCATTCACAGCCCCACAAATGCTGCCACTGTCTCTTTCGTGAGCCTCCCAAACTCCAAGACTAGCTGCCTGGGACGCTGATTACATCCGGAGTCAGGCTCAGCGATTGTGACCGTCCCGTGATTCCTCCCACCCCAAAGGGGCCAGGACCAAAAGCTCTTGCTGCTCTTCAAGTAGCCAGGCAACCCCATTCACAGCCCCACAAACGCTGACGCTGCCTCTTTCGTGAGCCTCCCAAACTCCAAGCCTAGCTGCCTGGGACACTGAGTGCAGCCGGATCCAGGCTCAGCAATTGCGACCGTCCCGGGATTCCTCCCACCCCAAAGGGGCCAGGACCAAAAGCTCTTGCTGCTCTTCAAGTAGCCAGGCAACCCCATTCACAGCCCCACAAACGCTGACGCTGTCTCTTTCGTGAGCCTCCCAAACTCCAAGACTAGCTGCCTGGAACACTGAGTACATCAGGAGCCAGGCTCTGCAATTGTGAACGTCTGGTGTTGCTCCCACCCCAAAGGGGCCAGGACCAAAAGCTCTTGCTGCTCTTCAAGTAGCCAGGCAACCCCATTCACAGCCCCACAATCGCTGACGCTGTCTCTTTCGTGAGACTCCCAAACTCCAAGACTAGCTGCCTGGGACGATGAATAGAGCTGAATCGCAGCCCAGGAATTGCGAATGTCCCGAGATTCCTCCCACCCCAAACGGGCCCGGAACAAATGCTCTTGCTGCTCTTCAAGTAGCCAGGCAACCCCATTCACAGCCCCACAAACGCTGACGCTGTCTCTTTCTCTGGCCTCCCAAACTCCAAGACTAGCTGCCTGGGACGCTGAGTACACCCGGATTCAGAATCAGCGATTGCGACCGTCCTGGTACTGCTCTCACCTCAAAGGGTCCAGGACCAAAAGCTCTTGCTGCTCTTCAAGTAGCCAGGCAAACCCATTCACAGCCACACAAACCCTGACGCTGTCTCTTTCGTGAGCCTCCCAAACTCCAGTATTAGCTGCCTGGGACGCTGAGTACAGCCGGAGCCAGGCTCAGCAATTGCGAACTTCCCAGGAGTCCTCCCACCCCAAAGGGTCAAGGACCAAAAGCTCTTGCTGCTCTTCAAGTAGCCAGGCAACCCCATTCACAGCCCCACAAACGCTGACGCTGTCTCTTTCGTGAGCCTCCCAAACTCCAAGACTATCTGCCTGAGACGCTGAGTACAGCCAGAACCAGGCTCAGCAATTGCGAACGTCCCGGGATTCCTCCCACCCCAAACGTGCAAGGACCAAAAGCTCTTGCTGCTCTTCAAGTAGCCAGGAAACCCCATTGACAGCCCCACAAACCCTGACGCTGTCTCTTTCGGGAGCCTCCCAAACTCCAAGACTAGCTGCCTGGGACGATGAAAAGAGCTGAATCGCAGCCCAGGAATTGCGAATGTCCTGGGATTCCTCCCACCCCAAAGGGGCCAGGACCAAAAGCTCTTGCTGCTCTTCAAGTAGCCAGGCAACCCCATTCACAGCCCCACAAACGCTGACGCTGTCTCTTTCGTGAGACTCCCAAACTCCAAGACTAGCTGCCTGGGACGTTGAATAGAGCTGAATCGCAGCCCAGGAATTGCGAATGTGCCGACATTCCTCCCACCCCAAAGGGGCCAGGACCAAAAGCTCTTGCTGCTCTTCAAGTAGCCAGGCAACCCCATTCACAGCCCCACAATCGCTGACGCTGTCTCTTTCGTGAGACTCCCAAACTCCAAGACTAGCTGCCTGGGACGATGAATAGAGCTGAATCGCAGCCCAGGAATTGCGAATGTCCCGAGATTCCTCCCACCCCAAAGGGGCCCGGAACAAATGCTCTTGCTGCTCTTCAAGTAGCCAGGCAACCCCATTCACAGCCCCACAAACGCTGACGCTGTCTCTTTCTCTGGCCTCCCAAACTCCAAGACTAGCTGCCTGGGACGCTGAGTACACCCGGATTCAGAATCAGCGATTGCGACCGTCCTGGTACTGCTCTCACCTCAAAGGGTCCAGGACCAAAAGCTCTTGCTGCTCTTCAAGTAGCCAGGCAAACCCATTCACAGCCACACAAACCCTGACGCTGTCTCTTTCGTGAGCCTCCCAAACTCCAGTATTAGCTGCCTGGGACGCTGAGTACAGCCGGAGCCAGGCTCAGCAATTGCGAACTTCCCAGGATTCCTCCCACCCCAAAGGGGCCAGGACCAAAAGCTCTTGCTGCTCTTCAAGTAGCCAGGCAACCCCATTCACAGCCCCACAAACGCTGACGCTGTCTCTTTCGTGAGCCTCCCAAACTCCAAGACTATCTGCCTGGGACGCTGAGTACAGCTGGAGCCAGGCTCAGCGATTGCGAATGTCCCGGGATTCCTCCCACCCCAAAGGGGCCAGGACCAGAAGCTCTTGCTGCTCTTCAAGTAGCCAGGCAACCCCATTCACAGCCCCACAAACGCTGACGCTGTCTCTTTCGTGAGCCTCCCAAACTCCAAGACTAGCTGCCTGGGACGCTGAGTAGAGCTGAATCACAGCCCAGGAATTGCGACCGTCCCGAGATTGCTCCCACACCAAAGGTGCAAATACCAAAAGCTCTTGCTGCTCTTCAAGTAGCCAGGCAACCCCATTCACAGCCCCACAAATGCTGCCACTGTCTCTTTCGTGAGCCTCCCAAACTCCAAGACTAGCTGCCTGGGACGCTGAGTAGAGCCGGAGCCAGGCTCAGCAATTGCGACCGTCCCGAGATTCCTCCCACCCCAAAGGGGCCAGGACCAAAAGCTCTTGCTGCTCTTCAAGTAGCCAGGCAACCCCATTCACAGCCCCACAAACGCTGACGCTGTCTCTTTCGTGAGCCTCCCAAACTCCAAGACTATCTCCCTGGGACGCTGAGTACAGCTGGAGCCAGGCTCAGCGATTGCGAATGTCCCGGGATTCCTCCCACCCCAAAGGGGCCAGGACCAGAAGCTCTTGCTGCTCTTCAAGTAGCCAGGCAACCCCATTCACAGCCCCACAAACGCTGACGCTGTCTCTTTCGTGAGCCTCCCAAACTCCAAGACTAGCTGCCTGGGACGTTGAATAGAGCTGAATCGCAGCCCAGGAATTGCGAATGTGCCGACATTCCTCCCACCCCAAAGGGGCCAGGACCAAAAGCTCTTGCTGCTCTTCAAGTAGCCAGGCAACCCCATTCACAGCCCCACAAACGCTGACGCTGTCTCTTTCGTGAGACTCCCAAACTCCAAGACTAGCTGCCTGGGACGTTGAATAGAGCTGAATCGCAGCCCAGGAATTGCGAATGTGCCGACATTCCTCCCACCCCAAAGGGGCCAGGACCAAAAGCTCTTGCTGCTCTTCAAGTAGCCAGGCAACCCCATTCACAGCCCCACAAACGCTGACGCTGCCTCTTTCGTGAGCCTCCCAAACTCCTGTACTATCTGCCTGGGACGATGAATAGAGCTGAATCGCAGCCCAGGAACTGCGACCGTCCCGGGATTCCTCCCACCCCAAAGGGGCCAGGACCAAAAGCTCTTGCTGCTCTTCAAGTAGCCAGGCAACCCCATTCACAGCCCCACAAACCCTGACGCTGTCTCTTTCGTGAGCCTCCCTGACTCCAGTACAATCTGCCTGGGACGCTGAGTAGAGCTGAATCGCAGCCCAGGAATTGCGACCGTCCCGAGATTCCTCCCACCCCAAAGGGGCCAGGACCAAAAGCTCTTGCTGCTCTTCAAGTAGCCAGGCAACCCCATTCACAGCCCCACAAATGCTGCCACTGTCTCTTTCGTGAGCCTCCCAAACTCCAAGACTAGCTGCCTGGGACGCTGATTACATCCGGAGTCAGGCTCAGCGATTGTGACCGTCCCGTGATTCCTCCCACCCCAAAGGGGCCAGGACCAAAAGCTCTTGCTGCTCTTCAAGTAGCCAGGCAACCCCATTCACAGCCCCACAAACGCTGACGCTGCCTCTTTCGTGAGCCTCCCAAACTCCAAGCCTAGCTGCCTGGGACACTGAGTGCAGCCGGATCCAGGCTCAGCAATTGCGACCGTCCCGGGATTCCTCCCACCCCAAAGGGGCCAGGACCAAAAGCTCTTGCTGCTCTTCAAGTAGCCAGGCAACCCCATTCACAGCCCCACAAACGCTGACGCTGTCTCTTTCGTGAGCCTCCCAAACTCCAAGACTAGCTGCCTGGAACACTGAGTACATCAGGAGCCAGGCTCTGCAATTGTGAACGTCTGGTGTTGCTCCCACCCCAAAGGGGCCAGGACCAAAAGCTCTTGCTGCTCTTCAAGTAGCCAGGCAACCCCATTCACAGCCCCACAATCGCTGACGCTGTCTCTTTCGTGAGACTCCCAAACTCCAAGACTAGCTGCCTGGGACGATGAATAGAGCTGAATCGCAGCCCAGGAATTGCGAATGTCCCGAGATTCCTCCCACCCCAAACGGGCCCGGAACAAATGCTCTTGCTGCTCTTCAAGTAGCCAGGCAACCCCATTCACAGCCCCACAAACGCTGACGCTGTCTCTTTCTCTGGCCTCCCAAACTCCAAGACTAGCTGCCTGGGACGCTGAGTACACCCGGATTCAGAATCAGCGATTGCGACCGTCCTGGTACTGCTCTCACCTCAAAGGGTCCAGGACCAAAAGCTCTTGCTGCTCTTCAAGTAGCCAGGCAAACCCATTCACAGCCACACAAACCCTGACGCTGTCTCTTTCGTGAGCCTCCCAAACTCCAGTATTAGCTGCCTGGGACGCTGAGTACAGCCGGAGCCAGGCTCAGCAATTGCGAACTTCCCAGGAGTCCTCCCACCCCAAAGGGTCAAGGACCAAAAGCTCTTGCTGCTCTTCAAGTAGCCAGGCAACCCCATTCACAGCCCCACAAACGCTGACGCTGTCTCTTTCGTGAGCCTCCCAAACTCCAAGACTATCTGCCTGGGACGCTGAGTACAGCCAGAACCAGGCTCAGCAATTGCGAACGTCCCGGGATTCCTCCCACCCCAAACGTGCAAGGACCAAAAGCTCTTGCTGCTCTTCAAGTAGCCAGGAAACCCCATTGACAGCCCCACAAACCCTGACGCTGTCTCTTTCGGGAGCCTCCCAAACTCCAAGACTAGCTGCCTGGGACGATGAAAAGAGCTGAATCGCAGCCCAGGAATTGCGAATGTCCTGGGATTCCTCCCACCCCAAAGGGGCCAGGACCAAAAGCTCTTGCTGCTCTTCAAGTAGCCAGGCAACCCCATTCACAGCCCCACAAACGCTGACGCTGTCTCTTTCGTGAGACTCCCAAACTCCAAGACTAGCTGCCTGGGACGTTGAATAGAGCTGAATCGCAGCCCAGGAATTGCGAATGTGCCGACATTCCTCCCACCCCAAAGGGGCCAGGACCAAAAGCTCTTGCTGCTCTTCAAGTAGCCAGGCAACCCCATTCACAGCCCCACAAACGCTGACGCTGTCTCTTTCGTGAGCCTCCCAAACTCCAAGACTAGCTGCCTGGAACACTGAGTACATCAGGAGCCAGGCTCTGCAATTGTGAACGTCTGGTGTTGCTCCCACCCCAAAGGGGCCAGGACCAAAAGCTCTTGCTGCTCTTCAAGTAGCCAGGCAACCCCATTCACAGCCCCACAATCGCTGACGCTGTCTCTTTCGTGAGACTCCCAAACTCCAAGACTAGCTGCCTGGGACGATGAATAGAGCTGAATCGCAGCCCAGGAATTGCGAATGTCCCGAGATTCCTCCCACCCCAAAGGGGCCCGGAACAAATGCTCTTGCTGCTCTTCAAGTAGCCAGGCAACCCCATTCACAGCCCCACAAACGCTGACGCTGTCTCTTTCTCTGGCTTCCCAAACTCCAAGACTAGCTGCCTGGGACGCTGAGTACACCCGGATTCAGAATCAGCGATTGCGACCGTCCTGGTACTGCTCTCACCTCAAAGGGTCCAGGACCAAAAGCTCTTGCTGCTCTTCAAGTAGCCAGGCAAACCCATTCACAGCCACACAAACCCTGACGCTGTCTCTTTCGTGAGCCTCCCAAACTCCAGTATTAGCTGCCTGGGACGCTGAGTACAGCCGGAGCCAGGCTCAGCAATTGCGAACTTCCCAGGATTCCTCCCACCCCAAAGGGGCCAGGACCAAAAGCTCTTGCTGCTCTTCAAGTAGCCAGGCAACCCCATTCACAGCCCCACAAACGCTGACGCTGTCTCTTTCGTGAGCCTCCCAAACTCCAAGACTATCTCCCTGGGACGCTGAGTACAGCCGGAACCAGGCTCAGCGATTGCGAATGTCCCGGGATTCCTCCCACCCCAAAGGGGCCAGGACCAGAAGCTCTTGCTGCTCTTCAAGTAGCCAGGCAACCCCATTCACAGCCCCACAAACGCTGACGCTGTCTCTTTCGTGAGCCTCCCAAACTCCAAGACTAGCTGCCTGGGACGTTGAATAGAGCTGAATCGCAGCCCAGGAATTGCGAATGTGCCGACATTCCTCCCACCCCAAAGGGGCCAGGACCAAAAGCTCTTGCTGCTCTTCAAGTAGCCAGGCAACCCCATTCACAGCCCCACAAACGCTGACGCTGTCTCTTTCGTGAGACTCCCAAACTCCAAGACTAGCTGCCTGGGACGTTGAATAGAGCTGAATCGCAGCCCAGGAATTGCGAATGTGCCGACATTCCTCCCACCCCAAAGGGGCCAGGACCAAAAGCTCTTGCTGCTCTTCAAGTAGCCAGGCAACCCCATTCACAGCCCCACAAACGCTGACGCTGCCTCTTTCGTGAGCCTCCCAAACTCCAAGCCTAGCTGCCTGGGACGATGAATAGAGCTGAATCGCAGCCCAGGAACTGCGACCGTCCCGGGATTCCTCCCACCCCAAAGGGGCCAGGACCAAAAGCTCTTGCTGCTCTTCAAGTAGCCAGGCAACCCCATTCACAGCCCCACAAACGCTGACGCTGTCTCTTTCGTGAGCCTCCCAAACTCCAAGACTATCTGCCTGGGACGCTGAGTACAGCTGGAGCCAGGCTCAGCGATTGCGAATGTCCCGGGATTCCTCCCACCCCAAAGGGGCCAGGACCAAAAGCTCTTGCTGCTCTTCAAGTAGCCAGGCAACCCCATTCACAGCCCCACAAACCCTGACGCTGTCTCTTTCGTGAGCCTCCCTGACTCTAGTACAATCTGCCTGGGACGCTGAGTAGAGCTGAATCGCAGCCCAGGAATTGCGACCCTCCCAGGATTCCTCCCACCCCAAAGGGGCCAGGACCAAAAGCTCTTGCTGCTCTTCAAGTAGCCAGGCAACCCCATTCACAGCCCCACAAATGCTGCCACTGTCTCTTTCGTGAGCCTCCCAAACTCCAAGACTAGCTGCCTGGGACGCTGATTACATCCGGAGTCAGGCTCAGCGATTGTGACCGTCCCGTGATTCCTCCCACCCCAAAGGGGCCAGGACCAAAAGCTCTTGCTGCTCTTCAAGTAGCCAGGCAACCCCATTCACAGCCCCACAAACGCTGACGCTGCCTCTTTCGTGAGCCTCCCAAACTCCAAGCCTAGCTGCCTGGGACACTGAGTGCAGCCGGATCCAGGCTCAGCAATTGCGACCGTCCCGGGATTCCTCCCACCCCAAAGGGGCCAGGACCAAAAGCTCTTGCTGCTCTTCAAGTAGCCAGGCAACCCCATTCACAGCCCCACAAACGCTGACGCTGTCTCTTTCGTGAGCCTCCCAAACTCCAAGACTAGCTGCCTGGAACACTGAGTACATCAGGAGCCAGGCTCTGCAATTGTGATCGTCTGGTGTTGCTCCCACCCCAAAGGGGCCAGGACCAAAAGCTCTTGCTGCTCTTCAAGTAGCCAGGCAACCCCATTCACAGCCCCACAATCGCTGACGCTGTCTCTTTCGTGAGACTCCCAAACTCCAAGACTAGCTGCCTGGGACGATGAATAGAGCTGAATCGCAGCCCAGGAATTGCGAATGTCCCGAGATTCCTCCCACCCCAAAGGGGCCCGGAACAAATGCTCTTGCTGCTCTTCAAGTAGCCAGGCAACCCCATTCACAGCCCCACAAACGCTGACGCTGTCTCTTTCTCTGGCCTCCCAAACTCCAAGACTAGCTGCCTGGGACGCTGAGTACACCCGGATTCAGAATCAGCGATTGCGACCGTCCTGGTACTGCTCTCACCTCAAAGGGTCCAGGACCAAAAGCTCTTGCTGCTCTTCAAGTAGCCAGGCAAACCCATTCACAGCCACACAAACCCTGACGCTGTCTCTTTCGTGAGCCTCCCAAACTCCAGTATTAGCTGCCTGGGACGCTGAGTACAGCCGGAGCCAGGCTCAGCAATTGCGAACTTCCCAGGAGTCCTCCCACCCCAAAGGGTCAAGGACCAAAAGCTCTTGCTGCTCTTCAAGTAGCCAGGCAACCCCATTCACAGCCCCACAAACGCTGACGCTGTCTCTTTCGTGAGCCTCCCAAACTCCAAGACTATCTGCCTGAGACGCTGAGTACAGCCAGAACCAGGCTCAGCAATTGCGAACGTCCCGGGATTCCTCCCACCCCAAACGTGCAAGGACCAAAAGCTCTTGCTGCTCTTCAAGTAGCCAGGAAACCCCATTGACAGCCCCACAAACCCTGACGCTGTCTCTTTCGGGAGCCTCCCAAACTCCAAGACTAGCTGCCTGGGACGATGAAAAGAGCTGAATCGCAGCCCAGGAATTGCGAATGTCCTGGGATTCCTCCCACCCCAAAGGGGCCAGGACCAAAAGCTCTTGCTGCTCTTCAAGTAGCCAGGCAACCCCATTCACAGCCCCACAAACGCTGACGCTGTCTCTTTCGTGAGACTCCCAAACTCCAAGACTAGCTGCCTGGGACGTTGAATAGAGCTGAATCGCAGCCCAGGAATTGCGAATGTGCCGACATTCCTCCCACCCCAAAGGGGCCAGGACCAAAAGCTCTTGCTGCTCTTCAAGTAGCCAGGCAACCCCATTCACAGCCCCACAAACGCTGACGCTGTCTCTTTCGTGAGCCTCCCAAACTCCAAGACTAGCTGCCTGGAACACTGAGTACATCAGGAGCCAGGCTCTGCAATTGTGAACGTCTGGTGTTGCTCCCACCCCAAAGGGGCCAGGACCAAAAGCTCTTGCTGCTCTTCAAGTAGCCAGGCAACCCCATTCACAGCCCCACAATCGCTGACGCTGTCTCTTTCGTGAGACTCCCAAACTCCAAGACTAGCTGCCTGGGACGATGAATAGAGCTGAATCGCAGCCCAGGAATTGCGAATGTCCCGAGATTCCTCCCACCCCAAAGGGGCCCGGAACAAATGCTCTTGCTGCTCTTCAAGTAGCCAGGCAACCCCATTCACAGCCCCACAAACGCTGACGCTGTCTCTTTCTCTGGCCTCCCAAACTCCAAGACTAGCTGCCTGGGACGCTGAGTACACCCGTATTCAGAATCAGCGATTGCGACCGTCCTGGTACTGCTCTCACCTCAAAGGGTCCAGGACCAAAAGCTCTTGCTGCTCTTCAAGTAGCCAGGCAAACCCATTCACAGCCACACAAACCCTGACGCTGTCTCTTTCGTGAGCCTCCCAAACTCCAGTATTAGCTGCCTGGGACGCTGAGTACAGCCGGAGCCAGGCTCAGCAATTGCGAACTTCCCAGGATTCCTCCCACCCCAAAGGGGCCAGGACCAAAAGCTCTTGCTGCTCTTCAAGTAGCCAGGCAACCCCATTCACAGCCCCACAAACGCTGACGCTGTCTCTTTCGTGAGCCTCCCAAACTCCAAGACTATCTCCCTGGGACGCTGAGTACAGCTGGAGCCAGGCTCAGCGATTGCGAATGTCCCGGGATTCCTCCCACCCCAAAGGGGCCAGGACCAGAAGCTCTTGCTGCTCTTCAAGTAGCCAGGCAACCCCATTCACAGCCCCACAAACGCTGACGCTGTCTCTTTCGTGAGCCTCCCAAACTCCAAGACTAGCTGCCTGGGACGCTGAGTAGAGCTGAATCACAGCCCAGGAATTGCGACCGTCCCGAGATTGCTCCCACACCAAAGGTGCAAATACCAAAAGCTCTTGCTGCTCTTCAAGTAGCCAGGCAACCCCATTCACAGCCCCACAAATGCTGCCACTGTCTCTTTCGTGAGCCTCCCAAACTCCAAGACTAGCTGCCTGGGACGCTGAGTAGAGCCGGAGCCAGGCTCAGCAATTGCGACCGTCCCGAGATTCCTCCCACCCCAAAGGGGCCAGGACCAAAAGCTCTTGCTGCTCTTCAAGTAGTCAGGCAACCCCATTCACAGCCCCACAAACGCTGACGCTGTCTCTTTCGTGAGCCTCCCAAACTCCAAGACTATCTGCCTGAGACGCTGAGTACAGCCAGAACCAGGCTCAGCAATTGCGAACGTCCCGGGATTCCTCCCACCCCAAACGTGCAAGGACCAAAAGCTCTTGCTGCTCTTCAAGTAGCCAGGAAACCCCATTGACAGCCCCACAAACCCTGACGCTGTCTCTTTCGGGAGCCTCCCAAACTCCAAGACTAGCTGCCTGGGACGATGAAAAGAGCTGAATCGCAGCCCAGGAATTGCGAATGTCCTGGGATTCCTCCCACCCCAAAGGGGCCAGGACCAAAAGCTCTTGCTGCTCTTCAAGTAGCCAGGCAACCCCATTCACAGCCCCACAAACGCTGACGCTGTCTCTTTCGTGAGACTCCCAAACTCCAAGACTAGCTGCCTGGGACGTTGAATAGAGCTGAATCGCAGCCCAGGAATTGCGAATGTGCCGACATTCCTCCCACCCCAAAGGGGCCAGGACCAAAAGCTCTTGCTGCTCTTCAAGTAGCCAGGCAACCCCATTCACAGCCCCACAAACGCTGACGCTGTCTCTTTCGTGAGCCTCCCAAACTCCAAGACTAGCTGCCTGGAACACTGAGTACATCAGGAGCCAGGCTCTGCAATTGTGAACGTCTGGTGTTGCTCCCACCCCAAAGGGGCCAGGACCAAAAGCTCTTGCTGCTCTTCAAGTAGCCAGGCAACCCCATTCACAGCCCCACAATCGCTGACGCTGTCTCTTTCGTGAGACTCCCAAACTCCAAGACTAGCTGCCTGGGACGATGAATAGAGCTGAATCGCAGCCCAGGAATTGCGAATGTCCCGAGATTCCTCCCACCCCAAAGGGGCCCGGAACAAATGCTCTTGCTGCTCTTCAAGTAGCCAGGCAACCCCATTCACAGCCCCACAAACGCTGACGCTGTCTCTTTCTCTGGCCTCCCAAACTCCAAGACTAGCTGCCTGGGACGCTGAGTACACCCGGATTCAGAATCAGCGATTGCGACCGTCCTGGTACTGCTCTCACCTCAAAGGGTCCAGGACCAAAAGCTCTTGCTGCTCTTCAAGTAGCCAGGCAAACCCATTCACAGCCACACAAACCCTGACGCTGTCTCTTTCGTGAGCCTCCCAAACTCCAGTATTAGCTGCCTGGGACGCTGAGTACAGCCGGAGCCAGGCTCAGCAATTGCGAACTTCCCAGGATTCCTCCCACCCCAAAGGGGCCAGGACCAAAAGCTCTTGCTGCTCTTCAAGTAGCCAGGCAACCCCATTCACAGCCCCACAAACGCTGACGCTGTCTCTTTCGTGAGCCTCCCAAACTCCAAGACTATCTCCCTGGGACGCTGAGTACAGCTGGAGCCAGGCTCAGCGATTGCGAATGTCCCGGGATTCCTCCCACCCCAAAGGGGCCAGGACCAGAAGCTCTTGCTGCTCTTCAAGTAGCCAGGCAACCCCATTCACAGCCCCACAAACGCTGACGCTGTCTCTTTCGTGAGCCTCCCAAACTCCAAGACTAGCTGCCTGGGACGCTGAGTAGAGCTGAATCACAGCCCAGGAATTGCGACCGTCCCGAGATTGCTCCCACACCAAAGGTGCAAATACCAAAAGCTCTTGCTGCTCTTCAAGTAGCCAGGCAACCCCATTCACAGCCCCACAAATGCTGCCACTGTCTCTTTCGTGAGCCTCCCAAACTCCAAGACTAGCTGCCTGGGACGCTGAGTAGAGCCGGAGCCAGGCTCAGCAATTGCGACCGTCCCGAGATTCCTCCCACCCCAAAGGGGCCAGGACCAAAAGCTCTTGCTGCTCTTCAAGTAGTCAGGCAACCCCATTCACAGCCCCACAAACGCTGACGCTGTCTCTTTCGTGAGACTCCCAAACACCAACACTAGCTGCCTGGGACACTGATTACATCCGGAGTCAGGCTCAGCGATTGTGACCGTCCCGTGATTCCTCCCACCCCAAAGGGGCCAGGACCAAAAGCTCTTGCTGCTCTTCAAGTAGCCAGGCAACCCCATTCACAGCCCCACAAACGCTGACGCTGCCTCTTTCGTGAGCCTCCCAAACTCCAAGCCTAGCTGCCTGGGACACTGAGTGCAGCCGGATCCAGGCTCAGCAATTGCGACCGTCCCGGGATTCCTCCCACCCCAAAGGGGCCAGGACCAAAAGCTCTTGCTGCTCTTCAAGTAGCCAGGCAACCCCATTCACAGCCCCACAAACGCTGACGATGTCTCTTTCGTGAGCCTCCCAAACTCCAAGACTAGCTGCCTGGAACACTGAGTACATCAGGAGCCAGGCTCTGCAATTGTGAACGTCTGGTGTTGCTCCCACCCCAAAGGGGCCAGGACCAAAAGCTCTTGCTGCTCTTCAAGTAGCCAGGCAACCCCATTCACAGCCCCACAATCGCTGACGCTGTCTCTTTCGTGAGACTCCCAAACTCCAAGACTAGCTGCCTGGGACGATGAATAGAGCTGAATCGCAGCCCAGGAATTGCGAATGTCCCGAGATTCCTCCCACCCCAAAGGGGCCCGGAACAAATGCTCTTGCTGCTCTTCAAGTAGCCAGGCAACCCCATTCACAGCCCCACAAACGCTGACGCTGTCTCTTTCTCTGGCCTCCCAAACTCCAAGACTAGCTGCCTGGGACGCTGAGTACACCCGGATTCAGAATCAGCGATTGCGACCGTCCTGGTACTGCTCTCACCTCAAAGGGTCCAGGACCAAAAGCTCTTGCTGCTCTTCAAGTAGCCAGGCAAACCCATTCACAGCCACACAAACCCTGACGCTGTCTCTTTCGTGAGCCTCCCAAACTCCAGTATTAGCTGCCTGGGACGCTGAGTACAGCCGGAGCAAGGCTCAGCAATTGCGAACTTCCCAGGAGTCCTCCCACCCCAAAGGGTCAAGGACCAAAAGCTCTTGCTGCTCTTCAAGTAGCCAGGCAACCCCATTCACAGCCCCACAAACGCTGACGCTGTCTCTTTCGTGAGCCTCCCAAACTCCAAGACTATCTGCCTGGGACGCTGAGTACAGCCAGAACCAGGCTCAGCAATTGCGAACGTCCCGGGATTCCTCCCACCCCAAACGTGCAAGGACCAAAAGCTCTTGCTGCTCTTCAAGTAGCCAGGAAACCCCATTGACAGCCCCACAAACCCTGACGCTGTCTCTTTCGGGAGCCTCCCAAACTCCAAGACTAGCTGCCTGGGACGATGAAAAGAGCTGAATCGCAGCCCAGGAATTGCGAATGTCCTGGGATTCCTCCCACCCCAAAGGGGCCAGGACCAAAAGCTCTTGCTGCTCTTCAAGTAGCCAGGCAACCCCATTCACAGCCCCACAAACGCTGACGCTGTCTCTTTCGTGAGACTCCCAAACTCCAAGACTAGCTGCCTGGGACGTTGAATAGAGCTGAATCGCAGCCCAGGAATTGCGAATGTGCCGACATTCCTCCCACCCCAAAGGGGCCAGGACCAAAAGCTCTTGCTGCTCTTCAAGTAGCCAGGAAACCCCATTCACAGCCCCACAAACGCTGACGCTGTCTCTTTCGTGAGCCTCCCAAACTCCAAGACTAGCTGCCTGGAACACAGAGTACATCAGGAGCCAGGCTCTGCAATTGTGAACGTCTGGTGTTGCTCCCACCCCAAAGGGGCCAGGACCAAAAGCTCTTGCTGCTCTTCAAGTAGCCAGGCAACCCCATTCACAGCCCCACAATCGCTGACGCTGTCTCTTTCGTGAGACTCCCAAACTCCAAGACTAGCTGCCTGGGACGATGAATAGAGCTGAATCGCAGCCCAGGAATTGCGAATGTGCCGAGATTCCTCCCACCCCAAAGGGGCCCGGAACAAATGCTCTTGCTGCTCTTCAAGTAGCCAGGCAACCCCATTCACAGCCCCACAAACGCTGACGCTGTCTCTTTCTCTGGCCTCCCAAACTCCAAGACTAGCTGCCTGGGACGCTGAGTACACCCGGATTCAGAATCAGCGATTGCGACCGTCCTGGTACTGCTCTCACCTCAAAGGGTCCAGGACCAAAAGCTCTTGCTGCTCTTCAAGTAGCCAGGCAAACCCATTCACAGCCACACAAACCCTGACGCTGTCTCTTTCGTGAGCCTCCCAAACACCAACACTAGCTGCCTGGGACGCTGAGTACAGCCGGAGCCAGGCTCAGCAATTGCGAACTTCCCAGGATTCCTCCCACCCCAAAGGGGCCAGGACCAAAAGCTCTTGCTGCTCTTCAAGTAGCCAGGCAACCCCATTCACAGCCCCACAAACGCTGACGCTGTCTCTTTCGTGAGCCTCCCAAACTCCAAGACTATCTCCCTGGGACGCTGAGTACGGCTGGAGCCAGGCTCAGCGATTGCGAATGTCCCAGGATTCCTCCCACCCCAAAGGGGCCAGGACCAGAAGCTCTTGCTGCTCTTCAAGTAGCCAGGCAACCCCATTCACAGCCCCACAAACGCTGACGCTGTCTCTTTCGTGAGCCTCCCAAACTCCAAGACTAGCTGCCTGGGACGTTGAATAGAGCTGAATCGCAGCCCAGGAATTGCGAATGTGCCGACATTCCTCCCACCCCAAAGGGGCCAGGACCAAAAGCTCTTGCTGCTCTTCAAGTAGCCAGGCAACCCCATTCACAGCCCCACAAACGCTGACGCTGTCTCTTTCGTGAGACTCCCAAACTCCAAGACTAGCTGCCTGGGACGTTGAATAGAGCTGAATCGCAGCCCAGGAATTGCGAATGTGCCGACATTCCTCCCACCCCAAAGGGGCCAGGACCAAAAGCTCTTGCTGCTCTTCAAGTAGCCAGGCAACCCCATTCACAGCCCCACAAACGCTGACGCTGCCTCTTTCGTGAGCCTCCCAAACTCCTGTACTATCTGCCTGGGACGATGAATAGAGCTGAATCGCAGCCCAGGAACTGCGACCGTCCCGGGATTCCTCCCACCCCAAAGGGGCCAGGACCAAAAGCTCTTGCTGCTCTTCAAGTAGCCAGGCAACCCCATTCACAGCCCCACAAACGCTGACGCTGTCTCTTTCGTGAGCCTCCCAAACTCCAAGACTATCTGCCTGGGACGCTGAGTACAGCTGGAGCCAGGCTCAGCGATTGCGAATGTCCCGGGATTCCTCCCACCCCAAAGGGGCCAGGACCAAAAGCTCTTGCTGCTCTTCAAGTAGCCAGGCAACCCCATTCACAGCCCCACAAACGCTGACGCTGTCTCTTTCGTGAGCCTCCCTGACTCCAGTACAATCTGCCTGGGACGCTGAGTAGAGCTGAATCGCAGCCCAGGAATTGCGACCGTCCCGAGATTCCTCCCACCCCAAAGGGGCCAGGACCAAAAGCTCTTGCTGCTCTTCAAGTAGCCAGGCAACCCCATTCACAGCCCCACAAACGCTGACGCTGTCTCTTTCGTGAGCCTCCCAAACACCAATACTAGCTGCCTGGGACACTGAGAGCAGCCGGAACCAGGCTCAGCGATTGCGACCGTCCCAAGATTCCTCCCACACCAAAGGTGCAAAGACCAAAAGCTCTTGCTGCTCTTCAAGTAGCCAGGCAACCCCATTCACAGCCCCACAAACGCTGACGCTGTCTCTTTCGGGAGCCTCCCAAACTCCAAGACTATCTGCCTGGGACGCTGCGTAGAGCCATAGCCAGGCTCAGCAATTGCAAACATCCCGAGATTCCTCCCACCCCAAAGGGGCCAGGACCAAAAGCTCTTGCTGCTCTTCAAGTAGCCAGGCAACCCCATTCACAGCCCCACAAACCCTGACGCTGCCTCTTTCGTGAGCCTCCCTAACTCCAAGACTATCTGCATGGGACGTTGAATAGAGCTGAATCGCAGCCCATGAATTGCGAATGTGCCGACATTTCTCCCTCCCCAAAAGGGGCCAGGACCAAAAGCTCTTGCTGCTCTTCAAGTAGCCAGGCAACCCCATTCACAGCCCCACAAACGCTGACGCTGTCTCTTTCGTGAGCCTCCCAAACTCCAAGACTAGCTGCCTGGGACGCTGAGTAGAGCTGAATCGCAGCCCAGGAATTGCGACCGTCCCGAGATTCCTCCCACACCAAAGGTGCAAATACCAAAAGCTCTTGCTGCTCTTCAAGTAGCCAGGCAACCCCATTATCAGCCCCACAAATGCTGCCGCTGTCTCTTCCGTGAGCCTCCCAAACTCCAAGACTAGCTGCCTGGGACGCTGAGTACAGCCGGAGCCAGGCTCAGCAATTGCGACCGTCCCGGGATTCCTCCCACCCCAAAGGGGCCAGGACCAAAAGCTCTTGCTGCTCTTCAAGTAGACAGGCAACCCCATTCACAGCCCCACAAACGCTGACGCTGTCTCTTTTGTGAGCCTCCCAAACTCCAGTACAATCTGCCTGGGACGCTGAGTAGAGCTGAATCGCAGCCCAGGAATTGCGACCGTCCCGAGATTCCTCCCACCCCAAAGGGGCCAGGACCAAAAGCTCTTGCTGCTCTTCAAGTAGCCAGGCAACCCCATTCACAGCCCCACAAACCCTGACGCTGTCTCTTTCGTGAGCCTCCCAAACTCCAAGACTATCTCCCTGGGACGCTGAGTACAGCTGGAGCCAGGCTCAGCGATTGCGAATGTCCCGGGATTCCTCCCACACCAAAGGGGCCAGGACCAGAAGCTCTTGCTGCTCTTCAAGTAGCCAGGCAACCCCATTCACAGCCCCACAAACGCTGACGCTGTCTCTTTCGTGAGACTCCCAAACTCCAAGACTAGCTGCCTGGGACGTTGAATAGAGCTGAATCGCAGCCCAGGAATTGCGAATGTGCCGACATTACTCCCACCCCAAAGGGGCCAGGACCAAAAGCTCTTGCTGCTCTTCAAGTAGCCAGGCAACCCCATTCACAGCCCCACAAACGCTGACGCTGTCTCTTTCGTGAGCCTCCCAAACTCCAAGACTAGCTGCCTGGGACGTTGAATAGAGCTGAATCGCAGCCCAGGAATTGCGAATGTGCCGACATTCCTCCCACCCCAAAGGGGCCAGGACCAAAAGCTCTTGCTGCTCTTCAAGTAGCCAGGCAACCGCATTCACAGCCCCACAAACGCTGACGCTGCCTCTTTCGTGAGCCTCCCAAACTCCTGTACTATCTGCCTGGGACGATGAATAGAGCTGAATCGCACCCCAGGAACTGCGACCGTCCCGGGATTCCTCCCACCCCAAAGGGGCCAGGACCAAAAGCTCTTGCTGCTCTTCAAGTAGCCAGGCAACCCCATTCACAGCCCCACAAACGCTGACGCTGTCTCTTTCGTGAGCCTCCCAAACTCCAAGACTAGCTGCCTGGGACGCTGAGTACAGCTGGAGCCAGGCTCAGCGATTGCGAATGTCCCGGGATTCCTCCCACCCCAAAGGGGCCAGGACCAAAAGCTCTTGCTGCTCTTCAAGTAGCCAGGCAACCCCATTCACAGCCCCACAAACGCTGACGCTGTCTCTTTCGTGAGACTCCCTGACTCCAGTACAATCTGCCTGGGACGCTGAGTAGAGCTGAATCGCAGCCCAGGAATTGCGACCGTCCCAGGATTCCTCCCACCCCAAAGGGGCCAGGACCAAAAGCTCTTGCTGCTCTTCAAGTAGCCAGGCAACCCCATTCACAGCCCCACAAACCCTGACGCTGTCTCTTTCGTGAGCCTCCCTAACACCAATACTAGCTGCCTGGGACACTGATAGCAGCCGGAACCAGGCTCAGCGATTGCGACCGTCCCAAGATTCCTCCCACACCAAAGGTGCAAAGACCAAAAGCTCTTGCTGCTCTTCAAGTAGCCAGGCAACCCCATTCACAGCCCCACAAACGCTGACGCTGTCTCTTTCGGGAGCCTCCCAAACTCCAAGACTATCTGCCTGGGACGCTGCGTAGAGCCATAGCCAGGCTTAGCAATTGCAAACATCCCGAGATTCCTCCCACCCCAAAGGGGCCAGGACCAAAAGCTCTTGCTGCTCTTCAAGTAGCCAGGCAACCCCATTCACAGCCCCACAAACGCTGACGCTGCCTCTTTCGTGAGCCTCCCTAACTCCTGTACTATCTGCATGGGACGTTGAATAGAGCTGAATCGCAGCCCATGAATTGCGAATGTGCCGACATTCCTCCCTCCCCAAAAGGGGCCAGGACCAAAAGCTCTTGCTGCTCTTCAAGTAGCCAGGCAACCCCATTCACAGCCCCACAAACGCTGACGCTGTCTCTTTCGTGAGCCTCCCAAACTCCAAGACTAGCTGCCTGGGACGCTGAGTAGAGCTGAATCGCAGCCCAGGAATTGCGACCGTCCCGAGATTCCTCCCACACCAAAGGTGCAAATACCAAAAGCTCTTGCTGCTCTTCAAGTAGCCAGGCAACCCCATTATCAGCCCCACAAATGCTGCCGCTGTCTCTTTCGTGAGCCTCCCAAACTCCAAGACTAGCTGCCTGGGACGCTGAGTACAGCCGGAGCCAGGCTCAGCAATTGCAACCGTCCCGGGATTCCTCCCACCCCAAAGGGGCCAGGACCAAAAGCTCTTGCTGCTCTTCAAGTAGCCAGGCAACCCCATTCACAGCCCCACAAACGCTGACGCTGTCTCTTTTGTGAGCCTCCCAAACTCCAATACTATCTACCTGGGACGCTGAATAGAGCTGAATCGCAGCCCAGGAATTGAGAATGTCCCAGGATTCCTCCCACCCCAAAGGGGCCAGGACCAAAAGCTCTTGCTGCTCTTCAAGTAGCCAGGCAACCCCATTCACAGCCCCACAAACGCTGATGCTGTCTCTTTCTGTGGCCTCCCTAACTCCTGTACTCTCTGCATGGGACGTTGAACAGAGCTGAATCGCAGCCCAGGAATTGCGAATGTGCCGACATTCCTCCCTCCCCAAAAGGGGCCAGGACCAAAAGCTCTTGCTGCTCTTCAAGTAGCCAGGCAACCCCATTCACAGCCCCACAAACGCTGACGCTGTCTCTTTCGTGAGCCTCCCAAACTCCAAGACTAGCTGCCTGGGACGCTGAGTAGAGCTGAATCGCAGCCCAGGAATTGCGACCGTCCCGAGATTCCTCCCACACCAAAGGTGCAAATACCAAAAGCTCTTGCTGCTCTTCAAGTAGCCAGGCAACCCCATTATCAGCCCCACAAATGCTGCCGCTGTCTCTTTCGTGAGCCTCCCAAACTCCAAGACTAGCTGCCTGGGACGCTGAGTACAGCTGGAGCCAGGCTCAGCAATTGCGACCGTCCCGGGATTCCTCCCACCCCAAAGGGGCCAGGACCAAAAGCTCTTGCTGCTCTTCAAGTAGTCAGGCAACCCCATTCACAGCCCCACAAACGCTGACGCTGTCTCTTTCGTGAGCCTCCCAAACTCCAAGACTATCTGCCTGGGACGCTGAGTACAGCCAGAACCAGGCTCAGCGATTGAGAATGTCCCGGGATTCCTCCCACCCCAAAGGGGCCAGGACCAAAAGCTCTTGCTGCTCTTCAAGTAGCCAGGCAACCCCATTCACAGCCCCACAAACGCTGACGCTGTCTCTTTCGTGAGCCTCCCAAACTCCAAGACTAGTTGCCTGGGACGTTGAATAGAGCTGAATCGCAGCCCAGGAATTGCGAATGTGCCGACATTCCTCCCACCCCAAAGGTGGCAGGAATAAAAGCTCTTGCTGCTCTTCAAGTAGCCAGGCAACCCCATTCACAGCCCCACAAACGCTGATGCTGCCTCTTTCGTGAGCCTCCCAAACTCCTGTACTATCTGCCTGGGACGATGAATAGAGCTGAATCGCAGCCCAGGAACTGCGACCGTCCCGGGATTCCTCCCACCCCAAAGGGGCCAGGACCAAAAGCTCTTGCTGCTCTTCAAGTAGCCAGGCAACCCCATTCACAGCCCCACAAACGCTGACGCTGTCTCTTTCGTGAGCCTCCCAAACTCCAAGACTATCTGCCTGGGACGCTGAGTACAGCTGGAGCCAGGCTCAGCGATTGCGAATGTCCCGGGATTCCTCCCACCCCAAAGGGGCCAGGACCAAAAGCTCTTGCTGCTCTTCAAGTAGCCAGGCAACCCCATTCACAGCCACACAAACGCTGACGCTGTCTCTTTCGGGAGCCTCCCAAACTCCAAGACTATCTGCCTGGGACGCTGCGTAGAGCCATAGCCAGGCTCAGCAATTGCAAACATCCCGAGATTCCTCCCACCCCAAAGGGGCCAGGACCAAAAGCTCTTGCTGCTCTTCAAGTAGCCAGGCAACCCCATTCACAGCCCCACAAACGCTGACGCTGCCTCTTTCGTGAGCCTCCCTAACTCCTGTACTATCTGCATGGGACGTTGAATAGAGCTGAATCGCAGCCCATGAATTGCGAATGTGCCGACATTCCTCCCTCCCCAAAAGGGGCCAGGACCAAAAGCTCTTGCTGCTCTTCAAGTAGCCAGGCAACCCCATTCACAGCCCCACAAACGCTGACGCTGTCTCTTTCGTGAGCCTCCCAAACTCCAAGACTAGCTGCCTGGGACGCTGAGTAGAGCTGAATCGCAGCCCAGGAATTGCGACCGTCCCGAGATTCCTCCCACACCAAAGGTGCAAATACCAAAAGCTCTTGCTGCTCTTCAAGTAGCCAGGCAACCCCATTATCAGCCCCACAAATGCTGCCGCTGTCTCTTTCGTGAGCCTCCCAAACTCCAAGACTAGCTGCCTGGGACGCTGAGTACAGCCGGAGCCAGGCTCAGCAATTGCAACCGTCCCGGGATTCCTCCCACCCCAAAGGGGCCAGGACCAAAAGCTCTTGCTGCTCTTCAAGTAGCCAGGCAACCCCATTCACAGCCCCACAAACGCTGACGCTGTCTCTTTTGTGAGCCTCCCAAACTCCAATACTATCTACCTGGGACGCTGAATAGAGCTGAATCGCAGCCCAGGAATTGAGAATGTCCCAGGATTCCTCCCACCCCAAAGGGGCCAGGACCAAAAGCTCTTGCTGCTCTTCAAGTAGCCAGGCAACCCCATTCACAGCCCCACAAACGCTGATGCTGTCTCTTTCTGTGGCCTCCCTAACTCCTGTACTCTCTGCATGGGACGTTGAATAGAGCTGAATCGCAGCCCAGGAATTGCGAATGTGCCGACATTCCTCCCTCCCCAAAAGGGGCCAGGACCAAAAGCTCTTGCTGCTCTTCAAGTAGCCAGGCAACCCCATTCACAGCCCCACAAACGCTGACGCTGTCTCTTTCGTGAGCCTCCCAAACTCCAAGACTAGCTGCCTGGGACGCTGAGTAGAGCTGAATCGCAGCCCAGGAATTGCGACCGTCCCGAGATTCCTCCCACACCAAAGGTGCAAATACCAAAAGCTCTTGCTGCTCTTCAAGTAGCCAGGCAACCCCATTATCAGCCCCACAAATGCTGCCGCTGTCTCTTTCGTGAGCCTCCCAAACTCCAAGACTAGCTGCCTGGGACGCTGAGTACAGCTGGAGCCAGGCTCAGCAATTGCGACCGTCCCGGGATTCCTCCCACCCCAAAGGGGCCAGGACCAAAAGCTCTTGCTGCTCTTCAAGTAGTCAGGCAACCCCATTCACAGCCCCACAAACGCTGACGCTGTCTCTTTCGTGAGCCTCCCAAACTCCAAGACTATCTGCCTGGGACGCTGAGTACAGCCAGAACCAGGCTCAGCGATTGAGAATGTCCCGGGATTCCTCCCACCCCAAAGGGGCCAGGACCAAAAGCTCTTGCTGCTCTTCAAGTAGCCAGGCAACCCCATTCACAGCCCCACAAACGCTGACGCTGTCTCTTTCGTGAGCCTCCCAAACTCCAAGACTAGTTGCCTGGGACGTTGAATAGAGCTGAATCGCAGCCCAGGAATTGCGAATGTGCCGACATTCCTCCCACCCCAAAGGTGGCAGGAATAAAAGCTCTTGCTGCTCTTCAAGTAGCCAGGCAACCCCATTCACAGCCCCACAAACGCTGATGCTGCCTCTTTCGTGAGCCTCCCAAACTCCTGTACTATCTGCCTGGGACGATGAATAGAGCTGAATCGCAGCCCAGGAACTGCGACCGTCCCGGGATTCCTCCCACCCCAAAGGGGCCAGGACCAAAAGCTCTTGCTGCTCTTCAAGTAGCCAGGCAACCCCATTCACAGCCCCACAAACGCTGACGCTGTCTCTTTCGTGAGCCTCCCAAACTCCAAGACTATCTGCCTGGGACGCTGAGTACAGCTGGAGCCAGGCTCAGCGATTGCGAATGTCCCGGGATTCCTCCCACCCCAAAGGGGCCAGGACCAAAAGCTCTTGCTGCTCTTCAAGTAGCCAGGCAACCCCATTCACAGCCCCACAAACGCTGACGCTGTCTCTTTCGGGAGCCTCCCAAACTCCAAGACTATCTGCCTGGGACGCTGCGTAGAGCCATAGCCAGGCTCAGCAATTGCAAACATCCCGAGATTCCTCCCACCCCAAAGGGGCCAGGACCAAAAGCTCTTGCTGCTCTTCAAGTAGCCAGGCAACCCCATTCACAGCCCCACAAACGCTGACGCTGCCTCTTTCGTGAGCCTCCCTAACTCCTGTACTATCTGCATGGGACGTTGAATAGAGCTGAATCGCAGCCCATGAATTGCGAATGTGCCGACATTCCTCCCTCCCCAAAAGGGGCCAGGACCAAAAGCTCTTGCTGCTCTTCAAGTAGCCAGGCAACCCCATTCACAGCCCCACAAACGCTGACGCTGTCTCTTTCGTGAGCCTCCCAAACTCCAAGACTAGCTGCCTGGGACGCTGAGTAGAGCTGAATCGCAGCCCAGGAATTGCGACCGTCCCGAGATTCCTCCCACACCAAAGGTGCAAATACCAAAAGCTCTTGCTGCTCTTCAAGTAGCCAGGCAACCCCATTATCAGCCCCACAAATGCTGCCGCTGTCTCTTTCGTGAGCCTCCCAAACTCCAAGACTAGCTGCCTGGGACGCTGAGTACAGCCGGAGCCAGGCTCAGCAATTGCAACCGTCCCGGGATTCCTCCCACCCCAAAGGGGCCAGGACCAAAAGCTCTTGCTGCTCTTCAAGTAGCCAGGCAACCCCATTCACAGCCCCACAAACGCTGACGCTGTCTCTTTTGTGAGCCTCCCAAACTCCAATACTATCTACCTGGGACGCTGAATAGAGCTGAATCGCAGCCCAGGAATTGAGAATGTCCCAGGATTCCTCCCACCCCAAAGGGGCCAGGACCAAAAGCTCTTGCTGCTCTTCAAGTAGCCAGGCAACCCCATTCACAGCCCCACAAACGCTGATGCTGTCTCTTTCTGTGGCCTCCCTAACTCCTGTACTCTCTGCATGGGACGTTGAATAGAGCTGAATCGCAGCCCAGGAATTGCGAATGTGCCGACATTCCTCCCTCCCCAAAAGGGGCCAGGACCAAAAGCTCTTGCTGCTCTTCAAGTAGCCAGGCAACCCCATTCACAGCCCCACAAACGCTGACGCTGTCTCTTTCGTGAGCCTCCCAAACTCCAAGACTAGCTGCCTGGGACGCTGAGTAGAGCTGAATCGCAGCCCAGGAATTGCGACCGTCCCGAGATTCCTCCCACACCAAAGGTGCAAATACCAAAAGCTCTTGCTGCTCTTCAAGTAGCCAGGCAACCCCATTATCAGCCCCACAAATGCTGCCGCTGTCTCTTTCGTGAGCCTCCCAAACTCCAAGACTAGCTGCCTGGGACGCTGAGTACAGCTGGAGCCAGGCTCAGCAATTGCGACCGTCCCGGGATTCCTCCCACCCCAAAGGGGCCAGGACCAAAAGCTCTTGCTGCTCTTCAAGTAGTCAGGCAACCCCATTCACAGCCCCACAAACGCTGACGCTGTCTCTTTCGTGAGCCTCCCAAACTCCAAGACTATCTGCCTGGGACGCTGAGTACAGCCAGAACCAGGCTCAGCGATTGAGAATGTCCCGGGATTCCTCCCACCCCAAAGGGGCCAGGACCAAAAGCTCTTGCTGCTCTTCAAGTAGCCAGGCAACCCCATTCACAGCCCCACAAACGCTGACGCTGTCTCTTTCGTGAGCCTCCCAAACTCCAAGACTAGTTGCCTGGGACGTTGAATAGAGCTGAATCGCAGCCCAGGAATTGCGAATGTGCCGACATTCCTCCCACCCCAAAGGTGGCAGGAATAAAAGCTCTTGCTGCTCTTCAAGTAGCCAGGCAACCCCATTCACAGCCCCACAAACGCTGATGCTGCCTCTTTCGTGAGCCTCCCAAACTCCTGTACTATCTGCCTGGGACGATGAATAGAGCTGAATCGCAGCCCAGGAACTGCGACCGTCCCGGGATTCCTCCCACCCCAAAGGGGCCAGGACCAAAAGCTCTTGCTGCTCTTCAAGTAGCCAGGCAACCCCATTCACAGCCCCACAAACGCTGACGCTGTCTCTTTCGTGAGCCTCCCAAACTCCAAGACTATCTGCCTGGGACGCTGAGTACAGCTGGAGCCAGGCTCAGCGATTGCGAATGTCCCGGGATTCCTCCCACCCCAAAGGGGCCAGGACCAAAAGCTCTTGCTGCTCTTCAAGTAGCCAGGCAACCCCATTCACAGCCCCACAAACGCTGACGCTGTCTCTTTCGTGAGCCTCCCTGACTCCAGTACAATCTGCCTGGGACGCTGAGTAGAGCTGAATCGCAGCCCAGGAATTGCGACCGTCCCGAGATTCCTCCCACCCCAAAGGGGCCAGGACCAAAAGCTCTTGCTGCTCTTCAAGTAGCCAGGCAACCCCATTCACAGCCCCACAAACCCTGACGCTGTCTCTTTCGTGAGCCTCCCAAACACCAATACTAGCTGCCTGGGACACTGAGAGCAGCCGGAACCAGGCTCAGCGATTGCGACCGTCCCAAGATTCCTCCCACACCAAAGGTGCAAAGACCAAAAGCTCTTGCTGCTCTTCAAGTAGCCAGGCAACCCCATTCACAGCCCCACAAACGCTGACGCTGTCTCTTTTGTGAGCCTCCCAAACTCCAAGACTATCTGCCTGGGACGCTGCGTAGAGCCATAGCCAGGCTCAGCAATTGCAAACATCCCGAGATTCCTCCCACCCCAAAGGGGCCAGGACCAAAAGCTCTTGCTGCTCTTCAAGTAGCCAGGCAACCCCATTCACAGCCCCACAAACCCTGACGCTGCCTCTTTCGTGAGCCTCCCTAACTCCAAGACTATCTGCATGGGACGTTGAATAGAGCTGAATCGCAGCCCATGAATTGCGAATGTGCCGACATTCCTCCCTCCCCAAAAGGGGCCAGGACCAAAAGCTCTTGCTGCTCTTCAAGTAGCCAGGCAACCCCATTCACAGCCCCACAAACGCTGACGCTGTCTCTTTCGTGAGCCTCCCAAACTCCAAGACTAGCTGCCTGGGACGCTGAGTAGAGCTGAATCGCAGCCCAGGAATTGCGACCGTCCCGAGATTCCTCCCACACCAAAGGTGCAAATACCAAAAGCTCTTGCTGCTCTTCAAGTAGCCAGGCAACCCCATTATCAGCCCCACAAATGCTGCCGCTGTCTCTTCCGTGAGCCTCCCAAACTCCAAGACTAGCTGCCTGGGACGCTGAGTACAGCCGGAGCCAGGCTCAGCAATTGCGACCGTCCCGGGATTCCTCCCACCCCAAAGGGGCCAGGACCAAAAGCTCTTGCTGCTCTTCAAGTAGCCAGGCAACCCCATTCACAGCCCCACAAACGCTGACGCTGTCTCTTTCGTGAGCCTCCCAAACACCAATACTAGCTGCCTGGGACGCTGAGTAGAGCTGAATCGCAGCCCAGGAATTGCGACCGTCCCGAGATTCCTCCCACCCCAAAGGGGCCAGGACCAAAAGCTCTTGCTGCTCTTCAAGTAGCCAGGCAACCCCATTCACAGCCCCACAAACCCTGACGCTGTCTCTTTCGTGAGCCTCCCAAACTCCAAGACTATCTCCCTGGGACGCTGAGTACAGCTGGAGCCAGGCTCAGCGATTGCGAATGTCCCGGGATTCCTCCCACCCCAAAGGGGCCAGGACCAGAAGCTCTTGCTGCTCTTCAAGTAGCCAGGCAACCCCATTCACAGCCCCACAAACGCTGACGCTGTCTCTTTCGTGAGACTCCCAAACTCCAAGACTATCTACCTGGGACGCTGAATAGAGCTGAATCGCAGCCCAGGAATTGAGAATGTCCCAGGATTCCTCCCACCCCAAAGGGGCCAGGACCAAAAGCTCTTGCTGCTCTTCAAGTAGCCAGGCAACCCCATTCACAGCCCCACAAACGCTGACGCTGTCTCTTTCGTGAGACTCCCAAACTCCAAGACTAGCTGCCTGGGACGTTGAATAGAGCTGAATCGCAGCCCAGGAATTGCGAATGTGCCGACATTCCTCCCACCCCAAAGGGGCCAGGACCAAAAGCTCTTGCTGCTCTTCAAGTAGCCAGGCAACCGCATTCACAGCCCCACAAACGCTGACGCTGCCTCTTTCGTGAGCCTCCCAAACTCCTGTACTATCTGCCTGGGACGATGAATAGAGCTGAATCGCACCCCAGGAACTGCGACCGTCCCGGGATTCCTCCCACCCCAAAGGGGCCAGGACCAAAAGCTCTTGCTGCTCTTCAAGTAGCCAGGCAACCCCATTCACAGCCCCACAAACGCTGACGCTGTCTCTTTCGTGAGCCTCCCAAACTCCAAGACTATCTGCCTGGGACGCTGAGTACAGCTGGAGCCAGGCTCAGCGATTGCGAATGTCCCGGGATTCCTCCCACCCCAAAGGGGCCAGGACCAAAAGCTCTTGCTGCTCTTCAAGTAGCCAGGCAACCCCATTCACAGCCCCACAAACGCTGACGCTGTCTCTTTCGTGAGCCTCCCTGACTCCAGTACAATCTGCCTGGGACGCTGAGTAGAGCTGAATCGCAGCCCAGGAATTGAGAATGTCCCAGGATTCCTCCCACCCCAAAGGGGCCAGGACCAAAAGCTCTTGCTGCTCTTCAAGTAGCCAGGCAACCCCATTCACAGCCCCACAAACGCTGACGCTGTCTCTTTCGTGAGCCTCCCTAACACCAATACTAGCTGCCTGGGACACTGAGAGCAGCCGGAACCAGGCTCAGCGATTGCGACCGTCCCAAGATTCCTCCCACACCAAAGGTGCAAAGACCAAAAGCTCTTGCTGCTCTTCAAGTAGCCAGGCAACCCCATTCACAGCCCCACAAACGCTGACGCTGTCTCTTTCGGGAGCCTCCCAAACTCCAAGACTATCTGCCTGGGACGCTGCGTAGAGCCATAGCCAGGCTCAGCAATTGCAAACATCCCGAGATTCCTCCCACCCCAAAGGGGCCAGGACCAAAAGCTCTTGCTGCTCTTCAAGTAGCCAGGCAACCCCATTCACAGCCCCACAAACGCTGACGCTGCCTCTTTCGTGAGCCTCCCTAACTCCTGTACTATCTGCATGGGACGTTGAATAGAGCTGAATCGCAGCCCATGAATTGCGAATGTGCCGACATTCCTCCCACCCCAAAAGGGGCCAGGACCAAAAGCTCTTGCTGCTCTTCAAGTAGCCAGGCAACACCATTCACAGCCCCACAAACGCTGACGCTGTCTCTTTCGTGAGCCTCCCAAACTCCAAGACTAGCTGCCTGGGACGCTGAGTAGAGCTGAATCGCAGCCCAGGAATTGCGACCGTCCCGAGATTCCTCCCACACCAAAGGTGCAAATACCAAAAGCTCTTGCTGCTCTTCAAGTAGCCAGGCAACCCCATTATCAGCCCCACAAATGCTGCCGCTGTCTCTTTCGTGAGCCTCCCAAACTCCAAGACTAGCTGCCTGGGACGCTGAGTACAGCCGGAGCCAGGCTCAGCAATTGCGACCGTCCCGGGATTCCTCCCACCCCAAAGGGGCGAGGACCAAAAGCTCTTGCTGCTCTTCAAGTAGCCAGGCAACCCCATTCACAGCCCCACAAACGCTGACGCTGTCTCTTTTGTGAGCCTCCCAAACTCCAATACTATCTACCTGGGACGCTGAATAGAGCTGAATCGCAGCCCAGGAATTGAGAATGTCCCAGGATTCCTCCCACCCCAAAGGGGCCAGGACCAAAAGCTCTTGCTGCTCTTCAAGTAGCCAGGCAACCCCATTCACAGCCCCACAAACGCTGACGCTGCCTCTTTCGTGAGCCTCCCTAACTCCTGTACTATCTGCATGGGACGTTGAATAGAGCTGAATCGCAGCCCAGGAATTGCGAATGTGCCGACATTCCTCCCTCCCCAAAAGGGGCCAGGACCAAAAGCTCTTGCTGCTCTTCAAGTAGCCAGGCAACCCCATTCACAGCCCCACAAACGCTGACGCTGTCTCTTTCGTGAGCCTCCCAAACTCCAAGACTAGCTGCCTGGGACGCTGAGTAGAGCTGAATCGCAGCCCAGGAATTGCGACCGTCCCGAGATTCCTCCCACACCAAAGGTGCAAATACCAAAAGCTCTTGCTGCTCTTCAAGTAGCCAGGCAACCCCATTATCAGCCCCACAAATGCTGCCGCTGTCTCTTTCGTGAGCCTCCCAAACTCCAAGACTAGCTGCCTGGGACGCTGAGTACAGCTGGAGCCAGGCTCAGCAATTGCGACCGTCCCGGGATTCCTCCCACCCCAAAGGGGCCAGGACCAAAAGCTCTTGCTGCTCTTCAAGTAGTCAGGCAACCCCATTCACAGCCCCACAAACGCTGACGCTGTCTCTTTCGTGAGCCTCCCAAACTCCAAGACTATCTGCCTGGGACGCTGAGTACAGCCAGAACCAGGCTCAGCGATTGAGAATGTCCCGGGATTCCTCCCACCCCAAAGGGGCCAGGACCAAAAGCTCTTGCTGCTCTTCAAGTAGCCAGGCAACCCCATTCACAGCCCCACAAACGCTGACGCTGTCTCTTTCGTGAGCCTCCCAGACTCCAAGACTAGTTGCCTGGGACGTTGAATAGAGCTGAATCGCAGCCCAGGAATTGCGAATGTGCCGACATTCCTCCCACCCCAAAGGGGCCAGGACCAAAAGCTCTTGCTGCTCTTCAAGTAGCCAGGCAACCCCATTCACAGCCCCACAAACGCTGATGCTGCCTCTTTCGTGAGCCTCCCAAACTCCTGTACTATCTGCCTGGGACGATGAATAGAGCTGAATCGCAGCCCAGGAACTGCGACCGTCCCGGGATTCCTCCCACCCCAAAGGGGCCAGGACCAAAAGCTCTTGCTGCTCTTCAAGTAGCCAGGCAACCCCATTCACAGCCCCACAAACGCTGACGCTGTCTCTTTCGTGAGCCTCCCAAACTCCAAGACTAGCTGCCTGGGACGCTGAGTACAGCTGGAGCCAGGCTCAGCGATTGCGAATGTCCCGGGATTCCTCCCACCCCAAAGGGGCCAGGACCAAAAGCTCTTGCTGCTCTTCAAGTAGCCAGGCAACCCCATTCACAGCCCCACAAACGCTGACGCTGTCTCTTTCGTGAGCCTCCCTGACTCCAGTACAATCTGCCTGGGACGCTGAGTAGAGCTGAATCGCAGCCCAGGAATTGCGACCATCCCAGGATTCCTCCCACCCCAAAGGGGCCAGGACCAAAAGCTCTTGCTGCTCTTCAAGTAGCCAGGCAACCCCATTCACAGCCCCACAAACGCTGATGCTGTCTCTTTCTGTGGCCTCCGAAACTCCAAGACTAGGTGCCTGGAACACTGAGTACAGCCGGAACCAGGCTCAGCAATTGCTAACGTCCCAGGATTCCTCCCACCCCAAAGGGGCCAGGACCAAAAGCTCTTGCTGCTCTTCAAGTAGCCAGGCAACCCCATTCACAGCCACACAAACGCTGACGCTGTCTCTTTCGTGAGCCTCCCAAACTCCAAGACTAGCTGCCTGGGACGCTGAGTACAGCCGGAGCCAGGCTCTGCAATTGTGAACGTCCTGTTATTGCTCCCACCTCAAAGGGTCCAGGACCAAAAGCTCTTGCTGCTCTTCAAGTAGCCAGGCAACCCCATTCACAGCCCCACAAACGCTGACGCTGTCTCTTTCGTGAGCCTCCCAAACTCCAAGACCAGCTGCCTGGGACGCTGAGTACAGTCAAGCCAGGCTCAGCAATTGGGACCGTGCTGGTATTGCTCTCACCTCAAAGGGTCCAGGACCAAAAGCTCTTGCTGCTCTTCAAGTAGCCAGGCAACCCCATTCACAGCCCCACAAACGCTGACGCTGTCTCTTTCGTGACTCCTCCCACCCCAGAGGGGCCAGGACCAAAAGCTCTTGCTGCTCTTCAAGCAGCCAGGCAACCCCATTCACAGCCCTACAAACGCTGACGCTGTCTCTTCCGTGAGCCTCCCAAACTCCTGTACTAGCTGCCTGGGACGCTGAGTACAGCCGGAGCCAGGCTCAGCGATTGCGACTGTCCCAGTATTCCTCCCACCCCAAAGGGGCCAGGACCAAAAGCTCTTGCTGCTCTTCAAGTAGCCAGGCAACCCCATTCACAGCCCCAGAAACGCTGACGCTGTCTCTTTCGTGAGCCTCCCAAACTCCAAGACTATCTTCCTGAGACGATGAATAGAGCTGAATCGCACCCCAGGAACTGCGACCGTCCCGGGATTCCTCCCACCCCAAAGGGGCCAGGACCAAAAGCTCTTGCTGCTCTTCAAGTAGCCAGGCAACCCCATTCACAGCCCCACAAACGCTGACGCTGTCTCTTTTGTGAGCCTCCCAAACTCCAATACTATCTACCTGGGACGCTTAATAGAGCTGAATCGCAGCCCAGGAATTGAGAATGTCCCAGGATTCCTCCCACCCCAAAGGGGCCAGGACCAAAAGCTCTTGCTGCTCTTCAAGTAGCCAGGCAAACCCATTCACAGCCCCACAAACGCTGACGCTGTCTCTTTCGTGAGACTCCCAAACTCCAAGACTAGCTGCCTGGGACGTTGACTAGAGCTGAATCGCAGCCCAGGAATTGCGAATGTGCCGACATTCCTCCCACCCCAAAGGGGCCAGGACCAAAAGCTCTTGCTGCTCTTCAAGTAGCCAGGCAACCCCATTCACAGCCCCACAAACGCTGACGCTGTCTCTTTCGTGAGCCTCCCAAACTCCAAGACTAGCTGCCTGGGACGCTGAGTACAGCCGGAGCCAGGCTCAGCAATTGCGACCGTCCCAGGATTCCTCCCACCCCAAAGGGGCCAGGACCAAAAGCTCTTGCTGCTCTTATAGTAGCCAGGACACTCCATTCACAGCCCCAAAAACGCTGCCGATTTCTCTTTCTGTGGCCTCCCAAACTCCAAGACTATCTGCCTCGGACGCTGTGTACAGCCATAGCCAGGCTCAGCGATTGCGACCGTCACAGGGTTCCTCCCACCCCAAAGGGGCCAGGACCAAAAGCTCTTGCTGCTCTTCAAGTAGCCAGGCAACCCCATTCACAGCCACACAAACGCTGACGCTGTCTCTTTCGTGAGCCTCCCAAACTCCAAGACTAGCTGCCTGGGACGCTGAGTACAGCTGGAGCCAGGCTCAGCAATTGCGACCGTCCCGGGATTCCTCCCACCCCAAAGGGGCCAGGACCAAAAGCTCTTGCTGCTCTTCAAGTAGCCAGGCAACCCCATTCACAGCCCCACAAACGCTGACGCTGTCTCTTTTGTGAGACTCCCTGACTCCAGAAGTAGCTACCTGGGAAGCTGAGTACAGCCGGAGCCAGGCTCAGCAATTGCTAACGTCCCAGGATTCCTCCCACCCCAAAGGGGCCAGGACAAAAAAGCTCTTGCTGCTTTTCAAGTAGCCAGGCAACTCCATTCACAGCCCCACAAATGCTGCCGATGTCTCTTTCTGTGGCCTCCCAAACTCCAAGACTAGCTGCCTGGGACGTTGAATAGAGCTGAATCGCACCCCAGGAACTGCGACCGTCCCGGGATTCCTCCCACCCCAAAGGGGCCAGGACCAAAAGCTCTTGCTGCTCTTCAAGTAGCCAGGCAACCCCATTCACAGCCCCACAAACGCTGACGCTGTCTCTTTTGTGAGACTCCCTGACTCCAGAAGTAGCTACCTGGGAAGCTGAGTACAGCCGGAGCCAGGCTCAGCAATTGCTAACGTCCCAGGATTCCTCCCACCCCAAAGGGGCCAGGACAAAAAAGCTCTTGCTGCTTTTCAAGTAGCCAGGCAACTCCATTCACAGCCCCACAAATGCTGCCGATGTCTCTTTCTGTGGCCTCCCAAACTCCAAGACTATCTGCCTGGGACGCTGAGTACAGCCAGAGCCAGGCTCAGCAATTGCGACCGTCCCAGGATTCCTCCCACCCCAAAGGGGCCAGGACCAAAAGCTCTTGCTGCTCTTCAAGTAGCCAGGCAACCCCATTCACAGCCCCACAAATGCTGACGCTGTCTCCTTCGTGAGCCTCCCAAACTCCAAGACTATCTGCCTGAGACGTTGAGTAGAGTTGAATCGCAGCCCAGGAATTGCGACCGTCCCGAGATTCCTCCCACACCAAAGGTGCAAAGACCAAAAGCTCTTGCTGCTCTTCAAGTAGCCAGGCAACCCCATTCACAGCCCCACAAACGCTGACGCTGTCTCTTTTGTGAGCCTCCCAAACTCCAAGACTAGCTGCCTGGGCCGCTGAGTGCAGCCGGAGCCAGGCTCAGGAATTGCGAAGGTCCCGGGATTCCTCCCACCCCAAAGGGGCCAGGACCAAAAGCTCTTGCTGCTCTTCAAGTAGCCAGGCAACCCCATTCACAGCCCCACAAACGCTGACGCTGTCTCTTTCGTGAGCCTCCCAAACTACAAGACTAGCCGCCTGGGACGCTGAGTAGAGCTGAATCACAGCCCAGGAATTGCGACCGTCCCGAGATTGCTCCCACACCAAAGGTGCAAATACCAAAAGCTCTTGCTGCTCTTCAAGTAGCCAGGCAACCCCATTCACAGCCCCACAAATGCTGCCACTGTCTCTTTCGTGAGCCTCCCAAACTCCAAGACTAGCTGCCTGGGACGCTGAGTACAGCCGGAGCCAGGCTCAGCAATTGCGACCGTCCCAGGATTCCTCCCACACCAAAGGGGCCAGGACCAAAAGCTCTTGCTGCTCTTCAAGTAGTCAGGCAACCCCATTCACAGCCCCACAAACGCTGACGCTGTCTCTTTCGTGAGCCTCCCAAACACCAACACTAGCTGCCTGGGACACTGATTACATCCGGAGTCAGGCTCAGCGATTGTGACCGTCCCGTGATTCCTCCCACCCCAAAGGGGCCAGGACCAAAAGCTCTTGCTGCTCTTCAAGTAGCCAGGCAACCCCATTCACAGCCCCACAAACGCTGACGCTGTCTCTTTTGTGAGACTCCCTGACTCCAGAAGTAGCTACCTGGGAAGCTGAGTACAGCCGGAGCCAGGCTCAGCAATTGCTAACGTCCCAGGATTCCTCCCACCCCAAAGGGGCCAGGACAAAAAAGCTCTTGCTGCTTTTCAAGTAGCCAGGCAACTCCATTCACAGCCCCACAAATGCTGCCGATGTCTCTTTCTGTGGCCTCCCAAACTCCAAGACTATCTGCCTGGGACGCTGAGTACAGCCAGAGCCAGGCTCAGCAATTGCGACCGTCCCAGGATTCCTCCCACCCCAAAGGGGCCAGGACCAAAAGCTCTTGCTGCTCTTCAAGTAGCCAGGCAACCCCATTCACAGCCCCACAAATGCTGACGCTGTCTCTTTCGTGAGCCTCCAAAACTCAAAGACTATCTGCCTGAGACGTTGAGTAGAGTTGAATCGCAGCCCAGGAATTGCGACCGTCCCGAGATTCCTCCCACACCAAAGGTGCAAAGACCAAAAGCTCTTGCTGCTCTTCAAGTAGCCAGGCAACCCCATTCACAGCCCCACAAACGCTGCCGCTGTCTCTTTCGTGAGCCTCCCAAACTCCAAGACTAGCTGCCTGGGCCGCTGAGTGCAGCCGGAGCCAGGCTCAGGAATTGCGAAGGTCCCGGGATTCCTCCCACCCCAAAGGGGCCAGGACCAAAAGCTCTTGCTGCTCTTCAAGTAGCCAGGCAACCCCATTCACAGCCCCACAAACGCTGACGCTGTCTCTTTCGTGAGCCTCCCAAACTACAAGACTAGCCGCCTGGGACGCTGAGTAGAGCTGAATCACAGCCCAGGAATTGCGACCGTCCCGAGATTGCTCCCACACCAAAGGTGCAAATACCAAAAGCTCTTGCTGCTCTTCAAGTAGCCAGGCAACCCCATTCACAGCCCCACAAATGCTGCCACTGTCTCTTTCGTGAGCCTCCCAAACTCCAAGACTAGCTGCCTGGGACGCTGAGTACAGCCGGAGCCAGGCTCAGCAATTGCGACCGTCCCAGGATTCCTCCCACCCCAAAGGGGCCAGGACCAAAAGCTCTTGCTGCTCTTATAGTAGCCAGGCAACCCCATTCACAGCCCCACAAACGCTGACGCTGTCTCTTTCGTGAGCCTCCCAAACTCCAAGACTAGCTGCCTGGGACGCTGAGTACACCCGGATTCAGAATCAGCGATTGCGACCGTCCTGGTACTGCTCTCACCTCAAAGGGTCCAGGACCAAAAGCTCTTGCTGCTCTTCAAGTAGCCAGGCAAACCCATTCACAGCCACACAAACCCTGACGCTGTCTCTTTCGTGAGCCTCCCAAACTCCAGTATTAGCTGCCTGGGACGCTGAGTACAGCCGGAGCCAGGCTCAGCAATTGCGAACTTCCCAGGATACCTCCCACCCCAAAGGGGCCAGGACCAAAAGCTCTTGCTGCTCTTCAAGTAGCCAGGCAACCCCATTCACAGCCCCACAAACGCTGACGCTGTCTCTTTCGTGAGACTCCCAAACTCCAAGACTAGCTGCCTGGAACGCTGAATAGAGCTGAATCGCAGCCCAGGAATTGCGAATGTGCCGACATTCCTCCCACCCCAAAGGGGCCAGGACCAAAAGCTCTTGCTGCTCTTCAAGTAGCCAGGCAACCCCATTCACAGCCCCACAAACCCTGACGCTGTCTCTTTCGTGAGCCTCCCAAACTCCTGTACTAGCTGCCTGGGACGCTGAGTACAGCCGGAGCCAGGCTCAGCAATTGCGAACGTCCCAGGATTCCTCCCACCCCAAAGGGGCCAGGACCAAAAGCTCTTGCTGCTCTTCAAGTAGCCAGGCAACCCCATTCACAGCCCCACAAACCCTGACGCTGTCTCTTTCGTGAGCCTCCCAAACACCAATACTAGCTGCCTGGGACACTGAGAGCAGCCGGAACCAGGCTCAGCGATTGCGACCGTCCCAAGATTCCTCCCACACCAAAGGTGCAAAGACCAAAAGCTCTTGCTGCTCTTCAAGTAGCCAGGCAACCCCATTCACAGCCCCACAAACGCTGACGCTGTCTCTTTCGTGAGCCTCCCAAACTCCAAGACTAGCTGCCTGGGACACCGAGTACAGCCGGAACCAGGCTCAGCAATTGCGACTGTCCCAGGATTCCTCCCACCCCAAAGGGGCCAGGACCAAAAGCTCTTGCTGCTCTTCAAGTAGCCAGGCAACCCCATTCACAGCCCCACAAACCCTGACGCTGTCTCTTTCGTGAGCCTCCCAAACTCCAAGACTAGCTGCCTGGGACGCTGAGTAGAGCTGAATCGCAGCCCAGGAATTGCGACCGTCCCGAGATTCCTCCCACACCAAAGGTGCAAATACCAAAAGCTCTTGCTGCTCTTCAAGTAGCCAGGCAACCCCATTATCAGCCCCACAAATGCTGCCGCTGTCTCTTTCGTGAGCCTCCCAAAGTCCAAGACTAGCTGCCTGGGACGCTGAGTACAGCTGGAGCCAGGCTCAGCAATTGCGACCGTCCCGGGATTCCTCCCACCCCAAAGGGGCCAGGACCAAAAGCTCTTGCTGCTCTTCAAGTAGTCAGGCAACCCCATTCACAGCCCCACAAACGCTGACGCTGTCTCTTTCGTGAGCCTCCCAAACTCCAAGACTAGCTGCCTGGGACGCTGAGTAGAGCTGAATCGCAGCCCAGGAATTGCAACCGTCCCGAGATTCCTCCCACACCAAAGGTGCAAATACCAAAAGCTCTTGCTGCTCTTCAAGTAGCCAGGCAACCCCATTCACAGCCCCACAAACGCTGACGCTGTCTCTTTCGTGAGCCTCCCAAACTCCAAGACTAGCTGCCTGGGACAATGAAAAGAGCTGAATCGCAGCCCAGGAATTGCGAATGTCCCGGGATTCCTCCCACCCCAAAGGGGCCAGGACCAAAAGCTCTTGCTGCTCTTCAAGTAGCCAGGCAACCCCATTCACAGCCCCACAAACGCTGACGCTGTCTCTTTTGTGAGCCTCCCAAACTCCAAGACTATCTACGTGGGACGCTGAATAGAGCTGAATCGCAGCCCAGCAATTGCAGCTGCCCCAGGATTCCTCCCACCCCAAAGGGGCCAGGACCAAAAGCTCTTGCTGCTCTTCAAGTAGCCAGGCAACCCCACTCACAGCCCCACAAACTCTGACGCTGTCTCTTTCGTGAGCCTCCCAAACTCCAAGACTATCTGCCTGGGACGCTGAGTACAGCCAGAACCAGGCTCAGCGATTGAGAATGTCCCGGGATTCCTCCCACCCCAAAGGGGCCAGGACCAAAAGCTCTTGCTGCTCTTCAAGTAGCCAGGCAACCCCATTCACAGCCCCACAAACGCTGACGCTGTCTCTTTCGTGAGCCTCCCAAACTCCAAGACTAGTTGCCTGGGACGTTGAATAGAGCTGAATCGCAGCCCAGGAATTGCGAATGTGCCGACATTCCTCCCACCCCAAAGGTGGCAGGAACAAAAGCTCTTGCTGCTCTTCAAGTAGCCAGGCAACCCCATTCACAGCCCCACAAACGCTGATGCTGCCTCTTTCGTGAGCCTCCCAAACTCCTGTACTATCTGCCTGGGACGATGAATAGAGCTGAATCGCACCCCAGGAACTGCGACCGTCCCGGGATTCCTCCCACCCCAAAGGGGCCAGGACCAAAAGCTCTTGCTGCTCTTCAAGTAGCCAGGCAACCCCATTCACAGCCCCACAAACGCTGACGCTGTCTCTTTCGTGAGACTCCCAAACTCCAAGACTAGCTGCCTGGAACGCTGAATAGAGCTGAATCGCAGCCCAGGAATTGCGAATGTGCCGACATTCCTCCCACCCCAAAGGTGGCAGGAACAAAAGCTCTTGCTGCTCTTCAAGTAGCCAGGCAAACCCATTCACAGCCACACAAACCCTGACGCTGTCTCTTTCGTGAGCCTCCCAAACTCCAGTATTAGCTGCCTGGGACGCTGAGTACAGCCGGAGCCAGGCTCAGCAATTGCGAACTTCCCAGGATACCTCCCACCCCAAAGGGGCCAGGACCAAAAGCTCTTGCTGCTCTTCAAGTAGCCAGGCAACCCCATTCACAGCCCCACAAACGCTGACGCTGTCTCTTTCGTGAGACTCCCAAACTCCAAGACTAGCTGCCTGGAACGCTGAATAGAGCTGAATCGCAGCCCAGGAATTGCGAATGTGCCGACATTCCTCCCACCCCAAAGGGGCCAGGACCAAAAGCTCTTGCTGCTCTTCAAGTAGCCAGGCAACCCCATTCACAGCCCCACAAACCCTGACGCTGTCTCTTTCGTGAGCCTCCCAAACTCCAAGACTAGCTGCCTGGGACGCTGAGTACAGCCGGAGCCAGGCTCAGCAATTGCGAACGTCCCAGGATTCCTCCCACCCCAAAGGGGCCAGGACCAAAAGCTCTTGCTGCTCTTCAAGTAGCCAGGCAACCCCATTCACAGCCCCACAAACCCTGACGCTGTCTCTTTCGTGAGCCTCCCAAACACCAATACTAGCTGCCTGGGACACTGAGAGCAGCCGGAACCAGGCTCAGCGATTGCGACCGTCCCAAGATTCCTCCCACACCAAAGGTGCAAAGACCAAAAGCTCTTGCTGCTCTTCAAGTAGCCAGGCAACCCCATTCACAGCCCCACAAACGCTGACGCTGTCTCTTTCGTGAGCCTCCCAAACTCCAAGACTAGCTGCCTGGGACACCGAGTACAGCCGGAACCAGGCTCAGCAATTGCGACTGTCCCAGGATTCCTCCCACCCCAAAGGGGCCAGGACCAAAAGCTCTTGCTGCTCTTCAAGTAGCCAGGCAACCCCATTCACAGCCCCACAAACGCTGACGCTGTCTCTTTCGTGAGCCTCCCAAACTCCAAGACTAGCTGCCTGGGACGCTGAGTAGAGCTGAATCGCAGCCCAGGAATTGCGACCGTCCCGAGATTCCTCCCACACCAAAGGTGCAAATACCAAAAGCTCTTGCTGCTCTTCAAGTAGCCAGGCAACCCCATTATCAGCCCCACAAATGCTGCCCCTGTCTCTTTCGTGAGCCTCCCAAAGTCCAAGACTAGCTGCCTGGGACGCTGAGTACAGCTGGAGCCAGGCTCAGCAATTGCGACCGTCCCGGGATTCCTCCCACCCCAAAGGGGCCAGGACCAAAAGCTCTTGCTGCTCTTCAAGTAGTCAGGCAACCCCATTCACAGCCCCACAAACGCTGACGCTGTCTCTTTCGTGAGCCTCCCAAACTCCAAGACTAGCTGCCTGGGACGCTGAGTAGAGCTGAATCGCAGCCCAGGAATTGCAACCGTCCCGAGATTCCTCCCACACCAAAGGTGCAAATACCAAAAGCTCTTGCTGCTCTTCAAGTAGCCAGGCAACCCCATTCACAGCCCCACAAACGCTGACGCTGTCTCTTTCGTGAGCCTCCCAAACTCCAAGACTAGCTGCCTGGGACAATGAAAAGAGCTGAATCGCAGCCCAGGAATTGCGAATGTCCCGGGATTCCTCCCACCCCAAAGGGGCCAGGACCAAAAGCTCTTGCTGCTCTTCAAGTAGCCAGGCAACCCCATTCACAGCCCCACAAACGCTGACGCTGTCTCTTTTGTGAGCCTCCCAAACTCCAATACTATCTACGTGGGACGCTGAATAGAGCTGAATCGCAGCCCAGCAATTGCAGCTGCCCCAGGATTCCTCCCACCCCAAAGGGGCCAGGACCAAAAGCTCTTGCTGCTCTTCAAGTAGCCAGGCAACCCCACTCACAGCCCCACAAACTCTGACGCTGTCTCTTTCGTGAGCCTCCCAAACTCCAAGACTATCTGCCTGGGACGCTGAGTACAGCCAGAACCAGGCTCAGCGATTGAGAATGTCCCGGGATTCCTCCCACCCCAAAGGGGCCAGGACCAAAAGCTCTTGCTGCTCTTCAAGTAGCCAGGCAACCCCATTCACAGCCCCACAAACGCTGACGCTGTCTCTTTCGTGAGCCTCCCAAACTCCAAGACTAGTTGCCTGGGACGTTGAATAGAGCTGAATCGCAGCCCAGGAATTGCGAATGTGCCGACATTCCTCCCACCCCAAAGGTGGCAGGAACAAAAGCTCTTGCTGCTCTTCAAGTAGCCAGGCAACCCCATTCACAGCCCCACAAACGCTGATGCTGCCTCTTTCGTGAGCCTCCCAAACTCCTGTACTATCTGCCTGGGACGATGAATAGAGCTGAATCGCACCCCAGGAACTGCGACCGTCCCGGGATTCCTCCCACCCCAAAGGGGCCAGGACCAAAAGCTCTTGCTGCTCTTCAAGTAGCCAGGCAACCCCATTCACAGCCCCACAAACGCTGACGCTGTCTCTTTCGTGAGCCTCCCAAACTCCAAGACTATCTGCCTGGGACGCTGAGTACAGCTGGAGCCAGGCTCAGCGATTGCGAATGTCCCGGGATTCCTCCCACCCCAAAGGGGCCAGGACCAAAAGCTCTTGCTGCTCTTCAAGTAGCCAGGCAACCCCATTCACAGCCCCACAAACCCTGACGCTGTCTCTTTCGTGAGCCTCCCTGACTCCAGTACAATCTTCCTGGGACGCTGAGTAGAGCTGAATCGCAGCCCAGGAATTGCGACCGTCCCAGGATTCCTCCCACCCCAAAGGGGCCAGGACCAAAAGCTCTTGCTGCTCTTCAAGTAGCCAGGCAACCCCATTCACAGCCCCACAAACGCTGACGCTGTCTCTTTCTGTGGCCTCCCAAAATCCAAGACTAGCTGCCTGGAACACTGAGTACAGCCGGAACCAGGCTCAGCAATTGCTAACGTCCCAGGATTCCTCCCACCCCAAAGGGGCCAGGACCAAAAGCTCTTGCTGCTCTTCAAGTAGCCAGGCAAACCCATTCACAGCCACACAAACGCTGACGCTGTCTCTTTCGTGAGCCTCCCAAACTCCAAGACTAGCTGCCTGGGACGCTGAGTACAGCCGGAGCCAGGCTCTGCAATTGTGAACGTCCTGTTATTGCTCCCACCTCAAAGGGGCCAGGACCAAAAGCTCTTGCTGCTCTTCAAGTAGCCAGGCAACCCCATTCACAGCCCCACAAACGCTGACGCTGTCTCTTTCGTGAGCCTCCCAAACTCCAAGACCAGCTGCCTGGGACGCTGAGTACAGTCGGAGCCAGGCTCAGCAATTGGGACCGTCCTGGTATTGCTCTCACCTCAAAGGGTCCAGGACCAAAAGCTCTTGCTGCTCTTCAAGTAGCCAGGCAACCCCATTCACAGCCCCACAAACGCTGACGCTGTCTCTTTCGTGACTCCTCCCACCCCAGAGGGGCCTGGACCAAAAGCTCTTGCTGCTCTTCAAGCAGCCAGGCAACCCCATTCACAGCCACACAAACGCTGACGCTGTCTCTTCCGTGAGCCTCCCAAACTCCTGTACTAGCTGCCTGGGACGCTGAGTACAGCCGGAGCCAGGCTCAGCGATTGCGACTGTCCCAGTATTCCTCCCACCCCAAAGGAGCCAGGACCAAAAGCTCTTGCTGCTCTTCAAGTAGCCAGGCAACCCCATTCACAGCCCCACAAACGCTGACGCTGTCTCTTTCGTGAGCCTCCCAAACTCCAAGACTATCTTCCTGAGACGATGAATAGAGCTGAATCGCACCCCAGGAATTGCGACCGTCCCGGGATTCCTCCCACCCCAAAGGGGCCAGGACCAAAAGCTCTTGCTGCTCTTCAAGTAGCCAGGCAACCCCATTCACAGCCCCACAAACGCTGACGCTGTCTCTTTCTGTGGCCACCCAAACTCCAAGGCTATCTGCCTGGGACGCTGAGTGCAGCCGGAGCCAGGCTCAGCAATTGCGACCGTCCCAGGATTCCTCCCACCCCAAAGGGGCCAGGACCAAAAGCTCTTGCTGCTCTTCAAGTAGCCAGGCAACCCCATTCACAGCCCCACAAACGCTGACGCTGTCTCTTTCGTGAGCCTCCCAAACTCCAAGACTATCTTCCTGAGACGATGAATAGAGCTGAATCGCACCCCAGGAATTGCGACCGTCCCGGGATTCCTCCCACCCCAAAGGGGCCAGGACCAAAAGCTCTTGCTGCTCTTCAAGTAGCCAGGCAACCCCATTCACAGCCCCACAAACGCTGACGCTGTCTCTTTCTGTGGCCACCCAAACTCCAAGGCTATCTGCCTGGGACGCTGAGTGCAGCCGGAGCCAGGCTCAGCAATTGCGACCGTCCCAGGATTCCTCCCACCCCAAAGGGGCCAGGACCAAAAGCTCTTGCTGCTCTTCAAGTAGCCAGGCAACCCCATTCACAGCCCCACAAACGCTGACGCTGTCTCTTTCGTGAGCCTCCCAAACTCCAAGACTATCTGCCTGGGAGGCTGAGTACAGCCGGAGCCAGGCTCAGCGATTGCGAATGTCCCGGGATTCCTCCCACCGCAAAGGGGCCAGGACCAGAAGCTCTTGCTGCTCTTCAAGTAGCCAGGCAACCCCATTCACAGCCCCACAAACGCTGACGCTGTCTCTTTTGTGAGCCTCCCAAACTCCAAGACTATCTACCTGGGACGCTGAATAGAGCTGAATCGCAGCCCAGGAATTGAGAATGTCCCAGGATTCCTCCCACCCCAAAGGGGCCAGGACCAAAAGCTCTTGCTGCTCTTCAAGTAGCCAGGCAACCCCATTCACAGCCCCACAAACGCTGACGCTGTCTCTTTCGTGAGACTCCCAAACTCCAAGACTAGCTGCCTGGGACGTTGAATAGAGCTGAATCGCAGCCCAGGAATTGCGAATGTGCCGACATTCCTCCCACCCCAAAGGGGCCAGGACCAAAAGCTCTTGCTGCTCTTCAAGTAGCCAGGCAACCCCATTCACAGCCACACAAACGCTGACGCTGTCTCTTTCGTGAGCCTCCCAAACTCCAAGACTAGCTGCCTGGGACGTTGAATAGAGCTGAATCGCAGCCCAGGAATTGAGAATGTCCCAGGATTCCTCCCACCCCAAAGGGGCCAGGACCAAAAGCTCTTGCTGCTCTTCAAGTAGCCAGGCAACCCCATTCACAGCCCCACAAACGCTGACGATGTCTCTTTTGTGAGACTCCGTGACTCCAGAAGTAGCTGCCTGGGAAGCTGAGTACAGCCGGAGCCAGGCTCAGCAATTGCTAACGTCCCAGGATTCCTCCCACCCCAAAGGGGCCAGCACCAAAAGCTCTTGCTGCTCTTCAAGTAGCCAGGCAACCCCATTCACAGCCCCACAAACGCTGACGCTGTCTCTTTCTCTGGCCTCCCAAACACCAATAGTAACTGCCTGGGAAACTGATTACATACGGAGCCAGGCTTAGCTATTGCGAAAGTCCCAGGATTCTTCCCACCCCAAAGGGGCCAGGACCAAAAGCTCTTGCTGCTCTTCAAGTAGCCAGGCAACCCCATTCACAGCCCCACAAACGCTGACGCTGTCTCTTTCGTGAGACTCCCAAACTCCTGTACTATCTGCCTGGGACGTTGAATAGAGCTGAATCGCAGCCCAGGAATTGCGAATCTGCCGACATTCCTCCCACCCCAAAGGGGCCAGGACCAAAAGCTCTTGCTGCTCTTCAAGTAGCCAGGCAACCCCATTCACAGCCCCACAAACGCTGATGCTGTCTCTTTCGTGAGACTCCCAAACTCCAAGACTAGCTGCCTGGGACGTTGAATAGAGCTGAATCGCAGCCCAGGAATTGCGAATGTGCCGACATTCCTCCCACCCCAAAGGGGCCAGGACCAAAAGCTCTTGCTGCTCTTCAAGTAGCCAGGCAACCCCATTCACAGCCCCACAAACGCTGACGCTGTCTCTTTTGTGAGCCTCCCAAACTCCAATACTATCTACCTGGGACGCAGAATAGAGCTGAATCGCAGCCCAGGAATTGAGAATGTCCCAGGATTCCTCCCACCCCAAAGGGGCCAGGACCAAAAGCTCTTGCTGCTCTTCAAGTAGCCAGGCAACCCCATTCACAGCCCCACAAACGCTGACGCTGTCTCTTTCTCTGGCCTCCCAAACTCCAAGACTAGCTGCCTGGGACGCTGAGTAGAGCTGAATCGCAGCCCAGGAATTGCGACCGTCCCGAGATTCCTCCCACACCAAAGGTGCAAATACCAAAAGCTCTTGCTGCTCTTCAAGTAGCCAGGCAACCCCATTCACAGCCCCACAAACCCTGACGCTGTCTCTTTCCTGAGCCTCCCAAACACCAATACTAGCTGCCTGGGACACTGAGAGCAGCCGGAACCAGGCTCAGCGATTGCGACCGTCCCAGAATTCCTCCCACACCAAAGGTGCAAAGACCAAAAGCTCTTGCTGCTCTTCAAGTAGCCAGGCAACCCCATTCACAGCCCCACAAACGCTGACGCTGTCTCTTTCGGGAGCCTCCCAAACTCCAAGACTATCTGCCTGGGACACTGAGTACAGCCGGAGCCAGGCTCAGCAATTGCGACCGTCCCAGGATTCCTCCCACCCCAAAGGGGCCAGGACCAAAACTTCTTGCTGCTCTTCAAGTAGCCAGGCAACCCCATTCACAGCCCCACAAACGCTGACGCTGCCTCTTTCGTGAGCCTCCCTAACTCCTGTACTATCTGCATGGGACGTTGAATAGAGCTGAATCGTAGCCCATGAATTGCGAATGTGCCGACATTCCTCCCTCCCCAAAAGGGGCCAGGACCAAAAGCTCTTGCTGCTCTTCAAGTAGCCAGGCAACCCCATTCACAGCCCCACAAACGCTGACGCTGTCTCTTTCGTGAGCCTCCCAAACTCCAAGACTAGCTGCCTGGGACGCTGAGTAGAGCTGAATCGCAGCCCAGGAATTGCGACCGTCCCGAGATTCCTCCCACACCAAAGGTGCAAATACCAAAAGCTCTTGCTGCTCTTCAAGTAGCCAGGCAACCCCATTATCAGCCCCACAAATGCTGCCGCTGTCTCTTTCGTGAGCCTCCCAAACTCCAAGACTAGCTGCCTGGGACGCTGAGTACAGCCGGAGCCAGGCTCAGCAATTGCGACCGTCCCGGGATTCCTCCCACCCCAAAGGGGCCAGGACCAAAAGCTCTTGCTGCTCTTCAAGTAGTCAGGCAACCCCATTCACAGCCACACAAACGCTGACGCTGTCTCTTTCGTGAGCCTCCCAAAATCCAAGACTATCTACCTGGGACGCTGAATAGAGCTGAATCGCAGCCCAGGAATTGAGAATGTCCCAGGATTCCTCCCACCCCAAAGGGGCCAGGACCAAAAGCTCTTGCTGCTCTTCAAGTAGCCAGGCAACCCCATTCACAGCCCCACAAACGCTGACGCTGTCTCTTTCGTGAGCCTCCCAAACTCCAAGACTAGCTGCCTGGGACGTTGAATAGAGCTGAATCGCAGCCCAGGAATTGCGAATGTGCCGACATTCCTCCCACCCCAAAGGGGCCAGGACCAAAAGCTCTTGCTGCTCTTCAAGTAGTCAGGCAACCCCATTCACAGCCCCACAAACGCTGACGCTGTCTCTTTCGTGAGCCTCCCAAACTCCAAGACTAGCTGCCTGGGACGTTGAATAGAGCTGAATCGCAGCCCAGGAATTGTGAATGTGCAGACATTCCTCCCATCCCAAAGGTGGCAGGACCAAAAGCTCTTGCTGCTCTTCAAGTAGCCAGGCAACCCCATTCACAGCCCCACAAACGCTGATGCTGCCGATGTGTCTTTCGTGAGACTCCCAAACTCCTGTACTATCTGCCTGGGACGATGAATAGAGCTGAATCGCACCCCAGGAACTGCGACCGTCCCGGGATTCCTCCCACCCCAAAGGGGCCAGGACCAAAAGCTCTTGCTGCTCTTCAAGTAGCCAGGCAACCCCATTCACAGCCCCACAAACGCTGACGCTGTCTCTTTCGTGAGCCTCCCAAACTCCAAGACTAGCTGCCTGGGACGCTGAGTACAGCTGGAGCCACGCTCAGCGATTGCGAATGTCCCGGGATTCCTCCCACCCCAAAGGGGCCAGGACCAAAAGCTCTTGCTGCTCTTCAAGTAGCCAGGCAACCCCATTCACAGCCCCACAAACGCTGACGCTGTCTCTTTCGTGAGCCTCCCAAACTCCAAGACTAGCTGCCTGGGACGCTGAGTACAGCTGAATCGCAGCCCAGGAATTGCGAATGTGCCGACATTCCTCCCACCCCAAAGGTGTCAGGACCAAAAGCTCTTGCTGCTCTTCAAGTAGCCAGGCAACCCCATTCACAGCCCCACAAACGCTGACGCTGCCTCTTTCGTGAGCCTCCCTGACTCTAGTACAATCTGCCTGGGACGCTGAGTAGAGCTGAATCGCAGCCCAGGAATTGCGACCCTCCCAGGATTCCTCCCACCCCAAAGGGGCCAGGACCAAAAGCTCTTGCTGCTCTTCAAGTAGCCAGGCAACCCCATTCACAGCCCCACAAACCCTGACGCTGTCTCTTTCGTGAGCCTCCCAAACACCAATACTAGCTGCCTGGGACACTGAGAGCAGCCGGAACCAGGCTCAGCGATTGCGACCATCCCAAGATTCCTCCCACACCAAAGGTGCAAAGACCAAAAGCTCTTGCTGCTCTTCAAGTAGCCAGGCAACCCCATTCACAGCCCCACAAACGCTGACGTTGTCTCTTTCGTGAGCCTCCCAAACTCCAAGACTATCTGCCTGGGACACTGAGTACAGCCGGAGCCAGGCTCAGCAATTGCGACCGTCCCAGGATTCCTCCCACCCCAAAGGGGCCAGGACCAAAACTTCTTGCTGCTCTTCAAGTAGCCAGGCAACCCCATTCACAGCCCCACAAACGCTGACGCTGCCTCTTTCGTGAGCCTCCCTAACTCCTGTACTATCTGCATGGGACGTTGAATAGAGCTGAATCGCAGCCCATGAATTGCGAATGTGCCGACATTCCTCCCTCCCCAAAAGGGGCCAGGACCAAAAGCTCTTGCTGCTCTTCAAGTAGCCAGGCAACCCCATTCACAGCCCCACAAACGCTGACGCTGTCTCTTTCGTGAGCCTCCCAAACTCCAAGACTAGCTGCCTGGGACGCTGAGTAGACCTGAACCGCAGCCCAGGAATTACGACCGTCCCGAGATTCCTCCCACACCAAAGGTGCAAATACCAAAAGCTCTTGCTGCTCTTCAAGTAGCCAGGCAACCCCATTATCAGCCCCACAAATGCTGCCGCTGTCTCTTTCGTGAGCCTCCCAAACTCCAAGACTAGCTGCCTGGGACGCTGAGTACAGCTGGAGCCAGGCTCAGCAATTGCGACCGTCCCAGGATTCCTCCCACCCCAAAGGGGCCAGGACCAAAAGCTCTTGCTGCTCTTCAAGTAGTCAGGCAACCCCATTCACAGCCCCACAAACGCTGACGCTGTCTCTTTCGTGAGCCTCCCAAACTCCAAGACTAGCTGCCTGGGACGTTGAATAGAGCTGAATCGCAGCCCAGGAATTACGAATGTGCCGACATTCCTCCCACCCCAAAGGGGCCAGGACCAAAAGCTCTTGCTGCTCTTCAAGTAGCCAGGCAACCCCATTCACAGCCCCACAAACGCTGACGCTGTCTCTTTCGTGAGCCTCCCAAACTCCAAGACTAGCTGCCTGGGACGTTGAATAGAGCTGAATCGCAGCCCAGGAATTGCGAATGTGCCGACATTCCTCCCACCCCAAAGGTGGCAGGACCAAAAGCTCTTGCTGCTCTTCAAGTAGCCAGGCAACCCCATTCACAGCCCCACAAACGCTGATGCTGCCTCTTTCGTGAGCCTCCCAAACTCCAAGACTATCTGCCTGGGACGATGAATAGAGCTGAATCGCACTCCAGGAACTGCGACCGTCCCGGGATTCCTCCCACCCCAAAGGGGCCAGGACCAAAAGCTCTTGCTGCTCTTCAAGTAGCCAGGCAACCCCATTCACAGCCCCACAAACGCTGACGCTGTCTCTTTCGTGAGCCTCCCAAACTCCAAGACTAGCTGCCTGGGACGCTGAGTACAGCTGGAGCCAGGCTCAGCGATTGCGAATGTCCCGGGATTCCTCCCACCCCAAAGGGGCCAGGACCAAAAGCTCTTGCTGCTCTTCAAGTAGCCAGGCAACCCCATTCACAGCCCCACAAACGCTGACGCTGTCTCTTTCTGTGGCCACCCAAACTCCAAGGCTATCTGCCTGGGACACTGAGTGCAGCCGGAGCCAGGCTCAGCAATTGCGACCGTCCCAGGATTCCTCCCACCCCAAAGGGGCCAGGACCAAAAGCTCTTGCTGCTCTTCAAGTAGCCAGGCAACCCCATTCACAGCCCCACAAACGCTGACGCTGTCTCTTTCGTGAGCCTCCCAAACTCCAAGACTATCTGCCTGGGAGGCTGAGTACAGCCGGAGCCAGGCTCAGCGATTGCGAATGTCCCGGGATTCCTCCCACCGCAAAGGGGCCAGGACCAGAAGCTCTTGCTGCTCTTCAAGTAGCCAGGCAACCCCATTCACAGCCCCACAAACGCTGACGCTGTCTCTTTTGTGAGCCTCCCAAACTCCAAGACTATCTACCTGGGACGCTGAATAGAGCTGAATCGCAGCCCAGGAATTGAGAATGTCCCAGGATTCCTCCCACCCCAAAGGGGCCAGGACCAAAAGCTCTTGCTGCTCTTCAAGTAGCCAGGCAACCCCATTCACAGCCCCACAAACGCTGACGCTGTCTCTTTCGTGAGACTCCCAAACTCCAAGACTAGCTGCCTGGGACGTTGAATAGAGCTGAATCGCAGCCCAGGAATTGCGAATGTGCCGACATTCCTCCCACCCCAAAGGGGCCAGGACCAAAAGCTCTTGCTGCTCTTCAAGTAGCCAGGCAACCCCATTCACAGCCACACAAACGCTGACGCTGTCTCTTTCGTGAGCCTCCCAAACTCCAAGACTAGCTGCCTGGGACGTTGAATAGAGCTGAATCGCAGCCCAGGAATTGAGAATGTCCCAGGATTCCTCCCACCCCAAAGGGGCCAGGACCAAAAGCTCTTGCTGCTCTTCAAGTAGCCAGGCAACCCCATTCACAGCCCCACAAACGCTGACGATGTCTCTTTTGTGAGACTCCGTGACTCCAGAAGTAGCTGCCTGGGAAGCTGAGTACAGCCGGAGCCAGGCTCAGCAATTGCTAACGTCCCAGGATTCCTCCCACCCCAAAGGGGCCAGCACCAAAAGCTCTTGCTGCTCTTCAAGTAGCCAGGCAACCCCATTCACAGCCCCACAAACGCTGACGCTGTCTCTTTCTCTGGCCTCCCAAACACCAATAGTAACTGCCTGGGAAACTGATTACATACGGAGCCAGGCTTAGCTATTGCGAAAGTCCCAGGATTCTTCCCACCCCAAAGGGGCCAGGACCAGAAGCTCTTGCTGCTCTTCAAGTAGCCAGGCAACCCCATTCACAGCCCCACAAACGCTGACGCTGTCTCTTTCGTGAGACTCCCAAACTCCAAGACTAGCTGCCTGGGACGTTGAATAGAGCTGAATCGCAGCCCAGGAATTGCGAATGTGCCGACATTCCTCCCACCCCAAAGGGGCCAGGACCAAAAGCTCTTGCTGCTCTTCAAGTAGCCAGGCAACCCCATTCACAGCCCCACAAACGCTGACGCTGTCTCTTTTGTGAGCCTCCCAAACTCCAATACTATCTACCTGGGACGCAGAATAGAGCTGAATCGCAGCCCAGGAATTGAGAATGTCCCAGGATTCCTCCCACCCCAAAGGGGCCAGGACCAAAAGCTCTTGCTGCTCTTCAAGTAGCCAGGCAACCCCATTCACAGCCCCACAAACGCTGACGCTGTCTCTTTCTCTGGCCTCCCAAACTCCAAGACTAGCTGCCTGGGACGCTGAGTAGAGCTGAATCGCAGCCCAGGAATTGCGACCGTCCCGAGATTCCTCCCACACCAAAGGTGCAAATACCAAAAGCTCTTGCTGCTCTTCAAGTAGCCAGGCAACCCCATTCACAGCCCCACAAACCCTGACGCTGTCTCTTTCCTGAGCCTCCCAAACACCAATACTAGCTGCCTGGGACACTGAGAGCAGCCGGAACCAGGCTCAGCGATTGCGACCGTCCCAGAATTCCTCCCACACCAAAGGTGCAAAGACCAAAAGCTCTTGCTGCTCTTCAAGTAGCCAGGCAACCCCATTCACAGCCCCACAAACGCTGACGCTGTCTCTTTCGGGAGCCTCCCAAACTCCAAGACTATCTGCCTGGGACACTGAGTACAGCCGGAGCCAGGCTCAGCAATTGCGACCGTCCCAGGATTCCTCCCACCCCAAAGGGGCCAGGACCAAAACTTCTTGCTGCTCTTCAAGTAGCCAGGCAACCCCATTCACAGCCCCACAAACGCTGACGCTGCCTCTTTCGTGAGCCTCCCTAACTCCTGTACTATCTGCATGGGACGTTGAATAGAGCTGAATCGCAGCCCATGAATTGCGAATGTGCCGACATTCCTCCCTCCCCAAAAGGGGCCAGGACCAAAAGCTCTTGCTGCTCTTCAAGTAGCCAGGCAACCCCATTCACAGCCCCACAAACGCTGACGCTGTCTCTTTCGTGAGCCTCCCAAACTCCAAGACTAGCTGCCTGGGACGCTGAGTAGAGCTGAATCGCAGCCCAGGAATTGCGACCGTCCCGAGATTCCTCCCACACCAAAGGTGCAAATACCAAAAGCTCTTGCTGCTCTTCAAGTAGCCAGGCAACCCCATTATCAGCCCCACAAATGCTGCCGCTGTCTCTTTCGTGAGCCTCCCAAACTCCAAGACTAGCTGCCTGGGACGCTGAGTACAGCCGGAGCCAGGCTCAGCAATTGCGACCGTCCCGGGATTCCTCCCACCCCAAAGGGGCCAGGACCAAAAGCTCTTGCTGCTCTTCAAGTAGTCAGGCAACCCCATTCACAGCCACACAAACGCTGACGCTGTCTCTTTCGTGAGCCTCCCAAAATCCAAGACTATCTACCTGGGACGCTGAATAGAGCTGAATCACAGCCCAGGAATTGAGAATGTCCCAGGATTCCTCCCACCCCAAAGGGGCCAGGACCAAAAGCTCTTGCTGCTCTTCAAGTAGCCAGGCAACCCCATTCACAGCCCCACAAACGCTGACGCTGTCTCTTTCGTGAGCCTCCCAAACTCCAAGACTAGCTGCCTGGGACGTTGAATAGAGCTGAATCGCAGCCCAGGAATTGCGAATGTGCCGACATTCCTCCCACCCCAAAGGGGCCAGGACCAAAAGCTCTTGCTGCTCTTCAAGTAGTCAGGCAACCCCATTCACAGCCCCACAAACGCTGACGCTGTCTCTTTCGTGAGCCTCCCAAACTCCAAGACTAGCTGCCTGGGACGTTGAATAGAGCTGAATCGCAGCCCAGGAATTGTGAATGTGCAGACATTCCTCCCATCCCAAAGGTGGCAGGACCAAAAGCTCTTGCTGCTCTTCAAGTAGCCAGGCAACCCCATTCACAGCCCCACAAACGCTGATGCTGCCGATGTGTCTTTCGTGAGACTCCCAAACTCCTGTACTATCTGCCTGGGACGATGAATAGAGCTGAATCGCACCCCAGGAACTGCGACCGTCCCGGGATTCCTCCCACCCCAAAGGGGCCAGGACCAAAAGCTCTTGCTGCTCTTCAAGTAGCCAGGCAACCCCATTCACAGCCCCACAAACGCTGACGCTGTCTCTTTCGTGAGCCTCCCAAACTCCAAGACTAGCTGCCTGGGACGCTGTGTACCGCCAGAGCCAGGTTCAGCAATTGCGAACGTCCCGGGATTCCTCCCACCCCAGAGGGGCCAGGACCAAAAGCTCTTGCTGCTCTTCAAGTAGCCAGGCAACCCCATTCACAGCCCCACAAACGCTGACGCTGTCTCTTTCGTGAGCCTCCCAAACTCCAAGACTAGCTGCCTGGGACGCTGAGTACAGCTGAATCGCAGCCCAGGAATTGCGAATGTGCCGACATTCCTCCCACCCCAAAGGTGTCAGGACCAAAAGCTCTTGCTGCTCTTCAAGTAGCCAGGCAACCCCATTCACAGCCCCACAAACGCTGACGCTGCCTCTTTCGTGAGCCTCCCTGACTCTAGTACAATCTGCCTGGGACGCTGAGTAGAGCTGAATCGCAGCCCAGGAATTGCGACCCTCCCAGGATTCCTCCCACCCCAAAGGGGCCAGGACCAAAAGCTCTTGCTGCTCTTCAAGTAGCCAGGCAACCCCATTCACAGCCCCACAAACCCTGACGCTGTCTCTTTCGTGAGCCTCCCAAACACCAATACTAGCTGCCTGGGACACTGAGAGCAGCCGGAACCAGGCTCAGCGATTGCGACCATCCCAAGATTCCTCCCACACCAAAGGTGCAAAGACCAAAAGCTCTTGCTGCTCTTCAAGTAGCCAGGCAACCCCATTCACAGCCCCACAAACGCTGACGTTGTCTCTTTCGTGAGCCTCCCAAACTCCAAGACTATCTGCCTGGGACACTGAGTACAGCCGGAGCCAGGCTCAGCAATTGCGACCGTCCCAGGATTCCTCCCACCCCAAAGGGGCCAGGACCAAAACTTCTTGCTGCTCTTCAAGTAGCCAGGCAACCCCATTCACAGCCCCACAAACGCTGACGCTGCCTCTTTCGTGAGCCTCCCTAACTCCTGTACTATCTGCATGGGACGTTGAATAGAGCTGAATCGCAGCCCATGAATTGCGAATGTGCCGACATTCCTCCCTCCCCAAAAGGGGCCAGGACCAAAAGCTCTTGCTGCTCTTCAAGTAGCCAGGCAACCCCATTCACAGCCCCACAAACGCTGACGCTGTCTCTTTCGTGAGCCTCCCAAACTCCAAGACTAGCTGCCTGGGACGCTGAGTAGACCTGAACCGCAGCCCAGGAATTACGACCGTCCCGAGATTCCTCCCACACCAAAGGTGCAAATACCAAAAGCTCTTGCTGCTCTTCAAGTAGCCAGGCAACCCCATTATCAGCCCCACAAATGCTGCCGCTGTCTCTTTCGTGAGCCTCCCAAACTCCAAGACTAGCTGCCTGGGACGCTGAGTACAGCTGGAGCCAGGCTCAGCAATTGCGACCGTCCCAGGATTCCTCCCACCCCAAAGGGGCCAGGACCAAAAGCTCTTGCTGCTCTTCAAGTAGTCAGGCAACCCCATTCACAGCCCCACAAACGCTGACGCTGTCTCTTTCGTGAGCCTCCCAAACTCCAAGACTAGCTGCCTGGGACGTTGAATAGAGCTGAATCGCAGCCCAGGAATTACGAATGTGCCGACATTCCTCCCACCCCAAAGGGGCCAGGACCAAAAGCTCTTGCTGCTCTTCAAGTAGCCAGGCAACCCCATTCACAGCCCCACAAACGCTGACGCTGTCTCTTTCGTGAGCCTCCCAAACTCCAAGACTAGCTGCCTGGGACGTTGAATAGAGCTGAATCGCAGCCCAGGAATTGCGAATGTGCCGACATTCCTCCCACCCCAAAGGTGGCAGGACCAAAAGCTCTTGCTGCTCTTCAAGTAGCCAGGCAACCCCATTCACAGCCCCACAAACGCTGATGCTGCCTCTTTCGTGAGCCTCCCAAACTCCAAGACTATCTGCCTGGGACGATGAATAGAGCTGAATCGCACTCCAGGAACTGCGACCGTCCCGGGATTCCTCCCACCCCAAAGGGGCCAGGACCAAAAGCTCTTGCTGCTCTTCAAGTAGCCAGGCAACCCCATTCACAGCCCCACAAACGCTGACGCTGTCTCTTTCGTGAGCCTCCCAAACTCCAAGACTAGCTGCCTGGGACGCTGAGTACAGCTGGAGCCAGGCTCAGCGATTGCGAATGTCCCGGGATTCCTCCCACCCCAAAGGGGCCAGGACCAAAAGCTCTTGCTGCTCTTCAAGTAGCCAGGCAACCCCATTCACAGCCCCACAAACGCTGACGCTGTCTCTTTCGTGAGCCTCCCTGACTCTAGTACAATCTGCCTGGGACGCTGAGTAGAGCTGAATCGCAGCCCAGGAATTGCGACCGTCCCAGGATTCCTCGCACCCCAAAGGGGCCAGGACCAAAAGCTCTTGCTGCTCTTCAAGTAGCCAGGCAACCCCATTCACAGCCCCACAAACCCTGACGCTGTCTCTTTCGTGAGCCTCCCAAACACCAATACTAGCTGCCTGGGACACTGAGAGCAGCCGGAACCAGGCTCAGCGATTGCGACCGTCCCAAGATTCCTCCCACACCAAAGGTGCAAAGACCAAAAGCTCTTGCTGCTCTTCAAGTAGCCAGGCAACCCCATTCACAGCCCCACAAACGCTGACGCTGTCTCTTTCGTGAGCCTCCCAAACTCCAAGACTATCTGCCTGGGACACTGAGTACAGCCGGAGCCAGGCTCAGCAATTGCGACCGTCCCAGGATTCCTCCCACCCCAAAGGGGCCAGGACCAAAACTTCTTGCTGCTCTTCAAGTAGCCAGGCAACCCCATTCACAGCCCCACAAACGCTGACGCTGCCTCTTTCGTGAGCCTCCCTAACTCCTGTACTATCTGCATGGGACGTTGAATAGAGCTGAATCGCAGCCCATGAATTGCGAATGTGCCGACATTCCTCCCTCCCCAAAAGGGGCCAGGACCAAAAGCTCTTGCTGCTCTTCAAGTAGCCAGGCAACCGCATTCACAGCCCCACAATCGCTGACGCTGTCTCTTTCGTGAGCCTCCCAAACTCCAAGACTAGCTGCCTGGGACGCTGAGTAGAGCTGAATCGCAGCCCAGGAATTGCAACCGTCCCGAGATTCCTCCCACACCAAAGGTGCAAATACCAAAAGCTCTTGCTGCTCTTCAAGTAGCCAGGCAACCCCATTATCAGCCCCACAAATGCTGCCGCTGTCTCTTTCGTGAGCCTCCCAAACTCCAAGACTATCTGCCTGGCACGCTGAGTACAGCCGGAGCCAGGCTCAGCAATTGCGACCGTCCCGGGATTCCTCCCACCCCAAAGGGGCCAGGACCAAAAGCTCTTGCTGCTCTTCAAGTAGCCAGGCAACCCCATTCACAGCCCCACAAACGCTGACGCTGTCTCTTTCGTGAGCCTCCCAAACTCCAAGACTAGCTGCCTGGGACGTTGAATAGAGCTGAATCGCAGCCCAGGAATTGCGAATGTGCCGACATTCCTCCCACCCCAAAGGTGGCAGGACCAAAAGCTCTTGCTGCTCTTCAAGTAGCCAGGCAACCCCACTCACAGCCCCACAAACTCTGACGCTGTCTCTTTCGTGAGCCTCCCAAACTCCAAGACTATCTGCCTGGGACGCTGAGTACAGCCAGAACCAGGCTCAGCGATTGAGAATGTCCCGGGATTCCTCCCACCCCAAAGGGGCCAGGACCAAAAGCTCTTGCTGCTCTTCAAGTAGTCAGGCAACCCCATTCACAGCCCCACAAACGCTGACGCTGTCTCTTTCGTGAGCCTCCCAAACTCCAAGACTAGCTGCCTGGGACGTTGAATAGAGCTGAATCGCAGCCCAGGAATTGCGAATGTGCCGACATTCCTCCCACCCCAAAGGGGCCAGGACCAAAAGCTCTTGCTGCTCTTCAAGTAGCCAGGCAACCCCATTCACAGCCCCCCAAACGCTGCCGCTGTCTCTTTCGTGAGCCTCCCAAACTCCAAGACTAGCTGCCTGGGACGTTGAATAGAGCTGAATCGCAGCCCAGGAATTGCGAATGTGCCGACATTCCTCCCACCCCAAAGGTGGCAGGACCAAAAGCTCTTGCTGCTCTTCAAGTAGCCAGGCAACCCCATTCACAGCCCCACAAACGCTGATGCTGCCTCTTTCGTGAGCCTCCCAAACTCCTGTACAATCTGCCTGGGAAGATGAATAGAGCTGAATCGCACTCCAGGAACTGCGACCGTCCCGGGATTCCTCCCACCCCAAAGGGGCCAGGACCAAAAGCTCTTGCTGCTCTTCAAGTAGCCAGGCAACCCCATTCACAGCCCCACAAACGCTGACGCTGTCTCTTTCGTGAGCCTCCCAAACTCCAAGACTATCTGCCTGGGACGCTGAGTACAGCTGGAGCCAGGCTCAGCGATTGCGAATGTCCCGGGATTCCTCCCACCCCAAAGGGGCCAGGACCAAAAGCTCTTGCTGCTCTTCAAGTAGCCAGGCAACCCCATTCACAGCCCCACAAACGCTGACGCTGTCTCTTTCGTGAGCCTCCCTGACTCTAGTACAATCTGCCTGGGACGCTGAGTAGAGCTGAATCGCAGCCCAGGAATTGCGACCGTCCCAGGATTCCTCCCACCCCAAAGGGGCCAGGACCAAAAGCTCTTGCTGCTCTTCAAGTAGGCAGGCAACCCCATTCACAGCCCCACAAACCCTGACGCTGTCTCTTTCGTGAGCCTCCCAAACACCAATACTAGCTGCCTGGGACACTGAGAGCAGCCGGAACCAGGCTCAGCGATTGCGACCGTCCCAAGATTCCTCCCACACCAAAGGTGCAAAGACCAAAAGCTCTTGCTGCTCTTCAAGTAGCCAGGCAACCCCATTCACAGCCCCACAAACGCTGACGCTGTCTCTTTCGTGAGCCTCCCAAACTCCAAGACTAGCTGCCTGGGACACTGAGTACAGCCGGAGCCAGGCTCAGCAATTGCGACCGTCCCAGGATTCCTCCCACCCCAAAGGGGCCAGCACCAAAACCTCTTGCTGCTCTTCAAGTAGCCAGGCAACCCCATTCACAGCCCCACAAACGCTGACGCTGCCTCTTTCGTGAGCCTCCCTAACTCCTGTACTATCTGCATGGGACGTTGAATAGAGCTGAATCGCAGCCCATGAATTGCGAATGTGCCGACATTCCTCCCTCCCCAAAAGGGGCCAGGACCAAAAGCTCTTGCTGCTCTTCAAGTAGCCAGGCAACCGCATTCACAGCCCCACAATCGCTGACGCTGTCTCTTTCGTGAGCCTCCCAAACTCCAAGACTAGCTGCCTGGGACGCTGAGTAGAGCTGAATCGCAGCCCAGGAATTGCAACCGTCCCGAGATTCCTCCCACACCAAAGGTGCAAAGACCAAAAGCTCTTGCTGCTCTTCAAGTAGCCAGGCAACCCCATTATCAGCCCCACAAATGCTGCCGCTGTCTCTTTCGTGAGCCTCCCAAACTCCAAGACTATCTGCCTGGGACGCTGAGTACAGCCGGAGCCAGGCTCAGCAATTGCGACCGTCCCGGGATTCCTCCCATCCCAAAGGGGCCAGGACCAAAAGCTCTTGCTGCTCTTCAAGTAGCCAGGCAACCCCATTCACAGCCCCACAAACGCTGACGCTGTCTCTTTCGTGAGCCTCCCAAACTCCAAGACTAGCTGCCTGGGACGCTGAATAGAGCTGAATCGCAGCCCAGGAATTGCGAATGTGCCGACATTCCTCCCACCCCAAAGGTGGCAGGACCAAAAGCTCTTGCTGCTCTTCAAGTAGCCAGGCAACCCCATTCACAGCCCCACAAACTCTGACGCTGTCTCTTTCGTGAGCCTCCCAAACTCCAAGACTATCTGCCTGGGACGCTGAGTACAGCCAGAACCAGGCTCAGCGATTGAGAATGTCCCGGGATTCCTCCCACCCCAAAGGGGCCAGGACCAAAAGCTCTTGCTGCTCTTCAAGTAGCCAGGCAACCCCATTCACAGCCCCACAAACGCTGACGCTGTCTCTTTCGTGAGCCTCCCAAACTCCAAGACTAGCTGCCTGGGACGCTGAGTACAGCTGGAGCCAGGCTCAGCGATTGCGAATGTCCCGGGATTCCTCCCACCCCAAAGGGGCCAGGACCAAAAGCTCTTGCTGCTCTTCAAGTAGCCAGGCAACCCCATTCACAGCCCCACAAACGCTGACGCTCTCTCTTTCGTGAGACTCCCAAACTCCAGTACAATCTGCCTGGGACGCTGAGTAGAGCTGAATCGCAGCCCAGGAATTGCGACCGTCCCAGGATTCCTCCCACCCCAAAGGGGCCAGGACCAAAAGCTCTTGCTGCTCTTCAAGTAGCCAGGCAACCCCATTCACAGCCCCACAAACCCTGACGCTGTCTCTTTCGTGAGCCTCCCAAACACCAATACTAGCTGCCTGGGACACTGAGAGCAGCCGGAACCAGGCTCAGCGATTGCGACCGTCCCAAGATTCCTCCCACACCAAAGGTGCAAAGACCAAAAGCTCTTGCTGCTCTTCAAGTAGCCAGGCAACCCCATTCACAGCCCCACAAACGCTGACGCTGTCTCTTTCGTGAGCCTCCCAAACTCCAAGACTAGCTGCCTGGGACACTGATTACATCAGGAGCCAGGCTCAGAGATTGCGAATGTCCCGGGATTCCTCCCACCCCAAAGGGGCCAGGACCAAAAGCTCTTGCTGCTCTTCAAGTAGCCAGGCAACCCCATTCACAGCCCCACAAACGCTGACGCTGTCTCTTTCGTGAGCCTCCCTGACTCCAGTACAATCTGCCTGGGACGATGAATAGAGCTGAATCGCAGCCCAGGAATTGCGAATGTGCCGACATTCCTCCCACCCCAAAGGGGCCAGGACCAAAAGCTCTTGCTGCTCTTCAAGTAGCCAGGCAACCCCATTCACAGCCCCACAAACGCTGACGCTGTCTCTTTCGTGAGCCTCCCAAACTCCAAGACTATCTGCCTGGGACGCTGAGTACAGCTGGAGCCAGGCTCAGCGATTGCGAATGTCCCAGGATTCCTCCCACCCCAAAGGGGCCAGGACCAAAAGCTCTTGCTGCTCTTCAAGTAGCCAGGCAACCCCATTCACAGCCCCACAAACGCTGACGCTGTCTCTTTCGTGAGCCTCCCTGACTCCAGTACAATCTGCCTGGGACGCTGAGTAGAGCTGAATCGCAGCCCAGGAATTGCGACCGTCCCAGGATTCCTCCCACCCCAAAGGGGCCAGGACCAGAAGCTCTTGCTGCTCTTCAAGTAGCCAGGCAACCCCATTCACAGCCCCACAAACGCTGACGCTGTCTCTTTCGTGAGCCTCCCAAACTCCAAGACTAGCTGCCTGGGACGTTGAATAGAGCTGAATCGCAGCCCAGGAATTGCGAATGTGCCGACATTCCTCCCACCCCAAAGGTGGCAGGACCAAAAGCTCTTGCTGCTCTTCAAGTAGCCAGGCAACCCCACTCACAGCCCCACAAACTCTGACGCTGTCTCTTTCGTGAGCCTCCCAAACTCCAAGACTATCTGCCTGGGACGCTGAGTACAGCCAGAACCAGGCTCAGCGATTGAGAATGTCCCGGGATTCCTCCCACCCCAAAGGGGCCAGGACCAAAAGCTCTTGCTGCTCTTCAAGTAGTCAGGCAACCCCATTCACAGCCCCACAAACGCTGACGCTGTCTCTTTCGTGAGCCTCCCAAACTCCAAGACTAGCTGCCTGGGACGTTGAATAGAGCTGAATCGCAGCCCAGGAATTGCGAATGTGCCGACATTCCTCCCACCCCAAAGGGGCCAGGACCAAAAGCTCTTGCTGCTCTTCAAGTAGCCAGGCAACCCCATTCACAGCCCCCCAAACGCTGCCGCTGTCTCTTTCGTGAGCCTCCCAAACTCCAAGACTAGCTGCCTGGGACGTTGAATAGAGCTGAATCGCAGCCCAGGAATTGCGAATGTGCCGACATTCCTCCCACCCCAAAGGTGGCAGGACCAAAAGCTCTTGCTGCTCTTCAAGTAGCCAGGCAACCCCATTCACAGCCCCACAAACGCTGATGCTGCCTCTTTCGTGAGCCTCCCAAACTCCTGTACAATCTGCCTGGGAAGATGAATAGAGCTGAATCGCACTCCAGGAACTGCGACCGTCCCGGGATTCCTCCCACCCCAAAGGGGCCAGGACCAAAAGCTCTTGCTGCTCTTCAAGTAGCCAGGCAACCCCATTCACAGCCCCACAAACGCTGACGCTGTCTCTTTCGTGAGCCTCCCAAACTCCAAGACTATCTGCCTGGGACGCTGAGTACAGCTGGAGCCAGGCTCAGCGATTGCGAATGTCCCGGGATTCCTCCCACCCCAAAGGGGCCAGGACCAAAAGCTCTTGCTGCTCTTCAAGTAGCCAGGCAACCCCATTCACAGCCCCACAAACGCTGACGCTGTCTCTTTCGTGAGCCTCCCTGACTCTAGTACAATCTGCCTGGGACGCTGAGTAGAGCTGAATCGCAGCCCAGGAATTGCGACCGTCCCAGGATTCCTCCCACCCCAAAGGGGCCAGGACCAAAAGCTCTTGCTGCTCTTCAAGTAGCCAGGCAACCCCATTCACAGCCCCACAAACCCTGACGCTGTCTCTTTCGTGAGCCTCCCAAACACCAATACTAGCTGCCTGGGACACTGAGAGCAGCCGGAACCAGGCTCAGCGATTGCGACCGTCCCAAGATTCCTCCCACACCAAAGGTGCAAAGACCAAAAGCTCTTGCTGCTCTTCAAGTAGCCAGGCAACCCCATTCACAGCCCCACAAACGCTGACGCTGTCTCTTTCGTGAGCCTCCCAAACTCCAAGACTAGCTGCCTGGGACACTGAGTACAGCCGGAGCCAGGCTCAGCAATTGCGACCGTCCCAGGATTCCTCCCACCCCAAAGGGGCCAGCACCAAAACCTCTTGCTGCTCTTCAAGTAGCCAGGCAACCCCATTCACAGCCCCACAAACGCTGACGCTGCCTCTTTCGTGAGCCTCCCTAACTCCTGTACTATCTGCATGGGACGTTGAATAGAGCTGAATCGCAGCCCATGAATTGCGAATGTGCCGACATTCCTCCCTCCCCAAAAGGGGCCAGGACCAAAAGCTCTTGCTGCTCTTCAAGTAGCCAGGCAACCGCATTCACAGCCCCACAATCGCTGACGCTGTCTCTTTCGTGAGCCTCCCAAACTCCAAGACTAGCTGCCTGGGACGCTGAGTAGAGCTGAATCGCAGCCCAGGAATTGCAACCGTCCCGAGATTCCTCCCACACCAAAGGTGCAAAGACCAAAAGCTCTTGCTGCTCTTCAAGTAGCCAGGCAACCCCATTATCAGCCCCACAAATGCTGCCGCTGTCTCTTTCGTGAGCCTCCCAAACTCCAAGACTATCTGCCTGGGACGCTGAGTACAGCCGGAGCCAGGCTCAGCAATTGCGACCGTCCCGGGATTCCTCCCATCCCAAAGGGGCCAGGACCAAAAGCTCTTGCTGCTCTTCAAGTAGCCAGGCAACCCCATTCACAGCCCCACAAACGCTGACGCTGTCTCTTTCGTGAGCCTCCCAAACTCCAAGACTAGCTGCCTGGGACGTTGAATAGAGCTGAATCGCAGCCCAGGAATTGCGAATGTGCCGACATTCCTCCCACCCCAAAGGTGGCAGGACCAAAAGCTCTTGCTGCTCTTCAAGTAGCCAGGCAACCCCATTCACAGCCCCACAAACTCTGACGCTGTCTCTTTCGTGAGCCTCCCAAACTCCAAGACTATCTGCCTGGGACGCTGAGTACAGCCAGAACCAGGCTCAGCGATTGAGAATGTCCCGGGATTCCTCCCACCCCAAAGGGGCCAGGACCAAAAGCTCTTGCTGCTCTTCAAGTAGCCAGGCAACCCCATTCACAGCCCCACAAACGCTGACGCTGTCTCTTTCGTGAGCCTCCCAAACTCCAAGACTAGCTGCCTGGGACGCTGAGTACAGCTGGAGCCAGGCTCAGCGATTGCGAATGTCCCGGGATTCCTCCCACCCCAAAGGGGCCAGGACCAAAAGCTCTTGCTGCTCTTCAAGTAGCCAGGCAACCCCATTCACAGCCCCACAAACGCTGACGCTCTCTCTTTCGTGAGACTCCCAAACTCCAGTACAATCTGCCTGGGACGCTGAGTAGAGCTGAATCGCAGCCCAGGAATTGCGACCGTCCCAGGATTCCTCCCACCCCAAAGGGGCCAGGACCAAAAGCTCTTGCTGCTCTTCAAGTAGCCAGGCAACCCCATTCACAGCCCCACAAACCCTGACGCTGTCTCTTTCGTGAGCCTCCCAAACACCAATACTAGCTGCCTGGGACACTGAGAGCAGCCGGAACCAGGCTCAGCGATTGCGACCGTCCCAAGATTCCTCCCACACCAAAGGTGCAAAGACCAAAAGCTCTTGCTGCTCTTCAAGTAGCCAGGCAACCCCATTCACAGCCCCACAAACGCTGACGCTGTCTCTTTCGTGAGCCTCCCAAACTCCAAGACTAGCTGCCTGGGACACTGATTACATCAGGAGCCAGGCTCAGAGATTGCGAATGTCCCGGGATTCCTCCCACCCCAAAGGGGCCAGGACCAAAAGCTCTTGCTGCTCTTCAAGTAGCCAGGCAACCCCATTCACAGCCCCACAAACGCTGACGCTGTCTCTTTCGTGAGCCTCCCTGACTCCAGTACAATCTGCCTGGGACGATGAATAGAGCTGAATCGCAGCCCAGGAATTGCGAATGTGCCGACATTCCTCCCACCCCAAAGGGGCCAGGACCAAAAGCTCTTGCTGCTCTTCAAGTAGCCAGGCAACCCCATTCACAGCCCCACAAACGCTGACGCTGTCTCTTTCGTGAGCCTCCCAAACACCAAGACTATCTGCCTGGGACGCTGAGTACAGCTGGAGCCAGGCTCAGCGATTGCGAATGTCCCAGGATTCCTCCCACCCCAAAGGGGCCAGGACCAAAAGCTCTTGCTGCTCTTCAAGTAGCCAGGCAACCCCATTCACAGCCCCACAAACGCTGACGCTGTCTCTTTCGTGAGCCTCCCTGACTCCAGTACAATCTGCCTGGGACGCTGAGTAGAGCTGAATCGCAGCCCAGGAATTGCGACCGTCCCAGGATTCCTCCCACCCCAAAGGGGCCAGGACCAAAAGCTCTTGCTGCTCTTCAAGTAGCCAGGCAACCCCATTCACAGCCCCACAAACCCTGACGCTGTCTCTTTCGTGAGCCTCCCAAACACCAATACTAGCTGCCTGGGACACTGAGAGCAGCCGGAACCAGGCTCAGCGATTGCGACCGTCCCAAGATTCCTCCCACACCAAAGGTGCAAAGACCAAAAGCTCTTGCTGCTCTTCAAGTAGCCAGGCAACCCCATTCACAGCCCCACAAACGCTGACGCTGTCTCTTTCGTGAGCCTCCCAAACTCCAGTACAATCTGCCTGGGACGCTGAGTAGAGCTGAATCGCAGCCCAGGAATTGCGACCGTCCCGAGATTCCTCCCACCCCAAAGGGGCCAGGACCAAAAGCTCTTGCTGCTCTTCAAGTAGCCAGGCAACCCCATTCACAGCCCCACAAACCCTGACGCTGTCTCTTTCGTGAGCCTCCCAAACACCAATACTAGCTGCCTGGGACACTGAGAGCAGCCGGAACCAGGCTCAGCGATTGCGACCGTCCCAAGATTCCTCCCACACCAAAGGTGCAAAGACCAAAAGCTCTTGCTGCTCTTCAAGTAGCCAGGCAACCCCATTCACAGCCCCACAAACGCTGACGCTGTCTCTTTCGTGAGCCTCCCAAACTCCAAGACTAGCTGCCTGGGACACCGAGTACAGCCGGAGCCAGGCTCAGCAATTGCGACCGTCCCAGGATTCCTCCCACCCCAAAGGGGCCAGCACCAAAACCTCTTGCTGCTCTTCAAGTAGCCAGGCAACCCCATTCACAGCCCCACAAACGCTGACGCTGTCTCTTTCGTGAGCCTCCCTAACTCCTGTACTATCTGCGTGGGACGTTGAATAGAGCTGAATCGCAACCCATGAATTGCGAATGTGCCGACATTCCTCCCTCCCCCAAAGGGGCCAGGACCAAAAGCTCTTGCTGCTCTTCAAGTAGCCAGGCAACCCCATTCACAGCCCCACAAACGCTTGACGCTGTCTCTTTCGTGAGCCTCCCAAACTCCAAGACTAGCTGCCTGGGACGCTGAGTAGAGCTGAATCGCAGCCCAGGAATTGCGACCGTCCCGAGATTCCTCCCACACCAAAGGTGCAAATACCAAAAGCTCTTGCTGCTCTTCAAGTAGCCAGGCAACCCCATTCACAGCCCCACAAATGCTGCCGCTGTCTCTTTCGTGAGCCTCCCAAACTCCAAGACTAGCTGCCTGGGACGCTGAGTACAGCCGGAGCCAGGCTCAGCAATTGCGACCGTCCCGAGATTCCTCCCACCCCAAAGGGGCCAGGACCAAAAGCTCTTGCTGCTCTTCAAGTAGTCAGGCAACCCCATTCACAGCCCCACAAACGCTGACGCTGTCTCTTTCGTGAGCCTCCCAAACACCAACACTAGCTGCCTGGGACACTGATTACATCCGGAGTCAGGCTCAGCGATTGCGACCGTCCCGTGATTCCTCCCACCCCAAAGGGGCCAGGACCAAAAGCTCTTGCTGCTCTTCAAGTAGCCAGGCAACCCCATTCACAGCCCCACAAACGCTGACGCTGTCTCTTTCGTGAGCCTCCCAAACTCCAAGACTAGCTGCCTGGGACGCTGAGTAGAGCTGAATCGCAGCCCAGGAATTGCGACCGTCCCGAGATTCCTCCCACACCAAAGGTGCAAATACCAAAAGCTCTTGCTGCTCTTCAAGTAGCCAGGCAACCCCATTCACAGCCTCACAAACGCTGACGCTGTCTCTTTCGTGAGCCTCCCAAACTCCAAGACTAGCTGCCTGGGACACTGAGTACATCAGGAGCCAGGCTCTGCAATTGTGAACGTCCTGGTGTTGCTCCCACCTAAAAGGGTCCAGGACCAAAAGCTCTTGCTGCTCTTCAAGTAGCAAGGAAACCGCATTCACAGCCCCACAATCGCTGACGCTGTCTCTTTCGTGAGACTCCCAAACTCCAAGACTAGCTGCCTGGGACGATGAATAGAGCTGAATCGCAGCCCAGGAATTGCGAATGTCCCGAGATTCCTCCCACCCCAAAGGGGCCCGGAACAAATGCTCTTGCTGCTCTTCATGTAGCCAGGCAACCCCATTCACAGCCCCACAAACGCTGATGCTGTCTCTTTCTCTGGCCTCCCAAACTCCAAGACTAGCTGCCTGGGACACTGAGTACACCCGGATTCAGAATCAGCGATTGCGACCGTCCTGGTATTGCTCTCACCTCAAAGGGTCCAGGACCAAAAGCTCTTGCTGCTCTTCAAGTAGCCAGGCAACCCCATTCACAGCCCCACAAACGCTGATGCTGCCTCTTTCGTGAGCCTCCCAAACTCCTGTACTATCTGCCTGGGACGATGAATAGAGCTGAATCGCACCCCAGGAACAGCGACCGTCCCGGGATTGCTCCCACCCCAAAGGGGCCAGGACCAACAGCTCTTGCTGCTCTTCAAGTAGCCAGGCAACCCCATTCACAGCCCCACAAACGCTGACGCTGCCTCTTTCGTGAGCCTCCCAAACTCCTGTACTATCTGCCTGGGACGATGAATAGAGCTGAATCGCACCCCAGGAACTGCGACCGTCCCGGGATTCCTCCCACCCCAAAGGGGCCAGGACCAAAAGCTCTTGCTGCTCTTCAAGTAGCCAGGCAACCCCATTCACAGCCCCACAAACGCTGACGCTGTCTCTTTCGTGAGCCTCCCAAACTCCAAGACTATCTGCCTGGGACACTGAGTACAGCCGGAGCCAGGCTCAGCAATTGCGACCGTCCCAGGATTCCTCCCACCCCAAAGGGGCCAGGACCAAAAGCTCTTGCTGCTCTTCAAGTAGCCAGGCAACCCCATTCACAGCCCCACAAACGCTGACGCTGCCTCTTTCGTGAGCCTCCCTAACACCTGTACTATCTGCATGGGACGTTGAATAGAGCTGAATCGCAGCCCATGAATTGCGAATGTGCCGACATTCTTCCCTCCCCAAAAGGGGCCAGGACCAAAAGCTCTTGCTGCTCTTCAAGTAGCCAGGCAACCCCATTCACAGCCCCACAAACGCTGACGCTGTCTCTTTCGTGAGCCTCCCAAACTCCAAGACTATCTGCCTGGGACGCTGAGTAGAGCTGAATCGCAGCCCAGGAATTGCGACCGTCCCGAGATTACTCCCACACCAAAGGTGCAAATACCAAAAGCTCTTGCTGCTCTTCAAGTAGCCAGGCAACCCCATTCACAGCCACACAAACGCTGACGCTGTCTCTTTCGTGAGCCTCCCAAACACCAAGACTAGCTGCCTGGGACACTGAGTACATCAGGAGCCAGGCTCTGCAATTGTGAACGTCCTGGTGTTGCTCCCACCTAAAAGGGTCCAGGACCAAAAGCTCTTGCTGCTCTTCAAGTAGCCAGGCAACCCCATTCACAGCCCCACAAACCCTGACGCTGTCTCTTTCGTGAGACTCCCAAACTCCAAGACTAGCTGCCTGGGACGATGAATAGAGCTGAATCGCAGCCCAGGAATTGCGAATGTCCCGAGATTCCTCCCACCCCAAAGGGGCCAGGACCAAAAGCTCTTGCTGCTCTTCAAGTAGCCAGGCAACCCCATTCACAGCCACACAAACGCTGACGCTGTCTCTTTCTCTGGCCTCCCAAACTCCAAGACTAGCTGCCTGGGACAGAGTACACCCGGATTCAGAATCAGCGATTGCGACCGTCCTGGTATTGCTCACACCTCAAAGGGTCCAGGACCAAAAGCTCTTGCTGCTCTTCAAGTAGCCAGGCAACCCCATTCACAGCCCCACAAACGCTGATGCTGCCTCTTTCGTGAGCCTCCCAAACTCCTGTACTATCTGCCTGGGACGATGAATAGAGCTGAATCGCACCCCAGGAACTGCGAATGTCCCGAGATTCCTCCCACCCCAAAGGGGCCCGGAACAAATGCTCTTGCTGCTCTTCAAGTAGCCAGGCAACCCCATTCACAGCCACACAAACGCTGACGCTGTCTCTTTCTCTGGCCTCCCAAACTCCAAGACTAGCTGCCTGGGACGCTGAGTACACCCGGATTCAGAATCAGCGATTGCGACCGTCCTGGTACTGCTCTCACCTCAAAGGGTCCAGGACCAAAAGCTCTTGCTGCTCTTCAAGTAGCCAGGCAACCCCATTCACAGCCCCACAAACGCTGACGCTGTCTCTTTCGTGAGCCTCCCAAACTCCAAGACTAGCTGCCTGGGACGATGAATAGAGCTGAATCGCAGCCCAGGAATTGCGAATGTCCCGAGATTCCTCCCACCCCAAAGGGGCCAGGACCAAAAGCTCTTGCTGCTCTTCAAGTAGCCAGGCAACCCCATTCACAGCCACACAAACGCTGACGCTGTCTCTTTCTCTGGCCTCCCAAACTCCAAGACTAGCTGCCTGGGACAGAGTACACCCGGATTCAGAATCAGCGATTGCGACCGTCCTGGTATTGCTCACACCTCAAAGGGTCCAGGACCAAAAGCTCTTGCTGCTCTTCAAGTAGCCAGGCAACCCCATTCACAGCCCCACAAACGCTGATGCTGCCTCTTTCGTGAGCCTCCCAAACTCCTGTACTATCTGCCTGGGACGATGAATAGAGCTGAATCGCACCCCAGGAACTGCGAATGTCCCGAGATTCCTCCCACCCCAAAGGGGCCCGGAACAAATGCTCTTGCTGCTCTTCAAGTAGCCAGGCAACCCCATTCACAGCCCCACAAACGCTGACGCTGTCTCTTTCTCTGGCCTCCCAAACTCCAAGACTAGCTGCCTGGGACGCTGAGTACACCCGGATTCAGAATCAGCGATTGCGACCGTCCTGGTACTGCTCTCACCTCAAAGGGTCCAGGACCAAAAGCTCTTGCTGCTCTTCAAGTAGCCAGGCAACCCCATTCACAGCCCCACAAACCCTGACGCTGTCTCTTTCGTGAGCCTCCCAAACTCCAAGACTAGCTGCCTGGGACGCTGAGTACAGCTGGAGCCAGGCTCAGCGATTGCGAATGTCCCGGGATTCCTCCCACCCCAAAGGGGCCAGGACCAAAAGCTCTTGCTGCTCTTCAAGTAGCCAGGCAACCCCATTCACAGCCCCACAAACGCTGACGCTGTCTCTTTCGGGAGCCTCCCAAACTCCAAGACTAGCTGCCTGGGACACTGAGTACAGCCGGAGCCAGGCTCAGCAATTGCGACCGTCCCAGGATTCCTCCCTCCCCAAAAGGGGCCAGGACCAAAAGCTCTTGCTGCTCTTCAAGTAGCCAGGCAACCCCATTCACAGCCCCACAAACGCTGACGCTGTCTCTTTCGTGAGCCTCCCAAACTCCAAGACTATCTGCCTGGGACGCTGAGTAGAGCTGAATCGCAGCCCAGGAATTGCGACCGTCCCGAGATTCCTCCCACACCAAAGGTGCAAATACCAAAAGCTCTTGCTGCTCTTCAAGTAGCCAGGCAACCCCATTCACAGCCCCACAAACGCTGACGCTGTCTCTTTCGTGAGCCTCCCAAACTCCAAGACTATCTGCCTGGGACGCTGAGTAGAGCTGAATCGCAGCCCAGGAATTGCGACCGTCCCGAGATTACTCCCACACCAAAGGTGCAAATACCAAAAGCTCTTGCTGCTCTTCAAGTAGCCAGGCAACCCCATTCACAGCCCCACAAACGCTGACGCTGTCTCTTTTGTGAGCCTCCCAAACACCAAGACTAGCTGCCTGGGACACCGAGTACATCAGGAGCCAGGCTCTGCAATTGTGAACGTCCTGGTGTTGCTCCCACCTAAAAGGGTCCAGGACCAAAAGCTCTTGCTGCTCTTCAAGTAGCCAGGCAACCCCATTCACAGCCCCACAAACCCTGACGCTGTCTCTTTTGTGAGACTCCCAAACTCCAAGACTAGCTGCCTGGGACGATGAATAGAGCTGAATCGCAGCCCAGGAATTGCGAATGTCCCGAGATTCCTCCCACCCCAAAGGGGCCAGGACCAAAAGCTCTTGCTGCTCTTCAAGTAGCCAGGCAACCCCATTCACAGCCACACAAACGCTGACGCTGTCTCTTTCTCTGGCCTCCCAAACTCCAAGACTAGCTGCCTGGGACAGAGTACACCCGGATTCAGAATCAGCGATTGCGACCGTCCTGGTATTGCTCTCACCTCAAAGGGTCCAGGACCAAAAGCTCTTGCTGCTCTTCAAGTAGCCAGGCAACCCCATTCACAGCCCCACAAACGCTGATGCTGCCTCTTTCGTGAGCCTCCCAAACTCCTGTACTATCTGCCTGGGACGATGAATAGAGCTGAATCGCACCCCAGGAACTGCGAATGTCCCGAGATTCCTCCCACCCCAAAGGGGCCCGGAACAAATGCTCTTGCTGCTCTTCAAGTAGCCAGGCAACCCCATTCACAGCCCCACAAACGCTGACGCTGTCTCTTTCTCTGGCCTCCCAAACTCCAAGACTAGCTGCCTGGGACGCTGAGTACACCCGGATTCAGAATCAGCGATTGCGACCGTCCTGGTACTGCTCTCACCTCAAAGGGTCCAGGACCAAAAGCTCTTGCTGCTCTTCAAGTAGCCAGGCAACCCCATTCACAGCCCCACAAACCCTGACGCTGTCTCTTTCGTGAGCCTCCCAAACTCCAAGACTAGCTGCCTGGGACGCTGAGTACAGCTGGAGCCAGGCTCAGCGATTGCGAATGTCCCGGGATTCCTCCCACCCCAAAGGGGCCAGGACCAAAAGCTCTTGCTGCTCTTCAAGTAGCCAGGCAACCCCATTCACAGCCCCACAAACGCTGACGCTGTCTCTTTCGGGAGCCTCCCAAACTCCAAGACTAGCTGCCTGGGACACTGAGTACAGCCGGAGCCAGGCTCAGCAATTGCGACCGTCCCAGGATTCCTCCCTCCCCAAAAGGGGCCAGGACCAAAAGCTCTTGCTGCTCTTCAAGTAGCCAGGCAACCCCATTCACAGCCCCACAAACGCTGACGCTGTCTCTTTCGTGAGCCTCCCAAACTCCAAGACTATCTGCCTGGGACGCTGAGTAGAGCTGAATCGCAGCCCAGGAATTGCGACCGTCCCGAGATTCCTCCCACACCAAAGGTGCAAATACCAAAAGCTCTTGCTGCTCTTCAAGTAGCCAGGCAACCCCATTCACAGCCCCACAAACGCTGACGCTGTCTCTTTCGTGAGCCTCCCAAACTCCAAGACTATCTGCCTGGGACGCTGAGTAGAGCTGAATCGCAGCCCAGGAATTGCGACCGTCCCGAGATTACTCCCACACCAAAGGTGCAAATACCAAAAGCTCTTGCTGCTCTTCAAGTAGCCAGGCAACCCCATTCACAGCCCCACAAACGCTGACGCTGTCTCTTTTGTGAGCCTCCCAAACACCAAGACTAGCTGCCTGGGACACTGAGTACATCAGGAGCCAGGCTCTGCAATTGTGAACGTCCTGGTGTTGCTCCCACCTAAAAGGGTCCAGGACCAAAAGCTCTTGCTGCTCTTCAAGTAGCCAGGCAACCCCATTCACAGCCCCACAAACCCTGACGCTGTCTCTTTTGTGAGACTCCCAAACTCCAAGACTAGCTGCCTGGGACGATGAATAGAGCTGAATCGCAGCCCAGGAATTGCGAATGTCCCGAGATTCCTCCCACCCCAAAGGGGCCAGGACCAAAAGCTCTTGCTGCTCTTCAAGTAGCCAGGCAACCCCATTCACAGCCACACAAACGCTGACGCTGTCTCTTTCTCTGGCCTCCCAAACTCCAAGACTAGCTGCCTGGGACAGAGTACACCCGGATTCAGAATCAGCGATTGCGACCGTCCTGGTATTGCTCTCACCTCAAAGGGTCCAGGACCAAAAGCTCTTGCTGCTCTTCAAGTAGCCAGGCAACCCCATTCACAGCCCCACAAACGCTGATGCTGCCTCTTTCGTGAGCCTCCCAAACTCCTGTACTATCTGCCTGGGACGATGAATAGAGCTGAATCGCACCCCAGGAACTGCGAATGTCCCGGGATTCCTCCCACCCCAAAGGGGCCCGGAACAAATGCTCTTGCTGCTCTTCAAGTAGCCAGGCAACCCCATTCACAGCCCCACAAACGCTGACGCTGTCTCTTTCTCTGGCCTCCCAAACTCCAAGACTAGCTGCCTGGGACGCTGAGTACACCCGGATTCAGAATCAGCGATTGCGACCGTCCTGGTACTGCTCTCACCTCAAAGGGTCCAGGACCAAAAGCTCTTGCTGCTCTTCAAGTAGCCAGGCAACCCCATTCACAGCCCCACAAACCCTGACGCTGTCTCTTTCGTGAGCCTCCCAAACTCCAAGACTAGCTGCCTGGGACGCTGAGTACAGCTGGAGCCAGGCTCAGCGATTGCGAATGTCCCGGGATTCCTCCCACCCCAAACGTGCAAGGACCAAAAGCTCTTGCTGCTCTTCAAGTAGCCAGGCAACCCCATTCACAGCCCCACAAACCCTGACGCTGCCTCTTTCGTGAGCCTCCCTAACACCTGTACTATCTGCATGGGACGTTGAATAGAGCTGAATCGCAGCCCATGAATTGCGAATGTGCCGACATTCTTCCCTCACCAAAGGGGCCAGGACCAAAAGCTCTTGCTGCTCTTCAAGTAGCCAGGCAACCCCATTCACAGCCCCACAAACGCTGACGCTGTCTCTTTCTCTGGCCTCCCAAACTCCAAGACTAGCTGCCTGGGACAGAGTACACCCGGATTCAGAATCAGCGATTGCGACCGTCCTGGTATTGCTCTCACCTCAAAGGGTCCAGGACCAAAAGCTCTTGCTGCTCTTCAAGTAGCCAGGCAACCCCATTCACAGCCCCACAAACGCTGATGCTGCCTCTTTCGTGAGCCTCCCAAACTCCTGTACTATCTGCCTGGGACGATGAATAGAGCTGAATCGCACCCCAGGAACTGCGAATGTCCCGGGATTCCTCCCACCCCAAAGGGGCCCGGAACAAATGCTCTTGCTGCTCTTCAAGTAGCCAGGCAACCCCATTCACAGCCCCACAAACGCTGACGCTGTCTCTTTCTCTGGCCTCCCAAACTCCAAGACTAGCTGCCTGGGACGCTGAGTACACCCGGATTCAGAATCAGCGATTGCGACCGTCCTGGTACTGCTCTCACCTCAAAGGGTCCAGGACCAAAAGCTCTTGCTGCTCTTCAAGTAGCCAGGCAACCCCATTCACAGCCCCACAAACCCTGACGCTGTCTCTTTCGTGAGCCTCCCAAACTCCAAGACTAGCTGCCTGGGACGCTGAGTACAGCTGGAGCCAGGCTCAGCGATTGCGAATGTCCCGGGATTCCTCCCACCCCAAACGTGCAAGGACCAAAAGCTCTTGCTGCTCTTCAAGTAGCCAGGCAACCCCATTCACAGCCCCACAAACCCTGACGCTGCCTCTTTCGTGAGCCTCCCTAACACCTGTACTATCTGCATGGGACGTTGAATAGAGCTGAATCGCAGCCCATGAATTGCGAATGTGCCGACATTCTTCCCTCACCAAAGGGGCCAGGACCAAAAGCTCTTGCTGCTCTTCAAGTAGCCAGGCAACCCCATTCACAGCCCCACAAACGCTGACGCTGTCTCTTTCGTGAGCCTCCCAAACTCCAAGACTATCTGCCTGGGACGCTGAGTAGAGCTGAATCGCAGCCCAGGAATTGCGACCGTCCCGAGATTACTCCCACACCAAAGGTGCAAATACCAAAAGCTCTTGCTGCTCTTCAAGTAGCCAGGCAACCCCATTCACAGCCCCACAAACGCTGACGCTGTCTCTTTCGTGAGCCTCCCAAACACCAAGACTAGCTGCCTGGTACACTGAGTACATCAGGAGCCAGGCTCTGCAATTGTGAACGTCCTGGTGTTGCTCCCACCTAAAAGGGTCCAGGACCAAAAGCTCTTGCTGCTCTTCAAGTAGCCAGGCAACCCCATTCACAGCCCCACAAACCCTGACGCTGTCTCTTTCGTGAGACTCCCAAACTCCAAGACTAGCTGCCTGGGACGATGAATAGAGCTGAATCGCAGCCCAGGAATTGCGAATGTCCCGAGATTCCTCCCACCCCAAAGGGGCCAGGACCAAAAGCTCTTGCTGCTCTTCAAGTAGCCAGGCAACCCCATTCACAGCCACACAAACGCTGACGCTGTCTCTTTCTCTGGCCTCCCAAACTCCAAGACTAGCTGCCTGGGACAGAGTACACCCGGATTCAGAATCAGCGATTGCGACCGTCCTGGTATTGCTCTCACCTCAAAGGGTCCAGGACCAAAAGCTCTTGCTGCTCTTCAAGTAGCCAGGCAACCCCATTCACAGCCCCACAAACGCTGATGCTGCCTCTTTCGTGAGCCTCCCAAACTCCTGTACTATCTGCCTGGGACGATGAATAAAGCTGAATCGCACCCCAGGAACTGCGAATGTCCCGAGATTCCTCCCACCCCAAAGGGGCCCGGAACAAATGCTCTTGCTGCTCTTCAAGTAGCCAGGCAACCCCATTCACAGCCACACAAACGCTGACGCTGTCTCTTTCTCTGGCCTCCCAAACTCCAAGACTAGCTGCCTGGGACGCTGAGTACACCCGGATTCAGAATCAGCGATTGCGACCGTCCTGGTACTGCTCTCACCTCAAAGGGTCCAGGACCAAAAGCTCTTGCTGCTCTTCAAGTAGTCAGGCAACCCCATTCACAGCCCCACAAACGCTGACGCTGTCTCTTTCGTGAGCCTCCCAAACTCCAAGACTAGCTGCCTGGGACGTTGAATAGAGCTGAATCGCAGCCCAGGAATTGCGAATGTGCCGACATTCCTCCCACCCCAAAGGGGCCAGGACCAAAAGCTCTTGCTGCTCTTCAAGTAGCCAGGCAACCCCATTCACAGCCCCACAAACGCTGACGCTGTCTCTTTCGTGAGCCTCCCAAACTCCAAGACTAGCTGCCTGGGACGTTGAATAGAGCTGAATCGCAGCCCAGGAATTGCGAATGTGCCGACATTCCTCCCACCCCAAAGGGGCCAGGACCAAAAGCTCTTGCTGCTCTTCAAGTAGCCAGGCAACCCCATTCACAGCCCCACAAACGCTGATGCTGCCTCTTTCGTGAGCCTCCCAAACTCCTGTACAATCTGCCTGGGAAGATGAATAGAGCTGAATCGCACTCCAGGAACTGCGACCGTCCCGGGATTCCTCCCACCCCAAAGGGGCCAGGACCAAAAGCTCTTGCTGCTCTTCAAGTAGCCAGGCAACCCCATTCACAGCCCCACAAACGCTGACGCTGTCTCTTTCGTGAGCCTCCCAAACTCCAAGACTATCTGCCTGGGACGCTGAGTACAGCTGGAGCCAGGCTCAGCGATTGCGAATGTCCCGGGATTCCTCCCACCCCAAAGGGGCCAGGACCAAAAGCTCTTGCTGCTCTTCAAGTAGCCAGGCAACCCCATTCACAGCCCCACAAACACTGACGCTGTCTCTTTCTGTGGCCTCACAAACTCCAAGACTATCTGCCTGGGACGCTGAGTGCAGCCGGAGCCAGGTTCAGCAATTGGGACCGTCCCGGGATTCCTCCCACCCCAAAGGTGGCAGGACCAAAAGCTCTTGCTGCTCTTCAAGTAGCCAGGCAAACCCATTCACAGCCACACAAACGCTGACGCTGTCTCTTTCGTGAGCCTCCCAAACTCCAGTATTAGCTGCCTGGGACGCTGAGTACAGCCGGAGCCAGGCTCAGCAATTGCGACCGTCCCGAGATTCCTCCCACCCCAAAGGGGCCAGGACCAAAAGCTCTTGCTGCTCTTCAAGTAGCCAGGCAACCCCATTCACAGCCCCACAAACGCTGACGCTGTCTCTTTCGTGAGCCTCCCAAACTCCAAGACTAGCTGCCTGGGACACTGAGAGCAGCCGGAACCAGGCTCAGCGATTGCGACCGTCCCAAGATTCCTCCCACACCAAAGGTGCAAAGACCAAAAGCTCTTGCTGCTCTTCAAGTAGCCAGGCAACCCCATTCACAACCCCACAAACGCTGACGCTGCCTCTTTCGTGAGCCTCCCAAACTCCTGTACTATCTGCCTGGGACGATGAATAGAGCTGAATCGCACTCCAGGAACTGCGACCGTCCCGGGATTCCTCCCACCCCAAAGGGGCCAGGACCAAAAGCTCTTGCTGCTCTTCAAGTAGCCAGGCAACCCCATTCACAGCCCCACAAACGCTGACGCTGTCTCTTTCGTGAGCCTCCCAAACTCCAAGACTATCTGCCTGGGACGCTGAGTAGAGCTGAATCGCAGCCCAGGAATTGCGACCGTCCCGAGATTCCTCCCACACCAAAGGTGCAAATACCAAAAGCTCTTGCTGCTCTTCAAGTAGCCAGGCAACCCCATTATCAGCCCCACAAATGCTGCCGCTGTCTCTTTCGTGAGCCTCCCAAACTCCAAGACTAGCTGCCTGGGACGCTGAGTACAGCCAGAACCAGGCTCAGCGATTGAGAATGTCCCGAGATTCCTCCCACCCCAAAGGGGCCAGGACCAAAAGCTCTTGCTGCTCTTCAAGTAGCCAGGCAACCCCATTCACAGCCCCACAAACGCTGACGCTGTCTCTTTCGTGAGCCTCCCAAACTCCAAGACTATCTGCCTGGGACGCTGAGTACAGCTGGAGCCAGGCTCAGCGATTGCGAATGTCCCGGGATTCCTCCCACCCCAAAGGGGCCAGGACCAAAAGCTCTTGCTGCTCTTCAAGTAGCCAGGCAACCCCATTCACAGCCACACAAACGCTGACGCTGTCTCTTTCGTGAGCCTCCCTGACTCCAGTACAATCTGCCTGGGACGCTGAGTAGAGCTGAATCGCAGCCCAGGAATTGCGACCGTCCCGAGATTCCTCCCACCCCAAAGGGGCCAGGACCAAAAGCTCTTGCTGCTCTTCAAGTAGCCAGGCAACCCCATTCACAGCCCCACAAACGCTGACGCTGTCTCTTTCGTGAGCCTCCCAAACTCCAAGACTAGCTGCCTGGGACGTTGAATAGAGCTGAATCGCAGCCCGGAATTGCGAATGTGCCGACATTCCTCCCACCCCAAAGGTGGCAGGACCAAAAGCTCTTGCTGCTCTTCAAGTAGCCAGGCAACCCCACTCACAGCCCCACAAACGCTGACGCTGTCTCTTTCGTGAGCCTCCCAAACTCCAAGACTATCTGCCTGGGACGCTGAGTACAGCCAGAACCAGGCTCAGCGATTGAGAATGTCCCAAGATTCCTCCCACCCCAAAGGTGGCAGGACCAAAAGCTCTTGCTGCTCTTCAAGTAGCCAGGCAACCCCATTCACAGCCCCACAAACGCTGACGCTGTCTCTTTCTGTGGCCTCATAAACTCCAAGACTATCTGCCTGGGACGCTGAGTACAGCCGGAGCCAGGCTCAGCAATTGCGACCGTCCCGGGATTCCTCCCACCCCAAAGGGGCCAGGACCAAAAGCTCTTGCTGCTCTTCAAGTAGTCAGGCAACCCCATTCACAGCCCCACAAACGCTGACGCTGTCTCTTTCGTGAGCCTCCCAAACTCCAAGACTAGCTGCCTGGGACGTTGAATAGAGCTGAATCGCAGCCCAGGAATTGCGAATGTGCCGACATTCCTCCCACCCCAAAGGGGCCAGGACCAAAAGCTCTTGCTGCTCTTCAAGTAGCCAGGCAACCCCATTCACAGCCCCACAAACGCTGACGCTGTCTCTTTCGTGAGCCTCCCAAACTCCAAGAGTATCTGCCTGGGACGTTGAATAGAGCTGAATCGCAGCCCAGGAATTGCGAATGTGCCGACATTCCTCCCACCCCAAAGGGGCCAGGACCAAAAGCTCTTGCTGCTCTTCAAGTAGCCAGGCAACCCCATTCACAGCCCCACAAACGCTGATGCTGCCTCTTTCGTGAGCCTCCCAAACTCCTGTACAATCTGCCTGGGAAGATGAATAGAGCTGAATCGCACTCCAGGAACTGCGACCGTCCCGGGATTCCTCCCACCCCAAAGGGGCCAGGACCAAAAGCTCTTGCTGCTCTTCAAGTAGCCAGGCAACCCCATTCACAGCCCCACAAACGCTGACGCTGTCTCTTTCTCTGGCCTCCCAAAATCCAAGACTATCTGCCTGGGACGCTGAGTACAGCTGGAGCCAGGCTCAGCGATTGCGAATGTCCCGGGATTCCTCCCACCCCAAAGGGGCCAGGACCAAAAGCTCTTGCTGCTCTTCAAGTAGCCAGGCAACCCCATTCACAGGCCCACAAACGCTGACGCTGTCTCTTTCGTGAGCCTCCCTGACTCTAGTACAATCTGCCTGGGACGCTGAGTAGAGCTGAATCGCAGCCCAGGAATTGCGACCCTCCCAGGATTCCTCCCACCCCAAAGGGGCCAGGACCAAAAGCTCTTGCTGCTCTTCAAGTAGCCAGGCAACCCCATTCACAGCCCCACAAACCCTGACGCTGTCTCTTTCGGGAACCTCCCAAACACCAATACTAGCTGCCTGGGACACTGAGAGCAGCCGGAACCAGGCTCAGCGATTGCGACCATCCCAAGATTCCTCCCACACCAAAGGTGCAAAGACCAAAAGCTCTTGCTGCTCTTCAAGTAACCAGGCAACCCCATTCACAGCCCCACAAACGCTGACGCTGTCTCTTTCGTGAGCCTCCCAAACTCCAAGACTAGCTGCCTGGGACACTGAGTACAGCCAGAGCCAGGCTCAGCAATTGCGACCGTCCCAGGATTCCTCCCACCCCAAAGGGGCCAGGACCAAAACTTCTTGCTGCTCTTCAAGTAGCCAGGCAACCCCATTCACAGCCCCACAAACGCTGACGCTGTCTCTTTCGTGAGCCTCCCTAACTCCTGTACTATCTGCATGGGACGTTGAATAGAGCTGAATCGCAGCCCATGAATTGCGAATGTGCCGACATTCCTCCCTCCCCAAAAGGGGCCAGGACCAAAAGCTCTTGCTGCTCTTCAAGTAGCCAGGCAACCGCATTCACAGCCCCACAATCGCTGACGCTGTCTCTTTCGTGAGCCTCCCAAACTCCAAGACTAGCTGCCTGGGACGCTGAGTAGAGCTGAATCGCAGCCCAGGAATTGCGACCGTCCCGAGATTCCTCCCACACCAAAGGTGCAAAGACAAAAAGCTCTTGCTGCTCTTCAAGTAGCCAGGCAACCCCATTCACAGCCCCACAAACGCTGACGCTGTCTCTTTCGTGAGCCTCCCAAACTCCAAGACTAGCTGCCTGGGACGCTGAGTAGAGCTGAATCGCAGCCCAGGAATTGCGACCGTCCCGAGATTACTCCCACACCAAAGGTGCAAATACCAAAAGCTCTTGCTGCTCTTCAAGTAGCCAGGCAACCCCATTCACAGCCCCACAAACGCTGACGCTGCCTCTTTCGTGAGCCTCCCAAACACCAAGACTAGCTGCCTGGGACACTGAGTACATCAGGAGCCAGGCTCTGCAATTGTGAACGTCCTGGTGTTGCTCCCACCTAAAAGGGTCCAGGACCAAAAGCTCTTGCTGCTCTTCAAGTAGCCAGGCAACCCCATTCACAGCCCCACAAACCCTGACGCTGTCTCTTTCGTGAGACTCCCAAACTCCAAGACTAGCTGCCTGGGACGATGAATAGAGCTGAATCGCAGCCCAGGAATTGCGAATGTCCCGAGATTCCTCCCACCCCAAAGGGGCCAGGACCAAAAGCTCTTGCTGCTCTTCAAGTAGCCAGGCAACCCCATTCACAGCCACACAAACGCTGACGCTGTCTCTTTCTCTGGCCTCCCAAACTCCAAGACTAGCTGCCTGGGACAGAGTACACCCGGATTCAGAATCAGCGATTGCGACCGTCCTGGTATTGCTCTCACCTCAAAGGGTCCAGGACCAAAAGCTCTTGCTGCTCTTCAAGTAGCCAGGCAACCCCATTCACAGCCCCACAAACGCTGATGCTGCCTCTTTCGTGAGCCTCCCAAACTCCTGTACTATCTGCCTGGGACGATGAATAGAGCTGAATCGCACCCCAGGAACTGCGAATGTCCCGGGATTCCTCCCACCCCAAAGGGGCCCGGAACAAATGCTCTTGCTGCTCTTCAAGTAGCCAGGCAACCCCATTCACAGCCCCACAAACGCTGACGCTGTCTCTTTCTCTGGCCTCCCAAACTCCAAGACTAGCTGCCTGGGACGCTGAGTACACCCGGATTCAGAATCAGCGATTGCGACCGTCCTGGTACTGCTCTCACCTCAAAGGGTCCAGGACCAAAAGCTCTTGCTGCTCTTCAAGTAGCCAGGCAACCCCATTCACAGCCCCACAAACCCTGACGCTGTCTCTTTCATGAGCCTCCCAAACTCCAAGACTATCTGCCTGGGACGCTGAGTACAGCTGGAGCCAGGCTCAGCGATTGCGAATGTCCCGGGATTCCTCCCACCCCAAAGGGGCCAGGACCAAAAGCTCTTGCTGCTCTTCAAGTAGCCAGGCAACCCCATTCACAGCCCCACAAACGCTGACGCTGCCTCTTTCGTGAGCCTCCCTAACACCTGTACTATCTGCATGGGACGTTGAATAGAGCTGAATCGCAGCCCATGAGTTGCGAATGTGCCGACATTCTTCCCTCCCCAAAAGGGGCCAGGACCAAAAGCTCTTGCTGCTCTTCAAGTAGCCAGGCAACCCCATTCACAGCCCCACAAACGCTGACGCTGTCTCTTTCGTGAGCCTCCCAAACACCAAGACTAGCTGCCTGGGACGATGAATAGAGCTGAATCGCAGCCCAGGAATTGCGAATGTCCCGAGATTCCTCCCACCCCAAAGGGGCCAGGACCAAAAGCTCTTGCTGCTCTTCAAGTAGCCAGGCAACCCCATTCACAGCCACACAAACGCTGACGCTGTCTCTTTCTCTGGCCTCCCAAACTCCAAGACTAGCTGCCTGGGACAGAGTACACCCGGATTCAGAATCAGCGATTGCGACCGTCCTGGTATTGCTCTCACCTCAAAGGGTCCAGGACCAAAAGCTCTTGCTGCTCTTCAAGTAGCCAGGCAACCCCATTCACAGCCCCACAAACGCTGATGCTGCCTCTTTCGTGAGACTCCCAAACTCCTGTACTATCTGCCTGGGACGATGAATAGAGCTGAATCGCACCCCAGGAACTGCGAATGTCCCGAGATTCCTCCCACCCCAAAGGGGCCCGGAACAAATGCTCTTGCTGCTCTTCAAGTAGCCAGGCAACCCCATTCACAGCCACACAAACGCTGACGCTGTCTCTTTCTCTGGCCTCCCAAACTCCAAGACTAGCTGCCTGGGACGCTGAGTACACCCGGATTCAGAATCAGTGATTGCGACCGTCCTGGTACTGCTCTCACCTCAAAGGGTCCAGGACCAAAAGCTCTTGCTGCTCTTCAAGTAGCCAGGCAACCCCATTCACAGCCCCACAAACCCTGACGCTGTCTCTTTCGTGAGCCTCCCAAACTCCAAGACTATCTGCCTGGGACGCTGAGTACAGCTGGAGCCAGGCTCAGCGATTGCGAATGTCCCGGGATTCCTCCCACCCCAAAGGGGCCAGGACCAAAAGCTCTTGCTGCTCTTCAAGTAGCCAGGCAACCCCATTCACAGCCCCACAAACGCTGACGCTGTCTCTTTCGTGAGCCTCCCAAACTCCAAGACTAGCTGCCTGGGACACTGAGTACAGCCGGAGTCAGGCTCAGCAATTGCGACCGTCCCAGGATTCCTCCCACCCCAAAGGGGCCAGGACCAAAAGCTCTTGCTGCTCTTCAAGTAGCCAGGCAAACCCATTCACAGCCCCACAAACGCTGACGCTGCCTCTTTCGTGAGCCTCCCTAACTCCTGTACTATCTGCATGGGACGTTGAATAGAGCTGAATCGCAGCCCATGAATTGCGAATGTGCCGACATTCCTCCCTCCCCAAAAGGGGCCAGGACCAAAAGCTCTTGCTGCTCTTCAAGTAGCCAGGCAACCCCATTCACAGCCCCACAAACGCTGACGCTGTCTCTTTCGTGAGCCTCCCAAACTCCAAGACTATCTGCCTGGGACGCTGAGTAGAGCTGAATCGCAGCCCAGGAATTGCGACCGTCCCGAGATTCCTCCCACACCAAAGGTGCAAATACCAAAAGCTCTTGCTGCTCTTCAAGTAGCCAGGCAACCCCATTCACAGCCCCACAAACGCTGACGCTGTCTCTTTCGTGAGCCTCCCAAACTCCAAGACTAGCTGCCTGGGACACTGAGTACATCAGGAGCCAGGCTCTGCAATTGTGAACGTCCTGGTGTTGCTCCCACCTAAAAGGGTCCAGGACCAAAAGCTCTTGCTGCTCTTCAAGTAGCCAGGCAACCCCATTCACAGCCCCACAATCGCTGACGCTGTCTCTTTCATGAGACTCCCAAACTCCAAGACTAGCTGCCTGGGACGATGAATAGAGCTGAATCGCAGCCCAGGAATTGCGAATGTCCCGAGATTCCTCCCACCCCAAAGGGGCCCGGAACAAATGCTCTTGCTGCTCTTCAAGTAGCCAGGCAACCCCATTCACAGCCACACAAAAACGCTGACGCTGTCTCTTTCTCTGGCCTCCCAAACTCCAAGACTAGCTGCCTGGGACACTGAGTACACCCGGATTCAGAATCAGCGATTGCGACCGTCCTGGTATTGCTCTCACCTCAAAGGGTCCAGGACCAAAAGCTCTTGCTGCTCTTCAAGTAGCCAGGCAACCCCATTCACAGCCCCACAAACGCTGATGCTGCCTCTTTCGTGAGCCTCCCAAACTCCTGTACTATCTGCCTGGGACGATGAATAGAGCTGAATCGCACCCCAGGAACTGCGACCGTCCCGGGATTGCTCCCACCCCAAAGGGGCCAGGACCAAAAGCTCTTGCTGCTCTTCAAGTAGCCAGGCAACCCCATTCACAGCCCCACAAACGCTGACGCTTTCTCTTTCGTGAGCCTCCCAAACTCCAAGACTAGCTGCCTAGCAAGAGCTTTTGGTCCTTGCACGTTTGGGGTGGGAGAAATCCCGGGACGTTCGCAATCGCTGAGACTGGTTCTGGCTGTACTCAGCGTCCCAGGCAGATAGTCTTGGAGTTTGGGAGGCTCACGAAAGAGACAGCGTCAGCGTTTGTGGGGCTGTGAATGGGGTTGCCTGGCTACTTGAAGAGCAGCAAGAGCTTTTGGTCCTGGCCCCTTTGGGGTGGGAGGAATCCTGGGACGGTCGCAATTTCTGAGCCTGGCTCCGGCTGTACTCGGTGTCCCAGGCAGCTAGTCTTGGAGTTTGGGAGGCTCACGAAAGAGACAGCGTCAGCGTTTGTGGGGCTGTGAATGGGGTTGCCTGGCTACTTGAAGAGCAGCAAGAGCTTTTGGTCTTTGCACCTTTGGTGTGGGAGGAATCTTGGGACGGTCGCAATCGCTGAGCCTGGTTCCGGCTGCTCTCAGTGTCCCAGGCAGCTAGTATTGGTGTTTGGGAGGCTCACGAAAGAGACAGCGTCAGGGTTTGTGGGGCTGTGAATGGGGTTGCCTGGCTACTTGAAGAGCAGCAAGAGCTTTTGGTCCTGGCCCCTTTGGTGTGGGAGGAATCTCGGGACGGTCGCAATTCCTGGGCTGAGATTCAGCTCTACTCAACGTCCCAGGAAGATAGTCTTGGGGTTTGGGAGGCTCACGAAAGAGACAGCGTCAGCGATTGTGGGGCTGTGAATGGGGTTGCCTGGCTACTTGAAGAGCAGCAAGAGCTTCTGGTCCTGGCCCCTTTGGGATGGGAGGAATCCCGGGACATTCGCAATCGCTGAGCCTGGCTCCGGCTGCACTCAGCGTCCCAGGCAGATAGCCTTGGAGTTTGGGACGCCGCAGGAAGAGACAGCGTCAGCGTTTGTGGGGCTGTGAATGGGGTTGCCTGGCTACTTGAAGAGCAGCAAGAGCTTTTGGTCCTGGCCCCTTTGGGGTGGGAGGAATCCTGGGACGGTCGCAATTGCTGAGCCTGGCTCCGGCTGTACTCAGCGTCCCAGGCAGCTAGTCTTGGAGTTTGGGAGGCTCACGAAAGAGACAGCGTCAGCGTTTGTGGGGCTGTGAATGGGTTTGCCTGGCTACTTGAAGAGCAGCAAGAGCTTTTGGTCCTGGCCCCTTTGGGGTGGGAGGAATCCCGGGACGTTCGCAATTGCTGATCCTGGCTCCGGCTGTACTCAGCGTCCCAGGCTGATAGTCTTGGAGTTTGGGAGGGCACAGGAAGAGACAGCGTCAGCGTTTGTGGGGCTGTGAATGGGGTTGCCTGGCTACTTGAAGAGCAGCAAGAGCTTTTGGTCCTTGCACGTTTGGGGTGGGAGGAATCCCGGGACGTTCGCAATTGCTGAGCCTGGTTCTGGCTGTACTCAGCGTCCCAGGCAGATAGTCTTGGAGTTTGGGAGGCTCACGAAAGAGACAGCGTCAGCGTTTGTGGGGCTGTGAATGGGGTTGCCTGGCTACTTGAAGAGCAGCAAGAGCTTTTTGTCTTTGCACCTATGGTGTGGGAGGAATCTCGGGATGGTCGCAATTCCTGGGCTGAGATTCAGCTCTACTCAACGTCCCAGGCAGATAGTCTTGGAGTTTGGGAGGCTCACGAAAGAGACAGCGTCAGCGTTTGTGGGGCTGTGAATGGGGTTGCCTGGCTACTTGAAGAGCAGCAAGAGCTTTTGGTCCTGGCCCCTTTGGGGTGGGAGGAATCCCGGGACATTCGCAATCGCTGAGCCTGGTTCTGGCTGTACTCAGCGTCCCAGGCAGATAGCCTTGGAGTTTGGGAGGCCACAGAAAGAGACAGCGTCAGCGTTTGTGGGGCTGTGAATGGGGTTGCCTGGCTACTTGAAGAGCAGCAAGAGCTTTTGGTCCTGGCCCCTTTGGGGTGGGAGGAATCCTGGGACGGTCGCAATTGCTGAGCCTGGCTCCGGATGTAATCAGTTTCCCAGGCAGCTACTATTGGTGTTTGGGAGGCCAGAGAAAGAGACAGCGTCAGGGTTTGTGGGGCTGTGAATGGGGTTGCCTGGCTACTGGAAGAGCAGCAAGAGCTTTTGGTCCTGGCCCCTTTGGGATGGGAGGAATCCTGGGACGTTAGCAATTGCTGAGCCTGGCTCCGGCTGTACTCAGCTTCCCAGGCAGCTAGTTCTGGAGTCAGGGAGTCTCACAAAAGAGACAGCGTCAGCGTTTGTGGGGCTGTGAATGGGGTTGCCTGGCTACTTGAAGAGCAGCAAGAGCTTTTGGTCCTGGCCCCTTTGGGGTGGGAGGAATCCCGGGACATTCGCAATCGCTGAGCCTGGTTCTGGCTGCACTGAGCGTCCCAGGCAGATAGTCTTGGAGTTTGGGAGGCTCACGAAAGAGACAGCGTCAGCGTTTGTGGGGCTGTGAATGGGGTTGCCTGGCTACATGAAGAGCAGCAAGAGCTTTTGGTCCTGGCCCCTTTGGGGTGGGAGGAATCTCGGGACATTCGCAATTCCTGGGCTGCGATTCAGCTCTATTAATCGTCCCAGGCAGATACTTTTGGAGTTTGGGAGGCTCACGAAAGAGACAGCGTCAGCGTTTGTGGGGCTGTGAATGGGGTTGCCTGGCTACTTGAAGAGCAGCAAGAGCTTTTGGTCCTTGCACGTTTGGGATGGGAGAAATCCCGGGACATTCGAAATTCCTGGGCTGCGATTCAGCTCTATTCATCGTCCCAGGCAGATACTCTTGGAGTTTGGGAGGCTCACGAAAGAGACAGCATCAGCGTTTGTGGGGCTGTGAATGGGGTTGCCTGGCTACTTGAAGAGCAGGATGAGCTTTTTGTCTTTGCACCTTTTGTGTTGGAGGAACCTCGGGACGGTCGCAATTCCTGGGCTGAGATTCAGCTCTACTCAACGTCCCAGGCAGCTAGTCTTGGAGTTTGGGAGGCTCACGAAAGAGACAGCGTCAGCGTTTGTGGGGCTATTAATGTGGTTGCCTGGCTACTTGAAGAGCAGCAAGAGGTTTTGGTCCTGGACCCTTTGGGGTGGGAGGAATCCCGGGACATTCTCAATCGCTGAGCCTGGTTCTGGCTGCACTCAGCGTCCCAGGCAGATAGTCTTGGAGTTTGGGAGGCTCACGAAAGAGACAGCGTCAGCGTTTGTGGGGCTGTGAATGGGGTTGCCTGGCTACTTGAAGAGCAGCAAGAGCTTTTGGTCCTGGCCCCTTTGGGGTGGGAGGAATCCAGGGACTTTTTCCATCGCTGAGCCTGGTTCTGGCTGTACTCAGCGTCCCAGGCAGATAGCCTTGGAGTTTGGGAGGCTCACGAAATAGACAGCGTCAGCGTTTGTGGGGCTGTGAATGGGGTTGCCTGGCTACTTGAAGAGCAGCAAGAGCTTTTGGTCCTGGCCCCTTTGGGGTGGGAGGAATCCTGGGACGGTCGCAATTGCTGAGCCTGGCTCCGGCTGTACTCAGCGTCCCAGGCAGCTAGTCTTGGAGTTTGGGAGGCCAGAGAAAGAGACAGCGTCAGCGTTTGTGGGGCTGTGAATGGGTTTGCCTGGCTACTTGAAGAGCAGCAAGAGCTTTTGGTCCTGGCCCCTTTGGGGTGGGAGGAATCCCGGGACGTTCGCAATCGCTGAGCCTGGCTCCTGATGTAATCAGTGTCCCAGGCAGCTAGTCTTGGAGTTTGGGAGGCTCACGAAAGAGACAGCGTCAGCGTTTGTGGGGCTGTGAATGGGGTTGCCTGGCTACTTGAAGAGAAGCAAGAGCTTTTGGTCCTGGCCCCTTTGGGGTGGGAGGAATCCCATGACGGTCGGAATCACTGAGCCTGGCTCCGGCTGTACTCAGCTTCCCAGGCAGCTAGTATTGGAGTTTGGCAGAGTCACAAAAGAGACAGTGTCAGCGTTTGTGGGGCTGTGAATGGGGTTGCCTGGCTACTTGAAGAGCAGCAAGAGCTTTTGGTCCTGGCCCCTTTGGGGTGGGAGGAATTCCGGGACGGTCGCAATCGCTGAGCCTGGTTCCGGCTGCACTCAGTGTCCCAGGCAGCTAGTCTTGGAGTTTGGGAGGCTCACGAAAGAGACAGCGTCAGCATTTGTGGGGCTGTGAATGGGGTTTCCTGGCTACTTGAAGAGCAGCAAGAGCTTTTGGTCCTGGCCCCTTTGGGGTGGGAGGAATCCCGGGACGGTCGCAATCGCTGAGCCTGGCTCCGGCTGTACTCAGCGTCCCAGGCAGATAGTACAGGAGTTTGGGAGGCTCACGAAAGAGACAGCGTCAGCGTTTGTGTGGCTGTGAATGGGGTTGCCTGGCTACTTGAAGAGCAGCAAGAGCTTTTGGTCCTGGCCCCTTTGGGGTGGGAGGAATCCCATGACGGTCGGAATCACTGAGCCTGGCTCCGGCTGTACTCAGCTTCCCAGGCAGCTAGTATTGGAGTTTGGCAGAGTCACAAAAGAGACAGCGTCAGCGTTTGTGGGGCTGTGAATGGGGTTGCCTGGCTACTTGAAGAGCAGCAAGAGCTTCTGGTCCTGGCCCCTTTGGGGTGGGAGGAATCCCGGGACATTCGCAATCGCTGAGCCTGGCTCCGGCTGTACTCAGTGTCCCAGGCAGATAGTCTTGGAGTTTGGGAGGCCACAGAAAGAGACAGCGTCAGCGTTTGTGGGGCTGTGAATGGGGTTGCCTGGCTACTTGAAGAGCAGCAAGAGCTTTTGGTCCTGGCCCCTTTGGGGTGGGAGGAATCACGGGACTTTCGCAATTCCTGAGCTGGGCTCCAGATCACCATCCCAGGCAGCTAGTCTTGGAGTTTGGGACGCCAGAGAAATAGACAGCGTCAGGGTTTGTGGGGCTGTGAATGGGGTTGCCTGGCTACTTGAAGAGCAGCAAGAGCTTTTGGTCCTGGCCCCTTTGGGGTGGGAGGAATCCTGGGACGGTCGCAATTGCTTAGCCTGGCTCCGGCTGTACTTAGCGTCCCAGGCAGATATTCTTGGATTTTGGGAGTCTCACAAAAGAGACAGCGTCAGCGTTTGTGGGGCTGTGAATGGGGTTGCCTGGCTACTTGAAGAGCAGCAAGAGCTTTTGGTCCTGGCCCCTTTGGAGTGGGAGGAATCTCGGGATGGTCGCAATTGCTGAGTCTGGCTATGGCTGTACTCAGCGTCCCAGGCAGATAGCCGTGGAGTTTGGGAGGCCACAGAAAGAGACATCGGCAGCGTTTGTGGGGCTGTGAATGGGGTTGCCTGGCTACTTGAAGAGCAGCAAGAGCTTTTGGTCCTGGCCCCTTTGGGGTGGGAGGAATCCCGGGACGTTCGCAATTGCTGAACCTGGCTCTGGCTCTACACAGCGTCCCAGGCAGATAATATTGGAGTTTGGGAGGCTCACGAAAGAGACAGCGTCAGCGTTTGTGGGGCTGTGAATGGAGTTGCCTGGCTACTTGAAGAGCAGCAAGAGCTTTTGGTCCCGGCCCCTTTGGGGTGGGAGGAATCCCGGGACGGTCGCATTCGCTGAGCGTGGCTCCAGCTGTTCTGAGCGGCCCAGGCATATAGTACAGGAGTTTGGGAGGCTCAAGAAAGAGACAGTGGCAGCGTTTTCAACCTGTGAATGGGGTTGCCTGGCTACTTGAAGAGCAGCAAGAGCTTTTGGTCCTGGCCCCTTTGGGGTGGGAGGAATCCCGGGATGGTCGCAATTGCTGAGCCTGGCTCTGGCTGTACTCAGCGTCCCAGGCAGATAGCCGTGGAGTTTGGGAGGCCACAGAAAGAGACATCGGCAGCGTTTGTGGGGCTGTGAATGGGGTTGCCTGGCCACTTGAAGAGCAGCAAGAGCTTTTGGTCCTGGCCCCTTTGGGGTTGGAGGAATCCTGGGACGTTCGCAATTGCTGATTCTGGCTCCGGCTGTATTCAGCGTCCCAGGCAGATAGTCTTGGAGTTTGGGAGGCCACAGGAAGAGACAGCGTCAGCGTTTGTGGGGCTGTGAATGGGGTTGCCTGGCCACTTGAAGAGCAGCAAGAGCTTTTGGTCCTGGCCCCTTTGGGGTGGGAGGAATCCCGGGACGTTCGCAATTGCTGAGCCTTGCTCCGGCTGTACTCAGCGTCCCAGGCAGATAGCCTTGGAGTTTGGGAGGCTCACGAAAGAGACAGCGGCAGCGTTTGTGGGGCTGTGAATGGGGTTGCCTGGCTACTTGAAGAGCAGCAAGAGCTTTTGGTCCTGGCCCCTTTGGGGGTGGGAGGAATCCCGGGACGTTCGTAATTGCTGAACCTGGCTCTGGCTCTACACAGCGTCCCAGGCAGATAGTCTTGGAGTTTGGGAGGCTCACGAAAGAGAGAGCTTCAGCGTTTGTGGGGCTGTGAATGGAGTTGCCTGGCCACTTGAAGAGCAGCAAGAGCTTTTGGTCCTGGCCCCTTTGGGGTGGGAGGAATCCTGGGACGGTCGCAATTGCTGAGCCTGGCTCCGGCTGTATTCAGTGTCCCAGGCAGATAGTCTTGGATTTTGGGAGGCCACAGAAAGAGACAGCGTCAGCGTTTGTGGGGCTGCGAATGGAGTTGCCTGGCTACTTGAAGAGCAGCAAGAGCTTTTGGTCCTGGCCCCTTTGGGGTGGGAGGAATCTCGGGATGTTCGCAAGTGCTGAGCCTGGCTATGGCTGTAAGCAGCGTCCCAGGCAGATATTATTATAGTTTGGGAGGCTCACGAAAGAGACAGCGTCAGCGTTTGTGGGGCTGTGAATGGGGTTGCCTGGCTACTTGAAGAGCAGCAAGAGCTTCTGGTCCTGGCCCCTTTGGGGTGGGAGGAATCCCGGGACGTTCGCAATTCCTGAGCTGGGCTCCAGATCAGCATCCCAGGCAGCTAGTCTTGGAGTTTGGGAGGCTCACGAAAGAGACAGCATCAGCGTTTGTGGGGCTGTGAATGGGGTTGCCTGGCTACTTGAAGAGCAGCAAGAGCTTTTGGTCCTGGCCCCTCTGGGGTGGGAGGAATCCCGGGACGTTCGCAATTGCTGAACCTGGCTCTGGCGGTACACAGCGTCCCAGGCAGATAGTCTTGGAGTTTGGGAGGCTCACGAAAGAGACAGCGTCAGCGTTTGTGGGGCTGTGAATGGGGTTGCCTGGCTACTTGAAGAGCAGCAAGAGCTTTTGGTCCTGGCCCCTTTGGGGTGGGAGGAATCCCGGGACGTTCGTAATTGCTGAACCTGGCTCTGGCTCTACACAGCGTCCCAGGCAGATAGTATTGGAGTTTGGGAGGCTCACGAAAGAGAGAGCTTCAGCGTTTGTGGGGCTGTGAATGGAGTTGCCTGGCCACTTGAAGAGCAGCAAGAGCTTTTGGTCCTGGCCCCTTTGGGGTGGGAGGAATCCTGGGACGGTCGCAATTGCTGAGCCTGGCTCCGGCTGTGTTCAGTGTCCCAGGCAGATAGTCTTGGATTTTGGGAGGCCACAGAAAGAGACAGCGTCAGCGTTTGTGGGGCTGCGAATGGAGTTGCCTGGCTACTTGAAGAGCAGCAAGAGCTTTTGGTCCTGGCCCCTTTGGGGTGGGAGGAATCCCGGGACGTTCGCAATTGCTGAACCTGGCTCTGGCGGTACACAGCGTCCCAGGCAGATAGTCTTGGAGTTTGGGAGGCTCACGAAAGAGACAGCGTCAGCGTTTGTGGGGCTGTGAATGGGGTTGCCTGGCTACTTGAAGAGCAGCAAGAGCTTTTGGTCCTGGCCCCTTTGGGGTGGGAGGAATCTCGGGACGGTCGGAATTGCTGAGCTGGGCTCCAGATCAGCATCCCAGGCAGCTAGTCTTGGAGTTTGGGAGGCTCACGAAAGAGACAGCATCAGCGTTTGTGGGGCTGTGAATGGGGTTGCCTGGCTACTTGAAGAGCAGCAAGAGCTTTTGGTCCTGGCCCCTCTGGGGTGGGAGGAATCCCGGGACGTTCGCAATTGCTGAACCTGGCTCTGGCGGTACACAGCGTCCCAGGCAGATAGTCTTGGAGTTTGGGAGGCTCAGGAAAGAGACAGCGTCAGCGTTTGTGGGGCTGTGAATGGAGTTGCCTGGCTACTTGAAGAGCAGCAAGAGCTTTTGGTCCTGGCCCCTTTGGGGTGGGAGGAATCCCGGGACTTTCGCAATTCCTGAGCTGGGCTCCAGATCACCATCCCAGGCAGCTAGTCTTGGAGTTTGGGATGCCAGAGAAATAGACAGCGTCAGGGTTTGTGGGGCTGTGAATGGGGTTGCCTGGCTACTTGAAGAGCAGCAAGAGCTTTTGGTCCTGGCCCCTCTGGGGTGGGAGGAATCCCGGGACGTTCGCAATTGCTGAACCTGGCTCTGGCGGTACACAGCGTCCCAGGCAGCTAGTCTTGGAGTTTGGGAGGCTCACGAAAGAGACAGCGTCAGCGTTTGTGGGGCTGTGAATGGAGTTGCCTGGCTACTTGAAGAGCAGCAAGAGCTTTTGGTCCTGGCCCCTTTGGGGTGGGAGGAATCACGGGACTTTCGCAATTCCTGAGCTGGGCTCCAGATCACCATCCCAGGCAGCTAGTCTTGGAGTTTGGGACGCCAGAGAAATAGACAGCGTCAGGGTTTGTGGGGCTGTGAATGGGGTTGCCTGGCTACTTGAAGAGCAGCAAGAGCTTTTGGTCCTGGCCCCTTTGGGGTGGGAGGAATCCTGGGACGGTCGCAATTGCTTAGCCTGGCTCCGGCTGTACTTAGCGTCCCAGGCAGATATTCTTGGATTTTGGGAGTCTCACAAAAGAGACAGCGTCAGCGTTTGTGGGGCTGTGAATGGGGTTGCCTGGCTACTTGAAGAGCAGCAAGAGCTTTTGGTCCTGGCCCCTTTGGAGTGGGAGGAATCTCGGGATGGTCGCAATTGCTGAGTCTGGCTATGGCTGTACTCAGCGTCCCAGGCAGATAGCCGTGGAGTTTGGGAGGCCACAGAAAGAGACATCGGCAGCGTTTGTGGGGCTGTGAATGGGGTTGCCTGGCTACTTGAAGAGCAGCAAGAGCTTTTGGTCCTGGCCCCTTTGGGGTGGGAGGAATCCCGGGACGTTCGCAATTGCTGAACCTGGCTCTGGCTCTACACAGCGTCCCAGGCAGATAATATTGGAGTTTGGGAGGCTCACGAAAGAGACAGCGTCAGCGTTTGTGGGGCTGTGAATGGAGTTGCCTGGCTACTTGAAGAGCAGCAAGAGCTTTTGGTCCCGGCCCCTTTGGGGTGGGAGGAATCCCGGGACGGTCGCATTCGCTGAGCGTGGCTCCAGCTGTTCTGAGCGGCCCAGGCATATAGTATTGGAGTTTGGGAGGCTCAAGAAAGAGACAGTGGCAGCGTTTTTAACCTGTGAATGGGGTTGCCTGGCTACTTGAAGAGCAGCAAGAGCTTTTGGTCCTGGCCCCTTTGGGGTGGGAGGAATCCCGGGATGGTCGCAATTGCTGAGCCTGGCTATGGCTCTACGCAGCGTCCCAGGCAGATAGCCGTGGAGTTTGGGAGGCCACAGAAAGAGACATCGGCAGCGTTTGTGGGGCTGTGAATGGGGTTGCCTGGCTACTTGAAGAGCAGCAAGAGCTTTTGGTCCTGGCCCCTTTGGGGTTGGAGGAATCCTGGGACGTTCGCAATTGCTGATTCTGGCTCCGGCTGTATTCAGCGTCCCAGGCAGATAGTCTTGGAGTTTGGGAGGCCACAGGAAGAGACAGCGTCAGCGTTTGTGGGGCTGTGAATGGGGTTGCCTGGCCACTTAAAGAGCAGCAAGAACTTTTGGTCCTGGCCCCTTTGGGGTGGGAGGAATCCCGGGACGTTCGCAATTGCTGAGCCTTGCTCCGGCTGTACTCAGCGTCCCAGGCAGATAGCCTTGGAGTTTGGGAGGCTCACGAAAGAGACAGCGTCAGCGTTTGTGGGGCTGTGAATGGGGTTGCCTGGCTACTTGAAGAGCAGCAAGAGCTTTTGGTCCTGGCCCCTTTGGGGGTGGGAGGAATCCCGGGACGTTCGTAATTGCTGAACCTGGCTCTGGCTCTACACAGCGTCCCAGGCAGATAGTCTTGGAGTTTGGGAGGCTCACGAAAGAGAGAGCTTCAGCGTTTGTGGGGCTGTGAATGGAGTTGCCTGGCCACTTGAAGAGCAGCAAGAGCTTTTGGTCCTGGCCCCTTTGGGGTGGGAGGAATCCTGGGACGGTCGCAATTGCTGAGCCTGGCTCCGGCTGTATTCAGTGTCCCAGGCAGATAGTCTTGGATTTTGGGAGGCCACAGAAAGAGACAGCGTCAGCGTTTGTGGGGCTGCGAATGGAGTTGCCTGGCTACTTGAAGAGCAGCAAGAGCTTTTGGTCCTGGCCCCTTTGGGGTGGGAGGAATCCCGGGACGTTCGCAATTGCTGATTCTGGCTCTGGCGGTACACAGCGTCCCAGGCAGCTAGTCTTGGAGTTTGGGAGGCTCACAAAAGAGACAGCGTCAGCGTTTGTGGGGCTGTGAATGGGGTTGCCTGGCTACTTGAAGAGCAGCAAGAGCTTTTGGTCCTGGCCCCTTTGGGGTGGGAGGAATCTCGGGACGGTCGGAATTGCTGAGCTGGGCTCCAGATCAGCATCCCAGGCAGCTAGTCTTGGAGTTTGGGAGGCTCACGAAAGAGACAGCATCAGCGTTTGTGGGGCTGTGAATGGGGTTGCCTGGCTACTTGAAGAGCAGCAAGAGCTTTTGGTCCTGGCCCCTCTGGGGTGGGAGGAATCCCGGGACGTTCGCAATTGCTGAACCTGGCTCTGGCGGTACACAGCGTCCCAGGCAGATAGTCTTGGAGTTTGGGAGGCTCAGGAAAGAGACAGCGTCAGCGTTTGTGGGGCTGTGAATGGAGTTGCCTGGCTACTTGAAGAGCAGCAAGAGCTTTTGGTCCTGGCCCCTTTGGGGTGGGAGGAATCCCGGGACGTTCGCAATTCCTGAGCTGGGCTCCAGATCACCATCCCAGGCAGCTAGTCTTGGAGTTTGGGACGCCAGAGAAATAGACAGCGTCAGGGTTTGTGGGGCTGTGAATGGGGTTGCCTGGCTACTTGAAGAGCAGCAAGAGCTTTTGGTCCTGGCCCCTTTGGGGTGGGAGGAATCCTGGGACGGTCGCAATTGCTTAGCCTGGCTCCGGCTGTACTTAGCGTCCCAGGCAGATATTCTTGGATTTTGGGAGTCTCACAAAAGAGACAGCGTCAGCGTTTGTGGGGCTGTGAATGGGGTTGCCTGGCTACTTGAAGAGCAGCAAGAGCTTTTGGTCCTGGCCCCTTTGGAGTGGGAGGAATCTCGGGATGGTCGCAATTACTGAGTCTGGCTATGGCTGTACTCAGCGTCCCAGGCAGATAGCCGTGGAGTTTGGGAGGCCACAGAAAGAGACATCGGCAGCGTTTGTGGGGCTGTGAATGGGGTTGCCTGGCTACTTGAAGAGCAGCAAGAGCTTTTGGTCCTGCCACCTTTGGGGTGGGAGGAATCCCGGGACGTTCGCAATTGCTGAACCTGGCTCTGGCTCTACACAGCGTCCCAGGCAGATAATATTGGAGTTTGGGAGGCTCACGAAAGAGACAGCATCAGCGTTTGTGGGGCTGTGAATGGGGTTGCCTGGCTACTTGAAGAGCAGCAAGAGCTTTTGGTCCTGGCCCCTTTGGGGTGGGAGGAATCCCGGGACGTTCGCAATTCCTGAGCTGGGCTCCAGATCACCATCCCAGGCAGCTAATCTTGGAGTTTGGGAGGCCAGAGAAAGAGACAGCGTCAGCGTTTGTGGGGCTGTGAATGGGGTTGCCTGGCTACTTGAAGAGCAGCAAGAGCTTTTGGTCCTGCCACCTTTGGGGTGGGAGGAATCCTGGGACGGTCGCAATTGCTTAACCTGGCTCCGGCTGTACTCTGCGTCCCAGGCAGATATTCTTGGATTTTGGGAGTCTCACAAAAGAGACAGCGTCAGCGTTTGTGGGGCTGTGAATGGGGTTGCCTGGCTACTTGAAGAGCAGCAAGAGCTTTTGGTCCTGGCCCCTTTGGGGTGGGAGGAATCCCGGGACGTTCGCAATTCCTGAGCTGGTCTCCAGATCAGCATCCCAGGCAGCTAGTCTTGGAGTTTGGGAGGCTCACGAAAGAGACAGCGTCAGCGTTTGTGGGGCTGTGAATGGAGTTGCCTGGCTACTTGAAGAGCAGCAAGAGCTTTTGGTCCTGGCCCCTTTGGGGTGGGAGGAATCCCGGGATGGTCGCAATTGCTGAGCCTGGCTATGGCTGTACTCAGCGTCCCAGGCAGATAGCCGTGGAGTTTGGGAGGCCACAGAAAGAGACATCGGCAGCGTTTGTGGGGCTGTGAATGGGGTTGCCTGGCTACTTGAAGAGCAGCAAGAGCTTTTGGTCCTGGCCCCTTTGGGGTGGGAGGAATCCCGGGACGGTCGCAATTGCTGAGCCTGGCTATGGCTGTACTCAGCGTCCCAGGCAGCTAGTCTTGGAGTTTGGGAGGCCACAGAAAGAGACAGCGTCAGCGTTTGTGGGGCTGTGAATGGGGTTGCCTGGCTACTTGAAGAGCAGCAAGAGCTTTTGGTCCTGGCCCCTTTGGGGTGGGAGGAATCCTGGGACGTTCGCAATTGCTGATTCTGGCTCCGGCTGTATTCAGCGTCCCAGGCAGATAGTCTTGGAGTTTGGGAGGCCACAGAAAGAGACAGCGTCAGCGTTTGTGGGGCTGTGAATGGGGTTGCCTGGCCACTTGAAGAGCAGCAAGAGCTTTTGGTCCTGGCCCCTTTGGGGTGGGAGGAATCCCGGGACGTTCGCAATTGCTGAGCCTGTCTCCGGCTGTACTCAGCGTCCCAGGCAGATAGCATTGGAGTTTGGGAGGCTCACGAAAGAGACAGCGTCAGCGTTTGTGGGGCTGTGAATGGGGTTGCCTGGCTACTTGAAGAGCAGCAAGAGCTTTTGGTCCTGGCCCCTTTGGGGTGGGAGGAATCCTTTGACGTTCGCAATTGCTGAGCCTGGCTCCGGCTGTACTCAGCGTCCCAGGCAGATAGTCTTGGAGTTTGGGAGGCCACAGAAAGAGACATCGGCAGCGTTTGTGGGGCTGCGAATGGAGTTGCCTGGCTACTTGAAGAGCAGCAAGAGCTTTTGGTCCTGGCCCCTTTGGGGTGGGAGGAATCCTGGGACGTTCGCAATTGCTGAACCTGGCTCTGGCTCTACACAGCGTCCCAGGCAGATAGTATTGGAGTTTGGGAGGCTCACGAAAGAGAGAGCTTCAGCGTTTGTGGGGCTGTGAATGGAGTTGCCTGGCTACTTGAAGAGCAGCAAGAGCTTCTGGTGCTGGCCCCTTTGGGGTGGGAGGAATCCTGGGACGGTCGCAATTGCTGAGCCTGGCTATGGCTGTACTCAGCGTCCCAGGCAGCTAGTCTTGGAGTTTGGGAGGCCACAGAAAGAGACAGCGTCAGCGTTTGTGGGGCTGTGAATGGGGTTGCCTGGCTACTTGAAGAGCAGCAAGAGCTTTTGGTCCTGGCCCCTTTGGGGTGGGAGGAATTCTGGGACGGTCGGAATTGCTGAGCCTGGCTCCGGCTGTATTCAGTGTCCCAGGCAGATAGTCTTGGAGTTTGGGAGGCCACAGAAAGAGACATCGGCAGCGTTTGTGGGGCTGCGAATGGAGTTGCCTGGCTACTTGAAGAGCAGCAAGAGCTTTTGGTCCTGGCCCCTTTGGGGTGGGAGGAATCCCGGGACGTTCGCAATTCCTGAGCTGGTCTCCAGATCAGCATCCCAGGCAGCTAGTCTTGGAGTTTGGGAGGCTCACGAAAGAGACAGCGTCAGCGTTTGTGGGGCTGTGAATGGAGTTGCCTGGCTACTTGAAGAGAAGCAAGAGCTTTTGGTCCTGGCCCCTCTGGGGTGGGAGGAATCCCGGGACGGTCGCAATTGCTGATTCTGGCTCCGGCTGTATTCAGCGTCCCAGGCAGATAGTCTTGGAATTTTGGAGGCCACAGGAAGAGACAGCGTCAGCGTTTGTGGGGCTGTGAATGGGGTTGCCTGGCCACTTGAAGAGCAGCAAGAGCTTTTGGTCCTGGCCCCTTTGGGGTGGGAGGAATCCCGGGACGTTCGCAATTGCTGAGCCTGTCTCCGGCTGTACTCAGCGTCCCAGGCAGATAGCCGTGGAGTTTGGGAGGCTCACGAAAGAGACAGCGTCAGCGTTTGTGGGGCTGTGAATGGGGTTGCCTGGCTACTTGAAGAGCAGCAAGAGCTTTTGGTCCTGGCCCCTTTGGGGTGGGAGGAATCCTTTGACGTTCGCAATTGTTGAGCCTGGCTCCGGCTGTATTCAGTGTCCCAGGCAGATAGTCTTGGAGTTTGGGAGGCCACAGAAAGAGACATCGGCAGCGTTTGTGGGGCTGCGAATGGAGTTGCCTGGCTACTTGAAGAGCAGCAAGAGCTTTTGGTCCTGGCCCCTTTGGGGTGGGAGGAATCCCGGCACGTTCGCAATTGCTGAACCTGGCTCTGGCTCTACACAGCGTCCCAGGCAGATAGTATTGGAGTTTGGGAGGCTCACGAAAGAGACAGCGTCAGCGTTTGTGGGGCTGTGAATGGAGTTGCCTGGCTACTTGAAGAGCAGCAAGAGCTTTTGGTGCTGGCCCCTTTGGGGTGGGAGGAATCCTGGGACGGTCGCAATTGCTGAGCCTGGCTATGGCTGTACTCAGCGTCCCAGGCAGCTAGTCTTGGAGTTTGGGAGGCCACAGAAAGAGGCAGCGTCAGCGTTTGTGGGGCTGTGAATGGGGTTGCCTGGCTACTTGAAGAGCAGCAAGAGCTTTTGGTCCTGGCCCCTTTGGGGTGGGAGGAATTCTGGGACGGTCGCAATTGCTGAGCCTGGCTCCGGCTGTATTCAGTGTCCCAGGCAGATAGTCTTGGAGTTTGGGAGGCCACAGAAAGAGACATCGGCAGCGTTTGTGGGGCTGCGAATGGAGTTGCCTGGCTACTTGAAGAGCAGCAAGAGCTTTTGGTCCTGGCCCCTTTGGGGTGGGAGGAATCCCGGGACGTTCGCAATTCCTGAGCTGGTCTCCAGATCAGCATCCCAGGCAGCTAGTCTTGGAGTTTGGGAGGCTCACGAAACAGACAGCGTCAGCGTTTGGGGGGCTGTGAATGGAGTTGCCTGGCTACTTGAAGAGCAGCAAGAGGTTTTGGTCCTGGCCCCTTTGGGGTGGGAGGAATCCCGGGATGGTCGCAATTGCTGAGCCTGGCTCTGGCTGTACTCAGCGTCCCAGGCAGATAGCCGTGGAGTTTGGGAGGCCACAGAAAGAGACATCGGCAGCGTTTGTGGGGCTGTGAATGGGGTTGCCTGGCTACTTGAAGAGCAGCAAGAGCTTTTGGTCCTGGCCCCTTTGGGGTGGGAGGAATCCCGGGACGGTCGCAATTGCTGAGCCTGGCTCCGGCTGTACTCAGCGTCCCAGGCAGCTAGTCTTGGAGTTTGGGAGGCCACAGAAAGAGACAGCGTCAGCGTTTGTGGGGCTGTGAATGGGGTTGCCTGGCTACTTGAAGAGCAGCAAGAGGTTTTGGTCCTGGCCCCTTTGGGGTGGGAGGAATCTCAGGACGGTCACAATCGCTGAGCCTGGCTCCGGCTGTACTCAGCGTCCCAGGCAGATAGCCTTGGAGTTTGGGAGGCTCACGAAAGAGACAGAGTCAGCGTTTGTGGGGCTGTGAATGGGGTTGCCTGGCTAGTTGAAGAGCAGCAAGAGCTTTTGGTCCCGGCCCCTTTGGGGTGGGAGGAATCCCGGGACGGTCGCATTCGCTGAGCGTGGCTCCAGCTGTTCTGAGCGGCCCAGGCATATAGTATTGGAGTTTGGGAGGCTCAAGAAAGAGACAGTGGCAGCGTTTTTAACCTGTGAATGGGGTTGCCTGGCCACTTGAAGAGCAGCAAGAGCTTTTGGTCCTGGCCCCTTTGGGGTGGGAGGAATCTCGGGATGTTCTTAAGTGCTGAGCCTGGCTCTGGCTGTATTCAGCGTCCCAGGCACATATTATTATAGTTTGGGAGGCTAACGAAAGAGACAGCGTCAGCGTTTGTGGGGCTGTGAATGGAGTTGCCTGGCTACTTGAAGAGCAGCAAGAGCTTTTGGTCCTGGCCCCTTTGGGGTGGGAGGAATCCCGGGACGTTCGCAATTGCTGAGCCTGGCTCCGGCTGTATTCAGTGTCCCAGGCAGATAGTCTTGGAGTTTGGGAGGCCACAGAAAGAGACATCGGCAGCGTTTGTGGGGCTGCGAATGGAGTTGCCTGGCTACTTGAAGAGCAGCAAGAGCTTTTGGTCCTGGCCCCTTTGGGGTGGGAGGAATCCCGGGACGTTCTTAAGTGCTGAGCCTGGCTCTGGCTGTATTCAGCGTCCCAGGCACATATTATTATAGTTTGGGAGGCTCACGAAAGAGACAGCGTCAGCGTTTGTGGGGCTGTGAATGGAGTTGCCTGGCTACTTGAAGAGCAGCAAGAGCTTCTGGTGCTGGCCCCTTTGGGGTGGGAGGAATCCTGGGACGGTCGCAATTGCTGAGCCTGGCTATGGCTGTACTCAGCGTCCCAGGCAGCTAGTCTTGGAGTTTGGGAGGCCACAGAAAGAGACAGCGTCAGCGTTTGTGGGGCTGTGAATGGGGTTGCCTGGCTACTTGAAGAGCAGCAAGAGCTTTTGGTCCTGGCCCCTTTGGGGTGGGAGGAATTCTGGGACGGTCGCAATTGCTGAGCCTGGCTCCGGCTGTATTCAGTGTCCCAGGCAGATACTCTTGGAGTTTGGGAGGCCACAGAAAGAGACATCGGCAGCGTTTGTGGGGCTGCGAATGGAGTTGCCTGGCTACTTGAAGAGCAGCAAGAGCTTTTGGTCCTGGCCCCTTTGGGGTGGGAGGAATCCCGGGACGTTCGCAATTCCTGAGCTGGTCTCCAGATCAGCATCCCAGGCAGCTAGTCTTGGAGTTTGGGAGGCTCACGAAAGAGACAGCGTCAGCGTTTGTGGGGCTGTGAATGGAGTTGCCTGGCTACTTGAAGAGCAGCAAGAGCTTTTGGTCCTGGCCCCTTTGGGGTGGGAGGAATCCCGGGATGGTCGCAATTGCTGAGCCTGGCTCTGGCTGTACTCAGCGTCCCAGGCAGATAGCCGTGGAGTTTGGGAGGCCACAGAAAGAGACATCGGCAGCGTTTGTGGGGCTGTGAATGGGGTTGCCTGGCTACTTGAAGAGCAGCAAGAGCTTTTGGTCCTGGCCCCTTTGGGGTGGGAGGAATCCCGGGACGGTCGCAATTGCTGAGCCTGGCTCCGGCTGTACTCAGCGTCCCAGGCAGCTAGTCTTGGAGTTTGGGAGGCCACAGAAAGAGACAGCGTCAGCGTTTGTGGGGCTGTGAATGGGGTTGCCTGGCTACTTGAAGAGCAGCAAGAGCTTTTGGTCCTGGCCCCTTTGGGGTGGGAGGAATCTCAGGACGGTCACAATCGCTGAGCCTGGCTCCGGCTGTACTCAGCGTCCCAGGCAGATAGCCTTGGAGTTTGGGAGGCTCAAGAAAGAGACAGTGGCAGCGTTTTTAACCTGTGAATGGGGTTGCCTGGCCACTTGAAGAGCAGCAAGAGCTTTTGGTCCTGGCCCCTTTGGGGTGGGAGGAATCTCGGGATGTTCTTAAGTGCTGAGCCTGGCTCTGGCTGTATTCAGCGTCCCAGGCACATATTATGATAGTTTGGGAGGCTCACGAAAGAGACAGCGTCAGCGTTTGTGGGGCTGTGAATGGAGTTGCCTGGCTACTTGAAGAGCAGCAAGAGCTTTTGGTCCTGGCCCCTTTGGGGTGGGAGGAATCCTGGGACGTTCACAATTGCTGATTCTGGCTCCGGCTGTATTCAGCGTCCCAGGCAGATAGTCTTGGAGTTTGGGAGGCCAGAGAAATAGACAGCGTCAGCGTTTGTGGGGCTGTGAATGGGGTTGCCTGGCCACTTGAAGAGCAGCAAGAGCTTTTGGTCCTGGCCCCTTTGGGGTGGGAGGAATCCCGGGACGTTCGCAATTGCTGAGCCTGTCTCCGGCTGTACTCAGCGTCCCAGGCAGATAGCCTTGGAGTTTGGGAGGCTCACGAAAGAGACAGCGTCAGCGTTTGTGGGGCTGTGAAGGGGGTTGCCTGGCTACTTGAAGAGCAGCAAGAGCTTTTGGTCCTGGCCCCTTTGGGGTGGGAGGAATCCTTTGACGTTCGCAATTGCTGAGCCTGGCTCCGGCTGTATTCAGTGTCCCAGGCAGATAGTCTTGGAGTTTGGGAGGCCACAGAAAGAGACATCGGCAGCGTTTGTGGGGCTGCGAATGGAGTTGCCTGGCCACTTGAAGAGCAGCAAGAGCTTTTGGTCCTGGCCCCTTTGGGGTGGGAGGAATCCCGGGACGTTCGCAATTGCTGAACCTGGCTCTGGCTCTACACAGCGTCCCAGGCAGATAGTATTGGAGTTTGGGAGGCTCACGAAAGAGACAGCGTCAGCGTTTGTGGGGCTGTGAATGGAGTTGCCTGGCTACTTGAAGAGCAGCAAGAGCTTTTGGTGCTGGCCCCTTTGGGGTGGGAGGAATCCTGGGACGGTCGCAATCGCTGAGCCTGGCTATGGCTGTACTCAGCGTCCCAGGCAGCTAGTCTTGGAGTTTGGGAGGCCACAGAAAGAGACAGCGTCAGCGTTTGTGGGGCTGTGAATGGGGTTGCCTGGCTACTTGAAGAGCAGCAAGAGCTTTTGGTCCCGGCCCCTTTGGGGTGGGAGGAATCCCGGGACGGTCGCATTCGCTGAGCGTGGCTCCAGCTGTTCTGAGCGGCCCAGGCATATAGTATTGGAGTTTGGGAGGCTCAAGAAAGAGACAGTGGCAGCGTTTTTAACCTGTGAATGGGGTTGCCTGGCTAGTTGAAGAGCAGCAAGTGCTTTTGGTCCTGGCCCCTTTGGGGTGGGAGGAATCTCGGGATGTTCTTAAGTGCTGAGCCTGGCTATGGCTGTAAGCAGCGTCCCAGGCAGATATTATTATAGTTTGGGAGGCTCACGAAAGAGACAGCGTCAGCGTTTGTGGGGCTGTGAAGGGGGTTGCCTGGCTACTTGAAGAGCAGCAAGAGCTTTTGGTCCTGGCCCCTTTGGGGTTGGAGGAATCCTGGGACGTTCGCAATTGCTGATTCTGGCTCCGGCTGTATTCAGCGTCCCAGGCAGATAGTCTTGGAGTTTGGGAGGCCACAGGAAGAGACAGCGTCAGTGTTTGTGGGGCTGTGAATGGGGTTGCCTGGCTACTTGAAGAGCAGCAAGAGCTTTTGGTCCTGGCCCCTTTGGGGTGGGAGGAATCCCGGGACGTTCGCAATTGCTGAGCCTTGCTCCGGCTGTACTCAGCGTCCCAGGCAGATAGCCTTGGAGTTTGGGAGGCTCACGAAAGAGACAGCGTCAGCGTTTGTGGGGCTGTGAATGGGGTTGCCTGGCTACTTGAAGAGCAGCAAGAGCTTTTGGTCCTGGCCCCTTTGGGGGTGGGAGTAATCCCGGGACGTTCGTAATTGCTGAACCTGGCTCTGGCTCTACACAGCGTCCCAGGCAGATAGTATTGGAGTTTGGGAGGCTCACGAAAGAGAGAGCTTCAGCGTTTGTGGGGCTGTGAATGGGGTTGCCTGGCTAGTTGAAGAGCAGCAAGAGCTTTTGGTCCTGGCCCCTTTGGGGTGGGAGGAATCCCGGGATGGTCGCAATTGCTGAGCCTGGCTCTGGCTGTACTCAGCGTCCCAGGCAGATAGCCGTGGAGTTTGGGAGGCCACAGAAAGAGACATCGGCAGCGTTTGTGGGGCTGTGAATGGGGTTGCCTGGCTACTTGAAGAGCAGCAAGAGCTTTTGGTCCTGGCCCCTTTGGGGTGGGAGGAATCCCGGGACGGTCGCAATTGCTGAGCCTGGCTCCGGCTGTACTCAGCGTCCCAGGCAGCTAGTCTTGGAGTTTGGGAGGCCACAGAAAGAGACAGCGTCAGCGTTTGTGGGGCTGTGAATGGGGTTGCCTGGCTACTTGAAGAGCAGCAAGAGCTTTTGGTCCTGGCCCCTTTGGGGTGGGAGGAATCTCAGGACGGTCACAATCGCTGAGCCTGGCTCCGGCTGTACTCAGCGTCCCAGGCAGATAGCCTTGGAGTTTGGGAGGCTCAAGAAAGAGACAGTGGCAGCGTTTTTAACCTGTGAATGGGGTTGCCTGGCCACTTGAAGAGCAGCAAGAGCTTTTGGTCCTGGCCCCTTTGGGGTGGGAGGAATCTCGGGATGTTCTTAAGTGCTGAGCCTGGCTCTGGCTGTATTCAGCGTCCCAGGCACATATTATGATAGTTTGGGAGGCTCACGAAAGAGACAGCGTCAGCGTTTGTGGGGCTGTGAATGGAGTTGCCTGGCTACTTGAAGAGCAGCAAGAGCTTTTGGTCCTGGCCCCTTTGGGGTGGGAGGAATCCTGGGACGTTCGCAATTGCTGATTCTGGCTCCGGCTGTATTCAGCGTCCCAGGCAGATAGTCTTGGAGTTTGGGAGGCCAGAGAAATAGACAGCGTCAGCGTTTGTGGGGCTGTGAATGGGGTTGCCTGGCCACTTGAAGAGCAGCAAGAGCTTTTGGTCCTGGCCCCTTTGGGGTGGGAGGAATCCCGGGACGTTCGCAATTGCTGAGCCTGTCTCCGGCTGTACTCAGCGTCCCAGGCAGATAGCCTTGGAGTTTGGGAGGCTCACGAAAGAGACAGCGTCAGCGTTTGTGGGGCTGTGAAGGGGGTTGCCTGGCTACTTGAAGAGCAGCAAGAGCTTTTGGTCCTGGCCCCTTTGGGGTGGGAGGAATCCTTTGACGTTCGCAATTGCTGAGCCTGGCTCCGGCTGTATTCAGTGTCCCAGGCAGATAGTCTTGGAGTTTGGGAGGCCACAGAAAGAGACATCGGCAGCGTTTGTGGGGCTGCGAATGGAGTTGCCTGGCCACTTGAAGAGCAGCAAGAGCTTTTGGTCCTGGCCCCTTTGGGGTGGGAGGAATCCCGGGACGTTCGCAATTCCTGAGCTGGTCTCCAGATCAGCATCCCAGGCAGCTAGTCTTGGAGTTTGGGAGGCTCACGAAACAGACAGCGTCAGCGTTTGGGGGGCTGTGAATGGAGTTGCCTGGCTACTTGAAGAGCAGCAAGAGGTTTTGGTCCTGGCCCCTTTGGGGTGGGAGGAATCCCGGGATGGTCGCAATTGCTGAGCCTGGCTCTGGCTGTACTCAGCGTCCCAGGCAGATAGCCGTGGAGTTTGGGAGGCCACAGAAAGAGACATCGGCAGCGTTTGTGGGGCTGTGAATGGGGTTGCCTGGCTACTTGAAGAGCAGCAAGAGCTTTTGGTCCTGGCCCCTTTGGGGTGGGAGGAATCCCGGGACGGTCGCAATTGCTGAGCCTGGCTCCGGCTGTACTCAGCGTCCCAGGCAGCTAGTCTTGGAGTTTGGGAGGCCACAGAAAGAGACAGCGTCAGCGTTTGTGGGGCTGTGAATGGGGTTGCCTGGCTACTTGAAGAGCAGCAAGAGGTTTTGGTCCTGGCCCCTTTGGGGTGGGAGGAATCTCAGGACGGTCACAATCGCTGAGCCTGGCTCCGGCTGTACTCAGCGTCCCAGGCAGATAGCCTTGGAGTTTGGGAGGCTCACGAAAGAGACAGAGTCAGCGTTTGTGGGGCTGTGAATGGGGTTGCCTGGCTAGTTGAAGAGCAGCAAGAGCTTTTGGTCCCGGCCCCTTTGGGGTGGGAGGAATCCCGGGACGGTCGCATTCGCTGAGCGTGGCTCCAGCTGTTCTGAGCGGCCCAGGCATATAGTATTGGAGTTTGGGAGGCTCAAGAAAGAGACAGTGGCAGCGTTTTTAACCTGTGAATGGGGTTGCCTGGCCACTTGAAGAGCAGCAAGAGCTTTTGGTCCTGGCCCCTTTGGGGTGGGAGGAATCTCGGGATGTTCTTAAGTGCTGAGCCTGGCTCTGGCTGTATTCAGCGTCCCAGGCACATATTATTATAGTTTGGGAGGCTAACGAAAGAGACAGCGTCAGCGTTTGTGGGGCTGTGAATGGAGTTGCCTGGCTACTTGAAGAGCAGCAAGAGCTTTTGGTCCTGGCCCCTTTGGGGTGGGAGGAATCCCGGGACGTTCGCAATTGCTGAGCCTGGCTCCGGCTGTATTCAGTGTCCCAGGCAGATAGTCTTGGAGTTTGGGAGGCCACAGAAAGAGACATCGGCAGCGTTTGTGGGGCTGCGAATGGAGTTGCCTGGCTACTTGAAGAGCAGCAAGAGCTTTTGGTCCTGGCCCCTTTGGGGTGGGAGGAATCCCGGGACGTTCTTAAGTGCTGAGCCTGGCTCTGGCTGTATTCAGCGTCCCAGGCACATATTATTATAGTTTGGGAGGCTCACGAAAGAGACAGCGTCAGCGTTTGTGGGGCTGTGAATGGAGTTGCCTGGCTACTTGAAGAGCAGCAAGAGCTTCTGGTGCTGGCCCCTTTGGGGTGGGAGGAATCCTGGGACGGTCGCAATTGCTGAGCCTGGCTATGGCTGTACTCAGCGTCCCAGGCAGCTAGTCTTGGAGTTTGGGAGGCCACAGAAAGAGACAGCGTCAGCGTTTGTGGGGCTGTGAATGGGGTTGCCTGGCTACTTGAAGAGCAGCAAGAGCTTTTGGTCCTGGCCCCTTTGGGGTGGGAGGAATTCTGGGACGGTCGCAATTGCTGAGCCTGGCTCCGGCTGTATTCAGTGTCCCAGGCAGATACTCTTGGAGTTTGGGAGGCCACAGAAAGAGACATCGGCAGCGTTTGTGGGGCTGCGAATGGAGTTGCCTGGCTACTTGAAGAGCAGCAAGAGCTTTTGGTCCTGGCCCCTTTGGGGTGGGAGGAATCCCGGGACGTTCGCAATTCCTGAGCTGGTCTCCAGATCAGCATCCCAGGCAGCTAGTCTTGGAGTTTGGGAGGCTCACGAAAGAGACAGCGTCAGCGTTTGTGGGGCTGTGAATGGAGTTGCCTGGCTACTTGAAGAGCAGCAAGAGCTTTTGGTCCTGGCCCCTTTGGGGTGGGAGGAATCCCGGGATGGTCGCAATTGCTGAGCCTGGCTCTGGCTGTACTCAGCGTCCCAGGCAGATAGCCGTGGAGTTTGGGAGGCCACAGAAAGAGACATCGGCAGCGTTTGTGGGGCTGTGAATGGGGTTGCCTGGCTACTTGAAGAGCAGCAAGAGCTTTTGGTCCTGGCCCCTTTGGGGTGGGAGGAATCCCGGGACGGTCGCAATTGCTGAGCCTGGCTCCGGCTGTACTCAGCGTCCCAGGCAGCTAGTCTTGGAGTTTGGGAGGCCACAGAAAGAGACAGCGTCAGCGTTTGTGGGGCTGTGAATGGGGTTGCCTGGCTACTTGAAGAGCAGCAAGAGCTTTTGGTCCTGGCCCCTTTGGGGTGGGAGGAATCTCAGGACGGTCACAATCGCTGAGCCTGGCTCCGGCTGTACTCAGCGTCCCAGGCAGATAGCCTTGGAGTTTGGGAGGCTCAAGAAAGAGACAGTGGCAGCGTTTTTAACCTGTGAATGGGGTTGCCTGGCCACTTGAAGAGCAGCAAGAGCTTTTGGTCCTGGCCCCTTTGGGGTGGGAGGAATCTCGGGATGTTCTTAAGTGCTGAGCCTGGCTCTGGCTGTATTCAGCGTCCCAGGCACATATTATGATAGTTTGGGAGGCTCACGAAAGAGACAGCGTCAGCGTTTGTGGGGCTGTGAATGGAGTTGCCTGGCTACTTGAAGAGCAGCAAGAGCTTTTGGTCCTGGCCCCTTTGGGGTGGGAGGAATCCTGGGACGTTCACAATTGCTGATTCTGGCTCCGGCTGTATTCAGCGTCCCAGGCAGATAGTCTTGGAGTTTGGGAGGCCAGAGAAATAGACAGCGTCAGCGTTTGTGGGGCTGTGAATGGGGTTGCCTGGCCACTTGAAGAGCAGCAAGAGCTTTTGGTCCTGGCCCCTTTGGGGTGGGAGGAATCCCGGGACGTTCGCAATTGCTGAGCCTGTCTCCGGCTGTACTCAGCGTCCCAGGCAGATAGCCTTGGAGTTTGGGAGGCTCACGAAAGAGACAGCGTCAGCGTTTGTGGGGCTGTGAAGGGGGTTGCCTGGCTACTTGAAGAGCAGCAAGAGCTTTTGGTCCTGGCCCCTTTGGGGTGGGAGGAATCCTTTGACGTTCGCAATTGCTGAGCCTGGCTCCGGCTGTATTCAGTGTCCCAGGCAGATAGTCTTGGAGTTTGGGAGGCCACAGAAAGAGACATCGGCAGCGTTTGTGGGGCTGCGAATGGAGTTGCCTGGCCACTTGAAGAGCAGCAAGAGCTTTTGGTCCTGGCCCCTTTGGGGTGGGAGGAATCCCGGGACGTTCGCAATTGCTGAACCTGGCTCTGGCTCTACACAGCGTCCCAGGCAGATAGTATTGGAGTTTGGGAGGCTCACGAAAGAGACAGCGTCAGCGTTTGTGGGGCTGTGAATGGAGTTGCCTGGCTACTTGAAGAGCAGCAAGAGCTTTTGGTGCTGGCCCCTTTGGGGTGGGAGGAATCCTGGGACGGTCGCAATCGCTGAGCCTGGCTATGGCTGTACTCAGCGTCCCAGGCAGCTAGTCTTGGAGTTTGGGAGGCCACAGAAAGAGACAGCGTCAGCGTTTGTGGGGCTGTGAATGGGGTTGCCTGGCTACTTGAAGAGCAGCAAGAGCTTTTGGTCCCGGCCCCTTTGGGGTGGGAGGAATCCCGGGACGGTCGCATTCGCTGAGCGTGGCTCCAGCTGTTCTGAGCGGCCCAGGCATATAGTATTGGAGTTTGGGAGGCTCAAGAAAGAGACAGTGGCAGCGTTTTTAACCTGTGAATGGGGTTGCCTGGCTAGTTGAAGAGCAGCAAGTGCTTTTGGTCCTGGCCCCTTTGGGGTGGGAGGAATCTCGGGATGTTCTTAAGTGCTGAGCCTGGCTATGGCTGTAAGCAGCGTCCCAGGCAGATATTATTATAGTTTGGGAGGCTCACGAAAGAGACAGCGTCAGCGTTTGTGGGGCTGTGAAGGGGGTTGCCTGGCTACTTGAAGAGCAGCAAGAGCTTTTGGTCCTGGCCCCTTTGGGGTTGGAGGAATCCTGGGACGTTCGCAATTGCTGATTCTGGCTCCGGCTGTATTCAGCGTCCCAGGCAGATAGTCTTGGAGTTTGGGAGGCCACAGGAAGAGACAGCGTCAGTGTTTGTGGGGCTGTGAATGGGGTTGCCTGGCTACTTGAAGAGCAGCAAGAGCTTTTGGTCCTGGCCCCTTTGGGGTGGGAGGAATCCCGGGACGTTCGCAATTGCTGAGCCTTGCTCCGGCTGTACTCAGCGTCCCAGGCAGATAGCCTTGGAGTTTGGGAGGCTCACGAAAGAGACAGCGTCAGCGTTTGTGGGGCTGTGAATGGGGTTGCCTGGCTACTTGAAGAGCAGCAAGAGCTTTTGGTCCTGGCCCCTTTGGGGGTGGGAGTAATCCCGGGACGTTCGTAATTGCTGAACCTGGCTCTGGCTCTACACAGCGTCCCAGGCAGATAGTATTGGAGTTTGGGAGGCTCACGAAAGAGAGAGCTTCAGCGTTTGTGGGGCTGTGAATGGGGTTGCCTGGCTAGTTGAAGAGCAGCAAGAGCTTTTGGTCCTGGCCCCTTTGGGGTGGGAGGAATCCCGGGATGGTCGCAATTGCTGAGCCTGGCTCTGGCTGTACTCAGCGTCCCAGGCAGATAGCCGTGGAGTTTGGGAGGCCACAGAAAGAGACATCGGCAGCGTTTGTGGGGCTGTGAATGGGGTTGCCTGGCTACTTGAAGAGCAGCAAGAGCTTTTGGTCCTGGCCCCTTTGGGGTGGGAGGAATCCCGGGACGGTCGCAATTGCTGAGCCTGGCTCCGGCTGTACTCAGCGTCCCAGGCAGCTAGTCTTGGAGTTTGGGAGGCCACAGAAAGAGACAGCGTCAGCGTTTGTGGGGCTGTGAATGGGGTTGCCTGGCTACTTGAAGAGCAGCAAGAGCTTTTGGTCCTGGCCCCTTTGGGGTGGGAGGAATCTCAGGACGGTCACAATCGCTGAGCCTGGCTCCGGCTGTACTCAGCGTCCCAGGCAGATAGCCTTGGAGTTTGGGAGGCTCAAGAAAGAGACAGTGGCAGCGTTTTTAACCTGTGAATGGGGTTGCCTGGCCACTTGAAGAGCAGCAAGAGCTTTTGGTCCTGGCCCCTTTGGGGTGGGAGGAATCTCGGGATGTTCTTAAGTGCTGAGCCTGGCTCTGGCTGTATTCAGCGTCCCAGGCACATATTATGATAGTTTGGGAGGCTCACGAAAGAGACAGCGTCAGCGTTTGTGGGGCTGTGAATGGAGTTGCCTGGCTACTTGAAGAGCAGCAAGAGCTTTTGGTCCTGGCCCCTTTGGGGTGGGAGGAATCCTGGGACGTTCGCAATTGCTGATTCTGGCTCCGGCTGTATTCAGCGTCCCAGGCAGATAGTCTTGGAGTTTGGGAGGCCAGAGAAATAGACAGCGTCAGCGTTTGTGGGGCTGTGAATGGGGTTGCCTGGCCACTTGAAGAGCAGCAAGAGCTTTTGGTCCTGGCCCCTTTGGGGTGGGAGGAATCCCGGGACGTTCGCAATTGCTGAGCCTGTCTCCGGCTGTACTCAGCGTCCCAGGCAGATAGCCTTGGAGTTTGGGAGGCTCACGAAAGAGACAGCGTCAGCGTTTGTGGGGCTGTGAAGGGGGTTGCCTGGCTACTTGAAGAGCAGCAAGAGCTTTTGGTCCTGGCCCCTTTGGGGTGGGAGGAATCCTTTGACGTTCGCAATTGCTGAGCCTGGCTCCGGCTGTATTCAGTGTCCCAGGCAGATAGTCTTGGAGTTTGGGAGGCCACAGAAAGAGACATCGGCAGCGTTTGTGGGGCTGCGAATGGAGTTGCCTGGCCACTTGAAGAGCAGCAAGAGCTTTTGGTCCTGGCCCCTTTGGGGTGGGAGGAATCCCGGGACGTTCGCAATTGCTGAACCTGGCTCTGGCTCTACACAGCGTCCCAGGCAGATAGTATTGGAGTTTGGGAGGCTCACGAAAGAGACAGCGTCAGCGTTTGTGGGGCTGTGAATGGAGTTGCCTGGCTACTTGAAGAGCAGCAAGAGCTTTTGGTGCTGGCCCCTTTGGGGTGGGAGGAATCCTGGGACGGTCGCAATCGCTGAGCCTGGCTATGGCTGTACTCAGCGTCCCAGGCAGCTAGTCTTGGAGTTTGGGAGGCCACAGAAAGAGACAGCGTCAGCGTTTGTGGGGCTGTGAATGGGGTTGCCTGGCTACTTGAAGAGCAGCAAGAGCTTTTGGTCCCGGCCCCTTTGGGGTGGGAGGAATCCCGGGACGGTCGCATTCGCTGAGCGTGGCTCCAGCTGTTCTGAGCGGCCCAGGCATATAGTATTGGAGTTTGGGAGGCTCAAGAAAGAGACAGTGGCAGCGTTTTTAACCTGTGAATGGGGTTGCCTGGCTAGTTGAAGAGCAGCAAGTGCTTTTGGTCCTGGCCCCTTTGGGGTGGGAGGAATCTCGGGATGTTCTTAAGTGCTGAGCCTGGCTATGGCTGTAAGCAGCGTCCCAGGCAGATATTATTATAGTTTGGGAGGCTCACGAAAGAGACAGCGTCAGCGTTTGTGGGGCTGTGAAGGGGGTTGCCTGGCTACTTGAAGAGCAGCAAGAGCTTTTGGTCCTGGCCCCTTTGGGGTTGGAGGAATCCTGGGACGTTCGCAATTGCTGATTCTGGCTCCGGCTGTATTCAACGTCCCAGGCAGATAGTCTTGGAGTTTGGGAGGCCACAGGAAGAGACAGCGTCAGTGTTTGTGGGGCTGTGAATGGGGTTGCCTGGCTACTTGAAGAGCAGCAAGAGCTTTTGGTCCTGGCCCCTTTGGGGTGGGAGGAATCCCGGGACGTTCGCAATTGCTGAGCCTTGCTCCGGCTGTACTCAGCGTCCCAGGCAGATAGCCTTGGAGTTTGGGAGGCTCACGAAAGAGACAGCGTCAGCGTTTGTGGGGCTGTGAATGGGGTTGCCTGGCTACTTGAAGAGCAGCAAGAGCTTTTGGTCCTGGCCCCTTTGGGGGTGGGAGTAATCCCGGGACGTTCGTAATTGCTGAACCTGGCTCTGGCTCTACACAGCGTCCCAGGCAGATAGTATTGGAGTTTGGGAGGCTCACGAAAGAGAGAGCTTCAGCGTTTGTGGGGCTGTGAATGGAGTTGCCTGGCTACTTGAAGAGCAGCAAGAGCTTTTGGTCCTGGCCCCTTTGGGGTGGGAGGAATCCTGGGACGGTCGCAATTGCTGAGCCTGGCTCCGGCTGTATTCAGTGTCCCAGGCAGATAGTCTTGGAGTTTGGGAGGCTCACGAAAGAGACAGCATCAGCGTTTGTGGGGCTGTGAATGGGGTTGCCTGGCTACTTGAAGAGCAGCAAGAGCTTTTGGTCCTGGCCCCTCTGGGGTGGGAGGAATCCCGGGACGGTCGCAATTGCTGAACCTGGCTCTGGCGGTACACAGCGTCCCAGGCAGATAGTCTTGGAGTTTGGGAGGCTCAGGAAAGAGACAGCGTCAGCGTTTGTGGGGCTGTGAATGGAGTTGCCTGGCTACTTGAAGAGCAGCAAGAGCTTTTGGTCCTGGCCCCTTTGGGGTGGGAGGAATCCCGGGACTTTCGCAATTCCTGAGCTGGGCTCCAGATCACCATCCCAGGCAGCTAGTCTAGGAGTTTGGGACGCCAGAGAAATAGACAGCGTCAGGGTTTGTGGGGCTGTGAATGGGGTTGCCTGGCTACTTGAAGAGCAGCAAGAGCTTTTGGTCCTGGCCCCTTTGGGGTGGGAGGAATCCCGGGACGTTCGCAATCGCTGAGCCTGGCTCCGGCTGTACTTAGCGTCCCAGGCAGATATTCTTGGATTTTGGGAGTCTCACAAAAGAGACAGCGTCAGCGTTTGTGGGGCTGTGAATGGGGTTGCCTGGCTACTTGAAGAGCAGCAAGAGCTTTTGGTCCTGGCCCCTTTGGAGTGGGAGGAATCTCGGGATGGTCGCAATTGCTGAGTCTGGCTATGGCTGTACTCAGTGTCCCAGGCAGATAGTCTTGGAGTTTGGGAGGCCACAGAAAGAGACATCGGCAGCGTTTGTGGGGCTGCGAATGGAGTTGCCTGGCTACTTGAAGAGCAGCAAGAGCTTTTGGTCCTGGCCCCTTTGGGGTGGGAGGAATCCCGGGACGTTCGCAATTCCTGAGCTGGGCTCCAGATCACCATCCCAGGCAGCTAGTCTTGGAGTTTGGGAGGCTCACGAAAGAGACAGCGTCAGCGTTTGTGGGGCTGTGAATGGAGTTGCCTGGCTACTTGAAGAGCAGCAAGAGCTTTTGGTCCTGGCCCCTTTGGGGTGGGAGGAATCCCGGGATGGTCGCAATTGCTGAGCCTGGTTCTGGCTGTACTCAGCGTCCCAGGCAGATAGCCGTGGAGTTTGGGAGGCCACAGAAAGAGACATCGGCAGCGTTTGTGGGGCTGTGAATGGGGTTGCCTGGCTACTTGAAGAGCAGCAAGAGCTTTTGGTCCTGGCCCCTTTGGGGTGGGAGGAATCCCGGGACGGTCGCAATTGCTGAGCCTGGCTCCGGCTGTACTCAGCGTCCCAGGCAGCTAGTCTTGGAGTTTGGGAGGCCACAGAAAGAGACAGCGTCAGCGTTTGTGGGGCTGTGAATGGGGTTGCCTGGCTACTTGAAGAGCAGCAAGAGCTTTTGGTCCCGGCCCCTTTGGGGTGGGAGGAATCCCATGACGGTCACAATCGCTGAGCCTGGCTCCGGCTGTACTCAGCGTCCCAGGCAGATAGTATTGGAGTTTGGGAGGCTCAAGAAAGAGACAGTGGCAGCGTTTTTAACCTGTGAATGGGGTTGCCTGGCCACTTGAAGAGCAGCAAGAGCTTTTGGTCCTGGCCCCTTTGGGGTGGGAGGAATCTCGGGATGTTCTTAAGTGCTGAGCCTGGCTCTGGCTGTATTCAGCGTCCCAGGCACATATTATTATAGTTTGGGAGGCTCACGAAAGAGACAGCGTCAGCGTTTGTGGGGCTGTGAATGGGGTTGCCTGGCTACTTGAAGAGCAGCAAGAGCTTTTGGTCCTGGCCCCTTTGGGGTGGGAGGAATCCTGGGACGTTCGCAATTGCTGATTCTGGCTCCGGCTGTATTCAGCGTCCCAGGCAGATAGTATTGGAGTTTGGGAGGCCACAGGAAGAGACAGCGTCAGCGTTTGTGGGGCTGTGAATGGGGTTGCCTGGCCACTTGAAGAGCAGCAAGAGCTTTTGGTCCTGGCCCCTTTGGGGTGGGAGGAATCCCGGGACGTTCGCAATTGCTGAGCCTGTCTCCGGCTGTACTCAGCGTCCCAGGCAGATAGCCTTGGAGTTTGGGAGGCTCACGAAAGAGACAGCGTCAGCGTTTGTGGGGCTGTGAATGGGGTTGCCTGGCTACTTGAAGAGCAGCAAGAGCTTTTGGTCCTGGCCCCTTTGGGGTGGGAGGAATCCTTTGACGTTCGCAATTGCTGAGCCTGGCTCCGGCTGTATTCAGTGTCCCAGGCAGATAGTCTTGGAGTTTGGGAGGCCACAGAAAGAGACATCGGCAGCGTTTGTGGGGCTGCGAATGGAGTTGCCTGGCTAATTGAAGAGCAGCAAGAGCTTTTGGTCCTGGCCCCTTTGGGGTGGGAGGAATCCCGGGACGTTCGCAATTGCTGAACCTGTCTCTGGCTCTACACAGCGTCCCAGGCAGATAGTATTGGAGTTTGGGAGGCTCACGAAAGAGACAGCGTCAGCGTTTGTGGGGCTGTGAATGGAGTTGCCTGGCTACTTGAAGAGCAGCAAGAGCTTTTGGTGCTGGCCCCTTTGGGGTGGGAGGAATCCTGGGACGGTCGCAATTGCTGAGCCTGGCTATGGCTGTACTCAGCGTCCCAGGCAGCTAGTCTTGGAGTTTGGGAGGCCACAGAAAGAGACAGCGTCAGCGTTTGTGGGGCTGTGAATGGGGTTGCCTGGCTACTTGAAGAGCAGCAAGAGCTTTTGGTCCCGGCCCCTTTGGGGTGGGAGGAATCCCGGGACGGTCGCATTCGCTGAGCGTGGCTCCAGCTGTTCTGAGCGGCCCAGGCATATAGTATTGGAGTTTGGGAGGCTCAAGAAAGAGACAGTGGCAGCGTTTTTAACCTGTGAATGGGGTTGCCTGGCTAGTTGAAGAGCAGCAAGTGCTTTTGGTCCTGGCCCCTTTGGGGTGGGAGGAATCCCGGGACGTTCGCAATCGCTGAGCCTGGCTCTGGCTGTATTCAGCGTCCCAGGCAGATATTATTATAGTTTGGGAGGCTCACGAAAGAGACAGCGTCAGCGTTTGTGGGGCTGTGAAGGGGGTTGCCTGGCTACTTGAAGAGCAGCAAGAGCTTTTGGTCCTGGCCCCTTTGGGGTTGGAGGAATCCTGGGACGTTCGCAATTGCTGATTCTGGCTCCGGCTGTATTCAGCGTCCCAGGCAGATAGTCTTGGAGTTTGGGAGGCCACAGGAAGAGACAGCGTCAGCGTTTGTGGGGCTGTGAATGGGGTTGCCTGGCTACTTGAAGAGCAGCAAGAGCTTTTGGTCCTGGCCCCTTTGGGGTGGGAGGAATCCCGGGACGTTCGCAATTGCTGAGCCTTGCTCCGGCTGTACTCAGCGTCCCAGGCAGATAGCCTTGGAGTTTGGGAGGCTAACGAAAGAGACAGCGTCAGCGTTTGTGGGGCTGTGAATGGGGTTGCCTGGCTACTTGAAGAGCAGCAAGAGCTTTTGGTCCTGGCCCCTTTGGGGGTGGGAGGAATCCCGGGACGTTCGTAATTGCTGAACCTGGCTCTGGCTCTACACAGCGTCCCAGGCAGATAGTATTGGAGTTTGGGAGGCCACAGAAAGAGACAGCGTCAGGGTTTGTGGGGCTGTGAATGGGGTTGCCTGGCTACTTGAAGAGCAGCAAGAGCTTTTGGTGCTGGCCCCTTTGGGGTGGGAGGAATCCTGGGACGGTCGCAATTGCTGAGCCTGGCTATGGCTGTACTCAGCGTCCCAGGCAGCTAGTCTTGGAGTTTGGGAGGCCACAGAAAGAGACAGCGTCAGGGTTTGTGGGGCTGTGAATGGGGTTGCCTGGCTACTTGAAGAGCAGCAAGAGCTTTTGGTCCCTACCCCTTTGGGGTGGGAGGAATCCTGGGACGGTCGCAATTGCTGAGCCTGGCTATGGCTGTACTCAGCGTCCCAGGCAGCTAGTCTTGGAGTTTGGGAGGCCACAGAAAGAGACAGCGTCAGCGTTTGTGGGGCTGTGAATGGGGTTGCCTGGCTACTTGAAGAGCAGCAAGAGCTTTTGGTCCTGGCCCCTTTGGGGTGGGAGGAATCTCGGGACGGTCGAAATCGCTGAGCCTGGCTCCGGCTGTACTCAGCATCCCAGGCAGATAGTCTTGGAGTTTGGGAGGCTCACGAAAGAGACAGCATCAGCGTTTGTGGGGCTGTGAATGGGGTTGCCTGGCTAGTTGAAGAGCAGCAAGAGCTTTTGGTCCCGGCCCCTTTGGGGTGGGAGGAATCCTGGGACGTTCGCAATTGCTGATTCTGGCTCCGGCTGTATTCAGCGTCCCAGGCAGATAGTCTTGGAGTTTGGGAGGCCACAGGAAGAGACAGCGTCAGCGTTTGTGGGGCTGTGAATGGGGTTGCCTGGCCACTTGAAGAGCAGCAAGAGCTTTTGGTCCTGGCCCCTTTGGGGTGGGAGGAATCCCGGGACGTTCGCAATTGCTGAGCCTTGCTCCGGCTGTACTGAGCGTCCCAGGCAGATAGCCTTGGAGTTTGGGAGGCTCACGAAAGAGACAGCGTCAGCGTTTGTGGGGCTGTGAATGGGGTTGCCTGGCTACTTGAAGAGCAGCAAGAGCTTTTGGTCCTGGCCCCTTTGGGGGTGGGAGGAATCCCGGGACGTTCGTAATTGCTGAACCTGGCTCTGGCTCTACACAGCGTCCCAGGCAGATAGTATTGGAGTTTGGGAGGCTCACGAAAGAGAGAGCTTCAGCGTTTGTGGGGCTGTGAATGGAGTTGCCTGGCTACTTGAAGAGCAGCAAGAGCTTTTGGTCCTGGCCCCTTTGGGGTGGGAGGAATCCTGGGACGGTCGCAATTGCTGAGCCTGGCTCCGGCTGTATTCAGTGTCCCAGGCAGATAGTCTTGGAGTTTGGGAGGCCACAGAAAGAGACATCGGCAGCGTTTGTGGGGCTGCGAATGGAGTTGCCTGGCTACTTGAAGAGCAGCAAGAGCTTTTGGTCCTGGCCCCTTTGGGGTGGGAGGAATCCCGGGACGTTCGCAATTGCTGAACCTGGCTCTGGCGGTACACAGCGTCCCAGGCAGATAGTCTTGGAGTTTGGGAGGCTCAGGAAAGAGACAGCGTCAGCGTTTGTGGGGCTGTGAATGGGGTTGCCTGGCTACTTGAAGAGCAGCAAGAGCTTTTGGTCCTGGCCCCTTTGGGGTGGGAGGAATCTCGGGACGGTCGGAATTGCTGAGTTGGGCTCCAGATCAGCATCCCAGGCAGCTAGTCTTGGAGTTTGGGAGGCTCACGAAAGAGACAGCATCAGCGTTTGTGGGGCTGTGAATGGGGTTGCCTGGCTACTTGAAGAGCAGCAAGAGCTTTTGGTGCTGGCCCCTTTGGGGTGGGAGGAATCCTGGGACGGTCGCAATTGCTGAGCCTGGCTATGGCTGTACTCAGCGTCCCAGGCAGCTAGTCTTGGAGTTTGGGAGGCCACAGAAAGAGACAGCGTCAGGGTTTGTGGGGCTGTGAATGGGGTTGCCTGGCTACTTGAAGAGCAGCAAGAGCTTTTGGTCCCGGCCCCTTTGGGGTGGGAGGAATCCCGGGACGGTCGCATTCGCTGAGCCTGGCTATGGCTGTACTCAGCGTCCCAGGCAGCTAGTCTTGGAGTTTGGGAGGCCACAGAAAGAGACAGCGTCAGCGTTTGTGGGGCTGTGAATGGGGTTGCCTGGCTACTTGAAGAGCAGCAAGAGCTTTTGGTCCTGGCCCCTTTGGGGTGGGAGGAATCTCGGGACGGTCGAAATCGCTGAGCCTGGCTCCGGCTGTACTCAGCATCCCAGGCAGATAGTCTTGGAGTTTGGGAGGCTCACGAAAGAGACAGCATCAGCGTTTGTGGGGCTGTGAATGGGGTTGCCTGGCTACTTGAAGAGCAGCAAGAGCTTTTGGTCCCGGCACCTTTGGGGTGGGAGGAATCCTGGGACGTTCGCAATTGCTGATTCTGGCTCCGGCTGTATTCAGCGTCCCAGGCAGATAGTCTTGGAGTTTGGGAGGCCACAGGAAGAGACAGCGTCAGCGTTTGTGGGGCTGTGAATGGGGTTGCCTGGCCACTTGAAGAGCAGCAAGAGCTTTTGGTCCTGGCCCCTTTGGGGTGGGAGGAATCCCGGGACGTTCGCAATTGCTGAGCCTTGCTCCGGCTGTACTGAGCGTCCCAGGCAGATAGCCTTGGAGTTTGGGAGGCTCACGAAAGAGACAGCGTCAGCGTTTGTGGGGCTGTGAATGGGGTTTCCTGGCTACTTGAAGAGCAGCAAGAGCTTTTGGTCCTGGCCCCTTTGGGGGTGGGAGGAATCCCGGGACGTTCGTAATTGCTGAACCTGGCTCTGGCTCTACACAGCGTCCCAGGCAGATAGTCTTGGAGTTTGGGAGGCTCACGAAAGAGAGAGCTTCAGCGTTTGTGGGGCTGTGAATGGAGTTGCCTGGCTACTTGAAGAGCAGCAAGAGCTTTTGGTCCTGGCCCCTTTGGGGTGGGAGGAATCCTGGGATGGTCGCAATTGCTGAGCCTGGCTCCGGCTGTATTCAGTGTCCCAGGCAGATAGTCTTGGAGTTTGGGAGGCCACAGAAAGAGACATCGGCAGCGTTTGTGGGGCTGCGAATGGAGTTGCCTGGCTACTTGAAGAGCAGCAAGAGCTTTTGGTCCTGGCCCCTTTGGGGTGGGAGGAATCCCGGGACGTTCGCAATTGCTGAACCTGGCTCTGGCGGTACACAGCGTCCCAGGCAGATAGTCTTGGAGTTTGGGAGGCTCAGGAAAGAGACAGCGTCAGCGTTTGTGGGGCTGTGAATGGGGTTGCCTGGCTACTTGAAGAGCAGCAAGAGCTTTTGGTCCTGGCCCCTTTGGGGTGGGAGGAATCTCGGGACGGTCGGAATTGCTGAGTTGGGCTCCAGATCAGCATCCCAGGCAGCTAGTCTTGGAGTTTGGGAGGCTCACGAAAGAGACAGCGTCAGCGTTTGTGGGGCTGTGAATGGAGTTGCCTGGCTACTTGAAGAGCAGCAAGAGCTTTTGGTCCTGGCCCCTTTGGGGTGGGAGGAATCCCGGGACTTTCGCAATTCCTGAGCTGGGCTCCAGATCACCATCCCAGGCAGCTAGTCTAGGAGTTTGGGACGCCAGAGAAATAGACAGCGTCAGCGTTTGTGGGGCTGTGAAGGGGGTTGCCTGGCTACTTGAAGAGCAGCAAGAGCTTTTGGTCCTGGCCCCTTTGGGGTGGGAGGAATCCTGCGACGGTCGCAATCGCTGAGCCTGGCTCCGGCTGTACTCAGCATCCCAGGCAGATAGTCTTGGAGTTTGGGAGGCTCACGAAAGAGACAGCATCAGCGTTTGTGGGGCTGTGAATGGGGTTGCCTGGCTAGTTGAAGAGCAGCAAGAGCTTTTGGTCCTGGCCCCTTTGGGGTGGGAGGAATCCCGGGACGGTCGCATTCGCTGAGCGTGGCTCCAGCTGTTCTGAGCGGCCCAGGCATATAGTATTGGAGTTTGGGAGGCTCAAGAAAGAGACAGTGGCAGCGTTTTTAACCTGTGAATGGGGTTGCCTGGCTACTTGAAGAGCAGCAAGTGCTTTTGGTCCTGGCCCCTTTGGGGTGGGAGGAATCTCGGGATGTTCTTAAGTGCTGAGCCTGGCTATGGCTGTAAGCAGCGTCCCAGGCAGATATTATTATAGTTTGGGAGGCTCACGAAAGAGACAGCGTCAGCGTTTGTGGGGCTGTGAATGGGGTTGCCTGGCTACTTGAAGAGCAGCAAGAGCTTTTGGTCCTGGCCCCTTTGGGGTGGGAGGAATCCTGGGACGTTCGCAATTGCTGATTCTGGCTCCGGCTGTATTCAGCGTCCCAGGCAGATAGTCTTGGAGTTTGGGAGGCCACAGGGAGAGACAGCGTCAGCGTTTGTGGGGCTGTGAATGGGGTTGCCTGGCTACTTGAAGAGCAGCAAGAGCTTCTGGTCCTGGCCCCTTTGGGATGGGAGGAATCCCGGGACATTCGCAATCGCTGAGCCTGGCTCCGGCTACACTCAGCGTCCCAGGCAGATAGCCTTGGAGTTTGGGAGGCTCACGAAAGAGACAGCGTCAGGGTTTGTGGGGCTGTGAATGGGGTTGCCTGGCTACTTGAAGAGCAGCAAGAGCTTTTGGTCTTTGCACCTTTGGTGTGGGAGGAATCTCGGGACGGTCGCAATTCCTGGGCTGAGATTCAGCTCTACTCAACGTCCCAGGCAGCTAGTCTTGGAGTTTGGGAGGCTCACGAAAGAGACAGCGTCAGCGTTTGTGGGACTGTGAATGGGGTTGCCTGGCTACTTGAAGAGCAGCAAGAGCTTTTGGTCCTGGCCCCTTTGGGGTGGGAGGAATCCAGGGACTTTTGCAATCGCTGAGCCTGGTTCTGGCTGTACTCAGCGTCTCAGGCAGATAGCCTTGGAGTTTGGCAGGACAGAGAAAGAGACAGCGTCAGCGTTTGTGGGGCTGTGAATGGGGGTGCCTGGCTACTTGAAGAGCAGCAAGAGCTTTTGGTCCTGGCCCCTTTGGGGTGGGAGGTATCTCGGGACATTCGCAATTCCTGGGCTGCGATTCAGCTCTATTCATCGTCCCAGGCAGATAGTCTTGGAGTTTGGGAGGCTCACGAAAGAGACAGCGTCAGCGTTTGTGGGGCTGTGAATGGGGTTGCCTGGCTACTTGAAGAGCAGCAAGAGCTTTTGGTCCTTGCACGTTTGGGGTGGGAGGAATCCCGGGACGTTCGCAATTGCTGAGCCTGGTTCTGGCTGTACTCAGCGTCCCAGGCAGATAGTCTTGGAGTTTGGGAGGCTCACGAAAGAGACAGCGTCAGCGTTTGTGGGGCTGTGAATGGGGTTGTCTGGCTACTTGAAGAGCAGCAAGAGCTTCTGGTCCTGGCCCCTTTGGGGTGGGAGGAATCTCGGGACATTCGCAATCGCTGAGCCTGGCTCCGGCTGCACTCAGCGTCCCAGGCAGCTAGTCTTGGAGTTTGGGAGGCTCACGAAAGAGACAGCGTCAGCGTTTGTGGGGCTGTGAATGGGGTTTCCTGGCTACTTGAAGAGCAGCAAGAGCTTCTGGTCCTGGCCCCTTTGGTGTGGGAGGAATCTTGGGACGGTCGCAATCGCTGAGCCTGGTTCCGGCTGTACTCAGCGTCCCAGGCAGATAGTCTTGGAGTTTGGGAGGCTCACGAAAGAGACAGCGTCAGCGTTTGTGTGGCTGTGAATGGGGTTGCCTGGCTACTTGAAGAGCAGCAAGAGCTTTTGGTCCTGGCCCCTTTGGGGTGGGAGGAATCCTGGGACCTTCGCAATCGCTGAGCCTGGATCCGGCTGCACTCAGCTTCCCAGGCAGCTAGTCTTGGAGTTTGGGAGGCTCACGAAAGAGACAGCGTCAGCGTTTGTGGGGCTGTGAATGGGGTTGCCTGGCTACTTGAAGAGCAGCAAGAGCTTTTGGTCCTGGCCCCTTTGGGGTGGGAGGAATCCCAGGACATTCGCAATTCCTGGGCTGCGATTCAGCTCTTTTCATCGTCCCAGGCAGCTAGTATTGGTGTTTGGGAGGCTCACGAAAGAGACAGCGTCAGCGTTTGTGGGGCTGTGAATGGGGTTGCCTGGCTACTTGAAGAGCAGCAAGAGCTTTTGGTCCTTGCACGTTTGGGGTGGGAGGAATCCCGGGACGTTCGCAATTGCTGAGCCTGGTTCTGGCTGTACTCAGCGTCCCAGGCAGCTAGTACAGATTTTGGGAGGCTCACGAAAGAGACAGCGTCAGCGTTTGTGGGGCTGTGAATGGGGTTGCCTGGCTACTTGAAGAGCAGCAAGAGCTTTTGGTCCTTGCACGTTTGGGGTGGGAGGAATCCCGGGACGTTCGCAATTGCTGAGCCTGGTTCTGGCTGTACTCAGCGTCCCAGGCAGCTAGTCTTGGAGTTTGGGAGGCTCACGAAAGAGACAGCGTCAGGGTTTGTGGGGCCGTGAATGGGGTTGCCTGACTACTTGAAGAGCAGCAAGAGCTTTTGGTCCTGGCCCCTTTGGGGTGGGAGGAATCCCGGGACATTCGCAATCGCTGAGCCTGGCTCCTGATGTAATCAGTGTCCCAGGCAGCTAGTCTTGGAGTTTGGGAGGCTCACGAAAGAGACAGCGTCAGCGTTTGTGGGGCTGTGAATGGCGTTGCCTGGCTACTTGAAGAGCAGCAAGAGCTTCTGGTCCTGGCCCCTTTGGGATGGGAGGAATCCCGGGACATTCGCAATCGCTGAGCCTGGCTCCGGCTGCACTCAGCGTCCCAGGCAGATAGCCTTGGAGTTTGGGACGCCACAGAAAGAGACAGCGTCAGGGTTTGTGGGGCCGTGAATGGGGTTGCCTGGCTACTTGAAGAGCAGCAAGAGCTTTTGGTCCTGGCCCCTTTGGGGTGGGAGGAATCCCGGGACATTCGCAATCGCTGAGCCTGGCTCCTGATGTAATCAGTGTCCCAGGCAGCTAGTCTTGGAGTTTGGGAGGCTCACGAAAGAGACAGCGTCAGCGTTTGTGGGGCTGTGAATGGGGTTGCCTGGCTACTTGAAGAGCAGCAAGAGCTTTTGGTCCTGGCCCCTTTGGGGTGGGAGGTATCTCGGGACATTCGCAATTCCTGGGCTGCGATTCAGCTCTATTCATCGTCCCAGGCAGCTAGTCTTGGAGTTTGGGAGGCTCACGAAAGAGACAGCGTCAGCGTTTGTGGGGCTGTGAATGGGGTTGCCTGGCTACTTGAAGAGCAGCAAGAGCTTTTGGTCCTGGCCCCTTTCGGGTGGGAGGAATCCTGGGAAATTCGCAATCGCTGAGCCTGGTTCCGGCTGCACTCAGTGTCCCAGGCAGATAGTCTTGGAGTTTGGGAGGCTCATGAAAGAGACAGCGTCAGGTTTTGTGGGGCCGTGAATGGGGTTGCCTGGCTACTTGAAGAGCAGCAAGAGCTTTTGGTCCTGGCCCCTTTGGGGTGGGAGGAATCACGGGACGGTCGCAATCGCTGAGCCTGACTCCGGATGTAATCAGTGTCCCAGGCAGCTAGTCTTGGAGTTTGGGAGGCTCACGAAAGAGACAGCGTCAGCGTTTGTGGGGCTGTGAATGGGGTTGCCTGGCTACATGAAGAACAGCAAGAGCTTTTGGTCCTGGCCCCTTTGGGGTGGGAGGAATCCAGGGACTTTTGCAATCGCTGAGCCTGGTTCTGGCTGTACTCAGCGTCTCAGGCAGATAGCCTTGGAGTTTGGGAGGACAGAGAAAGAGACAGCGTAAGCGATTGTGGGGCTGTGAATGGGGTTGCCTGGCTACTTGAAGAGCAGCAAGAGCTTTTTGTCTTTGCACCTTTGGTGTGGGAGGAATCTCGGGACGGTCGCAATTCCTGGGCTGAGATTCAGCTCTACTCAACGTCCCAGGCAGATAGTCTTGGAGTTTGGGAGGCTCACGAAAGAGACAGCGTCAGCGTTTGTGGGGCTGTGAATGGGGTTGCCTGGCTACTTGAAGAGCAGCAAGAGCTTCTGGTCCTGGCCCCTTTGGGGTGGGAGGAATCTCACGACGTTCGCAACTGCTGAGCCTGGCTCCGGCTGTACTCAGCGTCCCAGGCAGATTGTCTTGGAGTTTGGGAGGCTCACGAAAGAGACAGCATCAGCGTTTGTGGGGCTGTGAATGGGGTTGCCTGGCTACTTGAAGAGCAGCAAGAGCTTTTGGTCCTGGCCCCTTTGGGGTGGGAGGAATCCCGGGACTTTTGCAATCGCTGAGCCTGGTTCTGGCTGCACTCAGCGTCACAGGCAGCTAGTCTTGGAGTTCGGGAGGCTCACGAAAGAGACAGCGTCAGCGTTTGTGGGGCTGTGAATGGGGTTGCCTGGCTACTTGAAGAGCAGCAAGAGCTTCTGGTCCTGGCCCCTTTGGGGTGGGAGGAATCCTGGGACATTCGCAATCGCTGAGCCTGGCTCCGGCTGTACTCAGTGTCCCAGGCAGATAGTCTTGGAGTTTGGGAGGCTCACGAAAGAGACAGCGTCAGCGTTTGTGGGGCTGTGAATGGGGTTGCCTGGCTACATGAAGAACAGCAAGAGCTTTTGGTCCTGGCCCCTTTGGGGTGGGAGGAATCCTGGGACAGTCGTAATTGCTGAGCCTGGCTCCGGCTCAGTGTCCCAGGCAGCTAGTCTTGGAGTTTGGGAGGCTCACGAAAGAGACAGCGTCAGCGTTTGTGGGGCTGTGAATGGGGTTGCCTGGCTACATGAAGAACAGCAAGAGCTTTTGGTCCTGGCCCCTTTGGGGTGGGAGGAATCCAGGGACTTTTGCAATCGCTGAGCCTGGTTCTGGCTGTACTCAGCGTCTCAGGCAGATAGCCTTGGAGTTTGGGAGGACAGAGAAAGAGACAGCGTAAGCGATTGTGGGGCTGTGAATGGGGTTGCCTGGCTACTTGAAGAGCAGCAAGAGCTTTTTGTCTTTGCACCTTTGGTGTGGGAGGAATCTCGGGACGGTCGCAATTCCTGGGCTGAGATTCAGCTCTACTCAACGTCCCAGGCAGATAGTCTTGGAGTTTGGGAGGCTCACGAAAGAGACAGCGTCAGCGTTTGTGGGACTGTGAATGGGGTTGCCTGGCTACTTGAAGAGCAGCAAGAGCTTCTGGTCCTGGCCCCTTTGGGGTGGGAGGAATCTCACGACGTTCGCAACTGCTGAGCCTGGCTCCGGCTGTACTCAGCGTCCCAGGCAGATTGTCTTGGAGTTTGGGAGGCTCACGAAAGAGACAGCATCAGCGTTTGTGGGGCTGTGAATGGGGTTGCCTGGCTACTTGAAGAGCAGCAAGAGCTTTTGGTCCTGGCCCCTTTGGGGTGGGAGGAATCCCGGGACTTTTGCAATCGCTGAGCCTGGTTCTGGCTGCACTCAGCGTCACAGGCAGCTAGTCTTGGAGTTCGGGAGGCTCACGAAAGAGACAGCGTCAGCGTTTGTGGGGCTGTGAATGGGGTTGCCTGGCTACTTGAAGAGCAGCAAGAGCTTCTGGTCCTGGCCCCTTTGGGGTGGGAGGAATCTCACGACGTTCGCAACTGCTGAGCCTGGCTCCGGCTGTACTCAGCATCCCAGGCAGATTGTCTTGGAGTTTGGGAGGCTCACGAAAGAGACAGCATCAGCGTTTGTGGGGCTGTGAATGGGGTTGCCTGGCTACATGAAGAAGAGCAAGAGCTTTTGGTCCTGGCCCGTTTGGGGTGGGAGGAATCCTGGGACAGTCGTAATTGCTGAGCCTGGCTCCGGCTCAGTGTCCCAGGCAGCTAGTCTTGGAGTTTGGGAGGCTCACGAAAGAGACAGCGTCAGCGTTTGTGGGGCTGTGAATGGGGTTGCCTGGCTACTTGAAGAGCAGCAAGAGCTTTTGGTCCTGGCCCCTTTGGGGTGGGAGGAATCCCGGGACGGTCGCAATCGCTGAGCCTGGCTCCGGCTGTACTCAGCGTCCCAGGCAGCTAGTCTTGGAGTTTGGGAGGCTCACGAAAGAGACAGCGTCAGCGTTTGTGGGGCTGTGAATGGGGTTGCCTGGCTACTTGAAGAGCAGCAAGAGCTTTTGGTCCTGGCCCCTTTGGGGTGGGAGGAATCCCGGGACATTCGCAATCGCTGAGCCTGGCTCCGGCTGCACTCAGCGTCCCAGGCAGCTAGTCTTGGAGTTTGGGAGGCTCACGAAAGAGACAGCGGCAGCGTTTGTGGGGCTGTGAATGGCGTTGCCTGGCTACTTGAAGAGCAGCAAGAGCTTTTGGTCTTTGCACCTTTGGTGTGGGAGGAATCTCGGGACGGTCGCAATTCCTGGGCTGAGATTCAGCTCTACTCAACGTCCCAGGCAGCTAGTCTTGGAGTTTGGGAGGCTCACGAAAGAGACAGCGTCAGCGTTTGTGGGACTGTGAATGGGGTTGCCTGGCTACTTGAAGAGCAGCAAGAGCTTCTGGTCCTGGCCCCTTTGGGGTGGGAGGAATCCCGGGACATTCGCAATCGCTGAGCCTGGCTCCGGCTGCACTCAGCGTCCCAGGCAGCTAGTCTTGGAGTTTGGGAGGCTCACGAAAGAGACAGCGTCAGCGTTTGTGGGGCTGTGAATGGGGTTTCCTGGCTACTTGAAGAGCAGCAAGAGCTTCTGGTCCTGGCCCCTTTGGTGTGGGAGGAATCTTGGGACGGTCGCAATCGCTGAGCCTGGTTCCGGCTGTACTCAGCGTCCCAGGCAGCTAGTCTTGGAGTTTGGGAGGCTCACGAAAGAGACAGCGTCAGCGTTTGTGGGGCTGTGAATGGGGTTGCCTGGCTACTTGAAGAGCAGCAAGAGCTTTTGGTCCTGGCCCCTTTGGGGTGGGAGGAATCCTGGGAAATTCGCAATCGCTGAGCCTGGTTCCGGCTGCACTCAGTGTCCCAGGCAGCTAGTCTTGGAGTTTGGGAGGCTCACGAAAGAGACAGCGTCAGCGTTTGTGGGGCTGTGAATGGGGTTGCCTGGCTACTTGAAGAGCAGCAAGAGCTTTTGGTCCTGGCCCCTTTGGGGTGGGAGGAATCCGGGGACATTCGCAATCGCTGAGCCTGGCTCCGGCTGCACTCAGCGTCCCAGGCAGCTAGTCTTGGAGTTTGGGAGGCTCACGAAAGAGACAGCGGCAGCGTTTGTGGGGCTGTGAATGGCGTTGCCTGGCTACTTGAAGAGCAGCAAGAGCTTTTGGTCTTTGCACCTTTGGTGTGGGAGGAATCTCGGGACGGTCGCAATTCCTGGGCTGAGATTCAGCTCTACTCAACGTCCCAGGCAGCTAGTCTTGGAGTTTGGGAGGCTCACGAAAGAGACAGCGTCAGCGTTTGTGGGACTGTGAATGGGGTTGCCTGGCTACTTGAAGAGCAGCAAGAGCTTCTGGTCCTGGCCCCTTTGGGGTGGGAGGAATCCCGGGACATTCGCAATCGCTGAGCCTGGCTCCGGCTGCACTCAGCGTCCCAGGCAGCTAGTCTTGGAGTTTGGGAGGCTCACGAAAGAGACAGCGTCAGCGTTTGTGGGGCTGTGAATGGGGTTTCCTGGCTACTTGAAGAGCAGCAAGAGCTTCTGGTCCTGGCCCCTTTGGTGTGGGAGGAATCTTGGGACGGTCGCAATCGCTGAGCCTGGTTCCGGCTGTACTCAGCCTCCCAGGCAGATAGTCTTGGAGTTTGGGAGGCTCACGAAAGAGACAGCGTCAGCGTTTGTGTGGCTGTGAATGGGGTTGCCTGGCTACTTGAAGAGCAGCAAGAGCTTTTGGTCCTGGCCCCTTTGGGGTGGGAGGAATCCTGGGACCTTCGCAATCGCTGAGCCTGGATCCGGCTGCACTCAGCTTCCCAGGCAGCTAGTCTTGGAGTTTGGGAGGCTCACGAAAGAGACAGCGTCAGCGTTTGTGGGGCTGTGAATGGGGTTGCCTGGCTACTTGAAGAGCAGCAAGAGCTTTTGGTCCTGGCCCCTTTGGGGTGGGAGGAATCCCAGGACATTCGCAATTCCTGGGCTGCGATTCAGCTCTTTTCATCGTCCCAGGCAGCTAGTATTGGTGTTTGGGAGGCTCCCGAAAGAGACAGCGTCAGGGTTTGTGGGGCTGTGAATGGGGTTGCCTGGCTACTTGAAGAGCAGCAAGAGCTTTTGGTCCTTGCACGTTTGGGGTGGGAGGAATCCCGGGACGTTCGCAATTGCTGAGCCTGGTTCTGGCTGTACTCAGCGTCCCAGGCAGCTAGTACAGGATTTTGGGAGGCTCACGAAAGAGACAGCGTCAGCGTTTGTGGGGCTGTGAATGGGGTTGCCTGGCTACTTGAAGAGCAGCAAGAGCTTTTGGTCCTTGCACGTTTGGGGTGGGAGGAATCCCGGGACGTTCGCAATTGCTGAGCCTGGTTCTGGCTGTACTCAGCGTCCCAGGCAGCTAGTCTTGGAGTTTGGGAGGCTCACGAAAGAGACAGCGTCAGGGTTTGTGGGGCCGTGAATGGGGTTGCCTGACTACTTGAAGAGCAGCAAGAGCTTTTGGTCCTGGCCCCTTTGGGGTGGGAGGAATCCCGGGACATTCGCAATCGCTGAGCCTGGCTCCTGATGTAATCAGTGTCCCAGGCAGCTAGTCTTGGAGTTTGGGAGGCTCACGAAAGAGACAGCGTCAGCGTTTGTGGGGCTGTGAATGGGGTTGCCTGGCTACTTGAAGAGCAGCAAGAGCTTCTGGTCCTGGCCCCTTTGGGGTGGGAGGAATCTCACGACGTTCGCAACTGCTGAGCCTGGCTCCGGCTGTACTCAGCGTCCCAGGCAGATTGTCTTGGAGTTTGGGAGGCTCACGAAAGAGACAGCATCAGCGTTTGTGGGGCTGTGAATGGGGTTGCCTGGCTACTTGAAGAGCAGCAAGAGCTTTTGGTCCTGGCCCCTTTGGGGTGGGAGGAATCCCGGGACTTTTGCAATCGCTGAGCCTGGTTCTGGCTGCACTCAGCGTCACAGGCAGCTAGTCTTGGAGTTCGGGAGGCTCACGAAAGAGACAGCGTCAGCGTTTGTGGGGCTGTGAATGGGGTTGCCTGGCTACTTGAAGAGCAGCAAGAGCTTCTGGTCCTGGCCCCTTTGGGGTGGGAGGAATCCTGGGACATTCGCAATCGCTGAGCCTGGCTCCGGCTGTACTCAGTGTCCCAGGCAGATAGTCTTGGAGTTTGGGAGGCTCACGAAAGAGACAGCGTCAGCGTTTGTGGGGCTGTGAATGGGGTTGCCTGGCTACATGAAGAACAGCAAGAGCTTTTGGTCCTGGCCCCTTTGGGGTGGGAGGAATCCTGGGACAGTCGTAATTGCTGAGCCTGGCTCCGGCTCAGTGTCCCAGGCAGCTAGTCTTGGAGTTTGGGAGGCTCACGAAAGAGACAGCGTCAGCGTTTGTGGGGCTGTGAATGGGGTTGCCTGGCTACATGAAGAACAGCAAGAGCTTTTGGTCCTGGCCCCTTTGGGGTGGGAGGAATCCAGGGACTTTTGCAATCGCTGAGCCTGGTTCTGGCTGTACTCAGCGTCTCAGGCAGATAGCCTTGGAGTTTGGGAGGACAGAGAAAGAGACAGCGTAAGCGATTGTGGGGCTGTGAATGGGGTTGCCTGGCTACTTGAAGAGCAGCAAGAGCTTTTTGTCTTTGCACCTTTGGTGTGGGAGGAATCTCGGGACGGTCGCAATTCCTGGGCTGAGATTCAGCTCTACTCAACGTCCCAGGCAGATAGTCTTGGAGTTTGGGAGGCTCACGAAAGAGACAGCGTCAGCGTTTGTGGGACTGTGAATGGGGTTGCCTGGCTACTTGAAGAGCAGCAAGAGCTTCTGGTCCTGGCCCCTTTGGGGTGGGAGGAATCTCACGACGTTCGCAACTGCTGAGCCTGGCTCCGGCTGTACTCAGCGTCCCAGGCAGATTGTCTTGGAGTTTGGGAGGCTCACGAAAGAGACAGCATCAGCGTTTGTGGGGCTGTGAATGGGGTTGCCTGGCTACTTGAAGAGCAGCAAGAGCTTTTGGTCCTGGCCCCTTTGGGGTGGGAGGAATCCCGGGACTTTTGCAATCGCTGAGCCTGGTTCTGGCTGCACTCAGCGTCACAGGCAGCTAGTCTTGGAGTTCGGGAGGCTCACGAAAGAGACAGCGTCAGCGTTTGTGGGGCTGTGAATGGGGTTGCCTGGCTACTTGAAGAGCAGCAAGAGCTTCTGGTCCTGGCCCCTTTGGGGTGGGAGGAATCTCACGACGTTCGCAACTGCTGAGCCTGGCTCCGGCTGTACTCAGCATCCCAGGCAGATAGTCTTGGAGTTTGGGAGGCTCACGAAAGAGACAGCATCAGCGTTTGTGGGGCTGTGAATGGGGTTGCCTGGCTACATGAAGAACAGCAAGAGCTTTTGGTCCTGGCCCCTTTGGGGTGGGAGGAATCCTGGGACAGTCGTAATTGCTGAGCCTGGCTCCGGCTCAGTGTCCCAGGCAGCTAGTCTTGGAGTTTGGGAGGCTCACGAAAGAGACAGCGTCAGCGTTTGTGGGGCTGTGAATGGGGTTGCCTGGCTACTTGAAGAGCAGCAAGAGCTTTTGGTCCTGGCCCCTTTGGGGTGGGAGGAATCCCGGGACGGTCGCAATCGCTGAGCCTGGCTCCGGCTGTACTCAGCGTCCCAGGCAGCTAGTCTTGGAGTTTGGGAGGCCACAGAAAGAGACAGCGTCAGCGTTTGTGGGGCTGTGAATGGAGTTGCCTGGCTACTTGAAGAGCAGCAAGAGCTTTTGGTCCTGGCCCCTTTGGGGTGGGAGGAATCCCGGGACATTCGCAATCGCTGAGCCTGGCTCCGGCTGCACTCAGCGTCCCAGGCAGCTAGTCTTGGAGTTTGGGAGGCTCACGAAAGAGACAGCGGCAGCGTTTGTGGGGCTGTGAATGGCGTTGCCTGGCTACTTGAAGAGCAGCAAGAGCTTTTGGTCTTTGCACCTTTGGTGTGGGAGGAATCTCGGGACGGTCGCAATTCCTGGGCTGAGATTCAGCTCTACTCAACGTCCCAGGCAGCTAGTCTTGGAGTTTGGGAGGCTCACGAAAGAGACAGCGTCAGCGTTTGTGGGACTGTGAATGGGGTTGCCTGGCTACTTGAAGAGCAGCAAGAGCTTCTGGTCCTGGCCCCTTTGGGGTGGGAGGAATCCCGGGACATTCGCAATCGCTGAGCCTGGCTCCGGCTGCACTCAGCGTCCCAGGCAGCTAGTCTTGGAGTTTGGGAGGCTCACGAAAGAGACAGCGTCAGCGTTTGTGGGGCTGTGAATGGGGTTGCCTGGCTACATGAAGAACAGCAAGAGCTTTTGGTCCTGGCCCCTTTGGGGTGGGAGGAATCCAGGGACTTTTGCAATCGCTGAGCCTGGTTCTGGCTGTACTCAGCGTCTCAGGCAGATAGCCTTGGAGTTTGGGAGGACAGAGAAAGAGACAGCGTAAGCGATTGTGGGGCTGTGAATGGGGTTGCCTGGCTACTTGAAGAGCAGCAAGAGCTTTTTGTCTTTGCACCTTTGGTGTGGGAGGAATCTCGGGACGGTCGCAATTCCTGGGCTGAGATTCAGCTCTACTCAACGTCCCAGGCAGATAGTCTTGGAGTTTGGGAGGCTCACGAAAGAGACAGCGTCAGCGTTTGTGGGACTGTGAATGGGGTTGCCTGGCTACTTGAAGAGCAGCAAGAGCTTCTGGTCCTGGCCCCTTTGGGGTGGGAGGAATCTCACGACGTTCGCAACTGCTGAGCCTGGCTCCGGCTGTACTCAGCGTCCCAGGCAGATTGTCTTGGAGTTTGGGAGGCTCACGAAAGAGACAGCATCAGCGTTTGTGGGGCTGTGAATGGGGTTGCCTGGCTACTTGAAGAGCAGCAAGAGCTTTTGGTCCTGGCCCCTTTGGGGTGGGAGGAATCCCGGGACTTTTGCAATCGCTGAGCCTGGTTCTGGCTGCACTGAGCGTCCCAGGCAGCTAGTCTTGGAGTTCGGGAGGCTCACGAAAGAGACAGCGTCAGCGTTTGTGGGGCTGTGAATGGGGTTGCCTGGCTACTTGAAGAGCAGCAAGAGCTTCTGGTCCTGGCCCCTTTGGGGTGGGAGGAATCTCACGACGTTCGCAACTGCTGAGCCTGGCTCCGGCTGTACTCAGCATCCCAGGCAGATAGTCTTGGAGTTTGGGAGGCTCACGAAAGAGACAGCATCAGCGTTTGTGGGGCTGTGAATGGGGTTGCCTGGCTACATGAAGAACAGCAAGAGCTTTTGGTCCTGGCCCCTTTGGGGTGGGAGGAATCCTGGGACAGTCGTAATTGCTGAGCCTGGCTCCGGCTCAGTGTCCCAGGCAGCTAGTCTTGGAGTTTGGGAGGCTCACGAAAGAGACAGCGTCAGCGTTTGTGGGGCTGTGAATGGGGTTGCCTGGCTACTTGAAGAGCAGCAAGAGCTTTTGGTCCTGGCCCCTTTGGGGTGGGAGGAATCCCGGGACGGTCGCAATCGCTGAGCCTGGCTCCGGCTGTACTCAGCGTCCCAGGCAGCTAGTCTTGGAGTTTGGGAGGCTCACGAAAGAGACAGCGTCAGCGTTTGTGGGGCTGTGAATGGGGTTGCCTGGCTACTTGAAGAGCAGCAAGAGCTTTTGGTCCTGGCCCCTTTGGGGTGGGAGGAATCCCGGGACATTCGCAATCGCTGAGCCTGGCTCCGGCTGCACTCAGCGTCCCAGGCAGCTAGTCTTGGAGTTTGGGAGGCTCACGAAAGAGACAGCGGCAGCGTTTGTGGGGCTGTGAATGGCGTTGCCTGGCTACTTGAAGAGCAGCAAGAGCTTTTGGTCTTTGCACCTTTGGTGTGGGAGGAATCTCGGGACGGTCGCAATTCCTGGGCTGAGATTCAGCTCTACTCAACGTCCCAGGCAGCTAGTCTTGGAGTTTGGGAGGCTCACGAAAGAGACAGCGTCAGCGTTTGTGGGACTGTGAATGGGGTTGCCTGGCTACTTGAAGAGCAGCAAGAGCTTCTGGTCCTGGCCCCTTTGGGGTGGGAGGAATCCCGGGACATTCGCAATCGCTGAGCCTGGCTCCGGCTGCACTCAGCGTCCCAGGCAGCTAGTCTTGGAGTTTGGGAGGCTCCCGAAAGAGACAGCGTCAGCGTTTGTGGGGCTGTGAATGGGGTTTCCTGGCTACTTGAAGAGCAGCAAGAGCTTCTGGTCCTGGCCCCTTTGGGGTGGGAGGAATCTTGGGACGGTCGCAATCGCTGAGCCTGGTTCCGGCTGTACTCAGCGTCCCAGGCAGCTAGTCTTGGAGTTTGGGAGGCTCACGAAAGAGACAGCGTCAGCGTTTGTGGGGCTGTGAATGGGGTTGCCTGGCTACTTGAAGAGCAGCAAGAGCTTTTGGTCCTGGCCCCTTTGGGGTGGGAGGAATCCTGGGAAATTCGCAATCGCTGAGCCTGGTTCCGGCTGCACTCAGTGTCCCAGGCAGCTAGTCTTGGAGTTTGGGAGGCTCACGAAAGAGACAGCGTCAGCGTTTGTGGGGCTGTGAATGGGGTTGCCTGGCTACTTGAAGAGCAGCAAGAGCTTTTGGTCCTGGCCCCTTTGGGGTGGGAGGAATCCCGGGACATTCGCAATCGCTGAGCCTGGCTCCGGCTGCACTCAGCGTCCCAGGCAGCTAGTCTTGGAGTTTGGGAGGCTCACGAAAGAGACAGCGGCAGCGTTTGTGGGGCTGTGAATGGCGTTGCCTGGCTACTTGAAGAGCAGCAAGAGCTTTTGGTCTTTGCACCTTTGGTGTGGGAGGAATCTCGGGACGGTCGCAATTCCTGGGCTGAGATTCAGCTCTACTCAACGTCCCAGGCAGCTAGTCTTGGAGTTTGGGAGGCTCACGAAAGAGACAGCGTCAGCGTTTGTGGGACTGTGAATGGGGTTGCCTGGCTACTTGAAGAGCAGCAAGAGCTTCTGGTCCTGGCCCCTTTGGGGTGGGAGGAATCCCGGGACATTCGCAATCGCTGAGCCTGGCTCCGGCTGCACTCAGCGTCCCAGGCAGCTAGTCTTGGAGTTTGGGAGGCTCACGAAAGAGACAGCGTCAGCGTTTGTGGGGCTGTGAATGGGGTTTCCTGGCTACTTGAAGAGCAGCAAGAGCTTCTGGTCCTGGCCCCTTTGGTGTGGGAGGAATCTTGGGACGGTCGCAATCGCTGAGCCTGGTTCCGGCTGTACTCAGCGTCCCAGGCAGATAGTCTTGGAGTTTGGGAGGCTCACGAAAGAGACAGCGTCAGCGTTTGTGTGGCTGTGAATGGGGTTGCCTGGCTACTTGAAGAGCAGCAAGAGCTTTTGGTCCTGGCCCCTTTGGGGTGGGAGGAATCCTGGGACCTTCGCAATCGCTGAGCCTGGATCCGGCTGCACTCAGCTTCCCAGGCAGCTAGTCTTGGAGTTTGGGAGGCTCACGAAAGAGACAGCGTCAGCGTTTGTGGGGCTGTGAATGGGGTTGCCTGGCTACTTGAAGAGCAGCAAGAGCTTCTGGTCCTGGCCCCTTTGGGGTGGGAGGAATCCTGGGACATTCGCAATCGCTGAGCCTGGCTCCGGCTGTACTCAGTGTCCCAGGCAGATAGTCTTGGAGTTTGGGAGGCTCACGAAAGAGACAGCGTCAGCGTTTGTGGGGCTGTGAATGGGGTTGCCTGGCTACATGAAGAACAGCAAGAGCTTTTGGTCCTGGCCCCTTTGGGGTGGGAGGAATCCTGGGACAGTCGTAATTGCTGAGCCTGGCTCCGGCTCAGTGTCCCAGGCAGCTAGTCTTGGAGTTTGGGAGGCTCACGAAAGAGACAGCGTCAGCGTTTGTGGGGCTGTGAATGGGGTTGCCTGGCTACATGAAGAACAGCAAGAGCTTTTGGTCCTGGCCCCTTTGGGGTGGGAGGAATCCAGGGACTTTTGCAATCGCTGAGCCTGGTTCTGGCTGTACTCAGCGTCTCAGGCAGATAGCCTTGGAGTTTGGGAGGACAGAGAAAGAGACAGCGTAAGCGATTGTGGGGCTGTGAATGGGGTTGCCTGGCTACTTGAAGAGCAGCAAGAGCTTTTTGTCTTTGCACCTTTGGTGTGGGAGGAATCTCGGGACGGTCGCAATTCCTGGGCTGAGATTCAGCTCTACTCAACGTCCCAGGCAGATAGTCTTGGAGTTTGGGAGGCTCACGAAAGAGACAGCGTCAGCGTTTGTGGGACTGTGAATGGGGTTGCCTGGCTACTTGAAGAGCAGCAAGAGCTTCTGGTCCTGGCCCCTTTGGGGTGGGAGGAATCTCACGACGTTCGCAACTGCTGAGCCTGGCTCCGGCTGTACTCAGCGTCCCAGGCAGATTGTCTTGGAGTTTGGGAGGCTCACGAAAGAGACAGCATCAGCGTTTGTGGGGCTGTGAATGGGGTTGCCTGGCTACTTGAAGAGCAGCAAGAGCTTTTGGTCCTGGCCCCTTTGGGGTGGGAGGAATCCCGGGACTTTTGCAATCGCTGAGCCTGGTTCTGGCTGCACTCAGCGTCACAGGCAGCTAGTCTTGGAGTTCGGGAGGCTCACGAAAGAGACAGCGTCAGCGTTTGTGGGGCTGTGAATGGGGTTGCCTGGCTACTTGAAGAGCAGCAAGAGCTTCTGGTCCTGGCCCCTTTGGGGTGGGAGGAATCTCACGACGTTCGCAACTGCTGAGCCTGGCTCCGGCTGTACTCAGCATCCCAGGCAGATAGTCTTGGAGTTTGGGAGGCTCACGAAAGAGACAGCATCAGCGTTTGTGGGGCTGTGAATGGGGTTGCCTGGCTACATGAAGAACAGCAAGAGCTTTTGGTCCTGGCCCCTTTGGGGTGGGAGGAATCCTGGGACAGTCGTAATTGCTGAGCCTGGCTCCGGCTCAGTGTCCCAGGCAGCTAGTCTTGGAGTTTGGGAGGCTCACGAAAGAGACAGCGTCAGCGTTTGTGGGGCTGTGAATGGGGTTGCCTGGCTACTTGAAGAGCAGCAAGAGCTTTTGGTCCTGGCCCCTTTGGGGTGGGAGGAATCCCGGGACGGTCGCAATCGCTGAGCCTGGCTCCGGCTGTACTCAGCGTCCCAGGCAGCTAGTCTTGGAGTTTGGGAGGCTCACGAAAGAGACAGCGTCAGCGTTTGTGGGGCTGTGAATGGGGTTGCCTGGCTACTTGAAGAGCAGCAAGAGCTTTTGGTCTTTGCACCTTTGGTGTGGGAGGAATCTCGGGACGGTCGCAATTCCTGGGCTGAGATTCAGCTCTACTCAACGTCCCAGGCAGCTAGTCTTGGAGTTTGGGAGGCTCACGAAAGAGACAGCGTCAGCGTTTGTGGGACTGTGAATGGGGTTGCCTGGCTACTTGAAGAGCAGCAAGAGCTTCTGGTCCTGGCCCCTTTGGGGTGCGAGGAATCCCGGGACATTCGCAATCGCTGAGCCTGGCTCCGGCTGCACTCAGCGTCCCAGGCAGCTAGTCTTGGAGTTTGGGAGGCTCCCGAAAGAGACAGCGTCAGCGTTTGTGGGGCTGTGAATGGGGTTTCCTGGCTACTTGAAGAGCAGCAAGAGCTTCTGGTCCTGGCCCCTTTGGTGTGGGAGGAATCTTGGGACGGTCGCAATCGCTGAGCCTGGTTCCGGCTGTACTCAGCGTCCCAGGCAGCTAGTCTTGGAGTTTGGGAGGCTCACGAAAGAGACAGCGTCAGCGTTTGTGGGGCTGTGAATGGGGTTGCCTGGCTACTTGAAGAGCAGCAAGAGCTTTTGGTCCTGGCCCCTTTGGGGTGGGAGGAATCCTGGGAAATTCGCAATCGCTGAGCCTGGTTCCGGCTGCACTCAGTGTCCCAGGCAGCTAGTCTTGGAGTTTGGGAGGCTCACGAAAGAGACAGCGTCAGCGTTTGTGGGGCTGTGAATGGGGTTGCCTGGCTACTTGAAGAGCAGCAAGAGCTTTTGGTCCTGGCCCCTTTGGGGTGGGAGGAATCCCGGGACATTCGCAATCGCTGAGCCTGGCTCCGGCTGCACTCAGCGTCCCAGGCAGCTAGTCTTGGAGTTTGGGAGGCTCACGAAAGAGACAGCGTCAGCGTTTGTGGGGCTGTGAATGGGGTTGCCTGGCTACATGAAGAACAGCAAGAGCTTTTGGTCCTGGCCCCTTTGGGGTGGGAGGAATCCTGGGACAGTCGTAATTGCTGAGCCTGGCTCCGGCTCAGTGTCCCAGGCAGCTAGTCTTGGAGTTTGGGAGGCTCACGAAAGAGACAGCGTCAGCGTTTGTGGGGCTGTGAATGGGGTTGCCTGGCTACATGAAGAACAGCAAGAGCTTTTGGTCCTGGCCCCTTTGGGGTGGGAGGAATCCAGGGACTTTTGCAATCGCTGAGCCTGGTTCTGGCTGTACTCAGCGTCTCAGGCAGATAGCCTTGGAGTTTGGGAGGACAGAGAAAGAGACAGCGTAAGCGATTGTGGGGCTGTGAATGGGGTTGCCTGGCTACTTGAAGAGCAGCAAGAGCTTTTTGTCTTTGCACCTTTGGTGTGGGAGGAATCTCGGGACGGTCGCAATTCCTGGGCTGAGATTCAGCTCTACTCAACGTCCCAGGCAGATAGTCTTGGAGTTTGGGAGGCTCACGAAAGAGACAGCGTCAGCGTTTGTGGGACTGTGAATGGGGTTGCCTGGCTACTTGAAGAGCAGCAAGAGCTTCTGGTCCTGGCCCCTTTGGGGTGGGAGGAATCTCACGACGTTCGCAACTGCTGAGCCTGGCTCCGGCTGTACTCAGCGTCCCAGGCAGATTGTCTTGGAGTTTGGGAGGCTCACGAAAGAGACAGCATCAGCGTTTGTGGGGCTGTGAATGGGGTTGCCTGGCTACTTGAAGAGCAGCAAGAGCTTTTGGTCCTGGCCCCTTTGGGGTGGGAGGAATCCCGGGACTTTTGCAATCGCTGAGCCTGGTTCTGGCTGCACTCAGCGTCACAGGCAGCTAGTCTTGGAGTTCGGGAGGCTCACGAAAGAGACAGCGTCAGCGTTTGTGGGGCTGTGAATGGGGTTGCCTGGCTACTTGAAGAGCAGCAAGAGCTTCTGGTCCTGGCCCCTTTGGGGTGGGAGGAATCTCACGACGTTCGCAACTGCTGAGCCTGGCTCCGGCTGTACTCAGCATCCCAGGCAGATTGTCTTGGAGTTTGGGAGGCTCACGAAAGAGACAGCATCAGCGTTTGTGGGGCTGTGAATGGGGTTGCCTGGCTACATGAAGAACAGCAAGAGCTTTTGGTCCTGGCCCCTTTGGGGTGGGAGGAATCCTGGGACAGTCGTAATTGCTGAGCCTGGCTCCGGCTCAGTGTCCCAGGCAGCTAGTCTTGGAGTTTGGGAGGCTCACGAAAGAGACAGCGTCAGCGTTTGTGGGGCTGTGAATGGGGTTGCCTGGCTACTTGAAGAGCAGCAAGAGCTTTTGGTCCTGGCCCCTTTGGGGTGGGAGGAATCCCGGGACGGTCGCAATCGCTGAGCCTGGCTCCGGCTGTACTCAGCGTCCCAGGCAGCTAGTCTTGGAGTTTGGGAGGCTCACGAAAGAGACAGCGTCAGCGTTTGTGGGGCTGTGAATGGGGTTGCCTGGCTACTTGAAGAGCAGCAAGAGCTTTTGGTCTTTGCACCTTTGGTGTGGGAGGAATCTCGGGACGGTCGCAATTCCTGGGCTGAGATTCAGCTCTACTCAACGTCCCAGGCAGCTAGTCTTGGAGTTTGGGAGGCTCACGAAAGAGACAGCGTCAGCGTTTGTGGGACTGTGAATGGGGTTGCCTGGCTACTTGAAGAGCAGCAAGAGCTTCTGGTCCTGGCCCCTTTGGGGTGCGAGGAATCCCGGGACATTCGCAATCGCTGAGCCTGGCTCCGGCTGCACTCAGCGTCCCAGGCAGCTAGTCTTGGAGTTTGGGAGGCTCCCGAAAGAGACAGCGTCAGCGTTTGTGGGGCTGTGAATGGGGTTTCCTGGCTACTTGAAGAGCAGCAAGAGCTTCTGGTCCTGGCCCCTTTGGTGTGGGAGGAATCTTGGGACGGTCGCAATCGCTGAGCCTGGTTCCGGCTGTACTCAGCGTCCCAGGCAGATAGTCTTGGAGTTTGGGAGGCTCACGAAAGAGACAGCGTCAGCGTTTGTGTGGCTGTGAATGGGGTTGCCTGGCTACTTGAAGAGCAGCAAGAGCTTTTGGTCCTGGCCCCTTTGGGGTGGGAGGAATCCTGGGACATTCGCAATCGCTGAGCCTGGATCCGGCTGCACTCAGCTTCCCAGGCAGCTAGTCTTGGAGTTTGGGAGGCTCACGAAAGAGACAGCGTCAGCGTTTGTGGGGCTGTGAATGGGGTTGCCTGGCTACTTGAAGAGCAGCAAGAGCTTTTGGTCCTGGCCCCTTTGGGGTGGGAGGAATCCCAGGACATTCGCAATTCCTGGGCTGCGATTCAGCTCTTTTCATCGTCCCAGGCAGCTAGTATTGGTGTTTGGGAGGCTCCCGAAAGAGACAGCGTCAGGGTTTGTGGGGCTGTGAATGGGGTTGCCTGGCTACTTGAAGAGCAGCAAGAGCTTTTGGTCCTTGCACGTTTGGGGTGGGAGGAATCCCGGGACGTTCGCAATTGCTGAGCCTGGTTCTGGCTGTACTCAGTGTCCCAGGCAGATAGTCTTGGAGTTTGGGAGGCTCACGAAAGAGACAGCGTCAGCGTTTGTGGGGCTGTGAATGGGGTTGCCTGGCTACTTGAAGAGCAGCAAGAGCTTTTGGTCCTTGCACGTTTGGGGTGGGAGGAATCCCGGGACGTTTGCAATTGCTGAGCCTGGTTCTGGCTGTACTCAGCGTCCCAGGCAGCTAGTCTTGGAGTTTGGGAGGCTCACGAAAGAGACAGCGTCAGGGTTTGTGGGGCCGTGAATGGGGTTGCCTGACTACTTGAAGAGCAGCAAGAGCTTTTGGTCCTGGCCCCTTTGGGGTGGGAGGAATCCCGGGACATTCGCAATCGCTGAGCCTGGCTCCTGATGTAATCAGTGTCCCAGGCAGCTAGTCTTGGAGTTTGGGAGGCTCACGAAAGAGACAGCGTCAGCGTTTGTGGGGCTGTGAATGGGGTTGCCTGACAACTTGAAGAGCAGCAAGAGCTTTTGGTCCTGGCCCCTTTGGGGTGGGAGGAATCCAGGGACTTTTGCAATCGCTGAGCCTGGCTCCGGCTGTACTCAGCGTCTCAGGCAGATAGCCTTGGAGTTTGGGAGGACAGAGAAAGAGACAGCGTAAGCGTTTGTGGGGCTGTGAATGGGGTTGCCTGGCTACTTGAAGAGCAGCAAGAGCTTTTTGTCTTTGCACCTTTGGTGTGGGAGGAATCTCGGGACAGTCGCAATTCCTGGGCTGAGATTCAGCTCTACTCAACGTCCCAGGCAGATAGCCTTGGAGTTTGGGAGGCTCACGAAAGAGACAGCGTCAGCGTTTGTGGGACTGTGAATGGGGTTGCCTGGCTACTTGAAGAGCAGCAAGAGTTTCTGGTCCTGGCCCCTTTGGGATGGGAGGAATCCCGGGACATTCGCAATCGCTGAGCCTGGCTCCGGCTGCACTCAGCGTCCCAGGCAGATAGCCTTGGAGTTTGGGACGCCACAGAAAGAGACAGCGTCAGGGTTTGTGGGGCCGTGAATGGGGTTGCCTGGCTACTTGAAGAGCAGCAAGAGCTTTTGGTCCTGGCCCCTTTGGGGTGGGAGGAATCCCGGGACATTCGCAATCGCTGAGCCTGGCTCCTGATGTAATCAGTGTCCCAGGCAGCTAGTCTTGGAGTTTGGGAGGCTCACGAAAGAGACAGCGTCAGCGTTTGTGGGGCTGTGAATGGGGTTGCCTGGCTACTTGAAGAGCAGGAAGAGCTTTTGGTCCTTGCACGTTTGGGGTGGGAGGAATCCCGGGACGTTCGCAATTGCTGAGCCTGGTTCTGGCTGTACTCAGCGTCCCAGGCAGCTAGTCTTGGAGTTTGGGAGGCTCACGAAAGAGACAGCGTCAGCGTTTGTGGGGCTGTGAATGGGGTTGCCTGGCTACTTGAAGAGCAGCAAGAGCTTTTGGTCCTGGCCCCTTTGGGGTGGGAGGAATCCTGGGAAATTCGCAATCGCTGAGCCTGGTTCCGGCTGCACTCAGTGTCCCAGGCAGCTAGTCTTGGAGTTTGGGAGGCTCACGAAAGAGACAGCGTCAGGGTTTGTGTGGCCGTGAATGGGGTTGCCTGGCTACTTGAAGAGCAGCAAGAGCTTTTGGTCCTGGCCCCTTTGGGGTGGGAGGAATCACGGGACGGTCGGAATCGCTGAGCCTGACTCCGGATGTAATCAGTGTCCCAGGCAGATAGTCTTGGAGTTTGGGAGGCCAGAGAAATAGACAGCGGCAGCGTTTGTGGGGCTGTGAATGGCGTTGCCTGGCTACTTGAAGAGCAGCAAGAGCTTCTGGTCCTGGCCCCTTTGGGGTGGGAGGAATCCCGCGACGGTCGCAATCGCTGAGCCTGGCTCCGGCTGCACTCAGCGTCCCAGGCAGCTAGTCTTGGAGTTTGGGAGGCTCACGAAAGAGACAGCGTCAGCGTTTGTGGGGCTGTGAATGGGGTTGCCTGGCTACTTGAAGAGCAGCAAGAGCTTTTGGTCCTGGCCCCTTTGGGGTGGGAGGAATCCCAGGACATTCGCAATTCCTAGGCTGCGATTCAGCTCTTTTCATCGTCCCAGGCAGCTACTATTGGTGTTTGGGAGGCTCCCGAAAGAGACAGCGTCAGGGTTTGTGGGGCTGTGAATGGGGTTTCCTGGCTACTTGAAGAGCAGCAAGAGCTTTTGGTCCTTGCACGTTTGGGGTGGGAGGAATCCCGGGACGTTCGCAATTGCTGAGCCTGGTTCTGGCTGTACTCAGCGTCCCAGGCAGCTAGTCTTGGAGTTTGGGAGGCTCACGAAAGAGACAGCGTCAGCGTTTGTGGGGCTGTGAATGGGATTGCCTGGCTACTTGAAGAGCAGCAAGAGCTTTTGGTCCTGGCCCCTTTCGGGTGGGAGGAATCCTGGGAAATTCGCAATCGCTGAGCCTGGTTCCGGCTGCACTCAGTGTCCCAGGCAGCTAGTCTTGGAGTTTGGGAGGCTCACGAAAGAGACAGCGTCAGGTTTTGTGGGGCCGTGAATGGGGTTGCCTGGCTACTTGAAGAGCAGCAAGAGCTTTTGGTCCTGGCCCCTTTGGGGTGGGAGGAATCACGGGACGGTCGCAATCGCTGAGCCTGACTCCGGATGTAATCAGTGTCCCAGGCAGCTAGTCTTGGAGTTTGGGAGGCTCACGAAAGAGACAGCGTCAGCGTTTGTGGGGCTGTGAATGGGGTTGCCTGGCTACATGAAGAACAGCAAGAGCTTTTGGTCCTGGCCCCTTTGGGGTGGGAGGAATCCAGGGACTTTTGCAATCGCTGAGCCTGGTTCTGGCTGTACTCAGCGTCTCAGGCAGATAGCCTTGGAGTTTGGGAGGACAGAGAAAGAGACAGCGTAAGCGATTGTGGGGCTGTGAATGGGGTTGCCTGGCTACTTGAAGAGCAGCAAGAGCTTTTGGTCCTGGCCCCTTTGGGGTGGGAGGAATCTCGGGACGGTCGCAATTCCTGGGCTGAGATTCAGCTCTACTCAACGTCCCAGGCAGCTAGTCTTGGAGTTTGGGAGGCTCACGAAAGAGACAGCGTCAGCGTTTGTGGGGCTGTGAATGGGGTTGCCTGGCTACTTGAAGAGCAGCAAGAGCTTCTGGTCCTGGCCCCTTTGGGGTGGGAGGAATCTCACGACGTTCGCAACTGCTGAGCCTGGCTCCGGCTGTACTCAGCGTCCCAGGCAGATTGTCTTGGAGTTTGGGAGGCTCACGAAAGAGACAGCATCAGCGTTTGTGGGGCTGTGAATGGGGTTGCCTGGCTACTTGAAGAGCAGCAAGAGCTTTTGGTCCTGGCCCCTTTGGGGTGGGAGGAATCCCGGGACTTTTGCAATCGCTGAGCCTGGTTCTGGCTGCACTCAGCGTCACAGGCAGCTAGTCTTGGAGTTCGGGAGGCTCACGAAAGAGACAGCGTCAGCGTTTGTGGGGCTGTGAATGGGGTTGCCTGGCTACTTGAAGAGCAGCAAGAGCTTTTGGTCCTGGCCCCTTTGGGGTGGGAGGAATCCCGGGACGGTCGCAATCGCTGAGCCTGGCTCCGGCTGTACTCAGCGTCCCAGGCAGCTAGTCTTGGAGTTTGGGAGGCTCACGAAAGAGACAGCGTCAGCGTTTGTGGGGCTGTGAATGGGGTTGCCTGGCTACTTGAAGAGCAGCAAGAGCTTTTGGTCTTTGCACCTTTGGTGTGGGAGGAATCTCGGGACGGTCGCAATTCCTGGGCTGAGATTCAGCTCTACTCAACGTCCCAGGCAGCTAGTCTTGGAGTTTGGGAGGCTCACGAAAGAGACAGCGTCAGCGTTTGTGGGACTGTGAATGGGGTTGCCTGGCTACTTGAAGAGCAGCAAGAGCTTCTGGTCCTGGCCCCTTTGGGGTGCGAGGAATCCCGGGACATTCGCAATCGCTGAGCCTGGCTCCGGCTGCACTCAGCGTCCCAGGCAGCTAGTCTTGGAGTTTGGGAGGCTCCCGAAAGAGACAGCGTCAGCGTTTGTGGGGCTGTGAATGGGGTTTCCTGGCTACTTGAAGAGCAGCAAGAGCTTCTGGTCCTGGCCCCTTTGGTGTGGGAGGAATCTTGGGACGGTCGCAATCGCTGAGCCTGGTTCCGGCTGTACTCAGCGTCCCAGGCAGATAGTCTTGGAGTTTGGGAGGCTCACGAAAGAGACAGCGTCAGCGTTTGTGTGGCTGTGAATGGGGTTGCCTGGCTACTTGAAGAGCAGCAAGAGCTTTTGGTCCTGGCCCCTTTGGGGTGGGAGGAATCCTGGGACATTCGCAATCGCTGAGCCTGGATCCGGCTGCACTCAGCTTCCCAGGCAGCTAGTCTTGGAGTTTGGGAGGCTCACGAAAGAGACAGCGTCAGCGTTTGTGGGGCTGTGAATGGGGTTGCCTGGCTACTTGAAGAGCAGCAAGAGCTTTTGGTCCTGGCCCCTTTGGGGTGGGAGGAATCCCAGGACATTCGCAATTCCTGGGCTGCGATTCAGCTCTTTTCATCGTCCCAGGCAGCTAGTATTGGTGTTTGGGAGGCTCCCGAAAGAGACAGCGTCAGGGTTTGTGGGGCTGTGAATGGGGTTGCCTGGCTACTTGAAGAGCAGCAAGAGCTTTTGGTCCTTGCACGTTTGGGGTGGGAGGAATCCCGGGACGTTCGCAATTGCTGAGCCTGGTTCTGGCTGTACTCAGTGTCCCAGGCAGATAGTCTTGGAGTTTGGGAGGCTCACGAAAGAGACAGCGTCAGCGTTTGTGGGGCTGTGAATGGGGTTGCCTGGCTACTTGAAGAGCAGCAAGAGCTTTTGGTCCTTGCACGTTTGGGGTGGGAGGAATCCCGGGACGTTTGCAATTGCTGAGCCTGGTTCTGGCTGTACTCAGCGTCCCAGGCAGCTAGTCTTGGAGTTTGGGAGGCTCACGAAAGAGACAGCGTCAGGGTTTGTGGGGCCGTGAATGGGGTTGCCTGACTACTTGAAGAGCAGCAAGAGCTTTTGGTCCTGGCCCCTTTGGGGTGGGAGGAATCCCGGGACATTCGCAATCGCTGAGCCTGGCTCCTGATGTAATCAGTGTCCCAGGCAGCTAGTCTTGGAGTTTGGGAGGCTCACGAAAGAGACAGCGTCAGCGTTTGTGGGGCTGTGAATGGGGTTGCCTGACAACTTGAAGAGCAGCAAGAGCTTTTGGTCCTGGCCCCTTTGGGGTGGGAGGAATCCAGGGACTTTTGCAATCGCTGAGCCTGGCTCCGGCTGTACTCAGCGTCTCAGGCAGATAGCCTTGGAGTTTGGGAGGACAGAGAAAGAGACAGCGTAAGCGTTTGTGGGGCTGTGAATGGGGTTGCCTGGCTACTTGAAGAGCAGCAAGAGCTTTTTGTCTTTGCACCTTTGGTGTGGGAGGAATCTCGGGACAGTCGCAATTCCTGGGCTGAGATTCAGCTCTACTCAACGTCCCAGGCAGATAGCCTTGGAGTTTGGGAGGCTCACGAAAGAGACAGCGTCAGCGTTTGTGGGACTGTGAATGGGGTTGCCTGGCTACTTGAAGAGCAGCAAGAGTTTCTGGTCCTGGCCCCTTTGGGATGGGAGGAATCCCGGGACATTCGCAATCGCTGAGCCTGGCTCCGGCTGCACTCAGCGTCCCAGGCAGATAGCCTTGGAGTTTGGGACGCCACAGAAAGAGACAGCGTCAGGGTTTGTGGGGCCGTGAATGGGGTTGCCTGGCTACTTGAAGAGCAGCAAGAGCTTTTGGTCCTGGCCCCTTTGGGGTGGGAGGAATCCCGGGACATTCGCAATCGCTGAGCCTGGCTCCTGATGTAATCAGTGTCCCAGGCAGCTAGTCTTGGAGTTTGGGAGGCTCACGAAAGAGACAGCGTCAGCGTTTGTGGGGCTGTGAATGGGGTTGCCTGGCTACTTGAAGAGCAGGAAGAGCTTTTGGTCCTTGCACGTTTGGGGTGGGAGGAATCCCGGGACGTTCGCAATTGCTGAGCCTGGTTCTGGCTGTACTCAGCGTCCCAGGCAGCTAGTCTTGGAGTTTGGGAGGCTCACGAAAGAGACAGCGTCAGCGTTTGTGGGGCTGTGAATGGGGTTGCCTGGCTACTTGAAGAGCAGCAAGAGCTTTTGGTCCTGGCCCCTTTGGGGTGGGAGGAATCCTGGGAAATTCGCAATCGCTGAGCCTGGTTCCGGCTGCACTCAGTGTCCCAGGCAGCTAGTCTTGGAGTTTGGGAGGCTCACGAAAGAGACAGCGTCAGGGTTTGTGTGGCCGTGAATGGGGTTGCCTGGCTACTTGAAGAGCAGCAAGAGCTTTTGGTCCTGGCCCCTTTGGGGTGGGAGGAATCACGGGACGGTCGGAATCGCTGAGCCTGACTCCGGATGTAATCAGTGTCCCAGGCAGATAGTCTTGGAGTTTGGGAGGCCAGAGAAATAGACAGCGGCAGCGTTTGTGGGGCTGTGAATGGCGTTGCCTGGCTACTTGAAGAGCAGCAAGAGCTTCTGGTCCTGGCCCCTTTGGGGTGGGAGGAATCCCGCGACGGTCGCAATCGCTGAGCCTGGCTCCGGCTGCACTCAGCGTCCCAGGCAGCTAGTCTTGGAGTTTGGGAGGCTCACGAAAGAGACAGCGTCAGCGTTTGTGGGGCTGTGAATGGGGTTGCCTGGCTACTTGAAGAGCAGCAAGAGCTTTTGGTCCTGGCCCCTTTGGGGTGGGAGGAATCCCAGGACATTCGCAATTCCTAGGCTGCGATTCAGCTCTTTTCATCGTCCCAGGCAGCTACTATTGGTGTTTGGGAGGCTCCCGAAAGAGACAGCGTCAGGGTTTGTGGGGCTGTGAATGGGGTTTCCTGGCTACTTGAAGAGCAGCAAGAGCTTTTGGTCCTTGCACGTTTGGGGTGGGAGGAATCCCGGGACGTTCGCAATTGCTGAGCCTGGTTCTGGCTGTACTCAGCGTCCCAGGCAGCTAGTCTTGGAGTTTGGGAGGCTCACGAAAGAGACAGCGTCAGCGTTTGTGGGGCTGTGAATGGGATTGCCTGGCTACTTGAAGAGCAGCAAGAGCTTTTGGTCCTGGCCCCTTTCGGGTGGGAGGAATCCTGGGAAATTCGCAATCGCTGAGCCTGGTTCCGGCTGCACTCAGTGTCCCAGGCAGCTAGTCTTGGAGTTTGGGAGGCTCACGAAAGAGACAGCGTCAGGTTTTGTGGGGCCGTGAATGGGGTTGCCTGGCTACTTGAAGAGCAGCAAGAGCTTTTGGTCCTGGCCCCTTTGGGGTGGGAGGAATCACGGGACGGTCGCAATCGCTGAGCCTGACTCCGGATGTAATCAGTGTCCCAGGCAGCTAGTCTTGGAGTTTGGGAGGCTCACGAAAGAGACAGCGTCAGCGTTTGTGGGGCTGTGAATGGGGTTGCCTGGCTACATGAAGAACAGCAAGAGCTTTTGGTCCTGGCCCCTTTGGGGTGGGAGGAATCCAGGGACTTTTGCAATCGCTGAGCCTGGTTCTGGCTGTACTCAGCGTCTCAGGCAGATAGCCTTGGAGTTTGGGAGGACAGAGAAAGAGACAGCGTAAGCGATTGTGGGGCTGTGAATGGGGTTGCCTGGCTACTTGAAGAGCAGCAAGAGCTTTTGGTCCTGGCCCCTTTGGGGTGGGAGGAATCTCGGGACGGTCGCAATTCCTGGGCTGAGATTCAGCTCTACTCAACGTCCCAGGCAGCTAGTCTTGGAGTTTGGGAGGCTCACGAAAGAGACAGCGTCAGCGTTTGTGGGGCTGTGAATGGGGTTGCCTGGCTACTTGAAGAGCAGCAAGAGCTTCTGGTCCTGGCCCCTTTGGGGTGGGAGGAATCTCACGACGTTCGCAACTGCTGAGCCTGGCTCCGGCTGTACTCAGCGTCCCAGGCAGATTGTCTTGGAGTTTGGGAGGCTCACGAAAGAGACAGCATCAGCGTTTGTGGGGCTGTGAATGGGGTTGCCTGGCTACTTGAAGAGCAGCAAGAGCTTTTGGTCCTGGCCCCTTTGGGGTGGGAGGAATCCCGGGACTTTTGCAATCGCTGAGCCTGGTTCTGGCTGCACTCAGCGTCACAGGCAGCTAGTCTTGGAGTTCGGGAGGCTCACGAAAGAGACAGCGTCAGCGTTTGTGGGGCTGTGAATGGGGTTGCCTGGCTACTTGAAGAGCAGCAAGAGCTTCTGGTCCTGGCCCCTTTGGGGTGGGAGGAATCCTGGGACATTCGCAATCGCTGAGCCTGGCTCCGGCTGTACTCAGTGTCCCAGGCAGATAGTCTTGGAGTTTGGGAGGCTCACGAAAGAGACAGCGTCAGCGTTTGTGGGGCTGTGAATGGGGTTGCCTGGCTACATGAAGAACAGCAAGAGCTTTTGGTCCTGGCCCCTTTGGGGTGGGAGGAATCCTGGGACAGTCGTAATTGCTGAGCCTGGCTCCGGCTCAGTGTCCCAGGCAGCTAGTCTTGGAGTTTGGGAGGCTCACGAAAGAGACAGCGTCAGCGTTTGTGGGGCTGTGAATGGGGTTGCCTGGCTACATGAAGAACAGCAAGAGCTTTTGGTCCTGGCCCCTTTGGGGTGGGAGGAATCCAGGGACTTTTGCAATCGCTGAGCCTGGTTCTGGCTGTACTCAGCGTCTCAGGCAGATAGCCTTGGAGTTTGGGAGGACAGAGAAAGAGACAGCGTAAGCGATTGTGGGGCTGTGAATGGGGTTGCCTGGCTACTTGAAGAGCAGCAAGAGCTTTTTGTCTTTGCACCTTTGGTGTGGGAGGAATCTCGGGACGGTCGCAATTCCTGGGCTGAGATTCAGCTCTACTCAACGTCCCAGGCAGATAGTCTTGGAGTTTGGGAGGCTCACGAAAGAGACAGCGTCAGCGTTTGTGGGACTGTGAATGGGGTTGCCTGGCTACTTGAAGAGCAGCAAGAGCTTCTGGTCCTGGCCCCTTTGGGGTGGGAGGAATCTCACGACGTTCGCAACTGCTGAGCCTGGCTCCGGCTGTACTCAGCGTCCCAGGCAGATTGTCTTGGAGTTTGGGAGGCTCACGAAAGAGACAGCATCAGCGTTTGTGGGGCTGTGAATGGGGTTGCCTGGCTACTTGAAGAGCAGCAAGAGCTTTTGGTCCTGGCCCCTTTGGGGTGGGAGGAATCCCGGGACTTTTGCAATCGCTGAGCCTGGTTCTGGCTGCACTCAGCGTCACAGGCAGCTAGTCTTGGAGTTCGGGAGGCTCACGAAAGAGACAGCGTCAGCGTTTGTGGGGCTGTGAATGGGGTTGCCTGGCTACTTGAAGAGCAGCAAGAGCTTCTGGTCCTGGCCCCTTTGGGGTGGGAGGAATCTCACGACGTTCGCAACTGCTGAGCCTGGCTCCGGCTGTACTCAGCATCCCAGGCAGATTGTCTTGGAGTTTGGGAGGCTCACGAAAGAGACAGCATCAGCGTTTGTGGGGCTGTGAATGGGGTTGCCTGGCTACATGAAGAACAGCAAGAGCTTTTGGTCCTGGCCCCTTTGGGGTGGGAGGAATCCTGGGACAGTCGTAATTGCTGAGCCTGGCTCCGGCTCAGTGTCCCAGGCAGCTAGTCTTGGAGTTTGGGAGGCTCACGAAAGAGACAGCGTCAGCGTTTGTGGGGCTGTGAATGGGGTTGCCTGGCTACTTGAAGAGCAGCAAGAGCTTTTGGTCCTTGCACGTTTGGGGTGGGAGAAATCCCGGGACGTTCGCAATTGCTGAGCCTGGTTCTGGCTGTACTCAGCGTCCCAGGCAGATAGTCTTGGAGTTTGGGAGGCTCACGAAAGAGACAGCGTCATCGTTTTTATGGCTGTGAATGGGGTTGCCTGGCTACATGAAGAGCAGCAAGAGCTTTTGGTCCTGGCCCCTTTGGGGTGGGAGGAATCTCGGGACATTCGCAATTCCTGGGCTGCGATTCAGCTCTATTCATCATCCCAGGCAGCTAGTCTTGGAGTTTGGGAGGCTCACGAAAGAGACAGCGTCAGTGTTTGTGGGGCTGTGAATGGGGTTGCCTGGCTACTTGAAGAGCAGCAAGAGCTTTTTGTCTTTGCACCTTTTGTGTGGGAGGAACCTCGGGACGGTCGCAATTCCTGGGCTGAGATTCAGCTCTACTCAACGTCCCAGGCAGATAGTCTTGGAGTTTGGGAGGCTCATGAAAGAGACAGCGTCAGCGTTTGTGGGGCTATTAATGTGGTTGCCTGGCTACTTGAAGAGCAGCAAGAGCTTTTGGTCCTGGACCCTTTGGGGTGGGAGGAATCCCGGGACATTCGCAATCGCTGAGCCTGGCTCCGGCTGTACTCAGCGTCCCAGGCAGCTAGTCTTGGAGTTTGGGAGGCTCACGAAAGAGACAGCGTCAGCGTTTGTGGGGCTGTGAATGGGGTTGCCTGGCTACTTGAAGAGCAGCAAGAGCTTTTGGTCCTGGCCCCTTTGGGGTGGGAGGAATCACGGGACGGTCGCAATCGCTGAGCCTGGCTCCGGCTGTACTCAGTGTCCCAGGCAGCTAGTCTTGGAGTTTGGGAGGCTCACAAAAGAGGCAGCGTCAGCGTTTGTGGGGCTGTGAATGGGGTTGCCTGACTACTTGAAGAGCAGCAAGAGCTTTTGGTCCTGGCCCCTTTGGGGTGGGAGGAATCCAGGGACTTTTGCAATCGCTGAGCCTGGTTCTGGCTGTACTCAGCGTCCCAGGCAGATAGCCTTGGAGTTTGGGAGGCTCACGAAATAGACAGCGTCAGCGTTTGTGGGGCTGTGAATGGGGTTGCCTGGCTACTTGAAGAGCAGCAAGAGCTTTTTGTCTTTGCACCTTTGGTGTGGGAGGAATCTCGGGACGGTCGCAATTCCTGGGCTGAGATTCAGCTCTACTCAACGTCCCAGGCAGATAGCCTTGGAGTTTGGGAGGCTCACGAAAGAGACAGCGTCAGCGTTTGTGGGGCTGTGAATGGGGTTGCCTGGCTACTTGAAGAGCAGCAAGAGCTTTTTGTCTTTGCACCTTTTGTGTGGGAGGAACCTCGGGACGGTCGCAATTCCTGGGCTGAGATTCAGCTCTACTCAACGTCCCAGGCAGATAGTCTTGGAGTTTGGGAGGCTCACGAAAGAGACAGCGTCAGCGTTTGTGGGGCTATTAATGGGGTTGCCTGGCTACTTGAAGAGCAGCAAGAGCTTTTGGTCCTGGCCCCTTTGAGGTGGGAGCAATCCCAGGACGTTCGCAATTGCTGAGCCTGGCTCTGGCTGTACTCAGCGTCCCAGGCAGATAGTCTTGGAGTTTGGGAGGCTCACAAAAGAGACAGCATCAGCATTTGTGGGGCTGTGAATGGGGTTGCCTGGCTACTTGAAGAGCAGCAAGAGCTTCTGGTCCTTGCCCCTTTGGGGTGGGAGGAATTCCGGGACGGTCGCAATAGCTGAGCCTGGCTCCGGATGTACTCAGCGTCCCAGGAGGCTAATACTGGAGTCTGGGAGGCTCACAAAAGAGACAGCGTCAGCGTTTGTGGGGCTGTGAATGGGGTTGCCTGGCTACTTGAAGAGCAGCAAGAGCTTTTGGTCCTGGCCCCTTTGGGGTGGGAGGAATCCGAGGACATTCGCAATTCCTGGGCTGAGATTCAGCTCTTTTCATCGTCCCAGGCAGATAGCCTTGGAGTTTGGGACGCCACAGAAAGAGACAGCGTCAGCGTTTGTGTGGCTGTGAATGGGGTTTCCTGGCTACTTGAAGAGCAGCAAGAGCTTTTGGTCCTGGCCCCTGTGGGGTGGGAGGAATCCTGGGAAATTCGCAATCGCTGAGCCTGGCTCCGGCTGCACTCAGTGTCCCAGGCAGCTAGTCTTGGAGTTTGGGAGGCTCACGAAAGAGACAGCGTCAGCGTTTGTGGGGCTGTGAATGGGGTTGCCTGGCTACTTGAAGAGCAGCAAGAGCTTTTGGTCCTGGCCCCTTTGGGGTGGGAGGAATCCCGGGACATTCTCAATCGCTGAGCCTGGTTCTGGCTGCACTCAGCGTCCCAGGCAGATAGTACAGGAGTTTAGGAGACTCACGAAAGAGACAGCGTCAGCGTTTGTGGGGCTGTGAATGGGGTTGCCTGGCTACTTGAAGAGCAGTAAGAGCTTTTTGTCTTTGCACCTTTGGTGTGGGAGGAATCTCGGGACGGTCGCAATTCCTGGGCTGAGACTCAGCTCTACTCAACGTCCCAGGCAGATAGCCTTGGAGTTTGGGACGCCACAGAAAGAGACAGCGTCAGCGTTTGTGGGGCTGTGAATGGGGTTGCCTGGCTACTTGAAGAGCAGCAAGAACTTCTGGTCCTGGCCCCTTTGGGGTGGGAGGAATCCCGGGACATTCGCAATCGCTGAGCCTGGCTCCGGCTGCACTCAGCGTCCCAGGCAGCTAGTACAGGATTTTGGGAGGCTCACGAAAGAGACAGCGTCAGCGTTTGTGGGGCTGTGAATGGGGTTGCCTGGCTACTTGAAGAGCAGCAAGAGCTTTTGGTCCTGGCCCCTTTGGGGTGGGAGGAATCCCGGGACGTTCGCAATTGCTGAGCCTGGTTCTGGCTGTACTCAGCGTCCCAGGCAGATAGTCTTGGAGTTTGGGAGGCTCACGAAAGAGACAGCGTCAGCGTTTGTGGGGCTGTGAATGGGGTTGCCTGGCTACTTGAAGAGCAGCAAGAGCTTCTGGTCCTGGCCCCTTTGGGGTGGGAGGAAGGTACGGTTATTCGCAGTTGCTGAGCCTGGCTCCGGGTGTCCTCAGCGTCCCAGGCATATAGTATTGGAGTTTGGGAGGCTCACGAAAGAGACAGCGTCAGCGTTTGTGGGGCTGTGAATGGGGTTGCCTGGCTACTTGAAGAGCAGCAAGAGCTTTTGGTCCTGGCCCCTTTGGGGTGGGAGGAATCCCATGACGGTAGGAATCACTGAGCCTGGCTCCGGCTGTACTCAGCTTCCCAGGCAGCTAGTATTGGAGTTTGGCAGAGTCACAAAAGAGACAGCGTCAGCGTTTGTGGGGCTGTGAATGGGGTTGCCTGGCTACTTGAAGAGCAGCAAGAGCTTCTGGTCCTGGCCCCTTTGGGGTGGGAGGAATCCCGGGACATTCGCAATCGCTGAGCCTGGCTCCGGCTGTACTCAGTGTCCCAGGCAGATAGTCTTGGAGTTTGGGAGGCTCACGAAAGAGACAGCGTCAGCGTTTGTGGGGCTATTAATGTGGTTGCCTGGCTACTTGAAGAGCAGCAAGAGGTTTTGGTCCTGGCCCCTTTGGGGTGGGAGGAATCCCGGGACATTCGCAATCGCTGAGCCTGGTTCCGGCTGCACTCAGTGTCCCAGGCAGCTAGTCTTGGAGTTTGGGAGGCTCACGAAAGAGACAGCGTCAGGGTTTGTGGGGCCGTGAATGGGGTTGCCTGGCTACTTGAAGATCAGCAAGAGCTTTTGGTCCTGGCCCCTTTGGGGTGGGAGGAATCCCATGACGGTCGGAATCACTGAGCCTGGCTCCGGCTGTACTCAGCTTCCCAGGCAGCTAGTATTGTGAGATTCCTCCCACCCCAAAGGGGCCAGGACCAAAAGCTCTTGCTGCTCTTCAAGTAGTCAGGCAACCCCATTCACAGCCCCACAAACGCTGACGCTGTCTCTTTCTGTGGCCTCCCAAACTCCAAGACTATCTGCCTGGGACACTGAGTGCAGCCGGAACCAGGCTCAGCGATTGCGAATTTCCCAGGATTCCTCCCACCCCAAAGGGGCCAGGACCGAAAGCTCTTGCTGCTCTTCAAGTAGCCAGGCAACCCCATTCACAGCCCCACAAACCCTGACGCTGTCTCTTTCGTGAGCCTCCCAAACTCCAAGACTAGCTGCCTGGGATGCTGAGTACAGCCAGAGCCAGGCTCAGCAGTTGCGAACGTCGTGAGATTCCTCCCACCCCAAAGGGGCCAGGACCAGAAGCTCTTGCTGCTCTTCAAGTAGCCAGGCAACGCCATTCACAGCCCCACAAAAGCTGCCGCTGTCTCTTTTGTGAGCCTCCCAAACTCCAAGACTAGCTGCCTGGGCCGCTGAGTACAGCCGGAGCCAGGCTCAGCAATTGCGACCGTCCCGGGATTCCTCCCACCCTAAAGGGGCCAGCACCAAAAGCTCTTGCTGCTCTTCAAGTAGCCAGGCAACCCCATTCACAGCCCCACAAACGCTGATGCTGTCTCTTTCGTGATCCTCCCAAACTCCAAGACTAGCTGCCTGGGACGCTGAGTAAAGCCGGAGCCAGGCTCAGCGATTGCGAATGTCCCGGGATTCCTCCCACCCCAAAGGGGCCAGGACCAAAAGCTCTTGCTGCTCTTCAAGTAGCCAGGCAACCCCATTCACGGCCCCACAAACCCTGACGCTGTCTCTTTCGTGAGCCTCCCAAACTCCAAGACTAGCTGCCTGGGACACTGAGTGCAGCTGGAACCAGGCTCAGCGATTGCGAATTTCCCAGGATTCCTCCCACCCCAAAGGGGCCAGGACCAAAAGCTCTTGCTGCTCTTCAAGTAGCCAGGCAACCCCATTCACAGCCCCACAAACGCTGACGCTGTCTCTTTCGTGAGCCTCCCAAACTCCAAGACTATCTGCCTGGGACGCTGAGCGCAGCCGCAACCAGGCTCAGCGATTGCGAATGTCCCGGGATTCCTCCCACCCCAAAGGGTCCAGGACCAAAAGCTCTTGCTGCTCTTCAAGTAGCCAGGCAACCACATTAATAGCCCCACAAACGCTGACGCTGTCTCTTTCGTGAGCCTCCCAAACTCCAAGACTATCTGCCTGGGACGTTGAGTAGAGCTGAATCTCAGCCCAGGAATTGCGACAGTCCCGAGGTTCCTCCCACACAAAAGGTGCAAAGACAAAAAGCTCTTGCTGCTCTTCAAGTAGCCAGGCAACCCCATTCACAGCCCCACAAACGCTGACGCTGTCTCTTTCGTGAGCCTCCCAAACTCCAAGACTAGCTGCCTGGGCCGCTGAGTGCAGCCGGAGCCAGGCTCAGGTATTGCGAATGTCCCGGGATTCCTCCCACCCCAAAGGGGCCAGGACCAAAAGCTCTTGCTGCTCTTCAAGTAGCCAGGCAACCCCATTCACGGCCCCACAAACCCTGACGCTGTCTCTTTCGTGAGCCTCCCAAACTCCAAGACTAGCTGCCTGGGACACTGAGTGCAGCCTGAACCAGGCTCAGCGATTGCGAATTTCCCAGGATTCCTCCCACCCCAAAAGGTCCAGGACCAAAAGCTCTTGCTGCTCTTCAAGTAGCCAGGCAACCACATTAATAGCCCCACAAACGCTGACGCTGTCTCTTTCGTGAGCCTCCCAAACTCCAAGACTATCTGCCTGGGACGTCGAGTAGAGCTGAATCTCAGCCCAGGAATTGCGACCGTCCCGGGATTCCTCCCACCCCAAAGGGGCCAGGACCAAAAGCTCCTACTGCTCTTCAAGTAGCCAGGCAACCCCATTCACAGCCCCACAAACGCTGACGCTGTCTCTTTCGTGAGCCTCCCAAACTCCAAGGCTATCTGCCTGGGACGTTGAGTAGAGCTGAATCTCAGCCCAGGAATTGCGACCGTCCCGAGATTCCTCCCACACCAAAGGTGCAAAGACAAAAAGCTCTTGCTGCTCTTCAAGTAGCCAGGCAACCCCATTCACAGCCCCACAAACGCTGACGCTCTCTATTTCGTGAGCCTCCCAAATTCCAAGGCTATCTGCCTGGGACGCTGAGTACAGCCAGAACCAGGCTCAGCGATTGCAAAAGTCCCTGGATTCCTCCCACCCCAAAGGGGCCAGGACCAAAAGCTCTTGCTGCTCTTCAAGTAGTCAGGCAACCCCATTCACAGCCCCACAAACGCTGACGCTGTCTATTTCGTGAGCCTCCCAAACTCCAAGACTAGCTGCCTGGGACACTGAGTGCAGCCGGAACCAGGCTCAGCGATTGCGAATTTCCCAGGATTCCTCCCACCCCAAAGGGGCCAGGACCAAAAGCTCTTGCTGCTCTTCAAGTAGCCAGGCAACCCCATTCACAGCCACACAAACACTGACGCTGTCTATTTCGTGAGCCTCCCAGACTCCAGTATTAACTGCCTGGGACGCTGAGTACAGCCGGAGCCAGGCTCAGCAATTGCGAACGTCCCGTGATTCCTCCCACCCCAAAGGGGCCAGGACCAAAAGCTCTTGCTGCTCTTCAAGTAGCCAGGCAACCCCATTCACAGCCCCACAAACACTGACGCTGTCTCTTTCGTGAGCCTCCCAAACTCCAAGACTAGCTGCCTGGGATGATGAATAGAGATGAATCGCAGCCCAGGAATTGCGAATGTCCCGAGATTCCTCCCACCCCAGAGGGGCCAGGACCAAAAGCTCTTGCTGCTCTTCATGTAGCCAGGCAACCCCATTCACAGCCATAAAAACGATGACGCTGTCTCTTTCTGTGGCGTCCCAAAATCCAAGACTATCTGCCTGGGACGCTGAGTACAGCCAGAACCAGGCTCAGCAATTGCGAACGTCCCGGGATTTCTCCCACCCCAAACGTGCAAGGACCAAAAGCTCTTGCTGCTCTTCAAGTAGCCAGGCAACCCCATTCACAGCCCCACAAACGCTGACGCTGTCTCTTTCGTGAGCCTCCCAAACTCCAAGACTAGCTGCCTGGGACACTGAGCCGGAGCCAGGCTCAGCAATTACGACTGTCCCAGGATTCCTCCCACCCCAAAGGGGCCAGGACCAAAAGCTCTTGCTGTTCTTCATGTAGCCAGGCAACCCCATTCACAGCCCCACAAACGCTGACGCTGTCTCTTTCGTGAGCCTCCCAAACTCCAAGACTAGCTGCCTGGGACACTGAGTACAGCCGGAGCCAGGCTCAGCGATTGCGAATGTCCCAGGATTCCTCCCACCCCAAAGGGGCCAGGACCAGAAGCTCTTGCTGCTCTTCAAGTAGCCAGGCAACCCCATTCACAGCCCCACAAACGCTGATGCTGTCTCTTTCGTGAGCCTCCCGAACTCCAAGACTAGCTGCCTGGGACGCTGAGTGCAGCCAGAACCAGGCTCAGCGATTGCAAAAGTCCCGGGATTCCTCCCACCCCAAAGGGGCCAGGACCAAAAGCTCTTGCTGCTCTTCAAGTAGCCAGGCAACCCCATTCACAGCCCCACAAACGCTGATGCTGTCTCTTTCGTGAGCCTCCCAAACTCCAAGACAATCTGCCTGGGACGCTGAGTACAGCCGGAGCCAGGCTCAGCAGTTGCGAACGTCGTGAGATTCCTCCCACCCCAAAGGGGCCAGGACCAGAAGCTCTTGCTGCTCTTCAAGTAGCCAGGCAACCCCATTCACAGTCCCACAAACGCTGACGCTGTCTCTTTCGTGAGCCTCCCAAACTCCAAGACTATCTGCCTGGGACGTTGAGTAGAGCTGAATCTCAGCCCAGGAATTGCGACCGTCCCGAGATTCCTCCCACACCAAAGGTGCAAAGACAAAAAGCTCTTCCTGCTCTTCAAGTAGCCAGGCAACCCCATTCACAGCCCCACAAACGCTTACGCTGTCTCTTTCTCTGTCCTCCCAAACTCCAAGGCTATCTGCCTGAGACGCTGAGTACAGCCAGAACCAGGCTCAGCGATTGCAAAAGTCCCTGGATTCCTCCCACCCCAAAGGGGCCAGGACCAAAAGCTCTTGCTGTTCTTCATGTAGCCAGGCAACCCCATTCACAGCCCCACAAACGCTGACGCTGTCTCTTTCGTGAGCCTCCCAAACTCCAAGACTAGCTGCCTGGGACACTGATTACATGCGGAGTCAGGCTCAGCGATTGCGACCGTCCCGTGATTCCTCCCACCCCAAAGGGGCCAGGACCAAAAGCTCTTGCTGCTCTTCAAGTAGCCAGGCAACCCCATTCACAGCCCCACAAACGCTGACGCTGTCTCTTTCGGGAGCCTCCCAAACACCAATACTAGCTGCCTGGGACGATGAAAAGAGCTGAATCGCAGCCCAGGAATTGCGAATGTCCTGGGATTCCTCCCACCCCAAAGGGGCCAGGACCAAAAGCTCTTGCTGCTCTTCAAGTAGCCAGGCAACCCCATTCACAGCCCCACAAACCCTGACGCTGTCTCTTTCGTGAGCCTCCCAAACACCAAGACTAGCTGCCTGGGACGTTGAGTAGAGCTGAATCTCAGCCCAGGAATTGCGACCGTCCCGAGATTCCTCCCACACCAAAGGTGCAAAGACCAAAAGCTCTTGCTGCTCTTCAAGTAGCCAGGCAACGCCATTCACAGCCCCACAAACGCTGACGCTGTCTCTTTCGTGAGCCTCCCAAACTCCAAGACTAGCTGCCTGGGACGCTGAGTGCAGCCGGAGCCAGGCTCAGCGATTGCGAATATCCCGGGATTCCTCCCACCCCAAAGGGGCCAGGACCAAAAGCTCTTGCTGCTCTTCAAGTAGCCAGGCAACCCCATTCACAGCCCCACAAACGCTGACGCTGTCTCTTTCGTGAGCCTCCCAAACTCCAAGACTATCTGCCTGGGACACTGATTACATCCGGAGTCAGGCTCAGCGATTCCGACCGTCCCGTGATTCCTCCCACCCCAAAGGGGCCAGGACCAAAAGCTCTTGCTGCTCTTCAAGTAGCCAGGCAACCCCATTCACGGCCCCACAAACCCTGACGCTGTCTCTTTTGTGAGCCTCCCAGACTCCAGTATTAGCCTCCTGGGACGCTGAGTACATCCGGAGCCAGGCTCAGCGATTGCGAAAGATACGGGATTCCTCCCACCCCAAAGGGGCCCGGACCAAAAGCTCTTGCTGCTCTTCAAGTAGCCAGGCAAACCCATTCACAGCCCCACAAACGCTGACGCTGTCTCTTTCGTGAGCCTCCCAAACTCCAAGACTAGCTGCCTGGGACGCTGAGTACAGCCGGAGCCAGGCTCAGCGATTGCAAAAGTCCCGGGATTCCTCCCACCCCAAAGGGGCCAGGACCAAAAGCTCTTGCTGCTCTTCAAGTAGCCAGGCAACCCCATTCACAGCCCCACAAACGCTGATGCTGTCTCTTTCGTGAGCCTCCCAAACTCCAAGACAATCTGCCTGGGACGCTGAGTACAGCCGGAGCCAGGCTCAGCAGTTGCGAACGTCGTGAGATTCCTCCCACCCCAAAGGGGCCAGGACCAGAAGCTCTTGCTGCTCTTCAAGTAGCCAGGCAACCCCATTCACAGTCCCACAAACGCTGACGCTGTCTCTTTCGTGAGCCTCCCAAACTCCAAGACTATCTGCCTGGGACGTTGAGTAGAGCTGAATCTCAGCCCAGGAATTGCGACCGTCCCGAGATTCCTCCCACACCAAAGGTGCAAAGACAAAAAGCTCTTCCTGCTCTTCAAGTAGCCAGGCAACCCCATTCACAGCCCCACAAACGCTTACGCTGTCTCTTTCTCTGTCCTCCCAAACTCCAAGGCTATCTGCCTGAGACGCTGAGTACAGCCAGAACCAGGCTCAGCGATTGCAAAAGTCCCTGGATTCCTCCCACCCCAAAGGGGCCAGGACCAAAAGCTCTTGCTGTTCTTCATGTAGCCAGGCAACCCCATTCACAGCCCCACAAACGCTGACGCTGTCTCTTTCGTGAGCCTCCCAAACTCCAAGACTAGCTGCCTGGGACACTGATTACATGCGGAGTCAGGCTCAGCGATTGCGACCGTCCCGTGATTCCTCCCACCCCAAAGGGGCCAGGACCAAAAGCTCTTGCTGCTCTTCAAGTAGCCAGGCAACCCCATTCACAGCCCCACAAACGCTGACGCTGTCTCTTTCGGGAGCCTCCCAAACACCAATACTAGCTGCCTGGGACGATGAAAGTGCTGAATCGCAGCCCAGGAATTGCGAATGTCCTGGGATTCCTCCCACCCCAAAGGGGCCAGGACCAAAAGCTCTTGCTGCTCTTCAAGTAGCCAGGCAACCCCATTCACAGTCCCACAAACGCTGACGCTGTCTCTTTCGTGAGCCTCCCAAACTCCAAGACTAGCTGCCTGGGACGTTGAGTAGAGCTGAATCTCAGCCCAGGAATTGCGACCGTCCCGAGATTCCTCCCACACCAAAGGTGCAAAGACCAAAAGCTCTTGCTGCTCTTCAAGTAGCCAGGCAACGCCATTCACAGCCCCACAAACGCTGACGCTGTCTCTTTCGTGAGCCTCCCAAACTCCAAGACTAGCTGCCTGGGACGCTGAGTGCAGCCGGAGCCAGGCTCAGCGATTGCGAATATCCCGGGATTCCTCCCACCCCAAAGGGGCCAGGACCAAAAGCTCTTGCTGCTCTTCAAGTAGCCAGGCAACCCCATTCACAGCCCCACAAACGCTGACGCTGTCTCTTTCGTGAGCCTCCCAAACTCCAAGACTATCTGCCTGGGACACTGATTACATCCGGAGTCAGGCTCAGCGATTCCGACCGTCCCGTGATTCCTCCCACCCCAAAGGGGCCAGGACCAAAAGCTCTTGCTGCTCTTCAAGTAGCCAGGCAACCCCATTCACGGCCCCACAAACCCTGACGCTGTCTCTTTTGTGAGCCTCCCAGACTCCAGTATTAGCCTCCTGGGACGCTGAGTACATCCGGAGCCAGGCTCAGCGATTGCGAAAGATACGGGATTCCTCCCACCCCAAAGGGGCCCGGACCAAAAGCTCTTGCTGCTCTTCAAGTAGCCAGGCAAACCCATTCACAGCCCCACAAACGCTGACGCTGTCTCTTTCGTGAGCCTCCCAAACTCCAAGACTAGCTGCCTGGGACGCTGAGTACAGCCGGAGCCAGGCTCAGCAATTGCGACCGTCCCGGGATTCCTCCCACCCCAAAGGGGCCAGGACCAAAAGCTCTTGCTGCTCTTCAAGTAGCCAGGCAACCCCATTCACAGCCCCACAAACCCTGACGCTGTCTCTTTCGTGAGCCTCCCAAACTCCAAGGCTATCTGCCTGGGACGCTGAGTGCAGCCGGAGCCAGGCTCAGCGATTGCGAATGTCCCGGGATTCCTCCCATCCCAAAGGGGCCAGGACCAGAAGCTCTTGCTGCTCTTCAAGTAGCCAGGCAACCCCATTCACAGTCCCACAAACGCTGACGCTGTCTCTTTCGTGAGCCTCCCAAACTCCAAGGCTATCTGCCTGGGACGTTGAGTAGAGCTGAATCTCAGCCCAGGAATTGCGACCGTCCCGAGATTCCTCCCTCACCAAAGGTGCAAAGACAAAAAGCTCTTGCTGCTCTTCAAGTAGCCAGGCAACCCCATTCACAGTCCCACAAACGCTGACGCTGTCTCTTTCGTGAGCCTCCCAAACTCCAAGGCTATCTGCCTGAGACGCTGAGTACAGCCAGAACCAGGCTCAGCAATTGCAAACGTCCAGGGATTCCTCCCACCCCAAAGGGGCCAGGACCAAAAGCTCTTGCTGCTCTTCAAGTAGCCAGGAAACCCCATTTACAGCCCCACAAACCCTGACGCTGTCTCTTTCGGGAGCCTCCCAAACACCAATACTAGCTGCCTGGGACGATGAAAAGAGCTGAATCGCAGCCCAGGAATTGCGAATGTCCTGGGATTCCTCCCACCCCAAAGGGGCCAGGACCAAAAGCTCTTGCTGCTCTTCAAGTAGCCAGGCAACCCCATTCACAGCCCCACAAACGCTGACGCTGTCTCTTTCGTGAGCCTCCCAAACTCCAAGACTATCTGCCTGGGACGCTGAGTACAGCCGGAGCCAGGCTCAGCGATTGCGACCGTCCCGGGATTCCTCCCACCCCAAAGGGGCCAGGACCAGAAGCTCTTGCTGCTCTTCAAGTAGCCAGGAAACCCCATTCACAGCCCCACAAACGCTGACGCTGTCTCTTTCTGTGGCGTCCCAAACTCCAAGACTATCTGCCTGGGACGCTGAGTGCAGCCGGAGCCAGGCTCAGCGATTGCGAATGTCCCGGGATTCCTCCCATCCCAAAGGGGCCAGGACCAAAAGCTCTTGCTGCTCTTCAAGTAGCCAGGCAACCCCATTCACAGTCCCACAAACGCTGACACTGTCTCTTTCGTGAGCCTCCCAAACTCCAAGGCTATCTTCCTGGGACGTTGAGTAGAGCTGAATCTCAGCCCAGGAATTGCGACCGTCCCGAGATTCCTCCCACACCAAAGGTGCAAAGACAAAAAGCTCTTGCTGCTCTTCAAGTAGCCAGGCAACCCCATTCACAGCCCCACAAACGCTGACGCTGTCTATTTCGTGAGCCTCCCAAACTCCAAGGCTATCTGCCTGGGACGGTGAGTACAGCCAGAACCAGGCTCAGCGATTGCGAATGTCCCGGGATTCCTCCCACCCCAAAGGGGCCAGGACCAAAAGCTCTTGCTGCTCTTCAAGTAGCCAGGCAACCCCATTCACAGCCCCACAAACGCTGACGCTGTCTCTTTCGTGAGCCTCCCAAACTCCAAGACTAGCTGCCTGGGACACTGAGTGCAGCCGGAGCCAGGCTCAGGAATTGCGAATGTCCCGGGAGTCCTCCCACCCCAAAGGGGCCAGGACCAAAAGCTCTTGCTGCTCTTCAAGTAGCCAGGCAACCCCATTCACAGCCCCACAAACGCTGACGCTGTCTCTTTCGTGAAACCTCCCAAACTCCAAGACTATCTGCCTGGGACACTGTGTACAGCCGGAGCCAGGCTCAGGAATTGCGAATGTCCCGGGATTCCCCCCACCCCAGAGGGGCCAGGACCAAAAGCTCTTGCTGCTCTTCAAGTAGCCAGGCAACCCCATTCACAGCCCCACAAACGCTGACGCTGTCTCTTTCGTGAGCCTCCCAAACTCCAAGACTATCTGCCTGGGACGCTGAGTACAGCCGGAACCAGGCTCAGCGATTGCGAACGTCCCGGCATTCCTCCCACCCCAAACGTGCAAGGACCAAAAGCTCTTGCTGCTCTTCAAGTAGCCAGGAAACCCCATTCACAGCCCCACAAACGCTGACGCTGTCTCTTTCGTGAGCCTCCCAAACTCCAAGACTAGCTGCCTGGGACGATGAATAGAGCTGAATCTCAGCCCAGGAATTGCGACCGTCCCGAGATACCTCCCACCCCAAAGGGGCCAGGACCAAAAGCTCTTGCTGCTCTTCAAGTAGCCAGGCACCCCCATTCACAGCCCCACAAACGCTGACGCTGTCTCTTTCTCTGTCCTGCCAAACTCCAAGGCTATCTTCCTGAGACGCTGAGTACAGCCAGAACAAGGCTCAGCGATTGCAAAAGTCCCTGGATTCCTCCCACCCCAAAGGGGCCAGGACCAAAAGCTCTTGCTGCTCTTCAAGTAGCCAGGCAACCCCATTCACAGCCCCACAAACGCTGACGCTGTCTCTTTCGTGAGCCTCCCAAACTCCAAGACTAGCTGCCTGGGACACTGATTACATCAGGAGCCAGGCTCAGCGATTGCGACCGTCCCGGGATTCCTCCCACCCCAAAGGGGCCAGGACCAAAAGCTCTTGCTGCTCTTCAAGTAGCCAGGCAACCCCATTCACGGCCACACAAACCCTGACGCTGTCTCTTTCGTGAGCCTCCCAAACTCCAAGACTAGCTGCCTGGGACACTGAGTGCAGCCGGAGCCAGGCTCAGCGATTGCGAATGTCCTGGGATTCCTCCCACCCTAAAGGGGCCAGGACCAAAAGCTCTTGCTGCTCTTCAAGTAGCCAGACAACCCCATTCACAGCCCCACAAACGCTGACGCTGTCTCTTTCGTGAGCCTCCCAAACTCCAAACCTAGCTGCCTGGGACGCTGAGTACAGCCAGAACCAGGCTCAGCAATTGCGAACGTCCCGGGATTCCTCCCACACCAAACGTGCAAGGACCAAAAGCTCTTGCTGCTCTTCAAGTAGCCAGGAAACCCCATTCACAGCCCCACAAACCCTGACGCTGTCTCTTTCGGGAGCCTCCCAAACACCAATACTAGCTGCCTGGGACGATGAAAAGAGCTGAATCGCAGCCCAGGAATTGCGAATGTTCTGGGATTCCTCCCACCCCAAAGGGGCCAGGACCAAAAGCTCTTGCTGCTCTTCAAGTAGCCAGGCAACCCCATTCACAGCCCCACAAACGCTGACGCTGTCTCTTTCGTGAGCCTCCCAAACTCCAAGGCTATCTGCCTGGGACGCTGAGTACAGCCAGAACCAGGTTCAACGATTGCAAAAGTCCCTGGATTCCTCCCACCCCAAAGGGGCCAGGACCAAAAGCTCCTGCTGCTCTTCAAGTAGCCAGGCAACCCCATTCACAGCCCCACAAACGCTGACGCTGTCTCTTTCGTGAGCCTCCCAAACTCCAAGGCTATCTGCCTGGGACGTTGAGTAGAGCTGAATCTCAGCCCAGGAATTGCGACCGTCCCGAGATTCCTCCCACACCAAAGGTGCAAAGACAAAAAGCTCTTGCTGCTCTTCAAGTAGCCAGGCAAACCCATTCACAGCCCCACAAACGCTGACGCTGTCTCTTTCGTGAGCCTCCCAAACTCCAAGACTAGCTGCCTGGGACGCTGAGTACAGCCGGAGCCAGGCTCAGCAATTGCGACCGTCCCGGGATTCCTCCCACCCCAAAGGGGCCAGGACCAAAAGCTCTTGCTGCTCTTCAAGTAGCCAGGCAACCCCATTCACAGCCCCACAAACCCTGACGCTGTCTCTTTCGTGAGCCTCCCAAACTCCAAGGCTATCTGCCTGGGACGCTGAGTGCAGCCGGAGCCAGGCTCAGCGATTGCGAATGTCCCGGGATTCCTCCCATCCCAAAGGGGCCAGGACCAGAAGCTCTTGCTGCTCTTCAAGTAGCCAGGCAACCCCATTCACAGTCCCACAAACGCTGACGCTGTCTCTTTCGTGAGCCTCCCAAACTCCAAGGCTATCTGCCTGGGACGTTGAGTAGAGCTGAATCTCAGCCCAGGAATTGCGACCGTCCCGAGATTCCTCCCTCACCAAAGGTGCAAAGACAAAAAGCTCTTGCTGCTCTTCAAGTAGCCAGGCAACCCCATTCACAGTCCCACAAACGCTGACGCTGTCTCTTTCGTGAGCCTCCCAAACTCCAAGGCTATCTGCCTGAGACGCTGAGTACAGCCAGAACCAGGCTCAGCGATTGCAAAAGTCCCTGGATTCCTCCCACCCCCAAAGGGGCCAGGACCAAAAGCTCTTGCTGCTCTTCAAGTTGTCAGGCAACCCCATTCACAGCCCCACAAACGCTGACGCTGTCTCTTTCGTGAGCCTCCCAAACTCCAAGACTAGCTGCCTGGGACACTGATTACATCAGGAGCCAGGCTCAGCGATTGCGAATGTCCCGGGATTCCTCCCACCCCAAAGGGGCCAGGACCAAAAGCTCTTGCTGCTCTTCAAGTAGCCAGGCAACCCCATTCACGGCCCCACAAACCCTGACGCTGTCTCTTTCGTGAGCCTCCCAAACTCCAAGACTAGCTGCCTGGGACGCTGAGTACAGCCAGAACCAGGCTCAGCAATTGCAAACGTCCAGGGATTCCTCCCACCCCAAACGTGCAAGGACCAAAAGCTCTTGCTGCTCTTCAAGTAGCCAGGAAACCCCATTTACTGCCCCACAAACCCTGACGCTGTCTCTTTCGGGAGCCTCCCAAACACCAATACTAGCTGCCTGGGACGATGAAAAGAGCTGAATCGCAGCCCAGGAATTGCGAATGTCCTGGGATTCCTCCCACCCCAAAGGGGCCAGGACCAAAAGCTCTTGCTGCTCTTCAAGTAGCCAGGCAACCCCATTCACAGCCCCACAAACGCTGACGCTGTCTCTTTCGTGAGCCTCCCAAACTCCAAGACTAGCTGCCTGGGAAGCTGAGTGCAGCCGGATCCAGGCTCAGCGATTGCGACCGTCCCAGGATTCCTCCCACCCCAAAGGGGCCAGGACCAAAAGCTCTTGCTGCTCTTCAAGTAGCCAGGCAACCCCATTCACAGCCACACAAACGCTGACGCTGTCTCTTTCGTGAGCCTCCCAAACTCCAAGACTATCTGCCTGGGACGCTGAGTACAGCCGGAGCCAGGCTCAGCGATTGCGACCGTCCCGGGATTCCTCCCACCCCAAAGGGGCCAGGACCAGAAGCTCTTGCTGCTCTTCAAGTAGCCAGGAAACCCCATTCACAGCCCCACAAACGCTGACGCTGTCTCTTTCTGTGGCGTCCCAAACTCCAAGACTATCTGCCTGGGACGCTGAGTGCAGCCGGAGCCAGGCTCAGCGATTGCGAATGTCCCGGGATTCCTCCCATCCCAAAGGGGCCAGGACCAAAAGCTCTTGCTGCTCTTCAAGTAGCCAGGCAACCCCATTCACAGTCCCACAAACGCTGACGCTGTCTCTTTCGTGAGCCTCCCAAACTCCAAGGCTATCTGCCTGGGACGCTGAGTACAGCCAGAACCAGGCTCAGCGATTGCGAACGTCCCGGCATTCCTCCCACCCCAAACGTGCAAGGACCAAAAGCTCTTGCTGCTCTTCAAGTAGCCAGGAAACCCCATTCACAGCCCCACAAACGCTGACGCTGTCTCTTTCGTGAGCCTCCCAAACACCAATACTAGCTGCCTGGGACGATGAATAGAGCTGAATCTCAGCCCAGGAATTGCGACCGTCCCGAGATACCTCCCACCCCAAAGGGGCCAGGACCAAAAGCTCTTGCTGCTCTTCAAGTAGCCAGGCACCCCCATTCACAGCCCCACAAACGCTGACGCTGTCTCTTTCTCTGTCCTGCCAAACTCCAAGGCTATCTTCCTGAGACGCTGAGTACAGCCAGAACAAGGCTCAGCGATTGCAAAAGTCCCTGGATTCCTCCCACCCCAAAGGGGCCAGGACCAAAAGCTCTTGCTGCTCTTCAAGTAGCCAGGCAACCCCATTCACAGCCCCACAAACGCTGACGCTGTCTCTTTCGTGAGCCTCCCAAACTCCAAGACTAGCTGCCTGGGACACTGATTACATCAGGAGCCAGGCTCAGCGATTGCGAATGTCCCGGGATTCCTCCCACCCCAAAGGGGCCAGGACCAAAAGCTCTTGCTGCTCTTCAAGTAGCCAGGCAACCCCATTCACGGCCACACAAACCCTGACGCTGTCTCTTTCGTGAGCCTCCCAAACTCCAAGACTAGCTGCCTGGGACACTGAGTGCAGCCGGAGCCAGGCTCAGCGATTGCGAATGTCCTGGGATTCCTCCCACCCCAAAGGGGCCAGGACCAAAAGCTCTTGCTGCTCTTCAAGTAGCCAGACAACCCCATTCACAGCCCCACAAACGCTGACGCTGTCTCTTTCGTGAGCCTCCCAAACTCCAAACCTAGCTGCCTGGGACGCTGAGTACAGCCAGAACCAGGCTCAGCAATTGCGAACGTCCCGGGATTCCTCCCACACCAAACGTGCAAGGACCAAAAGCTCTTGCTGCTCTTCAAGTAGCCAGGAAACCCCATTCACAGCCCCACAAACGCTGACGCTGTCTCTTTCGTGAGCCTCCCAAACTCCAAGACTAGCTGCCTGGGAAGCTGAGTGCAGCTGGAACCAGGCTCAGCGATTGCGACCGTCCCGTGATTCCTCCCACCCCAAAGGGGCCAGGACCAAAAGCTCTTGCTGCTCTTCAAGTAGCCAGGCAACCCCATTCACGGCCCCACAAACCCTGACGCTGTCTCTTTCGTGAGCCTCCCAAACTCCAAGACTAGCTGCCTGGGACACTGAGTGCAGCCTGAACCAGGCTCAGCGATTGCGAATTTCCCAGGATTCCTCCCACCCCAAAAGGTCCAGGACCAAAAGCTCTTGCTGCTCTTCAAGTAGCCAGGCAACCACATTAATAGCCCCACAAACGCTGACGCTGTCTCTTTCGTGAGCCTCCCAAACTCCAAGACTATCTGCCTGGGACGTCGAGTAGAGCTGAATCTCAGCCCAGGAATTGCGACCGTCCCGGGATTCCTCCCACCCCAAAGGGGCCAGGACCAAAAGCTCCTACTGCTCTTCAAGTAGCCAGGCAACCCCATTCACAGCCCCACAAACGCTGACGCTGTCTCTTTCGTGAGCCTCCCAAACTCCAAGGCTATCTGCCTGGGACGTTGAGTAGAGCTGAATCTCAGCCCAGGAATTGCGACCGTCCCGAGATTCCTCCCACACCAAAGGTGCAAAGACAAAAAGCTCTTGCTGCTCTTCAAGTAGCCAGGCAACCCCATTCACAGCCCCACAAACGCTGACGCTCTCTATTTCGTGAGCCTCCCAAATTCCAAGGCTATCTGCCTGGGACGCTGAGTACAGCCAGAACCAGGCTCAGCGATTGCAAAAGTCCCTGGATTCCTCCCACCCCAAAGGGGCCAGGACCAAAAGCTCTTGCTGCTCTTCAAGTAGCCAGGCAACCCCATTCACAGCCACACAAACACTGACGCTGTCTATTTCGTGAGCCTCCCAGACTCCAGTATTAACTGCCTGGGACGCTGAGTACAGCCGGAGCCAGGCTCAGCAATTGCGAACGTCCCGTGATTCCTCCCACCCCAAAGGGGCCAGGACCAAAAGCTCTTGCTGCTCTTCAAGTAGCCAGGCAACCCCATTCACAGCCCCACAAACACTGACGCTGTCTCTTTCGTGAGCCTCCCAAACTCCAAGACTAGCTGCCTGGGATGATGAATAGAGATGAATCGCAGCCCAGGAATTGCGAATGTCCCGAGATTCCTCCCACCCCAGAGGGGCCAGGACCAAAAGCTCTTGCTGCTCTTCATGTAGCCAGGCAACCCCATTCACAGCCATAAAAACGATGACGCTGTCTCTTTCTGTGGCGTCCCAAAATCCAAGACTATCTGCCTGGGACGCTGAGTACAGCCGGAGCCAGGCTCAGCAATTGCGAACGTCCCGGGATTTCTCCCACCCCAAACGTGCAAGGACCAAAAGCTCTTGCTGCTCTTCAAGTAGCCAGGCAACCCCATTCACAGCCCCACAAACGCTGACGCTGTCTCTTTCGTGAGCCTCCCAAACTCCAAGACTAGCTGCCTGGGACACTGAGCCGGAGCCAGGCTCAGCAATTACGACTGTCCCAGGATTCCTCCCACCCCAAAGGGGCCAGGACCAAAAGCTCTTGCTGTTCTTCATGTAGCCAGGCAACCCCATTCACAGCCCCACAAACGCTGACGCTGTCTCTTTCGTGAGCCTCCCAAACTCCAAGACTAGCTGCCTGGGACACTGAGTACAGCCGGAGCCAGGCTCAGCGATTGCGAATGTCCCAGGATTCCTCCCACCCCAAAGGGGCCAGGACCAGAAGCTCTTGCTGCTCTTCAAGTAGCCAGGCAACCCCATTCACAGCCCCACAAACGCTGATGCTGTCTCTTTCGTGAGCCTCCCGAACTCCAAGACTAGCTGCCTGGGACGCTGAGTGCAGCCAGAACCAGGCTCAGCGATTGCAAAAGTCCCGGGATTCCTCCCACCCCAAAGGGGCCAGGACCAAAAGCTCTTGCTGCTCTTCAAGTAGCCAGGCAACCCCATTCACAGCCCCACAAACGCTGACGCTGTCTATTTCGTGAGCCTCCCAAACTCCAAGACTAGCTGCCTGGGACACTGAGTGCAGCCGGAACCAGGCTCAGCGATTGCGAATTTCCCAGGATTCCTCCCACCCCAAAGGGGCCAGGACCAGAAGCTCTTGCTGCTCTTCAAGTAGCCAGGCAACCCCATTCACAGTCCCACAAACGCTGACGCTGTCTCTTTCGTGAGCCTCCCAAACTCCAAGACTATCTGCCTGGGACGTTGAGTAGAGCTGAATCTCAGCCCAGGAATTGCGACCGTCCCGAGATTCCTCCCACACCAAAGGTGCAAAGACAAAAAGCTCTTCCTGCTCTTCAAGTAGCCAGGCAACCCCATTCACAGCCCCACAAACGCTTACGCTGTCTCTTTCTCTGTCCTCCCAAACTCCAAGGCTATCTGCCTGAGACGCTGAGTACAGCCAGAACCAGGCTCAGCGATTGCAAAAGTCCCTGGATTCCTCCCACCCCAAAGGGGCCAGGACCAAAAGCTCTTGCTGTTCTTCATGTAGCCAGGCAACCCCATTCACAGCCCCACAAACGCTGACGCTGTCTCTTTCGTGAGCCTCCCAAACTCCAAGACTAGCTGCCTGGGACACTGATTACATGCGGAGTCAGGCTCAGCGATTGCGACCGTCCCGTGATTCCTCCCACCCCAAAGGGGCCAGGACCAAAAGCTCTTGCTGCTCTTCAAGTAGCCAGGCAACCCCATTCACAGCCCCACAAACGCTGACGCTGTCTCTTTCGGGAGCCTCCCAAACACCAATACTAGCTGCCTGGGACGATGAAAAGAGCTGAATCGCAGCCCAGGAATTGCGAATGTCCTGGGATTCCTCCCACCCCAAAGGGGCCAGGACCAAAAGCTCTTGCTGCTCTTCAAGTAGCCAGGCAACCCCATTCACAGTCCCACAAACGCTGACGCTGTCTCTTTCGTGAGCCTCCCAAACTCCAAGACTAGCTGCCTGGGACGTTGAGTAGAGCTGAATCTCAGCCCAGGAATTGCGACCGTCCCGAGATTCCTCCCACACCAAAGGTGCAAAGACCAAAAGCTCTTGCTGCTCTTCAAGTAGCCAGGCAACGCCATTCACAGCCCCACAAACGCTGACGCTGTCTCTTTCGTGAGCCTCCCAAACTCCAAGACTAGCTGCCTGGGACGCTGAGTGCAGCCGGAGCCAGGCTCAGCGATTGCGAATATCCCGGGATTCCTCCCACCCCAAAGGGGCCAGGACCAAAAGCTCTTGCTGCTCTTCAAGTAGCCAGGCAACCCCATTCACAGCCCCACAAACGCTGACGCTGTCTCTTTCGTGAGCCTCCCAAACTCCAAGACTATCTGCCTGGGACACTGATTACATCCGGAGTCAGGCTCAGCGATTCCGACCGTCCCGTGATTCCTCCCACCCCAAAGGGGCCAGGACCAAAAGCTCTTGCTGCTCTTCAAGTAGCCAGGCAACCCCATTCACGGCCCCACAAACCCTGACGCTGTCTCTTTTGTGAGCCTCCCAGACTCCAGTATTAGCCTCCTGGGACGCTGAGTACATCCGGAGCCAGGCTCAGCGATTGCGAAAGATACGGGATTCCTCCCACCCCAAAGGGGCCCGGACCAAAAGCTCTTGCTGCTCTTCAAGTAGCCAGGCAAACCCATTCACAGCCCCACAAACGCTGACGCTGTCTCTTTCGTGAGCCTCCCAAACTCCAAGACTAGCTGCCTGGGACGCTGAGTACAGCCGGAGCCAGGCTCAGCGATTGCAAAAGTCCCGGGATTCCTCCCACCCCAAAGGGGCCAGGACCAAAAGCTCTTGCTGCTCTTCAAGTAGCCAGGCAACCCCATTCACAGCCCCACAAACGCTGATGCTGTCTCTTTCGTGAGCCTCCCAAACTCCAAGACAATCTGCCTGGGACGCTGAGTACAGCCGGAGCCAGGCTCAGCAGTTGCGAACGTCGTGAGATTCCTCCCACCCCAAAGGGGCCAGGACCAGAAGCTCTTGCTGCTCTTCAAGTAGCCAGGCAACCCCATTCACAGTCCCACAAACGCTGACGCTGTCTCTTTCGTGAGCCTCCCAAACTCCAAGACTATCTGCCTGGGACGTTGAGTAGAGCTGAATCTCAGCCCAGGAATTGCGACCGTCCCGAGATTCCTCCCACACCAAAGGTGCAAAGACAAAAAGCTCTTCCTGCTCTTCAAGTAGCCAGGCAACCCCATTCACAGCCCCACAAACGCTTACGCTGTCTCTTTCTCTGTCCTCCCAAACTCCAAGGCTATCTGCCTGAGACGCTGAGTACAGCCAGAACCAGGCTCAGCGATTGCAAAAGTCCCTGGATTCCTCCCACCCCAAAGGGGCCAGGACCAAAAGCTCTTGCTGTTCTTCATGTAGCCAGGCAACCCCATTCACAGCCCCACAAACGCTGACGCTGTCTCTTTCGTGAGCCTCCCAAACTCCAAGACTAGCTGCCTGGGACACTGATTACATGCGGAGTCAGGCTCAGCGATTGCGACCGTCCCGTGATTCCTCCCACCCCAAAGGGGCCAGGACCAAAAGCTCTTGCTGCTCTTCAAGTAGCCAGGCAACCCCATTCACAGCCCCACAAACGCTGACGCTGTCTCTTTCGGGAGCCTCCCAAACACCAATACTAGCTGCCTGGGACGATGAAAAGAGCTGAATCGCAGCCCAGGAATTGCGAATGTCCTGGGATTCCTCCCACCCCAAAGGGGCCAGGACCAAAAGCTCTTGCTGCTCTTCAAGTAGCCAGGCAACCCCATTCACAGTCCCACAAACGCTGACGCTGTCTCTTTCGTGAGCCTCCCAAACTCCAAGACTAGCTGCCTGGGACGTTGAGTAGAGCTGAATCTCAGCCCAGGAATTGCGACCGTCCCGAGATTCCTCCCACACCAAAGGTGCAAAGACCAAAAGCTCTTGCTGCTCTTCAAGTAGCCAGGCAACGCCATTCACAGCCCCACAAACGCTGACGCTGTCTCTTTCGTGAGCCTCCCAAACTCCAAGACTAGCTGCCTGGGACGCTGAGTGCAGCCGGAGCCAGGCTCAGCGATTGCGAATATCCCGGGATTCCTCCCACCCCAAAGGGGCCAGGACCAAAAGCTCTTGCTGCTCTTCAAGTAGCCAGGCAACCCCATTCACAGCCCCACAAACGCTGACGCTGTCTCTTTCGTGAGCCTCCCAAACTCCAAGACTATCTGCCTGGGACACTGATTACATCCGGAGTCAGGCTCAGCGATTCCGACCGTCCCGTGATTCCTCCCACCCCAAAGGGGCCAGGACCAAAAGCTCTTGCTGCTCTTCAAGTAGCCAGGCAACCCCATTCACGGCCCCACAAACCCTGACGCTGTCTCTTTTGTGAGCCTCCCAGACTCCAGTATTAGCCTCCTGGGACGCTGAGTACATCCGGAGCCAGGCTCAGCGATTGCGAAAGATACGGGATTCCTCCCACCCCAAAGGGGCCCGGACCAAAAGCTCTTGCTGCTCTTCAAGTAGCCAGGCAAACCCATTCACAGCCCCACAAACGCTGACGCTGTCTCTTTCGTGAGCCTCCCAAACTCCAAGACTAGCTGCCTGGGACGCTGAGTACAGCCGGAGCCAGGCTCAGCAATTGCGACCGTCCCGGGATTCCTCCCACCCCAAAGGGGCCAGGACCAAAAGCTCTTGCTGCTCTTCAAGTAGCCAGGCAACCCCATTCACAGCCCCACAAACCCTGACGCTGTCTCTTTCGTGAGCCTCCCAAACTCCAAGGCTATCTGCCTGGGACGCTGAGTGCAGCCGGAGCCAGGCTCAGCGATTGCGAATGTCCCGGGATTCCTCCCATCCCAAAGGGGCCAGGACCAGAAGCTCTTGCTGCTCTTCAAGTAGCCAGGCAACCCCATTCACAGTCCCACAAACGCTGACGCTGTCTCTTTCGTGAGCCTCCCAAACTCCAAGGCTATCTGCCTGGGACGTTGAGTAGAGCTGAATCTCAGCCCAGGAATTGCGACCGTCCCGAGATTCCTCCCTCACCAAAGGTGCAAAGACAAAAAGCTCTTGCTGCTCTTCAAGTAGCCAGGCAACCCCATTCACAGTCCCACAAACGCTGACGCTGTCTCTTTCGTGAGCCTCCCAAACTCCAAGGCTATCTGCCTGAGACGCTGAGTACAGCCAGAACCAGGCTCAGCAATTGCAAACGTCCAGGGATTCCTCCCACCCCAAAGGGGCCAGGACCAAAAGCTCTTGCTGCTCTTCAAGTAGCCAGGAAACCCCATTTACAGCCCCACAAACCCTGACGCTGTCTCTTTCGGGAGCCTCCCAAACACCAATACTAGCTGCCTGGGACGATGAAAAGAGCTGAATCGCAGCCCAGGAATTGCGAATGTCCTGGGATTCCTCCCACCCCAAAGGGGCCAGGACCAAAAGCTCTTGCTGCTCTTCAAGTAGCCAGGCAACCCCATTCACAGCCCCACAAACGCTGACGCTGTCTCTTTCGTGAGCCTCCCAAACTCCAAGACTATCTGCCTGGGACGCTGAGTACAGCCGGAGCCAGGCTCAGCGATTGCGACCGTCCCGGGATTCCTCCCACCCCAAAGGGGCCAGGACCAGAAGCTCTTGCTGCTCTTCAAGTAGCCAGGAAACCCCATTCACAGCCCCACAAACGCTGACGCTGTCTCTTTCTGTGGCGTCCCAAACTCCAAGACTATCTGCCTGGGACGCTGAGTGCAGCCGGAGCCAGGCTCAGCGATTGCGAATGTCCCGGGATTCCTCCCATCCCAAAGGGGCCAGGACCAAAAGCTCTTGCTGCTCTTCAAGTAGCCAGGCAACCCCATTCACAGTCCCACAAACGCTGACACTGTCTCTTTCGTGAGCCTCCCAAACTCCAAGGCTATCTTCCTGGGACGTTGAGTAGAGCTGAATCTCAGCCCAGGAATTGCGACCGTCCCGAGATTCCTCCCACACCAAAGGTGCAAAGACAAAAAGCTCTTGCTGCTCTTCAAGTAGCCAGGCAACCCCATTCACAGCCCCACAAACGCTGACGCTGTCTATTTCGTGAGCCTCCCAAACTCCAAGGCTATCTGCCTGGGACGGTGAGTACAGCCAGAACCAGGCTCAGCGATTGCGAATGTCCCGGGATTCCTCCCACCCCAAAGGGGCCAGGACCAAAAGCTCTTGCTGCTCTTCAAGTAGCCAGGCAACCCCATTCACAGCCCCACAAACGCTGACGCTGTCTCTTTCGTGAGCCTCCCAAACTCCAAGACTAGCTGCCTGGGACACTGAGTGCAGCCGGAGCCAGGCTCAGGAATTGCGAATGTCCCGGGAGTCCTCCCACCCCAAAGGGGCCAGGACCAAAAGCTCTTGCTGCTCTTCAAGTAGCCAGGCAACCCCATTCACAGCCCCACAAACGCTGACGCTGTCTCTTTCGTGAGCCTCCCAAACTCCAAGACTATCTGCCTGGGACACTGTGTACAGCCGGAGCCAGGCTCAGGAATTGCGAATGTCCCGGGATTCCCCCCACCCCAGAGGGGCCAGGACCAAAAGCTCTTGCTGCTCTTCAAGTAGCCAGGCAACCCCATTCACAGCCCCACAAACGCTGACGCTGTCTCTTTCGTGAGCCTCCCAAACTCCAAGACTATCTGCCTGGGACGCTGAGTACAGCCAGAACCAGGCTCAGCGATTGCGAACGTCCCGGCATTCCTCCCACCCCAAACGTGCAAGGACCAAAAGCTCTTGCTGCTCTTCAAGTAGCCAGGAAACCCCATTCACAGCCCCACAAACGCTGACGCTGTCTCTTTCGTGAGCCTCCCAAACACCAATACTAGCTGCCTGGGACGATGAATAGAGCTGAATCTCAGCCCAGGAATTGCGACCGTCCCGAGATACCTCCCACCCCAAAGGGGCCAGGACCAAAAGCTCTTGCTGCTCTTCAAGTAGCCAGGCACCCCCATTCACAGCCCCACAAACGCTGACGCTGTCTCTTTCTCTGTCCTGCCAAACTCCAAGGCTATCTTCCTGAGACGCTGAGTACAGTCAGAACAAGGCTCAGCGATTGCAAAAGTCCCTGGATTCCTCCCACCCCAAAGGGGCCAGGACCAAAAGCTCTTGCTGCTCTTCAAGTAGCCAGGCAACCCCATTCACAGCCCCACAAACGCTGACGCTGTCTCTTTCGTGAGCCTCCCAAACTCCAAGACTAGCTGCCTGGGACACTGATTACATCAGGAGCCAGGCTCAGCGATTGCGACCGTCCCGGGATTCCTCCCACCCCAAAGGGGCCAGGACCAAAAGCTCTTGCTGCTCTTCAAGTAGCCAGGCAACCCCATTCACGGCCACACAAACCCTGACGCTGTCTCTTTCGTGAGCCTCCCAAACTCCAAGACTAGCTGCCTGGGACACTGAGTGCAGCCGGAGCCAGGCTCAGCGATTGCGAATGTCCTGGGATTCCTCCCACCCTAAAGGGGCCAGGACCAAAAGCTCTTGCTGCTCTTCAAGTAGCCAGACAACCCCATTCACAGCCCCACAAACGCTGACGCTGTCTCTTTCGTGAGCCTCCCAAACTCCAAACCTAGCTGCCTGGGACGCTGAGTACAGCCAGAACCAGGCTCAGCAATTGCGAACGTCCCGGGATTCCTCCCACACCAAACGTGCAAGGACCAAAAGCTCTTGCTGCTCTTCAAGTAGCCAGGAAACCCCATTCACAGCCCCACAAACCCTGACGCTGTCTCTTTCGGGAGCCTCCCAAACACCAATACTAGCTGCCTGGGACGATGAAAAGAGCTGAATCGCAGCCCAGGAATTGCGAATGTTCTGGGATTCCTCCCACCCCAAAGGGGCCAGGACCAAAAGCTCTTGCTGCTCTTCAAGTAGCCAGGCAACCCCATTCACAGCCCCACAAACGCTGACGCTGTCTCTTTCGTGAGCCTCCCAAACTCCAAGGCTATCTGCCTGGGACGCTGAGTACAGCCAGAACCAGGTTCAACGATTGCAAAAGTCCCTGGATTCCTCCCACCCCAAAGGGGCCAGGACCAAAAGCTCCTGCTGCTCTTCAAGTAGCCAGGCAACCCCATTCACAGCCCCACAAACGCTGACGCTGTCTCTTTCGTGAGCCTCCCAAACTCCAAGGCTATCTGCCTGGGACGTTGAGTAGAGCTGAATCTCAGCCCAGGAATTGCGACCGTCCCGAGATTCCTCCCACACCAAAGGTGCAAAGACAAAAAGCTCTTGCTGCTCTTCAAGTAGCCAGGCAAACCCATTCACAGCCCCACAAACGCTGACGCTGTCTCTTTCGTGAGCCTCCCAAACTCCAAGACTAGCTGCCTGGGACGCTGAGTACAGCCGGAGCCAGGCTCAGCAATTGCGACCGTCCCGGGATTCCTCCCACCCCAAAGGGGCCAGGACCAAAAGCTCTTGCTGCTCTTCAAGTAGCCAGGCAACCCCATTCACAGCCCCACAAACCCTGACGCTGTCTCTTTCGTGAGCCTCCCAAACTCCAAGGCTATCTGCCTGGGACGCTGAGTGCAGCCGGAGCCAGGCTCAGCGATTGCGAATGTCCCGGGATTCCTCCCATCCCAAAGGGGCCAGGACCAGAAGCTCTTGCTGCTCTTCAAGTAGCCAGGCAACCCCATTCACAGTCCCACAAACGCTGACGCTGTCTCTTTCGTGAGCCTCCCAAACTCCAAGGCTATCTGCCTGGGACGTTGAGTAGAGCTGAATCTCAGCCCAGGAATTGCGACCGTCCCGAGATTCCTCCCTCACCAAAGGTGCAAAGACAAAAAGCTCTTGCTGCTCTTCAAGTAGCCAGGCAACCCCATTCACAGTCCCACAAACGCTGACGCTGTCTCTTTCGTGAGCCTCCCAAACTCCAAGGCTATCTGCCTGAGACGCTGAGTACAGCCAGAACCAGGCTCAGCGATTGCAAAAGTCCCTGGATTCCTCCCACCCCCAAAGGGGCCAGGACCAAAAGCTCTTGCTGCTCTTCAAGTTGTCAGGCAACCCCATTCACAGCCCCACAAACGCTGACGCTGTCTCTTTCGTGAGCCTCCCAAACTCCAAGACTAGCTGCCTGGGACACTGATTACATCAGGAGCCAGGCTCAGCGATTGCGAATGTCCCGGGATTCCTCCCACCCCAAAGGGGCCAGGACCAAAAGCTCTTGCTGCTCTTCAAGTAGCCAGGCAACCCCATTCACGGCCCCACAAACCCTGACGCTGTCTCTTTCGTGAGCCTCCCAAACTCCAAGACTAGCTGCCTGGGACGCTGAGTACAGCCAGAACCAGGCTCAGCAATTGCAAACGTCCAGGGATTCCTCCCACCCCAAACGTGCAAGGACCAAAAGCTCTTGCTGCTCTTCAAGTAGCCAGGAAACCCCATTTACTGCCCCACAAACCCTGACGCTGTCTCTTTCGGGAGCCTCCCAAACACCAATACTAGCTGCCTGGGACGATGAAAAGAGCTGAATCGCAGCCCAGGAATTGCGAATGTCCTGGGATTCCTCCCACCCCAAAGGGGCCAGGACCAAAAGCTCTTGCTGCTCTTCAAGTAGCCAGGCAACCCCATTCACAGCCCCACAAACGCTGACGCTGTCTCTTTCGTGAGCCTCCCAAACTCCAAGACTAGCTGCCTGGGAAGCTGAGTGCAGCCGGATCCAGGCTCAGCGATTGCGACCGTCCCAGGATTCCTCCCACCCCAAAGGGGCCAGGACCAAAAGCTCTTGCTGCTCTTCAAGTAGCCAGGCAACCCCATTCACAGCCACACAAACGCTGACGCTGTCTCTTTCGTGAGCCTCCCAAACTCCAAGACTATCTGCCTGGGACGCTGAGTACAGCCGGAGCCAGGCTCAGCGATTGCGACCGTCCCGGGATTCCTCCCACCCCAAAGGGGCCAGGACCAGAAGCTCTTGCTGCTCTTCAAGTAGCCAGGAAACCCCATTCACAGCCCCACAAACGCTGACGCTGTCTCTTTCTGTGGCGTCCCAAACTCCAAGACTATCTGCCTGGGACGCTGAGTGCAGCCGGAGCCAGGCTCAGCGATTGCGAATGTCCCGGGATTCCTCCCACCCCAAAGGGGCCAGGACCAAAAGCTCTTGCTGCTCTTCAAGTAGCCAGGCAACCCCATTCACAGCCCCACAAACGCTGACGCTGTCTCTTTCGTGAGCCTCCCAAACTCCAAGACTATCTGCCTGGGACGCTGAGTACAGCCGGAGCCAGGCTCAGCGATTGCGACCGTCCCGAGATACCTCCCACCCCAAAGGGGCCAGGACCAAAAGCTCTTGCTGCTCTTCAAGTAGCCAGGCACCCCCATTCACAGCCCCACAAACGCTGACGCTGTCTCTTTCTCTGTCCTGCCAAACTCCAAGGCTATCTTCCTGAGACGCTGAGTACAGCCAGAACAAGGCTCAGCGATTGCAAAAGTCCCTGGATTCCTCCCACCCCAAAGGGGCCAGGACCAAAAGCTCTTGCTGCTCTTCAAGTAGCCAGGCAACCCCATTCACAGCCCCACAAACGCTGACGCTGTCTCTTTCGTGAGCCTCCCAAACTCCAAGACTAGCTGCCTGGGACACTGATTACATCAGGAGCCAGGCTCAGCGATTGCGAATGTCCCGGGATTCCTCCCACCCCAAAGGGGCCAGGACCAAAAGCTCTTGCTGCTCTTCAAGTAGCCAGGCAACCCCATTCACGGCCACACAAACCCTGACGCTGTCTCTTTCGTGAGCCTCCCAAACTCCAAGACTAGCTGCCTGGGACACTGAGTGCAGCCGGAGCCAGGCTCAGCGATTGCGAATGTCCTGGGATTCCTCCCACCCCAAAGGGGCCAGGACCAAAAGCTCTTGCTGCTCTTCAAGTAGCCAGACAACCCCATTCACAGCCCCACAAACGCTGACGCTGTCTCTTTCGTGAGCCTCCCAAACTCCAAACCTAGCTGCCTGGGACGCTGAGTACAGCCAGAACCAGGCTCAGCAATTGCGAACGTCCCGGGATTCCTCCCACACCAAACGTGCAAGGACCAAAAGCTCTTGCTGCTCTTCAAGTAGCCAGGAAACCCCATTCACAGCCCCACAAACCCTGACGCTGTCTCTTTCGGGAGCCTCCCAAACACCAATACTAGCTGCCTGGGACGATGAAAAGAGCTGAATCGCAGCCCAGGAATTGCGAATGTCCTGGGATTCCTCCCACCCCAAAGGGGCCAGGACCAAAAGCTCTTGCTGCTCTTCAAGTAGCCAGGCAACCCCATTCACAGCCCCACAAACGCTGACGCTGTCTCTTTCGTGAGCCTCCCAAACTCCAAGGCTATCTGCCTGGGACGCTGAGTACAGCCAGAACCAGGCTCAGCGATTGCAAAAGTCCCTGGATTCCTCCCACCCCAAAGGGGCCAGGACCAAAAGCTCTTGCTGCTCTTCAAGTAGTCAGGCAACCCCATTCACAGCCCCACAAACGCTGACGCTGTCTATTTCGTGAGCCTCCCAAACTCCAAGACTAGCTGCCTGGGACACTGAGTGCAGCCGGAACCAGGCTCAGCGATTGCGAATTTCCCAGGATTCCTCCCACCCCAAAGGGGCCAGGACCAAAAGCTCTTGCTGCTCTTCAAGTAGCCAGGCAACCCCATTCACAGCCCCACAAACGCTGACGCTGTCTCTTTCGTGAGTCTCCTAAACTCCTGTACTATCTGGCTGGGACGCTGAGTGCAGCCAGAACCAGGCTCAGCGATTGCGAACGTCCCGGGATTCCTCCCACCCCAAAGGGGCCAGGACCAAAAGCTCTTGCTGCTCTTCAAGTAGCCAGGCAACCCCATTCACAGCCCCACAAATGCTGACGCTGTCTCTTTTGTGACTCTACCAAACTCCAATACTAGCTGCCTGGGAAGCTGAGTACAGCCGGAGCCAGGCTCAGCGATTGCGAATGTCCCGGGATTCCTCCCACCCCAAAGGGGCCAGGACCAAAAGCTCTTGCTGCTCTTCAAGTAGCCAGGCAACCCCATTCACAGCCCCACAAACGCTGACGCTGTCTCTTTCGTGAGCCTCCCAAACTCCAAGACTAGCTGCCTGGGACGCTGAGTACAGCCGGAGCCAGGATCAGCAATTGCGAACGTCCCGGGATTCCTCCCACCCCAAAGGGGCCAGGACCAAAAGCTCTTGCTGCTCTTCAAGTAGCCAGGCAACCCCATTCACAGCCCCACAAACGCTGACGCTGTCTCTTTCGTGAGCCTCCCAAACTCCAAGACTATCTGCCTGGGACGCTGAGTACAGCCGGAGCCAGGCTCAGCAATTGCGAACGTCCCGGGATTCCTCCCACCCCAAAGGGGCCAGGACCAAAAGCTCTTGCTGCTCTTCAAGTAGCCAGGCAACCCCATTCACAGCCCCACAAACGCTGACGCTGTCTCTTTCGTGAGCCTCCCAAACTCCAAGGCTATCTGCCTGGGACGCTGAGTGCAGCCGGAGCCAGGCTCAGCGATTGCGAATGTCCCGGGATTCCTCCCATCCCAAAGGGGCCAGGACCAGAAGCTCTTGCTGCTCTTCAAGTAGCCAGGCAACCCCATTCACAGTCCCACAAACGCTGACGCTGTCTCTTTCGTGAGCCTCCCAAACTCCAAGGCTATCTGCCTGGGACGTTGAGTAGAGCTGAATCTCAGCCCAGGAATTGCGACCGTCCCGTGATTCCTCCCAACCCAAAGGGGCCAGGACCAAAAGCTCTTGCTGCTCTTCAAGTAGCCAGGCAACCCCATTCACAGCCCCACAAACGCTGACGCTGTCTATTTCGTGAGCCTCCCAAACTCCAAGGCTATCTGCCTGGGACGCTGAGTACAGCCAGAACCAGGCTCAGCGATTGCAAAAGTCCCTGGATTCCTCCCACCCCAAAGGGGCCAGGACCAAAAGCTCTTGCTGCTCTTGAAGTAGCCAGGCAACCCCATTCACAGCCCCACAAACGCTGATGCTGTCTCTTTCTCTGGCCTCCCAAACTCCAAGGCTATCTGCCTGAGACGCTGAGTACAGCCAGAACCAGGCTCAGCGATTGCAAAAGTCCCTGGATTCCTCCCACCCCAAAGGGGCCAGGACCAAAAGCTCTTGCTGCTCTTCAAGTAGCCAGGCAACCCCATTCACAGCCCCACAAACGCTGACGCTGTCTCTTTCGTGAGCCTCCCAAACTCCAAGACTAGCTGCCTGGGACGCTGAGTACAGCCGGAGCCAGGCTCAGCAATTGCGAACGTCCCGGGATTCCTCCCACCCCAAAGGGGCCAGGACCAAAAGCTCTTGCTGCTCTTCAAGTAGCCAGGCAACCCCATTCACGGCCCCACAAACCCTGACGCTGTCTCTTTCGTGAGCCTCCCAAACTCCAAGACTAGCTGCCTGGGACACTGAGTGCAGCCGGAACCAGGCTCAGCGATTGCGAAGGTCCCAGGATTCCTCCCACCCCAAAGGGGCCAGGACCAAAAGCTCTTGCTGCTCTTCAAGTAGCCAGGCAACCCCATTCACAGCCCCACAAACGCTGACGCTGTCTCTTTCGTGAGCCTCCCAAACTCCAAGACTATCTGCCTGGGACGCTGAGTACAGCCAGAACCAGGCTCAGCACTTGCGAACGTCCCGGGATTCCTCCCACCCCAAAGGGGCCAGGACCAAAAGCTCTTGCTGCTCTTCAAGTAGCCAGGCAACCCCATTCACAGCCCCACAAACCCTGACGCTGTCTCTTTCGGGAGACTCCCAAACACCAATACTAGCTGCCTGGGACGATGAATAGAGCTGAATCGCAGCCCAGGAATTGCGAATGTCCCGAGATACCTCCCACCCCAAAGGGGCCAGGACCAAAAGCTCTTGCTGCTCTTCAAGTAGCCAGGCAACCCCATTCACAGCCCCACAAACGCTGACGCTGTCTCTTTCGTGAGCCTCCCAAACTCCAAGACTATCTGCCTGGGACGTTGAGTAGAGCTTAATCTCAGCCCAGGAATTGCGACCGTCCCGAGATTCCTCCCACACCAAAGGTGCAAAGACAAAAAGCTCTTGCTGCTCTTCAAGTAGCCAGGCAACCCCATTCACAGCCCCACAAACGCTGATGCTGTCTCTTTCGTGAGCCTCACAAACTCCAAGGCTATCTGCCTGAGACGCTGAGTACAGCCAGAACCAGGCTCAGCGATTGCAAAAGTCCCTGGATTCCTCCCACCCCAAAGGGGCCAGGACCAAAAGCTCTTGCTGCTCTTCAAGTAGTCAGGCAACCCCATTCACAGCCCCACAAACGCTGATGCTGTCTCTTTCGTGAGCCTCCCAAACTCCAAGACTAGCTGCCTGGGACACTGATTACATCAGGAGCCAGGCTCAGCGATTGCGAATGTCCTGGGATTCCTCCCACCCCAAAGGGGCCAGGACCAAAAGCTCTTGCTGCTCTTCAAGTAGCCAGGCAACCCCATTCACAGCCCCACAAACCCTGACGCTGTCTCTTTCGTGAGCCTCCCAAACTCCAAGACTAGCTGCCTGGGACGATGAAAAGAGCTGAATCGCAGCCTAGGAATTGCGAATGTCCTGGGATTCCTCCCACCCCAAAGGGGCCAGGACCAAAAGCTCTTGCTGCTCTTCAAGTAGCCAGGCAACCCCATTCACAGCCCCACAAACGCTGACGCTGTCTCTTTCGTGAGCCTCCCAAACTCCAAGACTATCTGCCTGGGACGCTGAGTACAGCCGGAGCCAGGCTCAGCAATTGCGACCGTCCCGGGATTCCTCCCACCCCAAAGGGGCCAGGACCAAAAGCTCTTGCTGCTCTTCAAGTAGCCAGGCAACCCCATTCACAGCCCCACAAACCCTGACGCTGTCTCTTTCGTGAGCCTCCCAAACTCCAAGACTAGCTGCCTGGGACGATGAAAAGAGCTGAATCGCAGCCCAGGAATTGCGAATGTCCTGGGATTCCTCCCACCCCAAAGGGGCCAGGACCAAAAGCTCTTGCTGCTCTTCAAGTAGCCAGGCAACCCCATTATCAGCCCCACAAACGCTGACGCTGTCTCTTTCGTGAGCCTCCCAAACTCCAAGGCTATCTGCCTGGGACGTTGAGTAGAGCTGAATCTCAGCCCAGGAATTGCGACCGTCCCGGGATTCCTCCCACCCCAAAGGGGCCAGGACCAAAAGCTCTTGCTGCTCTTCAAGTAGCCAGGCAACCCCATTCACAGCCCCACAAACGCTGACGCTGTCTCTTTCGTGAGCCTCCCAAACTCCAAGACTAGCTGCCTGGGAAGCTGAGTGCAGCCGGATCCAGGCTCAGCGATTGCGAAGGTCCCAGGATTCCTCCCACCCCAAAGGGGCCAGGACCAAAAGCTCTTGCTGCTCTTCAAGTAGCCAGGCAACCCCATTCACAGCCACACAAACGCTGACGCTGTCTCTTTCGTGAGCCTCCCAAACTCCAAGACTAGCTGCCTGGGACGCTGAGTACAGCCGGAGCCAGGCTCAGCGATTGCGACCGTCCCGGGATTCCTCCCACCCCAAAGGGGCCAGGACCAAAAGCTCTTGCTGCTGTTCAAGTAGCCAGGAAACCCCATTCACAGCCCCACAAATGCTGACGCTGTCTCTTTCGTGAGCCTCCCAGACTCCAGTATTAGCCTCCTGGGACGCTGAGTACATCCGGAGCCAGGCTCAGCAATTGCGACCGTCCCGGAATTCCTCCCACCCCAAAGGGGCCAGGACCAAAAGCTCTTGCTGCTCTTCAAGTAGCCAGGCAACCCCATTCACAGCCCCACAAACCCTGACGCTGTCTCTTTTGTGAGACTCCCAAACTTTAAGACTCTCTGCCTGGGACAATGTGTACATCCGGAGCCAGGCTCAGCGACTGCGAAAGTTACGGGATTCCTCCCACCCCAGAGGGGCCAGGACCAAAAGCTCTTGCTGCTCTTCAAGTAGCCAGGCAACCCCATTCACAGCCCCACAAACGCTGACACTGTCTCTTTTGTGACTCTGCCAAACTCCAATACTAGCTGCCTGGGAAGCTGAGTACAGCCGGAGCCAGGCTCACTGATTCCGACCGTCCTGGGATTCCTCCCACCCCAAAGGGGCCAGGACCAAAAGCTCTTGCTGCTCTTCAAGTAGCCAGGCAACCCCATTCACAGCCCCACAAACGCTGACGCTGTCTCTTTCGTGAGCCTCCCAAACTCCAAGGCTATCTGCCTGGGACGCTGAGTACAGCCGGAGCCAGGCTCAGCAATTGCGAACGTCCCGGGATTCCTCCAACCCCAGAGGGGCCAGGACCAAAAGCTCTTGCTGCTCTTCAAGTAGCCAGGCAACCCCATTCACAGCCCCACAAACGCTGACGCTGTCTCTTTCTGTGGCGTCCCAAACTCCAAGGCTATCTGCCTGGGACGCTGAGTGCAGCCGGAGCCAGGCTCAGCGATTGCGAATGTCCCGGGATTCCTCCCATCCCAAAGGGGCCAGGACCAGAAGGTCTTGCTGCTCTTCAAGTAGCCAGGCAACCCCATTCACAGTCCCACAAACGCTGACGCTGTCTCTTTCGTGAGCCTCCCAAACTCCAAGGCTATCTGCCTGGGACGTTGAGTAGAGCTGAATCTCAGCCCAGGAATTGCGACCGTCCCGAGATTCCTCCCACACCAAAGGTGCAAAGACAAAACGCTCTTGCTGCTCTTCAAGTAGCCAGGCAACCCCATTCACAGCCCCACAAACGCTGACGCTGTCTCTTTCGTGAGCCTCCCAAACTCCAAGGCTATCTGCCTGGGACGCTGAGTACAGCCGGAACCAGGCTCAGCGATTGCGAATTTCCCGGGATTCCTCCCACCCCAAAGGGGCCAGGACCAAAAGCTCTTGCTGCTCTTCAAGTAGCCAGGCAACCCCATTCACAGCCCCACAAACGCTGACGCTGTCTCTTTCGTGAGCCTCCCAAACTCCAAGACTATCTGCCTGGGACGCTGAGTACAGCCGGAGCCAGGCTCAGCAGTTGCGAACGTCGTGAGATTCCTCCCACCCCAAAGGGGCCAGGACCAGAAGCTCTTGCTGCTCTTCAAGTAGCCAGGCAACCCCATTCACAGCCCCAGAAACGCTGACGCTGTCTCTTTCGTGAGCCTCCCAAACTACAAGACTAGCTGCCTGGGACCTTGAGTAGAGCTGAATCTCAGCCCAGGAATTGCGACCGTCCCGAGATTCCTCCCACACCAAAGGTGCAAAGACAAAAAGCTCTTGCTGCTCTTCAAGTAGCCAGGCAACCCCGTTCACAGCCCCACAAACGCTGATGCTGTCTCTTTCTCTGTCCTCCCAAACTCCAAGGCTATCTGCCTGAGACGCTGAGTACAGCCAGAACCAGGCTCAGCGATTGCGACCGTCCCGGGATTCCTCCCACCCCAAAGGGGCCAGGACCAAAAGCTCTTGCTGCTGTTCAAGTAGCCAGGAAACCCCATTCACAGCCCCACAAATGCTGACGCTGTCTCTTTTGTGAGCCTCCCAGACTCCAGTATTAGCCTCCTGGGACGCTGAGTACATCCGGAGCCAGGCTCAGCAATTGCGACCGTCCCGGAATTCCTCCCACCCCAAAGGGGCCAGGACCAAAAGCTCTTGCTGCTCTTCAAGTAGCCAGGCAACCCCATTCACAGCCCCACAAACCCTGACGCTGTCTCTTTTGTGAGACTCCCAAACTTTAAGACTCTCTGCCTGGGACAATGTGTACATCCGGAGCCAGGCTCAGCGACTGCGAAAGTTACGGGATTCCTCCCACCCCAGAGGGGCCAGGACCAAAAGCTCTTGCTGCTCTTCAAGTAGCCAGGCAACCCCATTCACAGCCCCACAAACGCTGACACTGTCTCTTTTGTGACTCTGCCAAACTCCAATACTAGCTGCCTGGGAAGCTGAGTACAGCCGGAGCCAGGCTCACTGATTCCGACCGTCCTGGGATTCCTCCCACCCCAAAGGGGCCAGGACCAAAAGCTCTTGCTGCTCTTCAAGTAGCCAGGCAACCCCATTCACAGCCCCACAAACGCTGACGCTGTCTCTTTCGTGAGCCTCCCAAACTCCAAGGCTATCTGCCTGGGACGCTGAGTACAGCCGGAGCCAGGCTCAGCAATTGCGAACGTCCCGGGATTCCTCCAACCCCAGAGGGGCCAGGACCAAAAGCTCTTGCTGCTCTTCAAGTAGCCAGGCAACCCCATTCACAGCCCCACAAACGCTGACGCTGTCTCTTTCTGTGGCGTCCCAAACTCCAAGGCTATCTGCCTGGGACGCTGAGTGCAGCCGGAGCCAGGCTCAGCGATTGCGAATGTCCCGGGATTCCTCCCATCCCAAAGGGGCCAGGACCAGAAGGTCTTGCTGCTCTTCAAGTAGCCAGGCAACCCCATTCACAGTCCCACAAACGCTGACGCTGTCTCTTTCGTGAGCCTCCCAAACTCCAAGGCTATCTGCCTGGGACGTTGAGTAGAGCTGAATCTCAGCCCAGGAATTGCGACCGTCCCGAGATTCCTCCCACACCAAAGGTGCAAAGACAAAACGCTCTTGCTGCTCTTCAAGTAGCCAGGCAACCCCATTCACAGCCCCACAAACGCTGACGCTGTCTCTTTCGTGAGCCTCCCAAACTCCAAGGCTATCTGCCTGGGACGCTGAGTACAGCCGGAACCAGGCTCAGCGATTGCGAATTTCCCGGGATTCCTCCCACCCCAAAGGGGCCAGGACCAAAAGCTCTTGCTGCTCTTCAAGTAGCCAGGCAACCCCATTCACAGCCCCACAAACGCTGACGCTGTCTCTTTCGTGAGCCTCCCAAACTCCAAGACTATCTGCCTGGGACGCTGAGTACAGCCGGAGCCAGGCTCAGCAGTTGCGAACGTCGTGAGATTCCTCCCACCCCAAAGGGGCCAGGACCAGAAGCTCTTGCTGCTCTTCAAGTAGCCAGGCAACCCCATTCACAGCCCCAGAAACGCTGACGCTGTCTCTTTCGTGAGCCTCCCAAACTACAAGACTAGCTGCCTGGGACCTTGAGTAGAGCTGAATCTCAGCCCAGGAATTGCGACCGTCCCGAGATTCCTCCCACACCAAAGGTGCAAAGACAAAAAGCTCTTGCTGCTCTTCAAGTAGCCAGGCAACCCCGTTCACAGCCCCACAAACGCTGATGCTGTCTCTTTCTCTGTCCTCCCAAACTCCAAGGCTATCTGCCTGAGACGCTGAGTACAGCCAGAACCAGGCTCAGCGATTGCAAAAGTCCCGGGATTCCTCCCACCCCAAAGGGGCCAGGACCAAAAGCTCTTGCTGCTCTTCAAGTAGCCAGGCAACCCCATTCACAGCCCCACAAACGCTGACGCTGTCTCTTTCGTGAGCCTCCCAAACTCCAAGACTAGCTGCCTGGGACGCTGAGTACAGCCGGAGCCAGGCTCAGCAATTGCGACCGTCCCGGGATTCCTCCCACCCCAAAGGGGCCAGGACCAAAAGCTCTTGCTGCTCTTCAAGTAGCCAGGCAACCCCATTCACGGCCCCACAAACCCTGACGCTGTCTCTTTCGTGAGCCTCCCAAACTCCAAGACTATCTGCCTGGGACACTGAGTGCAGCCAGAACCAGGCTCAGCGATTGCGAATTTCCCAGGATTCCTCCCACCCCAAAGGGTCCAGGACCAAAAGCTCTTGCTGCTCTTCAAGTAGCCAGGCAACCCCATTCACAGCCCCACAAACGCTGATGCTGTCTCTTTCGTGAGCCTCCCAAACTCCAAGACTAGCTGCCTGGGACGCTGAGTACAGCCGGAGCCAGGCTCAGCAGTTGCGAACGTCCCGGGATTCCTCCCACCCCAAAGGGGCCAGGACCAGAAGCTCTTGCTGCTCTTCAAGTAGCCAGGCAACCCCATTCACAGCCCCACAAACGCTGACGCTGTCTCTTTCTGTCCTCCCAAACTCCAAGACTAGCTGCCTGGGACGTTGAGTAGAGCTGAATCTCAGCCCAGGAATTGCGACCGTCCCGAGATTCCTCCCACCCCAAAGGGGCCAGGACCAAAAGCTCTTGCTGCTCTTCAAGTAGCCAGGCAACCCCATTCACAGCCCCACAAACGCTGACGCTGTCTCTTTCTCTGTCCTCCCAAACTCCAAGGCTATCTGCCTGAGACGCTGAGTACAGCCAGAACCAGGCTCAGCGATTGCGAATGTCCCGGGATTCCTCCCACCCCAAAGGGGCCAGGACCAAAAGCTCTTGCTGCTCTTCAAGTAGTCAGGCAACCCCATTCACAGCCCCACAAACGCTGACGCTGTCTCTTTCGTGAGCCTCCCAAACTCCAAGACTAGCTGCCTGGGACACTGATTACATCAGGAGCCAGGCTCAGCGATTGCGAATGTCCCGGGATTCCTCCCACCCCAAAGGGGCCAGGACCAAAAGCTCTTGCTGCTCTTCAAGTAGCCAGGCAACCCCATTCACGGCCCCACAAACCCTGACGCTGTCTCTTTCGTGAGCCTCCCAAACTCCAAGACTAGCTGCCTGGGACACTGAGTGCAGCCGGAACCAGGCTCAGCGATTGCGAATTTCCCAGGATTCCTCCCACCCCAAAGGGGCCAGGACCAAAAGCTCTTGCTGCTCTTCAAGTAGCCAGGCAACCCCATTCACAGCCCCACAAACGCTGACGCTGTCTCTTTCGTGAGCCTCCCAAACTCCAAGACTATCTGCCTGGGACGCTGAGTACAGCCAGAACCAGGCTCAGCAATTGCGAACATCCCGGGATTCCTCCCACCCCAAACGTGCAAGGACCAAAAGCTCTTGCTGCTCTTCAAGTAGCCAGGAAACCCCATTGACAGCCCCACAAACCCTGACGCTGTCTCTTTCGGGAGCCTCCCAAACTCCAAGACTAGCTGCCTGGGACGATGAAAAGAGCTGAATTGCAGCCCAGGAATTGCGAATGTCCTGGGATTCCTCCCACCCCAAAGGGGCCAGGACCAAAAGCTCTTGCTGCTCTTCAAGTAGCCAGGCAACCCCATTCACAGCCCCACAAACGCTGACGCTGTCTCTTTCGTGAGCCTCCCAAACTCCAAGACTAGCTGCCTGGGAAGCTGAGTGCAGCCGGATCCAGGCTCAGCGATTGCGAAGGTCCCAGGATTCCTCCCACCCCAAAGGGGCCAGGACCAAAAGCTCTTGCTGCTCTTCAAGTAGCCAGGCAACCCCATTCACAGCCCCACAAACGCTGACGCTGTCTCTTTCGTGAGCCTCCCAAACTCCAAGACTATCTGCCTGGGACGCTGAGTACAGCCGGAGCCAGGCTCAGCGATTGCGACCGTCCCGGGATTCCTCCCACCCCAAAGGGGCCAGGACCAGAAGCTCTTGCTGCTCTTCAAGTAGCCAGGAAACCCCATTCACAGCCCCACAAACGCTGACGCTGTCTCTTTCTGTGGCGTCCCAAACTCCAAGACTATCTGCCTGGGACGCTGAGTACAGCCGGAGCCAGGCTCAGTGATTCCGACCGTCATGGGATTCCTCCCACCCCAAAGGGGCCAGGACCAAAAGCTCTTGCTGCTCTTCAAGTAGCCAGGCAACCCCATTCACAGCCCCACAAACCCTGACGCTGTCTCTTTCTGTGGCCTCCCAAACTCCAAGGCTATCTGCCTGGGACGCTGAGTACAGCCAGAACCAGGCTCAGCGATTGCGAATGTCCCGGGATTCCTCCCACCCCAAAGGGGCCAGGACCAGAAGCTCTTGCTGCTCTTCAAGTAGCCAGGCAACCCCATTCACAGCCACACAAACGCTGACGCTGTCTCTTTCGTGAGCCTCCCAAACTCCAAGACTATCTGCCTGGGACGCTGAGTACAGCCGGAGCCAGGCTCAGCGATAGCGACCGTCCCGGGATTCCTCCCACCCCAAAGGGGCCAGGACCAGAAGCTCTTGCTGCTCTTCAAGTAGCCAGGAAACCCCATTCACAGCCCCACAAACGCTGACGCTGTCTCTTTCTGTGGCGTCCCAAACTCCAAGACTATCTGCCTGGGACGCTGAGTACAGCCGGAGCCAGGCTCAGCGATTGCGACCGTCCCGGAATTCCTCCCACCCCAAAGGGGCCAGGACCAAAAGCTCTTGCTGCTCTTCAAGTAGCCAGGCAACCCCATTCACAGCCCCACAAACGCTGACACTGTCTCTTTTGTGACTCTGCCAAACTCCAATACTAGCTGCCTGGGAAGCTGAGTACAGCCGGAGCCAGGCTCAGTGATTGCGACCGTCCCGGAATTCCTCCCACCCCAAAGGGGCCAGGACCAAAAGCTCTTGCTGCTCTTCAAGTAGCCAGGCAACCCCATTCACAGCCCCACAAACGCTGACGCTGTCTCTTTCGTGAGCCTCCCAAACTCCAAGACTATCTGCCTGGGACGCTGAGTACAGCCGGAGCCAGGATCAGCAATTGCGAACGTCCTGGGATTCCTCCCACCCCAAAGGGGCCAGGACCAAAAGCTCTTGCTGCTCTTCAAGTAGCCAGGCAACCCCATTCACAGCCCCACAAACGCTGACGCTGTCTCTTTCGTGAGCCTCCCAAACTCCAAGACTAGCTGCCTGGGACGCTGAGTACAGCCGGAGCCAGGCTCAGCAATTGCCAACGTCCCGGGATTCCTTCCACCCCAAACGTGCAAGGACCAAAAGCTCTTGCTGCTCTTCAAGTAGCCAGGCAACCCCATTCACAGCCCCACAAACGCTGACGCTGTCTCTTTCTGTGGCCTCCCAAACTCCAAGGCTATCTGCCTGGGACGCTGAGTACAGCCAGAACCAGGCTCAGCGATTGCGAATGTCCCGGGATTCCTCCCACCCCAAAGGGGCCAGGACCAGAAGCTCTTGCTGCTCTTCAAGTAGCCAGGCAACCCCATTCACAGCCACACAAACGCTGACGCTGTCTCTTTCGTGAGCCTCCCAAACTCCAAGACTATCTGCCTGGGACGCTGAGTACAGCCGGAGCCAGGCTCAGCGATTGCGACCGTCCCGGGATTCCTCCCACCCCAAAGGGGCCAGGACCAGAAGCTCTTTCTGCTCTTCAAGTAGCCAGGCAACCCCATTCACAGCCCCACAAACGCTGACGCTGTCTCTTTCTGTGGCGTCCCAAACTCCAAGACTATCTGCCTGGGACGCTGAGTACAGCCGGAGCCAGGCTCAGCGATTGCGACCGTCCCGGAATTCCTCCCACCCCAAAGGGGCCAGGACCAAAAGCTCTTGCTGCTCTTCAAGTAGCCAGGCAACCCCATTCACAGCCCCACAAACGCTGACGCTGTCTCTTTTGTGACTCTGCCAAACTCCAATACTAGCTGCCTGGGAAGCTGAGTACAGCCGGAGCCAGGCTCAGTGATTGCGACCGTCCCGGAATTCCTCCCACCCCAAAGGGGCCAGGACCAAAAGCTCTTGCTGCTCTTCAAGTAGCCAGGCAACCCCATTCACAGCCCCACAAACGCTGACGCTGTCTCTTTCGTGAGCCTCCCAAACTCCAAGACTATCTGCCTGGGACGCTGAGTACAGCCGGAGCCAGGATCAGCAATTGCGAACGTCCTGGGATTCCTCCCACCCCAAAGGGGCCAGGACCAAAAGCTCTTGCTGCTCTTCAAGTAGCCAGGCAACCCCATTCACAGCCCCACAAACGCTGACGCTGTCTCTTTCGTGAGCCTCCCAAACTCCAAGACTAGCTGCCTGGGACGCTGAGTACAGCCGGAGCCAGGCTCAGCAATTGCGAACGTCCCGGGATTCCTCCCACCCCAAACGTGCAAGGACCAAAAGCTCTTGCTGCTCTTCAAGTAGCCAGGCAACCCCATTCACAGCCCCACAAACGCTGACGCTGTCTCTTTCTGTGGCGTCCCAAACTCCAAGGCCATCTGCCTGGGACGCTGAGTACAGCCGGAGCCAGGCTCAGCGATTGCGAATGTCCCGGGATTCCTCCCATCCCAAAGGGGCCAGGACCAAAAGCTCTTGCTGCTCTTCAAGTAGCCAGGCAACCCCATTCACAGCCCCACAAACGCTGACGCTGTCTCTTTCGTGAGCCTCCCAAACTCCAAAAGTATCTGCCTGGGACGATGAATAGAGCTGAATCGCAGCCCAGGAATTGCGAATGTCCCGAGATTCCTCCCACCCCAAAGGGGCCAGGACCAAAAGCTCTTGCTGCTCTTCATGTAGCCAGGCAACCCCATTCACAGCCCCACAAACGCTGACGCTGTCTCTTTCGTGAGCCTCCCAAACTCCAAGACTATCTGCCTGGGACGCTCAGTGCAGCCAGAACCAGGGTCAGCGATTGCGAATGTCCCGGGATTCCTCCCACCCCAAAGGGGCCAGGACAAAAAGCTCTTGCTGCTCTTCAAGTAGCCAGGCAACCCCATTCACAGCCCCACAAACGCTGACGCTGTCTCTTTCTGTGGCCTCCCAAACTCCAAGGCTATCTGCCTGGGACGCTGAGTACAGCCAGAACCAGGCTCAGCGATTGCGAATGTCCCGGGATTCCTCCCACCCCAAAGGGGCCAGGACCAGAAGCTCTTGCTGCTCTTCAAGTAGCCAGGCAACCCCATTCACAGCCCCACAAACGCTGACGCTGTCTCTTTCGTGAGCCTCCCAAACTCCAAGACTATCTGCCTGGGACGCTGAGTACAGCCAGAACCAGGCTCAGCGATTGCGAATGTCCCGGGATTCCTCCCACCCCAAAGGGGCCAGGACCAGAAGCTCTTGCTGCTCTTCAAGTAGCCAGGCAACGCCATTCACAGCCCCACAAACGCTGACGCTGTCTCTTTCGTGAGCCTCCCAAACTCCAAGACTATCTGCCTGGGACGCTGAGTACAGCCGGAGCCAGGATCAGCAATTGCGAACGTCCCGGGATTCCTCCCACCCCAAAGGGGCCAGGACCAAAAGCTCTTGCTGCTCTTCAAGTAGCCAGGCAACCCCATTCACAGCCCCACAAACGCTGACGCTGTCTCTTTCGTGAGCCTCCCAAACTCCAAGACTAGCTGCCTGGGACGCTGAGTGCAGCCGGAGCCAGGCTCAGCAATTGCGAACGTCCCGGGATTCCTCCCACCCCAAAGGGGCCAGGACCAAAAGCTCTTGCTGCTCTTCAAGTAGCCAGGCAACCCCATTCACAGCCCCACAAACGCTGACGCTGTCTCTTTCGTGAGCCTCCCAAACTCCAAGGCTATCTGCCTGGGACGGTGAGTACAGCCAGAACCAGGCTCAGCGATTGCAAAAGTCCCTGGATTCCTCCCACCCCAAAGGGGCCAGGACCAAAAGCTCTTGCTGCTCTTCAAGTAGCCAGGCAACCCCATTCACAGCCCCACAAACGCTGACGCTGTCTCTTTCGTGAGTCTCCTAAACTCCTGTACTATCTGGCTGGGACGCTGAGTGCAGCCAGAACCAGGCTCAGCGATTGCGAACGTCCCGGGATTCCTCCCACCCCAAAGGGGCCAGGACCAAAAGCTCTTGCTGCTCTTCAAGTAGCCAGGCAACCCCATTCACAGCCCCACAAACCCTGACGCTGTCTCTTTCGTGAGCCTCCCAAACTCCAAGACTAGCTGCCTGGGAAGCTGAGTGCAGCCGGAGCCAGGCTCAGCGATTGCGAAGGTCCCAGGATTCCTCCCACCCCAAAGGGGCCAGGACCAAAAGCTCTTGCTGCTCTTCAAGTAGCCAGGCAACCCCATTCACAGCCACACAAACGCTGACGCTGTCTCTTTCGTGAGCCTCCCAAACTCCAAGACTATCTGCCTGGGACGCTGAGTACAGCCGGAGCCAGGCTCAGCGATTGCGACCGTCCCGGGATTCCTCCCACCCCAAAGGGGCCAGGACCAAAAGCTCTTGCTGCTGTTCAAGTAGCCAGGAAACCCCATTCACAGCCCCACAAACGCTGACGCTGTCTCTTTCGTGAGCCTCCCAAACTCCAAGACTAGCTGCCTAGGACGCTGAGTACAGCCGGAGCCAGGCTCAGCAATTGCGACCGTCATGGGATTCCTCCCACCCCAAAGGGGCCAGGACCAAAAGCTCTTGCTGCTCTTCAAGTAGCCAGGCAAACCCATTCACAGCCCCACAAACGCTGACGCTGTCTCTTTCGTGAGCCTCCCAAACTCCAAGACTAGCTGCCTAGGACGCTGAGTACAGCCGGAGCCAGGCTCAGCAATTGCGAACGTCCCGGGATTCCTCCCACCCCAAAGGGGCCAGGACCAAAAGCTCTTGCTGCTCTTCAAGTAGCCAGGCAACCCCATTCACAGCCCCACAAACGCTGACGCTGTCTCTTTCGTGAGCCTCCCAAACTCCAAGACTAGCTGCCTAGGACGCTGAGTACAGCCGGAGCCAGGCTCAGCAATTGCGAACGTCCCGGGATTCCTCCCACCCCAAAGGGGCCAGGACCAAAAGCTCTTGCTGCTCTTCAAGTAGCCAGGCAACCCCCTTCACAGCCCCACAAACGCTGACGCTGTCTCTTTCGTGAGCCTCCCAAACTCCAAGACTAGCTGCCTGGGAAGCTGAGTGCAGCCGGATCCAGGCTCAGCGATTGCGAAGGTCCCAGGATTCCTCCCACCCCAAAGGGGCCAGGACCAAAAGCTCTTGCTGCTCTTCAAGTAGCCAGGCAACCCCATTCACAGCCACACAAACGCTGACGCTGTCTCTTTCGTGAGCCTCCCAAACTCCAAGACTATCTGCCTGGGACGCTGAGTACAGCCGGAGCCAGGCTCAGCGATTGCGACCGTCCCGGAATTCCTCCCTCCCCAAAGGGGCCAGGACCAAAAGCTCTTGCTGCTCTTCAAGTAGCCAGGCAACCCCATTCACAGCCACACAAACGCTGACACTGTCTCTTTTGTGACTCTTCCAAACTCCAATACTAGCTGCCTGGGACACTGAGTGCAGCCAGAACCAGGCTCAGCGATTGCGAATGTCCCGGGATTCCTCCCACCCCAAAGGGGCCAGGACCAAAAGCTCTTGCTGCTCTTCAAGTAGCCAGGCAACCCCATTCACAGCCCCACAAACGCTGACGCTGTCTCTTTCGTGAGCCTCCCAAACTCCAAGACTATCTGCCTGGGACGCTGAGTACAGCCGGAGCCAGGATCAGAAATTGCGAACGTCCCGGGATTCCTCCCACCCCAAAGGGGCCAGGACCAAAAGCTCTTGCTGCTCTTCAAGTAGCCAGGCAAACCCATTCACAGCCCCACAAACGCTGACGCTGTCTCTTTCGTGAGCCTCCCAAACTCCAAGACTAGCTGCCTGGGACGCTGAGTACAGCCGGAGCCAGGATCAGCAATTGCGAATTTCCCGGGATTCCTCCCACCCCAAAGGGGCCAGGACCAGAAGCTCTTGCTGCTCTTCAAGTAGCCAGGCAACCCCATTCACAGCCCCACAAACGCTGACGCTGTCTCTTTCTGTGGCGTCCCAAACTCCAAGGCCATCTGCCTGGGATGCTGAGTGCAGCCGGAGCCAGGCTCAGCGATTGCGAATGTCCCGGGATTCCTCCCATCCCAAAGGGGCCAGGACCAGAAGCTCTTGCTGCTCTTCAAGTAGCCAGGCAACCCCATTCACAGTCCCACAAACGCTGACGCTGTCTCTTTTGTGAGCCTCCCAAACTCCAAGGCTATCTGCCTGGGACGTTGAGTAGAGCTGAATCTCAGCCCAGGAATTGCGACCATCCCGAGATTCCTCCCACACCAAAGGTGCAAAGACAAAAAGCTCTTGCTGCTCTTCAAGTAGCAAGGCAACCCCATTCACAGCCCCACAAACGCTGACGCTGTCTCTTTCGTGAGCCTCCCAAACTCCAAGACTAGCTGCCTGGGACACTGATTACATCCGGAGTCAGGCTCAGCAATTGCGACCGTCCCGTGATTCCTCCCACCCCAAAGGGGCCAGGACCAAAAGCTCTTGCTGCTCTTCAAGTAGCCAGGCAACCCCATTCACAGCCCCACAAACGCTGACGCTGTCTCTTTCGTGAGTCTCCTAAACTCCAAGACTAGCTGCCTGGGACGCTGAGTGCAGCCGGAGCCAGGCTCAGCGATTGCGAATGTCCCGGGATTCCTCCCACCCCAAAGGGGCCAGGACCAAAACCTCTTGCTGCTCTTCAAGTAGCCAGGCAACCACATTAATAGCCCCACAAACGCTGACGCTGTCTCTTTCGTGAGCCTCCCAAACTCCAAGACTAGCTGCCTGGGACGATGAATAGAGCTGAATCGCAGCCCAGGAATTGCGAATGTCCCGGGATTTCTCCCACCCCAAACGTGCAAGGACCAAAAGCTCTTGCTGCTCTTCAAGTAGCCAGGCAACCCCATTCACAGCCCCACAAACGCTGCCGCTGTCTCTTTCGTGAGCCTCCCAAACTCCAAAAGTATCTGCCTGGGACGATGAATAGAGCTGAATCGCAGCCCAGGAATTGCGAATGTCCCGAGATTCCTCCCACCCCAAAGGGGCCAGGACCAAAAGCTCTTGCTGCTCTTCAAGTAGCCAGGCAACCCCATTCACAGCCCCACAAACGCTGACGCTGTCTCTTTCGTGAGCCTCCCAAACTCCAAGACTAGCTGCCTGGGACGCTGAGTACAGCCGGAGCCAGGATCAGCAATTGCGAACGTCCCGGGATTCCTCCCACCCCAAAGGGGCCAGGACCAAAAGCTCTTGCTGCTCTTCAAATAGCCAGGCAAACCCATTCACAGCCCCACAAACGCTGACGCTGTCTGTTTCGTGAGCCTCCCAAACTCCAAGACTAGCTGCCTGGGACGCTGAGTACAGTCGGAGCCAGGCTCAGCGATTGCGAACGTCCCGGGATTCCTCCCACCCCAAAGGGGCCAGGACCAAAAGCTCTTGCTGCTCTTCAAGTAGCCAGGCAACCCCATTCACAGCCCCACAAACGCTGACGCTGTCTCTTTCTGTGGCCTCCCAAACTCCAAGGCTATCTGCCTGGGACGTTGAGTAGAGCTGAATCTCAGCCCAGGAATTGCGACCGTCCCGAGATTCCTCCCACACCATAGGTGCAAAGACAAAAAGCTCTTGCTGCTCTTCAAGTAGCCAGGCAACCCCATTCACAGCCCCACAAACGCTGACGCTGTCTCTTTCGTGAGCCTCCCAAACTCCAAGGCTATCTGCCTGGGACGCTGAGTACAGCCAGAACCAGGCTCAGCAATTGCGAACGTCCCGGGATTCCTCCCACCCCAAACGTGCAAGGACCAAAAGCTCTTGCTGCTCTTCAAGTAGCCAGGCAACCCCATTCACAGCCCCACAAACGCTGACGCTGTCTCTTCCTGTGGCCTCCCAAACTCCAAGACTATCTGCCTGGGACGCTGAGTACAGCCGGAGCCAGGATCAGCAATTGCGAACGTCCCGGGATTCCTCCCACCCCAAAGGGGCCAGGACCAAAAGCTCTTGCTGCTCTTCAAGTAGCCAGGCAACCCCATTCACAGCCCCACAAACGCTGACGCTGTCTCTTTCTGTGGCGTCCCAAACTCCAAGGCTATCTGCCTGGGACGCTGAGTACAGCCGGAGCCAGGCTCAGCAATTGCGACCGTCATGGGATTCCTCCCACCCCAAAGGGGCCAGGACCAAAAGCTCTTGCTGCTCTTCAAGTAGCCAGGCAAACCCATTCACAGCCCCACAAACGCTGACGCTGTCTCTTTCGTGAGCCTCCCAAACTCCAAGACTAGCTGCCTGGGACGCTGAGTACAGCCGGAGCCAGGCTCAGCGATTGCGAACGTCCCGGGATTCCTCCCACCCCAAAGGGGCCAGGACCAAAAGCTCTTGCTGCTCTTCAAGTAGCCAGGCAACCCCATTCACAGCCCCACAAACGCTGACGCTGTCTCTTTCGTGAGCCTCCCAAACTCCAAGACTAGCTGCCTAGGACGCTGAGTACAGCCGGAGCCAGGCTCAGCAATTGCGAACGTCCCGGGATTCCTCCCACCCCAAAGGGGCCAGGACCAAAAGCTCTTGCTGCTCTTCAAGTAGCCAGGCAACCCCATTCACAGCCCCACAAACGCTGACGCTGTCTCTTTCGTGAGCCTCCCAAACTCCAAGACTAGCTGCCTAGGACGCTGAGTACAGCCGGAGCCAGGCTCAGCAATTGCGAACGTCCCGGGATTCCTCCCACCCCAAAGGGGCCAGGACCAAAAGCTCTTGCTGCTCTTCAAGTAGCCAGGCAACCCCATTCACAGCCCCACAAACGCTGACGCTGTCTCTTTCGTGAGCCTCCCAAACTCCAAGACTAGCTGCCTGGGAAGCTGAGTGCAGCCGGAGCCAGGCTCAGCGATTGCGAAGGTCCCAGGATTCCTCCCACCCCAAAGGGGCCAGGACCAAAAGCTCTTGCTGCTCTTCAAGTAGCCAGGCAACCCCATTCACAGCCACACAAAAGCTGACGCTGTCTCTTTCGTGAGCCTCCCAAACTCCAAGACTAGCTGCCTGGGACGCTGAGTACAGCCGGAGCCAGGCTCAGCGATTGCGACCGTCCCGTGATTCCTCCCACCCCAAAGGGGCCAGGACCAAAAGCTCTTGCTGCTCTTCAAGTAGCCAGGCAACCCCATTCACAGCCCCACAAACGCTGACACTGTCTCTTTTGTGACTCTGCCAAACTCCAATACTAGCTGCCTGGGAAGCTGAGTACAGCCGGAGCCAGGCTCAGTGATTCCGACCGTCATGGGATTCCTCCCACCCCAAAGGGGCCAGGACCAAAAGCTCTTGCTGCTCTTCAAGTAGCCAGGCAACCCCATTCACAGCCCCACAAACGCTGACGCTGTCTCTTTCATGAGCCTCCCAAACTCCAAGACTATCTGCCTGGGACGCTGAGTACAGCCGGAGCCAGGCTCAGCAATTGCGACCGTCCCGGGATTCCTCCCACCCCAAAGGGGCCAGGACCAAAAGCTCTTGCTGCTCTTCAAGTAGCCAGGCAAACCCATTCACAGCCCCACAAACGCTGACGCTGTCTCTTTCTGTGGCCTCCCAAACTCCAAGGCTATCTGCCTGGGACGCTGAGTACAGCCGGAGCCAGGCTCAGCAATTGCGAACGTCCCGGGATTCCTCCCACCCCAAAGGGGCCAGGACCAGAAGCTCTTGCTGCTCTTCAAGTAGCCAGGCAACCCCATTCACAGCCCCACAAACGCTGACGCTGTCTCTTTCTGTGGCGTCCCAAACTCCAAGGCCATCTGCCTGGGACGCTGAGTGCAGCCGGAGCCAGGCTCAGCAATTGCGAATGTCCCGGGATTCCTCCCATCCCAAAGGGGCCAGGACCAGAAGCTCTTGCTGCTCTTCAAGTAGCCAGGCAACCCCATTCACAGTCCCACAAACGCTGACGCTGTCTCTTTCGTGAGCCTCCCAAACTCCAAGGCTATCTGCCTGGGACGTTGAGTAGAGCTGAATCTCAGCCCAGGAATTGCGACCGTCCCGAGATTCCTCCCACACCAAAGGGGCCAGGACCAAAAGCTCTTGCTGCTCTTCAAGTAGCCAGGCAACCCCATTCACAGCCCCACAAACGCTGACACTGTCTCTTTCGTGAGCCTCCCAAACTCCAAGGCTATCTGCCTGGGACGGTGAGTACAGCCAGAACCAGGCTCAGCGATTGCAAAAGTCCCTGGATTCCTCCCACCCCAAAGGGGCCAGGACCAAAAGCTCTTGCTGCTCTTCAAGTAGCCAGGCAACCCCATTCACAGCCCCACAAACGCTGACGCTGTCTCTTTCGTGAGTCTCCTAAACTCCTGTACTATCTGGCTGGGACGCTGAGTGCAGCCAGAACCAGGCTCAGCGATTGCGAACGTCCCGGGATTCCTCCCACCCCAAAGGGGCCAGGACCAAAAGCTCTTGCTGCTCTTCAAGTAGCCAGGCAACCCCATTCACAGCCCCACAAACCCTGACGCTGTCTCTTTCGTGAGCCTCCCAAACTCCAAGACTAGCTGCCTGGGAAGCTGAGTGCAGCCGGAGCCAGGCTCAGCGATTGCGAAGGTCCCAGGATTCCTCCCACCCCAAAGGGGCCAGGACCAAAAGCTCTTGCTGCTCTTCAAGTAGCCAGGCAACCCCATTCACAGCCACACAAACGCTGACGCTGTCTCTTTCGTGAGCCTCCCAAACTCCAAGACTATCTGCCTGGGACGCTGAGTACAGCCGGAGCCAGGCTCAGCGATTGCGACCGTCCCGGGATTCCTCCCACCCCAAAGGGGCCAGGACCAAAAGCTCTTGCTGCTCTTCAAGTAGCCAGGCTACCCCATTCACAGCCCCACAAACGCTGACGCTGTCTCTTTCGTGAGCCTCCCAAACTCCAAGACTAGCTGCCTGGGAAGCTGAGTGCAGCCGGATCCAGGCTCAGCGATTGCGAAGGTCCCAGGATTCCTCCCACCCCAAAGGGGCCAGGACCAAAAGCTCTTGCTGCTCTTCAAGTAGCCAGGCAACCCCATTCACAGCCACACAAACGCTGACGCTGTCTCTTTCGTGAGCCTCCCAAACTCCAAGACTAGCTGCCTGGGACGCTGAGTACAGCCGGAGCCAGGCTCAGCAATTGCGAACGTCCCGGAATTCCTCCCTCCCCAAAGGGGCCAGGACCAAAAGCTCTTGCTGCTCTTCAAGTAGCCAGGCAACCCCATTCACAGCCACACAAACGCTGACACTGTCTCTTTTGTGACTCTTCCAAACTCCAATACTAGCTGCCTGGGACACTGAGTGCAGCCAGAACCAGGCTCAGCGATTGCGAATGTCCCGGGATTCCTCCCACCCCAAAGGGGCCAGGACCAAAAGCTCTTGCTGCTCTTCAAGTAGCCAGGCAACCCCATTCACAGCCCCACAAACGCTGACGCTGTCTCTTTCGTGAGCCTCCCAAACTCCAAGACTATCTGCCTGGGACGCTGAGTACAGCCGGAGCCAGGATCAGCAATTGCGAACGTCCCGGGATTCCTCCCACCCCAAAGGGGCCAGGACCAAAAGCTCTTGCTGCTCTTCAAGTAGCCAGGCAAACCCATTCACAGCCCCACAAACGCTGACGCTGTCTCTTTCGTGAGCCTCCCAAACTCCAAGACTAGCTGCCTGGGACGCTGAGTACAGCCGGAGCCAGGATCAGCAATTGCGAACGTCCCGGGATTCCTCCCACCCCAAAGGGGCCAGGACCAGAAGCTCTTGCTGCTCTTCAAGTAGCCAGGCAACCCCATTCACAGCCCCACAAACGCTGACGCTGTCTCTTTCTGTGGCGTCCCAAACTCCAAGGCCATCTGCCTGGGATGCTGAGTGCAGCCGGAGCCAGGCTCAGCGATTGCGAATGTCCCGGGATTCCTCCCATCCCAAAGGGGCCAGGACCAGAAGCTCTTGCTGCTCTTCAAGTAGCCAGGCAACCCCATTCACAGTCCCACAAACGCTGACGCTGTCTCTTTTGTGAGCCTCCCAAACTCCAAGGCTATCTGCCTGGGACGTTGAGTAGAGCTGAATCTCAGCCCAGGAATTGCGACCATCCCGAGATTCCTCCCACCCCAAAGGGGCCAGGACCAAAAGCTCTTGCTGCTCTTCAAGTAGCCAGGCAAACCCATTCACAGCCCCACAAACGCTGACGCTGTCTGTTTCGTGAGCCTCCCAAACTCCAAGACTAGCTGCCTGGGACGCTGAGTACAGTCGGAGCCAGGCTCAGCGATTGCGAACGTCCCGGGATTCCTCCCACCCCAAAGGGGCCAGGACAAAAAGCTCTTGCTGCTCTTCAAGTAGCCAGGCAACCCCATTCACAGCCCCACAAACGCTGACGCTGTCTCTTTCTGTGGCGTCCCAAACTCCAAGGCTATCTGCCTGGGACGTTGAGTAGAGCTGAATCTCAGCCCAGGAATTGCGACCGTCCCGAGATTCCTCCCACACCAAAGGTGCAAAGACAAAAAGCTCTTGCTGCTCTTCAAGTAGCCAGGCAACCCCATTCACAGCCCCACAAACGCTGACGCTGTCTATTTCGTGAGCCTCCCAAACTCCAAGGCTATCTGCCTGGGACGCTGATTACAGCCAGAACCAGGCTCAGCGATTGCAAAAGTCCCTGGATTCCTCCCACCCCAAAGGGGCCAGGACCAAAAGCTCTTGCTGCTCTTCAAGTAGCCAGGCAACCCCATTCACAGCCCCACAAACGCTGACGCTGTCTCTTTCGTGAGTCTCCTAAACTCCTGTACTATCTGCCTGGGACGCTGAGTGCAGCCAGAACCAGGCTCAGCGATTGAGAATGTCCCGGGATTCCTCCCACCCCAAAGGGTCCAGGACCAAAAGCTCTTGCTGCTCTTCAAGTAGCCAGGCAACCCCATTCACAGCCCCACAAACGCTGACGCTGTCTCTTTCGTGAGCCTCCCAAACTCCAAGACTAGCTGCCTGGGACGCTGAGTACAGCTGGAGCCAGGCTCAGCAATTGCGAACGTCCCGGGATTCCTCCCACCCCAAAGGGGCCAGGACCAAAAGCTCTTGCTGCTCTTCAAGTAGCCAGGCAACCCCATTCACAGCCCCACAAACGCTGACGCTGTCTCTTTCGTGAGCCTCCCAAACTCCAAGACTAGCTGCCTGGGAAGCTGAGTGCAGCCGGATCCAGGCTCAGCAATTGCAAACGTCCCAGGATTCCTCCCACCCCAAAGGGGCCAGGACCAAAAGCTCTTGCTGCTCTTCAAGTAGCCAGGCAACCCCATTCACAGCCACACAAACGCTGACGCTGTCTCTTTCGTGAGCCTCCCAAACTCCAAGGCTATCTGCCTGGGACGCTGAGTACAGCCGGATCCAGGCTCAGCGATTGCGAAGGTCCCGGGATTCCGCCCACCCCAAAGGGGCCAGGACCAAAAGCTCTTGCTGCTCTTCAAGTAGCCAGGCAACCCCATTCACAGCCCCACAAATGCTGACGCTGTCTATTTCGTGAGCCTCCCAAACTCCAAGGCTATATGCCTGGGACACTGAGTGCAGCCAGAACCAGGCTCAGCGATTGCAAAAGTCCCTGGATTCCTCCCACACCAAAGGTGCAAAGACAAAAAGCTCTTGCTGCTCTTCAAGTAGCCAGGCAACCCCATTCACAGCCCCACAAACGCTGACGCTGTCTCTTTCGTGAGCCTCCCAAACTCCAAGACTAGCTGCCTGGGACACTGATTACATCCGGAGTCAGGCTCAGCGATTGCGACCGTCCCGTGATTCCTCCCACCCCAAAGGGGCCAGGACCAAAAGCTCTTGCTGCTCTTCAAGTAGCCAGGCAAACCCATTCACAGCCCCACAAACGCTGACGCTGTCTCTTTCGTGAGCCTCCCAAACTCCAAGACTAGCTGCCTGGGACGCTGAGTACAGCCGGAGCCAGGCTCAGCAATTGCGAACGTCCCGGGATTCCTCCCACCCCAAAGGGGCCAGGACCAAAAGCTCTTGCTGCTCTTCAAGTAGCCAGGCAACCCCATTCACAGCCCCACAAACGCTGACGCTGTCTCTTTCTGTGGCGTCCCAAACTCCAAGGCTATCTGCCTGGGACGCTGAGTGCAGCCAGAACCAGGCTCAGCGATTGCGAATGTCCCGGGATTCCTCCCATCCCAAAGGGGCCAGGACCAGAAGCTCTTGCTGCTCTTCAAGTAGCCAGGCAACCCCATTCACAGCCCCACAAACGCTGACGCTGTCTCTTTCGTGAGTCTCCTAAACTCCAAGGCTATCTGCCTGGGACGTTGAGTAGAGCTGAATCTCAGCCCAGGAATTGCGACCGTCCCGAGATTCCTCCCACACCATAGGTGCAAAGACAAAAAGCTCTTGCTGCTCTTCAAGTAGCCAGGCAACCCCATTCACAGCCCCGCAAACGCTGACACTGTCTCTTTCTCTGTCCTCCCAAACTCCAAGACTATCTGCCTGGGACGCTGAGTACAGCCGGAACCAGGCTCAGCGATTGAGAATGTCCCGTGATTCCTCCCACCCCAAAGGGGCCAGGACCAAAAGCTCTTGCTGCTCTTCAAGTAGCCAGGCAACCCCATTCACAGCCCCACAAACGCTGACGCTGTCTCTTTCGTGAGTCTCCTAAACTCCAACACTATCTGCCTGGGACGCTGAGTGCAGCCGGAGCCAGGCTCAGCGATTGCGAATGTCCCGGGATTCCTCCCACCCCAAAGGGGCCAGGACCAAAAGCTCTTGCTGCTCTTCAAGTAGCCAGGCAACCACATTAATAGCCCCACAAACGCTGACGCTGTCTCTTTCGTGAGCCTCCCAAACTCCAAGACTATCTGCCTGGGACGTTGAGTAGAGCTGAATCTCAGCCCAGGAATTGCGACTGTCCCGAGGTTCCTCCCACACAAAAGGTGCAAAGACAAAAAGCTCTTCCTGCTCTTCAAGTAGCCAGGCAACCCCATTCACAGCCCCACAAACGGTGATGCTGTCTCTTTCGTGAGCCTCCCAAACTCCAAGAGTATCTGCCTGGGACGATGAATAGAGCTGAATCGCAGCCCAGGAATTTCGAATGTCCCAGGATTTCTCCCACCCCAAACGTGCAAGGACCAAAAGCTCTTGCTGCTCTTCAAGTAGCCAGGCAACCCCATTCACAGCCCCACAAACGCTGCCGCTGTCTCTTTCGTGAGCCTCCCAAACTCCAAAAGTATCTGCCTGGGACGATGAATAGAGCTGAATCGCAGCCCAGGAATTGCGAATGTCCCGAGATTCCTCCCACCCCAAAGGGGCCAGGACCAAAAGCTCTTGCTGCTCTTCATGTAGCCAGGCAACCCCATTCACAGCCCCACAAACGCTGACGCTGTCTCTTTCGTGAGCCTCCCAAACTCCAAGACTATCTGCCTGGGACGCTCAGTACAGCCAGAACCAGGGTCAGCGATTGCGAATGTCCCGGGATTCCTCCCACCCCAAAGGGGCCAGGACAAAAAGCTCTTGCTGCTCTTCAAGTAGCCAGGCAACCCCATTCACAGCCCCACAAACGCTGACACTGTCTCTTTCTGTGGCCTCCCAAACTCCAAGACTAGCTGCCTGGGACACTGAGTACAGCCGGAGCCAGGCTCAGCGATTGCGAATGTCCCGGGATTCCTCCCACGCCAAAGGGGCCAGGACCAGAAGCTCTTGCTGCTCTTCAAGTAGCCAGGCAACCCCATTCACAGCCCCACAAACGCTGACGCTGTCTCTTTTGTGACTCTGCCAAACTCCAATACTAGCTGCCTGGGAAGCTGAGTACAGCCGGAGCCAGGCTCAGTGATTCCGACCGTCCCGGGATTCCTCCCACCCCAAAGGGGCCAGGACCAAAAGCTCTTGCTGCTCTTCAAGTAGCCAGGCAACCCCATTCACAGCCCCACAAACGCTGACGCTGTCTCTTTCTGTGGCCTCCCAAACTCCAAGGCTATCTGCCTGGGACGCTGAGTACAGCCAGAACCAGGCTCAGCGATTGCGAATGTCCCGGGATTCCTCCCACCCCAAAGGGGCCAGGACCAGAAGCTCTTGCTGCTCTTCAAGTAGCCAGGCAACCCCATTCACAGCCCCACAAACGCTGACGCTGTCTCTTTCGTGAGCCTCCCAAACTCCAAGACTATCTGCCTGGGACGCTGAGTACAGCCAGAACCAGGCTCAGCAATTGCGAACGTCCCGGGATTCCTCCCACCCCAAAGGGGCCAGGACCAAAAGCTCTTGCTGCTCTTCAAGTAGCCAGGCAACCCCATTCACAGCCCCACAAACGCTGACGCTGTCTCTTCCTGTGGCCTCCCAAACTCCAAGACTATCTGCCTGGGACGCTGAGTACAGCCGGAGCCAGGATCAGCAATTGCGAACGTCCCGGGATTCCTCCCACCCCAAAGGGGCCAGGACCAAAAGCTCTTGCTGCTCTTCAAGTAGCCAGGCAAACCCATTCACAGCCCCACAAACGCTGACGCTGTCTCTTTCGTGAGCCTCCCAAACTCCAAGACTAGCTGCCTGGGACGCTGAGTACAGCCGGAGCCAGGCTCAGCAATTGCGAACGTCCCGGGATTCCTCCCACCCCAAAGGGGCCCGGACCAAAAGCTCTTGCTGCTCTTCAAGTAGCCAGGCAACCCCATTCACAGCCCCACAAACGCTGACGCTGTCTCTTTCTGTGGCGTCCCAAACTCCAAGGCTATCTGCCTGGGACGCTGAGTGCAGCCGGAGCCAGGCTCAGCGATTGCGAATGTCCCGGGATTCCTCCCATCCCAAAGGGGCCAGGACCAGAAGCTCTTGCTGCTCTTCAAGTAGCCAGGCAACCCCATTCACAGTCCCACAAACGCTGACGCTGTCTCTTTCGTGAGCCTCCCAAACTCCAAGGCTATCTGCCTGGGACGTTGAGTAGAGCTGAATCTCAGCCCAGGAATTGCGACCGTCCCGAGATTCCTCCCACACCAAAGGTGCAAAGACAAAAAGCTCTTGCTGCTCTTCAAGTAGCCAGGCAACCCCATTCACAGCCCCACAAACGCTGACGCTGTCTATTTCGTGAGCCTCCCAAACTCCAAGGCTATCTGCCTGGGACGCTGATTACAGCCAGAACCAGGCTCAGCGATTGCAAAAGTCCCTGGATTCCTCCCACCCCAAAGGGGCCAGGACCAAAAGCTCTTGCTGCTCTTCAAGTAGCCAGGCAACCCCATTCACAGCCCCACAAACGCTGACGCTGTCTCTTTCGTGAGTCTCCTAAACTCCTGTACTATCTGCCTGGGACGCTGAGTGCAGCCAGAACCAGGCTCAGCGATTGAGAATGTCCCGGGATTCCTCCCACCCCAAAGGGTCCAGGACCAAAAGCTCTTGCTGCTCTTCAAGTAGCCAGGCAACCCCATTCACAGCCCCACAAACGCTGACGCTGTCTCTTTCGTGAGCCTCCCAAACTCCAAGACTAGCTGCCTGGGACGCTGAGTACAGCTGGAGCCAGGCTCAGCAATTGCGAACGTCCCGGGATTCCTCCCACCCCAAAGGGGCCAGGACCAAAAGCTCTTGCTGCTCTTCAAGTAGCCAGGCAACCCCATTCACAGCCCCACAAACGCTGACGCTGTCTCTTTCGTGAGCCTCCCAAACTCCAAGACTAGCTGCCTGGGAAGCTGAGTGCAGCCGGATCCAGGCTCAGCAATTGCAAACGTCCCAGGATTCCTCCCACCCCAAAGGGGCCAGGACCAAAAGCTCTTGCTGCTCTTCAAGTAGCCAGGCAACCCCATTCACAGCCACACAAACGCTGACGCTGTCTCTTTCGTGAGCCTCCCAAACTCCAAGACTATCTGCCTGGGACGCTGAGTACAGCCGGATCCAGGCTCAGCGATTGCGAAGGTCCCGGGATTCCGCCCACCCCAAAGGGGCCAGGACCAAAAGCTCTTGCTGCTCTTCAAGTAGCCAGGCAACCCCATTCACAGCCCCACAAATGCTGACGCTGTCTATTTCGTGAGCCTCCCAAACTCCAAGGCTATATGCCTGGGACACTGAGTGCAGCCAGAACCAGGCTCAGCGATTGCAAAAGTCCCTGGATTCCTCCCACACCAAAGGTGCAAAGACAAAAAGCTCTTGCTGCTCTTCAAGTAGCCAGGCAACCCCATTCACAGCCCCACAAACGCTGACGCTGTCTCTTTCGTGAGCCTCCCAAACTCCAAGACTAGCTGCCTGGGACACTGATTACATCCGGAGTCAGGCTCAGCGATTGCGACCGTCCCGTGATTCCTCCCACCCCAAAGGGGCCAGGACCAAAAGCTCTTGCTGCTCTTCAAGTAGCCAGGCAAACCCATTCACAGCCCCACAAACGCTGACGCTGTCTCTTTCGTGAGCCTCCCAAACTCCAAGACTAGCTGCCTGGGACGCTGAGTACAGCCGGAGCCAGGCTCAGCAATTGCGAACGTCCCGGGATTCCTCCCACCCCAAAGGGGCCAGGACCAAAAGCTCTTGCTGCTCTTCAAGTAGCCAGGCAACCCCATTCACAGCCCCACAAACGCTGACGCTGTCTCTTTCTGTGGCGTCCCAAACTCCAAGGCTATCTGCCTGGGACGCTGAGTGCAGCCAGAACCAGGCTCAGCGATTGCGAATGTCCCGGGATTCCTCCCATCCCAAAGGGGCCAGGACCAGAAGCTCTTGCTGCTCTTCAAGTAGCCAGGCAACCCCATTCACAGCCCCACAAACGCTGACGCTGTCTCTTTCGTGAGCCTCCCAAACTCCAAGGCTATCTGCCTGGGACGTTGAGTAGAGCTGAATCTCAGCCCAGGAATTGCGACTGTCCCGAGATTCCTCCCACACCAAAGGTGCAAAGACAAAAAGCTCTTGCTGCTCTTCAAGTAGCCAGGCAACCCCATTCACAGCCCCACAAACGCTTACGCTGTCTCTTTCTCTGTCCTCCCAAACTCCAAGGCTATCTGCCTGAGACGCTGAGTACAGCCAGAACCAGGCTCAGTGATTGCAAAAGTCCCTGGATTCCTCCCACCCCAAAGGGGCCAGGACCAAAAGCTCTTGCTGCTCTTCAAGTAGTCAGGCAACCCCATTCACAGCCCCACAAACGCTGCCGCTGTCTCTTTCGTGAGCCTCCCAAACTCCAAAAGTATCTGCCTGGGACGATGAATAGAGCTGAATCGCAGCCCAGGAATTGCGAATGTCCCGAGATTCCTCCCACCCCAAAGGGGCCAGGACCAAAAGCTCTTGCTGCTCTTCATGTAGCCAGGCAACCCCATTCACAGCCCCACAAACGCTGACGCTGTCTCTTTCGTGAGCCTCCCAAACTCCAAGACTAGCTGCCTGGGACGCTCAGTGCAGCCAGAACCAGGCTCAGCGATTGCGAATGTCCCGGGATTCCTCCCACCCCAAAGGGGCCAGGACAAAAAGCTCTTGCTGCTCTTCAAGTAGCCAGGCAACCCCATTCACAGCCCCACAAACGCTGACGCTGTCTCTTTCTGTGGCCTCCCAAACTCCAAGACTAGCTGCCTGGGACACTGAGTACAGCCGGAGCCAGGCTCAGCGATTGCGAATGTCCCGGGATTCCTCCCACCCCAAAGGGGCCAGGAACAGAAGCTCTTGCTGCTCTTCAAGTAGCCAGGCAACCCCATTCACAGCCCCACAAACGCTGACGCTGTCTCTTTTGTGACTCTGCCAAACTCCAAGACTAGCTGCCTGGGACGCTGAGTACAGCCGGAGCCAGGCTCAGTGATTCCGACCGTCCCGGGATTCCTCCCACCCCAAAGGGGCCAGGACCAAAAGCTCTTGCTGCTCTTCAAGTAGCCAGGCAACCCCATTCACAGCCCCACAAACGCTGACGCTGTCTCTTTCTGTGGCCTCCCAAACTCCAAGGCTATCTGCCTGGGACGCTGAGTACAGCCAGAACCAGGCTCAGGAATTGCGAACGTCCCGGGATTCCTCCCACCCCAAACGTGCAAGGACCAAAAGCTCTTGCTGCTCTTCAAGTAGCCAGGCAACCCCATTCACAGCCCCACAAACGCTGACGCTGTCTCTTCCTGTGGCCTCCCAAACTCCAAGACTATCTGCCTGGGACGCTGAGTACAGCCGGAGCCAGGATCAGCAATTGCGAACGTCCCGGGATTCCTCCCACCCCAAAGGGGCCAGGACCAAAAGCTCTTGCTGCTCTTCAAGTAGCCAGGCAAACCCATTCACAGCCCCACAAACGCTGACGCTGTCTCTTTCGTGAGCCTCCCAAACTCCAAGGCTAGCTGCCTGGGACGCTGAGTACAGCCGGAGCCAGGCTCAGCAATTGCGAACGTCCCGGGATTCCTCCCACCCCAAAGGGGCCCGGACCAAAAGCTCTTGCTGCTCTTCAAGTAGCCAGGCAACCCCATTCACAGCCCCACAAACGCTGACGCTGTCTCTTTCTGTGGCGTCCCAAACTCCAAGGCTATCTGCCTGGGACGCTGAGTGCAGCCGGAGCCAGGCTCAGCGATTGCGAATGTCCCGGGATTCCTCCCATCCCAAAGGGGCCAGGACCAGAAGCTCTTGCTGCTCTTCAAGTAGCCAGGCAACCCCATTCACAGTCCCACAAACGCTGACGCTGTCTCTTTCGTGAGCCTCCCAAACTCCAAGGCTATCTGCCTGGGACGTTGAGTAGAGCTGAATCTCAGCCCAGGAATTGCGACCGTTCCGAGATTCCTCCCACACCAAAGGTGCAAAGACAAAAAGCTCTTGCTGCTCTTCAAGTAGCCAGGCAACCCCATTCACAGCCCCACAAACGCTGACGCTGTCTATTTCGTGAGCCTCCCAAACTCCAAGGCTATCTGCCTGGGACGCTGAGTACAGCCAGAACCAGGCTCAGCGATTGCAAAAGTCCCTGGATTCCTCCCACCCCAAAGGGGCCAGGACCAAAAGCTCTTGCTGCTCTTCAAGTAGCCAGGCAACCCCATTCACAGCCCCACAAACGCTGACGCTGTCTCTTTCGTGAGTCTCCTAAACTCCTGTACTATCTGCCTGGGACGCTGAGTGCAGCCAGAACCAGGCTCAGCGATTGAGAATGTCCCGGGATTCCTCCCACCCCAAAGGGTCCAGGACCAAAAGCTCTTGCTGCTCTTCAAGTAGCCAGGCAACCCCATTCACAGCCCCACAAACGCTGACGCTGTCTCTTTCGTGAGCCTCCCAAACTCCAAGACTAGCTGCCTGGGACGCTGAGTACAGCCGCAGCCAGGCTCAGCAATTGCGAACGTCCCGGGATTCCTCCCACCCCAAAGGGGCCAGGACCAAAAGCTCTTGCTGCTCTTCAAGTAGCCAGGCAACCCCATTCACAGCCCCACAAATGCTGACGCTGTCTCTTTTGTGAGCCTCCCAGACTCCAGTATTAGCCTCCTGGGACGCTGAGTACATCCGGAGCCAGGCTCAGCAATTGCGACCGTCATGGGATTCCTCCCACCCCAAAGGGGCCAGGACAAAAAGCTCTTGCTGCTCTTCAAGTAGCCAGGCAACCCCATTCACAGCCCCACAAACGCTGACGCTGTCTCTTTCTGTGGCGTCCCAAACTCCAAGGCTATATGCCTGGGACACTGAGTGCAGCCAGAACCAGGCTCAGCGATTGCAAAAGTCCCTGGATTCCTCCCACACCAAAGGTGCAAAGACAAAAAGCTCTTGCTGCTCTTCAAGTAGCCAGGCAACCCCATTCACAGCCCCACAAACGCTGACGCTGTCTCTTTCGTGAGCCTCCCAAACTCCAAGACTATCTGCCTGGGACACTGATTACATCCGGAGTCAGGCTCAGCGATTGCGACCGTCCCGTGATTCCTCCCACCCCAAAGGGGCCAGGACCAAAAGCTCTTGCTGCTCTTCAAGTAGCCAGGCAACCCCATTCACAGCCCCACAAACGCTGACGCTGTCTCTTTCGTGAGTCTCCTAAACTCCTGTACTATCTGCCTGGGACGCTGAGTGCAGCCAGAACCAGGCTCAGCGATTGAGAATGTCCCGGGATTCCTCCCACCCCAAAGGGGCCAGGACCAAAAGCTCTTGCTGCTCTTCAAGTAGCCAGGCAACCCCATTCACAGCCCCACAAACGCTGACGCTGTCTCTTTCGTGAGCCTCCCAAACTCCAAGACTAGCTGCCTGGGACGCTGAATACAGCCGCAGCCAGGCTCAGCAATTGCGAACGTCCCGGGATTCCTCCCACCCCAAAGGGGCCAGGACCAAAAGCTCTTGCTGCTCTTCAAGTAGCCAGGCAACCCCATTCACAGCCCCACAAACGCTGACGCTGCCTCTTTCGTGAGCCTCCCAAACTCCAAGACTAGCTGCCTGGGAAGCTGAGTGCAGCCGGATCCAGGCTCAGCGATTGCGAAGGTCCCAGGATTCCTCCCACCCCAAAGGGGCCAGGACCAAAAGCTCTTGCTGCTCTTCAAGTAGCCAGGCAACCCCATTCACAGCCACACAAACGCTGACGCTGTCTCTTTCGTGAGCCTCCCAAACTCCAAGACTATCTGCCTGGGACGCTGAGTACAGCCGGAGCCAGGCTCAGCGATTGCGACCGTCCCGGGATTCCTCCCACCCCAAAGGGGCCAGGACCAAAAGCTCTTGCTGCTCTTCAAGTAGCCAGGCAACCCCATTCACAGCCCCACAAATGCTGACGCTGTCTCTTTTGTGAGCCTCCCAGACTCCAGTATTAGCCTCCTGGGACGCTGAGTACATCCGGAGCCAGGCTCAGCAATTGCGACCGTCATGGGATTCCTCCCACCCCAAAGGGGCCAGGACAAAAAGCTCTTGCTGCTCTTCAAGTAGCCAGGCAACCCCATTCACAGCCCCACAAACGCTGACGCTGCCTCTTTCTGTGGCGTCCCAAACTCCAAGGCTATATGCCTGGGACACTGAGTGCAGCCAGAACCAGGCTCAGCGATTGCAAAAGTCCCTGGATTCCTCCCACTCCAAAGGTGCAAAGACAAAAAGCTCTTGCTGCTCTTCAAGTAGCCAGGCAACCCCATTCACAGCCCCACAAACGCTGACGCTGTCTCTTTCGTGAGCCTCCCAAACTCCAAGACTAGCTGCCTGGGACACTGATTACATCCGGAGTCAGGCTCAGCGATTGCGACCGTCCCGTGATTCCTCCCACCCCAAAGGGGCCAGGACCAAAAGCTCTTGCTGCTCTTCAAGTAGCCAGGCAAACCCATTCACAGCCCCACAAACGCTGACGCTGTCTCTTTTGTGAGCCTCCCAAACTCCAAGACTAGCTGCCTGGGACGCTGAGTACAGCCGGAGCCAGGCTCAGCAATTGCGAACGTCCCGGGATTCCTCCCACCCCAAAGGGGCCAGGACCAAAAGCTCTTGCTGCTCTTCAAGTAGCCAGGCAACCCCATTCACAGCCCCACAAACGCTGACGCTGTCTCTTTCTGTGGCGTCCCAAACTCCAAGGCTATCTGCCTGGGACGCTGAGTGCAGCCGGAGCCAGGCTCAGCGATTGCGAATGTCCCGGGATTCCTCCCATCCCAAAGGGGCCAGGACCAGAAGCTCTTGCTGCTCTTCAAGTAGCCAGGCAACCCCATTCACAGCCCCACAAACGCTGACGCTGTCTCTTTCGTGAGCCTCCCAAACTCCAAGGCTATCTGCCTGGGACGTTGAGTAGAGCTGAATCTCAGCCCAGGAATTGCGACTGTCCCGAGATTCCTCCCACACCAAAGGTGCAAAGACAAAAAGCTCTTGCTGCTCTTCAAGTAGCCAGGCAACCCCATTCACAGCCCCACAAACGCTTACGCTGTCTCTTTCTCTGTCCTCCCAAACTCCAAGGCTATCTGCCTGAGACGCTGAGTACAGCCAGAACCAGGCTCAGTGATTGCAAAAGTCCCTGGATTCCTCCCACCCCAAAGGGGCCAGGACCAAAAGCTCTTGCTGCTCTTCAAGTAGTCAGGCAACCCCATTCACAGCCCCACAAACGCTGCCGCTGTCTCTTTCGTGAGCCTCCCAAACTCCAAAAGTATCTGCCTGGGACGATGAATAGAGCTGAATCGCAGCCCAGGAATTGCGAATGTCCCGAGATTCCTCCCACCCCAAAGGGGCCAGGACCAAAAGCTCTTGCTGCTCTTCATGTAGCCAGGCAACCCCATTCACAGCCCCACAAACGCTGACGCTGTCTCTTTCGTGAGCATCCCAAACTCCAAGACTATCTGCCTGGGACGCTCAGTGCAGCCAGAACCAGGGTCAGCGATTGCGAATGTCCCGGGATTCCTCCCACCCCAAAGGGGCCAGGACAAAAAGCTCTTGCTGCTCTTCAAGTAGCCAGGCAACCCCATTCACAGCCCCACAAACGCTGACGCTGTCTCTTTCTGTGGCCTCCCAAACTCCAAGACTAGCTGCCTGGGACACTGAGTACAGCCGGAGCCAGGCTCAGCGATTGCGAATGTCCCGGGATTCCTCCCACCCCAAAGGGGCCAGGACCAGAAGCTCTTGCTGCTCTTCAAGTAGCCAGGCAACCCCATTCACAGCCCCACAAACGCTGACGCTGTCTCTTTTGTGACTCTGCCAAACTCCAATACTAGCTGCCTGGGAAGCTGAGTACAGCCGGAGCCAGGCTCAGTGATTCCGACCGTCCCGGGATTCCTCCCACCCCAAAGGGGCCAGGACCAAAAGCTCTTGCTGCTCTTCAAGTAGCCAGGCAACCCCATTCACAGCCCCACAAACGCTGACGCTGTCTCTTTCTGTGGCCTCCCAAACTCCAAGGCTATCTGCCTGGGACGCTGAGTACAGCCAGAACCAGGCTCAGGAATTGCGAACGTCCCGGGATTCCTCCCACCCCAAACGTGCAAGGACCAAAAGCTCTTGCTGCTCTTCAAGTAGCCAGGCAACCCCATTCACAGCCCCACAAACGCTGACGCTGTCTCTTCCTGTGGCCTCCCAAACTCCAAGACTATCTGCCTGGGACGCTGAGTACAGCCGGAGCCAGGATCAGCAATTGCGAACGTCCCGGGATTCCTCCCACCCCAAAGGGGCCAGGACCAAAAGCTCTTGCTGCTCTTCAAGTAGCCAGGCAAACCCATTCACAGCCCCACAAACGCTGACGCTGTCTCTTTCGTGAGCCTCCCAAACTCCAAGACTAGCTGCCTGGGACGCTGAGTACAGCCGGAGCCAGGCTCAGCAATTGCGAACGTCCCGGGATTCCTCCCACCCCAAAGGGGCCCGGACCAAAAGCTCTTGCTGCTCTTCAAGTAGCCAGGCAACCCCATTCACAGCCCCACAAACGCTGACGCTGTCTCTTTCTGTGGCGTCCCAAACTCCAAGGCTATCTGCCTGGGACGCTGAGTGCAGCCGGAGCCAGGCTCAGCGATTGCGAATGTCCCGGGATTCCTCCCACCCCAAAGGGGCCAGGACCAGAAGCTCTTGCTGCTCTTCAAGTAGCCAGGCAACCCCATTCACAGTCCCACAAACGCTGACGCTGTCTCTTTCGTGAGCCTCCCAAACTCCAAGGCTATCTGCCTGGGACGTTGAGTAGAGCTGAATCTCAGCCCAGGAATTGCGACCGTTCCGAGATTCCTCCCACACCAAAGGTGCAAAGACAAAAAGCTCTTGCTGCTCTTCAAGTAGCCAGGCAACCCCATTCACAGCCCCACAAACGCTGACGCTGTCTATTTCGTGAGCCTCCCAAACTCCAAGGCTATCTGCCTGGGACGCTGATTACAGCCAGAACCAGGCTCAGCGATTGCAAAAGTCCCTGGATTCCTCCCACCCCAAAGGGGCCAGGACCAAAAGCTCTTGCTGCTCTTCAAGTAGCCAGGCAACCCCATTCACAGCCCCACAAACGCTGACGCTGTCTCTTTCGTGAGTCTCCTAAACTCCTGTACTATCTGCCTGGGACGCTGAGTGCAGCCAGAACCAGGCTCAGCGATTGAGAATGTCCCGGGATTCCTCCCACCCCAAAGGGGCCAGGACCAAAAGCTCTTGCTGCTCTTCAAGTAGCCAGGCAACCCCATTCACAGCCCCACAAACGCTGACGCTGTCTCTTTCGTGAGCCTCCCAAACTCCAAGACTAGCTGCCTGGGAAGCTGAGTACAGCCAGAACCAGGCTCAGCGATTGCGAAGGTCCCAGGATTCCTCCCACCCCAAAGGGGCCAGGACCAAAAGCTCTTGCTGCTCTTCAAGTAGCCAGGCAACCCCATTCACAGCCCCACAAACGCTGACGCTGTCTCTTTCGTGAGCCTCCCAAACTCCAAGACTATCTGCCTGGGACGCTGAGTACAGCCGGAGCCAGGCTCAGCGATTGCGAATGTCCCGGGATTCCTCCCACCCCAAAGGGGCCAGGACCAAAAGCTCTTGCTGCTCTTCAAGTAGCCAGGAAACCCCATTCACAGCCCCACAAATGCTGACGCTGTCTCTTTTGTGAGCCTACCAGACTCCAGTATTAGCCTCCTGGGACGCTGAGTACATCCGGAGCCAGGCTCACCAATTGCGACCGTCATGGGATTCCTCCCACCCCAAAGGGGCCAGGACCAAAAGCTCTTGCTGCTCTTCAAGTAGCCAGGCAACCCCATTCACAGCCCCACAAACGCTGACGCTGTCTCTTTCGTGAGCCTCCCAAACTCCAAGACTAGCTGCCTGGGACGCTGAGTACAGCCGGAGCCAGGCTCAGCAATTGCGAACGTCCCGGGATTCCTCCCACCCCAAAGGGGCCAGGACCAAAAGCTCTTGCTGCTCTTCAAGTAGCCAGGCAACCCCATTCACAGCCCCACAAACGCTGACGCTGTCTCTTTCTGTGGCGTCCCAAACTCCAAGGCTATCTGCCTGGGACGCTGAGTGCAGCCGGAGCCAGGCTCAGCGATTGCGAATGTCCCGGGATTCCTCCCATCCCAAAGGGGCCAGGACCAGAAGCTCTTGCTGCTCTTCAAGTAGCCAGGCAACCCCATTCACAGCCCCACAAACGCTGACGCTGTCTCTTTCTGTGGCCTCCCAAACTCCAAGACTAGCTGCCTGGGACACTGAGTACAGCCGGAGCCAGGCTCAGCGATTGCGAATGTCCCGGGATTCCTCCCACCCCAAAGGGGCCAGGACCAGAAGCTCTTGCTGCTCTTCAAGTAGCCAGGCAACCCCATTCACAGCCCCACAAACGCTGACGCTGTCTCTTTTGTGACTCTGCCAAACTCCAAGACTAGCTGCCTGGGAAGCTGAGTACAGCCGGAGCCAGGCTCAGTGATTCCGACCGTCCCGGGATTCCTCCCACCCCAAAGGGGCCAGGACCAAAAGCTCTTGCTGCTCTTCAAGTAGCCAGGCAACCCCATTCACAGCCCCACAAACGCTGACGCTGTCTCTTTCTGTGGCCTCCCAAACTCCAAGGCTATCTGCCTGGGACGCTGAGTACAGCCAGAACCAGGCTCAGGAATTGCGAACGTCCCGGGATTCCTCCCACCCCAAACGTGCAAGGACCAAAAGCTCTTGCTGCTCTTCAAGTAGCCAGGCAACCCCATTCACAGCCCCACAAACGCTGACGCTGTCTCTTCCTGTGGCCTCCCAAACTCCAAGACTATCTGCCTGGGACGCTGAGTACAGCCGGAGCCAGGATCAGCAATTGCGAACGTCCCGGGATTCCTCCCACCCCAAAGGGGCCAGGACCAAAAGCTCTTGCTGCTCTTCAAGTAGCCAGGCAAACCCATTCACAGCCCCACAAACGCTGACGCTGTCTCTTTCGTGAGCCTCCCAAACTCCAAGACTAGCTGCCTGGGACGCTGAGTACAGCCGGAGCCAGGCTCAGCAATTGCGAACGTCCCGGGATTCCTCCCACCCCAAAGGGGCCCGGACCAAAAGCTCTTGCTGCTCTTCAAGTAGCCAGGCAACCCCATTCACAGCCCCACAAACGCTGACGCTGTCTCTTTCTGTGGCGTCCCAAACTCCAAGGCTATCTGCCTGGGACGCTGAGTGCAGCCGGAGCCAGGCTCAGCGATTGCGAATGTCCCGGGATTCCTCCCATCCCAAAGGGGCCAGGACCAGAAGCTCTTGCTGCTCTTCAAGTAGCCAGGCAACCCCATTCACAGTCCCACAAACGCTGACGCTGTCTCTTTCGTGAGCCTCCCAAACTCCAAGGCTATCTGCCTGGGACGTTGAGTAGAGCTGAATCTCAGCCCAGGAATTGCGACCGTTCCGAGATTCCTCCCACACCAAAGGTGCAAAGACAAAAAGCTCTTGCTGCTCTTCAAGTAGCCAGGCAACCCCATTCACAGCCCCACAAACGCTGACGCTGTCTATTTCGTGAGCCTCCCAAACTCCAAGGCTATCTGCCTGGGACGCTGAGTACAGCCAGAACCAGGCTCAGCGATTGCAAAAGTCCCTGGATTCCTCCCACCCCAAAGGGGCCAGGACCAAAAGCTCTTGCTGCTCTTCAAGTAGCCAGGCAACCCCATTCACAGCCCCACAAACGCTGACGCTGTCTCTTTCGTGAGTCTCCTAAACTCCTGTACTATCTGCCTGGGACGCTGAGTGCAGCCAGAACCAGGCTCAGCGATTGAGAATGTCCCGGGATTCCTCCCACCCCAAAGGGTCCAGGACCAAAAGCTCTTGCTGCTCTTCAAGTAGCCAGGCAACCCCATTCACAGCCCCACAAACGCTGACGCTGTCTCTTTCGTGAGCCTCCCAAACTCCAAGACTAGCTGCCTGGGACGCTGAGTACAGCCGCAGCCAGGCTCAGCAATTGCGAACGTCCCGGGATTCCTCCCACCCCAAAGGGGCCAGGACCAAAAGCTCTTGCTGCTCTTCAAGTAGCCAGGCAACCCCATTCACAGCCCCACAAACGCTGACGCTGCCTCTTTCGTGAGCCTCCCAAACTCCAAGACTAGCTGCCTGGGAAGCTGAGTGCAGCCGGATCCAGGCTCAGCGATTGCGAAGGTCCCAGGATTCCTCCCACCCCAAAGGGGCCAGGACCAAAAGCTCTTGCTGCTCTTCAAGTAGCCAGGCAACCCCATTCACAGCCACACAAACGCTGACGCTGTCTCTTTCGTGAGCCTCCCAAAATCCTGTACTAGCTGCCTGGGACGCTGAGTACAGCCGGAGCCAGGCTCAGCGATTGCGACCGTCCCGGGATTCCTCCCACCCCAAAGGGGCCAGGACCAAAAGCTCTTGCTGCTCTTCAAGTAGCCAGGCAACCCCATTCACAGCCCCACAAATGCTGACGCTGTCTCTTTTGTGAGCCTCCCAGACTCCAGTATTAGCCTCCTGGGACGCTGAGTACATCCGGAGCCAGGCTCAGCAATTGCGACCGTCATGGGATTCCTCCCACCCCAAAGGGGCCAGGACAAAAAGCTCTTGCTGCTCTTCAAGTAGCCAGGCAACCCCATTCACAGCCCCACAAACGCTGACGCTGTCTCTTTCTGTGGCGTCCCAAACTCCAAGGCTATATGCCTGGGACACTGAGTGCAGCCAGAACCAGGCTCAGCGATTGCAAAAGTCCCTGGATTCCTCCCACACCAAAGGTGCAAAGACAAAAAGCTCTTGCTGCTCTTCAAGTAGCCAGGCAACCCCATTCACAGCCCCACAAACGCTGACGCTGTCTCTTTCGTGAGCCTCCCAAACTCCAAGACTAGCTGCCTGGGACACTGATTACATCCGGAGTCAGGCTCAGCGATTGCGACCGTCCCGTGATTCCTCCCACCCCAAAGGGGCCAGGACCAAAAGCTCTTGCTGCTCTTCAAGTAGCCAGGCAACCCCATTCACAGCCCCACAAACGCTGACACTGTCTCTTTCGTGAGTCTCCTAAACTCCTGTACTATCTGCCTGGGACGCTGAGTGCAGCCAGAACCAGGCTCAGCGATTGAGAATGTCCCGGGATTCCTCCCACCCCAAAGGGTCCAGGACCAAAAGCTCTTGCTGCTCTTCAAGTAGCCAGGCAACCCCATTCACAGCCCCACAAACGCTGACGCTGTCTCTTTCGTGAGCCTCCCAAACTCCAAGACTAGCTGCCTGGGCCGCTGAGTACAGCCGCAGCCAGGCTCAGCAATTGCGAACGTCCCGGGATTCCTCCCAACCCAAAGGGGCCAGGACCAAAAGCTCTTGCTGCTCTTCAAGTAGCCAGGCAACCCCATTCACAGCCCCACAAACGCTGACGCTGCCTCTTTCGTGAGCCTCCCAAACTCCAAGACTAGCTGCCTGGGAAGCTGAGTGCAGCCGGATCCAGGCTCAGCGATTGCGAAGGTCCCAGGATTCCTCCCACCCCAAAGGGGCCAGGACCAAAAGCTCTTGCTGCTCTTCAAGTAGCCAGGCAACCCCATTCACAGCCCCACAAACGCTGACGCTGTCTCTTTCGTGAGCCTCCCAAACTCCAAGGCTATCTGCCTGGGACGCTGAGTACAGCCGGAGCCAGGCTCAGCGATTGCGACCGTCCCGGGATTCCTC